>NC_135370.1:166187823-168587823 GCF_049243985.1 Paroedura picta
TAGCTCATCTTCAGGAATAGGTCATCTTCACGTTCCAAGGGGTTTTTCTCTCTGCCTGATTTTTGTGGCAAAACGTAGACAATGTTTCTCTGACGCTTTGAAGAACTTGATTGGAATGAAGGAGCTTGTTGAAGACTCTGTCCCCACAAACTGATCTGTGTAAGCAGGGTCACAGTTTGGTTTCTTGAGATTTCATATCATGCTTTTCTTCCACGGCCCTTAAGAATAATCTCATCAGTCTGGGTCCTGGTTAATCTTGGTGCATGCTTTTGCCCGTATAAACCACATTGAACCTGAAGATCAGTCTGTGACCGTTTATGTACTAGGAATTTCACTGCCCCAGCTCCTGTGCAGGAGTACAAATCGGGGGTGGATGAGGGGCACCAGGCCAAATGCTCCCCCATATGGGTGCAGGAAAGAGCCTCTTCTGGCGCAGAGTGGTAAGGCAGCAGACATGCAGTCTGAAAGCTCTGCCCATGAGGCTGGGAGTTTGATCCCAGCAGCCAGCTCAAGGTCGACTCAGCCTCCATCCTTCCGAGGTCAGTAAAATGAGTACCCAGATTGCTGGGGGGTAAACGGTAATGACTGGAGAAGGCACTGGCAAACCACCCCGTATTGAGTCTGCCATGAAAACACTAGAGGGCGTCACCCCAAGGGTCAGACATGACCCCGTGCTTGCAGAGGGGATACCTTTACCTTTACCTTATGGGTGCAGGAAGAGGTGGGACAACTTGCCACGACTAAAACTCTAGCCTGCATTCTGGCATGAAACCTCCAGTGCGTAAACGGTCTGTAAGATGCTTTTGTGCCCGATGTGTACTGTTGAACAATCCTCCCTACAAGAGCTGCAGTAGCTGGGAAGAGCTGAAGAACCAGAATTTCTGTGACTTGAACTCTTCATTGACTGCAGTATAAAGCTGCCCTGCTTCCTCTTGCCCCGAGGAAAGGGCGACTACTCCTAGGGCAGGGGTAATCAACCTGTGGTCCTCCAGATGCCCATGGACTACAATTCCCATGTAGTCCATGAACATCTGGAGGACCACAGGCTGACTACCCCTGTCCTAGGGCATCAAACAGGCTGGAAGACTCATCCAGCATCTTCACAGGAAGAGTTTCTGCTTTTGCCAGAAGGCCTTCTTAACTCTTCTCCAAAAGATATTTACCCAACCCAGAGGTCTGATACAATGGGCAGTGAGCCAGTATTGATATCTTTGGAAATGGTTTCTGCAGTTGCATTTAAATAAACTGGATTTACATTTTGAGTTTATGAACATTACCCTAGACTTTGAACTTGGGCCTTGGAACTTAAGGAGTTTTACCTGGACCAGTTTTTTTTGTAAGTATCATCATCATCATATTTCTAAACCAGCCTAATACATAGAATCATAGAAATCATAGAATAATAGAGTTGGAAGAAACCTCCATGATCATCTAGTACAGGAGCAGCCAAACTGCGGCCCTCCATATGTCCCTGTGGCCCTCCAGATCATGGGAATTGTAGTCCATGGACATCTGGAGGGCCGCAGTTTGACTACACTTGATTCCAACCCCCTGCAGAATGCAGGAAATATATATTATGGTATATATAACTGTAACTTGTATGTGTACGATGCCCCCTTGTTTTTCATGATAGCATATGTGTGTGTGAGTGAGTGTCTGGGGAAACTTCTTTTCTGGTAAATAGGGTAGTGTTGCATGGTTCCAGGGAGGCTTCAAACCCTTTCTAGGTCTGAATCCATCATAGGTCTCCCCTCCAATAAATTCTGTACAAGAGATCACACATTGGGTTAAGGTTGGCAGCCTCCAGGTGGGTCCTGGAGATCTCCCAGTATGACAAATGATTTCCAGAATAGAGTCCCATTTCCCTGGAGGAAATGGCTGCTTTGGAAGGGGGACTCTATGGCTTTATACCCGGCCCACCCACAAAGCCCACCCTCTCTAGAATCCACCCCCAAATCTCCAGGAATTTCCCAACCCAGGGGTGGCAACCCTACGTTAAATATATAGACCCGCTTTCTGTTTCATATCTTGCTGGAAGTCATGGTCATACATGCATTAAAACCCATTCATTTAAATGCAGTGCGAGGGATCCTGAACAAAACAGTGGGCTACGTTGTAATCTCGTTCATTAGATGGGTCACTTTTCCTGCAGGGACCTCAGCATATTGACTTGTGAGGGTTGTGAGTATCCCGCATAGTGCAGGGGGTTGGACTAGATGACCCAGAGGTCCCTTCCAACTCTGTTATTATGTGATTCTATCATTCCATGACTTGGTCAGTGTGCGTTTTTAAGAAGATTCTCTCGCTCAGATCCCCAACCACCATGTCCGCTTCCCAGCATCCTTACCTGAGGGACAATTGCCCTTGTGCTGTATATTTTTGGACTGCATGCCTCCATCGTTATAATTGGTTTCTTAGGGGGGGGGGTTCGCTCTCAGGTAATCTCTCTGACAAGGGAAAACATTATTGATTGCCTTTTAATGCTGCCCAAAGAGAACCTGCTTTTTATTACTCCGTTGTCTCTGTGACTGACAGGAGGCCTGCTCTCCTTAGAGAAATGCATAACAGCTCAACGCCGTTTAATTTACTGTTGTTTTAGCTGGGTTAACGTGAAGCGTGCTCTCCTTAGGCTATGTTGCTGGGAGATGGGCATGGGGTCTGATTCCCAGATCTTATCTCATGATGGTGTTTTACTGGTTCAGCCAGCAGTTGCCTTCTTGGTTATCTATCTATCTATCTATCTATCTATCTATCTATCTATCTATCTATCTATCTATCTATCCATCTATCCATCTATCCATCTATCCATCTATCCATCTATCCATCTATCCATCTATCCATCTATCCATCTATCCATCTATCCATCCATCCATCCATCCATCCATCCATCCATCCATCCATCCATCCATCCATCCATCCATCCATCCGACTTATAGACCGCTGCTCCCCAAATGGGCTCGCGGCGGTTTCCATCATAAAAACATCAAAACACAGTAAAACCCCCAATAAAATCTTCCCAACTTAACATTACATCACAAAGGAAGAGTGGTCACAACTCTGATCCCCGTTCCCCCCCTTGTTCAGCCTGGTGGGCGAGATGGCTTTCAGTGAGAGTGGGAGCAGATCTAATCTGGTATTGGAGGGGATCCTCAGTTGGACTACTGGGAGACCGCCCTGGCCTCAGCCATATGCCTGGCGGAAGAGCTCTGTCTTGCAGGCCCTGCGGAAAGCTGACAATTCTGGCAGGGCCCTCAGCTTTTCTGGGAGCTCATTCCACCAGGTTGGGGCCAGGACCGAAAAGACCCTGACCCGGGTCGAGGCCAGGCAAACATCCCGTGGGCCCGGGACAACCAGTAGATTCCTACCCACAGAGGGAAGTGCTCTGCGGGGGCCATAAGCAACCATGCCGTCCCACAGGGAAGTGGGACCCAGGCCGCGTATGGCCTTAAAGGTCAATACCAAAACCTTGAACTTGACTCGGAAACAGACTGGTAACCAATGCAGATGGCCCAGCACCGGCTGAATGTGGGCCCTCACAGGTGTTCTAGTGAGGACCCTAGCAAAATGGCACTCAAGTTAATGCCATCACGTAAGGGCACACCTGGGTGAAGTCCTCAAGAGCCGCGCGTCAGATGGAAAAGACAAAAGCCGCAACTTTCTTTTATGATCCGTCTTCAATGGGTGACCAAGTGGGTCGCTTGGCTTCCTTCTTCCAAGGGATAGGGCAAAGTTGCCCAGCACAACTTGTTTCATTCAGACTTTGGGGTTGGGAATGGCCTCTCCCCCTCGCCGCGAATTGTTTAACCGTATCACAGAAGAACTCTTTCGAGTCATTTACAACCTGTCCTTTCCAATCAGCAACTCAGAGCAAAATTCCCTTTTCCAAATTCCTCCTGAATATGATTTATTCTTTATTAGTCTAGCAAACCGTGACAGGGTCACTTTCCGAAAGTTTTTTTCAAAAAAAGAATTCTCTGCATATAAGATAAAGGAAATGTTTTGCACAGCAAAACTCGTCTTGTTGATTTGACTTGATTCAGATGTAATGAAAAAGCATGGTTGATGGTTACATTAATGAGCTTAGAGGATTCGCTTTCTCCCCTGCCTCCTCCTCCCCCCTTTATAATAGTTTGCTACAAGCGAGAACCCACAAGGCCCTGCAGGAAACATCTCATTCCTGCCCCCCCTCTTTTCCTTTCCCGAAAGCCTCCATAACCTCTCCCCTTTTCTTGCTTCCTTCTCTCCTTCTAGGGTTACCGACATCCAGGTATGGTCTGGAGATCTTTTGAAATCACAACAGATCTCACAATGGCAGAAATAAGCTCTCCCTTAGGGTTGCCAGCTCCAGGCTGGGAAATTCCTGGAGATTTAGGGATGGAGCCTTGGGAGGGTGAAGTCTGGTGAGGGAAGCAGCCTCAGCGGGGTATAATGCCACCGAGTCTACCCTAAGAAGTAGCGATTTCCTCCAGGGAAACAGAGTTCTGTCGTCTGGGGAGCATTTGCTATTCTGAGTGCTCTCTAGCTCGCACCTGGAGGTGGGCAAGCCTCGTTCCTCTGGTAGGTGGAGTGTACAGAATTATACTCCTCTGAGGTCCCTCCTGTCCTCAAATCTCACCCTTCCCAGGCTCCATCCCCCAAATATCTAGGAATTTCCTAACTTTGTGTTGGCTACTCTATCTCCTTCCCACCCAGTGGACAACCTACTTTTATCTGCTTCTTTCCTCTCCCTAGGAAATTTACGTCCCAGTTGTGTGATGCCGGCCACTGGGCTAGGTCCCCTTGGATGGGGGTTCCCTTGAATGGTAGGGAACCCTCCAGGACTGGTGGAGTGGGTTTTTCCTGTCTCTCCCTCCCTACACTATATCCTCCTTCCCTCCTTCTGGCAACCCCATATCCTCTCCCCTTTCCCTGCCTTATGTTCTCCTTCTCAGACATTCACAGTCCTGTTATTTACCTGCCTCCCAACTTCGGCTATCTTTATTATTGACTCCAAGTAGACTCCACCTTTCTCCTCAGTGAGAACCAAAGCAGCTTACGCTATTCTCTCCTCCTCCTTTGCATCCCTGTGAGGTAGATTAGGCTGAAAGTATGTGATTGGTCCAAAACTAGTGAGTTTCTACAGGAAGATGGGGCTTCAAAATGGGGTCTCCCAGATCCTAATCTGAAACTTTAACCACTACATCATACTAGCTTTCATAAAGTGACTTTTGCTAGCAAGCATGCATGAGTCATGCAAGCCTGGAGGTCTCCGGTCGCCTAGAGCAGGGTGGCATGCTGCTGGCGGGGGCTCATGGGAATTGAAGTCCATGGACATCTGGAGAGCCACCATTTGGCCACCCCTGACATGGAGGTTGATTCCTGGCCTAAGGTTGCCAGCCTCCAAGTGGGTCTCAGAGATAACCCAGAATTACTTTATAATTTTGAGGTTTTTTTTAACCCCTCCAATGTTGGTTTTTTTTCTTCTTTTTTTTTGTAGGTTTTCTTATATTTCACATTTTTTTGCAAACCTTTGGGCCCTTTTGTAGAACTGTCTTGCATGTTCACAGCTGGGGTCACCAGATTTAAGTATCCAAAGATCTGGCCAATCTCGCTGTTAGTATATATATTACTTTTAAACCTGGAGGAAAGAGACCAAACCATAGTTTGTGGTGAAGATTTGAATGATACCTGAAGCTGCCTGCATTAAGTCAATCCATTAGTCGATCAAGGTCAATGCTGTCAGCTCCGATTAGTCACGGCTCTCCAGGGCTCAGGTCTTTGTACGTTACCTGCTGTCTGATCCTTTACAAGAGGGGATGCTGATGATTGAAGCTGTCTGTGAGACACTTTCCCCCCCAATTATGTGCACAGCAGGCAGGAACACAGGAGCCTGGGGATCCCCTGGGTTTGATGTTCTGTCTGACTGCTCAACACAGCAAATTTATGAAGACACAGGACAGAGATTATTGGACAAAAACCCACCATTGGATCAAAGGAGGAGTTCAGAATTTTAACTTTCTTTTAGTTTGAGGCGTCTGACCAGTTTTTACAGTGATTTAAGAAGATTAATTGCAGCTACCCATCTTGCACAAAGAGCGGCCAACCTGCAGGCAGTAAAGCCCAAAAGCTGAAGCTTTCCCACTATCCTCACAGGTCGTTCCTGGTTGCTGCGACTGCCAGGTGGTGGCTGGACATCTCCCACTATTATAACTGATACCTAGATATCAAATATGGGTTCACTTGGGGGAAATGGCTGTTTTGGCTGTTTTGGAAGTTGGCCTCTTTGGCATTATGTCTCAAACCTCTCCTCGGGCTCCACCCCTCGAATCTCCTGGTATTTCCCTCGCTGGAACTGGCAGCTCTTATCCTGGATTCTTTAGGCTGATCCTGCATTGAGCAGTGGGTTGGACTAGATGGCCTGTCTGGCCCCTTCCCACTCTAGAATTCTATGATTGCACAGCTTACTTCATGAGCAATACTGACCATTTACCGCAGGGGTAGTCAAACTGCGGCCCTCCGGATGTCCATGGACTACAATTCCCAATTCCCAGCGAATGCTCATGGGAATTGTAGTCCATGGACATCTGGAGGGCCGCAGTTTGACTACCCCTGGTTTATGGGAATGGGCTTCCATGGTCATATCTAATATGTGTCCTGAACATTGAACATAGGAAACTACTTTAGGGTTATCAGTCCATTGGCTCACCTAGATAAGCACTAGCTGCTTTGACTGGTGGTGGTTCTCTTGGTCAGAAATATACTTTTATGACGCCTTTGTCTTGAGTCCTTTCAACTGAAGCCACAGACTAAACCCGAGGACCAGTGCTTTGTAACTTGTTCATTCTGAAGCATGAGTTCTCCCATTGAGTATGGTCCAGCCTTTCTCAACTTTTATACCATGGAGAAACCCCTGAAACATTCTTCAGGCTTTGAGAAACCCCAGAAATGGCACAGTCATGCTGAATATCGTTGGGAGTCATAGCTATGTACATCCCCTTCCACTTACCATCTCTCCAGGCCTGTCACTGGTCGTTTTGGGAAGGGAGAGTGAGTCAACATGACCATATATGGTCATATCATCTGATAGTGGAACAGGATTCCTCGGGAGGTGGTGGGTTCTCCTTCTTTGGAAGTTTCTCTTGTGGCCCTTCCTTGCATGCCCAGGGAATTGCTGATCACCACTGTGGGATGGTTAGGTGAATTTCCTCCAGGCCAGGTTGGATTCTGGAGATTTTGGATGGGGGGGAGGGATCACTTGAGCATAAAATCGGGGTTACCATGGGTAGGCAGGCAGTTGTGAGTTCCTGCATTGTGTAGGGGTTTGGACTAGATGATCCTGGCAGCCCCTTCCAACTCTATGATTCTATGAAATGTTTAACAATTAATAAAATATAAACATTAATTAACTCCCACCCGTTCAGAAAACCCTTCCAGGGCTGTCAAGAAGCCCCAGGGTTTCTCGAAACCCTGGCTGAGAAAGCCTGGTATGGTCTCTTGTGACTTTTTTCTCCCCTTGGTCATCAGCATCAGAGATGTTGCCTCTGACAGATACCGTTTGTTTATCTCTAAGTCATATATCCATCTCTGTGTCATGCTTGTCTACACACTCATTCCCACTGGAGCACTCATTTACTGGAAGTCCGCTGGCAATAAGATTAAGGTGACCAGAATAACTAATTGCAATAAAGAGATGCATCCTGCAAAGGAAGGAGAAGGCTGTGATATAGCCAAGAAGAAGATAGTAATCTCTCATGTTATTTCAGCATTTTTATTGCCATGGGTTATTAGCATTTACGCTCTAATAGAAGAAGTAAATCAACATAATGTCTCATAAAGAGCCATTAGTGTGCTAGCTGGATATTACTTTTCTGATAATTTTTGTAGATAAATTTGTTAGCAGAATGAGATGAAAACAGTGTATGTGAGGGCCATTGCATTTGATTAATGAGGTATCTCTATGATCATGAAATCCAAGGCATAATTACAAATTGTAATTACTATTATCTCTTTAAAAGTTTTGTGGAACACAAGTCTGTTCTTATATTTCCCCCCTTTTTACTTAAAACAATGATTTTTCATATACTGGTTGTGTCTTTTCAGCGGAAGCATTTGAAAAATAGACCTCCCATAGCAACTTTCCGCCTTTTTTTGATGCCTTCGGAAATCATGGTGTGTGAACGAAATGTTTGATTTGGATGTAGGCCATGGTAGTCAAACTGCGGCCCTCCCAGATGTCCATGGGCTATAGGAATTGTAGTCCACGGACACCTGGAGGGTTGCAGTTTGACTATCCCTGAGGGTAGGCAGTTTGGCTGGTACTAGTGGAATACTGGTAATAAGCACGGAAGTAATGCTAAAAATGTAGATTTAAACCCATCATGAATGGAGAAGTCGTGGTTCCCAGGTAGAGTGGGAGGGTTGACTCTGGCTAGTAATCACCTTGACTACAATGGGAGGGTGGCCCTGAAAAACCTAGCCAATCATGACTGGGAGGTTGACTTTGGGCCCAAGCAGCATAGGCAGGCTGACCTTGCCCTGCAGGGACTTTATTTGTGATGGGAGGGTGGACCCAGGGAGACTCAGCCACCTGCAACTGTGTGGATAGCTCCCAGGTAGGGTGGATGGTTGGTCCTGCCCAGTAATCATCTTGACTATTATGGGAGGGTGGGCTTGGGGAGATGAAGGCAACTGTACAGGTGGCTCCTGGGACCTGGCAGAATGGGAAAGTTGGCCCCTGCCCAGTAATCGTCTTGACTACAGTGGGAGCAATGGCCCTGGAAGATGCAGGTAGCCACCATTATGTGAGTGGCTCTTGGATCCAGGCAAAATGGGCAGGTTGGATCAGATGGGCCTGATCCAATATTGGTCTGATCCAATATGGCTTCTCTTCTGTTGTTAATAACAAACCATCTTTGAACATGGTTTGCCTTGAAAATCCCATGGGGTTGCCATAAGTCAGCTGTGAGTGTGATTTGCCAGTAGGGAGATGGGAATGAAAATCAAATGGCTTGGTAGCAATACATGGATTAATTTTAAAAGCTGCATGGAAATAATAGCAGTTATATATATCCACTAAAATGATAAAATTGAAGTTGTGTGCAGGCAACTTACTCAGTATCTCATTGGCCCTCCCTGGGGGATGTGTTGCCAATAGGGAGAACACTCTCCCAATTAGCGCCAATCAGTTCAAATTGCAATCTGCAAATGAGTGCCAATTAGTACAAAGTGCATGCAGACAACTCACTCTCTACCTTATTGGCCTTCCCTGGGGGGATGCTTCCAATAGGGAGAGAGCACTCTTCCAATGAGGGCCAATTATGTGGCTTATCTGTCCTCTTCTTCATCTTCCTGCTGCTTGCTGGGTGGAAGAGGTGCTGGATTCTCTGAAAGGCCCTGTTGCTGGTACGTTGCTCCATCCTGAACCTCTTCTCATGCTCCATCTCCCTCAAGCAAAGGAGGGAAGCCAGCTGCTTCCTTTGCCTCCTGTGTTGGTCTCAGGTTTCAGCTGTCTGCTGGAAAGAAGCACAGATGAGCTGACACAGGAAGGAGACTGAATCAGTATTTCAAAAACAGAATGCCATGGGACAGACAGAATGCAATCTCAAGGTTGAGCAGAGAGTGGGGTGGAGGAGGGCAAGAACTCAATAAAATTACAGTGCAAGTGTATGTGCTAGTGCCCGTTATATTCCTGGGTGCAAGGGGCTTTGCCTTTACTATGTATATATACTATATATGCATGCATACATACATGCTTATATACGTGCATATATACATATACTAGTGAATTCTATATTCCCCAATGGTGAAAGTAACATGCTGGAAGTCAGATTTTAAATGAAATTAAATCTAGAAAGATTCGGGGATTCACGCAATCCGACTGGCTATGAATAGGACAGGGATGATAAATGGAGCGACCAAAATCTTTCATGATTGGTTCCATTGTTTCCAGGAAATTGTAGCTGCCATATATTAATTTATTGCTTTTAATATCTTTCAACTAGGAGAAAGATGGTGAGTTCAGAATGTAAGATACTGCCTTTTTGCTTTAAATCTACTATTTACTGCTGGTCTGGCTGAGGTGTTGTTAGCCCCGTTTAATGGATGATTTTCCACCGTTGTTGTCAAAGGAACTGGACAAGATTATTGTTAGCTGCTCAGTATCAATCCCGAGCCCTCGGGGAAGGGTAGAAAATGAATATTAAAATAAAATTTAAAGACAAAATTATATAAACCTGTGGTAAACATCTAGAGGAAGGACAGTTACCTGAAAGAGGTGATGATTTGTCTACTTTTAATTGGTCCACTTCAGGGGATGGTGACCTGTCAATTTCAGGAGAAGCCCTCCTTGGATCTGGTTTTATAGAATAACTAGCTGAAAAGCCAGTTGCATTCAAGAATGCAATAGGTGCTAGCGGGCAACGGCAGGGAGAACTGGCTAAAGGGGGGACACGTATCGGAGGCGATGGCCGCGTCAGCGGCAAGGAGGTCGTTGGCGGCCAGACCACTGAGAAGGTGGGCGAGCGGCGGCTGGCCACTCATGGGGGTTGCGGCGTGTCCTCGCTGTGCAGCGAGCGGCTAGGGAGCGTGGCGCTGGTGGCGAAGGCTGTTGGGAGGGCCTGGTTCGCTGGTGGGTGGCCAGAGGGCGGTACGGCTCCGCGGGCAGGAAGGCCTCTGTAGAGGCAGAGGCTCCATGGCGTACGGGCACTGGGTTGCGGGGCGCCTTCGCCAAGAAAGTGTGTGGAGCTGGTGGCTCCATGGTGGATGGGCGGAGGGCTGAGGGGTGGTGGCTCTTGAGAGCGGGTGTGCCGGCTGCGGGCGGGCAGAGGGCCGCTCGGCACCCTGCTGCCTGGAAGGAGGCAAGTCGGACAACTGGAGCCCTCGCTGGCCAGGAGCTGTGTGGTGGTGAGGCTTGGCGAGCGGTCCCACGTGGCTGGGGGAGGCGGGCGCTCTAGGGACCGTCCCAATCTCGATTGGCCCGCTGCCTGGGGATTCTGAGGCCTAGACCAACCAGGACAGCAGAGTGTCCACCCGGACAGCGCCGCCCAGATGGTTCAACTTTATTTAAGAGCCAATGGTTAAGATTATGGGCTGATCCTAAAATTTCCTCTTCTTGATCATTGATCAAGCTGGGAGTGATGGAAACCTCCTTGAATTGGGTTTTTTGGATCCGTACCCAGCTGGCAATCTGTGCCTGGAGCTGGACAAAGGGAGTGCAACTTTGCACTCATTCATCTGTATTTCTTAATTCAATTTATATACCGCCCTCCCTAGTGGGTCAAGGTGGTGAACTTTGATGAATTGGATTGATGACTGAATCCTTCTGGGCTGCCTGAGGTTGATAGACATGTGGGAGAGAGGGTGTCCAGTTGGGAAATACCTGGGGATTTTGGGGGTGGAGCTTGAGGAGCAGGGTTTGGAAGGTGAGGGACTTCAGTAGGGTACCAATTGGACATTTTCTACCAATTGGACGTTTTCTCCAGGGGAAGTGTTCTCTGTCACCTGATCAATTTTAATTCCAGGAGATCTTTACCCACTGTCTGGAGGTGGGCAACCCTACGAGATGGTTTGCCATGGTTCTTCTCCTACCATGCATGGGTTGGTGGCTGAGAATGCTGCTCTTTTGCTCACTATGCACTCCACAGAGTTCTATCTTGTCCATGTGTCTTTTAAAGTTCTGTGCAGGACCATTGGGAGAAACCATTCAACAGTATGACATCATTGACAGGTGAAACACAGTTCTACTTCTTGGCTTTAGCAAGCCCAGGACCAATGGTTCTGTCCATAACAATGCAGTCATGAACCAGCCAAGTTCTAGAGGGATGTGAGTTTTTCCTGCCCTTTCTTGGACTATTCCCCTTGGGAATATAATGCATATTTTGTGAGGTTTCTTTGAACCTTGGTTTGCTCCTGGATTCTGCAATGGTGGCAGGGGCCAGAGTTGCCTCTCACTAATTTGGGCTGGGGGGACGTGTGTCTGCTTCTCTTTACTAAAGACCTGGCCTTAATCATCCATGCTTTGGTCACCTTGACTGTACACTACTGTGGAACTGTCTTAAAGATTATTGTTCAGATACTGCAGGTAGAGGAGGCTTCAGTGACTCTTCTTCTGGCAGAGATGGGCCACAGGGGACATATCTGTATTATCCCAGCCTCCAAATATGCTGCTTAGGGGTCATTGTAAGTCTTGCTGTTTATCTTCAAAAGCCAATCATAATGCAATGTGTGTCTCTCTTTTGGAGCACCACCTTTCAACAGAGAACAGGGCTGTAGAATAATAGAATTATTAAAAAAGAACACCACAGTAGTCTATTCTGAGAATTATTGTCTCTTTGTTTCATCCTGTTCTTACTGTGCTACTTTGATCATTCTGTTTCCTGCATCACGGAGGACAAAACAGGTCTGATACCTTTTCCTTTTTGCACTGCTTTTCTAACTTTAATCTTAGTCCCATTGCATTTCCTTGGCTGCATTGTGCTGCTTGATTATATGGTTTGTGGGGTCTCGGAGAGAAGGGTGAGCTATTAACAAAGTTGATCAGTTTCTAGATGTTCCCTTCTGCTCCCACAGATTTGCAGTTAGGGTATTCTTTCCAGTCCCTGATTTTGCAGAAGGACAATATTTTACTTGAAACATAGAAGTTTTGATTGATTGATGGATTGATGGATTGATGGATTAATTAATTAATTAATTCATATAATTTATATATCGCCCCTCACTGTGACGTCTTGGGGCGGTGTACATAAAACCAGGAATGGGAAAGGTACATAGAACATTTGGGACAATATGAATGAGAAAGATATTAACAGTCATAGCAGCACAACATATAAGTAATCATAACAATTAAAGGGAATAATAGCAACAGTTAGGGACATACTGGATGTCAAGGTGGCCTGGCAAGGGGGACAAGGTTGTAGGGAGGTCCACTCACTGGCCTCATCTGAAAGCCTAGCAGAAGAGCTGTTTTGCAGGTCCTACAAAACTGTTTGAGTTCTGATAGGGCTCTGATTTCGTTGGGTAGCCCGTTCCACCAGGTTGGGACCATGGATAAGAAGGCTCTGGCTCTGGTCGAGGCCTGGTGGACTTATTTGGGGCCAGGGATCACCGGGTTGTTGGAATAGGTAGAGTGTTTTGCTCTTTGGGGAGTACATGCATACAGATCACCCTTGGAGTATGCAGGCTGTGTATCGCCTTGAAGGTGAGTACCAGCACCTTACACCTGATCCAGAATTTGATTGGGATCTCAGATTTATTATTATTAATGTCAATGATAATAATAATAGTAATAATAATAATATTTCTTACCTGCTGCTCCCAGCAAGCAGTTAAAACCCCACAATAAAACAATAAAAACAGTTTCTCACCCCAGATGGTGAACCCTAAAACCTCACCTTGCTTTCCCCACAACCACGTAGCCGCTGTGGAAAATAGCATTTTAAAAACCTGCAGGGGGCTGATTTGGCTTGCAGCTACAGTTTGGGGGGAGGGAAGGCTCCATCCTTCCTTCCAGACCATTTTCCAAAGCTGAAATAGGGGAAGTTATTTGCCCCGTTTGGAAACGCATGTGCCCAGGACAGACACCTGTTAGGAAATGACCCCCTACTTTGCTCCCGAGACTCTCTGATTCCATCCTACAGCCCTATCAATGTTATCTGCAAATTATTAGCTTTCTGATTTTATTCAGAAAGGACATGTTAAAGGGTCCTTCAGAGGCCACTTCCGATCCCTGCTGGTGAGATCAGTCCATGTTTTTTAAAAATGTCATCATGTTTCCTTCTAAGGTTTGGGATGCTGTAGACCGAGGCTGTTGCTTAAAGACCTATTCTTGCCACTCTTGTGCTGTTCGAGATGCCCGGTGGTCCCCTTCCGGAAGCGGCATCCTCAGCGGGGGCTTCGATTCAATGCTTCATTTGACAGATGTTGAGACAGGTAAGAGTCATAGCCGTTATGTACATTTGCTTGAATGTGGGAAGAAAGAGAAATGGGAAATTTCCATACTAATGGGGGTATTTGACAGATATCTAGGACCTCCTTTCCTTTGCATTACATCAAGATAGCGGTGGGGAAAGATGAACATTTAATCTTAAAAGTTGTTGCATCGGAAGGACTCCAACCTTCCTTGGTAACATGCTAGCTTTCCCAGGGCAGGGAGGTTTTGATGTGGAAGTAACTTCAAACATGCACACCCCTACTTGAGAATTTGAGTGGCGGTACTTTACGAGCTCCACGTGGAACTGCTCCTTCATACAATCAGCACCTCCAGGTGTTTCCGACCCTCCTCATTGGCTTGCCAGAGCCTTCCTACGGGGGCCATTGGCTGACAAAACTGTCCCTCAAACTGAATAAATTTAAAGTACATTTGACTTGAACATTGAGTCCCACGGAAATCGATAGGGCCGGTTTCCAAGCAATGTGATTCAGGGCTGACATGTTAGTATTTAATTGTGCCTGGCGTCTTCTTTGAGCTTTGAATCAAAATGCTCTTCTTTCTTTCTTTCTTTCTTTCTTTCTTTCTTTCTTTCTTTCTTTCTTTCTTTCTTTCTTTCTTTCTTTCTTTCTTTCTCTCTCTCTCTCTCTCTCTCTCTCTCTCTCTCTCTCTCTCTCTCTCTCTCTCTCTTTCTTTCTTTCTTTCTTTCTTTCTTTCTTTCTTTCTTTCTTTCTTTCTTTCTTTCTTTCTTTCTTTCTTTCTTTCTTTCTTTCTTTCTTTCTTTCTTTCTTTCTTTCTTTCTTTCTTTCTTTCTTTCTTTCTTTCTTTCTGAACAGACCAAATAAGCTTTTTTCCCACCCACCTCTGTTGAAAATCGTAACAAAAATTGTTATTTACCTCTGGGTGCATCTGTACAATTGATCTCTGATGAAGACTTGTTAAATCAAAATGTGTTAGATCAGTGGTTCTCAACCTGGGTGTCGGGACCCCTTTGGGGGTTGAATGACCCTTTCACAGGGGTCATGGCAGGGTGAGCAGCTTGGCGGGGTAGATCAAGACAGAGCGTTCGTCTGTCTGGAGCAGCAGAAAACAGCGAGATTGGCATGGTGGGACAAGAGGCAGAACTGAACTGAGAAACCCCGGGGGGGAAAAACAATTTATATACAATCATGCACAATGGATCTTCATGCCATTGGTCAGTTTCGGTTTAATTTCTGCGAAAGAACACTTGCATAATGTTATGGTTGGGGGTCACCACAACATGAGGAACTGTATTAAAGGGTCACAGCATTAGGAGGGTTGAGAACCACTGTGGTAGATCAAGGTCCAAATTTTTGGACATTATTGTTGCACGCCCTTATATGTTTTATGTGTGCCAAATAGATATTCTTTTATGGTTTTTAAACATTTGAGCTCTTAGAATAAACTGTTTCTATTTTTTCTAAAATTGATTTTGTCCCTAATCTATTTGGTTCTCATCGGTGAGGTTATGGCCAGCTTCCTCAGGCCATGTATAACTGTGGTTAAGAGTGTAAGCAGAAAGCTAGAACTCTCCAGAGGACTAGAAATACCCAAGTTGCCTTGGCCATGAACTCAAAGTGTGGCCTCACGAATAGCGCTTCTCTCCTGTCCTGATGCTCACAAATGTCAGATTAGATGGCACGTTCATGTCTGCCTCCTGTACAAGCCCGATAATGACCAAGTGATGCAGCCTTTTAAGTCATCCAGTTAAACTGTCAAGCACATTCCGTCTCAAAAGGTGAAGGTGGGTAACAGATGTCGGTGGTGGAAAGAGCTGTTGAGTGGCAGCCAAGTTACAGTGACCCTCTAAAGTTTTCAAGGCAAGAGAGGCCATTTGCCTTTGGCTGCCTCTGCATTGTAATTGTGGATTTTCTTGGTCTCCCATTCAAGTACTAACTAAGGCCAGCCCTGCTTAGCTTCCAAGATCTGACAAGATCATGTAGGCCTGGGCTAGCCAGGTCAAGGCAACAATCTGTTAGAGAGCACCATTCAAAAGTAAGCCTTGGCAAAACCAAGCCAAATTTGACAAATCTTATTTATTCCAAATGTGTTTAAAATGTTTTTATACCACCTTTCCACGAACTTAGGGCCGGAAAGTTGCAAACGATCAAAACCATTGAACAAGGGTTTGAACGCCTACCCAACTGTTACCACCCCATAAAAATTAAAACACATGAGCAATTCTTGCAAAGCACATAAAACAGAAAGGCAGGCCGGGGAGGAATGCCAAATGAACAATATAAGTCTTCACAGGTGGATATCCCTGGACAGGGAATTCCATAATTTTGTTGCCACAACTGAAAAAGCTCTTTTTCCGGTCACCAAGGGCTGAATCCTACCACATAACCACTCAAAAAGGAAGTATAACAGAAAGACTTTCTAATGATTCCGAAATGTGTGCAGACCTTGCTTGGGTCAGATTTTAATGAAAACACACAATGGTTGTCAACAGACCAGCAACCATGTGTTTCACTTTCGTACCTCCTCAACTCCTGTCATATCCTGATACTATCCCTGGTTTATAGCATAGGCTGCCCCTAGGCAGGGACTGGGAAATGTTCAGCTTAAAGCCAGTATATGGAGTGAGTTGTTCTAGGTGATACAGGGTTAGGGGAAGAGAAGAGGACTCTGCCTATCTGCTATTTTTGTATCATTTAGTCCCACCATTGAGATACTCAAAATTGCCGCAGGTGTTTAATAAGATGGCCTACTGAATATTTTGGCTGTGGAATCCATGGAATGTGGTAACCATTTAAAGCAGTGTAAAGCAAAGCAACCATTTTCTCCCAGGGATCTGACCTCTGTTTTATGGAGATAGCTTATAATTTCAGGAGAAATCCAAGCCTCAATTGGAGGTTGACAATCCTACATAGTGCAGCTGCTTGGCGAATATATGACTATATCTCCTACTGGTTCCAACTTTCTCCAGACCTCATTGCAAATGAGAGGCATCTCTTCTTCTTATTCATGCCCCTTGAATGTGCAAAAGGGGTATGGAAGTGGAATGAGACAATCAAGTAGAAAGCAATCCGAATTCATTTAGAACCCAGTAGAAATCTAGCCCTTTTCGTACAATTAGAGGAGGTGCCTGTTGGACTTACAGTAATCAATTCCTTCGCATTTGTCATGGCATGAGATTATTATTTTTTTTAAAGTTCCGCAGTGGCCTCAAGGGACTGCTTCGTGTTGAAAATGTACAATCCATTACATTCTTACCTTGGAACGTTAGCATTTCTCCATTGGTCAAGCTTTTTCGCTTGCTGTGTGTGAGCCTTCCAAATCTGTTTTGCTTGCTGTTGGGGGTGGGGAAGGGAATGAATGGACAGAAATGTTCTTTTTCAGATAGACCTTAATTATATCTCCAGGTCATATTTCTTTTCACATCCCCACTTCAGCGATATTTACTTGTTCTTTGCTGAAGCCCGTTCCTAGCTGGAACTAATGGCCTGAATGTCCCAGAGGTTCACAGCAGCGAGTGGTATGCTCAGTAGCTTCTGTCACCCTTGGATGTTTACAGCAATGCATGTTAATGTTGCTTTTGTGCTCAAAATCTGTGGGCTGTAACACGGTATGTTATGTAGATGAGCTCCTAGTTGCGAGCATACTGAAAGCATGTTCTGTTTTATTATATGCAAAATGAAATTTCTTGTGCCGATTAACAGGCTGATTTAAGGGCATGGCTGTCCCATCAGTTGTCAATGGGATGTAGAGCTATGCGTTCAGTGATGTTTGTATGATCCTGTGCTGCATTCACAACATTCCTCAAATTATACTGGGATCCAATCTGTTGTTGCAACTGTTTCCTTGCAATTGGTGCATGGTTTGGATCGGGCTTTCTCAATCGGGGTTTCATGAAACCCTGGGGTTTCTTGATGGAATGAGTGGGAGTTAATTAATTTTTGATATATTTTAGATTTTAAAAAATTATCAGCTTGAACCCCTACCCCCTACATGGCCAATGATGGGCCTGGAATGGGTGGGAAGGGGTAGGGTGGGGCGGGGCCCTGGGTGAGCATGTACATAGTGAAGCTTCTCAACCATATTCTGCACAGTCACACCCCGGGGTTTTTTGAAGCCTCAGGGATTTCTCAATGGTACAAAAGTTGAGAAAGGCTGCTTTGGATGGTCACTATGCCAAACTAGGCTACTCTATCATGGTCCTGCTTAATGAGGTTCAGAGCTTCTCACTGCTCAACCTTTCAGTTTCATAACTGCTTTGGAACTGCTAGGACAGAGAAGGACTTGGTGGCGAGGATGAAAAATGGGGTATGAGAGAAGAAAGTGAAGAGTTGCCTGCGGAAGTTAAGTTGTTTTGCATTCCGCTCTTTGGACACTGATCTTGCAGCCCCCAAATGACACATGGCCACACCCTGCCTTAAAATGGAAAAGACGGTGCGTTACTAATTCCCATTCTCCTGCCATTACTAATTCCCATTCCCAATTGCCTAAAATTGATAGAAGCATGCATTCATTAGACTGGGTCTCAACAAGAAAAATATTGTCATGGTTCACGGTTCAGCTCAGGTGGTCTCTCCAGTGCCTCAGCCAGGTCAATCTGGTGGTGACTCTGCTGATGACTCCGAAGCAAGTGAGGAATGCCTCAACCCGTCGTCATTGGAAATACCTGGGCTATCGACAGGTGCAGATCCTCCTCCAAGTTTGCAACCAGAGCCTTCAACAGATACGGGCACTCCCCAAGATTTACAGCCAGAGCCGTTGACAAGCAAAAACTGTTCCCAGGAATAACAACCCACCTTGGTTGTTACCTGGACACACCTGGACAAACAGCTGGCTCCTTTTACAAGACAAGAAACACCTGGATAGGGTGGGGCTCACGGTCGCCCAGCTTGCTGCCTGTGGAGGAGCAGGGAATCCCAGCTCTCCTGGTTGGAAGCTGCCACTCTTAGCCACTATACTACACTGGCTTGTCAAGAGATGAGAGGGACTTGTCTCCACTTATCTGCAGGAATGACATCTTTCTGAAACAAGGTGTTGCCTTCCTTCAAGGATGGCAGGAGGCCCCAGAAAAAACAGCCATTTTGGAGGGTGGGTTTGGAGATTGTACTGCAGTGAATATACCCCTCCCCCTTCCCCTCCCCAAAGTCCACCCTTTCCAGACTCCGCCTTCCAAATGTCCAGGGATTTCCTGACTTAGAACCTGCAACTAGGGTTGGGTCCTTCAGTGTCTCATGTGTCGGTTGGCGCCCGAAGCAGCCAGCCCGTGCCTCCCCTCCCCACCCCGCGCTGTGGCGCTGTCTGCTTCAGACACCAAAGTGCCCAACCCTACTGGCAACCTTATATGAGCTCTGAAGTGGATGGTGGGTCCTTGTTAAGGGTCCTCAGGACAAGTCCGTCTTTAGTGAAAATGGCGGCCGAAGGTCTTGTACAAAGGGGGTCTTTTTTCCTAACACCAGGTTAAAATATTTGTATTTAAATAGAGCATTAAATTCCAACTGTCAGTTGACTTTTATAGTAGATTGTGGTTTTATGCTCTTTCGGAGGTGTTTTATAGGTTTTTTCGATATTATTTATGCACCTCTAGGTGTGCTTTTTAATAGAAAAGCAGGGCAGAATAAATAACACGCATCCGGCTTCTGTTGTCCTCCCCCCACCCCCAACTTTGTGTTTCAAGCCATTGCATCAGTAACGCTTTCAGGAAAACAACAGCTTGTTACTGGAATCCAAATGGGGCTGCTCTCGCGCGTAAAAATCATGACGCCGACTGTGCAGACGAGATCTGCAAGATTGCTCCGCACCATTCAATCACCTCTGCCCATTGTTCTTCGTCAGTGTAGGGTTTATTTCATCTATGACTAACCTCATGTAGAAGGTCTCCTAACTGCACTTCTGCCAAAAAGCAACCCCCCCCCTCAAAAAAGACCCCTTGTCCTGTTCAATTACTTTTCCTGGTAGGATTGGAGGGCTGGTCCCTGCTTTTAAGTCAGGCCACCACAACACAAAGCCTGAAGACGAACTACATTCCCTGGCTATTTAAGGATTCCAAAGGAGACTCCTTCTCTTTGCATTACATTGACTGCAGAAGTCACGTGACAGGCTCAGGGGCCAGCTGGAAGAAGGCCTTTCACCCCTACAAATGTTTCCGTTTTAGGAAGGATGATGTAGTGATGTGGGTAGGAGCTCTGGGATGGGCTTGATGTAGTGGTGAAGAGTGGCAGCTTCTTATCTGGCAAACTGGATGTGATTCCTCTCTCCTCCATATGTAGCCAGCTGGGTGACCTTGAGCTAGTCACAGTCCTGTTAGAGTTGTTCGCACCGATCCATCCTGTCAGAGCTCTCTCAGCCCTTCCTACCTCACAGGGTGTCTGTTATGAGGAGAGGAAGCAAAGGCACTTGTAAGCCACTTTGCGACTCCTTCAGGTAGGGGCAAGCGGCGTATAAAAGCCAACTTTTCTTCTTCCTCTCACATGGCAGAGCCCATGGTTTTCTTAGTAGTGCAGGAAGCTGCAACTCTGCAGTAACCAAAGTGGGACGAACTGGGAACTTCTTACTACGAAGCTGCATTTGTAGTAAAGCAGGTGATACCCCCAGTTCCCAAACTTGCAGCAGGTTCTATGTTTTGTGTGTCTAAATGGCTCGGGGTCAGGGTGCTCCAGCTATGTCCAGCTAAGTTCTTCCTCGCAAGCTCTGCTCTCTGTATGGCTCCCTTGGTTACCTGGATCTGCCAGAATTACAACTGACTTCCCTACTACAGAAATCAGGAGGAAATGGCTGCTCTGGAGGGTGGACTCCACTGAGGTTCCTCCCGAAACCCTGCTTTCCCCAGGCTTCATCTCAATCTCCAGGAATTTCCCAACCATCCTTGGCAGCCCTAGCTGCCCTGGACCCTGCCTTCAGCAGGTGACATGGGGGAAACCAGGGGTGGGACTTTTACAGCAGTGGCATCATGCCTGTGGCACCCTTGTCCTTGCATCTGGGACTGGCTGGCCATGCTCTCTTTTACGCGTCAGACCAAAACATTCCTTTAAATCTAGGCTTTTAATGAAGAGGTTGGTCTTTTAACACCTATTGCATAGTTTCCTTTTCTCATAAATAGCGTTTTCTCATCAAACGAGAACTATTTTATGAGGTCATTTTCATTTTCAGGTCTTGCGTTCTTTTGCTGGGTATTTAATTCTTTGTCTTTAATTAGGGGTGCTAGCTCTGGGTTGGGAAATGCCATCCTCCAAGGCAGCCACTTTCTCCAGGGGAACTGATCTAGGTCATCTGGAGAGCCATTGAAATCGCAGGAGATATTCAGGTGCTGCCTGTATGGTAACAATCCTATCCTTAATTGTTATCAATTGATAATACAGTCTGTAGTGTTTTTTATGCTGCTGTTTGACTTGGTAAGCCATCTCAAGAGGGTTCCTGAAGAGGCAGGCTAGACATGTTCTAAATCAAGATTGCCCACCAAGCACTTGAATGCACTTTGATTCAAAGCTAAAAAAACAGGCCCTGATGGAGCAATCGGAGGGCCTGTAAAGCAGCAGTCTTCTGCCAAGCCTATGGCTGAGGCTGTGGCGGACTTATTTCATGGGACCTCTCTCCTCTCCTCTCCTCTCCTCTCCTCTCCTCTCCTCTCCTCTCCTCTCCTCTCCTCTCCTCTCCTCTCCTCTCCTCTCCTCTCCTCTCCTCTCCTCTCCTCTCCTCTCCTCTCCAGGCCAGACTGAAGATGGGGTGGGGAATGGGGCTTTCTTTGGTATTTTTTAATTTTTAGGATGTTTTTAAAACTGTTTATGAATGTTTTTATCTATTGATTTAAACTCCCTTGAGCCCACTTGCAGAGAGGGGAGGTCTGTAAATCAATCAATATTTTCAGGAAGTTTTAAATTTTAATGTTTCTGAATTATTCTATACCAGGGTTTTGTGAAATATTGGGGTTTCTTGACAGCCCTAGAAGCGTTTCCCAAATGGGTGGGAGTTAATCAATTTTAATAAATTTTTTCAAACTAGTTAAACATTTATTGGGTGATATGACCATATGTGGTCATGTTCACTCGCCCATCCCCAAAATGGCCAATGATGGGCATGGAGGGGAGGGGCCCTAGGTGGGCATATACACAGACATGCTTCTCAACCACAATCTGCATGATCATGCCACTTCTTGGGTTTCTTGAAGCTTGAAGAATGTTTCAGGGGTTTCTCAACAATAAAAGAATTGAGCAACAAAAGCCCAGACCTCTCCCAGCTTGTCAGTTTTTAAAAAAATACAAAAATTAGTCATTTTTACAGTATGTCGTAACTGCTGTTAGTTCCTAAACCTCAGCAGAATCTGGGATGTTAATGCTGTTTTAAAAATTATATTTACATGTTGCATCATTTGCATAACAGTGAACGTTTTAATTAAACTGCCAGCACTTCCTCGCAAATAAAACAATGGCACCGCACCTGCAGATTGCAAGCAAAAATCATGGTTATTTGGGTGCCAGGGGTGCCAGTTTGGTCCTATTGTTTCAACGGAAATGCCACTCCGGGATGATTTGAAGCATTTTATTTGGTGCACTGGAGATTGCCCAGCATTACATTTACATTAGAGTTCATGAATTAAATATCGTTTAAATGCATCTCCGTCATAAATATGGAGTTTAATAAGCTGTATCTAGTTTAAAGAGGGAAATGTAGGTTATTTAGGGCTTGCTGGATGATTCATCTTCTCTTCTCTCCCCTCCCCCCACCCCAGTTATAATTTATTTGCTGCTTCAAGGGTCATCTGACACTGGTGACTGTGACTTAGAAGTGCCCAAAGAAATATATTCAAAAGGTCTCCGAGTTTCGAAAAGCTCTGTGGGAGTAATTCTTGATACGTTGGATGGGAGACAGTGGCAGACAAAATGAAATGTTTCTTTTACTCCACGAGTAATTAAATTGTGGAATTCCCTGCTGGTGGATGCCATGATGGCCAGGAGCCCAGATGGGTTTAAATGAGAATTAGACACATTCTTAGAGGACAGGTCCATTGTGAGGGGCTGCCTCTCTTGAATCAGATCCCTGGGTCAAATCACCCTGCCACCTACTAGCCGCCCACCCTAGCCCTCACTCTCCAGCCTGCACTCTCGGTCCAAACTGTTGGAGAGCGCTCTGGTACATCCTCCTCACAGTTTGTCCCTTTCTCCTTTTACGGGAGATCGGCCCAGGAATCACAAGGCTTAAAGAGGTGGGGGGAACGTGGTCCTGGGCAAAAAATGCCCAGCTCTTTAATCTCATGCTCTGTGCCTGCCAAATATATATCAATATATTTTCAGAGCATTGTAGCTGACAGTACAATTGAAAAGGCTCTGAATTTGTTAGATTGCCTAGGTTAGAAAAACAGATAGGAAATCCTCCCCCAATATTGTACATTATTATTATTATTATTATTATTATTATTATTATTATTATTATTATTATTATTATTATTCCACACTTCCCCAAATGCTCAATGTGGGTAACAACATACACAATAAACAATTAAATAAGACAATATAATCATTTATCATCATAAACATTACAATCATCAATTAATTTACACTTCAGTTTAATAATGTATATAATAATATATAATAATTTTTCATTTATATCCCGCCCTTCCACGTCGCTCAGGTTGGGTAGCAGCATTACAATGACCCACTGAATTAAAAAGATTAAAACATGTACAATATAACCAGAATAACTAAAGCCCTTAACTAAGTTGCCAGGCAGAGGTCTTTTGGCATGGAGCCAATCCTCCATCTTCCGTCTTCTGTCTCTTCTCCTCTCCTTCCTCCCAGTAATGAGGCCATCTTTTCTTGGTGGGTCTCATTTTTGGCCTCGACCATAAGCCTGGTGCAAGAGCTCTGTCTTGCAGGCCCTGCGGAACGCATTCATATCCCCCGGGGCCCTGATCTCCGAGAGCTCCTTCCACCAGGCTGGAAAGATAAAATCATTCCAAAGCCACCTCCCCTCCTTTCGGGAGAGGGATGATGTGAACATGGATTAACAGTCTGCTGATAGTTGGGCTGTTGTTTTGAGCAGAGAGGCCAGAATGTCAGTGTTGTTTCTGGCCTCAGCCATTGGCCTGGCGGAACAGCTGTTTACAGTCCCTGTGGAACTGTCCAAGGTCCTGCATGGCCCTGATCTCATCAGCCAGAGCATAATACCACGACAGAGCCAGGGCTGAAAAATAAATTTTTACTTATATTCACCTCATCTATACTCCGCTGTTCTCTACAGTGGAGATCCAAAGTGGCTTACCTCTTTCCCCTTTCCTCCATTTTATCCTCACCTCAACCCTGTCGGGTAGGTTAGGCTGAAGAATGTGACTGGCCTGAGGTCTCCCAGTGAGCTTCCGTGAGAGGGTGTGGATTCGAACCTGGGTCTCCTGGTTCCTAGTCCAGTGGTCTAACCCCTCCACTCCACTGCACAATGACAACCATTTCAGACCATTTGAGCGACTGTTTCCCCCTACTTCTTGTTACTACTGCTTATGAAATCCTTTGGGAAGGAAAGTAATATTTATTGAAGTAAAGACTGTGAAGGAATCTGATGGCAATTTCTCCAGTGCTCTTCATGTGGAAAAAGCTATAAATCAAAAGCCGGGAACGTTAGGTTCATTTTAAGAACTAAACAGTTTAAATAATGCAGACACATCTCATGGAGCCGCTACCAAATAAATGGGTGTCAGGACTTCTATCCTGAGAGCCTGGGGGTCTTTTGCTAATAGCGGAGAAGGAATTAAGTTGTCAAGGGCCTAGACAAGGTGTGGGTCAGCTGGGACTTCGAACCCCCCGGGAGCTACAGGGATGTATCATAATGTTTCAGCCAAGGCCTAAAGTCCGGCCCTGAGAGTGATCCCTGAGGTGGGGGGAGGGAGGGGGTTGGATTTCTTACTATTTATTATTCCTGCCATTGGACTCTGTTAGGGTTTTAATGTTTTATCTTTGGGGATCTTTTCTGTTGTAACCCGCCTCGAGATGACTTGTTCCACAGTGGTGGGCAATAAATCGAATGATTAATTGAATGAATGAATGAATGAATGAATGAATGAATGAATGAATGAATGAATGAATGAATGAAGGTCATCTTTCTGGGCAGTCTAAACAAAGGGCTGGGAAACAGGAATGTGAGGGGAGTTGGTAGAGGTCTCAGAGCACCAAGAGAAGATCAACATGGAGAGGAGGGAAAGAGGGACTATTTAGAAGGGGGTGCTGGGTGGGGATGCCTCCATTCTTATTACTTTTAGTCTCCGAGTGAACAAGGACAGCTGAACGAGACACGCTGGGTAGCTAGAAACAGCATGGCTGGAAGAAGCGTGACAGGCGGACAGTGAACTTGAAGAACAGAAAATGAAGGAAAGCGTGAGCGGAGGTGAGTTTAAGGAAGGATGGCTCAATTAGGAAAAGGTGTATCTACGTGTGATTTTACTCCAGTGTTGAGTAAAAGTATATGTTTATGTAGAACAAAGTTGGGAGTCCAGGGCACCTTTTAAAGACCAACTAAGTTTAAGTCTAAGTAGAAGCGTCCGTGTGCCTGGGCACACAAAAGTTTCTACCCAAAATTAATTTTTGTTGCTCTTCATGGTGCTACTAGACTCCCAACTTAGTTCTGTTGCTTGAGACCCACCTGAATCTACGTGTCTCTGTGTGTCAGTGCAGGTACACGTTGTCAGAAAAGAATGGACAGGCAAGGAAGCTTTGGGTACCGGGACAGGGGGAGGGCACGTAAGTCATTAAAGGAGGGTGGGAATAGGGACTAATCCTAATTAATGAATTTGCCTCCTACAGTAGTTGGATATGGCACCATAATCTGAAGTGCCTCACCTCTTGAATATGGCCTGCCGGTGACAAAACACCTTTTCCCTAACTAACCTTGTGCTGATCTGCAGGGGGAAAGCTGTCAGTGCTAAATAAGTCTTTAGCCCGTCTTGTTGATGCTACAGCAGCTTTCACAATGAGCGGAAGTGTAAGATGTGCTGAAATAAGCAGTCAGAACTAAAGAGGGGTGTGCCTGCAAAGTGTCTCTTCAGAATTAGCGGGGCAGGCTTTCTCAACCAGGGTTTTGGGAATTCTTGACGGGATTTCTTGATGGCGCTGGAAGGGTTTTCTGAATGGATGCAAGTTAATTGATTTAATTAATGAAATGGATGCGAGTTAATTAATTAAATTTCCCATCCAGGCAAAACTGTGGCCCCCAGGCTGCTTTAGTGTCAGTCCTTGGCCTTTTATTTTATTTTATTTTATTTTATTTTATTTTATTTTATTTTATTTTATTTTATTTTATTTTATTCTATTCTATTCTATTCTATTTTATTTTATTTTATTTTATTTTATTTTATTTTATTTCTCTCTCTCTCTCTCTCTCTCTCTCTCTGTATACATATACATATACATATACATATACATATACATATACATATACATATACATATACATATACATATACATATACATATACATATACATATACATATACATACATACATACATACATACATACACACATACATACACACACACACACACACACACATACATATATCCATCCATCCATCCATCCATACATCCATCTCCATCTTCTGTCCGTCCCTCCATCCATCCATCTTTATATACCACCCCCCCTGAGGCTCAGGGCGGTTTACATAGAACGTAGAACAATACAAGGAACTTAGTTTTGCCATAATGTATAGATAACCACCACAATAATAATATTAACATTCATTAATAACTGTAGCAAAGGTAACTATAGCAATGCAAACAGGTCCAGGGGCAGAACACATGAGTGGATTTCTGGGAGGGAGGGAAGGAGGGAGGGAGGGAGCAGGGGACCCGTAGATGTTCCTGGTTTCACTCGGCCTCAACCGAATGCCTGGCGGAAGAGCTCCCTTTTGCAGGCCCCGTGGAACTGTTTTAGCTCCTTGATCTTGTGCCTGCAGATGCTCTTCTAGGTAGGACAAAGGAGGCACTGGAGACAGGGTTTGGCACAGTACTACAAAGTTTGCCACTGTCGAAAGCTGGCGAAGCACGTTTTCCCTTTTGGGAAATATTAATAACTTAATTTGGACGCTTTCTGTGCTGCTGCTAAGCAGCCTTTATGGCAGCACATGGGAGGGCATGTCTTTGTCGTGCTAATAATGGAAACCCTGGCATTAGTCTTTTTTAAAAAGTAATTTCATTACTCCAGATTAGTTTTCTGATCCTTAATCTGCGGTTTATTGCCAGTGATCTTGAGCGTTCTCCATTTGCCTTTTGGCAAGCAATAAGCGCCCTGTTTTCAGATTCGGCCCTTTTAATTTGTTTTGTCATGTTGCTGCATTCTGGGATCCGTGAATAAAATTGGAAGGGGGATATTGATGCATGAAGAAAGAGACATCCTCCTTTTTCAGGAGAGTGTATTTTTTGTAAATCTAACTTGCTTTCGTGTCAGGATTTAGACCTTGCTGCCTGCCTCACACCCTCCTTCCCCCGTACCCTAGGCTTCTCTTTTGGAAAACTTCCACTCTACTTCCACAGGCGTGGTCTTTATGGTCACAGTCTCTGCCCACAAGTTTTCCATCGTACTTCTACAGTTATCCTGCAGGTATGGATTCAAAGGACGAATAGTCCTTGGCGTCAGATCAAGATGCATAGCCGGGTTAGTCTGTGTCTAGCAGTAGAGAAAAGTAAGAGTCCAGGAGCACTCAAATGTTGTAGAATAATAATAATAAGAATTGGTTCTTATATGCCGCTTTTCCCTACCTGAAAAAGGCTCAAAGCGGCTTACAGTCGCCTTCCCATTCCTCTTTTAGCAGGGTATGAAGTTTCTATTAAGATATAGAAACCAAGCCCTATGAAGATAGGTTGAGGGACTTGGGAATGTTCAGCCTGGAGAAAAGGAGGTTGAGAGGGGACATGAGTATTTGAAAGGTTGTCATTTGGAGGAGGGCAGGATGCTGTTCCCATTGGCTGCAGAAGAAAGGACGTGCAGTAATGGGTTTAAACTACAAGTACAACGATATAGGCTAGATATCAGGAAAAAAATTTCACAGTCAGAGTAGTTCAGCAGCGGAATAGGCTGCCTAAGGAGGTGGTGAGCTCCCCCTCACTGGCAGTCTTCAAGCAAAGGTTGGATGCACACTTTTCTTGGATGCTTTAGGATGCTTTGGGCTGATCCTGCATTGAGCAGGGGGTTGGACTAGATGGCCTGTATGGCCCCTTCCAACTCTATGATTCTATGATATCTCATTAATCCTCTTACTGTGCCACACATTTTGTCAGTCTTTAAGGTGCGACTAGGCCTTGGTGTGTATGTTTCCCCCTTTGATGGGCAGTTTTAAATCAACACGTTCACACAAACACACCCTGTGAGTGTGTGTGTGTGTGGCAGCAGTCTCTAATAATGGTGCAAGAAATTACATTTTCCATGCCCCCAGCTCAGCTAGAAAAGGAACACTTATCTACCTAATATGATTTTATCTCCTGTACATTCAAGGGGCTCAGGTAGGGTTTCTAATGTCCAGGTGGGACCTAAAGATCTTCTGGAATTAGGACTAATCTCCAGGAGACAGAGATCAATTCCCTGGGAGAAAATGACTGCTCTGTAGATCTTGCCTATCCCCAAAAGCCTTGCTCCTCAGGCTCTACCCCCCCACACGGGGATTTCCCAGTAGAGAGTTGGCAACCTTATGGTTATGTACAGCCAACTTGGTTGTAGTGGTAAGAGTGACAGTTTCTAATCTGGAGAGCCAGATTTGATTCCCTGCTCCTCCACATGCAGCCTGCTGGGTGACCTGGAGCTCGTCACAGCCCTGATAGGGCTGTTCTCACAGAGCAATCCTGTCAGAGCTCTCTCCTCCTCCCCTACTACAGGGTATCTGTTGTGGGGAGAGGAAGGGAAGGCAAATGTAAACTGCTTTGGGACTCCTTCGGGCAGTGAAAAGTGGGATATAAAACCTAACTCCTCCTCCTCCTCCTCCTCCTTCCCTGGTTTTGTTCACCACCACAACATGTCTCACGGAGCGAGTGATTGGACTGGGGTTACAGAAGCTGGGTGAGAGAATATAACTTTGATCTCCCAGATCTAAGAATTTCAAGGCCGCCTTCCCTCCTCTGCTGAGAGGGGTGACGCGAATCTTAACAATCTGGTGATAGTTTGACTGATGTTTTGAGCAGAGAAGCTGGAATGTCGGTATTGTTTCTGGCCTCAGCCATAGGCCTGATGGAACTGTCCTAGGTCCTGCAGGACACTGCTCTCATTGGGTAGAGCATTCCACTAGACTAGTAGTTATTGATGGACCTCTTTGGGACCATCACTACATCCCCTGGAAGTGAATGCCACACAGGCCTACCCTTGTCCTTGACCCAGAAATTGTAGCTGGTACAGAACGCAGCTGTGAGGGTCCTCACTAGGACATCTTGGAGGACCCATATTCAGCCTATCCTGAAACTGTTACCAATTTCTTTCCGGATCAAGTTCAGGGTTTTGGTTCTGACCTTTAAGGCCTTACACGGCTTGGGTCCTACCTATCTGTGGGACCACCTGTCTGCCTATAACCCCCACAGTGTGCTCCACTCTGCAGGTATGAACCTACTGGTTGTCCCAGGCCCCTGGGAAATCTGCCTGGCCTTGACCGGGGCCAGGGCCAGAGCCTTGGCCCTAACCTGGTGGAATAAGCTCCCAAGAGAGCTTGATGGAGCTATCAAGGTTTCGCAGGGCCTGCAAGACGGAGCTGTTCCTCCAGGCGTTTGGTTGAGGCTGGGGAAAGGATGCCCAGAATCACAATTCTGTGGTCCCGCCCTATTATAGACTATAGAATCATAGAATCATAGAATCATAGAATGATAGAGTTGGAAGGGGCCATACAGGCCATCTAGTCCAACCCCCTGCTCTATGCTAAGGAAGATCTCACCACATGAGAACTGTGCTTGGCAACAGTGGCTGGAGCAGTGGAGCTATGGAGTTTCTTTTTGTACCGTGCGGCCATCTTGATCTTGTTTAATATTAGATTGTTTAACTGTAGTTGAGGATGGTTATAATTGTTGATGTATTTGGATGGCTGTTTTTATTGTTTTATTGTGAGCTGCCTCGTGCCGGCAGTTGCCAGGAGAGGCAGGATACAAATCTAAAAATGAATGAATGAATGAATGAATGAATGAATGAATGAATGAATGAATGAATGAATGAATGAATGAGTATTTCTCAAATCAGTTTTGGTAAAAAACCAGAATGCGTCGATCTTCTCAGATCTTGTTCCAGAATTGAAAGCTGTGGGGTATGCTTCCTTTGTTGCACGAGCATCCCTTCAGCATGCCGAGGTGAACAGAAAAGGGATGAGTAAAACTTATTAACTCCAGCTTTGCCGGGAACTAGGAAAAATTCCCTACCAGAGTCCCACCCCTGCAATGGATACAAAGAAAAAGAAGACTGCTCAACACAAACTCACAAGGTGTATAATCCATCAGAATGCAAAAGGCAAGGAAAATGGGCAAAAACACATTTCCCTTAGCACCTTGCAGTGAACTGTTTATTAACATCATTAATTTGATAAATGTAACGGCAACAAATGGGAGATAAAATTCAGATCCTTGTAGCTGAATTTCCTGTGGCATTAATTTACAACTCAGGAAGGGTTGTTTACAAAGACGATTGGTATTAAGCCACAGGACTCTGTGAAGATTACCGCATACAATTAAATTTAGAAAAAAGTGTATCCATGGGAACAGGCAGTGCCATTACTTGAGAGGATATGCAAATCTTTTATTTGCTTTTAGAGTGCAATCCAGTGGCCTTCCCCCACTCTAAGCAACAAAATATTGTCAAGGATGTGGACTATTGCAAACCATTGTATTGCACGTCTTCACAGGATTTTTACAAGAGAGCTCCTTTCTCTTGCACGAGGAATTGCCAAAGTCTTGGTCCTTGATGGCTGCTATGGTCAGGATTCACAGAAATGCCCGCCCCTTTCTCCTCCCCTTTACCCCTTACTCCTTTATTTATACCACTCCGCAGGAGCGGTTTAAAGATATTAAAAACTTATTTAATAGTGAAAAAATTGTGTCAACAGTGTAATAACAACAGTACCCAGTAAATAGCAATACATTTAGCCCGAGTCATTGACAAATGGGCGTGGGTTGGAATTATGAAAAGCCACCAGCGAAGCTAGCTTCTCCTCCAGCAGTCATGCCTCGCCATTTCTCAAGACCTCCCACCTCCCAACAATGCTTATCTACCTCTTAGAAGCTACACATGAAAAAATTCCTCACATTCTTTCATTCAGGCTTACAGGTTCTATCAATGCATGGGGATGTCTTCCCTTCTCTTATGTTCTCTCCCCCTTTCCCCTCCCCTAGCCATCACCTATTTTTTGAGATGGCCTTCTGGCCATCCATCTCACTCCTCCAACTTGGGTTTCCAAAGATGGTGATGAGTTAGAAATGAGGGATACTGAACTAGCCTCTAAGCCACAAAGGTTCAGCCTTACGTTTGACCTTCTCCACTTTCTTTCGCTGCATCTGTCTGTCATTGTTGTGGCCTGCAATTTCCAAATTTATACCAGCCTTTTCAAATTGTTCATAATACAAAAGGAAGTAATGGTGTAGCCCCCCACTTCTTTTATACCCACCATTGTAGCATCCAGTGTAATTTCTCTCTCTCTTCTTCCCTGAGAATTGAAATTAGATAAGTTCTCTCTCTCTTTCTCTCTCTTTCTCTCTCTCTCTCTCTCATTATAGTTATAGGCTTCCCTTCCCCAAAACATAGAGATTTAATGTATCTTCAACTATTAAAATTCTAAAATTAGAATAATTCACCCGAGCAGCCTCCTTCTCAAGGGGTGTTGGAGGAGATATAGTCCTCTAGTGGGATTGTCAAGCGTTGCAAGAACTCACAACAAGCTTCTTTAATAAAGAAAGCGTTTATTGAGAAGTTACTTCATACACCTAAGCTAAAAAAGTCAAATCTGCCTGAGGACAGATTTGCCTTCCCTTATCAAGGCAGTTCTCCCGCCTAAAACTTGAAAGTTCCCAAGGGAGGGGGAAAGGAGGCGGCAGGTGCCATAAAACACAGTGTTACAATTCGCACGTCCTTGGTCTTCTCCGGACAAGATAAGATGTTATGGTTACAAAAGGCAGACCCGGCCAAGAGGTTCAAAAGACAAATAATTCACAGCTCTCTGTGATAACAGGGTGCACAACATAGTTTCAGTTTCAAGCAAGCATGCAAGCATAATATATGGGCCTGGGGCCTGAAGAACAAAGCAAGGAAAAGGTTAAACAAATAATCATGGAGAGACTCATGCTAACTCATGGCAGGGTTCAGCAGCAGGGATTTGATTTGGGTAGATTTGGGCAGGGAGGCCAGTGGATTTTTGCTGTCCCCCATGCCTCAATGGAATGACCTTTGCTGTCTTCTGATGCTGAACTTGTTAATAAACTGACCTCACTTGCTTCCTTTTCAGAACCAAAATAGCCTGCCCTTTTAATCTAGAAGTGAAACTGATGCTACCTCTAGAAAATAGCTGCTTTTCAGGAAAATTCAGCAACCATCACATAGGTGCAAAAACATAATGGCAGAGGATTGATTGATGCTTTAGATTCTCCCCCTGCCTCCAAAAAATAAAGAACGTGATCTTGGGGACGTCCCAGAGAGTCAGCTGATATGCTGACTTCACATCCTGGTTTTCTCCCAGGTGTGACGCTATCATACCATGTGACATCATAGGTACTTACAGGAGACAGCAGTGTGGCATTTTTCATTTGGACTACTAAGAAGAATCAGGTGAACTCCAACATGAGGCTGATTGATGTGATTTCAGAAAAAGGGGGCATTGTGTGGTCCTTGCAAAACGCAGCAGGACATCAGGACTATGCATGGTCCTCTGGAATTATGGGATGATTCCACTGTTTCTTGCCATGGCCCAATATTTTGCTATATCCACTCTGTTATCTAGAACAACTGTGCATGCCACCCATTCAGAATGTTTCTCATTTGAACACAATTCTGCCTCCCACTGGTGGTAAGAGAATGTGTCTTTAACTTCCTGTTGTTCCCCCCCCCCCCACATACACACATTGATGTTTCTGTTTGCGACTGCATTTTTCCTACTGTCCCCCATCTTTCCTTCTCATGATTTGTACCCTGTACGGGCCACCAACCTCTCCTGTTCCACTCTCTGTGGCTTTCTGCGTCGACTCCTCATCTTGAGCATCTTGTCTTTCTTTCCTTCTAAAAGCACCCTTCATTCAATACACTCAAAACAGCATGGCTGGTTCCCCTTCCTCCATTTTAGGCGCACAGCAACCCTGTGAGATAGGCTTGGCTGAAAGAAAATGACTGGCCCAAGATCACCCAGTGAGCCAATTAGCGAAGTAGAGAGTTGGACCTGGATCTGTTAACCACTGTCACAATGGCTTTCCTCTTATTTATTATTTTTATTTACTATTGGACTTGTTGAAGTCCACTCTCAGGCCAGCCATCTCACAGCGGTTTACAACAGGGTAATAAAACTACAGTAAAAACACAGTAACCAGAGATACCCCCCCCCAACAACCCCCTTCTGCTCAACCAGACTAGCCTAATTCCATTCCACAAGGTGGGTGTTAAGATGTTCAGAAATGTGGAAGAGGGGCCATATAGATCTTCTATGCCCTGGTCTCAACCAAATGCTTGGGGGAAGAATTCTGTCTTGCAGGCCCGGTGGAACTGTGGTAACTCTAGCAGGGCCCTCCAGGAGAGCCACCTTGGTGTCATGGTTAGGAGTGTGGACTTCTAATCTGGTGAGCTGGGTTGGATTCCACGCTCCCCCAGAGGCAGCCAGCTGGGTGACTTTTGTTGTTGTGGGGAGAGGAAATGGAAGGCAATTGGAATCCGCTTTGAGCCTCCTTTGGGTAGAGAAAAGTGGCATATAAGAACCAAACTTCTAGGATAAGTTTCAAAATCACTGGTCTACTTTGAAAATGGAACAAAATCTAGAGTCCATTCTGGTTGTTTCATTTATCATTCTGGTTGTTTCATTTAGCATTAAAATAGACATTGTATAAATATATTAACTGATTTTGATAGCCTGGGACAGGTTCCCTCTTTTTCTGTTAGGATATTTATTTAGAACCGCCTGTTTTTTCGCGATGTGTTTTCAGATTCTGTCTGATAACCTGGCCGGAGCAAACTTAATCAAGACCTCAGGGCCCAGAGCGGTTAGAAGTAGGGCTTTGAGGCTAGTTCTGTAATAATTTTAGTAACATCTATAGCAGCCTTGGGATAGGTTTTTTTCTTTCTCTTCTTCTATTCACTACAAACCGACCCACTTGTCTATATTTGCTAGGTCTTGAAAGCCAAGCATGATTGGCCCTGAGTATTACTTGGAGGGAAGACCCTCCCAAGGAATTTCAGGGTTGCTGCACAGAGGTAGACAAGGCAAACCACCTCTATTAGTCTCTTGCCTTGAAAACCCCATGGGGGGTTGTCAGCAGTCAGCTGTGACTACCACCATCTCAGGGGAAGGAGAAACATAAGCTCTTTATCTCCTAACCATGCTTAGAAGAAATAAGGAAATTATGTTTGCGTTAGAGTGTTTAGAAATACATCCAACATTCTTCATCTAATATATGCTAAGCAAGCTCTTGAGGTGTGAGTGCACACCCATTCACTTTAAGAAATTCAGACAGGAGTATCCGGTGTATGCAAGAATCAGTACATTCTCTTATTCAGTTTGCTCCCTTCTAAATATTTGTTGGGATTTATTACTTCAACAGAATTGAACCATGTGGAACCGTAAGGTTTTAAAGAAACTAATCCTCATTCTCTCTTCTGTCTTCATTTCAGGAGCACAGGTATTTAGTGGCAGGAGTGAGTTTCGAATTGGCACCCTGAAGTTTCACCCTGCTGATCCTAATGTTTTCATTTGTGGAGGATTTAGTCCAGAAGTCAGAGCCTGGGACATGAGGATTTGCAAGGTAAAAGAAAACAAAGCTGACATTTTACTCGCTTGATAATGAAGCCGGGATAGGTAATGATGCCGTCTCGGGGAAGATAATTGGCATTTTCTGTTAAAACAGCATGGGAGAACTTGACTTCGCCAATCACGCTTGTTTTGGGTTATAAAAGTAAATAGCTGCTGTCCATATTGTACCCTCTCTGAAAGAAATGGGATCAGGAAAGGAGAAAAATTGAAGCTTCTTGAAAAAGAAAAAAAAAAGCATTTAATTCTCTGTAATATCCTCAATTAGTGTGTGTAAATTTTAGGAGGTATGTTACGTTGATCAATAGGAGCAATAAGGAACCGTAGGGTTTCAAAATTACTGTCTTTTGTCTTCTTATAAAAATGTCTTTGTGTTTTATAAGTTTGTACAAGAGATTTAATCTGGCAGCCCCTCAGGGGAAGGTGTGGACGGATGCACAAACACATGAAACTGACTTATACTGAATCAGTCCATAAAGTCAGTATTATCTACTCAGACTTTCCGCTTGACCTGAGATAGACTTGTCTCCTGAATATATGATGGAGATTTTAGGAAACATGCTTAGCAAGAGGGGTAACAAGCAAGATTTTCCACCTCTGTAAACAGGGGGGGGGGTGTTACTCTAAGGTGTTACTGGCCTTGAAACTTGTATTTTCAATATTCAATCACATAGGCAATAGCTCTTTAGTAAAGGGGCACAATTGAAGAAGTGACCTCACTAAAATTGTCAAGCGTTGACCGGTCCCTGGGGATAAAAAGGTTGGGGACCACTGCCTATGTGATATCCTGTACCTGTAATACAGGTGATGTTATATGATGTCATATCATATTAAGACTATAACTGTAACCCCTGAAGAAGAAATAGAAAGCGGGATTGAATACCTGGGACCCCGTTCTGGTTGCAAAACTATTTAAGGTAAAGGTAAAGATATCCCCTGTGCAAGCACCGAGTCATGTCTGACCCTTGGGGTGACGCCTTCCAGCGTTTTCATGGCAGACTCAATACGGGGTGGTTTGCCAGTGCCTTCCCCAGTCATTACCGTTTACCCCCCAGCAAGCTGGGTACTCATTTTACCAACCTTGGAAGGATGGAAGGCTGAGTCAACCTTGAGCCGGCTGCTGGGATTGAACTCCCAGCCTCATGGGAAAAGCTTTCAGATGGCTGCCTTACCACTCTGCGCCACAAGAGGCTCAAAGCAAACGAAACCAATAGGCAAAATGTTGTGTCTTCTTGAGATTTATTAAATGCAATCCTAAATGAGCCTCTTGTGGCGCAGAGTGGTAAGGCAGCCATCTGAAAGCTTTTCCCATGAGGCTGGGAGTTCAATCCCAGCAGCCGGCTCAAGCCTTCCATCCTTCTGAGGTCGGTAAAATGAGTAACCAGCTTGCTGGGGGGTAAGCGGTAATGACTGGGGAAGGCACTGGCAAACCACCCCATATTGAGTCTGCCATGAAAACACTAGAGGGCGTCACCCCAAGGGTCAGACATGACTCGGTGCTTGCACAGGGGATACCTTTACCTTTACCTTCGTTTGCTTTGGGTGTATTTCTACAAGAAATCACCGATGTTTCTTCATATGGACTGATGTCTGCATTCTTGCAGTTTCTGATATTTCAAGGCAGATCTGTCTTCAGGGTTCCGTTTACCTTCCTACAAAGTCTGCCCAAAGCGATACTTGCAGTTCCCCCTGTATCTCTGTTTTCTTTCCACTTGTGCATCCTTATGGCAGCATTTAAAGCTGAGATTTAAAAAAAAAAAACATTCATCCTTGTATGTCATAACTTTGATTGTCAGAACATGCTCAATTTATTCTTAACGGGGAGAGATGGCTGGGGATTGCTTCCCACTTGCATCCAATTATGACGATGACACATGGCATTTCTCTACAACCTATGCGTTTTTTTGAGAGCGCCTTCTTCTTAGTTCGTCACGAGAGACATAATTTCCAATCCTCCCTACAATGGTTGCATGTTTTCCCCCCTCTAAAATTGTACTTCCAAATCGTTCCATATCATTTAACTCAGAAGAACAGTTGATATTTGTGTGGGTGAAACAGTATCCCCCCCAGTATTCCCTTTGTTAGACACAAGATTTTGCCTGCTTCGTTTGCAAAACTAAATCTCTGTCATGAGGGGTAAATGAATGCTATGATTCTGCCACAAAGTGGGGGGGGGAGCCTAGAATGTGGATTTGATAGAGACATCAACTTCAACATCTTGCCTTTGTTTTTTAAAAAAAACAAGGAGAAGAGTTGATTTTTATATCCCACTTTTCTCTGCCCTAAGGAGTCTCAAAGTGGCTTATAATCACCTTCCCTTCCTCTTCCCACCACAGACAACCTGGGAGGTAGGTGGGGGCTTAGAGAGCTCTGACAGGACTGCTCTGTGAGAACAGCCCTATCAGTGCTGTGACTAGTCCAAGGTCACCCGGCTGGCTGCATGCGGAGTGGGGAAATGAAACTTGGCCTGCCCGATTAGAAGCTGCTGCTCCTAACCACTACACCAAACAAGGCAAGTTTCTAGTCCTTATCACTGCAAGGATATTTTGTCACATCAAAACCACAAGATGTCATAGTCCCATTGTATACGGCACTGGTCAGACCACACCTGGAGTACTGTGTGCAGTTCTGGAGGCCTCACTTCAAGAAGGACATAGATAAAATTGAAAGGGTACAGAGGAGAGCGACAAGGATGATCTGGGGCTAAGGGACCAAGCCCTATGAAGATAGGTTGAGGGACTTGGGAATGTTCAGCCCGGAGAAAAGGAGGTTGAGAGGGGACATGATAGCCATCTTTAAGTATTTGAAAGGTTGTCATTTGGAGGAGGGCAGGATGCTGTTCCCATTGGCTGCAGAGGAAAGGACACGCAGTAACGGGTTTAAACTACAATTACAACGATATAGGCTAGATATCAGGAAAAAAATTTTCACAGTCAGAGTAGTTCAGCAGTGGAATAGGCTGCCTAAGGAGGTGGTGAGTCCCCCCTCACTGGCAGTCTTCAAGCAAAGGCTGGATACACACTTTTCTTGGATACTTTAGGATGGTTAGGGCTGATCCTGCGTTGAGCAGGGGGTTGGACTAGATGGCCTGTATGGCCCCTTCCAACTCTATGATTCTATGATTCTATGATATTTAAATACATGGTCAAGAGATGCTGAGGGATGACTAACATTTCCAACAAATCCAGCTTAACAGAAGAGTGTCACAGGGTCCCACTTTTAATGTTGCTAAAACAGAACAAAAGATTTCTAGAGCAGTGATTATGTTAATTACAAAAATTTAGTTAACGCTTGTGCAGAAAAAGGGAATGAAATTTTATTAAAATTGTAGGACCACTGGATTTCATAACCATGTTACGGTGCCATCCTATGTAGGATTACTGTAACCTAAACCCAGTGAATCCAACTGGAATAGCTGCATAGGATTGCACTGTTAGGTAAGATTCAGTAAACGTCAACTCATGATTCAGCCCCTACATAGAATATGCTACTTGTTTAATTATGTAAAGCTGAGCTACATCCTTCTAAGTCCCACTGAGTTTGGTGCACCTTACAAGGGTATAACTCTGCTTAGGGTAGTGTTGTAAACTTTTCTTTATCCCGAGTCACAGACATTCATCACAGCTCCAGCAGAACCAAGCAAATAACCTACAAAGGGGATTTTTGGGAAAGGCTGGCTGTGATGTCCTTGAAGCTGTGCATTCCCTGAGCTTGCCCAAGAACTTTCCGGGCTGCGGTCAGACAAGCTCAGAGGTCACACGGCTACTTCTCCTTACCCAGCATTTGCCCTCTGAACTACAGAACTTAAACTCCCCAACAGAAATGATCTACCTTCCTAGGAGCTAAAACTCATATTCACGTTGGGCTTGAAAAAGGCTTTACAGGAAAGCACATTCCGTGCCTGGGCAGAACCTCTTGTTTTGTGTTGCAAACTGATTTATGAACTTCTGAGAGAGATAACATTTGACTCCTAATGTGTGCCTGCATGCATAATGAGTGAGGCAGATTTATATTCCAGTCCAGATAATTACTAATTTTGTCAGATAGCCGCCTTTTACATGGCTGGTGTTTAACGCTCTAGCGCAGGGGTAGTCAAACTGCGGCCCTCCAGATGTCCATGGACTACAATTCCCAGGAGCCCTTGCCAGCATTCGCTGGCGAATGCTGGCAAGGGCTCCTGGGAATTGTAGTCCATGGACATCTGGAGGGCCGCAGTTTGACTACCCCTGCTTTAGCGTGTTAACTTCCATCCCTGTGACCCTGTAGCGTTCTGTTGTGTGGATTCTGATAGATGTTGTTTGCACAAAGCAGATTTGAATATCCTAAGGAGAAAATGCTTTGGCAGGAATTCTGTCTCACCCTGTTTACCATTTATTCAGTAGCAGGATTGTGTTATACAAAATATGCTTTGCCCGCCGAGAGGCAAAGAAATCTGTCGCCCAGTGCCGTGATCTCCTGTGACAGTCCTTTTATATTATACCCTGCTTTCTTCTGCATAAGGGGACTTGGAGTGATTAGTAAAATAAGAAACAAATCTCAATGCAACCCCAATCCCAGGAACATCAATAAAACCAACTGTGACCATCCATTCCAAGAAACAGTAACCTCAGCTGATCTAAGAGAAAATAATCACTGCGAAAGGATGTGGATAAAATTGAGAGGGTTCAGAGGAGAGCGGCGAGGATGATCTGGGGCCAAGGGACCAAGCCTTATCAGGAAAGGCTGAGGGATTTGGGTATGTTCAGCCTGGAGAAGAGGAGGTTGAGAGTTGGTATGATGGCTGTTTTTAAGTATCTGAAAGGTTGTCACTTGGAGGAGGGCAGGGAAAGGTTCCTGCTGGCAGCAGAGGACAGGACCCGCAGTAATGGGTTTAAACTACATGTAGAACGGTATCAACTAGATAGGAGGAAAAATGTTTTCACAGTCAAAGCAGTTCAGCAGTGGAGTGGGCTGCCTAAGGAGGTAGTGACTGGTAGTCTTCAAGCAGCAGCTGGACAGATCCTTATCCTGGATGCTTGAGGCAGATCCTGCATTGAGCAGGGGGCGGGACTAGATGGCCTGTACAGCCCCTTCCAACTCTATGATTTTAAGATTCGAGGATATTTGGCTTGGTTGACCGCTAGTCTAATCCAGCAGGGCTTTGATGTTCTGATTTCTGGGGTACAGGGAAGAGAAATGCTTGGGAGGAATGAAGCTAGTGCAGAGATTCTTACCCAAACAGGGAGTCATTTAAGTCCATGGTTAAGGTAAGCAGCAGAAGGGCAAGTGCATGGTGTGATGCCGAAGCAGAACATTGTAGATTTCTTAACGGAAGTTTAAAGTATTTCTATGCTGTTTTCAATTTTCCTTTGTTGAAGGTTCTTTTTTTGGGGGGGGGGGGAGGAGTTGCAAAACAAAGTCTGGTTTCTTAAGCAGCGCAGAGCTGAATCACGTCACATGAAAATGCCAAGCTATAATGACAGAAGAGACCGCTTGGGAGTCTGGAAGTATTTCAGAGCCTTGGCTATCCCCACTGCTATTAGAGACGCAAACTCTGCTGAAATCCCAGAACACACGGTACATGCATGCAAACTGGGTTCCGAAGATCAGACTGGCCCTTTATAGAACTGTTTGGCTGCTGTAGCTGGGGTAGTCAAACTGCGGCCCTCCAGATGTCCATGGACTACAATTCCCATGAGTGTATGCTGGCAGGGGCTCATGGGAATTGTAGTCCATGGACATCTGGAGGGCCGCAGTTTGACTACCCCTGCTCTATTGCTTTTCTGAGCCTTTGCTGATTTATAAAAAATTAATAGTGGATAAAACTCAGTTTCATCACATTGTCCTCCCCAGGCAAAGCTGCTTCTTATCGTTCCAATTTTTTAGTCCATTTAAAATGAACAAAAACATGATATTGTGAGCAAATCACCTCTCAGAAGATGGAAACACTTGGGGGAAAGAAAACATGACAGAGAGAGAGAGAGAGAGAGAGAGAGAGAGAGAGAGAGAGAGAGAGAGAGAATAAAATGGAGACTCCTTTTTTCCCTTAGCTGTTTCCAAGAATTGTTTTGGTCTGTTGGAGTGGGTCTGTCTCAGCTGACATCTATGTTACATCTTCTTTGACATTCATAAAATATAACTGGCAGTTCGTAAACAACTATGAATCTTTGACAGTATTAGAAGTCCAGAGTGCTTGAGGGAAACAATCTGTCTTTCACACAGGTTTGAGTTATAGCTTGCAAAGGGTGTGTTCCTCCTTGTGGCAACTGCACGGGCCACAGTAGTCACAGGAAAAATTGTACGTCCAGCATCCTGTCTCACACAGTGGCCAGTCAGTTCCTCTGGAAGGCTAGCAACAGGGCAGAGAGGCCAAGGCCTTCCTAAGAACACCAGAAGATGGATCAGACAAGAGGTTCATCTAGTCCAGCATCCTGTCTCACACAGTGGCCAGTCAGTTTCTCTGGAAGGCCAGCAACAGGGCAGAGAGGCCAAGGCCTTCCTAAGAACACCAGAAGAAGGATAAGACCAGAGGTTCATCTAGTCCAGCATCCTATCTCACACAGTGGCCAGTCAGTTCCTCTGGAAGGCGAGCAACAGGGCAGAGAGGCCAAGGCCTTCCTAAGAACACCAGAAGAAGGATCAGACCAGGGGTCCATCCAGTCCAGCCTCCTGTCTCACACAGTGGCCAGTCAGTTCCTCTGGAAGGCCAGCAACAGGGCAGAGAGGCCAAGGCCTTCCTAAGAACACCAGAAGAAGGATCAGACCAGGGGTCCATCCAGTCCAGCCTCCTGTCTCACACAGTGGCCAGTCAGTTCCTCTGGAAGGCCAGCAACAGGGCAGAGAGGCCAAGGCCTTCCTAAGAACACCAGAAGATGGATCAGACAAGAGGTTCATCTAGTCCAGCATCCTGTCTCACACAGTGGCCAGTCAGTTTCTCTGGAAGGCCAGCAACAGGGCAGAGAGGCCAAGGCCTTCCTAAGAACACCAGAAGAAGGATCAGACCAGAGGTTCATCTAGTCCAGCATCCTATCTCACACAGTGGCCAGTCAGTTCCTCTGGAAGGCGAGCAACAGGGCAGAGAGGCCAAGGCCTTCCTAAGAACACCAGAAGAAGGATCAGACCAGGGGTCCATCCAGTCCAGCCTCCTGTCTCACACAGTGGCCAGTCAGTTCCTCTGGAAGGCCAGCAACAGGGCAGAGAGGCCAAGGCCTTCCTAAGAACACCAGAAGAAGGATCAGACCAGAGGTTCATCTAGTCCAGCATCCTATCTCACACAGTGGCCAGTCAGTTCCTCTGGAAGGCGAGCAACAGGGCAGAGAGGCCAAGGCCTTCCTAAGAACACCAGAAGAAGGATCAGACCAGGGGTCCATCCAGTCCAGCCTCCTGTCTCACACAGTGGCCAGTCAGTTCCTCTGGAAGGCCAGCAACAGGGCAGAGAGGCCAAGGCCTTCCTAAGAACACCAGAAGAAGGATCAGACCAGGGGTCCATCCAGTCCAGCCTCCTGTCTCACACAGTGGCCAGTCAGTTCCTCTGGAAGGCCAGCAACAGGGCAGAGAGGCCAAGGCCTTCCTAAGAACACCAGAAGAAGGATCAGACCAGGGGTCCATCCAGTCCAGCCTCCTGTCTCACACAGTGGCCAGTCAGTTCCTCTGGAAGGCCAGCAACAGGGCAGAGAGGCCAAGGCCTTCCTAAGAACACCGGAAGAAGGATCAGACCAGGGGTCCATCCAGTCCAGCCTCCTGTCTCACACAGTGGCCAGTCAGTTCCTCTGGAAGGCCAGCAACAGGGCAGAGAGGCCAAGGCCTTCCTAAGAACACCAGAAGAAGGATCAGACCAGGGGTCCATCCAGTCCAGCCTCCTGTCTCACACAGTGGCCAGTCAGTTCCTCTGGAAGGCCAGCAACAGGGCAGAGAGGCCAAGGCCTTCCTAAGAACACCGGAAGAAGGATCAGACCAAGGGTCCATCCAGTCCAGCCTCCTGTCTCACACAGTGGCCAGTCAGTTCCTCTGGAAGGCCAGCAACAGGGCAGAGAGGCCAAGGCCTTCCTAAGAACACCAGAAGAAGGATCAGACCAGAGGTTCATCTAGTCCAGCATCCTGTCTCACACAGTGGCCAGTAGTTCCTCTGGAAGGCGAGCAACAGGGCATGGAGGCTGAGGGAGAACTATTACATTTTACACAAAGAGCCGGTCACACACTTTCAGCCTCCTCTAACTCCAAAGGTTATTGAAAGGATCAAATGGAGGAGAGGGGAAGAATGTGCCAGAGCATAAGAACAAAATTTACACTTGGGGCCCCTGTTGAGGAAGGAAATGAGGCATGAAGGGAATAAATGAATAAATAAAACGTATGACATTTTGCGGAATATCATAAGCAAAAAATAAAGAAAAATAAATACAGTTTACAAAAAGTAAGTACCGTTTAATGTCCGTTGGCTGTGAAGGTGGGAGAGAGAGATTTGGCAGAAGGTAATAACGGCTTTAGGAGCAGGGACAAGGGAAGTAAAATTGAAGGACACATGAAGAGCAAATCCAAAGAGGAAGAATTGTTCAGGGAATCCTTAATAAATAATAATTTAAACAATTATTTATAACTTGCCCATCTCTGAAGGCTCAGGGTGGGTGACAACACATATAAAAATAATAAAATAACAGTTATTGTCACACTAAAAACATTGTTACATGTTCTAATCAACCAGATTAATCCAGAGCCGCCTTTAATTTCCCAGTGGGGGGTGGTGGTACAAATGTCAGTTTGCAGATTGGGCAGGGAGGCCAGAATTTTGGTGTTGTTTCTGACTTCAAGTGTAGAACTGCCCCAAGTCCTGTGGGGCCCTTGGGGGGGGACACACGGGGGAAGGAGGTCTTGGAGACATGAAGGTTCCAGGCCATTTTGGGCTCAAATAAATAAATAACCAGAACCTCGAACTTGGTCCTGTGTTCAATATGGAGCCAGTGCAACTAGGAGAGCACAGGCGAAATGTGTGCTCTGTACTGGGCCCCAGTAAGAAGAACCTTTGCCCCGTTGCATTCTGGACCAGTTGAAGTTTCTGGAGTAGTTTCAAGGGCAGCCCTGCACAGAGCAAGTTGCAGTGGTCCAGTCTGAAGGTGACCATTGCATGGATCACTGTGGCCAGTTCAGATCCTGGCAGGTAAGGTGCTAGTTGCTGCGCTTGGTGAAGATGATAAAATGCCTGGTGGGCAACATTTGTGACCCAGATCTCCACTGACAGAGAGGAGCTCAGGGTCTCACCCAGGCTCTTGACAATGGCCTAAATTGGGCTCTGTCAAGAGCCAGGAGTTGGACTGACGTACCTGGAGCCCACTGACCTAGTCAGAGGATTAGCTGGATTCAGCCGCCAGCTCTGCTTGAGCAAGTCCCCCACAACCTCCAGGTAACTAGCCAGTGTATTAATATGTATAGAAACTTACCTAAAACTTCAGCTCTATGCCAAGTTGCTTCCGTTGATCCCACTGTGTTCAGATCGGAGTAATGCTGCTCTAGGAATCTAAAATCACTCACTTTGACACTTCCCTTTTTTTGAGACGGGAGAACCAAAAGGCATCACGATATTGGCCATTCTCTGTTCAGTCCCTTTCCCTGGGTCTGTCTGTGTAAGAACATAGCGCCGTGTGACCCCTGCCCACCTCCCATGCCTGCCTTGAAGAAGTGCCACAGGATGTAGGCTTGAGAGAGGGAGGGCAGGGTGAAGGGGTGCCCCACTGACACGTTTACCCCCCACTTTCCCCCTTGCAGAGTGGATTCCAAACGGGGCTACTTCCAGTGGCTTCTGCAGCTAACCCTGTTTCATGCCTCGAGTCTGACAACCGGCTTGCATCTTGAACCTGGGAGTGCGGAAATGTAGATTTTGGATTTGTCGCGCTGACGGAGCGCAGAGCCGTGAAACGAAGGCTGATGGATTGCGGGCCCCAAAACAGGGCTTTCAGTGCAGCATCCTCGGTGCCATTCGCCACATCAAGAGAGGATGAGTCTCTCTGGAGTGACTTTTGCGTGCCCGAATTATCTTATCTTGTACGAAATAAGCCTTCGACCTGAAACACTTTTTTGCCTCGGTGGGAAATTTCTCCAACGTTATCCCAGATTTTGTTAACATCAGAGGCTATTGTGTTTATTTTATAGAGGCTTATGCACACACACTCTTTTTTCCCCAAAAAGGGAAGTGTCAAATAAAGCTGTAATATATATATACTAGCTTCAAAGCCTGTTCCTAAGAACGGGCCTTGAAAGGGGCCCCTCCCCTGGCCCCTGGCCAGGCAGCTTAAGGTGGCCTCGAGCAGCAGCTCGCAGCCAGATCAAGTGGGGCGGGTGAGGGTTAGGCAGTGGTCCTTAAAGAGCAGTCAGCAGGCCCAGCCTAGCAGGCCAAGAGGCCCTCGTTAGCAAGCCCTCTACCATGACCCTTTGCCCAGGCCCTCTTCCCTTACTTGCTGCTGGCTCCAGGCACTGAGGCGTCTGAGAGCAAAGAGGCTAGAGTCCAGGTTCAGAGGGCGGGAGCTGCAGGGGCAGGGCCAATCAGGGCAAAGCTGGCTGCACCCTGATTGGCCCTATTCCAACTTGGGCAGCCAGACATATCCCACCCCCTAGGCTGTTTCATAAATATATAGAGGAACAACAATGGATAAGGATATATGTGTGTGTGTGTGTGTATCTGAATGGGAAGATGAGTTTATGGGAAGTACTATTTCTTTATTTATTGGACCGCACGTGGGTAGTATAGGCAGGAGATCCTAGGATTGTCTGGCAGCCAGACAAGAGACGTTCAAAGGTGGTTTGCCTTTTTCTGGCTCCACGTCATGACCTTAGTGTAGGTCTCCCATCCAAATACTACTCAGGGCCGGCCCAGCTTAGCTTTCGAGGTTCTATGAGATCGGGCTTGCCTGGGCTATCCAGTTACGGGAGGTATTTCAAGATTGCAGTTAGGAAGCCCAAACGTTTTTATTTTAGAAGGCGTTAACCAAATACAGTCGCCATCTTGAGCCAAGGAGAATGACAGAGTTATAAACATTTCAAGTAAATAAATTGAGCAATGCCTTTCGCCATTAAAAATACATATTTATCCTATTATTTTTATTTGGATGTTTGTATCCTGCCTGGCAATACTTTGGAGATAATGCGGAGGTAATCTACAGCATGTGACAACATCATCCTTGCAATGATCTGACTTGCACCTGTCTAACTGTGTAGCTATTCATTCAGGCTAACCCAATGAATACCTCTCTATGGGATTTCACCGTAATGGCTTCAGTTACACAAAATACCGAATTGACTTGCCTGATGGGGTAGAGGGCGGATTCTCATGCCCATCACTGACTGCAGCCTCCAGGGGAGTAGGAAGTAGGTCCTTACTGGAGGACGTCACGAGGGAGCAATGGTTAAAGGTTGTAGCTTCAATGACAGGCATGCTTGTAGCTAGAGTCGGGTACTCCAGACTTCAAAACTCCATGAAAATTCCATGCCCCCACCTGAAGGCTGGCGGCCCTACCAGCAGCTGCTGAACGTATAGCAGAGCCTGCTGCTGGAAAGACTTGCACCTGTACCAGGTTCCAAAAACCCATACTTGGACACTCATAGTGCTCCAGCTGTGGCCCCAGCCTCCGGACATCCTCCTGACACAATCATTCCATCCCCCTTCCCACTTCTGGGTTCTGTCTGGAAGTCTACAACTCTCTGTTAGAGAACTGTATGCAGCATCACTGAATTTCAACTCTCAGCGTTCTTTGAAGGAAGTCATTATAGTCAAAGCCAGACCTTGGGGACTCCTAGCAGCCAGGAGATGTAAAAACTAGGGTGGGGTAGTTACAGCCTTACTGGTTTCTCTTTTATTGCCAAAAAGGGAGGTGTTTTTTTTCCTCCAGCCACTGCAGAAAGAGAAGCTGGGGTTTCTGTGGCTGATTTTCTTTTCTTTTATAATATTTTCTAATTTTTATCTTTTGTGCCCTTGCTTGAATATCTTTTTTGTGGAAAGGAAGCATACAAATTATGGGTGTGTCTGTACGCCACTAATCCGTGTGAGCATCCAAACTAACTCATGTCTCAGATGTGAATGCTCTCCCCATGCGCACTGTGCCAATACATCCTCTGCGGCCCTGTGTTGATTTTATTTATATCAACATTTATACTCATTATGCTCATTTATAACCCAAAAGGAATCAAATGCACCATAAGTAGCCAAGAGGAGAACCCGTGAGAACCTACAGGGGATGGGAAATCCTATTTCTCAACCTCCTGACTGGCTCCAGCTGTAATTTCCCCTCTTCTTCCTGGATTTTGCTTCTGCAGTGCTGCAGCAATTAAAATGCTATCAGAATTCTGTTTTGGGGAGGGTTGCTTTGCACGTGGCCTGATACGTCTCGGTGTTTTGGGTGGGGTCTTTTTATATACAGATCAGGATTTGCAGAACCTAAACTGTGGTTGGCCCCATTGTTTAGATTTTGTAGTCCCCATGATACTCAGCCCTTGGCTGCTACCTAGGAGAATTTTGAATATTCTAACGCTTTCACCCAAGAAAAAAGAAGAAAATTAGAAAACAAGAGGGCCTTTGTATCTCTTTCTGTCTCTGTGTTTTGGTAAGTTTAATGATGCAATGTTCAGTATAGGGAAAGCGATGGCCATGGTGTCCCTCAGGTACAAGCATGGCACTTCTGCATGTTTGTACACTCAAGGCACATTTTGTAAGATATTTAAACAATTGTGGAGTTTCCCCTAATGATTATTTAAAAAAACAAATGTGTGGACCATCCTAATCAATGATTAAGATATCAATTCTTACTCTGGGACTTCTCGCTACTCTCTCCTTTCTCCCTTCGCCACCCACCCCAGTCCAGAGCTAATTAGTTTCTGTCCCTCCGCTTGCTTGTCTGGCATTCGGGTGCACTTTTGCGCCCGCTTCTGATCTTTCCAGCTGTCAACATTAACTCCTTTCCTTTCCGAAGGTTCGTGTTGCTAAGCGACCGTTTCCCGTACAATGCGCTCATTGGAGCACCCCCATTCCATCGGAGCCTACGCATTCTTGGTGCAACTTTAAATGATTCAAAAAAAAAATGTTCTGCCGCAGATTGCCGGTGGGATCTGTCCCGCCGCACCCTTCCGTCTACATTTCCATTCTGAACACTGACTGCCTGCCACTGAGGTCTTAAAAAAAAAAATGTGTAAAGCAATATTTTTTTCTCCATTTATGTTTCTACACTGAGAGTTTGCATTTTAGTGTTCTGCCAGGCTTCCCTTTCCCTTTCTTATTGAGCTATCCAAGCACAATTATTTTCTTTGCAGATATGTGGACACATTTACTATTCATATACAAATGTTGATAATGCCTTTTAAGCAGCCTTAATTGCTGGGTGCCAGCTTGGTGTAGCGGTTAGGAGTGCGGACTTCTAATCTGGCGAGCCAGGTTTGATTCTCCACTCCTCCCCCACATGCAGCCAGCTGGGTGACCTTGGGCTGGCCACAGCACTGATAAAGCTGTTCTGACCAAGCAGTGATATTAGGGCTCTCTCAGCCTCACCTCCCTCACAGGGTGTCTGTTGTGGGGAGAGGAAAGGGAAGGTGACTGTAAGCCGCTTTGAGGCTCCTTTGGGTAGAGAAAAGCGGCATCTAAGAACCAACTCTTCTTCAGTAATATCTGGGCTCTCTCAGCCTCACCTCCCTCACAGAGTGTTGTGGGGAGAGGAAAGGTGATTGGAAGCTGCTTTGAAACTTCTTCTTCTTCTTCTTCTTCTTCTTCTTCTTCTTCTTCTTCTTCTTCTTCTTCTTCTTCTTCTTCTTCTTCCTTCTTCCTTCTTCCTTCTTCCTTCTTCTTCTTCTGTTATTGTAAGATTCTTGTACGAGAGCCAATTTTATTTATTTATTTATTTATTTATTTCATTTTAAGATTTCATTTTAAGATTTCATTTTAAGATTTCATTTTTAGATTTCATTTTTAGATTTCTAAGCCACCAAGGTGTAAGAGGGGTTGGGGGGGACAAGATGCCCCATACCCAGATTGATCTGGGGGGCAGGTCCCAAGAAGTCCACCAACTGGCAATCAGCAAGCGAAGCAGTGGGCAGTGATGTGGTGGAAGATACCATGCCATTAGCGTTAAGTGATGTAATTGTGTCGGTGCGATGCTCCATCCTCCCCCAAACTCTGGAAGTGGCATCATGCTGTTGGTGTGATTACTCCCCCCCCCCTGCTGAGCAGTGGTAGGGGATACAAGTGGAGGCTGGTAATTCTCTGTGGTCTAAAGACTTCAGCAACATCCAGACACCCCTTTAGAAACCATCACCCCTGATTTTTAACCCTTTGCTTGACTGGAGAGCATAGCAAGTACTTTCCTGCAACGCTTGCTGTGTTTTCTAGTCAAGTAAAATGGACGATTATGGATTCCTAGAGAATCACTTTGTTCCATTAAAGGACTGCTGAGATTCCTCCCCCTTTCCATAATGTCTCAGTGAAGGCCAGGAGCAGAAATAACCTTTCCCCAGGGACAGGAGTGGTTTAAGGATTCATGGAGCCCTCGGTAAAGGTAAAGGTATCCCCTGTGCAAGCACCGAGTCACGTCTGACCCTTGGGGTGACGCCCTCTAGCGTTTTCTTGGCAGACTCAATACAGGGTGGTTTGCCAGTGCCTTCCTCAGTCATTACCGTTTACCCCCCAGCAAGCTGGGTACTCATTTTACCAACTTTGGGGGGATGGAAGGCTGAGTCAACCTTGAGGTGGCTGCGGGGATCGAACTCCCAGCCTCATGGGCAGAGCTTCAGACAGCATGTCGGCTGCCTTACTACCCTGCGCCGCAAGAGGCTCAGGAGTGGTTTAAGGATTCGCGGGGCCCTAGCAGAGTACAATTGTGGCGGGAGCAGCCAGACTGGGGGTGCAGGGAACCCCCTACAGTGGAAAGGAGTCTCAGTCCGAGTGTCCTTGAAGAGGGGAAAGGGGGAAGGCGAAAGGCTACGGCCCTGATCCCTGAGAGGGGGAAAGGCACCACGTGGGGCTCCTGGAAGTGTGGGGCCTGTAGCACATGATACGTAGATTAACAAGCCCTGCCCTATGGTGGTTGCAGCAGTCATGAATGCAGAGGCGTGCTTGTGGCACAGACACTCATTCCATCTTTGCAGACATTTTGCTGCCAAAAGAGGCAGGAGCCACCATGGCTTAGGGTTGCCAGTCCCCAGGTTGGGATGAAGATCTCCTGGAATTACAACTCATCTCCAGACAATACTGATCAGTTTCCCTAGATAAAATGGCTGCCCGGAAGCCATTATGCCTCGCCGAATCCCCCCAGTCCCCAAATTCTACCCTGCCCAAGCTCTACCCCCTGAATCTCCAGGAACATCCCAGTTTGCAGTTGGCAACCCTACTATGCCACATGTTGAGTAAAGAGCACCAGCACCAGCTGGGGAAGTATCAGAGAGATTGATGTTTGCGCTTGCTTACATTTTCCCAGGCAAATCAGCATTCCAAGCCCCCATGGAGCAGAAATTGTATTTTCAAGCTACTTCAAGCCAGAGTGCCAGGAATATTCGCTGCCGCAGAATCTGCTGCATCTAACTTATGCACACAACGGGCACCCAGTTTACAGTAGCTAGCAATAACCAGAGGACAGAAGAGAGTAGCATGTCTGCGGACCAAAATGAAACCAACAAAAAAGAGTTAAGTATTAGCAATCCACCAAAGAACCCTGGTTGTAATCGGTACCCCCAGAAGGCCCATTACTTGCATTCAGCTCTACAGGAGCATCGACGTCATGTTTTTAGACTAATTGGCCTCATTAGAGGTAGAAATCCTTGTCCTTTCATGCCTCTTTTTTTTTTTACGCTGCCCTTTCACTAGTGGGCTCAAAATGCTCTCTTCCACCTTCTCCACTGTCATTCTCACAAATGTGGGGAGAATTCAAATGTGCGAAGCTGCTTAAAAGAATAAAATAGTTTCATTTATAAGAGAAACAACTTTGTATAGAAAGAGAGGAGGGAGAGACCTAATTGTCTGTCTAACTGTTGTTCTGCATTTGTTTAGTCTGGCATGGAGGCAGGCATGGAGGGCTCCAAGGAGTAGGAAGTTACCAAATGAGCCAATCTGGACATGAAGCAATATGCTAACTACACCCCACCCCATGCTAATGCTTCTTGTAGGATATTCTTGTAGGATATTCTTCATATTCATCTTTTATCAATGATCTGGATGGATGGATGAGGGGGCAGGTGACCTCCTCATTAAAATTGCGGGTGACACCAAAGTGGGAGGAGTAGTGAACACCCCCAAAGACAAAGATAGAATCTTTCATGCAAGTCCCGCTTTCCTCTTCAGTGATGGAACACCCCAGACATAATAACGTTAATCAGGCTGAACAAAAAAGGTAGATTTTTTAAAAAGTTTTAAAATCCACTATTGGTTTTTTGCCTGAATACCAGCAAGGGAAGCCTTGTTCTCTGAGGGCCAGGGCAAAAGTTCCTTATTCTCCAGTAAGGAACTTGTTTAGGGCTGCTACTTGCAGCTGAAGGCCATCAGAGGAAACCATGATGCCATTTCTGAGGGATGGACCTTACAGAATCATAGAATCATAGGACAATAGAGTTGAAAGGGACCTCCTGGGTCATCTAGTCCAGCCCCCTGCACTATGCAGGACACTCACATCCCAATCGCTCATCTACTGTAACCTGCCACCCCCTTGAACCTTCAAAGAATCAGCCCTCTCCATCAGATGGCTATCCAGCCTCTGCTTAAAAATTTCCAAAGATGGAGAACCCACCATCTCCCGAGCAAGCCTGTTCCACTGAGAAACCACTCTAACTGTCAGGAACTTCTTCCGGATGTTTAGACAGAATTTCGTTTGAATTAATTTCATCCTATTGGTTCTGGTCCATCCGGCAGTGTGGGTGGGTGGCACAGTTCCGCAGGGCCTGCAAGATGGTGCTCTTCTGCCAGACTTTTGGGAGGGTCCCATGAAGTGAACACCATCCATCCATCCATCCATCCAGCCAGCCAGCCAGCCAGCCAGCCAGCCAGCCAGCCAGCCAGCCATCAGGGCACTCCCTATCATAAGATTCCCTCAGATCATCGCCTAGTTTCCAGGAGGGCCAAAGCAGTTCCTAACCTGGACTGTTACTGATATTCCATTAAATCAGTTTTTAAATTAAATATTCAATTTCAATATTAATTAATTGTTTTAACTTTACAGCATGATGTGGAGCAGAATGAGGTACACCACCCTGACCCAGCTTGCTGGGAAGGTGGCATGGAAATTAAATTAACAACAACAACAACAACAATTTTATATGGGCTCTGGAACAGCTTGGTTCGTTTGTCTTTCTGCAAAGACAAACGCTCCCCAAATGTCACTTATGCTCTTTTGTTGTTGTTGTTACTTGTACTCCCATAGACTCAATGATCTTTCTCCAAAGCAAACACAGTTCCTAAGCTGTCGAGAGAAAGAGCAGACGTATAAATATTTTAAGCAAAGAAATAAAACCTGAGATTGCTAAGAGAATGCGTTGCTGAAGACTAGGGATTGCTAAAATATGAAACTGCAGCTCTTGTCTAAGATATGCTTGGTAACAGAACAAGTAGTGTTGTAGATGTTTAGATAAAAGCCAACATCCAGCTTTTAAGCCTTCAGGGTAAGCTGCAGCCCTCCTCTTTCATGCAGTTCTGCCCGAGCACTGAGATCTCAATGAAAGAGCCTTCTTGCAGTTCTGCCTCTCTCAGAGGCACCAGGGGCAGTGACATATGGATGGGCCTTTTCTGTGGTGGCCCCCAGCCTCCCTTAGGTGATTCACTAGCTGCCTACATTATATCAGAGGTCCCCAACTTTTTTATCACTGGGGACCGGTCAATGCTTGACAATTTTACTGAGGCTGGGGGGGGGGGATAGTCTTTTGCCAAGGGACGTTACCGCCATCTGAGCCCCTGCTCCACTTGCTTTCCCACCAATGCCCCTGACGTCCCACCACCCACTGGGGGTCGCTGCCAGCAGCAGCTGTGCAGTGCCATGCCGAGGGGGAGCCCCAGGTATGGCGGCCGCTGGAGAGCACCAAAGGTGAGCCGGCGGCAGAGTGGCAGGGCATCCCCCAAGGCAGCAGCCGGGGAGGAGGATGAGGAGGAGCCGCGGCCCGGTACCGACTGATCCATGGACTGGTACCAGTCCCCGGACCAGGGGTTGGGGACCACTGCATTATATGCTTATTAGCGTCTGGTGAAAATACATCTCTTCACCCAGGCCATTGACATCTAGTTTCTTCTGCATCCTATCCTGCCAGGGAAGGAGGGAGGGTGGCGGTTATGTTTTTAAAATGTTTTGAAGTCTTTTAGATAATTTTATTCTGTATTTGTGACTTGCCCTGGAGCCTTCAGGCAAGATGCAGGATATAAATTCCTTTATAAATAAATACATTTGATCATAGGAAAATAAGAGTAGCCGTGCTGGATCAGCTCCACCCAGCTCAGCATCCAAATGTCAGCAGAGGGCTTTATATGTTGCTTTCCCTACTTGAAAAAGTATCAAAGCAGCTTACAAGCACTTTCCCTTTCCTCTCCCCACAACAGGCACCCTGAGTGGCAGGTGAGGCTGAGTGAGTCAGAACAGTTTTATCCTTGCTGTGACAAGCCCAAGGTCACCCAGCTGGCTGCATGTGGAGGAACAGGGAATCAAACCCAGCTCGCCAGATTAGAAGTCCTCACTCCTAGCCACTACACCAAGCTGGCTCAGGAAGGTCCACCAGCCAGGCCTGCTGACCACAGCTTGCATCTGCTGTGTGCTTCTAGGCATTCCAGCGGTTCTGGCTCTGAACCTGGAGATCCCATTTGGCTATCGTGGCTAATAGGCCATGATAGACCTTCCCCTCGTCAATTTGCCCAACACCCTTTCATATATGTTTAGCAGGACCATCACCATGTCTTGTGGTTGTGAGTTCCACATGTCGGCTAGCCACAAGGTAGCAGCAAACAGAATTCCTTTAGTAATAATAATAATAATAATAATAATAATAATAATAATAATAATAATATTTATAATCCACTAAGGCATAAGGCAGGTAACTATATACAACAAACACTAAAATAACAGAACAATTATCATCAAAAACATTGAAATTATAAATTAATTTACATTCTGGTTTCCAGTGTGAGGACAGTGTCATCTGGTGATGATTTAGTTGATGTTTCAAGCAGGGAGGCCAGAATTGCTTCCGGCCTCAACCATAGGCTTGCCAGAACTACTCCATCTTACACGCTCAGTGGAACTGTCCTAGGTCCTGCCGGGCCCTGATCTCAACAGGCAGAGTGTTCCGTCATGCTGGGGCCAGGGCCAAAAAATGCCCTGGCTCTGGTTAAGGTCAGTTTTACACCTTTCAATTTTGTTGGCTCCCAGCATAATAGACAAGCTGTTGAATGAATTCTTGGACAATAGGTCTGCAAGAAGATGTGCTCTCAACCTCTTTCTGTACCTATAAGGCTTTGGAAATTTCTCCCAGCACTGCAGAAACTGGGTGGGAAAGGGTTGAGGCAGGAGGGCTGGGTGGGGTGGATCAAATCTCTGACAAGCAGCAGGAGAGATGTCAGCAGTTCTGGAAGAAGGTGCCCTGGGATATTGTCGTGCCACTTTTTAAGAATCCTACTGGACGTGGGTCACAATGAAAACCTGCAGAGATAAAATGCAAGCCATTAAAACACAAGCTGCATTTTTTAAAAAGCTATCCATAAAACTACTGCAATAACTCCCTTTCAGCTGTTGATTCCAAGGCCCGCTTGAGGCATCAACCCAAACCACGGTTTGTTTGACATAATCAGACCGAGCATCTACCCTCATTATACCCGCCTTCTGGCTCAGTGACTTCAACTTTTGCTCCCCTGCTGACACGACAAACACTGGTTTGCACTACTTCTTTCAGGGGGCGGGCCCTGGAACAAGCCAAGATGCCCTTGCTTTGCTACAAGCCAGTGCTGCAGGTCCTGCTCCTCCCTGCTCAGTAGCGCCCACAAAGGCTGCTTGCTCATAGGTTGTCTCCTCCCACAAACTGACAGCCATGCAGAAGGAGAGGCATTTGGTGACCAACAATCAAGCCAAGTGGCCCTTGAGGAACGAACGGGCACACTTGAAGGGTCTTGGCTCTGCTTCCTCTTCAGCCCTCTAGGGTGGTAGCTAGGGACGCCAGCTTAGGGCAGGGGAGTCTCTGGAGATTTTGGGGGTGGATCCTGGGGAGAGCAAGGTTTGGGGAAGGGGGGACCTCAATGGGGTATACAGCACAACTTCCAAAGCATACAGTGTACCTTCCTAAGCAGCCATTTTTCCAAGTGAGATCAGTCTCTATAACCTGGAGACCAGTTACTACACTTTATCTTTAGCCAAAAAGGCAAAAGATTTATGTGATCCGGAGAGAAACCAGAGTATGATCTTAACCAAAAAGCTGAGAAGCACCCCAGTGTAATTCATAGCAGCAGCTGCCCACCATGCAATTTTCTTGAAAGTTAAATGGCCTCTCCACCCTTGGTTCCCTGCAGACCTGGCAGTGCAAAGAGTGATTTGATCCTCTTATGGAATCCTGTTTTATAGGAAAGGGGGCACATTTCCAAGGCAGATGATATATCTAACATTTGCAGGAGGTTTGAGAAGACTGTTGGTACTTTTTTCATATATGGCGGAAGCGTCCACTCGTGCAGGAATGCTGGACTGAAATATTCCCTCTGATGCCGTCTTACTCATTTTAACAAAGGGAAGGGGAACGAATGCAGATGAGCCAAATGATCCTGTGGGTTTGCTAACATGACGACAAGACACGGTTTTGATTAATCTGGCCACAGAACGGGTGGGACACTGGTGTTTGCGTGGGAAAGGCAGCAAACTCTAGGAAAACACTCTCTCAACATGGCTTTCCCTTCACTTAGAATCATAGAATCATAGAGTTGGAAGGGGCCATACAGGCCATCTAGTCCAATCCCCTGCTCTACGCAGGATCAGCCCTAACCATCCTAAAGCAACGGCCTTCCTTCAAGCTGCTACTTCAGTTTGCATTAGGCTCAGCAAGCAGCCACTGGGAAAATGGCATTTATCCACTCATGCTCTTCTTGCAACAGGACAGCATTTCTATGTGCAAAAGAGGAGGTGGTATGGTCTGCCAATTTCCCCTCTTCTCATGCAAGGCTTCCACTTTGGGCTGCTCCCGAGGGTCCTCTGGTCCCCCGGAAGAAAATTGGAGGTGGGGCCGAGGGAGTTGCAGTGAGCAGAGTGGGAAGGTCCCGCTACACAGAGACCCTGGAGGATTGCATAAGGATGGTTAGCTGTTCCATTGTACGATGTCTCAAATATATTTCATTTTTTACACCGCAGGCAATTAAAGCGTACAAAGCCGCAGTACAGCAAACCTTGGATATCATGTTCCTCCCTGAAGGAAAAGAATTCCTTACGAGCACGGACGCAGTGAGCCAGGACTCCGCCGACCGCACCATCATTGCTTGGGACTTCCAAACGGGGGCAAAGATCTCCAATCAGATATTCCACGTAAGATGATGATGATGATGATGATGATGATGATGATGATGATTAGAATTTATTTCCCACCACTCTCAGCAGAGCTGGCTCGTGTCAGGTTACAAGGTAAAAATAAGATACAAAGTCCCCCAAAACCCTGCTAGAATTACAAGATGAAAATAAGATACAAAGTCCCCTAAAACCCCCGCTAGAATTACAGGATGAAAATAAGATACAAAGTCCCCTAAAAACCCTGCTAGAATTACAAGGTAAAAATAAGATACAAAGTCCCCTAAAAACCCCGCTAGAATGACAAGATGAAAATAAGATACAAAGTCCCTTAAAACCCCCGCTAGAATTACAGGATGAAAATAAGATACAAAGTCCCCTAAAAACCCCGCTAGAATGACAAGATGAAAATAAGATACAAAGTCCCCTAAAAAACCCTGTTAGAATTAAGATAATTAACAGAAAAACAGCTGGCCACCACTGTTAAAATGTGGAGGAATACCTTCCTTAGATGATCATTTGCTGTTTTTTGGTTGTTAAAACATCTAGATCCCCCCAGTTATCAAAAATCAACATTTGATAGTAATTTTTTTTGTGTGTGGCAAGAACTGTCGGTATACATTTCCAGCTGCTATATCACAGAGAACGGTGCCCTCCCACCCCGAGGAAAAGGCTGATCCATCTCCGTCAGACGTAAATCCTATTGAACATAAATGATGTACTTACAGCCGTGTGCGCTTAGGGTTCTATTTACTGATTGCCGCGGGAGATCAAAGTGGTTTCTAGAAAATTGAAAAATAACACAAGTTAAAATTGCATGTTAAAAATCACAATTTGGAGGAGAAAAGAAAAGACAGTATTGCAGCCTTTGTTTCTTAAACTTAAAGGTGGATACTAGTTTCAGATTGCTGGTTCAGCATCTTGATTTTGAGCTCAATAAGCTGCAAGGAACTGGAAAGTGGGCTTTATAAAGCTTCCGAATGGCAATAGCAGTTGTGATGACAGACTATTTTGGGAACTTCTGTTGTGCCAGTCGCATTTCTTGTAATGGGGTGTATGCTTGGAACACTTCCTGGTGCATAGATTGTACAGTGGCGCTATTTTTGTGCATACTTTTTCTAGCTACTGTGCAGTTTTTAGAAGAAGAGTTGGTTTTTATACCCCACTTTCCACTCTCCAAAGGAGCCTCCAAGTGGCTTACAGTCACCTGCCCTTCCTCTCCCCACATGTGACACCCTGTGGGGTGGATGAGGCTGAGAGAGCCCTGATATCACTGCTTGGTCAGAACAGTTTTATCAGTGCCGTGGGGAGCCCAAGGTCACCCAGCTGGATGCATGTGGGGGAGTGCAGAATCGAACCCGGCATGCCAGATTAGAAGTCTGCACTCCTAACCACTGCACCAATTTGGCTATTCAAATGCCACAACCCAGCTAGCTAGATTAGAAGAAGAGTTGGTTCTTATATGCCGCTTTTCTCCACCAGAAGGAGCCTCCAAGTGCCTTATAATCGCCTTCCTGTTCCTCTCCACCACAACAGACACCTTGTGAGCTAGGTGAGGCTGAGAGAGCTCTAAGAGAACTGATATGCAAGAACAGCTCTGACAGGACTAGCCCATGGTCACCCAGCCGGCTGCACGTGGAGGAGCGGGGCGTCAAACCTGGCCCTCCAGATGACAGGCCACCACTCTTAACCGCCACACGAAGTTGACTCTTTTATTGATTGATTGATTTAGATTTAGATTTAGATTTAGATTTAGAATACATACAGCACTTGGTGCTGATCGTAATAGTTAGCACGCTACATGTAGAGGGATCAAACAAACTTGTTCCTACCCGCTGACTGTGCAGAGCGGCTACACATGGATGAAATCTGAACCAGTTCTTGGATTTCACGCTGAGGCCTTGGGGCCAGACTGCTTCCTAGCTTCCAGTCATAACTGTCAATTTCGTGCACCTTTTGCCAAAAAAGTGTGGAGCTGAGGCCATTCTGGATGATGCCTTCCAGAATGGCCTCAGATTGGTGTAGTGGTTAGGAGTGCAGATTTCTAATCTGGTGAGCTGGGTCTGATTCTGCGCTCCCCCACATGCAGCCAGCTGGGTGACCTTGGGCTCACCACGGCACTGAGAAAGCAGTAATACCAGAGCTCTCTCAGCCTCACCTCCCTCACAGGGTGTCTGTTGTGGGGAGAGGAAAGGGAAGGCGAATGTAAGCTGCTTTGAGACTCCTTTGGGTAGAGAAAAGTGGCATATAAGAACCAACTCCTCCTCCTCCTCCTCCTCCTCCTCCTCCTCCTCCTTCCCCTTCCCCTTCCCCTTCCCCTTCCCCTTCCCCTTCCCCTTCCCCTTCCCCTTCCCCTTCCCCTTCCCCTTCTCCTTCTTCTTCCTCCTCCTTGCGGTGTGTGCAGTATGCTGACCTGAGCAGTTTTTAAAAACCCAACAAGGCATTTCTGACGCGATTACCATCCGCTTCGAACAAAAATGGCTGAAACATTGTGGCAGTTCAGTCTCTTTAGAAAAAAGCGTACAGGAGGGGGCCAGTGGAAAGGAACAATCCTGCCCCGGCAGAGAGACGGAACGGCCGAGATAATGGAGCTTCTCCCTCCCCAACTTCCGTGATTGTGCCTTTGTCCGGATCTGCAGATGTCCAATCCTGCATATAGATTCTGATAGCAGGTTAGTCATTTGCACTTCAAAAGCCGCGGGCTCCCGTGAATGAGAAACCGCAGAGCGCTCAATTTCGAGGCATTCAGCTGCTTAAACAAGGATGATTTCCTTGGGAGAAAAAGGAGTGCTGTTGAATGGGGCAGTTGACTTCTGTCTTCAGCGCTCACACGCAATTGAGGGTGGCTTTTTTGGTAAACAATTACAAAAAAATTGCCTTTCGTCTCATACATTTCCATTTCTAATCTTTCAGATGGGCACTTGGGCGTGCTCTCAATGCACTGAGAAGGCAGTTTTCGCTTTGAGCCTCCATAAACACTATTCACTGAGCCAAGACGACTTGGGTTGCCGCTTTTTCTTTCTTTTTGTGTTCTAAAATGGCTGACTTTTGCCCGGGAGTCCTTGGGTTTCTTTTCTCAGCCGGAAGAAATGGCCCAGGGTGGATGCCACTTATAGCCACTTTCCTCCCTGACTTTATGTTTATCTCGACCGTCCCTGATACAAAATTGCTGGCTGCTTAGGGTTGCCAGCCTCCAGGCAGAGGCTGGAGATCTCCTGGGATTATAATAGATCCCCTGGAAGAAGAACAGTTGATTTTCATACTTCCCTTTTCTCTATCTGAAGGAGTCTCCAAGAGGCTTACACAATCCCCTTCTCATCCTCTCCCCACAATAGACACCCTGGGAGGGAGGTGGGGCTGAGAGAGCCCTGATATTACTGCTCTGTGAGAACAGAACTATCAGAGCTATGACAAGCCCAAAGTCACCCAGCTGGCTGCAGGTGAAGGAGGAGCAGGGAATCAAACCGGTTTACCAGATTAGTAGAAGAAGAAGAGTTTGTTCTTATATGCCGCTTTTGTTTACCAGGAGTCCCAAAGCAGCTTACAATCACCTTCCCTTTCCTCTCCCTACAACAGGCACCTTATTAGGTAGATGGGGCTAAGAGAGCTCTAACAGGACTGCTTGGTCAGAACAGCACTATCAGGGCTGTGACAAGGCCGAGGTCACCCAGCTGGCTGCAGGTGGAGGAGGAGCGGGGAATCAAACATGGCTGGCCAGATTAACCACCACAGCAAAATGACTCCTTTGGGAAGTCCACGCTGTGGCGTTACACCCCATTCATGTCCTCTGCTCTCCTAACCCCACTCTCATTAGCCAGAAATTTCCCAGCTGATTCACCACTTGGAGCTGGCCACTATGACCCCTTCTTTATCCGTCTTCTGGCCCCTGTCCTGTGTTTACCATTGTGGTGAATCTTTTTGTGATCACTTTATCTACTTATATACCACACTTTCTTGAAGCCTGCTGGTAGCATTCATCGAAATGCAAACAGCGTAATAGTCATCCCCCCCTCCCGAAAAGAAATCAATCCAATTAGCACATACATTGTTAAACGATTCCAATTGCAGCAAAAACACCAGACTCCCCCAATGCAGCAATGAACTAACTTGCTCTTAAAAGCTGTGGACAACAGTGAGATCTCAGCACTCTGTGCCATTCTGGCCAGGTCCGCAACCTCAGACTCAGAACAGTGGGAGACTGAGGACACAGCTGGGTCACCTACTACCGTGTTTTCCCGAAAATAAGACATAGAGTGCTTGCACTCGAAAGCTCACGCCCTGAATAAATCTTTGTTGGTCTTAAAGGTGCTCCAGGACTCTGATTCTATTGTGCTGCTTCAGACCAACATGGCTACCCATTTGAATCTACCATAAAATAAGCCATAGCAGGATTTCTAGAAGAAGAAGAAGAAGAAGAAGAAGAAGAAGAAGAAGAAGAAGAAGAAGAAGAAGAGTTGGTTCTTATATGCCGCTTTTCCCTACCCGAAGGAGGCTCAAAGCGGCTTACAGTCGCCTTCCCATTCCTCTCCCCACAACAGACACCCTGTGAGGTGGGTGAGGCTGAGAGAGCCCTGGTATAACTGCTCGGTCAGAACAGTTTTATCAGTGCCGTGGCGAGCCCAAGGTCACCCAGCTGGTTGCATGTGGGGGAGCGCAGAATCGAACCTGGCATGCCAGATTACAAGTCCGCACTCCTAACCACTACACCAAACTGGCTCTCAGCGTTTGGGCAATTATACACCATAGAAGTAAAGCTGTGGCTGCCATTTTATTCAGCACTGTGGGTCTCTCTCTCTCTCCCCCAGCAACAACCAGCAGCAGTCTGTGGGTCTCTCTCACCCCACGCAAACACCTTTGTTGATGGCACCGACTTTTCTAAATACCAATAAGACACCCCCTGAAAATAAGCCATAGTGTGTCTTCTTGAGGAAAAATAAATATAAGACAGTGTCTTATTTTCGGGGAAACACGGTAGTTTGGGTTCTTGCAATACTGTCCAGGCAGACAAAATCAGTGCTTCCTTGGTTTATGGGATGTATGCCCCAGCAGGTAGTGGCCCCTACCTTATGTATGTCTGTGCAGGCAGAGTGTAGCCAACTTATGGCGACCCCAGCGAGGGGCTGTCTGGGCAAATGAGAAACAGGGGTGGTTTGGCATTCTGCAGAGTGTTCCTCCCAGCCACGTGCCAGCCTTGCTTAGCTTCCGAGATCTGACGAGATCTGGCAACCTACGCAACCTACCTGCCACAATAGTGGCAGATAGCGGACCACAGAACCCCCATGTTCAAAAGCAGCAACCTGCTAAAAAGACAGTGCTGGGAGACAGCAACTGGAGGACCTCTGTGCCTTTCTTGTAGTTCTTCCAGGCACCTTTGGTTGGTCGCTCTGTGGAAAAGGGTGCTGGACTGCAGACTGTCAATTCGACCCCACCTAGCTGCTCTTCTGTGTGTGTGCATTTTGTGCATTTGAGATAGTGGTGGGAATTTGAAGGAGGAGGGAGCAGTGCATCAACCACACCTCTCTAATTACCTTGTCACTTGCTCCTCAGCTTTGCCTGTTGAACTGGGAACCAATGGCTGTGGTTTCCTTTTTGTCTTGGTTCATGATTGGTTGGTTGGGTTTTTGCTTTCCCCCATGCCCTGAACGATCCTGCTGCACAATCTGTCTTGCCTGCCTGACTGCCTTACCAGATAGCCTAAGTTGATCAGATCTCCAAAGCTAGGCAGGGTCAGCCCTAGTTAGTGCTTGGATGGGAGACCCCCAAGAGCATCCAGGTCCATTAAGCAGAGTCAAGCTACGGCAAACCATCTCTGTTCTTCTCTCACCTTGGAAGTCCCATAAGTGGTTGCCGGAAGTCACTTGTGGCTTGACAGCATGTTCCACGACCACTGCCTGACTCAACTTTGCCTGTCCAGCTTTGAGGACCACCTGTCTTGCTGACCCCCCTCCTTATGTTTTGATTTCCCAGGTTTATCTGCCCATTCAAAATGTTTCTGCTTGAGATAGTCAAGCTTCTTATCTCTTCTACTTCACTATTGTCTCTCTGTATTCTCAAAAGTTGTATTTGCTCTGCTCATCTCCTTGTTTGTTGTTGCTGATGTTGTCGTTCTACTTGTTTTAACTTTTCTTTTAGCTCAGCCAATCTTTTTTCTTTTCTTTTTCTTACCATTGTGTTTAGACGCATGAGTATGCCCCTCGTATATGCTTTGCTGGCATCCCACGCAGTAGCCAAAGAAACATCAGAAGTAATATTTAACTGAAAAAACTCTTGTAGGCTTCATTCATATGTCTGTTGTGCCTTTGGGTCCTCTAAAACAGGGGTAGTCAACCTGTGATCCTCCAGATGTTCATGGACTACAATTCCCATGAGCCCCTGCCAGCAAACGCAGGTTGACTACCCCTGCTCTGAAAGATAGTAATTTATTCTCCATCTTTTCATTCCCATTCTTCTCATAGACAATTCTATTCACAATGGATTGTGATCTGCAAATATATTTGGTAGTATCTCTGAACTTTTCAATTTCGGTAACATTTGTTTTGATGACCAACATTGATCCAATCTTGAGCATGTATTATGTCTCTTCGAGTAAAATGTATATTGACACAATTTTGGATGATGTTCCCTCCAAACATCCACTAATGCCAGATGTTATAAATTAGATTTTGCAGAGGGTGGAAATGTCAAACCTTGCAGACCCACTCCTTGACCATCATGTCTGACCTGAGTGGAGCTGTGGGGGCACGACCCAGTTTCATTAAGTGCACTTTTCGGCCACTTTCCCCCCACCCTTTTCCAGGAGCGCTACACCTGTCCCTGTCTGACGCCACACCCGAAAGATTCGGTCTTCGCGGCTCAGACAAACGGGAACTACATGGCCCTGTTCTCAAGCCTCCGACCCTACCGAATCAACAAACGGAAGCGCTACGAGGGCCATAAGGTGGGTGTCCTGCGGAAACCCCTTCGACGTACAGCACGCTCTTTTAAGAAGTCCTTTTAGCATGCCTGCTTATGCTGTTGATTTATAAGTGGGATAAAAATTAATAGACTTCAACCCCGTTCTCTCTATTTTAGTCAATTTGAAACCAAACTGAAGCGCGGGCAGAGCTTAAAATAACGGAGAGCATTATTAATGGCTCATAGCCCGCTCTCATATACACCGATTGCCGCTAACCGTATAAAGCCCTTAATGGAACGGTCTTAATAAATGCCTGGGAAAGCAATTAGAGCCTTATGGCTAAAGCTGACATGTTTATTGCCCTGCGGAATTCCAGGAGGTTATAGATCATGCCAACGCTGCCTTCATTAAGCCTCGTGCTTGATCCAAACTCCCTTTCGTTCTTTTGACTCCTACAGGTTGAAGGGTTTGCTGTCGGCTGCGAGTTCTCTCCGGACGGGACGCTCCTCGTGACCGGGAGTTCAGAGGGCAAAGTGTTTTTCTACAGCTATCGCACGGCTCGCGTTGCACGCACGTTGCCTGCTCACGGGTCGGCCTGCGTGGCTGCCACTTTTCACCCGGTCCTCCCTTCCCTTCTCGCGACCTGCGGTTGGGATGGAGAGATTAAGATATGGCAGTAATGAAAAAGAAATGTTGAGAGATACGAATTCTCCAGCCGGCTTGTTGGCTTTTTGGCTTCCTCCTTTTCAAAAAAATCTTTGAGGGCCTGTTTTGAGATTCCGTCTTGGGAGACGTTTCATTTCCTAGTTGCCTCGTACCACGACAAATGTGCCCAGCTTCTCTGCTCTACTTCCTGGGCACCCCCTATCCACTGAGCTGTGCCGTCCTTGCAGCCGACTCCTCCCACTTCCTGTTGATGCCAGTTAAGGCCAAGTGGGGCGTGGCCACTTTGTAATCCCGAAGGTCGCCCAGTGGATGATGCACCTACCGCAGAACACACAAGATCTTGAACTGGAAGAGACGTCCCTTGACAAGGCCTGTGGCAGCACAGAAGCCTGAGTTTGTGTTGGACAAAAATCCATACTATAGCTTTAATCTGTCATAGATGGTAGTCATGGACTCTGACGTTCCCTCTTGTGCTAGAGAAAATGGCTTTGTACAGAAATGTCCTGTATAAATGAAAGGTGTACATGTTTACATATTAAAAATGTACAAAGAAAATAACTCTAATAAGCTAAATTAATGCTGGTTTCACAGTTGAGACTTCAGATTCCCTTGTGAAGTGTTAATGGTCATGCCTACTGATGTGGTTTAATTTTTATTTATGGAATTTGACTCTGGGTATTTTATTTTTGCTTTAAAAATCCCTGTGCAAATCAACCAAAGTTATTACAGGCAGCTTAAAACATATTAGAAAGACACTATAATAAAAACGCACAATAAACTTTACTCCTCCCCTACAAGCAATACCTTAAAATAGTAAAAAGCATCCTGTAATCAAATATCAGTCATGATTTCAAAGTCTGTTTTAAAAATAAAGCTGCCATGATTTCCAAATTGTGGGTGCCACTCTGGAGAAGGCCCTCCTCCATATGCAGTCATCTGGGTGACCTTGACCTTGTCACAGCCCTGCTAGAAGTTGTTCTCACAGCAGTCTCAGAGCTCTTTCAGCCTCACCTCCCTCACAGGATGTCTGTTCTGGGGAAAGGAAGGGAAGGTGATTGTAAGCTGCTTTGAGACTCCTTCAGGTAGTGAAAAGTGGGCTATAAAAACCAACCCTTCTTCTTTGCAGGGAAACCCCCACTTTTTGCTCCCCACTCAAACCAGCAGGGGCTAGAAAGTAGGGAGCCAAATGGGTCTGGGCATTAAATGCAGGGGGTTAAATGGCTCTGAGCCATTTAACCCCCTGCTTTCTGCTCCCTGCTGCTTTTAGGGAACAAAAATGAACTTGTTCGGTTAACAAACCAATCTCCCAGTTCATATCAGTTTGTGGTTCAGACACAAACCATGAACTGAATTACAAAAATGCAGTTTGTGCCCATCTCTACCCACTATCTGTCTCGGCCCCTATCTTGTCATAGGGCAGAACAACTATGTTCAACACTCTTTTCCTCATATCTGATATCTATCTATCTGATATCTATCTATCTATCTATCTATCTATATATATATATATATATATATATATATAAAGAGAGAGAGAGAGAGAGAGAGAGAGAGAGTTGGGAGGGGCCATACAGGCTATCTAGTCCAACCCCCTGCTCAATGCACGATCAGCCCAAAGCATCCAGAGAGAGAGAGAGAGAGATATTATATATATATATTTGGTATTTTTAATGTCTTTTAATGTGGATTTTAATGGGATTATCGTGACCCGCCTCAAGCCTAAAGGAATCCAACAACAATAAATCCAACAACAACAATAATAATATTGTGTCTTGCTGATTCAGAGTATTTAAAGAAAGGTGTAGACTTGAAAAATCTTATTGCTATCACAGGAAAAAAATTTAATTAGACACAAGAAAGTCACACTGTAATGCTGAAAGACCCTTCTGCCGGCAGAAACTTGGGGTGGATCCAGGCCAAAGTGACGGCCAGCATGGTCTCGTGTGAGCTTCAGTATTCTATTTTCAGTTGGAACCAGGGTTTTGGAGGATCCCAGCTGGAATCCCGATTCTGCCACAGAAACTTCCCGGGTGATCTTGGCCCAGTGATACACTTTTAGCTTCGCCTGCCTTCAACAGTTGCTGTGAGGATAAAACTGAGGAGAAGAGCGTGGCCTAAGCTGCTGTGGGCCTGTTTGGAGATGAAGCCAGAGTGTAAATGAAGTAAATAAATAAATCCTGGTGGGTGTGAAATCAAAACTGCTGCCTAATGTTGTTTTAAGAATACTTTCCCCTTCCCTTGTAAGAGGATGTCACAAAATGACCCAGCACTTCTTAACTGCCAAGGCCTGATTCTTCCGTAATGTTTCCCATTAAGAGGCTGCTAGTTTAATTACCTCTGGCCAAACAGTAACATTTTATTATTGCCGTTAATGGTACTTCATGTCCATTGATTCACGTTTTTTGAATCAATAATATTATGATACATGGCTTTGTCTTTCATGGGCATTTTCAGGAAGCCAGCTGTCTTATCCTGTACGTCAGTGGTTCTCAGTCTGGGGGTTGGGACCCCTTTGGGGTCGAACGACCCTTTCACAGGGGTTGCGGTAGGGCAAGCAGCTTGTTCGGGGGGGGGGCATCCACACAACAGCCTTGTGGGGTAGATCTAGATAGAGCATTCATCTGTCAGGAGCAGCGGAAAAGACCGAGATCAGCATGGTGGGACAAGAGGCAGGACTGAACTGAGAAACCCGGGGGGGGGGGACAGTTTATAGACGAGCAAAAGTTGGCTTGAAACTCAACATCAAGAAAACAAAGATCATGGCAGCCGGCCCTCTCAATTCCTGGCAAATAGATGGGGAAGAAATGGAGATAGTGACAGATTTTATTTTCCTGGGCTCCAAGATCACTGCAGATGGGGACTGCAGCAAAGAAATTAAAAGACGCTTGCTCATGGGGAGCCAACAAAAGTGCGTCTAGTCAAGGCTATGGTCTTCCCAGTTGCAATGTATGGCTGTGAAAGTTGGACCATAAGGAATGCCGAGTGTCAAAGAATTGAGGCTTTTGAACTCTTTTGAACTCTGGTGCTGGAGAAGACTCTTGCGAGTCCCTTGGACTGCAAGGCGAACAAACTGGTCAGTCCTAGAGGAGATCAGCCCTGACTGCTCCTTAGAAGGCCAGATCCTGAAGATGAAACTCAAATACTTTGGCCACCTCATGAGAAGGAAGGACTCCCTGGAGAAGAGCCTAATGCTGGGAGCGATTGAGGGCAAAAGAAGAAGGGGACGACAGAGAATGAGGTGGCTGGATGGAGTCACTGAAGCAGTCGGTGCAAATTTAAATGGACTCCGGGGAATGGTAGAGGACAGGAAGGCCTGGAGGATCATTGTCCATGGGGTCACGATGGGTTGGACACAACTTCGCATCTAACAACAACAACAACAACATGAGGTTCCATACTCATGCTGAACAATGGATCTTCATGCCATTGGTCAGTTTTGGTTTAATTTCTGTGAAAGAACACTTGCATAATTTTATAGTGCAGGGGGTTGGACTAGATGACCCTTGATCTCCCTTCCAACTCTATTATCTATGATTCTATGATTCTATGAGGAACTGTATTAAAGGGTCATGGCATTAGGGATGTTGAGAACCACTTATGTACATTTTTAACAGCTTGAGACCCCTTGTCATAGGAGCCTGTATTTCCTCTCCAATTTGGAATAGACCGGTGTCAGATTTGGCTGTAGTGGCAGTACGCCGCCATTTTTGATCCTGAGAAGACCACTGTCCACCCTTGTTTCTGTGCCTCAGTTCGCATGTTCACTTGGAAACATAGGGGTTAAATATTCAGAATTGAATGAGTAATGATGAAAAGGGGGGCCTGTAAAGTGTCAGGCACCTCAAGCGAGGTATTTTTGCAGCAGGATGCACCTCTTGGCCAGGACCATCATACCCGCAATTGACTTGACCTACAGCTTGTCTCCGTCCCTCCAACACGGACAAACCCTTCTTTCCCTCAATCTTTACAACAGTCCACTGAAGCAGGAGAGGCAACTTATAATGGAAACTCATCCAATCCAGTTAATACTTTATTTGTAAAAAATCAGTTTTTAAAAACAGACTTCCTCTCCTTCACTTTGTTTGCCTAATAATCTGCCGTGCCAAACATCTAGAAGCGGGCTTTAAATTAATTTGGTAGATCCTTACATTTGACGCTTTCAGGTTCCTGATATTTGATAAGCCGTTGAAACACACAGCCAGCAGAACGACGGTGTCGATACAATCTTGTATTTTAAAGCTTCGTTTTATGAAAGGCGCCCTGCTGAGCTTGGAGAGAGAGCCCTGAGGAGTGAGTGCAAGCAAGATACTTACCTCTCGCAATGGGGGGTTGGAAACTAGCAGCGGGGCAGGAGGAAGGAGGTTAGATCTACGGAGGTTCCTGCCTCCTTCTCTCTAATCTAGCCTTTCTCAACATTTTTATTGTTGAGAAAACCCTGAAACATTCTTCAGGCTTCTAGAAACCCCAGAAGTGGTACGAAGAAGAAGAAGAAGAAGAAGAAGAAGAAGAAGAAGAAGAAGAAGAAGAAGAAGAAGAGTTTGTTCTTATATGCCACTTTTCTTTATCCGAAGGAGTCTCAAAGCGGCATACAATCGCCTTCCCTTCCTCTCCCCACAGCAGAGACCCTCTGAGGGAGGTGAGGCTGAGAGAGCCCTTATATTACTGCTCAGTCAGAACAGCTTTATCGGTACTGAGATGAGCCCAAGGTCACCCAGCTGGTTGCATGTGGGAGAGCATGGAATCAAGCCTGGCTGACCAGATTAGATGTCTGCACTCTTAACCACTACACCAAGCTGACTCTTGGGCAGAATATGATTGAAAACATAGCTGGGTACATGCCTACCTGGAGCCCCTCCCCTTCCCACCCCCTCCAAGCCCATCACTGGCCATTGGCAGGGGTCAATGACCATATATGTTCATATCACCTGATAAATGTTTAACAAATAAAGAAAAAACGGGGTTTCATGAAACCCTGATTGAGAAAGCCCGGCATAAACTTTTGCAGGATCTTTGAGAGTCAGCGTGCTACAATTGATAAAGAGCAGAGGACCCTAACTTGGAGAACTGGGTTTGATTCCCTGCTCCTCCACATGCAGCCAGCTGGGGGACCTTGGGCCAGTCATAGTTCTTTTAGGGGTGTTCTTGCAGAGCAGTTCTCAGAGATTTCTCCAGCGCACCACACATACCTCTGTTGTGGGGAGACCCAGTTTCGAATCCCCACAAATGCTGTGAAAGCTCCTGGGGTAACTTTCGGCCCATCACTAATGCTCAGCGTAGCCTCCTCCGCAGCATCATTGTGAGGAGAAAATGGACGAGAGGAGAATGGAGCCAGCTCAGCTGCTTGGAGAGAATGGCAGGACACAAATGAAGGGAAATAAACTTGGAGATGGACAGGGGAGATGCAGATCTCATCAGGGCAATACAGACACCACTCTTCATGGAGAAGTCCACCATGCCATTGGTAAGGAACAATAGTCATCAAAGCACTCTTCGGGGCCTGTGCAGGCAGCAGTTCAACAGGGACTCCTGGGAGGTCATCATTCACACTACAGTAGGGGCCACCTGCTCAAGCAATCAATTTATTGACGGTCAATTGGCCTGCGAATTCCAACAAGCAAGCAAAACATCACAATGCCTATAGGGGTTATACCAATGTGGTGTAGGTTAATGACAATAATCTGTTTCAAAGGATAAAATTAATATATAACCATCATTATAAAATTACCTCGCTATTAAAAGAGCTTTGCATTTGCAAAGCACAGCATGGCATAATTTTGCAACCATCTATGAAATTCTCTTGGCCCCCCGCTGAGCCTATTGGCTGTTGTGAGCAGCAGGGATCTTACTCTCCTAGGTGTGCAGTGATTGGCCGGCTCATCTGGTCTCCCCAGGGTAGGCTTTTTCAACTAGGGTTTCGTGAAACCCTGGGGTTTCCTGATGGCCTGAGAAGGGTTTCCTGGTTTAATTAATTTTTAAGATATTTTAAAAATCTGTTAAACATTTATCGGGCGGTATGACCATATACGGTCATGTCAACCTGTCCCCCCCCCAAATGGCCAATTATGGGCCTGGAGGGGGTGAGAAGGGGAGGGGCCCCAGGTGGGCGTGTCCACAGCCATGCTTCCCAACCATATTCTGCACAATCACATCACTTCTGGGGTTTCACAAAGCCTGAAGATTGTTTCAAGGGACTCTGAGGGGTAATAAAGTTGAGAACGGCTGCCCCAGGTTGTCTCAGTGCAGCTTGCGCAGCTATAGGGGCTTGGCTGTGCAGGGCAGGAGTTATCAGCCCCATTCAGGGGACTTTATGGAGGTCTTTGAATCATAGAATCGTAGAATTGGAAGGGACCTCATGGGTCATCTAGTCCAACCCCCTGCTCAATGCAGGACACTCACAACCCTATCACTCATCCACTGTAACCTGCCACCTCCTTGAACCTTCACCGAATCAGCCTCTCTGTCAGATGGCTATCCAGCCTCTGTTTAAGAATTCCCAAAGATGTAGAACCCACCACCTCCCGAGGAAGCCTGTTCCACAAGAAACTGCTCTCACTGTTGGAAACTTCTTCTGGATGTTTAGATGGAATTTCTTTTGCATTAATTTCATCCCATTCATTCTGGTCTGTCCCTCTGGGGCAAGAGAGAACGATTCTGCTCCATCCTCTACATGGCAGGCTTTTAAATACGTGAAGATGGTTATCAGATCCCCTCTCAGTCGCCTCCTCTCCAGGCTAAACAGTCTTTGCACCAAAGTCTTATAACAGGAGAATAGGTGAAACAACAAAGCCCTCACTGAAGGAAATAAGGTGACATGCCAAGCCACCACAAAGTCTGAGCACCTTCGTTTTTCCTTGACCGTTTTCTACCTTTAGAAAAAAAAAGATGTCATGATGGAGCGACCAGGATTCAAACTCAGAATGTTCTGAATGCAACGTGTTTGCTCTGCCTCGGAGTCCTCGATGTCTCTGAAATCAGAGGCTCTTCCATAAAAGCATGCAGGGATGGCTGCCTGAGGAATAATGAGTAATCCTCTCCTAAAAATAACTCGCCTTCACGACTGAAGAACCCATATCCAGATCGGCCCTTGTGATTTCTACCTTCTTCTGTTCCTTTCCCCCCCCTCGCTTTTGCAGTTCTCGTATAGGAACATATGTTGTGAGATTTGAGTCACTAATGTTTACAAAGCACTTGAGAACTTCCATTGAAAAGCCCGCTAAGTATTATTTATTCATCTCTCTTATTTACGAAGCTATAATTGAATACTTCCTTGGTATTCAAATGTTTGAAAGAGCTTAACTTCTTCTGACCGCAATTTTTTTCCTCCCTCTTTTGTATATTCTGTTGCATTACAATTGCCTTGAAGTTTGAAGTAATTATGAGGCTATTAGAGTATGAAATAGGCAATATTTCAATTTGGGGGAGGGGGAACTCTCAGAACTGAAGCATCGTTAACGTCCTCTATCAAGGCATGAAATGGTCCAGAGCCAGCTTGGTTTCGTGGTTAAGAATGGCAGCCTGTAATCTGGAGAGCCAGGTTTGCCAGTTGGGTGACCTTGGGCCTGTCACAATCCAGTTAGAGCTGTTCTCACAGAGTAGTTCTGTTTGAGCTCTCTCAGCCTCACCTACCTCACAGGGTATCTGTTATGGGAAAAGGAAGGGAAGGCGATTGTAAGCCATTTTGAGAATCCTTTGGGTAATGACAAGTGGGGTATAAAATAAGGCAACCAGAATTTCGCCACTGAAAGGTGAGACATGCCGCTGCTACTGCGGTGGCAGCCCCCCACCCCCTTCCCAGTGAGTTTGGTGGTGGTGGTGGTGGTGGTGGTGGTGGTGGTGGCGGCGGCGGCAGCCACCAGCACCACTGCTGAAGAAGAAGAGCTGGTTCTTATATGCCACTTTTCTCTACTCAGAGGAGTCTCAAAGCGGCTTACAGTCACCTTCCCTTTCCTCTCCCCACAACAGACACCCTGTGAGGCGGGTGAGGCTGAGAGAGCCCTGATATTCCTGCTCCGTCAGAACAGAAGAGGAAGAAGAGTTGGTTCTTATATGCTGCTTTTCTCTATCTGAAGGAGTCTCAAAGCAGCTTACAGTCACCTTCCCTTTCCTCTCCCCACAACAGACATCCTGTGAGGGAGGTGAGGCTGAGAGAGTCCTGATATTACTGCTCAGTCAGAACAGTTTTATCAGTGGTATGATTAGCCCAACATCACCCAGCTGGTTGCATATGGAATCAAACCCAGCTGGCCGGATTAGAAGTCCGCGCTCCTAACCAGTACACCAAGCTGGCTCAGTCTGGATTTAGTTTCATAGGTTAAGCAACATGAGAGTTTTATTAATTCTGGACTTTCTTTGTTTGAGGAAAGCGGTGTAAAGATTTTACAACGGAAGACACTGACCTGAAACCACTCTTTTGAAAATTATGTAAAACATTCTTATTCTAAACTATATTTAATTAAAACATGTTTAAACCAATCAAGGAGAGTCAAGTCAGAAAGCCAGACAGAATCCTAGAATCCTAGAGTGGGAAGGAGCCATCCAGGCCATCTAGTCCAACCCCCTGTTCAATGCAGGATCAGCCTAAAGCATCCCGGATAAGTATATGAAAGGCTTGGATCTGGACCCGCCAGTGTGGTGCCTGCAGACACCTTTCTTAGTGTTTTAGAAAGTAAGGCCAGATGGTCTTCTGTCCCACAAGGCTTCTGATTGGCCACTGAAGATCTGATTGGCATTGCAGATTTAAAAACCCACACTGTGAGACGGTCCTCTGATATCAGGAAATAAACCTAAACATACAAACAAACAAACAAACAAACAAACAAACAAATGCTTTTGCTACAGCTGCTCTCCCGGCTCAAGAACCTTCACTGCATGACTGACAGTAAGAAAATGTGTCAGCAAGAAAATACGTGCAACCAAGAAAATATTTTTACAATAGTGTGTTCATTTTAAAAGGCATCGGAGCTTCCACCTGAAATATTGAAGCGTTATCATTAGACTTATTTATAGCCTCACTCCCTGACATTTTGGGGTTGTCGCTACCGCCCGTGGCGGCCATTTTGTATTGTGCTCACCAGCCTGAGACAGAATTCCACAGATTCCTGCTGAAATAAACTGGGAATCCCTGGCTTGGATGGCCAGGATGCCAATGAGAAGAGTGACTGGTCTGGGCTCCTTTTCTTGAAGCAGTACACGTGTCCACATGCAGTGCCCTGCAGCCCAAGAGGAGTTAGCAGTCCTAATGGGTGTGGTCTTCGGCCATTTCCCCATTGCTTCCAGAGTTGAGTCCTGGCGCAAAGCTGTGGCATTTTCACTATTCATGATAGCATAACCCTCCCAACGAACTCAGCATTCACTTGGGAAATTTAGCAGGTCGCACCAGATGGTTATCCTCATCCTGGTTTTTCAGAACTGACAGAACGTCAGATGGTTTCAACTGTTCTGCGGAAATACGATATTGAGTCTCTAGTGTCCAATTGGAATATCTTATAATTACCGACATGTTTGAATGGAATACAAAATGTGTTATTGAATGTGTTGGTTTGGATTCCGGAGCGTTCCCGATATTACCTGTGATAACAGCATGAGGAGACCGTGCTTTGTTTGCGGGAACAGCAGGTGCCAAGGACGCCAACAGAGCTGTAACACAACCTTCCTTCCACTTCTTCCTCCTGGTTGCAAAGCCGTCGGAGGGAATAAGTGTGTTTAGGTTCCCTTTTCGTACCAAAGAAAGCGAGTCTTGCCAAGGACAAGTGGGAACGAAAACAAACAGATTGGTTCACCTGGCACCTAGGCAAGGGCTGGAAGGTTTTTAATTATGGGCGCTATTCACAGCCCCGACAAAAGCGTCCTCTTCATCCTGCAGGGTGTTAGTCCGGAGCTACGGAAACCATCGGCTTCAATATATTGGAAATAACAATGTGAAATATTCCTGGCGGACAGATGGAGGAAGAAAGTATAGTTTTCTGAAGAGAGATTCCCATCCACTTCCCCGTGCTTTGAAATCTTCCCCAATGGCTTTGCCTACACAGAGTCTAGTTTCTGTAGGTCCATCTACTCATGCTGAGCGGAGAACCACCTCCGGCGACCCACCATTGCCAACTCTTGGCAATGGCATCAATAGACAGAAGAGGTTCTGCATGGATTCTCTCTTGCCGTGAACAGGGATGTGTGAAAACCTCTGCTTCCAATGGCAGGGACGGATCCAATGCATGTACACTTCCTCCATGCATGGATTCCTTGCTCATGCGTAGGCATGGCATGGGAACACTGTGCCTTGGGCCTGCTCTCCTTCTACCTACATTGTTTCAGGGTTCGCATGGGTTGTGTGCAGAAGACCAAGCTGTGTGAGTTCTCCATAACATGACAATTAAGTTAGTAGTTACTGTAGTTAGTAACATATGCATCTGTGTATATCAGCCCTTTCTAGCCTTTTGACTGTGGGAGAACTCCTGAAATAATTTTTGGGCTGGAATATTGCCAGAATTGTGTCTGAATCCATTATGGCAGGATGTAGGGGAAAGGCCAGAGAACCCCTGGGAAGCTCTCAACGGAGTGCCAGGGCTCCACAGAGCCCTGGTTGGGAAAGCATGGTATATGTACATGGTCCAACAATGGCTAATTGCATGAACTGGGAGCAGCATTTCAGCACTCTAAGACTCACAGAGTGTGCTAGTCATCCTCCCATGAGCCTTCCAGAATGGCCTCAGCCTGCTGTAGTGGTTAAGAGTGTGGACTTCTAATTTTGCGAGCTGGGTTCGATTCCGTGCTTACCCACATGCAGCCTGCTGGGTGACCTTGGGCTGGCCACAGCACTGATAAAACTGTTCGGAGTGAGCAGTAATATCCGGGCTCCCGCAGCCTCACCCACCTCACAAGGGTTGCGGGGACAGAAGGGAAGGGGATTGTAAGTTGCTTTTAGACTCCTTTGGGTAGAGAAAAGCGGCATATAAGAGCCAACTCTTCTTCTTTAGTAATCTCAGGGCTCTCTCAGCCTCATCTCCCTCACAGGGTGTCTGTTGCGGGGAGAAGAAAGGGAGGGTGACTGTAAGCCGCTTTGAGACTCCTTCGGGTAGAGAAAAGTGGCATATAAGAACCAACTCTTCAGTAAGAACCAACTCTTCAGTAAGATCAGGGTTGTCTCAACCTCACCTCCCTCACAGGGTGTCTGTTCTGAGGAGAGGAAAGGGAAGGTGATTGTAAGCCACTTTGAGCCTCCTTCGGGTAGTGAAAAGCGGGATATAAGAACCAACTCTTCTTCAGTAATATCAGGGCTCTCTCAGCCTCACCTCCCTCACAGGGTGTCTGTTGTGGGGAAAGGAAAGGGAAGGCGAATGTAAGCCGCTTTGAGACTCCTTCAGCAGTTAAAAACAGAGTATAAAAACTAAGGGCCTTTTCGCACAGGGATCTTTGTTGCAAATTGTTTGCGGAATGAAAAATCGCCATTTAAAATAGTGGAATTCGTCGTTATGCATACCTGCCTTTGTAGTGGAATCAGTTGCGTTTTTTAGCGCTTTGAGACTCCTGGTAGAAAAAATCGGCATATAAGAACCAACTCTTCTTCTTCTTCTTCTGGGAAGGGAACCCAGCTTTTTAAAGTGAGGGTAATAGATCCCTCTCCTTGGGACCCGTCTGTGAACTTCCAGTAAGCGTCTACCATGTCCAGCCTGGAGTAAGGGATGACATTGTAAAGGATGAACGAGACAGTGGAGGGACTTGATGTATGATTTTAGAACAATTATTGCATTTCTAATAGGGCTGTCATCTAAATAAAGAAACTTGAGTCTGTTAATTGGAACCATTTTAGTCCATTCATCGATGATATCTGCATAAATTTTCATACGAATGAAATGACTTATGAAGGGGGGAAAAACATTCTTGTTTTCAGACAGCACAAGCCTATTGCCCAGCAGGGATAGTTTTAGAAGAGGCTCTTGCTCAGGGGTGGAAGAGAAGGGCAGGATTCCTCTTCCAAGGTTCTGCTTCCACCCTCAGTTTCTGTAAAGTTCTTGCCTTTCACTACCGAAAGAGTCCCAGTGTGGGTTCCCAACACCTTCCCCTTGCTCTCCCCACAATAGACACCCTGTGAGGTAGGTGGGAATGAGAGAGCTGTGAGAGAACTGCTCTGTGAGAATAGCTTTAAGAGAACTGTGACTAGCCCAAGGACACCCTGCTGGCTGCATGAGGAGGAGTGGGGAATCAAACCCAGTTCTCCAGATTAGAGTCTACCACTGTAAACCATTACACCATCCGGGGTCTCAGGGTAGATTAGGCTGAGAAGGAGAGAGAGAGAGAGAGACAGAGACAGAGACAGACAGAGAGACAGAGAGAGAGACAGAGAGAGAGACAGAGAGAGAGAGACAGAGAGAGAGAGAGAGAGAGAGAGAGAGAGAGAGAGAGAGAGAGAGGGAGGCCTAATGTCACCCAGTAAGTGTTTATGACAGAGGTGAGCTCCAACCCTGCATCATGCAGATCCCAGTCCGGCATGCTAACCACTACAAATGCATCAGAAGCTGCTTTAAAAGATAACACGCTTTCTACCTGACAGCTTTGAATGGAAGAAGTCACTCATCAAACCAGGGACCTTTGTGGAATCATAGAATCATAGTGTTGGAAGGGACCTCCAAGGTCATCTAGTCCAACCCCACGCACAAGGGAGGGTGTGCCACGCATGTGTCCTGTCACTGAAGCATGGACCATGCTCCAGTAAGCCATTGCTTCATGCCTATGGGTGCATTCAAATGCAGGCAGATTGAATATTTTCTGGGTTTCAGGCTGAACGTTTCAACAATGGCTTGAAAACAGAAGAAATAATTGGAATAATTGCCAAGCAGCAACCTGCAAACCCTTGGCTATCTTTGCAGGGCCGCATGGCTCTGCCTTTTCCTCTTTGGTCCTGTTATTAACTCCCATGCCAGTCAGCTGCTCCAGCGGGTTTGAAATTCAAGCCATGCAGGAACTCTGAAATAGCTGCTCTGGGTTTTGGTGCCTGGCGGAGTGTTTTGTGTTGCTATGAAACACCCTGTAGGGGATAAAAAATGATGCAGACAGCTATTGATGTAGGAAACTGAGGAGAGTAATTAATTGAGGGCCTGCTGCTGTTTCTATTTTTAAACTCTGGCGCGGTGTGAGCACTGAAGTCAGTTTACTTGTGGCAAGAAACGTCAAGTCACCACCGTCCCCCTCTGCAGACCTAAGCTGAGGGCAAAGAAAGATGGAACGGGGTTGTACTTATGGATTCTTCCTCTCACTCGCACTCTCTCACAGCGTAACTCAGCCGACACAGTGAAGGGGGGGATCTGCTCAAACCGGAGGACACTTTTGGAATGGTGGTACCTGAGGCCACAAACAAAATGGCGGCCACAGAGGCTGGTTTCAATAGTGGAAGGCCAGAAGGCCTGAAGCCGAGAGGCAGAGGTGAGCACAATAGATTGGAGGGGCGGGGGCAAGATGTAGCTCATGGTGAACCATCTGCTTGGAATGCAAGAAGAGGAAGAGGAAGAGGAAGAAGCAGAAGAAGAAGAAGTAGAAGAGTTGGTTCTTATATGCCGCTTTTCTCTACCCGAAGGAGTCTCAAAACGGCTTACAGTCACCTTCCCTTTCTTCTCCCCACAACAGAATAGCTCTATCAGTGCTCTATCAGTGCTGTGGCCACCCAGCTGGCTGCATGTGAGGGAGCAAGGAATCATACCCAGTTCGCCAGATTAGACATCCGAGCTCCTAAGCACTGCACTAAGTCCCAGGTTCAGTTCTTGGGAAAGGTAGAAGACCTCTTCCTGAGTCCCTGGAGAGAGCCCCTGCCTGTCAGTTTGCTGATTCCATAGAGGGCAGATTCATGTTTTTTCTTGCTGATAAGTGGGGCAGTGTAACAAGGACGATGGCCTTTTCTTCCCTCCACCCCCAACAAGGCAGAACTGCTTTGGTGGAGTTTCCCTCTTACTTCCCAAGACCCCCATATTATCAGTAACTCCTCTTCTGTCCTTCCCTGGAAAAGAACTGGGTCTGATACTTGGAGAGAAGAACTACTGTGTGAAGCCAAAAAGCATGGTGCACTGGTTATATTGCTGGCTGAGATCTTAGGAGACTTGGGTTGAAATCCCAACTCAGCCACTGGCTGTCACCTCAAGAGCCATCTTGGTATGAGAGGCAACAGTGTAGTGGTAAAGAGCGACAGGCTCTAATCTGGAACACGGGGTTTCATTCCTTGCTTTTCCACATGCAGCCAGCTGGGTGACCTTGGGCTGGTCACAGCTCTCTCAGCCTCACCTACCTCCCAGGGTGTCTGTTGTGGGGAGAGGAGGAGTGATTCTTAGCCACTGTGAGACTCCTTCAGGTAGTGAAAAACAGGACATAAACAGCCAGTGCTTCAGCCAGCTGGGTGACCTTGGGCTCGCCACAGCACTGATAAAGCTATTCTGACCAAGCAGTGATATCAGGGTTCTCTTAGCCTCACCCACCTCACAGGGTGTCTGTTGTGGGGAGAGGAAAGGGAAGTTGTAAGTTGCTTTGAGACTCCTTTGGGTAGAGAAAATGGGACTACAAAATACCCATTTTGGGTCCTTCTTTCTTAGCCTCTCTCTTAGAATAGAGTGTGGTGGGGAGAACCTCCAGGGATTTGTTGTGTCATAAATGACTGTAGTTGAGGCTGCCATGTCAGTGTATAATAGGGATGGAGAAGTACACATGAATACATCCCTTCTTCTGGGTTAGACCATGGATCCATCAAGGTCAGGCCTACTCAGACTGGCAGTAGCCCTCTGGGGTCTCAGGCAGAGGCCTTTCACAGACCTGATGCTTTTAACTGGAAATGCCAGGGACTGAACCTGGAACCAGTTTGGCGTAGTGGTTAGCAGTGCGGACTTCTAATCTGGCATGCCGGGTTTGATTCTGCGCTCCCCCACATGCAGCCAGCTGGGTGACCTTGGGCTTGCCACAGCACTGATAAAGCTGTTCTGACCGAGCAGGAATATCAGGGCTCTCTCAGCCTCACCCACCCCACAGGGTGTCTGTTGTGGGGAGAGGAAAGGGAAGGCGACTGTAAGCCGCTTTGAGCCTCCTTCGGGTAGGGAAAAGCAGCATATAAGAACCAACTCTTCTTCTTCTTCCACACGCAAAGCATAGGTTCTCCTGCTGAGCCACAGCCCCTCCCCCAAGAAAAATGGTAAACAGCCAGGATGCAGGAATGCAAGAGGTCTGCAATGTTTTTTTTATTCAAAGGTAAAGTGGCCCCAAGGGAATCTTGGTGGCTCCATTGAGAATTGTTGTGAAGAAGAAGAAGAAGAGTTGGTTTTTGGACCTTGCTCTTCACAGCCCGAAGAAGTCTCAAAGCAGCTTACAATCACCTACTCTTTCTCTCCCCACAACAGGGACCCTGTGAGGTAGGTGGGGCTGAGAGCGCTCTGACAGCACTGTGACTAACCCAAGGTCATCCAGCTGGCTGCCTGTTGAGGAGAATTAGGGAATCGAACCCAGCTCTCCAGAGTAGAGACCAAAGCTCTTAACCACTACACTGTCACCTGAATTGCATGTAATTGAGCTGTCGGGAGATTAGCCACATTAATGTGAGAGGGGGGTAACTGGTCTAATAGGATCATTGCCTATGTATATGAGGGTAATTATACCTGTAGGAAGAACTCAAGGCAGATACCAATGTAAATGGTAAAACAGTACATATAAGCTTTATTGAAAGGAAATAACAAAAAGCACAAAAAGAGCTAACACACCTACAAACAGTCGTATAGAGAAAGGGAAGAAGGGTGGAAGGCTTGGTATATTTACCTGTCTGAAGAATGGAGAGTCAGAAGAAGCAACATGAAGCAGCGTGGAGGGTTCCAATGGGTCCCGAGTTCGAAAGCACTCAGGGTGGCTGTATGAAGCCATGGTTTATAAGGGGTTTGGGGGCATGAAAACCTACTCCTCTTCTTTGGAACTCAGAATACCTTTCCCTAGAATCCTAGAGCAGGAAGGGGCCATCCAGGCCATCTAGTCCAACCCCCTGCAAGATCAGCTGAAGCATCTGTCCAGCCTCTGGTTGAAGACCGCCACTGAGGGGGAGCTCACCACCTCCCACAGCTGTTGATCCCACAGCTGAACTACTCTGACTGTGAATTTCTCCCCCTGATATGTAGCCTGTAACTTTTCTACAGAGAAAAATGTAATAGATGGTGGTTAGGTTCTCCAGTTAGCTTACATACTCCTATTTAGCCTAGAAAAAGAGCTCAAATACTTTATGTCTGCAATGGGAAACAGAAGACAACTATACTGTTATAATACTATTTGTTCATTTATTGTGTGGTGTAGCCACGAGATCTTAGGATTGTCTGGCAGTCAGGCAAGGGTTTGCTTGCCTCACAGGGTGTCTGTTGAGGGGAGAGGAAAGGGAAGGCCAATGTAAGCCACTTTGAGACTCCTTCTGGTAGAGAAAAGAGGCATATAAGAACCAACTCTTCTTCTTTTTCAGTAATCTCAGGGCTTTCTCAGCCTCACCTCCCCCACAGGGTGTCTGTTGTGGGGAGAGGAAAGGGCAGGTGAATGTAAGCCGCTTTGAGACTCCTTCGGGTAGAGAAAAGCGGCATATAAGAACTAACTCGTCTTCTTCTTCTTCAGTAATATCAGGACTCTCTCAGCCTCACCCACCTCACAGGGTGTCTGTTGTGGGGAGAGGAAGGGAAGGTGACTGTAAGCTGCTTTGAGACTCCTTCGGGTAGGGAAAAGCAGCATATAAGAACCAACTCTTCTTATCTTGCTCACTGGATGCCTTGAAGAAATCTCTGTGGCAGCCTTGTCTTCTTCAGGGAACTGTGAGGAGAGAAATGAGGCCATCTCTGAGCATGGCAAGTGAGGTAAAGAAGAAAAAAACCCAGGCGAGACGCCTCCAGAGGCCTTTCAGCACCAATTCAAGTGCTGTTAGTGGCGCTTAATGAAATCCTCGGAAGTGGAGCCTTTAGAACCAGCTACCTATAACACAAAGCAACCCCCCTTGCGCTCCCCCGTTGCTTCAATTTCCCTTGCTGCCTCCTCTGTGTCGATGAAGACCACTTCTCATTGTCGATCAGTGTCACCCGCCTGTGAAATGAAACCTGTCACCCGCATGGATGCCTTCCGCACAGACGGAAAGAAAGCAAACGGAAGAAAACCCTGAAGGCGTTCCGGTTGGAATGAAATGAAGGGAGAGGTTCTGCCGGAGAGACCAGTCAGCCTCAGTGCCCAGGTACAAATGGTCCTTGTTGGGAAAAAGCAGCCTGATAAATAGGTTTAGCCCGGTTCCTTGGGGCGGTATTTGAAGAAGAAGAAGAGTTGGTTCTTATATGCCGCTTTTCCCTACCCGAAGGAGGCTCAAAGCGGCTTACAGTCGCCTTCCCATCCCTCTCCCCACAACAGACACCCTGTGGGGTGGGTGAGGCTGAGAGAGCCCTGATATCACTGCCCGGTCAGAACAGTTTTATCAGTGCCGTGGCGGGCCCAAGGTCACCCAGCTGGCTGCATGTGGGGGAGTGCAGAATCGAACCCGGCATGCCAGATTAGAAGTCCCCACTCCTAACCACTACACCAAACTGGCTCTCTTTGTTGTTCTTATGAGCACTAAAGGCAAAAGTTTTAAGTTCCGCCCTCTAGAGGTAGGGGTAGGGGTTGGGGGTAGAGGGAGGTTTTCCGCCATGTTGTTGGGTTGTTGGTCCTGTGTATTTGTATTTTTTAGTTTTAACTGGACATCTGTAACCCGCCTTCTTGGGAGTGGCAGGTAATAAATTTAATAATAATAATGATGATGATGATGATGATGATGATGATGATGGTGGTGGTGGTGGTGGTGGTGGTGGTGATGATGATACTCTTTTAAAGCTCTTGCTAAGTAGATTAATTGTTCAGGAAGTTTCTGGTTATCCTTTGCTCAGGGTAAAGGCTGTGGCCTGGCTTCTTACTCCTTCTACCTAGAAAGCCGGTGTGGTGGAGTAATACAACTGGAAAACATTTTGAATTCCTAAATATTACAGAGACCGAGTACCATACCAGCATTGTGATTTGGGAGCATTAGGAAATACTGATATTTTGGGGTCTACGATAGCTGAATCTGAAAAAAAAAATCTTGTACACCCTTAGAATGTATTCCTTGGCCCCTGTTTGAGATTGAATGCTGGGCTTTACAGACCCTTGGTCTGACCCAGCAGTGCTCTTCTTATGTACCTTAGTACGCCTGTTTTACCAACAGCACAACGATCCAGTTTGTATAGAATCATAGAATCATAGGTTTGGAAGGGGCCATTCAGACCATCTAGTCCAACCCCCTGCTCAACGCAGGATCAGCCCAAAGCATCCAAGAAAAGTGTGTATCCAACCTTTGCTTGAAGACTGCCAGTGAGGGGGAGCTCACCACCTCCTTAGACAGCCTATTCCACTGCTGAACTACTCTGACTGTGAAAAATCTTTTTCCTGATATCTAGCCTACGCTTCTTTTTGGGTTGTTGTGCAGCGGCCACATTTAGTTTGGAAAGAAATATAAAAGTTCTTTGTAAAAGTCATGCGTAAAAGCTACTTTGGTCCTCATTGGGGAGAAAGACAGAAGGGAAAAGAGAGAAACAAGCAACAGAAAGTCCCATGGCCAGGCGCAAGCAGGAGAAGGCTTTTCCAGCCTTCCAAAGATGGAGACAGTTGGGGAATGGTTGCCAACCCTGGGTTAAGAAATTCCTGGAGATCTGGGATGGAGGACAGAGTCTGAGGAGGGGAAGGAGCTTAGCAGGACCATGATCCCATCCAGCCCACCTTCTGTAGCTATCATTTTTTTCAGGAAGCTAAGCAGGGTTGTCCTTGGTCAGCACTGGGATGGGAGACCACCAAGGAAGTCCAGGGTCCTACTACCCAGAGGCAGGCCATGGCAAGCCACCTGGGAACGTCTCTCACTAGGAAAACACAGCTGCAACAGGAAGAGTCAGACTGTTGCCCCCTACTGCCCCCAGATTCTTCACCACCCCACTACCCTAAAATTCCTCACTGCCCACCTGGATCCTTCCACCACCCCTGGGGAGGGGGAATACCCTGAGGAAACTTCTGGCGTTCCGCAGCTCCTGCAAAAGAGAGCTCTTTCTCCAGGTCTATGGTTGAGGCTAGCGTGGCAAGGAAGATGTGACAGGCCCTCCCAGTGTTAAGAGCAGGGGTAGTCATACTGCGGCCCTCCAGATGTCCATGTACTACAGTTCCCATGAGCCCCCTGCCAGCAAATGTTGGCAGGGGCTCATGGGAATTGTAATCCATGGACATCTGGAGGGCCGCAGTTTGACTACCCCTGGTTAAGCGCATGCACTCGCTTGGTGATCTGTGCTCCCTCCTCCCGCTCCTATGTCAGTTTTTCTTTGAGGGGTTAGTAGGGTACAGTCCGCCATGGTCTTTTAAAATGGAGTTTGTTGTATGTATTGATATGTCCACTATGGTATTAAATGGGGTTTTAATTCGGACAAGCTGTAGGGGTTTTAATTGTTGTAAGCCACCCTGAGTGTTGTCAGAGAGGGATGGCCTATGAATCTAATAAACAAACAAACCTTTATTTTATTTACATGGTAAGCCACCTTGATGGTAGAAAGACAGCTAGTAATTATGTTAAATAAATAAAAATCTTTCTGTGCTTATTTCAATGGAATAGGCACTTGGGTGCACATTCAAATGCAGTACCCAATGTAAGTTGACTCCCCCCCCCCCCCATCAAGTTTCAGTTGACTTATGGTGGCCCCAAGGGGTTTTTAAGGTGAAAAATGTTCAGAGGTGGCTTGCCACTGCCTACCTCTATGCAGCACCTCTGGTATTCCTTGATGGTATTCTCTCCAGACATTGCCCAGGGCTGACCCTGTTTAGCTTCTGAGATCTGAAAAGATTGGGTTAGCCTGGGCCATCCAGCTCAGGTGATTTACATGTGACCATCTTTGGGGCACAAGAACAGCTGGATTGAGGCTCAGATATTGCGTATTTCCATAGCTAAGATATGGTATCTCTCTATTTCTGCATTAGAGAGACTTTCTTTTGACACTTATACTACTATGTACTTAAATCTTTTATGGCTGCTTGTTCTCTTCTGGCAACCCTGTTAAATTCCATAGTTTGTTTTACTTCCCTTATCATCTGCTTGACATTTATGCTCCCCTGTGTCATACACAATGCGTGTGTCTCTCTCCATATATATATAGCTAACCTTTTGAGTAACAAGGTAAGTCTGTTCATCTTATTGAAGTGCATTTCCTCCTTTCCAATCAGGAGGCTCATGAATATCTTGACTCCTTGGAGACTTGGGTTTTGGAATCAAATACCGTTCTCAGACGAACGGCTGCTTGAAGTCCATTGACTTCTTGAGAAATGCAGCTAATCTGAAGATTTATTGATCCAGGAATTAAATATTGACCTAGACAAATTCAAAGTCTCATTTTCATCAGTGAGATACATTTAAGCAGGAGACTTTCAAACGCAAAAAAAAAGGGCATCTGGGAAGTGAATCCCTGAGATGTGTGGATATGAAAGATCTACGGCATGATGGAACGGCCAGAGACGCAGCAATGTCTGAAGATGAGTTTCCTCCTAAGCCCCTTGACTTCAATGGAGTGAGATAAATCTGTTTAGCATTCCACTGCAGAGGTAGTCGTTTAAAACAGGGGTAGTCAACCTGTGGTTCTCCAAATACCCATGGACTACAGTTCCTATGAGCCCCTGCCAGCTGGCTGCATGTGGAGGAGCAGGGAATCAAACCCGGCTCACCAGATGAAGCCACTGCTCTTAACCACTATGCCACTCTGTAGGGGGTTATTTGAAGCAGAGCAGTGGCTGCCAGTGGTAAGGACAGTCTCTTCACATCCACATCTCTGCTCCTAAGGCTGCTTTCCCTAAAAATGGGTGGTCATAGAATCATAGAGTTGGAAGGGGCCATACAGGCCATCTAGTCCAACCCCCTGCTCTACGCAGGATCAGCCCTAAGCATCCTAAAGCATCCAAGAAAAGTGTGCCAGGGTAGCTGATGCCCTTGGAAGCATGTTTAAAATAACTTAAGTTTGCAAGAGCGGGAATGTAATATTGTTTAATCTATTTTGTTTCATAGAATCATAGAATCAAAGAGTTGGAAGGGGCCATACAGGCCATCTAGTCCAACCCCCTGCTCAATGCAGGATCAGCCCAGAGCATCCTAAAGCATCCAAGAAAAGTGTGTATCCAACCTTTGCTTGAAGACTGCCAGTGAGGGGGAGCTCACCACTTCCTTAGGCAGCCTATTCCACTGCTGAATTACTCTGACTGTGAAAATGTTTTCCTGATATCTAGCCTATATCGTTGTACTTGTAGTTTAAACCCATTACTGCGTGTCCTCTCCTCTGCAGCCAACAGTCATTGGGGCCTGGTTTCATGCATCATACAGAGAGAAGGCCCCTGCCCTGGGGCTTGTGTTATGAAGAGTAATGTGTTATGAGGAGTAATGAAAGACAAAGCACTGAATTCTCTTTATTAATGACTTTTTAAAAAATTCCTTGCAAATAAAGCTATTTGAAGACCTTGAGGAAATGAATGACCCTAAAATTGTTATCCTGGAAACCTCTGTTTCACAGATAAATAAATTTCCATATAGCATTCGACAACCTCTGCCTCTTGTCCCAGGGATATGCTAGATTAGGGCTAGATCTAATCCCTGTCCATTAACTTCCACATGTGTCATTAGTAAAATGGACATGATAGTCTCTGTCTAGTGATATGCCACATTTTCTCCCTTCCTTATATCACAGAGCCAGTGGGATGTATTGGAACTTCAAGAGGAACTAAGAAAGAAAAGGAAAATGTTCAGGAAATGGAGGGAAGGACAGAGCTCTAAAGAAGAGTACCTACAGGTTACTAGGCACTGTAGATCAATCATCAGAAAGGCCAAAGCTGAGAGTGAGCTAAGATTGGCCAGGGAAGCCCATTGTAATAAGAAAAGATTTTTCAGTTACGTGAGGAGCAAACGTAAAGTAAAGGAGGCAATAGGCCCGCTGTTGGGTGCGGATGGACAAACTCTAACGAAAGATGCAGAGAAAGCAGAAAGGCTTAGTGCCTATTTTACATCTGTTTTTTCCCACAGGTCAAAGTGTTTAGGCACATCTAGAGATGGCTGTAGCCAAAGGATAGTGTCTGGGTGGCAGGTTAACATGGATAGAGAGGTGGTCGAGAGGCATTTAGCTGCACTGGATGAGTTCAAATCCCCTGGTCCAGATGAAATGCACCCGAGAGTACTCAAAGAACTTTCCAGAGAACTTGCACAGCCCTTGTCCATCATCTTCGGAACCTCTTTAAGGACTGGAGATGTCCCGGAGGACTGGAAAAGAGCAAACGTTATTCCGATCTTCAAAAAAGGGAAGAAGGATGACCCGGGAAACTACAGACCAGTGAGTCTGACCTCTGTTGTGGGGAAGATAATGGAGCAGATATTAAAGGGAGCGATCTGCAAACATCTGGAGGACAATTTGGTGATCCAAGGAAGTCAGCATGGATTTGTCTCCAACAGGTCCTGCCAGACCAACCTAGTTTCCTTTTTTGACCAAGTAACAGGTTTGCTGGATCGGGGAAATTTGGTTGATGTCATTTACTTAGATTTTAGTAAAGCTTTTGACAAGGTTCCCCATGATGTTCTGATGGATAAGTTGAAGGACTGCAATCTGGATTTTCAGATCGTTAGGTGGATAGGGAATTGGTTAGAGAACCGCACTCAAAGAGTTGTTGTCAGTGGTGTTTCATCAGACTGGAGAGAGGTGAGTAGCGGGGTACCTCAGGGTTCGGTGCTCGGCCCGGTACTTTTGAACATATTTATTAGATGAGGGGGTGGAGGGACTACTCATCAAGTTTGCAGATGACACCAAATTGGGAGGACTGGCAAATACTCCGGAAGATAGAGACAGAGTTCAACAAGATCTGAACACAATGGAAAAATGGGCAAATGAGAACAAGATGCAATTTAATAAAGATAAGTGTAAAGTTCTGCATCTGGGTCAGAAAAATGAAAAGCATGCCTACTGGATGGGGGATACGCTTCTAGGTAGCACTGTGTGTGAACGAGACCTTGGGGTACTTGTGGATTGTAAACTGAACATGAGCAGGCAGTGTGATGCAGCGGTAAAAAAGGCAAATGCCATTTTGGGCTGTATCAACAGAGCCATCACATCAAAATCACAAGATGTCATAGTCCCATTGTATACGGCACTGGTCAGACCACACCTGGAGTACTGTGTGCAGTTCTGGAGGCCTCACTTCAAGAAGGACATCGATAAAATTGAAAGGGTACAGAGGAGAGCGACGAAGATGATCTGGGGCCAAGGGACCAAGCCCTATGAAGATAGGTTGAGGGACTTGGGAATGTTCAGCCTGGAGAAAAGGAGGTTGAGAGGGGACATGATAGCCCTCTTTAAGTATTTGAAAGGTTGTCACTTGGAGGAGGGCAGGATGCTGTTTCTGCTGGCTGCAGAGGAAAGGACACGCAGTAATGGGTTTAAACTTCAAGTACAACGATATAGGCTAGATATCAGGAAAAAGTTTTTCTCAGTCAGAGTAGTTCAGCAGTGGAATAGGCTGCCTAAGGAGGTGGTGAGCTCCCCCTCACTGGCAGTCTTCAAGCAAAGGTTGGATACACACTTTTCTTGGATGCTTTAGGATGCTTAGGGCTAATCCTGCGTTGAGCAGGGGGTTGGACTAGATGGCCTGTATGGCCCCTTCCAACTCTATGATTCTATGATTCTATGATTCAGCGTCTGACTAAGGCTGGGGGAGAATGAGGTTCAAGTCTCCCTTCAGACTGGAATCTCTTTCACTGAGATATTGTGAGGAGAAATGGAGGAAAAGCCACAGATGCTGCTGAGAGCTCTTTGGAGGAAGGGTGGAATGAAAGCAGGCTAGACAGTCTGACAAGGATCAGCACCAGTAGACTAGTATGCAAAAGAAATTCCATCTAAACCTCCGGAAGAAGTTCCTGACAGTTAGAGCAGTTCCTCAGTGGAACAGGCTTCCTCCGGAGGTGGTGGGTTCTCCATCTTTGGAAATTTTTTAAACAGAAGCTGGATAGCCATCTGACAGAGAGGCGGATTCTGTGAAGGTTCATGGGGGTGGCAGGTTAGAGTGGATGAGTAATAGGGTTGTGTGTGTCCTGCATTGTTTGGTGGGTTGGACGTATGGCCCAGGAGGCCCCTTCCAACTCTATTGTTCTATGATTCTATGTCTGTTCCTTATTTGCCCAGTGCTCTCTTCCATAACTGTCTGTCTCTAACGTACCTGCCTCGGGCACAAAGGACTGAGCTGTTATCTACCTCCTTGAAATCTTTTAAATATTTGTACACATTTGTGGTTGCGCCACCTCTCTCTCTCTTCCCCCTCTCCCTGCTAAGCGAATCCTGTTCATTCAGCCTCCGTGTGTCATTCAGCAAAACCCTTTCATCATTTTCACTGGCTCCCTTTCAAGCAACTCATTCCTCGCTTTCTTAGCTGAATGGCGCACTCAGCTCCTGCTGTGGCCTAATCAAAGCCGAAGATGGCGTTGTGATTAATTTTTATGCGCATCTCATGTCCCTGCTTGGGGTGGTGGTGGGATGGGTCATGGGAGTATGCCATGTAGAAGAGGCACAATGGCTTTGTGCTCCCAAGGCTGTATCTCCTGAGAGTTTATTGCAATTGTTGTTCACAAAAACATTGGGGGAATAAAACTGTTAAGGTTAGTGATTAATGGCAGACATTTTCCAAGCTGTGAAAAGAAGTAATTAAAAGAAACAATTGAACCCAAAGGACTTGCTTTTCTAGCAACGAATGATCATACTGCATACTTAGGATGTCGTGATACTGCATATTTAGGATGTTGTGATGCTATTTACTAATTTGTTACTAATTTACTTTCTTCTTATATCTGCACACTTATCATTGTTCCATTGCCTGAGGAAGTGTACATGCCATGGAGAGCTCACACCTTGTTGGTCTGAAAGGTGGACTCAAATTTTGTTGTATAGAACAATGTAAGTGTGAATAATTGGAAAGGCAGTGTATAACCTAGAAGCATGGGAATCACTACAGGAATGCCAAGAGAGAATGTCACCAGGAGGCTTCATTGTTGCAATGGAAGATGCAACAAGGTAAAGGCCATGTTTGTTGGAGGGTCAAAGAATGGGGGAGTCCTTATGGAGCTTTCTCTGGTCATGCATACTTCACATTAGGGGCCAGACACATTCTTGTGGCAAACACAGAGCTTTACATACTGGGGTGTTCACATGGTCTCGGTGCCAAGTTAAGCATCCAAATTATGAGAAAACCTCCCTATGAAAAGACCCATAGTCCATGATGAAGGCTACCCAGGGATTATAATTGGAGCATATAATAAACATTTGGTGGTAGAATGCCATCAAGTTGCAGCTTACTTAAGGTAACCTTGGTGGATTATCAAGGCAAGAAATGAACAGAAGTGGTTTGCCATTGCCTGCCACTGCGTAGCATCTTGGACTTCCTTGGTGGACTCCAAAACTGCCCCAACTTCACTTCCAAGATCTGATGAGATCTAGTTACTCTGGACCATCCATCCTCTTGAATAATGCCATTTAAAGACTGGAACATGGTGTAGTTGCCATTGAGGGGGACTACTAACAATGGCTCCCCATAGTATTGGTCTCTTTCTGGCCCATATGGTTTATAGGAACTCAATAGGAACTCAGCTGGTTGCTCAAGATGAGCAACCAGCGGATAGGAGGCCCTGTTGTGTCCCCCCTCCCTTACTTTTTCACCACTGTTCTGTCTTGGGTTAGCATGGAGATCTTAGCCTAGGATTGAAAGCTTTTTTTACAATCCATGTTGTGCTTCTTCTGATAAAAACAGTTTCCAGTTAATAAATAATACCGCATCATATGTACTACTGACAAAAGATTGGATCCAGCAGAGCTTTTCGGTGGACACAAGGACATGTTTGCAAAACTTTACATCCTGGCTGTAGCACAGAATGTTCTCCCACAACATTCTGGGAGCATTTCAGGCTGCACCAGGTGAGAGGAAAAGTCACGTGCTCCTTGGATGGAAATCCTTTCATCTGTTGAAATGCTCTGATGGATCCAAGCTATCGTTTATTCAGGTTGTGAATATTCAGAATTCGGCTTTTCGGCTCGAGCAATATTCGTTTCTAACTTGTGCTGCAAATGCCACGAAGCATTGCTTGGTACAAGATTGCTTCCTTCAACAGGTTCCACAAAATAACAGGAGCTAGACTCCAAATGAACTGGAAAAAAACGACTTGTTAACGGGCTCCTCTTAGAACAACTTTTAATGATGAAAACAAACAAAAAAACCCCATTCGAACATTTTCACTGGTGTCTTTTATTAAGTAATGCAAAATACAGTACTAATTATGACACTCCATGCATCTGAGACAATATAAATGCAAGCCTACAGAAAAATAGGTGACAAACCCTCAATTAATGTTGAGGTAGTGTACAGGGGCAGAGTAGAAACACAGCGGGACAGACGAACCAAAATATCCGTATGTGCATTCTTTTTAATTTCCCCCCCCCTCCTAAATACATCTGTATTAAATAACTCAGCGGGTCATTTCAGTTCCATTTCATTTAAAAATAGATTTATTTGTGTTTTTTTTTAAAATAACATCACCATTTCTCGTATGTCTTGCACTGCACACCACCCACTTTTTAAAAAGAATCCTAAAGGGGTTTGAATTTTTTCCTTGGTGATAAGGGATTTCTCTCTCTCTCACTCTCTCTCTTACCCTTTTCCTCCAAGAGATTAGGCACAGGTGGCCTCATGCACAAAAAATAAATAAGAAACCTATCCGAAGGGGGACAAAAAAGGTCACTCAAAGCGCTCGAGAGTACTAAGGACAGTCTAATAAATACCATTTTTGTTTATAAAAATATATCAGGATATAAAAGTGGGCTCAGGGTTGGTATCCAAGATGGAAAAGTCATTGTGTGAAAAGTGCTGAGTAATGTTTTTCATCAGAATTGGGCGGGCGGGGGTGGGGGAGGGGAGATTTTCTCCTCCCTTTTAAAACAGTACCATTGTGAATATGAATCTATATTGTATAATAATTCTGCTTTTCTCAGCCTACCGTACACTAGGAATATCAACGGCCACCTCGGTCAATGTGGTCTGTCTTCTTATTGCAGCTTTGGAAGATGTCTAATTCAGGAGAGTCCCGTACAGTTGTGCTTTTGTGAGGCTATCCTTCCGACTCAGGCCGGTACTCCCAGTCCGTTGGAACTGCTGCTGTTTGCTATGAAGGCTCGAATGGCTTCCTTGATCCATGGAAGACTGAAGGATCTCCGACGCCTCCATTGAACTCTGGTTGAGGGACTCGGCCGAACTGTTTGGACTGACATCGACGTATTCTCTTTTCAAGACCGGGCTGCCTTCGATGCTTTTGCTACTGCACACCTGGACTGTGATCCTCTCGTTTTTTTTGTCCCTCGACTCGTTTGCTTTGTAGGAAGCCAGCTTGTCCTGTTTGCAACTCGGGCTGATGTCGATATTCAAACCACTGTCTGTTCGCAGGAAGCACGGGTCCACGAGCCTGCTTTGACAAAGATCGTCTCCTTCCAAGAAGCTCTCGGCTTTGTAACTGGCATAAATGGGGCTCGACCGGCTGTCGGCTTTCTTTACGGGGCTCCGGTAATACTGCTCTGAAAAGCTGCAGGGCGAAAGCCTGCCACTGTTTCTGTAAGAATACGCCCCGATATCCTCAACACTCAGCTGCCTCCACCGCCCTGGCAGGTCCTCTTCGGACAGGTGGGTGTTCCTGCACTCGCTACGCATTTTCTGAGCCGATAAAGCTTGCTGAGTCGTTATGGCCGAGAAATGATAAGGCTCACTTGAGTAAGGCGACATAGTCCTGGTGAAGGTCGGGGAGTCCTCGTTGTCGTCGGCCAGCTCCATGTGCTGAACGGATTTGGACTTGGCGAAACGCGGGCTCCCCTGGTGGTCGTAACCTGAAGATGGCTTTCTTTCAAACATCTCCTCGCGGCTGCTCATATAAATCGCCTGCTGGGAGGCGGTCAGCGTGCTCGCCTGGGCGTTCTCCTTCTCCTCCGACGTGACGCTGAAACTGGAGTAGGAGCTAGAGGTCGGCAAAGAGGTAACGTATTCTGGGAAAGCTTCGTGAGAGAAGCTGGAGTGGAAGCCATCTTCTTCCACGGTGCTATCGGTGGAATTCTGGGACCTCAAAAAGCCGACGTCTTTCACCTGCATGTCGACGCTCTGCCTCCTTTCCCTCCTCCTCTCGTCGGGGCAGTAAAGGGCCGTATCGCTGCAGTAGATGTCGGACTTGTACTGTGGCCTGGGGCCAAGCTTTCCCACAGAGTCTTGGAAGGCCATGTCTCTAGCAGATGGGCTCGACAAGCGTGAGGAGAGGCTGTTTGGGTCAGGCTTCTCTAGCACTTTCGCAATGACGCAGGTCGGGATGTTGTCCGCGAATGATGTGTGGCATAGAGGTACTGAAAGGCTGCACCCGTGCTTCTCCAGGTGGATGCTCACGCGTTCCTGAAATTCAGTCGGCAGCTGGAACACACAGGGAAAGGGGGAGGAAAGAGGGGTCGAAGTCAGTGGGGTTCTGCCAACGGGGCCTGCACTGCGGTTCAAAGCCACTTTGGAATCGAAAATAATTGATGGAATGGGCAGCATTTTCTGGGCAGCAATACCACCTCCCTCACCAGTGCAGATCTCTAATTTTCCACATGCACTAGAATCATAGAATCATAGAGTTGAAAGGGGCCTCATGGGTCATCTAGTCCAACCCACTGTACTAGGCTGCACATGGAGGAGAAGTGGGAAATCAAACCCGGCTTTCAAGATTACAGTCTGCCACTGTTTTGGGGAGTGTATCAGACGTAGGAGCAAGGGTCTTTGGGGGGTATCTTGGGCTGCAATGGGGGCAGGCAGCAAGAAAATCATGATCCCCTGAAGGAAATCCCTTTGTCAGCGGAAATTTTCAGAGAGATCCAACCCCAAGAAGATAACCAGGTTGCATTCTTCTATGAAATATCAATTCAGGAATATATATATATATATTAGATGGCCATTTATTGATTCCAAAGATTCAAAGCAGCTCACAAGAGTTTATCAATTCCTTTGCCCTAACCTTTGTGCTTCCTTTTTAAAGCGTTTTCCTCCATGCCTTCCACAGACCCAACATTTTAAACAAGAAAACACATTTGCAGATAGACTCAAGATGCAAATTTTGAGCATTCCCATTCTAGCTGGTGCTTAGGTGTTTAGTCAAGGGCTCTTTTGTAGCGTTGACTGATTCATGTCTAGGATATGGTCAAAAAGCAGTGCAATATTATGAAATGTACGATTGGCATAGTTGTTGTCTGATCAGCTCGGACATATCAAACATGACTGGTTTGACATTAAAATCAAACCTAAAGAAAGTTTGGCTTGTTGGGTGTCATACAGTATAACCTTATGTCGTGCTGTGACCTTCTGTGCACACTGAGAGGGGCTGTGGCCCAGTAGCAGAGCAGCTGCTTGGCAAGCAGAAGGTTCTGGGTTCGATCCCCAGCATCTCCAGTTAAAAGGGATCAGATGGTAAGTGATGCAAAGGACCTGAGATCCTGAAGAACTACTGCTGGCCCAAGTAGATAATACTGACTTCAATGGATCAGTGGCCTGATTCTCTCTCTCCCCCTCATACTGCATTCAAAGGTTCTGTAATGGGGTGTCTACACTACCTGCATGACAATGGGACACTCTTATCAGAGTTGGGAATCTTAAGATGCCTCCCTTGCAAAACTCTAGACAGCAGTGCGTTAAGGCAGGGGTAGTCAACCTGTGGCCCTCCAGATGTTCATGCACTACAATTCCCATGAGCCCCTGCCAGCAGGGGCTCATGGGAATTGTAGTCCATGAACATCTGGAAGACCACAGGTTGACTACCCCTGCATTAAGGCATGCCAACCTAAAAGTGAGGAACATTCAATTATGAGCAGTAATCAGGAAGCTCTCCAAGTGGACTGATTCAGTATAGGGCAGTTCCATGAGTTCACACTGACTTCAATGGACTAAGGATGTATCTTTGCGTAGAACTGCCGTCACAGCTGACCCTCTTCTATGCGCCCAACTCTGTAGTAGTATGATTGCTTACAAGTGCCAGGAAAGAGAGAGATACGTATCAGTGTTCTTGAATATTTCCAGAAATGGGACCCACACTTAGGGCCTCTGCAGTGTCAAGGCCAGGAATGTGAGCAACACACCAAGTGAGTTAGGGACAGGAAACACTTGCCAAATATGAGGAAGTGAAGCAATTTCCCTGCCCACCCAAGCTCTCCCTTGTTTTCTCTCTTTCTTTAACCCATCCGTCCTTGTCAGCTGTCCATCGCTTCTCACCTGCACTCACCATGTGGAGCCCCTATCTGCAACCCCTCCAGCTATTTTAGGGAGAAGGGGCTACACTGAAAACATGTGGTATTGAAAGGCCAAAGGTAATGGGAGCAGGCTTGGCCAGGTTGCGGATACATTGCCTTGGCTGAACCAATACCCAAGTGGAAACATGACCAGACCAGGTGGACTACTTCTTGCACCAAGATCGTTTGCCACACTGAGGACTTTCTGCCCTACACAATCTAGGGCTCAGAAACTGGCTGCACAAAACCTTATGGAAGGATAGATGGAGATATAGAAGAAGAGGAGTTGGTTCTTATATGCCGCTTTTCTCTACCCAAAGGAGTCTCAAAGTGGCTTACGTTCGCCTTCCCTTTCCTCTCACTGCAACAGAAACCCTGTGAGGGAGGGGAGGCTGAGAGAACCCTTAAATTACTGTTCAGTCAGAACAGCTGTGGCTAGACCAAGGTCACCCAGCTGGCTGTATGTGGAGAAGGAGCAGGGAATCAAACCCGGCTTGCCAGATTAGAAGTCAGTGCTTCTAACCACTACACCAAGCAGGCATAACAAGTTTGATGTAGCACAGGCACCCTTTCCCTTACATTTCTGCCAGGGCGAAACAGAAAAGTTGTGCTGAATCCAACCCAATATATGCAATTAAATCATAAGCTACCTTATTAATACTCTAATTTCATAGATGCATTTAAATGAAAAAAAATTCTTATTTCCCTCACCCCCAATCTCTAACGCCGGCCCTCACCCGAACTCTAACCCTCTAAATCTCATTCTGGTGCTGACCCTTTAAGCATGACCTGAATCAGCTAACCCTAAATGTAATGTGAATAAACCCTCTGAACCTACATTGTCTTTTTTCTTTTTTGCAGTATTTGCTACACAACTCGACTGCCAAAAAGTGGCTTGTGGGAAAATGACTCATTACCATGACAAGTGTTGGTGAAATGCTTTGAGGGTAAAGGTCCTGCATTCAGCTTCCAGGCTTTAGTTCTTTTACGGAACAATTTTGCAGGGACAATGGGCTAATGGATGCACATTATAGCAATTCATTCGTCTCTCTCACCAGCTACTGCCAGCCTAACATTTAGACACCCAATGCTCTGAAGAAGAAGTTGGAAGGAATTAAAATGTATTTGGATGTGGAAAATGTCCCGAGAGCAATTCAACATGGACCGATGTACTGGGGTAAGCAGAAAAATCCCTATAATTTCCAGTTTCCCCAGAGACTGAGTGTACACAGGGAAGAGAGTGGGAAAGCAAATTTCCTCACATTTCTCCCATGGCTGTTAATATGTAACCTGAAGCAGCCGAATGTGGAGTTGGTCTTGTATTTGGTTTGTGAACACAAAAATAGGATCGGGTCCGAAGTTCCCATGGAGAGCTATGCTTTCATCATTACCCAGAGCCCAAGTTAGCATTCTAATTTGTTTTTCAGTTGACAGAAAGGTAGCCAGTTATTCTGGGTTCTTCCCTGCATAGCCCATCGTGAAATTCCTAGGGTTGGGGAAAGGCCCCAGACTGACCTCAAGATCAAACCTTGGCTGATGACTACTCTCTGCACCACTCCCGGGTTAAATGAAATGTTGTGACTTTGTGAGCCCACAAAATGGTGTGGAAATACTTTAAGAGAGGCCATAATGGAACAGGCCAATGGCCCATCAACACTCTGTGTGAAGTAATGGCCTAAACCCAGGTGCCATCAAGTGGCCCACCAGACCTCCCCCTGTTGCCCCCCCCCACAGCAGCAAGAGCACCACTTTCCTAGACACAGCGCTCCATCTATATCTTGTGGATCATAGCCTCTATCTTCTCTTAAAGCTATGCTTCTAGCTGCCACCACTTCCTGTAGCCGTGAGGTCCACATGTTTATTACTCTTTGGGTAAAGAGGTAATTCATTTAATCTGTCCGAAGCCTACTGTCCATTCATTTCATTGAGGGCCCACGAGTTCTTGTACTATGAGAAAGGGAAAAAAGTACTTCTTTCTCTACCTTCTCTATCTCATGATTTTGTAAACCTCTACTGTGTTTCCCCGAAAATAAGACACGGTCTTATATTTATTTTTCCTCAAGAAGACATACTATGGCTTATTTTCAGGGGGTTTCTTATTGGTATTTTGAGAAGTTGAAGCCATCAACAAAGGTGTTTGTGGGGGGTGAGAGAGACCCACAGACTGTTGCTGTTCAGTGCCGGGGAGCAGCAGCTTTACTGGTATTTGTGGGGGGTGAGAGAGGCCAGCGCTGTGGCGTGGAAGGGTGGGGTGCTGATGTTGGCAGCGCTGTCCCTGTGTGCGGGTGCCGGCTGGTGTACTGGTGCCAGTTCCGCCCCTCCCCTCCATGCCACGGCGCTGGTCGCCTAGGGAGTCCGTGGGTGTGGAAGCGGCCGCAACCCTACTGCAGACTGTTGCTGGTTGGTGCTGGGGGAGAGAGAGACCCACAGTGCTGAATAAAATGGCAGCCACAGCTTTACTTCTATGGTGTATATTGTGCAAACTTAGAAATCCTGCTTCAGCTTATTTTATGGGTATGTCTTATTTTCAGGGAAACACAGTATTATGTCACTTCTTAGTCATCATTTCTCCAAACTAACAAGCCATAACCTCTTTAACTTGTCTTCATAATGAAGGTGTTCTTTTAGTTGTCCTTTTCTACACCTTTTCCAATGCAGTATATATTTTTGAGGTGTGTTGGTCAGAATTGTATACAGTATTCCAAATGAAGACGCACTATAGATCAATACATGGGTGCTATGATACTGACAGATTGGTTTTCAATTTCCTTCCTAATAATCCCCAGCACAACACCTGCCTTTTATTGCAGTCGCACACTGAGTTGACATTTTCAGTGAGTTATCTACCATGATTCCAAGGTCTCTTTCCTGGGGTAGTCTGCACGGGGCTTTTTACCCATTCCCAGCTCGAATAAATCCCTTCTGTCTACACTGAATTCAATTTCCATTTTGATTTGGGGTGCTTTAAATTTCCCCTCTGCAACATGCATGATTGATCTGGAGTGACCCTACCTTTCCCTTGCAATATCCAGAACAGGATATAAGCCTTGATATTTGAAAAATTGTCATCAGTAAGTGTGCAGATTTCTGCTTTTTGCAAATTAATTTCCTGCTCCGTTCCTTCGCAGCAAAGCAGTCTTCCCTGATTGGCCAGGGCATCAGTTCAATGACTTTCTGGTTCCTCTTGCAAGGCTTCCCTCCCTGTCTTAAAATGACTGCGCTCTAGTAGCCCTGCAGTCTCCAATCTTCTCCCTTCCCCCCATTCTCCCTTTCCCCATTCAATCCTGCTATGCTTGGCTCCCCTCCCCGCTCTGAGCTTTCCTAATCAAATGCAGAACACTTTCTGTTTCAATGGGGGGGGGGGGATAGAGGAAGACCTGAGTTCAAATCAATCTGAATTCAGCAGGATCCACAATGGAAAAAAATAAAGTAAGTGCAGAATCAGCCCTGGTCTGTCAATACCAGTTTGGTCCCCACCATATTCATAGTTAAGATATTTGGCTCCAATGTGTATTTGCCCACATTGACCCTCATTTTTCACATTGATGCCCACCTGCCCAGACTTGAAAGATCCCTCTGGAGTGCCTCACAATTTCATGCAATCCTACCTTCCTGCCAAAAAACTCCAAAACACCATGCAGCGGAACTGTTCTACCCCGGCTGCATCCATTGGGAAGCAGAAATCTGGGGCGGACCAAGTCCGCTGACAAAATGTGTCCCCTGTGGCCCACATTCCCTTTAAAGTTTAAATGCTTTTCCCTTCCCATTGCAAATAATAATGGAGGATGTGGGCACCTTCTTCGGGGCTCATAAAATTGGACCCCTGGTCCTATTTTTTCAACCTTGGAGGTTTTTCTGTGAAGAGGTTCCAGCAGCTATGCTGCAAATTTGGTGCCTATACCACTAATAACAGCTTCCCCAGAGAACCATATGCCCCTAATATATTCTCCTTTATAGCCTATGGGGACCATTGACAATAATGGTGCACATAGGCTCTAATAGAATTTTAAAAATGGCATTCTTGAACATTTACCAAATATGAATACCATACCAGTATTGGAATTTGGGAATATCAGAAAATACTAATATTTTTCAGGTTCAATATACTCAAACCCCCAAAATGATGGCTTAGGGTTGCTCACTTGGGGTTTTTTTGCACACACTTATTTTGATTTTTTTTACAATCAGAGTAGTTCCGCAGTGGAATAGGCTGCCTAAGGAGGTGGTGAGCTCCCCCTCACTGGCAGTCTTCAAGCAAAGGCTGGATACACACTTTTCTTGGATGCTTTAGGATGCTTTGGGCTGATCCTATGTTGAGCAGGGGGTTGGACTAGATGGCCTGTATGGCCCCTTCCAACTCTATAATTCTATGATTCTATGATATAATTTATATCCAGGAACCACTATATGCCACTGATTTTCCTCATCCCATGAAATTCCTTCCACAATGTCTATGATCTCCTCTGACATTAAACATTCCAGCTCCTCCATTTTACCTTGGACATTTCTAGCATTTGCATATAAACATGATTTCCCAGACACATTAGACCTGCAGCTTTCCTCCTGTGGCCTCTAGATCTTGCCAGGTAAGCCTGACCTAATTGCTTTCCCTCTAGAACAGTAACAGCTACCCCTTCATCTCTTAGAGGTGAGCCATCCAGAGCCAGAAACATTTACTTTCTTGTCACCTTCCCCCCAGGATTTCGTTTAAAAATTGCTCTGCCTCAAACCCTATCTGGAATTATTGCTTTCAGAAGCCACTTAGGGCTTGTCTGTTAGATGGAAGTTGGGGTAGAGAGACCCCCATGGGTCAGACCACGCAGAACGCTATCTCATTTTCAACAGTTCTTAGAACTCCATCCTTCACATCCATCTATCTTGTTGAACGGGCAAGGAGGCACTTAACAGTGTGGGCCAAGACTCAGCAAAACATGGGAGTGTAGACAAACTGGAGTGTGTCCAGAGGAGGGCAACAAAGATGGTGAGGGGTTTGGAGACCAAGACGTATGAGGAAAGGTTGGGGGAGCTGTTTAGCCTAGAGAGGAGATGACTGAGAGGGGATCTGATAACCATCTTCAAGTATTTAAAAGGGTACCATATGAAGGATGCAGCAGAGTTGTTCTCTCTTGCCCCAGAGAGACAGACCGGAACCAATGGGATGAAATTAATTTAAAAGAAATTCCGTCTAAACATCCGGAAGAAGTTCCTGACAGAGCGGTTTCTCAGTGGAACAGGCTTCCTCGGGAGGTGGTGGGTTCTCCATGTTTGGAAATTTTTAAACAGAGGCTGAATAGACATCTGACTGAGAGGCTGATTCTGAGAAGGTTCAAGGGGGTGGCAGGTTACAGTGGATGAGCGATAGGGTTGTGAGTGTCCTGCATAATGTGGGGGCTTAGACTAGATGATCCAGGAGGTCCCTTCCAACTCTGTGATTCTATGTGTTATTCCAAAAAAGCAATATAGAAAGAGCGGCTTCTTTCTTCCCACTGATAGCCTAATGTGGGTATTCTAGCCATCCTCCTGCCTTACCTATACTGGCAACTCTTTGCAGTGGTGCTGACAGTAATTGTGATTAGATGCTAAACAGTAGGAGTAGGAACAGAGAGCGGCAGGCTCAAATCCCCATAAAATAATGAGTCTCACGGGGTGATATTAGAGTGATCTCTCTCAACCTAACTGTGCAATCCCATCCAGTTTCTCCAGTCTTAAGACCACTGGAATCAAAGGGTGAAGACTGGAATGTTCAGCCTGGAGAAAAGGAGGTTGAGAGGGGACGTGATAGCCCTCTTTAAGTATTTGAAAGGTTGTCATTTGGAGGAGGGCAGGATGCTGTTCCCATTGGCTGCAGAGGAAAGGACAGGCAGTAATGGGTTTAAACTACAAGCACAACGATATAGGCTAGATACCAGGAAAAAAATTTTCACAGTCAGAGTAGTTCAGCAGTGGAACAGGCTGCCTAAGGAGGTGGTGAGCTCCCCCTCACTGGCAGTCTTCAAGCAAAGGTTGGATACACACTTTGAGTAGGGGGTTCTAGTTGGTAGCCAGGGGTCAGGGTGTCAGTGAGATGCTCTGGTTGGTAGGCAGGATGAGCATTCAAAACCTGGCAATAAAGGGCAACAAGGACCTAAGCAGGCATCTTCTTCTAATCCTGATATCGTAAGATATTTTCTCTAGAAGGTGGTGAGATTTCTAAGGAGGTGGTGAGCTCCCCCTCACTGGCGGTCTTCAAGCAAAGGTTGAATACACACTTTTCTTGGATGCTTTAGGATGCTTTGGGCTGATCCTGCGTTGAGCAGGGGGTTGGACTAGATGGCCTGAATGGCCCCTTCCAACTCTAGGATTCTATGATTCTATGGAACAACTCTGCACAGGACTGCACAGCCTGCTTGTAACGATGGGGGTAAAACCACTGGGTTGGAGAACTAGGAATGCCCTCCTGAGTTCACAGCATGAAGGGCAGGATCTCATTGTCTTTTCAAGAACGGATAGAAAATGGTACCAGAGCATTAATGTGACTTCGACCTGATGTCTGTGTGGATACTTTATTTTGCTGACTTAATTGTTCCTATCAGTGTAAACATGTGAAAACAAGGGAGGGATCGGCAGCAAGCACTCTTCTAATTTTGTCTTCCTGGCCAAGCTTTTCTAACAAGCTGTTTTAAGGAACATCGCTCGGTGTGCATCATTTGCTTGTTGATTGATAGTTGTAAGTCATAGGAGGAACAGTGAGAACAAAGCAGAAATTAATAGTACTTATCAGGCCCACACCAAAATATATACTTTTTCCATTTCTGCTGAAGACCAGCTGAGGACAAGCAGGAGAAATGATCTCTGTTCTTTCTAGAAATTCTCCTGTCCACAAGTATGAAAGTGCAGGTGGTGTTGACTGTATGATAAATAAAATGGATTTTGAACAATGAACTGGCAGAGAAACTCCCGTATTGTCAATGTCTCACATTTTGTAAGCTACCGGGGCTGAAGTGAACTCCAGCTAGAAATAAATCCCTATCCTACACATTATTTCCTCAAGGGATATGGGAGAGCTACTTTGTTATGTTAGAAGAGCAATAAAATTACAATAAAATGCAATGTCTTGCTTTCTGTAAGTTTTGATTTTGGAGTACTTTTGGATACTAGTAGTGTTTCTGTAAAAGAGTAGTGTACCTTTAAGAATATTGCTGTGGGGCCTGTTAAGATTTTGTATTTATACCTGGATAGTAGCCCTAAACCATTGGGAATGTTTTTTGACTGTCATTCCCCACAATACAGAACCGGTGGCCTATTTATATATATAAAAATTGCTTGGTAAGAGTATAAGGTAAGGTGGGATACTACAAACCGGTTATGGAGGTGTGTGGGAGTAATTCTTTACTGCATTGTTAAAACTTAAATTTAATTTTATTAATTTATACATTTTTGTATTTAGGAATCAACCACTGAAGAAAAATTGTGAAAACGGAGTATATCTAGAAACCATTTTGGTTGGTCCTTAAAAAATTATTGATATATAAAATTTATTACCAATTGCCTTGGAAAGGTTCTGTTTTTCTCTGTTTATGTTAGAAGAGCAGTCAAAAATTCAGGGAAAATCTGAGACAAGCCTATGAAGCGATGTAATGTCCTAGAAAGGAGGACTGCTGTTCACTATTTAAGAAGGAAAGATCCAGTGAGGAAAGACCTTCCTGAGAACCAATGAGTGCTACAGGCTGGGTGGATGTATCTTCAACTGTTGAAAGTAATGCTCCTGTTTAGGTGACTTTGGACAGTGCCGTAACCATAGTGTTTACTGTCTAGAACCACTGTTCCCCTTTTATGACATGGCCCTCCTGTTTAGTGCTGATCATCCAATTTGATAAATCCTGAGAATCTGTCACCAGGATCCACAGACATGGACGTGTACAAAGCTTTTCATCCAGGGACCTTCTTGCTCCATCCCTGTCTAGTATCAGTTAGCTCCCTCTTGCTGGGCTGTTCCTGGAAGGACACGGATCTATCCTGGCCTAAGATAATTCTTGATAGTTTATAGTCTGTGGTATAACATAGGGGTAGTCAACCTGTGGTCCTCCAGATGTTCATGGACTTGCTGGCAGGGGCTCATGGGAATTGTAGTCCATGAACATCTGGAGGACCACAGGTTGACTACCCCTGGCATAACATATTTCAATAATGGGAAGGATAATAGTGGGGGAGTATCACTGCTTTTCAAGAAAATAGAACTTCTAACAGAGCTTCTGCTTATGTTTCTACCCATCCTAAGTTTCAAAGATGATAGTGACATGAGCTAGTTTGCCGGAAGAGTGGTATAGATATTGAAATAATTACAAAAAATAAATGACCAATGAATTTTCTCCAGCTTATGGAGTTCTCTTCAACTTAAGTGGCTTTTCTGTTGGAGAAAGGTGCCAAACTTTGCTCAGTGAAGTGGTAGGATAAAGGAAATCCCAAACAATTCTTTTCTCGCAAAACCCAGCCTAGCTGTATGCTGCCTCAGCTCATCCCATCTCCCTAATTTGGTGCATCGGCTGCTTTCTGGCTTCTTTAAACATTCCAGTCCATGTAGGATCTATCTATGCTGGGTCAACCTGAATATCATTTTAGCCTAGAACCTTGGAATGGATACACTAGTCTTCATATATCCCTCCTGACGCCTAAGGAGCCTTACTCCAACATAAGCACAGGAAGGGCCACCCACATACACAAGGAGAGGGAGAGGATCCACCACTCGGTCTTCCCCAGTAGCTAACTGGGAAATTCACAAGCATAACTAGATGGATCTCTGGCTCCTCTGGGATCTGATCATCAGAAGGTTGGCCAGATCTGGCCTTAAAGAGCCTGCTGAAGAATTCCGAAGATACTTCTTCACTAAGGTGACCAGATTGTCCCACTTTTGGAGCGGCATCTGGGGGCACCTGGCAAATTGTACTTACATTGAAATTAAAAAATATATATATTACAATACTATTTTTGCATTCTATGCAAATTTTTGTTGCTCCACATAGACCAATTTTTTAATCAAGAACCCGCCTGGTCAATGGTGTCCCGCTTTACTAATGTTAAAATCTGGTCACCTTATTCTTCACTATCATGGTCTCTCTCAAGACTTTCTGCGGGGCCTTAAAATGGTTGACCCCAACAATTCTCCCTTTAGTGACATCCCTCCAGAAGTCTTGATCTAGGATCCCAAGCCAACCCCTTCTTCTCCATGTTTGTAAGTGAGCACTACCCTCGTAACTAAGCAGGATATGCTCACCTAGCAAAATCACTCCCCTCCCACCTGGGTTGTCTCCCTTATACATTTTCACCACTGCTATCTTCTGGTCCTTCCTTGACTACACATGGCAATAAACCCACCCCTTTGGCTTTCTCCCTTCCCTGAAGAGCAGTAGCAGGCCACGGCAATAGCCACGTTATTGCATCTCAGAGACATGTATTTTTGTTTACATTACCTCGGAAAGCTTATGCGCCCTGTCGTAATTCTTGCTACATTGGAGCAGCTGAGCAGCTAAATTGCAATCCTTTCTATAGAGCTCCTGCAAAAACAACACACAATGATATATAAAAACAAGCCCGAGGTTTATAGCCAGCAACTCAATCTGTGGAGCACTTCCTGTTCTTTGAAAGTGCATAATGTGCTTAATGTCTCAAAATTCAAGTAAGACATTGATCTGGTCTGGGATAAAAAGTCCTGAACAGTCCATTAATATAACAAATAAAGGTCATAAGATTGGAGGTCTTCGTAATCCAGTGCTGGGACCTAACCTAGACATGGGACTACCTTTGCTTTAAGGATGTCACATTTTTAACTAGGACCACCAAGTCATTCGTCACAAACAAGAACAAAGAGACAGACCTCTACTGGGCAGGAACAAAGTAACAGGTGCCGTGGGTCAAAGCAGAAAAGTGATGCAAAGAGTATCACTCAAAACATCAAATGTTATGGCACATAAACCAATCACCCAATATACGCTATCTAATATCAGGTAACATGAATGTCCGTTGTAACGTCAAGTGAGTGATATGTGAGTCAATTTGTTATTTACCACTGATGATACACTGATGCTCTTCACCTATATTTAATAATGTATCTACTTCCTCGAGTTTCATTGAGACATAATGTTGTGGTGTTCATGCTCACTCACTGGTGTTAGTTACTGTCAGTGCCATCCTATGCAGAGTTACACCCTTCGAAGGCAATTGCCATTAATGACTCAAACTCAGAAAACCTTTATTGGCATAAAGGTAAAGGTATCCCCTGTGCAAGCACCGAGTCATGTCTGACCCTTGGGGTGATGCCCTCTAGCGTTTTAATGGCAGACTCAATACAGGGTGGTTTGCCAGTGCCTTCCCCAGTCATTACCGTTTACCCCCCAGCAAGCTGGGTACTCATTTTACTGACCTCGGAAGGATGGAAGGCTGAGTCAACCTTGAGCCGGCTGCTGGGATTGAACTCCCAGCCTCATGGGCAGAGCTTCAGACTGCATGTCTGCTGCCTTACTACTCTGCACCACAAGAGGTTCTTTATTGGCATAAACATACATAACCCATGGAAACAAAATAGATTAAACAGTATTACGTTCCCACTCTTGCAAACTTAAGCTATTTGAAATATGCTTCCAAGGGCATCAGCTACCCTGGCAAGTTTAATGGGATCCTTTTCTGAAAGCATTGATTTGATGATGAGGGATTTAGAGTTGACTTTGGAATTTAAATCCCTCAAATATAACTGGATTGAAGCTCTTTGGGGAGAGAAGACTGGACGCTCCAAAATAATATGTGGCAGTGTGTCCGGGACTTTACAGCCATGTAGACAAAGTCTTTTTGGGGCAGGAATCTGATGGAATTTTCCCCAGGACACACATGAGGGAAAGGAGTTGGCTCTGGCATTAATGGATTCAGAAGGGTGTAGTTCTGCTCGTGAGGTGGGAGAAGAAAGACAAGTACATCTTAAGGAGAGTACTTTCTTAAAGAAGAGTACATCTGCCCATCTATCTCCAATTTTGCTATATTTGTTTCTTTCATGATATTTACACCAAAATTAAACCCAAACAAATGGCAACCGTATAAACTTAGCTCGTTATTCCATTTTTGGTCTTTGATCTGCTAAAAACGTCATTATTTTGTATACTAATTTGCTGCTCACCCTCTACCTACATGTAGGAACTTTAATTTCAGTGTATCTGAAGAAGTTTGCGTGCACACGAAAGCATACATTATGTATCAAACTTTGTTGTTAAAGGTGCCAAACTCAGACTTTATTCCACTGAAGTTAATGGATGTAGAAGGGTGTAACTCTGCTTAGGACGGCATTGTAAGAATTGTATTATAATGAACTAACAGAATTACAGTGGACGAGTGTGTGGTTGAGTGTGTGGTTGACCATTTCAGCTGCATAATTATGGGTATGCGATCACATAGTCATTTTTCTTATTAAAGACTGACAGACAAACACCTTAATAGCTTGGATGCCACAGATGCTATTTTTCTGCCCCCAAGCATTTCCTTTCTGCTCTAGTCAAGCTGAGTCAAGCTCCAGTCAATGTGCATTGTACCTTTGCATCCTGAGTTCCTTCTCTGCAGCATCCCTCCCACCTTCTGACTCGGATATCTCCATTTCGACTTGTGTCTGATGAAGAGAGCTTTGACTCTCAAAAGTGTACATCCTGAAAATCTTGTCATTCTCTAGGCAGGATTTCCCAACCATGGTACTGTGGTACCATATGGTATCGCAAAGACCCCTCAAAGGTACTGCAACATGCAGGGTTCAAAATGGCGGCCAAGGGTAGCCCTCCTACCCTGTGCCTGTCATTTCCAGCTCTGAATGAAGAGGTAAGAAAAATGTTTTTTTTTTTTTTTAATTTAAAGAATTTATACTCTTATTTGGGCAGGTTGACCCACTTCCTCCTGAAGTGGCCAGTGATGGGCCTTGTAAAGGAAGGGGAGCCCCCCGGCCATTTAAACCTTTGCCACCCAAGGCTCCTCTCACTTCTGGGGCTTTGTGGCAGGGAGGTGTGGCCAGGTGACACCACTTCCTGGGGCTTCGACACCTGAAAAATATTTCAGTGGTACCTCCATGGTCAAAAGTTAGAAAAAGGCTGCTGTTAGGTGCTACTGGACTCAAATTTAGCTCTTCTACTGGAGCTTATGTGCACTGGGCTTTTAAAGCTGGTTCGGTTCAGTTAAACAAAAGCCATCTGCACTTGATACTGATTTCCAGTTGGGATTTTCCCCCTCATCAAAAGACTTATTCCCCAGCATATCCAAGAATGGATTTCCCCCATTTTATCACTATTCTGAGTGCAGATGGGCTGCTTCGTTTAGGACTTCCCCTCCCCACCCACTGCAGCCGCGCCTTCAGGACAGACATTGTGCTGAAGTTTCCCCTGATTGGTTGTTAAGTAGCAGGAGCAGCCCCTTTGTTCTGTTCCTCCATTTCAGCTTTGGCTTGATTTGTCTAAATTTCTGTGCTGTGGAAGTATTTTTCTGCTTTTCCTGGCCCCTTAAGTAATGCCATAATCACTCTTATCAGAAGGAGTTAAAGATGAACCTGTGGTTGTCTTCAGATGCTGTCCCTTCTCTCAGTCTGATGCACTTGCAAAAAAGTCAGTGACATTTCTGAATAGGGCCACAGGCAGCCAGCTTCAACATAGTCAAGATATCTCAATTAGTAAATGACTTGCCTTGATACCATAGCTTTATGAGTTCAAGGCTGGCTGTGGGTCTTTTTTCCCCATGCAGGAATTTTTATTTCGTTATTTATTCACATTGCTTTTGAAAAGAAAAATAAATTAAATAAAACTCCTGTGTGGGGGAAAAAAGACCCACAGCCAACCTTGATTCCATAAAGTTGTAGTTGCAAGGCAAATAGCTTACTAACTGAGCCACTATAGCTGTGTTACGGTCCTGGGTCTGTGGACTGTATTTGCAACATCTAATGCTGTTTGTTTTTAAAACAAAGAGATCCCAGTGTAAAACTTCCCCAGAAAGAGGGCGGCTCTGGGGGGGGGGGCGTTTCTCCCCCCCCCAAAGGAATAAATAGCCTGTCTTGACTTCTGATATTAATGCTTATCAGATCACTTAAGGACGAAGCACTACGATGGAACCACCAGACGTTACAGGGGCTTCTCCTGCTGGAAACCAAACAATCAGCAGAGACCAATCAAACAAAGGGAGCTGGGAGAAAAAAAGTCTCCATGATCAGCCCCTTCAAAAACTGACTTTTCTGGTTTCCAGGAAGAAGAGTCTATTTGGGTGCAGATTACAGCACTTTGGTTAATGCTCTTCCCATTTGGGGGAAGTGATTGTTGTAGATCTCTGGCAAGATTCGAGTCTGAATCAAAGAGAAACCAGAGGGACCGAGCGTGAAAAAAACATGTGGGTGCAGAATCAGTCAAGCAGACCGCCCTGGCTATCTCCTGAGACTAGTTTGGATCCTGCATCTTCTTTCCACTCAGACTCCTCTTAGTCAATTGGGGGGGGGGGGGCGATCGCTGCAGCTTAAGAGCACATTCCTCCTGTGCTAGGCCCTTTTCAGTTCTTTGAAAGACACTAATTTTACATAACCGGAAGAGTCCTGCGCCAAAACAAAGCACTGTGGCTGTCTCTGCAAAGGATGAAGAAGAATGCTTGCAGAAGCAAGGTCTAAGATTCCAGCCACTGTCATTGTCATCTCTTACACACAATAATTTCCAGTGTGGGATGGAGTTTCCAGTGTGGGATGGAAGGAAGAAAAAGAGTTGGTTCTTATATGCTGTTTTTCTCTACCCAAAGGAGTCTCAAAGAGGCTTACATTCACCTTCCCTTTCCTCTCCCCACAACAGACACCCTGTGAGGTGGGTGAGGCTGAGAGAGCCCTGATATCACTGCTCGGTCAGAACAGCTTTCTCAGTGCCGTGGCGAGCCCTAGATCACCCAGCTGGCTGCATGTGGGGGAGTGCAGAATCAAACCCGGCTTGCTGGATTAGGAGTCTGCATTCCTATCCACTACACCAAGATGGAAATCAATAACATACAGTAACAATGACCAAGTGGACTGCATTAAAAACAAACTCAAGCAAATGGTTCTTTCTTGCCTCAAGATGCTCCTTTTCGTCCTTCCCAAACACTTATTTGGGAAAGAGAAGGAAGTTATGACTCAAGGTCACTTGGGCAGACAATTCCCCATCACCAAAAATATGGACAAAGTCCTATGCCACTCAAAGGTTAGCGAAACATCTTTGCTTTCAGGTGGGCAGAAGGGTTAGTCTGCGGTGGCAGAAGAACAGGAAAAAATCCTGGCCAGCAACATTTCCCAGGGTTATACACTTCACTCACATTAGCTTATTCCCTAGAAAAAATTTTTCTTAGCCTTTAAGATGCTAATTGACTCAATATTAGGTTCGAAACATCTTAGGGACAGTCATAAATTACCATGAGGAACACCGTCTAGAAACTATGCCTTGTCTAGGGAAAAAAGTGCCAAAAGACGAGCAAGTTCTTGATTTTTTTTGGGGGGGGGGGGGAAGGTCTTCCCAAAAAAAGGAATATTGAATTAGAGTTGGTGGAGCTGTCAGCAAACTACCTGAACTGAGAAAAGTGCTTCAGGATGGGGAGTTTGGAGTTGAAAACAGAAAGGGAAGTCTCAAGCTTTCCCCTTATTCTCAGTTCCTTATTCTCTGACCTTCCCCACCCCTCCGACTGCATCGCACTGCAGCATTTTAAATATGTGTTAGCCTTTCCAAATACATGTTCTGAACACCACTGCAGGCAAGCCACGGAGAATGGTGATTAAGTGCTTACTCCCTCCTCTGCTTCCAAGTGCCCACTTCTGAAAGGACTGTTGGGTCTACCATTACACAGCTTCATGTATAATCTACATTTTGGGACATAATAGCACTTAATGGGCTAAGTTTAACTTTGGCTGCAACCCGCTGAGTGTCGGAGACAGAACCGAGACATTTCAGAGCCTGGGGCAGGAAATCCAAAATGGCACCTTCAATAACGGTAAAAATATCGTACACTAAATAATGCAATTTCCCACCCATAACTAGTACTCTAAGATCAGGTGATGCTTGGAGGTGGGCTACCTTACCTGGCCTAATGGAAGAGCAAACTGAGATTATATGCAGGGGAAAAAAGAGTGTCATGCATGAGTGGAAAATAGACAACATACAATTTGGAATGACCTTGTTAGGAATGACCTTAGGCAGCTTTTACTGTTCTTGGAATACGGTCAAATGATCATTCTCTACCCACTCCTATAATTATAGGATTAGAAGAAAACCTCTTAAGAATAGTCACTGAGGCAGATCGACGGAGAAGGACAAATGGAGTAATTAATAATAGTGATAGACATAACAACTTGGTATTTCTGATCCCATTATCCATAATTTCATCCTCCTATTTTTGTGCATGACCATGACAAATTTCTGCCATTCAATACTTACATTATCTTCTGACAATTTATCAATTGTCACCTTGGCTTCTATTAAGTGGTTATTGAGGGCCATTATTTCGTGGCTTAAAGCTCTTTTTTCCTCTTCATAATGTTGACCCTGTGTGCGAAAACAATTCAGTCAATGCTTGTTTCTCCCCCTCAAGAACTGCCACTGAACACTGTTTTACGAGACAAAGAGAAATATAATTCTCCCCTCCCCCTTTCAGAATAGATTACCAGCTACTTTCACATTCCTACCCAGTAAGAGAGGATAGGGATAGAAGACCTGGACTGGAAAAAAATGAAAAAATGGGGGCAATTTCACCAGCAAGGGTAAAATCAGGCTTAACTTAAATCAACCTGTAACAAACAATGCAGAACACTAGATTGGTAAGAAAGTACACCAAGTTTCTCTTCCGTATTGTCTGGACCAACTAAATGTGATGGCATCCTCATTGCTGATATGAAGATGGCGGACAGCATTTTAAAGACAAAATGCCATGAAGATCCAATCCTGATTGGGCCTGCAGCATGACGTTTTTGCCCCCCCCCCCCGGCCGCACTTTTTAAAGGGTTGAAAATTACAGTTTTTATTCACAAAGGGAAAAGAGTAGTTGGGATTGAGGAATTACTACACATTTTACAAATCAGTTAATTTTCAGTTTCCAATTCTGTTTTTCAGTTGTGCACAGGCTTTTCTTTCAGGTAATCAATTTTTTAAAATTTTATTGAGAGGTTTCTCTACTGTGTTTATATCCAAACACATTTGATTTACTAGGCCACTGTTTTCTGAGGGAACTAGAGCTCTGCCTTACACACACCTATCTGAGGAAATACTCCCCTGATTTCCCCTTGCTACACAGGGCTACACTTTCTCTTTCCTAGAAGGTTTCATCTCACATTTGGGCTTAATTCGGGAGACTCACCTGTCTACCCCAATTATTTCTTTGTCCAATGACTGCTCTTGCTGGCCAGACTCTGTGTGGATTAGCCGTATAAACTGAAAACCCAGTACTCTCCTCAGAGGAGTTTTTCAGCTAAGGATCTGAACCAGACCTCTCTCTGACCAGATCTCTGTCTTCCCTCCAGCCCAAAAACAGTATATCAGCTCCCTTCTCGGTTGTGGCTGGCCAATCAGAGAGCTCTCAACAACTATGCCTAGTGAGGGCATTTAAAATCTTTATCCCCTCTGGGTTGTTGTCCCTTCAGCACTTGGAATCTGCTTTTCCGGGTGAAGTCAGTCATAGGAGAGAGAATAGTTACCCGTTCCCTGCCAGAAAGAACTCGTCTCTAATAAAATAGCGACTCAAACAATGAAAGAAAGGATATGTTGGACTCTTCTCACTAGCCAAAAGACTAAGGGGCACAGGGTAGTCAAATCCCTTCCAACAGAGCAAGAATGCCAATGAAGGTAATTCAGGCTGATGCACTACCTGTAAATTCTGTCGAACCAATTGGCTTCCCTTCCCTTTCCGCTCCACCTTCCTTCCCTTGTCTGTCTTATGGTTTTAGCTTGCACACTTATGATCAGGGCTTGTCTTTCTTTATCACTGTGATCCACTTCAAAGCCATGTTTGAAAAGTGAGATATTAAGCAAATATGGGCCTGAAGCATCCACATGTCTGGACCGCTGAGATCAAGACTATGGAAACAGTCCCCACGACAAAGGAGCACAAGCGACACTGCCCTGAGCAAGCTCACTAGAGGACAGAGATGTTGATTGTACCATCCTACTTTAGGCTGTAGGTGGGAGAATTGTAGCATGCATCCAAACAAGGGTCCCCTGATGGAATTTCCAGTTGGCCATTTCTGCCCATTTCTCACTCCCACAGCAGACCCCCACTTTGCCCCATGTGCACTTCTTGAAGGTCTGTAGATCCCCACAAACAAAACTGGGAAAGGGAAGGAATCAGGAAAATTCCAGCCTGCAAAGAGTTAGGCGAAAGCATTGGTGTCTGGACGCTGTCATCTTTCTTTCTTTCTTTCTTTCTTTCTTTCTTTCTTTCTTTCTTTCTTTCTTTCTTTCTTTCTTTCTTTCTTTCTTTCTTTCTTTCTTTCTTTCTTTCTTTCTTTCTTTCTTTCTTTCTTTCTTTCTTTCTTTCTTCCCCTCCCTCCCTCCCTCCCTCCCTCCCTCCCTCCCTCCCTCCCTGTCTATCTATCTATCTATCTATCTATCTATCTATCTATCTATCTATCTATCTATCTATCTATCTATCTATCTATCTATCTATCTATCTATCTATCTATCTATCTATCTATCTATCTATCTATCTATCTATCTATCTATCTATCTATCTAAAATTCTGTTTTCTCCCTGACATTCTTGTTTCTCTGTCCATCATACTGTATCTTCTGAATGGGTCAATAAGTATAGTTTTGGACTGAGATAAAATTCACCATCAATATATTATTGCCCAAACCATGATCCATTTCCAAATAAAAGGAGCTACCCACTTATTTCTGCTTGAAGTTCTCATTAAGTTATAGTGAAGAAGAGTTAGCTTTTATACTCTGTTTTTAACTGCTGAAGGGGTCTCAAAGCGGCTTACATTCGCCTTCCCTTTCCTCTCCCCACAACAGACACCCTGTGAGGTGGGTGAGACTGAGAGAGCCCTGATATCACTGAAGAAGAAGAGTTGCTTCTTATATGCCGCTTTTCTGTACCCGAAGGAAGCTTACAATTGCCTTCCCTATCCTCTCCCCACAACAGACACCCTATGAGGTGGGTGAGGCTGTGAGAGTTCTGACATGACTGCTCAGTCAGAACAGCCCAAGGTCACCCAGCTGGCTGCATGTGGAGGAGCAGGGAATCAAACCCACTTTGCCAGATTAGAAGTCACCCCTCTTAACCACTACACCATGCTGGCTCTCAGGAGATATGAGAAAGCCTGTGCTAGTTCTTCTGGCAATAAATGCCAGAGGAGAATTCATGGCTAGTGATGTTTGGGGGCAGTACTTCCTAAGAGTTGTGACATCAGGTTTCTACAAATGTAATTGAACCATGCTATAATCCTTGTGAGGTGCCTCCTGTGCTGGCCCCGTCTTTCCATCCCCTTCCTTCCTGGATGGGGTCAAGCAGACTCTCCCACAAGTCTCAAAATGGTAAGGAGCAGAGATGGGCACGAACTGGGAATATGTGGTTCATTTTGCTTTGTAGTGTGCCTGGTTCATGAGCTATGAACTGCCATGAACTCTTAGGCATGAAACACCTCCCGTCCCCTGAATGCAGGGATTCTAAGTCTGACTCTCCTCTACTTGGCCACCATGTTTAGTGAGGCTTGGATTTAGGGGGCCAAGTTACAGCCCCGTACAGAAGGTGCCCCTAGGTAAGTGCTTTCTGCAGAAATGACAGGCATCGGATTAGGAGAGTACAGAACAGATCTCGTGCAAGCTAGAGATATAAAACTTGCTGCAGACCTCCCCTTCATGTTTTCCTATATGCCCAGTGAGTTATGTGCAGATTTGGCTTCAGGGGTTCAAGTTATGCCTCCCCGAAGACAATTCCCCCCAAGAAAGTGCTTTTGGGGGGGAATGTCAGGCACAGGTTAAAAAAACATATAGACTGAACTCCCCACAAGCTACACACACCAAACTCAAAGGGGACCCCACCCTGCTTCCCACTCCCTTACAATCTCTCCAATTGAGCTTGAGAACATTTTTCTTGTCCCCCAAGAAAAGTAATTCCTTATTGGAACAGACATAACGATAGAAAACATAGTTCTTCCGAGGTAGGTCTGTAGGAATTTAATTATGTGGGCCAACTCTGGCTTACATTTCTGTGTCTTCAGAAATACATTATCTCTGCCCTCTTCTCCTGCACTTATGTCATTCCACTTTTTCTTCTCCATTTTAAAAATCTCTACAGGTGTTTATATTCCTGCTAGCAGCAAATTTCATCCCCTGAGGGAAGGCGTCCTCACATTTGAGAGGTGAAGAGCTTCTGTGAAGATTTACTTTTGTCAAATATATCCACAGCTTATCTTACATTTCCTTTCCCCCCCTCCCCCTTTACACTTATCTGAGGTAACTGTGGCTCAACCTGTGCTTCAGCATCCATTAAATATTAAGCCCAGACGGATGGAGGTTCAGCACAGAGCCTTCACTGAAGCAAGAGAAAGCTCCTGGTCCCCAAATGAATCCTCCACTCTTCATGGAGTGGAGAGGTTAGACCAGGGGTAGTCAAACTGTGGCCCTCCAGATGCCAGCGTTTGCTGGCAGGGGCTCATGGGAATTGTAGTCCATGGACAGTTTGACTACCCCTGGGTTAGACAAAGCCAGAAGTTCTTTGAAAGGTGGAGCTCTCCTTAGAACGGTACATAGCAGGCAATGTAGTTTACCCCTAAGAATAAGGGAGAGGAAGGTTCAAATCCGTCCACGGTTCAGCCATGGAATTCATGGGATGACCACACCTACCATTATCGGCTCACGGTTATAGTAGGTTATAGTAGCAGTTTCATAGGGTTGCCAAATCTGGGTTGGGAAATTCCAGGAGCCTGGGGAGGGCGGGGTTTGAGTGGACCTCCGCAGGACACAATACCATAGGCCAGTGTGGCCAAACTGTGGTTCTCCAGATGTCCATGGACTACAATTCCCATGAGCCCCTGCTAGCAAATATTGGTAGGGCCTCATGGGAATTGTGGTCCATGGGCAACTGGAGAGCCACCATTTGGCCACGTCTGCATAGCGTCAACCCTCCAAAGCAGCTCTAAGCTGCCCTGGAATTTGCTTCTATTTGCTGCAATCGACCAACCGTGGCTTTCCCTGTGAATGCAGAATCAGTTTATTAATACGCTCCTAGACCAGAGTAGCCATCCCTGTGAAATCACATCACAGTGTTTCTCTGACAATACCCACCCCCTGCAATCCTTGCTTAGAGAAAAGCTTCTGGCATTCAGAACCTCAGCCCACACCTCCCCTTCCTCGCTCATGTTTATTACAACAGAACATGAATGATTAGCTGTAATAGGGATACTTGACTGTACTTCAGCCTCCCAAACGCCTCGTGGGTATCAGGATAAACACAGACTTCCATCATTGCACTCCCTGAACTCATTTGACAGCTGACAGCGACGGGAGCCATTTGTCTTGAGGGCCCTGAGCAAAAATCAAGGTTAATTGTCTGCTTCTGAGTGAAGCACAGGGCGATGATAAACAGGGATGGTAAAAACTGAACAGGGGTGACAGGCACACATTAAGGCGACTCTGGGGGTGGTTTTAAAACACATCAAGGCAAGTGCTTTTGGTTTAGTGTCCCACTCAGCTCAAAATACCCAGGATCAATTTTGGAATCTGGTTATTAAGAGCATGACTTGGGGAGAAGGGGGGGGGGGAAGAAAGCATCTTCCCCAGACAAATTCACAAGTTTTGAGGGTCAAAAGCATTAAGCTGTTTAGATAAATTCAGGTGTGCAGCTATATCGGTCTGATGTAGCAGAACAAACTTTTGAAAATTCCCCTCGTCTTTTTGTGAATGGCAGCTGAACCCAAAGGACCGATGAGCTCTATTATCCTGGCAAGGCAATATTTATTCTTCCTTATGCTACATATTTGTTGGATATCTTCATGACGCTGTTTATTAATTTGCTGCTAATTCACTCTCTCCTTATAGCTGTACTCTGAAGATCCCTATTTCATTGTCTGAGGAAGTGTGTGTGTGCACAGGAAAGCTCACACCTAGAATAAAACTTGACCTTAAAGGTTCCACTGGACTCAAATTAAGACACCTAGTTTGGCTTCAGTTCTCTCTCTCTCTCTCTCTCTCTCTCTCTCTCTCTCTCTCTCTCTCTCTCTCTCTCTCTCTCTCTCTTCACACACACACACCCCACACACACAGAAGTTATCTAGATTCAAATTCTCAGGGAAGAAGACAAAAGTATTAAAAAATGTAGTTAGTTAGTAAATAACCTCTGAATAAAATACCAGCATAAAGATGAAAATGACTGCGTGGATATTTTGCTGAATATTAAATAGGAAACGTTCTAAAAACCAGGTGACACAAATGACTGTAGATTGGAAGCAGAGCTGTATGTGCTAACCAGGATTGAACAAAGTGACCCAGTTAATAATGCATTATTGGCTTTGGTAGCCTGAGAGTCACAGAGGCTGTCAGCTGAAAAAGCTGACTTTCTGCTATTAAAACGAGGTCCGAATCCAGTGGCACCTTTAAAGACTGACACCGTTTTATTCCAGGTATATGCTTTCTCATGCATGTAAGCTGGGCCTAAACTTAGGAGGAACTCAAATAATATCATTAGGTGGTGACATCATCGTCATTTTAGATCCTGGCTTCTATACATGAAACTCAAAGCAGAGTATGAGTGGGAGGTTCCTGCAGTAATCAGGGATATAGGAGTGAGAGGGGCTAGTGAGTAGGGGGTTCTAGTTGGTAGCCAGGGGTCAGGGTGTCAGTGAGATGCTCCGGCTGGTAGGCAGGATGAGCATTCTGCCCAGATCCCATCAAAACCTAGCAATAAAGGGCAACAAGGTCCTAAGCAGGCATCTTCTTCTAATCCTGATATCTAAGATATTTTCTCTAGAAGGTGGTGAGATTTCTAAGGAGGTGGCAGTCTTCAAGCAAAGGCTGGATACACACTTTTCTTGGATGCTTTAGGATGCTTAGGGCTGATCCTGCGTTGAGCAGGGGGTTGGAGTAGATGGCCTGTATGGCCCCTTCCAACTCTATGATTCTGTGATTCTATGAAAACAGTGGAGACTGACTGTATGTAGCGTGTTCTTCAGAGTGATTTTTAAAGGAAGCAAAAAGAATTTGGGGAAGGCCTGTCTTTCTCTGGAGGCTTGATGCCTTTTAGCAGGCAGCTAAGATAAAAAGGGTGAGAGCCATGCTTGGGTCCCCTGATGGGGAAGATTCTTCAAAAACATGCTCTTTCCTATATGGTCTGTCTCAAATTCTGAACCTCAAGTTATACAAGTAAATACATAATTGATTTAAACTAATCTCCTGCAGTTGTTGTTTTCCCAGTGAGGGAGGCAGATGTAAGTCCCTGGTATGATTGGACCAGGGAGGCAAAATGCAGCCATGCCTGGGGTGATTTAGACTAGGAAAGGGCATTGTAGAAAAGGATTAACCCCACATTCCTCTAGTGCAGTGGTTCTGATATAATTTGCTTTTAAATAGATCTAAAGATGCAGAGAGATCTGGTCTTGGGGAGTCCTTTGTCTCTCTTGCTTCCTTCCTGGGGCCTACTAAAAGCCAGACAGAGATTCAGCTTGGAGTAGTGGTTAAGAGTGGTTGCTTCTAATCTGGCAAGCGGGGTTTGATTCCCTGCTCCTCCTCCACATGCAGCCAGCTGGGTGTCCTTGGGCTCCCCACAGCACTGATAAAGCTGTCCTGACCGAGCAGGAATATCAGGGCTCTCTCAGCCTCACCTCCCTCGCACGGTGTCTGTTGTGGGGAGAGGAAAGGGAAGGAGATTGTAAGCCACTTTGAGACTCCTTTGGGTAGAAAAAAGTGGTATATAAGAGGCAACTCTTCTTCCTCTTCTGTTCTGACTGAACAGTGATATCAGGGCTCTCTCGGCCTCACCTCCCTCACAGGGTGTCTGTTGTGGGGAGAGGAAAGGGAAGATGAATTTAAGTCGCTTTGAGACTCCTTCGGGTAGAGAAAAGCAGCATATAAGAAGCAACTCATCTTCTACTACTGAGTACTCTGGGTGGCTCACGGTATTACACATCTTCACCATATCATATTACTCAAGGGGGGGGGGGAGGTGAGAGGATGCTCTTGCTTGGGATGAACTGGATGATCTCTAGGTCCCCCTTGCCACAAGTGCTACCTATGCGAAATTTTGTGGCAGCACGGCCAACCGCCAGATTCATGCTAAAATTCATTAAAAGGATGATTTGAAGAAGATTGATCCTGTTCCCTTTTGCGCCAGGCTACTGACAGATAGCCTCATAAATATTTGCATAACTTCTGTCAAATAACGGGACACAGCAGAACAAATCCTCATCATGTTAATTTGGGCCAGCAAACAGAGCAAAGCAACAAGCGCTCTTGGGGGGTCGTGAGCAGGAGCTGCGAAGAGTTCGACATGGGCGCAGCGATCTGTGGACTGAACCGTGCGTAACGGCTGCATATTTAGGACACAGAGACAAGCATCAAGCCAACCCTGTTCCCGTGCAATCCTCCAGCCTCCATGGCAAACTCACGATGGATTAAAAACAGGCCATGTTCTCCCAGTCGGAAAACAATCCCTCCTCTGGCTGACTGCCTCTCCTTTCTATAGTTCCATATGATTGGAGGGGGAGAGTGGAAGGGCTCAGCCAAAAGGAGCTGACAGCCATCGCTGGACAATTCCCAGCCTCTAGGAATGCCTTGGCTAGCATTCCCATAGACCTCCTAGACCAGAAGCAAGAAGCTTCCCTCTGACCTTAATTGTTAGAGACATCTGAAACCACTCCAAGCTTTGGTGATTAAAGCTAGCTCAACACATGTTAGCTGAAAAGAATACGGATGCTATAAAATGTGTTCTTTATAGCCATGTGCTTAGAGCAGGATTTCTCAACCAGGGTTCCATGAAAACTTGGGATTTCTTGATGGCCCCCGAAGGGTTTCCCAAAGGGATGGGAGTTAATAGATCTTTTATATATTTTAAAAAATTTGTTAAGAATTACTCGAGTGACATGACCATATATGGTCATATCGACCTGCCCTGCCAATGGCCAATGAGGGGCCTGGAAGGGTTGGGAAGGGGAACGGCCTCAGGTGGGCATGTCCACAGCTCTGCTTCCCAACCATGTTCTGCACTAGTGCACCAATTCTGAGGCTTCGCGAAGCCTGAAGAATATTTTGGGGGTTTCTCAATGCTAAAAAAGTTGAGAAAGGCTGACTTAGAGATATAAGCTTGTACGACCATCCATGAGGGGCAGTAATCGAAAGCCATACCTGCCTTCTAATATTAAAGCGTGTCTTCCTTAAATGGCACATCTCACATGGGAGCAGAATCCTGCTGGCACTTCTCTTTTACCTACTCTGCGAATACCCCAGTGATTTAAGCAGCCTCTGGGATATTTGGATAAGTGAAGTTGCATTGTACTTCCTCTCTGTTTGCATGAATGGCAAGGTTATCGTGGAATATAGTCTGATGCAGGCAAAATATTTGCACTGAAGCACTTCAAAACACACCGGTTGGAAAGATGCAGAACTGTTAGAGTTGTGCTTCTTGCGTGGAAAAATCAGGAGTTCCTGCAGCAGCCTCTGATAATGAAAAAGGATGGGAGGGTATAGAAGCAAACACTTGTTGCATATCCAGTTTTCAAGATGTTGACTGGCATGGCAGTCAGCAATCCACAAAATGTATGCTACAGGTGGGCCTGAGGGCGGCATCTCACTCCTCTTCTCTAATGGGCCCCAGAGCTTCTTCCTCTTTCCTGCTTCCTTCTCACCCACCCAAATTATCACCTGCCTTCCAGTCAGGTAGATGCTAATCTGGAGAACCAGGTTTGATTCCACACTCCCCTACATGCAGCCAGCAAGGTGACCTTGGGCTAGTCACAGTTCTTAGCCAGTTTGGTGTAGTGGTTAGGAGTGACAGCCAGTTTGGTGTAGTGGTTAGGAGTGCGGACTTCTAATCTGGCATGCCAGGTTCGATTCTGCGTTCCCCACATGCAACCAGCTGGGTGACCTTGGGCTCGCCACGGCACTGATAAAACTGTTCTGACCGGGCAGTGATATCAGGGCTCTCTCAGCCTCACTCACCTCACAGGGTTTCTGTTGTGGGGAGAGGAATAGGAAGGCGACTGTAAACCGCTTTGAGCCTCCTTCAGGTAGGGAAAAGTGGCATATAAGAACCAACTCTTCTTCTTCTTCTTCTTCTTCTTCTTCTTCTTCTTCTTCTTCTTCTTCTTCTTCTTCTTCTTCTTCTTCTTCTTCTTCTTCTTCTTCTTCTTCTTCTTCGTGCTCTCAGCTCCACCTACCTCACGGGCTGTCTGCTTTGGGGAGAGGAAGGGAAAGCTGTTTATAAAACACTTTGGGATTCCTTTGGCCAGTGAAAAGTGGGGCATAAAAAAACCATCGCTTCTCCTCCTCATCTTGCCTGCAGCTTTCCCTCTATCTCTGGGAAAACTCTAGCCGAGTTGTACAGCACTGACTGAGCTGAGTCCAGTTAAAGGAATGGAGAAGAAGAAGTGTTGGTTTTCATAGCCTGATTTTCATTACCCAAAGGTTCTCAAAGTCTATGTGAGAACAGCAGTAACAGGGCTGTGACTAGCCCAAGGTCACCCAGCTGGCTGCATGTGGAGGAATGGGGAATTAAACCTGGCTTACCAGATTAGAAACTGTTGTTCTTAACTACTACACCATGCTGGCTCGCTTTGCAAGGACTTGTGTAGTGTATTCAGTTTCCCCTGCATTTGCTTCCTGATTGTCTTTTAATGGGTATTTTAATGGGGATAAGACTATTGTGACCCGCCACGAGCCTACGGGGAATCGTGGGAAATAAATCTAAACAATAACAACAACAGTAACAGTAACAGTAACAATAACAGTTTTCTTTTTTCTTTCCCTCCTCCTGGCTGCCACCATATCCTCATCTTGGGCTCATCACAGTCCTGATTAATATCAGGGCTCTCAAAGCCTCACCTTTGGGGAGAGGAAAGGGAAGGGGATTGTACGTTGCATGGAGACTCCTTCAGCCAGCGAAAAGCAGAGTATAAAAACCAACTCTTCTTTTTCTAGTCCAAAATCTGGCAAAACAATGACCTAATCCACTGTTGGGAGAACAAATACTATAAAAATAGCAAGGCCTTTCCAAATTCCAAGTGCCATATAAGTCATAAGCAGCAGCACTTTCACGTGCGGGAGGAGAAGACGAACCTCCTTTCCATCCCTTTGTCGCTCAATTGATTACAGCTGCAAAAAATAGCTTCTTTGCTGAGTAGTGGCTATTTTGGTCTATTTTTTTTTTAATCCCATAGAAGGAGTTCTATTTTCAGCCTGACAAAAATGATGGAGGGCGCTAGGATTTGCTTCAGGACCACTCTGCTTATTGCAACTAAACGGCCAGCTTTTAGCCAACTCAGCTCTAACGGTGATGGGTTAATAGAAAACCCAGAGCTCGCAGGGAGATTAGAAATCAATGGGCACACTCTTGCTCACACACACTGAATAACACCCACTTTCTGTGCACGTTGCAGCTGGATCTTACTGGAATGGCAAAATCCACTTGCAAACGGATGCTGAAGAGGACTGAAATGGCATTATTTAGCATGCGTGGAAGTGCCCAGTGTCACAATAGTCCAATATAACAGAGACGGTACTTTGTCCCTCCCCGGCTTTGCCATGTAAAGCAGGGGTAGTCAATCTGTGGTCCTCCAGATGTCCATGGATTACAATTCCCATGAGCCCCTGCCAGCATTTGCTTTGTTCATTGTTGGTTGTGCCTGGTCTCAACCAAATGCCAGGCAGAAGAGCTCCTTTTTGCAGGCCCTGCGGGACTGTTTAAGCTCCATCAGGGCCCTGATCTCTTCTGGGAGCTCGTTCCACCAGGTGGGGGCCTGGACAGAGAATGCTCTGGCCCTGGTCAAGACTAGGCGGACTTCTTTAGGGCCAGGGACCATTAGCCGGTTGGTGGCGGTGGAGCGCAGAGCTCTTTTGGGGGCATAGGCAGGGAGCCGGTCCCTCAGGTACACTGGGCCCTGACCGCGAATGGCCTTGAAGGTAATTACCAGAACCTTTAGTCTGATCCGGGATTCAACTGGCAGACACTGCAGTTGGTGGAGAATGGGCCGGATGTGGTACCTCCACGGTGTTGCTGTGAGGATCCTGGCCGCTGTGTTTTGGACCAGCTGTAGAGCGAGTTACAGGCCTGCGTAGAGCGAGTTACAGAAGTCCAATCTAGAGGTGACCGTCGCATGGATCACTGTGGCTAGGTGTTCTGGGGCCTAGGTAGGGCGCTAGTAGTTTGGCTTGGCGGAGATGGTAGAAAGCCAGCTGCGCTACCTTTGTGATCTGGGCTTCCATTGTAAGGGAAGCATCCAGAATCACGCCTAGGTTACTGGCGGAGTCAGCCGTAGAGAGCTGTACACCATCCAGGGCAGGCAGGCGCGATTCCTCGCATGGTCCCTTCCTACCCAGCCACAGGACCTCCGTCTTTGAAGGATTGAGCTTCAGGCGACTCTGCTTCAGCCATCTTGTCACTGCTTCCAGGCAGCTGGTTAATGCTTCTGGGGGGGAGTCAGGGCGGCCATCCATCAGGAGGAAGAGCTGGGTGTCATCGGCATATTGATGACAGCCCAGCCCAAACCTCCATACCAGTTGTGCAAGAGGGCGCATAAAGATGTTGAATAGGATAGGAGAGAGGACCGCTCCCTGTGGGACTCCACAAGTAAGTTGTCGGCGGTCTGATGTTTTCTCTCCTATTGCAACCCTCTGTCCAGGATTTTGGAGGAAGGAGATCAGCCATTGGAGGGCTGTCTCTCGTATTCCGGCATCAATGAGGCGGCAAGCTAGAAGCTCATGATTGACTGTGTCGAACGCTGCTTATACTTAAATCTCACTTTTCCTCTTGCTGGCGGGGCTCCTGGTACCTATAGTCCATGGAAATCTGGAGAGCCACAGTTTGGCCACCCCTGCTCTAGAGAAAGTCTTCACAAATCTTGTTGAGCTGTAAGGTGCTCCCTGACTTGCCCCAGAGGTTAGGACCAGATGGGATGAAATTAATTCAAAAGAAATTCCAGCTAAACATCCGGAAGAAGTTCCTGACAGTTAGAGTAGTTCCTCAGTGGAACAGGCTTCCCTGGGAGTTTTCAAGCAGAGGCTAGATAGCCACCTCACAGAAATGCTGATTCTGTGAATTCAGGCAGATTGTGAGTGGTGGGACAGAAGGGACTGTGTCCATGCTTGGCCTCTGTGGCCAAGGGAAATGCCAATAACAGCTTTGGAGTTGAGAAGTGAATTTCCTCCAGGCCAGACTGGCCAGGGATTTGGGGGCTTTTTTGTAAGGGGGGGTCATCTGGGCAGATCTTAACTGACAGCTCATTCTAACAGGCTGGAGCCAGGGTTGAAAAAGTCCTGGCTCTGGTCGAGGTAAAGCAAACATCTCTAGGGCCAGGGACCACCAGCATGTTGCCATTTGGTGAGCGTACTGCCCTCTGGGGAACCATTCATTCATTCATTCATTCATTCATTCATTCATTCATTCATTCATTCATTCATTCATTCATTCATATTTTGACCTTTATCTCAGGCCTCTCCAGAGGTCTCCGGGTGGCTCATATCAATCGGAGTATAAACCTGTACACATTTAAATTTAAATTACATTAAAACCAGTTTGAACATATGTCTCCAGTACCCATAGGCTGGCAACTGAATTGCGGCCAGGCACAGAATGGAGGATAAAGGGGGTTTGGTTGGTTAGGGGCCACCATTAGATGGTAATCTATAGTTGAGGCCGGGGTAGCGAGTAAGATAGGTGCCCCCCCAGTGTCAGGTAGCAGTTAGTCTATGTCAGGGGCAGTCTACCTGTGGTCCTCCAGATGGCCATGGACCACAATTCCCATGAGCCCCTGCCGGCAAACACTGGCAGGGGCTCATGGGAATTGTAGTCCATGGCCATCTGGAGGACCACAGGTTGACTACCCCTGGTCTATGTGATCCTGACCCCTCTTTCCATCCCTCCAAACGTAGAGGTAGGGTGGGGGGTGGGGGAGTTTGGGGGTATTACTGCCATGTTGCTTTGTTTTATTGTGCTTTTGTTGTCCATTTTAATGGGATTTTACTGGGGTTTTTATTGGATGCCTGTAACCCGCCACGAGCTGTTCTCGGGAATGGTGGGAAATAAATAAATAAATAATGATGGACCCTTGCCTCAACCAAATGCTTGGTGGAAGAGTGCCATTTTACGTGCCCTCCAGAACTTAGGAAGCTTCCACCTTCAAGGCCCACGCTTCTAGACTTTGCCAGACCTAGGCTGAATCTACACGGAACTTTTATTCCAATCCCAAATTGATTCAATCCCTGCCATCTACACTGAATGTGATTTCCATTATGATTTTGGGCAATTTAAGTTTTTCATCTGCAACAAGCATGATGGATCCGGAGTGACCCTACCTTTCCCCCGCGATATCCTGGAGTAGATATAACCCTCGATATTTGAAAAATCGTCATCAGTAAGTGTGCAGCTGTCTGCTTTCCCTGAACTAACTTGCTGCAGTGCAAAGGCTTCCTTGTCCCCAGGTTGCAAGGCTTTCCTTAAAAGGGAAGCCTTAACTTCTCTTGGCAGAAGCTCTAGAAGCCCTAATTTCTCTTGGTAGAGATTTGCCGCTTGGATTTATTCCCCTTCCTCTGCTGTCTCCAATCCTTCCCCCCCCCCTCAAGAAAAGAAAGATGCTACTGCTGCGCTTGGCTCCCCCCCCTTCTGAGCTTTCCTAATCATGTGCAGAACACTTTCTGTTTCAATGGGGAGGGGGAGATAGAGGAAAACCTGAGTTCAAATCGATCTGCATTCAGCAGGGTCCACAACGGAATAAACAAAGTACGTGCAGAATCAGCCCTAGTCTGGCCAAACTAGTTTCAACTTTCTGTCACTCTCCTGGTAGATTCTGAACCAAAGTCAGTTCCAAGTGACTAGTGCTCAAACCCGCTGTGTCAATTGACCTGTTCATTTGTGCTCTTTGTTCCACAGCCTGCTCTGAGTCCAGGCAGGGAGTGATTTCCCCATTCAGAACAGAATGAATAAGAAAACCACATGGGTAGCCACAGTGTTCTCCCAAGACAGTCCCCCCCACCAGCATGTAATAAAAATATGCATAACATTCTTTCAAATATTCCCAGTGAGTCACGTTTCCCTACAGAAAAGCCAAGAAATATAGGAACAATAGCAAACAAAGACTAAAATAACGCCCTATCCAGGACTATCAGGAGAGCGAAAGCTGAAATTCATTCAACCTGATCACTGTTTTCTAATTACATCCCCCCCATTGCATTTTCTCCCACTCTGTTCCAACTGGAAAAAAAAACGTTTGTTGCAAACGGTTTTTAAAATCTAACATGAATTTCTCATGGGGGAAATCTAGAAAGCTGTTGGAGAGAAGTGAAAGCAAAAGTGAACTGCAAGTTGGAGCAATTGATTTGTGTTCACACTTGAACACGCCAACAAAGACAAAATTTCACCTCAAAAAGGATGTGGACAAAATAGAGAGGGTCGAGAGGAGATTGAGGAGGATGATCCGGGGCCTGGGGACCAGGCCCTGTGAGGAAAGGCTGAGGGACTTGGGAATGTTCAGCCAGAAGAAGAGGAGGCTGAGAGGGAACAAGATGGCTCTCTTGAAGTATCTGAAAGGATGTCACCCAGAGGAGGGCAGGTAGAGGTTCCTGTTGGGACCAGAGGATAGGGCCTACAGTAATGAGTTTAAACTACTCATTGAATGATATCGGATAGATACCTGGAAAAAAATTTCAGTCAGAGTAGTTCAGCAGGAAAATCGACTGCCGAAAGAGGTGGTGAGCTCCCCCCCCCCCCACTGGTGGTCTTCAAGCAACATTTGGACAGATATTTATCCTGGATGCTTGAGGCTGATCCTGCATTGAGCAGGGGGTTGGACTAGATGGCCTGTATGGCCCCTTCCAACTCTATGGTTCTATGATGTGCACTTAATACCCTCAAATATTTACCCAGAACATTTCTGAAAGGTGGTGTACAGAGGTCAGTATACAGTGCAAGATAACAGCCCTGTTCACAAGTTCAAGTGAAGGCATACACAATCTATGTACTGTGAACATTTGCTTAACCTTATCTCTTTTTTCGAGAAAGTGACTACCTTGCTGGATCAGGGGAATGCTGTGGACATAGTTTATCTGGATTTCAGTAAAGCTTTTGATAAGGTTCCACATGATATTCTTGTTGGCAAGTTGATAAAATGCGATATGGATCCTAATTCTGTCAAGTGGATCGATAACTGGTTGACAGATTGTACCCAGAGGGTACTTGTCAATGGTTCAGCATCCTCTTCCTCATACACATCTTGAGCAGATCTTGGGCTACATTCAATGCACATCTAGCTGACCCGTGCAGGATATACACATATTGACCCTAACATGTGAACAAGGGCTAAGGTTCAGCATACTCTTCCTCATACACATCTTGAACAGTTCTTGGGCTACATTCAATGCACATCTAGCTGACCCGTGCAGGATATACACATATTGACCCTAACATGTGAACAAGGGCTAAGGTCTCATTCTTATGCAGCAGCACAAAGATTAAAAAAATGTTTCTCTTAAAACTCGTTATCTCTAAATGCCATAGAATCCCCCCTGTCAAAAAAGTATCTATTTTCTCCAGGAGAAGTGATCTCTGTAGTATGGAGATGAGCTGTCATTCCGGGGGGTCTGGAGGCTGGCATCCTGAATTGCACATGATGATGTTAGGCTCATCCATAATTCAGGGAGGAGACACGGGCAAGACAGCAAAGGAAACACCCATCCATGCCTAATGTTGCCCCGAACGGGCTCTGGCACTTGAGAAATAGACATGCCATCCACAACTGCAAGAGCAGATAAAGTAAGTGAAGCTATGCCAAAGCGAGGCCCATTTTGATGCACTGCTATAGATTCCCACTCATTCCGCCCCAGGATACTCATCCTGCTTTAATACCTTTTCATACGGTTAATTCCGCCCGGCTTTCAGTATCTACAGAGTAATTAGCAACGTGCCCTATTTATTCTATAGCATACCACACATTTGTGTTCCGAGATTTATTGCTTTGCAACCACAGAGGCCCAAAGCAAGGCTGTAGCCTGCAGAGACAATCTCCCAGCATTACGGATGCTAAAATATGCACATATTTTTTTCGCAGGGTCAAGAAAAATAAGTTGTTGCTCTGCATTCTATCTACCTGGGGGCATTTATCTATTACAGGATCTTCTTTCCTGACGGGAGCAGAAATGGACGAGAAGAAAGAGAGGGGAAACTCTCCAACGGATTGCGATGTGGATTCTTCTGCTCAAATCTGAATAACTTGAAGGCCTTACAGGAATACAAGGTGACACATATCCAGAATGGATGTAACGTGGTTGGATTTAAGGAGACAGGAATGTCCACTTTCTATCTACGTCTCTTTTGGCTTGTCTGGAACATTAGGCTACAGGCTGTTTAACAATCTCCCCCACAGGTAGATGGTGTCACATATGCAAGCATGCTCTGGCCCTTTTATCTCTCTGGTATGGATTAGTAGCCAGCCTACAAATAGCCAGCACGGCGTGTTGATTTGAATTCAGGAGTAGGGTCACCTAGACCAGGGATGGCCAAACTGTGGCTGTCTAGAGGTCCATGGACTACAATTCCATGCACATGCCCATGGGAACTATAGCCCATGGGCATCCTGAGAGCCACAGTTCGGTCGCCCCTGAGACAGATCGTACCTCATATAATACTTATGTATCCCCTCCATATGAGCCTCTTGTGGCGCATACCCAGCTTACTGGGAGGTAAATGGTAATGACTGGGGAAGGCACTGGCAAACCACCCCATATTGAGTCTGCCATGAAAACGCTAGAGGGCATCACCCCAAGGGTCAGACATGAACCAGTGTTTGCACAGGGGATACCTTTACCTTTACCTTTATCCCCTCCATCTTGCAATAAGAAGGAGAAGGAGAAGAAGAGTTGGTTCTTATATGTCGCTTTCCTCTACCCGAAGGAGCCTCAAAGTGGTTTACAGTCGCCTTCCCTTTCCTCTCCCCACAACAGACACCCTGTGGGGTGGGTGAGGCTGAGAGAGCCCTGATATCACTGCCCGGTCAGAACAGTTTTATCAGTGCCGTGGCGAGCCCAAGGTCACCCAGCTGGCTGCATGTGGGGGAGTGCAGAATCGAACCCGGCTCGCCAGATAAAAAGTCTGCGCTCCTAACCACTACACCAAGGTGGCTCGCCAGCTTGGCCCACTTCTCCTTTTGTATCCTGATAATAATGTCAGATTACGGGCCGAGAGAAAGTACGGGCATGCAGCGAGCTAGTGAGATGCACAGATGAATAAGGATTTGAACCAAGATCTTCCCAGCTCCAGTCTGACATCCCCACTAGCTCTTTATTCCTTCCTTGAATCCTTCAAGGTTGATAGGAGTGGCGGCTTGCGAGTTCCCTCTGTCCCCTCCTCACCCTTCTCCCCTCCCCCCCCCCCCGAGGTATTGCTGGGAATGTTAGGGATGGGACGATGTTTCCGCTGTATCATTATTCTACACTGTTGATATTGTTGTAATTTATGGTTATGTCAGCGGTTTTAATGGGTTTTTAAAATATTTTATTTGACACTTGTAACCCGCCACGAGCCTTTGGGGAGTGGCGGGAAATAAACGACAAAATGAATGAATGAATGAATGAATGAATGAATGAATGAATGAATGAATGAATGAATGAATAGTGGAACCAGCAGAAATCCGAGATCTGTAATCAGGGTTGTGGGACTGGGTTAAACCTTACTATCTCTTTCCTTCTTGCCTTAAGGCCATTCCTGCTCCACCTGTAAAAAGTTCATCTGTTCAGGTATTCTGCTTCTCATGGTGCTCTAAAAATCCCATTCATGCAAGTTCAATAGCCTTCAATGGGCCTGTGGGGTTCACGGACCTCCATATCCCTGTCCTCAACAGCTCCCTGCTTCTTTTTTGTCCTACTTGGGGGTTGCAGAACCTCACAAGGGTAGAAGGGAGGCGATTTATGGCATCTGGTTTCTCCTCGTTTCCACTGGGTTTCTGTGGTACAAAGGGCTACAAAGGGAGGGGGAACGGGGGGGGGGGGGTCAAAAGTCCCAATGTCGAAGTCTGCCAGAGGGCCTCTGAAGCCAGCATCATGCTGCATTCAGATTCTAATGCAGTTCTGTAGTGCAATCACTAGGGGCACAGGTAATCATAGTTGGAAGGGACCTCCAGGGTCATCTAATCCAACCCCCTGCACTATGCAGGACAGTGGTTTGGAGCGCAGACTTCTAACCTGGCGAGTCGGGTTTGATTCCCCGCTTCTCCTCCACATGCAGCCAGCTGGGTGACCTTGGGTTGACCACAGCACTGATAAAGCTGTTCGGACTGAGCAGTGATATCAGGGCTCTCTCAGCCTCACCCACCTCACAGGGTGATGTTGTGGGGAGAGGAAAGAGAAGGCGACTGTAAGCCACTTTGGGACTCCTCTGGGTTGAGAAAAGTGGCATACAAGAACCAACTCTTCTTCTTCTTCTTCTTCTTCTTCTTCTTCTTCTTCTTCTTCTTCTTCTTCTTCTTCTTCTTCTTCTTCTTCTTCTTCTTCTTCTTCTTCTTCGTCTTCTTCTTATTCTTTGTCTTCTTCTTCTTCTTCTGCCATAGTTCCCCCCCTCCAACATTCAAGACATATTATCAAGTCAATGATTTCCTAGCATGTGGAATCTCCAAATAATCAGATATTTTCTCAAATCTAATTTTGCAACGTTTTCTTTTTGAGCTGGGATATTGCCTGGCATATTTACAAGAGAGGAGAGGGAAAAAGAGAAAGAATTGGCCAATTCTACTGAGGAATAATAAAAAGTGTGGGAATGACTTTGGGGAAATAGAGGTTAAACGCAGCAATATAAATGAATGAGTAAGACGGTGGTCATGGTCCATTGAAACCTAAATGCTGTTAACCCTCATTTATTTCAATTGCTCTCATGGAAATCTGTGGTGACACAAAATCCTTACCTGCTGGCTGGACCATACCCACTCTGTTAAGAAATTAATCATTTTATTGGCTGCTTCTTGTAATGCAGTGAAAGAAACATTGCATTCATACGTTTTTGGGGCTGTATGAAAGAGAGCATCTTTTGTTTTTAAAGGGCTAGCATGCAAAGGTTTACTCTGAGATCTGTCTGTGCTGCTCCTAGGCTCCTTGTGATATTTTGTAAAATGAGGGGGAGAAAGCCTGCCAGATGGAAGCAATGCAAAGCTCACAGCCAAACTGTCTGAAAAGAAGACAAACTAAGGAGTATAGCAATATATATTATTTTCTTAGGGTTTGTATTAGGGAGATAGAACAACAACCTGTGCAGAATAGTTCTGAGCTGAGGTGATAATAATAGGAAACGGGGGATTTCTGCAACGGCTGAAATTGTTTTGAATCAAAATACAGGGCTAGATCCTAGGCAGCACCAATAGAAGGTGCTAGCAAATATGGTTCTTTCCTTCTCCTTCTAGCAGTAGTGTGTAAGTGATCCTGGAAAGCTGATGCCTGAGACAGAGGAAGAGTCGTTTTTTATACCCTGCTTTTCTCTATGACAGGGGTAGTCAAACTGTGGCCCTCCAGATGTCCATGGACTACAATTCCCAGGAGCCCCCTGCCAGCGAACGCTGGCAGGGGGCTCCTGGGAATTGTAGTCCATGGACATCTGGAGGGCCGCAGTTTGACTACCCCTGCTCTATGAGATGGAGTCTCAAAGTGGCTTACATTCACCTTCCCTTTCTTCTCCCCACAACAGGCACCCCATGAGGTAGGTGGGGCTGAGAGTGACCAGATATTACTGCTCGGTCAGAACAGCTCTATCAGTGCTGTGATAAGCCCAAGGTCACCCAACTGGCTGCGTGTGGAGGAGCAGGGAATGGAATTTGGCTCACCAGATTAGAAGCTGCCGCTCTTAACTGCTGTCCCACACTAGGTTTACAGGGGCATATCAAAAAAAGCAGAAGAAGAAGCAGGTGAAATTGCCCTCCCTATCTCCGGAACAAGAAGAAGGCTTCTTGCATGGGTTGGAAAGCTTGCACAGATCCCAACCCAAAACTCATCGCTTGATTGTTCCTATGACATTGTTCCAGCCATGCTTCTCTCTGGCCACTCTTTTCCTTCACTGTGGTGCTCACTTCCTCTGTTGTTAGCAATTTTGTGTACGGCTTTTCAGTGCTTTTCATGGAGCCCTTCCACTCCCCGTTCACCCATGTGGGGTGGAGAGTATGCATAGTGAACACTGACCTGAAGCCATGGAGAATAAGTACAAAACAGGAAACTGTATAATTGCCTGGTTAACTTACATAACCTTCAAATGATATTAAAGGCATTAAAAAAAAGGTGCTCGTTGGTAGAGCGTTTAGGTCCCAGGTTCAATCCCCAGTGCCTTCAGTTAAAAGGGTCAAGAAGCAGGTGAGATGAAAGAACTCTGTCTGAGACCCTGGACCAGGGGTAGTCAAACTGCGTCCCTCCAGAGGTCCGTGAACTACAATTCCCATGAGCCCCTGCCAGCGAACGCTGGCAGGGGCTCATGGGAATTGTAGTCCGCTGACCTCTGGAGGGCTGCAGTTTGACTACCCCTGCCAGTCAGAGTAGGCAGTTCTTGATAGACCATGGCTCTGACTCAGAAGGCAGAGTCATGCATTCCAGCACTTCCGCTGAATTTGTTTTCTCGGACCACTTGTTTATAATAGATATAACCGAGGTCACTTATGTTTGCGAGACCAGGACTCCTTTTTTTATCTAACTTTCTGACTACCCAAGCACTTTTGGTGTCCTCCAGCCGCACGGTTCATTTGGGCTTCTCTGGATAATCAGCGGCGTGCAATACTGCTTCTACGATAGCCGAAGCTCAAGTTATTATTGCGAATAATCTCTGCAGTGCCTGTCGCTGAATTATTTTTGTATCTAATTAGTCCTCGCAATCAGGGGCGCCGTTTGAGTGGGAAGCGGAAGAACGCTCAGAGAGGCCCTGAGACCAGCTTGCAAATACGTGTGAGGTTAAAGAAAACAGTGAAAACAGTACGGCAGCGATCCAATTTAGGAGTCGCTGCCATGATTTAGGAAAAGCTGCTACATACCTCATGAGAAATCAATTGAGATGACAGGAAGACTGTTTAGCTTGCTATAAAAACTTGATTGCTATGGATTTTTTTTCTTTTTTTGGTAGCATAAAGGTAAAAGAGACGTAAGCTGGGCTTCATCTTGGGCTCCACTAACAAATTTCCGACATGGGTCTTTGTGCTTTTCGGGGCATAAACAAGAAGGATGTTGCTATGTCTCTGGAGTGAGGACCATTAGAGAAGACGGAGTCACCAAATTCATGTCAGGTCTGCACCACCATCCTTTTGCATAGTTCCCACCAGGGAACTCCTTTTAATAGCACTGCAGAAGCCCAATGATGCTTGGAACCACTGCACTGTATGCTTTCCCCACTGCACTGACACCTCCTGCATCATTTCAGGTCGGGAGAATGGTGCAGGGGAGGCAAGGGTCACCATGGCGGTCCCAATCAGAACCAATTCCACAAGGATACTGTCTAATCTATTTTGGGCCTTAGGCTCTCTTGTGGCCCCTTGAGGGTGTAGGGGCCACTTCCCTGTCTTCTGATCCCATACTACCTTTGTAATATCGGAAGACTTCTTCCCAAAAAAGCAGATGCTCCTCTTTATAGGCTGCCCTTCCAGTATGCTTTTCGGTATCTTTACAGTTGTAGTCACTTGCTGTTTTATCAAAAACACACACAGGACGAGCTAGATCTGAAAAGGGCAAGCTATAAGCGAGTGATTTGTTATTTATTTGCATGTTCTAATTTTTCCACTGAGGCTTCCAGGTAGCCTTTTAAAATTAATAGTATTTGATTTAAGTCTAACTTGTTGTCTTGCGAGATCAGCAAAACGAGCTCCTCATACAGAGATCAAAATCATCCAACACTATGACTCCACTCGGCGTGTTATACACAGTAAGAAAATGGCAAGCTTCAACACTGGACCATTCAAATCATGTAAAATAAGTGGCATATAATAAAAGCATAACGCTCCATCATGCAGCTGGATAAGTTAACTCATCTCCTGTGCTGTACTACATTATAACATGCAGAGAGAGTCTTTGGCTGGGCCCAGACAAGTCTGGGGTCCTACAACCAGGATTTCAGGGGTCATTTCAGACTGCTGGGGATGGGGGAGGAGTAGAAAAGCTGCGTGCTGCAAATGGAAACCCTTCTACCTAACAAAATCCAGAAGACATTCCTGACAGAGTGGTTCCTCAGTGGAACAGGCTTCCTCGAGAGGTGGTGGGTTCTCCTTCTTTGGAAGTGTTTAAGCAGAGGCTAGAGAACCACTTCACAGAAATGCTGATTCTGTGAATTTAGGCAGATTGTGAGAGGGTGGGCAAAAGGGATTGTGTCTATGCTTGGCTCTTGTGGCCCTTTCCTACATGTCCAGGGAAATGCCGATCACCAATCTGGGGTCAGCAAATTTCCTCCGAGCCAGATTGGCCAGGGATTCTGTTTTTTGGGGGGCATGAAATTGGGGCCACCGTGGGTGGGCAGGTAGTTGTGAATTTCCTGCATTCTGCAGGGCTTGAGTAGATGACCTGGAGATCCCTCCCATTTCCATGATTCTCTGATTCTACTAGTCTGACTGGGATATCCCAAGCTAGACTGATCTCATCAGGTCTTGAAAGCTAAACAAAATCAGCCCTGGTTAATGTTTGGACGGGATACCACCAAGGAAGCCACACAGAGGCAGGCAATGGCAAACCATCTCTGTTTGGCTTTTGCCTCAAAAAACCTACAGGGTCACCATGAGTCGGCTTCGAGTTGACAGCTCTTTCCAGAACTATCACAGAAATGCTCTTTAGATAAATTCCAATCAAATGGCCATCACCTATTCTTGGGCCATCAACCCAAGCTATGGTTGCCACGTGGGCTGTTTCCAGATTCCCAAGCTCTGTGTCTTTTAGCCTACAATTTGAAGAACCCTTTTTGGTGAATATGCCCCACTAAATAAAATAGGACATGTCTCAAGAGACCTGATTAGGATTGCACCCAAAACATGTTATTCCTTGGGAATGCTCTCTTCAAAGAAAAAATTGGTAATCCACCTCTGACCATAATATTATAGAAATATTGGTTGCTAATAAGCCTACCGAAAAGGATATTCAGAGTTCAGGGCAAGAGTTCAATAGTATACTTGGAAGGGTTGGGTCTTCATTTGCATTCCCAACTCAAGCAGCTTTTAGTATAAACTAAATTTGGTATGTTGTTGTTGTTAGTTGTGAAGTCGTGTCCGAGCCATCGCGACCCCATGGACAATGATCCTCCAGGCCTTCCTGTCCTCTACCATTCCCCGGAGTCCATTTAGGTTTGCACCGACTGCTTCAGTGACTCCATCCAGCCACCTCATTCTCTGTCGTCCCCTTCTTCTTTTGCCCTCGATCGCTCCCAGCATTAGGCTCTTCTCCAGGGAGTCCTTCCCTCTCATGAGGTGGCCAAAGTATTTGAGTTTCATCTTCAGGATCTGGCCTTCTAAGGAGCAGGCAGGGCTGATCTCCTCTAGGACTGACCGGTTTGTTCGCCTTGCAGTCCAAGGGACTCGCAAGAGTCTTCTCAATACATTTTGTATATTTGGGCCTATGTCTTGTAAATGATTCTCTGCAGTCATTAAAAAATAACACCGATCTTCATTTTTGCTTTTAAAGAGCTTCAAATTCAGAGATTACTGTATCAGGCTTTCCACAACCCACTGAAGTTCCCTAGGATCTGTAGCCCCCCTCCCCACCGCCCTCCCCATTACTCCAGAGAGCAAGAAAAATTCATTAATACAAATCGTACCATTCCCATCTTGTTCTCCAACCCCCTGATCCTCTTAATTCAAATAGCTTTTAACAGCCAACTTGCCGATTCGAGCTTCTCTAGCTGAGTGTAATAACTAAGTATATTAAATAATGTACATGAGAAAGGGAAATGTTTAAAAAATGGCCTTGTGCTATTATGCAAATGGCCAGCCAAAGAGAGGATTTGGCTTCCAATCGCGTTTGATATGCTAGGCCAAACAACATACCCTGCCTTAAAGTCTTCCCAGAACAGTCTATGTACTCAATTGTGTGCTCTGATTTCCCCACTGTGTAATACTGATGATTCGTTCAATCATAAGAGGAGGTGATGCATGGATAATTTGGGTCAGTCAGCGATGCCCCACATTACATCCAGATCTTGGCTACATATATCGCCATCTGTATTTGTTTTTAAATTGTCTGTTGCCATTTTTTCCCTCTTAATTTTGTTTTCAACCAGGTCCCCCCGGTGAAGCAATGTGTGAAATGTGTAGGGATCTAGAAATATAAATAAAATATGCTTCCCAGTCCACTTCCCGCCTCTCTTCCTGGACTATGTTTATCAGATAAAATGTGCTTCTAGTGCATGGGCAGGGCTGATTGTGAGCATCATGTTTTCCTAAGTTATTGACATCAAGGAAGTTCACTGGGGTGGATTCTACTGTTCCCCTGACTCTCCACAAAGCAAAGTTTATTCAAAATATTTATGCCCCACCTTTCCTTTTGGTTTGAGTTAGAAGCCTTTCTACAGTCTAAGGAAGGAAGAAGATGGTGAAAAGTTGGTTTTTATACCCTGCTTTTCACTCATATAATCATAGAGTTGGTCATCTAGTCCAACCCTGTGCACTATGCAGGACACTCACAACCCTATCACTCATCCACTCTAACCTGGCACCCCCTTGAACCTTAACAAAATCAGCCTCTCTGTCATATAGCTATCCAGCCTCTGTTTAAAAATTTCCAAAGATGGAAAACCCACCACCTCCTGAGGAAGCCTGTTCCAATGAGAAACCGCTCTAACTGTCAGGAACATCTTCTGGATGTTGCGATGGAATTTAGAATCATAGAATAATAGAGTTGGAAGGATCCTCCTGAATCATCTAGCTTGACCTCCTGCACTATGCAGGACTCTCACAACCCTATCGCTCATCCCCTGTAACCTGCCACCCCCTTGAGCCTTCACAGAATCAGCCTCTCCGTCAGATGGCTCTCCAGCCTCTGTTTAAAAATATCCAAAGATGGAGGACCCTCCACCTCCCGAGGAAGCCTGTTCCACTGAGGAACTGCTCTAACTATCAGGAACTTCTTCCGGATGTTTAGACGGATTTTTTTTTGCATTAATTTCATCCCATTGGTTCTGGTCTGTCCCTCCAGGGCAAGAGAGAACAACTCTGCTCCATCCTCCATATGGCAGCTGTTTAAGTACTTGAAGATGGCTATCAGATCCCCTCTCAGTTTTTTCCTCTCTAGGCTAAACAGACCAAGGTCCCCCAACCTTACTTCATACGTCTTGGTCTCTAAACCCCTCACCATCTTTGGTGTACTCCTCGGGACACACACTCCAGCTTGTCTACATCCCTCTTCAACTGTGGTGCTCACACAGTACTCCAAGTGAGACCAAACCAGAGCAGAGTAAGCAGTACCATTACCTCCCATGATCTGGACAGGATACTCCATTTGATACCCAAAATCCCATTCGCCTTTTTAGCCACTGAATCACACTGCTGACTCATGTTCAATGTGTGTTCTGCTAAGACTCCTAGATGCTTTTTGCACACACTACTGCCAAGACAAATCTCCCCCATCCTATATTGGTGTAGATGGTTTTTCCTCCCTAAATGCAGAACTTTACATTTGTCCCTATTGAATTTAATTTTATTCAGTTTAGACCAGTTCTCAAGTCTATCAAGATCATTCTGTATTCTGATTCTGTCCTCTGTTGTGTTTGCTACCCTCCCAGTTTTAGTATCATCTGCAAATTTAATAAGTATCCCCTCTAATCCCTCATCCAAATCATTTATAGATATCTGAGGCCCGCAGGGAAGCCGTGGAGTCGGCGGGGAGGGGGGTAGGTGGCCAGGGGGTGGTCCCCACGTGGGGGGGGGGAGTCCCAGGGAGGTGCAGGGGCCACCACCGTGGCACCCCCTTTCAAAGCCAATTTGCAGCCTAGTCCCATAATAGGCAGCCACTCCAAATTCTATTTGGCCAGACTATGTTACTCAGTTATGTACTGCCTCTAAATATGGAGCCTGCATTGTTAGCTACCATGGCCTATAGCCATTGATAACCCTGTCCTTCCACTAGACCCACTTCCTGCATAACGGTGGCATGTGGCTAGAAAGAACATGTTTCCCAGATGCACAGTTCAGTGTGGAATCCACTCTCTGCTAATTCTTCCTACCTATTCTAAAAAAAACATAAAAATATTTAAGGAAATGGTACACAATTGCCCATTTGTTGGCCATCAATTCACAGCTGATTAATGGTGAGCCCAATCTGTGAAGTCGGCAAGGCTGAGAGATGCCTGGCCCAAGGTCGCCCAGCGAGCGTCATGGGTTGGCGGAGATACAGACCCATCTCACCCATGGCCGAGCCTGGCACTCTGTTCTCTATACCAGTGGTCCGCAACCTTTTACAGGCTGCGGACTGGCGGCAGCAGGGAGGGCGATTGCCTGGTTGTGCATGCGTGTTTTCGGCCGCGCATACGCATTGCTCGTGCGCGGCCCTGCTTCCCTCTCCCCCCCTCCCACAGTAAGAAGCTTGCTGGGCCTCAAGCTTGCGGCTTGGGAAGTTTCTTACTGCGGGGGGGGGGGCGGGGAGAGGGAACCGCGGCCTAGTGCCAGGGCCTTCGTGGCCCGGTGCTTGGGGACCACCGCTCTATACTACAACGGTAGAGTTTTTCAACCAGCCCTCCGCCATTTTAGGTGAACACAGTTGTTATTTTTTCAAAGCCGCCATGAAGGCAGCTGCCTGAGCTTGGCTGAAAAAAGAAAGGGAAAGCGTCTGCTTGACAGCTGAGGCAAATGAGCTCTCTCTGCGTTTCAGCTCTTGTTTCAAGGCCGGCTCAGCGTGGAGGTCGTGTCCCTGCCTCATTAGGGAAGTCGCGGTGGCCGTTTCGCTATTTTCCTCGCTCTCGCCAGCCAGCTGCAGTGGAAGAAGATCCTTCCAAATATTTAGAGAGGGCAGGACTGTGGGGAGAGAAGCAGGGGGAATACGAAGCAGAACAGAACAAATGAGCCTGACAGAGGGGGAAAGGGGAACAAAGCACCAGTGACGCTAATGAGTGACAGCAGCGAAGAGTGGCTATGGCAAACAGTCCGTTTTGCACAAAATGCGTCGAGTTTTATTGGGCAGGGTCTTTTTCACTCACAAAACCCTCCACATTGAACAGGGCTTTTATAGGATCATAGAATCATAGAGTTGGAAGGGTCCTCCCAGGTCATCTATTCCAACCCCCTGCACTATGCAGGACACTCACATCCCAATTGCTCATCCACTGTCACCTGCCACCCCCTTGAGCCTTCACAGAATCAGCCTCTCTGTCAGATGCCTATCCAGCCTCTGTTTAAAAATTTCCAAAGATGGAGAATCCACCACTTCCCAAGGAAGCCTGTTCTACTGAGAAACCGCTCTGCCAGGAACTTCTTCCGGAGGTTTAGATGGAATTTCTTTTGCATTAATTTCATCCCATTGGTTCTAGTCCGTCCCTCCGGGGCAAGAGAGAACAACTCTGTTCCATCCTCTATGTTGCAACCTTTTAAATACTTCTGAGATGACTGACTTTGTACTTGGTAAGGACTCTGAAGCTTAGTCTCTATATGGCCAACGATACAATCTGTCTGTCGCCACTCTTTTTATTGTTGGTTCCCATTTCTGTTTCCAAAATATTATACTTATAAGACTTATCGCTTCGTACATTTTATCCTGTCTTTCCTCCAAGATGCATATTTGGAATCCTAGTGGTGGAAGGGGCCACACAGGCCATCCAGGTCCCACCCCTGCTCAATGCAGCATCAGCCCAAAGCATCTAGGGGAGGTAGCTGTCCAGCTGCTGTTTGAAGACTGCCGGTGAGGGGGAGCTTTCTTCGGCAATCAATTCCGCTGCTGAACTAGGTTATGGCGACCTTGACCCTCCCCTCCCCTTTTCACTGCCACAAAAATTCTGGTTAGTATTAAATTCTTAATTAATTTTTTTTTGGCTTTAATTCATGTCTGTTTTCCATAGGTTTCTGACCATCACCTCTTTGTCTTCATCCCATCTCAATGAGATTTCCATCACTTGCACCCAGCCTCTCTCAACTTTTTTACCGTTGAGAAACCCCTGAAACATGCTTCAGGCTTTGAGAGCCCCCAGAAGTGGCGTGATTTTGCAGAATATGGTTGGGTAGTGGAGCTGTGGACATGCCCACCCAGGGACCCTCCCCTTCCCACCCCCTCCAGGCCCATCATTTGGGAGGGGGTAGATAGGGCCATAGACAGCCCAAGAAATGTAACAAATTTTAAAAATATGTTAAGAAACTCCCACCTGCCAGGATCAGTGCCTGCTCTCTGCCATGAATTGTCCATGAACAGGGATTACCCCATCTTGTCTGTATTCCACTATTCTGTTTCATAGAATCATAGAATCATAGAGTTGGAAGGGGCCATACAGGCCATCTAGTCCAACCCCCTGCTCTACGCAGGATCAGCCCTAAGCATCCTAAAGCATGGCTTTCCATGTAACCCAAGCCTATTCTCTGTTCCCATGTTATCATGCTTTGTAGTGCCCGCTCCGAATTGTTTGTGCTTTGATCCCTGCCCGCTTGCTCTGCATTTTGTAACAGCAACATTGTATCTTGTCACTAGGCGCCGGCCTGTCCAAGGACGTGCGAATTGTAGCACCTCTGGGAGGATCCCTGGGATGGCACCTGGGGAAGAGGGCACCCCTCCCCTTGGGAACATTCAAGTTTTGAGCGGGAGAATTGGATTGAAAAGGGCTTGAAATTCTATTATGGGGTAGATTTGACTTCCTGAGTTATAGTGACTAGAGTAAACTTCCATTAAAGCTTTCTTATTATAGAAGTTTTGTTCTGAGTTCTTTTAGCGCTTGACACCACCCGTTCAGGAAACCCTTCCAGGGCCTTCAAGAACCCCCAGGATTTAAGGAAACCATGCCTGAGATAGCCTACCGGCACCTCTTATGCAAAGGATATCCTTTGTCAAATTAGACAGATGGGAGGCAATTTTGGTCAGTGAATTTAACATTTGACAGCGAATGGGATTGTGGGTGGATTTGATGACCAATTGCTTCCTTTGGTTTCTTGAACCCCATGTTATATGGTAATTAGCGAGGTGCCTTTCTCGTTATTGCCTTCTCTGGTGGGACAGCCAGGGCTGAGGCAGCTGAAGAGACTAGCTCTGCCCTGTAGATCTGGCAGGGGCTCATGGGAACTATAGTCCATGGACATCTGGAGGGCCACAGTTTGACTACCCCTGATCTGAAGCCTGCTCCTGCCTGAAGAAGGATTGAGACCAGTTTTGTTTGAATTCTTTGACAATTCAAGTCCAGTTTAGTTGGGGGAAAATAGAGAGACGGTTATCTTTATATCTCCATATGAGCTGTTGATTTAGCCTTGTTGGCCAATTTGAGTCTGGCCATGCAGGAACAAAGTAGACTGTTTAAATAAATGGACAGATCTTACACCAGCCTTTCTCAACTTTTTTTTACTACTGAGAAACCCCTGGAACATTCAAGAGATCCCAGAAGTTGGGTGATCGTGCAGAATATGGTTGGGAACCATAGCAGTGTCGCGGTTAGGAGTGCAGACTTCTAATCTGGTGAGCTGGGTTTGATTCCCTCCTCCCCCACATGCAGCCAGCTGGGTGACCTTGAGCTGGCCACAGCTGCTTTGAGACTCCTTCTGGTAGAGAAAAGTGGTATATAGGAACCAACTCTTCTTCTTCTTCCTCCTCCTCCTCTTCTACATGCCCATCTGGGGCCCCTCACCACCTCCTCCAGGCCCATCATTGGCCATTTGTGGTCATATCACCCAATAACTGTTTAACAATTTTAATCAAGAAACCCCAGGTTCATCAAGAAACCCCAGGGTTTCATGAAACCCTGGCTGAGAAAGCCTGTCCTACATTGTCCAATTGTATCCAGTCCACAAAGCCTTATCCCAGATCCCTTAGTCCCATGGTTATTTGGACAAGAGGCTATATTCCCTGAGAGCTTCATTTGAAGGAGTCATTATGTCCATAAATATATTTCAGCTAATTGCCGATAAAAATTGGGGCTCTTTTCTCCCACCTTCTGGGATGTCCCTTGAAAATTTCACCCAAAGATACTAGAAACGTGTTTCCTATTGAAAGCGGTAGAAACAAAACAGTGCGATCAAGACATCTGCCTCCTACATGGCAACAGAGCCAAGACTGCCCTGTTTACAAATCGTATTCCTTTAATATACTATACATTAAATATGAGTGTTTACACAAAAACCTGTTCTCCTCTGCCCTTTGTGTCCCTCCCTTCATGTTCTTGCCCTTTGCTTTTAAAAATGTATGAATGGCTGTATGTTATGACTGGTTTTACTAACACTTTAACAGGTAGGCAGTGTTATCGACACCCCAAAAACCATACTGTCAACACTGTGATCTGCTTGGCTCTTTTCTCTTTGTGCCCCATCACAAAAGAAATCACAATAATCACCATAATCTAGACATCAATTCCCTCTGGGCTCTCTTTCCTGATATTATGGCAGATAAAGGTAAAGGTATCCCCTGTGCCAGCACCGAGTCATGTCTGACCCTTGGGGTGACGCCCTCCAGCGTTTTCATGGCAGACTCAATACGGGGTGGTTTGCCAGTGCCTTCCCCAGTCATTACCGTTTACCCCCCAGCAAGCTGGGTACTCATTTTACCGACCTCGGAAGGATGGAAGGCTGAGTCAACCTCGAGCCGGCTGCTGGGATTGAACTCCCAGCCTCATGGGCAGAGCTTTCAGTCTGCATGTCTGCTGCCTCACCACCCTGCACCACAAGAGGCTCTTTATTATGGCAGATAGGTCCATGGTATTGCCTTTTCGGAATATTTACTGTAATACGGAGCTGAAATTACAGCAGAATATAGGCTTGTATCCAAGTATGTGTGCAGGTTAAGTGGACATTTCCATGTCCTTTTCTGTTCTGGCATCTCCTTCCGATCCACAGAAAGATCACAGCTTGGGTCACGAGATGCACCCTTACAGAGGGATATCTGCAAAAGTTGGAGCACTGCAGGAAAAGCAAGGAAGGAGGTAAAATCACCCTGTGCCCTAATTGAGCTCCCTTTCCCTACCTCATTGCAACACCTACAACACTCATGACTAGAGGGTATACATTTGGATCTACCCAAGATGAAAACATACACTCAAAATATATTGTCAGGATTTTTGGAGTGTATTTTGGATTCCCAAACATACCTGGGTTTTCTTGGGAAAGCCGATTAAAAATTCCTGAGAAAATCTCAGATATATGAAGAAGAAAAAGAAGAAGAGGAAGAGCAAGAAAAAGAAGAAGAAGAAGAGTTGGTTCTTATATGCCGCTTTTCTCTACCAGAAGGAATCTCAAATTGGCTTACAGTCAATTTCCTCTCCCCACAACAGACACCCTGTGAGGCAGGTGAGGCTAAGAGAGCCCTGATATCACTGCCCGGTCAGAACAGCTTTATCAGTGCCGTGGCGAGCCCAAGGTCACCCAGCTGCCCTCATGTGGAGGAGTGCAGAATCGAACTCAGCATGCCAGAGAAGTTCGCACTCCTAACCACTACACCAAACTGGCTCTCAGAAATTACAGGTTGATCCGAAAACAGCCGAGAGATGTTTGACGGGCTTATACTGCAGCTCTTGTAAAGCTTCTACTGGAGTCTCTTTAAAGTTTAAAGGGACTGCAGACGAAAGCCTGAGGATCTGGCTTCTCATGCAGCCCGATTTAAACAGGACTGCAAGAGAAGCTGGACACAGAAGCTGCTGTGCTGCAGGGAACAATCTGCTAGCCACAGCACAGAGGATTCTATGGCCAGCTTCTCCTGCAGCAAGGTTTAAACCATGTTGTAGGAGAAGCCGTCCCAGCTAGAATCATAGAATCATAGAATCATAGAGTTGGAAGGGGCCATACAGGCCATCTAGTCCAACCCCCTGCTCAACGCAGGATTAGCCCTAAGCATCCTAAAGCATCCAAGAAAAGTGTGTATCCAACCTTTGCTTGAAGACTTCCAGTGAGGGGGCGCTCACCACCTCCTTAGGCAGCCTATTCCACTGCTGAACTACTCTGAACTACTCTGAACTACTCTGTTCACTGCTGAACTACTCTGAACTACTCTGACTGTGAAAAACTTTTTCCTGATATCTAGCCTATATCGTTGTACTTGAAGTTTAAACCCATTACTGCGTGTCCTCTCCTCTGCAGCCAGCAGAAACAGCATCCTGCCCTCCTCCAAACAGCATCCTGCCCTCCTAGGATCTATGAGCTGCCGGAAGAGATCCCCTTGTGGCCTGCAGAAGCTAACCTAGCCGGGTTTGTGTGCAGTGGCTGCAGGGAGAGCTGCAGGGAGAGCCAAGCCAGCCAGAATCTACATGCTGCAGGGAGAGACCTCACCCCTGCATGCAGAGCCTGAGGTCAGCTTGTTCAAACATGCTGCAGGATTAGCTCCCTCCCCCACCCCACCAGTAGTTTTCTTCTTGGGTCTAATACCACACTGGCCTTGAGACACGGGATTTTAAAGAAATACCAAAAATATTTCCTGGTCCAATAGATCTAAGATGAAGAATACCGGTTTAATACCCATGAGTATTCTTGTTGGTTCTACAACCACCATGAATGATTTTACTGTGGGTTGGGAGGACAAGCTGGAATGCAGAAGACAGTGGGAAAGCTCCATGCTTGCTTGTTGGGTACAGGACACAATTTGCAGGTGGTCTTTTCAGGTCTTGCTCTTTTCTGACTTGTGTGTCCCAAATGAAAAACTGGAGAAATATGGAAGTCAATGAACAGCATTCTTAAAACGTAAAGTTCCATCTTTCCCGGAAAAAAGAAAAGAGAGGATCAGTCCTGCATACAGATATTAGCACCACACTGTCGGGAGATTCCTAAGTAATGCCTTGTAGTCTCTCACTTCCTTGAGAAACCAAAATTTCAAGAACGTCTTCTCTACAGTCTGTTTCCTTGTGAGCAGAGAATATTGGAGATATTTTGTAATTACAAAAGTATGGTGGATGGTTTGTGCCAATCGCAGAAGCGGACCATATACTCAAGTTAGGGGTTTCTACAAGCTCACTGGGCCTCCCCAGGCTTGAAACAAAATAGGACTAGGAATCATTCCAAAGAGGGGAGTCCAAAGAGGTGTTTGGTTTACAACCTCCAGGTGGAGCTTGGAGACATCTTGGAATTATAGCTGATCCCCAGACCTTAAGAGAACAGTCCCCGTGGAGAAAATGGCTAACATGGAGGTGGATTCTATAGCATTCTACCCCAATGAAGTCTCTCCCCTCTCCAAATACCTCCCTTTCCATGCTCCATCCCAAAGATGGAGAACCCACTACCTCCCGAGGCTTCCTTGGGAGGTGGTGGGTTCTTCATCTTTGGGGATTTTTAAACAGAGGCTGGATAGCTATCTGACGGAGAGGCTGATTCTGTGAAGGCTCAAGGGAGTAGCAGGTGACAGTGGATGAGCGATTGGGATGTGAGTGTCCTGCATAGTGCAGGGGGTTGGACTAGATGACCCAGGAGATCCCTTCCAACTCTATTATTCTATGATCCAAAGGAATTTCCCAATCTTGAGTTACCAGTCCTAAAGAAATGGAATGTTCTAAAACAGGAGTGGTCAGACCGTGGCTCTCCAGATGGCTATGGACTATAACTTCCATGAGCTGGCAGGGGCTGGCAGGGGTTAATGGGAATTGTAGTCCATGGACATCTGGAGAGCCACCATTCGGCCACCCCTGTTCTAGGAGATGAGGAATGTCGAGGGAAATGGAGAGCTCATTAAAGTGAAAAACAGAGAGGGCAATGCTAAAGAGTCATCTCTTGACAGCTTACAGAACGAGGCAGAGGAAATTAGGGTTTGGAGAAGCACCAAATTGTTTACCCTCCCCAGTTCCTTACAGGCCCCTCCCCAGCCTGTCACTGTTTACTAATAGACAAGTGGAGCATTTCCTCTGCCAAGTGATGGCTTGGATCCAGCGATGCATAAGCAGAGAGGGAAACGTATTTAGCACAGTTCCGCACGTGCCAGCAAACAACGCAAGGGCCGCAGTGGCAGACAAGCTCTTTAGTATAACCTTGTAACAAAATGGCAATGCAAATGTAGAACTACAGAGTACACAGTCGATGGTTGGAAGGATTTCATTTGTATTTGCAACTGCAATACTTTGTACTGTGCCTTGTGCATGGAGAAAATAACAGCTGGGTTACCCTCATGCACCCAGATATGAAACTCTCCCGTAAGACGTGTGCCTGCTGAAAATATATTGCTATGCCGATTATATTAAATGGGCACGTAAAAGTGCTTTGGGCAAAACAAGAAATGTTTGCAAATTGATTTCACTTGAGTTCGCTTTGTTTCTTTACTTAGGCTCGCAAAATATTAAAACGCCCGTCTATTGTTCTCTTTTTTCTTCCCCCTCCTGTGGGACGTGAGAAGGAAACCTGGGTATAAGGAGGCCGTAATTGATCTCTCTATTTGAGATCACCCCAAATATTGAGAATGCAATTTAGGCAATCAGCCCTGCCTCAAATCCCGTTTGCCTTTTTGTTTGCTGTGGAAGTAAGCACAGTAAGACCTTGAGCCTCACTAAATCTTCCATGCAAAAGCTACAGCCAGCGAGGTTTTGCAGATAAGCTTGTGCTTTGGGAGCACTGCTTGTAGATGGCTGTGTTTAATCTCAGAACAAATGTACATATTTAACTCTCTGGAAGATGAAGTAATTTGATAATAACTGTGTTTTTTACTAACACCGAGTGTAAAAGGGGGAAAGTGCTCATTGAATCATAGAGTTCGGAAGGGACCCCCTTGGCTCATCAAGTCCAACCTCCTAGAATCATAGACTCATAGAGTTGGAAGGGACCTCCTTGGTCATCTAGTCCAACCCCCTGCACCATGCAGGACACCCACAACCCTATCGTTCATCCACTGTAACCTGCCACCCCCTTGAATCTTCACAGAATCCGCCTCTCCAGCCTCTGTTTAAAAATTTCCAAAGATGGAGGACCCACCACCTCTCGAGGAAGCCTGTTCCACTGAGAAACCGCTCTAACTGTGCAATGCAGGAAACTCTTAACTACTTGCCCACCCACAGTAATCCCAATTCCATGCCCCCCCCCCCCAAAAAAATCAGCATTCTTGGCCTGGAAGACATTCGCCTCCTGACCCAAAGTGGTGGTTGTCATTTCCTTGGGCATGCAAGAAAGGGCCACAAGAGCCAAGCATGGACACAGTCCCTTTCTGCCCACCCACTCACAATATGCCTAAATTCATAGAATCAGCCTCTCCATCAGATGGCTACCTGGCCTCTGCTTAAAAACTTCCAGAAAACCCACCACCTCCCGTGGAAGCCTGTTCCACTGAGGAACTGCTCTGTCTGCAACATCTTTCAGATGTTTAGCCAAAAATTCTTTTGAATTAACTTCAGCCCACTGATTCTGGTCTGACCCTCTGGGGCAACAGAAAGCAACTCTGCTCCATCCTCTACAATGACATCCTTTCAAGTAGTTGAAGGTGGCTATCCTCACACAACTCCTCAGTGACACTCCTAGCAATATAAATAGAGTTGCCAGCTCTGGGCTGGGAAACCCTGGAGAGTTGAAGGGTGCAGTCTGGGATGAGTCCAACCTGGGGAAGGGAGGGTATAAAGTAATAGAGTTAACCAAAGAAACCATCTTTTCCACAGGAACTGACCTTGCTGTAGTCCGCATGGGGCTTTTTACCCATTGCTACCTTGAATAAATCCCTGCTGTCTACACTGAATTCAATTTCCATTTTGATTTTGGGTGCTTTAAATTTTCCCTCTGCAGCATGTATGATTGATCCAAAGGGACCCTACCTTTCCTCCGTGATATCTTGGAGTGGATATAACCCTTGATATTTGAAAAAATCGGCATCAGTAAATGTGCAGAACTCTGCTTTTGTGAATTAACTTCCTCCTCCGTGCTTGGTAGCAAAGAAGTCTTCCCTGATTGCCCAGGGCATCAGTTCAAAGACGTCCTGGTTCCCGGTTGCACGGCTTGTCTTAAAGTGACTGTGCTCCAGAAGCCCTAACTTCTCTCAGCAGAGATTTGCCTCATGGATTTATTCTCCCTCCTCTGCTGTCTCCAATCCTCTCTCCCCCCCCCCCCACTCAAGAAAAGAAAGAGACTCCTGCTGTGCTTGGCTTTCCTCCCCCCTCTCAGCTTCCCCAATCAAGTGCAGAACACTTTTCTGTTTCAATGGGGGGGGGGAGTAGAGGAAGACCTGAGTTCAAATCGGTCTGAATTCAGCAAGATCCACAATGGAATAAACAAAGTAAGTGCAGAATCAGCCCTTGATTATCAGGAGCTTGGCAACCCTAAATGCCAGCCACACACTCTGCTGCTACTTTCCACTGATCTATTCCTTCAGCTTCACAAAGCAATACCAGAATGAGGACAGGAAGCACCGCCCTCATTCTGATTTGGCTTTACTACGACATTGCATCTGATGATGCCCACAAAGCCTTTTCAGAGTGAGAACAAAGCTTCCTGTCCTCACCCTGGTCTAGCATCGTGAAGGCAAAGAAAATCTGACACCCAACGGCAGCGGGCAGGAAGATGGCTGTCGTTTTGTACAGTGCCGGAAATGGATCGTTGGAGAAATGGAAATGGAGAAACAGAGAAATTGTTGGAGCAAACACTCTGGAAAACTTTTCCTCCATGCTTTTGAGCTAAAAATGTTCACCCCAGCACTTTTATCTCTGCCCTGGATGGAATGCTCCACTGGGAACTGACTGCAACTGAGTGTTCACTGAAGGACATATTCACAACCTTCTCCTTTTGTTAGTAAGATACTTTCCGAGCAGGGTTGGAATGTGTATCAAATTATGACCCTTGTCTTTGCCTGCTCCCTTTATCCCTTCTGCTTCTTCACCGTCCTATTCAATGAGAGCCAAACTGTGCTATTTTAGCAAACTACTCCCCAAGCTGCCCAATTCTCAAAAATCCTGCTGCATCCTAAGAGAAAGAGCTTAACTATCCCCCTTTGTACTGCTTTTTTCAAATCCAAATTTCATCCTCCCCACACTGGCCTTAGTTTGGGGGGAGGGGATACCAGGTGGATGCCAAGGAGCAGGGAGAACCTGGTTTTGGTTTTAAATCTTATGCAGGACAGAACCTGATGGAGGACATCTGTAATCCTGCTTTGGCACTTTCTACTTTAACCTTCATCAGTAGTCACTTCCCGTCTTCACTGTTTTCTGCCAGCAAGGTGGTGTCACCCGCATATCTCAAATAGTGAACACCCCTTCCATCAGTTTTCACTTCACCTTCATATAAATCTAATCCAGCTAGGAATGCCAGCCTCCGGGTGGGACCAGGGGAGCTCCCAGAATTAAAGCTCATCTCCAGGTTACAGGGATAAGTAAGAAAACAGATACTAGGGAGGGTGGACTTTGGGGGCATCGTATCTGATGGAAGTCCCTGTCCTCCCCAGGCTCCATCCTTTAATCTCCACAAAATTTCCATCCGGGAGCTGACAACTACCCCAGTGCCCCCTAGCCAAGGAGGACACGGCAACCCTAGATCCAGTTTTCCAAACAATAGGTTCAGTTAAACTCTTTCCCATGTGCTGTGATCTGATTGTGCATTGGGATCCGGTCATTGCATGGCTTCCGTTTGACTTTTAGAAAACTGGGATGTGGCTTTTTGAAAGAACACACTGGGAAGAACCAAACCTGGATCCCACCGATTTACAGGAAGAAAGGCAGGGACTCCTTGACAGACAAGACACTTAGGTTTCAGGAGCCAGCATGGTGTAGTAGTCAAAAGAGCAACCCTGCTTTGCCTTGGAAGCTGGCTGGGCAACCCTGGGCCCTGTACATATTGTTAGCCTAATCTACCTTACAAAGATAACATGGAGGAGAGGAGAATGGTGTAAGCCTGTGGTCCCCAACCCCCAGTCCGGGGACCGGGACCGGTCCATGGATAAGTCGGTACCGGGCCGTGGCTCCTCCTCGTCCTCCTGCCCTGAAACTCTGCCGCTGGCTCACCTTTGGTGCTCTCCAGCAGCCACCATGGCTGGGGCTCCCCCTCTGCGTGGCACTGCGCAGCTGCTGCTGGCAGTGCCCCCAGTGGGCGGCAGGAAGACAGGGGCGCCGGCGGGAATCAAGTGGAGCAGGGGCTCAGGCGGCAGCGGTGACGTTCCTCGGCAAAAGACTACCCCCCCCAGGCCTCAGTAAAAAAAGATTACCCCCCCAGGCCTCAGTAAAACACAAAAAAGTGTTGACCGGTCCCTGGTGATAAAAAGGGTGGGGACTACTGGTGTAAGCTGTTTTGGGTCCCCACCGAAGAGAAAGGCAGGGAATAAATGAAATAATTCATTCAATTTAATGTTTCTATCCTGCCCTTCCCCAAGGGGCTCAGATTGGGGCACAACCTACCCCAAACCACAGGCATTTTACAATTCTACAAAAAAAGGTGCAAATATTAAAATTTAAATGACTTATGCACAGTTTCTCGAAAATTGTAAAAAAAAAACCTACTGTGTTGTACATCCTTACTATGATAGGGAGGAGACAGGATATGTAAGAGAATTGATTTCTCAGATGGACATTAATCAAATGGATGTAGGCAGGGAGGCCAACTAGAGATCTCCTCTTACACTTCATACAGAAGAAGGGGAGAGTTGGTTTTTATACCCTGCTTTTCACTACCCTAAGGAATCTCAAAGTGGCTTACCATCTGCTTCCCTTCCTCTCCCCACAATGGACACCCTGTGAGGTAGGTGGGAGAGCTCCGACAGGACTGCTCTGTGAGAACAACACGATCAGGACTGTGACTAGCCTGAGGACACCCGGCTGGTTGTATGTGGAGGAAGAAAGGAGAATCAGATTAGAAGCCCCCACTCTTGAACACTACACCATGCTGGCTCTCGGGGTGATCTGTGGCATCTCTGACAAAAGGATCTGATGGTTGCACAAAACCCACAGACGACCAAGCAACTGCTGGTGCTCATTGTCCTGGTTTGAATCACGGCCCAAGTAAGGGAGAGAATGAATAACCCTTCTATCTACAAGGAATTTCTTGAAATGAAACTGATACCCTAACGTTGTTATTGTCCCTCTAAAGGAAACAAGGTGACCAAAACATATTTTGTCTTTACAGCCTGCTAGGAGTACAGAGGGCGATGAAAAAAAGTGATGTTGGTTAAACCACTTCTTCTGTCCTGGCCCCAACCAAAACTGGGCACTGCGAGGCTGAAATTATTCTTTAAAAATCACCAGGAACGTCCAGCAAGGGATCTCCTAGGGCCTTTTGTGGGCTGTGGGAGCAGTTATTGGGAAGGAGGCCCTGGAGAGACGGCCAATCAGGACAGACGATACTGAACTAACTGGACCTATACCCTGTCTCTTTGCTCCTACTGCAGTAGTTTAATGGTGCAATCCACATTCTGTCTCAGTGAGGTCTATTATGCGTGGAGTGGAAGGTCCACATTTGGGGTGGAATGGCGGCGGATAAAATCACCAATTATGCATGCTGCAGGCGACAACCGGGCGCAGAGTCAATGTATACCGCCGAAAAAGCCGTGTTAACGAGATGCGGAAGAAAGGGGAGCTTCCTGGGACCAGGGCACAACCAGAAGCAGCTCCGGAGTAGCCATGTGCATAATCGGATACTCTGGGTTTTGCCGCTGTTGCGTTCCGTCCCATGCGTAAGCGGTTTGCTTCGCTTCTTCGTCCTCCGCGTTCTCCATGCCATCGTTTCAACGGCCGTGCATAATAGGCCTGAGTGAGGCAAATGTAAGTAAAGTAGGAAAAAAGCATTTATCAGGTCAGCCTTCTGTGTTTATCACATGCAACTAAGAGCAGAGCCCTTGATTTCTGGAGACCTCACTTGCTTTACTTCCCCCCTGTATCCACAGCCTCTTAGGTAATTGGGCATCGCTCTCAGGCAGCACTAAGTATTTTCTTTTCCTGGGGAGTCTCAGCTAAATAGCTCCATAAAGAAAACAGCCCTACCAACGTGTGAAGCAAATTTTCTAGATATAGCCTGAAAAGAGTCAACACAAATGAGTTCACCTTAAAACCAACGAGAAAAGGGAGAGGGAGTGAGAGAGTCCCACCGATGAGAACTCATTTTGATTCGTTTTCCCATGCTAGAAAGTCAGAAACGGGAGGTGGGGGAGGGGGGAGAAGCTTGCTACCTACCATACTCCCCAAGGGCATCATTGTACTTCTATTTATTGGGCCATGCAGAAATCATTTTTATCGCTGCTACCAATGAGAACAGCTGAGTTCCAACCACTGGATTTTTGGGGCAGGGGTGAGATGGCAATTGAGGGCAGAAAAATATTGAGAGAGCATGGGAGGGCCATTCACAGTTTACGCAGAGCTTATGAAAAACACTTCTATGCAATTGGCAAGAATAGACCTGCGCACTAAACTGGAGACCTGGCATAATTAGGAGTTCACTATAGGCAAATAATACTGGGCTGGAACGCAATGTTAGGCATGAACCAAATATGGGAGAGCAAGGATATCAGCCTTAATACAAAGTGCCAGCTAGTCAATAAAGTTTTCTTCCCCATAACAAGCTATGGATGCGAAAGCTGGACCCTGAAGAAGGAAGACAGGAGGAGAATAGATGCTTTCGAATTATGGTGTTGGAGACGAATGCTGCGAATCCCATGGACAGCCAGAGTTACCAACAAGATGGTTTTAGAGAGGAGCAAACCAACTAGGTCATTAAAAGGCAAGACATTACAGCTAAATCTCACTTACTTTGGACACATCATGCAATCAAACTAGCTGGAAAAATCATTAATGCTTAGCATGATCACTGGCAAAAGGAAATGTGGTCGCCAAAGGATCCGCGGGCTTGACACGATCAAAGCCGATACAAGGATGACCATGAACCAATTAAAAGAGGCAGTCAGAGACAGGGGCGCATGGAGAAAGCTTTCCTATAGAATCGCCAAGAGTCGGACACGACTGAATAGATAACATCATCATAGGGTGGCTGAAGGCCACAGTGATGGAATCTGACTAAGGCGAAAAGATTTGGTTGTTGGATGCAGTGCTTGGATGACAGGCCTCCTGGGAACCGTGTGTGCGCTGCCTTGTGATTCATGGAGGAAGAAAGATGGGATATAGATGCAATAAATCTATAAATAAATACACAGAAGTCTAGCAGAGCCACCCTAAGAAGAGTTATGCCCTTCTAAGTCCACTCAAGCCAGGATTAGGAGATGGAACTCTGCCTGGAATGGCACTGTACATAACTGAAAACAAATTCAATTGCTTAGTCCTTTAGATCAGCTCATAAAAGAACTTGTTTGAAGACACATTTCTTATCTTTTCTATCCAATCCTGCAATTTTTATATCCAGGCATCCATCAGGTAGCCGTGGGAGAGGCTGGATGTTGAAGCCATAGACCATGACAATCTTAAAACCAAGCAACACGAACATCCAGCAGCATGGATCATGTACAAGTTATTGAAATATGAAGTTAAAGCATTTAAAATAAATGTAGGGTTTAAAATGTATGCCAATAAAGGTTTTCTGAGTCGTAGGATTTAAAATTAGGTTAAAATTAAGAGCAGTTAATGGATGTCATCGGTAACATTGGAGACAAAGCGTTTCCTAATAATTACAGAAGAGAACATTAAATTGGCAGCCAACAAGGTAACAGATGGAAAAAAACATCTGCCAAGAGAAACACCAAATTATCCTCGTCCCTGCCAGAAATTCCAGATAACGTTAAGATCAATTTTGTCCAAAGAGAGTCATAGAAAGGGCAATGCAGCAAGCAATGAATTAGGTCAATGGCAAATGCTTCCCTCCTCTGTCTTGAGGCTCAATGCTTCTGAGATCTGATGAGATCGGGCTTACCTGGGCTATCCAGGGCCCATTCCACACACATAGGGTAATGCACTTTCAATGTGCTTTGGCACCTGGATTTTCCTGTGCAGAACAAGAAAATTGACTTCTAAAGTGCATTGAAAGTGCATTATCTATCTGGGTGTAAACTGCACGGAGCTTTTATTCCAATCCCAGGTTGATTCAGTCCCTGCTGTCTACACAGAATGCGATTTCTGCTTTGATTTGGGGCGATTTAAATTTTCCTTCTGCAGCAAGAAGGATTGATCCGGACTGACCCTATCTTTATTGTGCAATATCTTAGAGTGCTTTTAATGCTCAATATTCGGATTAGAGAAAGCAGCCTGTTTTGAACCTCCATGGTAGAGGTTCTGATTGGCCAAAGATGGCCATGTGACAAGCTTGCCTTAAAGGAGAAGCCCCTAATTTCTCTCAACTTCTGTCAGCCTTAGATTTTTTCTCCCTCTTCTGCCTTCTTCTTCCCCCCTCCCTCCAAGAAAAGAAAGAGGCTCCCTGCTTGGCTCCACTCCACCTTCCCCTTCTGAACTACCCTAACCACGTGCAGAACACTTTCCTGTTTCAATGGGGAGGGGGGGAAGAGGAAGACTCGAGTTCAAATCGATCTGAATTCAACAGGATTGACAATGGAATAAACAAAGTAAGTGCAGACTCTGCCCTACTGCACACTATAGATAATGCACTTTCAATACACTTTAAAAGTAGATTTTCCTGTTCTGCAAAGGAAAATCCAGCTGCCAAAGCACATTTAAAGTGCATTATCCTATCAGTGCTACTGGAAAAGATGTGTGAATATCATGACAAAAGGGCTACTTGAGTGGATAGACTAGCATAATACAGCTACCACTTGATGGAGGCCAAATTCAAAAGGCTGGGAGATGTTACAAAACATTGGGAGGGTTTTTTGTCGATGTCCTCCTATGATAGAGGCAACCATGCCAACCTTTACAGTGAGAGGAGATGCGGTGGTGGCCTCAGACACATAAGGGAAGGGTGGCAATGTCCACTGTGGCCACCTCATCCTCATCCCCAGAAGCCAAAACATCTAGGAATATCCATTTGTAAAATTATTATCCTGGAGTTTTAAAACAGAGCATGGAAAGGCACAGGTACCACAAAGGGCTTGATCTATTTTAGGTAAATTTTATAGCACGTATAAAAGTAGTTAAGGAATTGGTTCAAGTGAATGAGAGGTTTTTAAAATAGGTTTTCCAGACTTCTGCCCCGAACTCCTGGGAACCAAAGAATGGCACTGAAAGATCACAACATTCTAGGAAGTCTCCCAAACTCTGTGGTTCTACCAAAGAATTTTATTGAATTCCTAGAGTGATGGGATGTTGATCAGCATTGCTTCCCACCCCTAAATGTTGGCAGGTGCTTCTAAATCAGGGGTAGTCAAACTGCGGCCCTCCAGATGTCCATGGACTACAATTCCCAGGAGCCCCCTGCCAGCGAATGCTGGCAGGGGGCTCCTGGGAATTGTAGTCCATGGACATCTGGAGGGCCGCAGTTTGACTACCCCTGTTCTAAATAATGCTGGAGATGTAATAAAAAGGAGGTACATAATATCACGTTTGGTGGGCTTACCGACTAGCTCAAGACTGTCGAGCCAGCATATTTAGGGAGATAAATTGCATCTTAAACTTAAATGGTAAAATAAAATAGTCGCTGGGAGCCCTGTAAGTATTTTACCAGCCAAGCTTGCAAGGGAGAGGAAGTATGCCCTTAAAAAAATCTGCTGGCTGCCACAAGGCAACTGGAAGCAACCAAGCTGAACTGATGTGGACATATGGATTGGTAAAATATGATTGGTAGTCCTGATGGATAAAATTACGGAGTACTGAGAGATTCACGAGGGTAAAATAGACTTTCAGGTAAGGCTTGTTGAGGCTTGGCTTCCATTCATCATGAACTGGCATAGATAGAAATCCAAAGAGCAGGCTGAGGAAGAAACCCTAACCAATCTCTAAGTAGGGGTTCTAGTGTATATACGTATAATGCTAAGGAAGGGTGTCTTTGCAAGCAGCAGTTCTGATAAAAGGCTCTGCTTTTAGTTGAGGGTGACTGAATTCTAGATTCTCTTTGATCGTATTTTTCTGCTTGGTTAAGAGTATTTTGTATTTTGTATATTAATGAGAGGTAAATAGGAACGTGTGATGCATATATTATGCACTATATGAGGATGCAATAAGAATCTGTAATGCAAATCTTATTTGCAAAAAAACAAAAACAATGCTTTCCAACCCAGTTCCCCCTGCTAGTCATAGAATCATGGAATCATAGTAAGGGGCCTCCTGGGCCATCTAGTCCAACCCCCTGCACTATGCAGGACACTCACAACCCTATCGCTCATCCACTGTAACCTGCCACCCCCTTGAGCCTTCACAGAATCAGCCTCTCCGTCAGATGGCTAGCGAGGACCTGGCAGGACGACCAGGAGTTTCCCAGGGCAAATGTTAGGCTTAACTTTGACCCTTCCCTCTGTGCCATTTCCCCAGTTTAACCCCCCCCCCTTGCCCATGAATACTTTCTCTTTTAACTCACAGGGGATCCATAGGCTCCATATTGGATCAACCTACCAGCGATACCATTTCACCTCTCCCACTGGCATGAAGAAAAGGGTTAATGCTTCAGATTCACAGTCCTGCTCTTATTCAGAGTCAGAATCAGACAGAGCTGGAAGATACCACGGAGGGCCATCCAGTCCAGCTCCCCATCTTCTCAGAGACTTAAAAACCACATATTCCTGACAGGTGCTCATCTCATCTCCTTCTAAAAACTCCCAACAGAAACTCCACTACTGAGGCAGCAGATTCCATCCATGAACAGCCCTCACCATCAGAAAACGCTTTCTAATATTTAAGTGGAACCGCCTTTCCCATAATTTGAACCCATTGCTCCTAGCAAACAATTTAACCCCCTCTTCAACATGTCTACCTTTTAAATAGTTAAACACAGCGAAACCATTCCTCCCTCTCATGGCTGGGGTCAGAGTTTTTTAAATGTCATGGAAAGTCCCAACTGCACCTCTCATCCAGCATGGTGTAGTGGTTAAGAGAGGCAGCTTCTAATCTGGCCAGCTGGGTTTGATTCTCCACTCCTTCACATGCAGCCAGCCGGGTGACTTTGGGCTAGCCACAGACCTGATAGAGCTGTACTCACAGAGCAGTCCCGTCACGGCTCTCTCAGTCTCACCTACCTCACATTGCGCTTGTTGTGGGGAGAGGAAGGGAGGGCGTGGATAAGCCGCTTTGAAACTCCTTTGGGCAGTGAAAAGCGAGGTATAAAACCCAACTCTTCCAAGCTTGGGTGTACTTGGCCCCATAGGACTATTCATTTAAAAGGGTTACACATAATGTGACCTTTGAGTAGTAGCCCCGAGCCCTGAGGTACCCCACTATTCACCTCCCTCCAGTCTGATGAAACACCATTGACAACAACTCTTTGAGTGTGGTTCTCTAACCAATTCCCTATCCACCTGTTGTTGTTAAGTGCGAAGTCATGTCCGACCCATCGCGACCCCATGGACAATGATCTTCCAGGCCTTCCTGTCCTCTACCATTCCCTGGAGTCCATTCCCCGGAGTCCTGTACACTTAACTATCTGAAAATTGCAGTCCTTCAATTTATCCATCAGTGGTTATGACTTTGGTTTTGAACATCAGGATACTTGATCACCACACAAAAGCTTTGAAGGATAAACACCAACTAATGTAGGCTATGGATGATACTGTTTTCAGAGTCAGATCTTGGTTTCCAGGATACAAAAGAAAGAAATGGAAAGGGCTGGGAGGGCTGGCCATTAGGGAGGGCTGGCCTGTGACCCACAAGCTGGGAAACAGTGCCCTTGCAGGCATGTGGGGAAAGGTCACTTATAGCAGGGGTAGTCAACCTGTGGTCCTCCAGATGTTCATGGACTACAATTCCCATGAGCCCCTGCCAGCAACGCTGGCAGGGGCTCATGGGAATTGTAGTCCATGAACATCTGGAGGACCACAGGTTGATTACCCCTGACTTATAGGATTCTTCTCCCTCCAAATATTGCTCCTTAATGATCAGTAAGAATTTGGAGAATGTACAATGTTTCTATGAATGCTGATATTATGCAGATTTTTTGGGTGATATTCATTACTTATTTCCTTCTCGGAACAAGTATGGTTATTAATCAGCAATATTACCAGTTATGAATTGCTGATGGAACCCAAAGTATTTTTGTAGAATTTGTTTTGAAGACTTACACTGCATCTCATGACACAGAGTGATGGTAGCAAGGAAGTTTGTCACTTTAATATGGAAATCAACGAATCTGCGAGGAATAAATTAACCCATATAAAAGAATCTGGATTAATGTATCTCTAGCCAAGTTAATTTTTTACAAAAGGGGAATGAGAAGACCCCCATCCAAGTGGCTTGAAAAGAAATGGGGTTTTATTACTGAATCACGGAAAAGAGAAATTTTCTGATTCTGCACAATGATAGATACTTGTCTTTCTGATTTAGGCAATGATTATTTAAAGAAAAACTATTGGTTTACTGAAATTTGGGTCCTAAATGTTGTTAATAAAATAATGATGAGCAAAAATGATTTTGGTGAACGAGCAAATAAGATCCCTAGCAAGGTTCAAAAGGTTATTATATTTCATTTTAACCAGAAATGTTCCTGGGGAAAAAATAACATCTTGACTGACTCACAGTAGGACTCATAAGCTTTCCTAGAATCATAGAATCATAGAGTTGGAAGGGGCCACACAGGCCATCTAGTCCAACCCCCTGCTCAACGCAGGATCAGCCCTAACCATCCTAAAGCATCCAAGAAAAGTGTGTATCCAACCTTTGCTTGAAGACTGTCAGTGAGGGGGAGCTCACCACCTCCTTAGGCAGCCTATTCCACTGCTGAACTACTCTGACTGTGAAAATGTTTTTCCTGATATGTAGCCTACATCGTTCCTACCCTACTGAAACAAATAACACGATGAGAGCCAGGCTGAGGATGACCAAAGATCTCACACCCTGTTCTGCACAAAGTGGCTAACCTCTAGGAAGCTGGCCACTGGGAAGATCTGCATTCTGGGATACCTGCAGGTTTTCCCCACAGTAGGGTTGCAAGTCTCCAGGTGCTGGCTGGAGGTCGACTGGGATTACAACGATGTCTAAGAGTTAGAGATCACCTGGAGAAAAGGTGCTTTTTAAGATGGACTTTATGACATTGTACCCCAGTGACTTTCTTCCTCTCCTCATACCTCACCCACCTCCTCAGGCTCCCCTCCCTTAAAATCTCTGGGTATTTCCAGACCCAGACCTGGTGACATTACCCCCAACCCCCAAACTAAACATGGAACTCCATGGAACTGTTTCAGATTGAGAAGACAGCTCTTGAGAGAAAGGTCCTTATAGAATCATAGAGTTGGAAGGGACTTTGAGGGTCATCTAGTCCAACCCCCTGCACAATGCAGGAACTCAGAACTACCTGCCCACCCACAGTAACCCCAATTTCATGTCCAGGTGATTCTTCCACCAAAAATCTCCAGAATTCACCTACCTACAGCAGCAATCAGCAATTCCCTGGGTATGCAAGGAAGGGCCACAAGAGACAAACACTGGCACATCCCTTCCTGCCCGCTCACTCACAATCTGCCCAAGTTCATAAAATCAGCATTTCTTTCAGATGACTATCTAGGCTCTGCTTAAAAACTTCCAAAGAAGGAGAAGTCGCCATCTTCCGAGGAAGCCTGTTCCACTGAGTAACCGTTCTAACTGTCCGGAATTTCTTCTGGATGTTTAGCTGAAAATTCTTTTGAATTAATTTCAACCCACAGTTTCTGGTTTGACCTTCTGGGGAAACATAAAATAACTCTTCTCCATATTCTATATGAAAACCCTGAAGATGGTTATCATATCACTTTTTAGTCACCTTCTCTCCAGGCTAAACAGACCAAGATCCCTCAACTTTTCCTCATATGACTTGGTCTCCAAACCCCTCACCATCTTTGTAGCCCTCCTCTGGACACACTCCAGTTTCTCTACAGCTTTCTTCAGTTGTGGTGCCCAAAATCTGCTTGTCCCGCTCTGAATCAGGCAATGCAAATATCAGAATTGAGGAGAACCTGCAACTTACATCTGACTATTATGTCTGACCCAGGATGGGGAGACAAGACCTCTAGGAAGCCGGCCACCATGAAGATGTGCATTCTGGGATACATCTGAGTTTCCCCCATAATTCCAGAGTATCAGTGAAACAGACCAGAGCAGAAATTATATAATTCTGCGTCCAGCATAAGAAGCACTTTTTTCTTTCTTAGAAGGATAGCAAAGCAAATGCTGTTTGATGAAACCGACAGAATGTCTGCTAACAGGGGTTCGGGTTTTGCCTTCCAGGGTTGATTCCGTGGGTTATTGTTGTTGTTGTTGTTTTTGCATAAGCAGATTTCTTTCTTTTCCCCTCTTCCTTCATGCTCCTGCAAACTGAGATTGCCGAGAACCTCAATGGAATAAGTCATCGTTTTGGGAACCTTTCCAGAGGGCGCTTTGATCTCAAAACCATATAAATGCTCTGACTCACGTAGCTATATGTAGTACGTAGTTTGCTTGTGCATCTGGAAAAATCATAAAGCCAAGCGAACAAGAAGCTGGAATAACTCTATCAGCCGGGAATCAAAATAGCTATTCAACGTGCAGCATCTATTATGACCTTGGCATCATTCATTTGGCAGGTAATTCCAGGTGACTCTCTGTTCTGGACTCTGCAAATGCATCTGGTTTTGTGACATTTTTCTGCTTCCATTTTTCTGTACTAGTTTTTCATTACAAATAGGAAGTGCTGCTGCAGCCACGGGATCTAACCCTTGAAAATGTCAAGGTCACCCAGTGGCTGAGGAAAGCACTCCGGAACTCCTTAAGCAGTTATACAGCATCTACACTCAAATGACACAATAAACCACAGTTTGTGCAACTGGTTGTTATTAGTTTCCTATAGGGATTCTCAGCCTTGTTGAGTCACAAAATGGCTGCCGTAGAGGTAGGCAATCACCAAATAGTGGGAGGTTTTAAGCCAAGGATTTCCTAATAATGGACTTTCCATGTAGACCCCAAATGCACTCTCCTTGTAGACCTTAAAATGATTTCTTGGGGATCTTTTAAAGCACTTCCTACTCTTATGAGGTGGTGAAAAAGCCAGGATAAACCTTTTACTTTGTTGAAGGAGCAAGGAGGAGGCATAAAACACATTGGTTGGCTCCATGACACCTGGGTACCATATTAGGGATATCTGGTCTGCCAGACCAGAGAGCCAGTTTGGTGTAGTGGTTAGGAGTGCGGACTTATAATCTGGTGAGCCAGGTTCGATTCTGCACTCCCCGACATGCAGCCAGCTGGTTGACCTTGGGCTCCCAGCTGGTTGACCTTGGGCTCCCTACGGCTCTGATGAAGCTGTTCTGACCGAGCAGTGATATCAGGGCTCTCTCAGCCTCACCTACCTCACAGGGTGTCTGTTCTGGGGAGAGGAAAGGGAAGGCAACTGTATGCCGCTTTGAGCCTCCTTTGGGGAGAGAAAAGCGGCATATAAGAACCAGCTCTTCTTCTTCTTCATGTGGAAAGTTAATTCTAGCTTGTCTGTTTCTTTCCCCCTCTCTCCACAGGAAACATGTCTTCCTTATATTACCATCTCTATAGAAATGTTGTCGTAACAACTAACTAGGGTTTGCCTAGCCACACTTTGGAAACCACGGTTTCCTTTGATCTTGACATATGGTCAATGTTCCCAAACTTTTCTTTTGTGTGGATTCTGTGCGCCTAAAAAGGAAGGTAAGTGATAAATTGTCAAGCCAGCAATGATGCTCTTTTCAAGATATGGCCGCTTCAGTCAAGCTGAAGAGCTGTCAAGAGAAAGATCTCTGTGGCTCTGTGATAAAGCGGGAGGAGGCATTTCTTTCACAAAGATAAACAAGTTCTTATCCTGATGGCGGGAGCAGCTGAAACAGCCAACAGTTTTAATCTGCCACAATCAAAGTGTTTATGTTTCATGCTCCTTGCTCACTGTATTTTCCATTAATGTGCCGAAGGCCATTTCCAAATAAAATTATGCCATGGAGGAAAAACGTTAAGTAGCACAAAAGCAACAGAAGGCAACTGAAAAGCAGCACTAGAAACTTTGCTGGCAGCACCAACGTAGCCCTGAAAATCAGCAACAAGAATTCTGCTAGAACACTGGATGGAATTAAATGATAGGTAAAGGTAAAGGTATCCCCTGTGCAAGCACCGGGTCATGTCTGACCGTTGGGGTGACGCCCTCTAGTGTTTTCTTGGCAGACTCAATACGGGGTGGTTTGCCAGTGCCTTCCCCAGTCATTACCGTTTACCCCCCAGCAAGCTGGGTACTCATTTTACCGACCTCGGAAGGATGGAAGGCTGAGTCAACCTTGGGCTGGCTGCTGGGATTGAACTCCCAGCCTCATGGGCAAAGTTTTCAGACGGCTGCCTTACCACCCTGCACCACAAGAGGCTCTTAATTAAATGATAGAAAGGACCAGATTGACAAATACTTAAGGGAAAACACAGAGTTGGGCAACAGATGAATTAATTAGGCATAAAAAAAACCCTGGTGCTACAAAAGCCCTTTTATTCATGGCTACCCAACTCACTAATGCAGGGGTAGTCAAACTGCAGCCCTCCAGATGTCCGTGGACTACAATTCCCAGGAGCCCCTGCCAGCATTTGCTGGCAGGGGCTCCTGGGAATTGTAGTCCACAGACATCTGGAGGGCTGTAGTTTGACTACCCCTGCACTAATGTATTTGGGTTTTTTTATTTTAGTGTCTACGAGTTATTAGTATACTAATTCCGTAATGCGCTAGCTCATGGTTTGGTGTGGGTTTAGTGTCTCACTTGGAAGCTGGCAATCCTGAGAGGAGGTCTCTCTATGTACAGCAGTTTTGACCCTAGTCAGGTTTATGTACACCTAGGTAGTGTGGAATTTTGGGCCACTAGCTTCAGTCCTTAACCTGAAGGTCATAGCCCCATGGAGAGAGCGAGAGAGAGCTCAGTGGAACCATTTAGAAGCCTACTCCTGTTCCTTAATTTTTCCCTATGTTGTTGTGCTTTCTGGTGTGCTGCGGTATCCCACTGGGGATAACTGGGGATAAAGGTGGGACAGAAATGAATACATTTCTGAATGGCATAAGTTAGTCCCTCCTTCCAGTCTTAGAACTTACTGACAGTTGGGGATTTTTGTTAAAATGTGCTGACAGGTAATGTTACCCGTCTATTAACATATTGTTTCTGTAGTGGTGTAGTGGTTAGGAGTGCGGACTTCTAACCTAGCATGCTGGGTTTGATTCTGCGCTCTCCCACATGCAGCCAGCTGGGTGACCTTGGGCTTGCCATGGCACTGATAAAACTGTTCTGACAGAGCAGGAATATCAGGGCTCTCTCAACCTCACCCACCTCACAGGGTGTCTGTTGTGGAGACAGGAAAGGGAAGGCAATTGTAAGCCGCTTTGAGCCTCCTTCGGGTAGAGAAAAGCAGCATATGAGAATCAACTCGTCTTCTTCTTCAATAATATCAGGGCTCTCTCAGCCTCACCTCCCTCCGAGGGTGTCTGTTGTGGGGAGAGGAAAGGGAAGGCGATTGGAAGGCGCTTTGAGCCTCCTTCGGGTAGAGAAAAGCGGCATATAAGAACCAACTCTTCTTCTTCTATTAGGGAGTTTTGAGTAAATTAATAAGCAATAATCTTCAACAATGAGGGATACCAGTACATAATACATTGGGGAGGGATAGATTCTATTCAGTTGGTAAGCTAGAATGTATTTTGTTAGAAACAAAATGTGGTATTTTGTTTACTAAATCAGACCAGACAGTACTGGGGAATTTGTACATTTTGGGGGGAGGGTCATGCTAGGTTCAACTCAGATATATCTATGTACAGTATACTCCAGGGTACAGTCTGGTAATTCTACTAATCTCTAGGATCTACTTCCACTGTAAAATTCCCCCTCCCCCATTTTCCCAGTATACAAATATTTATCCTGCTTTTTTTTTCTCTTTTCTAATCCTTGTCTTTTCCAACTCTCTGGGCTGTAATACATTGAAATAAGATGAGGAAAGGCAGACTAATTAGCAGGAAGCTCATGGAAGCCGATGCCACTGGAGGTAAATATTTATCCTTAACTCTGCAAAAATTTTAAAAAGGAAGAAAGTTTTCTTTCATTCTGTTAGTGGGGAAAAAATATTGCTAGCATGCCGATTTCATACGTCTCTTAATTAGGCTACTTAATCAGAATACTTTTGATCTGAACCCCTTTGTTCCTCATTGGAATCTACAGGGCATTCACTGAGCTAAGATTTAACCCCACGGAAATCCAGATACACTTGCTCTGAGGCTTACAAAGAAGGAAGAACTTTACTTTTAAAACTTACCTGGGGGAAAAAAAGTCCCATTGATGTTATCTCCCAACAAGGCTTGATTGAATAAATCAGGGTAGTCAAACTGCCGGCCCTCCAGATGTCCATGGACTACAATTCCCATGAGCCCCTTCTGGCAGGGGCTCATGGGAATTGTAGTCCATGGACATCCGGAGGAGCACAGGTTGACTCCCCCCGGAATAAATGACACTTGTCAGAATGCTTTAACTGGTGAGAACTTTTAAACCAGGGGTAGTCAAACTGCGGCCCTCCAGATGTCCATGGACTACAATTCCCAGGAGCCCCCTGCCAGCATTCGAATTCGCTGGCAGGGGGCTCCTGGGAATTGTAGTCCATGGACATCTGGAGGGCCGCAGTTTGACTACCCCTGTTTTAAACTATTTGTTCGCCAATCTGGAAAAATAAGGCTTCTACGTGCTGGGGCAGTTTGAAGGCAGATCTAGGTATTCCCCCCAAAAAGGCCCTGCTATGGTAGACTGTTCATGCACTGGAGGTTTCATGCCGGGCTGCAGGCTGGAGTTTTAGTAATGGCAGGTTGCCCCACCTCTTCCTGCACCCACATGAGGGAGCATTTGGCCCAGTGAGCCTCATCTGCCCCTGATCTGTGCTCCTGCATGGGAGCTGGGGCAGTGAAGTTCCCAGTGCGTAAACGGTCATAAAGAGCATCTCTGAGTCTCAGTTCCCTTCTGCTCCCCTGCCACATGGGGCAATGGGCCATTTTATCACTTTTCTCCACCTCACGGCCAACGCTGTGGAGAAGAGGGAGGGAAACATACTGGATGACCAGGAGAAGGGCCTGTGGTTCACTATCTGCTCTAAATGAAGAAGGTCCCAGGTTCTATCCCTGGTCTCTCCGGATTAAAGCATCAAATAGTAAATAGATAAAAGGACCAAATTGTAGGTGCCACGAAAGACCTCTGCCAACCCTGGTGAGTTCCTGGTGAGTTCAGAAAGAACTGATCTTGATAGGATTGATCTTGGAGCCAGCATGGTGTCATGGTTAAGAGCCAGCTGGGTGTAGTGGTTAAGAGCAGCGGTTTCTAATCAGGTGAGCCAGGTTTGATTCCCTGCTCTTTTTCCACATGCAGACAGCTGGGTGGCCCTGGGCCAGTACAGTTCTTTCAAAGCTCTCTCAGCCCCACCTACCTCAAAGGGTGTCTGTTGTGGGGAGAGGAAGGGAAAGCGATGGTAAGCTGCTGTGAGACTCCTTCAGATAATAAAATGTGGGGTACCCAATACCGTTCTTCTTCCACTTGAACTGTTTTCTTATTCTGTAACCCTAGTCCTGTTGCATTGCTTATTGGATAGTGTGTGCAGTCTGATTGAAAGCTATCATCCACTTTGAGTCTCAGTGAGAAAGAAGGTGCTTAGAAAACTAGAGAGCCAGCATGGTGTAGGAGTTAAGAGTGGCGGTTTCTCATCTGGTGAGCCAGGTTTGATTCCTTGCTCCTCTGCATGCAGCCTTCTGGGTGACCTTGGGCTGTTCTGACCAAGCAGTCCTATCAGAAGCTCTCTCAGGCTCACCTCCCTCACAGGTTGTCTGTTGTGGGGAGAGGAAAGGGAAGGCAGTTGTCAGCCGCTTTGAGCCTCCTTCGGGTAAAGAAAAGCGGCATATAAGAACCAACTCTTCTTCTTCAGTAATATCAGGTCTCTCTCATCACCTCCCTCACAGGTTGTCTGTTGTGGGGAGAGGAAAGGGAAGGCGATTGTCAGCTGCCTTGAGATTCCTTCGGGTAGAGAACAGCGGCATATAAGAACCAACTCTTCTTCTTCAGTAATATCAGGGCTCTCTCATCACCTCCCTCACAGGGTGTCTGTTGTGGGGAGAGGAAAGGGAAGGCGATGGTAAGCTGCTTTGACACTCCTTCGGGTAGAGAAAAGTGGCATATAAGAAACCAGATCTTCTTCTTCAGTAATATCAGGGCTCTCTCAGCCCCACCTACCCCACAGGGTGTCTGTTGTGGGGAGAGGAACGGAAGATGATGATAAGCCACTTTGAGACTCCTGCAGGTAGTGAAAAGCATGGTATAAAACCCAACTCTTCTTCTTTTTCTTCTTTCCCAACCAGCAGAAATGCTTCATGAGATCCAACTTTCTCCTTCTCGCTAATTAATTTTTTTTTCAACACATAACAAGGGTTGTGGGAACAGTGCTGGGTTAGCAAGAAATAATAACACAGACTAGTATGTTCATCATCTTAATAGCATTTAGCTTGAGTCGTAAAGAAATCCCTGATCTTTATTGCTCAGCGGAGTATTCCTGCCATTGCTAATGAAGAATACTTCAACTGCTACCAAAACAGTTACCAAAGAAGGGAAAGACAAATGTAATTACTTTTAAGGAAAAGTTTACAATCATCAGTCCTACTAAATGCATGGATTACCTGGGGAATTGTCACTTTCCCAGCCCACAGAAGGTGGGGTGGGGGTCAAATGGCATACTTATAGCCACAGGCCAGATCCCTGAGAGGGGCTAAAGTGCATGTAAATTGCTCCACTCCATCAAATGAAAAATCACAAAGCAGGTTTATGAAAAAGACTTTAAACTGCTGATGGGAACCTGCGCCCCTTCGGCTCAGTTTGCAGTTCTATCAAAATCACAAGCTGTTGTGGGAAGAGGGGGGGGGCCCTGGGAGGATCCCAAAGGAGTGTCCAACCCCACACCCACCCCTCCTTCCCTCTTCAGCCCCAGAGAAGAAGCTTAACTGGCTGGCACCATGCTGGCCTTGATCAGGAGGGGTCCACAGCACCTTCCCCGGGCCTCCTAGGCAAGTCTCTCTTTGTCCGGATCATGCCCTTCCGTACGGCCAACTATGAAGCATGAAGGGCCCAGGCAGAGTGAACAGAAAAATGAAATTAAGAAATACCGCACTTACTCAAAGTCAAGATTAGGTTTTCTAACAGGTGTGAAAACAGGAGGAACCCTCTTTCATTTTCATGCAAATTATGGTTATAACCAATATAAATATATATTAGTTTCATGTTGCGTGTAACATTTTTAAGGGGATCGCTTTATGCTCAGGGCCCTCTGAGTAAATCCTGTACTCTAGCAATTAACTAAGTGAGAGATGTTTAAGAAAACAGGTAGCAGAATTAGCAACTGGTGCCCCATGACTGGAGAAGTGAAATGAGATGCCTCCGGCAAGCCTTTGTGGGCTCCCACTTGAAGAAGAAGAAGTTGGTTCTTATATGCCACTTTTCTCTACCTGAAGGAGGCTCAAAGCAGCTTACATTTGCCTTCCCTTTCCTGTCCCCACAACAGACACCCTGTGAGGTAGGTGAGCCCTGATATTACTGAAGAAGAAGAGATGATTCTTATATGGTTCTTTTCTCTACCTGAAGAAGGCTCAAAGCAGCTTACATTCGCCTTCCCTTTCCTCTCCCCACAACAGACACCCAGTGAGGGAGCTGAGGCTGAGAGAGCCCTGATATTACTGAAGAAGAAGAGTTGGTTCTTATATGCCACTGGCTGTACCCTGATTGGCCCTATTCCAACTTGGACAGCCAAACACGTTCCATCCCCAAGTCTGTTTCACAAATATATAGAGGAACCATGGATTGATAAGGATAAATAAATTGCAGGCAGAAAGTTCCGAATTCAATCCCCAGGTCTCCAAAGAAAAGGATCAAGCGCTGTGAAAGTTTCCTACCTGGAGAGCCACTGTCAGGTCAGAGTAGACAATATTGCCTTGAATAAAAGAGCATCATGTGGGTTTGCATATTATGATTATGATTATTATGATTGATTATTGTTATGATTATTATTTATTTAATTTATAGGCTGCCTTCTTCCAAGGACTCAAGCTGGTTTACATAAAACAATCCCCATAAAACCCCAATCCCCCAACCAACTCAATCCCTGACAAACCAAGATGGCAAAACCCCTCCTACCTCCCGCAGTCATCCATCGAGGGGCTTGACCGGTGGTATAGTGAAGCATGAGCTTTGGGCTGATCCTGCGTTGAGCAGGGGGTTGGACTAGATGGCCTGTATGGCCCCTTCCAACTCTATGATTCTAGGATTCTATGATTTTATGGCCTGTGTGGCCCCTTCCAACTCTATGATTCTAGGATTCTATGATTTTATGGCCTGTGTGGCCCCTTCCAACTCTATGATTCTAGGATTCTATGATTTTATGGCCTGTGTGGCCCCTTCCAACTCTATGATTCTAGGATTCTATGATTTTATGGCCTGTGTGGCCCCTTCCAACTCTATGATTCTAGGATTCTATGATTTTATGGCCTGTGTGGCCCCTTCCAACTCTATGATTCTAGGATTCTATGATTTTATGGCCTGTGTGGCACCTACCAACTCTATGATTCTAGGATTCTATGATTTTATGGCCTGTGTGGCACCTACCAACTCTATGATTCTAGGATTCTATGATTTTATGGCCTGTGTGGCCCCTTCCAACTCTATGATTCTAGGATTCTATGATTTTATGGCCTGTGTGGCACCTACCAACTCTATGATTCTAGGATTCTATGATTTTATGGCCTGTGTGGCCCCTTCCAACTCTATGATTCTATGAGGAGGGCCCATTGATTATAACCTGGCTTCAACTGTAGACCTGGCAGAAGAGCTCTGTTTTACAGGCCCTGCGGAACTATGTCAGCTCTGTCAGAGCCCTCAGCTCATTCCACCAGGTCAGGGCCATGTCCAATAAGGCCTTGGCCTGTGTCGAGGCCAGGTGTACTTCTCTAAGGCCAGGGATCTCTAACTGCTTAGTACCTGCTGTGCGAAGAGCCCAGCGGGGAGCATAAGGAGACATGTGGTCCCTCAGATAGGCTGGGCCCAAGCCGCCAATGACCTTAAAGGTCAGAACCAAAACCTTGAACCTGATCAGGCCATAACTGATAGCCATTGAAGCTGCCTCCGCACTGGCTGGATACAATGCCACAGTCTGTGGAAGGAGCTTTTTATTAAAAAAATAATAATAATTTACAGTTTGTGGAAGGAGCTTTTTTTAAAAACTGATATTTATTTTTAACATTTAGATGACATCTCTCCAGAGACCGGCTTCTGCCTCCTCACTAGAAGCTTTTAAAGTTAAAGAAATGAAAGCTTTGGGAGAAAAAGAACAGTGCACAGAATTGAACAGGTCTTTGCCAAATTAGATAAGGGCTGGGAAGCTTCCCAGAGTATGGCTGAGCAAGCTCAAGGTCTAGGCACAGCTTCCCCCCACCTCTTGAGGCTCTGGAATCACTATGGTGTGAGAATCCACAGATGGTCCCAATAAAGTAGCTTATTAAGACATCGCTCGGATCATAATGGGGTCCTTGCTAAGATGGGAGGGGGGTCCTACACAAGCACCCCTTATCAGCTCCACAGCCCCCCCCCCCAAGCACCTCATGGTTTCAGGCATGAATGGCCCTTGTTGACAAAATGGGTCTGAACCTTCATGGCCTGAGATAGTTCCCAAGGCAATAACTGGAGGGGATGGGAAGCAGGCTTTCACACCTAGGATCGAAGAAGAAGAAGAAGAGTTGGTTCTTATATGCCACTTTTCCCTACCCGAAGGAGGTTCAAAGCGGCTTACAGTCGCCTTCCCTTTCCTCTCCCCACAACAGACACCCTGTGAGGTGGGTGAGGCTGAGAAAGCCCTGATATTACTGCAGAAGAAGAAGAGTTGGTTCTTATATGCCGCTTTTCTCTACCCAAAGGAGTCTCCAAGCAGCTTACAGTTCCCTTCCCTTTCCTCTCCCCACAACAGACACCCTGTGAGGGACGTGAGGCAGAGGGAGCCCTGATATTACTGAAGAAGAAGAGCTGGTTCTTATATGCCGCTTTTCTCTCCCCGAAGGAGTCTCAAAGCAGCTTACAGTCGCCTTCCCTTTCCTCTCCCCGCAACAGACCTCCTATGAGGTGGGTAAGACTGAGAGAGCCCTGAGATTACTACTCGGTCAGAACAGCTTTATCAGAGCTGTGGCAAGCCCGCGGTCCCCCAGCTGGCTGCATGTGGTGCAGGAGGAGACTAAGGGATCAAAGACACTATAACAAAATGGGCATGGGGAATTGAGAGAGACATGTCAAGAATGCTAAACAAAATACATGGCAAAAATACCAATCGCTCATGGTTTTGACACATGGGAATGCTCACTGTTCCCTGAAGCCATAGAAATCACCTTCCGGATGTGTTTGTTTAGGAGCATCTGACTTCACATTACACCCCAGAGCTTAAAAAAAAATTAAACCATAATTCTCTAAAATCTCATTTTATACTTCAAGCTAAAGATGAATAGTTCAAAGAAATGATATTTGATTCATGATACACCTGAGCCCCACGAGTCCTGGCTATTCATATTCTTCGCAGAAAATTACAAATTCTGTCAGCTACTTCAGGTGAAACGATATTTTAGGGAGGGCGCATTGTTGTCACGGCAACCATTTCCCTCATCTCTTCTTCCTCGCATGATATGTTGTCACCTGGCGATGAGTTTCTCTGGCGTCACTCCACTTCATGGGCTACCACATAAAATGGTGGAGAAGGTATTCAGTATGCAAGGCTCTCACTCATAGAATCATAGAGTTGGAAGGGACCTCCAGGGCCATCTAGTGTAGATGGCCACAAGAGCCAAGCACCTACACAATCCCTTCTGTCCACCCACTTACAATCTGCCTAAATTCACAGGACTAGCATTAGGTGCGAAGTTCTGTCCAACCCATCGTGACCCCATGGACAATGATCCTCCAGGCCTTTCCGTCCTCTACCATTCCCCGGAGTCCATTTAAGTTCGCACCGACTGCTTCAGTGGCTCCATCCAGCCACCTCATTCTCTGTCGTCCCCTTCTTCTTTTGCCCTCGATCGCTCCCAGCATTAGGCTCTTCTCCAGGGAGTCCTTCCTTCTCATGAGGTGGGCAAAGTATTTGAGTTTCATCTTCAGGATCTGGCCTTCTAAGGAGCAGTCAGGGCTGCTCTCCTCTAGGACTGACCGGTTTGTTCGCCTTGCAGTCCAAGGGACTCGCAAGAGTCTTCTCCAGCACCAGAGTTCAAAAGCCTCAGTTCTTTGACGCTCGGCCTTCCTCATGGTCCAACTTTCACAGCCAGTGTATACCAAATTATAATTCCAACAGTTGTCATGAGCAGCTGTATTGCATGTTTTTCTTGCAGAGTCTCATTCAGTGTGTAGAACTTGGTGTTTGCTGCAACCTTTCTATATCCTGAGATATCACTGGGCACTGCTTGAAGCATGGCTTACCAACCAGATGGGCTAGAAACTTCTTCTTCTTTTTAAAGAAAGAAATTGTGATTTTTGTGCATTGGAATTTTCTTTCCTTCTCTTTCCTTGCTTGCTTGTTTTCTTGCCTTGCTTTCTGTTCTGGTAATTAGCGTATCCTTTCTCTTGGAAGCCCTTATTTGCTATCCTTTGTGTTATTGGCCTTTGTCATCACTGTAAATAAACACGGGATTGAATAGTAAATATCCATTTTTTTGTGGGTGAGTTCTCATTTTAATACTCTTTTCTCTTTATGTCCTATCTGCTACTCATTTCTCAGTGGCTTCAAGGGAAAATGCATTTCTGGCCGCAGTCTTTTGTTTCTCACTGGGGTGGGATATTGACGGACTGTAAGGGATGATTTCTGCCATATTTCAGACAGACAGGAGAAGGGTTTTGCAGGCACAGCGTGTATTTGGATGCAGCATGGCAAAATGGGACCAAATAAATAATTTATTTAGACTCTACCTTCCTTCCCAACAAGAACCCAGAGCAGCTTGTATCGTTATCTTCTCCAACTATGTGAGATTGAAAATGCAGGAGTGGCCCAACGTTACCCAGTGAGGTTCCATGGCATAGCGGGGACTCAAACCCAGGTCTCCCAGTGCCTAGTTTGATGCTCTAACCACTATACCACACTATCATTTATTTATCATGCATAGTATGAAATGTAGATTAGTTTGATCTATCGCATTTCCAATAGCCACTTATGGCTGGTGAAAAAATTGGACAAGAGAAGAATCAATTCATTTGAATTCAGGTTATATCCATTGTATACGGCACTGGTCAGACCACACCTGGAGTACTGTGTGCAGTTCTGGAGGCCTCACTTCAAGAAGGACATCGATAAAATTGAAAGGGTATAGAGGAGGGCGACAAAGATGATCTGGGGCCAAGGGACCAAGCCCTATGAAGATAGGTTGAGGGACTTGGGAATGTTCAGCCTGGAGAAGAGGAGGTTGAGAGGGGACATTATAGCCCTCTTTAAGTATTTGAAAGGTTGTCACTTGGAGGAGGGCAGGATGCTGTTTCTGCTGGCTGCAGAGGAGAGGACACACAGTAATGGGTTTAAACTTCAAGTACAACGATATAGGCTAGATATCAGGAAAAAGTTTTTCACAGTCAGAGTAGTTCAGCAGTGGAATAGGCTGCCTAAGGAGGTGGTGAGCTCCCCCTCACTGGCAGTCTTCAAGCAAAGGCTGGATACACACTTTTCTTGGATGCTTTAGGATGCTTTGGGCTGATCCTGCGTTGAGCAGGGGGTTTGACTAGATGGCCTGTGTGGCCCAACTCTATGATTCTATGATTCTAGGTGTTGGAGAAGGCTTCTGCGGGTTCCATGGACAGCAAAAGTCACAAACAAGGAAATACAATGGATAAAGTTGAGAATTGACATTTATTGCTCAATGTTTTTATTTTCTCCATCTGGATCTGATATGACATTAGTAAGAATGATCCCCCTTTACTGATTTAGTGGCCAAATTCATGTGCCTATTCAATGGTAAAACAACCTATCTCTGCATCGAAATAGTGCCACTTCTTTCTGATCATGTACGGAAGCAGGAAGTGCCCATTTTTAAAACCAATCCTGTTTATATGCAGCCTTCCAACTCCTGCTATGTCATTCACCAGCAAAGAGCAAGAAGACACAAGATCTATCCAACAGTGCCTCTGCCTCTGAGTAATACTGAGAGGAGACTCATTGGCGACCAGCCTCCTCTGGATATGCAAAATTCAGTCCCCTTTTCCAGAGAGGATAAGCCAAGTAGCTTAACTCTTAAAACAGCATCCTTGCTCAGGCATAAGTTCCCGTGGGCACAATGTGCAGAGACCACATAGAAGCAGCAGCAGGCACAAGATATATATATATATTTAGAATCCTGTTTCCTGCAGGCAAACTTGGTGAGCCTCTCACTTGAGATTGCTTGTCCATGTCTAGAGGGTGGACTGGTCCTTTGACAGGAATGTCCCTGCAGAGATACTGCCTTGGAGGCCACTGGCAGACAGCAACAAAGATGTACTGAGGATGCTCGTTGTCCTGCACTGCTGTCCACTGATGGTGGCGCAGAAGAAGAGGAGAGGCAGGTCTACGCTCACCCTCGCTGTCACTGCTGGAAAGGCCGGCAACGAGCAACCCCTATCAGAGCCACTTTGCTTAGCTTATTCCAGGGCCATTCCTACTAGCCCAATCTGCTCACCCATTCCGCCGCTAAATCCTGGACAGCCACAGAGTTCAATTCTAACTTCAGGATATGTCAAAAGGAAATCTGTCTCTCAAAAGTTTCTAACCTGGAGATCTTTATTAGTCTCTAAGATGTTCCTGCAGAACAAGGTGGCTGCCCACCTTAAACGACCTCCACGTAGGAGGAGGAGGAGGAGGAGGAGAAGAAGGAGGAGGAGGAGGAGGAGAAGAAGAAGAGTTGGTTCTTATATGCCGCTTTTCTCTACCCGAAGGAGGCTCAAAGCAGCTTACAATCAGCTTCCCTTTCCTCTCCCCACAACAGACACCCTGTGGGGTGGGAGAGGCTGAGAGAGCCCTGATATCACTGCTCGGTCAGAACAGTTTTATCAGTGCTGTGGCCAGCCCAAGGTCACCCAGCTGGCTGCATGTGGGGGAGTGCAGAATTGAACCCAGCATGCCAGATGAGAAGTCCGCACTCCTAACCACTACACCAAACTGGCTCAGCTGGGTGTAGTTATTCAGAGTGCGGACTTCTAATTTGGTGAGCCGGGTTTGATTCTCCGTTCTTCCTCCACATGGAGCCAGCTGGGTGAACTTGGGCTCGCCAAAGCACTGATAAAGCTGTTCTGACAGGGTGTCTGTTGTGGGGAGAGTAAAAGGAAGGTGACTGTAAGCCGCTTGGAGACTCCTTTGAGTAAAGAAAAGTGGCATATAAGAACCAACTCCTCCTCCTCCTCCTCCTCCTCCTTCAAAACTTCAGAAATCCCATGCAATCCCATGGCCACTTAATGACTTGCCCAATAAAACCTAAGGCATAAATACTTCAATTCAGAGAGGGAATGGGCAGGCTTTTAACACACCTTGGCAACACCTACTAGGTTCTTCCGGGCAGGGTGCACAAAGAAAGAAAAAGCTTCTGTTGCAATTTATAAATGAGAAGGACGCACCAAATGAACTCTGAGTGTGCTTTGAAATAACCAGGTGTTTGATCTGCACGAAGCACCAGGGACCTTGTCTGCATTAACTCAAAGTGCATAGAGTTCAGTGCATGTTAAAAGGGGTTAGTGCATTAACGTCCCTTGACTTCAACGCTTTGCAGGGCTCACTTTGTGAGCTCATCTTCTGGTCACTTGAATAAAATTTCCCATTGGAATGCCAGCCTAGAAAAGAGGCTGCAAAAAAAAAAAAAATCCTATCATACCCAAATTAATTGGATTGATCTTAATTAGGATCTCAGCTTTATTGGGAAATCTCCTAGGGAACCCTGACTAATGAGAATGGATGTTGGATGACTACTGATTAACTAGAAGATTGCTAGCATGTGCTCGGTTTAATGAACGAAGCCCGGACAGCAATGAATCCAACATATGGCTTTGGAACCATTGAACTCGGCCCTGTTCAGGCAGTCTGTGCTGAACACCACACCCTCCCTCGATCTGAATTAGCACAGCAGACATGCAGAGCGTTCAATAAGAGAGAGACGTCTTGGTTGGTGGCAAAACTCATCCTTCTGGCGAAAGGTACTGATTCCAGATCTTGGACTCTTCAGATAAAATGATCTTGGAGAGAAGAACAAGCTGGGAGAACTAGTGTCGGTCAAAGTTGGGGAGGGACCCATGATCAGTGGTGGTACATTTGCTTTGCATGCAGAAGATGCAATCCTTGATGACTCCAATTAAAAGGACCAGATGGAGAGCTGCTGCCAACCAGGGTGGGCAATATTAATGTAGATTGACTAACGAGGCTGACTCAGCATAAGGCATCTTCATGTTCCCATATAACTGAAAGGATTTACCTAGTTAGTGATGGCACAGGACGGTGTCATAGGCTATAATACCTTGGCAGGCTTTGGCATTTCCCAGATGATTTCTGCAAGGTGATTCAAATATATTGACACATATAGAAAGGTGATGATCAATATTATTATTCATCATTTATTTAGCATATTTTTAAAATCTTGTCCTGCTTCCAAAAAGCTCAGGCTGCCATGCAGAAGCCCTTTTCCTCCATTCTATTGTTGCAGAGGTATGTTGTGCTTAGAAGGGGTGAATGGATTGAGTTTGCCCAGGCAGTTTTCATGGCAGTGTGGAAATCTTAGAATCCTAGAGTTGGAAGGGGCCATGCAGGCCATCTGGTCCAAACTCCTGCTCCATGCAGGATCAGCCTAAAGCAGCCAGAATAAGTATCTGTCCAGCTGCTGCTTAGAATCATAGAATCCAGCCATAGACCATTTATGCACTGGGAACTTCACTGCCCCAGTTCCCATGCAGGAGAAAAAATCGGGGGCAGATGAGGAGCACTGGGCCAAATGCTCCCCCTTGTAGGTGCAGGAAGAGGTGGGGCTACCTGCCATGACTAAAACTTCAGCCTGCAGCCCGGCATTAAACCTCCAGTGCATAAATGGTCATAAAGTTGGAAGGGGCCATGTGGGCCATCTGGTCCAAACTCCTGCTGCATGCAGGATCAGCCTAAAGCAGCCAGAATAAGTATCTGCCCAGCTGCTGATTAGAATCATAGAATCCAGTCATAGAGTTGGAAGGGGCCATACAGGCCATCTGGTCCAAGCCCCTGCTCCGTGCAGGATCTTGTTGGTTACTAAGGTGCTACTGGGTCTCCCTTACAAAAATGCAGCTGGGTAAAAATGTTAAAACTATCCTTGGGTTCTTGGCCCAATGGTATTCTGCAGGCTTTGCATGACGAAGGTCCCAGGTTCAGTCCCTAAAATCTCCAATCAAAAGGATAAGGTAGTTGTGAAGGCCCTGGAGAGTTAATGACAGACAATACTGACCTTGACAGACCAACAGTCTGAGTCGGTACAAGGCAGCTTGGCGTAGTCATTTTGTCACATTTAGGATATCACACAATTTTGCATGCCTTTGTTCCCCCAAAGATCTGTATTTTTAGAAGTGTACTAGATTCCAGTTGAGCTGCTAGATTCCAAAATGTTATCTATGGCAAACTTGAAGCTTAAAATTCTTGACTGTAGCCATGAAATCAAGTCAGATCTTCCTTGTTCAGTCTGGCTCATCTTTAAAAGTTGATGCTACTGAATCTTAACAGGACCTTGCGATCCTGTGCATGAATGCTCAGTAATCACGTAGACTGGATGATTGATGGGGCTGTTAAACGGCTGTCAAACATCACCGTTCGTAATTCCAAACAGTGCCCATCTTCTGTAACGTTGCCTGGTAGGTCTGCTTAAAATAACAATGAATTATCTTGGGTTTGATAATGTAGTACTGCAAAGATGAAACAGAGTAATTAGGGAAATTAGGACAGGATCCCTCCAGGGCACAAAGGTTTCCCAATACAATGAGGTGCATCAGCAAGATACGAACATGAAATCTCAGACGATCTTATTATTTATTTAGAAAATGGGCATGTTGCCTCACTGAGGACCTCCTCCAGGTATCTTACAAACCAATATAAGATGAGAAGCATAAAATTATCATTAATAATAAGGTGGCATAAAAACTGAGCAGTAAAACATTAATTATCCAAAAACTATAGTCATAAAACATGTTCCTCATGCTAGAAGGGGAACCAGAAAGAAGGTTTAAAAAGACAGAACATCTGCGTTAAAAAGCCAAGATAAAAATGAATGTTTTGACCTGGTGTGAAAAGGCGAGTAAAGTAGTTGCCAGGAAAACCTCAAGGGGAGGACATTTCAAAGGGGAGGGATCACTGCTGAAAAAGATCTGAGCCTGATTACTGCCTGCATCATCGCCTGCAGGGGCTTGCCGGGATTTTTCGTTTTTATCCTGCCTTTCCTCCAAGGGGCCGAGTCATGTTTTCCTGATGCTCCCTAAAGCAGCAGCCTTCAGCTTTCTAGATGTGAGACAACCCCGTTAGCTCCCAGGCGTCATGGAGCTACAAGCACATCCCAGGAAGTCACACGGCAGAGTCATGTGCTAAAACAGAAGGCCATATGGTAAAAATGAAAGATAGCAGGGATGTTTTTCTTGTTATTAGGTGCAAAGTCATGTCCGACCCATCGCGACCCCATGGACAATGATCCTCCAGGCCTTCCTGTCCTCTACCATTCCCCAAAGTCCATTTATGTTTGCACCGACTGCTTCAGTGACTCCATTCAGCCACCACATACATATATAGTATAAGCAGAACAATTGTAAAAACAAGCAGAAATACAGTTCCATAGGGATACAGTTCCATAGGGATTTCACAACCCACCTGAGGGCCCCAGTCCAAGAGCTGAAGACCTTTCATCACCTTTAGAAGAAAAAGAAGAGTTGGTTCTTATATGCCGCTTTTCTCTACCCAAAGAAGTCTCAAAGTGGCTTACATTCACCTTCCCTTTCCTCTCCCCACAACAGACACCCTGTGAGGGAGGTGAGGCTGAGAGAGCCCTGATATTACTGAAGAAGAAGAAGAAGAAAAGTTGGTTCTTATATGCCCCTTTCTCTACCCGAAGGAGTCTCAAAGTGGCTGACATTCACCTTCCCTTTCCTCTCCGTACAACAGACACCCTGTGAGGGAGGTGAAGCTGAGACAACACAAGATACTTGATTGGACTTGATCTACTGCTATCATTCCATAGCAACATTTTGCTCAGGTCTCTGGATACCTTGGTCCCTGGAGTTCTACAAAGTACATATTTTTCTGGGGGCCCACTGTGGCTCTCTATTGCCCTGCCTTGTATAGCAATACATATCCTTTCCCCTTAGACTTTACCTCTAATCTACTGGGTGAGCAATCAGGCAACCAAACAGCAAAGGGGAGAGACAAGTAGTCTATTGCAATTCTACGCTACAACCAGACTTGTGAGCCTCCAACCAATTTTTCCCAGATGTGCCTAAAATACCAGCTGGCCACATCCAGGTGAGCCACCAGAGTCTCCAAAGGTTGGAAATACCAACATGGAGGTCCTCAATTGGCTGCTCACATGGTCACTTATTGGTGAGAGTCATAGAATCATAGAGTTGGAAGGAGCCATACAGTCAATGACTTCAGCACTGGACAGCTCCCTACAATGTTTGTAAGGGGAAGGCATTGCCTCCATGGATCAGCATACAGAGCTCGTTGCCTTTTTTGCTTGTTGCTTTTTTGGATCACATTAGTATAGAGCCCCTTTACAGACGCAGGATGCTATAATGATTAGTGTGCTGGGTTGGGATTAGGAAGACCGAGGCTTAAATTCTCACTCAAGCATAAAGCACACAGCTACGATCCTGGAATGGTCACTCTCTCCTAGCTTAACCTCACACGGCTGCGGTGAAGCCAAAATGGAGAAAAGGGGGAGTTATGTACACTGCTTTCAGCTCCCTGGAGGAAATATGAGATAGATATTTAACATCCAGACATAGCTCGGATAAGCACGCTAGAACGGTTCTCTCTCTTTTTAAAAAAAAATCACATCCTATCAGATTTATGCTCGGATTAGATGGGCAGTTTCTGAGAAGGCTAAAACTAAACTTGTTTTAACTGCCAGAAAAAGATCTATATTTTATCTTAGCAAAAAACAAAAAAGACAAAAAAAAAGGCAGCCAGGAAAACGTCTGTTCTCCTCTTTAGTGATCCACTCAGTTAAGCCCTGCCAAGACTTCACACACTTTCACTTGTCAGATCTCTTTTAATAATGGATCAAAAAGTGTCACCATCATAGCCCAGAGCTGGCAAAAGAACATTAAATAAAAACCTCTACAGATATTACCTGAAGAGCTTAACAGGAGGAGGCAAAAGCCCAGCTTTTATACCCTGCTGAATTTAAAAATAACTTTTAGTGGTGTTATTATTTCATAGAGCAGAGCTCCTATATTCCCACAGTGGCTCACAACTTCTTGCTACCAGGTTCTTGATAGTGTATTTTCCTGTGGGTTGGTGATAAGTATTTCTGTCTATCATCTGTCTCCTTGGATAAGTGGATACGGAAGTATTAAAAGAGACTCCACATCATAAACTCTGTACTGTTTCAAGAGCGAAAACTTTTCTTAAAAATACTTCTAGTATTAATAGGAATCACATTTAGTAAATTAGTTTTTGATTCTCAAGGTGTTGTAAGCCATCCTGAGACCACTTGGAGATGAGCCCAAAAAGCCTAAAAATAAGTAAATAAATACACTTGGCTCTGATTTCCAATTAATGGGACATCCTTTTTTATAAAGGTAAAGGTATCCCCTGTGCAAGCACCGGGTCATATTTGACCCTTGGGGTGATGCCCTCTAGCGTTTTCATGGCAGACTCAATACAGGGTGGTTTGCCAGTGCCTTCCCCAGTCATTACCGTTTTTATAGGCCCCTCTAAAATGATCTCTTAGTTTCTCTTACACATGAAATGGACAGAAACAAAACGAAGAGAATACAGAGTCATCATTTTTATTCATAAAGAACCTTTTACACACACACACACATGCACACACATTAATTCTGAACACAGCCCCAGAACGCAGATCAAAATATCCACACAACAGGGCTATGTATAGAGAAAAAGGATTTTCCTACAAACCCAAGTGATCCTCTTGGTTTGCAGAAAAATCCAAAACACTTTTTTTTAAAAGGTGGTCTTTAACAAAACAAACTGAAGAAGTAAGGCATAGACCTGACAGCTCCAATTGAAAATGCCAACCAGATCTTGCAAGCGGAGGTGGTGGGAGACAGGGAAATGGCTGGAAAGTTGGGGTGTGTGTGTGAAGTGAACAAGAAAGTGGGAGACAAGGACAAGGCAATGAAACTCGAAGCCATCCTCCCAGTCAGGGTAATGAAGAAGGAGGGCTGATGCAAGGAAATGATGCAGTATTCACTTTCTGCTTCAGCCCCCCCCCCCCCCTTGATTCATAGCTGATTGTGGGGATCTGGCTAGCTGGAAGGCTGGGCAGGGACAAATAGGGAATGGAAAGTGAGGAGGGGAGAGAAAAGGGGAGAGAATAAGGGGGCTGGAAGAAGCAAATGGAGAGCGGGGGAAGAAATTAGGACGCGTGAGGGACTGGAAGGGAGAAGTGGTGATTGGGAAGTAAAATGGAGGAAAGGGTGAAAAGCCAGGGCCCATAAAAGACTGGAAGGGAAAATGGGGCTGAAGCAGTGAGAAATTGGGAGGACAGATGGGATCCCGCCTTGCAGTGAATCCTGCTGATCCCCCCAGACACATCTAACATTTACCCCAAATAACAAAGAACTTTGATGTGGGAGTTCAAATATAACCTCCAAAGTCATAACTTCATAAGAGGAAGTTCCACGTTGTTACCGGCACTTGAGAACAATTATCAGTCGAGAGCTCAGAAACTCAAGATATTTGCATTTGACTTCTCTGTTGCACTTACAGTCCCAGAAATCCAGGAGTCCTTCCTTTCACTCTCTCCTCCAAAGTAGCCCCCACAACCTGCCCTTTGCTTGCTTTATCCAGACTAAGTTGGGAGGGGAGGTTTTTTCTTTTTGAAACTGAGTGCATAAAGCCCTGACTGTTAATAGTTAAATCATAAGGTCACATATTTTACATTAAGGAAGAGATGTTGTGTATTCTGTACGTCAGTGGTTCTCAACCTGGGGGTCGGGACCCCTTTGGGGGTTGTATGACACTTTCACAGGGGTCGTGGCAGGGCAAGCAGCTTGGCCAGGAGGGCGCCATCCACACATCAGCCTTGCGGGGCAGAATGCGAGAGCATTCATCTGTTTGGAGCAGTGGAAAAGAGTGAGATCGGCATGGTGGGACAGGAGGCAGAACTGGAGAAACCCAGGAAAAAAACAAATTTAAATACAATCACAAACAATGGATCTTCAAGCCATTGATCAGTTTGGGTTTAATTTCTGCGAAAGAACACTTGCCTAATTTTATGGTTGGGGGTCACCCCAACATGAGGAACTGTATTAAAAGGACGCGGCATTAGGGAGGTTGAGAACCACTGCTCTACGTGCATTTCAAACAAGTCCAGCAGACTTGATTAATTTAAACACCCATTTTTTTGCTAATAATAATTTTACTATATTTATTGCCCACCCTTTTTCTACAGACTCAAGGCAGGGTAAATTAAAATAAGCTGACCTTCCATCTGGACATGGGGGAGCCAAACTGTGGCTCACCAGATGTCCATGAACTACAATTCCCATGAGCCCCTGGCAGAACTGGGAACCAGAACAATTGTTCCATCTGTCCTAATGTCCATAGCTCAGCAAGAACTCTTAATATGTTGCTATTGTCAGCAGAGTGCAGCCATTTGAAGTTTGCAGGCCGAGAATCAGCGAATGCCTGCGTTTCCTGAAACCTTACTGATAGAGATGTTGAAAGAGTATAATTCCCCCCTTTTCTTTTTTGGAGACATTAAAGCCGCGAGTAATCTAGTTCAAGACACTTCAGTGAAGAGGTTGGCAATGGATCAAATGCTCTTTGTTTCTGTTATAATGGTACTAAATCAGCACTAAGCAGAGTTAATTATAGAAAATGTGTATGAGGAGAAAATGTCACCCGCAGAAACAGCTGGTGCATCGACCTCCCGTCCTCTTTTTCTCTCTCATTGTAAGGTTTGGCGGGTCATCTCTTTTCTAATTTTGTGCGGGTTTTTTTTGCAAATTTTGCTCCTCGTCTCTGACTGTTTACAACACAAAGGTTCTAAACATGAAGACCCAGAAATGATGACATTGTTGATGAGATGGAGACCATGAACTAGAGGGGTTTCACTGCAGTCTCATTTGAAGCTAGAGGGTTGGAGCTAGACTAAACTTTCTATTGGCAGAATGGAACTTTCCGACCTACTTCCTCTTAATGTAGCCCACTAATCTCTGGCAAATGCTCCTCTGGGGGGAAAGGGGGCCCTGAGTAATGTCATGAGGGGGTATGATGGCCCCAGCCATTGGCCTCTCTGAGGCAAGGTTTTCCCTGTTCTTTCTTTTTTTCTGACCAAGCCACCCTAGTAATGTATTATTATTATTATTATTATTATTATTATTATTATTATTATTATTATTATTATTATTATTATTATTATTATTATTATTATTATTTTGCTGAAGAACTGTGGCTGTCCCATCCTACCACAGTATGATATTTTGGCTGTTGGCTCAGTCAAGGAACTTGCAGGAAGGATCATGAGCCCCTTTTGACTTAAACAAATGACACTTGAGGCATTCTGAAATTCAAAAATAACATAATATTTTATTTAACATAGAGGAGAAAGGTCAGGTGAAATCAGGGGTTGAAAATGTCTGAGGCAAAATCAGTACATACGCAGACTTCAGTTTGTACATTTCAGGCTAATGAAATTTTGTAAAAGCTTTTCCACTATGACTTAAATCTTTATGTTGAGAGGCTTTTATTTCAGTGTTCCCCCTCCCCAAGAGTTCAGTACACTTTCTTTATTTCCTTACTCTTTGTTTACAGAGGGTTGATACACTCTTATCTGTACCTAATCCCCTTCTCTTGAAATGCTAGCACTTATTTTGGGTTTTAAACTGATTCTTTGGGCCTTTAGAGGCAGTTTCTCACCACACCAGACCAGCGATCTCTGTACTCTTCAGCACTAACTCCTTGTTTGACTGGATAGAGATTTTTTTTCTTGCTAGAAGATCTGTCCCCTTTCCTTGGCCTGAATAGGAGTCTCCATCTAACTTCCCATTTGTCCTTGCCAACTTTCCCCAGTTCTCATGTCTGTGGTAAACTGCTTTCCATCATGGCTGAATTCTGAATGAATCCTCTTCCTTAGGATTCAGCTCTAAAGTCTCTCTTTGCTCTGTCATTGAGCCACAGCTTCTCTGCCCAATTTTCCCCCTTTAAATGATCTCCCCCAACCCCAAGTACACAATGGGAAAATCATTTGTGGGAGAGTGCACACAAGCAAAACATTTGCAATAGAACTTGGACTGCTCCATAAAAGGCAAACATTGTTTCTATTGTCTAAGGGTCCTTTTCACAGTTTAAGGTCGAAGAGTGATTCACACACTGAAGAGTTGTCGAGATCCCAGTCCAGTAGCATTTTAAAGACCAACAAGTTTTTCAGGATATAAACTTCTGAGATTCAAAGCTCCCTTCATCACACATGGGCTCGGACTCTCAAAAACTTATATCCTGAAAATCTTATTGAATAAGAAGAGTTGGTTCTTATTTGCTGCTTTTCTCTACCCGGGGGAGTCTCTAAACAGCTTACATTCGCCTTCCCTTTCCTCTCCCCACAACAGACACCCTGTGAGGTAGGTGGGGCTGAGAGAGCCCTGATATTACTGAAGAAGAAGAAGAGTTGGTTCTTATATGCCACTTTTTCTCTACCCGAAGGAGACTCAAAGCAGCTTACAGTCGCCTTCCTATTCCTCTCCCCACAACAGAAACCCTGTGAGGTGGGTGAGGCTGAGAGAGCCCTGATATCACTGCAGAGTCAGAACAGCTTTCTCAGTGCTGTGGTGAGCCCAAGGTCACCCACGTGGTTGCATGTGGACGAGCGGGGAATCAAACCCAGCTCACCAGATTAGAAGTCCACACTCCCAACCACTACACCAAGCTGGCTCTAAGATGCTGCTGGACGGGAATCTAACAAAGATACCCCCTGAAATGATGGCTTATTACTGAGAAATGATGGCTTATTACTGTTAAATAACCGGGCTAATGCTGTGGGGTCTGCAACCTTTGATTGCTCTATTAGCATAATGTAAAAATGTTGATTATTTATTATAGTGCACAATTAAAAACAGAATAAAAACTTCATTAAAACAATACAGAATTAACAGCACATAAGATCAAACGCATTTCAACCCTACTGGGTCTTCCTCAGTGGTCAGAACTGTGATAATACACTCTATATAAAATATCTATATTAAACTCATTATAAAGTGTAGCTGAGTGGTTGAATGGGATCTGTAAATTATGGCTCCAACCAATATATGTAAATTTTAGACTTTTTGGAGGCCACCTCCTATGACATATGCCTAGACTCACCACTCTTCACTATTATATAATTCTGGGCTGAGAGTGTATCTCATGTGCATCAGAAAAAAAGCTTTTATTCTGTTTTTAATTGTGCACTACAATAAATAATCAACATTTTAACATCATTTTATTGTACAGCTCAACTTCTGAGTTCCTACCTGTTCAGGTTGGGTTGTGTTCCTTTTTTGGTTTTGGTTTTGCTCTATTAGCATAGTCACAATGGCTTGAAGAAGCAGTTCCTTCCCTTCCCACATGGATACTTATCATGCTCCACCTGCATAACCTTCGTGCGCAGACAGGGAGCGGCCCGAATCAACGTGACACATTATTCATAAAAGCAGGGGAACGCTTTCACTTGAGCGAGCTCTTCAATAATCAGGATGCTGAGAGAATGAAGTGCTGCAGCCAAAACATTTGAGAAAGAAGCAGACAGTTCGGATTTTGAAAAGGCGGATGAGAGTCAGAGTCATGAGAGGTGAGAGCACTGGAAGTCAGCAAAAATAGCAGGGTGATTGCCTATGCAGATGAGCTGGAAAAGCACGGAAATGTTTTGGAACATAATAAGATTCTGAGATCACAACAGCCATGTCCACGGTCCTGAGCTTTATCCGCGCTATGATGTGGGCCTAGTTCTGCCCTTGCTGACTTAAATGGAACACAGGCAGCTTCCCAGGACCCAGAAAGAATTCAAGAGGAAGCATGGTGCAAGAGGAATCACGGACTTTAATCCAGTCCGAAAAGAAAACGGTCAGGTAGTAACTCAAAGGGAATGCTTCATTGCACCACAGGAAGAAATGGCTGATGGGAAGATGCTTTAGGATGCTTTGGGCTGATCCTGCGTTGAGCAGGGGGTTGGACTAGATGGCCTGTATGGCCCCTTCCAACTCTATGATTCTATGATTCTAAGAAGGTTAGAGGGGCAAAGGGGACATTGGCCAACTATGTAAGGGATGGGGGAACAAGCCAACAGAGGCTAATTACAACCCAGAAACACCAGCCTGGAAAGCAGCGAGAGAAACCAAGGAAGTGCAGGGCAGCTCAGTGTCAAAACAGATGCTGGATCTTGGTTTCTAAGGCTGTGGACCCTTCCATCATGCAACTTTCCTGCAACAAGCACAGGCTGCAATCCGACACTCATTTCCTGAGGCACCGTGCACTGGCATGATGTATGGTATTGGGCTGGATCCCAGAGTACATGTCTGATAATGGAAAAGGAGTAATGATTTTTCCTCTGCCACTGCAAATATCTGTCTCCATAGGCTCTTCCTAGGGGCTCTATGCCTCTCAGGAGCTGCATTTCAGGGAGATTAGGGGCTGTGGGGGGAGGAAGGATGCGAGAAAGTCCTGCTGGGCTGACAAAAATCCATCAGCAACTTGCCCAAGTCCAAATGCTTAGAACAGCCCCTCACCTCACCCACCCAGCTTGTTGTAGTGATGTGGCAGCTTCTAATCTGTCAAACTGAGTTTGACTTCCCACTCCTCCACATGCAGCCAGCTGGGTGGCCTTAGGCTCGTCACAGCCCTGATCGTGTTGTTTTGACCAAGCAGTCTTTTCAGAGCTCTCTTAGCCCCACTTACCTCACAGAGTGTCTGTTGTGGGGAGAGGAAGGGAAGGCATTTTGAGACATTTTCCAGGTAATGAAAAGCAGGGTATGCAAACCAACTTCTCCTTTTTCTGGCACCTTTGGAATTCTGTGGACAGAGCTACAAAATGGCTGCTGCAGGAGATGGTTCCACCCACAAAGGGTCACCTCAGTCATGTAGAGAAGATTCTCCTGCTGTAAGGGCAGCTACTGCTGGAGCCACATTTTAAAAAATGTGTACAGCCAATCAAATCTCCAATCATCATTCACAACCCTTGCTTGAGAATACTTGGCATCACCCACTTCCTAAAAAGAGAGAGCTGTTTTTTTGTACCTCATTTTATAAGACTCCTGTGAGTCCCTTGGACTGCAAGGCGAACAAACCGGTCAGTCCTATAGGAGATCAGCCCAGACTGCTCTTTAGAAGGTCAGATCCTGAAGATGAAACTCAAATACTTTGGCCACCTCATGAGAAGGAAGGACTCCCTGGAGAAGAGCCTAATGCTGGGAGCGATGGAGGGCAAAAGAAGAAGGGGACGACAGAGAATGAGGTGGCTGGATGGAGACACTGAAGCAGTCGGTGCAAACTTAAATGGACTCCGGGGAATGGTAGAGGACAGGAAGGCCTGGAGGATCATTGTCCATGGGGTCATGATGGGTTGGACATGACTTTGCACCTAACAACAATTTTTTTATGACCTGAAGGAGCCTTAAAACAGCTCACAACCGCCTTCCCTTCCTCTCCCCACCACAGACACCCTGTGAGGGAGGTGAGGCTGAGAGAGCCCTGATATTACTGAAGAAGAAGAGTTGGTTCTTATATGCTGCTTTTCTCTACCCAAAGGAGTCTCAAAGCGGCTTACAGTCGCCTTCCCTTCCTCTCCCCACTGCAGACATCCACCCTGTGAGGGAGGTGAGGCTGAGAGAGTTCTGAGAGAACTGCTCTGTGAGAGCAGCTCTATGTGAGTGACACCAGGCATCTATCCCCCTGCATTCGAGCCAAATTGCAGGGAACAGTGAAGCAAGACTCTGTAGCTGTAAGAACACATTATGCAAGCGCATTGTGGCTGGAGGGAAAAGGAAGAAAAGTCATTCACGACTAATTCCCCGGAGTCCCCCTAATGCTACCTTCAGAGATGAGATTGCATTGACGCTGCCGCTTGTACAAGGGAAAGGCTTGTTTCCCCATCATGCGGCAAATAATTAAATCAATAAGTAACTATAGGCAAACTAATAACAATGTTGACAGTCGTTGTAGCTTTCCAGACACTCCAAATATTTTCGCAGGAGTCTGGAAGGTCCAATTGTTTTCTTTAAAAATCTATATCCAAGCTACCTTTCTTACCACACAAACTGTGATGCTCATATCTTGATTAATCCCACTCTCCCTTTCAGGCCTCTCAGCCTCTCTTATCTAAGCGGGGCAGTTTCTTCCCTCTCTGCCATAACAATGGAAAAGATTTAGGAAGCGATTGGCAATCTCCAGAACTGGGCTTTGAAAGCAGATTGATGTAATAAAGCAGGGATTCTCCCCCCCCCAAAAAAAAATGAAAACTAGCTTCCAGAAGCATAATTTTGCATGCAGAATGGAGAGAAGAGAGAAGAGAGAAGGAATAGATTTCTTCTCCTAAACATTCCTGCTCCCTTTGAAAGGGAGATTTCCAAACTGAAAGGTGATCTCCCTTGCACTGGGTAGGAAGCCTTGAGCTTGGGATCTAGTCACGTTTTTTTTTTTTTTTTTTGGCCTAAAAGTTGTACTGCCCAAGATGGATTTGGTGCATTCAGCAATCCGATCCAAAATGGGCTGCAAAATCTAACAAACAACTTCAGGGGGCCCTAATGTACATGTATTTGGCCTCAATGTTTCCTTGCTCTTGCAACGTACTCAGTGCTCATCGGATCAGTTTTGTGGGTAGGGTGGTGAATGATTTTTCACAGTCAGAGTAGTTCAGCAGTGGAATAGGCTGCCTAAGGAGGTGGTGAGCTCCCCCTCACTGGCAGTCTTCAAACAAAGGTTGGATACACACTTCTATTGGATGCTTTAGGATGCTTAGGGCTGATCCTGCATTGAGCAGGAGGTTGGACTAGATGGCCTGTGTGGCCCCTTCCAACTCTATGATTCTATGATTCTATGATATCCACCTTTTAAAATGTACAATATTTCTGTTATATCAGTATATGGGGAAATTCCTGTATTTTCTGTGGGTGGCTGTTGGGACTTTTGGACTTGGCTTGATCTTGAGTCCCTCCAGAAATTAGAGCTGCAGAGTAAAAGAGCATTGTGAAAGTATGCAGCTATTAGTTACCTTTGTGGATGAGGTACAGATCCAGCCTCACAGTGCTTTGAGGTTTAAAAGAGAGTAATCTTTACTGGAAAGATGATTTAGAAATATGTATCATATTAATCTGCTTCAGTCTCCTTACTGAAGTAGAGTACAAAAGCTTAAAGAGTAGTCACAAAAGCAGTACACTGCAAACCTCTATGGCTAGGCTGCAAGCTGGAGTACAGCTCACATATCAGCAGGTGGAGAGAGCTGAACCTAATGGAATCATAGAGTTGGAAGGGGCCATACAGGCCATCTAGTCCAACCCCCTGCTCAATGCAGGATCAGCCCATAGCATCCTAAAGCATCCAAGAAAGATGCTTGCTTCTGCAAAGCACACAGATCTTTTCTTCCTGAAGAAGCAGTGGAAAGGACACGCAGTAACGGGTTTAAACTACAAGTACAACGATATAGGCTAGATATCAGGAAAATACTTCACAGTCAGAGTAGTTCAGCAGTGGAATAGGCTGCCTAAGGAGGTGTTGAGTTCCCCCTCACTGGCAGTCGTCAAGCAAAGGTTGGATACACACTTTTCTTGGATGCTTTAGGATGCTCTGGGCTGATCCTGTGTTGAGCAGGGGGTTGGACTAGATGGCCTGTATGGCCCCTTCCAACTCTATGATTCTATGATTCTATGACATTACAATTAGGGGTAACAAAGTAACATCCATGAGAAATCAGAGAGGGGAGCAGCACAGGGATAGATGAGTTGGAATTCCACCGCCCCCCCCACAAACCAAAAAAAATCCCAAATCTTCTCCTCTATCTTGATTAGTTCTCAGATGGTCGACTAGGTCAAGTTTTCAATTACCCTCATTTCCTTTTATAACTTGCTCTCCACTACCCTGAACAACCCGCACCTCCTGAAACATACTCAGTCCTCATTTTTTCTTCTTTCAGTTAATTTAAAAAGTAATGTTTTTGCACAGGGGAGGGAAGGCAAAACACTATGGCCCAACCATGTTAGATCTCAGAAGCTAAGCGGAATCAATAGTTGGAAGGGAGACAACCCAGCATGCCCCACTCCCGTGTGTTCACGGGAAATGGCGGGGCATTGTGCCCCACCGCAACAGCATGGTGCCAGCACATGGAATTATTATTATTATTATTATTATTATTATTATTATTATTATTATTATTATTATTATTATTATTATTATTATTATTAGATTTATTTCCCGCCTCTCCCGACAGGCTCGAGGCGGGTCACAACAACTAATCCCATTAAAATTCACATTAAAACATCAAACTACTAACATGACGGCTAAAAATCCCATCCCTCCCCCAATTATCGAAGAGGTGAAGAGGAAAGGATAGGGGAGTAGCGTACACTCCAACTCCTAGGGGGGGAGCGATGTCCCTGATTCGCTGACCCCAGCCTCAACCATAGACCTGGTGGAAGAGCTCCGTTTTACAGGCCCTGCGGAAAGCTGACAAATCCCGCAGGGCCCGCAGATCACCCGGGAGCTCGTTCCACCAGGTAGGGGCCAGGACTGAAACAGCCCTGGCCCTGGTCGAGGCTAGGCGCGCTTCCTTCGGGCCGGGGAAGACCAACAGGTTCTCACCCGCAGAGCGTAAGGCCCTGCGGGGGGCATAGAGTGGTAGGCGGTCCCTCCGGTATGTGGGTCCCAACCCGCGTATGGCCTTGAAGGTTAAAACCAAAACCTTGAACCGGATCCGGGCAGCAATTGGCAGCCAATGCAGCTGCCTCAGCACCGGCTGGATGTGGGCCCTTCAAGATGTTCCAGTGAGGACCCTGGCAGCTGCATTTTGTACCAGCTGTAGTTTCCGGATCTGGGACAAGGGTAGGCCTGCGTAGAGCGAGTTACAGAAATTGATTCTGGAGGTGACTGTCGCATGGATCACTGTGGCCAAGTGGTCAGGGGACAGGTGGGACGCTAGTAGTCGGGCCTGGCGAAGGTAGAAAAATGCCTGGCCCGCTACTCTCTTGACCTGAGCCTCCATAGTCAGGGAGGCATCAGTGGTCACACCCAAATTCCTAGCTTGGGGCACGATGGTAAGTTGCACCCCTGCTAGGGTGGGCAAACGCGCTGCCTGTTCCTGCCCCCTTCCCCCCAGCCACAGGACCTCCGTCTTGGAGGGGTTGAGTTTCAGGCGACTCTGCTCGAACCATTCTGTCACCGCTTCCAAACATTTGGCAAATGGTTCCGCGGGGGAGTTCGGGTGACCGTCCATTAGGAGATAGGAGATCTGGCGCCGTGCATAAAGGGCCCACCTGGCAACGCAAGTGGCATTTCACTATTTGTTACTGTGTAGCTCATGAAAACCTACATCATCATGAAAACCTACAATGATTTCATGTATTAAAAAAAAGCAAACAAACCCAAAATGCTAAATAATGGTGGCACAGAACCTATGAACCTATGCTGCGCAGAGCATGGTAGATCACCTCTGCTGTGGGATGCTTCCCCTTCCTCATAAACTTCCATGCACACAAAATCAACATTTTTGAAAGGGTCCTTGTGAGAACAGAAGTTTTAAAGGACGCGTGTGCCGCGGCAGAGACAATTTAGTGTGCATGGAACTCATTTGCCATATCCCAGTCTTTTAAATTATGCACTCTCTGCAATATTTCAGCTACTGCTGTTCCTCATTTAATCACTCCTCTGTGTAGAGATGGCTAATAAATGGGACAGACCAAGGACGCTTGAGTTAAAATCACCAAACATGAGATCAGTCACAGTCTGTGGATTTCCCTGACGGCTATCGATAAAACACTTGAACATTACTGTCAAAAGACAGGCTGTGTAGGTACACATTGGTTTTGCACTGAGAAATGACTCAAAGTAGCATAGGACTCCACCTCTGGTCCAGCCATGGTATTTGTCTGTCTTTGCACATATCAGATAATACGGTGGTCCCCAACCTTTTTATCACTGGGGACTGGTCAACGCTTGACAATTTTACTGAGGCCCGGGGGGGGGGGGGCTAGTCTTTTGCCAAGGGATTTTGCCACCGCCTGAGCCTCTGGTCCACTTGCTTTCTTGCCAGCGCCCCTGACTTCCCGCCGCCCGCTGGAGGGCCCTGCCAGCAGCAGCTGTGTAGTGCCACACCGAGGGGGAGCCCCAGCCATGGTGGCCGCTGGAGATCACTGTGGCTCTATCCCAGGCTTTCTCAACTAGGGTTTTGTGAAACCCTGGGGTTTCTGGAAGGGTTTTTCAAATGGGTGGGAGTTATTAGAATTAATTATTTTAATATATATTTTAAATGTGTTAAACATTTATTGGGTGATATGACCATATGTTGGAATGTTGACCCGTTTTTCCTCCTCTCAAAATAGCCAGTGATGTGCCCGGATGGGGTGGGAAGGGGTAGGCGTGTACTCAGCTATGCTTCCCAATCATATTCTGCACGATCATGCCACTTCTGAGGTTTCTTGAAGCCTGAAGAATGTTTCAGGGGTGTTTCAATGATAAAAAGGATGAGAAAGGCTGGTGTATTCCCATGTTAACAAAAGGAATGTTAATGTTTCACTGTAATTGTAGACATCTAACCTCAATGGGTCAAGCAAGATAATGGGCAGGTACAAGAATATACCTTGAACATAGATGCTCTAGGCTGATCTTGCATTGAGCAGGTGGTTGGACTAGATGGCCTGTATGGTCCCTTCCAATCCTATTACCTTTTATGCACACAGGACCAAATTGTGTGATCCTAACTGTAATCGCGGGATAATAAATTGCACTATTTCTCCCCTCCACACTCTGCCTCCCCATCTTGCCTTTTTGCCTCTTCACTAGTGGGGGGAAAGGCAGCAGGGAGAGCAATGCGCTCTTTTACTCATGTCTCCTTGGCCTGTCAATCCATGGAGGCAACCAATCAGAGGTTTGTGGGTCTAGCAAAAAAAAATTTTTTAATTGAAGCTTATGCATGGCAATTCATACTTGCTGCTATGCATATCCGTTGCCATGGAAGGTAAAGCACACACAAAAAAACTCCACAACGAAGGCACGGTGAGGGAGGTATTACTACCATCCCTTCTGCTCCTCTTCTCCCCTGCCCACCGGTCCACCAGTCCACCTTCCCTTCCCCACTCACTGCCACGCCATCTGTACTGCATTTTAATGGGAGCCAGTCAAGGGGGGATTATGCACTGGGGAAAACTCACAAAAACTCTGAAAAAAGCCCACATATTTTTCTGGTTTCTGCACATGGCACCATTTCCCCCACAGAAGCCTCACTATTATATTTTCAATTCTGCATGGTGTTCCCTCCTTTGTGCAATGACTGTGCCTTTTCTGCACTGTTTCCTTGCGGTATTCTAAACTTGATTTGCTACGCCTTTTCCTTTATGATGTTTCCAAGGATGACTTCTTTTGCATGCATAAACATTGCCGTGTTTTTCATCTCCTCTCTTGTGCTATTGTATACCAATGAGTGAACAGACAGCCCCATTCTGTTTTCAGTCCCTCGTCACAGAATCATAGAGTTGGAAGGAGCCTTCAGGGTCATCTAGTCCAACCCCCTGCAGGATCCAGGAAATTCACAACTACCTGCCCACCCACAGTCTCCCCAATACCATGATCAAATTATGCCCCCCCCAAAAAAAAACAGAGCCCCTGGTCAGTCTGGTCTGGAGGAAATTTGCCTTCTGACCTCAAAGTGGTGATCAGCATTTTCCTGGGCATGCAAGAAAGGACCACAAGAGCCAAGCATGGACACAATCCCTTCTGCCCACCCATCTACAATCTGTCTAAATCCACAGAATGAGCAGTTCTGTCAGAGGGTTACCTAGCCTCTGCTTAAAAATTTCAAAAGAAGGAGAAACACCCCCCCAAGGAAGCCTATTCCACTGAGGAACTGCTCTAACTGACCTCCCACCAATGGGAGGTCAAAATGCCCCTTGTTTGGTGCTGCCCCTCCTACCACTGCTATTACAGCAGTACCCCAGCATTTTAATCCACTCTGTAAGAGGAACAGTATATCTCAGAGGAGGAAAGGTAGCATTGTTTCCAGAGATACAGGTTTGCATTCAAAAGCTGTACACCCTGCAGGAATTTATTGTACAACTGCAATTCCCATTAGGCCCTGCATGTGTCGGAATGGCAGTCAGGTGACATTGCTGCTACCCATAACCAACCAATGAGTGTCCAGCGCAACAGTGGAACTACCCCTCTCATTTGGGGATTTTCCGTCCTAAATGTTTCAAATACATAATTATTTATGGTCTACTGTGATATGCAAAATGAAGGGGGGGGGGAAACGTAGTATCAGCGCACATGCATGAATGGGACCATTTAAAAAGGGGGCAATTTAAAAGGATCAGCGGATTGATGTTGGTGAAAAATGGTAAATGCATAATCCACCAAGCCAAAGGGCGGGATATACTCTTAACATTTTGAGATTGGATAGAGGTATTGAAGTACCAATTTTCTCACAAGTGAGAGGAACAACCACTGAGGAAAATTCCATTTGAAAATGGGAGATATCTGTAACCCATTCTGGTTGGATGCTACAATAAACCAACATAATAAGAAGAGACTTTTTACTTTTCTTTATCTTGTATTAATTGTGTTAATATTGTTAGTAGCCTTGGCATAGTTTTTTTTCTCCTTTTGCTCAGTCAGCAGCTCTCCAGCAACACAAGCTGAGATCTTTCACATTACTTACTATCTGTCCCTTTTCACTGAGGATGCCAGGGATTGAATTTGGGAACTTCTGTATGCCAAGCAGATGTTCTGCCACTGAGCCATGGGCCTTCCTTCTGGCAATCCGAGGATACTAGAACAATGGCTTGATAAGGGAGCTGAATGTGTATGTGTAAATCATCTTTTACTCACAGTTCCACACCTGGGGAGTGGAAAGCTGGCCAGATGTTTTTAGTGGCAAGATGACAAGCCTTACACATTTTGCTTGTGTGATGGATGCTTTTGAAGAAGACTTTAAAGAAGTTGAAGTGATTTAAAGCATTGCTTACTATTTCTTTCCTAAGAATAGTCCACCCCTATCCTGCCAGTGTGCCCTGAGAAAGTTAAATCGAGATGACCTAAATATAGACTCTATAGAAGAGCTGCAAATAATTTAAAAATACAAGCAAAGTTTACAATAAGCTCTGCCTGACAGTCTCATTTTTCTAGCTTTTGGTGATGATAGTTGTGAATCTCTCAGTGACATTCAGATTGGGCCAATTTGTCAGAATACAGCTGAGGAAAAAGAAGTTGCCTTTTTTCTGAAATGTGGGGAACCCTCTAGAGCAGGGGTAGTCAACCTGTGGTCCTCCAGATGTCCATGGACTACAATTCCCATGAGCCCCTGCCAGTAAACGCTGGGAAGGGCTTGTGGGAATTGTAGTCCATGGACATCTGGAGGACCACAGGTTGACTACCCCTACTCTAGACAACCCCCATCCTCCAAATACTTCCAGGGAAGTTTCACTTAAAATATTGAAGGTTCTTTGCTTAGTCTGAGGTTCAAGATAGACATCATGACGGTAGGGCTCAAGATCACTGACCCAACCAACCGGGATAATCCTAACTGGAAGGTCAGGCTCTGGTCACCGGCTAGGCAGCATGCAAAGAATTTGCATCTGAACTGCCCCTACCTACCTGAGCGAGCAGAGGTGTGACCTAACCACCTGGATAACTTCGGTCATACTGAAGGAGAATGGACCTTAGGACTCTACTAGATGGAACCGCTCCTGCATTACATACACATGGGTATCTAGGAGAAAAGTTTTATAATTCCTTGTAGCACTCCTGACAATGACCAAGCGGGGCCCGGGCTGACAACGAGAGTGATCAAGAAAACCTCTGCAATGTGTACAGTGTACAACTTAATACCATGATGTCCTCCGGTATTAGATAGAGCCTTACTTGTTTCATGGCAGGCCAAGAAATGGTTTCATTGTACTCGGCAAACCAGACAACAGTCATTTAATAAGATGCCCAGCATCAACCCTCAACCAAAGAACTCTTGAAATATCTGTTTTAATATTGGCATTCCTGTACAGCCCAGGACACGTGTCCTTACATACTGAGTCTAACATATACAGACATCCACACATGTCGCATTTCCCAAATACAACAATTTCCAGAATTTCAAAATCCATGGCACCTTGGCAACATGTACCCCTAGCCTCAAAGAAGATATCCCATGCTACACTAGTAATCTAAAACCATGTTAGGCTTGAGCCACAGATTTATTTATTTATTTATTTATTACATTTATTTATTTATTACATTTATATATTGCCGCTCCCAGCAAGCTGGCTCGCGGCGGTTCACATCGTATAAAAACATCCCATAAAATTTCCCAATATTTCAACGTTCCTAACATACAACAAAACCCCCATAAAATCATACCCTTACAAAACCTCTATAACAACGGTTAAAAGAACAATACAGGCCCACATTGTACCCTCCCATTCTCTTCTGAACCTAAAAAGTATTTGAAGCATGAGTACACTTCCTCAACCTTAATCCTGCAGGCCTCCCAGGGTCCTGGAGAACCATTTCAGCATACTGTAGACATTTTTTTCCCATTCCTGTTTTGTCCTACTTGAGGTTGAGCCATTTAATCACGGCTGCAGCTGATAGTTCCCCGTCTTAAACGCTGTTCCAGCAAAGCATGAAATCGAACTAGGGCCTTAAAGCCCTCTTGCAAATGGGTGGAGCTACAAGCCCCACCCCTTCCAGAAGCAGGCTCCAAGTCCTTAAAGGTGCCACACCCAGTTACAGCAGCAAGCACTCTGATGGGAATGGGATGGTTCTTTGCTTTGTGGGGCTTCTGTTGCTTCATGTACTGCCACAGGACTAGGGTGGGGGTTCAGGGTCCAAGTCCAATTCACAACACAAGGCTATATGCTACGATCAGCAGGTTGAGTCAGACTCCTGGATCTCTTCCTGTACGTCAAAGAGGTGTCTTAACTCCTTTTTTGTTTTGTTTTGAGATAGTGCAAGATGCTCAGACAACCCTTTCTTCACCTGAAGTTTTGTCCTCTATCTGATGAGAAGAAGTCAGCATTCTGGCCCAAGATGTACCTCCCTTCCTTCACCACACATTCTCTCCACTAAACTCTCCACTAACTGCCCCCCCCCCCCCATTCTCATCCACTTTGTAGTTTAATCATGGAAAAGAATGACACCCCCCAGCCGGACATTCATTTTGCAATGACAATTAAAATATGATGTAAACAGAACACCTTGAAATGGGGCGCTGCTCTACCTCCTGGCTAAGATAGCAAACCACAAGGTGGCTAGTTCAAATCTCACCTCAGCCATGAATTTCCTAAGTAGCTTCAAGCAAGCTACCCTCATCCTGAGTTTCCCCATCTGCATAATTGCAAAGCACTTGGAATGGTGGAAACACTCAATGAGTAAAAGAAGGTGGTGTTATTGTTACAAATTTGCAAGTTTTCTATGTGTCAAATTGCACAAATCCATGATTAGCATTATAAAGTCACTCGACAGGTTAAACCCATCAATGGTCTGAGGAAGAGTGCTTGCACACGAAAGCTCACGCCTTGAATAAATCTTTGATGGTCTTAAAGGTGACACTGGACTCTGATTTTGTTTTGTCGTGCTCCTTCAGACCAACATGGCTACCCACTTGAATCCCTCAATGTCAGGTATACCTCCACACTGTATATGACCAAAGAACCACCAAAATGCACACAATGAAAACGTAACCCTCCCTGTACTCACCATCCTGTACAGTTTGTCTTCGAGATCTTGATTAATTCTTTGTAAGGCTAGGTAATTGTTTTGTATCCTGAAATAAAGATGAAATCGTGTAATTAACATATCTTTTGCACATTCTGAACTGTATTTTTAGACACAATTTTTCCCCATGAGCGACTGTAGCTTAGTTTCCCACTGACTTTAATTAATGACTATTTGATCATCAATTCTGCCACTTAGTAAAGCTGTTTTTTTAATTTGTGAATGTAAGATTTGAAGACTTTAAGAACTCAATCCTTAGAAGTCTCAATTTCTGCTTAAGGCTCATGGATATCCTCATATGGAAAATGTCTCAGGTGCACATAGATTTTTTCCCACCAAGTGTAACCCTAAAACAGGCTTTCTCAATCACGATTTCGTGAAACCTTGGGGTTTCTTGACGGTCCTGGAAGGGTTTTCATAATGGATGGGAGTTAATTCATTTTTTAAATATTTCAAAAAATCGTGAATTATTTATTGGGTGATATGACTATGTATGCCCTCCCCAAATGGCCATTGATGGGTCTGGAGGGGATGGGAAGGGGAGGGGCCTCAGGTGGCCATGTCCACAGCTTTGCTTCCCAACCATATTCTACACGATTGCATCACTTCTGTGGTTTCTTGAAGCTTGAAGAATGTTTCAGGGGGTTCTCAGCAGTAAAAAAGTTGAGAAAGCCTGCCCTAAAAATGCAAAGTACGAATATGACCGATGCTTGAGAAAAGCCAAGTTCTTAGCTGAAAACTGGGATCAGTGGGGATGTGATGTTGAGAACATGCTCAGTAGCAAAAAACCAGTTTGCTGAACTGTGGAATGTGTGAAATGGATCAAAATGGGTCAAGGAAGAGTGGAAACGCACTGTGGGAAATCCAAATTGAATTTATTTTGTAGGAACACATTTTTACATCATTTAACTTTGACAAGACACATCGTTTCATGGATGTTTTTGTACATGAGAATACTACCTTCGGGACAGGGAGGGAGCTGTGAAGCAGAAATGATTGCAGGCACAGATCCCCAACAGCAACTTTGTTTCATAATGAGACAATGCTTCCTGCTCTCGCTCTGAACTGGCTGTGTGACATCATCAAATAGTTATGTCTGATCAGGAACATGGAATCATGACATCATCACTGTCATCATGGGTCTCATTGGCTGGAATCCCTTGGCGAAGGAGGACCCCTGGAGGCGGGAATATTGCAGAAGCAAGAGCACAGGAAGGGAAACTGTTCCCATAATCCATGGAAAAAGGGAAGGTGTTTGTGGGAGCATTTTTTCAGCACCTCAAAATCGTTTCCTTTGCCCTGGATATGACTTTCTTAATTCATGTCGCTGTAAATTCATGATGGTGACTCTGGGAGCAAAACCATTCCAGTGTCTCCCAAATAAATTATTCAAAAGAAATCCATTTTGAACATCAGAAACAACAGATCAAAGCCTCAGCCCAGCTTTGAACTGGAAAAAAATGGTGATTCTTGTAATCTGTTCCCAGGACATAACGCTGGGAAGTTTACTTCCTGGCAACATGGCAAAAATGGCCGCTTAGAAGGAAATGAGGGGTTACAAAGTGTGTACAGTGCCCCCTAAAGAGCTCCATTATAAAAGTCACTGTTGGAGAAGGGTGACTTACCATGCCTTGACATGAGGGAAGGGGCACTACATTTCTCTAGATGTGCAAGTGGTACCTCCTTAATGAATGGGATACCTCGCTTAGTCTCAGCCTGGGAGCTTCTCTCTGAGTCTTCCTCTCTTCCTGTGCCCTTTCTCTTTGTCTCTCTCCAGATGGCTCTTCAAGGAGCAAGATGTATCTACAGGCAAGATGTGTCTACATCAGCCATGTCCTCTTACGTGCACAAACGTCTTGCCAGAATAGCTGGCTATTTGTGACAGGGAACAGTATTCTTTAGATTAGGCTTCTGTTTTGTCCTTTTGACTGCAACAAGGATGTCAGTCGAAGCTAACTCAACAAATATAAGCTTTATTATATTTTGCCATTTACCTTTCGGGAGTTTGTTTATTGCACTCAATCCCATACTTCGATGACTGTGCAACTCGGCTGTATTACTACTGCATATCCCCAACAGTGTGTTCCTCTTTGCCAAGGAGGTCTGAGGAAGCGTTCAGTGGGACAGGTGGTGGTTGCACTTTGCTCAAAACTGAGTTCTTGCCCATCTTTTGAGAGTGGAACCGAATCTTTTTGTCGATAGCAGAAAGACATGGTGGATCCAAAACCCCTATCCAACTGAGGGAACAGATCAGGATCCCCATGGTGGTGCCAGCCAACACCTTTTCAGGTGTTTATAGAAAATGGTTGGAGCTACACAAGACTCTTGTTCAGTAATGCTTCTGATTGGCCGCTGGAGTTCTGGTAGTTGCCACTAATGTTAGTCCTATTCCCTCTCACTCTGTTTTCTCAATGTATTTTTAGAACTAGTTTTTGTTTCCTCTTGTACTTGGGCTTCCTTGGTCACTCTGCCTCCTGCAGCAGCCATTTTATATCTGGTTCCACTTCCTGCAGCAGACATTTTGTGGCTGGTTCCACCACCCTGTGTCAGGAATCCAAAAGTGTCCACAGGCTGAAAAAGTTGGAGAATCCTGGAACAGATTTGAGTCTCTGCAGGCCAGTGTTACTCCGGGAGGTCAAGGGGATCTTCTGTAACTTTGGGTTAAGCAGTGTTCAGGTGGGAATCAGCAAGAACCTCCTCCTGGATCCCAAGCACAGTAACCAGAAGAGGAGACTTACTGGGGCCCCTGCCTTTTTTAAATGCTGGGGTTCATTACTGACTATGTAAGATTGCAGAAACATCAAAAGTAGCTCATGGTAGCTTGAAGATAGCCTCTGTAGTTACAGGCTGCCGGATGCAAAGATCATTTGCCCGCAGAGCCTGTCTCCTAACCTGTCTCAGTAAGTTTACTGCAAAACTGCAAAAAGGGTGGGAGAAATTATGAATTCATTGAAGGCACTTGTCGTTCTTGAAGTGTACCAGTACAAATAAAAAATGAGTGACTCACAGGACTTCTTTTTTGACATTTACAACCAGGCCATGTTTAAATCTGTGGGTTTATTTTTCATTCATAAATGATGGGGGGGGGGGAAGAAAGGATGAAATCTGGTTACTTGCAGAAGGTTAGCGTCAAAATTAACCATTCAATGTCAGCATTTTCTGACTAGCCACCTTAAAGAGTGAGTAGCAGATGTCGACCTTTGTCATTCCCCCCGACATTTACCTAAGATTACATGCAATATCAACAAATAAGGAACTGACCGTCTCAACTTTTCCGTCACTTTTTCAAGTTCTTCCTGAGCGCGTCTCAGTTCGACTTCGAGATACTGGCGTGTCGAATCAAATTCTGTTTCAAGCATTTCCAGTTTATGAGTTGTGTAGGAGAGTCGCTTGCGCAGTTCCCCCTTCTGTTCTTGCAGCGTGCTGGAGGGAAGAATGAGGCAGCTGGTCAATATTTCCGCAAAGGTTCTCAAGCTACTTGTTCTAGAAATAAACACCAGTGGAAAAAAAAAATCTGGGAAACAAGACTGCATCCCGCACAGCATCAGTTTTGGCAGCTTTAAAATCTGGAGTTTAAAAAACTCAAAATCACAAACAAAGTCGCATGCAGGAAAAGACTTCAGACTGCAGCCAGCTGTTTTGTTTTTTTTTCCCCAAAAGAAAACGACACACAGAGGTTGAAGGCAGGCAAACGGCAGCAAACTGATGCCTGAAGCCCTCTGTTTCACCTCACTTAAACATAACCCTGGCCCTTAGGCAAAGTTTATTACAGGCAGATGACAGAAGGTAAACATTTTCCACCCAAGTGACCACTCTGTTTCCTGTAAAGAAAAACAAGGGCCTTGAATTTTACCACTCAGATCAGTGAGGTCTGAAGAATTCCCCTAGCCCAGGGGTGGTCAAACTGCGGCCCTCCAGATGTCCATGGACTACAATTCCCAGGAGCCCTTGCCAGCATTCGCCAGCGAATGCTGGCAAGGGCTCCTGGGAATTGTAGTCCATGGACATCTGGAGGGCCAGTTTGACTACCCCTGCCCTAGCCTCTGTCAGACATCACTTCACGCCTTGGGCTGGGCAGAAGGATTCAAACGTTGCAGAACGCGTTGAGACTCAAGGCAGGCGATAGCAATAAAATCAGCAGAAGATAATATAATTATAAAAAAAAAAACACCTGAATTTAAACAATCAGTGATCAAGAGGTTGGTGACTTTCGAGACACCCACAAAGCAATCATCTTGAAGAGTGAAAAACTCTTCTAAAGAGGTCCACTCTGCAAGCATTCAAAATAGCAAGAGCGACACAGATCGTCTTATTTCCACAAGGAGGGTATTCCATGTCAGAGCAGCCTCAGGACAGGAAGCAATGAAACGCCCCGTTGCAGGGGTTGAAATGATGAAATTATCAGGACCTAGGCCCAGTTTCTCAGAGCAGGACAAAAAATGCTTGCATATAGTGATACTCTAGGAATTTTACTCTAGGAATTTTGATAAATAACACAGAAACAAGCTAAAGTTATGTAGAACATCTGATATCACATCCTCTCCAAACTCTGCCCACCCCAGGTACCACCCCAGGTACCACCTCAAAAATCTCCTTAGCATTTAGCAGGGCAGTGATGGAAACCCTGCTCTTCAGATATGTGGGCTGAGGTCCTGAAGGGTTTCAACACCTTGAATTGGACATGGAAACTAACAGGCAGCCCAGGCAGAAAAAAAGGGCACCTGGCTTCGTAACAGATGGGCTGCCGCATTTTGCACCAATGGCACCTTCCAAATGACAAAGGAAAACCAGAAGGGGGCAAAACTTCAACCTGAAAATCAAGCCACGAACCTGAAGGTTGAGCAAACAACAACAACAGAAACAGAATAAAATGCAACTTTTTATTACCTAGTGCATAGAATTAGGATGAAAAAAAACTACATAAAAGAATATCATTAAAAACTTAAATCCAAGTTGAGAGCAACCAAGATGTTGCATGCCCAATTTTTTAAAAATCACATTAATGGTTATACATGTCAGAGCCAGAGTACCTTTATTGGCATAATGGTTATGGTTATACATGTAACTACCGGGTTTCTCAATATAAATGATTGGGTGGTATGCCCATATATGGTCATGTCAATCTGCCCCCCCCCCATGACCAATGATGGGCCTGGAGGGGGGAAGGGGGGGTCTCAGCCATACAAATCCTTGCTGGAGAAGGCTCATCACATATAGTAGCGACTAGAGAGGTAAGTACTCTCATTTTAAATGAACTGCTGGGGGGGGGAGGGAAATGGAATGGCACAGGCCCACCCCAGTCCTGTTTCTGACATCGATGGAGCGGCATAGGCCTGCCCCAGCCCTGTTTCTGATATTTGGGGTTGGAGGCATGGAGTGGGCCTGCCCCAGCCCTGTTTCTGAAGCCTCCCTTTGGTGAAGAAGAGTAAATTAGTAGCCCGCCTAGAGTGATGGTTCTGTTCACAAATCATCTGAAAATATTTCTGTGCTGTCCTTTCCTGTGCTGTGGGAGTGGTCTGGTGATGTCACATTTGGCGGGAGTGTCTGGGTGATGTCACCTCTGATGACATGTGACTTCTGGGGGTGTGGCAGGGAGGTGTGACCTGCTGACATCACTTCCAGGGTTTCTTGAACCCTGATGAATATTTCAGGGGTTTCTCAATTGTAAAAAGGCTGAGAAAGGCTGTGTTTCTCCAAAAGACCCTGAGGGCCTACTTCCATGGTCACTATTATATGACACACACATATACTATAACTATTCCAACAAGAAATATATTTTTAAGGCCTTGCAGGTAGTAGATGAGTCCCGAAATGGTAAAAAAAAAAAACCACACACACATACATAAGAATTTCAAAACATACTGACTTTTCTCGAGAAATATTTTTGTGTAGAATGTCTGTAAAGAATGGTAGTCACACAAAAGTGAAGCCCCACTTTTAATGTTGGAATAGTTAGAGTTTACATGTGTGTAATATGGTTGTTACAACTGAAGAAGGCCCTTGATATCAAAAAGTGTTGTTGTTTTTTTGATGAAACATGTGTAAGCATGAATGTGATTCTTTTGGAATTGGACATGCAACTTCTTGTTTGTTGCTGAAAACTAAGCTTCCAAATGTCTCCAAGGGCAGCCCACAAAGCACAGTCAGGGCCTGAGGTTACTGTTTTATGGCTCTTCATGGCCAGATTAACAGTTTCCAAATAGGAGGGAAAGCTTATGGGTCAAGCAGGGTTGATAAAATGTACCTGTGGCTACTGTAGGCATTTGTTTCTCCAATAACATAGCTAGGTCTAGCAGGATGCCAGAGCTCCTTATGGTTTCTTATGGTTTACTCCCCATCTAAGGTGGGGAGTAAAACCTCCTCCAAAGCAATTTATTCAATTTATTCTCTCTTGGCCAACTGATCACAGCAGTTAGGCACCAGCTCAGGTATCATTTACATACTGATGACATTTCAGTTTCGATCCACTTACGCTGCACTTTGTAACTGGATTTTAATGTGTAAAATCACCTGTATTATGAAAGTTTCAGTGTAAACATCTCAATGCTGCAAGGGAGGGCAGTATATAAATATAATTGGTCAATTAATTAATCAAGTGAATGAATGAATAAAAACCCAGAAAAATCCATCTGTAAATAATCACTAAAGTTCATTGAAAGTGGATTCAAAGTTCCTTATTCAGCATGTATGTAAGCACCTCGGCCCATTATGCACGGAATGGAAGGTCCGCATTCGGGGTGGAATGGCGGCAGCTAAAATCACCAATTATGCACGCTGCAGGCGGCAACCGGGTGCAGAGTCAACGTATGCCGCTGAAAAAGCCGTGTTAGCGAGATGCATAAGAAAGTGGAACTTCCCGGGATCAGGGTGCAACCAGAAGCGGCTCCGGAGTATTCGCGTGCATAATTGGATACTCTGGGTTTTGCCGCCATTGTGTTCTGTCCCGTGCGTAAGCGCTTTGCTTCGCTTCTTCCTCCTCCGCGTTCTCCATGCCGCCGTTTCAGCAGCCGTGCATAATAGGCTCTCTAGGTGCACCATTTAGGATGTGTTGAACAGCACTGGAGAGAGCACAGAGCCCTGTGACGCTCCCCAGAGAATCTCATGTAGCCAATTCATCCCCCTATATTTGATCTCAAACTCCCAAACAGTATCAAATAAACAACTGTGTCTAAGGAGGCTGTTAGGGCCAACACAGAGAGAAGGAGAGCTGTTTGTACCACACTTTGTAGGTCTCAAAACAGCCTACAATCGCCTACCTTTCCTCTTTCCACAACAGACACCCTATGATGTAGGTCAGGCTGAGAGAGCTCTGACAGAACTGTGATAGGCCCAAGGTCACCCAGCTGGCTGCATGTAAAGGAGTAGGGAATCCAACCCAGTTCTCTAGATTAGAGGCTAGCACTCTTAACCACTATGCCACACTTACTGATCTGTCAAAATCAGCCATCAGACCCACGAAAACAGTCTCTGTTCCCAGATCGGTCTGGAAGCCAGACTGAAATGAGCCAAGGGCAAACATAATGCTACCACAGATACGTGGTACATACCACCATCCATCTACAGACCCAGCTTGCCATTTCACTGGCAAAATGGAGAATTTACCTCATTTATCTCTCCCTGTACTATTGAAATTCCACATTGTGTACATATTTTAGAACACCACAAACTAAGGTGGGAATGGAGGACAAACTGCTTAGGTGTACTTTGTGATTTAAAAAGGAACCAATAGTGGACAGTGCATTCTAAAATATTTAAAGAACTTGTTCCCGGTCCCAGAGAAGCTCGCCAGGTCTCGACTAGGGCCAGGGCCTTTTTGGTCCTGGCCCCTACCTGCTGGAATGAGCTCCTGGAAGAGCTGCAGACCCTGGGAGAATTTTCCATGTTCCACAGGGCCTGCAAGACAGAGCTCTTCCACCTGGTCTACGGATGAGGCCAGTGCTGGAGGAAGATTGGATGGGCCCCCTTGGGAAGACATGTCATTATGCCGGGACTATCATTGGTGTGGCCAGTTGTTGTACTCCTTTGTTGCCCCGGCTAGTAGTGATTCTTCAGCCTGGAGAAAAGGAGGTTGAGAGGGGACATGATAGCTCTCTTTAAGTATTTGAAAGGTTATCACTTGGAGGAGGGCAGGATGCTGTTTCTGCTGGCTGCAGAGGAGAGGACACGCAGTAATGGGTTTAAACTTCAAGTACAACGATATAGGCTAGATATCAGGAAAAAGTTTTTCACAGTCAGAGTAGTTCAGCAGTGGAATAGGCTGCCTAAGGAGGTGGTGAGCTCCCCCTCACTGGCAGTCTTCAAGCAAAGGTTGGATACACACTTTTCTTGGATGCTTTAGGATGCTTAGGGCTGATCCTGCGTTGAGCAGGGGGATGGACCAGATGGCCTGTATGCCCCCTTCCAACTCTATGATTCTATGATTCTATTCTATGATTCTATGATTCTGTTATAGGGATGGCTTATATCTTTTTTACTGCCATGTTGTATTTTTTTTGTAAAATTGTATGGGATTATTTTAATGGGGTTTTAATCGGGGTTTTATTGTATCTGGGTCATTATGTAACCTGTCATGAGCCAGCTTGTTGAGAATGGCAGGTAACAAATCGAATTAATAATCATAATCATAATCATATAATCATAATCATAATCATATAATCATAATCATATAATCATAATCATAATCAATGCGGGAGCACAATTACATCTATTTTCCTTTGACATCTTTCTAAACAGGCTTAAGGACCTCTATTGTAACCCGTCCTGAGCTATCAGGAAGGGCAGGAAACACTAATAAAGAAGATGATAAAAGCAACCCATATGAATACTTTTTCTCAAGAGTTTGACTCTCCTAAATTCACCAAAATCAATCCTAATTTTGCTTAGGACTTGCAGGGTTGGATTCACAACACCTTGGCCTGTGAATGGGAATATTCTGGAAGTTATTTATTTAAGGCAGCCTTTCTCGACTTTTTTTAACCATTGAGAACCCCCCGAAACATTCTTCAGGCTTCGAGAAACCCCAGAAGTGGACTGATCCTGCAGACTATGGTTAAGAAGCAGAGCTGTGGACATGCCCACCTGGGGCCTCTCCTCTCCCTACGCCCTTCAGGCCCATCGTTGGCCATTTGGGGAGGGGGGTGGGTTGACAGGACCATATATGACCATAAAGGTAAAGGTATCCCCTGTGCAAGCACCGAGTCATGTCTGACCCTTGGGGTGGCGCCCTTTAGCATTTTCTTGGCAGACTCAATACGGGGTGGTTTGCCAGTGCCTTCCCCAGTCATTAACGTTTACCCCCCAGCAAGCTAGGTACTCATTTTACCGACCTCGGAAGGATGGAAGGCTGAGTCAAACCTTGAGCCGGTTGCTGGGATCGAACTCCCGGCCTCATGGGCAGAGCTTTCAGACTGCATGTCTGCTGCCTTACCACTCTGCGCCACAAGAGGCTATATATGACCATATCACCCAATAAATACTTAACAATTTTTAAAAAATATATAAAAATTGATTAACTCCCACCAGTCAGGAAACCCTTCCAAGGCCATCAAGAAGCCCCGAGAGTTTCATGAAACCCTGGCTGAGTAAACCTGATTTAAAACGTTGCAAAGAAAGGCTCAATCTGTGGGAACTTTAAAGGCGTAAATGTGACAATCCAGTTCTTTGAAACCGCAAGAGCAATTAAGGAGAAGCGAACTGGAAAGCCATCCATTTGCTGCGACTCTATCCAAGAGTCCGGAAATAATGTAATGTTTTGCCAACCATTAAAAAAAACATCCTGTTACATTTGCGGTGTGTGTTGATTGTTGTGCTCCAATTAACAGTCTACTGAAAGATGTGCAGAAAAGGTAACCGAGCATAGAGAGCAAATGTCAATTTGGAAGCCGGCTTCTTGTCCCATTTTCCGAAAGTGCAATGAGTTCATAGGTGAGGCCTGATTAGAGACCCTTGTGCATGTTTTAAACTTTGCCAGCTATTCGTCAGAATATTTATACTCCGCTTTTGGACTGAAAAAGCATGGGGATTAAGTCCATTCGATGGGTTGGATCTGGCCAGTTTTTTTTGGGGGGGGGCATCAAAAAAGCTACCATGGGGACTGAATGTGGGCTGGGGACTGTGCCAAGGAGGGGAATTGAGCATGGCTGAGTGGGAAAGGGGGCTGGATCTATACTTCCATAGGACAATTTGAACCAAAATCCATCTATCTGCCTAGACTTGGGCTATAGATGTATTTACACAGATGTCAAGGGGTAGTCAAACTGTGGCCCTCCAGATGTCAGTGGGCTACAATTCCCATGAGCCCCTGCCAGCGTTCTGCTGTCCATGGACATCTGGAGGGCCGCAGTTTGACTACCCCTGGCCTAGAAGAATCAGATCTCATGGGATCTCAGAAGCTAAGTAGGGGAGGCCCTCGTTAGTATTTGGAGGGGAGACATCCAGAGAAACCCAGGGTTGCTAAGCAGAGGCAAGGCCATGGCCAACCACCTTGGAACATTTCTTGGCCTGAAAACCTTATAAGGTTGACATCAGTCAGCTGCAACTTGATGATGCGTGTCAACCCATAGATGTATTTGTAAGAAGGAACCAGCAAAGAAGTGGCTGACATTAAAAAAATAAAATAAAACCAATCCCATGAGGCTGCCTTATACCGAATCAGACCTTTTGATCATTTAAGATCTGTATTTACATCTCAGGTTGGCGAGCCCAAGATCTCCCAGCTGGCTGCATGTGGAGGAGGAGTGGGAATCAAACCCAGTTTGCCAGATTATAAGAAGAGTTGGTTGTTATATGCTGCTTTTCTCCAATCAAAGGAGTTTCAAAGTGGCTTGTAGTCGCCTTCCCTTTCCTCTCACCACAACAGACACCCTGTGAGGGAGGTGAGGCTGAGGGAGCCCTGATATCACTGCTCGGTCAGCTGGCTGCATGTGGGGGAGTGTGGAATCAAACCTGGCTTGCTGGATTAGAAGTCCGCACTCCTAACCACCACACTAGTTTAAAAGGGGGGGGGGGTGGTTGACGGCGATCAGTTCACTCAATTGTGTCAGGTTCCAGGCAATAGCCATCATGCACCAAGGCCCAGTTGGGTCAAAGTGGCCTCAGGTGGTAAGGAATGGGGGTTGACTATCATTCTATTTCACCTCCACTTCCCCTAGGTCTACTCCAGTCACAGCTGGCAGGTTGTTCTTGGCCTCCTCTCTCAAGCTTCTTAAAGAAGAAGAAGAAGAAGAGTTGGTTCTTATATGTTGCTTTTCTCTCCCCTAAGGAGGCTCAAGGTGGGTTACAGTCGCCTTCCCTTTCCTCTCCCCACAACAGACACCCTGTGAGGGAGGTGAGGCTGAGAGAGCCCTGATATCACTGTCTGGGGGCATGCCTAGGGAAGGTGTGGCTCAGTGGTAGAGCCTTTGCTTGGCATGCAGAAGATTCCAGATTCAATCCCTGGCATCTCCAATTAAAAGGATCAGATTGTAGGTGATTAAAGGCCTTTGCCTGAGATTTGGAGAGAGGGTTGCCTAAGGAGGTAGTGGGCTCACCCTTGCTGGCAGTCTTCAAGCGGCTGGACAGATACTTTGCATGGATGCTTTAAGCTGATCCTGCACTGAGCAGGGGGTTGGACTAGATGGCCGGGATTTCTGAGAGTCTACAGTTCTATGACATCACGGGGTGTCCTCAACAGCCCCAAATAAATGGTTCAAAGGGACCTGTGTGGTTGGAGACAGTCTGTTTCTGAATGGAACAAAATAATACTTTGTTGTTTTTATATACGTATATCTGGAATTTGATGTTAGCCGCCATGAGACGGCAGCCTACAAATAAAACAAATAAACCAACAAATAAACGCCAGTTGGGCAGGGGGCTGCAATGCAGGGATGCCAGTCCCCTGGTGGGACCTGGGGGGTCCCCTGAAATTATTGCTCATCTCCAGGCAACAGAGATTAATTCCCCTAGAGAAAATGCTTGCTTTGGAGGGTGGATGTCATAGCATTATACTCCACTGAGGTCCCTCCCTGCCCCAAATCCCACCCACTCCCAGTTTGACCCCCAAAATCTCAGGGTATTTCCCAACCCAGCGCTGGCTGGCAGGCCTACTGTAGAGAAAAGTCTTTACGTAATGTTCCCCCCACTGTGGACTCTTGCAGGGCTCCTGTTATATTTTTATACCTGGGTTGTACTTCCTAATCTCTTCAGACACTCTTATTAATCTCCCACTCGCCTATGGGCCTTTTGGGGCTACAGGCTGAGTTATAAAAGGGAGACGGTAAAGTGTGGCTGATATTAAAAAGGGGGGGGGGACAATACATAATTTCCTGGTTGACTCTTGATCATCAACTTTGCTATCATTATGCAAATTAACTTATGACAAGACGCAAGGGAAGCAGGACTATTATCTCAATTAGGTCAGCACACACATTTTTTTTGACCTTGTTTTCCTCACAGCATCATCGGGCAAATGGAGACCAGGATTTACCACTTCTGGCTTAAAGAGACAGCCACACCTGCTTTGTCTTATAGGAGGTAAGAAGAATTCAGAATTCAGGGCTGGAAGTTCTTTTTCTAGGGTAGGGAAATACCTGGAGAATTTGGGGGTGGAAGTTCTGTTCTAGGGTAGGGAAATACCTGGAGACTTTGGGGTGGAAGTTCTGTTCTAGGGTAGGGAAATACCTGGAGACTTTGGGGTGGAAGTTCTGTTCTAGGGTAGGGAAATACCTGGAGACTTTGGAGTGGAAGTTCTTTTTCTAAAGTAGGGAAATACCTGGAGACTTTGGGATGGAAGTTCTGTTCTACAGTAGGGAATACCTGGACACTTTGGGGTGGAAGTTCTATTCTAGATTAGGGAAACAGCTGAAGATTTTTTGGGGGTGGAAGTTCTATTCTAGGGTAGGGAAATACCTGGAGACTTTGGAGCTGGAGCCAGGAGTGGGTGGGATTTGGGGCAGGGAGGGACCTCAGTGGAGTATAGCCTTTTGAGGAATGATTTGGCCTGCAAGGGGAAACCACATGTCTCCCGTGTCTAAAGGGCTAAAACAGATACCACACTAAGGATTCAGTAACTAGGATCTTTTGCAGTGTTTTTTTTATAGTGAATTAGCAAGCCCAGGTGTCTGATTTTAAGATCAAAACACGAGGGAGAGGATGAGGCCGCTGGTGTCACTGAGTCACAGCTCAAGTTGCCAGCACTGCCTCAACAAATGATGGGACATTTGGAGCGTGGTCCCTGGGGTGGGTGGAGTCTGGGGGGGAAGCGATGTCCTTTTCAGGTGGCATTCTTAGGGCAGGTGCTGACTGGAGATCTTGGTATAGTGGTGGGGTGCTTAGGAGAGCCAGCTTCTTATCTGGTGAGCCGGGTTTGATTCTGTGCTCCCCCACGTACAACCAGCTGGGTGACCTTGGGCTCGCCACAGCACTGAGAAAGCTGTTCTGACCAAGCAGGAATATCAGGGCTCTCTCAGCCTCACCCACGTCACAGGGTGTCTGTTGTGGGGAAAGGAAAGGGAAGGCAAATGTAAGCCGCTTTGAGACTCCTTCGGGTAGAGAAAAGCGGCATATAAGAACCAACTCATCTTCTTCTTCTTCAGTAACATCAGGGCTCTCTCAGTCTCACCTCCCTCACAGGGTGTCTGTTGTTGCGAGAGGAAAGGGAAGGCAATGGGAAGCCATTTTGAGACTCCTTTGGGTAGAGAAAAATGGCATATAAGAACCAACTCTTCTTTATTACAACTGATATCCAGGCAATAGCGTTGAGATTATCTGGAAAAAATGACCACCTTGGAAGGTAGGCTCTATGGCATTAACTCCCATTGAAGCCCTTCCCATCCCCAAACTCCATGCTCTTCAGGTTCCTCCCCTCAAATCTCCAGATATTTCCAAGCCATAGTCTACGGCATACCCCTAATATCTGTGGTAAAGAGACTGGACAAGCCTAGTAACAACTTCTCCCTAGATATCTGGCAGATGTCCCGTAAGCATCCAGCCTCTGTCTGGGTTGGATATTTGCAAACAATATTTTACCTTTACGGTTTAGGACTCAGAAAATGTGGGAATCTATGAGAAAGAAGGATTTTTGCCTAGTGGGTATGAGCTCCACAGTTGTTTTATCTTTACTCTGCCAGGCTCTACCCAAGCATCAATAACCTGAAATGCCCCGATCCACCCTTTGCCATGGTGGGGAGTGATTTGAACAGATCATGTCTCCACATCTCCGTGTTCTCCTCCCTTGCTGTAGCTTGTGATCAAATATCCTTGGAGCCTTGCCCAGTTTTATATTAGGGGGGAAAAATAATTAATTAGGCCACTCTCTGCCTCTGGACTGAACATTTTCCATTGCCTCCAGTGGGAACTGAGCATGCATATCTAATTGGGACCCTTCCTTAGCTAGAGGGAGAGAGGAAAATATCATATGCGCATCACTACGAAGAGAATAAGCAGCAATAAAATAAAATCCAGGAATGAGATTTTTGGATTTAATGTACCAGCGGGACCTTACAAGCATATAAATATATATAGCATAACTCCAGAGCGCTTGATGCATAGGTGGAAGAATACTGATACTGTTCAATATGGAGTACCAGACAGCTTCAGCAGTATCTCCCATTCTGACTTCAGCCCCTCCAAGAAAGGAAGACCCATAAGAAATTTACAGTGAAAGCCTAAAACATTTATACCCCTCTAATCCCAGTGAAGCCAATAGGTTTAGGAGGGTGTAACTCTGTTTAGGATTGCGGCAGTAAAGTACTTTCATGCCTCACTTAATGTGATTCCCAGAATCCTTTGCCTCTCTCTCTCTCTCTCTCTCTCTCTCTCTCTCTCTCACCCTCCACTGATATATTAATTTCTACTGGGAATTTTAGCATGTAAAATTATGTCGGAATATGGGAGATGAAAAAGCGATTAGGGAAGGAATTTATCATTAAGCAACTCCTTAGGGATAAATTCTTTTCCTAATCACTTTTTCATCTCCCATATTCTGACATAATTCCTATATTCCTACATGTAGTCAGAAGGTGGATCTTCCCGTTCTGCATGAGCCATACATCTATGATTTTGACCAAGAGTCATGTCAGAAAAAAGGAAACTGTTCTTTTGACGTGGCCACAGGTGAAATATGGCTCCTTAGTTCCTTCGCACACAACTGGAGCACTGAGTGTTAATCCGCAGTGCTTCAACACAAATTCATGAGCCATGAGGCCAAAATTTATCAGGGCCCCTGGATGGAGGGTTCCAACTCTCTGGTGAAAAATAATAACCCTGTCCCTTTAACGAAGGCTAAATGGACTATTATTGACCAGATGTTATTACTTATTTCTGTTTCATGAAATTTGTCAGCTGCCCATTTATACACATTAAGCCACTACAAGAGAGGGGGAGAGATATATTGTTTTCAACAGGGCTATCTGGGAATCAGGCTGTGACGCCTTCTAGTACTCATTGTGGTCTATAGTCTCTTTCAATCTCTTTCTGCCTAATTGGCCAAACCTGACCTTTGCCCCGCCTCCACCATGTGCCAATCAGTATACACCACGTGTTGCTTTACTTCTTGCCATGAGTTCCCTTCTTGCCCCTTGAGAGATCAGTGGGCTGACTCAATAGAAGAATCTTCCAGATGTTCATATGTAAAGAGAAAGGAGATCAAATCGATGTTCTCCAACATCTCATTTGTAGCGATTGCCCTGAAGCAAACGTTGGCTCTTTCGTGTATCATGAGTTGATCCAGTGAGAGACATTTGATTACCTTGCTAAGCCAGTCTTTGCAGGATCAAGCAGCTGCGTTGCAGAGGAGCTACGACTCAAGATAAAAACACAACAGGCATTTTACATGTGTGTGTGGAGTTTGAAAACACATTTTCTACCCTGAAATCTACAGCAATGACATGGAAATTTGTAATTACTTAGAGTGGGATCCAACCGACTTTTCAGAGAGTACGGGTTCTCTTTAAATTCTTGTGTTCAAGCCACAGGAGAATTCTTAGAAAACCGATGTTTCTTCCAGAATTTGCATTAACTGAGTGGATCCCAGATAGGTCCATCTACTGCAGCTCCTGTGAATTCAACTCAAGCTCCCCACAATTTGGAAGGTCAGCCTGTCTTCACCCTCACATGCTACCCTTCTCTTTTATGAAAAGCAACAATTATTTTTTATCTTGATCTATACCACGGTGGAAGTTGACGTTTCAATTCCTTATAATTTTAGTGAAGGCAGGCAGTCCGTCACCCATGAAAAAAAGCTTTGAGTCTCCTATTCGGGTTTTTTCTATGCTTTTTTCAAAAGAAGCCACATGATTTTTAAATAGCACAGAGAGAGTGAGAGAGCCTAGTAGCGATTAAGAAGATAAATTAAGTCCTCAGCCCCAACTGCCGATTTAGCTTTCAACTGACTGAGTTGCCTTAGGCAAACCAATATTCCTCTCAGTCTTTGCAGACTGTGCCGGAAAAAAGAGGGCGAGACGGAAGCCCTGTGCTGCCAATCAGAGTATTATGGGAAGAACTTTGGGTACCAGACAAAGGAGTTCTGTGTCAGAGCATGAACCCATGAAACTGTCTTATGTTGAATCAGACTTTTGGCCCATCAAAGTCTGCCTACTCAGACTAGCAGTGATGTATAGCAGTGGTCCCCAACCTTTTTATCACCGGGGACCGGTCAAGGCTTGACAATTTTACTGAGGCCCGGGGGAGGGGGGGTAGTCTTTTGCCGAGGGACGTCACCACTGCCGTCTGAGCCCCTGCTCCACTTGCTTTCCCACTGGCGCCCCTGACTTCCCACTGCCCGCTGGGCAGCACTACCAGCAGCAGCTGTGCAGTGCCATGCTGAGGGGAGCCCCAGCCATGGCGGCTGCCAGAGAGCACCAAATGTGAGCCAGCAGCAGATTGGCAGGGCAGCCCCCGAGGCAGCAGCCAGGAAAGAGAATGAGGATGAGCCACGGCCCAGTACCAACTGATCTATAGACCGGTCCCGGTCCCCAGACCGGGGGTTGGGGACCACTGATGTATAGGAGAGTGAAATGATATATATTTTTTAAATTATTGTCCTGTAAAGAAAAGCTTAGTATACTAAACTGTTTTGTAAAAGAAGGCCCAGAAAACTGTTCTTGATAGTATTTTGGAATATTACCAAGGCTGATATGTTCTATTCTCAAGGCCAGAGACAGTTGTTTATATCATGCCATTGTTTATGTTACCAGAGGATTGAGAAAGAATGGGAAATTGCCTTTTGTAACCTTTTCCCGGTGACTTAGCATAATGGCAATGGGTGGTCCTGTGGGATGTGCAAGGGGGTGGAGACCCCAGGCTATTGGTTTGACCTGAAAAGCATCATCTTTCCCTGCCTCCAATGAAATACTATATAAAATCTCATGTAATCCTTTGTTCGAGACACAGGCTTTTTTGGGACAACCCCCCCTGTGTCATTTTGTTCTGCTGCAGTTGAATAAAATTATTAAAAGGTTTTCCAGTCTAGTGGTCTCTCTGTTTGGGTGCTGCACACTAGGCAAATGATCCCAAAATGCCCAGACCAGGCCCTGGGCTATCAGCAGTAGCTCTTCAAAGTCTCAAGCAGAAGTCTTCCACATCACCAACTGCCAGCACTGAGGTGGAGATGCCAGGAATTGAACCTGGGACCTTCTGCATGCCAAGCAGATGCTCTACCACTGAGCCACTGAGCTAATTTGTTAGAGCTGATATTGTCTGATCTGGGTTCAAATCCCTTCAAGTCTCACTGGATAAATTTTATTGAACCATTCTCTCTCAGCTGGACCTTACGGGGTTGACGAGTTGAAGAAGAGCTGGTTCTTATATGCCACTTTTCTCTACCCGATGGGAGTCTCAAAGCGTCTTACAGTCACCTTCCCTTTCCTCTCCCCACAACAGACACCCTGTGAGGGAGGTGAGGCTGAGAGAGCCCTGAGATTACTGCTCAGTCAAAACAGCATTATCACAGCTGTTGACAAGCCCAAGGTCACCCAGCTGGCTGCATGTGGGGGAGTGTAGAATCGATCCTGGCTCGCCAGATTACAAGTCCACACTCCTAGCCACTACACTAAACTGGCTGCTCAAAGAATCAACCAGACTAATGCCCTTGTATACTACCCTGAACTCAGTGGAGGAAAGACAGGATGCAAATGTGGCCACAACACAGGGCCACCAACACTGCCTTGGCAAATGCTGGGGAATTTTGAGGGCAGTCCCAGGAACGATGAAGTTTGTGGAGGACGTGACATCACTTCTGGGTGACCCTCTTGGAATCTCCCCTAATCTCTATGGTAAAAACCATGTAGTCAGATAAGAGCCAGTTTGGTATAGTAGTTAGGAGTGCGGACCTCTAATCTGGCATGCTGAGTTCAATTCTGCACTCCCCCACATGCAACCAGCTGGGTGACCTTGGGCTCACCACAGCACTGATAAAACTGTTTTGACCAAGCAGTGATATCAGGGCTCTCTCAGCTTCATTCACCTCACAGGGTATTTGTTGTGGGGAGAGGAAAGGCAAGGCGACTGTCAGCCACTTTGAGACTCCTCTGGGTAGAGAAAAGCGGCATATAAGAACCAACTCTCCTTCTTCTTCTTGTCCGCTTGGACCAGCACTGCTGCTGTGGTATTACCTTCTCAAAAGTGCCAGCAAGGCTCCCATGTGGCTGGCCTTCAGGCAACACAGTAAGGTAGAGTTATTCAGAAGAGGCTTTTTCAAATTAGCAGCTAATCCTAGGTATAGTGCGGAGTCTCTCCAGTTCTGAATTTTAATCAGGGCTAACACATAAATAAACTACAAGGTCACCTAAGACGCCTGGCTTTAAGGGGTGGCACCAAATTAGACAGAAGTAATTTTCTAAAAGACTACTTTACCATGTTATCTCTCATAAACTAACATATCCATTTCCCCGCAAGAATGGAACGGAGAGGCACGGAAGTCCAAGTTCACCTGAAGCACCAAAAAGCTGTTGCACTCATCTTGGTTTCAGAGCGGTGCCTGCCCATTTTGCTTCTCCCTACTTGATACTGCATTTCTAAACGACAGCATAACTTGCCTTGAGTCCTTCATAAAGTAGATTTTAAAGTGCTTTAAATAAATAATTCAGCTTGCAACCTGCAATGACATGGCAAGCCCAGCCATGAAGCACTCTGCTTCTCTGGATTTGTGAGAGGCAGTGAATTGTAGTCCGTGGACATCTGGAGAGACACACATTTGGCTAGCCTTGCTCTATGACAGGCTTTCTCAACAGGGGTTTCGTGAAACCACGGGGTTTCTCAACGGCCCCAGAAAGGGCTTCCCTGATTGGGTGGGGGTTAAACCATTTGAAATATATATATTTTTAAAAATTAAGAATTATCAGGCGATATGACTATATGTTGACCTGCTCCTCCCCCAGTGGCTAATGATAGGCCTGGAGAGGGTGGAGGGGCCCTGGTCATAAAAATCCTTGCTGACCGAGACTTGTCACATGACTAGAGTCCAGAAAGGTAAGTATTCTCATTTTAACTTAAATGCATTAGCAGTTAGCTAATGTTAGCTGCCTGTCCCATTTCTGTTGCCCCAGTGAAATGGGAAGAAGAAGAAGAAGAGTCGGTTCTTATATACCACTTTTCCCTACCCAAAGGAGGCTCAAAGTGGCTTACAGTTGCCTTCCCATTCCTCTCCCCACAACAGACACCCTGTGAGGTGGGTGAGGCTGAGAGAGCCCTGATATCACTGCCCGGTCAGAACAGTTTTATCAGAGCCATGGCGAGCCCAAGGTCACCCAGCTGGTTGCATGTGGAGGAGCACAGAATCGAACCCAGCATGCCAGATTAGAAGTCCGCACTCCTAACCACTACACCAAACTGGCTCCCAGGGAGGGGCCCTGGCCTTTAACAGTCGAGGCACTTTTATTATGGCCAACCTGTTGGTGGCAGCTGGAGTTCAGTGTGGTGATACTTCTTGGGGTTGGTAGTGGGTTGTTGTTGTTTTTTTTACTCTGAGTGGGTGGGTTGGAGGGAGGGAGAAAGCAGGCCACTGGGCCACTTCGGGGCTTGGGGATAGGTGAGGACTGTGGCCTAACTTCCACCCAACACTGCAGCCTGGTATTTCAGTTCCAGGGGTAGGAAGAGCAGGCCGCTTCTCTCCAACTGGGCAAGTCCTCCTAGGCTAGGTTTGTTGTGGGCCTGTGTGTTATTTCATGGGTTGGAGGGAGGCAAACCTAGCCTAGGAGGACTTGCCCAGTTGGAGAGACTGGAACAGGGAGGTGACATGTCCCTTCTGGGGGTGTGGCAGGGAAATATGGCCAGCTGATGTCACTTCAGCGTTACCTAGAAGCCTGCAACATTTTTCAGGGTTTACTGCATGTCAAATGCTGCCTTCTGCAAGTTGCATCCCAAATTTCAGAACCCAGACCTGGGTAATGAGGAGGTGACCTCTTCCTCCGATTCATCAATTTCATCAACAGTTTCTCAGAAGCTCTCAATAGTGCAAGTCAGTAGCAACTGAGGATCTCAAGCTACTTCCAATTTCCTCATCTGAAATTTCACCTTGTTCTTGTAGATGGCATTTGGAGTGAATAACTCCCTTGCTGTGTCTTTCCCACAGCACAACAATGGTCAGGTGGGCTTCTTTTCTGGTTGAGGGGTATGGCTAGGACCATTTCAATGGCTGCTTTATTGCCATTCAGCAGAGACAGGTGACTTCTGGGAAGGGAGCAGTTCCACTGAATTAATCCATTCTGCAGTTCCTCCATAACTGATTGTATCATGAAGAGGGATGTAGACAAACTGGAGCATGTCCAGAGGAGGGCAACAAGACGTATGAAGAAAGGTTAGGGGAGCTTGGTCTGTTTAGCCTAGAGGAGACGACTGAGAGGGGATCTGATAACCATCTTCAAGTATTTAAAAGGCTTCCATATGGAGGATGCAGCAGAGTTGTTCTCTCTTGCCCCGGAGGGACGGACCAGAACCAATGGGATGAAATTAATGCAAAAGAAATTCCGTCTAAATCTCCGGAAGAAGTTCCTGACAGAGCGGTTTCTCAGTGGAACGGGCTTCCTCGGGAGGTGGTGAGTTCTCCATCTTTGGAAATTTTTAAACAGAGGCTAGATAGACATCTGACAGAGAGGCTGATTCTGTGAAGGCTCAAGGGGGTGGCAGGTCCCAGTGGATGAGCAACTGGGATGTGAGTTTCCTGCATAGTGCCGGGGGTTGGACTAGATGACCCAGGAGGTCCCTTCCAACTCTATGATGCTATGATTCTATCTAAACTTTAATTTGTCAGCTGCCTTGGCAGCACTTCTGAGGGCAGAACGGCCAGGTAGAAATGCTGTTAAATAAAATAAACAAGCTGCCCCCGCTGCTAAATGATCCACCTATGATATTCATAATATAAGAAGGGGGCTTAAAACACTAAGGTCTCAACAGCTGTCCGAATGTCCCCATTCACCTGATCCGGCTTGCTTGCTTCTTACTTACCACTTATTTCCTGACTGAGCGATTGATTGGATTTTTAGACCACCCTCCCAGCAAGCCTCGAACGGCATAGCTCCTTTTTATTAAGACATTTCTGAGGGCTCTGTGCTGAAGAGACGTGAAACTGCCCGCCTGAGGAAGACAAATTACTCCGCTCGGACACAAAATACAGGCAACTTGCTGCCGAATTCAATGATGATCAAGGGAATCTGAGCAGGCCGGACATTCGAGCCTACATTGTCATATTTTAGTCTTCTCGCCCTCTGTAAAAACACATTTCACCTCAAATTATACTTGACAGACTGTCTAATCCCAGATATTGGGCGGCCGCAAGGTGAGGGAGTGATTTTAATGAAGTGAACCTTGTTGTAGCAAAGGATGTAAAATGATTCTCTGGGAAGGGAGTTACTCCAGCTTTTGTCTGGGACATCTTCCGCCACAGGTCTGGCCCTGCTAATCAGGAGTGGATTGACCTGCTAAAATGATCAAGAAGAAAGCTTAGCTGGAACTCCTCATTGTGGGCTGGCCAGGGGTGAAGGTGGCAATGGCCACCTTCTTTTGCCTCCTCTTGTGCCATGACTCCATAGGTTCAGGCCAATAGGGCCCTGCAATGCCAGCCCTGGTACAAGGATCCGGGCCACCGGAGACCTTCCAGGGCGGAGGTCCACTGAGAACAGTTCTGGTAAGGACCAATCTATCCTTCTTGCTAATGATCTTCCTCATTTATTCTGATCTTCATCTCAGCATTTATTGAAGGCCCACTAACCTGGCACCAAGCTCATTCAGGGGAGAGTAAATGGGATATATAAATAATAAATAATAATAACTCCGCCAGTGAATCAGAGACTAGTTATCGGTGTATCATTTCCTGCCTATCTGTTGAGAGCTCTTTCAATGTTTGGTAGCCAGGATACCTGAGCGATGACGTGTATGTGTGAATTCGCCAGATACAAGAAAACAGGGATAGAATTTTGATGCTGGGTCTCACACCTTTTCGGTAGCACCAGCCATGTCCAGGTTTCATTTACAGAGGTCTAATTTACACATCGGTGTAGTTCATTTGAACTATTCGTTCTTGACTACCATGTTCTTCGATGATGCGCAGAAGAATATGCGACCACTACAATATTTTTTTTCTGCACAAGATGACCAGAAGTTACATCCCGTTGTGATGGGCACACGGCTCATTCACACAACCACACTGTGATTTGTACATGGTTCTCCAATACTGCAGTCTGGTTTTACTCCATGTTGGTTGTATCTTATCTGTTGTCCACTGCAAGGCGGGTGGACTGTAAATGAAGTAAATCGATAAATAAACAAGTCAGCAATAAGCATAAGCATGCCAGTGTATAAACCAGGCCAAGTATATAGTCCCTAGTGAACTAAGAAAAATCTTCACGCATTTGCGAATCAGCTCATAATTCTACCCCCTGCAGCCTAACCTTATGATCTGTCCGACAGTAAGCCTAAAATGAACGGAGATGGAAAACAGTGTGAAATACGTTCAAGGCAGATAACATCATAGGCAGCTCCCAGCTTGACACAAGAGCTTTGAGCAAAGAACAGACATTTGTCAAAATCCTCCTAACAAGGAGTAGATGCTGTTCTGGTTGGCAAATTGTCTCTGGCTTTACAGACACTGAAATGAGTTCCTCACTCTGCTGGTGATTTTCTCCTAGCCTTTCCACTTACTAAAAGTTACACCCATATTGTATTCTAGAAGAAGAGTTGGTTTTTATACCCCGCTTTTCACTACCTGAAGGATTCTCAAAGTGGATTGCATTTGTCTTCCCTTCCTCTCCCCACAACAGACACTCTGTAAGGTATGTGGGGCAGAGAGAGCCCTGACAGAACTTATGTTGTAAGGACAGTTCTAACAAGACTGTGACAAGCCCAGAGCTCTCCAAGCTGGATGTATGTGGAAGAGAATCAAACCTGGCTTGCCAAATTAGAAGCTGCTGCTCTTAACCACTGCACCAAGGTAGGTGTGTGGAGTAGCATCAACTATGATGGCGGACTCCGTGCATTGTTGATGCTAAGCCTATAATCGGCTGGAAATTGAGACCTGTGAGGCCCTTCTATAACACTCTTCAGCAGCCAGCTTCTAATCTGGAGAGCTGAGTTTGATTCCCGTCCTCCTCCACATGCAGCCAGCTGGGTGACCTTGGGATTGTCAACAGCCATGATAATGCTGTTCTGACTGAGCAGTAATAGCATGGCTCTCTCAGTCTCACCCACCCCACAGGGTGTCTGTTGTGGGGAGAGGAAAGGGAAGGCGATTGTAAGCCACTTTGAGACTCCTTCGGGTAGAGAAAAGCGGCATATAAGAACCAACTCTTCTTCTTCTTCTTTGTTTCCATGTCCAGACTACTTGTTCTTAAAACACAAGTAGTCAGACAGTGCAGAATGAGATGGCCTGTACTGAGGTTGGTGGGGTGAGCATGGGACTCTGGTTTGAGGTGATAACCACATGTTGCCATGTGCTCAGCACCATGTACATCCTGCCAATGTCCAGTGGAATAATGAAAAGGCTCCATTCAGCCCATTCACTGTTACTGGAATCTTTTTCTTAACCAATGACAAGTGAATTTTGTACAGCTACCCATCCACAAAACCCTCTAAGTGCTTAAGGCCAACGACACACCTTTTGTGAATCGCCACTGCCACATCAATAATTGTTTTGTCTTCTTGTTTCCCCCCATAAGGCAAATGCTTTACAAATGAGCTTTATCAAAATATTTCCAGCCACTCTGAAAAACAACAAGGAAGAAACCATTTACTGGCAGGGGGACATCTTCCAAATACCCCCACCACAAAACAAAAACAAAGCAGCTTGCTAATTCCATGAGAGTAACCCCCAAAGCCGGAAGAACCATAGTGTGGGCTTGGTGGAAATATCACCAGAATATATCAGCGTTCCTCCAAGGATACTATTACTGCTTCTTCTGCACAGAGAATTATATTTCTGGAGGCCACAGATGCAACTTAAAAATAACCATAAGCAAATTGCTGAAAAACAACCTATCCAGCACAGTCGTTGCCCATAATGGGACGGTCAGATTCTGATAGCGGCTATAAAGACCACTATCAACTTGTCCGCACAACTGGCATCGTGCAGCTCCTATGCCTTTAAATGCAGCATGAGATGTAGAAATTCAGCATTTTATGGAATACAGACCAGCATTATCGTAGCAAGAGTAATCGACAAGTGGAATGCCCTGATGCAGGAAGTGGGAGCAGCTATAAGCCCAGACTGGATAAACATACGGAGCAGAGGTCCATTGGTGGCTAGTAGACAAAAGGTATAAATGGAACACTGTCTGGGGCAGTGATGCTCTATATCAGGGGTAGTCAAACTGCGGCCCTCCAGATGTCCATGGACTACAATTCCCATGAGCCCCTGCCAGCATTTGTAGTCCATGGGAATTGTAGCCCATGGACATCTGGAGGGTCACAGTTTGACTGTTGTTAGGTGTGAAGTCGTGTCTGACCCATCGCGACCCCATGGACAATGGTCCTCCAGGCCTTCCTGTCCTCTACCATTCCCCAAAGTCCATTTAAGCTTGCACCTACTGCTTCAGTGACTCCATCCAGCCACCTCATTCTCTGTCGTCCCCTTCTTCTTTTGCCCTCGATCGCTCCCAGCATTAGGCTCTTCTCCAGGGAGTCCTTCTTTCTTATGAGGTGGCCAAAGTATTTGAGTTTCATCTTCAGGATCTGGCCTTCTAAGGAGCAGTCAGGGCTGATCTCCTCTAGGACTGACTGGTTTGTTCGCAGTTTGACTACCCCTGCTCTATATTCTTGGTGGGGTAACAGTGGGAGGGCTTCTGGTGTTCCAGCCCCATTGATGGACCTCCTGAAGGCCCCTGGGTTTTGGACACTGTGTGACACAGAGTGTTGGACTGGGTGGACCACTGGGCTGATCCAACAAGGCTTCTCTCATGTTCTTGTGGACTAGTCACAGTTGGCGTTTCAAACGCCCATCTTGCTCACGTAGTACAGCCTGCCGTGAAACAAGCCTGCGAGCATAAACCACGGCCACCGTCCTAAATGTCTAAGGTGCCCCCCCTTTTACTCTCTCGCCGATGATAACCACTTAGGATGTTACTTCGGGAGGAGAATGAAAACAAGCGACAGCAGAAAAGTTATCAGAGAAACATACACTCAACAAAAGGTCACTGTTTAATTACCTGTCCCAGAGGGTAGGTGACGATTTTGCGAGCCTGCCCTGGAGTATTCTAGGTTGCCAGAGGCAGGATGGCACCCAGGAATTTCGTACCCTGCAGCATGAATAGAGGATAAACCATAGCTAGGAATCTCTCAAAACAGACATCCGTGTGGCAACCTGGCTAAGACATGCTGCGTACAGCAGGCAACAGTAGGACAAGGCTAGTTATGGGGTTTGTAACGAGTATTTTGTTTCCCGAGGTGTTTCTGACTTCAGGGAGGTCTGCTGCTAATGATCAAAATGTCATTTCGGGCCAACACAATGGGCCCGTTTGCTCGTGGTTGCTGAGGGCAGGGTATCCGTGTCCAACTACTTGTGGCAGAAATGGGTTGCCTCTGCCACACACCAAGGCTGTGCAAAAGAACAAAGATCGGCACAACATAAAGAAAAGCTTTACCCAATGCTTTGAAAGCATGTGAAGATAATAAAAGACTGTAAGGAAGGTGCAATCTAGGGACCTTCCTTACACTTGTACCTCCCTTACAGTCTTTTATATGCAATTATACTATGAATATTATCTAGAGCAGTGGTCCCCAACCCCCAGTCTGGGGACCAGTACCAGTTCGTGGATCAGTCGGTACCAGGCCGCGGCTCCTCCTTGTCCTCCTCCCCGGCTGCTGCCTCAGGGGCTGCCCTGCCACTCTGCCGCCGGCTCTCCTTTGGTGCTCTCCAGCGGCTGTCATGGCCAGGGCTCCCCCTTGGTGTGGCACTAAACAGCTGCTGCTGGCAGCACCTCCCAGAGGGCGGTGGGAAGTCAGGAGCACCGTCGGGAAAGCAAAAGACTACCCCCCCACAGGCCTCAGTAAAATTGTCAAGCATTGACCGGTCCCCAGTGATAAAAAGGTTGGGGACCACTGATCTAGAGGCCTCTAGGCACATCTGGAATGAGCTCCAGGAGGAACTATGGGCCCTGTGGGAGCTTTTGGCTTTCTGCAGGGCCTGCAAATCAAAGGTCTTCCACCAGGTCTATGGTTGAGGCCAGCATGATGAGAAAGACCTGTTCGGCCCCCCTCCAGGATAGTGTGTGTATGGCGGCTATGGCTTCATCTACCCCCTCTTCCCACCTCCCTATGAGTTAGTATTGGGAGAAGGGATAGGTTTTCGTATTTTCCCCGCCTTTCTTCTCTTTTATATTATGTTCATCAGATTGTGATGTTTTATGTCTGGGGTTTTAATGGGATATAGTTCAGACTGATGTAACCCACCATGAGCCACTGGGAATGGCGAGCAAAAAAGTATAATAATAACAACAATAATAGTAATGTTGAGTAAAGTCTGTACTGGGGTCCAATGAGGAAGCATTCACGAGCGAAACGAGCAGGATTTACCAGATCCTCATTTGGACTGGGAATTTCCGGTGGCATTCCTACAGCTTCTTAAGGTCTTTGCAGTATATCTATGAATGGCTTGTGGTTTCAAAGCACTGGATAAAGCTTTTCTTCATGTTGTACCAATTCTTATTGCGTTGTCTTTACACAGTGGATTTTGTTCGTTTGTATTACTGTCATACGCCCTATGTCCCACTTTGTACTTTTCGACAAACCAAAGTTGGACAAGCTACGAAGGCAGGAGATGCGCCAGGACAGTGGTCACAATGGCTGGGGCTTGTCTCCATAATTAGCCTGCTTCTCAGTGAGGCTTTGACACAGCATGACTAACTTGAAATAGGAGGACCACAGCCGTTGGTGATAACCAACCATATTCTGCAAGTGTCTACCCCTGATTTAACTGGTGTCTGGAACTCCGTTATTCTAGATTCTAGAATATTCTAGAACTCCGTTATTCTTGGATGCTTTAGGATGCTTCGGGCTGATCCTGCGTTGAGCAGGGGGTTGGACTAGATGGCCTGTATGGCCCCTTCCATGATTCTATGATTCTATAGATGGGCTTGGACATCGAGGGATATGGGAGGTCCATGATACCACCTTCCAATGTTGTCTTTAACATTAAAAAGCAGATTGATTGTAAGGGTTTGTACTAGGGTTGGGCGCTTCGGCAAGCCTCGGCCGCTTCGGCAATTGCCGAAGCGGCCGAGGCGTGCCGAAGTGCCCAACCCTAGACATTGTACAGGGAATGTGCTGCTGGATACTCTCACGTGAACACGTGAATTGGCCTTAAACTGAAATAGACCATTTGGCCCATCAAGGTCAGTATGGTCTATTCAGACTGGGGTCTCTGGGTCATTCTAACCTGAGATACTGGGTTGTTCTAGCTGGAGATACTGGGATTGAACCTGGGACCTTCTGTAGGTGAAGGATGCTCCACCCCTAAGCCATGGTCCCCTCCCAAAGGGAAGTTAGTAGTAGCTCCATGGCAAATTCTGTTGGGAAAGAATGCAAGAAAGAGGGATTAGAAAGCCATACTTCCACTTCTCTCAATCACCAGCTATGTAAAGGTGGGGATTTCTGGAATGTTGGGACAGGGCCGTGTGTGCTGCCACAAAATGGCTTCCATGGGAAGGAGGACCAAGCACAAGATAGGTATAAATGATTGGAGGTCCAGGTGTCATCCTATGATAGGGAGCTTGCTTATGAGTAGTTGCTCTCTGCAAACCCAAAGGTTGTGGGTCTTCTAAGGCAGGGGTAGTCAACCTGTGGTCCTCCAGATGTTCATGGACTACAATTCCCATGAGCCCCTGCCTGGCAGGGGCTCATGGGAATTGTAGTCCATGAACATCCGGAGGACCACAGGTTGACTACCCCTGTTCTAAGGCACCATCTACTACAAGGTAGGACAGCCAATGGTGTGGTTCTCTGCTTTGGGGAAGAAGAAAGTTGGCACTGGGAAAAACCTCAGTGATCATTATCATCCAGAGGCACCACACTGGGGCTGAATGCCATCACTAATGCTACGATCCAAGTTGTGAGGACACTATGGCTGCTTTTTACACATTAAAGACAACATTAGGAGATGCAGTCACACCCAGAATGAAGTTTGATTCTTGGGCAGATGGTTTCCATCCATCACCCACTGATTTCTGCGTGAGGACCTAGTAAAAGGGACTTTCTGCAACAGTGAAGAGTTGAGTGGCATTTTAAGGAATAACAGATTTATTGAGAGGAACTTTCATATGTCGGTGTCTATCCTGGTAGGTTTGGCTGTAGCAGACTAACATGGCCAATCTCCATGATTAATACCAACACTTTTAGACAATGTAATTCTTGACTGCTGATGGCAAAAAATACCAATGCACCCAGGGGAGAAATTTAAGCCATATGAATGCACCCAATAAACATGTCTTGGGTGGAAAGGTACAAATAATCTGGAACAGTGTTTTTTTTTTATCTCATTGAAATCAGAGTCCAGTAACACCTTTAAGACCAACAAAGATTTATTCCAGGCATGAGCTTTCAAGTGCACGCACTCGCCTGGAATAAATCTTTGTTGGTCTTAAAGGTGCTACTGGACTCTGATTTTATTGTGCTACTTCAGACCAACACGGCTACAAATTTGAATTAATCTCATTGAGTCATAGACCAAACCGGAGATTAAGAAGAGAGAGCATCTTGGAAATCCTCAGGTTACACTGTGATTGCATATATGTTCATTTGCCTTCTTGCTTTTTGAGTCCTCCCCCCCCCCCGTATACACATACACAAACACACAGAGGCTGCACAAATAAGCAATGGCCAGATTATATTTTACACTGGAGTGGTCCTACAGGCACTATGGCACTTATTAGCTCCCTTCCTGGTGCCCACAGAGAGCTTTCAGAAATTGGGTAGGGCAAAGTGGAGCTTTTGCCCAGCAGGACTTCTGACTGGCCAGGGGAGATTTGATTGACTGCGTAGATTTTCAAAAGTTGCCTCGGTAGCACCTATCACCACAGTACAAGGATCGTCACTGTGTTGACTGACCGTGTAGGCCAGAGAATATTTCCAAGCAGTACGTGTATCCTGTTAGACTGCGCTTCTGCCTGAAATGCTGTAGGATTATTATGAGAGTTACTCATGACCTCACTGCCTGGCATTTGTGGCTGACTAGGCCTTTGGGAGAGCCTCTTGTGGTGCAGGGTGGTAAGGCAGCTGACATGCTGCCTGAAGCTCTGACCATGAGGCTGGGAGTGCGATCCCAGCAGCCAGCTCAAGGTTGAATCAGCCTTCCATCCTTCCCAGGTCGGTAAAATGAGTACCCAGCTTGCTGCTGGGGGGTAAACGGTAATGACAGGGGAAGGGAATGGCAAAACCACCCCGTATTGAGTCTGCCAAGAAAACGCTAGAGGGTGTCACCCCAAGGGTCAGACATGACTCGGTGCTTGCACAGGGGATACCTTTACCTTTAGGCCATTGGGGGAAGCTGTTTTGTGGCTCTTGTGGTGCCCATTTTGTGACCACCACAGCCGCCATCTTGGGTCAGAATTCCAAAGGTGTCCACAGGTTCAACAAAACACTGGTGACCCCAGCCCTAGGGCAGCATCAAAGGGGGAGTCCTGAGGGACAATCAGACGTTGTTTCAAAGAAATAGTGAGGGAAGCTGGATTCAAACTGGGCTGAGGAGCCGATTTTGTAGACCACAGACTGAGCACGGCCACCAGGCAGAGGTGGAACAGTAGCTGCAAAATAAATATTTAAGAACTAAAAAGCACAATGGGGGTTAAACCCAGAGAAGATACTACAGGCCACAGTTAACACATAGCTGAAACAGATTGAGAGCCCAACACAAGAACAACAGGTAGGCATACAAGTAACAGGAACCAGCGGCGTAATTAGACAGCTGGGCAGTGCTAACACCAAGCAGTACTCCTAGGCCAATTCCACACACGTAGGATAATGCACTTTTAATGTGCTTTGGCAGCTGGATTTTCCTGTGCAGAACAGGAAAATCTACTTCTAAAGTGCATTGAAAGTGCATTATCTGTTGTGTTCAGACTAGGCCCGCCTAGACCTTAGCAGATATGTCGAGACTCTTCCTGTTTCCACTAAAACAACCAGGTGGGTTTCTTGGGGAAGGTTTAGACTGAAACCAGGTGAAGCTTCCTCTCTTACCTTCTAGCCTGCTTAATTGTTTTCAAAGAGCCTTCACGGGTAGCTTACAAAATACAGTTTTCTATCAATAAAATCCAAACAAAAGCAGCAGCCATGCAATAAAAGTGCCAGCACCCTGATATATATATTTTTAAGTGACAAGGGCCTTAACTTACTGCTACTACTCTGGTTTTAGGGCTTTACTGGAGAGGGCCCAGGCAATTCTTTTGTCAGGGTGTGCCCTGATAGTTAACTAAACTTGCAGCATGAAGAATTCATGCAGACCGAACCAGAAAAGGTTCCTTGAACGAATACTGTAGCCAGTCAAAGGAGAAAAGCCATACAAATGGGGCAAAAGGAACACCAGGCAAATTTGATTCTGCTTTTGTATTCTGCATTCTATTCGTCCACGAGCGTGAATAAACAAATTGATTGACTGATAATACAAGGTAATGAAAGAAAAGAAGCCAGAATTCCACAATGTTCCCTGATGCGACTACATCTGACTTTGTTGCAACTCTATTGCCCTATCTGATCCTGGCAGGCCAGACACAGCCCACCCTGGGGTGAAGGATCAACTCCCTCCAAATCAGGCTCGTTGCTGCTCAAGCTGCAGGGAACGAACACCCACATTCTCTGTGTCCTCGGTTTGAGCTCTGCCTCCCGCACAGGGATTGGCCTCTGTTTTCCCTCATCCCAATCCTATTATCAGGATCTGCTTGTTTCTCAGCCTCCCGATGTTGGTTTTCGTGAGGCATTCGCTTGTAGCCTGTCGGTGCTCATTGTTGATGGTGAATGTAGCAAGGGGAGGGGACAGGCCTGAGAATCCATAGCCACTCGCAACTGTTTTTCTTGGTTTTGCTTTCCGCGCCGCCTAGTTTAATCAGTGGATTAAAGGGGAGGGGGAATGTTATCAGAAGTTACGTTGGCATGTCGGAGGCCGCGCTCTGGCTTTTGGAAAAACTCTGGTGAAAAATCGACCTCAAGCCAGCTTTGCCCCCAAAAAAGCGTCACCCCCATGATGGCACCTGCACACCAACATTACTCCAGCGACGTCAGTGCATTGGGATATTCTACCTGGTGTCTGTGAGTGTTGGGAGGCGGAGTGCGTATTTGTGGGGGGAGGGTCCAGGAGGGGCGAGGCTGTTTTTGGAGGGAGATTTCAACCCATTTTCTGAAACCCCCCAAAACAGGAGAAGCAATGCCAAAGTGGGGGGTTCCCCCAGCCCCAGCAGGGGCCTGGCATCCCTAATCAGCTGTGACATGTCTGCACTTTCCACTTTTACCATGCATGATATCATACAGGCTCCTACAGCTCTGTCTATCCTTCCCTTCCTCCAAGAAGCTCAGAGCGATAATGGTGGTTCCCTCCTTTTATTCTTCCCAACATGCCTGGAGGATAATTAGACTGGGAGAGGGTGACTGGTTCAAAATCACCCAGTAATCTTCTGGATTTGAACTCAGCTCTTCCCGTTCCGATTCCTGTGCCTTAACCGGTCTACCACAATGGGTCTCACCTGGGTAGCCCAGACGAAAGGTTGACACCTCGGTGAAAGCTAGGCCTCAGGAAACACAGTCAGCTAACATTTATAGTTAACAACCAGGCATTCTCCTCTTAAAAAGCAAAGTGCCCTGTGGGGGGGGGGGCATAAGGAGGTAGGCGGACCTGTAGATATGTGGGGTCCTGACCACAGATGGCCTTGAAGGTTCATGCCAAAACCTGGAACTTCATCCAGGCCACTGCCAGTAACCAATGCAGAGTGGTAACTTGGAAAGAATGGTGGTACTTAACTATTTTGATTTTTCATTGTGAGCTCCCCGTCTGGAATTAGTGTTACGTATTGTTAGGTGCTTCACATTTTATGATTCTTATACTGCCAACCAGGCCTTATTGTAATACTGTGTCATTTACATGTGTGCATTTATTTTACTTGACCACTGATGACAGTCCTCTGGGTTGAAACGCATTTGGTCTCTGGCCATATCATGTGCAGCCACTGAGACTCTATGCGTAACACTGCACGGACTCTGAATCTTTAGTTTTAATGTTAGCTTTAATCTTCTTAACGTGCATTTTATAATAAACATCTGCATTTTAATTTTAATCTGTTTTGTTGCTCAACCTTCAGGATCCTGACTTATGGGCTTGCAGTTAGTATCATAGAATCATAGAGTTGGAAGGGACCTCATGGGTCATCTAGTCCAGGGTAGTCAACCTGTGGTCCTCCAGATGTTCATGGACTACAATTCCCATGGGCCCCTGCCAATGTACTACCCCTGATCTAGTCCAACCCCCTGCACTATGCAGGACCGGTTGGGACAATAAAAAAAAAACTAAACATCCCATATGCAACATAAAGTAAGGCAGTCTACAAAAGCTTTATTTCCCAGAACGTGCCAAGAAGCTCTAAGAACGACAATCTTGTACAAGAGAATGCTATCATTACAAGCTTAGACTGAAGGCATAAGCTCAAAGCTATTACGCCAGACTGACTCCGATACAAGAGTTTCGAGGCCACAAAATATGATTTTATCTCTGTTTTACCACATCGCTGCATCCGAGAGGCCTGCAGGTTGGGCTTACGATAACGAAACAGGCTGCTAGAGCCAATAAATCTAGCAAGACATTTGATATTAAAACCAATATTAAAACACTCGAGTTTGTCTGCATCTTCCTGCCGCTGTTAGCTTTATAGCAGGTTTCACAGCACCAGGGATGGAGAAGAAACTCTTTCTGTTGCCTCTTTCATCTCAAGCTAGGCCCAGAATCAAGGGTTTCTTTTGCATATTCCAAGCACGGCATGCAGAAAGTCCCAGGTTCAATTCCTGGCATCTCAATTATCTGAAGAAGTGAGCAGTGACTCATGAAAGCTTACACCCTATCACAATTCATAGAATCATAGAATCACAGAGTTGGAAGGGATCTCCAGGATCATCTAGTCCAACCCCCTGCACAATGCAGGAACTCACAAATACCTGCCCACTCACAGTCACCTCAATTTCATGCCCAAGAGATCCCTCCACCAAAAATCTCCAGAATCCATCCTGGCCTGGAGGAAATTCGCCTACCATCCCACAGTAACGATCAGCAATTCCCTGGAAACGCAAGGAAGGGCCACAAGAGACAAACCCTGGCACATCCCTTTGTCGGGGTTTCTCCGACTTCGCCGCTCCTACCCGGGGACTCACCAACGAGAGGCGTATCACCTGGACCTTTATCCAACCCTGCAGAGTCGGGTCTGGGGGAGTCCTCGGCGGGGGGAGTCCTCAACGAGGAGCAGTGTTTGCGCTTGGAGGACCGGGGAGGAGTGAGGAGTGGTCTTGGCCGGGCAAGGAGCCGCCCAAGATTGAAACGACGGATGCAAGACGACGGAGCTTCTCATTTAAGGGTTCGGTGGGCGGGGGATGCGAGGGAGGAAAGCTACTTAATGGGAGAGGTCGGCGTCAGTGAGGAGGTGGGGTTCGGGATAGTGCAAGAAACTATCACGAACCCGGGAGTTTCAGCCTGGGTTTCCCAGTGGACTCCATTCTGAGACGTCGACTATCTGCCTCAAGTGCTATTCCGACCTGCCTTCCCGTCTGCCGACACCGTGGCGGAGCAAAGAAGAGGAGCGGACCCCTCGAACCCTGACACCCTTCCTGCCCACCCACTCACAATCTGCCTAAGTTCACAGAATTGACATGTCTGTCACATGGCTATCTAGCTTCTGCTTAAAAACTCCCAAAGAAGGAGAACCTGCCCCCTCTCGAGGAAGCCTGTTCCACTGAGGAATCACTCTAACCGTCAGGAACTTAGAATCATAGAGTTGGAAGGTACCTCCAAGGTCATCTAGTCCAATCTCCTGCAGAATGCAGGAAACTCAGTTAATCTACCAGGAAGTAGGAGATACAAAAGACCTCAGCCTGAGATCCTGGAGAGCTGCTGCCAGTCTGAAGGGACAGCAGTGATCTTGATGGACCAGCAATCTGATGATGAGCTAGCTTCATGTGTTCAAGTTCAGTGAATGTATGCAGAGGGGCATACAATGTATCAGGGTTCTGGCTTGCTTCAGAGCTTTGGAGCCTGCGCAGTTACTGCAGGGTTCTGGATTGTGTTAAGTGCCTATATTTGCACATGGGTAGGCTCTAAAGAGAACTTTCATAGAATCAGAACAATAGAGTTGGAAGGGACCTCCTGGGTCATCTAGTCCAACCCCCTGCACTCACATCCCAATCGCTCATCCACTGTCACCTGCCACCCCCTTGAGCCTTCACAGAATCAGCCTCTCCATCAGATGGCTCTCCAGCCTCTGTTTAAAAATCTCCAAAGATGGAGAACCCACCACCTCCCGAGGAAGCATGTTCCACTGAGAAACCGCTCTAACTGTCAAGAACTTCTTCCGGATGTTTAGATGGAATTTCTTTTGCATTAATTTCATCCCATTCGTTCTAGTCTGTCCCTCTGGGGCAAGAGAGAACAATTTGACTGACTACACATCATTCGTGGCTGGATTCCTGCTCCCTTCTGAAATGCAGTTTTTGCACACGCTCTGAATGCACAGATACGAGCAACAGATAAGCCTTTGGGCATATCCTTTGCATATTTCAAGGTTTGCCCCGGGTCTTCCAGATCATCTCTACTTCAACACAGGCGAGAAGGGGCTGTAGCTGAGCGGCAGAGCATCTGTTTTGCACTCAGAAAGTCCCAGATAACAACCTTTGCGTTAATCCCTGGAAACCTGCTGCTTGATAGATCAAAGTTCTGATTCAGGAAAAGGCAATTTTATGAATGTGAGTCCGTGCGAGCCTGTGCTGTTCTCACAACGTGATAAAGACTGCCTTTGAAAAGCCTCTTGAAATGAAAAAGCCTAGGCATGCCTCCAGGAGAGGTCCTGCGGGATTCACAGGGAAGAGCATTCCGGAGTCAAGGTGCTGCTACCAAAAAGGCCCTGCTCCAGTTTCACGGCTGGATTGACAAGGACCCTTGAGTGCAGTGGCCCATTTATATGCTCTGTCTCTGCTTCAGTCAACAAACGTATTCTGGCACCTAATCGAGGAGGTGTAAATGTAACCAACAAAGACTTTATTTTGCCATTTTTTGTATTAACAACTTATACTCTCTCTTTTTTATTGAAGACTGGGGAAGGGAAAGGAGAAGCAATGCTTGAAATCTTTTTTTTATTTTTCTTCTCTACAACTAAGTAGGCCTCTTTTCCTAAATGTGGTGGAAATGTGGATGGCTCTTAGACTGTGTTAAGTATAAATTGTTTTATAGGTGTTATGGGACACCAAAAATGACCGTTAAAATGGTTAAAAACTATGTAAACAAATGTTGGAAAGGTGGTAACAAAGTAGGCCTCTTCTTAAATGTGGTGGAAACGTGAAAAAGTTTATAAGCTTTGGGCGAAAGTTCATACCATTGTGTAGTTAATGTGGGGTCTTATATTTCCAAACGAAGACCATATTTTACTATTCTCTGTATTAATAACTTATATTGTCTCTATTCTATATTTCTATCTTTATGGGGGGGGGGAAACGTATTCTGGAATATACTGATATGTCCAGGGAGGACTGGGAGGAAAAATGGCAGTGGAAAGGAGGGAGGGAGAAAGAGCTGGCCTGTCCACCCCGTCAGCCCTGCATTTGGGGAGGACAGGCCATCAGCCCACTAGGAGAACTACTGATGGCTAGGGCTGCCAGCCTCCAGGTAAAAGCTGGAGAACTCCAGAGATTGCATCTCCAGGCAACAGAAATTATGGCTGCTTTGGAGGGTAGAATCTAGGAAATTATATGCCCCTTACCAAACCCCATCCCCCAAATCTTCAAGAATTTCCCAACCCAAAGCTGAAAATAATAATCTGGCTCATAATGGCCAGATTATCAAGATCCCAATGAGATATTCCTGGTGTTCCTCAATCACAACTCAGTCTTTCCCGAATATCTTTATACACCAACCCTAAACACAATTTTGTTTAATAGCCCCTCTCCACATTGCCACTGTCATGAACCTCCACTAGCTTCTCCCTGATTGTATAGCTTTGATTCCTGGCCATAATGACTAAACACACCTGTCTATTACTGAGTTGTCACTATGGGTGTTTCTTTCCCTTTTTGTTCAAATCCTGCACAGCCTCCCTACAAATTTAGCAGTATGTAATCATCGAGAATGAGTACAGTGCTTCATATTTTTCAAATACTGTCCTTTGCAAGAGAACAAGCGAGCAGGCCGAAATGCCAAGTTTCTGTTGCGCCACAGAAAAATAAAACTGATTAAGGGGGAAACATCGCCGCTCAAATACCTGCGCCCATCAAAGGCCAAATGTCCCTTAATAATAGGATGAATAAACAGGGCAATTTCGTAATGCCAAGGTGCCTTCCGCTATCTGTCTTCTCCAGACGAGGCTGTAATTTGGAATGCGTCGCAACGCATTTGGGGAGAGTTCCAGACCTTTTGTAACACCATGGCGAAATAAATTGTGACAGACCACAGAAATGTAGTCTATGTTCTGTGTATAAATACGACAATGCCACAAGGGGACACAACGGACTAATTTCAAGAGCCTGGTGGGTCCTGCCACTAACCCCAGCACCATCTTGTAGGTGTTAGGTAGCCCCTGGACCAGGTGGTATCGATGGCTCCCTCTTCCAACCCCCGTTATTAGATGTTTTTTGTGGGGGGTATTGGGTGATTGTTTAATAGCGCCATCATAGAATCATAGAATCATAGAGTTGGAAGGGGCCATACAGGCCATCTAGTCCAACCCCCTGCTCAACGCAGGATTAGCCCTAAGCATCCTAAAGCATCCAAGAAAAGTGTGTATCCAACCTTTGCTTGAAGACTGCCAGTGAGGGGGAGCTCACCACCTCCTTAGGCAGCCTATTCCACTGCTGAACTACTCTGACTGTGAACATTTTTTTCCTGATATCTAGCCTATATCGTTGTACTTGAAGTTTAAACCCATTACTGCGTGTCCTCTCCTCTGCAGCCAACAGAAACAGCGTCCTGCCCTCCTCCAAGTGACAACCTTTCAAATACTTAAAGAGGGCTATCATGTCCCCTCTCAACCTCCTTTTCTCCAGGCTGAACATTCCCAAGTCCCTCAACCTATCTTCATAGGGCTTGGTCCCTTGGCCCCAGATCATCTTCGTCGTTCTCCTCTGTACCCTTTCATTTTTATCTACGTCCTTCTTGGTGAGGCCTCCAGAACTGCACACAGTACTCCAAGTGTGGTCTGACCAGTGCCGTATACAATGGGACTATGACATCTTGTGATTTTGATGTGATGCCCCTGTTGATACAGCCCAAAATGGCATTTGCCTTTTTTACCGCTGCATCACACTGCCTGCTCATGTTTAGTTTTCAATCCACAATTACCCCAAGGTCTCGTTCACACACAGTGTTACCTAGAAGCGTATCCCCCATCCAGTAGGCATGCTTTTCATTTTTCTGACCCAGATGCAGAACTTTACACTTATCTTTATTAAATTGCATCTTGTTCTCATTTGCCCATTTTTCCATTGTGTTCAGATCTCGTTGAACTCTGTCTCTATCTTCCGGAGTATTTGCCAGTCCTCCCAATTTGGCCATCTTTCTGTGCTGCTATTGTTGTTTACATCCTGTATTTTAATGGGGTTTTATTGGGGTTTTAAAGGTAAAGGTAAATGTATCCCCTGTGCAAGCACCGAGTCATGCCTGACCCTTGGGGTGACGTCCTCCAGCGTTTTCATGGCAGACTCAATACGGGGTGGTTTGCCATTCCCTTCCCCAGTCATTACCATTTTACCCCCCCCCCCCAGCAAGTTGGGGTGTTAGCTGAGGACAATTGTAACCCACCATGAGCCGGTCTTGGGTGAGGTGAGAAATAATAATAATAATAATAATAATAATAATAATAATAATAATAATAATAATAATAATAATAATAATAATAATAATAATAATAATAGAATGTGAGGACTGCCAAGAAATTCGTGATCCACTAGGGTTATCAGCAGCCGAAACTGCTGCCTCAGCTGGACTCCTGAGGAGTCACGAGAGCAGGCTTCCAGGCTTTCTCTAACCACTATGCTCTTATACCGTCTGGTGTCGGATAAATTAAATCCGTTTTAAATCTATTTGTTTAAATTCATATGATTTTAAAATTTGTCATCTGCCCTGAGCCTTCGAGGTTAGTATTTTAGGACTAACCATCCTAAAATAAGTAAACAGTTGTCACATAGGAGGCGTTTCAACTCAGGAATTCAAGCTAACTCAAGAAGGCCTTGTTGTGCAATTCTAATGACATTCTCCTGGGAGCAAGTCTCCTGGATTATACTTGAGTAGGATATGGAAGGTAACCCGGCTTCGATATTATGTACATACAAAGAAGAAAACGTATTCAGAAAAGGATAATTTGCCTTTCCCCAAAACTCCTATGCAACAGTTCAGAAAAAGATAGGCCCATGAGGTTCTTACTGCCTACACCGACAGATGTGGCTTGATGGCCCAGGTTAAAAGAAGGCTGCCCTAAACAAAACTGCCTCAGGAATCACTGATTTTATGCTAGGCACTCAAAAGGGGAGTCAGGCCTTGGAGAATCTTCCCAGTCTCCTGGTTTTATTAAATCCATAAAATCCGATGTTAAGAACAACCTTTCTGAACACCCCGATGAGTCTTTTTATGAGCTTAGATGGTAAAACAAGATCCTTCCGCCGAATTCCCTTCTCAAAGATTAGCCACAGCAGTTTTCCGGAGAGGTTTTCAAGACCAGCCATGATGCTATTGGCAGGTTACTCTCATCCCCACAAGTGTCCATTGTGCCTGCCGACCAAGACCCAATGGAAAATCTGAAGAGTTGCTATGGGCTGCCTGCCAAAGAGCTCCTGCCTTTGCCAGCTGCTTTCGTTATGAAGGATGTGTCATCCGGTGTTGAATTCCACTAGAACCGGGCATCATTGAAGGGTATTATCGCACGGTGAAGAACAGACGGTCATTGGTTTTTCCGGCTTGGAACTACGGCCTAATTGTTGCCGAGGAGATAAAATTGGACTGCTTCAAGGTGCAGATGGAAGCTCAGATCATTGAATGTTCCTCCATACAATAAACCCCCCACCATCTCCACACAAAAATAGATTGGATGTCAAGGAGAAGGTGTCTAGTTTAATTTCCTTCCTGGGAATCACGTGGCAGTTTTCTACATACAGGGAAATTCAAATTTACATTCCCTAGATCAGGGGTAGTCAAACTGCGGCCCTCCAGATGTCCACGGACCACAATTCCCATGAGCCCCTGCCAGCATTCGCTGGCAGGGGCTCATGGGAATTGTAGTCCATGGACATCTGGAGGGCCGCAGTTTGACTACCCCTGCACTAGATGGATGCCTAGATCCTCTTTGTGGTATTGGATGCGTTCCAGCTATCGGTTGTCACATCAGCTGTTCACTACAATGGCCTGGCACAATTGAGCTGACGGCATGAACCATATGAGCCGCCAGTCCTAACCAGACTAAGCCGCTGTCCACCCCATGTTGTGTTTTGTAAGTAGGAGGTGAGATGACCCTGACAAGCAGGTCCAGGTTGAGGAATTCCCATATCACCATGGAAGTCAGGGGGATCTCTTGCAAGGGCAGAAAGGCAGGAGACAAATTTTGCAAATAATTGCCTGTTCCCACCCCCTGCACCCAAACACCTCCCCCCCAAGCTTCAAAGTTGTCATTTGCTGAGGGCAGCCAGGCATCTGCTCCTAAGGAACAACATTCTGCATGTGGTACTTTTTTGGCAGGGGAAGAGGGTTCAGCCACAATGCAGCAGAAGATTTTCTGGTGTGCATTAATTTAAGTGGTCACCCTAGGCTTCTACCAGCTGCATTCAGTTCAGTAGCTTCCTTGAGAAACATGATTTGGCCACAGGCTCAGCGGGTGGCTGTTTGAAAATCACAAATCCTAGAGTTGGAAGGAGCCATCCAGGCCATCTCGTCCAACCCTCTGCTCAATGCAGGATTGGCCTAAAGCAGCCAAAATAAGTATCTACCCAGTCACTCCAATGAAAGGACCAGAAAGTAGGTGGTAGAATCCTATTATCCTAGAGTTGGAAGGGGCCATCCAGGCCATCTAGTCTCACCCCCTGCTCAATGCAGGATCAGCCTCAAGCATCCAGGAGAAGGATCTGTCCAGCTGCTGCTTGAAGACTGCCAGTGATGGGGAGCTCCCCACCTCCTTAGGCAGCCTATTCTGCTACGACTACCATGACTGTGAAAATTTCCCCCGATATCTAGCTGGTAACATTCTATATGTAGTGTTAAGTCATTCCTGCAGGTCTCTACTGCCAACCCTCTGCTACCAACGGGAACTGCCCCCTGCCTTCCTCTAATCCTGCCCTCCTCTGATATTGTTGGTCTACAATAGAGCAATCTGAGTCAACTAGCACCTTAGAGACGGACAACATTTTGGGGTATGAGTGTTAAAGGGCCAAAGCTCCCTTCCTCCGATACCTGCCAAAGGGACCTTTGACTCTTAACAGACTATACCTCAAAATTCCTGTTATCTGTAAGGTACTACGGGACTTAAATCGAAAAGATCTGACCATCGTTGTCCAGGGACTGATCCCATGTGGGCAATGAGACAGCAAAGCACAGCAGGTGAAGCTGCTATTGAAAAATGCTCAGAAGGTTTCACTGGTGGAAAATGTGGAGGTGACAGTGCTGGCTGGCTGGATGACAGAAGCAGTGCTAGAAACGGAAAAGAGCACCCTGAGGATTAACAAAATGTGTGGTGGAAGAAGTGAGTGGTGACTCACGAAAGCTCACAGCCTGCCACAATGTTTTTAGCTTTACGATGCTACTGAACTTTTGCTCTGTTCTATGGCTACAGACAAACAGGGCTACCCATCTCTAAATGACCCAACCACAGAGCAAGAGAAATGAAATGCTCAGGATCCCAGGTTCTCACAAGCAGCCTCAGGTGGAGAAGTCCAATCAGGATTTAGGGAAGAGCTTTTCCTTCATGCTACATCTCCAGACCGAAATCTCCCCAAGGACTCTGGGAGGGGGGAAATTCGGGCACAATAAAGACACCTTTCCCCCTTGCTATAAGCAAAAGTAAACCGTTTCTGAACAGAGTACTATGCCATGGGGTTAAGTCTCCTCTCTAACTTTCTGCAGCACTGTGGCCCTGATCCAGACCCCTGGTTGTGTTTAGAATCTCTCTAGTATGCGTCGCTCCCACCCTTCATCCCAAAGTGGCAGACATGGCTTTCCTTTATTCTCACAACAGCCCTATAAGGCAAGTTAGGCTCCAAGAGAGGAAGTGACCCGGTCTCGGACCACATAGTGAACTTTATGGTAATGTGGAGACTGGATGTTGTGTCTCCCACCAGTTATTCTTTAAAAGAGTCACTAGAACCCCAGGGTTATTCCAGGGGTTACAAGAGGGGTTACTCCAGTTGGGATATTTCGGTCACAAACAATGGAAAAGAGGGAAGGGAACAATGGGAGGGAAGAGCTGAACCTGCCGCACTCCCCCATTGGCTCCTCCCACTTCCCCCCTCTCAGAATTTCTTCTCCAAGCCATGACAGTAGATAATATCTGGAGGAAGGCTGTTGAAAGCAAAGGGTTTCAGATATTTAAGCAGGAGGGGACTGCATACAATGCCACAGAGTCTACCCTTCACAGCAGCCATTTTCTCCAGGGAAACTGATCTCTGTAGTCTGGAGATGAGCTGTAATTCCAGGCGATTCCCAGGTCCCACCTGGAGGCAGGCATCCCTAACCAAGAGCTACCACATCTGCATCCAGTACAAGGACTGTGCAAAGCCTGCACAAGGATTCCTTTCTTCCTAGATTTCCCCTTGCTCTGGCAGCCATTTCCAACCCTAGGAAAATATCTCAGGTCTTGCTAGGATTGCCAACCTCCTGATGGTGCCTGGAGATCTCCTAAAGTTACAAGTGATCTCCAAATCACACAGATAATTTCCCCTGAGGAGAACTGCTCCTTTGCCTGGTGGGCTTTATGACAGCTGAGATGAATGTTTCCTTGTTTTGCTCAGGCAAGGTACTGCACATGCAAAAATGAAACTAGCAACTTATTTACCAAGGATTTTATTTTATTAGCGAAGGTATGCACATGGTAAACATGTGGATTTGGGGGGGTTGGCCGGGAGGCCTGGCCAGCTGGCATCACTTCCAGGGTGACTTGAAGCCTGAAGAATGTTTCAGGGGTTACTCCACAACAGGTTGAAAAAGGCTGCTCCCCAGCCCATTGCCCTCATCTCTATGCATGATATCCTGCTGAGATCACACCGCTCTCAAATTCTATTCTCCCCAGGTTCTCCCCCCCCACACACACACACAATTTCTACGTGTTTCCCAGCTTCGAGTGGAGTGGGCAAACCTACCATCCTCGCAGGGTTGTTGTGGGGAGAAAATGGAGGAGAGTACCCTCTACTTTGCTCTGAACTGCTAAGAGTAAGGAAAAGAGAGATGGAGAGATCCTCCTATGATAGAAGAGACTTTCTAGGACCTCAGGTAGCAGCTGCTGTTCCCAGGATTCAGCCTGTGGAAGGTAGTGTGCAAAAAGTGTAACCAAGCAGAACGGTCCCTGCAGGATCTGGGAATAACTGAAGTTTCAATAGAAAAGAGCAAGAGCCTAGCAGGACCTTAAAGACTAACAAAATTTGCAGCAGGGCATTTTTGTTGTTCTTTAAGGTGCTGTTGGACTCTTGTTCTTTTCTGCTCTTACCGACAGACTCTGTGTGTGTGTGTGTGTGTCAGTCGAAATGAACTGAGCATCCACGCCAGACGTGCCTTGCTAACGTGACCCTACACCTCCAAAGCATCGGTGTGCAGGATTCTCGATCAGAGCTACCAAAGCTTTTCGAGAAAGACTAAACGGTGATGCTAAAATGGGCGTCAATTTAGCGCCCAGGGACATGCAATAATTTGCTCCGGCGTTCCAGGGGAATCACGACAGCAATGATTGGTTGCTGGTGTCAACACGCCTAATAGGAATGGCTGCTTGTTTCAGCACAGGGGCCTTCCAGGGCTGAAAGATTTCGCCACTGGCATGAAAATTAAAGAAAAGAAATCAAGCTGCCCAAATGCACCCGGAAAGGGAGAGTTTGGGCAGCAGTCCTCAGGGGACGGCGGGAATGTTCAGATTCCTAGGCAGGGAAATCTTGTGAATTAATTTTGCAATGACTATAAAAAGTATGGGAGGAACCAACTTTAAAAGGAACGGGGGGAAATGGGAGAGCACTGGGACGTTGACAAAGTTGTCTGGACATGAGAAACCCCTCCGGTAACAACAGGGAATGAAAAAGGAACTTTAAGGCAAATACCTGGAAAATACCCGAGTCTCCCAGATTGTAGTCTAATGCTCTAACCACTACCCGGGGTGGTGGGTGGGTGGGGGGGTCAAACTGGCTCTCCAGATGTCCAAGGACTACAATGACCATGAGCCCCTGCCAACATGTTGGCAGAGGCTCATGGTCATTGTAGTCCATGAACATCTGGGGAGCCGCAAATTGGCCACCTCTGTACCGCTGGCTACAGACCCTGCTGGAGGTTGCATCTGCAGAGTTTCACGTGTGCAGAGACTGCTGTGCTTGGAGCCTTCATCTCCATCAATTCCGCCCAGAGCTTAAACTCAAAGCTTCTCTTCAACCTGCCAAGTGCCGCTCTCTCGTGGGTGACTAACGTCAGCACTTCCCTACGCTTCTGGCAATCTGGCCTGGAGTCTCTAAGTGGACGACTCCTGACACGTCCCTTGGCAGAAATTAACTGCCGATGGGTACTGCTGAGCCATGACCCCTGCCTTGCAAGGGGTACACATAATGAATAGAGCCAGGCCTTACGGTACAGAAGGCAGAGTCAAAATTGCTATTCCGGCTGCCGAGGGTTTCAATGTGAAGCTGACAAGCTCACAGAACTGAGGCAAAGGGGGCTGAATGTCATTTAACATGGGGGTGGGGAGGGGAAGCTGACTGGTAGAGCATATCTCTGGTTCCTCAGGAAGCAAAAATGGGAAGGACCCTTACCTAGGGTGGCCAGCCTCCATGTTAACAGCTGGAGATCTCCTGGGATTACAATGGGTCTCCAGGCAAAAGAGGTCAAGGAGAAAATGGATGCTTTGCAGGGTGGAATCTATGGCATTATACCCCACGGCAGTTCCTCCCCTCCTCATCCCCCAAATCTCCAGGAAACTCCCAACCCAAAGCTGGCAACACTACCCATGCCTGAAAGGTCTGAAGGCTGAGCTCAGAGATCTAACTCTAGGGCATCTGCATGGATCCATAAACCATTCTACTGAATACCGGACCTTGTGCATTAATGAACTGTGTGTGTTTAGCCCAGAGGACACTTCAAGTGGTTGTTCCCTTGTACTTGGAATCTGGCTTGAATCCCAGTGAAAAAGAGGGACCATAAACAGAAAAAATCTGCCAGGGATGCTCTTAGGGCTGCCAGGCCTCCTGCTATGATGGGTAGTTCTAGGAATCACCCTCAAACTCTGGTTTCACCACAGAGTCAATCCTTGGAAGGTTTTCCTTGGAAGTGATGTCATGGTGCACATGACCCTTCAGCCCCCTTCCCCATATCTTTGGCCACCCCCTGCCAGGCATGACCAATCAACCGCACATGCTGTAGTCTGGATGGAAATAAAGAGGTTGGACCAGACAACCCCTCCAAACCCCAGTTTATAAAGCAGACCCCCTGCTGATAAAGTACACCTGCCATGTTCCATATCCTCCCATCTAAGAAGTTGAGATTTTTAAAGTTATGTTCTATTTATTTATTTGAGACATATCTGCCCAATACTTCCTTCCAAAACAGACTCTCGGGGCGAGTTTCAGCATACGAAAAAGTAGAAAATACAGTATTATGATGTCGAGCAACCACTGGTCAATAAAGCCCCTTCCAGAGTCTCCTTTTAGAAGCATCCCGTAAAAGAGAAAATAAAATAAAAACCCCAGGCCTTTAAAAACCACAGAGCCTTCCTAACTAGTGCTGTCTTTAGCATGCAGCACGGTGGCTGCAAAGCTAGCTGTCTGGAAAGCCAAAGAGACAAACGTGGTGCTGTCTGGCAACCCCCCCACCCCCTCCCCGAATCATCTCCTGTATAATAGTGAAGAGATGTAAAGATCCTGGCTCGATAACCTTTAGCCCGAGCTCCAAGCTGAGCTTAAAGGAAGGTGGTGCATCCTTAACTACTAAGAGATCAGATACTCCATGGCAAGTTCTGCAGATAAACCTTAGCTATAAGGAAGAGGGAAGTAGGCAAAACGGCGTGGCCTGGAGAAGAGCCTGAGCAATGAACCAATAAATCCCTACTTCAAATCAGGTCACTGTTAGAAGCCCACTGTTAGAAGCCTAGCCAAGCCAGGAACTCAGCCCCTCCCCTGTTGGCAGGCCCTTAAGCCAGGCTGGCTGAAGCAAGGTACAGTTTGAATGCCAGCTTCCTCCTGCATCGCCAGTAGGCTTCCTAGACAGAGCTGCACCGGATTACAGAAAATATCCTCCAGTTTTCTGGGATATCAAATTATACTTATAGCAACAGTCCAGTGGCGTAGGTTAGGCTGAGGGAGAGTGATTGGGCTGAGGTTTCCTCCCCTATGTCCTGCACATGCTTTGGTCCCTCTAGGGGTCAATTCAATATTGCATCAGTTTATGTCAGGCATATCTCCAAACAGATTTAAATTGCAGGGTTTTATGCTGGACATAGAGCAATGTAATATCGAATAGACCACTAGAGGGACTAAACCACATGCAGAACAGACCCCTGAAACAACAGAAACACACAAGCAAGAAAAATGAGAATGTGGAAAAGCCCTTTGATTCTCAGGCCACTGAGGAGACATTCATGGCAGAGTAGGCATTTGAACCTGGGTCCCCTAGATTCTAGTCCAGCCTTGGTGTAGTGGTTAGGAGTGCGGACTTCTAATCTGGTGAGCTAGGTTTGACTCCACACTCCCCCCCACGCAACCAGCTGGGTGACCTTGGGCTTGTCAACAAATGTGATAATGCTGTTCTGATGGAGCAGTAATATCAGAATTTTCTCAGCCTCCCCTACCTCATAGGTTGTCTATTGTGGGGAGAGGAAAGGGAAGGAGCCGCTTTGAGACTCCTTCAAGTAGAGAAAAGCAGCATATAAAAACCAACTCTTCTTCTCCTCAACTTTTTTACGATTGAAAAACCTCTGAAACATTCTTCAGGTTTGAAAAACCCCAGAAGTGTCACAATTGTGCAGAATATGGCCGCCCACGAGTTCCTGATCTAGTGCCTGCTGTATTGTAAGTACAGCGGGCTTGATTACTAGTATACATATAAATTAATTCCACGCATTCATGAAACCCTTCCAGGGCCATCAAGAAACCCCAGGGCTTCACGAAAGCCTGATTGAGAAAGCCTGGTCTAGTCTGACGACATAACCACCACCTCAAACTAGCCCTCTGTCACTAATTTTGGCAAAACGTCCTCAATGAACATGCCATGTCAAGGGACCAAGCCCTATGAAGATAGGATGAGGGACTTGGGAATGTTCAGCCTGGAGAAAAGGAGGTTGAGAGGGGACATGATAGCCATCTTTAAGTATTTGAAAGTTTGTCATTTGAAGGAGGGCAGGATGCTGTTTCCGTTGGCTGCAGAGGAAAGGACGTGCAGTAATGGATTTAAACTGCAAGTACAACGATATAGGCTAGATATCAGGAAAAAAATTTCACAGTCAGAGTAGTTCAGCAGTGGAATATGCTGCCTAAGGAGGTGGTGAGCTCCCCCTCACTGGCAGTCTTCAAGCAAAGGTTGGATACACACTTTTCTTGGATGCTTTAGGATGCTTAGGGCTGATCCTGCGTTGAGCAGGGGGTTGGACTAGATGGCCTGTATGGCCCCTTCCAAATCTATAATTATATGCCAGGAAGAAGGTGATGCTGCCAATGTGGCAAAGCCCTACTTTTTAAAAAAGCTCCCCCAAAGGGATTTAATAACTCCCTATCAGAGATAATCAGTGTCAGTGGTAGCCCAGCTAATCCAATTCACCAATGTCAGGTTGAGAGATAATGAGCAATTATGTGACTTGTTTATTTGCCAGGCATGTTAGAAGTATGAAAATGAAGTTAATGGCATCCCTAAATCAGAAGACAAATAATTTCATCTTGAGCAAAAGGAGGGTTTTTTTAGGGGGGAGGGAGAGTAGATTCTGACATAAGCATATGTTATTTCTCATTCCCCAAAAAGAGAGAGAGGCTATTTCTTTGAAAGGTAGCCATGGAAACTTTCATTTCATATTAATGGGGGAAAACTCTCCATAAATTAGACCTCGGTAAAGACATATAAGCACCCATTCATAAGAGAGTGATGTTTTTATGTTGTCTTTAGTACAAAACCAGCATGATTTCCTGCTAGGAAGAGCTTCTGCTCTATAAATAGCCAAGTGCTGAATACACAGAATTTCAGAATAGAAATCAGGAGTTATTTTTTGCACAGCGATGTCATCGTGTATCTTCCTCTTCCTTTTCTTCATGCCTCATTATTGAGACTCGTTTCTATATTCTTTATTTTTTGAGCTGCGGAGTACAGCTGAGGCTTTCTGTGCATCTCCTGTTGTAGGCAGAACCTAATCGCCATTTCTCTGGGCCCAGGACACGTTTACAATATTGGCTACGCACACCCAATTCATACATGCTATCGTACAAATCACAAAAGAAATGTTACTGGTTTGTTTCTGAAATGGCTTGAATAAACCAGATTGGGTGTGCAGGATGGCTAGAACCCTGGGCCCCGGTAAAGCTTGGTCGTGTCCTCCCCAAATGCTGGCAACCAACCCTGGGGTACGGGAACAAGGGCAAGGGCAGCATTAATCCACAGAACTGTCTCTTTTTACCATCAGTGAATGGTCTGACTCATGCAAATGAGCTCTTCCGAGGAAATTGGATCTAGCTCAGGGGTAGAGCATCTGCTTGGTCTGCAGAGAGTCCCGGGATCAATTCCCAGTACCTTCAATTAAATCAACCTTTCTCAACTTTTTTTTTTTACGGTTGAAAACCCTTGAATCATTCTTCAGGCTTCAAGAAACCCCAGAAGTGTTGCAATTGTGCAGAATACGGTTGGGAAGCATAGCTGTGTTCATGCCCACCTGGGGCCCCGCCCATCTCACCCCCTCCAGGCCCGTCATTGGCCATTTTCGACTCAGATGACTATATATGGTCATATCACCCAATAAAGATTTAACAATTTTAAAACATATATTAAAAATAATTAACTCCCATTCATTTGGGAAACCTTTCCAGGACTGTCAGGTAACCCCAGGGTTTCACAAAACCCTGAGTTAAAAGGATCAGGTAGAAGGTGATGTAGAAAGATCAGGTAGAAGACCAATGGCCACCTGAGACTCTGGAGAGCAGCTACGTTCAATACTGAACTTCACAGATCAATGGTCTGATTCAGTAAAAGCCAGCTTTTGGTCCCACACTGTTGCCATACATGGGGTCTGTTTCACATGGTGACTACGGTGTGCTATCTGAAATCAGATTTGGTGTGGGTCACTACGTGGGATGGCCAAAATCTGCCACTGCACAGTGCCCTCTGGATATTTGGGTGTGAAGGGGTATGGGTGTCAAGCATGACAGCAGAGGCTGGAATTATATTTTACTGATGAATTTCTTCCAAATGTTTCCAAGCTGGGCTCTTGGCCAGTGCCTCCCCAGTTTGGTGTAGTGGTTAGCAGTGCGGACTTCTAATCTGGCATGCCGGGTTCGATTCTGCACTCCCCCACATGCAGCCAGCTGGGTGACCTTGGGCTCCCCACAGCACTGATAAAGCTGTTCTGACTGAACAGTAATATCAGGGCTCCCTCAGCCTCACCCACCTCACAGGGTGTCTGTTGTAGGGAGAGGAAAGGGAAGGAGACTGTAAGCTGCTTTGAGCTTCCTTTGGGTAGAGAAAAGCGGCATATAAGAACCAACTCTTCATCTTCTTCTCTGCAATAAAACCAGCATTAAAATTACAGGGCTGGATCTAGTGAGAGCTCTTGTCCAAGTTGAAATGGAAGGAAAAGGCCAGAGTACCCACTGACAGTATGGCAAACAGTGTATTCCCATGTGTGATGTGGCTTGCGCAACCATTTCCTGACTATTGTAATATATAAGAAGGAAATAGCAAGGGGCTGCATGAGATCCTGAGCAAACAGAACTATTCTGGTCCATTTGTGTTTCTGCTTGTGCATCGCTGATTCCAAGTCATAAAATACAGCCACCACATCTAAAAACCTCAAGTACCATCTCAGCAGTCAAACAACATATTGCTCATGGAAGTGGCAATCCAAGTTTATACTAGATATTTTCATTAAAAAAAACAGACGTTAAGTTTCCCTTCTCTTTGAATAGATTAGGTATTACAGAAGGTAGAATGTTTTTGTTTACTCTAAATTTGTTCTTCTGTTAATGTCTTTTTCAGAAACTAATTATTTTAAAGAACTGTTATTAAGTGATAAGGATAATGGGTATAAACAAAGAACATTGTAATCAATAGTATAATGCAAGTTTTATTACATGCTGTATTTTAATTTCCTTTTTCCTTCCTTTTCTCTTTTCTAAATAAAAATAAAATTTAAATTTAAAAAACAAAACAATATAAAGTTCATAACTGTCACCCAGACAAGTGCAAAAGAGAGAGACAGCATCTCTAAAAAGAAGAATTCACCTAGCATCTATAGAAGAACAGTGCTGGTACCACCATGGTGGAAATCCAGAAATGAGGAGCCATAACTAAAAAGTCCCTGTCTTTACTAGCTGGCCATATGACTACTACTACTACTACTACTACTACTACTACTACTACTACTACTACTACTACTACTACTACTACTACTAATTATTATTATTATTATTATTATTATTATTATTTGAATGCATATATCACAGTCCTGTGTTTTGACAACATAGTCAAATCATACAAATGCAAAAATCTATCAATAGTAAAATTATTCTCATTAAAATTTACAGTTTACCATATTTAATAAAAACATTTAATAGAAGCAGGTCATCTGCTGGTGATCTGAGGCAGGTGGTCCCTTTAGGTATGCCAGATCATTTAAGGCTTGAAAGACAGGTATCAATACTGGAATCCGACCCATGGGAACCCATGAAGCTGCCTCCTACTGGATCAGTTCTTTGGTCCAGCCAAGTCAATGCTGTGTATTCAGATTGGGAGCACCACTTCAGGGTCTCAAGCAAAGGCCTATCGTATCACATCCTACGTGATCCATTTAGTTGAAGGTGGCGGAGATTGCACTCGAGATCTTCTGAATGCAAGGGAGATGCCCTGCCATGGAATCACAGGATTTGCCCACGTGGGCACAGCATAGATACTCATGGACATCCAGCATAACTCTTTCAGAATATAGATGTTCCATACAGAAAACTCAGATGGCAATCTCACTGCTACATCGACAGCTCTAAGGCTCGGCAGCTCTAAGCTCTACCTGTGGGAAGATTCTTAGAGATGTAGGGCTTCAGCCTGGGAAGGGCCAAGTGTGTGGAATGGCAGGACATCAGTGAGGTATAATGCAACAGAATCATAAAATCATAGAATAATAGAGTTGGAAGGGATTCTCATGGGTCATCTAGTCCAACTCCCTGCACTATGCAGGACACTCACATCCCAATCGCTCATCCACTGTAACCTGCCACCCCTTTGCCTTCACAGAATCAGCCTCTCTGTCAGATGGCTATCCAGCCTTTATTTAAAAATCTCCAAAGATGGAGAACCCACCACCTCCAGAGGAAGCCTGTTCCACTGGGAAACCGCTCTAACTGTCAGGAACTTCTTCCAGGTGTTCAGACAGAATTTCTTTTGAATTAATTTCCCTTTGGGGCAAGAGAGAACAAGTCCTATGTGATAATGGAGGAGGTCAGGAGCCACCACACTGGGCTTCAGGGGCCCCCACTTGGGAGGAAAGACCAGCACGACAGGACAAGAGAGATGTCCGATGAGAACGAACCAAACCCATGGGCCAAGCATGGTCTGGCACACTGATGACACATTAGGGATCACTGGCAATTATGGTAGCAGTCAGAGGTAAGGGCATTCCTTTAGGCCTACGGCAAGGGCAGTACCAGGGGCCAAAGGGCCAGACTCAAACAAGTGGGGGTGTTGTCAGAGTTGGAATATGCAGACAGAAGTAGCATCAGGCTGCTTTACAAAGTTATATTTATGAAAGGGAGAGACAGAAACATATCTCTGTCTGCTAACTAGCTAACTGTTGTCTGCAGTCATTCTGTTGTTCAACAACTGTTCAGGAGGCAAGCAGGGAGGAAGTGCATCCAAAAAGCAGGAAGTCCCCTGTTGAGCTAATCACGACACTGGAGGAGATAATTTGAACACTATCAGGAACTTTCTATCCTATGCTAACCATACATCTCTGATGCCCCCGGTAGGACACCCTGTATATTCTGCTCAATTATGCACACTTGCATATTCCAACAGGGGGGTAGGCCCAGTGCTTAGGTCATGACCTTAAGGGGGCGTTCAGCAGAACTGAGGTCGGCCAGAATAGGCAGAGGAGTGGGAAGGGGTAGAGCCAGAGTGAGCCTTGGGAGTGAAGCTAACTGGCAGGGTGTGTCGAATTTACCAGTCACATGATTACATGGTGAGAGCTGCAATAAAGAAGGCCAGCCACAGCTTCTGACTGGAAGCTGTTTCTTTGGGCATGGAACCCATACCCACCTCCTAGTCTCGCAAACACCAGGGTGGCCACAATCTCTCCAGCCTCAGTCATGCTCAGGCCATGCTCTAACACTGCTGTGTCCTTTAGGGAAACGGATCCTATTATCTGGGCATCAACTCAAATTTTGGGAGATCTCCACACCCTACCTGGAGGTTGGCAACCCAGAGCATTTTGCAACCCTTTCCCCCCCCCCCCCCCCCCAACTAGGATGTGATCTGAGCAGGGCTATCTGTGGTCAGGTCACGCTTACGCAAGGAAAGGCTGCAGCCAGTGACTCGGCTGATGCTGGGTGAAGACTGTGCCACCCACAACCGAAGATAGCAGATTATCCCTTCGTAAGAGGAGACCTACAAGACCCTGCAACCTGCAGCCTCAGCCCGACTAGCCAGGTATGCCAAACACCAACCTTGGCTACAAACCATGACCCACCTGGGCAGCTCTGAGGATCCAGCCACCTGACATTGAATTGCACACGCTGATTTAAGAATAGGAAAAAGGATTTATTAGAGAATTACCATACTTGATAGTGCAGAGGAGAGATAGAGACAGACCAGACTAGCTGAGAGAGAGACACTGGAAGATGAGGCTTCCGAGAAGAAGCAGGAAATTGTCCCTAAGAGTAGCTATCTGGAGATAAAAAGTGACATTTAAAAGGAGAGAAGGTCCTGACCTCACTATCCTAATAGTCTTCTTGCTGCCCTCTACAGGGTCTTTTTCTCTTCTTTGTACAACCAGACATTGTCTATTCCAGGGGTAGTCAAACTGCGGCCCTCCAGATGTCCATGGACTACAATTCCCAGGAGCCCCTGCCAGCATTCGCTGGCAGGGGCTCCTGGGAATTGTAGTCCATGGACATCTGGAGGGCCGCAGTTTGACTACCCCTGGTCTATTCCAACATGACTTAAGTGCCAATGCGTTAAAAAGGGCCTTCTTGGAGCTGCCCGACACGCACAAAGACCAATTGTTCCATTGGAGTGACGGCCGAGATCTTTGTTCTGCTGAACGTGCGGAATGCATTAATTTACCCACTAGGGATTACATCTACCCACTTTTCTCCAAAAGTACTGAATGCGGAAGCCGACAGTGGATTCCTGGGAGTTGCTTTGTCATGAGCGTATTTTTGGAATAATATTCAAGAGGGCGGGGAAGCAACTGTAAAAGGGAAGACAAAGGGCAGAGGAGGGGACTCTCCCCCGCGAAATCATATCCTACAGTTTTGGCAGGCGGGTTGAAGCTGAATCAATCTGAAATGCTCAATAACCACGCATCAGTCTACGGCAGCAGAGAAATTTCCCCTCCATTAATACCGATTTCATAGACATTATCCATGAGCCATTTTCCAGGGCGCATTGCAAAAAAAAGGAAAGAAAAGAAAAGAAAAAGGCAAAACTGATAGAGCATATGGTCTTTAAAAAAAAAGCAGCAACTAAGATTACAATTCTCCCGCTGTTTAACTCGAACTGTGTAGAAGCTTCCTGACAATGTAAACCAACTTCCCCCATCAATTGGCCACATCCCCTCCTATCAAGGAAGGAGCTACAACACAGTGGTACTGCACCTTTTTGTATGCAGAAGTGACAGGCAACTCCAGTTTAAAGGAAGAAGAGTTGGTTCTTAGACCCTGCTTTTCACTCCCCAAAGATGTCTCAAAGTGGCTTACAATCGCCTTCCCTGCCTCTCCCCACAACAGATACCCTGCGAGGTGGATGGGACTGAGACAGCTCTTAGAACTGTGAGTAGCCCAAGGTCACCCAGGTGGTTCCATGTGGAGGATGAGTGGGGAATCGAACTCTCCAGATTAGAGGTCTCAACCAGTACACCATGTAGGGTCTCAGCATGAAACCTTGGAGAGTCAATGTCTACAAGAACAGACAATATGGGCAATAGACATTGTCTGCCTCAGCATATGGGACTTCATGTACATGTTTATCCTCCAAGAAGCTCAGGTTTCCTCCCTAATTCATCTTCCCCAACAACCATGTGAGGTAGATTAGATTGAGACACTATCCTTGGTCCAAGACACAATAGGGATTTGAACTCAAATTTCTCTGTTGCCAATAAAGTTCTGATGGGCATATTAATGCTAATGGTGGTGAACCAAAGGCCACCCAATAGATCTTCCAGAAGGGTCTAGAACAGGGATAGTCAACCTGTGGTCCTCCAGATGTTCATGGACTACAAATTCTGGCAGGGGCTCATGGGAATTGTAGTCCATGAACATCTGGAGGACCACAGGTTGACTATCCCTGTTCTAGACCCTTCTGGAAGATCTATTGGGTGGCCTTTAAATGTTTGGTTTACCACCGTAAGCATCTGGAGGACCACAGGTTGACTACCCCTGGTCTAGAATCCAGGATTTCCAGGCTTGGGGAGGGGAGGGAGAAAGAAGAGGGTTTAATTAATGCCTCGTCGATTTAATAATCATCTTTGAAGATATGCTCTGTGCCTTTGGAAACAAAGTTTGCCTTTCACGAGACACCAAAAAACAGCATTCCAGCTCCACAGGGGATAAGCTACACTCTAGCTGGAGAATGACTTGGGGGGGGAGGAGTATGACCAAATTGAAGTATGGGGTATATTTTTCAATGAATATGTATGCTAGTTGGCTATATAAATCTCAAAACCAAATATTTTTATCAACCCCTTTAACACCTGAAAGGCATTGAAAGCCTGGGCTTCCTGTGCCAAACAGTTAATTTTACATGATGCGGAGACCTCTTGTCTTACTTTTAATGTCTGGGTTTTTCCTCCCCCCAGAACATCCGTGAGCTGAAATTAAGAAGAAGTCCATTGATTGAAACACGCTGTTTTCCCATTCATCCATCTCTCATTAAAAGGCCAAATGCACATAACTTAAAAAGGCCAAATGCACATAACTTAAACCTGAGATATCACAGGGATCGCTCTCACTACAGCTGCTTGCTTGCCTGCACATTTTTAAAAAGTGCACCACTGATGTCACAAGTGAATGACACAAACACATATTTGGACTCCGTGCTAGAACCTCTGCTTGGCGTGAGATGGGGATGAGCCCATGGCTCAGGGGCAGAGTATAAGACCCAATTTAAATCCCTGGCAGGTACAGTTCAAAAAGATCAGAAACTCTGTTAATGGTTTTACTGTATTTGCTTATCTTATCTCAGCCTCAGGGCTCTCTCAGCCTCACCCACCCCACAGGGTGTCTGTTGTGGGGAGAGGAAAGGGAAGGCGACTGTAAGCCGCTTTGAGACTCCTTCGGGTAGGGAAAAGCAGCATATAAGAACCAACTCTTCTCCTTCTTCTTCTTATGTTTTCTAAGATGCTTTGAACGTGTTGAGAACATGAAAAGGTAACCAAAAAAGAAAAATAGGAAGACTGAAAAATAGTAAAAGTGCCAGAGTATATAGACTCCTTGTTTGGTATCCGGGCATTTTTCTGGGTTTGCTAATATCACACCGAAAAGTAATCAAATAGAAGAAGAAGAAGAAGAGTTGGTTCTTATATGCCGCTTTTCCCTACCCGAAGGAGGCTCAAAGCGGCTTACAGTCACCTTGCCATTCCTCTCCCCACACCTCCCCACAAATAAGACAACATCAGTCCAGCAGAAGGTGGAAGTCTTAAAATGCAAACCTTACTACCACACTGTAAGAGCTATTCCTTTTAAATGCAATGAAAAGGGGAAAAAATGGGATAATCTTTAAAAAAAAACAACCTCTTACCAGGTGTGAACAATCTTTGTACAATTAATTCCATTATGAACTCACTGAATTATCTTCCCCCCCCCCCATCCTTTGAGCCAACTGTTGTCGAACATGTCTCATTTAATAATTAAGAAATCTGCATATTCAGGTGAGGCTTAATACTGCCTGGATAACTCCTGTCATGGGTTCATTTGCACATCCTCCACGAATCTGCAGAAGACTTTGAAGCAAAAATAAGCACCAATCCCTTTCTGTGTGTTTGCGTGTGCGGGCATATAAATTCTGGAGGGCATGGAGGCTTTGATCTGCATAAAAATATCTTTAAATGACTACATTAGAGTAACATTTACATTTCAATTTATTTAAATTTAATGCGACGGCACACAGCTTTCCTGCATTTGTTAGGAAGCGGCGATGAAAGTCCTATTTTGGTTAAAGAACGATGCCGCTCAGCTGCTGCTGTAACGTGCTTACGGGCTGACAGCTTTCTAGTATTTAAGGACCTCAGAAGAGTAAAGAATAACACTTCATGTATCTACTGAAGATAAGACAAGCCATCAGCTGCAGAGGCCGATGTGGTACCACAGGGGCTATGGCTGACTGGTGTGATATAAAGAGATATGGTACTACACCTAAAATCACCCAGAGGGGCAAAGTTAATGATGTTGTCATATTTCTGTAGGAAAGCTAATGACATTGTTATCAAGTAATTAGAATGATGGCGCTTTGAGATGGATAGCCCAGTTTTGTCAGACTTTGGAAGCTAAGGAGATCCAGCTCTGGTTAGCATTCATCTGAGACCACCGAGAGGCTTTTTAACCCACTGCCAGCTCGAATAAATCCCTTCCATCTACACTGATTTTGATTTTGGGCACTTTAAATTTCCCCTCTGCAACATGCATGATTGATCCAGAGTGATCCTACCATTCCCCCGTGATATCTTGGAATGGATATAACCCTTGACATCTGAAAAAATTGCCATCAGTAAGTGTGCAGATTGCTAATTTTGCAAATTAGCTCCCTTCTCTGAGCCTCGTAGTGAAGCAGTCCTGGTTCCTGGTTGCAAGGCTTTGCTTAAAGTGACTGTGCTCCAGAAGCCCTAACTTCTCTCAGCAGACTACCCAAAAAAAGACAAATAAGTAGGCTTTAGATCAAATCAAACATGAACTCTCTCTAGAAGGTAAAGTGGTCAAACTGACGCTAATGGATGTTTTCCACATGTCAAGAAGAGTTGGCTTTTTTATACTTCAATACCTGAAGGAGTCCCATAGTGGCTTACAAACACCTTTCATTTTCTCTCCTCGCAACAGACACTCTATGAGATAGGCAGGGCAGAGAGAGCTCTAGTAGAACTGTATGAGAACAGCTCTATGACTAGCCCAAGACCACCAAGCTGGCTGCATGTGGAGGAGCGGGGAAGCAAATCCAGCTCTTTCAGATTAGAGTTTGCCATTCTTTAACCACTTTAACCAGGAAAGTGGGAAGACCCACAAGATGAATTGATGCAGTCAAGGAAGCCACAAGCCCTCAGTTTGCACGGCCTGAGCAAGGCTATTAGAAGAAGAAGAAGAAGAAGAAGAAGAGTTGGTTCTTATATGCCGCTTTTCCCTACCCGAAGGAGGCTCAAAGTGGCTTACAGTCACCTTCCCATTCCTCTCCCTACAACAAACACCCTGTGGGGTGGGTGAGGCTGAGAGAGCGCTGATATCACTGCCCGGTCAGAACAGTTTTATCAGTGCCGGGGCGAGCCCAAGGTCACCCAGCTGGTTTCAAGTGGGGGAGCACAGAATCGAACCTGGCATGCCAGATTAGAAGACTGCACTCCTAACCACTACACCAAACTGGCTCTAACAACAGGACATTGTGAAGGTTGTTCATTCATAAGGTTGCCATAGGTCAAAATTGACCTGATGGCAAGTAACATGCACACAGGAGCTCATGGGGTAATAGGTGGGCCTCCATGACTCACCTGAGGGTCCTGATCCATGTGCTGGAGACCAAGACTATCACAAGTGCAAAGCAAAACAGCTTCCGTCCTCTTTTTAACAAAGGTGCGGGGCACCGCATTGAAGCAAAGACCCCTGGGGCCCAGTGAATAGTCTTGCAGCATTTTCATGCTCGCTAATAGCGGTTAGGCACATGTAGCACTTTGGAGGAATCAACCTCTGTGTCTAACAAGACAGAGACAGCACTGGTGCTCCTCTAATGTGCCCCTTAAGTGCATTAGGAAGCATGTAAATGCTGAGCAAACTAAATGAGCCAAGCTCGAATACTCATCGTGGAGAAGAGGCTAGGAATGCAAGAGAGCATCTGACATAACATCATTTACTACAGTCTCAAGTGGATGCTTTAATACACTGGATGTACGGAACCACAGGTTGACTTCCTGGTTAGCAGGAGCTCAGGGAGCCGTCGCTGTCGCCACTCCTTTCACAAATGTTTCAGCACAGGGATGGCTGATTAGAATACACAGGCCATGCTAGGGCCATCAGGCAGGGTTAGGCAAACGGTGGCCCTCCAGATGTCCTCCAGAGCAGCCTACATGGTTCTCCTCTGGTTCCCTTTATCCTCACGATGACCCCATGAGGTAGGTTAGGCTGGGAGACTGCAACTGGCCCAGGGTCAACCAGAGAGCTACAAGTGGAGATTGACCAACACTAGTCCAACTCTCTTGACCTCTACGCTGCATTGGCCTTATAATTCGAAGAAGAGTTGCGCCCTTCGAGTTAACATCCTGCCTTGGGGTAATCCAAAGAAGAGCAGCCACCTGGCTCAGGGTTGTCTCTTCTGGCTAGCAGCTGCTCTCTTGGGGACCAGGGAGAGAATACATCAAGCCCCCAGATACAGAATCAGCCACTCATAGCTGCTCCCTCACGCTGGCTCTCACCTGCTACAGAATGTTTTCAGTGGAGATGTGGGGGGCTGAACCTGGGACCTTCTGCATGCTGAGCAGATGTTCTAAATCAGGGGTAGTCAACCTGTGGTCCTCCAGATGTCCATGGACTACAGTTCCCATGAGGCCCTGCCAGCAAATGCTGGCAGGGGCTCATGGGAATTGTAGTGCATGGACATCTGGAGGACTACAGGTTGACTACCCCTGTTCTATGTGTGATATTGCTGAGCTGTGACATCACTTCCAAAGCTTGGTGTAGTGGTTAGGAGTGGTGGCTTCTAATCTGGCAAGCTCTGTTTAATTCCCTGCTCCCCAACATGCAGCCAGCTGGGTGACCTTGGGCTAGTCACAGCTCTGACAGAGCTGTTCCAACTGAGCAGCTCTGACAAAGCACTCTCAGTCCCACCTACCTCACAGGGTGTCTGTTGTGGGGAGAGGAAGGGAAGGCGCTTATAAGCCGCTTGGAGACTCCATCCAGTAAAGAAAAGCAGAGGTTTAAAAACCAACCCTTCTTCCTCTTCTTCTTCTAAATGTACAGCTGTCCTGTTCCAATTAGGCAGGTCTGGGTCAGAATACGAATCCAGTCCTCCTTGTACCCTAAACGAACCTCATCTGCCCAGCAAGCTAGACACCAAGAGAAAGAGTACTGCCTCCTTCTTGCTTTAGCCATGATATTCTGCGGGTTCAGTGAACACAGACTCCAATTATTCAGAACAGCTCTTTTTATTTAGCAACACCAGCAACAAACTCCTCATACTGAACAGAGAAAAACAGGCAAACTCGTGTGCTTTTATACCTTTTGGGCAGCCCACTGCTGCCTCCGATTGGCCCTAAGCAGAGCAATCCGATTGATTCTAAGCAGGGCGATCTGGTTGGACCTTAACAGGTTCCTTTGATTGGTTAGTTCCTTGGCTGGCAGAAACCTTCATTTGCATTAGTGGCCAAATGCCCATAGACATAACACCCGGGGATGAGGTCAGACGCTCCAATGTTCCCAGGTGGCAAAGCTTGGGAGATTCTATTCCGCTGCTCTGGTTAGTTCCACCCACGTACCATAGCAGTGCTGAGGTACGTGCCAGACACACTGACATTTCAGCAGCCTGTCCCCCAGCAATTTAAAAGCAAAAAAATAGTCTGTTTTTTTTTTGTTAAGGTTGTATCAGAGATCAGCACGCTGGGCCCCTATGGAAGCTGGGCAGGGCCACTACTTGGATGGGAGACCACTCAGGAAGTCCAGGGTTGCTATGCCAACAAATGGCAGACCACCTCTGCTCTTCTCTTGCATTGAAAACCCTACAAGGGGCTGACTTAAGTGGGTTGTAACTTGACAGCTCTTGTTTATCAAATGTGCAAATCAAAGTATCCTTATAAGACCGCCTAATACATGCAAAACATTGCCTAAATTCACTGTCAAGAGATGTAACACAGAGCTGGCATGGTGTAGGGGTTAAGAGCAGCGGCCTTTAATTTGGCAAGCCAGGTTTGATTCCCCGCTCCCCCTCCACATGCATCCAGGTGGGTGACCTTGGGTTTGTTCACAGCCCTGATAAAGCTGTTCTGACCAAACAGTAATATCAGGGCTTTCTCAGCCTCACCTACCTCACAGGGGGTCTGCTGTGGGGAGAGGAAGGGGAAGGCAATTGTAAGCCACTTTGAGACTCCTTCTGATAGAGAAAAGTGGTATATAAGAACCAGCTCTTCTTCTCCTTCTCCTCCTCCTCATCCATAAGCCCAGAACAGCCCTCTCCCCAACATGGGTTGACTTATCACATGGGGAGGGAGTACAGCCACAAGCACTCTGGCCCGTCCCTCCTCCTGATGTCTGTTGTGGGGAGAGGAAGGGAAGGCAATTGTATGTGACTTTGAGACTCCTTCAGGTAGTCAAAAGTGGGGTATATAAACCACCTCTTCTTCCCCCTAGAAGGTTTTTATTTACTTCAGACAGATGGATTGCTACATGTATTATATTTATTGTTTATTGTTATTCATGTTTATTGCTACATGTATCTTCTTGTCACCTGTCCTGAGCCTTTCAGGGAAGAATGTGTTATAAGAATAAAATTTGTTGTTGTTGTTGTAGTTATTTTATTCCACCCTTCCTCCACGGAGCTTAAGGCAGTGTACATGGCTCCCTCACAACAATGCTCTGAGGCAGGCTAGGCTGAAGAAAAAGCAACAGGCTGCCCAGTGAGCTTGGCAGCAGAGTGAGGAATTGAACCCAGACCTTAGTCTGGCGCATTTAACCGCTACACAAGACTCACCCTCCAAAATGGTGACTTGCCAGGGACACCTACCAGGAGATCAGAAATTTAATGTAGCAGCTCTGGAGAAAGAATCTTCACTTTCAGTTCAGAGCTCTGCATTTCAGTTGCTCTGGAGAATTTTAATGCTGATACCCAGTGCTACACCCTTAAATCATCCCTGCTGTTACTCCCCCCTCCCCTCTCCCCCATGTCTCTCCGGTTGCTACCAGTCCTCAGACTTTGGTCCCAGGATCACAGTGTTGTTCTTTGCCCATTCACTGACTGCTGTATTCACTGAGAGTAGAACAACTCTCTAGGTGTTGACTGCTTTTCTATTTTTAGAGCAATCTCTGACCCCCCGCCCCCCCCCATGGGGTGAGGAATGTATTCTTGGCAGCCAGCACATCTCTTGGGCATTTTGAAAAGGAAATAGGTGGCATCAAGAAATCAACTGACTCCCCGCAGCCTCAAGCACTCGCTAGTGCTCTCTCTTAGACGATAAGAACGCAAGGATGACACTCTTGGAGGCCACGGGGACAAGAGTGTTCATGCTACATGTTTTGGGTTTTTTTGGTTTTTTTTTTTGGCAAGACTAAGGACGTGCCAAACAGTTTGTTGTTTTAACAGGTGCTGCTTCATCCCTAAAAGCTATCACGGCATGCGGCAGGCATTCTGACGCTGTACAAAACCGAGAAGGGAACAGGAACCCAACCTTCACAAAGTCAAGAACTCAAAAGCTGAGCGATAAAACAATAGGAAATGTAAACGATCATTTATTAAAATGCGCCAATATTAGGTTAAAAACAAAGTTAAAACCATATTAAAAGACTGTACGGATTTATTTATACAGATCTAACCTTCTAAGCTTTTTTTCCCTGACACACCTGAGATGCACTCTCTGTGCAGCGTAAAACAGTAGCGGAGAGTGGTGTTCCTAGATATCACATATCTTAGAAGGTGGTGCTGCAAAAAGAAACATTATACCAGTGTTTGTTGGGGCTACACCTAACAGATTTCCCTTCACTCCCCAGCTATACTTCATAATTGGTTTTAGATAAGAGTGTATTATTCAGGGGCTTTTTGCACGGCTTCAAAATCGCACAATGGTTGCTAATTGGAAACGCTATTGATTTGCCATAACGCACGACGTCGTAGACAATCTGCAACACTCCTGAAACCGATCAGCAAAAAGTGCTTCGTTGTAGCGCTTTCAGGGGAATCCCAAAAAGTGGATTCACCCTCCGGAAAGCGCTACACTCTTGCAAACAATCTGCAACACTAGCGATAAAGACCTGTGCGTTAACATTGTTGCAGTTTCTTCAAAGTCCCTCCTCCTGAGCCTGTCCTCCAAACTTCCGGCGAAGCGATCGCCATTTTTTTTTCTCCGAGCGAGCGGGGATAAACGCACCAGCGAGCCTCTTTCTGTTTAGAGGCTTCCCTGGCTTCAGTCCTTCACCTTTAGTCACTAAGCACAAACCACATAAAAGCCCGTTTGCTGAAATAAAGTCCCTTTATTTTTTACACATTAATTCAGCCGAAAATCGGGCCCGTGAGAGGGGGGGGATTTTTTTTTTATCACTCGAGGCAGCGTGGCAACGATCATACGATCAAACGACAGCTCACATTAGGCAGCTGGATGGGTCTCTCCGTTGCAACAAATCTACACAGATTCGTTACAATGGGTCTGTTTTTTTAAAAAAAAACCTTTCTTAAAGGGAAAGGGGCTGTTTGGGAGCATGCTAACGGCTGCCCATTGGCTGCTTGACGGCCAGGGGCGGGACGAGCTTGGAAATAGCGCTTCCTTTTCTGCCGAGACCGGAAGCTGCGGGAAACGCTACAAAACGCAACTGGATTCCACTACAAAAGCAGGTATGCATAACGACGAATTCCACTATTTTAAATGGCGATTTTTCGTTCAGTGACCAATTTGCAACAAAGATCCTGGTGCGAAAAGCCCCTCAGTAATATTGAGCACTGAGGAAGACCTAGTAGGGTCGAAATGCGTTTGGTCTATTTGTGTGCCGTTAGATCTGTATAGTTTATAAATATGGCTTTTACTTTGTATTTAACCTAATACTGGTGCACTTTAATAAAAAATTCTTACACTGTAACCATGGTGGTGAGGGTGGAAATAGCCATCAAGGCACAGTTGACTTCTGGCCACCCCATGGAGATTCAAATTCAAGAGACATTCAGAATCGGCTTGCTGAGCCCTGCCTCTGTGTCACAATCCTTAGATTCCTTGGTGTTCTTCTGTCCAAATTCGAGCCAAGGTTGATCCTGCTTGGCTTTCGAGGTCTGACAAGACGCAGCTAGCTTGGGCTGTCCCGGCTAGGACACTCTAGCCATAGTGGTGGTAAATTTGCTCCCGCTGCGTGTAATGTTTAGGGAGCATTCGTAGAGAAATGGCCGCACAACTTTCCCCCCCCCCTCTTAAGACGTTCTCAACTGCTTTAGGATGCTTAGGGCTGATCCTGCGTTGAGCAGGGGGTTGGACTAGATGGCCTGCATGGCCCCTTCCAACTCTATGATTCTATGATTCAACTGTGCAGAAGGAACTCTTTCCTACAATTCAACAACAACAACAAGCCTTTAATAGCATATAAAATACAATATAAGAAGGGAAAGTGCAAAAGGATCCACTGCTAGTGAAAACAAAGGCAAAGATCATGCTTTAGGGTAGGACATAATACATTCACGATTTCTCATGGCAAGATACAATTCCTACAATTACAAATGCCTATTTGCTTTTGTGGGGATAGAAAACACCTACAGACCCACCACCTAAGTTCCACTGGGCTTGCAAAACCAAGCTCTTCAGCCAGGTCTTCGTTTGAGGCCAGGGCTAGGAACAACTGGGGACCCTCCTCCGGGCAATGCTGTAACGTCATGCGAACCTCTCAGTGGAACAGGCTTCCTCGGGAGGTGGTGAGTTCTCCATCTTGGGAAATTTTTAAACAGAGGCTGGATAGCCATCTGACGGAGAGGCTGATTCTGTGAAGGCTCAAGGGGGTGGCAGGTGACAGTGGATGAGCGATAGGGTTGTGAGTGTCCTGCATAGTGCAGGGGGTTGGACTAGATGACCCAGGAGGTACCTTCCAACTCTATGATTCTATGAACCCATTTTTTCTCCTTGTGGTCCACAAGCCACATAAGTATGAAGACCCCTACCAATCACAGTGTAAAGGCCCCCTAACCATACAGCACCGCAGGGTGTACAGCAACTGCTACATGTGCTGCTAGGATAAATTGTTCTGGTGACAATGCATGATCCCCAGGCACCATTCTTCAAATCTCCCAGAAATTTGCCAAAGCCAGTCTTGGGAATCCTCAAGTATAGCGGCTTTTGTCACCCTGGAAAGATGCATGACAGAAGATATCTGCTTCCCGTTAGTGATCATGTGGGATACTGTCAGCTAACAGACAACAGTTTGGAAACTACAATGTCATCATCTTCTAATGGAACAATTAATGCAGCAGAAGCATTGCCCCATTAAAGCCACTCCTAACAATTAACTTGACAGTTTTTCCTCCCAGGGCTCCTTGCAAGATCCCTTCTTGTGTGCTCACCCCAAAGCCATGCGGCAATTACACGTTTGATTAAGTGGGGGGGGGGGGAGCGGGACATAAGATGGAGCTGGTGTTAAAGAGGCCAGCGGGATGCTGTATCCGGTAATATGAAATAAGGAAACTCTCCAGCAAGCTTCATACGGACTGGGGCCCAAGGAATGCTGACAGACCTCATTCTAGAGGCTGGATCAAACCAGCTTTTCAGCTGATGAAATGAAAGGAAGAAGAAGAGCTGTTGTTTTATTCACTGCTTTTTTTTTACACTCTCCTTTTTTATGCCTGAAGGACAGATTATGTACGGTGGTGGGTGCACCGGACTGTCGCCGATTCCTAGAGGGGGGCAGCATGAATTATAGAATCATAGAATCCTAGAGTTGGAAGGGACCTCCTGGGTCATCTAGTTATACCCCCTGCACTATGCAGGACACTCACAACCCTATCGCTCATCCACTGTAACCTGCCACCCCCTTGAACCTTCACAGAATCAGCCTCTCTGTCAGATGGCTATCCAACCTCTGTTTAAAAATCTCCAAAGATGGAGAAGCCACCACCTCCCGAGGAAGCCTCTTCCACTGAGAAACCTCTCTAACGGAATTTCTTTTGAATCAATTTATCCCATTGACTCTGGTCCATCGCTCTGGGGCAAGCGAGAACAACTTTGCTCCATCCTGTATATGGCACCCTTTTAAATACTTGAAGATGGTTATCAGATTCCCTCTCAGTCGTCTCCTCTCCAGGCTAAACAGACCAAGTTCTCCCAACCTTTCTTCATATGTCTTGGTCTCCAACCCCCTCACCATATTTGTTGCCCTCTTCTGGACACGCTCCAGTTTGTCTACATCTCTCTTCAGCTGTGGTGCCCAAAACTGAACACAGTACTCCAAGGGAGGCCAAACCAGAGCAGTGTAAAGCCTCCCATGATTTGGACACGATACTCTGTTAGATACAGCCCAAAATCCCATTTGCCTTTTTAGCCACTGAGTCACACTGCTGACTTATGTTCAATGTATGATCTACTAAGACTCCTAGATCCTTTTTGCACATGCTACTGCCAAGACAAGTCTCCCCCATCTTATATTGGTGTATTTGATTTTTCCTATCTAAATGTAGAACTTTACATTTGTCCCTATTGAACTTCATTTTATTCAGTTCAGCCCACTTCTCGAGCCTACCAAGATCATCCTGTATTCTGGTTGTGTTTGCTACCCCTCCCAGTTTAGAATCTGCAAATTTAATAACTACCCCCTCTAATCCCTCATCCAAATCATCTATAAATATGTTGAACAACACAGGCCCCAGGACAGATCCTTGGGGTACTCCACTTGTCACTCTTCTCCGAGAGGATGCTGAACCATTTACAAGTACCCTCTGGGTACGATCTGTCAACCAGTTATTGATCCACCTGACGGAATTAGGATCCATACCGCATTTCACCAACTAGTGAACAAGTATATCATGTGGAACCTTATCAAACGCTTTACTGAAATCCAGATAAACTATGTCCACAGCATTCCCCTGATCCAGCAAGGTAGTCACTTTCTTGAAAAAAAGAGATAAGGTTGGTCTGACATGACTTGTTCTTGTGAAGCCCGTGCTGCCCCACCATGTCCTGTGTACGCATAGGGGAAGAAATACACGGGTGCACACAGTCTGCCCCAGAGCGCACAAGTTCCAGGAGGAAAAGTTCCCTCGCACCTCACGGTGGCAGCAGTAATGGGGGAGAGGGGGGGATCACAGGGGTCCCACCAAAGGATGGTGGGATAACGGCATGCAGCTATCTTATCATCGCAGGGGTGTAGAAACACCTCGTTCGGCTTCGTAGCACCGTGAAGCCGAATGGGGCATTTTGTAATCCTGCAGGGACACTGTAGGTATGCACAGGTCTGTCCCAGCTGGGCCTCTCCTGGCTGCCATGGCAAGACAGGGAACACGGAAGAATCCGCATTCCCTTGCTGTGGGCCACCCGAGGTCCTGATTCGGGCCAGGGCTAGGAGGGGGCCAGGATGGCAGCAACCTTGTGCATATGGTTCTTATATGCCGCTTTTCTCTACTACCCGAAGGAGTCTCAAAGGGGCTTACATTCACCTTCCCATTCCTCTCCCCACAACAGACACCCTGTGGGGTGGGTGAGGCTGAGAGAGCCCTGATATCACTGCCCGGTCAAAACAGCTTTATCAGTGCTGTGGCGAGCCCAAGGTCACCCAGCTGGTTGCATGTGGGGGAGTGCAGAATCGAACCCGGCATGCCAGATTAGAAGTCCGCACTCCTAACCACTACACCAAACTGGCTCTCATATGTGGGGATTAGCCCCACTGCCCTGCTTCCACCAGCCCAGCCTTCCTGCCCCGTGAATAATGTCAAGGAGTCCCAAAATGGCTTACAAACACCTTTCCCTTCCACTCCCCACAACAGAACCCTGTGAGGTGGTTGGTGCTGAGAGAGCTCTGGGAGAACTGCTATGTGAAAACAGCCCTAAGAGAAGGGGTAACAGGATAGCTGTGTTTAATTATGTAAAAGGTAGACATATTGAAGAGAGGGCCAACTTGTTGACTTCAGCTTTAGAGACAAGGACTAGGAGCAATGGATTCAAATTAGGGGAAAGGAGGTTCCACTTAAATATTTAAAAGCATTTTCTGATGGCGAGGGCTGATTTTAGATGGAATAGGCTGCCTTGAAAGCTCTTAAGAGGAGATAGTATGAGCACCTGTCAGGAGTGATTTTTAAGAAGGATTTTTTTTCTAACCAAGAAGGACGGGGTGGGGGGGGGGAGAGAGAAAGTGAGAGAGAGAGATGCTATTATCTTTATTTTCTGTTGGGGAAAATCTATTTATTTTTAAGAAATGGCCTTGATCCTTAAACTCTATTTGCATAAACATTCAGAAAGGGAGAAAAGAGGAAAGTGGTCTGCATTTTTGCCTCTATTGTATAGTTCAACAGTAGGCAGAGTTCAACCTTTCTAATTCCATTAAAGTCAGTGGATTTAGAAGGGTATAACTCTGAACTTCCCCAAAGAACACTGACTCCTAGCCCACAGCTTACAGTCCCATGTGAAGCCATATTGGCAGAACCAGCACTGACCTGGGACATCCTGGGTGCTTACTGCCCCTTTTAAGTGTGGGCAGAGAGCTCTATCAGCTATGCATATTTTATTCTGCGAACTACCTTGGGCCCCCAGTATGGGAGAGATGTGTGCTTTCAAAACCCTGAACACTCAAGTGCATGAGTTCCCACTGCACAAAATGAACCTGGGATCATATGAATGTACACTCAGCTAGTGGGTTTCCCTTCAGCATCTGGCTGCAGGGTTGCCAACAAGCCTGGAGGAAAAGAAAAAAATCCTGCCCCTTCAACAGAAGCTTCATTGGATGCTTACGGCTGATCCTGCGTTGAGCAGGGGGTTGACCTAGATGGCTTCTATGTCTCCTTCCAACTCTATGATTCTATGATTCTATGGTTTGTAGAAATAGACATGGAAAGCTTTTCATGTCATGGAAGTATAAAGAACATAAACTGCCCATTAAGTCTCTATTAAAGGGTCTGGACATTTCCTCCAGGCCAGCAGGCAACTCCATCTGGCTGGGTTTTGTTGGATCACAGGACAGTGAAATTCCATAGACCTCTCGTCTGATTCAGCAGGAATTTTCTTAGCAGGTGAGGCTGGCAGAGCATCTGCCTGGCACATGGATTCTATCCCTGGCGTCTTCAGCTGAAAGGATCAGGCAACAGAGGACGTGAGAGGCCTCAGTCTGAGTAGATAGTACACATCCAGATGGTCCAATGGTCTGATTGATTTCAATCAATTTATCCTGCTTTTGTCCTGCTCTTCTTACAAGGAGTTTAGGCTGGCCGCCAGGCTCCTCCTCTGCTCCGTTTTATCCTGGCCACAAACCTGTAAAGTCAGTTAGGTTGACTTCACATGGTGGGGGAAGTTTGGGCCTCTACGGCTTCATTTTCCAAGCCACTGCTGCAATTTTCCTGGCAGTGGTTACGGTTCTCTTTCCAGAGCCCAGTACATTCGTCGCGGTAATAATAATAGAAGAAGAGTTGGTTCTTATATGCCGCTTTTCTCTACCCGAAGGAGTCTCAAAGGGGCTTACAGTCACCTTCCCTTTCCTCTCCCCACAACAGACACCCTGTGAGGTGAGTGAGGCTGAGAGAGCCCTGATATCACTGCTCGGTCAGAACAGCTTTATCAGTGCCGTGGGGAGCCCAAGGTCACCCAGCTGGCTGCATGTGGGGGAGTGCAGAACCGAACCTGGCATGCCAGATTAGAAGTCCGCACTCCTAACCACTACACCAAACTGGCTCTCTGAGTGATATGACCATAGATTGTTAAAGGTAAAGGTATCCCCTGTGCATTCTTGTCTGTTCAACCAATGCAATGTGATTAGCAATGGTACCAAGGAAGAGGTCTTAGTGTTTTGAAGCTGTGCTTCCTAGATGCAGGACCAGTTTGCAGAGTAGGAAATACCATACCTGGTAGGTGTTCTCAGCACAGCAGTCGGCTGCAAAAAGGTAAAATTCTACCCATTTCCCTTTTGGACAAGAGGAGAGTAGGGGCCTCACGTGCATAGCTGACATTTTTGATGGCATCTGCACATTTCCAGGACTTCTAGATTGGTCCTAATGTTCTCTCTCGTCTACAGTCCTGTACTCCCGATGTCAACTGGAGAACAGCAGATACTTTAGAATGAAATAATTACTCTTCCATTGTGTGCATTATGGGTTCGAGCGCTCTTCCTTCTCAAACTGGTTGTGACAAATGTTTTGACGATCGTTTGGCAAATTGGATTGGAATACAAATGCTCAACAATTGTCAACAGAAGAACGTTTTTTCAGAAGTTAATTAATTGAAACAATGCACTTCATCTTTCCAAGAGCGAGCAGCGTAAAGCCAAAGTGGAGATTCCCACAATGATTAACTGATGCACCATGGTACCAGAAGAGCAATTATACTCCATAAAGTTAGGGCAGGCAGCTTTCTGAAACATGCCACTATGGGTGGCCCTTAGCCAAACCTTAGGGCAGGGGTAATCAAACTGCGGCCCTCCAGATGTCCATGGACTACAATTCCCAGGAGCCCCCCGCCAGCATTCGCTGGCAGGGGGCTCCTGGGAATTGTAGTCCATGGACATCTGGAGGGCCGCAATTTGACTATCCCTGCCTTAGGGGTTCAGACGCAAGTGGTTTTGCCTGAGGTTCTCTAAGAAGCAGGTGTAAAACCACAGGCACAATTAGTCTGGGCCTTCTGGCAGGAGTGCAACCAGAGGTGTAAATAATACCACTAATCCTTTTTTTGTCGTACCTCTTTGATGCACTTGCACATTCAAGAGTCTGAAAAACGGATTGCTGTTTAAATTATTGTCTATTCCAAAAACATCCAGGGATTCCCAACAAAGGCTCCCTGAAGCCTTGGAGCTCCACGAGAGCTCCCCAGGCCCCCCCCTTTCCTATTTCCTGCCTTAATGAACTCATCCGCAAGCTATTTCCCACACTGCTGTGAATGCAGGGAACCCATCGCTCCCATTGACCTGGAGGTGGCATTCTCGCATGGTTACCACACCTAGGAAAGGGGGTGGAGCCTGGCCACTTACTCCTGCCTCAAGCTGCCTCCTTTCTCTCCCCCCTCAGTCCTCCTTGGGTGTGGCAGGGAGGCGTGGCCTGCTGACCTAATATCCGGCCAAGTTCCAGGGATCCTTGAAGTATTTCAGGAGCTCCTCAATGGTCAAAGAGTTGAAAAGGGCTTCTCTAGCCCTATGGCCCAGTTGTTAGGGATTCTAGATGTCGGAATAGAACATTTGTGCAATTCCCTCCACTGGCATGGGCTGTTGTGGTTTGCTGCTAGTGCATGTATGCACCTACTGAACAACACCAATGCTGTCGTAGAAGGAAGTGTGATGGTTCCCCAGCTATGACATCACTATGTCAACAAAAAAAAGGAACTTGCAATCCTGCCCCTGGATAGCCCAAGGTAGCCCATTCTCATCAGATCTCAGAAGAAGAAGAAGAAGAGTTGGTTCTTATATGCTGCTTTTTTTACCTGAAGGAGTCTCAAAGCGGCTTACAGTTGCCTTCCCTGTCTTCTCCCCACAACAGACACCCTGTGAGGGAGGTGAGGCCGAGAGAGCCCTATGATTACTGAAGAAGAAGAGTTGGTTCTTATATGCCGCTTTTCTCTACCCAAAGAAGTATCAATGCAGCTTCCATTCACTTTCCCTTTCCTCTCCCCACAACAGACACCCTGTGAGGGAGAGGAGGCTGAGAGAGCCCTGATACTACTGAAGAAGAAGAGTTGGTTCTTATATGCTGCTTTTCTCTACCCAGCGAAGGAGTCTCAAAGCGGCTTACAGTCGCCCTCCCTTTCCTCTCCCCACAACAGACACCCTGTGAGGTGGGTGAGGCTGAGGGAGCCCTGATATCACTGCTCGGTCAGAACAACTTTATCAGTGCTGTGGCAAGCCTAAGATCACCCAGCTGGCTGCATGTGGAGGAGTGCAGAATCGAACCTGGCTCGGCAGATTAGAAGTCCGCACTCCTAACTACACCAAACTGGCTCTCAGAAGCTAAGCAGGATCGGCCCTGGCTGGTGGGAGACCTCCAAGGAATACCAGGGTTGTGAGAAGGAGGAAGGCAATGGCGAACCACCTCTGAATGTCTCTTGCCTTGAAAACCCTACAGGGTCACCATAAGTCAGCTGTGATTTGATGGCACTCTCCACCATTACTATGACTGCCTACCCTGAAAAAAGGGAGGAGAAACTGCTTGTCAATTCTACTCCTGAGGTCCATCCTCAGCTTTTGCCTGAAGTGCATCATTTGTATTAGTGATCCTGCCAAAGGCTTTCCTGATTCCTCCACCTCACTGAAACCCAAAACAACTAACTTCCTAAGATGAAGATCCCCGGCTTGCAACTTCCTAGCATTTTGTGACTGGCTCCCACGACAACTGTTTTGTAGTGAAACTCATTCCTTGCTCTCAAAACTCTAGAAGTACCCACAGGTCCAACAAGACTGGGGGGCCCTGCTCTGGGTGATGGGAGGAGAAATCAAGAAGGAATCTCAAGACCAGTCAATTTCAAGCTTTGATATAAACTACCTCCCAGTGGGCGTGTTTGTTTGCTATGCCAGAATGACACCACAAAGGGGGACACGACGCCGGGCTGCCGTTTTTCGTGGCAGCCCGGGGCTAGTCGTACCCCGAAGACTTTCTCTGGTATGCATTAAGCCATCTGAATGATCAAGTGATGCACCAACGCATGCATGAACCAGAACACCACAGAGGGACAACTTGGAAAGGTTAAAACTTGAAACCTTCATTTGCTATGTTTCAAAAAGGTGCGTTAAGAGGAAAATGAATACTTGCACCAATGTAAGTGGCTTTCAATTTTTCCTCCCCATGGGGGGGAAAAATACAGTAAAGGGTGCTCTAAATCAGGGGTAGTCAACCTGTGGTCCTCCAACCTGTGGTCCTCCAGCAAATGCTGGCAGGGGCTCATGGGAATTGTAGTCCATGAACATCTGGAGGACTACAGGTTGACTACCCCTGCTCTAAATGATATTTAAGAAGATAATTGAACTGTTTCCCTGCATTGCTACAGGTTTCTTGCATCGAAATCCCTTCCTCTCTAGTTAAACTATGAACAGTTTGCAGCACAACTATTTCCCCTTAATGATCTCAAGGCACTCGGCCGGCTCAGAGCAATTAATTCTCATGTCATTCCAGCCTGCAGAGAAATTTGTCTCTCCGTTATGCTGGGAGATAAACTAGGCGTGCAGAAAGCGAATGGGCTGCCTAAACCTTACAGCCTATCCAGCATCCTTTGGTATGCGTTCGCTGGAAAAGTCAATGGAGATAAAAAGGAAACATGTTCCGTCTGAAGCTGTGCTTTCACCTTAATGAACTACAAGGCGACAAACGGCAACATCATTCCCCCGAAGTCACTATATTGCAGCTGCTGGCTGTTCATTAAAGAATACAGCTGCCTGTCTCATTAGTTCACTGCTGATGAACTCTGTCATCCTAAGCAGAGAAACATCCTTAATACTCCATTGCGTCAATAGGCTTAGAAGGGTTAGCGCCCGCTTAGCATCGCACTGCAGCAGTTCTAAGCCAACAAGTACTATCTGAGTAAAATTAATTAGGCTGTTTTAATTTACGAGGGCTGTCTCCGTCTATTTGGTCATCAAGACATGGTGATAACCTTCGTCCCAGAGCTCAGGGAATTGCCTGAAGTCCAATGAAGCGGCGACTTTACTGACGCTAAGCGAATCCTAGGGCGATCACAGGGTCTGACTGGGAAACCTTATCATAGAACCATAGAAACCTTATCATAGAACCATAGAATCATAGAGTTGGAAGGGGCCACACAGGCCATCTAGTCCAACCCCCAGCTCAACGCAGGATCAGCCAAAGCAAGTGAAGCAGTTGAGAAGGTCTTAAGAGGGGGGAAAGTTGTGTAGCCAGGGTCTGACTGGGAAACCTTATCATAGAACCATAGAAACCTTATCATAGAACCATAGAATCATAGAGTTGGAAGGGGCCACACAGGCCATCTAGTCCAACCCCCTGCTCAATGCAGGATCAGCCCTAAGCATCCTAAAGCATCCAAGAAAAGTGTGTATCCAACCTTTGCTTGAAGACTGCCAGTGAGGGGGAGTTCACCACCTCCTTAGGCAGCCTATTCCACTGCTGAACTACTCTGACTGTGAATTTTTTTTCCTGATATCTAGCCTATATCACTGTACTTGTAGTTTAAACCTATTACTGCGTGTCCTTTCCTCTGCAGCCAATGGGAACAGCATCCTGCCCTCCTCCAAATGACAACCTTTCAAATACTTAAAGAGGGCTATCATGTCCCCTCTCAACCTCCTTTTCTCCAGGCTGAACATTCCCAAGTCCCTCAACCTATCTTCATAGGGCTTGGTCCTTTGGCTCCAGATCATCCTCATCGCTCTCCTCAGTACCCTTTCAATTTTACCTTCTGAGAAGGCCACTGATGCTTCCTCTGCTTTTATGGCAAGATATAAACATAGTACTTTAATTTCCATGATTGCATTGCAGTAGGAGGCCATGCAAGAAGAGGAGATGGATGGGTGCAGCTCTGGCAGTATCACCCCCCCCTTCTCTATTAAAACTGGAAGTTGTTTTGAACTCTCTTGGTGGTGGACAGCACCATCAAGTCATAGCTGATCAGTAGCCACTTTGTAGGGTTTTCAAGGCAAGAGATTTTCAGAGGTGATTTGCTCTTGCCTGCCTCTATGCTGTGACCATGGACTTCTTTTATTGTTTCCTATCTGTGTATTAACCAGGGCCAAACCTGCTTTGCTTCCAAGATCTGATGAGTTCAGGTTTGCCCAGGCCATCGAGATCAGGGCTTGAACTCCCTTACTAGGCAGAAAAGTAGAATAGTATGTCATACCCATAGTTACACCAGTGTAACAGTTACTTTAACTGTGGTAGAAAGTGACATCAAGTTTAGGTGACTTACAGCAACCTTATAGGGTTTTCATGGAAAGAGAAATGCAGAAATGGTTTGCCAAACTGGGTTAGCCAAACTGTGGCTCTCCAGATATCCTGGACTACAGTGATCATGAGCATCTGCTGGCAGGGGCTCATGGTCATTGTAGTCCATGGACATCAGGAGAGCCACAGTTTGGCCAACCCTGCTCTAAATCATTGCCTCAGATGGGATCCTCTTAAATGGCAATGCCAAGGGTTTTGTTGACCCAATTGCTGCTTCCTTGTTTCCTAGTTTGCTATTTCATTATGAATTATGAAGATTACATTTTATGTTCTCCTCTTGATGATTGTTAGGTACCTTTTGGGTCTCAAGAGATCATGCATGGAATGGTAGTATAACAATGTTTCAATAAAACATGATAGAGATTAAGCAAGGACTAGCAGGGAAGGAGAGACCACATTTCCCTAGCTCAACCTGACCTCCAGCGGCATCTACTGGCTTCTTCCTACCTATTCCAGGTCATTTCTTTTCCTCCTTCCAGGTGACTCTGCCTTATAGTGACTCAGTCCTTTGGTCCATCAAGGTCAGCATTGTCTACTCCAGGGGTAGTCAAACTGCGGCCCTCCAGATGTCCATGGACTACGATTCCCACAATCATTCGCTGGCAGGGGCTCGTGGGAATTGTAGTCCATGGACATCTGGAGGGCCGCAGTTTGACTACCCCTGGACTACTCAGACTGGCAGCAGCTCCCCACCATCACAGGAAGAGGTCTCCCACATCACTGGCTATCGGCTCCTTCCTGCTGGAAATGCTGGGGACTGAAACTGAGATCTGCTGCATGCAAGCAGACACTCTACCACTGAGCCACAGCCCTTCCCATCCCACCCCACCTGCTCTTGATGCCTCTTACTGCCGTAAACCTTCACCACCTCTTTGTCCTCCCAGCTGCTGCATTTTTATATCATTTTCAGTTGCTGCAGCAACCCCAAATATTGCCAGAATTTCAGACATTGCTATCAAATTAGGGCTTCACCGGGGGCTCCCAGTCTTAAGGGAGAGGGAGAAAAAGGTCTCTCGACTCACATCCTCCACTCAGGGCACAATGATATAAACCTCTACCATGTCCTCCTTTAGCTATCTTTACGCTACACTGAACAGCTCCAGATCTCTCCAGCCTTTCCTTCTTCTCATCTTAATAAGTGGTTTACTCGCTTGTTGAATAACCACAGAATAAAACTGATCCTGGGTTACTGACCCTGTATCTGCAGCACTGGGTTTTTTTTGTCTGTGACATCCAAAGCTCCCACTGGATTCAGCGTTCCATATGTAATTTCCCTATAATGAAATCATGTTTAGCTTGAGGCATCGCCTTGCCAAGCAATCTCAACACTGTGGCTCCAGGATTTTCCTGAATTACTTTCTCCCTCCAAACAGAACAATCCCATTCATCTTTTCCCCCCCTGTCATTGATTCCATATTGATCTGCAAGTTCGTCAAGTTATAGCTCGAAACAGAAAGATCGCTCAAGCAGAACAGGGAGGCGTACATCCCCCTGTTAAAATGTTGCAGCTTCTTATCAGTACTGCCAAAGACAAGTCAACATCCCTCAAAATGCAGAGGGGTCGTTGTTGTGGGTTCAGTCCCCAGGACCTCCAGCTAAAATGGTAAGTCGTTAGTTAATATGGAAGACCTGAGGTCCTGGAGCAGGTGTGTCCAAACTGTGACTCTCCAGATGTCCTTGGACTACAATCCCCATGTGCTGGAATTGTAATCCATGGACAACTGGAGAGCCACAGTTTGGACACACCTGCCCTGGAAAGTTGCTGCCAGTCTGAACAGATGATACTGACCATAGCAGGACCCACGTGGACCCTTCCCCCTCCCAAAATGTCCAGTGATGGGTCTGGAGGAGGTGGGAAGGGGAGAGGTCCCAGATGGGTTTGTACAAGGCTATGCTTCCTAACCATATTCTGCATGATCGCGCCACTTCTGGGGTTTCTTGAAGCCTGAAGAATGTTTCAGAGCTTTCTTAATGGTAAAAATATTGAAAAAGGCTGCTCTAGATGGCCAACAACAGAATCTAGTCCAACACACTGCTCAGTTTGGTGTAGTGGTTAGGAGTGCCGACTTCTAATCTGGCATGCCAGGTTCGATTCTGCACTCCCCCACATGCAACCAGCTGGGTGACCTTGGGCTCGCCACGGCACTGATAAAACTGTTCTGACCGGGCAGTGATATCAGGGCTCTCTCAGCCTCACCCACCCCACAGGGTGTCTGTTGTGGGGAGAGGAATGGGAAGGCAACTGTAAGCCGCTTTGAGCCTCCTTCGGGTAGGGAAAAGCGGCATATAAGAACCAACTCTTCTTCTTCTTCTTTTTCTCAATGCAGGATCAGCCTAAGGCATCCAGGATAAGTATCTCTCCGGCTGCTGCTTGAAGATTGTCAGTGAGAGGGAGCTCACCACCTCCTTAGGCAGCCAATTCTATCACTGAACTACTCTATGAAATTTTTCCTGGTATCAAGCTGATATCGTTCTCCATGTAGTTGGAACCCATTACTGTGGGTCCTACCCTCTGCTGCCAACAGGAACCTTTCCCTGCCCTCTAAGTGACAACCTTTCAAATATTTAAAGAGAGTGATCATGTCCCCCCTCAACCTCCTCTTCTCCAGGCTGAACATTCCCGAGTCCCTCAGCCTTCCCTCACAGGGCTTGGTCCCCAGGCCTTGGATCATCCTCTTCACTCTGTCCTGAACCCTCTCGATCTTGTCCACATCCTTTTTGAATTGAGGCACCCAGTTCTGGAGAACACAGAGACGGAACGGAGAGGTTTCTTTATGTTGCTTCCTGTCACTACTGTTTAGAGATTTACAGCTTTTAAATGTGGAGGAGCCTTTGAAACACAAGAGTCGAACACTCAACTATTCCTTAGCCTTTTCTCCCCATCACAGGGCAACTAAATACTGGAAGGGTGGTACAGTGAATAGCATCAGGGCACAAGAATCTGGGAAACCGACGTCCCCACCTCCACATGGCCATGCAGCCCTCTTGGAATGCCACAGAAGAGACCCACAGGCTATCACACACTCTTGGGCTAGCTTACCTACCAGGGTTGTTGTGAGGATAAACTGGGAGGGGGGGAACCACTTGTGGCTGCTTCCTTGGAAAAAATAATGGGATACAAATATTTTAGCTGGATGGATTTGTTATTAGATCAGCCTTTTCCAACCTTTTGACTGTGGAGGTGCCACTGAAATATTCTCCAGGTTTCGAGGTACCAGGGAGGTTTAAATAGCTGGGGACCCTCCCCTTCCCACCCCTCCAGGCACATCATTGTCCACCTTGGGAGGGGGTGGGTCAACCAACACAAGTAAGGGTAGATTAAAAAAAAAAGAATATTTTCTTTCCTCTTCACTCAGAGCTGGAAATGGCAGCCAGAGGGCGGGGCAGCTCTCCCCAGCTGCCATTTTGAATCCCCCCCTCAAGCCATTCGCGGTTCCATACAGCACCATGGTACTGTGGTTGGGAAACCCTGGTTTAGACATTTTCTAAAGTTACAAATTTGTTATTGGGCAAGGGCTATTTTTATCTGACACAGAGGAGGCAGATACAGGGAATGGAAGCTTCCCCACTCCCCTGCCTTACCTCAATGAGCTCTGGTGCTTGAACACATTTCTCTATAGCTCACGCCAAAACTGATACTGGAGTTGGGCTGGGAGGACACTGCATACAACAGTGGTGCAGGGTGTCAAGTGCAGCAAGAACTCATTTTTTAGACAGGTAGGCAATGGGATGCAACTTGCCATCCCCCCCTTCTTGTAGGATCACGGCCCCCATGGCCACATCCGAGGAGTCCACTTGGACTGTGAATTGCTTTGCAGGGTCTGCATGGGCCAGACTGTTCTCAGAGGTAAAAAGCTCTTTCAATTTGTCAAAAGCCCCTTGGCAAAGCGGGGACCACTTTAGGGGGGCCCCTGGTCTCGTGGCCGCTTTTCCCCCATCTTTGGTTTTCAACAAGTCAGTTAAGGGGAGGGCCACTTTCACGAAATTGGGGATGAACGTTCTGTAGAAGTTGGCGAACCCCAAGAAACTCTGGAGCTGTTTGCGCGTCTTTGGGGGTTCCCAAGCCAGCAAGTCCTTTACTTTCCCCGGGTCCATCTCAATCCCCTCACCGGAAACCCCCTTGCATTGGAAGGCTTCCCTGTAATGGCCTTCCAATGCAAGCATAGCAAATTGTACCACATCAGTGGCCAAGGCCAGTCTCCTCACATGGCTACAGCAGCAACACAAATCTAGAGTGTACATACTTGGCCCTTATACAAACATTTACACACTAGTCCATGGCACATGGATTGCCATTGCAGCCCTTCCAGTGGCAACCACAGGCAATAAGCACTGTTTATTTATTTTATTTATTTATTATTTATTGAATTTATATCCCACCACTTTCCAAAGACCCGCAGCAGCTTACAAACATAAAAACACCATAAAAAAAACCTACATAAAACCCCAATTAGCCCTGAGGCCATAAGACCCCGCACAAGCCCCAAGATTGGCAGACAAACTACCTAGTCCCCCGAGCATCCCTTTCTAGAGGTAGGGGTGTACATGTAATAGCAAACCAAACCTTAGGAGAGGCCATGTTCTTAGGAGGAGCCTCAACCCAAGAACCAGCAGAAGACCTCTGTTTTTCAGGACCAGTGGAACTGTAACAGCTCGCCAGGGCCCTCAGCTCTCCCATGAGCTCATTCCACCAGGTCAGGGCCAGGACCAGGACCAAAAAGGCCCTGGCCCTGGTCAAGGCCAGGCGTACTTCCTTAGGGCCAGGGAACTCCAACAGATTTCCATTGCAGAGTGAAGTGCTTGCGGGGGTCATAAGGAGACAAGCGGTCCCTCAGGTAGGCAGGGACCTATCATCCCAGAGCGCAACTTAATTAGGAAGCAAATATGAGTCACGGACAAGATCCCTGCCGCAACGTGGCAGTTTTGGTGGAGTGATGTGGACAGGGCCCCAAGAGTTACAGCCATTCAAGGAAGCTATTGGCAAAGTCATCTGAGGACAGCACTGTGACTCATTCAGAGCGCACCTTGTGCATTCAGCACACCAACATCTCGCAAGGAAAAATATAAACCGGGGAGAGCCCTGAAAGCACAAGGGACTCAGAGTCGGATGTGGCGGCTCCCCCCCGCCTTTCCTACGGCAATCGCGCAACGGCTGAGGCGCCCAAGCTGAACGGTGTTGGTAATCTCCCAGTACAGGGTTCTGCTTGGAAATCTCTCTGAGCAAGACTCACAGAATCTCCATCGAGATGGTGGCAGTGTGTTACGAGGACGGCGTTCACTGCGAGGCGCATAATGGTATTAAAACGGAGCTGCGGAATGAGCCTGCAACCATCTCCACAGGGTTAACTGGGTAATTGTGTTTTCTGCCGGTCCTTGCTGTGGCCTTTAATTGTGGCTTGTCAGCACAATTTGCAGGCTTCTAGTAATTGCCAAGCTATTTTCTTCCCGAGAGATTATTTTTATATTCACGAGCTCTAATTTCTGTTTCCGAATGAGGACGTTCTAAGAATGGAAGTACTCATCTTTCCCCAAAGATGCAAGATGGGGGGGGAGGAAGCGAGTGAATGGGCAAGTCCTAAAAGGATCCCAAGTCTGTGCCAATCAGATGAAAGCTAATTCACGGAAGAGATGAGCAGCTGGGCTAAAATAAACACAGAAGAACAGCCTTACAGGGGAATCGCGGGGAGGAAGATGGTCCCTGGAGCCTGGAAGTTATTAATGAGTTCAGGGGTGGACTGACTTCAATCTAGCACAGGCCACTTTTCTTTGTTATAGAATTCCCCTGGTCCATCAAGGTGCTTTACCCACAAAGCAGTCAGAAGATTGGTCTATCAAGGTCAGTGCCATTGACTCAAATTGGAAGTGATTTCAGAGTCTCCCGCAGAATCATTCGAGTCACCTATGACCTGATCCATCTAACTGGTGATGCCGGGGACTGAACCTGGAACCTTCTGCATGCAAAGCAGATGCTTCACCACTGCATCATGGCTCCAGCCTCCTCCTCCTCCTTAGCTCTATTGAAAGGATTTCTCTACCTTCTCCTTTCCCAACAGTCACTGGCCACGTAGAAGAAGAGTTGGCCTTTAGACCTCCCTCTACTCTACTCTACTCTACTCTACTCTACTCTACTCTACTCTACTCTACTCCTCTCTACTCTACTCTACTCTACTCTACTCTACTCTACTCTAAGGAAGACAGCTTACAATCATCTCCCCTTCTTCTCCCCACAACAGGCATCCTGTGGGATTTTGAGATTTCTGAGAAAATTGTGACTGGCCCAAGGTCAGCCAGCAGGCTTCATGCAGAGGAGGAGTAAGGACTCAAACCTGGCTCTCCAGATTAAGGGTCCACCACTCTTAACTAGGGATGGGTGAGCAATAAAGTGCCCGAATCAATGCTAATTTGGGTGCTTTCCGGCTGTGTCCAAGCTAAATCACCCATTGGATGGTTCGAATCAGCTTTATGCAAATCACCATTTGGATGTGATTTGACAATTCGGCTTCAACAATCTTGTCTTTTAGTCTGCTCAGTGATCATGGGAGATGGAATTCGGAGGTAGAGGCACTAAATGTGCAGCATATCTGTGGAAGCCTTCCAGTTTCAAAAAGATTGGACTAGAGGGTCCAATTCTACAAGCTCTCAAAGAGTGTGCCCATTTTATTGTTTCCTTTAGGGGGGGGAAGACAAGAACAGAGATTCTCTTTTTTCTCACCATAGGAAACAATAGAGGTTGGATGGGGGTCACCCTTTTTGGGTGCCTGTAGAATTGGACCCCCTGTTCCCATCTTTTGGACATCTGGGGGTTCTTTTGCTGCAAATTTGGTGCCCCATCTTAAACCATCACCCCAGGCCATGGAATAGATAAAAAGGTACAATTTCCCAGTGACTTTAATGGCACCATAAATTATAATGGCACTGAATCAATTTGGACAAACCCAAATCTCCGAATAGGAACCGGTGATTTGGGTGTTTTGGATCTGGCCAAATCAATTCAACCTGAATCCAAAAAGTACCACTTTTCCCCCCTGTGCACATCTCTACCCTTAACCACTGTACTATGCTGACTCATATTCAGCAGTGAAAAATGAACTCCCCTCTGCTCCATCCATTCATAAATGAAGTTTGAACTCCCCTGCACTTCTTTTGTAAGAAGATCATGAACTCTCCAGTGCTCCATTCATGAATGAAGGACAAAGTTCCCTAGGCTCCATTAAGAATTTAGTAACCCCACTGCGCTCCTGATCAGGTCTCACCAGCATTCACTCCTTCCTTTGTATTTGAAATGCAGCTATGAATCACAGAATAATAGAATAATAGAGTTGGAAGGGACATCCTGGGTCATTTAGTCCAACCCCCTGAAGAAGAAGAGTTGGTTCTTATATGCTGCTTTTCTCTACCAGAAGAAGTCTCAAAGTGGCTTACATTCGCCTTCCCTTTCCTCTCCCCCCCAACAAACACCCTGTGAGGCAGGTGAGGCTGAGAGAGCCCTGAGATTACTGCTCAGCCAGAACAGCTTTATCAGTGCTGTGGTGAGCCCAAGGTCACTCAGCTGACTGCATGTGGAAGAGAAGCGGGGATCAAACCTGCTCACCAGATTAGCAGTCCACACTTGTAACCACCATACCAAGCTAGTACTATGCAGGACACTCACAACCCTATTGCACATCCACTGTAACCTGCCACCCCCCTGAACCTTTACAGAATCAGCCTCTCCGTCAGATGGCTATCCAGCTTCTGTTTAAAAATCTCAAAAAATATAGAACCCACCACCTCCCTAGGAAGCCTGTTCCAATGAGAAACTACTCTGTCAGGAACTTGAGGTGGAATTTCTTTTGAATTAATTTCAGCCCATTGGGTCTAGTCCGTCTCTCTGGGGCAAGAAAGAACAACTCTGCTCCATCCTTTATGTCAGTGTTCTGCCAGCCCCCGGGCCATGGACTGGTACTGGGCCGCAGCAGGGGGAGGGAGGTGTGGGAGCGGGAAAGACAGTGGGCGTGCCTCCCCCGCTGCGGCGTGGCACTTGCTGCACTAGGAGCACTGTGGGGGGGGGTAGGCGCAGCCACCAGCATGCCAGTGGGTGCAAATGAGCAGGCACCATGCATGCACATTTGCGCCCACCAGCATGCCCACACCTCCCCCTCTCCCAGTGCAGTGCTCGCTGCGCCGCGCTGTGTGTGGGGGGGAGATGCAGGCACCGGTGCACCGGGCAGCGCAAATGCGAAGGTGCAGCAGCACCTCCCTCCCCCCCCCTGGTTCCCAGCCCTAAAAAGGTTGGGGACCACTGCTCTATGTAGCAGCCTTTTAAATACTTGAAGAATCCTATGGCACCATCCCAGATCCCTGAGATCCCAGGAAATCCCCCCCACCCGGAGAACCCACTATTCTTCATACAGATGACATGCTGAAAACTACACATCACAAAGCTCATGTGCTAGGAGTTGTGTTTTGAACAGAGTCCCTGGTGCATGAATTTACCTCTCTCTCTCTCGCCCTCTCTCTGTATCACGGGAAAGGTGCCAGGTTTCAAATGCAGGTACTTTCTGCCTGCATCCCAATTTCTGCAGGATTCCAAATGGGGTGATTAGAAGCGGTGATGAGATTCCCTAATGCCCAGAATCTCTTCACAATTAATGCAGAGCTACACCAATCCTGAGGATGAACTCTCGCTGAAAGACATGGGCCTGGCTGCAGGCATTCTTGCCAGACGCCCGGCAACAAGCTGGTAGGAGACAATTCAGATATCGATCGCAATCTATCTGCTGGAAGCAACAAAAAGGCCTACCCAATAGCCAAAAGCTACATGTCGCTGCGTAGATGTGTCTGGCTGCAAAGCTGATCCCCTGATAGAAAATTTCATTCTGCGCAAGGATATTTTGTTCGATGAAGTGGAAACAAAAAGGAGAACAATTCTCCATCTCCACGAGCAGGTAGAAGCCTGGTTTAGCTACAAGACAGATTTTTAAAAAAATTATCAACATACTTAGCTAGGCGTCATTTAGTGCTGTGGGGTTCAGCCTTTTCGTAAACAGGTTCTACAGGGTTGTGTGGATAGGACAAGATGAGAGAAAGGGTGGGATAGAGCATTGGTCAAACTGGGAAGATTGGGATTCAAACCCTGCCCCCCAGCCATAAAGCTCACTGTTGGACTTTGGGCTGTCCACAGATAGTATGTCTAAGGGGAAGGATGAAGAATTAGATATGCCACCCTCCACTTTCTAGAAGGACGGGATTCAGAACCAAATTCCATTTCAAGTGTGAGCACAAATGCTTCACTGAGAAAATGGCGCACTGGACGCAGGGCCTGATATCCCTCTGCCAGATGCTCTGGGGTCAAGTCAGTGGATGACCAGACCTGCATCACACCAGCCTCTCCTTCTGCACCTGATTCTGTACAGGGACTGGCTTCACACCAATGGTCTGTCTAGTCCAGCATCCTGTTTCCCATAGTGGTCAACCAGAAGCCTTGGAAGGAAGAAGAAGAAGAAGAAGAAGAAGAAGAAGAAGAAGAAGAAGAAGAAGAAGAAGAAGAGTTGGTTCTTATATGCCGCTTTTCTCTCCTCGAAGGAGTCTCAAGTGGCTTACAATCTCCTTCCCTTTCCTCTCCCCACAACAGACACCCTGTGAGGGAGGTGGGGCTGAGATAGTCCTGATATTACTTCTCAGTCAGAACAGCTTTATCAGTGCCATGGCGAGCCCAAGATCACCCAGCTGGCTGCATGTGGGGGAGTGCAGAATCAAACCCAGCTCACCAGATTAGAAGTCTGCACTCCTAACCACTACACCAAACTGGTGTCGTTTGACTACTGTAAGGCACACAGAGGACCAAAGTCCCTTGATGACCCTTCTATCCACTAGTCCACAGAAGTCCACAGCCACGGAAGTCCCACCGAGCCACCACGGCTAGGAGTCTACGTGCCACATATCCGCTCAGTCCACTTTTCAAGTTCTCTAAGCCACTGGCCTCCATGACATCCTGTGGCAATGCATTCCGCAGGTTATCTATCTTCTCTATAAAGTACCTGAAGCGGTAACGGAATTGAATGGGGTATTTTAAGTAGGTTTTTTTTCAGGAGTTCAATTAATGATGGTTTTTAACTGTATCCAGTTTTGTTGTTAACCTCCCCGAGCCAGCTTGCTGGGAGGGGCGGTCATATAAAGCCAGCTAATAAATAATAATAATAATAATAATAATAATAATAATAATAATAATAATAATAATAATAATAATAATAAATTGGGAAGAGGGGGACTGCCAAGTACTTTTAAGAGATCTGTGGCTTGCTCCCCTTTAAGCTTGGCCCGCCCCCGTTTGTCTATCTCTCTCTCAAAAATTGGTAATAAAGAAATTGACATTTGACCGCATTCTTCTTCGCATCTGAGTGCAGGACTCCAACTGAATGAGAACACAGGCTTTCTGACAGTATTTGCTGTTACTCATCCGGCACCGTGAACCCCTGCCCCTTCCTAGACACCTGCGACAACAGAGGAAGTCCCCCGTGATGCTGGAGAAAGGCAATAGTTGATAAGGTCACACCAGCACGGCAGGTGGCTCAGAACACAACAAGCAATCCACTGGCAGGTGTGGAGAGGGCTCCTTGAGCCGTACTGGCAACACTGATCATACAGATATGGGCTGGTTTGTCAACAGGCTCTAAAACAGGGGTGCACAAACTTTTTTGACCTGTCGCCCCCTGGGGGGGAGCACTAGGGATGCCTGCAACAAAGTACCCTGATCCGAAATTACAGAGTTCTGGTTTTGTTTTTCGATTTAGTGCGCATATCATGCTCGTCTCTCCAAGAGCTCAGGACAGTGCGACTCATTTCATCCTCCCAACAGCTTTGCAAGGACAGGCAGGCGGGACGTTAACAACAAATATTAGACTGGGATGAAGAGAACACATGAAACTCCCTTCTACTGAGTCAGACACCTGGTCTTTCATTGTCATTATTGCCTGCCCTGACTGGCAGCAGCTCTGGTCTCTAAGAAAGGAGGTTGAGAGGGGACAGGATGGCTCTCTTTAAGTATCTGAAAGGTTGTCACCTAGAGGAGGACAGGGAGCAGTTCCTGTAGGCAGCAGAGGAGTAATGGCTTCAAACTACATGGAGAATGATACTGGCTAGATATCAGGGGGGGAAATTCATAATCAGAGTAGTTCAGCAGTGGAATCGGCTGCCTAAAGAAGCTAGTGAGCTCCCCCTCACTGGCAGTCTTCAAGCAGTAGCTGGACAGATACTTATTCTGGATGCTTTTGGCTGATCCTGCATTGAGCAGGGGGTAGCCCTGTATATCCCCTTCCAACTTTAGGATTCCAGGATTCTATCCCCTATTCTCTGCTCCTTTCATGGGAGCAGCTGGGTACTGAACCTGGGATCTCCTTACTCTACCACTGAGCCATGGCCCCTTCGAGCAACCAGGACTTGCCAGATCACTCGATAACTTCATCCCCCAAAACCCTCGTCAAGACACTCCCTCCCCACCCCTATTCCATCCAGCTTTATTTTACTGTTTTGTTTTTTTTTAGAGCAGCCCCAGGTAATTAAATTGCAGCTGCTTTTATTTATTATAATGCCCTGGCTGGGAAAGCAAACTGTCAGTGCCTTTGAATTATCCGTCCGCCAAGCTGCATTCTGTATCCGAAAATGGTGTATTATTGCAGATCCTAGCATTAAATATTTAGCGCTTCTGGAGTGAGCTGCACATTCTCGTTGGGTCGGAGCAAACAGGCACGGCCAGCCCCAGTGCTGGAAATCCTCTCGCCCTCCTTGGGAGTCCAGGGAAGCAACAGGAGGGATTTCTCCTTGCAGGGAAAGCAGGAAGCCCCCCTGCATGCAAGCACAAGGCCCACCGGACTTGTGGCATTTCCAAGATGTTCCCTAGATAAACCTGATTTAATCCAGTTCGGTGGGGAATCAGTGGCATGGTGACAAGAGGGCATGGCAGTGTGAATATTTTACATGGAGGGAATGCTCCACCTCCCAAAAACCAGGAAGGGGGGGGGAAGTGAGTGGCAATGGAATGGGGCAGAGTGGTTGGTACCACTCCTGCCCGTTTCCCCTTCACTTGGGGCTGCCATGCATGTCTGCAGGCCTGTGTCGATGCAGCCTTGGAAAGGGGGTCAGTTGTGAACGTTCATCGTTTCCATCGCAGGCAAGGAGCAAACAGGAAGCATCCACAGACTTTGCACCGTTCCAGCCGCACAAGATTTTCTGCAGCACTGGGGATTTTTCTCCCTACGTATCATAATGTCCAGAAACTGGCTGTAGAAGTGCTTGCCCAAGCAGGAAGGACCCCGGCGGGGATGCAACAGGTCTGACTCGGTGCCAGCAGCTACGACGGTCTTGTGTGGCTGCTAGCAGCAGAACTCTAGTGCAGTGGTCCCCAACCTTTTTATCACCAGGGACCGGTCAACGCTTGACAATTTTACTGAGGCCCGGGGGGGGGGGGGGGCTAGTCTTTTGCAGAGGGACGTTGCTGCCGCTGCCTGAGACCCTGCTCCATTTGCTTTCCTGCCGGTGCACCTGACTTCCCATTGCCCGCTGGGAGGCGCTGCCAGCAGCAGCTGCACAGTGCCACACCAAGGGGTGAGCCCCAGCCATGTCGGCCGCTGGAGAGCACCAAAGGTGAGCCGGAGGCAGAGTGGCAGGGCAGCCCCCGGTGCAGCAGCCGGGGAGGAGGGCGAGGAAGAGCTGCAGCCTGGTACCGACTGATCCATGGACCGGTACTGGTCCCCGAACCGGGGGTTGGGGACCACTGCTCTAGTGCACGCAGACTAAGCATTAGGAAGAACCTCCTGGATAGATAGACTGGGGCCACAGGGGAACAGCCTTCCTCTGGAGGTGGTGAGTTCTCCCTCCTTTGCAAGTTTTTAAGCCAAGGCTAGACGGCCCTCCGACAGCAATGCTGCTTCTGTGAACTTAGACAGATGATGAGAGGGAGGGCAGGGAGGGATGAGCCAGTGCTTGGCTCTTGCTGCCCTTTCTTGCATGCCCACCGCAATGCCAATCGCCACTTTGGGGTCAGCAAGGAATTTTCTTCCAGGCCAGATTGGCCCAGGGATCCTGAAGGTTTCTTTGTCTTCCTCTGGGCAGAGTGGTGGAGCAGTTGTGAATTTCCTGCATTGTGCAAGGGGGTGGCGCTAGATGATTCTAGACCCCTTCCAGGTCTGTGTACCTCAATGTGACACTGGATCCTGCCAGCAGCATCTAAGCCAGTGGTTCTCAACCTGGGGGTCGGGACCCCTTTGGGGGTTGAATGAGCTTTTCACAGGGGTTGTGGCAGGGCAAGCAGTTTGGCCAGGGGGGGGCACCATCCACACGACAGCCTTGCGGGGTAGATCGAGATAGAGCGTTCGTCAGTCTGGAGCAGCGGAAAAGAGCGAGATCGGCATGGTGGGACAAGCGGCAGAACTGAACTGAGAAACCCCGGGGGAAAAACAATTCATATACAATCATGAACAATGGATCTTCACGCCATTGGTCCATTTCGGTTTAATTTCTGTGAAAGAACCCTTGCATAATTTTATGGTTGGGGGGCACCACAACATGAGGAGCTGTATTAAAGAGTCACGGCATTAGGAACGTTGAGAACCACTGATCTAAGCACATGGGGAGCTGAGGCTGATCAACATGAGCAAGTCCAATCCCACAACAAAATTCATATGCAAGGTGCGCGCCACAGAAACCTGGCCTCCCCATCGCTCCGGCAGTAAGGAGCTCATTAGAACCGTATAATGAGACCCAACAGAACGCTTTCAACCCCGTACTTCCAGTTGCACTCAAAAAAGGACCGGGATTTTCTGCCCTTGCTTCCAGACAAGGGTTTGGGCGGCCGCTTTCCGCGCCGGCAATAATTAGTGCTTTAAGGTCTCCGGGTAAATATACACAGCCAACCTACATAAATGCAGATTGCAAAAAAAAAAAGAAAAAAAAAGAAAGAGGTTTGTGATTAGGACGTTTAGTCTCCCTTCCTGGCATTGAGAGCACACGCACCACATTCTTGTAAATACAACTTTGTGGTGCCACAAGGATCTTAAGAATTATTCACAGTGCAAAGGCCTCGTGCTGGCGGGGGTTCTGGCCGCCCGAAATGTTTACAGCAAAGCAGCACGCTGCCACTTTTCAGGGAGTTCCCCGGCGCTTGAAGCCAGGATCTGAGGGTTCCCCAAGCTCCACCCTGGATACCTTTCTTCCTGCCTTTTGCCCAGAAGGACAAGATGAAGCACAGCAAGGGCAGGGTTAGTCCTCCACAGACAAAGACAATAAAACTGTAATACGCAGCCCCGTGCAGGAGTGTGTGTGTGTGTATGTGCGTCCCTGGATCTGCAGGCAGACAGTTCTTACGTCAGTTTCTGAGCATCGCCCACACACTCGTTCTCCTCTCATTCCTTTTCGCCAACACTTGCAAAGGCCGTGCAAAGGAGGAGCGTCCCTACAGAGGCTGCGGCCTGGGCGACTGCACTGCTGCCCGTCTCTGTGAGCAGGCGGTTTGGTTCAGCCCTGAGTTGGTTGGCTAGTTTTAGATTTCTGTTTTATTTGTTATCTTCATTCATTTTTATTATCTTCCTTCAACGCTGGCAGGGGCTCATGAGAATTGTAGTCCACGAACATCTGGAGGACCACAGGTTGACTACCCCTGGTATACACTACAAACTGTCCCTTTTGTCTATATTTGCTTGGGAAAAGGTTCTAACAATGTGCATTCTAATGAGCATTCTCTGTCAATGGAAAAACATGCAAGAGTTAAAGGTTGAACCAAACTCTTAATCGGCAAATGGTTGCATGCACTTCTACACACTAAAAATGGGGAACAGGGAAACAAGCCCTGATCTGGATGGCCCAGGCGAGCCTGACCTTGTTAGATCTTGGAAGCAAAGCTGGTCAAGTATTTAGACAGAGACCATCCATCCAGGAAGTCAAGGGTCGCTACTTTGAGGAAGGAAATGGGAAACCACTTCTGAATGTCCCTTGCCTTGAAAACCCCACGGATTTACCAAAGCCGGAAGTTCCCCAGCAGCACTTCCTACCACCACCGATGAAACGTGTCCCTAAATGTATTTTGTGATTTGTAGAGTGAATTTACGTTCATTCTGCATATTGCATAGGGCAGGGGTAGTCAACCTGCGGTCCTCCAGATGTCCATGGACTACAATTCCCATGAGCCCCTGCCAACAAATGCTGGCAGGGGCTCATGGAAATTGTAGTCCATGGACATCTGGAGGACCGCAGGTTGACTACTCCTGGCATAGGGTGTTTTTTTGTTTTGCTGTTGCTTCACAGCTGCCATATGGTGGCATTGTCTGTTTTTCAAGGCGAGAAGCATCCAGAGGGACTTTGTCATTGCCTGCCTCTCTGTCACGAGCCTGGATATCCTTGTGGGCCTCCCATCCAAATACTTACCAGGGCTAACCTGGTTCTGATGAGATCTGATGAGATCAGGCTAGCCTGGGCTACCCAGGTAGATATATCCTAAAGAAAACCCTTCTTGCCCTGTAAAGTTATAGAATCATAGAATCATAGAGTTGGAAGGGGCCATACAGGCCATCTAGTCCAACCCCCTGCTCAACGCAGGATCAGCCCAAAGCATCCTAAAGCATCCAAGAAAAGTGTGTATCCAACCTTTGCTCGAAGACTGCCAGTGAGGGGGAGCTCACCACCTCCTTAGGCAGCCTATTCCACTGCTGAACTACTCTGACTGTGAAATTTCCCCCCCTGATATCTAGCCTATATCGGTTTATTCCTCTGTCATGAAGATGAGCTTGGGGTAGAATCTGTGAAAAACAGCTGATTCCTTCCAAACAAGCAATATCCTGCTCTCAATGCCATACCTGCTCTCAATACCATACCTGCCCTCAATACCATTCATCTGAATAATCTGATTGCCTCACTCCCATATTAGCCTCACTCCAGGGTTAGGGTTAGGGTTAGGCTGTGAAAATTTTTCTCTTGATATCTAGCTTATATCGTTGTACTTGAAGTTTAAACCCATTACTGCGTGTCCTCTCCTCTGCAGCAAGCAGAAACAGCATCCTGCCCTCCTCCAAGTGACAACCTTTCAAATACTTATGTTAAAGAAAACCCTTCTTGCCCTGTAAAGTTATCTAAAATTTTATCTTAAAAAAGCTGAAATGGAAAAATTCCCAATGCACTCAATACAGCGTGAATTGGAATGCACTAAATACAGCGTGATTTGGCATGTTTTACATACATCTGCAAAACAAAATTTAAAAGGCATCCCATATTAACTTTGTCCCAATAGCAAGAGATGCTTGACTGAGACATTCTGAATAAGAAAAACTATCAACCCAGCATGGTTAGAATTCTACATTCAAGCAAACTGAATGCTTTATGTGAAATCACTATTAGAATAATCATTAAAAAGTGAAGATATTATGGCGTGTGTTTATTCATTCCCGCATGGGAGCCCCTCTTGTCTCTCATTACACAGAACCAGGTCATTCTGAAGACGATTTCAAGTTTGCAGTTTAAGACAGTGTCCATTTAAAGGGGTTTGAAAAGATCAATGTGGAAGAAGTTCTCCATCAAAAAGAAACCTCGCTCATTTACCATCTCCGCACTCTAACACCAGGAGGCTCTAATAATGTACTAAATTTATTATGCTTTTTTGTAAATCTATACGTAGTTTCCAATTTCTTTGCCCCTCCTTGTTTTATACCATATACTGTGTATCATGCATATTTCTTAAAATCATGTTTACGTCTTATGTGTGTAAAGCAGTTTCATCGGTCAAGGGCTTTAAAAATAATCGTGTTTTGCTTGTCTTTAACGGCATATACTCCAAATAAGTGGGACTCTTTATGAAAGTGCGAACATGGTAAACTGTGTGCTGTGTAACTAACCTTATACACTACATATAGACTGATAATGCAATCTATATCTCATATATAAGGTCAGATACGAAACAAGCATTTTACTGCATCTGCATTTCCATAGAGAAATGCTGGTATATACGCTTAGTTCATTATATGAGGAAGTTTCATTTCTGCATTGTATAGGTAAAAATCCTGAGGAAGATTTTAGTTCAAAAGTCAACATTATCCGGAAGTCGTGTCGAGACTTTCACATTGTTATTGAAATCTTTTGCATCCGCTTATATTTTTCTTCAGGAGTTTTCCTCCAAATTTGATGTTTCTGGACCAACAGACTTTTGACTTCCTTTTTGAAAAAAAAATTACTTAAGAGACCTGTTTCTCTGATTAAATAAGTTTATTAAACGTTTTGGATATATCCAGCCTCGAACTGTTTTTTGCATCGTTCTACTCCCACTGTTTGACCACTTTTTGGTTGCCACCACCTGGAGACTGGCCATCCAACAGAGAGCCATCTTAAGAACTAACTTCAATGGACTCTGAAGAGCTGAATTCTGTTTAGGATGGCTTGGAATTTTTAGGATACCCAAAGAACTGTACATGCGGGATGGGATATAGCCATCCTTCAACAGAATCCAGCTCAATGGGGGACCACCACTTTCATTGCCACCTTCTGAGGGATCACTCGCATTGCTTGTTGGCTATAGATCAGATTGCTGATTACGCAATCCCTTCCACTACCGAAAGGGAGACAAATGGCCTGGTGAATCACATATCCCAATCCACTTTTTGGGCCCTGGCTCCAGCCTCTTCCAAAGGAGATCGGTGCCCTGTGGGACCTTGAACTGTTCTGCAGGGCTTGTAAAACGGAGCTATTTCACCAGGCCATTGGTAGGGGTCAATAGCATTGCTGAGTTGAGCTGACCTCTCTGCCGAAGCCTCAATCAGACATCATCTGCAGCAGAGGATTGGACCCACAGTAATAGCTTTAAATTACCGGTAGAACAGTACTGGCTAGATACCAGGAATGGAGTGGGCTGCCTAAGGAGGTAGTGAGCACCCCCTCACTGGCAGTCTTCAAGCACTGGTTGGATAGTTACTTATCCCTGGATGCTTTAAACCAACGGTTCTCAACCTGGGGGGTCAGGACCGCTTTGGGGGGGGGGGTTGAACGACCCTTTCACAGGGGTCGTGGCAGGGCGAGCATCTTGGCTGGGGGGGCACCACTGTGGCCGCTCCTCCTGCAGGAGCCAAACAACAGCCTTGCAGGGTAGATTGAGATAGAGCATTCATCTGTCTGGAGCAGCAGAAAAGAGTGAGATCGGCATGAAGAGACAAGAGGTAGAATGGAATTGAGAAACCCTGGGGAAAAACCAATTTATATACAATCATGAACAATGGATCTTCATACAATTGGTCAGTTTTGGTTTAATTTCTGTGAAAGAACACTTGCATATTTTTATGTTTGCGGGGCACCCCATCATGAGGAACTGTATTAAAGAGTCGCAGCATTAGGAAGGTTAAGAACCACTGCTTTAGACTGATCCTGTACTGAGCAGGGGGCTGGACTAGATGGCCTGAATGGCCCTCCCAACTTTATGGTTCTATTATCTGGGACTTGCAAGATTCCTCTGCTCCTCTCTCCTTCCCTGCCCCTGAAATCTAAAATGAGAAATTATGGGTGAAAAATGTTTTAGACTTTATTTTTGTGTTTATCTATTTTATTATTCAGTATGTTTTTATTGTGATGCATCCCGCCCTGAGTCCAAAGAGAAATGGCAAATAACAAGCACAACAAATAATAAGAAGAACATTTTAAAATCAAAGCATTTGTGTTCTGCTTTCCTGCCCCACTTTTATAGTATACATGTACTGCCATATACAATCTCCAGAATTAATCTCTTATAATAAATCATTTACCAATTGGAAATTGCCTAGTTTGCCTTTCATCGCATCATCTGTGGCTATCCAGTTAGTCTCACGAAACAACAAAATCTTGAGAAATGGACAATTTTCTGCAGGAAAGACAAAGCACCGGGAAACTTTCCAGGCCCACATTTACATACAAATTGTATAGACTCCGTATTTATTCGGGTAGGTCTATTCCCGATCTGTGCTTCTTGTCTTTGCCCAACGCTCCACCTCTGCTTTGGACTGACTCGATAACATCGGACTCCCGGTTTTTCACAACCCTGTTTCCCATTTTAAAAAGGTATGTGCTAATCACTACCTAGTCTTGCATACCTGAGCAACTGTTTCTATGGACACAAGCTGCATGACATTGCAACTGAGCTCTCTCTTGCCCACCCCTGGAGAAAAAAATCTTGGATTCAAATGTGCATTGTGATATTCTATCATCCTGTAACTTGAAGTATCTCCCCTGATCTTTGACTCCCCAAAGATAAATTACTCTACCGGGAATATGGAAAGCATTTTTATTTTCCTATGCGACAAAGGGTTTTGCAATGTTCCAATCTCTGCATTCTAATTTATTTCCTTGACAATTCTGACGCTCTGGCCTAAACCGACATGAACACATGACCCCTATGGTGACCAGATTTTAACATTGGTAAAGCGGGACACCATTGACCGGGGGGAGGGGGGGAGGTTCTTGATAAAAATTTGTTCTATATGGAGCAACAAAATTTTTCATAGAATGCATAGAACGCAAAAATAGTATTGTAATTTTTTTTTTTAATTTCAACATAAGTACAATTGGCCAGGTACCCCCAGATGTCCCTCCAAAAGTGGGACAATCTGGTCACCTTACCTATACTGAGTCAGGCCCTGGGCCTAGCAAGGTCACTATTGCCTGCTCTCACTAGCTGCAGTTCTTCAGGATCTCGAGTTGAGTTCACATCATCAGCTACCTGATCATTTTAACTGGAGATGCCAGGGATTGAACCTGGGATCTTCTGCATGCAAAGCCAATATTCAAGCATTAAGTAGACGCCCACTCAAGTGACTTCTTTTTCTTTTCTGCGGAGACAGTATACTCAAGGAGGCTTGCTAGTAAAGTTTGGCTGGTGCATTATATTACAAATTATTATTCTTAACTAGATATATATATAAAGTAAATACAAAATTTCCATCGGGGTCCCCTTGAATTACTGAGATCAGGGTGTAAACTGCACGGAGCTTTTATTCCAACCCCAGATCAATTCAGTCCCTGCCCTCTACACAGAAAGCGATTTCCGTTTGGATTTGGGGCGATTTAAATTTTCCTTCTGCAGCAAGAAGGATTGATCTGGAGTGACCCTACCTTTATTGTGCGATATCTCAGAGTGCTTTTAATCCTCAATATCCATTTGGGAAAGAAACCTCCGTGGTAGAGAATCTCTGATAGGCTATACCTGGTCATGTGACACGTTTGCCTTAAAGGAGAAGCCCCTAATTTCTCTCAACTTCTGTCGGTCCTGGATTTTTCCTTCCTCCTCTGCCTTTTTCAATCCTCTCCCCCACCCCTCCAAGAAAAGAAAGAGTCTCCCAGCCTGGCTCCTCTCCCCCCCCCCTTCAAGAAAAGAAAGAAGCTTGGCTTCCCCCCCCCCCACCTTCTGAGCCTCCCTAACCATGTGCAGAAGACTTTCCTGTTTCAATGGGGAGGAGGGGGGGAGAGGAAGACCTGAGTTCAAAGCGATCTGAATTCAACAGGATTGACAATGGAATAAAGAAAGTAAGTGCAGACTCTGCCCAGGTCCCTTGCTCCTAATTGAAGAGCTCCGGACTGCTAGCTGGACAGGTGGGGGAGAGATTAAAGGGGAGTCAATGCCACTGATGAGCCATCTCTTTTGTATGGGGGATTTGATGGGTATTGTTGCTTTATCATGTTACTGTAAACCACTGCGAGTCTTTGAGAGCGGCAGTAAGTAAGTAAGTAAATAAATAAATAACATTCACAAACACTAATTTTAAAACTTCTTAACCTAAAAACCTTCTTGAGCGCCCCAGTTCTGACCATTTGGGGCAGAATCATTCTGGCAGGGATCTCATATCCGGATTGCAAGATGCAGAAGCCTGAACCCTCCCTAGAAGCTAAAATGACTAGCCAGAAGCTATTGTACTTTGGTCCCATTATGAGAAGTCACTGGAAAAGACAGGAAAAGTCAAAGGGAGCAGGAAAGAGGATGACCTCACATGAGCTAGGTGGACTCGGTCAAGGAAGCTGTGCCCCCCTAGTGAGGAAGGCTGCTTGCCATAGGACATTCTGGTTCATAGGGTCACCATATGTTGGCCGCAACATGAAGCCACTAAACACAGAAGTCTGTCATGAGTGGAGCTCCAGCTTGTGCGGTTCAAGAAGCTTTGCCTTCTATGATGCCCATATCCTAGCCTAGGCTTTCTTGACAGCCCTGGAAGGGTTTCCCAAATGGGTGGTGGTTAATTAATTTTTTATCTATTTTAAAAACTGTTAAAACATTTATTGGGTAATATGGCCATATATGGTCAAGTTGAACTGCCCTCCCCCAATGTCCAATGATGAGTCCAGTGGAAGTAGGAAGGGGAGGGGCCCCTTGTGGGCATGTCCACAGTTTCCCAACCATATTCTGCACGATTGGTAAGCCAGTTTGGTGTAGTGGTTAGGAGTGCGGACTTCTAATCTGGCATGCCGGGTTCGATTCTGCATTCCCCCACATGCAACCAGCTGGGTGACCTTGGGCTCGCCAGCGTGCTGATAAAGCTGTTCTGACTGAGCAGGAATATCAGGGCTCTTTCAGCCTCACCTACCCCACAGGGTGTCTGTTATGGGGAGAGGACAGGAAAGGTGACTGTAAGCCACTTTGAGACTCCTTCGGGTAGAGAAAAGCGGCATATAAGAACCAATTCTTCTTCTATTGCACCACTTCTGGCGTTTTTCGAAGCCAGGAAGATTGTTTCAGGGGTTTCTGAATGGTAAGTCGAGAAAGGCCGTCCTAGGGAAATGATGGCATCTTCTACTCTGAGTGAATGGTCACTTTGAAGCCCATTAAGTTAAACCTCATGCTGGCAGAGATCTCACAATTTAAGTGGGGAGGATGCTGTTGGGAGCGGGAGCTGGTTGGCCCCCAGATGATGATGATGAAGAAGAAGAAGAAGTCTCCAAGCGGCTTACAATCACCTTCCCTTTCCTTGCCCCACAACAGACACCCTGTGGGGTGGGTGAGGCTGAGAGAGCCCTGATATTCCTGCTCAGTCAGAACAGCTTTATCAGTGCTGTGTTGAGCCCAAGGTCACCCAGCTGGCTGCTTGTGGAGGAGGAGCAGGGAATCAAACCAGGCTCACCAGATTAGAATTCGATGCTCCTAACTAACCACTACATCAAACTGGCTCTCTGAACTGGCTCTCTAGTCAGTATGCCTGACTAGATAGGCCTTTGGTCTGACCCAGCAGGGCTCCTCTTATATTCAGTCCTGCAGGCTCCTGTCTTCTTTTCATACATTGCATCAGTTTGTTCTGCAACCACCAGTCCCATAATAAAACGTAAAGGTAAAGGTATCCCTTGTGCAAGCACCGGGTCATGTCTGACCCTTGGGGTGACGCCCTCTAGCGTTTTCATGGCAGACTCAATACGGGGTGATCTGTCAGTGCCTTCCCCAGTCATTACTGTTTACCCCCCAGCAAGCTGGGTATTCATTTTACCGACCTCAGAAGGATGGAAGGCTGAGTCAACCTTGAGCCGGCTGCTGGGATTGAACTCCCAGCCTTATGGGCAGAGATTCAGACAGCATGTCGCTGCCTTACCACCCTGCGCCACAAGAGGCTCTAGTCCCATAATATATGGGCTCAATTCAGACATTACAGACTTTGTTTCATAGGAGGTTCCACATAAATATTGGAAAGGAATGGAGTTTCCAGTTAAATATTAGAAAGCATTTCTGATGGTGGTGCTGTTTGTAGATGGAGGGTTGTTGGAAGTTATTAGGAGGAGACTGGATGAGCACTTCTCAGGAGTGTGTGATTTTTATGTCCCCAAGAAGGTGGGGGTTAGACTGGATGGCCCTTTGTGGTCTCTCCAAGCTTTGAGTGGTCTTTCCCAGCTCTGAGTATTTCTATTAAAGCAGTTGTAGTTATTGGGACTGTGTGAACGCAGTAGAGTGGCTAGGTTAGGGTTTGTCAAACCAGGATTGTAATCTGATTTATTAACCATGGTTGGTGTTAACTGTGGTTTCACAGAGCTATTACTGGCCATTCAACCATTCAAGGATTGCACACAAGGGGACTGATCTACATCTCCCTCTTAATATAGCCTACCAAGCTCCTTCAGCTGTTGCTTTCAAGAGGCAGAGAACCTTCGATAACAACACAGGTGGAGACTAGGAAAGTCTGCAATTCGGGCAGGGGGGAGGGGAGAGAAATCGGCAGAAATTGCTGCATCTTCTTCCACAAATGGAAGTGCCATCACATCAACCGAGCTGCATAGTCATATATGCACCAACTTGGCAACACCCTTCCAGGCTACAGACAGAAGGCATCAACCTAGCCTTTGCTGAGTCAACCAACCGTATGAATGAGTGCTTGTGAGTTCCATTCTGGCTTCCCAAACAGATGCCAGTCAAAACCAAACCATGGTTTTGTTTGACATCAAAGCTTAGCAATCAACTTACATATACACTTCATCCACTGTGGAAGACAATATGGCATGCCGCGATCTGCAGGGTATTCGCCTGGACGCTGGTACTCAAAGGGTCTAAGCCTGACTCACAAAGTTCCTGAAGAAGGGGGCTGAAATCTGGAGAATGACAACTGTGGTGCACAGGCAGGCATTGGAATACTATCTGGTCTTTAAAGATTCACTAAATCCTCCTCCACAATAAACCCAGGACAAATTGGAACAATTCCTTACCAGTGTTGCATGCTTTAAAAAAATGGACATATGGAATAGATGCATTGTAGAATATTAAGAGTCTTCATAGACCCCAGAGCAAGGTCTCAACCATACATCCCTCCTCGATCCACATGGGACCACTTCCTTATCCCTGGGACTGGCCGCAGATATCTAGACGGATGCCCAAACAGATGGCCCAGGAAGGGACTAAAAAAACACAAGGAGACTTCCACTCTGCTCTCTTCCTCTGTCCGGATCAGCTCCACCCCAGGCTGACTCGAAATCACTAGTCCCCACTAACCTGCAGAACGAGTTTTTGGAAGCAGCTGACGGCACCTGAAAACGCCAATTTTATTCACGCTGATAGCCAGCACTCAAAGCATTTTTGTGCCGTGCTGCAAGCAAAGGGCAGGTCATTTCCCTCCAAGAGGTTTACAGTCAAATGTGAGACAGGATTAAACTTCAACAGGATCCGATGCAAAGCAGGGGCTTGCAATATCCTTCTTCAGCCGCCGGACCCTCACCTTTGTAGGATAATCGGGATTAAACAGCCGAGCCTCCCTCTCGCTTTCTGAGTTAAGAAATCGCTGGCAATGAATTTCATATCTGAGACAGCAAACGTGGCAGAGACCAAGCAATGTCCGGGCTCTTCTCTTGAGCGCTGCTTCGCCAGAGCCAAATCTATTCTGGCATATGACTACTCTCCCGAGCACTCTAAAGCAAAGTAGTCCAATCTTATTGAATTATGTTAAAGCATTGGAAGGCTACTGAAGGCTGAAAAGGTTTGATGTGATGGTATGTTTAAAGTATCAAGAGTTCTGACAAAAAGGTTGTGTGCCCTGCCCTGAATTTCAAAGGGAAAGAGTGAGCCCACATATCTTGCTTCTGCTAGACCAAAAATTCATCAAACATATCTCCGTTTTTTATAGCAGGTTGCCTTCACTTGCCATGGCCATCACTTGCCCTCATGAACAACTGCCTTCACTTTCCCACAGTGACTAAATCTGATTGATTACATTCTCCCATGTAAATGGAGAATGGAACATTCTCCCATTCAGCCCATAATGTCCGAATGGGTTGAAGAACTCCAGGAAGGAGAATGTAATGGTTTTTGGAAGAGGGAGAGACTTTGATGCTGGACGTTAAGTGAGAATGCATTTCTGACCTACCAGAATGGCTAGATTCAATCCCAGAGTTGAAATTGGAGGCTATTCAGCGTGGCTGAAATACAGTAGTTCCATTTAGTTGCTTTGCCTGTTTCTGATTTGACGTGACGTGTTAGCCATTCAGTCGAATCCGATTTATGGAGTTGATTCAGTTGAATTATGGAGGTCAAAACCTGTTGCCCTCTTAGCCTTGGATTCTCTGAGAGCTGCTTTACACATTAATGTACAAGACAGACTTCTGTACATGATAGGGAGGTGGCCCCATGGTACATCTCCCACTTTTCATACGAAGGCCCAAGTTCAGTCCCTGGCATCTTCATTTAGCAGGCACTGCGAAAGACCTCCCTCAAAAACCACTGCCAGTCAGAGCAGACAATACTGACTTGGAAAGACTCAGTATGGGGCGGGGCATAGTTGGAAGACCAGTGATATGGCATCTGCTTGGTTTGGACACGTTTGCAGGTTCAGTCTAGAGCTAAAAGGATCAGGTGATATGAAAGGATCTAAATTGGTGCTGCCAGTCAGAGTGCTCAAGATCATCCTGAACACCCCAGTCTTCTGACTCAGTAAGAGGCAGCTGTGCACATGACGAGGGTGGAAAGTGACCAGCCGCTGAGGGTCCACCCACCCCAGCTCAGACCAGCAGGCTTTGTTTTCAAGCAAGAACAGGACACTCCCTTTGGCAAATAACATGCCTTTATTTTTGCAGGTGAGGCAACCATATAGAATCATAGAGTTGGAAGGGACACCTACTCCAACCCCCTGCTCAATGCAGGACCAGCCTAAAGCATCCAGGATAGATATCTGTCCAGCTGCTGCTTGAAGACTACCAGTGAGGGAGAACTCACCCCCTCCTTAGGCAGTTGATTCCACTGCTGAACGACTCTGACTGTGAAATTTATCCCTCCCCCAATATCTAGCTGGTACCGTTCTACATGTAAAGCCTCTGCTGCCAACAGGAACCACTCCCTGCTCTCCTCCAAGTGACAACCAATCAAATGTTCTCAACCTCTTCTTCTCCACGTTGAACATTCCCAGGTCCCCCAACCTTTCCACAGAGGGCTTGGTTTCCAAGCTCCATCCTCTTCACCCTCTCAATTTTGTGCAGAGGAGAGTGACCAGGATCATGCGTGGTCAGCAGAAGTCCCACGTGACTCATCCAGGTGACCAACAGGAGCCTCCCATGATGTATTCAAGGGCTTCTCACGAGCATCATACAGGGATGGGGGGAGGACATAAAATGAGGGTGGATTCTTGGGTGAAATTTGTTTGGAGCTTTGAAGGAGTTCCGCTGTGGGTGGCGGGTTTTCGGTAAAGCCTGAAGAGAGATGTCAGCACTTTGAGGTATGTTACCCCATGGCTGTCTAGGGAGAGCACAAGGACAGACGATTTGGGGGGCACTACTGCTGCCAGACCATCTTATTCTTTTGGGGAGGGGGAAACTTTCAAAGACAAATGCATACACTCAAGAAAAAAGAATAGATGCCAAAGGCAAGAAGCCAAGCCTCAGGCATGGGCAAGTTTATTCTTTAAGGAGGCACATGTTTTTTTTCTCCTCCTCTGGGTTTCTTTTTGTCTTTCTGCAATGCTCCAGACCAATATTTCGAGAGAGACAGCACCTCTGTTCATGTCAGTCTGCCTCGCTGGAGAGGAGGCAGGTGTTCTGCTGAACCATAAACATGATGCAACCCTGGTCACAAATGACATCTCTTGGCTTAAGGGGTGTGTGTATGGGGGGCGGGTCACACCCAACAACTGCCCAAGGTGGTAAAAGACATTCTCAGCTGGTTGGGTATTCAGAGGATTTGGGGTGGACGGAAATTAATGGGATGAAATTAATTCAAAAGAAATTCCATCTAGACATCTGGAAGAGTTCCTGACAGTCAGAGCAGTTTCTCAGTGGAACAGGCTTCCTCGGGAGGTGGTGGGTTCTCCATATTTGGACATTTTTAAACAGAGACTGATTCTGTGAAGTCTCAAGGTTACAGTGGATGAGCAATAGGGATGTGAGTGTCCTGCATAGTGCAGGGGGTTGGACTAGATGTCCCAGGAGGTCCCTTCCAACTCTATGATTCTATGATAGATCTCAACCTGTTTCGAACCTTGGTTCTTGATTTTTATTTATTTGTTTGCTACTAAGTCACAGCTTCCAAAAACTCCGTGAGGGTTTTCAAGGGGAGAGACAAGCACAGGTTGTTGGATGTTGCCTTTCCTCTTCGTAGCAAGCCTGGTCTCCCATCCAAGCCCCAACCAGCCACAGATCTCTGCCAAGTCTGTATTATCTAAACTGCAAAAAAAATCACCGTGTTGTAAGACCGTGTACAGCGTGTCCTTTTCCTACCTCGTCTTAATCAGAGAGGCATTCTGCTTTCAGCACATGGCCTTCTTGCTGGAGAAAAGTAACTTGTGCTCTTATTAATTCCTTGCATTTGGGACCCTGGCCACCCTCTTCTGAGCTCAGTTCTCGTTCCCTCCACTTTGAGCCTCACAACAACCCTGCCAGGTAGACTAGGCTGAGGCAACTCACCCAAAATTAACCGGGGAGCAACGTGGCCAAGTGGGAATTTGAACCTGGGTTTCCCCAGCCCTAGTCCAATAATATAACTGCTATACCACATCGGCTCTCGGGCATGCCTTCCTGCAGCGAAGGTCATTTCACTGTTCCTCAAAATCAGAGGTAGTCAAACTGCGGCCCTCCGGATGTCCATGGACTAGAATTCCCAGAAGCCCCTGCCAGCATTCGCTGGCAGGGGCTTCTGGGAATTGTAGTCCATGGACATCCGGAGGGCCGCAGTTTGACTACCCCTGCTCAAAATAGTGACCCCATAATTCAAACCAATGAGGGCTAGAAGCACAGCTGTTCCTCAGTGGTGCAGGATGTGGGGGTTGGCTGTAGGAGCCAGGCCTGCCTTTCCCTAATACGCTGCAGTTCAGTCGACATTCCTTTTGTTTACATCTTTTCTGGCCCAGTCCTTTCCTTCCTCTTCCTAATTTCTTCACCTGTAGAAAAACACGGGAAGTGACTTCATGCGCTCCACAGCGTGCCATATGTGCCCACAGAAAATAAAACTAAAAAACAAGGTTTCTCCTAGCTTCTGGTGCAAGACTCTAAATATTTCCTTCGGAAGCAGGACTCCAAACGCAGTGAACTTAGGGAGCCCTTCCCGGGGTGCCCGATCGTCCATCTCTCCACACCCCTTTTCCTTCTGCCTCGCAACCCCTCCCCCTGGCAAAACTCAATAGTTCAGACACCCCCTCCCCCACGTGCAGTCTTTTCCGTCTCTTTGTGCCCAGAACACGCCCAGAGCATTTTGCCAAGTTCTGCAAAAAGAAGACGACCGGAACAATTATGGCCTCCCAGGCTGGCCGGGCTCCATCTCTCCCTTTACCCCAAAGGGCTCACAGCTAATTCCAAGGCTCCTTCCACCAACCTGAGGCATTTTAGTCGAGCGCCCAGTAAAGGAGGCCTGATCATGCCACACCACCCATCGGCATCGCCCTGGTGACGGCCAGCCGCCAGCGCCTTCCCTTTTACTTCCTACCACAGCGAATCTCGCCTACTGTTCTCGAGCAAACACAAGCGACCAGAGATTTTTCTGCTCGGGTCCCCCTCTCCTTCCTCTTTCCGTCCTCATCTCCATTCCCTGAGCCGTACAACTTTCCAGACTGGGCTCCACAAAGTTCAGAGGAACTGGGCACACCAGAAGCCCCTCTAGCCTCTTGGCCCGACTGCCTGGAAAAAACAGCCCACTCAATCCAGATGCAAAAGAAAGGGGCCTCAACCAAGCGATCAGGTCTGGAGCACAGGCCAAACTGCCTTCCAATCAGGAGAGCCTGCAAGCTTGCTCCAAAGACGGTCCTGCAGAGCTCAAAGGGGTTTACTCCCAAGTCAAGGTTGCAACCTGGGTTCCATTTACACCCTGTACAAAGGGGAGGAATAAAAAAGGGGTGGTGGGCCCTGGATCTTCATTGCAACGCACACAGAAGCCACATCTCCAAAAGCGGACTTTTACACACTCAGACAGAAAGATGGGAAACTTGCACGGTCTCAAAGACACACCGCCTCCGGATCGCTTGTCAAGCCGGGAAGGCGATGCCCGGAAAAGAAAAGGAAAAAAAAAAGGGAGAGAACGAAATCGCACAGGCTGACAACATTTCGAGCACAGAGGAAACCACAATTTGGGTTGGGGGCAGATAACACGGAACGACCCCCCCCCCAGCTCTTCTCTTCCAGAAAGGCCAAGACAGGGGAAGGGCCAGCAGCGCCCACCACAGCCTTCCGCGGACCCCGAGAGGGGAGGCTCGGCGCGGAGACCGGGCTGCCTTCTCCGCTCGCCCTCGGGCCCGCCGGCCCCGCGTTCCCACGTTCGCCCGCAGCACCCGAGTGCAGAGCAGCCCCGGCCACCCTCCCCGCCCCTCCGCCCTCCGCGGCCAGGACAGCCAAGGGACCCAGGCTGTGCCTTACCTGATCTTCTCCATCTCTGCCGCAGAGGCCTGCAAGGGGAGAGAAAAGAGACAAGAGGGGCGAGTCAGTGGCAGGGCACGGCCTCACGCGCCGCTCGCACGCGCCGGCTCCGGCTCCGGCTCGGGCCCACGACGCCGCTCGACGACGACGCCGCCGCCGCCCGGCCCGCGTCCGCCCAGCGGGCCGCACATCTGCAGGCGCCGGGAGGCGAGCGCGGAAGAACGCAGCGCCGCCGCCGCACGAGCCTCGTGGACCCGGCAGGCAGGCGGGTGGGAAAGCAAGGCAAGGCAAGGCAAGGCGGCCGCCGGGGTGAGATGACTCAGGGGCGGGCGGGCGGGCGGCGGCAGCGGCCAGTAACAGGTTCCCGCGGCCGGGAGCGAGGCGAAAGTTGCGAGGCGGAGGGAAGGAGCGCGCCTGCCGCCACCGCCTGCCAGCCGCCGCCCCCAGCGTCCCCCGCCCCCGAGGGGGCAATCCGGGAGCGCGTCGCCCGCCCCTGCCAGAGAAGGCGGGAGGGAGAGAAAAAGAGAGGGGGGAAACGCCGCGCGCGCCCAGCAGCCTCCGCCGGACTTCCAGGGACCCCCGACGGCTTTCTGGCGCGCGCGCGCGGCTCCTCTCAACACCCCCCCCTCCCGACGAAGGCTTTTGGGTCGTTCCAGGCTGCCCCCCCTCCCCTCAGCGTAACCTTTGGATCGCCACGAGGAAAGTTTGGCCCGGGGTGGGAAGGCAGGAAGGCTGGCAGGCAGGAGGCGAGCGAGGGAAGGAGGGAGGGGCTCTCGTTAACCCTGTCCTTGCCGCCCGTCGCAAGACGGGCGAGCTCAACCCCGGGGTTGCGTTTTTTTTTGGGGGGGGGGAGGGGAGATCCCTCTGCCTCTTCTGCCTAAAGTGTGAGCAGCAGCAGGGGGTGGGGCGCGGGGAAGGGGGGGGGTCAGTCCTCCCGCCGTGGCTGTTGGGTCGAGGCGATCCTTACGGCGTGTTTCCCCCAGGCCGAGCCCATGGGAAGCGGCGCGGCGAGAGCGGAGTCACTCTGGGTGGGTGGGTGGGAGGGACCCCTGGGTGGGGCGCTTGGACTGTCTCGGAGCTCGGTCGGGCCACCCTTGTGAACTCTCCACCCTGGGGGCAATGGGTGTCATAGGGTCCCTGCGTCTCCGGACCCCTGTGGGGATCACGGTGCTGGAATGACAGCATCAGATTCCAGGGCCAGTAGGGAAAAGCCACCGATCTCAATCCCAAATGTGCTTCAAAGCAAATCAACCTCCTGTGCCAGATTAGATAGTCCGCGTTCTGCGCCACACGCTATAAAGCCCGGAATGGAAACCCGCTTGAGCTGCTTGTGTTTTACATTTCAAAAATCGCTTTCTTCTCTTTCCCCAGGGCTCATTCACTTCAACTCTCCCCTTTCCTCTCAGCCCCGGGTCCGCTGTTGCCTTGGCGATCGCTAGTAAAAAAAGCACGGCAAAGCAGACGGAATCCACCGATTCATGAGGTTCATTCTTGAATCTCACGCCCTGCGCAAGAGGAGAAGCCTGTGGCGAATGCCGGTGTGCCACATGCAAGGGGAGCCCTGCCATTTCTAACCCCCCCCCCCAAACTGTTAACCCTAAGTCAGGGGTAGTCAAACTGTGGCCCTCCAGATGTCCATGGACTACAATTCCCAGGAGCCCCTGCCAGCATTCGCTGGCAGGGGCTCCTGGGAATTGTAGTCCATGGACATCTGGAGGGCCGCAGTTTGACTACCCCTGCCCTAAGTCATATGCAAGCCAGTCCTGGCTGTGTCGGAGCATTAAGAGAGCACATGTGCTTACGTGCTGCACAAGCCATGTTCGTCTTGCCATCGCAGACCCCTGGGTAATCGCATCACTATGTGCAAGCATGCCTGCACAGAATCAAACTCCCAAGTTTGCACAGCTGCCTGTCACTGGGTTAAAAGGGGCATGTAGGTAGTCAACTTCTACAAAGTCCACCTTCAGGGCTCAGAGGGTCAGCCTTGCCTCCTTTGACCAGCAACAGCTGTCCAGGCTCTCAAGCAGATATCAATTGCTCTCAGGCCCATTTAACTGGAGGGATTGAACCAGGGACCTTCTGCATGCCAAGCAGAAGAAGAGTTGGTTTTTATACCCCGCTTTTCACTGCCCAAAGGAGTCGCAAAGTGGCTTACAAGTGCCTCCCCCTCCTCTCCCCACAACAGACACCCTGTGAAGTAGGTGGGGCTGAGAGAGTTCTGCCGTTACTGCTTTGTGCAGAAGTGCACTATCAGGGCTGTGACTAGCCCAAGGTCACCCAGCTGGCTGCATGTGGGGGAGCAGGGAATCAAACCCGGCTTCCCAGATTAGAAGCTGCTGCTCATAACCGCTATACCAGTCTGGGAAGAGACTGAAAGTCTAGAACAGTAATGGGACCACATCCTGGTGTATCAAAAACTCAAAACACTGTGAAAAATGCTGACAATCTTTACTGACGACTTGTGTGAACAACAAATTATCTCTTGTATACGGAAGCAACGCTGACACAGAAGTGCCGAAACTAGATGGATTAGAGTTGAAGGCTTCATTCCAACGTAAGGAAGTTGAGATTGTCTGAGGCTTGATTTGCCCGTGAGTCAATATTTAAATATTGGTTGTGCTCTTGATCACAATTTCGAATTCAGCCATCCGCAACAGCGGACATCTTGTGAAAGCGGCAAACTGAAAAACCAGATCAGCAGCCAGCTCCCTTCGGTGTCTGGCTCTCTAGTTTCGGTGTGTCTCTGTCAGCACTGCTTCTGTAGGCAAGAAATAATGCGTAAGTTGGCCCCAGACACTCACCCCAGTTTTTGCTTCCCACCTTCATTGTCAAAACAGGGAAACTCTCAAGCATCTGGGAGACCACGATATCGCAGGCCACATTTACTGGATGGACTGCAGGCAATGCAGATCTACTTGCAGCCAGGCTTCTCACCCATGAACAATAACAGCTGCCTTGTGCTGAGTCAGGCCTTTAGGTCAGCGTTGTGTACTCTTGGCCATCAGTGGCTCACCAGGGCTGAAGCTGCACAGAGCTTTTTTGCCAATCCCAGGTCGATTCAGTCCCTGCTGTCTACACTGAATACAATTTCCATTTTGATTTTGGGCGATTTAAATTTTCCCTCTGCAGCAGGATTGATCTGGAGAGACCGTACCTTTCCCCCGTGATATCCTGCTGGAGTGGATATCTGTGCAAGCACCAGGTCATGCCTGACCCTTGGGGTGACGCCCTCTAGCGTTTTCATGGCAGACTCAATACGGGGTGGTTTGCCAGTGCCTTCCCCAGTCATTACCGTTTACCCCCCAGCAAGCTGGGTACTCATTTTACCGACCTCGGAAGGATGGAAGGCTGAGTCAACCTTGAGCCGGTTGCTGGGATTGAACTCCCAACCTCATGGGCAGGAGCTTTCAGACTGCATGTCTGCTGCCTTACCACTGTGCCACAAGAGGCTCTAAGAGGAGTGGATATAACCCTCAATATTTGAAAAATCGACATGACTAAAGGTGCACGTCTCTGCTTGTCCCGAACTAACTTGCTGCCCAGCCTCCAACGCTGTAGAAAAGCCCTGATTGGCCAGGGGATCAGTTCAAAGGCTTCCTAGTTCCCAGGCTGCAAGGCTTTCCTTAAATAGGAAGCCCTAACTTCTCTTGGAAGAAGCTCCAGAAGCCCTAACTTCTCTCGGCAGAGATTTTTCTCTTGGATTTATTCCCCCTCCTCTGCTATCTCCAATCCTCTCCCCCTGCCTTCAAGAAAAGAATGAGGCTCCTGTTGCGCTTGGCTTCCCTACCTTCTGAGCTTCCATAATCACATGCAGAATACTTTTCCGTTTCAATGGGACGTAGGAATAGAGGAAGACCCGAGTTCAAATTGATCTGAATTCAGCAGCATCCACAACGGAATAAACGAAGCAATTGCAGAATCAGCCCAGGTCTCAGGCTGAGGTCTTTCAGTTCACCCCATAAGAAGAGAGGACAGCACAGTAGCGGCTGATCTCATCTGATCACAGAAGCCACATGGGGTCAGCATTTGGATGGGAGACCACCAAGAAGACTCTGGTGGCAAACAGTCTCTGATTCTCACTTGCCTTAAAAACTCCTCGCTGGCATCGCCAGAAGCCCCATGAGGCTTAAGGGGTCTTAAACACGTACTTTCCTGATCCTTTTAATGGAAGACGTTGGGGACTGAACCAAGGACCTTCTTCATGTACAGGAGATGTTCTGCCACTGAGCCATGACCCTTCTCCCTGTGTGTAGGGCATTGTGCCCCCAATCAAAAGCCCTTTTTCAGAGTTCCTGATCCTACTCACAGACATCTTTATATGCACAGGACTTCTGCACCCCACGTAAGATGGGGGCAGAGTTTGCTATCCCCGTGCTGCCCCCTCACTCCTACATGTTCAGTCCCTCGTGATACATTGCGTGAAAGGGTTTTTGGCCCTTAAACCGTATGTGTGGTTTACAGGGATGAGTTGGCCGTCTGTGGGGACCGCAGGGGGTGAAAGCTTTTAAGAGTTGTGCTAACCTTCCGAAAGGCTTTTATATTTCATCCGGTGTTTGCTTTGCAAAAGTGTCTGCATCAATTTTTCATTGTGTTCAAACGCAGCGTTCCATGAGTAAACTTAGCCTGGTATTACAGAAGGTTAGAAGCAAAGTTGTTCGGGAACAAAAGTTATTAGGTAGCATTAAGTGCATTGTGGCGCTATCAGAAGGACACTCTCTCTCTCTCTCCTCCCCCTCTCTTGACCCATGGTCTCATGAATGGCCCCGACTATCACTTTTATTGAGCCAACTGATTCAGTAGAGCAGAGAAGTAGAAGAAGAGCTTGTTTTATATACCCCACTTTTCACTACCTGAAGAAGTCCCAAAAGCAGCTTACAAACACCCTTCCCTTCCTCTCCCCACAGCAGACACCCTGTGAGGTTGATGGGGCTGAAAGAGCTCAAAGAGAACTGCTCTGTGAGAACAGCCCTGAGTTTCAGGGGAGGGCAGTATATAAACAAACAAACAAACAAACAAATATTTCTGAGAGAGCTCTGGGTTTAGAAATACTAGAGGTTGAGGGTAGAGTACAATGCCATGCACCCCATCTTCCAAATTACACGATGCACTAAACTATTATAATGTTTTATTGAAAGTTGTATGATGTTACAGACTGGATAATGTTCCATGTAAAGTTAGACAATGTTCAATGTAAACCGCCCAGAGCGGCAAAGAATGGGCGGTATAAAAATCCAAAGAAAAGAAAAGAAAGACAGAAAGAAAGAAAGAGAGAGAGAGAGAGAGAAAGAGAGAAAGAGAGAAAGAGAGAACAGTGACTAGCCCAAGGTCAACCAGTTGGCTGTATGTGGAGGAGCGGGGAATCAAACCTGGTTCTAAAGATAAGAGTCTGCTGCTCTTTAACCTCCACACCACATTAGTTTTCAGTAAGCTCTGGAATTGTGTAAGAACTCCCTGAGTACTGGATCTCATGGCCCTATTAAGAGAGTGAGAGTTTTCAATAGCAGCTACTTTCCAGGTATGTACCTATAACAATGGCCCTGTTGAATCATGTGCAGTGACAAGTCCCATAACTTCCAATTGTATTGACTAGGGTAGTTACATTACTGAACTGGCTGCAGAAGTTATTTCATATAGGAAGGCGAATGTAAGCTGCTTTGAGACTCCTTTGGGTAGAGAAAAGCGGCATATAAGAACCAACTCTTCTTCAGTAATATCAGGGCTCTCTCAGCCCCACCCACCTCACAGAGTGTCAGTTGTGGGGAGAGGAAAGGGAAGGCGACTGTAAGCTGCTTTGAGACTCCTTCGGGTAGAGAAAAGCAGCATATAAGAACCAACTCTTCTTCTTCTTCTAAGTGGTAAAACTAAATGGACAAATGATAATATTAAGAAAGAAGGCGGTACTTTTGTGAGATCTACCGAACGCCTGCAGCGATGGAAATAATTATTTAATTATACAACCATGATGCTATACAACCATAGGGACCAAGCCCTATGAAGATAGGTTGAGGGGCTTGGGAATGTTCAGCCTGGAGAAAAGGAGGTTGAGAGGGGACATGATAGCCCTTAAAGAGGTTGTATTGGAAAGGTTGTCACTTGGAGGAGGGCAGGATGCTCTTTCTGTTGGCTGCAGAGGAAAGGACGTGCAGTAATGGGTTTAAACTACAAGTACTAGTATAGGCTAGATATCAGGAAAAAAAATTTCACAGTCAGAGTAGTTCAGCAGGGGAATAGGCTGCCTAAGGAGGTGGTGAACTCCCCCTCACTGGCAGTCTTCAAGCAAAGGTTGGATACACACTTTTCTTGGATGCTTTAGGAAGCTTAGGGCTGTTCCTGCATTGAGCAGGGGGTTGGACTAGATGGCCTGTATGGCCCCTTCCAACTCTATGATTCTATGATGCACCTCAGGGACCACCATCAGTACTGCCACTTATTGACTTGCCAGAAAATATATTCATCAGAGGTAAGCCAATTATCAATGCACTAAAAAGTGCAATAAAATTATTGAATAATGGAAAGGCACCTGGAGCAGACCAAGTTACTTCTGAAATGATTAAAGCTGGGGGAGACATTCTGCTACAGCAGCTCCACACCCTCTTAACCAGGGGTAGTCAAACTGCGGCCCTCCAGATGTCCATGAACTACAATTCCCATGAGCCCCCTGCCAGCAAATGCTGGCAGGGGGCTCACGAGAATTGTAGTCCATGGACATCTGGAGGGCTGCAGTTTGACTACCCCTGCTCTTAACACTCATATGGTGCTCAGAATGCATATTCCATCAACATGGAAGAAAGCCATCATAGTGCCAATCCTGAAGAAAGGTGACAACCGAGAATGTAAGAATTACCATGGCATCAGCCTCTTGTCAATTATTAGCAAAGTGTTCATGAAGATCAAACAATCGAGGCTACAGGAACATTGTGAAGAGACTAGTAGAGAAGAGCCAGCAGGATTTAGGCCACATCGGGGATGTATTGATCAAATGTCCACCATCCGTCAACTAGCAGAGGAAAGAATTAGGTGTGGAAAGAGAACTGTCATCGTCTTTATTGACTTCAAATCTTGTTTTGGCTGTGTCCACTGGCCTTCTCTATGGAAGTTACTAAAAACTGAAAATGTGGCCCCAAAATAATCACCTCCAAACAGCATATGATGGTTCAAGTGGAGTGTGAGTTCGAAATGAGCTTTCAGAGGAGTTCACCATCCAGGCTGGAATGTGCCAAGTTGTGGCCTCTCCCGTAATTTTGAACATCATAGTGGATGCCGTTATGAGAAAAGTATTCAAGAATAGGCATGGAGTTCAATATGGCCCAAACAACTTCCTGACAGATCTAATGTTTGCAGATGATAGTGCTGTATTTGCCGATACAGATGCAAAGGTTACTAACATCCTCTATGACAGGGTAGTCAACCTGTGGTCCTCCAGATGTCAATGGACTACAATTCCCATGAGCCCCTGTTAGTGTTTGCTGGCAGGGACTCATGGGAATTGTAGTCCATGAACATCTGGAGGACCACAGTTGACTGCCCCTGCTCTGACATTGCCTGCATCGCCCCATCTTACAGCTGAAAAATAAATGTGGACAAAAACAAAGTCATAACCACAGATGGACCTCACAGATGGAGCCCAAACTGAGCAAGTCAAAGAATTTAAATACTTAGGCTCATTGGTGCAAGAAAAGAAAGTGTCATCTACCACTGAAGCCCTCAATAGGATTGGCTGAGCAACATCAGCATTTGCCACACTGGTGCCTCTGGAAGAAGACAAGCATCTCCCTCAAAATCAAAGTTTGTTTCTTCTGGATACTAATCCTGCCAGTCTTCCTATTTGGATCAGAACCATGGACTTTCCTAAAACTTGACATAAACAAACTTGAGACCTTCCAAATGTGATGCCTGCAGCAGATTCTGGGTGCCTCTCTATGTGATCATAATCGAAATGAGACAATTCAGACAAAATGTGACAACCAGGCGCAGATTAAAGAATAAAAGCGCAGACTGCAATGGTTTGGCCGTGTCTGCAGAATGAACACCAGCAGACGGCCTCATAAACCCCTCTGGCGAGAGAGACCAGATAAATGGAAGATCCAACAACTGGTGCCAAAGAAAACAGGGCTTCAACAGATCGAGGAAGACCTTAGAAACCAGCGGTTGATTATCCACATGGCCAAAACTACTGCCTCCGATCACCAAGAGTGAAAATGTATTATAAATAAGGCAAAAAATCCAGCGGCACCTACAGCAGAGTATTGGCTGAGAGGACAACCTGCTCCACCAATCACCAGCTAAAGGATAAAAAGGACAGATCCTTACCCTGGATACTTGAGGCTGATCCTGCGTTGAGCAGGGAGCTGGACTAGATGGCCTGTATGGCCCCTTCCAACTTTAGGATTCTAGGATTCTAAGCAGCAGCTGGACAGATCCTTTTCCTGGATGCTTTAGGCGGATCTGGCATTGAGCAGGGAGTTGGACTAGATGGCCTGTATGGCCTCTTCCAATTCTATGATTCTACCTCTGATCACTGCCTTTGATTATGATAAGTATGAGCATCAAACATTTTCATGGCCAAATTTATACCATCCCTGCTCTATAGGGTGGCCAGCTCTGGGTTTGGAAATACCTAGAGATCTGAGCGTGATGCCATGCAGTCCACTTTCCAAAGCAGCCATTTTCTCCAGGAGAAATGCAATACATATATTTTAAATAAATAAGTAGGCAATTTATGTAGCCTGGAGATCTGTTGTAATTCCAGATCTCCCTCCCCCACCTGGAGTTGGCAACCCTACTCTAGATATAGGTCGATCCTCATGAAACCTTAGCCTTTAGGAGACAAGACACATGGCAAAGTGGCAAAAAACACATGATGCAAAAGATCCTTTTTTGGACCACATTTTTTGCACCAATGAAGCTGCGGATCAATAGCGTGGGACAATGAAAATTCAGGTTGGAGCCTTTGCGCTCAGCAGATTGGTGTGACATGTGACCTGCAGAGCCAAGCACCGGCCCAACTGCTTTTGCCGCTTGGACCTGAACTGCGGAACAGGAGGCTGTCAATCTTCCTGCAAGTCACAGTTCAAAATGGGCGGTCCAGGTCTGGCTCGGGCTTTGAAAGGTCTGCCTTTCCCAGATGCAGTTTGGAAGGAATTCCTCTGCGGCCTTTGGTTTGTTCCTTGCTACAGAGCAGGTCTGTTTATTCTCCTGGGCTCCAAGATCACTGCAGATGGGGACTGCAGCAAAGAAATTAAAAGACGCTTGAGCCTCTTGTGGCGCAGAGTGGTAAGGCAGCCGCCTGAAAGCTTTGCCCATGAGGTTGGGAGTTCAATCCCAGCAGCCGGCTCAAGGTTGACTCAGCCTTCCATCCTTCCGAGGTCGGTAAAATGAGTACCCAGCTTGCTGGGGGGTAAACGGTAATGACTGGGGAAGGCACTGGCAAACCACCCCGTATTGAGTCTGCCATGAAAACGCTAGAGGGCGTCACCCCAAGGGTCACACATGACTCGGTGCTTGCACAGGGGATACCTTTACCTTTACCTTTACCTGGGGAGGAAAGCTATGGCAAATCTAGACAGCATCCTAAAAAGCAGAGACATCACCCTGCCAACAAAAGTGCGTTTAGTCAAGGCTATGGTCTTCCCAGTTGCAATGTATGGCTGCGAAAGTTGGACCATAAGGAAGGCCGAGCGTCAAAGAATTGAGGCTTTTGAACTCTGGTGCTGGAGAAGACTCTTGCGAGTCCCTTGGACTGCAAGGCGAACAAACCAGTCAGTCCTCGAGGAGATCAGCCCTGACTGCTCTTTAGAAGGCCAGATCCTGAAGATGAAACTCAAATACTTTGGCCACCTCATGAGAAGGAAGGATTCCCTGGAGAAGAGCCTAATGCTGGGAGCGATCGAGGGCAAAATAAGAAGGGGACGACAGGAGGTGGCTGAATGGAGTCACAGAAGCAGTCGGTGTAAACTTAAATGGACTCCGGGGAATGGCAGAGGACAGGAAGGTCTGGAGGATCATTGTCCATGGGGTCGCGATGGGTCGGACACGACTTCGCACCTAACAACAACAACAACAACACAGAGCAGGCCCCACTTCAAAGCTGGTCTGACCTCATCAGAGCTCGGAAGCAAAGTGGGGTCAGGTCTGCTTAGTGCTTGGATGGGAGACCACCAAGAAACTCCAGGGTTCCTACGGAAGGGCAGGCAATGGAAGACCACTTCTGTTCAGCTCTGGCCTCAAAAACCGAATGGCGTTGCTGTAATCTGGCTGTGACTTGGACACACACATACCCAGAGCTCCTCCTTTGCAGGAGGGGACAGTACCGGGTCCCTATGCCCCACATCAAGCTCAACCAACCCAACTTTGCTGGCCCTGCCTAGGCACAAGGGGTCTGAAGAAAACATGGATGGGAAAAGCACGGAGAAGCCAACCAGGACGGTCTGAAATGAAACAGACTGAGTAAAAGGAGACGACTAACACACGGCTCTGTTTACCACACTCCGCTAAATAACTTGTGTGTGGGTGTACAACATAATGCAGAGAAGTAGTTAACGGGGATGTGTATAATTGCATCAAGCAATTTAATGCTTGGAGGATGCTATTCAGTGTTCAGCCACGGTAATATTGGAGAGGCAATCAAATTTCTGTTGCACCATGGACGTGTCCTCAGAGTTTCCTTCCTGGACATTTTGCAATGTAGATTATCGTCCTGAATTGATTTAGAGTAGGGGATCCCAAAGTGGGCAGGACACCACCCCTGGGGGTGGTAGAAGGATCCAGGTGGGCAGTGCAGAATTTGGTTGCAATAGGGAGGGCAGCAGTCTGACTCTTCCTGTTGCAGTTATGTTTTCCTAGCAAGAGACGTTCCCAGGTGGCTAGCCATGGCCTGCCTCTGGGTAGTAGGACCCTGGACTTCCTTGGTGCTCTCCCATCCCAGTGCTGACCACGGCCAACCCTGCTTAGCTTCCTGAAGAAAACGAGAGCTTCAGAAGGTGGACTGGATGGGATCATGGTCCTGCTGAGCGCCTTCCCCTCCTCTGACTCTGCCCTTGCTGGGCTCCACCCCAGTTCTCCAGGAAATTCTTAAGCCAAGGTTGGCAACCGTTCCCCAAAAGTCTCCATCTTTGAGAGACTGGAAAATCCTTCTTCTGCTTGCTCCTGGATATGGGACTTTCTGTTGCTTGCTTCAATGAGGACCCAAAGTAGCTTTTACAAATGACCTTTACAAAGAATTTAAATATTTCTTTCCAGACTAAAATGTAGCCACTGCATAAGAACCAAAATAGAAGTGTAGGCGATATAGTGTGTTTTGAATTAGCAGTAGAAGACCTAATACCAGGAAAGTGGTGTGTGTTCGCATGTGTGGGGAGGAGGGGGCACGTGGCCTGGGAACCAAGGGGGTCAGTAGCCTGAAAAAGTTTGGGAACCACTGATTTAGAGTGTTGTGCTAGTAACTGAATCCCCATACATGCCATGGGAGCTTGCTGGCTGACCTTGGGCCAGTCACACTCTCCCAGGCTAGCCTACCTCACTGGGTTGTTGTGAGGAGAAAATGGAGGAGAAAAGATAGATGAAAGCTGCCCTGGGTCCCTCCTGCGGAGAGAGGCGGGGTAAAGGTAAAGGTAAAGGTATCCCCTGTGCAAGCACCGAGTCATGTCTGACCCTTGGGGTGACGCCCTCTAGCGTTTTCATGGCAGACTCAATACGGGGTGGTTTGCCAGTGCCTTCCCCAGTCATTACCGTTTACCCCCCAGCAAGCTGGGTACTCATTTTACCGACCTCGGAAGGAGGGAAGGCTGAGTCAACCTTGAGCCAGCTGCTGGGATTGAACTCCCAGCCTCATGGGCAGAGCTTTCAGACGGCTGCCTTATCACTCTGCGCCACAAGAGGCTCTAGAGGCGGGGTACAAATGAAGTAAATCATAATCAATATTAAACAACTGGGCAGGATTGGTCTGCTCTGAGCAGCCAAGGGGAAGGAAGCAGTCAGCTAGCTCTCAATGGTTGCCAGGTGTATTGGGAAGTACCTGGAGAATTTGAAGGTGGAGCTGGGAATGGGTGGGATTTGGGACAAGAAGGGGCCTCCATGGAGTACAATGCTATGGAGGCCACCCTCCAAAGCAGCCCTTTTCTTCAGTGGAACTGATCTCTTTAGTCAGGAGATGAGCTAGAATTCCCAGGGATCTCCAGGTCCCACCTGGGGACTGGCATCCCTATGGTACCCTTTTATAATACAGGATACTGCAGTGGGACAATCTGATAGCTGATCAGGAGAACAAGGCTGAACATCCATTGTCTGAGGTTGCCCTCACCACTATGGGAAATTCCTGGCGCTATGGGGTGTAGCAGAAGTCTGCGGATGGCAGAGTTTGAGGAATGCTCAGCAGGTGCATGATTCCATGGAGTCTATAGTCTATAGCAGGGGTGGTCAACCTGTGGCCCTCAGATGTTCGTGGACTACAATTCCCATGAGCCCCTGCCAGCATTTGCTGGCAGGGGCTCATGGGAATTGTAGTCCACGAACATCTGGAGGGCCACAGGTTGACTACCCCTGGTCTATAGGATTTCCAGAGCTGGAGCTGGCAACCAATGCTGCCAAACGGACCGTGGGTCTGATCGTATGAGGCCGCTTCATGCGATCCCGTGTGCAGGTTCACGAGATTCTGACTTTCCAGAAGAGTAAAAGAGTACTAGATTGCAGGGAAGTCCCTAGAAGCAACCGGTCTCCTTGAAAAGAGGAGGAGGATCTTAATTGGATCCTGCAAAGCATTTCCGATGTGCCTAATACCCAAAGGTTTCTGCCACTCCGCCCCACCTCACAGGATACCAAGAATACGTATTTTTGAAATAAAGGGGTCGCTCGTCTCTGTCCCCCGCCCCTCCCAAACAAAACACAGAGACACCGTCTTCTTTATTTTACTTTTCCGCCTTTCCTGCAAAAGGCCCGGAAGAAAGAGCGCAACTGAGATGTTGCAACTCGACCCAAGAGGCTGGGACTGGGCTCTGATGGTATTTTGATAGCGGAAAGGTCCTGAGAAGTCAGTCCCCTCCCGCTCCTTGAACTGCGCGCTGCTGCATGTGCCTTCGCATTAGCATTCCTGACGGCAAGTCCCAACCGGGAGTCGAAACAGAGCCCGTTCTTCCACGCCCACACAAAAAAAACGGGGAGTCGTTAGGATTTGCAAGAGGGCACAGGGACCGGAGCAGGCTCTCAGGGGTAGTCAAACTGCGGCCCTCCAGATGTCCATGGACTACAATTCCCATGAGCCCCTGCCAGCATTTTCTGGCAGGGGCTCATGGGAATTGTAGTCCATGGACATCTGGAGGGCCGCAGTTTGACTACCCCTGCTCTGGAGGATGCCTTTGGAAAAAAGGAAGCTGTGTTTGCTGAACTAGCCTCTCCCCCACCCCTCCCTGATCCCTTCCCCTCCTCCTGCACCTACCTGAGGAAACATTGCCTGAATCCCATCTAGCGGCTGCACTTCTCCTGCTTTCCCCGTGTGATGCTATTTTTAGACAGGGGTTTCATCCAATTGCTGCTCGGGAGGCCAGTTGTCAAGGCGAGCCCGAGAAAAAAACGGTGAAGGCGGAATTTGTCAATGATTCAGTGCTGCTGGCTGTTTGCTAGCTCCGTCTGCGGACTCGGGGACAGTCTGAGCGCCAGGATGCAGCGGTCAGGGTCGGACTTCGAAGGGGGGGGGGAGCTCAGGGCTGATATGTCAATGTAGTACGTGCAATGGGCCCTGTGCTTCCAGGGGCCCTGTGGGGTGCTTCCCCCCCCCACCCCATGGATCAGGGTTGTAGCCCCTCTCCTCCCCCCTTTTCCTTCTTTAAGGAGACTTGGGGAGACATCCCTTTCCACTGTGGAAGTGGGGTCAGTCTGGCTGCTCCTGCCACAGTTGTATTCTGCTAGAGCCCCATGCCATAAGGAAGGCCGAGCGTCAAAGAATTGAGGCTTTTGAACTCTGGTGCTGGAGAAGACTCTTGCGAGTCCCTTGGACTGCAAGGCGAACAAACCGGTCAGTCCTAGAGGAGATCAGCCCTGACTGCTCCTTAGAAGGCCAGATCCTGAAGATGAAACTCAAATACTTTGGCCACCTCATGAGAAGGAAGGACTCCCTGGAGAAGAGCCTAATGCTGGGAGCGATCGAGGGCAAAAGAAGAAGGGGACGACAGAGAATGAGGTGGCTGGATGGAGTCACTGAAGCAGTCGGTGCAAACTTAAATGGACTCCGGGGAATGGTAGAGGACAGGAAGGCCTGGAGGATCATTGTCCATGGGGTCGCGATGGGTCGGACACGACTTCGCACATAACAACAACAACAACAACAACAAAGAGCCCCTCTGATGCTACGGGCCCCTCAAGCCACTCCTGGGGTAGCCCGGGGTGGAGCTTAGCCTACCTTTCTTCCAAGGTGCTCAGAGCAATGGACACGATTCCCTTTCCCTATTTCATCTTTTCAGCCACCTTGAGAGGCAGGTTAAGGGGTGGAAAAAGGGATTGGTTCAAGGTCACCCCTGACCAATAGGTTTCCTGTCCCTGTGGGGATTGGCAGCCCTTTTCAACCTTTTGACCAAGGAGGTACCACTGAAATGTTTTTGGGGCTTTGAGGTACGAGGATGTGATGTCAGCTGGCCACGCCTCTCTGCCACTAGTGAGAAGGGCCTTGACTGGCCACGTTTTAAATGGCTGGGCTCCTCCCTTCCCACCCCTTCCAGGCCTATCATCGGCTACTTTGGGAGGGGGTGGGTCAACCCGTCCAAATAAGGGTAGATTAAAAAATAAAATTAAAAACGCTTTGTATTAAATCCATGGGTTCAGAGGCCAGGACACTGGGGGTTCATTACAGCTCTTTATTCACCCAAGCCCATCTCACTGAACCAACTTTCTCAACCTTACCCGATATATTCAGATCCTGAACAAAAGGATCTTTCCACCCACGAACCTCATTGGTCCTATATGCAGATCTCTCATTGGTCGTTAACACTGGCATCTCATTGGTTACAGAACAACAGTCATCCTTGTTTCCCATTGGCTGTTTTTATCATTCTAGCTAGGATCTCTAGCTCCCCATTGGGTGTTTTACAATCCCTGCTCAGAGGAATCACATACACAATACTTTTCTCTTCACCCAGAGCCAGAAACAGCAGGCACAGGGTAGGAGGGCTCTCCCCAGTCACCATTTTGAACCCCCCCAGGCCATAGCACCATTGAGGGGTCTTCGTGGTGTCATGGTTGGGGAAACCCTGGCTACTGCCCTGCACTCACCCGCAAATAATCTTTGTACCACAAAGCTTAGAAGGGGATCCCGGACAAATCACCAGTCTCAACAGACCCTGCCTCAGAGGAATATTGTGAAGATGAAATAGAGAAGAAGAAGAAGAAGAGTTGGTTCTTATATGCAGCTTTTCCCTACCAGAAGGAGTCTCAAAGCGGCTTACATTCACCTTCCCTTTCCTCTCCCCACAACAGATACCCTGTGAGGGAGGTGAGGGAGGGGTCAGTCTGGTGGCCATGGCAACAGAGATGCTCCTCCCCTGGAAACCCACCCTCTTGCAAACAGTTTTGCACCATTTCTCCAAGAAAGATACTCCCCCCCCCCCAAGGAAGAAGAAGAGTTGGTTCTTATATGCTGCTTTTCCCTACCCGAAGGAGTCTCAAAGCGGCTTACAGTCGCCTTCCCTTTCCTCCCCCCTCAACAGACATCCTGTGAGGTGGGTGAGACTCAGAAAGCCCTGATATTCCTGCTCAGTAAGAACAGCTTTATCAGGGCTGTGGTGAGCCCAAGGTCACCCAGCTGGCTGTATGCGAGGGAGAGGGGAATCCAACCCGGCTCAACAGATTAGAAATCTACACTCCTAACCACTACACCAAGCTGGAATGATCCTCTTTTGCACTGGAGAGTGGAACAGAAATGGAACACATGCACTGGCTACCTACATAACATGAGTCTGGTAGCCACACCCCTAATCTATGACTCAGAATTTATTAACAGTGTTGTGGTTAAAGGGTTGGAATAGGATTTGAGAAACCCAGGTTTTGAATCCTCACTTGTGTCAGGGAAGCTTGCGGGTGACTTTGGGCTGCTCACACACGTTCAGCCTAACCTTCCTCACAGGGTTGTTGTGAGGTTCCATGGAGGAAGGCGGGATATAAAGAAAACAACTCAATTAAGTATATTCATTAGTTCTGTCCACATAATCAGGGAGCCTGGGAAAACAGGATTCTTTATCTCATCAATGGAAACTGCACACTTACAGTTTCTGTGTGTCCCTGGGCTCTGTAACAAGAGGTGTGGGAACTAGTGGGCTATGCGAATTGGCACAGTTCTCCTCTGCTCTGCATGACCTAGTCTGTACACATACATACATCATGTGTATGGAGTTTTAAAAAGTTCCTTTTCCAATGCACAACTTTTGATTCATTTGTCTTGGGGTGTGTGTTTGGGGGGGAATCAAGGGTGCCAATGAGTTTCACATAAGTTTACCCCAAAGGGCAAACAGTTCCCACTCCCTGGTCGTTTCTGATTTGGGAAGTGGCCCCAAGGAGATGTAGAGTGGACCCTCCCCTTTCTGTGATCCTAATTGATCCCTGAGCACTTGGCAATTCAGTTTTGAGCTTAAAAGTCACTGTGCCCCTCTGCTGGGACCCAGGGAAGGTACACACCTGTCTGAGACGCGTAGATTTTGACGTCCACTTTGTGTGGTGAGCGGCTACACTATTGATCATCTGCCAGATGAAAGGCTAGGAAACCTGACTGTCGCATAGAGATTATGTGGGCAAACGAAAAACCATTGATCGAATACTAGGAATAAAACATTTCATCTCTCTCAAGGCTATCTCAAATGCTGTCTGTGTATTTATGTTCAGCAGTGGAAGATCCCTGCTCTGTCACTGGCTCCGAGGGAGAAACAAGGCCAAGTAGCCCTCCAGACTCCAGAATCTGGGAGGAAATTCAAATAAGGACAATTTAGAATCACAGAGTTGAAAGGACCCTCTAGGGTCATCTAGTCCAACCCCCTGCACAATGCAGGAACTCACAACTACCTCCCCAACCACAGTGATCCCAATTCCATGCTCCAGTGATTTCCCCCCCCCCCCAGAATCCATTTGGGAAGCATTTCTGTATTGAGTAATGACACAGTGATGCTAATGACTAATGACTGAAGTGCACATGGATGGCAATTAGTCTACAATCACTGCAGCATCCTACGTTTGGCAAATGAGACAGGTCACCCCTCTGCACAGCCTGTCAATCACAATATCAAAAGTAAATATTGAATTGTAGGCATTCAGGTGTGTATTTCCATAAGTCTCTCTTAAGGGTCTGGGAGAATTCCAGGCGGCTTTGGGGGTGAGTCATCCCCAGCTTTACCTCCCACTGCTGTGTTGAGTTTAAGGGATGCTGGAAGGTGGAATATATTTATTTCTATTGCTGAGAGAGACATCTTGTCAAAGTTAGATTAGAAGAAGAAGAGTTGGTTTTTATACCCCGCTTTTCACTGCCCAAAGAAAACTCAAAGCGGTTTACAATTGCCTTCCCTTTCTTTCCCCACAACAGACACCCTGTGAGGCAGGTGGGGCTGAGAGAGCTCTGACAGGGCTGTTCTTATAGAAGACTGTGACTGGCCTAAGGTCACCCAGTTGGCTGCATGTGGAGGAGCCTGGAATCAAACCTGGCTTGCCAGATTAGAAGCGACCGCTTCTAAGGTACAACCCCTACACCACCATAGCCCTTCCTCACGGTCTGCAAGGGTCTTCCACCAAGCTTTTGTTTGGAGCACATGATCCTATAATATCTAATGTGGTCCCCTACAAAAACATCCCCAACAACAGCATCTCGGTCTGGAAAGACCCATGGAAAAGGTCTGGAAAACATTTTAAACATATAGAAAATTCCCTTGAGCCACAAGAAAAAATGGGGGAGAGCCAGCTTGGTGCAGTGGTTAGGAGTGCGGACTTCTAATCTGGTGAGCCGGATTTGATTCACTGCTCCTCCTCCACATGGAACCAGCTGGGTGACCTTGGGCTTGCCACAGCACTGAGAAAGCTGTTCTGACTGTAAGCTGCTTTGAGACTTATATAATAAGAACCAACTCTTCTTCTTCTTCTTCTTCTTCTTCTTCTTCTTCTTCTTCTTCTTCTTCTTCTTCTTCTTCTTCTTCTTCTTCTTCTTCTTCTTCTTCTTCTTCTTCGTGGTTTAATTAACAAATGAATACAGAGGCAAGGAACACAAGGGAAGCCCTTGGCCTCTTCACCCTGTTTGTTGGCCCTTTGTAGTGACTGTCTGGCCTTATTGGCCCTCCATAGCACCTGGGTGGCCACTGTGCAGAGCAATTTGCTGGACTAGATGGACCACTGGTCTGATCCAGCAGGGGTCTCCTCATGCTGCTACATTTAATGGCCTGACTAGGAATATTTCACCTGTGTGAATGAGCTGTACACAGAAGTCACCTGAAAGAGCCCTATTACATGTGAAAGACTTGAACCAGCTTCGTGCTCTTCTGAGTTCATTTCCCCACTCCATGATCCCCTCCCCCCGAAAAAAAAAAACAATTGGAACTATTAATTGAGAGGAATGTAGATGAGCCCATGAGCCGTCTTGAATTAAGGTACAACCACAAGAAGGAGAAGTCAAAAAGGAAGGATTAACATTTCTCTTATAGTAGGAAATATGAGCCTCTTGTGGTGCAGAGTGGTGAGGCAGCAGAAATGCAGCCTGAAAGCTCTGCCCGTGAGGCTGGGAGTTCAATCCCAGCAGCCGGCTCAAGGTTGACTCAGCCTTCCATCCTTCCGAGGTCGGTAAAATGAGTACCCAGCTTGCTGGGGGGTAAACGGTAATGACTGGGGAAGGCACTGGCAAACCACCCCATATTGAGTCTGCCATGAAAACGCTGGAGGGCGTCACCCCAAGGGTCAGACATGACCCGGTGCTTGCACAGGGGATACCTTTACCTTTACCTTATAGTAGGCAGGCCAGTCACCACCCACATCCTTTCCCCATTTAAAATGGCAGGTAGGCACGGCGGCCCGTTATTCACAAGCAACCGTGGCATAATTGGCTCAGAATAATTCATTATGAGGATCAAGGGCAACATCACAAAGTAGCAAGCAAGCTTTCAAGTTCCCCAGAAACTTCTTCAGGCTACATGTTCAGTTACCAAAAAAGAAAGAAAAAGAAAAGGAATTGCAAAGCATACCATAGAAATTCCACATTTAGTGACTAGCCTGGCTAGATGCTTGAAAGCATGAAACTGTATTAGGCTAGCACTGATCACAAGTAGGTTTGCCAACCTAGAGGTCAGCCTTCTTTCAACCTCTCAAGCCCTGAAATATTTTTCAGGCGTTGAGGAGCCCCAGAAGGGGTGGCGTGCCTCCTCAGAGAAGTGGGCGTGGATGTAAGAGGTGGGAGCTGGCCAGTCAATCGGTCAATCATTGACCGTTTCCATTGTGGAGAAAGAGAGTAGGCTGTAGATCAACAGGGGAAGGGGGCTCAGAGCCCTCACTGCAGGTCATTCTATCCACGACATGCCAGAAAAATAAATATCATTGTCCATTGCAGAGCACTGGCAACAGTCTGAGACATCTGGACGCTTAACAAGGATTAAATTAAATAAAATAAAACACTCCCTGGAAGATCCTGGATGTAATTTAGAATCAACATTTCCAGACTCCAGGGCCTAGTCTGCACACACAGGATAATGCACTTTCAATGTGCTTTGGCAGCTGGATTTTCCTGTGCGGAACAGGAAAATCTACTTCGAAAGTGCATTGAAAGTGCATTATCTATTGTGTGCAGACTAGGTCCAGGTCAGACCTGCCATTCCCTCCAGAATTGCAACATCATCATAAGGTGGAGAGCATTTGCTCCAGGGAAAATAGCAGCTTCAGGGGTAAGACTGTAGGAAATCACCTTTGCGTCCACCCCAAATACTGCCTTTCCCAGGCATTGCTTTCATATCTTTGAGAATTTCCCAAGACAGAGTCCGCAACTTTAAATCTGAAAACAGAGTTTCTTGCTGAGTTACAGTCCTGCAGTAAAGCTGGTGTACAAACTCAATGAAGGGTGATGGGCAATTTATTCATTATCTTTATCAGTCCCCACTCTCTTTCCCCCAAAATGGCTTACATAGTTCTCCTCTCCTTCATTATATCATCACAACAACCCTGGGAGGTAAGTTAGGTGGAGAGTTTGTGACGGAATCAGGGTCACCCAATAAGCCCCCATGGCTGAAGGGGGACTCAAACCTGAGTCTCCAAAATCATAGCACTACACTAACCACTGTAGCACCCCAATTGATACTAAATGTTTCAGCTGTATCCAGCCATGAGGCACATGGCTACACCAGGGTTTCCCAACCATGGTACCAAGGTACTGTGACAGCCCCTCAATGGTACCACAGTGTGAGGGATTTCAAAATGGCGGATGGGGAGAGCCCTGCCACTCTACGAAATAAAATTTTTTATAATCCTACCCTTATTTGGGAGGTTGACCTGCCCCCTCCCAAAACAGGCAGTGATGGAACTCGAGGAAATGGGCAGGGAAGGGGCCCGGCCATTTAAACCTTGCCCAAGGCTCCCCTCACCTCTGAGAGGGTGTGACAGAGATGTGTGGCTAGCTGACATCACTTCCTGGTTCCTCGAAGCCTGAAAAATATCAGTGGTAACTCTATGGTCAAAACATTGAAAAAGTCTGTACTGTGGAGCTAACTCAGTAAGTAATAGCAGCTATTTGCCTAGGGCAGGGGTAATCAAACTGCGGCCCTCCAGATGTCCATGGACTACAATTCCCAGGAGCCCCTGCCAGCGAATGCTGGCAGGGGCTTCTGGGAATTGTAGTCCATGGACATCTGGAGGGCCGCAGTTTGACTACCCCTGCCCTAGGGACACTATCCTGGAATTATGCTCCACTGAACAAAATATCGCTTCCTTCTATGTAGTCCTGTTTAGGGGTGCTCCCTAAACTGTGACGTTCACTACTGGTGACTTTAATCACGGCCACTTGCATTCGCTGGCAGGGGCTCCTGGGAATTGTAGTCCACGGACATCTGGAGGGCCGCAGTTTGACTGCCCCTGGATTAGACAGATTCAAGGAGGAGAGATCCATCAATGGCTACTAGCTCTGTTGATGAAATGGAACCTCCACTGCCAGAGGTAGTAAACCTCTGAACGTCCATGGTAGGAAGCAGCATCAGAGGAAGGCCTTGGCCTCCTGGCCCTGTTCTTTGGCCCTAGGTAGCCACTGTGTGAAGCAGCATGCATCTCACGTTCTTACGTATCATATTCTTATGCATCAGATTCTTATGCAATACACTAATGGGGAAAAAAATTACCTGTGCATATTGCAAAGCTATCTTTAGGTTAATGCTCACCAGGTTGACATATATTCTTCATTCTTTACCCAGTCCCATTTAACTTGTAATAAGTGCCTACTTTACAGTGCTTCTAGCATTTGGGCTGCGGTTTCCATGCAAACCGGAATGACCCATCCTAGATTGATTTCACTCACTTCTCTACCCCACGCAGTTCCGTTTCCAAATGCTTTCGGCTGTAACCAGCCACGAGGCACATGGTTCTTGTGCTGGAAGGACAACCTTTGACATAAATACCCAGATTGCAAAGGTCTAAACCAGTGGTGCCCAAATGGTGGCTCTCCAGTTGTCCACGGACTACAGGGGCTCATGGTAATGGTAGTCCATGGATATCTGGACAGCAACAGTTTGGCCACCCTGGATCTACACCATGCTGTGGTGCTAACCAGAGAAGTCGCTATCCTCTGTTTGTTATGAGCCGTCAAGTCAGTTCTGATTTGTGATGGCCCTATGAACTAATATATAGAGCCTCTTGTGGCGCAGAGTGGTAAGGCAGCCATCTGAAAGCTTTGCCCATGAGGCTGGGAGTTCAATCCCAGCAGCCGGCTCAAGGTTGACTCAGCCTTCCATCCTTCCGAGGTCGGTAAAATGATTACCCAGCTTGCTGGGGGGTAAAACGGTAATGACTGGGGAGGGCACTGGCAAACCACCCTGTATTGAGTCTGCCATGAAAATGCTGGAGGGCGTCACCCCAAGGGTCAGACATGACCCTGTGCTTGCACCGGGGATACCTTTACCTTTACCTTTATGAACTAATAGCCTCCAAAAGGTCCTATCATTAGCAGCCTTGCTCAGGACCAGAAAGCTGAAGGCTATGGCTTCCTTTACTGAGTTAATCACCTTGTAAAAGCTGCTATGACACTTCCCTTGGCCTTGAATTAGGGCTATCAACCTCATGGTAGGACCTGAAAGTGTCATGAAGTAGACATGAATCTGCTTTATACTGCAACAAACCATCAAGGTCAATATTTAGGCTGTTGTCCTAGGAACACTTTCCTGGGAAGAAGCCCTATTGAATAGAATGAGACTCATGTCTAAGTAGACCTATATAGGATTGCTCCCTTAAAAGTCCCATCAAGGTCAGCGGCTTTCTAGAGGTGAAGATGCTAGTGATTGAACCTAGAACTTCCTGCATACAAAGCACTTCCAATGAGCCATAGCCATAATCCAGCCCCAGAATTGCAAATGACCTACAGACTACAGAAGAAATAGCAGCTTCAGAGGATGGATTTGATGGTAGAACATAGAGTCTTGGAGAAATGGAAGTCCAAGGGTGGTCACATCTTGGCTGAGCTCCCTTTCCTTTTCAAACTTGTTACGCATGGCAGGATCTCTGCCTTATGCCTTGGCACACTGTCTTCTATAACCAATGGCACCCCGCAATAGTCTAGGCTTAAGCTAAAGCCATGACACTGCGAGGGTCAGCCGAGCCAGGCCAGACTCCATCTTAGAAATCTTGCTCTCTGCCTTAGGTTTGGAATGACAGCCTTTGCCTGACCCATAGGTGCCTCTGGAGTCAAGCTCGCATCAGCTCCCCCCCCCCCTTGTATTTCTAAGCGAGTGGACTGGCTTCCTCCTGTTTGCCTAAGGGCTCCTAGGAAAATCCTTTGTCTTGCAATATTTTTCACACTTGGCCCCTCTGCCAGGGGATATTTCCTCCCCACACCCTGCCAGCTAGACCTGATGGCTCTCTTCCTCAGAGCCATTAATACCTTTATCCAAATCCATTTACGGCCATCACCCCCCACTTGGCCAGGTATTGTCCTAATCTCTGGGGACCCTGGAAACTTCCAGCACATGCTTACCTGAGCCTTGTCACATAGCCCCCTTCCCAAAACCCTATAAAAACTGTGGCTTCACACAGACACTCTGAGTGTCTTCCAACCCGGGACCTCCCACGCTGGTTCGTGCTTCTTCCTCTGACCCACCACTCCTCGGACAGGTAACTATCAAGCCTTCCACTCTTCCTCCCCCTTCTCTATATGACTGCTTGTATGTGTGCTAGCTATTTCTGTGTCTTTTTGTTATTTTCCTTTCAATAAAAGCTTATATTAATATTTTACCATTTAAATCTGTGTTTGCCTTGAGTTCCTACGGGTGCAATCGACCCTCGTATACAAAGGTAACGATCCGATAACGCTAAGTTACCCCCCTCGCAGCATTTGAGCTAAAATTCCCCACAAGCTCAAAGATACGTGTTTTAGGACACGTGTTCAGCAATTTGGGTAACAAACTCCACAAGCAAAACTCTAAATTTCTAGGAATTTCCCCAGCTGGAGATGGTGGCCACCCTAGCTGTTGGGTCTGCTTGGCCCAAACTAATTAGCTGCCTCAAGCCTCCAACGCTATAGAAAAGCCCTGATTGGCCAGGGTGTCAGTTCAGAGGCTTCCTCGTTCCCAGGCTGCAAGGCTTGCCTTAAAAGGGAAGCCCTAACTTCTCTCAGCAGAAGCTCCAGAAGCCCAACTTTTCTCAGCATAGATTTGCCTCTTGGTTTTTTCTCCCCTCTCTGCTGTCTTCAATCCTCTCCCCGCACCTTCAAGAAAAGAAAGAGGCTCCTACTGTGCCTGGCTCCCCCCTCCCCTTCTGAGCTTCCCTAATCACATGCAGAACACTTTTCTGTTTCAATGGGGAGGGGGGGGAATAGAGGAAGACCCAAGTTCAAATCGATCTGAATTCAGCAGGATCCACAACAGAATAAGCAAAGTAAGTGCAGATCAGCCTTACTTAGAAGTGAGTCCCATTATCTCCAACAAGGCTTCCTCCCAGAAAAGTGTTGCTAGGACAGCAGCCTAAATTGGCATCTTTTTCTTTCCTTTCTGTGTGTCGAGGGAGGGCTGCCATAGCCCCAATGCACGGCGCTTCCTGTATATACAGAAGAGCTTTTTAAAGAAGCCGCAGCAGCGTAGACCGAATGAAAGGTGTGAAATTACAGCTCGGAAATGAACATCCATTTGCAATTCCTTACCGAATGCCCTGCGGCTAGCTGCTGATGAACAAGAAGTTTCCCTTAACAGCCCCAAATGGCCCGCCAGGCGAGACGCTGGTGGGAAGTCTGCCTCTGACACAACAGTGATCTCTCAAGCGGGTTGGGGTGGGGCCCAGTTTGCATGGAACAGAGGGGGAGAAGACAACTTGGGCCCATTTTGAAGGGGACCAGAGAGAGAGAGAGAGAGAGAGAGAGAGAGAGAGAGAGAGAGAGAGAGAGTATTTGGCTGCAATGCTACTGAATTCCACTGATCAGTCCCAGTTCTGGGACCACTACTGAGACCACCCCCACCTAATACTCCTGCTGCTCTTGATCCAGATGAGGTTCTTTGGTTTCATTCATAGGGATGCCAGTCATCTCCAGGCGACAGAGATCAGTTCCTTTGGAGAAAACGGCTACTCCGGAGGGTGGACTCCATAGCCCTATACTCCACTGAGGTCCCTCCTTGCCTTAAATCCCACCCACTGCTGGCTCCAGCCTCCTGGTATTTCCCAACCCAGAGCTAGCAATCCTATTTCACTAGCACCATCTCATGCACCTCTTGTTACTCCAAATGGCGCTCTTGGGTCCTGGGACCACCACTGCCACCACCTGCTCGTATTGCTTCTGCTGTTACTCTGAACAGGGTTCCTTGATTCTGAGATCACCACCAACACCTGCTACTATTGCTACTGCTACTGAAAAAGAGCTGAAGAAGAGGAGTTTGGTTTTATACCCCGCTTTTCACTACCCGAAGGAGTCTCAAAGCGGCTTATAACTGCCTTCCCTTCTTCTCCCCATAACAGACACCCTGTGAGGGAGGTGAGGCTTAGAGAGCCCTGATATCACTGCCTTTCCTTTCCTCCCCCCACAACAGACACCCTGTGAGGTAGGTGAGGCTGTTAGAGCTCTGACAGGGTTACTCGGTGAGAACAGCTCTAACAGGACTGTGACTGGCCCAAGGCCACCCAGCTGGCTACATGCGGAGGTGGAGCGGGGAATTGAACCCAGTTTTCCAGATTAGAGCCCCCTGCTCTTAAACACTATTCCACACTGGCTGCTACCCCAAATGATGTTCTTTGGTCCCATCACCACCTTACCATCTGCTGTTTACCCAAATGGGTTTCTTTGGTTCTGGGACCAGAACTACAGAGGACAACCAAGGCAATTATGGGCTTGGAGCTCCTTCTCTATGCAGAAAGGCTGAAGAGTCTGGAACTTTTTTGGTTTAGGAAAGAGATGACTAAGGGACAGCATGATAGAGGTTGATAAAATTATGCAGAAGGTGGCAAGAGCTAGAAAATCTTTTCTCCCGTTCTCAAAATAGTAGAATTCAAGGGCAATCTATGGGGCTGATGGGCAGTAGGTTCAGGACGGACAGAAGGAACAACTTCCTCACACAGAGAGTGATTAAAATGTGTAATTCACTGCCAGACGACTCGGTGATGGCCATAGGAACAAACAGCTTTAAAAGGGGATTAGATAGAGCCTTGGAGGAGAAGTCTATCAGTGGCAACTGGCCACAGTAGCTGAGGAGAACCTCCCCATTTATAGGCACTGACCTTCTGAATCCCAGAGCTAGGAGGCAACAACAGGGGAAGGCCTCAGCCTCTATGCCTTGTTGTTGACCCCCCCCCCCCATATGCTGGATAGATGGACCATTGGGTTGAAATTAATTCAAGAGAGTTTTCGGCTAAACGTCTGGAAGAAGTTCCTGACAGAGCGGCTTCTCAGTGGAACTGGCTTCCTCTGGAGGTGGTGGGTTCTCCTTTTTTGGAAACTTTTAAGTAGAGGCTAGAGAGCCATCTGACAGAAATGCTGATTTTATGAACTTGGGCAGATTGTCAGTGGGTGGGCAGGAAGGGATGTGCCAGTGTTTATCTCTTGTGGCCCTTTCTTGCATACCCAGGGAGTTGCTGATTGACACTGTGGGATGGTAGGTGAATTTCCTCCAGGCCAGGCTAGATTCTGGAGATTTTTGGTGTGTGTGTGGAGGGAGGGGGGGATCACTTGGACATGAAATTGGGGTCACTGTGGTTGGGTTGTGAGTGCCTGCATTGTGCAGCCAGTTTGCCTAGATGACTCTGAAGGTCTCTTCCAACTCTATGATTCATTGGTCTCATCCAGCAGGGCTCTTCCTATGTTCACTACCACTTTCTTCTCCTGCTGTTTCTACTGCACACAGGTGTCTTGAGTTCCAGGACCACTGCCATCTCTTCTTCCTCCTCCTTCTCCCTGGCCCATTCTGCACACATAGGATAATGCACTTACAATGTGCTTTGGCAGCTGGATTTTCCTGTGCAGAACAGAAAAATCTACTTCTAAAGTGCATTGAAAGTGCATTATTTATTGTGTGCAGAATAGGCCATGCATCATTTCCTAGCAGGGTTCTGCAACCCCCCACTTTAAGCACATCCATGAGCTGCCTTTTTTCCGCTTAGAGATTATCAAGGCTCCCAGAAGAGAAAGGCCGACCGGCAAATATTGAATATTGTCAGGGCCAAGAAAACAACTTCCAAGACGCACGTTTTGAATCATGCCAAGGTGTTGCTTTAAAGATTAATTAAGTTACAACATATTGAGCGGGCCTAGTGGGCTCATGAATAATTCTCCAAGAGATACAGGGGAAATCTGGGTTTCATTCGCTCTGACATGGCAGGAAGAGCAACCTTCTTGGTTACGCTCCATCTCCTATGCTCTGAAGAAACAGCAGCATCCCAGTGGACTCTGATTCAATAGCCTTTATTATAAAAGTTGAAAAATAAAATTGTGTGTGTGTGCGTAAGGAGGGGAAGGGGTTAAATTAAATTTATTTTGCTAGGATACTTTGGGCTGATCCTGCGTTGAGCAGGGGGTTGGACTAGATGACCTGTATGGCCCCTTCCAGCTCTATGATTCTATGATTCTAAATTGGAAGGTGCTTAATATCCATCCAGATCAGGATCTGACCCCCTGCCCCTTTTCATCTGTCTGACTCAGAACTCCCAGGACAATGAGAGTACGAACTGGGTCTTCTTCAGCAGAGTATGGAAAATAATTTTTGGCCAAGAATCACCATATGAGCCACTTGTGCCGTCGGGCTGCCAAGACCCCGGAACAAGATCCCTCCCAAAAACACACACACAACCTCCCCTCCACCCTCCAGATGTCAGCCATGCAGGATTTTTTAAAGCTCCAGAATACCCACACACCAACTCTAGATCCCTTCTGCCTTGGCTCAGAAATTATCAGTGTAGAACCTTGAAAAATCTAGACCCATCCATGGAATGACCCTGATTTGGGCTTACAAGAAACAAAGCACATGGGGGGAGGGAGCTGATGGCATCCAGCCAGCTCTACTACAAACGACCAGTGGCATTAAACAAATCAAATCTCCTTAAAAAAAAGTGGGGGAATGTGCATCTTCCCCCCCTTTCCAAACCTATGCTTTCCAAGGCTACCAGATGACAATAAAACGATACAGGATCCTGTATGCCGCATGGAAGGTTTGCACAACTGAAGTTACAGTTTCCTAGCAACCAGAGATCCTCAAAGAAGACTTCCCTGGATAGCCATTAAAATGTATGTTAATAGAGTTAGGCATTAAACAATTAAAAATAAATTAAATTAAATACTGGTGAGGTTCTTGTCTAGCGGGGACAGGGCAGTGTTTGGACGTCAGCAACTGGATCGCGGGGCTCGTGCATAACTCGGGCAGCAGAGAGGCGCATGGGTCACAGGCACCGTGTAAATGGTGACTGAGGAGAGCCCCATCTGCTGTGGCACCAAACCCACATGCAAGGGATGATGTGCAAACATATGTGCTTTCCTTCACAAAGCCCTTCCCCTCTTTGGGAGAGCCAGCTTGGTGTAGTGGTTAGGAGTGTGGACTTCTAATCTGGCAGGCCGGGTTTGATTCCCTGCTCCCCCACATGCAGCCAGTTGGGTGACCTTGGGCTCGCCACAGCACTAAGAAAGCTGTTCTGACCGAGCAGAAATATCAGGGCTCTCTCAGCCTCACCCACCTCACAGGCTGTGTGTTGTGGGGAGAGGAAAGGGAAGGCGACTGTAAGCCGCTTTGAGACTGCTTCGGGTAGAGAAAATCGGCATATAAGAGCCAACTCTTCTTCTTCCTTGGGGGGGGGGGATATATTTCTTGGAGAAATAGTGCAAAACTGTTTGCAAGAGGGTGGGTTTCCAGGGTAGGAACATCTCTGTTGCCATGGCCACCGGACTGACCCCTCCCTGCCCTGCTGTGATCACATAGACCAGTCTAGTAGGGCATGGCACAGAGGTACAGTTGGCTACATATCTGAAAACAACATTCCACTTCAAGAAGACGCAGATCAGAGGCAGAATGCACAAACATGCCCTCTTTCTTTTTGCTTTCCTACGTTCCTGTGAGCCTATTCATCTTTCATTGCTGCTGCACTCGATTCAGAGGGTCTGTGGCACGGTGGTAGAGCATCTGCATGGCGTGCATGAGGCTCAAGTTCAAACACTGGGAGTAGTCAACCTGTGGTCCTCCAGATGTCAATAGACTACAATTCCCATGAGCCCCTGCCAGCGTTTGCTGTCAGGGGCTCATGGGAATTGTAGTCCATGGACATCTGGAGGACCACAGGTTGACTACCCCTGATTCTAGCCAAAAGGTTGAACTGATCGGAGATGAGAACTGATCGGAGGGATGTTGACAAATTGGAACATGTCCAGAGGAGGGAAACAAAGATGGTGAGGGATTTGGAGACCAAGACGTATGAAGAAAGGTTGGGGGAGCTTGGTCTGTTTAGCCTAGAGAGGAGACGACTGAGAGATCTGATAGCCATCTTCAAGTATTTAAAATGGTGCCATATGGAGGATGGAGCAGAGTTGTTCTCTCTTGCCTCAGAGGGGCAAAATGAATGGGGTGAAATTATTTCAAAAGAAATTCCATCTGACAGTCAGAGCGGTTTCTCAGTGGAACAGGCTTCCTCTGGAGGTGGTGGGTTCTCCATTTTTGGAAATTTTTAAACAGAGGCTGGAGAGCCATCTGATGGAGAGGCTGATTCTGTGAAGGCTCAAGGGGGTGGCAGGTTACAGTGGATGAGCGATTGGGATGTGAGTGTCCTGCATAGTGCAAGGGATTGGACTAGATGACCCAGGAGGTCCCTTCCAACTCTATGATTCTATGATTCTATGAGAAAGACAGCCCCACGCTTACAGGAAACCAAATTCGTTTCACCTTATACCTCCATGATCTACTCAGCTGCACAGACGTGTCGAGGAAGATTGAGCTCACATATCTTGAGTGCCATTTGTACTCTGGATCCTTGGCTGGCTGTATTTGGATGCTGTGACACAGTTTACTAATGTAACAGGATTAAATTTTGCTTATATATTCCTCCTGTTATGATGGTCAGCTCATAGTCTTAGGAAGAGTGCTTGCACTCTTCGTCACGCCCTGAATAAATCTTTGTCGGTCTTAAAGGGGCTACTGGACTCTGATTTTATTGTGCTGCTTCAGACCAACAAGACTACCCATTTGAATCTACCCTTCAAGGAGGAGAGCTGTTCCAGGTGAGGAGGAGGAACCAGTTTTCACTCTCTTTGCCCTCGAAATTTAACCCGAAGACCACGGATCGGGTTGAAAGTTTCGGGTGTCCGAGATGTGAAAATCACAGTTGCTCGGGGTGGGGTTCTGTTTCTTGCCTGATCTTTCCATGACATCTGAGCCACTTCCCATATGTCGAGCCTCGTGGCCGAAAGAGGTCACCCTCCCACTCTTCCACTTGCCATATGGCAGGAAGCGAGGAGACCGAAACAGAAGGACGAAACTTAAGCAGGGTGGCTGAGAAGGTGATGGGGCTGGAGGGAAGAATAGAACTCTTCATATGGCCCGATCATATGTCAGAAAATACTTTCTTCTTATGCTTATGAGTTGGTTCTGAAAGGTTTCATTAGCAAAATGGTTTCTGCTGGCTTTAAAACAATCATAATTATTTGTTCAGTATAAACCAATTCACAGCTCAGGCAACAGCTACACATTGGCTGGTCCTTCCTAGGGCCATGACAGGCAACAGAAAACGTTCCTGGCAGGATGGGGCCCACCCTGTTTCCAAATCGGCCTCCAAGAAGGTGAAATCTTGGAATTCTAGAGTTGGAAGGAGTCATACAGGCTATCTAGTCCAACCTTTCCTCAATACAGGACCAGCCTAAAGCATCTGTTCCACATAATATGTTTCTGTTAAGGTTTTGGAGGAGGAGCATGTCTTATGGCTTAAGTGCCACTCAGCACTTAACACCCACTCAGGGTGGTGGTCCCACCCCTGAGTGCCTCCTCCTCCAACTGGCTTGCCTGTCTGTTCAGCAGCCAGCCAATCACCTTCCATCCCCCACCCCTGACCACCCCCTCCTCCTTCCACTTCTCTCCGAGGCTCGGAGGCTGCAGATCCCTGTTGCATGAGAGCTGCTCCTGCTGGTGAGTTCCATAACAGCTGCCTGCAGTCTTTCCAGGTCCTGGGGGGAGGGAGAAGCCGTCTGCAGAGTTCTTCCACTTTACCCCCCAATCTAGCGCCCGTTGTATTCCTGAATGCAACGGGCTTGGCTCCTAGTCCAAGATAAGTTGCTGTCCAGTAGCTGCTTGAAGACCGACAGTGAGGGGGAGCTCACCACCTCCTTAGGCAGTCGATCTCTCTGCTGAACTACTCTGACTGTGAAAAATATTTTCCTGACATCTAGTCAATATTGTTCTCTACGTAGTTTAAGGCCATTCCTGTGGGGCCTCTCCTCTGCAGCCAACAGGGACCACTCCCTGCTCTCCTCCAAGTGACAACCTTTCAAATACTTAAAGAGGGCTATCATGTCTCCTCTCAACCTCCTCTTCTCCAGGCTGAACTTTCCCAAGTCCTTCGGCCTTTGCTCATAGTTATTTTTGAAAAATCCTCAGGTGGGAATATCAAGACTTTACACAGAACAAGGTATAGCTGCATATTACGAGACCAGTGGGACTGCCACAGAAAATGAGAGCTCTGCCTCGAGTACAAATGACATCTTGACGTTGTGACAGCAAGCCCTGTACTGCCCCCCCCCCAGGAGCAGCAGCCAATGAAATAGAGCCAAAGTTAGGAATCATGGAGCATAATGACTTCAGGGCATCGGGCAAATCAGGAGGGGAAGTAGGGCAATGAACACGGGGCTTCCAGAACCTAAACAGTTCCACAGGGCCTGCAAAAGGGAGCTCCTCCGACAGGCATTTGGCTGAGGTTGACCCAAACCATCGCTTCCAATTGGTCCCCACGCCCCCTTCCCCACTACGACTGACACTATCGGCCTACCCACTGGGTCCCAGTAAGAGTTGAGCTGAGGCTCTTGCAATTTCTATTTTATAATGTTATTGTTATGATCTTGTTACGTTATTATTGTTATAATGTTATTATTGTTATCACCTGTTACCATATGTTATCTGTAGCTTTTCCTGTTATCTGTATCTTTTCCTGTTCCCTGAGCCCTCAGGGAGGCGGTAGATAGATAGATAGATAGATAGATAGATAGATAGATAGATAGATAGATAGATAGATAGATAGATAGATAGATAGATAGATAGATAGATAGATAGATAGATAGATAGATAGATAGATAGATAGATAGATAGATAGATAGATAGATAGATAGATAGATAAATTTTAGTGGCAGCCTTGTGCTTATTGGCATCATGAAGCACCCTTTTAAGCCAGTGGTCCCCAACCTGCGGGCCACGGCCTGGTGCCGGGCCGTGAAGGCCATGGCGCCGGGCCGCGGCTCCCTCTCTTCCCCCCCGCAGTAAAAAACTTCCCAGGCCACAAGCTTGCGGCCCGGGAAGCGTCTTACTGCGGGAGGGCGGGGAGAGGGAATCAGGGCTGCGCCTCTCACTGCGCATGCGGCCGAAATAGCGCATGCGCAGCACTTTTGCTCACGTGCGCATGCGCGAAACTGCCACGCATGCGTGATTTTGGCCCGCTGGTGGGGCAGTTGCCCTGCCGGTCCCCAGCCTCAGAAAGGTTGGGGACCACTGTTTTAAGCAATTGCTTTACATTAGAAAAAGAAGCAGGATGTTATGAGGAAGTTCTGTCCATTGGGGGACAGACCATTCCTTAGTGGGCTGCACGGGACTCCTTCCTTTTGCTGCAGAAGCTGCACTTGCACCGTGCTGGAAAGCAGCCTGTGACTCTGATCTGGTTCCTCCTACGGCAGCCTGTGATGCAGCCAGCACGTTTTCTGGAACCTCCCAATGGCTGGAAGAGCATCTGTCACAGTCAATAGCCAGGGGGCTTTGTGGAGACAGACAGAGATCCCTTCCAGCCTCCTCAGCTCTGCCACCTGCCAGCACAGACTTCCTCACACACTCACCTCCCCACATGGCTTGGCTTTCCCTGCTAAGAGATAGGAAGAAGGAAAGGGCAGCGGAGTCGCTGCTTCCTCATGTTTCCATGAAGACAGAAGGAGTCAGGCGCTGCCAATAGATAGCAGAGCGGGTGGGTCTGCTTAGTCCAGGTGCTCACTGGGTAACTTCAGGCCAGGTGCACTCCCTTGCCCTCGCCTGCCTCACAGGTGTGCGGTGAAGATCACAGAATCATAGAGTTGGAGGGGACCTAATGGGCCATCTAGTCCAACCTCCAGCACTATGCAGGACACTCACAAATATACCAGTATAGGATGGGGGAGACTTGTCTTGGCAGTAGCAAACCATATCTAATCTCTTCAAGGTTAAATAAAGTCAGAGTTTATGCCCAATGGCATAAATGAACACGGCAGGTTTATTTCTTTGTTTCATAAATAGCCCTCGTTTCTCCCCATTGGGGGCCTGAAGTGGCTTGCATTGTTCGGCTCTCCTGCATCTTAGCCTCACAACAACCCTGTGAGGTAGGTTAGGCTGAGAGTGGGTGACTCAAGGTCACATGGCAAGCTTCCACGGCAGGGTGGGGATTCAAACCAATGTAGTCGTTAGAGCTCCAGACCGGGGTGTGTCGGTCAGGGCTCAAATCCTGTGAAGCTGAGTTGGAGGCAGGCCCTCTCCCAGGCTAACCTGCCTCATAAGGTTGGAACGGAAGTTCACCTGGAAGAAAGTTACAATAAAAATGCAGCGATTGGAAAAACGGGTTGTGGAATGGCTGGCTCAAAACCAGCATCCAGCACTGTCCTTCTCTGAAACATAAAGCCCAAATTATGAAGAAGAAGAAGAGTTGGTTCTTATATGCCGCTTTTCCCTACCCAAAGGAGGCTCAAAGCGGCTTACAGTCGCCTTCCCCACAACAGACACCCTGTGGGGGTGGGTGAGGCTGAGAGAGCCCGGATATCACTGCTCAGTCAGAACAGTTTTATCAGTGCCATGGCGAGCCCAAGGCCACCCAGCTGGCCCAAGGTCACCCATGTGGAGGAGCGCAGAATCGAACCCGGCATGCCAGATTAGAAGTCCGCACTCCTAACCACTACACCAAACTGGCTCTCTTATGCCTCCAGGGACGTGACATTTATTCTAACATCTAAGTGGTCTGTTGGAATTTTAGGGAAGGTACTGCTTTGAAGAAGCTGCAAGCCGTATACGAAGTCGCCAGGTTAAATAAATTATCGACCGAGGGACTCCAGAGCTTTGAAAAATATCTATGAAAATACAAAACAGTCTTTTTTTCAAAATGGCTGGAGACTGTTCTTGGCATTCCCCAGTATAAGAATTGGTCTAAGAAGAAACATTAGTTTTTGTATTCGGGTTACAAAGGACTACTTTCCCTCTCTCCCTCTCCACCACAGCCCTTTATTTTGGAGGGGGGGGAGTGGCCCAAAGGGGAGGAGTCACCTGAATAACCCCAAACATACAGACACTGGCACACCTGTTGAGTTCTTAAAGCAATGGTAACTTCACAACTGTCTCAAACTTAAAAAAACAAAACTAGACCAAACAAAGCACTGCTATATTTTCTGAAAACACAATCCTATTCATGTTTACTCAGAAGTCAGTTCTGTTCAGTGGGGCTTCCTCCCAGGCAGGCGAGCAGAGAACTGGAGACAGGTTTTCCATTTATTTCAGAGCCTTTTAGGTTGTAGCAATTCTGCACACAAAGAGGCAGGACACTGATTCATAGAATTCTGCAAAGGCAACAAGCTGTTCATTGTGAGCCTATGAACACAAGAAGCTCCCTTTATTGGAATCTGCGTTGTCTACTCAGATTTGCAGCCACTCTCCAGGGTCTGAAGCAGAAGATATTCACAATAACTGCTGCCAAATCTTTTAAGGGGAGCTACCGGGGATTGAACCTAGGACCTTCTGCATGCCAAGCAAAAGCTGTGCCACTGAGCCACAGCCAATGCAGAAATCATAATTGGAAGCAGAATATGGAAAAGCTCTATTCTGTCTGCTAAAACAAGGGACAGCCCTTTGAATATTTGGAGATGGCTATCTTATCACCTCCTAGTCATCTTCTTTCCAGACTAAACAGACCAAGCTCCCCCAACCTTTCCTCATACGAATTAGTTTCCAAACCCCTCACCATCTTTGTTGCCCTCCTCTGGACACACTCCAGTTTGTCTACATTCCTCTTCAACTGGGCTGCCCAAAACAGAACACAGTACTCCAAGTGAGGCTGAACTAGAAGAAGAAGAAGAAGAAGAAGAGTTGGTTCTTATATGCCACTTTTCCCTCCCCGAAGGAGGCTCAAAGCGGCTTACAGTCGCCTTCCCATTCCTCTCCCCACAACAGACACCCTGTGGGGTGGGTGAGGCTGAGAGAGCCCTGATATCACTGCCCGGTCAGAACAGTTTTATCAGTGCCGTGGCGAGCCCAAGGTCACCCAGCTGGTTGCATGTGGGGAAGTGCAGAATCGAACCCGGCATGCCAGATTAGATGTCCGCACTCCTAACCACTACACCAAACTGGCAGAGTAAACCCGTGATCTGGGCACTATGCTTCTTTGGATACACATTCCTAATATCTATTTAGGAAAATGCAGCATGTAATGCTACTACAAAGGCCATTCTCCTGCTCCACATTAGTGGCTGCAGATGGCTGGTGGATGTGGTGTGGGGCTGTGACTTCTTCTGCTCTGACTCCTCCTTCTGCTGTCCTAACTAGGCAGTTTCAGCAAACAAGCACAATCCAAAGGGCAGGATCATTTCCCAGGCAAACAGTCATTCAACAGCACATCCTCCTGCTACCATCGAAGCTGGATTTGTTCAGCTTTCCTGCTTCATTCAAAATACCCCAACCTTTTAGTTTCTGTTTCTCAAACCACCATAATTTGAAGCCGTGTCCTTCCTCTGTCTTTGTCGGGGGCCGATTGCTTTGTATTCTGATCCATGAAGTTTCACTTGATGCCAGCTAAGATGTGTACAATTAGCATGTTAGAAAAGCACCTCTCCTTCCATTCCTCTTCTGCAGCTCCATTTTGCCTACTTAACCTCATGCCTCCTTTGCTCCTGATGTCATAGAGTGCTTGATTTGTTTGCTGCAGAAGAATAACATCACATTTCCCCTGAAGGTGTATGTATCTTGCATTCAATTAAATGGCGCCAACCATTTTCATTCTACTACCCCAGGGTTGTATTTTGTTTTGTGTTGCTCAGTATGTATTTTTTAAAAAAATTGAATGAAGGAGGAAAAAGGTGTCCTTTTGGGGCTATTTGGGGGGTTCAGTATTTGTTGAAAATCAGCAGTTGTGAGGAGACCACATGGACAGCAGAGAGATCATTAGCAAGGCAAGAGGAAGCCAGGTGAAGAAATGCTAGAGGGGAAGTGTTAAAAACCCGCTTCTGTAGACATTATACCAGTCCATTACTGCTACAAGCCACAGGGACAATCTTGGTGATCCTGCCTCCATCAAATTTTGCCTGGGGCTTTTCTAGGGAAGTTGGCTCACAGAAACAACATGTCCTCCGAGTCTGGTTTGGGTCACATGGGAAGCCCTGGCGGTGGGTAACTGGCTCTCACCAAGCTGGCTCCCATAACTCTGGTCATATTGAACAAGGCTGGGTGGGCAGCCTCCCCCACTGCAGTTCTTGGGTATGGCCACAAGTGGGCATGGTTCAGGTTGTCATAGAACAGTGGTCCCCAACCTTTTTCAGGCTGGGGACCAGTGGCAGCAGGGAGGGCGATTGCCAAGCTGCGCATGGCGCACATGTGCGGTAGCGCATGCACCATGCACAGCTGAAAACGTGCATGTGCGGCACTTTCGCTCATGCACGGCCCGGCTTCCCTCTCCCCCCCCCCACAGTAAGAAGCTTGCCGGGCTGCAAGCTTGCGGCCTGGGAAGTTTCTTACTGCGGGGGGGGGGGGCGGGGAGAGGGAGCCGCGGCCTGGCCCCGTGGTTGGGGACCACCGGTCATAGAAGACCAATGCTTCTACCCAGAGGAGAGTGGAGGTTTATTGCAAGGCGATCCCCTGCTGTTTGTCTAAATAGCTGCATGGAACCTTGATTTGGATTTTGTGAGAGGAGAGGGGCTTCTAGAATGTTGGGGAGGGGGTCCTTCAGCAGTAGCATGCCATCATTTCCAGGAAAACCCTGGAAGTGATGACACACCTTTCTAAGGATTGCTGGAAACTCTATGATAAGGTCACAGACTTTTTGGTGATTTCTAGAGCAGACTGGCATCTGAAACCCCTGTATTAGCCCTACAAAGTTTTTTTTTTAAGGCAACCAAAGAAAGATGTCTGTCCTTTCCCTTTTCTATGGATGATAATAGTGTGGTTCAGTTTTTCAGAAGTTAAGAGGTTGTCATAAGTCATTTGCGACTGGATGGCACAGAAAGGGTCACATTGCAATCCGGGTTGCCAAACCCCAGGTGGTAGCTGGAGATCTCCTGGGATTACAAGTAATCTCTGGGTGATAGAGGTCAGTTCCCCTGGAGAAAATGGCCATTTTAGAAAGCGGACTCTATGGCATTATATTGTGCTGAAGTCCCTCCCTTCCTCAAAGTCCACCCTTCCCAGATTCCACCTCTAAAACCTCCAGAAATTTCCCAGCGCAGAGCTAGCAACCCTAGGTGTGATGCTTTGCATGGGTTATACATCAGTAGTCCTCATATCCCCCTCCCCAGTGGTTAGTCATAAGCAAGAAGAACCAGCTTGGCGTAGTGGTTAAGAGCAGCCAACTCTAATCTGGAGAACCAGGTTTGATTCCCCATTCCTCCACATCCAGCCAGCTGGGTGACCTTGGGCTAGTCACAGTTCTCACAGAGCAGTTCTCTCAAATATCTCTCAGCCCTCCCCAGCTCACAGGGTGTTTGCTGCAAGGAGAGGCAGGGAAAGCTGTCTCTAAGCCTCTTCAGAACTCCTTCAGATAGTGAAAAGCGGGGTATGAAAAAAAAAACAGCTCTTTTTCTTCTTAATAATTTGCAGATCAAACAGGAAGTGCTTAGCAAAAAAAAAAAAAAGCACATCCCCTGCCCCCCCCCCCCCCAAGAATCACGGCAGGCTAGATTCCCCAGGCTGGGAGAATGTCTGTTTGTAAATGTTTTCTTCTCTCCGGTCCCCTCCCTTTGAGGAGTGCCTATGAGCCTCCTGTCTTGCTGCGCGGGTCTGGCTGCCTCTCACTGTGCTTTTGCTTCTTCTTCTCTTCCTCGCCTCACACGCCACTTTGCAGGCTGCTCCTCTCTGGCTGCCTCGCTGCCTGCGGACTGTGATTCAGAGCCGGAGCTTCCTGAAATAGGCGTCGCCAGAGACACCGTGTGAGCTTCTTTCCTCAAGGAACCGCATGGCTGGCGTACGATACACAGAAGAACTGACTGAGCACAGGATGTCGGGATCACGCACATGATTTCTGCTTGTTTCGGGAGTGGGTTTTTTTCTGGAGGAAGTGTTATGCAAACTGCTCTGAAGTCCTCTTCTCCTAGATGCAGATCTTGGGTCATTTCCAGCTGTTCAGGCAGAGGTGATGGGAAGCAAGGACGCCATAGCCAGTGCTGGTTCCAACATCTGGAACCCCTTGTCGCTGTTTCCGCAGCTTGGGGAACTCTCGGTCTATCTTGCTTCTTTGGAGAGCAAGGATGAAACAGATGGTCCTTGTTCCACCAAGAGCTCACTTGGTGTAGTGGTTAAGAGCGACGGCTTCTAATCTGGTCAGCCGGGTTGATTCCCCACTCCTCCACCTGCAGCCAGCTGGGTGACCTTGGGCTAGTCATAGTGCTGTTCTCACAGAGCAGCTCTCTCAGCCCTTCCTACCTCACAGGGTGTCTGTTGTGGGGAGAGGAAAGAAAGGTGAATGTAAGCCACTTTGAGACTCCTCTACCCTCTACTCCTCTGTTGTGAGTAGAGAAAAGTGGGGTCTAAAACCAAGTCTTCTTCTTCTTCACCTCCAGTTGCTGTTTCTGCAAACCAGAAACCGCTCTGACATGCCTGAGAAGCAATGATGCAATAGCCAGAGCTAGTCCATGCACTCAACATCTCTAGCTGCTGTTTTCAGAAACCACTCTGCCTATCTGTCTTGCTTCCTTAGAAGAAGAAGGCTGGTTTATTTTGTTTTTTTTTTGTACTTGAAGGAGTCTCAAAGCAGCTTACAATCTCCTTCCCTTCCTCTCCCCACAGTAGACACCCTGTGAGGGAGGTGGGGCTGAGAGAGCTGCTCTGTGAGAACTGTGACTGGCCAAAGGTCATCCAGCTGGCTGCATGTGCAAGAGGAGAGGGGAATCAAACCCAGTTCTCCAGATTAGAGGTCGCCAGGCTTAACCAGTATCCCAAGCTGGCTCTCAAACAAGTGATTAAGAGTCAATGCTGGTTCCAGCCTCCAACATCACCAATTGCTCCTCCCACAAACCAGAATACAACCTGTCCATGCATCCATGCACCTGTCCATCCATCCATCCATCCATCCATCCATCTGCCACTGGATCACAGCTCTATCCTTTCAACAACCATGTAAGATAAATTATTTAGGATTCTTTGGGCTGATCCTGCGTTGAGCAGGGGGTTGGACGAGATGGCCTGTATGGCCCCTTCCAACTCTGTGATTCTGTGATAAATGAGGCTGAGAGTAGTGACTGGTTCAAGTCGTGGCTGATTCAAGGTCACCCAGCGAGCTTCATGACCTCCAGGGACTTTCAGAGCCTCTGATTGCAGTCGGACACTTTAACCACGATGGCACTCAGGGCCCTTCTGTAGCCAGTGGCATGCTCAAAGCCATTTCCTTGTCCCTGGCCATGTTCAAACTGCTGAGCCCTCCACATCCTCCCTAAGCCAACGGAGTTCCAACACAAGGTGAGCCACTTCACTGAGCCCTGCTTTGCACACCCCAGACTCTATGAAACTAGAAATGCTTCGGGCTCTTCTGATTTGTTCAGTTCAGAGGTCTGATTTGATCAGTTCAGAGGTCACGGATAGGGATCTGGTTGTCCACTAGTCACTTCATTATTCACAAGCAGTTTGAGCCTTTTCATGCATTCATGCTTTTCAAGCATTCCACCAGTATCCTGACCGGGATGGTCCAAGATCTTAGAGCTAGGTTGGGTCAGCCCTGGTCAGTGTTTGGATGGGAGACCACCAAGGAAATCCAAGGCTGTGGCCCAGAGACAGAAAGTGTGTAAACCAGTTCTCAGCATCTCTTGCCTTGAAAAGCTCTGGAGTGGGGGGTTGTCATCGTAAGTCAGCTGCAATTTGATGGCCCCTTCTGCCACTTATTCAGACAGTACTCTTGAGTTCAGGACCATGGACAGGGCTTCATGACCACCCTCGGACTTGTCCTCTCTCCCCTTCCCTCACAGAACTGTCGTTGTGGCATTCCACTCTGCAACCACACAGGTGTGGCCAAACTGGGGCTCTCTAGATGCCCATGGACTACAATTACAATGAGCCTCTGCCAACACTGGGAATTGTAGTCCATGGACATCTGGCGAGCCACAGTTTGGGCACCCCTGCACTGTAAGCAAATCAATCAGTAAGCCAGTGATTCTAAGTAAACTTTAAAAATTCTTACCATTTGGTGCTGGAATAAATCCATGTTATCAATGCTATATTTTGTACATGTTCATTTTTTTGCACAGCCTTATGGGAGGCATAGTTATAAAGGTTCAAGAATTTCCATTCCAACTTGGCTTTAACTCTCAAAAGCACATACCTTCCCCTCCCACACCCCCCAAAAATCTTGTTTGTCTCTAAGGTCCAACTGGACTCTAATAAAAACACAGGAACATAGAGCTGGATGGGATATCAGAGATCTTCTAGTCCAACCTATTGTACAACATAGGAGATCTGCAGCGTCCCTCACCCACCCACAGTTCCACAATGACCCTTGGAAATGCAAGAAGCAACCAGCCTAAGATCACAGAATTAACATTGCTGTCAGACAGCCATATAGCCATCTGAGTAATGTAAGAATAGTTTAAAATTTCTGCCCATGTTTAAGTCTATGAGAACTATGAAGACACAGTCAGAGTAGTTCAGCAGTGGAATCGACTGCTTAAGGAGGTGGTGAGCTCCCCCTCACTGGTGGTCTTCAAGCAGTGGCTGGACAGATCCTGATCCTGGATGCTTTGCTCTGATCCTGCGTTGAGCAGGGGGTTGGACTAGACGGCCTGTATGGCCCCTTCCAACTCTATGATTCGATGTTTCTATGTCTACCCTTGGAATATTTTAATACTCTCACGATGACTGTAGAACATCAAGCAATCATTAAGGCTGCAATTGTCAAGGTAACTGACTTCCCGATGACCCATAGAGATAAATAGACATAGTTTCCATTAGTAGCCAGAAGGTGTATAAATTATTTATTTATTAATTATATTTTTAGCTCACCACTCTCCGTGGACTCGAGCTATATAAACCCATTAAAATCCCTACCCCATAAAAAGCCAACATAAAACTTAAGCCTTAACCAGATGGCTACATAACCCCATCCTCTAACCCCTAACCCTCCCCATCCAGCAGCCATCCACCCTGAGGGTTGCTCAATGTAAATGCATAGCCTGAGGAAAGGTTCCATAGATCTTAATCCTGGCCTCAACCAAAGACTTGGCGGAAGAGCTCCATTTTACAGGCTCTGCGGAACTGTAATAGGGCCCTCAACTCTCCCTCCGGGCACTCAGCTCTCCCAGGTGCTCATTCCACCAGACTGGTGGAATTACCCACTTGCACCATTTGATTATCTTCAGTTTCAGGCACTGTCAGCTACACCAAGTTTGCTAAGATGCTGTGTCAACCAGGATTCATTTGATGTTCTGGTGTCATAGTGGAAAAGGATGGAACTTCTTGGTTTCACATTTCAAAAGCTTTCAGGCATGCCTTCTCAGTCAACCAACCCTCCCTAAATTGTAAACCTTAACCTTCTGAAAGGAGCCTGACTGGTCACAGGGAATGGCTGTTTAGACCAAGGTCTGCTCCATCCAGGTTCTGTAAATTACCTTTCTTAGACTTCTCCAGCATGAGTTCCTGCCAGGGTTAGTGTAATTTTGTAGAAATGGCAGGGTTTTTTTTTTATAGCCTCTCCAATTGAATGGGACGGCTAAGAAAACTACTATTTTCATCCTCCTCAGCAATCCAGCAAATTTGGAGAGTGTATCAACAAGGTTGCATCTGTGAGGATGAATGCCATGGGTTGAACAGACAGAAATACACACAATTGCACTGGTTAAATTGTGCATGAATCATCAATGTGAGAAGTATGGGCTACTCAGCTCAAGAGGAAATATGTATTGTGGGTAGGGCGCATTTCATGTGTAAACAAGATATTTGCGAAGGTCAGAGCATTATATACAGTTTAAAAAAAACAATACTCTAAATGTATTTTGAAGCTGAAATCATATGGGGCTCAATCCTGGGCAATATTTCCACTTGCAGTAGAGCTCTTCCCAGCTTATAGCAACTCTATGAATTCTTGTTTTAGAAAAATATCTACTTTTGCTTCATTGATTATGCTAAAGCTAAAATTGTGGCAAGTTCCTAAAGAGATGGCAATACAAGCGCATCTTATCTGTTTCTTGAGAAACCTACATGCAGGTCAAGAAGCAACAGTGAGAACTGGGCATGGAATCACTGATTGGTTCAAAATTGAGAAAGGAGTTCGGCAAGGCTGTATACTGTCGCCTTGCCTATTTAACTTGTATGTGGAGCACATATGAGAGGCGGGGTTAGATGAGTCACAAATTGGGATTAAGATTGCAGGGAGAAATATCGACAACCTCAGATATGCAGATGATACCACTCTAATGGCAGAAAGTGAAGAGGAACTAAAGAGCCTCTTGATGCGGGTGAAAGAGGAATCTCGATAAGTTATTCTTCAATTGTGATGGGAAGCCATTTTGAGTAGGTGGTGAAGGTAAACAGCCATTGGATTGGAGGGTCTTTGTGTGTACAAAGAAGATGAAAGAAGATCCTGTATGGGGCAGTGAGCTATAGCTAGCTAGCTAGACAAGACTATAAGAGCCTGGGGTGGGTGGGGTTTGCGGAAGGGAGAGACCTCAGCCATCCCCTCTTGTCAGGAGAGAGCTGCCAACCAAGAAGATCTTACCTCTGTCTGTCCCACCTATTTTTTTTTATAGAACTGTCTTGAAGGAATGTAGCTTATATAGGAAGATATCATCTTGCCTCACTAAAGTGAAATATATCAAGATGTGCTTGATAAATTCAAGAAAGGCACAGAAGCCCTTCTGCCAGATCTATGGTTGAGGCCGGCACACGGAAGAAGATCTGGACCCCCCCTTGCCATTAAGCCTTATGGGGGCTATTGAGGATGGATTAAAGGGAGAGATCAGCCCCTCTGTCCACCCTGAGGTTTTAAAATAATGATTAGTATGGGTTTTTGGCTGCCAAATGAATGGATGATTTTAATTGATTGGCTAGTTTGATTGAAATTGTTATTTATTTTGTTGGGGTTTTTATGTATTGGGGTTTTATCTTGTTAGCTGCCATGAGCCCTTGTGGGGATGGCAGGATCTAAATGCAATTAATGTTGTTGTTGTTAGGTGCGAAGTCGTGTCCGACCCATCGCGACCCCATGGACAATGATCCTCCAGGCCTTCCTGTCCTCTACCATTCCCTGGAGTCCATTTAAGTTTGCCCCTACTGCTTCAGTGACTCCATCCATCCACCTCATTCTCTGTCGTCCCCTTCTTCTTTGGCCTTCGATCACTCCTAGCATTAGGCTCTTAATGCAATTAATAAATAAATGCAATTAATAAATAAAAATAAATAAATAAAAAGTCATGAGGACATAGGTTGGCTGTAAATTGTGAATGTAAATTGAGAGCCAGTTTGGTATAGCGGTTAGGAGTGGCAGCCTCTGGTCTGGAGAACTGGGTTTGATTCTCCGCTCCTCCTCCACATGTAGCCAGCTGGGTGACCTTGGGCCACTCACAGCTCTCTCAGCCCCACCTACCTCACAGGATGTCTGTTGTGGAGAGAGGAAGAGAAGGCGGGGAGAGGAAAGGGAAGGCGAGGAAGCTGCTTTGAGCCTCTTTCGGGAAGAGAAAAGTGGCATATAAGAACCAACTCTTCTTCTTCTTTTATTACTTGTGATCAACATGGCACAGAAGCTATGAGCACAAGAGAAGAAGAGCAGAGGCTGAGCCACAGTGTCTCTGATATGTAATCTTTCCAATCTTCCAGTCTGACTTGTCAGGGATCCTGATCTGGAGCTTTGTCAACACCCCACTAACCCACAGACACCGACAAGATAAAAGTTTCTGAAGCTGTGCCGAAGCCTTTATGGCCATGGCGATGGAGAACATGGATTATGTAAAACTTTAAGTGTATCCCCAGTGACAAGCATGCCAATTGTTTCCTTCTCTTGAGCGTGTGCAGCTCCTTTATTCCTTTGGACTTTTTGACATCTTTTCTCGAGCTGATGATTCACCAGAGAGCTACCTTACGGTTTGGGGGGAGGGGAATTAAAAAGGAAGATGTGTTGTTCCTTAGAAGCAACGGCTGGTGCCCATGCTTACAGACTTGGCAACCATCAATCAGAAATGGCTTGGAAAGGGAGGGTTTGGATACAGAATGTGGGAACGAGTCGAGAAGAAGAAGAAGAAGAAGAAGAAGAAGAAGAAGAAGAAGAAGAAGAAGAAGAAGAAGAAGAAGAAGAAGAAGAAGAAGAAGAAGAAGAAGAAGAAGAAGAAGAAGAAAAGTTGGTTCTTATATGCCACTTTTCTCTACTCGAAAGAGTCTCAAAGCAGCTTACAATCACCTTCCCTTTCTTCTCCCCACAACAGATGCCCTGTGGGGTAGGTGAGGCTGAGAGAGCCCTGATGTCACTGAAGAAGAAGAGTTGGTTCCTATATGCTGCTTTTCTCTACTTGAAGGAGGCTCAAAGTGGCTTACATTCGCCTTCCCTTTCCTCTCCCCACAACAGTCACCCTGTGAGAGCCCTGATATTACTGCTCGGTCAGAACAGCTTTATCAGTGCTGTGGCAAGCCCAAGAAGCACCATGTCTCAATGAGAAAGGAAGAACCTGCTGTTGAGTTGCAACTGGCTCATGGCGACCGCAGGACTACAGAGTGGTCAAGGCAAGAGATGAGCAGAGGTGGCTTGTCATGTCCTTCCTCCATATCCATGAAGGTTTTATTGGTTCAAAATCTACACAAAACCTAAGTTGGGTTTTGAATGACCAACAGATCCCATGAGTTCATTCCAGACATCCTGCTGTTGTCTGACATCTCACACAACTGTGGATGGCGGTTGCTATCCATCTTTTGATGCCTACAATCCACAATCCTGCTCCACTGACTGCTCCTTTGTGAAGTGTCCATCCTTGGTTCTGGGCTTTTTCATGATGATGTCTCTGAGAAGACTCTCAGTCACGAAGAGTGAAAACCAGATCCACTGAAGATTCCATGTTCTTCCTCAGTAAGCCAAATAGTCCTTTCCCTGGATAATTTTTTAATTGGAGTAACTGTGCTGGAGAAATTCAAGTACTTTAAAGGCTAAAGGTTCTGGTTATTACCTTCAAGGCCATTCACGGTCAGGGTCCAGTGTACCTGAGAGACCGGCTCCCTGCCTTTGCCCCCCCCACCCCCAAAGAGATCTATGCTCTACCACCACCAACCGGCTAATGATCCCTGGCCCTAAAAAAGCCCGCCTGGCCTCGACCAGGGCCAGAGCCTTCTCTTTCCTGGCCTCCACCTGGTGGAACGAGCTCCTGAAGGAGCTAAAAGAGTTCCACAGGGCCTGCAAAAGGGAGCTCTTCCTTCAGGCATTCGGTTGAGACCAGGCGTAACCAATAACATCTGCAGGTCCCCTCCTCCCTCCCTCCCTCCCTCCCTCCCAGAAATCCATTGATGCATTCTGCTCCTGGACCTGTTTGTACTGTTATACCATTTTGTACAGTTACCACTGTTTTAATTATTAGTTAGTAGTATTAATGTTATGGTTATTTATACGTCATGGGTGGTTTTTTGTATAGTTTCTACATTCTATGTAAACCTCCCTGAGCCTCCGGGGAGGGTGGTATATAAATATAATGAATGAATGAATGAATGAATGAATGAATGAATGAATGAATGAATGAATGAATGAATGAATGAATGAAATAACACCCCAGCCCCCATCTGGGATATGTGAGAAAGAAAGTGAATACTGAAGTAATGTGTGACTGTGACACGTGTCCACAGGCTACAGGTGGGTTCTCCACTCTGGGAAAACCATCTCATGGAAGTCAACATTTCGCAGTGAAGCAGATCTTCCTGCCCATGCATGGAGCATCAGAGGTGTCGGAACATCTGTAGACTTTGAAATGGCAAGATGTTTCAGATGTGCTTTACACCAGGGGTAGTCAACCTGTGGTCCTCCAGATGTCCATGGACTACAATTCCCATGAGCCCCTGCCAGCAAATGCTGGCAGGGGCTCATCAGAATTGTAGTCCATGGACATCTGGAGGACCACAGGTTAACTACCCCTGCTTTACACGTCTAAGAGCCTTCTTGCAAATGCCAAACAATGCTTTCCCCTTGCCTCTCTTGCGTGTTAATTCAGACTCAATGCAGATCCCTTCCACCATGAAGGCGGAATCCGTAGCTGTGGACTTGGGTTGAATGTAGAAATGAATGAAAATGCAGACATGAATGAAAAACTAATGAATCCGAACGAGCTTCTCAGAGGAGCGAGACAAAAAGAAAAGAAATCTGCACATTTGTCATGGGGGAGGGTTGCAAACGTTAACAACCAACTTTGTAAGAAGTTCAGTTCACATGGGACTCAAAAGTTAGCAGATTTAAACCTTTCTTCAAATGGCGCATATGTCGGGAAGTTATTTATTATGACAATGGCTCTCGCTACATTTCCCTTGAAATTCATCACCAAGCTCCACTCTCTCTGCGTCTGAAATATGTGACATCTGTACAGAGATAGAGCAGGATGTTAAATCACAGTAATGATAAATACAGGGTGATCACTGAAGGAAGTATATCAATGGAAAATGACTATTTAAAAGCCTGTTCTCATGGGACGCTTATTCAGGTAAGGTTTTTTTTTTTGGGGGGGGGGGTTTGCAAAGAAAATTTTGAACGATAGCTAGACTGCCACAGGAGAAAGAGGGGAAGCGAATGCAAACAAAAGTAGATCTTTCGCAAGTACATTTTGTCTTCCTTTTTCTATAATTATCTGCTCCTCCCGTTTGCAAGAGTTTCACTTGGTTAATCTAAAAGTATAACTGCTTTTTTTTGCCCCCGCAACAGAGGCTCCGGTGCTCACAATCGAGGATTTTATGCGCATGAAAAAGAGAACATGGAACACCTCCTGCATGTGGGAACCATTTTACCTCTCGCTTTTCATATGTTGGAAACGAAAGACATTGTGGTGTCTGTTAACGTCAGATTCCAAAGGGGGAGAGGAGCTCGGACAGTGGTTCTAAACCTTCCTAATGCCGCAACCCTTTAATACAGTTCCTCATGTTGTGGTGACCCCCAACCATAAAACTATGCAAGTGTTCTTTCACAGAAATTAAACCCAAACTGACCAATGGCTTGAAGATCCATTGCTCATGATTGTATATAAATTGTTTTTTCTTTCCAGGGTTTCTCAGTTCAGTTCTGCCTCTTGTCCCACCATACCGATCTCAGTCTTTCCCACTGCTCCAGACAGACGAACGCTCTATCTCGATCTACCCCGCAAGGCTGTTGTGTGGATGGCACCCCCCCCCCCCGGCCAAGCTGCTTGCCCTGATGCGACCCCTATGAAAGGATCAATTCACCCCAAAGGGGTCCCAACCCCCAGGTTGAGAACCACTGGGCTAGAGAGAGTTAGAGTGACAGAGATCAGGAACTGCGCATCACTTCCTTTCTACTGCTCCGATGCTATCCCTTTGATGCGTAGATTTTGACTCTTTTTCCCCTCCCACTACCACCTTCTCTCGTTTTCTCTCCATCTTTCCGTCATGCAGGCAGGAAATGCTTTCCTCACCTGGATAACCCAGGCTAACCTGATCTCATCAGATCTCAGAAGCTTAGAAGGGTCAGCCCTGGCTAGCGGGATCTACTGGGCCCGCCAGAACCCCCTTCGTATCAGACATGCCCACTGAATACATCGCAGGGCAATCCTCCATCTGACAACCTGTCCAGCTACGGTTAAAGGGTCAAATCGTTAATGGGTTAATGGTTAAATGTTTTAAAATGTTGTCGGAATCTATTGCGTGTTCTGGGTGTTCTGGGGAGAGGAAAGGGAAGGCGAATGTAGGCTGCTTTGAGAATCCTTCAGGTAGAGAAAAGGGCATATAAGAACCAACTCTTCTTCTTCTTCAGTAATATCAGGGCCCCCTCAGCCTCACCTCCCTCAACAGGTGTCTGTTGAGGGGAGGGGAAAGGGAAGGCGAATGGAAGCTGCTTTGAGACTCCTGGTAGAGAAAAGCAGCATATAAGAACCAACTCTTCTTCTTCTTCTTCTTATATTTGTTAAGCATTGATTGGGTGATATGACTGCATGTAGTCATGTTGACCCCCTCCCCAAATGGCCAGTGGTGCATCTGGGTGGGGTTGGGAAGGGGAGGGGCCCGGGTTGGGTGTGTCCGCAGCTGTGCTTCCCTGCAATATTCTGCACAATCACACCACTTGTGGGGCTTCTCGAAGCCTGAAGACTGTTTCAGGGGTTTCTCAATGGTTAAAAAGTTGAGAAAGGCAGCTCTAATGGGAGTCATTTGAGCTGTGGAGGCAGAGAGAGGGCAGCGCAATTACTTTCTTTATGCTTTTGTATTTGTGATTCAGGGTGGTGACCTCCAGCTCCTCCTCGGCTATTGTCTTCTCCCCCTGAACCGTTTCCCCGAGGCCGTCTGACAGGGAACAAACAACTGACGACTGCCTATAAAATTACAGCAGTACAGACGGATGATTTTTATATTAAAAGACCACAGGTCCCAATGGGGCCAATGAACAGGGGCAGAGAGACTGTATGCCCTCTCTTGTGTCAAATGTTGCCTGTAGAGCCCGGCCGGCCACCCTTAACATTAAAGTGACTTATCCACTGTCTCGAAAGAAGGGCTTGAGGGCAACAGCATGTAAATAGAGTAGAATTATGCAGTCACCCTGGCCTGTTTGCTTGGACCTCCAGTGACATACAGCCTTAAAGTGACCAGATTTTAACATTGGTAAAGTGGGACACCATTGACCGGGGGAGGGGGGAGGTTCTTGATTAGAATTTGGTCTATATGGAGCAGCAAAAAAGTTTCATAGAATGCAAAAATAGCATTGTAATATATATATTTAGATTTCAACATAAGTGCAATTTGCCAGATGTCCCTCCAAAACTGGGACAATCTGCTCGCCTTACCTTAATGGGTGAGAAGGGGCAAGCAGCCCTCCCAGCAGAGAGACCTTGGTGCAGTGGTAGAGCACCTGTTTTGCATGCAGGAAGTCCAGGGTTCAATCCCTGACATCCCCAGTTAAAGGCCCAGGAAGCAGGTGATGTGAAAGATCTCCCCTGGAAACCTTGGAGAGCCCTTTGCCAGTCTGAGCACACATTATTGGCTTTGATGGACCCACATTCCAATTCCTTAGAAAGCAGGTTCCTTTGTTCCCTGCAGCCCTTTGCATTCCTTTTGCAAGAAAAGAAGCTAGAATCATAGAATCATAGACTCACAGAGTGGGTAGGTACCTCCTGGGTCATCTAGTCCAACCCCCTGCACTATGCAGGACACTCACAACCCTATCGCTCATCCACTGTCACCTGCCACCCCCTTGGACCTTCACAGAATCAGCCTCTCCGTCAGATGGCTCTCCAGCCTCTGTTTAAAAATCTCCAAAGATGGAGAACCCACCACCTCCCGAGGAAGCCTATTCCACTGAGAAACCGCTCTGTCAGGAACTTCTTCCGGAGGTTTAGACGGAACAGGGCAGAGAACAGGAAGGGGGGGAACAGGAAGGGTGGGGGTCGGTTCAATGGCTTTTCAGACTTTCTTTGGCTGACTGTCGACAGTTTCGGAGGGCCTGGAAGGCACAGCTGTTCTGCCAGGAAGTTGAGCCGAGAAGCCTAAGAAGCCCACCCACAGAATACTGACTTGCCCACAATCTAACCGTCCTCAGTAAAGATCTTTTTAAAAAAGAGGTTGTATTTAAAATAACATCGATGTTTATATATATATATTGTTGCGTGAGGTCAGAAAGGTGGCGTCCCCTCGGCTTACCGTGCTGGTTCTTCGAGGAAAAGAGGCAAATGTTCTCTCCGCTTCATTGCTTTCAGAAACAAAACTATCTCCTGGCAGGACCGCTTTTCCTTGACCCGAGGTTTCATTGCCTTGTCGCCCGAGCGAGGTACCGGTATCTAGAGGCAACATTTTCTCCTGCAGCTGCCCACTGGCGGCTGTGTCCTCACTTCTCAAGCTCTCGAGGTCCGTGTCCTGAGCTGGTTTTTGGACTGGAGGGCTGATTTCCCAGCTCTCGGGAGCTTTCCTCTGAAGACATAAATCGTCCAGGCTTCTCCCACCGGAGCCCAGGCTGCTCTTCAACTTGGCGGCTCGGAAGGCCTGCAGGCTCACGGGGTCCAGCACCCGGAAGGTCACTTCGTTCAGGAACTGGGAGAACTTGAGTTTGGCTTCGATTTTCTCTTCCACAACGGACGAGCTGGACGAGCCCTGGCTGACCATGCTGAGGTTGGAGGTGGACGAGCTGCTTCTGGTCTGCGCCGCCTTTTGCTGCTGCAGGGTCCACCCGGCGTTCCCGGCTCTGTCTGGGTAGAGCGACGAGAGCTCTGATCGAGGGCCTTTCTCTCCCCATTTCTGGCTTTGCTTCAGTCGCCGGTATTGGTAGGCTTCGTCCTTCTTCATGCTTTGAGCAAAGCTTTTATTATCCGAGCCGGGGCTGCTTTGCAGCTCATAACTGTCCTCGCTGGAGGTGCAGGGTTTGGAATAGCTGTCCATGGCCAGGATGCTCGAACGCCTCCTCTCCTGGGTGCTCCTTCTCTCAGAGCCGAAGAGGTATCCACCGCCGCGGCATGATTGTCCTTCGGCCATCCCGATAGGCCCTGCTTGTTTCGGGAGGTTCTCTTGTACTCTTGTCTCTGGCTTGCTGAGTGGCGGTGGAGACCCCTTGGGGCTTGAGGGGTGACAGAGGCCTTCCTTGTCGTTTCACGCCTCACCAAGGAAGCAATTGTTCACCGAGCACCAGCCTCCACTTTTTCTCATCCATGGAAAAGAGCAGGTCGCACTGCAAAACGCGTCTCCTTCTCTGGTCCGGTTCCCTGACTTCCCAAAAGCCACACGGATGTGTGAGTCCCGAGTTACAATAACCGGGTCGATGATGAATTTGCATGGTTTTAATCAGTTGCGCTAATTAGCCGAATCCATAATGCTTGCGTATCCTTTCCGGGTTGTTTTTTCTTTCTTTCCTTCCCTGCAGGGTGCCGAGAAACGTGGGCTGGCATCGATCTCTACGAGCATCTGATCCAGGCCTGCTCGTTGAACTGTGAACCGGCCCCGTGTGCCGTGAATCAATTCACACTAAGTGAGCTCTCGAGTGGCTCCGATGCAAGCGGGGCTTTTTTAAAAAATCAGATAATACCGAAGGTCATGTTATGACTTGACATGTCCTGCTCTTGTTAATGTTCCATTAGGGTGGGGAAAAACCTCCAGGAAATCTATAAGGATCCATCCATCCGGAGAAAAAGAGGCGCGGGGCACGATCCCTGTGTGCCGTGGAGCCGTGCTCACGTGTAAAGTCTATTTCTTCTTTTGCATATGCAAAGGTAACGGAAGTGCACGCTCTGGGGCCTGACCTGGGCCTATTCTGCACGCAATAGATAATGCACTTTCAATGCACTTTAGAAGTAGATTTTCCTGTTCCGCACAGGAAAATCCAGCTGTCAAAGCACATTGAAAGTGCATTATCCTATGTGTGTGGAATGGGCCCAGGGATAGCCCAGGATAGGCCATTCCCAAGCTAAGCAGGAGTGTCCCTGACTAGTATTTGGATGGGAGACCACCAAGAGAGCCCAGGATGGCTACACATAAGTAGGCAATAGCAAACCACCTCTTTTTATCTCTTGCAACATCATAGGATTTTCCCCGAACTCTAAGGTTAACCTCTAGAGTTCAGACTGAATCCTAGATTGTTGTGTTGACATGACATGACTTCCACAGCCGAGCCACAGACGTTGCAAAAGGACAACCAACAGAAGGTTTTATTTATTTACACTTACCAGGTGATCATAATAGTAATGAGAACTATGTATGGAGTCATAGAATCCAGGAGCTGGAAGAGGCCATAAAGGCCATCTAGCCCAACCCTCTGCTCAATGCAACATCAGCCTAAAGCATCCAGGATAAGGACCTGTCCAGTTGCTGCTTGAAGACTGTCAGTGAGGGGGAGATCATCACCAGCACCTTAGGTAGCCAATTCCACTGCTGACCTGTTGTGACTGTGAAAAATGTTTTCCTGATATCTAGCTGGTACCTATGACTGCAGGTCCTAAGCTGCCAACGGGAACCTCTCCCTGCTCCCCTCTAAGTGACTTCCTTTCAAATACTTCAAGAGAGCCATCCTGTCCCTTCTCAACCTTCTCTTCTCCAGGCTGAATATTCCCAAGCCCCTCAGCCTTTCCTTGTAGGGCTTGGTCCCCAGGCCCCGGATCATCCTTGTTGCTCTCCTCTGTACCCTTTGAACAGAGGCCTCCAGAACTGCACACAGTCCTCCAGGTGGGGTCTGACCAACGCAGAATGCAGTGGGACTATGACACCTTCCGATTTCAAGGCGATGCCTCTGCTTGATACAGCCTGAGACTGCGTGCGCCTTTGCATTTGACAATAGACTGCTACACTGTCGAAGAAGGCATGCAAAACCAACCAACAACCCCCCCCACACACACACACTGATAAATAAAACAGTCCTTGAAGTGTTATAATAATACTTTACTGCTCAAAATCTTCTTTCTCTAAGAAATGGATATCGTCTTTGGAAGCCAAAGCCTCCCACAATATGTGCCGACGCTTCTAAAGCTTTAGCTTTCTAGACAAAAAGGGACTTTTTCTACAGGAGATCGTCACGCATAATGTGAGAACCGAACTGTTGTTCCATTGTGATTAAGAAAGCCTTCGAGGGGCCCAGCGGTGCCGATTTAGGAAACGCAGGAGAGCCATTCTCTTGGAACGGCTTCGCAAGGGAGTCTGGGCTTAGCCTTGTCTTCAGACCTTTCCCTTGCTATCCTCCTTTCCTTCCACAACAGGAATCAAAATGGCTTTCAATGAATTTTTTTAAAATGTTGCTAGTAGGGATGCCAGCCTCCTGTTGGGACCTGGGGATCCCCTGGAATTATAGCTCCTCTCTAAACTACAGAGGAAAGGGCTGCTTGGGAGGGTGGGCTCGATGAGTAATGAAAGATGCACATATTCTGCCGGGGTCACAGGAACAGGCCAAAGAAACACCTTTGTGTAATGCTTCTGTCTCATTCAGAGTACTTCATCATCATCATCATCATCATCATCATCATCATCATCATCATCATCATCATCATCATCATCATCATCATCATCATCATCATCATCTCTCTCTCTCTCTCTCTCTCTCTCTCTCTCTCTCTCTCTCTGGCAAGGCTTACAGATGAACATTGACAGGACATTTTAAGAGGGTCTGTCCCAAACCTTGACTTGGGCAGCAATGCCTTGGCTAACAGACAAGAGGCACAAAACCCACACTGACTAGGGAAGCCCGTGGAGCTACATAAACGGATTCCACAGGAAAATATTGTTCCAAAATGGATTGCAGTAAAGTTAACATTTCTTCATTTACCTTTATAATTAATAGTTTTGTTAGATTTTGTTTTAAGATGTGGCACTCTTTAGGCACTGGGCACGCTCATGCAGCCCCCATGTGCCTCAGGCGACCCGAAAAATGGTGGGAAGCAACCCACTACTTAAGCTCACAGATCCACAATTCTTTCAGAGCTGAGTTATTTATAAATAAATATTAAAAAATGGTGAAGTGGAGGTTTTAGCAGAAAGAGAATTGATCTCAAATACTGTGTTTGTGTGTGTGTGTGTGTGGGGGGTAGCCCTTTAAATTCTGGCCCAGGGATGTACCTGTGGGCTTTTAAAATTCACACCCAATTTTAATTCCTCTATTGCAGGGGTAGTCAAACTGCGGCCCTCCAGATGTCCATGGACTACAATTCCCATGAGCACCTGCCAGAAAACGCTGGCAGGGGCTCATGGGAATTGTAGTCCATGGACATCTGGAGGTCCGCAGTCTGACAACTTCTGCTCTATTCCTTTTACACTTGTGAATACCCATCGACTTTCAGCCGGAGGATTTCTTTATGCATTTGTTCAAACGTCACTGACCCACTCAGAGACGCTCACGGAATCAATCAGAAAAGCATAAAACGCATCATTAAAAAGCCGGCCAATAAAAGCTTAGAGCATCAGACGTCTAGCGACTTTTTTAAAAGCTTGCAACATTCGTCCATCTGGAAGCAAAGGGTTAAAAACCTGAGGAGTGGGGAGAGAAACATGTTGGGCTGGCACTGGAAGGAGAATAGGGGAGGGGTGTGCTGTCAGGGTCTGCCCAGTTGTCAGCCTCCTGCCAGGATCCTGTTGGTGTCAGCTGTCATTGTCCCCTGTCACTCTGTGTATTGTCATCTGTCTGTGAGGAACGGGCCTGGGAAAGTTAACCGATGGTAACTGTTTTTGTGGCTTTGCATGGCTTGCTTTTTTGTGTAGCCTAATTGCCAATTTTCTCTTGGGAGGATGGGGCTGTGGGAGAAGGGAGCTTGGATGTTATAATTGAGGCTGGCCTTGAGTCAGCCTTGCATGATTGATGCCACGTGTACCTGGGTGCAGGACTACTTTGCACGCTTTCCCTGGGAGACAGGGGGAAGCCCACCTGTTGTCAGCTGGGAGTGGGGTTTCGGGAGTTATAGTGACCAGTGTATTGCCTATCAAATCAGTTTCAACAAGAATAAACATGAGCTGCTTTTGCTGCCAAGGCCGAGTGTGTTCAGTGGGAAAGTCGATGGGGGGTCTGACAGGCACCGGGTGAGCCTCAACAGGAAGGGCTTTTGCAAGATGCTCCAGCCTCTGCAATGTCACTTCCTCTTCTTCTACCATTCCCTGATTTTTTCTTGGGTTTTCAGTGGGATTCCTCAACAGTTTAAATGTCCCTAAAATGTTATGGCAGGGATTCCCACCCAGGGGTCCATGGATCCCCCAAGGGTCCGAGGGAACTTTGAAGGGGGTTTATGGCCTTTCACCTCCTGCTGTAATGGACTTGGTCACAAGCTAGAGAACCAGCCACTTTCATTGCTCCCCCTCCTCACATGCATGAGTGAATTCTCTCATGGTTTCTGTGCCTGGGAGGGGGCGGAGCCTGCATGCCTACTCCCATCTTAAACCGCCTCCTGTCTCCCCCTCCTGAGTCCTCCTCGAGCCGACCTGTTAACGTGAGTGGTGATGCCCCTTCCGGTGACATGACGCTTCAGGGGACATTGCAAAGAGGCGTGGCCAGCTGACATCACTTCCGGGGCACCTCAAAGCCTGAAAAGACATTTCAGGGGCTCTTCCATGGTCCAAAGGTCGAAAAAGGCTGCATTAGGGTCTCCCTCCTAGTTAGAGAGATGCTAAATCCTACAGACTTGAGCAAAATTGCTGAAACGCCAAAGAGATCCACAGGGTCCCAGAGAGTACAGTTCTTATTTCACACCTAGAAGGATCTTGTACTGGGTCTTTAGAACACTAGTCACAAATGTCCTTATGGACTGAATGCCTCAAGACAGGCAGCAAAAAGTACCTCGCATTGCCAATTAGTATTCAGTGTGTGTAGCTTGATATCACTGAGGTCTTAGAATGATGTATTGGAGGGTGGCACCTCTAGTAAATATATTACTAGCTGTAGGGCTGGAGGGCATGTAAAGATTTTTGGCAAAGGTTAATTGGAGCTTATTTTATGTGCCAAGTGGCATTTTCAAAATCTCTTACGCATATACCTTCAGGTTGAGAATGGAGGTGGAACGAAACGGAAGCTCCTTCCCTAAAGATTAATGGATTCAGAGGAATAACTCTGCAGAATAACTCTGCAGACCCCCTAGATCTGATGGTGGGTAGGTTTTGTTGTGGAATTATTATATCTCTTGCTTTCAAATTACAGGAAAGGAGGTTCCACTTAAATATGAGAAAGCCTTTTCTGACAGTGAGGGAAAAGTCTGCCTCAGAGGATGGTGGAGTCACCTTCGTTGGACGTTTGTAGGAGGAGACTGGATGAGAACCTGTCAGGAGAGTGTGATGTTTAAGACCCTGAAAAGGAGTCTGTGTGGGGGTGGGGTGGGGGCTGGACTAGATGACCCTCTATGGTCTCTTCCAGCTCTATGTGAATCTGACTCAGACAGAAGGGGATTTCCACCTCCCTCCAGTTGTGCTCCTGTTTAATTTTTTCAAAAGAAAAGGAAAAAAAAAAGGGGGGGGGAGGAGAAGCAATCTGTTTGCCCGAGAATAGTGTCTTAAGCAAATGAAATCTCCTGTAGCAATCCGGAAGCCGCTGCAGTCGAGGTTGTTATGACAACCGAAAGTTTCCGACAGAAGAGCTGGGGAAGATGTGTTCATTATTGTGGCCCGAGCTGTTATACACTGTCTGTTGTCGCAGTTCGCCATAACCTTTCCCCCCTCTCTTTCTGAGCACAAAGGGTGCGTGTGTCACTCGGATGGGTTAGATCTGTGAGGCTGACACCCCCATTGCTGAGAGCTTTGATGGCAGGACACCCCTGGCTGCCACACGGCCTCCTGAGGAACATTATCAGCTGGGCGTGCTGGGTTGCCACTGTTAATCTCACTTAGCTTTTATTTTATTTTATTTTTTTTAACTGGCAAAACGCCTCATGTTGCGATGGGTGGGGGAGTGCTGAGCTGAAAAGCTAGTATATCGTGTGGCTCCATCAGGGAGTTAATAGGCCTCTGTTTTGCCCACAAAAATATCATTTACTCCCCTACAGGTAGAGTTTCTAGCAGGGAAGGCTAGGCCAACCACTGCTAGGAATAGGATAACATTTCCCTCAGCCCCTAACAACATCACTGAATGCAGGGATCTCTCTTTTCCCCATTGGTGACCAACAACACACTGTAATGTACAGTATTGGGGAGGTCACCGCAGCCATTGATAATCAAGATGGCTCCTACACATCTTCGCTCAGTTTGTTTTATACGTGAAACTTAAGCCTCATTGGTACAGTGTGTATCTGGACTCTGTCCTTTCAGTTAACTTGTTGAGGGCTTTCCTGCACTTAAAAATTCACCACACGGGTGAGAAGGCTATGACAGAAACTCTCCCCTTAGCATGTTTGTTCACAACGTGTGAGATTTCCTCCCCCCCCCCTCCTGTTTTCTGTTTTGCTATTAAGACGTGCTCTTTCATGTATGCCCTGGGATGAATTCTGAAACGGCCCAGCCCAGGCACACTTTATCAAAAGACTAGCACCAAAGCCCATTTAAAAAATGGGCTTTGAAAGGGGTCTAAGGGGTCAGGGGAAGGCCCTCCCAGCGCCAGTGTCCCAGCACCAGTGTCCCAGCGCCACCTCTCTCCTCATGGGCAAAAACAGAAGCCGCAGCCACAAGGCTTCTAGCAGGCAAGGAGGAAGGGTGGGAGCTGGAGGGGGAGGGCCAATCAGGGTGCGTCCAGCTTTGCGAGCTGCGCCCTGATTAGCCGTATTCCATCTCGGACAGCCAGGACACTCTCCACCCCCAGGGCTGTTTCACAAATATTAAGAGGGAACAATGGATAAGGATGACTAAACTAGGCATAACGCTGAGAGATCCAAGAACTTAACAGAAAGGTGGGAGGAGGAAAGGCTGGTTGAGGGCTTTGATAGGTTTGGGAAATTCCTGGACAATTCCTACCCTACAGGATTACCATAAATCACCGGTGACTTGGCAGCACTTTGTACCACCACTTAACCTGTAGAATTAGGGAAACATGTGCCAGAAGCAATTTATTCTCCATTAATATAGACTGATATCTTGATAACAGGTAAAAGAAAAATGGACTATTACTCACCAGTTTTGATATATCCCTTCAGCACATTGTTGTTTTAACGATGCTTTATTCATTCCCCTGTTATTTCCTGTTCACACACGGACAAGTGAGACTGCAACTGCTACTTACTCCTGGGAGGCTCTCACAAGGGGACTGAGGGCTAAACCCTGGCCAAGTTGATGACAATGAGACTAAACCATTTTAGTGCATGCAGAATAGTATGGGTGAGTTGAACGAGTGGGAGAAACCACGGAACAGTTGAAATGACAACCTTGTGGTCTGGAGCATTTGCTGAGCTCCTCTTCAGAAAGAGCCCAAAGTACAGTGGATTTGATGGAAAAGGACCAGGCTTGTCTGTTGCCAAAGTGGGTGGGTTCACCGGGCTGTCAAAGGGAGCCCCATAACATGCCAATTGGAAGACGTGCAATTCTGCATGTCAGTGAACATTTTTGCTTTGAATGGATGAGCCCTTTGAGCCAAGCCATACGTAGCAATTTGAATCTCCCCTGCCGCTTTTGGCTTGGCTCTCTGCCTCAATTCCCCAGGAGCTGCTTAAACGTTGGATTGTTCTGCCAAATGGGGGGGGGGCATGTCAGATCTCACCACGAGAAGGTGCACGTTGGGAGGACATGGTGACCAAGTAGAAAAGGGCCGATAAGAGTCACCTTTGCCATTCTTATCTTAAAGAAAAATAACAGCCTGGAACCGTAACTAGAGACAAATTAGTCTTCTTGGCAGGTGCTTAATGCAAAGCAGCTGGGAAACTGGCCCTCTGGGCTGGACAGAGTTCAGGAGGTGCCCTGGAAGACATAGCCACAGTTTGTAGCATGGTGGCTGTGAGAATCAATCCACTGAGGTTCTGAATGAGATCCCCATTCATAAACAACTTTTTGCTTTACTTCCCATGCCAATAAGTGGGAAGTTGTCTGTTTCTGTGAACATGCCCCAGGACTGTTTATATGGCTTTCTGTGGGCACTAGAAAGTTGATTGTGGGGTATCGGGGAGGTTTATTGGTAGCAGCTGGGAGTTGTTACCTGGAAAAGGATGTTTGATAAATGAATTATTCCAGGACAGATAGGGGCTGATAAGTATGGGGTGGGATTTATTCTGTCTGTCTGTATGTATATGATGCTACTCCCAGGACTGCCAGCTCATGATGGCTTCCAATATCTATGCAAATACAATAAAATATAAATCAAACCGAACAAAACATTAAAAATACATAATAAAAGCCTATTAAAAATCAGCAGCAATCCAAGTACTTCTATAGCTCATTAACAGCCAGTCTTTGTTAAGGATACTCTCTGTCTAATCTTTGTCGTGTCCTAAGAACTGATAACTCAAGGGCCCCTATTTTCCCCACATGGATATAAATCTTGTGCAATCTCAGATCAACGAAGCCCAAAAGTTTACACCTCTGTAAGGCATTGCAGCAAGGCCTGGCTTGCATGACCGAAACATGGCTGGAAGAAAATGACATGTGCTCCACCAAGCGAGGAGGCATGGCCATTATTTTCTATGAGTCCCTCAAATTCTGCAGACGTCCAGTGCAAACTAGAGCCTCTTGGGGTGCAGAGTGGTAAGGCAGCAGATATGCAGTCTGAAAGCTCTGCCCATGAGGCTGGGAGTTCGATCCCAGCAGGTGGCTCAATCTTGACTCAGCCTTCCATCCTTCCGAGGTCGGTAAAATGAGTACCCAGCTTGCTGGGGGTTAAACGGTCATGACTGGGGAAGGCACTGGCAAACCACCCCGTATTGAGTCTGCCATGAAAACGCTAGAGGGTGTCACCCCAAGGGTCAGACATGACTCGGTGCTTGCACAGGGGATACCTTTACCTTTTACCAGTGCAAACTATCACTGGCATTGACAGTATATTCCTTCCATTAGAGACTAGGATAGATCAGGCATTCTGCTTGTCTACTGGCCACCTACTATCCCAATGGACATTGTCTATGAGTTGGCAGAACCATTGTCAGATGTGATGCTGGAAACTCCTAGACTGATTGTCCTGGGGGCTTCAACATTCATGCTGAGGACACCTGGCTGGGTCTGTTCCAGGATTTTATAACTTCTTTGACAGCCTTGGGTCTCTCCCAACTGGTCCAACACAGGAAAGAGCTCACACCTAAATAAATAAGATAAAATAATTTCAAGCAGCAGTCCCAAACTGTACGTAAACCTGACTCAGCCCACACGTGTTGGATAATGCAATTTCAATGTGCTTCTGCAGTTGGGCTTTTCCTGTGCGAAACAGAAAAATTTACTTCTAAAGTGCATGGAGAGAGCATTATCCAATGTGTGCGGAATGAGTGAAGGTTTAAAATAGGCCTCTGTGTTCAGAATGAGGACAGCCCTCTGCCATCACCATCCTCATCCTGTTGGAACTGATTTATTCACCCCCATCAGTTCCATTACTGACTTTATGCTGGATGCTGTTGTGCCTGATGAGGAGGGAGGGAAGAGATAAAACTTGGTTCCGTCGGCTCCCTGCTGCTGCTTCTCAAATCCTTGAATAATCTCACCCTAGCTGTTTCCCTTAGATATCAAAAAGCATGCTCGACAAGACTGGATCTCTCAGAAGAATCCCCATGGAAAGAGAAGGAGGGTCTTAACCCACTTTGTGAGACTGTCCTGTGAGACAATAGCAGGGTCACTGCTGCCCTTCCCCAGAATCAGGGCTGATGGTATCAAAACCCAGAAGAGATACAGGAGAATCACAAGGGTTACTGTCCTTCTGTCTCTCTTCTGAAAAAAGGTTGGGGGAGCTTGGTCTGTTGGTCTAGAAAGGAGATGACTGAGAGGGGATCTGATCACCATCTTCAAGTATTTAAAAGGTTTCCATATAGAGGACGGAGCAGAGTTGTTCTCTCTTGCCCCAAAGGGACAGACCAGAATGAATGGGATGAAATTAATTCAAAAGAAATGCCATCTAAAAATCCGGAAGAAGTTCCTGACAGTTAGAGCGGTTTCTCAGTGGATCGGGCTTCCTCAAGAGGTGGTGGGTTCTCCATCTTTGGAGATTTTTAAACAGAGGCTACATAGCCATCTGATGGAGAGGCTGATCCTGTGAAGGCTCAAGGGGGTGGCAGGTTACAGTAGATGAGCAATTGGGATGTGAGTGTCCTGCATAATGCAGGGGGTTGGACTAGATTACCCATGAGGTCTCTATCAACTCTATGATTCTATGATTCTATGATTCTTCCATGCACTCTCAAAGCAATTTCTTTCCCATTTTCCAGCTGGGAGTCAGACTGAAGTGGATGCAGTTCCTCTTTCTTGTTTTTTTATGTCGAAGCACCTGAAGTTGGCACTCCACTCAGACAGCCTACCTAACTAAAGATGGAAGGCGAGACCCAGGTTTAGAATTCCCTAATTTGACAGGAAGCTTCTTAAATAAAGGTCTTGCTACCTTCCTTTAAGGGCTGATTGCATTCATCCGTCATGCAGAGAAGCGTTCCTGATCACACGGTAAAATTCAATAGCCACCTTCTACGGGCTGACATTACCCAAGATGGATAGGCGCCTTGTGTGCATGGAATGGAACAAACAGCACCATGCACTTTGTCCGCATCCCCGGCTGTCATCAGCTAATAAAATTGGACAAGAGGAGGCTCTCAACATTTCTGGTTCAAACTGTTCCTAAAGAAGCATCCAAATCAGAATGAATGGGACGAGCTGCTCTCGTTTGAACTAATCACGGAGGGGGAAGGGTTTTTGACACTACCTCTAAGATTACTTTTGAACCATATGGTTGAGGCCAGGGCAGAGCCCGGGTTCCATCCAAGATCCCTCATCCATCGGCCAGTCTTGCTCTCCTCTCTCTCTTACAGGATTAACGCCCGGCCTCTCTCTGAACAAGCGGGGAAAGTGGGGAAAGTTATAGAATAGAATGCCATCTTGTATTGTAATAATGGGATTTTATGTGATTTTACTGTGATTTTATATTTTATTGTGAACCGCCGGGAGACCTTTTGGCGAACGACGGTATATAAATCCAATTACAAATAAATAAATAAATAGCCGAAACCTGTGCTGATTGTCCAGTGCCAGATCAGATGCATTCAATGGGAGACAGAATCCATATGGGTCACAGTACAGATGTAGCTCTGTTCTACTCCAATGGGCTTTCAGGGTCCGTATTGTCTACTCTGAATGGTAGCAGGTCTCCAGAGATTCAGGATTTCACTTTTCTGTCTAATCCTTTCAATTGGTGATGCCGGGAATTGAGCCTTGAGCCTCCATAAAAAGGAACAGGTCTGACAATGATCAAGGAAGCTGTTTTGCCTGATCCTCCCTTCTCACTTCAGCCAGTCAGGGTATGCGGGACTTTGTTCAGAGGGTTTTGGTGGCCCAGTAAAGGGGGAAGGAAGAAGTGAGTAAGATCCACTAGTATGTACTCCTTAACCTTTAGGGTTGCCAGGCACCTCCTGGCAACTGGCAGAGGACTTAGCAGAGAAAGGAAAGCCTCTGCCAAGTCACTGGCATCACACAGGAAGTGACATCATAATGTTGCAACATCATTGTGACACTCCAGTATTTGGGCAAAAACTCTATGGTACAAATGGCTGCTTTTTTCTTTGCCTCAAACCCAGAACATCCCCTGATGTTGCTGGCACAATGACATCATTTCCTGTGTGAGGCCGATGGTGTGGCCTGGAGCCGCCTTCTTTTTCCTGCTAAGTCCCCTTGCCCGCTGATTGGCGGCTGGGGCAGGGATTCCTGCCTCCACAGGTGGTCTGGCACCCCAATTCCACTTATTCTTCCATAAGATTCCCCCTAAATGAAACGGATCATGCGGAAATTGCTACTGATTTGAATTTTTCTAGCTTGGTCTGAACATCTGGCAAGACTGCTCGGCATGCACTAATAATGCATTATGCATGTGAGCGCAATGCACACCACAAAGATGACAGCTGGTTGTCTGCCATTAGGAATCCTTAGAAGCCTTTTATCTGCAGCAAAGCCTCCTGTAGCTTATTCACAGCTTACGTGGGATCTTGTGGTTCTAAGGTATAAGAGACTCCTCCTCCCGCCCTCTCAAAAACAATCTTGGCAGTCAACCGAACGAACAAGGAGAACTTTTCAAAGTTCCAGTCAAGTGCTTCCTTTTGAGAGCACAGCAGTATACCTGGGTGGGGAATGAAGTGGGACTGTGCCCCACAGCCAACGAACATACACCACTGCGTTCCACCGAGTCAGACCCTTGGGCTCTCAAGGTCAGCACGGTCTCCTCTGAATGCGGGTGACTCTCCACTGTCTTGGCTCTATTCCTTCACATTGTTTACTGACATAGCTAAATTTAACTGGAGATGCTAAGGATCAAACCTGAGGCCTCCTGCATGCAAAACAGATCCTCAGAGTTGGGGCTTTTGGACTTGGCTTCAATCCCTATGCTGAAGCAGTGCACCCAAAGTTAAAAGTCATTGCAACGAAAATACATTGCAAGCCCCTATGGCTGGCTCAAGCAGACTACATGCCCACACACTTGCGGATGGAGAGAGCAGAGAACCTAATGGAGTCTGCTCCTTGCTTCAGAGCACACACTGATCTGCTCTTCCTGGAGCCCACCTTAAACAGAGGAGTCTTTCAGACTATATACTGTCCCCACCCACCCACCCCCGCAGCTCATGGCTTCAGTTCCCAGCACTGGCCACCCAGCAACATTAGTCAGCGCACAGGCGCGGCTCAGCTGCTTAAACAACAGCCCTTCAGAGCTGAATTCAGATTACTTGCTGATGGTAATTCCAACAATTGGGGACTATCCAAGGGAAAGGATAGGATTGCCAGTCTCCAGCTGGTGATTGGAGATCTCCTGATCAAAGAGCTTGGAGGAAATAGCTGCTTTGGAATGTAGATATTATACCCCATTGAGATCCCTCCCCGCCACAAACCCTGAACTCCCCAGGAGCCATTCCCCAAATCTTCAGGAATTTCACAACCCAGAGCTGGCAGTCCTATACTTCCTTCCTACTGCATCCTTCAGAATTCAGGCCCATGGTGGAGACAGTGGGCAAGGAACCTTCTCTCAAAAGAGACTCTCCAGACTAGAATGCTAGTCCCCTCTGAATACATTTCCAATGATGCGCTCTCTTTCTTTTGCAGAGCCGTTAAAGAAACAGGGCCCCTTTCTTTCCAGTGCGAGGAGTTAGCAGGCTTCATTTGGGGTTGCCAGCTCTGGGTTGGGGGAAACCTGGAGGCTTTGAGGGTGGAGCCTGCAGAGGGAGGGGTTTGGGGAGGGGAGGGGCTTCGGTGGATCCAGTTTATAAGCAGCCATTTTCTCCAGGAGACCTGAACTCTGTTGCCTGGAGATGAGCTGTAATCATGGGGGATTCCCAGGTCCCACCTGGAGACTGACATTCATTCATTCATTCATTCATTCATTCATTCATTCATTCATTCATTCATTCATTCATATCCTTAGATCTGACTTTTTTTTTTACTGCCAAAGTTTCTCTGGGCACACATGCGCACCCCCATGCAACCAATCATAGCAGCGGAATGCCATCGAAGGCCTGACTTTTCCACACTGCCTAAATTATAGTGCTGCAGGCCCAAAATTGCAGGTTCGGGAGAAGCAGGAGGCCTGGCTTGCTCACTCGCTCGGCGGCCCGCAGAGGCTGGAGGTTCCATGCCATCCTCGATTTCCTCCGACTACCTTAGTCATTGCCCCGGTAATGGAGTGCCATTTACGGCATTGCAAACGTATCATAAATATGGCTGGAAGGGAAAAAAACTCCAGGGATGAGTCCCATTATCCTCCCTCACAAGTGCTTTTTCTCCTACCGGCATTAATGCTGGCTTCAATAGCCTGCGAATTAAATGCTTGTGCAGGAGGTATTTCCTAGCTGCCAACTAGAGAGAGAGAGAGAGAGAGAGAGAGAGAGAGAGAGAGAGAGAGAGAGAGAGCTTGTAAAATGCAACCTAGAATAGCTGTTACATGCAAGAGGAGACAGAGCAGTGCTAGAGAAAGCAAGGAAAGGGACCCACAGGAGTGGCTGAAGTTTCCTTATCTTGAAGGGGACCACTGGTCCATCAAAGTCAGTGCTTCTGATTCGGACTGTGGGCAACTCTCTAGATGCACTGTGCAATCAGTTCCTTAACCAGTTTTGCAGGGCCTGTAAAACGGAGCTATGCCACCAGGCTCACGGGCGCGGCCCAAAATAACAACCGCCAATCGGCTGGTCTCACTACTGCTGTGGAAAGATCAGCTGCTAAAGCCCAGCCCCCCTGTCCAGAAATATTAGTTTGGGGGCATGAAGACTATTGCTGTATAACTTTTGGATATGACGTTTTTATGGAGGTTGTTACCCACTCTGAGTAGTTCTCGAAGAGTGGGTTAAAAATAAAAATTGTATTATCATTCATCCTAATTACATTTGTTCTCCAGTTTTTATGCCACCCCCTCTTGGCCTAGCCGTCTTGGGACAGAATTTGAATGTACTGCTTAATTTTCACTTGTTAGGGGCCAGGCTACTGCATGGAGATAATTCAGTGTGAATGAAGCATCATATGAATACCGTCTAAAGTTGACAACCAATATGGTTAGTTTTTATGGCCACAAACTGGCCTGTGGGCCAGCTTGGTGTAGTGGTTAGGAGTGCGGACTTCTAATCTGGTGAGATGGGTATGATTCCCCACTCCTCCCTCACATGCAGCCAGCTGGGTGACCTTGGGCTCACTACAGCCCCGATAAAGCTGTTCTGACCAAGCAGGAAATTGCCAGGAAATTGCCCAACATTAACAGACATATGGCAAGGCTAGTAAAAAAAACATGTTCCCTTGGTGTTGTGGTTAAGATCCACAGCCTCTAATCTGGAGAGCTGGGTTTGATTCTCCACTCCTCCTCCACATGCAGCCAGCTTTGGGTCAGTCACAGTTCCCTCAGAGCTATCTCAGCCTCCCCTACTTCACAGGGTATCTGTTTTGGGGAAAAGAAAGGAAGGCGAATGGAAGCCACTTTGAGACTCCTTCGGGTAGAGAAAAGTGGCATATAAGGATCAATTTTATTTCTTCAGTAATCTCAGAGCTCTCTCAGCCTCACCTTCCTCACAGGGTGTTTGTTGTGTGAAGAGGAAAGGGAAGGTGACTGTAAGCCACTTTGAGATGTTTTCGGGTAGAGAAAAGTGGCATATAAGAACCAACTCTTCTTCCTCTTCTTCTTCTGTTCAGAAAGTCCAGGGAAAGTTTAATCCTCCAGTGGGAGTGTTTTCTTTGTGTTAATCAACCACCATTTAAATATTTGTCCCTTCCTCAAAGTACATCACATTTATAAAGTGTGCCACAGTGAGGTCTTGAGACAACATTCTGAGGTACATCTCAACCCTCATTTCCAAAATACTGAACTACAAAAACCTAATGATATTTAATTTGCCAGTTGGAGTAGACTATACTGACCCAGATGGACCAAGAGTTTGATTCAGTATAAGGCAGATGCATGTGTTCATGTATCAAAGCCAGTCTCAACCACACCACGAGGAGAGAAATGTCAAGACAGAAGTCCGAGCACCATTGACAAATATATCTGCTTTCTGATGAGGTCCACCTCACATGCTGAAGACAACCAATGAGCTAGTTCCCTATGCACCCAAACATCTGAGGAGGAAGACTGAGATATTCCCCAGTGCTTGGGAAGCCAGAGTCTGCAGATCAGACCTAACGGCTCTGTTCTACTAGGTTGTCCTCTGCTGGAGAAAGTTACCAATGGAGAAGTACTTGCTCCATCAGCAATCTGGGAGAAAAAATAGCATAAAGTGAGTAGCAAAAGGAAGTCAAAATATTTAGATACACATTTGTGTGCCATCCAGTCACAACTGACTTATGGGGACCTCAGCAAGGAGCTTTCAATGCAACTGAGAAGCAGAGGTTGTTGGCCTTCTTCTGCAGAGCCTTCCTTGGTGGTCTCCAATCCAAATGCTGACCCTGCAAAGCTTCCAAGATCTGACCAGCTGAAGCTCTACCATTCCGCCTGCATTCCCCCAATGTATTTATCTTATCAGTAAAGAAAGAAGTTAATTATTGAGGATGAGGGTTTTTTTTTTTTAAGAACCTAACTATCTGCTCTCTGCTCCCAGGGAAACATCAAACATGTAAACAAGGCGTTTAAATCCTAAAACAAATCACCAGAATATATTTGTTCTAATCACCCATCCTTTAGGGAAAAAAATCATAAGACATTTCAAACAGCCGAACGTTTGATCACCACAGTATTTTAAGCACTGCCAGTAGCTTTATACAGATTGCTTCATGGAGAGAATGTTCATAAAACAATCATAACGCGAACATTTCCTGCGCGTGGCAGTTTGTATAAAGCAGCTAGCCGTGTTAACGGCGGCATGATGATCCGATATGCTGTCTTTTCAAATGGATATAAACACTTCTAAGGGAAAGGTGATTGCGACGAATCAATATTTATAACATCTTGTTGGGATTCGGCCTAGATTGAAGTATCTGTTTCGCCTGTCTCAAATTTCCCCCAAAGAACAGGATAGATCAAAACGTATGCATGTGATATGTTGTACAAACCAGACCGACGCATGTATTGTCTTCGTGCAAGCATGGATTCTCTGGCGCTTCAGTGTGGAGTGTGGCCCTTGTTCTTTTGTGTCTCCTAACAGCAACAATACTATATCAGGGCTCATCTAGATGTGACGGGTCCTTGTGGATGTCCGGGGACACAACTGAAGAATAGTTTTTTTTATACTCCGCTTGTCTCTACCTTAAGAAGTCGCACAGCAGCTAACAATGGCCTTCCCTTCCTCTCCCCACAACAGGCACCTGATGAGGCGGGTAGGGCTGAGAGAGCTCTGAGAGAACTGGGACAGGCCCGAGGTCCCCCCAGCAGGCTTCACCGAGAGGAGAAGTGGGGAATCAAACCCAGTTCCCCAGATGACAGGCCACCACTCTTAATCACTACACTAGCCTTTCTCCACGGGGGCTTTGTGAAACTCTGGGGCTTCTTGGATGGGGTTTCTTCCATCAGGCCAAGCCTGAGGCCAGGGTGAGAGTTAATTCATTATCTATATATTCGTAAAATGTGTTGAATATTTATCAACTTGCCCCCCCCCCAATGGCCAATAATGGGAAGAGGAGGGGCCCTGGGTGGGCATGTTCCATTGCACTGTTCCATCGTTATATTATTTTATTATATTGTTATACTGTTACATTATTCTGTTATACTAAACATTGTGAACCGCCGCGAGCCGGTTTCCGAGAGCGGCGGTCATACAAATCAAATAAATAATAATAATAATAATAATAATAATAATAATATTGTAACAACCACTGTTATTAATTACTGTATGTTTTTAACGAAGACTGTTTCATGTATTGTTGACTAGTCTTAATGTAAACTGCCCTGAGCCTTTGGGGAGGGCGGTATAAATCTAAATAAATAAATAAATAAATAAATAAACAAACAAACAAACAAACAAACAAACAAACAAACAAATAAATAAATAAATAAATAAATAAATGTCCACAGCTATGCTTCCCAACCATATTCTGCACATTCATGCCACTTCTGGGTTTTCTCAAAGCCTGAAGAATGTTTCAGGGGTTTCTCGGTGGTAAAAAAGTTGAGAAAGGCTGCATTACACCATGCTGATGTTTTAAAGTCACTTAAAAATGTATGATCAGGCCCATAGCATGGTGGGCTGAGGCAAACATTGTTGGGATGGACAATGTCTGCTGTACAAAGAGAAGAAGAGAAGAAGACCCTGAAGGGGCAGCACGAAGAATGTTAGATCATAGAGTTTAGGACCTTTCTCTCCTGTTAAGTGTGCTTTCTTGTCTGCCCCTAGATTGCTATTCTTAGGGCAATATCCTCCTTCTTCACTGAAGCTTCTCTCTCTCTCGCCTTAGGTAGCCATGTAGACAGGTAGCCATGTCCCTATCTCTCCTCTGCAATATCATAAATAAATCCTTTTATCTCCTTTATCCTAAAATACAGTGTGTGCATATCTATGACTTGTGTACCCTGCTAACACACATTACTCACCTGTGTCTTTTCAAGTGCTGAAATGACTTCAGCCCCTCCCTGGTGGTTTCAGCACATGAAAAGGAGTGAGGGGTTGGGGGGTGGGGGAAGGGTTCTGTGCTCTGGGCCCATCAAAGTCTGGCCCTTGTCCTATTTTTAAATGACTTCAAAATGTTGGCGGCATCCTTGTAGTGACCCCAGCAACACCATCACGGCCAGTTTGGCCCACGGTCTATGGCCGACTGCGTATCAGGTTGGAAACACGCACACCTGTGCGGCTTTTCTCCTTCCGCCGGTCATTAAGGTATCGATAATTTTAAACATGATTGAATGTACAGCGAAGGTTTGCTTAACAGACTGAGCAGCAGATGGTTTTACTTGGTGCGCCGGTGTCTGCCAAGGATAATAAAGAACGTTAAAGTCTCACAAAAACAATAAGGAAGTCAAAGGATGAATCAAAAGATGCAGTGGAATCGTAAGCATATGGGGCTGGTTGTTTTTTTTGCCCCAGGCAATAGAAAGAACCTGACTTTTGATGTGTGTAAAGCTTCACGGGCTGAAAACACTTTATTTTTTCAAGAGATGGGGCTGTAAGTAAAAAAAAAAAATTATAGTGCTTACCGAATAGCATGCACATCTTCCAGACCCTTTTGATCTGGAAAACATCAGCATAGTCCTACCCTGATGGAGCTTCTGGGCATGTCTGAGAGGAAGAGGAAGAAGAGCTGATTCTTGTGCCCTGCTGTTTACAACCCGAAGGAGTCTCAAAGTGGATAACAATTGCCACCCTGTGAGGTAGGTGAGGCTGAGAGAACCAGCTTGGTGTAGTGGTTTATGAGCGGCTGCTTCTAATCTGGCAAGTTGGGTTTGATTGCCCATTCCACCACATGCAGCCAGCTGGGTGACCTCGGGCTAGTCACAGTCGTGTTAGAGCTGTTCTCACAGAACAGTCCTGTCAAAGCTTTCTCAGCCCTACCTACCTCACAGGGTGTCTGTTGTGGGGAGAAGGAGGGAAGGCAATTGTCAGCCACTTTGAGACACCTTTGGATAATGAAAAACGGTATAAAAACCAAGTCTTCTTTTCTGAGAGAACTGTGACTGTCCCGAGGTCACCCAGCTGGCATCGTGTGGAGAGTGGAAAATCAAAAACAGTTCTCCAGATCAGAGGCTGCTGCTTTTACTACTACACCAAGCTGGATCTCAATTTGAATTTTAAGAACAGGTAGTGGGCGCCATTACAAAATGGCTGCCATAGAGGTGGGTGAGGTTAGTCACCAAATTTGGGAGGTTCTACAAAACACCCGAAGGATTTGAGGCAAGCATCAGTGATGGAACATCAATGGCGGAAGCCATGGTTTATCAACGAGTTCACACATAAAGGTGATGCTTGGTATGGAATTTGCTCAGGGAAACACAGGCGAACTCCCTTTTTCATGGGAACAGGACTCAGATCCGAGCTTAGATGGAGGAGAACGAACACTCTGCACCCAGAGGTTTGGTACAGAAATGAAAAGTGACAGCGTTCCCAAGCAGGCTTAGGAAGCTGAAATAAATTGGAATAATGAGGGATAATATATTGAGAAAAATCAGACAAGCAGTTAGAGAAATATTTCTGTACATCTCAACACCATGCCACACAGCCTATCTGTACCAGTACCCTGTTTTGGCACCTGTACAGTTGTTATCCCCCACGGAGGAGTGCCACGGAGAATGGGGGTGGGAGGAGAGAAGCATGCATAGATGACAGAGGAGAAGAACACATTGCCTTCTATGTGGGTAAATTGTCTGGGGTGATCTGGTTCTGTTCATGCCCAGGCTGGCATGCCAGCTCTGGCTTGAGGGTTGGATCCCGCAAAAAAGGCACTTGGTGAGGGGGGTCCAAGTAGGTCATCCAAACTGTAGTTCCAGGCAATAACACCATAGAAGGACCGAGTCTGGATCTGACCAGCATGGCTGAACCCAGGGCACACTGTCAGGGAAATAGGTGAGCAGGCTCCATCTGTGCATGCGCACTGTGGCACGTGCTCATTGCTAGTGTGCAGAATGGTGCATGATCTGGCCATGTGCACCAGCAAGGTGCAACTTGTCATTGGGAAAAGGTGCTCCGTTAGGGCAGGAAAAAGGGTCAACTTCAGCAGGTTCGCCAGGAGGAAGGAGAAAGTCTACAAAATGCTAGAATGAGAACTCCTGATCGGCATAGGACAAGGTAACTTGGAGGGCTGCCACACCACGTGACAGAGATGGAGAGGAGAGACTGGAGGCCTGAAAGAAGCTTGCCTGGTCTCATTGGCATGGCATAGTTCCTCAGGGCCCCTAAAATGGCACTCTTCCACTGGGCCTATGCCTGAGGACAGGGTGGCTTAATGTTACGGGGGCCTCCTGCTTCTACTCTTCATCTCCCCGGCTTTCTTCTTGGCTGGACATTTGTTCCTGGAGTGAGGCTAATATGGGAGTGAGGCAATCAGATCATTCAGATGAATGGTATTGAGGGCAGGTATGGTATTGAGAGCAGGATATTGCTTGTTTGGAAGGAATCAGCTGTTTTTCACAGATTCTACCCCAAGCTCATCTTCATGACAGAGGAATAAACCGATATAGGCTAGATATCAGGGAAAAAAAATTCACAGTCAGAGTAGTTCAGCAGTGGAATAGGCTGCCTAAGGAGGTGGTGAGCTCCCCCTCACTGGCAGTCTTCAAGCAAAGGTTGGATACACACTTTTCTTGGATGCTTTAGGATGCTTTGGGCTGATCCTGCGTTGAGCAGGGGGTTGGACTAGTTGGCCTGTATGGCCCCTTCCAACTCTATGATTCTGTGATTCTATGATTCTATGGTTCTATGATTCTAAACCAGCACAAGTAGTAGGCAGAGGGCAAGAGCTGGGGGCAGAAACTTCTAGGAATGCTCTACTTACAAGACACTATTATTGCAATTTGTGATTTTACCTAAAACGATACATAAAAATTAAACTGACAGCGCTGCCGTTTCTAGCAATCAGCTGGTGTTCTTTTGCACCAGTTTGATAATAACTGCAAAATCAAGCAATGGATGGAACATGCCCCTCAGAATCCGTGGCGCCAAATGCCCTTTTCCATGGCTTTGAAGCAACTTGGATTCCCTTCCCGATCCTCCATTTGGTTGATTCACCAGGCCTCATTTTCTTCGCTCAAGTTAAGACTGCTGATTGGAGTCCTAGCCATGCCTGATCCACAAGCTGGCTTCTCCCCTGATTATCAAGAGCACGTTTCCCCAACCTCAGCAATCGCCCTTGCGTCAATGAATTAAACCAGTAAATCCGTAAAAGCCTGCAGCCCAAGCAAATATTGATCAGAGGAAAGCAAAATGTATCATGCTGCTAAATTGCACTGGCGGCGTGTCAAGAGAATCTCCGGGTGACATCCGCCGCGCAGATCCAGCGGCGCTGGCTACAGACCACTCCGTGCCCCTCTACTTTTGCACACAACAGAAGGTACCTCCCCCTTGACATAAAGTCATGCAGGCAGCATGTGGGAGATACCTCAAGAGGTAGACAACCCTCCGTCAAGCCACCGTTCACAGTAACCATTGCAATTCTCTGTACCACATTGCATCCATCTCTAAATGCCACACCGCAAGACCAACAGAACTGGAAAGATGCCACAAGAAGCTGCCAAAGTCCCTAAGAGAGACATCCCCTCCCACTCTATCATGCCCCTGTGACAGCTGCAAGAACATCCTACCCTCGAAAATGTTTGTTTTGGCAGTCTGGCTTGCCAATCAAGCCTTGCTGACGTTATTCCCTATATAAGCAATCATTTCATCTATGCATCACAGTATCTGTTTGAGGAGCACCGGCGGACGGGCAAACGCCTCACCTCATTAAGCAAACATCCCGTTTGACACATCTCCCTAAATGTTTAATCCAAACAGCTAAAGTGGGTTTTTATCAGACAGGCGCCAGCTTTCTAATTAATAAATCGGAGCGGGATTTCCCGGCTGCGAATTCAACCTCCTTGCCCCACCCCCCCACACTAAAAAACAAAACAAAAAAAAAACACAACAGGACTGATTTCTGACTTGACAGCCAATCGTGTGTTTGCGATAGACATTCCATTCTCAGTAGAGATGAAAGAGATCCTGTTCCATGACATGCATTATGCAAATGAAAGGACAACTCAATCTCCCCCCCCCATACACACACACACACACTCCCCTCCCGTCTCCCCCAGACCTTCCCCTGACACTCTGTTATAAATCATTACCCTAATAGTTTGCTCACCGTGGCTTTCAGAAACCGTGCCCTTCTAATTGGCCATCTTGTACCATAATGCATGAAAAAGGCGTCCCTTTCTGGGGGCAGCAACGGCTGCCGAACGCAACAATCGAGCATGTTAAATCGCGTTAAACCGAGGCAATTCAGATGTCGTATTGCAGCACCACGGTGCCCGGACTGAAGACTTCGCTCCTTACCTGTAACGTCTTTAAACCCAAAGGCATGCAAGGCATTAAAGGGAGGGGAGGCGTGTGGGGAAAAAAAATATTATACGTACTCACTCGAGACAGGGTTGTTTAGGCAATGCTGTTCTTGTCCACAGCTTACGAGGATGGAGCTGGATATACAAGAAGCTTATTAGGTGCATGCGGCTTCAGCGGTTCTTGCTTAGACATGTCTGTTTTCATTCGATCACACGGGGCAGTGGGATGTTCCAGAGAAGCAGCATCTCCTCGTACATGGCAACCTGCACAACAAACCGGTATTACAAAAGTCTTTTAATAATAATAATAATAATAGTCAGGCAGTGCTTTCTGATGATGTAGTGAACTTTAAGGGGAGCCGGTCCCTCTGGGTTTCACGGATTTCGCTTGTTCCGTTGGCCACGCACCAAGATGGTGTTGGTGGAGGAGGGAAGATAACCAGGTGTCTGGGTGCGGTGCCAAAATCCATCATCCCATCCACACCGAGCCTTCCTAATGGTCACAGAGGAAGGAGTCGTGATTGTCATGGAATTAGACTCCTGCCGTTTCAGGGATGGGACCCCAATTAGCATGAAAGGAATTCGACCAAGGATGACATGACGGGGAAATGCAATATTCTTCCCTTGCATGTCACATCTGTTCGTGCTTGGAACCAATAATTCACGCGTGCAAACTTTCCCGCCTCTGCCTTTGTGTAAAAGGGTGTCAGGATTTCTGGAGGCACGGACTCAACTTCTGTTTGAATTGTATCCTGTGTCTGGAATCTGCACAGGATCTCTTGCTGTAGTTGGCTGGGATAAGCCACTCATGCCTCCCACGGGAACTTGGGATCCGTACATTACAACAATGCAGTGGAAAGAAGCCACGCTGAGCTAGTGTCTCCTACGCTGCTGAGAAAACACAATAACAGGTTCTTTCAGAATAGCCCCCCCCCCTCCATGCCTTTGGGGATTCCTCATCCAGAGTTGTTTGGGGGCGGTGTCCGTGGTCCTGAACCCCCACCAAGTACAGGGGGGGCTGAGATCTTTTCCCTGTGAATCAGAAAGCTTGGCAGAGACTTCCGAACAGCAGGCACGGCACGGAGATAAATGTTGTCATTAAAGTTCTTAGACAAAGGTGTTCATAATAAGCCATCTGGACAAACTCTTTCCAAAAGAGATGATTATGGCATCTTGCGAGCTCCTTGTCAAAAGCATTCGACTGTATCTCTCCTGTGCATTTATCATTCCTTGCACATACCTGCCTATCAACACATCAGTCACACTCAGTTCCCAGCTGCCTGGCTACTGCTCACCTACACACCTCTTCCTACAGTGTTCATTCATGTAACGTTGCATTGGCATTTGAATTGCACAGCTCGCAAGAAGTTGCTGGCATTTCATTATTGGACTTCAGAAAAAATAAGATAAATCCTCTTCTGCCTTTTATCTTCCCACTATTCTCGGCAAGAGATACAGCGTAAAAACTCTTTTTGTTTTAGGGAAATTGGTTCCTTGAAATTTCTAAACGTGGGTTTTATGCGCTCTTGCCATTTCAGAGGACTCAAATAACCCTAGGTTCTTTGGGTTTTTTTTGCATTGTATACACATACATACCCAACACACGTCTTCTGCCTAAGTAATCTAGTGCTGTGTTGCATTTTGTATTGATTTATGCTCTCTGCTGCCCTGATAGCCTTTGGGCAAAGGGGCAGGATAGAATTTGTCTAAAGAAATAAATAACACAAAGGCTTCAGGTGGGTGAACCGTCAAATTAAAGCACAGAACATTTCAAAAGCCCAGTTGTGTTGTTAATTCACCCATAAATATACCACAAGAATGTGAAAATAGAAGAACATCCAAGATAACTATGTGGGAGCAATTAACTATCAGTCTGTAAGTCTCCCCTAGGCTTTGGCTGAGCTGCTTTGATGTCCCAGAAGCACAGAGGTAGAAGCTCATAGGCAAGTGATTTTCCTTTACTGAAATGAAGTTCCTATTCCTTGTTCAATGCCATGGGTTGAGCTGCTGTGACATCATGGAATGGTCACAAACCTTCTAACTGCTTGGTGACCAGCTGCCTGAGCAAAGGGCATAGGAACAAAATAAAATTGTGTGCTTTTGGTAGAAAGGAAGCTGGCAAGGAAAAGGGTGGGGGTTAGCTTTTCAATATTCTGGTGGCTTCTCAGAAATGTTTATACTACTTTCTGATGTAGAACCATTCCACATCTCCCTAGGATCCATTGGTAGGGAGGAGCAATATGTATCCAACTGTGGACCCCCAAGGGAAAAAGATTGGGAGAGGGAGAAAGGAAGGAGGTTGTACCTCCAAAAGCCGCTGGGAGGGGATGCAGCCATGATTGCCAGCCTGGTGGGGCCTGGAAAACTCCTGTTGTTACAACTGATCTCCAAACTGGAAAGTTCTGCTCCCCTGAAGAGAATGGCTGTTTTTCTTGTCTAGGGGTAAATACTGAGGGTGATTTCTATCAATATCTGAATTGTAAAAATAACTTCCCAGACAGAATTTATTCAGCATAATGAGGGGACTTGTGTATTATAACTGCCAGGTAACAATCGTCTAGTCTTCTTACACACAGTCTGTCTGGTCTTCTTACCCGCTAATAAAACATTCAAAGAAAAAGCTTCAGCAGTGACTTTCTTCTGAGGTAAAACTAGTTTTCAGAGATACATTTTTCTCATTTACACCAAGTCACAGTTGGTTCTGTGACATTCTTTCCTCTTTGTCATCCACAGCAGAGAAGCAGATATTATTTTACGTTTTCTGACTGACTTATAAACATGACCAGAGAGACTCACTCTAAGTCTCCCTCTCAACACACAAAACAGTCACTAACTGTCATGCAAGGATAGACAAACAAAAATCCCAATAGTTTTTGGAGGCTGGTCTGTATGGCCTTCTCCCCCACTGAGGCCCCTGGCTTCCCCAAGGCCAATGTTCCTCAGGCTCCACTCCCAAATTTCAGAAATTTTCCTGTCTAGTGTTGACAACCTTATGTCTGGTCATAAACGACATTCGCAGAATCACCACTGACTGTCAAGAACCACATTTGTAGTATCTCTAGGTTGGGAAGGAATCAGTAGTGGAAGCTGTAGTGATAACAAGACCTGTGTTGATTGGACCTAAACATCTTACAGATTGAACAGGCCACAGCTGGGCCCCAACAACTCCAATTCCTTCTCCAAGAATAGTCACAAGACCTGTGTCTCTTGTGTCGCCAGCCTGATCTAGTGGTGGAGAGTGGCAGCCTCTAAACTGCTTTGAAACTCCTTTGGGTAGCGAAAAGCAAGGTATAAAACCAATTGTTCTTCTTGATTCCATTATTTTTGAGAGTAGGGTTTCCAGGTCCCTGGCCACTGGCAGGGATATGATTATCAGATCTAGGCTAGGCACTCCTGGAGATATGGGGATGGAGTCTGGGAAGGACAGGGAACTTGGTAGAGTAGAATGAAAATAGGCTGGTTCTGTGAAGGTTCAAAGGGACGGCAGGTTACAGTGTATGAACGATAGAGTTGTGAGTGTCCTGCATAGTGCAGGGGTTGGACCAGATGACCCATGAGGTCCCTTCCAACTTTGTTTCTATGATTCTATCAATGCCACACAGTCTACTTTTTTTTTGCTGGTCTAAGACTGTTTTAATAAGTATCATAGAGTCTGCTCTCCAAATCATCCATTTTCTCCAAGGGAACTGATCTCTGTACTCTTGAGATGAGCTGTAATCCCAGGAGATCCCAAGTCTCACCTGGAGGCTGCCATCCCTATCCGAGACCAAGCTTTGTCTGCCTCCTGAAGGCCTTTCATATAACTAGATCCACATTGTAGAATTGCTCTTTTTAAGTTCTTGCTGTTTTCCTTATGTTATTTACAATCATGTCCTTTTCAGGTGTAATTTTCTTTTTTTACACAATGGTCATCTTTTAAAACCATGGCACATTGTTTGAACCCATGCAATGTGGTATTTTTAAAAAGAAAGCAAATGCACATCTCACTCTGGATAAAAGAAAAGCCATGCGTTTACTTTCTTTTAAAGAATGTTAGGAGGGTTGAAACCTTTTCTCCCCTCCCTCTGTGCCTCTGAGCAGCAGGCTGGCACAAAACCAAAAGGAGGGGGGGGGGATGGAGAAACTTTCTTTGGAAAGCAGAGGAAAGGAAAAGTTGAGAGCTTCACAAAGGCACAGGGACATGACCCAGAGAGGAAACAGAATGCCTGATCATTGAGAATGGGTGATGGTGGAAGGCTATGGGGAATTCTCCATGCCTGTTCTTCTGATCCTCGGATTGCACTGATGTTCTTTCAGCAGGACTTTCAGCAAGAACATACCTTGGTTTTCACAAGGACATAGGCTCTACTTGTTGCCTTTCCTGCAAATGGTTTCCCAGAACCCCAGAAAATGCTGCTTCCTCTTCAAAAGCCCCAGGGAAAACAAACATGGTGGGAGCTGAGATTTCTCTCGCCTTGTCATGAGGGTTCCCCATTCCAGGTTGGGAAATTCCAAGAGATTTGGGGGAGGAGCCTTGGGAGGGTAAAACTTGGGAAGGGGGTGGAGCTCAGTGACAATATGATGTGATACAGTCCAACTTCCCAGGCCGCTGTTTCCTTCAGAGATGTTGACCTCTGATGTTGTAATTCCTGGAGATCTCCAGACCCCACCTGGAGGTTGGCAGCCCTAGTTGTTTCCCCTTCCCTAAAGCGTTTCAGCATCTTTGCAGAAGATGTGGGAGGTGTGTTCATCAAAAATAACACCCACGCTTCTCGGAGGTCGCTAGATTACATTGGAGAGTTCTGTGCAGAACCCAGCTTGCTAGGCTAGGATTTGGGAGACCCAGGTTCAAATCTTCCCTCTCTACCATGAAAGCTCACTGTGAGTGACCTTGAGCCTGTCATTCCCTCTCAGCCTAAGGTACCTCACAGGCTTGCTGGGAAGATAAAGGAGGGGGAGAACAATATTTTTTCCCCTCCTGCTCGGGAGGGGGGGAAAGGGGGCATAGATACATATCTACATAAATAAACAAATGCATCGTGAAAGAAGGCCACCAAAGCTTCTCCCACGTACCTCGGCACCAGCCCTCCTGCCAGGTCCTCTTGCACTGGGCAATGCCATTGTCGCAAACCAGGGATGCACTTCCAAGGGGCACAAAATGCAGTGAGACATTGCTTTGCAAAAAAAGTCACAAAGCTGTTTATTAAAGCCCACAGAGAGTGCTACTAGGCACTGCTAAGAGAAACCTAGGGGTTATATAGACAATCCCCCTTTCCCTCCATTCTGAGATTTTGCATGCTAAAACACTCTTTATGCCACTGAAAGTTTTCTGAATCTGAATCACTTTCCCACATAACGCAGTTCCTTATCTTCAAAGTAAAGCCAGAGCAGAAGAGGCAACACCCCGGTGCCAATGAGCTGGTATAGCCATTTGGCCTTCAGACAAAACAGAGAAGCCAATACAGATAACACTCCAAAGAATCTGGGAACGAAAGACAGGGGCTGGGAGGTGAGTGTGGATAACAGCCACCAGAAAACCAAAGTAAGGGTCTCTGGAACAAGCAGGCATGTAGCCCAGGAAGAGCAGCTACATAATAGACATGTACCTGGAGTCTTGAGCCAGGTGGTTGTTTGTTCCTGAAGTGGAAATGATAGAAACAATAAAATGAACAGAATGGTTGCTTACCTTGAATGCTATCCCAAATATTTGTTACCTGAGGCAAGACTTGGCCTCCTGCCTAGTGGAATAGCTGGGGGTGGGTGTAAGGATCCACAGCTGCCTTGTCTCCTGTTCCAGCACATGATAAATGCACAGGCTAGCCTCTATCTTCCCTGTTTTTCCACTTACCTTTTTTTTCCCTTGGGTGTCCTCACCATGTCTACCGTATCAAAGTCTATCACATCAGAGGGTAACCTGCAACTATAAATAAAACCACTAGCTGAAAATGTATATGTAGCCTGACCTGGAAATGTCTTGTAAATAAGATATATATTTTGTTGGGGGACGATCTGTCCTATCACGATATCGTTCTCTTTCAGATTTCATTACAGATCTTGGACCTGAAAGCCAAACATTCTAGACTCCCCCGCACGCAATAGCAGGTTTTACTGCATACGTGCGAGCAGAGCAGAGTACAGATGCGACACCTGACTTAACACCTCAAACAACGTGGACATCTTTAGGATGATACAAAACAAAAACGACTTTACCAGTCCACCTTGCGTTGCTTTCTAGACTCTGTCCTTTGCTTATAGAAAGGCACCTTTACCCATTTTTACTACTACTACTACCACCACCACCACCACCACCACCACCACCACCACCACTACTACTACTACTACTACTACTACTACTAGCCAGGAGATTCAAGGGACTTTTAGAGGTAGTGTGTCATTTCCTATCTCTGTGTGATCACACCCTAGTGATCCATGGAGGAACTCCATCCAAATCCTTGGAGGTCTCCCACCCAAATACTAGCCAATACTAGCTTTGCCTCCAAGATGTGGTGGGGTTGGGCTTGCCTGGGCTATCCAAGTCAGGGCAGCTTTTCATGAATTGGCCCCAAAGCTACAACCCACCCAAGCCTTTTCCTTATATACTGCACTCCTCCTAAGCAGAGCTGCTCTTTCCCAGACCTGTAAATGTTAAAAGTCTGAGAACGCAGTCTAAAAATTAATCAGTACCATGAGCGTACTGATGAAGTGTGAGTCCCTGTATGTATTCAATCTTTCCTTAAGGTCTCTTGACTGTAATAAGGAAGTAATGGTATATTTTTTTTACCAGCGTTTGCTTGGGAATGATCTTTTTTGAACACCTCTCCGGGGACTGATCATAATACTGACATTCTCTTGTGAACAATAATATTCAGCTTTTGTAGTCAATCTGAAATCCTCGTTCTGTAGTTGAAACTAAAATTTTGTGCTCCCTTTCAAATTGTGCAAATCTGCGTATTTACTTTGACCTTTCTCTGTGTTTTTGATTGGATTTTCTTTGTATTTTTGTAAGTAAACATGTATGCTCATTTTTGGATTATTTTACATATCACCATTTTCTTCCTTGGTCTTATTCTTTACCTGATTGCAAGTTCCTTTGCTGCTTTCAATTGAGAAAACCACAGAGTTCCACAATGGTAGCACCACCAAAAGGTAGAGGAAGTTGGAGGGAACTGAAGTTAAGCCTGAGGCGAAGAAAGTATCTGGTATAGTGGTTAAGAGCTTTCTGATTTGGAGAGCTGGGTTTGATCCCTCAGTCATCCACCTGCAGCTGGCTTTGGGCCAGTCACTTTGGGCCAGTCACAGTTTCCTCAGAGCTCTCTCAGCCCCACCTACCTCACAGAGTGTCTGTTGTGGGGAGAGGTAGGCAATTTTAAGTCACTTTGATTGTTTTTACACCAAAGCCTTCATGCTGGGCTGCAGGTAGGAGTTTGAGCCAGGGCAGGTTGCCCCGCCTCTTCCTACTCAGGGGAGCATTTGGCCGGTGCACCTTGTCCTCCCTGGAATCCTGCTCCTGCATGGGAGTCAGGGCAACAAAGTTCCCAGTGCAGAAATGGTCAGAGAGACTCCTTCAGGTAGTAAGGAACAGAGTAAAAAAAACAACAACAAAACAGCTATTGGCTGATTTCAACTTACCTCTCTCCTTCATATTCTGTTTACCCCAGATGTTGTGAGGGAGTGAGACAGAGAAAGGTAACTGATCAGACAATACCCTGGAACGTAAGGAGCAGCTTGCTGGATCAGATTAACAGTGCATATTGGTTCATGAGTTTCACCGTGTGTGATGTGAAATCTGTCATGTCTGTGTTTCATTATAACCCATAGTAACAGTTGTATTAATATAGTAACAGTTCTAATCACATTCTGAGAATAGTCTTCTCCCATTACGAGTAATCAAAGGCATGTGAGGCACACCGATTCCATGGCTGATGCAATATTTGTGAATATTGGCCTACGTAGCATCGACAGGTAATGCAGTCTCAGTAAGGAGGTTCTGAAAATGAACAGCAATGGTCAGAAGACTCTTGCAAAGAGTCCCGCCAGTTCAGAGGCGGGTGCTGGCATGGGGGAAATAGCTGGCCCAGTTATTTTACTTTAGGCAATGCGGGATATAATTAGCAGTTGCTAGGGAGAAGGAATGTAATTAAGCTCTTTGACAGGCTAAGTTTCAGAAATTGATATTTATGAGTGAGGTTGGGGAATACATCCAAAAATCTGATGCGGAACCTGCCCAAGACAGTTATTATTAATCATTTATATTGCCTGAGAGTGCACAATGTGCTCCGTGAAGCCAATCGGATTAGGGTACACAACTACGGATGCCAGCCTCCAGGTGGGACCTGGGGATCTCCTGGTTTTACAGCTCATCTCCTGGCGAAGGAGATCTGTTCCTCTGGAGGAAATGGCTGCTTTGCAGGGTGGAATTCATGGCATTAAACTGCACTGAAGTCCCTCCCCATCCCAAGTCCCACCTACTCCACTGCAAAGGTCTCCAGTATTTACCAAACTGGATCTGGTAGCCTTATGCACAATAGTTATAGAATCATAGAATCAAAGAGTTGGAAGGGTCCATACAGGCCATCTAGTCCAACCCCCTGCTCAACGGAGGATCAGCCCTAAGCATCCTAAAGCAAGTAAGCCAGCACTAAGATTAGTTTGAGTTTGCAGGTGAGGACGCAAGGCTGAGATACATCACCTGGTGAGCCTTAGCATAGTAGTAGAAGAAGAAGAAGAAGAAGAAGAAGAGTTGGTTCTTATATGCCGCTTTTCCCTACCTGAAGGAGGCTCAAAGCGGCTTATAGTCGCCTTCCCATTCCTAGTAAGAATATGAGCCAGTGTCAAAGTCCATTCCTTCAGGTTTTAGCTTCCAAATGCAGTCTGTAGCCATCCTTATTTATTTATTTTTGCAATTATACCCCAGACCTTCTCTAGAGGCTCAGGGTGGTTTACGAGAGAATTAAAAAATACCGAAGAATTAAAATTAAATATTAATGTTTTAGAAATTTTTTACAATTATTAATCATCACAATGAAATAATTTAAGCCAGTTAAAGCCGGTTAATTGAAGCCTCCCGCTTCCCTCAAGTTAAAAAAAAGGGGGAGGAATAACAAGATTCATTCAGTTCAGCTGGATGGTGATAAGACTATGAAGCTGTTTCTAGGCCTCAACCATAGGGCAGAACAGCTCTGTCTTTCAGGCCTTGTGAAACTGTTTAAGGTGTCATCAGGCCCTGATCTCTTTTGGCAGAGCATTCCACCAGGCCAGAGTGGGTATAAATGGTCCTGGCCTTGGTTGAGGTCAATTTAACTTGGACCCAGGTATCCTAAGCAGATGTTGTTCACTGCAGCATAACATTCTTTAGGGCAGGGGTAGTCAACCTGTGGTCCTCCAGATGTCCAGCAAACGCTGGCAGGGGCTCATGGGAATTGTAGTCCATGGACATCTGGAGGACCACAGGTTGACTACCCCTGCTTTAGGGGGCAGGAACAATCTCCTTTGACTGCAACAGGTGAGCAAGCAAGAGCAGGGCCAGTTTATCCTTGTAGCATGTGCCTTCCATCAATGGATCACATCCATAGCTTCTCTCTCCCCCCTCCTTTTCCCTCTCTAAGGATACTCAGAGTAACACCCCTTTCCATGATGGGGGGCCCCTCCGCCCCCAGTCTTGGCTGCTCCCACTGCAATTGTACTCTTCTAGAACCCCACAGATCCTTAAATCAGATCTGTTGCTACAGACTCCTTGAATCCTTAAACTACTCCTGAGCATGAGGGTGAATTTTTTTAAGAGTTGTCCTCAGTTTAAGGATGCCAGTCTCCAGTTGGACCTGGGGAAACCCCCCTCCCCCAGTTTTATAACTCATCTCCAGGCAACAGAGATCAGTTTCCATGGAGAAAATGAATGCTTTGGAGGGTGGACTCCATAACGTTATACTCCATTGAGGTCCCTTCCTACCCCACTTCCCTCCCACTCCCAGCTCCACCCCCAAAGTCTGCAGGTATTTCCCAACCAAGAGCTGGCAACCCTATTTGAGTTCCTGCTTTATGTGATGTCTGCTTTGGATCAGGACTACATGGATCAGGCTTCCTTAATCAGAAATCACATTCCTCTCCTCACGTGTGTGACTGACAGCATCAACACAATTCAGGAACACAAGGGGTGAGCAGTATATCTCTATCTCTATCTCTATCTCTATCTCTATCTCTATCTCTATCTCTATCTCTATCTCTATCTCTATCTCTCTACACGTATACGTATACGTATACATATACATATACATATACATATACATATACATATACATACACAAGTATTTATTAGTGCAGGGGTAGTCAACCTGTGCTGGCAGAGGCTCATGGAAATTGTAGTCCATGGACATCTGGAGGACCACAGGTTGACTACCCCTGTATTAGTGCACATTAAAAAGATTGAAAACATAAGAATCACAGTGTAAACCAAAAGAAAATGATGAGGATTCACACTCAGGGCTGAACTTTGGACCTGGGGAGCATGGTAGTTCGCGATTACTTTAATTTTTCATTGTGACCACCTTGTCTGAGATTATTGTTATATATCGTTGGGAGCTTCATGTTTCATGAGTTTTATGTCACCAAGCAGGGCTGAATCTGCACTAACATTATTTTTCCATTGTCAATCCTGCTGAATACTGGTTAATCTGAACCCAGATCTTCCAACAGATCTGCAACCTTCATATTTCCTGACTCGAAACAGGTCTCACTAAGATGATGCCTTCCGCACTTGAATTGTTCTAATTGTCCATTTCCTTTCTCCTTCCTGATTTATTGAGGATACTTGAGTGTGTGTGTGTGGGGGGGGGGGAGAAGCAGGGGTCTTATGAAGCTCCAGCCGGCATTGAAGGAGCACAAGGTTGGAGAGGGCTGTATTTTCTGCCTTTTGTCTCTTGATTCTACAGACAGAGCAAGCCAGGGGAGGGGCAAGTGGAGCATGAAACCACTTGTTCATTTTTCTTTTGCGGCAACCTGAGCAAACAGGGGGGGGGGAGTGGAGGTGGCAGCCTCAGGGAGAATGGGGGGGGGGGGAGAGAAAGAAAATCCAAAAAGCAAATGTCTGCACATAGAAGAATGGGCTTTCGGAATGCAGTCACTTAAAAATGGATCCCAAAAATGATGGCAAAAATAAAACTTGCAAGGGAATGGCAATTGGGAACCAGTTTTCATGCAGCCTCTAAAGTGACACCCTGATCAATTAGCAACAGACTATCATGTCAATAATGGAGGTGCAGAGAAGGGGATGGAAGTTAATCTGGAAAAACACCGACATCTACACTTGTAATACTGGGGTTTTCAGAGTGCTTTTCTCAGATGTAGCGAGTAATATCCACTCCTGGGTATTCCAGAGAAAAGATGGTATCACCGTGGACTTGATCATGAATGTTGCAGAGGGAAAATTTGAAGCAATACGTTTCAAAATGCAAATTGAATATGGTGCAGATTGGGTTTTTTAATTCAAGCTGACAGAGGATAAAAAAATCCAGTGCAGATTCAGCCCAGATCTCATTGTGATATTGGATTATTATAATGTGCATATAGCCTATTTGACTACCTATGAAGACCCTCTGGATTGAAACGCACTTGGTCTCTGTCCATACCATGTGCAACCATTGAGACTGTACGTGCAATATTGCACAGACTCTGATTCTTATGCCTTAATGTTGTTTTTAATCTTCTTAATGTGCACTTAATAATACAGACTTGCATTTTAAATTTAATAGATATTTGCTACTCAACCTGCAGCTTCCTGACTTGTTTTCTGGGTTTTTGTTCCCTTTTTGTTTTTCATCTAGCATAAATACGATTGCCAGAGTCGGCCCTCAAGAAGTCTCTGCTATACTATTATTAATATTGCAGAGGCTAGAATTTCCTTACTATGCAAATCTTCAAATGCTCTCTGGGTCTGGACTTGGAAACCATTAGGGTTTCCAAGCTAATGTGAGTTCCAACATCTCCATTTGAGAAATTAACTTGATTCTCTCTAGGAAGATTCAGGAAGCGATGGTTCATTTTACTCGCAGGAGGAATTTGAAGAGCTCAGTCATTACTGAATAGGATGATGGGAAAAGGGCAACCCGAGTGTCAGGAATCCAGAATTATGTAGCATAGGCAGGATCCTTCTTTTGACTCAGTCCAAATAACCCCAGAATGTACATAGGAAAACAATAAGTCTTTATTGAACATATCCGCAAAGCATGGCAGGAATCTCAGGACATGGCAGGAACATACATTGACAGAGACAAGGAGTTAAGAGTGTACACAACCTTTTATAGGGCTGGAGCTCTAGGCAGGAAAAAGGGGTTCACATCAGAGTGGCCTTTGATCTATTTAGGCGCGAACTCTGGAAACTAGTCCACTTTTCCTCCCGATGCTAGGAGGCCTCCCACTGACCATTTGTCATTTCCCTGTGAACCAAGGATGTTGACTGACAAGGCAGAGCTCCCTGCAACGAGGAGGGATGGCTGAAGTGCCATCCTGCTATGAATTTCCTAAGTAATTCAAAGGTGGGGAGGGAATCAGAGCACAAAGCAAGGGGTTGCTCTTTTGAAATCAAGCCTCCCAGACTCCCCAGGAGAGCCAGCTTGTTGTAGTGGTTAGGAGTGCGGACTTCTAATCTGGCGAGCTGGGTTTGAATCTGCGCTCCCCCACATGCAGCCAGCTGGGTGACCTTGGGCTCCCCACGGTACTGATAAAACTGTTCTGACCGAGCAGTGGGTGAGGCTCTCTCAGCCTGACCCACCTCACAGAGTGTCTGTTGTGGGGAGAGGAATGGGAAGGAGATTGTAAGCCGCTTTGAGCCTCCTTCGGGTAGAGAAAAGCGGCATATAAGAATCAACTGTTCTTCTTCAAACAGATCATCATGTGAGACTGAGGCAGACATGGGCATTACTGAACAGCATGAAGGGGAACCAGCATCCTGATGTAAATTGGGGCATTACTAATCAGTTTAAGGGATTAATGGCCGCCTGAGGTAGATATAGCTGTTATAGAACAGCAGGAGAGAAAAATGGCAGCTTGAGGTAAACAAGGGTTTGCAAAAGCGCTTTTTAGAAATAGCATCAGATGTTGGATTTTTCCAAAACATTGTCAGTTTCACTGGAGGAATTTTTTTTTTAATTTCAAGGAGCTCCTTGGGAGAATAGAAGCAGATGGGAATGTGGTGGAGCATGTGTAGTAGAGTATAACTAATTGTTTAAAATTATTGGCATGGGGCTGAGGTTTTCAGCAACAGTTAGTTCCTTACTCAAAGATTATGAACTAGAGCAGACGCGCCAGTATGGAATATAAAGCAATCCGCGGATGTTGTATCATTACTTCTTTACTCAGAGATGAATTAAATTGTGGAATTCACTGCCAGTGGATAAAATGAACGGCTACAAGCATGGACGGCTTTAAAGGGGGCTAACGGCTTCAAACTGGGCAGTTCCAGCAGCATTATGAGGTAACATTAAGTGAAAATCGTAGCTCCTCTGACAGGCTTGTTGGCCCTTCAGGGCAACTGGTTGTCCAGTGTGAAGCAGGGTGCAGGATTGGACAGACCACTGGACTGATCCTGAAGTGCTCTTCTTATGTTGTTCTGTTTGGAACAACATGTTTCCTTTCATAAGACTCTTTCACAGGGGAGCAATTATAGGAAAAGGCTTTGTGGAAATTTTAGGGCCCTGGGGTACCTTTCCCTGTGCAGGATGACTCCACCGTAGGGAGCCTAAGTTGAAGCCAATTCCTTTTTTGCCCTGCTTCAAAAAACTGTCAAGGCTAATTGGTCTCAGTTTATTTTTGCTGTTATTTCTTTAACGATCGTAATCAGAAAGGTGACTCTAATCCACCTCGGTTGTTATTTCTACCAAATGTGTCTGCTCATGGTGAGATCTGACATGCTCCCCCTGTTCTGCAGAACAATCCGACATTCAGCAGCCCCCAACTAATCGAGGAAGAGAGCCAAACCAAAAGCGGCAGGGGAGGGTAAAATTGCTATGTGTGGCTTGGCTTGAAGGGCTAATCCGGTCGATGCAAAATTCTCACTGACATGTAGAATTATACTTCTTCCAATTGGTGTCTTATGAGCTCCCTTTGACAGCCCAGTGGACCCGCCCACTTTGGCTGCAGACAAGCCTGGTCCTTTTCAATCCAGCTGGCTATATTTGGGCTATTTCTGTAGAGGAACAAAGCAAGAATTTCAGCCCCTTCCCCCCATCTACCCACTGTCTGAACTGTTAGAACTCAGATACAGACTTTCTACCTCATTAGTAACTTGGCCTGATTCTGTGAGTGTGCTTCAGAGGGGGGCTGATAGTTGTGGGCAAGCTGTATATTAGAGAAGAATACTTGAGATTATTACTCTTTTCATTTAGGCGGGAGGGGGGAGCAGGCTGGACAGCATTCCAGAGGCAATGAGCACCATGAAGCATGTGGGATGGAACCAGAAATTCACGTGATTTATTTTCACGCACTATTTTGATTGGCTGATTATGCATGGGGGGCGGTGGCTGGGCCCATGCCTGCATGAAGTTGCTGGTGTCCATGCCCCATCCTGACCTTGCCAGCTTTAGGACCTCTGATGCACTCTCAGGAAACACGGATTTTTCTGCATTCCCTTTTTTAATGCTCCATTGGCAGCTATGCCAGGCCAGGCCTGTGCATACAGGTCCATGTATACTCCACCTTCCACCTACGGTGTCCTAGCAGGGACACAAAATGCCCATTAGGCTCTGTAGTGTTTTGTGGCAGCATGAAGGTGAACAGATCTTTTTTTTTTTCACCTCCCTGATGTTGGGATAGTGTTGCCATGCTATCCCACCTTTGTGTTGTGAAACCCCCTGTCACTGCCATGGTGAGGCATGGTGGAACCTTTCTGCCCTGTAGTTGTGCATGCGCATGTACAACTCCGGGGGGGGGGAACCATGTGCGCTGGGAGATTTCATCCCCTGTTTAAACACAGGAAGTGGCAGGGCATGCAAGAAACCAGTGGCATACCAATGTGGTTGCTGCCATGCATAATTGGTCACTCAGTCTCGAAAGCATGGAGGAATCCATGTCTGAGGAGACCCTTTGGATGATCTCATTGGCTCAACTTTATCCAATCAGACATGAGCTTGTATGCCTCCATAGGAGAAGCTTGGGTTACCTATGGGATGACTGAGTTACTGAGAAGTTGGAGGTGATCATTTGGGGGCAAACGCTTTTCAGATGTACACAATTTTAGAAAGGAGGAATTCCTTATGTTGGGTCATTTGCCTCTCTTCAGTTAATTAATTATGTGGCAGGAAGGGGAGTTTGTCTACAGCCAATCAAAGTTAAATAATATTATTGACTTCCTGGCATTGCTCCTCAAATTTCAGAGTGCTCAGATGCGCCTGGTAAAACTTGAATTATCTCTCTTTCATTCAAATGATGTCTCTGTCAATGTATGTTATACCTTACCGTTCCATCTTTCATCTAGATCCTGGGAATGAAAAATAGCAGAATGCTGTAAAGCCTTTATTGGAAATACAAAAGAATGAAATAATTGCCATTCCTGCTGACACAAAGTCAAACTGATCTGTGAATAAAAGCACAGTTTGTTGATCAAACGCTTTCAATTTGCTGCTTCAACAAAACAGACTTTGCCATGCCGGGACATCTTTGTGGTTCCTCAGTTCATTATAATTGGGAGCCTATTGCTGGAGACTTTGAATCTACTCCATGGGTAGTCAAGCTGCGGCCCTCCTGATGTCCATGGACTACAATTCCCATGAGCCCCTGCCAGTACTGGGAATTGTAGTCCATGGACATCTGGAGGGCCACAGTTTGACTACCCCTGCTCTTCTCCATGAGCTTCTTGAATCTCTTTGCAACTTGAGGGTTTCCAACTCCAGCACTTGAAAGTGGCATAGAGAGGAAGGTTTTACTCTGTCCCCCCCCACACACACACATATCACAGCATTGCGGTAAGTGCAGAAGCAGCACCATTGGTAATATTTGGTTTCCCATAGCCTGGTTTCAATATCTTATCTGTACCTATTAGAGATGTATCACTGGGCAGCTGTGAAAATATAGGGAAGGGAGTAAACAAATTCAATCATAAATGAATACAATAAATAATAAATTTAATTGGCATAGATTATCCAAGATGCACTGGGGGGGAGGGAGGCTGGGCCAATACCTGCATGGTAAAGGTACAGGTATCCCCTGTGCAAGCACCGAGTCATGTCTGACCCTTGGGGTGACGCCCTCTAGCGTTTTCATGGCAGACTCAATACGGGGTGGTTTGCCAGTGCCTTCCCCAGTCATTACCGTTTACCCCCCAGCAAGCTGGGTACTCATTTTACCCACCTCGGAAGGATGGACGGCTGAGTCCACCTTGAGCCGGCTGCTGGGATTGAACTCCCAGCCTCATGGGCAAAGTTTTCAGACTGCATGTCTGCTGCCTTACCACTCTGCACCACAAGAGGCTCTAATGCCTGCATGACAGCGGGGCAAATCCCCTTCCTTGAGTTTACCATTTAGCAAACCACTCTTGTAACTTACATCAGTTTGCATTAAACGTCGTCAAGCTGCTTCCTACTTCTAACGACCCTATGAATTCAGAAACTCTAAGACATCCTATAGTTAATAGCCTTGCTCAGGTCCTGCAAGAAGAAGAGTTGCTTATTATACCCTGCTTTTCACTCCCCAAAGAAATCTCATACCACTTACAATCACCTTCCCTTTCTTTCCCCACAGCAGACAGCCTATAAGTTAGGGGGGCTGAGAGAGCTCTGACAGAACTGTTCTGTGAGAACAGATCTAACAGGACTGTGATTAGTCCAAGGTCAGCAGCTGTGTGTGGAGGAGTGGGGAATTGAACCCAGCTCTCCAGATTAGAGGCCACCAACTCTTGCCCACCACACCAAGTTGGCTCTCTGCAAACTGATGGCCATTATTTCTTTGGCCAGCTGGCTGTAATATGGAAGAGGAGTGGGGACTCAAACTCAGTTCTCCAGATTAGGATCTGGTGCTCAGAACCACTGAACCATTCTGGCTCTCAATTCCAGTCCTTACTTCACTCTCAATAAGTGCAACAATGAATGGGGACTTACCATGGAGGCGGCGACCCTGCTGGATAGCAGGGAGGTTGCTCCCCGGGCAAGGGCTCTTGTTGGGAGGAGGGAAAGCAGCAGGGCCGCTGTGTTTTCGACGCTGTGGCCCTGCTGCTTGCCTGGGGCATGGCACTGTGGTGTGACCCTCCTCCCCGGCAGCCACCCCTGTTCCCGGCCAAAGTCCCTAGGTGGGCAGCGGGAAAAGAGCAGGGCCGTCACATCTTCGACGCGGAGGCCCTGCTCTTTCCCCGCCGGAGAGGATTCACTGTTCGGAGGCCGGAGAGGAGAGGATGGCTGCCTGGGAGGACAGGCGACTTGGCAGAGTGCTGTTCCGAGGACGGGCTAAGTAGCCAACGGGGAACTGCACTTCACGCGGCTCCTAATTGGCCACTTGGCCCTTGAGTGCCACTCAGAGGAGCGAATCAGGAGCTGCTTCGTAGCTCCTGATTTGCTCCTCTGAGTTTTTATCATGGACAGTGCCCGCCCCCTCACCTCCCCTTTAGCCCTTAGCCTTTTATTTATACTGCACCGTTGGAGCAGTGTAAAGATGATGTTCATGCCCCTGAGACAGCTGGGCTAAGAAGGGCAGTCCTATACATCTAGTTTAAGGTGACCAGATTGTCCCACTTTTGGAGGGACATGTGGGGGGACCTGGCCAATTGTACTTATGTCAAAATTATATATATATATATAACCATACTATTTTTGTGTTCTGTGCATTCTATGCAACTTTTTGTTGCTCCATATAGACCAAATTTCTAATCAAGAACCACCCCCCCCCGGTCAATGGTGTCCCGCATTACCAATGTTAAAATCTGGTCACCTTAATCTAGTTATTAATCAAAACATTAAATAAACAAGGCCTGGGAGAGCTCAGCCTCAGGGGAAGGTCTTGGTATCTGTGTCCTGTTAATGGACTCCCCAGAGGCGACTGCTTGGCTTTTTTGTGAAGCCAGAGAGCTCACTGGATCGATCCAGAAGGTTTTCTTCTGTTCAGGGTTACAATGCACTCTATTTAGGCTTTGTTCCTTTTAAACTATCAGTCTGAGGAATGACATGGCCTCCCAGTTGGTGGGGGGATGTAGTTTGTACCCAGAATTCTCTCACAGCCAACGCAAATTCCTTTTAGAGACTGTAATTTTATGACCATCCATATTCAAGGCATTCTACAACCGTCTTGGGTAGTAACCGTCCTGGTAACTAAGCAGCTATATATACAAAGAGGGAAACAAACAACACTTTCCGATTTCCAACCCGGGTAGGGGGGTGGGGGGAGGCTGCCAAGAGAACCAATTCAAACCCTGAATTTTCAGCCTTCCTGTGGGATTTTAGTTATGAGACTCCCATTGATTCTAATGGGAGATGTGTTGCTAAAAACACTGATCGTGATTTGTGGAAATGTCTTCTTGAGTGGAAAATTAGATAATTTTGAACGTTTTGCAGCCCACACAATCCTGTATTGGAAGGAAACAGGCTGAAATCCAAATATATTCACAGCCTAATCAGCGGGGCATGGGTGAGAAGAAGTAGAGGGACAGAATTTCAGGGCTGGAAGGCCACAAAATCTGGTTTCATGAGGCAGACCATGAGATTTTAACATAGGAGGGAAAAGAAGAGTTGGTTCTTATATGCCACTTTTCTTTACCCAAAGGAGTCTCAAAGTGGCCTACAGTCACCTTCCCTTTCCTCTCCCCACAACAGACGCCCTGTGAGGGAGGTGAGGCTGAGCCCTGATATTACTGCTTGGTCAGAACAGCTTTATCAGTGCTGTGGCAAGCTCAAGATCACCTAGCTGGAGGCGTTGGTAAACTCAGATTAGTAGTAGTAGTAGTAGAAGAAGAAGAAGATTTGATTCAAAGTGGCTGACAATCACCTTCCCTTTCCTCTCTTCACAACAGACACCATGTGAGGTAGGTGAGGCTGAGAGAGAGCCCTGAAATTCCTGCTTTATCAGTGGTGTGGTGAGCCCAAGGTCACCCAGCTGGCTGCATGTGGAGGAACAGGGAATCAAACCCAGCTTGCCAGATTAAAAGTTCGCACTCCTAACCACTATACCAAGCTGGCTCATTGTCAAAAGTTGTAAACAGTCCAGGGCTGACAGTCCAGAGCTGTCACTGCTGTTGTTTGTTGGGATTAGGTAGGTCATTTTAAACATTAGGGTAGGGGTTCCCAAAGTGGGTGGTCCACCCCTGTGGGGGCGGTGGCAGGATCCAGCTCCCCCCCCAAAGTAGTTTGGACAAATAGTTTTTGCAAAGAACTTATATTTTTTCCCCAGATAAAAATATGGCTGCTGCACAACAACTAAAAAAGAGGTGTAGGCAATATACTGCAGTAGACCTAATACCAGGAAAGAGGTGTGTGTTTATATGTGTGTGTGTGGGGAGGGGCACTAGGGATGTGGCCTGGGAGCCAAGAAGGGGACAGCCCCAAATGGTTTGGGAACCACTGTTCAGTCGGTGGGGCATCTGCTTGGCATGCAGAAGGCCCCAAGCTCCATATCCGGCATCTCCAGCTAAAAGGCTCAGGTATTAGGTGATGTGAACCACCTCCACCTGAAAGCCTAGAGCTGCTGCCAGTTTGAGTATATTCTGATTTTGATAGAACAAAGGCCTAATTTGGTGTAAGGTGGCTTCCTTTATTCATGTATTCTTTTATGAATTAAGGACTTGCACAGATACACAAATATGTGAAAGAACCTTATCCTGAGTCAGACCATGGGTCTATCAAGGTCAGTATCATCTACTCTGAATGGAAGAGGCTCTCAAGGATCTCTCAGGTTGGTCTTTCACATGACAAACAACATAATTCTTTCAACTGGAAGTACCAGGTATGCTTTACCATTGAGCCATGGTCATCCTTCATTGCCCAGCAGGAAATCTTGGGATAAATGATCAATAATGACATGTATTGTCAAGATTCGGCTGTCTCATGGTGACCCTTCATGGGGTTTTCAAGGCAAGAGATGAAAAGTGGTCCATTGCTTTCCTCTAAATAGCATCCCAATTCTTTGGGGTCACCCATCCAAGTGCTTTGGTTGACTCTGCTTAGCTCTTGAGCTCTGCTGAACTTGGGTTAGTGTGAGTTATTCCAGCTGTTATATTGGATAAACTGGCCTCTTGAAAGAGCCCCAGAGGGACTTTCATGTGGAGTATGGATGGCCCAGTTTGGGGGATACTTCCTTTGCCTCTTGGGCAAAGCTCAGTGCAGGAAGATGGAGAGTTGCCTGGTTACCTAGCAATGCAGAGACACTTCTTTGTGATCTGGCACACGGCTTCAGCTGAGATCTGGGATTTAGGGAGAGTTTCCTGGTTGCCTAGGCAACTGTGGAGCACTTCTGAACTTCCAGAGGGCTGGAAATTAGGGGAGGGTCACCCACACAATGGGTGAACCACAGACGCCAACCATCAACCATGGCAGCGAAGGGTCCAGATTTTCAGAGAATGGCTCAGTTTTTGCTCAACACCCCCCCCCCCAAAAAAAAACTGGCTAAGATCGCACCCAAACTTTGAGAGGGGACAGTTCTGTCTTCCTTGTTGTCCAAGATATGTAGTCACTTTACTTTTCTCTTAGGCAGCTTCCATACTAGTCATTTAGCATGGAATTGCCGTCATGCAGTTGCTCAGTCTTAATGGAGAACCCAGAGATTCTTTGCAATGAATTCCCTTCCAGTGTTTCCCCAGCAGCCCCCTTCTTTCTTAGGACCTGATTTGCAGTGATTATTAAAGCATAAAACACAATTGCTGCCCCGGGCTTGCTGGCAGAGAGAGTGAAAGCGCCACTGAAAAAGCAGAGGGATACGACAGCCTGGGCTGTAGAGAACTGAGAAATGTGAACAGCCGGCACAGTGTCGTGGTTAAGAGTAGATTCAAATGGGCAGCCGTGTTGGTCTGAAGTAGCACAATAGAATCAGAGTCCAGTAGCACCTTGGAGACCAACAAAGATTTATTCAGGGCGTGAGCTTTCGAGTGCAAGCACTGTCAGACACCAAAAGCTCATGCCCTGAATAAATCTTTGTTGGTCTTAAAGGTGCTACTGGACTCTGATTCTATTGTGGTTAAGAGTGGCAGCTTCTAATCTGGAGATCTCGGTCTGACTCCCTGCTCCTCCACATGTAACCAGCTGGATGACCCTCAGCTAGCTATAGTTCTCTTAGAGTTGTTCTCATACAGCAGTTCTCTCTGAGCTCTCTCAGCCCTACCTACCTCATAGGGTGTCTGTTGTGGGGGCAGGTAGGGAATGGCGATTGTAAGTTGCTTTGGGACTCATTCAGGTAGTGAAAAGTAGGGTATTAAAAAAAAACACCAGTTCTTCTCCTTCCTTTTGCAATGGAGAGCTCAGAAGCATGACTTCTGCCCCCTCCCAGCTTGAAGTGGGGAGAAGATAAATGACCTTGCTCCTCTCCCAGCTGCACCTTTGCCTATTGCTGGGGGGTAGGAAGGGGCAGATCAGACCCTGACTCCTGGCAAATTTCTGAATCTGATTAACAGGCGGCTGCAAACGTACCCAGCCGCTGTCCAAGGTGCTGGATGCCATCTCAGCATGATTGTTGAACAACGCCAGTTCCAGGCCTGAAGGGGCTCACTAAGAATTGTTTAGCATCCCTAATCTCATTCTCAAGCCTCTTGTGGCACAGGGTGGTAAGGCAGCTGACATGCTGTCTGAAGCCTTCCATCCTTCCGAGGTCAGTAAAATGAGTATCCAGCTTGCTGGGGGGTAAAACGGTAATGACTGGAAGGGAGGGAGGGAGGGAGGGAGGGAGGAAGGAAGGAAGGAAGTAAGTCTGATCCAGCACAACTGTTCTTAACTTTAGCACTCCCAGGAGATGCAACTGTAACCCAAGAGATTGTATCTCTTCCTTTATATCACTGACACTTCTTGCAGGAGTTTCAGAAAAAGTCTAAACTCACCATTTCCCTCTTTTACTTCTCTTGCAAGACTGGATCCTCCAGAAATGTTCTACTAATGGAGGAGCTGAAATGTTCACCAGTTACTCCTCCTCCTGCATCAGAACTCCAGCTCCTCCTCCATGCTTACATGGCACTGCAGTGTCCCCCCCCCCCCCCGAGCATTTCAGGAGCATTTTTGGATTGCAATGGGAAGGGAGAGTGGAGCAAGTCCTTTTCCTCTGATAAAAAGCCTTTCCATCTAGGGAGGTTTACAATCCAAGCCATAATGTTGGTTCTTGTTGGATTGTTAGATTTTCTACTTCCCATTTCAAATGACCTACCTTTTCATTCATGTTCTGGACTTTTCAAGGAAATATGCCTTCCCAGCCCCTCTACTAATTCTATGACTGGCTAACAGCACACAGCATTGGGTAGTACGGCATGCTCACTGTTGATGGGAAGGCTGCCCTAGCATGGACAAAAACAAACTCAGAAGTCACCAATGGTAGAAAACCATTGCCTTCAATAGATAGGCTAGTTCAGCAATGTCCTCAGTGATCTAGTTTTCCTTTGGAATGCACCAATAGCCAACAGCCATCCTTTAGAATAGAAGGGGCCCCACGGTGTCATTTTCATGCCCATTCAACTCCCTGTGACCTTGAGCTTGCCACAGCCCTAGTAGTTCTGACCAAGCAGTCCTGTCAGGGCTCTCTCAGCTTCACCTACCTCACAGGGTGTCTGTTGTGGGGAGAGGAAGGGAAAGCAATTGTAAACAATTCTTCTTCTTCTTCTTCTTCTTCTTCTTCTTCTTCTTCTTCTTCTTCTTCTTCTTCTTCTTCTTCTTCTTCTTCTTCTTCTTCTTCTTCTTCTTCTTCTTCTTCTTCTTCTTCTTCTTCTTCTTCTTCTTCTTCTTCTTCTTCTTCTTCTTCTTCTTCTTCTTCTTCTTCTTCTTCTTCTTCTTCTTCTTCTTCTTCTTCTTCTTCTTCTTCTTCTTCTTCTTCTTCTTCTTCTTCTTCTTCTTCTTCTTCTTCTTCTTCTTCTTCTTCTTCTTCATTCAACCTCCCTCCCTCACATTTCCTTTTTGGGTACATGGATGACCTAGTGTGAGCCCTCCTTCTGGCAGTCACTGGCAGTCTTCAAGCAAAGGCTGGATACACACTTTTCTTGGATGCTTTAGGATGCTTTGGGCTGATCCTGCGTTGAGCAGGGGGTTGGACTAGATGGCCTGTATGGCCCCTTCCAACTCTATGATTCTATGATTCTGGTGCCCTCCTTCACTCCAACCTGGTGTAGTGGTTAAGAGCACCAGCCTCTTTTGATTCGCTATTCGTCCACATGCAGATAGCTGGGTGACCTTGGGCCAGTCCCAGTTCTCTCAAAGTTCCCACAGCCCCATCTACCTCACAGGGTGTCTGTTGTGGGGAAAGGAAGGCAAAGCAATTGTAGTGAAAGGCAGCCTATAATAACCAACTCTTCTTTGTCTTTTGATAGATAAGCCTTCCTAAGACTCTCGGCTTTCCCTTTCACTGACTCTTCAAAAGATCTTCGGAAGTCTTCCAGCTTGGGTTCAGGCTGGTCTCACTGCTACTTCAGTCATCTTACCCTTGCTTGTTTTGATATGTTTTACGTGTTTGCTCCTTTGGTGTAGAGAGCCAGTTTGGTGTAGTGGTTAGGAGTGCAGACTTCTGGCAAGCCTGGTTTGATTCTGTGCTCCCCCACATGCAGCCAGCTGGGTGACCTTGGGCTCGCCATGGCACTGAGAAAACTGCTCTGACTGAGCAGGAATCTCAGGGCTCTCTCAGCCTCACCCACCCCACAGGGTGTCTGTTGTGGGGAGAGGAATGGGAAGGTTCTTCTTCTTCTTCTTCTTTAAAATGCTCAGTTCTTTAAAATGTTCTCTAGAGCAGGGGTAGTCAACCTGCATTTGCTGGCAGGGGCTCATGGGAATTGTAGTCCATGGATATCCGGAGGACCACAGGTTGACTACCCCTGCTCTAGAGTGCCTGGTGAGAAGATGAATGATAAATGTAGTTTAAAAATGCACACACTTAATTTGGAGGGGGGGGTGGATGTACCCAAGCCCTTTATTATCCCCTGCTTATTTTGGATCTCAACCTACAAAACAACCAAGTTATTGTACAGATGAGCAAGTGTCTTGCAGAAGAAGCATCCACAAGCAATTTTCCGCATCCTCCTAGGGAGCTGCTAGTCCAGATTAACGGCACAAGTTGGAGAAGTTCTTCTCCTTTCTTATGATAACAGCCTGACCCTTTGAGCATTCGGGGAACGGCAGCAAAGAGCACAGGCTCACTTTCAAGCTATTTTGGGCCAATGACAATGCTCCATCTAGTGGGCACCAGGCCTACACTTGTTATAAAGTTGGTAGAATTCATATTTTTCTGGCAAACACCTGCGATCTCTATCAACCCAAAGGCTGGCTGTCATGGCTGCTGTGAGATTTGGGCATGCTGGGTGTTTCCAGAGGTGGCACCAAACGAAACTGCTGACAAACCACAGCCAACCCTGCCCTTTCCTGCTTTCTGTTGCTTTCCTATGTATTTTGGAAAGCCAGAGATAACTCTGGCAACTGGATCTTCCATGATAGCCTTCTTGCTCGAGAATCCACCTAGTTGCCCACAGATGAACGTCACCCAACCCTCAGAAGAGCTGAAACGATAAAATAGGTGACTTTAGTATAATTGTAATAATTTAAAAACCTAATGCATATCATTGTTGAATTGCTGCATATGCATTAAGTGTGTATTGTTTTAATCTGATGCAGGGATTCCCAAACTGGGGTCCACAGACCCTCAAGGGGTCTTCAGGAGCTCTGGAGGGGTCTACGGCCTTTCCCCTCTTGCCTTAATGGGCTTGTGCACAAGTTAGGGAACTGGCTGCCTCTGCCGGGAGGGATGGTGTGAGTGTAAATATCAAAAGAGGGAGAGTTGGTTTTGGCATGGCAATTGGGAGAGTCCAGGTTGTCTTCTTAGCTCCTGCCCTTCTTCCAAGCCAACCTGAGGCTGAGCCACTGTTGTAGTAGTAAAGGTGGGGGGAGGAAGAAAAAAGAAGGTGACGAGGTCACTTCCAGTGAGATCACTTCCGGGGGGAAGAGGCCTAATCTAAAGAGAACTTGGCTTATCACAAATGGCCAGCTTGCCCGGCATCATGTGTGTTGGAGCATGAGGGCATTGTCTCTACAGGAGAGGCCTCCATGGTAGGACATATGGAGAGAGGGAGAGGACAAAGTAGGATGGAGAGGAAGAAGAAGAAGAATTGGTTTTTATATGCCACTTTTTTCTACCCAAAGGAGTCTCAATGTGGCTTACAATCACCTTCCCATTCCTCTCCCCACAACAGACACCCTGTGAGGTGGGTGAGGCTGACAGAGCCCTGATATCACTGCTCGGTCAAAGCGGTTTTCTCAGTGCTGTGTTGAGCCCAAGGTCGCCCAGTTGGTTGCCTGTGGGGGAGCGTAGATTCAAACCCGGCTTGCCAGATTAGAAGTCTGCACTCCTAACCACTGCACCAAGCTGGCTCTCAGGAGAGGGTCAGAGGGCAGCTCTAAGGCTCCCACAAAGAGAGGCATCACATTCAAGGAGATAACACCTATATACCCTTGGAGTGATGGAGTGTCCACCAATACATGTGGAGATCTCTCAACAAGACACGTGGCAGCTCCCCAGGGCCTTTGTAGGTCAGGAAAACAATGTGAGTGGAAGACTTAGGTCCCCTCAAACCATCCGCTGCCCTTCCGATGCAAATTGGGCCCTTGTGCACTTGGGAATCACAGTGTGACAGAAAGTCCCAGACTAGAACTCAAAATGAGGTTTGTATAGAGCAGGATTTCTCAGCCAGCGTTTCGTGAAGCCCTCGGGTTTCTTGATGGCCCTGGGAGGTTTTCCTGAATGGGTTGGAATTAATTCATTTTGCTCACTCTAGCAATTTGATTGTGGAAGAGCCAGACAAAGATCCTCCTGGAGGGGGAGCTGGCCTCTTCCCTGTGAGCTGTTTGCTCAGCGAGGAAGTCAGAGCTTGAACTGCCTCTCTCTTAGCGGCAATCCGTGATTAAAATTGCAACAAGTCCGTCAGATGCCTTTTCTTCCCAATGGTGATTCGGGAGGCATTTCCAGTGTAGCTGGGAATCTGATTATTCACTGATGAGCAAAATGGCCTGGGCACTGGGAGGGGGGGGGGAGGGAGACCCAGGTGACTGATTGACAGCTCCGGAGTCAAGTACGGATAACATCCAGGAGGCATTGCTGCTGTCATCATGAGGTACACACAAAGTCAGTGCCTGATAAGGGTATGTTGTAGAGCCCGATGCAACAGACGGAGGACGCTTGGGCACAGCGACAACAGACAAGAACCTTCTGATCAGCCTGGCATGGTAACATGTTCTCTTTCAAAGCATCCAATCTCTGCCAGCATGGTGGAGTGGTCAAGAGAGGCGGCTTCTAATCTGGAGAGCTGGGCTTGATTCCCTGCTCCTCTACATGCAGCCAGCTGGGTGACCTTGGGCTACTCATAGTCCTGATAGAGCTGTTATCACAGGGCAGTTCTGTCAGAGCTCTCTCGGCCCCACCCACTGGTGTAAACTGCATCGAGACTCCTTCAAGTAGTGAAAAGTTGTGTATAAAAAATAACTTTTCTTCTACTCATTAGGATGCTAATGAAGGCCGTGACTTGGCTCCAGATGAACATTTCTGCAGGTACTTGAATGTCTGCCACTAGATGGTGTTTCCCCTGCCTCTCTCTCCTTTAACAACCCAGAATGCCACCCCAGTCCAGGTGCCACCCCAATCCAGGTGAGGTTGCCCTGCTTCCAGGAATAGGATTTCAGGAGGGGGCATTTTGGTCTGCCCCCAGAGAGAGGAAGTGAGAAATCCTTGTGCATGTGGAATTGTTGGTCAGGATCTAATCCACTGAATTACTGTGCAATTCTATGCAGAGGGACTCTGGTTTAAATCCACCAAACCCAATAGTTTTAAATGTGAATGACTTGTATATGATTGCACGGTCAAAACGGTACAGGATAGAAAGGCAGAGGTGGCAACCTTGAAGGAAAAGTTTTCTTAGGCCCAGCTTATCAGGAAAAAATCAGGAAAAAAAATGTTCACAGTCAGAGTAGTTCAGCAGTGGAATAGGCTGCCTAAGGAGGTGGTGAGCTCCCCCTCACTGGCAGTCTTCAAGCAAAGGTTGGATACACACTTTTCTTGGATGCTCTAGGATGCTTTGGGCTGATCCTGCGTTGAGCAGGGGGTTGGACTAGATGGCCTGTATGGCCCCTTCCAACTCTATGATTCTATGATTCTAAGAAGCATCCACAAGCAATTTGCCGCATCCTCCTAGGGAGCTGCTAGTCCAGATTAACGGCACAAGTTGGAGAAGTTTTTCTCCGATCTTATGATAACAGCCTGACCCTTTGAGCATTCGGGGAATGGCAAATGTGCTTTCTGGGCACGTCACTTGACTTACTACTTTGCTTGGTGTAGTGGTTAGAAGCGTGGACTTCTAATCTGGCGAGCCGGGTTTGATGCCTCGCTCCTCCTCCTCCACATGCAGCCAGCTGGGTGACCTTGGGCTCATCACAGTCCTGATATGGCTCTTATCACAGAGCAGTTCTCTCAGAGCTCTCTCAGCCCCACCCATTGGTTGTAAGCCACACTGAGACTCCTTCAAGTAGTAAGAGGTAGTGTATTAAAACCAACTTTCCTTCTACTCATTAGGAAGCTAATCTGGGCACTGACTTGGTCCCAGAAGAACATTTCTGCAAGTACTTGGATTTCTCCCATTAGATGGTGTTTTTTCTGCTCACCACAGCACTGATCAAGCTGTTCTGACCGAGCAGTAATATCAGGGCTCTCTCAGCCTCACCCACCTCACAGGGTGTCTGTTGTGGGGAGAGGAAAGGGAAGATGATTGGAAACCGCTTTGAGCCTCCTTCGGGTAGAGAAAAGCGGCAAATAAGAGCCAACTCTTCTTCTTCTTACAGAAAAAATTTGGGTAAGAGTAGCAATTTTTTTCAGCCACATCCTAGGAATATTTCTTTTTGTTATGAAAGTCATATAGAATCAAAGAATCATAGCGTTGTAAGGGGCCCTACAGGTCATCTAGTCCAACTCCCTGCTCAATGCAAGATCAGCCTAGCACACGCAGCATAAGTTATCTTTCCAGCCGCTGTTTAAAGACCACCAGTGAAGGGGAGCTCACCACCTCCTTAGCTGATTCCCTGGCTGAACTACTCTGTGATTCCCCCACCCCACCCCGATATCTAGTTGGTACCGTTCTACACATAGTTTAGACCCATTACTGTGGCTCCTATCCACTGCTGCCATCAGGAATCTCTCTTTTCCCTCCTCCAAGTAACAACCTTTCAGATACCTAAAGACAGCAATCCTGCCTTGCCTCTTCCTCCTCTTCTCCAGGCTGAACACTCCCAAGTCCCTCAGCCTTTCATCACAGGGCTGGGTCCCCTGGCCCTGGAGCATGCTTGTTGCATCCACACAAAAGCTCATAGTCTCCTAATACCCGGAAGCAAATTTGGTTAGTCTTTAAGGTGTTTCTGGACTCCTATGTTTTTCTATTGCTACAGACAGACTAACACGGCTATCCCTCTTGATCTACTTTATATTGTTTTGTTGCACTGTTCTCCAGGTTTGCAATCCTGCTTTATTGAATATAGATGGTTTTCTATCGCGTTCTCTGATTTTGTCATCTTGTTTTTATCACGCTGTTTGCTGGATAGGTTGTATCGTTTCTGTCTCCTTGTTTCAAGCGGTCTAGTCCACTTTGAGTCTCAGGGAGAAAGAGGAGCCATCAACAAAGTCAGTAAATAAACAGATTTATTGTTGACGGGACATATTACCTTATTGGCACAGGATGCTTCAAGAGAGAGCTGAGGACAAGTGTGAGCAGATTAGCAAGCTTTCGGGTAAGCCTTTGAAGACCGCTTTATGGGCTCACAGATAACAGATACAACATATATAAAGCAAACTCATCCCTAGCATGGAGGAGTGTGGTCTGATCCATGAAAGTTTATCCCAGAATATTGCTATAACTCTTTAGGGGACGTACTTAAGTACCATCAAGTCGTGATTGACATAGTGGGCTTTCAAGGCCCGTGAGAAGCAGAGGTGGTTTGCCATTGCCTCCCTCTGTAGAGTCTTCCTTGGTGGACTTGCATCCAAGAACTAATCTTAGTAAGTTTCCAAGATCTTATGAGATTGGGCTAGACCAGCTTGGTGTAGTGGTTAGGTAATATCAGGATTCTCTCAGCCTCACCTGCCTCACAGGGTGTCTGCTGTGGGGAGAGGAAAGGGAAGGCAAATGTAAGCCACTTTGAGACTCCTTCTGGTAGAGAAAAGTGTCATATAAGAACCAGCTCCTTCTTCTATCATGTTGGTTTCCTTCCCAGCTCTTCAGGGTCCCACAAAAATATAATGGGACATTGATACGTATAGAAACATTTTGGTTTTTTAAATGTCTAAACAAGTTAACAGTCTCTTTGAACACACACAAGGACACCTGAGGCTGCTTTCTACTGAGTCAGAGCATTCTCCATCAAAATCAGTGTTATCTGCCCTGACTGGCAGCAGCAAGGTCTCAGGTGGAGGTCCAAAAATTCCACCCTAGTGTGGCTTGTCCATTATGGATGACTCCCAATTTTCTCTTTTCATTCCACTTTTCTAGGGGTAAGTAGGCAAGTTGCTCCGAGTTAAATATATGTCCTATCCAACAGATAGTTGGAAATGTCATAAAGCCTTTCAGCAGAACTAAACATGAAACTGCTGCTGGAAAAGGGCATTTGTTCAATTCTCAGCTTTAAGTCTGCACTCTAGTACCATTATTGGTTCCATTGACCCAATTCCCACAGTAGCTGCTCATGTCATCCTTGGTGCATAAGGAGTTGCATCTCCCTGTCACGTATTGTGGCGGTCACAGCCTGAGCATGCCACAAACACTGCTGACACATAGTGCTTAGATCTTAGAGCTGAAACACGTGGGAAATGCACACATGACTGATATTCATGGTATAGATTTTTAAAATCTTGATCCTTAACTCTTACTATTTTAAAAGAATTAGACTTTTTAGTTATTATATTTGGCTTTCAGTTCTAATGAGAGTACATTGGTGTAGTGGCTAGAAGGGCGGACTTCTAATCTGGAGAGCTGGGTTTGATTCTCTGCTCCCCACATGCAGCCAGCTGGGTGGCCTTGGGCTCATCACAGCACTGAGAAAGCTGTTTTGACTGAGCAGTGATATCAGGGCTCTCTCAGCCTCACCCACCTCACAGGGTGTCTGTTGTTGGGAGAGGAAGGGAAGGAGATTGTAAGCCACTTTGAGACTCCTTCGGGTAGAGAAAAGCGGCATATAAGAACCAACTCTCCTTTTTCTTCATTTCTAGTGTTAGTTTTCTAATTAGGGGGATCAAATTTTGCACAGAAGAGATCTTTCCAGATACATATTGAGCACCCTGGAGAAAACATCCCTATCTTAGATGCCAAACTGCACACCCTGACCTGCATGGTCCAGGCTGGCCTGATCTGATGAATGGCTGGAAACTAAACAGGGTTCGCCCTGGCCAGTATTTCGAGGGAGACCACCAGGGCAGTGCAGGGTTGTGATGCAGAAGTAGGTAATGGCAGGCCACCTCTGAACGTCCCTTGGCTTGAAAACCCTACAGGGTCACCATTGGTCAGCTGTGACTTGATGTCATGTTCCCCCACCAAGGTTGCCGAATGGGCACCCAGAAAGTTCATTCTTGTCCAGTAGCTTTAAGTGACGGGATGGAAGCACCTTTTCTAGCTTTTCAGATTTCCACTACAGGAGGTTACCATGCTACAAACTCAATCGATGAAGTCGAATGATTTCTTTTTAATATGTGGGATTTCCCAGATGCTTCCTCATAATGAATCTTTTTCCAGTTGCTTCGTTCTGTCCTTTAAGTTGGAGCCAGCAGACTATTTCTGCGGGTTGAAGTTAGGAGGTGAGTTTTGATCGGCTCTCCACCCCCATAGCATACCTCCTGTTGGCCCCTTCTGTTGTTCCTGGGTTGCCCTGACCTCTGGAAGAAATATTTTGGAGAGGCCTTAGAATTTATTTTTAGTTATTTATTTTTCTGTTTATACCCTCCCCTCCTGGCAATGCCTGGTTTGCGACCGCTTCCAACATTGTTACATAAAACATAATACATAAAAAAAACATATGCAGATAAAAATCACCATTAAAACAATCATGTCAACTGTGTAGGCAAACCTCAGAGCACCTCTGTTTTCAGAGGGGGGTATCTGTACAGAGGGAGCCCAGATGTTATTAAACAAGCCATTCAGATGTTCACTGACCCCAACCAAATGCCTGGCGGAAGAACTCCATCTTACAGGCCCTGCGGAACTGCCTCAGCTCTCTTGGGGCCCTTAGCTCTTCCAGGAACTCATTCTACCAGGGACCAGAGAGTATGTCCAGGAAGCAAGTGGTAAGGGGTTGAGGGCAGGGGGATATGGGGGGGGGGGGGGAAGAGTTCATGTCTCTGTGTTTGTGTGTATGTCTGAGAGAGGGGGAGGAGGGAGGGACCGGGGAGGAGGTCAGAGAAGCAAGAGGTAAGGGGGGTGAGGGCAGGGCAGAATGGGGAGGAGTTTGTGTGTGTGCTTGAGAGAGGGGGAGACAAGGAGCCCAGAGCAGGTATATGTTCCGCATACCTTGTGAGGGTTGGGCTGTTAATAATTTACTTTTTTCCCGTGGGCTACAACTGATCACATCCATCTTGGGTACCTCAGTCTCCATCTGCCAGAGATTCTAGTTTGTGAAAGAGGAATCAATAGGATTTTTGTCACTGGCGCTTCATGACAGCAAAGCACTTTGCAAATTAAAAAGAAAAAGCCCTATAAATCACCAATGGCCATAATCAGCAGGGGGGAAACAACGGAGAAAATTTTGGCCATAAAATTGGGGCTGGCGTTTGGAAATGAAACTTCAGGGTGATGAAAGAGAGCTGTCATAAGCTGGAGGCGGGAGGGAAAAAAACACAATTCAATTTAAAGCCGACCCAAATGGTCAGTGCGAAACCTGAGATAGGGAGGGAAGAAATGCCTGTTGCTCTCAGGACGACGTGGATCTTAGCCTTTCCTCATGATCAACTCCAAAAGAAAAGATGCGGGACCCAGACGGGAGGCACAGCCAAATATTGAATTTGTAGGGGGTTCTTCTTGTAATCGTTTTTATTATTCTTTTTAAAAAATCTCAGCCCTCCCAGGTAAACACATCATTCAGAGTCCAGATTTAAAATATATGTTCTCGCACAGGAATGAGGGAGCGTGCCTGCTGGAAATAAAACAATTTGCCAAAATGGGAAGACAAAACCCCAGAGAAATGCCGCAGTAACACAACAGACATTGAAGCTGACATCTCTCTCTCTCTGTTTGGGCAACAACTTGTTTAGCGCAGTCATTTCCCGTGATATCTCCATCTGACAGCCAGCTGGCGTAGGGGTTAAGAGCGGCGGCCTCTAATCTGGAGAATCAGGTTCGATTTCCCGACTCCTCCTTCGCATGCAGCCTGCTGGGTGTCCTTGACCCAGACACAGTTCTCTCAGAGCTCTCTCAGCCTCACCTCCCTCATAGGGTGTCTGTTGTGGGGAGAGGAAGGGAAGGTGATTGCAAGCCACTTTGAGACACGTGAGGCCTGCTGGGTGAGTTGGGCTAGTCCCAGTTCTCTCTGAGGTCTCTCAGCTTCACCTCCATCACAGGGTGTCTGTTGTGGGGAGAGGAAGGGTGAGTGACTGGAAGCTGCTTGGAGACTCCTTCAGGTAGTAAAAAAAGTGAGTTACAAAACCCCAGCTCTTCTTCTCCATCCTGAGGTAGAATGGCAGAGGCAGCTGTAGCAAGCAACTGTATTCAGTCAGTATCACTGGCCAACAGTTTCATGTCTACATTTATACTCCTTTCTTTCCTGGGGGCAGAAAGGGGCTCATGTAATGGTCACCTCTGCTGTTTCAACAACAACCCTGTGAGGCATTTTAGACTGAGAGTATATCACAGAATCACAGAATCATAGAGTTCGAAGGGGCCATAAAGGTAAAGGTAAAGGTATCCCCTGTGCAAGCACCAGGTCATGTCTGACCCTTGGGGTGACACCCTCTAGCGTTTTCATGGCAGACTCAATATGGGGTGGTTTGCCAGTGCCTTCCCCAGTCATTACCGTTTACCCCCCAGCAGCAAGCTGGGTACTCATTTTACCGACCTCGGAAGGATGGAAGGCTGAGTCAACCTTGAGCCGGCTGCTGGGATTGAACTCCCAACCTTATGGGCAGATAGCTTCAGACAGCATATCGCTGCCTTACCACTCTGCGCCACAAGAGGCTCATGAAGGGGGGGGGCATGCAGGCCATCTAGTCCAACCCCCTGCTCAACGCAGGATCAGCCCTAAGCGTCCTAAAGCATCCAAGAAAAGTGTGTATCCAACTTTTGCTTGAAGACTGCCAGTGAGGGGGAGCTCACCACCTCCTTAGGCAGCCTATTCCACTGCTGAACTACTCTGACTGTGACAAAAGAGCAACAAACATTAAATAAGAACACCATTCTTGTCTTTAGAGAAGGGGGTCAATCCATGATCTTTCAACATGTTCCCAGAGTGTTTTTTGAACTGCTGAATAGCTGCCCTCCTGATTCATAAAGAAACCAACCCTCTCTTCCAATGGTCCCCTAATGGTCCTCTGCGGGTCAAACACACCGAAATCGTCCTCATGTTTGCTTTCCTCAACTGACAGCAACCAGGGCATGCACAGTGGGTTCCGTGCAAAATTCAGAGGTAAAAAGTGAAGAATTCCATTTCAGAAGCAAGAAAGACCAGATAACAGAATCATAGATTTGGAAGGTACCTCCTGGGTTATCTAGTCCAACCCCCTGTACTATGCAGGACACTCACAACCCTATCGCTCATCCACTGTAACCTGCCACCCCCTTGAATCAGCCTCTCCGTCAGATGGCTATCCAGCCTCTGTTTAAAAATTTCCAAAGATGGAGGACCCACCACCTCCCGAGGAAGCCTGTTCCACTGAGAAACTGCTCTGACTGTCAGGAGCTTCTTCCGGAGGTTGAGACGGAATTTCTTTTGAATTAATTTCATCCCATTGGTTCTGGTCTGTCCCTCTGGGGCAAGAGAGAACAACTCTGTTCCATCCTCTATAAATACTTGAAGATAATTCTAAACTTCAGAATTCTGTAGGCTAGTCCCTCCTCAGTGGGGTCTGGAAATCTCCCAGAATTACAACTGACCTCCAGACAACAAAGATCAGTTCCCCTGAAGAAAAAAGGCTGCTTTGGATTTTGAATTCTGCTGCATTTGACACAGCAGAGGTTCCTCCCCACCTCAGACCCAGCCCTCCCCAGGCCACTCACTGAAATCTCCAAGAATTTCCCAATCCAGAGCTGGAGACCCTAATGCTGAGGGAATCTTAGCTGAGGAGAATTTTGGAAGCTTCCCTATTCAGTCCTTTTTCTTCTGCTGGCCTTGCTCTTTGCTCTGCTTGAGCAAACAAGAAGGATGTTCAGTTCTTGATCTGCTGAACTGGCCTTTCTCTTTCAGGAGTTAAGAATGTAAACAAACCACTTACTGACTGCATTACAATCCCAAGGGGGGGGGATCTGACCCAACTCATGATTTACACCTCCCTGCTCTGCCCTAACCAACTTTTCTTTAGCATACTAATTAGGCAGTTCGTTTAGACCAGGGGTAGTCAAACTGCTGCCCTCCAGATGTCCATGGACTACAATTCCCAGGAGCCCTTGCCAGCATTTGCCAGCGAATGCTGGCAAGGGCTCCTGGGAATTGTAGTCCATGGACATCTGGAGGGCCGCAGTTTGACTACCCCTGGTTTAGACGATCCGAAGGGGGGGGGAGGGTGTCGATCAATAAGGTTTTCTTGTTTGTCTCTCCATTTGGCGTTAAGTTTCACCAATCAATATAACCACAACATTGCATCAAGGTTTCAGTGTGCCGAACAAGTCAATGTGCTGACTTTCGTCTCCTTGCAGTAATATCTGCAGTAGCGCACGAGGGGTACAATTAATTTTACGTCACATCACATGAATGTCTTTGGTTAGCAAACACACCATTACATTTTTTTTCTAAATAAATAAATCTTTGCTGATTTGCACTGGGGCTCAAGCACTGAGAGAAAAGGGAATGGGTTTTATTGGACCCCCAGGATCCAGCAGGGTGGACACAGATTTCAAGTCCATAAATTATATAATTTCAGGAATAAAGAAAAAGAGTTGGCTTTTATATCCTGCTTTTCTCCACCAGTCTCAAAGCAGCTTACAAACACCTTTCCCATCCAGTCCCCACAACAAAGACCCTGTGAGGGAGGTGAGGCTGAGAGAGCCCTGAGATTACTGAAGAAGAAGAAGAGTTGGTTCTTACATGCTGCTTTTCTCTACCTGAAGGAGGCTCAAAGTGGCCCAGTGGAAATCATGAATCGTTTTCTTTAGGGAGAATGTGATCACAAAGCGAGGTCACCAAGACTCATAAACAACTTGAGATTTCAATTTGTTGTTCTCCCTGACTTTGTTTTTATTACCCTTTTGCTGAACTGCGAATTGAATCCCATCCAAGTTAAGTCTACCTCAGAAGTGGCGAGGAACACAGAAAATATATAGCAGACATGTTTTTAATATAGTCCTGGAAGGGAACCCAGGATTGAGAATGATCGGGGGGATGATAATTTTGTCATTTAGTCAACTAATGTGTGACACATTTTGCATTCTACTTCATTGCAAGTACAGAAGAGGAGTACAGATGGTCAGGACCAAACCTTCTGTCCCAGGACCTTTTCATAAAACCTATGCCAAAGGCACAACAAATTATTATTATTATTATTATTATTATTTATTTGATTTGTATGACCGCCGCTCTCGGAAACCGGCTCGCGGCGGTTCACAACATTTTAATACAATACAATATATTAATCATTAAAATTCCCCATTAAAACCCCATTTGAAATGAAGAAGAAGAAGAGTTGGCTTTTATATGCTGCTTTTCTCTACCCAAAGGAGTCTCAAAGTGGCTTACAGTCGCCTTCCCTTTCCTCTCCCCACAACAGACACCCTGTGGGGTGGGTGAGGCTGAGAGAGCCCTGATATCACTGCTTGGTCAGAACAGTTTTATCAGTGCCATCGTGAGCCCAAGGTCACCCAGCTGGTTGCATGTGGGGGAGCACAGATTCAAACCCGGCTCGCCAGATTAGAAGTCCGCACTCCCAACCATTACACCAAGCTGGTATACACTAATATGGCGATTAGTATACTATGTAGTAGTGGTCTGTGGTATAAATGAGCATTTGACTAGGGTATGTAGCATTATACATTCACTATTGACAAACTGCAGGGATAGTTCACTAGACGGAGGTAACTCCTATCTCTCTGGAAAATCCAAATGCTTTATTTGTCATCGTTCCTGAGAAACCCTTCCCGGGCTGTCAAAACTCCCATAGTATCGTGGAACCCAGGCTGAGAAAGCCTGGTTTAAGCAAATCAAAACATGATGATCAGGGGAATCCAGTTGTATGTGTTCATATGTCTTCCCTTTTACCTGTAAAGTATGTCTCTATGCATGGGGGTGTCTTTTAAAAAATCGAATGGGCATGCAGGGGCAATTGAGTCCCACCCCATCCTCTTCCTTACCATGCTATGCTTTGTTACATTATGCATTTTCCCTGATACCGGTATCAGAACTGAGCTGGAAGGAAAATGCGTACACTGCTAGAAAACCCCATGGTAAGAATAGCGGGAAAAAGAGTTTAACTTATCTGTGCGATCTGACTTCCATTTAAAACAAACAAAACAGCCACGCCTTCAGTCGAGCTTCACATTTGAACAAGTGGTTAGAAAAGAGATCGATGCTCATTGATTGTCCCTGTCCGCGATGCATCTCGTTTGGCCTTTCACGAGACCGGATTTTATCGTAAAGCGCGATTTGGAATCACAATAAAATCAGAGTCCAGTAGCACCATTAAGACCAACAAAGATCATAGTCTGACGAAGGGTGCTTGCACTCAAAAGCTCACGCCTTGAATAAATCTTTGTTGGTCTTAAAGGTACTACTGGACTCTGATTTTATTGTGCTGCTTCAGACCAACACGGCTACTCATTTGAATCTATCCTTTTGGAATAACAAATATTTCAGAAGCCAGTTTGAAAGAAGCATCTTTGCTCTTTGGGCTTTTGTTGCCCGAGGACTTGTTTTGAGACCAAGATCCCTTCTTATTTGGTGAATAAGCTGATGAGTAAAAGGATGTGTCACTCATTGCTTCAGGGAACTTTAAAGAAAATTATTACCCAGTGCCGAAAACTGTGGGATCGGAACTCAGTTGAGGCATTAAGTGTCATCCAAATGCTGTCAAAATGGCCTAAGATACACAAGTGGTGAAACGGCTGCTGAATCCCGTGCCTGGCACAGCGAAGGACAAGCTGCACATAAGTAACATTCAAATGTCACAGTCCCAAATAAGAGAGAAACGAATGTTCCCGGTTTTTCATTGCTTTTGACTTTTATTGACTTATTTGTCTATGTTAATTCCCTATGGCCAGCAGCAGTATAAAATAAAAGGTAAAGGTATCCCCTGTGCAAGCACCGAGTCATGTCTGACCCTTGGGGTGACGCCCTCCAGCGTTTTCATGGCAGACTCAATATGGGGTGGTTTGCCAGTGCCTTCCCCAGTCATTACCGTTTACCCCCCAGCAAGCTGGGTACTCATTTTACCGACCTCGGAAGGATGGAAGGCTGAGTCAACCTTGAGCCGGCTGCTGGGATTGAACTCCCAGCCTCATGGGCAAAGCTTTCAGACGGCTGCCTTACCACTCTGCGCCAAAAGAGGCTCAGTATAAAATAGTTGTTAAACAAAACTGATCGCAGCAGAAACTTCAGGGGTCAGAACTCACTTCATCACATGCATTGGAGGACTAGTTTATATACACAACAGAAAGGTTAAAAAATGGGAAGTGTTACAGAGAAGGGCATGTTCAAAACAAGCTTCCATCCAAAGAGTAATACTGGTTAGTTCAGTGGCTTCCATTCTTTGTCTCCCATTGTTGGTTTTTCTAGATTCTCTTGGGTTATGTATATGTTACATGGCTTCATATGCCATTGCTATAGTAACTAGGGACAAAGCCCATTGCATTCAGGAATACAATGAGTGCTAGATTGGGGGGGGGTAGGGTGGAAGAACACTGCTGATGGCCTCTCCCTCCCCCCAGGACATGGAAAGGCTGCAGCCAGCTGTTAGGGAACTCACCGGCAGGGACAGCTCTCACTTGGCAGGGATCTGATAAGACAAACAATATGGGGAAAGTGTCTGTAAATCTATACCTGCAAAGCAATGACGCCATATACGGTGATCAGGGGTGCCTGGGAGCTCATGCTACCTGGTTGAGTCTAGGATTGAAAAGGCCCTAGCCCTGGTCAAGGCCAGGTGAACTTATCATGTGCCAGGAATCTCCAACAGACTGGCTCCAGCAGAGCAAAGAGCCCTGCAGGGGGCATAAGGAGGCATCTGCCACAGCATGGCCCAGAGCAGCTCCTCAATGGCCTGACACAGCTCCCAGGCTGATGCAGATAGAGATGCCAGTCTTCAGGTGGAAGTTGGGAATCCACTGGTTTTACAGCCCATCTCCAGGCAACAGAAATGAGTTCCCCTGGAGAAAATGGCTGCTCAGGAGGTAGACACTAGAGCAGGGGTAGTCAAACTGCGGCCCTCCAGATGTCCATGGACTACAATTCCCAGGAGCCCTTGCCAGCAAACGCTGGACAAACGCTGGCGAATGCTGGCAAGGGCTCCTGGGAATTGTAGTCCATGGACATCTGGAGGGCCGCAGTTTGACTACCCCTGCACTAGAGCATTGTACTCCATTAAACCCCACCACTGCAGCTGCCATGTGGGAGCACAAATCCAGGGGAGATGAGGAGCAAGGGGCCAAATGCTCCCCCATGCGGGAGTGAGAAGAGGTGGGACAACCTGCCCTGGCTCAAACACAAGGCGGCAGCCTGGTGCGGCACCTCGTGTGCGGTAAAGGTCCCAGTGCATTTCAACGCAGGATCAGTTTTGGGCTGATCCTGAGTTGAGCAGGGGATTGGACTAGATGACCTGTATGGCTCCTTCCAACTCTATGATTCTATGATTCTATGATTCTATGATTCTATGATTATGAGTAGGGGTTTGACTCTGGCTCTCCCGTGTCCTGGTCACACTGGTTCCCAGTGACTAAAGCTTCTAGTAGAGTGGTTGATAAACTTTTACAAAGTCATCTAAGGTCACATCTAAGGGCAAGTCCTCAAATGGCCCACTCCCAGACACTATTAAGTATAAAGGAGCACCTCTATCGAATAAATTTTCTGTTATCCAGAGCAAAAGCATCTTGAGTCAGAGAGCATGCTGTCATCATCCTTGTTATCACACTTTCTATCCTGATCTTGTTATGTAGCAGTCATTAAAATTATTGCAATTATTCCATAATCAATTGGGAACAATCCCCCTAGGAAAACACATTGTCTTTCTGAAATGTCACATTTATCTGCAAATTAAAGAACATAAATAGAATCCTGGTTCCAAGGGGCACGCAAACAGAACGGGTGCACAACACTCAACACGACAAAAGGGATTGGAATCAAATTAGCTCAGCCTGCTCCTCATAAGCTGCAAATGCATTAATGAAACAGAACAAGATACAGATCATGGGAACAAGGAGGCAATTAGGATCTTTAGACAGATTGGGGAGCTAAACTCCAGGAAGAAAACCCATAAGGAAAACGTGACTCTTAGTGGGGTGGCGGTGACATTTTCGAGCATCTAAAATCACTTTTCAGGTAGGAGATCCCCAAGTTCAACTTCTGGAATCTCCAGTTAGAAGAAGAAGAAGAGTTGGTTCTCATATGCCGCTTTTCTCTACCCGAAGTAGGCTCAAAGAGGCTTACAGTCACCTTCCCTTTCCTCTCCCCACAACAGACACGCTTTGAGGTGGGTGAGGCTGAGAGAGCCCTGATATCACTGCTCAGTCAGGACAGTTTTTGGTGAGCCCAGTCACCCAGCTGGCTGCATGTGGGGGAGTGCAGAATCGAACCCGGTATGCCAGATTAGAAGTCCGCATTCCTAACCCCCACACCAAACTGGCTCAAAAAAGATCAGGTAGCAGATGATATAAAGGACTTCTACTTGACACCCGGGAGAGACACTGCCAGGTAGGGTGGAGTAGACTGGACCAGAATAAGTCAGCTTTATGGCCATTTCTGCACAAGGAAGATGTTCCTGGACAGCCTTGGCATGTTGGCGGCATATATAGCCCCTTCCACATGATGTTACCAACATCCCAAGGCTGTGCATTAACCGTGCTGTGATTTGGCCATTTTTAAATCACAATATCGGGAATCCAGAAAACTGGATTTACCACCCTAAATCACGCAAACCACCGGTGAGCCACCAGTGATAAGACCAGGGAATAAGACTGCATGGAGGGGGAAACATGCAATAGTCTCAGCAGCTTTGTCCCATCCTCATTCCCACCCTTTCCCCCTCCATTTCCTGCTCTGAGTAATTCTTTTTTTATATGGCACAGTCCATGTTGCAGTGCAACCGCAAAATTACATTATCCAAGGTGAAAGAAAATCTTCTTTAATGTGTCCGTGGTCTTCTTGGGATCAGGCAGGCAAAACACAGCCCCGTTTTTGTTTTCTGGAAATGGAAAATGAGCTGGGAAAGGGGGGCGGGGCAGGTGATTGAGCAAGCTTTCTCCTGATCATTCAGCAGGGTGTGCACTTTGTTTTTAAGCCTACCATTAGCATAAAATATATTTTTGGGCTTCACTGACCTGTCCAACCTTCTAACATCTCTGGCAGGCAAAAACAGTCCTGTTTGCATCTTGTGGAGGTGGGAAATGAGTTTGGAAATAGGGGTGTGTGTGATCTGGCTGCCTTCTGCCAATCATGCAGGGATCTGAGCAGCTTGTTTTAATGCCAACAATTAATACAAAATTTAGGATGCTTTAGGATGCTTAGGGCTGATCCTGCGTTGAGCAGGGGGTTGGACTAGATGGCCTGTATGGCCCCTTCCATCTCTATGATTCTATGAAAATGTCTTCTTGGGCTCCAGGGACAATGTGCAGCTTCTCAGAAATCCACCCCGACAGAAATAAAGTGCAAAATAATACAAATCCAATACAAGGGGCGGGGGGGGGGGGGAATGCTGTATTGTTCTGCTGTTCCTCCATAGCAACGGGGCCGTGTTCATTTTATTAAAGATGCATCTGTGTTATGGCATTACCGCATAGCAATGGGATGCCTTTTATTAATTAATTTATTTATAAGAGCCTCTTGTGGCGCAGAGTGGTAAGGCAGCAGGCATGCAGTCTGAAAGCTCTGCCCATTTGGCTGGGAGTTCAACTCCAGCAGCCGGCTCAAGGTTGACTCAGCCTTCCATCCTTCCGAGGTCGGTAAAATGAGTACCCAGCTTGCTGGGGGGGGGGGTAAATGGTAATGACTGGGGAAGGCACTGGCAAACCACCCCGTATTGAGTCTGCCAAGAAAACGCTAGAGGGCGTCACCCCAAGGGTCAGACATGACTCGGTGCTTGCACAGGGGATACCTTTACCTTTACCTTTATGGGGCGGGGAGGGAAGAAAGTTTCAGTCCACGAGAGAACTGCTGTGTTATGGTTGGTGGCGTGCTGTGATTGACAAGCCAAGGAGCAGAGGGAGAAGTTTGGGTTTGTTTTCCCTTGCAGCCTCCTCAGGAGGCAAAAAGCTGTGACAGGGCAGAAGGAAAGCATGGTAGGGGTCTCCCTGGGGGGAGGGCTGCAAATGCAAGATTTATACCACCCCGCACTTGATGGCAGGAAGCCACTTGCGTTTTACCCTTCCATGCGGAAACGGCCTTTGTGTTGATGGGAAAACAGTGTAGAGTTGGAAATGCTCAAGGGTCATAAACCAACTTTGGTAAGACAGGCTGCCTTGGAACACACCTAAAGTAAATGGCCTTTAGAATACACTGAGTCCCTCCCAGAAGAAAACAGATTGGAAACCTGGCTTGTTATTTTCAATGACTACCTTGTCCAAGTGTCTGGAGAGCTGGCATACACATTTTCTAAATAAAACATGAAATTCAGCACTCTGCAGCTTTCTGTGTATAAACAGTGAACAACCTCACCCCATTTGGCAGTTTTCCTACCTGCTCCTCCAGCCTCTCTTTCTTTGTGTATTTTAACCACCGTACTTCCTATCTCTGAAGTAGCATGGAGATTTGGAGATAAAGATATGAACAGGAAAATCCCTGGTTTGAATTTCACCTATACCACCAACTCATTAAGTGATCATAGGCAAACTAGCATCCTAAAAAGCAAAGACATCACTCTGCCAACATCACTCTACATCACTCTGCATCCGGCCCTCTCAATTCCTGGCAAATAGATGGGGAAGAAATGGAGATAGTGACAGATTTTATTTTCCTGGGCTCCAAGATCACTGCAGATGGGACTGCAGCAAAGAAATTAAAAGACGCTTGTTCCTGGGGAGGAAAGCTATGTCAACAAAAGTGCGTTTAGTTAAGGCTATGGTATTCCCAGATGCAATGTATGGCTGCAAAGGTTGGACCATAAGGAAGGCCGAGCGTCAAAGAATTGAGGGTTTTGACCTCTAGTGCTGGAGAAGATTCTTGCGAGTCCCTTGGACTGCAAGGTGAACAAACCGGTCAGTCCTAGAGGAGATCAGACCTGACTGCTCCTTAGAAGGCCAGATCCTGAAGATGAAACTCAAATACTTTGGCCAACTCATGTGAAGGAAGGACTCCCTGGAGAAGACCCTAATGCTGGGAGCGCTTGAGGGCAAAAGAAGAAGGGGACGACAGAGAATGAGGCGGCTGGATGGAGTCACTGAAGCAGTCGGTGCGAGCTTAAATGGATTCCGGGGAATGGTAGAGGACAAGAAGGGCTGGAGGATCATTGTCCATGGGATCGCGATGGGTCGGACACGACTTCACAACTAACAACAACAATAGGCAAGCTAAGGGTTTGTAGCCTTAGCCCTTGCCTTCAGTTAATAATATGGGGGGGGGGTGATAATGTTGACTTACCTTCCAAGGTTGTTGCAAGGATTAAAACAAATCTACAAAAATTTCATTGAACACTTGAAATCTTAGTAAAAAGCTAAGTGTGATTGTCTCTGGAGCACAACGCCTGGATCCTTTATAACATTTTACCCCTAGTCATTTCCGTGCTATTATCTACTTCCCACATTACTAGCTGCATTCATTCCTAGACCCCTTCCTAGACCCCTTCAAAACGAGCACGTTTCTGATCATTCCATAACCTCACATAGGATCTCATGATAACTATTTGGCATTCCATGTTGGTCTGAAGCAACGGAACAACAGTTGGATCCAGTGGCACCTTTAAGAGCACCAGAAGACTTTCACAACTGCTATATATGGGGTGAGGAGAGTTAGTTCAAGTTGATATCAGCATGTATATTGACTCTGACTAGCCCTTCCTGGAAACTAACCTCCCCCTCGACCTCCATATATAAAGGTGGTGAAAGTCTGTTTCAAAGTATCTGAAGAAATGTGCATACATGTGAATAGCTTGTAAACTGCGGCCCTCCAGATGTCCATGGACTACAATTCCCAGGAGCCCCCTGCCAGCGAATGCTGGCAGGGGGCTCCTGGGAATTGTAGTCCATGGACATCTGGAGGGCCGCAGTTTGACTACCCCTGGAACGGTGTCACTGGATGCAAACTTTGTTGTTTGGCATTTTGTTGCTGCACAGAAAGAACTGAAAAGAGGTGTGGATGACGGTGAGATTTAAAGACTCTGTGGAAGATTGGGAGGGGGGGGGGTTCTGGTTAACATTTTGGATCACCCTGGTTCTTTCCTGGAGGAAGAATGCAAAATCCAGCTGTGCAACTAGATGCAATGTGTTGTTTTCATCATCGAGGGAGCTGGAAGATGTCACTCGCCAGAAGTTCAGACTCAACAGTTTGGGAGGGGAGGGACAAAATGCATGAATTCAATGCCGTTTGCCCCCTCAGGCTTTCTCAGGGAACTGCCTGGAGCTGACACTATTCCGCTGAATGGTTGTGTATATTCTTTTTGGCAAAGCCACAAAAGATCTGGCTCCTGTTCTCTGCTCGTCTTAAATGGGACCCAAAAGGCAAAAAGAAAAATGGCGTTTCTTGTTTCTGAGGTACATAAGCAGGAGGCTTGTGACAACTGCCACATTTTTCACCTCACAACAGTCCAGAGAGAAAGATTAAATTTAAAAGCTAACGAGCGACACAAGGTCACACACGGAAGGTAGACATTCAAATCCAGATCTCCCTAGCTGAGACTGACAATCTGAAGCAGAGTTATAAATTTCACCTGAAGCTGCCTTATATGGAATCAGACCACCATCTATCAAGGACAGAATTGTCTATTCAGACTGGGCAGTGATTCTCCAGGGTCTCAGGCGAAGGTCTTTTATAGCCCCTTCCTACTTTTAAGAGCCATGGCTAAGAGCAGTGGCCTCCAATCTGGCAAGCCGGGTTTGATTCCTCGCTCCTCCACACGCAGCCAGCTGAGTGACCTTGAGCCAGTCACAGGCCTGCTAGAACATTTCTCACTGAGCAGTTGTGTCAGAGTTATCTCACTCCCACCTCCCTCACAAGGTGTCTGTGGCAGGGAGAGGAAGGTTAGGCAACCTTAAGCTTTCTTTGAGATTCCTTCGGGTAGGAAAAAGCAGAGTACAAAAACCACCTTGCTTCTGCCTGACCCTTCTAACTTGGGATGCTAAGGATTGAACCTGGGAACCTCTGCATGTCAGGCAGATGCCCTAGCACTGAACCCATCTCCTAACATTAGCCCATCTCCTAACATTTGCCTGACTAATTCCAATGGTACAGCAGTGGCGGTAGCAGCAGAATTGTAAGGACCACCAATTTCTGGTGGTCGCTTTTTAAAAATATAAATTAAGAGAAATATAAGTATAGTCGAAATACAGGAGGGGTACGGAAAAGAAAAGGGGTTTATACATATCATTATTCAGAATTTGCTTTATGTTATATAATAATATAGTAAACAAATAATCCACAGGGGGAGATTCTCCTCCTCATAATCTTTACAGTACTTCCCCTATTATAACCCATCTACTATTCTGCCACTATATTATAATTTTCATCATCACTCTGTATTCCGTATCACACACTTGATCAGATGTTTACTATTAATGGATAACAGCAAAATGCATTAAAAATCCATTAGCTCGCTCCTATTAGTGAAAGAAAACAAATGAAAAATCAGGTATTATTGTTCAAATTCCACATTTATATTCAAATTTGGCTCTCCTTCCTTAACAGATATTATGTTTATGGTATACTTATATACTATTCAGTTCAATGTATTTGTTAGACCAGCATAAGTTAAATACTGTCACCAACTTCTGTGTCTTGCTACCACTTTAAAAAAAAATGTAATCGCTTGAACTTTTATCTGACTCTCGAAACCAGGTTTCCAAATGTTGCCTTCTGGCACTGCAATTCTGTCCCTCTACTTCATCTACTCCAGATTATTCTGGGAGATGCCGGGGATTGAACCTGGGACTTTCTGCATGCTAAGCAAATGCTCTTCTGTTAAGACATAGTCCCATCCTTCTATGGTGGATACTTGCACAGCAATGTTTATTCAGGTTTTAAAGTGTTTAGGAATACCTCTCAAATGGCTGTTCCCCAAAAGCACCCATCTGACCACCCATCTTTGTCCTCTGAGATCTGTCCTGCCACAGGTAGGATCTCATAAGGGTACTTCATCTTTGCCATGTTTCAGTTTTGGGCACCACAATTGAAGAGGGATGTAGACAAACTGGAGCCGGTCTAGAGGAGAGCTATGGAGATCGTGTGTGGGGGGGGGGGGGGGTTGGAGACCAAGACGTATGAGTAAATGTTGAGGGAGCTTGGTCTGTTTAGTCTGGAGAGAAGATGACTAAGAGGTGATATGATAGCCATCTTCCAGTACTTGAAGGGCGGTCACATGCAGGATGGAGCAGAATTGCGTTCTCTTGCCGCAGGGTGTTGGACCAGAACCAGTGGGATGAAATTAATTCAAAAGAACTTTCAGCTAAACATCTGGAAGAAGTTCCACTCTGGTTCCTCAGTGGAACAGGCTTCCTCGGGAGGTGGTGGGTTCTGCTTTTTTGGAAGTTTTTAAGCAGAGGCTAGATAGTCATCTGACAGAAATGCTGATCCTGAGAATTTAGGCAGATTGTGAAGGGTTGTATGAGTGCTTGGCTCTTGTGGCCGCTTCTTGCATGCCCACGGAAATGCCCATCACTACTTTGGGATTAAGAGGTGAATTTCCTCCAGGCCAGACTGGCCAGGGATCCTGATATCCTTGGGGGGGAGCATCATCTGGGCATAGAATTAGGGTCACTGTGGTGGGCAGGTACTTATGAATTTCCTGCATTATGCAGGTGGTTGGCCTACATGACCCTGGAGGCCCCTTCTGCTATGATTCTGTGTTTAAATCATACTGGAGGAAATCCTTCACTAGTTATTATGGCTGGAAATAGCAAGGTGTTTTCTTTTTAATTCTATTTAACAAAATTTACATCCTATAGAAAATGGCAACAGATTGAAGGCGTATAGGAGGCCTTGTTAAATGGCACTTGTTAAATAAAAGGGCCCTAAATTTATATATGTTCTTATCTGACTTCAGTTTTCACAGGCTGTTAAAATATGTTCTTGGATTTGGTGAAGGGCTATGGAAATTGCCATTCACTAGTTGTGAGGAAATAAATGTTTTCCCATTAATTTCCCAACTGGGAAAGAAGAAGAGTTGGTTCTTATATGCCACTTTTCTCTACCCGACGGAGTCTCAAAGTGGTTTATATTCGCCTTCCCTTTCCTCTCCCCACAACAGACAGCCCGTGAGGGAGGTGAGGCTGAGAGAGCCCTGATATTACTGAAGAAGAAGAAGAGTTGGTTCTTATATGCCGCTTTTCTCTACCCAAAGTGGCTTACAGTCACCTTCCCTTTCCTCTCCCAACAACAGACACCCCATGAGAGAGGTAATGCTGAAAGAGCCCTGATATCACTGCTCAGTCAGAACAGCTTTATCAGTGCTGTAGTGAACCCAAGGTCACCCAGCTGGTTGCATATGGAGGAGCACGGAATCAAACCCGGCTCACCAGATTAGAAGTCCGCCAGATTAAGTGTCCACACTCCTAACAAACACATGGTATACATTTTCTAAATAAGCCATTTGGTTTGCACAGATTGTGGCTTTTGTGCACAGAGATTTCATTCCTTAAAGACAAAAAACCCCAAAAAAACCTCTTCCTGAAATTAGAATGATTCACTATGACACACTTAAAGGCCTGTTCTTGGCCTTCAAAATCAAGTCACTGCCTACTAGCTTTGGCCGAAATCCAGAAGCTTGCCATTTCTTCCCTTATAGCTTTGGTCAGCAGATTCCTGCTCCTTCTTTGCCATAATAACCACATCTGTTTTCCTGGGTTGTGTGCTCTGATTCCATATTTGCCAGTTAAATAACACTTAGGGGCTAATTAGGCCTGATAAAGTAGACTGTCCCCAGAACTCCCTGGGGCAATGAGCCATCAGCATTGATTATTAATGGCTAATCAGGTCTGTGGGACCCCGGTGTCAACAAAAACCAAAGCCCAATTAAACACCAGAGTCCACGCGTAACTTCACAATTGAGCTGTGCATTGATCTCGGAACACGTTTAAATAATTCTCTTTTTCCTCCCCGTCCCCTTTGTGCCAGCCTCTTGCAAAAATCTCAAAAGGGCAAAGAACCTCTCTATTTACCCGCTGTCTCTTTTAGTATGCACGGTTCTCTTTGCCAGATTCCAGCGTGATTTGAACAGCACCTGCCTTCTGGAGTTCTCATGGCACATCTTTGTTTCCAAAGGTCACCTAGCCTTCTTCGCTTGTTCCCCACCCTCTCAGGGCTTCCAATGTCGAAACAAGGACCCAAATCTTCTGCAAGATGATGCCATTATGCTCTCCCATCTGTTCTTCCTATTACCAGGCTTACAGCATGTAGGGCGTTGTGCTTGTTAGCGGCCCACCAGATGTTTCTGATCTGTGCAGTGATAGGGCTTGTACATTCTGTGAAGCTGCTAATCCTCTCTCTTTGGGCCTCTTTGTTTTCCGCTGCGCCAAACAACGCTTTCATTTTTACTTTGGCACGATGGCGCCTGCATTTTCTAACATTCTAGGTTCGCACAAGAGCCCGGCTCCTGGCTGGCCCATCTGTCAGCTGGCCAGAAACTCTTCTAATAAGCAAGATCCTTTCAGGAGGGTAGCCATGACGCTGGGCAGTACAACTGTTAATTTGAGTCCTGTGGCCCCCTCGGGGATCGAGAAGATTTTCGGGCTTTTCAGAGTCAAAGCTTCTTTGTCGGATGATGAAGGGAGGTGCTGCTGGACTCAAAGCCAGGCTTCAAAGATCAGTCCCCCCTGGAAGAAAGGGCACCTCTAGGGGAGTATACTATGGTATACCATAGAGTTTAGAAGAATCTGAATTTCTAGAATGACATCACATCCCTGCTGGGCTCCCTTCCCAAACTTCTCCCTATTTAGACACGCCCCCTAGTCTTCACGCATTTGCCAAGACCCAGCCTGTAACCCTAGAGGTTACTACAGGAGAGGGACAGGAGCGAAGGAATTAGGGAAAAAAGAGCGGCTGGCAACCCCTGGGAATCCGGGGGTGGGTTGGTGGGATTTGGGGGGCACCATCATCATGACAGCGCTATGTTATGCCGCATCAGCAGCAATTTTTGCATCTTTTTTCTCCTGCCGTCCACTCAAGGGGGAGCTTGGGTTAGAAGATCTTCCAGCCCCACTGGTTAGAAGAAGAAGAAGAAGAAGAAGAAGAAGAAGAAGAAGAAGAAGAAGAAGAAGAAGAAGAAGAAGAAGAAGAAGAAGAAGAAGAAGAAGAAGAAGAAGAAGAAGAAGAAGAGTTGGTTCTTACATGCCGCTTTTCCCTACCTGAAGGAGTCACAAAGCTGCTTACAGTCGCCTTCCCTTTCCTCTCCCCACAACAGACACCCTGTGAGGTCGGTGAGGCTGAGAGAGCCCTGATATCACTGCTCGGTCAGAACAGTTTTATCAGTGCCGTGGCGAGCCCAAGGTCACCCAGCTGGCTGCATGTGGGGGAGCGCAGAATCGAACCAGGCATGCCAGATTAGAAGTCTGCACTCCTAACCACTACACCAAACTGGCTCTCAGGTAAGCCTCCTTTACAGTGCAGCCCTAAGTAGAGTTACCCCCTTCTAAACTCTTTCGGCTTTGAAGGAGTTAGAAGGGTGGAAGTCTGCTTGGGGTTGCATTGTCAACTGTTTTGCTTTCTTGTTGGATCTCCCTTCGGCCGTGAAAAGATAACAAGGTTATACTTTCTCTCGTAGTCACTTCTATCCACTCTGTGCATGGGTTTTCAATTGCCGTAATGCCACAAATGCACGGGCGCACGTGAGGGTGTCGCCCGGTCGGGTTTGAAAAGAGGCTGGATGGTAATGGGGCCCTAATAAAGCTAATTAAAATGATATACATTATTTAGAAGAGCAGATGCGCACAAACCCCCGTCATGTGACTGAACAGGCTCGTGAAGCCACTGAGGCGCGAACATTGTCCTTTGAAAATGGGAGCATGGGACAGATGAGAGACAACTGTGCCATTTTCTTAATGAAGTGCTCTTTTTCTTTTTTGTAAATAGAAGAAAATGCCCTTAATATATAAAATTGTATCAGTTTCCGCTAACCCCCTCCCCTTGCCCGCAGGACTTGGGAGAGCTTGGTTAAAAGGTGCTGGTGCCAAGCATACGAGAGTGCCAACACACACAAACACACACAAACACACACACATGAGAGGGAGAGAGAGCCCTGCTACAAGTGCGTCGGCGTTCTCTGGATTCCACTTGGGCGATACTTCTTGGGACACTGGACTTCCCAGTGTGCAGACTGAGCTAAGTAGCAAAAGGAAAGTTCAGCTGAGGAAGAGGAAGAGGAAGAGGAAGAGGAAGAGGAAGAGGAAAGAGGAAGAGGAAGAGGACACCCTGTGAGGGAGGTGAGGCTAAGAGAGCCCTGATATTACTGAAGAAGTAAAGTTGGCTCTTATATACTGCTGTTCTCTACCAGAAAGTCTTCTCCAGCAGCAGAGTTCGAAAGCCTCAATTTATTTGATTACTTAGTTATTTCACTAAAAAAAAATTTGATTCCACACTCCTCCACATGTTGCCAGCACGGTGGTCTTGGGCCAGTCACTGCTCTCTTAGAACTGTTTTCATAGAGCAGTTCTTTCAGAGCTCTCTCAGCCCCACAGGGTGTCCATTGCGAGGAGAGGAAAGGAAATGTGTTTGTAAGCCACTTTGGGACTCCATCAGATAATGAAAAGTGGGGTATAAAACACCAGCTCTTCTCCAGAACTAGGGATGCCAGTCTTCAGGTGGTGCCTGGGGCTCTCCTGGAATGAAAACTCACCTCCAGGCAACAGAGATCAATTCCCCTTGAGGAAAACAGATCTCTACTGGCTAAGGGGAACCTGGCAACCCTACTCAGACTAGACCCAACTGAGTTAGCAGGACCAATGGTCTGACGCCCTGGAAAGGCTTGCTAGTCCAAGGAAGCCAACGCTGTGTGAGCTCCTGATTCCGCATCTGGCCGATCTCATGGTTGCACTTGTGACGCCTTTTGCCACACTACGCAAAAAAGAGATGTGAGTAAATCTGCGTTATGAATCGAAGCAGTTTTAATGAATTAATCAAACAAAATTGAGGTTAATGAATGAATAAATGTGAATTAAATTGTTTTGGCGTGGAGCCTGTAGAAACGCTGGTTAATGCAATTAACTTTCACTCACTTTTTCTCTCCTTGATTGTTTTTCCGTCCCAGCTAATTGCTCGTTATTGGAATGCTTATTCTTCCTTTTCTATGTAAATGATAATAATAATAATAAAACACAAGGAGCAGTTCTAAGCAGGTCTACTTGAAGGTGAGTCCCATTTTATTCCATGGGCCCTTCTGGCTCCGAAGCATTCTTAGGAGGGCAGACACATTGTCATTCCCCACCTCCCTTAAAGCAGGGGTAGTCAACCTGTGGCCCTCCAGATGTTCATGGACTACAATTCCCATGAGCCCCTGCCAGCAAACGCTGGCAGTGGCTCATGGGAATTGTAGTCCATGAACATCTGGAGGACCACAGGTTGACTACCCCTGCCTTAAAGGATGCTAAAAGGGTATCTCCATTGTGAAACCCCTGAAACATTTTTCAGGCTCCGAAAAAACCCAGAAGTGGCGTGATGGTGCAGTGTCTAACCTGGAGTAAGACCTCCTTGCCCTGATGCATATCCTGCTACAGCCTCCTTTCCCACTGTAGTGCCTTTCACCTGAAAGGGAAGGTCAGAAGCTGGAGGGACAATGATGCACCAAGCAGGTAATGTGACCTCTTTCCCCCGTTCACTGGAATGGGAGGAAGGACTTTGGGCATTCAATGAAGGCTCCACTTCCATTGAACAGAAAAAGAGATAAAATAAATAATCAGTATTTATTCTCATGACCCGCTCTTCCAATGTAGCTCAGGATGGGTAGGTAAAGGTAAAGGTAAAGGTATCCCCTGTGCAAGCACCGAGTCATGTCTGACCCTTGGGGTGACGCCCTCTAGCGTTTTCATGGCAGACTCAAAACGGGGTGGTTTGCCAGTGCCTTCCCCAGTCATTACCGTTTACCCCCCAGCAAGCTGGGTACTCATTTTACTGACCTCGGAAGGATGGAAGGCTGAGTCAACCTTGAGCCGGCTGCTGGGATTGAACTCCCAACCTCATGGGCAGACAGCTTCAGACAGCATATCACTGCCTTACCACTCTGCGCCACAAGAGGCTCTTACCCAGGATGGGTAACAACCCTATAAATTAAAAGCATGACACATTCCCTTATTTCCCCAAACTGACACTCTACAGATGGGGAGAGGGTGTCCTTTATAACAGGTCTTTGCTCAATTTCCGGTAGAATCATAGAATCATAGAGTTGGAAGGGATCTCCTGGGTCATCTAGTCCAACCCCCTGCACTATGCAGGACACTCACAACCCTATCGCTCATCCACTGTAAGCTGCCACCACCTTGAACCTTCACAGAATCCGCCCCTTCATTAGAGGGCTATCCAGCCTATTAAAAAATTTCCAAAGATGAAGAACCCACCACCTCCTGAGGAAGCCTGTTCCACTGAGAAACCGCTCTAACTGTCAGGAACTTCTTCCGGATGTTGAGACGGAATTTCTTTTGAATTATTTTCATCCCATTGGTTCTGGTCTGTCCCTCTGGGACGGTAGTGGGACTTTTCCTGTTGGTCTTTCTGGGCCCTGACTATTGGACTGGCGGAACAGCTCTGTCTTGCAGGCCCTGTGGAACCTGAAGGTCCCTGATCGCTTTCAGAAGTATGTTCCATCAGGATGGACAGCCCTGGCCCTGGTCAAGACCAATTTCACCTCCTTTGGGACAAGGATCCTGAGCAGATGTCGGTCTGAAGATCTCCACGCTCTTATGAAAGATTTTGCATGCGCAAGTATTATGCGTGAACACCTGTGGGGCAGAGCTTCAATTATAGTGACAATGATAGCAAGCAATTGGTGGAGGCAAATTGGAAGATGGCCTGATAGTCTTGCTTTAAAGATGCCGTTAGTTCATTTAGAGCTGCTCGTGAAGATAAATAGATGGTACGGGAACAATTACACTCTTGTTCTTCTTAAATCACCCAGGCAATAATCTGCTCTTATGAGACATTAAAACTTCACGCCTCTGGCCACAATCCTCAATCTCTGCACAAGGATTCTGGGTAACATGCAATTAAATTGTTATTTAGATAAGGGGATTTTTATCAGCCTACCTCTCTGCAGCAGCTAGGGTGGGTTAGCCTGGGAAAAGAACTGAAAATGCAGAAAACCTGTCTTTGAACTGACACCCAGGCCAATCAGGGAAGACTGCTTTGCTACGAGGCACAGAGAAGGGAGTTAATTTGCAAAAAGCAAAACTCTGCACACTTACTGCTGCCAGTTTTTCAAATATCAAGGGTTATATCCACTTCTGGATATCACGGGGGAAAGGTAGTGTCACTCCGGATCAATCATGGATGTTGCAGAGGGAAAATTTAAAGTGCCCAAAATCAAAATGGAAATCGAATTCAATGTATACAGGAGGGATTTATTTGAGCTGGCAGTGGGTAAAAAGCTCCGTGAAGACTACACCCAGGAGTCCATCCGGTCTAGCAAATTCTTTCACACAGCAGCCATGGAGCGCCAAGAAACAGGCCACAGAAACAGAGGCATTTGCCTGGTGTTGTCTCTGAGCACTGGTATTCAGAGGTTTACTGCCTCTGAATGTGGATGCTCCCTTGAGTCACCATAGTAGGATTCTATGCTTCTATCTTCTATGGTTTTATTTGGTTAACTTTCCCGGGTTGGTGTAAGAACTAGAACAGTGGACTTTATCTGAAGAGATTTGCATTTAAAGCCCTGCCGTGAAGTTTACTGGACAACCTTGGGCTAGTCACTAACTCTTAGCCAAAACTTCCTTATAGGGTGATTGTTCAAAGGCTTAAAAGGAGTGGAAGAATCATAGAATCATAGAATAATAGAGTTGGAAGGGACCTCATGGGTCATCTAGTCCAACTCCCTGCACTATGCAGGACACTCACATCCCAATCACTCATCTACTGTCACCTGCCACCCCCTTGAGCCTTCACAGAATCAGCCTCTTCGTCAGATGGCTATCCAGCCTCTGTTTAAAAATTTCCAAAGATGGAGAACCCACCTCCCGAGGAAGAGAACCCCTCAAAGCATTGCCCTGAAATCAGAGGAGGCAGGTGTGATGATCAGGTTACAGACGCAGGGTTCATTATTTCCAAAAGCAGAAGTATCCCGATTTTCAATTAGTGGGATACTTTTTCAAGAGGGAAGAAAAATGAAGATAGCCACATTCTTGTGAATGAAATATCCCTCTTATTCATTCACAAAGAGACAAAGAGAGAGAAATGCACATAAATCTTTCTGCCTCTCGTTCCCCTGCTATATTCAAAGCAATCTCCAGGCAAAATCCTTCTAGTTCCATGCGTGGGTGGCCAATATGGTTTTCTCCCGAGTCCATTTGCTGTTCGTTAAGGAATAGGACTGCCCTCACCTAGTAAGAACAAGGCCTGGAATCTCTCTGATAAGCGCCCTTGGATGTCTACCTGTCAAATGGAAGCAACAAATGGGAGAGATAGTTTGGTGTAGTGGTTAGGAGTGTGGACTTCTAATCTGGCATGCCAGGTTTGATTCTGCACTTCCACAAATGCAACCAGCTGGGTGACCTTGGGCTCGCCACGGCACTGATAAAACTGTTCTGACCGAGCAGAGATATCAGGGCTCTCTCAGCCTCACCCACCTCACAGGGTGTCTGTTGTGGGGAGAGGAAAGGGAAGGTGACTGTAAGCAGCTTTGAACCTCCTTCGGGTAGAGAAAAGCGGCATATAAGAACCAACTAGTCGTCATCGTCATCGTAATTCTTCTTCTTCTTCCTCTTCTTCTTCAAATGTGACCTCTACTGAGCACAGGCCACAGATATGGAACGTTACAAATCAGGCTCTTCTAAACAAACGTCCTGCGTTCCAGCTTCCTCCCCCCAAACAACAGGTATTATGGACACATCTGTATCTGTCCAAAAGCCCTATTGGCAAGCACATTTTGGGAAATCCAGGCCATACAATGATTCCTGCTTGACTTTGGGCCTCCTCTTCCTGTGTCCTTTAGATGAAAGCAGCAGCTGGCTATAGCCTCTGAAATAGCAGCCCTAGAATTCTTGGGTGGTCTCGCAGCCAAGTTCTAACCAGGGCTGATCCGACTACTTAGGGCAAGTGTCAAATGGATGCAATCATTGGACTGGTACAAGAGGGAAGAGAAGGTCTTGGTGGACATCTGACAGGCTATGCAGAGTCTATGGAGCCAGTGTGGGCCACACATCACATGGGGTGGGGCTCCAACAAGGAAGGGAACCTCCTCCCCCCTGTGGTGCCACTAAAAAGCTGATAGGATACACCACAATCTGACTAATCCACCGTTTGCTGCTTTATATGCTCACGAATGAACCCATTGCTCCTCATTCATATTACTGCCATAAATCTATAGTGCTTGTTTAATAGCAAGAAAGTAGAATTGAATGGTTGAATGAAATGGAAAAGCCCTGCAGCCCTAGAGTAATGTCATTGATGTTCAGGGTTCTGTTTCGAGCAAAATCTCTGTCCCTTTTCATAGAATCATAGAATAACAGAGATGGAAGGGACCTCCTGGGTCACCTAGTCCAACCCCCTGCACTATGCAGGACACTCACAACCCTATCGCTCATCCACTGTAATCTGCCACCCCCTTGAACCTTCACAGAATCAGCCTCTTTGTCAGATGGCTATCCAGCCTCTGTTTAAAAATTTCCCAAGATGGAGAACCCACCACCTCCCGAGGAAGCCTGTTCCACTGAGAAACCGCTGTGTCCGGAATTTCTTCCGGATGTTTAGATGGGATTTCTTTTGAATTAATTTCATCCCATTTGTTCTGGTCCGTCCCTCTGGGGCAAGAGAGAACAATTCTGCTCCATCCTCCATATGGCAGCCTTTTAAATACTTGATGATTATCAGATCTCCTCTCAGTCGCCTCCTATCCAGGCTAAACAGACCAAGCTCCCCCAACCTTTCCTCATACGTCTTGGTCTCCAGCACCCTCACCATCTTTGTTGGGCTCTTCTGGACACACTCCAGTTGTAGTATCATTAGTAGCTCCAAACAGTGCTTGTAAATAAATTGTTCGGCTGTCACCTGCCTTAAACCTGCATTTTGGTGGCTTTATTCCCTACCTTAGTTCTCTGATCAGTAGGCTTACCTCTGACTTTACTTGAACTCCTCTCTCTGCCTAGGAAAATGAAATTTCATTCTTGTTCTTACTGTTTCTTATTGCCTCCTATATCAAGAGCAGCCAGTATGATTCCAATTTGAGCTCAGCTCCAAAGTGTGAAGTCTTGCTTTGTATCTCAGCCTCAAGCCCTCTACCTCCATCTCTCTGGCTTTCCCTTTTCAGAATATTGCCGACCTGCAGCTGTAATTTCATACAGTCATGGAATAGATGGGGCCATACAGAAAATCCAGTCCATCCCCTGATCAATACAGGATCAGCTTAAAATATCCAGGAAAAGGATCTGTCCAGCCCTGGCTTAAAGACCACCACCCTCCAAAGCAGCCCTTTTCTCCAGCCCTACCTGAGGTTGGCAAGCTTACCTTAGGAGTGTGTAGCCTACAAGACACCTCCCTTTAATTGGTTGCCATTTGAGTTCTGGGTCAGGTTTAAGGTGCTGGTTTTGACCTTCAAGGCTTTACACATTCTGGGACCTGCATGAGTATGTCCCCCAAAGAGCTCTTCACTCAGCCAGTGTCAACCTAGGTCCCCAGCCCCAAAGAAGTGTGGCTGGCCTTGACCAGTCTGGTGGAATAAGCTGGCGACAGAGATCCAGGCACTTTTGGAGCTACCAAAGTTCCAAAGGGGCTGTAAAACGGAGCTCTTCCACCAGGCTTCTGGTTGAGGTCACGTCCAGTAGTTCTTGACATACCTCTTCCACATGAACTTTGGAAAGTATAATCTTTTAATTCTGGACTTACTTGACCCCAGGTTCATGGGGAGTTATGACGGAGCATTTGTGTCTTACCTTTTTGGGTTTCATTGAATTTTGGACAAATCTGTATACAATTTTAAATGATGTTTATACAATCTCATAAATAAAATAAAAATATATGATCAGGAAATATACAATCATCCTTTTCTTTTCTTTTCGGGGAAGAAGTTATCACCAATCAATTTTGTATTGGAATGTTCCTTGATTTCTGTGGATGTTTCTGCACTTTGGAAATATCTGCTCGTCTCTTGGAGGCTGACTGGTGGTTGATGAAAACGGACCTTCCATTCCCTTACAACAGCTATTACTACACTGGAAGGAAAAAAGCCCACCTCCATTAAATCAATAGATTAAGGACCATAGAACTGTATCAGCATTACAACACATGGCATATAGACAGCAATGGCGCATGGATTTATTTGGAAATATTTAGAAATCTTTTATGGAAACTCTTTTTAGGGTTGCCCTGCGAGACTCCCTTCCAAACCAGGAAGAGTGACATACACCTTCCAGACCCTCTATTTCCTGGCATTTGGGATCCCCTATTTCCCTCCCATGTGCTATATCCTTCATGGCGGAATCTCTCCCCCACTCCCTGCCACATTAAGAATGTTTGGCGCAGCACGGCAGCCTCATTAAAAAAAGGACACACACATCCAGAAGAGGCAGAGTTGGCACAGTTCCTATTTTCAGTTTATGTGCGTACACAGGAATGACCTTTTGCGTTCAACCAAACTCAATGCTTCAGACACGTTACAAATTGGAGGCCAGCCAAAGGCTTGAGATGTAGCTCTTCAGCAGATGTTGTTTGTGTTTGGCGGCAACAACCCAAGACTCAAATATTTATTTTCTCTTTGCTCTTTCTGCAATGTCTACTTTCAAGGCAGCTTCCAACAGTAACTATTCAAGCTCTCCTTGAGAGATGCCTGCCTGCAGGTGGGACCTGGGGAGGCCTCAGAATTACAACTCATCTCCAGGCTATGGACATCAGTTTCTCTGGAGAAAATGGCAGCTTTGGGGGGTGGAGTCTGTGCCATGGTACCCCACTGGGTCTCTATCCTCCCCAGGCTCCATTCTCAAATTTCAAGGAGTTTCCCAAATTTCAAGGAGTCTGGTGACCCTACCCCAGTGGCCATGGGGGATCTGGTAATCCTACTCTCATTGGTCAACACAGTGAAAGGGTCATGAGTAATGCGATAAAGACAAGGAATGGTGTCATTCCAGAGAGGCAGCTGCGATAGCCTCTCGCACCTCAAAGACTGAAAGAGGCCTCCCAAAATTGAGTAAAAGTGAATCTACATTTAAAAAAACACAATGATATATAAATGTTGAGAAACAAACAGCGTTATCACAAGTGAAAGTGAACGTCATATGTCCAACACTCCTTGAATGAAGCAAAAGACCAAATAAGGTCTTCAACCGTGGTCCATTATTGCTTTAGATCTTCCCATAGGCTCCTCCCCTATAAGAGCCTTCTCAGGTAGATTGGCAGCTACCCGTTCACGTGCATTCTCAGGGGTGGCTTCAACCTGGTGGACAAGCCCACCCACAAAAGTCATCATTCCTTGAACGAGGGAAGCAATAATGTTCAAAAGGGCTTTAAAAAATTAGAGCTCCAGCAGAATGGGCCAGCCTAACAAGGCATTTTTATAATGGAACAGGATTGCAGTCACTGGGGTAATGACTATGGCAGGTATCTCCTTGCTTTCACTGCATTCCCTTACACCTCATGATCTACCTCCTGTCTCATTTATAGTAGATCTTGCCTTAGTTTAGGCTTTCTCAACCAGGGTTTAGTGAAACCCTGGCGTTTCTTGACAGCCCTGTTAAATATTAATCAAGTGATATGACCCTATATGGTCATGTTGACCTACCCCCTCCCCAAATGGCCAGTGACTAGCCTGGAGAGGGAGGGAAGGGGAGGGGCCCCAGGTGGGCATGTCCATAGCTATGCTTCACAACCATATCCTGCAGCATTAGGCCACTTCTGGGGTTTCTTGAAGCCTGAATAATGTTTCAGAGGTTTCTCAATGATAAAAAAATTGGTGAACAGCTGCCTTACATAATCTGTTGTCTCTGCTGTCTCATACAGTAATTCTTAGACCTATTGCATCCTGTTGTGGCTTGTTTTACGGTGTCCGACAGGACTGCTTTATCTTGTAACACACCTTGAGTCTCAGCAGGAAAGGTCAGCTATAAATGGAATTAATAGAATAAAATATCTCAAAGAATGTCCAAATATACCTATACACAAAGGGATCTTGTAGCCTCAATAAACCCTTTAAAAGCAAAACCCACACAGCTTCCAAACTGCTGGTAAACTGTAGTTTAAAGAAGCCTTTTTCAACCTTTTGACTGTGGAGGTCCTGCTGAAATATTTTTCAGGCTTTGAGGTACCAGGAAGTGATGTCAGTTGGGGAACCCTGGCTTAAGGACTATCACAATTAATTCCAGTGTAAGAGTTTCAACAGTCAGAACTCACTTCATCTGATGCCTTGTGGTGCACATCCATGAGGGCGAGGACTTTCTGTTTCTAACACAGGAATCCCAGCGGATGGGATAAAGTGAGCTTTGATTCTGTCATGCCCTTTGGGGGCAAAGGAATGTTAGACCTAAGGTCCATGGGGTCTTGCAAGCACCAGACCTACCACTGCTTTCTTGCACAGATGGTTTTTATTTTCAGTTGATAGCTCCAGGTTCACCCACATCAGGAGAAGAGCCACAATACTTGACCTTAGACAATTCGTCTCCCTTAATGGCTTCATCATCCCCTTCTCCTGAATTTGAACTGGGAAGCAGACGTAGTGAAAATTATGCCTTCCTCCATCCGTGATGGTGACCAGAAAAGTAAAAAAAGAAACGGTGAATAGAACCCAGTGAAAACAAACTGCATTAAGAACAGAGGTAAATCTGTTCATAAAGAGTCTACTATCTGGCTCTCTCCTTGGTTTCACAAAGTCATGTGAAAGGAAACTATAGGAAGGAGGGGCATTGTGCCAAATTATGTGGAAAAGATGGTTGCATCCAACCCTATGCCTTCTGTTGTATTTTTAAAAACTAAACCTAATTTTAAAAACCACTAAGTATTAAATCTTGTGGTCCCAGACCATTTGGCAAACATTGCTGTAATTTTTCAAAGATCTTTGAAATTATAAATTCTCTATGGAAATATTCTCTTATGTAACGCGAAGGTTGAAAACCATGATCTAAAGTTCATCATTAATTTAGAATGTGCAGCTAAGCTGTGTATTGTTTTTTTTTTAACTGGAAAAACAATTCCCTTAAATGTAAAGTCTGTCCAGAAACCGCACGGCAAGCTACCGGAATTACAAAATAACCAATTATATTGGGGTCAAAGAAGGAAGGCAGTGAAATTAGAAGTACAGAGAAAGTGGGCCTGCCTTCTGCAGCGTTGGAACGAAAGGTTTAATCACCATATGCAAACTTTCATGTTATTCTATTCGTTGTAAAGCATTATTTTAAAAGGAAAAAGAAGGGAGGGAAAAGCAAGTGACTCATGTTAAACGATATCATGCATAACGTATGATGGAAGAGTTATATTTATGCCTATGAATGTTAATGCAAAAATGCCTGCTGGGGAAAGATCGCAGATAATCATATTAAATGTAACGATTCAAAACCATAATAGGTCATTATGCTAAGCATGCAAAACAAAAACTGTCTTGACATTATTTTTCTTATGCAGGGTGCTCGTTGGAGCTGCTTATTTTTGGGATGCGGCACAATTTGGAGACAGTCCATGGAAGATGGGGCCTTTAAAAGTCTGAGATGGATGGGTCGGGTGGGTCTACCAAGAGCCAGCTCAGTGTAGTGGTTAGCAGCATGGACTTCTAATCTGGCAAGCCAGATTTGATGCCCCGCTCCCACACATGCAACCAGTTGGGTGACCTTGGGCTAGTCACAGCACTGATAAAGCTGTTCTGACTGAGCAGTAATATTATGGCTCTCTCCACTTCACCTCCCTCACAGGGTGTCTGTTGTGGGGAGAGGAAAGGGAAGGCGACTGTAATCCTCTTTGAGACTCTTTCTGGTAGAGAAAAGCGGCATATAAGAACCAACTCTTCTTCTTCTTCTACTTCTTCTGCTTCTGCTGCTTCTGCTGCTTCTGCTGCTTCTGCTGCTTCTGCTGCTGCTGCTTCTTCTACCTAGTGGGCTGTCATCTTCTATCAAGAGCAGTTTTCGTGTGGATTGCGATGTATTTGGTGGCTCTGGGGAAGCTGGCATTTGAGAAGTGTCTCGTTAAAATGGCAAATGATCAATCTCGTTTTGAATGTTCTTGAAACGACATCTGAATTGTGTGATGGAGGCGGTGGGCTCTACAATGTTTCAGCTACAAATTATCATCTTTGAATATGTCAACGAAGAGATTTTAGAAGGCTACATGACAATGAAATGTAAATGAGACTTTGAGACACACACGTGGGGGGCGGCTTCAAAGGATGATGATAATGAAGGAGAGTTGGTTCTTATAAGTCGCTTTTCTCTACCCCAAGGAGTCTCAAAGTGGCTTACAGTCGCCTTCCCTTTGTTCTCCCCACAACAGACACCCTGTGAGGTGGGTGAGGCTGAGAGAGCCCTGATATCACTTCTCGGTCAGAACAGCTTTATCAGTGCTGTGGAGAGCCCAAGGTCACCCAGCTGGTTGCATATGGAGGAGGAGTGGGAATCACACCAAATTAAATCCGCCGCTCCTGGCCACCACACCAAGCCGGTTTTTCTTTTGGGATTCTCGAAGAGGAATTGTGGAGGAAGGGAAATTCCATTTCACAGCTGGTCCCCACTGCTTTCCTCAAGATGGACAAAAGGAAATACTTCTTTACACAGAGAGTGATTCAAATGTGGAATTCTCTGCCAGAGGATGGAGTGATGGCCACAGGCACAGACAGCTTTTAATAGGGATTAGACAGATTCACACAGCAGAGGTCTATCCAGGACTACTAGCCTTGGTGACTAAGGGTAACCTCCACATCCAGAGACAGTCAACCTCTGAAGCCCAGTGCCTCAACCTCTATGCCCTATTGCTGGCCAACCAGGGGAAATGATTGGCCACTGTTTGAGACAGCATGTTGGAGTAGATGGCCCAGCGGTCTGATCCAGCAGGGCTTTTCTTATGTGCTTGTGTTCTTACCTTCCACCTATAACTCACACTTTTAAATATTTATTTATACCCCACCCTTCTCCACAAGGGGGGCCCAAAGCAGCTTACAACTTCATCACCCCCCCTGTTTCATCATCACAACCAGCAGTCTCAGAGGCTGTTGACCTTGAGAGAGAGAGAGAGGGAGAGAGAGGGGGAGAGAGAGTGAGGGAGAGACTGGCCCATTGGTCACCCATTGTGCTTGGCAGCATGGAGATATAAGACTCAGCTGACAACAATCATTGTGTTGCTGTCAGGGTCCCTTGGGATTAATTCCAATCTCAAGAAACTAGAATGGCTAATCCAGGGGTTGGAGGCATTGTCATGACAGGCGGAAGATCAAGGGCTAATAAACAAGCTGTGCATCTCAAACTTCTTTCAAACAGAATGAGTTTCTGAAGTTTATAAACACAGTGAACTGGCTGGGATCAGTGGTGGAGCAGGTGTGCCATAGAGCAGGTTCCAAACCCAAGCCCAGCATTTCTGATTAAAAGGATCAGGCATGGGATAGAACTCCACCTGAGAGTCTGCAGAGCTACTCATACTCTGAGTAGACAGTACGATCTTGATGGATCAATGGTGTTATTTAGTATAAGGCATAGAATCATAGAGTTGGAAGGGGCCATACAGGCCATCTAGTCCAACCCCCTGCTCAACGCAGGATCAGCCCTAAGCATCCTAAAACATCCAATAGAAGTGTGTATCCAACCTTTGCTTGAAGGCAGTGTCATGTACTCATGGAAGCTTGCACCAGAGGTTCCTGTGATATCACAGTGGCTTTCTATTGGGACAGGTATACAGGAGGAACTCTTTGTCCTCATTCCAGATTCACCAGGCCCAATGAAGGAAGGCTGTCAATCAGGCCCTGTAGAGCCCCACATTGGCCTGAGTTGGGGATCTCCATCTTTGAACAAAAGGATTCTTCTTCCCTGATGACCTCTAGTGGTCTCAAGAAGTCATCCAATCCATCTCACTTGAATTTTGGAGTCTGTTTCTTCCTCCTAGCAATAGTCTTTCATTACTGAGGTAGTTAAGAACCTCAACTCATAGAAGCTTTCGGACTGGCAGACTCGTTTAACAAGGACTATGAAGGATAGTGTATAGCCGTGTTGGTCTGAAGCAGCACAACAAAACAACATCAGAGTCCAGTGGCACCTTTAAGACCAACAAAGATTTATTCCAAGCATGAGCCTTGAATAAATCTTTGTTGATCTTAAAGGTGCCACTGGACTCTGATTTTGTTTTCGTTATGAAAGAGAGAAAGAGGGGGTGGGGGAGAGAATACATGCATGCATGGTGGGGAACCACTAGAGGCTTGGTTTGTTGTAGCTTGTGCGCAGAAGTTTAGTGGTTTTTTCAGGGGGATTCCACTTTTCCCGATTCCCCGAAAAGTGCTACAACGAAGTGCATTTTGCAGGAGTGTTGCAAGAATGTTGAAGATTGGGTGCGACGTCCTGCGGAACGTTGAATTTGTAGCGTTTTCCAAAGGTAAGACTTCTGCTACATTTAAGTCGTGCGGAATGGCCCCTAGGCTTGACTTTACTTCTTCTTAACGTACCATTTTCCAGTGATGGTCCAATGAGAATGAGTCGACAACACTATGTATCCAGTTTACCTGTGCATAATATTTGATGCTGGATTTTGTAATAGGCACAGAATAGCCTACCACTGAGAGCAGAAGAAGGGAAGGATGATCGGAGAAGCCTCCCACTGGGAGCAAATAATTAAAATGCTAATAGACCTAACTAGATTCAAGAACGTTTGTTCAAACATTTCCCCAGGGTAGATGGACACAATAATGGGAGTGTATTTTGCTATTATTTCTCCAAGATAAAATGTCTCTTAGAAATGGGAAAGGATTGTTTTATGTGCTATAAACAATCTACTGCTATATTTCCACGTGAAACAATAACAAAAGACTACACCAACTAAAGGTATCTAAAGCCATTATCCAGATACCATTTCATTAATTAGTCATTCATGGCTGGCTCTCAAAATTTATGTGGCTGGAGGAAAATCAATGGAGTTCACTGACTTTCAGCCTAGCCCAAGCCCCACTGTAGGTTCAAGGCTGAAGCAATGGGTTATGTCTTGGAGTCGCTGGGTCTTTGCCCCATGGTCTGAAGGCTTGGTTCTAGGAGCTATCAAACCAGAGATAAACTGGGGGTTTAATGTTTAAGAACAGAAGAGCCCCACTAGATCAGACTGGTGGTCCATTCAGTCCAGCTGCCAACCATGTCCTCTGGAGCAGAGGTAGTCAACCTGTGGTCCTCCAGATGTCCATGGACTACAGTTCCCATGAGCCCCTGCCAGCAATGGGAATTGTAGTCCATGAACATCTGGAGGACCACAGGTATGACTACCCCTGCTCTGAAGGGCCAACCACAGGGCATAGAGGCCAAGACTTTCCCCTAATGTTCCTTCCTGTCATTAATATTTTGAGGTGTGTTGCCTCTGTGAGTTTTCCTTTAGTCACCCTGGCTAGCAGCCTCTTCTTTGTCTGGTTCTTTTAACGTTTGTTCACTTTCTCGAAGAAATGTTGGTGAGCTTATGAAAGCTTATGTTGAATCACATCTTTGTTCTACTCAGACTGGCAGCAGCTCTTCCTGGCAGAGGTCCTTCACATCACCTGCAACCTGATTCCTTTTAATTGGAGATTCCAGGGATTGAACCCTGGGACTGTCTGCATGCCGGGCAGATGCTCTACCACTGAGCCACAGCCCCTCCCCTAAAACCTCCCCTTTTCTCATCAACCGGATCACATTTTGCTTGTGACTCACCTCTTTGCAACAGGTCTCCTTTCTGACTTGGGCTATAAGAACTCAGAGATTTGACTCAAATCCTTGGACCTGGAACATCTTGTTGGTCCTTAAGATGCTACTGGATTCAAATGTTGCTTTTGTATTGCAGACCACCATAACTGTCTACTTGAGGCTTGCAGACTCCCTCTCCTATAAACCACAATTCAAAACAGGTTGCATAAAGCGTAAAGAAGGAAGGATAAGAACAGAGGGATGAAGATGGGGCTGAATCTAATGGGCACTTGCCCCTAATGTGGCTTCTAATCTGGAGAGCTGGGTTTGATTCCCCACTCTTCCACGTGCAGCCAGCTGAGTGACCTCAGGCTAGTCACAGTCGTGTTCTTTTCTTTTCCCCTTACAGTGACCCGGACAAATTAACCCTTCATAAATCACTCCTTGCGGTGTCTTTTGGTCTCTCGGCTTCCGCTGCTTTTATTTTTAAAAAGTTTGATTTAGAAGAATGTGAATAATCCACATAAGGGATTCTGTCCCTTTTCTGTGGCTGTGCTGTTCGGTTAGCCTGCAGGAGAGGAAACTGAAGCATCTCACCCAAATTCTTGCAAAGAGAGAAGAAAAGCCCGGGATGTATTCCTTCCCCACTCCACCCCCAGTTAATTAGCTAGGATGTTAGTGAGGTGTGTAGTGACCTCTGCTGGAGCAAACACGAAACTGTTAAAACACTTAGAAATCTGAAATGGCAGCAGCTCTGTGACAGATCTTGTGGGAGGTCGTGGTTTAATGGATTTTTTTTTCCTGAGGAAACAAACTGGTGGGAATCATCAGTTCTTAATCTTACAGCACCTGCCACCCAAATAGTTTTGCTGGCTTCACAAGCAACTTCACAACCTAAAAATGTTCCTGCCCCAAACAAGACAATAAGAGAAATGGCGTATCACAAAGTGGAAAACCTGGGCCATAATCAGTTCCTCTGTGTTTTAATATGGCTCATTTTGGCTAGGGATGGCTGCAGTTTAGGAAACCCAGTTTTGACATGGAAGATGTTAAGAAGTGGACAGCTGGTGGGGGATGGGGCTTATCAAAATCAGGATGCTCTGTCTAACTCAGCAATGGCCCACGTTACCTGGAAATGATTTCCACACGACCCGGAAGTGATGTGGACATGTCAGGGATGTTGAAGAGACACTCTGGTTTTGGGGGCAAAAACTCTACAGTAGAACCAGCTTCTACCATAGAGTGTTTTCCCCAAAAAACCCGGAGTATCGCCCTGAAATCCCCAACCTGCCTACATTACTTCTGGATCATGTTGAGGCCACATAAGCTCCTTGCTGAAACATTGCCCATTTTTGGCGGGTGAGTTCCCCCACCAGTCAAGTACCTAGCACTCATCTGCTCAAGGGTAGCCCAGGCTAGCTTGATCCCATCAGATCTCAGGAAGTTACAGAATTGTGACCACCGCCGCTATATGTTATATGTTATATGTAACTTTTAATTGGGGTTTTTATGGGGATTTTATTGTGTTTTAACTATTTATGTTGTAAACCGCCCTGAGACCTATTGGGAGAAGGGTGGTCTAAAAATTAAATAACAACAACAACAACAACAACAACAACAACAACAACAACAACAACAACAATAATAATAATAATAATATTTGGAAGACAGACCACCAAGGAATTCCAGGGTTCCTATGCAAAAGTAGGCCCTGAAATTTCATAGAATAATAGAGTTGGAAGGCACCTCATGGGTCATCTGGTCCAACCCCGCTTGCTTTGAAAACTGTAAATGGGCTGCAACTTGAGGGGGGAGGTACTTGTCCAGAATATTGAAGCCACACGGTACCACCTAGTCAGTCACTTTATAATACTTAAATAGACAAAACAGCAAAGACTCTCTTCAATAAACTCTTCTGAGCTGAGATGGTCTTCGGGGAGTGAAAAGTGGGGTATAAAAACCAACTTGTCTTCTTCCTCTTCTTAATTGCACCACATATTGAATTAGGGTTGCCTGTATATTTTGGGGGAGGAGCCTGAGGAGGGTGGGGTTTGGGCAGGGTCCTCATCAGGATATAATACTGTGAAGTCTGCCCCCAAATCAGCCATTTTCTTCAGCTGAACTGATCTCTGTAATCTGAAGATCAGTTGTAATAGAGGGACATCTCCAGGCCGCACCTAGATGTTCAGGACAAATTAACAAGACACAGAGCAAAGGGCATATACAATCCAAAAACTGGGAAAATACTGTGAAGAGCTAACAATAAGTGGAGATTCGCATATATCACATATATAGAATGTATTAATAAACACATTGCATCACAAAAATAGTCCACAATAACAGCCATCCCACCCCAAAGCCCACTTACTCCCAAATAGATCCACTCAGTGCAAGAAAAGCCTTCCCCAGATTTACTCGATGCAGGTTGTCTTTTCTCCACATGGTGGAAAGTAGCCATGGAGTCATGATACCAATTTCATCTGGAACAAACATGCCACAAAAGTAAGAGTCCTAATATAGACTAAGGTCCATAGATAGAACTCCCAGGTATGTTTTTCTGTTTCATATATCTTTAAAGGTAAAGGTAAAGGTATCCCCTGTGCAAGCACTGGGTCATGTCTGACCCATGGGGTGACGCCCTCTAGCGTTTTCATGGCAGACTCAATACGAGGTGGTTTGCCAGTGCCTTCCCCAGTCATTACCGTTTACCCCCCCCCCCAGCAGCAAGCTGGGTACTCATTTTACCGACCATGGAAGGATGGAAGGCTGAGTCAACCTTGAGCCGGCTGCTGGGATCGAACTCCCAGCCTCATGGGCAGAGCTTCAGACTGCATGTCTGCTGCCTTACCACTCTGCACCACAAGAGGCTCTCTATATATCATTATTCAAGGTCAATTAGTCTCACCATGACACATTATGCACGGCGGCTGCTACACCGGGGGCTGCCGTGCCATTGTGGTGGGGCAGGATCCCCCGCCATTCCCCATGTACACACAGGGGCAGGGCTCCTCCAGCGTACATTGATGCCCTGGTCTAGTGTGCACACGTGCTGTGCACCGAGACCAGGAAGTCCGGGACGCTGCCGGGGAAGCGGCCGGGGGGGAGTGGGGACGGGCCAAGCCCCCACCACACACTACGGAGGGGGTAGGGGAAACCCCTGCCGGCTCCGTGGAGCTCACAGGAGCATGCAGTAGCCCTACAGGGACACCGTAGGTTAGGGCCGGATGGGCCGAAAGGACCGCCGCTGTCAATTATGCACGGTGCCGGCCCACCTCAGCCTCTGCTCACACCCGCGGTATCCTGCGGACTGTGGAAATTCCCATGTTTGCATAACATGGGCCTTCCATGGCCCTAGGCCAGGCCATGCCCGCACTGGCAGAGGGGGCATGCATAAGCGGGGATTTTCTCTGATGGCCTGAGGCCACCAGTGTGGGCATTTCAGCCCATTCATTATGGGTCATTGCTTCTAAATATTCTTCTGCAAAGCTGTGGTCCACCAGACTAATATGAAGACGAGAAGACATTTGGTGAGTTCTAATTGACCTCGGATGAAGATATACGAAACAGAAAATCATACCTGGGCATTGTGTCTTTATTAATACATGCTATATATTGAACCTAGAAAGTCTCCACTTACTGTTATAGCTTTTCACAGTTTTCCCCCCTTTTTAGGATTGCACCCAGCTAGAGGTTGGCAGCCCTCTATTGAATGCATCTAAGAGCCTCTTGTGGCACAGAGTGGTAAGGCAGCCATCTGAAAGCTTTGCCCATGAGGCTGGGAGTTCAATCCCAGCAGCTGGCTCAAGGTCGAATCAGCCTTCCATCCTTCCGAGGTTGGTAAAATGAGTACCCAGCTTGCTGGGGGGTAAACGGTAATGACTGGGGAAGGCACTGGCAAACCACCCTGTATTGAGTGCCAAGAAAATGCTAAAGGGCGTCACCCCAAGGGTCAGTCATGACCCGGTGCTTGCACAGAGGATACCTTTACCTTTAAATGGATCAAAATAATCATCAGCTTCACATAAATTTGCAGAATGCAAAACAGAGCTCCTGGTGCAGCAAATCTGTGTGAGAAGTACAGAAAGGAGCAAACGGCATCCATCCAAACCTAGCTGGGACCTACAGCAAGAGCCCCACTCCTCTCTGAACAGCACTGATTCATATGCAGTCCACTGAGTCAACTGCTAGGAGGAGTTCATGGAAGTGAAAACCACGGGTTAATTGCTAAATACAGGAGGACAACATTGAATAACCACTATAATTTCACACTAAATTAGTTTTATTCCTGCAAAGAGGTTCTTTCGGCACACGTCCTTGACTGTTTCCTTTTCTAGGATGAGAGTCGGAGGATGATTCTGTTTATATTGACGAGCAGCATGGCTTAAAGGTGCTACACCTAAAAAGGTAAACCGAAGATTCCTATTTTAGTCTAAATAACTGGATGGTGAGAGATGCAGGATGTACCTCTGAGCTGTCGATGTTGCAGGCTTTAAGGGTCATAGAATCATAGACTAAGGAAGGGACCGCCAGGGTCATCTGGTCCAACCCCATGCACAATGCAGGAACTCAAAATGACCTGCTTACCCACAGTGACCCCAGTTTCATGCCCAAGTGATCCCTCCACCTAAAAATATCCAGAATTCAGCCCTTCCCTGAAGGAAATCCAACTACACGCCCACAATGGTGATTAGCAATACCCTGGGTATTCAAGGAAGGGCCCACAAAAGACAAACACTGGCACATCCCTACCTGCCCATCCACTCACAATCTGCCTAAGTTCATAAAATCAGCATTTCTGTCTGATGATTATCTAGCCTCTGCTTAAAAACTTCCAAAAAAAAAAAAGAACCCACCACCTCCTGAGGAAGACTGTTCCACCGAAGAACCACTCTAACTGTCAGGAACTTCTTCCCGGTGTTTAGCCAAAAATTCTTTTGAATTAATTTAAACCCATTGGTTCTGGTCCGACCCTGTGGGGGTAACAGAAAACAACTCTGCTCCATCTTCTATAGGACAACCCTTCAATTATTTGAAGATGGCTATCATATCACCTCTTAGTTGTCTTCTCTCCAGGCTAAACTGGTCAAGTTCCCATAACCTTTCCTCATACGACTTGGTCCCCAAACCATCTTTGGAGAATGCTCCAGTTTCTCTACATCTTTCTTCAGTTACGGTACCCAAAACTGAACACAGTACTACATGAGGTCTTATCAGAGTGAAGAGTTAACACCACCTAGCATGATATGGAGATTATACTTCTTTTAATATGCCCCCAAAATCCGGTTTGCCTTTTTAGCCACTGACTCATGTTCAGTGTATGGTCTACTAAGACCCCAGATCCTTTTCAAATGTACTACTGTCAAGACAAGTCTCGCCCATCCCATAGTGATGCATTTGATTTTCTCTACCTAAATGCAGAAATTCATTTTATTCATTTTAGCCCAGATTTCCAGCCTGTCAAGATCATCCTGTATCCTGATTCTGCCTTCTTGCGTGTTTGCTACCCCTCCCAGTTTAGTATCATCTGCTCTAATCCTTCATCCAAATCATTTATGAATATGTTGAACAACACAGGGGCCAGGACAGTTCCCTGATGGAGGAGACTACAGAGAGATGACTCAGGGAACAGGAAATTGCCCTCTGGGGACAGATGAGTTAGATGAGAAAGGTGAGAGGACAGTGCTCCTGTCTCACTAACTTTACGGTAAAGAGAGTTTCCTGTCAAAGCCAGGAGACATTGAACAGACAGGTAATTCGAACAGAGTCCACCCTCCAAAACAGCTATTTTCTCCAGGGGAACAGACCTCTGCTGCCTGGAGATGGGCTGTAAAACCGGAGGGTCCCCAGGTCCCACCTGGAGGCTGGCATCCCCAGCTGTGGCTTGATGGCAGTTTGTACCACCAATTGGGAGATCCATTTGACTGGTGCCATCAAAATTTGCAGAAGGATTAAAGAAAAGCAGGTTTAAGATGGGCAATATGCCAGGATGTAGATAAGTATTAAGGCTTTGGTGGGTCAGCAGCTAGATTCCTAGAGCCCCTAGTCCAGAGCTGAATATCCCGAGATCAAAAACAGAAAAAAAAAGAGGAAGTAATATTCTTGATGAATCCAGCCATGACGGGACCCTTGATACCTGCGTCAAATTGCCCCAACTTAATGGGCGACCCTTGAGCAAACTGGATTACTCAAGGTATTCTTTTGTTCATATCAAACTCCAGTATTTTAATCCGGTCCAGCACGGCTGCTAAGCAAAGCAATCGCACCTTTCCAAGGCTCTTCTCGGTGCCATGCTTAGAATAAACAGGTGTTGGGTTTTTTTTTTAATTGAAAGGAAAACCTTCACCCCTGGTTTTTGTTCCATGGGCGCACACAGGGGGGGGAAAGTGTTTCCATAGAAACAACACGAGGTATATAATTTCGAAATAACAATTGCTCTACAAAACACGGAACAATAATTTCTACATTAGAGACTCAAACAACGAGAAATGTGAAGCGAACCGAGAACAAAAGCAGGGAAGTTTAAAATTAATCCAGTGTATGAAGGCTGGTGGCCTTCTTGATTTTCATGAGCCGAATGTTCCCGTGGACCTCTGTGGCCCCAGGAAACCTACAGGGAGCACCGGAGTCAGGGGTGCTTTGAAGAGATACCTGATGACACCCAGTACAATGACCATGGCTCCCTCCAAGTTGGGAACCAAGGAAGGCTGCCGGCTCAGGGTTGGGAAATACCTACAGATTTTGGAGGGGGAAGCTTGGGAAGGGAAGAGACCAACAAGGTTTCATCCTGGGTATAAACTTCTGGGTGCGTGCACACAATCCCAGCTATACTTATTGCCCTGTTACTTACGCATCTTGATTCTAACTAGACCTTCCTGGCAACTAACACCACCACTACCCCACCCTCCAAATATGTAAGGCTTGGGGGAAACTGTTTCTATGTATTTGAGGAGGTGTGCCTGCACCCGAAAGCTTACCCCCAGAATTAAACTTTGTTGGTCTTAAAGGTATCGCTGGCCTCAAATGTTGTACTGTTTTATGCGAGGTTATTGTACATTAATCAAAATTGTACTAGCTGTTTCTCGGCTACTGTGTTTTGAAATCCAAACACAAAAGGTGCCATGGTTCCTTTCCCCTATCTGCATGGAAACTTGTATTTTTTTAGATGTGTGCAGCTTAGGATTCAGGGCTTTTCACTGATATAAGCAGCACACCTTTTGCTTTCAGCGAATAAATGTTCCCATCCAGTTTGTTTCCTAAGAATCATCCGTCTTTAGCAGACTTTCTCAACTTTTTTACCATTGAGAAACCCCTGAAACAATCTTCAGACAATGAGAAATCCCAGAAGTGGCATGATCATGCAGAATATGGATGGGAAACATAGCTGTGGACATGCTCACTTGAGGCCCCTCCCCTTCTCACCCCCTCCAGGTCCTCCAGACCCATGTCAGCTTTCAAGTTCCCCTTACCTTTAGAGCCAAAATAGGTTGCTTCTGTAAACAGGGCCTTTTTTGTGGTGACACCCAGATTTTGCCATGTCCTTCCCAGATGCATTTGGATGCATAGTTTGTTTTCCTTCAGGTGCCATTTAAAGATGCTTTGATGCCCCTAAGCTTTTGGCTTCAGCCAATTGCTCTTTTATGGGGCTTTAAGAGCCAGTTTGGTGTAGTGGTTAGGAGTGCGGACTTCTAATCTGGCCAGCCAGGTTCGATTCTGCGCTCCCCCACATGCAGCCAGCTGGGTGACCTTGGGCTCACCACAACACTGATAAAGCTGTTCTGACCGAGCAGAAATATCAGTGCTCTCTCTGCCTCACCCACTTCACAGGGTGTCTGTTGGGGGGAGAGGAAAGGGAAGGGGACTGTAAGCCGCTTTGAGCCTCCTTCGGGTAGGGAAAAACGGCATATAAGAACCAATTCTTCTTCTTCTTAAAAATGTTTAGCTGACTTGGCTGTAAGATCCTGCTCAATTCTTTAGAACAAATGATTAAAGGTTGTTTTTGTTTGCTGTGGATTGCTTTACTTTAGCTTGCGTGCTGCCTTCGATAGGTGGAAAGGTGGAGTATAAATGTTCAGATACATCAATAGAATGCTGTACTCTTCTCCCGAAGGCATTCAACATTATCAGACCCGGAAAATAAGCTTGCATCCATTTGCATTTTATCTGTAATCAGGACGCATCTCCGGATGCACAAAACCTTTTGCTCAGCTTCCCAGGGCTCACCTGCTTTTGGATGGGGAATTAATGTGATCAAGGCAGAAGGGATTTGTTCAGGGAGGGGGGAGAGAAATAAATTAACAGTCCTCAAGTACTAATTTATTTATTAGAAAGCCTGCAATTGCTCATCAGGTTCGGTGATCGAGCTAATTTATTCCATTCACTTCTTCTGAAGCTGCTTTCCCCATAACAAGAGATCACACGTTCTGCCAGCGAACTAATGGGGGGAACTGATAAATATGCAGGAAGTAAAACTGCATTGCTCAGAGGCATGAGAATCTTGTAAATCGAGCTGGAATGACTATTCTGGTTTGTTTGACATCACCTTATTTGTGCAAGTGAAGATTGCGGGAGTTTTAAAGGGGGGGGGGGGAAACCTACATTCTTCTTGATCTTGTATCTTCTGAGAGGGCCAAGAAATCATTGTGGATGGAGAGTTCTGTTCTGGGTGGGTCTGTAGTGATGTTAGTCTGTAATAGTAGAATAAAATTTGGGTCCTGTAGCTGTTCCGTCAAACCGTTGGTTGAAGCCAGGATGGCAACATTAAGGAAATGCCAACCTCCCTGCCTAAGAAGCCCACCCATAAAACACTGATCTGCCCAATATAACTAGCCCCCTCTGTAAAGTTTTTAAGAAGGTGACTTTTTAAAATAGTACAATTTAAATTTATATATTGTTCTATCATATCTAAATTATATTTTTGTACATTTTTACCTTGTCGTTATCCACCCTGAGCCAACCAGGAAGGGTGGGCTATAAAATGATATGAATGATAATGATAATGAAGTGTTAATTTTAATACTCCACTTTTCACTGCCTGAGTCTCAAAGTGGTTTACAATCGCCTTCCCTTCTTCTCCCCCACACCCTGGGAGGTAGGTGAGGTTGAGAAAGCTTCTAACAGGACTACTTGGTCAGAACAGTACTATCAGAGCTGTGACTAGCCCAAGGTCACCCATCTGGCTGCATATGGAGGAGCAGGGATTCAAACCTGGCTTGCCAGATTAGAGGCCGCTGCTTGTAATCACTACACCAAGCTAGTGTATGCACCTCAGTGCATCAAAGGTCACTTGGTCAGTTAACATCTCTTTATCAGATACCAAGTCTCTTGTTGTGGATGTCTAGCTGTTGCTTTATAGCAGGGGTAATCAACCTGTGGTCCTCCAGATGTTCATGGACTACAATTCCCATGAGACCCTGGGAACCAATGAACCTATACTTGTGGAGACCAGGTCTATGCCCACACATCAACAAGGAGGGGAACACACATTGGGTTGTGGTTTCCAGTGGTGGACGGTGCTGCCAGACACATGGGGTTTTTAAGGCAATAGAGGATCAGAGGGGGTTTGCCATTTCCTGCCTCTATGTAACGTCCTTGGTCTTCCTTCGTGGTCTCCCATCCAAGGACTGACCTGGCTTAAGCTTTTAAAATGTGTCAAGACTGAGTTAGCCTGGGGCCTTCAGGTTAGGATGCGCACATGCCTTGGACCCTTTAATGGCTTTCTATGCGATCCTATGCATGTTTACTCAGAATTTTCACTTTATCATATAGGCTTACTCCTAGGTGAAGATTGCAGCCTCGGAATGGTGGTGTTGGTGTTACTGATCGTGTGCAGTGTTGCACCACACAATCAGTCCACTGTTTGGGGGCCTGTGGGGAGGCAGGGTTTCTTTTGTTTTTTGTTGGGAATGGTCTTGTTGTGTAGAATCCCAAGGAAGGCAGTGGCTGGCTAGGGTAGTAAAGAACAAGCTTGGCAGGGCCTAGATATCAGAACCTTGGACAGCTCCAAAGTGTTATTCGCTCAAATAAAGAGCTGCTAGTGGTGGTGGAGGAAAGTAATGTCCTGCCTTATGGGGATCCCTGTAGGGTTTACTCCGGGGAATGGTAGAGGACAGGAAGGCCTGGAGGATCATTGTCCATGGGGTCTCAATGGTCAGACATGCCTTCGCACCTAACAACAACAACAAATAGGGTTTAGGGTTCTTTAACACAGAACATCTAATCAGGCTCCATCTCTCCAGAGAAGGAGTGCTTGTGTATGAGTGCTCAGTTTGTGATCAGAGCCTGTGGACCAAGGAGACCTCCCCACCCTCTTTGGCACATGGATCTTAATGACTGTAGTCTCCAGATCAGATCTTCATAGGGTCTCTGATTATTTGCTTTCCCCCTGGTTTGTTTGACCTCATAGAATCATAGAGCTGGAAGTTACCTCCAGGGTCATCTAGTCCAACCTTATGCACAATGCAGGAACTCACAACTACCTGCCCACCCACAGGGACCCCAATTTCATGCCCAATTGATCCCCCTCCCCACTGAAAATCTCCAGAATCCAGCCTGGCCTGGAGGAAATTCACCTACCATCCCACAGTGGCGATTAGCAATTCCCTGGGTATGCAAGGAAGGGCCGCAAGAGACAAACACTGGCACATCCCTTCCTGTCCACCCACTCATAATCTGCCTATTTATTACCTCCAGGGTAACTGTTTGGGTTCTGAGTGAAATCACTTGGTGTACTAGAGGGTCAGCAGGACTCCTCTTTTGTTCTTAAGGTGCCGAACTAAGAAAGAACCCAGGTGGGAGGTGCTCGTTTTCTAAAGGTGGATTTCATTATGGACCTACTCAGTGCTTCAGTGCAACAAAATACTGAGGACCACTTCTTTTTGCAGGAGAAGGGAGGCTCTGGGGGCACATTTCAGCCCTTATAGGGCCTTCTTCAAAGGTCTGGCTTTAACACACCCCAGTTTTCAGCACATATAAAATGTGTACAGCAGCCAATAAAAGCTCCAAGGTAAGAACTGGCTCGACACGATCAAAGCTGATACAGGGAAGACCATGAACCAACTGAAAGAAGACGTCACTGAGAGAGACGAATGGAGAAAACTTTCCTATAGAATCGCCGAGGGTCAGACACGACGGAACGGGTAACATCATCATCAAGAACTGCAAAATATCAGAGTGACTGAATGAAAGAAGATGCCTAGTTATCAGTCATTAGTTCTCTTCCAAAGGCTGCCCAAAATGTTCAATTGTGTGTTTCCTTATTAGTGCATGTATAAACACATCAGTCTATTGGTTCACATAGTACGTAGCATCCTGGGTTGCAATAGTCTATGGGCTGGATATATGTTTTTAATTCCTAAAGCTGTTTTTTTTAATTGTGCACAATAAAAGTAATATAATTTTAACAATAATACAGACATCTAACTTTTGAGGGTCCTCACTGTTACCACTTGGGTTTTGATGGTTCCAGTTCTAGCCCCCCTCCCCCTTGGTATTTATTGATAAAAGCCAAGTTAAGGGTAAACTGGAGAGACCTGTCTCAGGTGACAACAGAGCAGATGGTGATGAAGGCCGATGAAACCAGGAGAGGATTGACTGTCAGGTGAGAGATTAAAGTGTCACACTTTGTTTTGTCATAAGTCCTTGTGCTCTGGGAGAACTGGGAAAAGAAGGTGCCAGAAAGAAGCTGAGAATTTCAAACAACCAGACAGCGTCTTTAACACTTATAAAAAATTAAAGACGGAAGTTTCTGAGTTCCTGCCAAGAATGCAAAGAAAGCTCAAGGAAGCAAAGGTGCGCCGGTGACATCTTGCATGTGAATGATGAGGGTAGGACAAATTTGCACGCCTAACATGAATTATTTCAACAGGAATGGGAAAAAAATCATATTGAAAAGATATAGTGTGTGGCCTACTTTAAACTTATTGGGTTGGCTTTCTACTGAGCCACAGATTTAGATTCACATATACACAGACAGAGAGTACAAAAAGAAGATAGGAAGAAAAGAGAAGAGAAATAAAAATAAAATAACAGAGCAGGCTAATTTATAATTATGGCTTCCAATTCTAGATTAGGATATTCATGGAGATAGTGGAATCTGGAGTACAACGCCATAAGGTCGTGGAGTACAACGCCATAAGGTCTGCCCTACAAGGCAGCCATTTTCTCCTGGGAGACTGATCTCTGTGGTCTAAAGATCAGTTGCTTGCTTTCTTGCTTGCTTGTTTCACAGAATCACAGAATCATAGAGTTGGAAGGGTCCACACAGGCCATGTAGTCCAACCCCCTGCTCAATGCAGGATCAGCCCTAAGCATCCTAAAGCATCCAAGAAAAGTGTGTATCCAACCTTTGCTTGAAGACTGCCCGTGAGGGGGAGCTCACCACCTCCTTAGGCAGCCTATTCCACTGCTGAACTACTCTGACTGTGAAAAAGTTTTTCCTGATATCTAGCCTATATCGTTGTACTTGAAGTTTAAACCCATTACTGCGTGTCCTCTCCTCTGCAGCCAACAGAAACAGCATCCTGCCCTCCTCCAAGTGACAACCTTTCAAATATTTAAAGAGGGCTATCATGTCCCCTCTCAACCTCCTTTTCTCCAGACTGAACATTCCCAAGTCCCTCAACCTATCTTCATAGGGCTTGGTCCCTTGGTCCCTTTATTAGCTCTTCGGCTTGGCTCGGTTCAGTTCAGTTGCCTCGGTGATCACTGCAGCTCAAAGCAGTGCCAGCACCATGGTGCAGAGAGGAAGGGTGGTGGCGGCATGCCCACCAGTGGCTACACGCAGGCACAGAGCTCTGCACCTATGTGCGGCCACCAGCTGGTGTACTGCCACCCCTCCTTGCCATGCTATGGTGCCAGCTTAGTTTATATTTCATTGACTGCCATACTGGCATTTGTAGCACCCAATTACTGAAAAGGAAACATGATTTAAGGGTTTCCTTGAGAAAAGCCTCCTGAATCAGATCAGTGGTCCTTCTTGTCCGCCCTCCCAATAGAGAACACTCTTCTGTAACATCAGACTCTGGTTTTCATCATGGGAGGGCAATATGGGAGAAAGTTGTAAGGATGTGGATTTTTTTTGTAGAATGTTATAATTTTAACTTCATTCATTCATTCATTCATTCATTCATTCAATTTTTAGCCTGGCTCATGCTGGGTTACATGGAAATTCAAAGAAAATTCAACATATAGTAAAATGGGTAAAACCCATTAACCCCCATTAAAAACCCTTGTATTTTTATGAGATGACTGAGCCAAGAGGGGTGGTCTTATTATAAACACATTTTAAAAAAAATCCTGTTCCACACACTGGCCAACCAGTTGCCATGAAAGGACATGAAATAAGGCACGGAGTTATGAAATAAGGCAAGGCGTTCTCCTCCTTGTACTGATAGTCAGAGGTTTAATGCCTCAAAATATGATGCTTTTCTGACTTGATGGGCCTACCTTCCACGAACCTTACACCTTTTAATACTATCTACACTAGTGGTTATCATAACATCCACTGACAGCAAATGCTGTGATTTAATGTGGAGTAGCCTTAAGCTACAGAATACAAGAGCTAGAAGAAGAAGAAGAAGTTCTTATATGCCACTTTTCAACTTCCCATTCCTCTCCCCACAACAGACACCCTGTGAGGTGGGTAAGGCTAAGAGAGCCCTGATATTCCTGCTCGGTCAGAACAGCTTTATCAGTGCTGTGGAGCCCAAGGTCACCCAGCTGGCTGCATGTGGGGGAGTACAGAATCAAACCCGGCATGCTAGACTAGAAGTCTGCCCTCCTAACCGCTAGACCAAACTGGCTAGTAGTCACAAACCTGGAAATTGCTTCTTTGCAGGTTCTTTTCTTTTTGAGCTTCCCCCCTCACCTACTTCATCACTCCCTAAGTTTGTGTATATGTGGGGGGGGGGGGGATGTGTCTGGTTCCCCTATACTGGCATTACATTGTGGGTGGGGCAGGAGGGAACAGCTTTTACTCTTTTTTTGTAAGACCCAATTTAAATCTGGTTGCCTGTTATTCTATTGAAATGCATGGTGTTAATTGTATTCTCCCCTCCCAGTCTTTCCCACTGCACTTGCCCTGCAACTACCAAATCCCCCCATACCATGCTGTGAGGGGGGGAATTACCTCTGTCATGTACCGGACCCACTGCCCTAGCAATGGCTGGTGAGGTTCAGGACTAATTAAGTCAGAAGTTGATGCTCATCCTTTCCCAGGGCTCAGTGGTCTCCCGCAATGGAAAGGAGGAGAGATTTATCTATTGTTTATTCCAGCCCCCAGTTCTTCACAGAGTTGCAGCATGCAATATTTATAATCAAAGGAACAGAACAACAACACCACAAGTTGTATCTCTCCGAGAATAAAATCTATATCTTCCCTCCTGTTTCTGTCCTTTGGGGATGCCTACCGAGGCTTCGTAATAGCAAAGATCTTCCGAAAAAAGGATGAAAGCTCTGCCTGGTGGACCGAACATGAAGGAAGCGATGTTAGTCCCCCAGGGATACCTTTGTCTGGGCTTTATTTATTATTCAGAGCTCAGCAGAGCTTCAGATGTATGGGAGAACACCCGGATTAACACATGTCATAGGATCAGAGGCAGGCAGAGCTACTGCTGAGATTTCCTGATCATTATTCCTTGACATATACCCACCCCGCTTGTCTAAACGCTGAACATTCCTGCATACTCCAAAGGCCCTCTTCAGTGTCTCCAGTCCTTGGGAGAATCTCAACCTAGCCACAGCAGTTTGGAAGCTGATCTTGCTGCACACTGGAGCATTGTTAACTTCAGCACCATGTAAACCAGGAGTCTCCAACATTTTCGAGCCAGTGAGCCCATTTAGAAGTTTGAAGAAGAAGAAGAAGAGTTGGTTCTCACATGCCGCTTTTCTCTACTTGAAGGAGTCTCAAAGCGGCTTACAGTCGCCTTCCCTTTCCTCTCCCCACAACAGACACCCTGTGAGGTGGGTGAGGCTGAGAGGTCACTGCTCGGTCAGAACAGCTCTACCAGTGCTATGGGGAGCCCAAGTTAACCCAGCACGTAGGAGAGCGCAGAACCAAACCCGGCTCGCCAGATTAGAAGTCCACACTCCTAAGCAGCACTACACCAAGCTGGCTCTCTTGGTGGCGAACACCATCGCAAAATGGCACCCAATGGAGGTGGAGTTGAGTGGAATACTTCCCTTCTCACATCTGCTGGAAAGAAGGAAAGCCTGCAGTCTGAAATGGAACCACTAAGAGAGCCAGTGTGGTGTATTGGTTAAGAGCGTCCTATTCATTTGAAATTCGATGAGGGAATACATGCCTCTTCCTTTCGAAATGAGGATCACTGACACTCTATGAATATAAATCTGCACCATCATGATTTCAGATGACACGGAAAGAAGAATATAAAGTAGAAAGGCTTCGGTAATACAGCGGGGACACCATCATGTCACTGAGCCTTAATTTATTTTCTCCTAAGGATCACTTACTCTGAAGATTCTTGAACTGCAGGTTGAAGATGTTATTTTTCACATTAAAGCAGGAGAGAAATCTCCTTGGAAAGCATATCCTCTCCATCTGAATGAAAACCAACATTCTACTTAGCTAAACTCTGGCCTGCATCCAAATGGGAGCGTAAAGCATCTACCAAGGTAGTGTTAGTAACCAGACGCTTCCTAACTCTTGAAGGGCCATTTATGGACAGCCCAAACAAATGCCCTTTTGCAACAGCTCCGAGATCACCTTGCAATACACTGTCCGGCAGAAATGGACTTTGGGATAGATGCCAATACATCTATCCATTAATGGTACCCAGCTTGCTCTCAAGCAGCCACCATGGACATCAGCCAGTAATCAGGTTCCCTGGACTTGCTTGGATTCTTTCGATTAGATTAGTGAGATGGTTATGGGATGACTAACTACTTGCTTTCTCTCCCAACCCAAAGCCAGGATTCATATCCTTGGGTCAACAGACTAAGTTGATACTAGTTACTACTCCTAGTCCTTCCATCCCTGTCGCACTTGCAAAACTCAATTAGTGACCGCTAAAAGCATGTCCCAGCCAAGCTATTTCTCATCTTGTAATCCTGGGGTCATCAAGACACATTTACAGCTTTGGTTCTAATCCAGTAGAACCATCAGGGTTATTGAGTTGGCTCCTGGGGAATTTCCAAGGTCCTTCCTTGGACTTTGTCTCCATTCTGGACCATCACCTGGCTTCCAGTTCCTTTGTCACAAGAGATTTCCTGATCACATCAAGGATATTGTTCTAGGGGCTAGCGTGACAAACCTTTGTCCGATATTACAATTTTCCTTTTTAAACTGATCCCCAGCACCCATCTCTCTGTGTGTTTCTTTGGATGTCCTGCAAATATATCACCTGCTTGCATGGATGCCACTGTCTTCTCCAAGATGCTGGTTCATCTTTGTTGGTTCCATGGACTTCTCCATGTTGTGGTAAGTCCACTTTACTCCCTCTTTTACACCTCTTCAACCCTGCCTGCCATAGTATAAATTCTTGTATGTATGCTCTATTTGTATGTATGTTCTATATGCTCAGGTCCAAATCCCTTCCACCACAGGAGTTTGCTGTGTGATTTTGGGCTAGTCAAAGGCTCTTGGCCTAACCTACCTCCGAGGCTTGTCGTGAAGAGAAAATGGAGAAGAGAAGAAAGATACAAGACATTTTGAGTCCCATTTGGAGATAAAGAAGGGGTAAGCAAACAAATAAATAGATGAGAAGAGGCTAACCATGCAACAAATTGTTAGTCACTTTGATTCCCCATGTTCATAAAGATGCAACAAATATGAAAGAAGGGCAGAAAAATGGGGGGTGGATGGGCCATTAAGACCACCTGGAAAAATCTCAGCAGGCCATTGGCCTGAGAGGTCTGTCTCTTCTCCTCTGGGGTCACCACCACCTCACCCTTGCAAGGGACAGCTCTGTTCTGGGTACTTCTTGCAGCGACTTCTCTGTCCCAGCTCCATACCACAGGGTCTTGTGGTTCTTCCCTCCATTAGGGGGCCTGGGACGGGGCTCTTTCAAGGGCAGTTTTTGCTTCCCAGTCTAATTCTGGCTATTAACAGTCTTGAAAAACACATGCATTTAAAAAAATAGCAATAGAAGAGATCGCAATAGAATCTTTCATTCCCACCAGTTTGACTCCAAAATTCACCAACCCCCCTCAAATGTCCACATTCAATTTGGCTGTTCTCTTCTACAAAATGAATCCAAAGCTTTTGCAGTGTCCTTCTTGATTCTTTTGCACTATTTTTCCTCCACTAAAAGCAGTGCCTTCCGCACGGATGGGGGCAAACCAGTCCCGAAAATGGACAGAATGAAAATGTTCTCAACAACACCCCGTGAAACCAACTAGAAATTTTAAAATACCATTTGCGTAGAAGGTATTAATATCCCCCACCCCTAGAAAAAGAAATCTCCAGGGGACTGTTGCATTTCTCAATGTGCTTCCCGCGGAGAAGGTTTCCTTTGGAAAAACGAAGCATAAAGAACAAGCATGGGTGCCATTGTGTCAAAGCTGCTTTGTACCAAGGAGTTCAGTGAACGTTATTTGTCTGCGGGTGTCAGATAAGTCCTTTTGAGCCTGACGGGATGCCCTCTGTGAGGTCTCCCTTTGCTTGCCTCAGGAGCGAGTGATAAGAATTGAGCGCTTGATATGCAGAATAAATCTGAGTCATCCAGTTAAATCACTTTCCTGTAATCATGCAGGACAGTTTTGTATAGGAAGCACCATCAGGTCTCTTGTTCTTTGAAGAGGCCTCAAGCTTCTCAAGGCAGCCTTTTGGACTCTATCATGTGCACCGCGTTTGAAGCACTGATTCTCATTCCAGCTCACAAATAAGCAAAGTGGGGCCCTGCTGAGGTTTTGTGGCCTGTGGTTTCCCTAATGAACTCAAGGCAGAAGTGAGAAGACGGCCTGATATAAAAATAAGAACTCCTTCTTACAAAGGGGCGACAGAAAATCATATAAAATGGGCCTACCCACAGCTATTTGCTTTGAGCCCTAGTAGAAAAAATGAACATCCATGATTAGAGGCAGTGACCATATAGAGGATGGAGTAGAGTTGTTCTCTCTTGCCCGCGAGGGACAGACCAGAACCAATGGGATGAAATTAATTCAAAAGAAATTCCGTCTAAACATCCGGAAGAAGTTCCTGGCAGTTAGAGCGGTTTCTCAGTGGAACAGGCTTCCTCGGGAGGTGGTGGGTTCTCCATCTTTGGAATTTTTTAAGCAGAGGCTGGATAGCCATCTGACGGAGAGGCTGATTCTGTGCTCAACGGGGTGGCAGATTACAGTAGATGAGAGATAGGGATGTGACTGTCCTGCATAGTGCAGGGGGACCCATGAAGTCCCTTCCAACTCTATTACTCTATGATGCTGTGATTCCAAGAATATCATATGCCAGTAGCAAATAACAGCAGTATGCTTCTCCTTGCTTTTCCTGGGGACTTTTGGCTGTTCGTTCTTGCTAACCAGATGCTAGATTTTTGCATCTGGGGCGTTACCAATCAAAATATGTATTAAGTATGCCATGTACCTTAAAAAGAAAGGTAACACATCAAAATTGTACTTAATCAAACTTTGGGACAAAACCAAGTGGGCTAGGTTTGACCATCCTTCTCCCCAGCATCCAGTTCCCATTTTCTCATGCCATCTTTAAGTTTCTATTTTCCTGAGGCAGAAAAGGGCTGGGGAGGGGGCAGTTGAGAGAGTGACAGATAGGGTCCTGACAGGGACATTATCCAATTAGAACACTTGGCCCAAGTGCACCCCATACAGCATCGTCTCTGACTGGTGTTTCTCTGTACAGCATTTCCCCCAATTGCATGGCTCTCATTCCAAATAAAAATAAGCCAGTCAATAACCTGGGGGCAAGAATAGGGGGCCATGCTGCTTTCACAACCTCTGGGAATTCCATCACAGGTGGAAGTTGGGGTGAGATTCTAATTTTCCTCCACTGCCTCTGGAATTAGGATGTTTCTGTCTGAAACACGGCAAGTGGAGTTCTTTCAGTGAAGGGTCCAGTCCTGGGGAACTTTGCATGCGAATTACATTAAAAATCTGTACCAAAAAAAATCAACACAAGAGCTGCACCTGGAAATAAAATATTCTGGGCACATCTGTACTGGATGGTACAATAGACGGACCATTACTCCGAACTTGTGGGGTCTTCTTAAGTTCTGTGGATTCACTTCTACTTTCCCCTTTTATCGTAAAGAGCAGCCAGAGAGGATCGGAGAGGTAGAACATTTCTGAAGGACTAGAATATAAATAGTTGGTGACTGAGACCAACTTATTGTGCTTTTTATAGCCTTACGGGTAGATAATACAACCGAAAGTGCCGTCTTCTCTGTCTTTCGAATTGTAGTAATAGGTTGCTATGGTGACGGTGTCCTTTCTTCCTTTGAAAGAACTTGGAAACGGTAGCTTTGCTCATGTCTAAAGCGAGGCAAAAACAGCTACCTCCGTGACTTTCCGTAATAGCTCAGAACCAGTTTGTATGGCCTGAACACAGATTGCTTCCGGAGACTGGTTTTGTCCATGGGTTTTCCTAGAATAGGCTTTCTCACTCAGGGTTCTGTGAAACCCTGGAGTTTCCTGATGGCCTGAGAAGGGGTTTCTGAATGGCTGGGAGATCATTTTTAAAAATGTGTTGAACATTTACTGAGTGATATGACCATATGTGGTCATGTTGACCCCCCCCCTCCCAAAATGGTCAATGATGGGGCTTGGGGCCTTGACTTCTTGGGCCCTGCTTCCCTGAATGACCTTTGGCTTGCCACTTTTGACTACGGACTCTCTCCTTATTGGAACTGGTTTGTGTGAGGGACTGATGATTTCCAGGTACTGGCTTCAGGGCCTGTTCTGTGACTGCTTTGCATGCTCCCTTCAAGAATGTACGGCTGGCTGCACCTCTCTCCTGCCTCTGCCCAGAGGAAGCCTTGGTCCTAGTTTGCTTTCCAGCAGCCTGATAACCCAGCCCAGCCTGATCTTGTCTAATCTTGGAAGGTAAGCAGCAGCATGCACAGAAGAAGAAGAGTTGGTTCTTATATGCCGCTCAAAGCCTTCCCTTTCCTCTCCCCACAACAGACACCCTGTGAGGGAGGTGAGGCTGAGAGAGCCCTGATATTACAGAAGAAGAAGAATAGAATCATAGAGTTGGAAGGAACCTCATGGGATCGGGCAATCAAACCAGGCTCACCAGATCAGAAGTCCATGCTCCCAACAACTATAGCAAGTTTGGATGGGAGACCACCAAGGAAGGGTGAGGTTGCTATGCAGAGGCAGGCAATGGCAAGCAACCTCTGCTCATGGAGTCACTCTGAGCGGGCTGCAACTTGATGGCACAGAACTATTATTAGCTTCCATCCGAGAAGAGGAGAAGAAATGTTTTTTTTTATTCCCTGGTTGTCACTATCCAAAAGAGTCTCAAAGCAGCTTACCACCTCCTTCCCTTCCTTGCCCTACAACAGGCTCCCTATGAGGTAGGTGGAGCTAAGAGAGCTCTGAGAGCACTGCTTTGTAAGAACTGCTCAAAGAGCACTGGAACTGGCCAAGGTCACCCAGCTGGCTGGATGGGGAAGAGCGGGGAATTAAAATCATTTCTCCAGATTAGAGGCCACCATTCTTAGTACTACAACACAATAGCAGCAAGTTTTATGTGTATGTATACTGTCCTGAGCCTCTTGTGGCGCAGAGTGGTAAGGCAGCCGTCTGAAAGCTCTGCCCATGAGGCTGGGAGTTCAATCCCAGCAGCCGGCTCAAGGTTGACTCAGCCTTCCATCCTTCCGAGGTCGGTAAAATGAGTACCCAGCTTACTGCTGGGGGGTAAACAGTAATGACTGGGGAAGGCACTGGCAAACCACCCCATATTGAGTCTGCCATGAAAACGCTAGAGGGCGTCACCCCAAGGGTCAGACATGACTCGGTGCTTGCACAGGGGATACCTTTACCTTTACCTTTTTATACTGTCCTGAACTGGTTTGGGGATGGTGGTATAGAAATTTAATTATCATTAATAATAAAAATTTTGCACCAGATTTCTCCAGATTTCAGGACTATGAGATGGAAGCATCATGCCCCTTGCTTACATGTACACAAATTCTGGTTAGTGATGTTTTCAAAGTGATTAATTCAAAAGAATTATCGGCTAAACATCCGGAAGAAGTTCCTGACAGTTAGAGCGGTTCCTCAGTGGAACAGGCTTCCTCGGGAGGTGGTGGGTTCTCCATCTTTGGAAGTTTTTAAAGCCGAGGATAGATAGTCATCAGACAGAAATGCTGATTTTATGAACTTGGGCATATTGTGAGTGGGCAGGCAGGAAGGGATGTGCCATGTTGGTCTCATTGTGTCCCTTCCTTGTATACCCTTGGAATTGCTAATCATCACTGTGAGCCAGGCCAGGCTGGATTCTGGAGATTTTTGGTGGAGGGATCACTTATCCATGAAATGGGGGTTGCCATGGGTGGGCAGGTATTTGTGAGTGTCCTGCATAGTGCAGGGGGTTGGACTAGATGACCCTGGAGGTCCCTTCCAACTCTATAATTCTATGATTCTATGTTGTTAACCAACCAAACCACTTTCTGCTGTGGATTGAGTTTCATTTTATTGATCCACACTCATCCCCCTGCTGTCTTCACCCTCTGTTTCACACAATTAGGGCATACCAGATCTCATTTTGGCATGACGATTTCAGTTTAATAAAGAAAATTCTTTATTTTGACATAGTCAGCTTTTTTCCTTCGCCTGTCATTCTCTCGGTTGACGGGTCTTCCTGATCTTTTCACAATTAGAGCAGTGCAGCTTTAAACAGTGGAAAATCAACAGAGTGTACAGCAAGCATGAAAATCGCCTTTGGCAACTTGTTAAAGAGGTCTGTGCCTCAGGCAGAGATCCTCTGGATAAGCTAACAGCTTTGCAAAATTTCAGGAAGGCTCCTAATTTCATCTGAGCAATGTTGAAGCACATGTACTTGGCGCAGATCCTTCACAAATTGGCCCTGGGTATGTGATGTAGTTGTTTTTGTGCCCCACTTGACATCACAAGTGGCCACAGCTGCTGGGAAAACACAACCTTAGTGTGTGATGAGGGGAGAACACACGAAACTGCCTTGAGCTGAATCAAACCCTCGTCTTGTCTTCTGACCAAAGATTTCTGAAGGTGTCACTGCAGGCAGGTAAGATCAGCAGTCACCCAGACCATAGCTTCCACTTTGCTTAGCAACCTGCCTGATGAACTTTAGGCTGGTCTGACTGACCAGAAGAGACCCCTTCATAGAGAACTGCTCCATACACATGTGGTGGAAAGAAATTAGTCTTTATCGAAAGGTTCCATACGGCAAAGCAGGACAAAGTATGGCAAGAACAGGGACATTGACAGAGACAAGGAAGAAGATCCCTCCCTTGGAGGGGGGAGGGGAATAGTTTAAGCAGGAAAAACAGTTTCCATAGGAGGAGGCCTTTGATCTAAAAGGGGAAAATCTAAGAGACATTCAGTCTGTTTTCCCTGCCATCACTGGCAGTAAATTTCCAACCCCTAGTATGTGAACTTCGAGGATAGATTCAAATGGGCAGCTGTGTTGGTCTGAAGTAGCACAATAAAATCAGAATCCAGTAGCGCCTTTAAGACCAACAAAGATTTATTCAGGGCGTGAGCTTTCAAGTGCAAGGACTCTTCCTCAGACTATGAATTCCTTACATAACAGTGGGAATATATAGCAAAAATTAATTCTGTTACATTAGTAAACTGTGTCACACATACGAATACAGCCAATAATAATTCTTATTATTATTAATATGATGGATGCATCATATGGGTGCATACTGCAAACTAGAGGGTGCAATAAGATGTTCTTGCCTCTTCGTTGTGAGTCTTCCTCCATACTCGCTGTAGCCATCTCACTTCCCTCTTTCTCTCCTGAGGCTTCAGGGAATACCAAGGAGCCTGTTTGAGGCGAGGGCAGAGAGGGTGCCTAGGAGAAATCTCATCAAAAGCATCTATCAGGCGGGACTGCCAGTCCTCCACCAAGGCTGCCAATGAGAGGGCATCGGGCCCTGCAGGGCATTCAGGAATCTTTCAGATTCCATAAGTGTCTGCATGCGGACTAAAATACGCTCGTCACCCAAATGAGGAGGGAGTGGTATCCTCAGCCGGGCCTTCAAGGCATGGTGGTCTATCCATGGGATGAAGTTATTCACCACCAGATCCACCTCTACCCCTACACCAAAGATCAAATCAAGGGTATGGCCAGCCTGATGGGTGGGGCCAGGAACAAATTGCAAGAATCCCAGTGTTACTAGGCTGACACCAGGTCCTGGCCAAGTCCTGGAGATAGTGTGCCCATGTGGACATTAAAACCTCTAAAAATCAGAAGCTTGGGGAACTGCAATGCAGGGAATCTGGGGGTGCAGTGGATGAACAGTATACCACCCAGATAGCCACATTCTCAACCAATTCCCATCCTAAACTGACACATTCAACCCCCAGAATCAATGGCACAGGGAGAGCCCTGAAGGAGAAAGCCTCCATGCCAGGACCACCACCCCTCTGTGGAGCCGGTGCTGGTGAAGGACCGAAAACCCAAGTGGGGCCAGATATTTCAGGGCAAATGTATAAGTTTTCCAACAAGCCTTCTGTCAGATTCAGTGCAATTTTTCGGCTGGCATCTTTCCCCACCTTTCTTTAGGTCACCCAACTTCACAGTAAGCCACAGAAGAAGAATTGGATTCTATATACTGCTTTTCTCTACCAGGAGCCTCAGAGTGTCTTACAATTGCCTTTCCTTTCTTCTCCCCACAACAGACACCCTGCGAAGTAGGTGAGGCTGAGAGAGCTCTGACAGAACTGTTTGTCCAACCACCTCTGTCAGTGCTGTGTCTACATGTGGGGGAGCAGGGAATCAAACCCAGCCTGCCAGATTAGAAGCCACCACTCGTAACCAGTACACCTCACTGGCTCTCACAGGGTTGGCTTTCTCCCTAGTGGCATCAAGGAGCTTCATTCTCCAATTTCCAACCAAAGCCTCAACACAGCAAGAATTGGGGATGCCCTAATCTCCCAGTGCATTTTGGAATCCAGAAGGGTCCATGAGTCTCTGAAGGAGGATCATTTCACCTGGACCTCCCCTCCTGTTTTGCAGGGTGTCGATGCTGCCGATGCCCTTGCCTTCACTAGACGTTTGAGAAGCTTTGTTAATTCTCTGCACTGTTCCTGTGGCTAGCCCAGGGGTAGTCAACCTGTGGTCCTCCAGATGTTCATGGGCTACAATCCCCATGAGGAGCTCATGGGAATTGTAGTGCATGAACATCTGGAGGACCACAGGTTGACTACCCCTGGGTTAGACCACCAAAGAATTCCCATCTCTTGCTTATTGCCAAGATGTTGTGCTTGGGTGTATTTAACGTGCTTGGGCGTATTTAACGGTAGCTATCTGAGGGATCTTTTTAAAACAACCCACCCTGGAATGTAATGCCTCATCTCTTTTCTCCATTCCCTGAGTCAATGGTCCTGCTTGCAAAAGCTCCAACAATTAGAGACTCCTGCAGAGGGGCTATTCCTCTCTACTCCTTCCTTTATGGCTCCCGGGCCGTATTTAATTATATTTTTTACTGCTGCTCTGAAGTGCCTCTTTGCAAACCTGTTGTGCTCCGTGACGGTAAAATTAATAAAAGCCAGCTTGAAAAGAAAAACTTAATGTTCGCCGATATGCCTACTGGACTTGAATGTTTCCGGCAAGGGGAAAATAGACTGCAGCTCCTTGCAGCGCACAAATCCTTGGTGTAATTATTTGCTCCCCAGGTTTATCAAAAGTCTGATTTATTTTCACCGAGCTGGAGCAGGAAGGCGAGGCTAATGGTCCCCATTGTCCTTCAGTGGCTGGGTATTAACCAGCCCTTACTGCTTTAAAGTTGCCGCTGGGCTGGATCCTCCGGTCTCAAAAGGGTTCAGATATTCAAAGCTTGAAATACTCATAGGGGAAAGCTGAAGTTAAACAATATCCCTGCAAGCACAGGACTGTCATGTGCCATGCCTGGCTCATAATAAAACAAAATCGGAGTCCACTGGCACCTTTAAGACCAACAAAGATTTATTCAAGGCGTGAGCTTTCGATTGCAAGCACTCTTCCTCGGAGTATGAACTCCCTTCATGACAGTGGGAATATATAGCAAAGTTTAATCCTGTTAAATCAGTAAACTGTGCCACACATCCAAATACAGCCATATGATAATTCCTTGCCAAAAGAGCCAATCAGTCCCCTGGAATTCAGTTGTAGTTCACAAAAACATCTATGTCAGTGATCCAAGGCTCCCAACCACACCCTCTGCTGCTAGCCCCATCTGTCTCCATACAAGTGTGAAACATTCCTGCAGGGGAATTGCTGCTCTGGCTACTATCTCATCCCAAGACCAGGGAGTTAAACTCAAAATCCATGTCACTTTGGTTGTTTTCTCCCGGTCAGAGGTTGGACTCCTGGGAGGTGTCCCTCCCTTCCTGCCGCATCTGGTTTTCCTGGCTCTGCATTTCAGAAGCAGTCTCCGTAGTGCCAATCCCTTATCACGTGTACCCTGGTGGAATGTACACAACTCTGCTAGCTAGACACACTGCTGTGTTCACACTCTGATGAAATACATGAAAGGTGGGAAAGTAGTTTCACACCCAAAATCTGGTTCAAGGGGGGTGTGGGGTCTGAGAGTGTGGCCATCCACCTTTGTGACTTTCTTGCACTGAAAACCCTACGGGGCTGCCTTTAGTTGGCTGTGACTTGATGACACTTCCCATTACCACCAGATGTGTGCGCCCCTCCCAGAGGATTGGCAGGGACCGGGAGGAAGCTTAAATGGTGGCTCCGTAACCAGGCCAGGCAGAAGAGAGGAAACAATGACACGGTGGACTTGGGTGATGCATCGCTTCCCCACTTCTGATTCTGAGGCCTGGGGAGACCCCAGGGAGTGGAAGTGACACAATGGCTGAAGGCCAGGGGGTGGTGCCTGTGAGGGAGGGTCTTACTTTGCAAAGTCTCCTTGCTCATCCCTTAATGGATGGTTGGCCAAATTAGCTCTGAAGGCTTCAGATCTTCAAGAAAAAAAATGAGTAACTCGGATTCCCCTCCTCCAGTACTTCAGACAGCTAAAAGATGGCGTTATTAAGCTGATGATCAAGTAAACAACTCCAGCTGTAAGACAGGCTGGGGTTTAATAAAGCGCTCTGCTTTTTAAACATTTTAAACATGCAGCGTTGACCTAGTTATCCTATTCCAAGCTGTCATAAAAGAACCCAGCTGTCAGCTTGTATCTCGTATATATGGAACAAATGCTTTAAAGTGGTAATATGAATTTACTAATAGGACGGTATCTTTAGCCAGCATGCTGACCTTTGGCACATCCAGGATCTCTAACCCATCAAGAGCATCCTTGGGTGGAAATCGGCTCCTGAGCATGAACCATGTTTCCAATTTCCATTCTCCCATTGCCTAAAAAAAGTCTTGTCTCAGAACCGTCTCCTTCCCACAGACCTCTAACCACTGTCACCAGGAGAATAAATTCTACATCCGTCCTTCCTCCTTTGAACCTGCTCTGAAATCCTTTTCCCAAAACATTCATTTCCCACTAATTCCCATAGAGGATCCAATCAGGCTTCTAAAGAGGAAGCCTTGAGCATCCGGAGCGCCCTTGTCATCAATTATTTAATGGATTGAAAAATACCACTGGGTTTGAAAATGCAGGCTAACCCTAAAAAAATAACTTAAAAAAAAAACACTTTTTTTCGAATCACCTTGGGAACATCTGATGACATCAAGCTGATCAGAGGTCACATTGACATGAAGCCAAGTAGTGGGTAGGCAGTCTGTTCTCATAAGAGGGACTTAAGAGACACACGGTGCAATCCTAAACACAGTGATGCCTTCTATGTCCATTTCTTAGTTAATTCATACCCGGCCTTTTCCCACATTGAGGATCCACAAGGGTTTCCAGCATTGGGTATGCTCCTCCACCTTAGCTCTCCGAATTTCTCCCCTGCAACTCTTTCTCCAGATTTAAAAACATCTTCTCATTCCCAGTAACCATGCTGCCTTTCTGCTCTGCATGCTGAATGCTTCGCCCACAGCTGAACCGAGGGGGCAATTTGTAATATTCTCTGAGCACCTCTGGGATGATAGGAACTATCGATCAGGTTTTCTTATCCTGCAATCAATGGTCCTCATTATGAGAGCCTTGGATCCTGCCCATTCTGGGCAAATATAATCTTGTCATTGAACCCCAAGGAGTTTCTTTTTCTGCTGGCTGATGTTAACCCTGAGTTGATGAGAGCTGTGGCTACTTCTGATGTCCATGAAATGCTCCTCTGCTGTGCATTAAAGTGACAATCTGGAGGGTTTTATATAGTTTCATATTATTTTATTTGTGGCATAATGCCTTTTATTTATTGTTTATAAATATAAATCTTTCTGATGAATAGAAGAAGGAGAAGGAGAAGGAGAAGGAGAAGGAGAAGGAGAAGGAGAAGGACAAGGACAAGGACAAGGACAAGGACAAGGACAAGGACAAGGACAAGGAGAAGAGTTGGTTCTTATATGCCACTTTTCTCTACCCGAAGGAGGCTCAAAGGTGTTTACAATCGTTTTAAATGTACTGTACTGTTTGGCTCGAGCCTCTTGTGGCGCAGAGTGGTAAGGCAGCTGTCTGAAAGCTTTGCCCATAAGGCTGGGAGTTCAATCCCAGCAGCCGGCTCAAGGTTGACTCAGCCTTCCATCCTTCCGAGGTCGGTAAAATGAGTACCCAGCTTGCTGGGGGGTAAACGGTAATGACTGGGGAAGGCACTGGCAAACCACCCCGTATTGAGTCTGCCATGAAAACGCTAGAGGGCGTCACCCCAAGGGTCAGACAGGACTCGGTGCTTGCACAGGGGATACCTCTACCTTACCTTTACCTTTTTACTGTTTGGCTCAAGATCCCAGGCCAACTGAGATTCTTGTTAATAAAGGAAAGGGTTATAGCATTGCTCTTCCCCTTCTCCACTCACAACAACCCCCCCTCTCTCTGTGAGACAAAGAGAGAGAGAGAATGGACCCAAATCCCCTAGTGAGCATCAATGGCAGGATGGGAATTCAAACCTGCATCATGTGTCAATGACATGAAATGGACTGTCTATTTAATAAAATAAAGTAAGATGTTCAGAATCAGGACAAAACTGGAGGAAGGTCACCAAAGACATTCTCCACCCGGGGTGTCATTTGTTCTGCAGCCAGCCACAGGCTTTCCGAAAACCCACAAGAAAAGACATGAAGGCAACAACTCTCCTGGCTTTTATCCCCAGCTGCCACTGTTCAGTGGAGAATTGCTTTTTTCAAACATGAACATTTTATTCCTGCATTATGCAAAAAGACGCTCATAAACTTATTTTCCATGCACTTGCCTACTCCCCTTCTAAACTGTCGAAGGCAGGGAATAGGCCAATGATTTAGGCAGAAACTAGGCCAAGTCCTATTTTGAGTTTTCACTGGAATCTTAAACTCCATTACACAGATGAACATACCTGGCAACATAAAGATTCTCTGATATCTGGGCGAAAACTCTATGGTAGAAACAGCTTTTGCCATAGACATTGTCCAAAAATCAGAGCACCTTTGTGTAGTTAGCAATGTGATGACATCACTTCCTGTGCATGCTGGAAATGACATCACCAGCAACAGAGGCTTAGGTCTCAGTTTGCTTCTGTTAAGTCCCCCTGCCAGCCAGGTCATCAGCACTGGGGAGAAGGGCCCCAGAGCAGGGGATCCCTCACCTCCAGTCTGTGTCTGGGAACCCTACCAGTACATCTTCCACCAAGATAAAATTCAAATGCTGTGACAGATGACTCATGCCCCACCTGATTGGCCATCTATGGGTGCAGGCCCCCAACAGGGAGTGCCCACTCACTCATAGAGGGCCAATGGTGGGCCTGCCCTGCCACTTGGTTGCCTCCTTCCTGCTGGAAGAAGAGCTGACCCGTTTTCCTGGCCATCTCAGAAAGGTTAGCCAGGCAGGTAGAAGAGTGGCTGGGAAGTAGGCAGAGGCTTGGGCTGCAGGCCAGACCCAGGGAGCCCAGTGCAGCCTCTGTGTATATTACAAGTGGAGAACCTGCAAGACTTGGGGGAGGTCACATCCTTCTTCCCTGCTTGATGAAGAAGAAGAGTTGGTTTTTATATGCTGTTTTTCTCTACCCGAAGGAGTCTCAAAGCGGCTTACAATCGCCTTCCCTTTCCTCTCCCCACAACAGACACCGTGTGAGGGAGGTGAGGCTGAGAGAGCCCTGATATTACTTTTCTGTCAGAATAACTTCATCAGTGCTGTGGTGAGCATGTGGGGGAGTGCAGAATCAAACCCAACTCACCAGATTAGAAGTCCACACTTGTAACCACTACACCAAGCTGGCTCTCATGGTGGCGGCTGTGGCTGCTAGCCCCCACACTCATGCTTGCCTACTTGAAGCACCATGGAGTCCACCACCTAGTTCAGAATGCAGGGGCGGATCCAAATCCTCCTAGCCCACTTTCCTCCTGTGTATTTACAGTAAGGCTTTTACCTGCCTGGATCCTGCAGTGATAGAGATGCTAGTTCCCAGGTAGGACCTGGGGATCCCCCAGAATTACAGCTCATCTCCAGGCAACAGAGATCACTTCCCCAGGAGCAAATGGCTGCTTTGGTGGGTTGACTCCACAGTATTATATTCCACCGAGGACCTTTCCTACCTCATATCCTGCCCACTCCCAGCTCCACCCCCATAGTCTCCAGGTATTTCCCAGCCCACAGGTGGCAACCCGACTCTTCCATCCATTAGTCTCAAAATGGCAGCCAAGTTCTTATAAAGTAACCTTGTGAATCCTGGCCTTCCTCCCTCCCCAAAAAACCCATAATGTTTTTTTTTCTGCAAAGCTGGGGGGTCCCCCTAGTATGCTTTGGGCTGAGAATCCCTGCAGAGATATCAACAAAACGTTAAACACGAAAATAGGTGGGATGTCCTTGAAACGAATTTGCATTATTGCAGATGATCAAGATTGTTCACTCAGGGACAAAACTGGTTATAACAACTGTGGTAGTAAATTGAGGAAAAACAGAAAAAAATGTTTTTGTTTCCTCCCCACACACCATTAATTTAATTACGCTCAAGTAATTTTGAGAAGCGCTATATTAATGAAAGCAGGACTGATGCTTACACAAAGAGTCACTGAAGGGAAGAATAAAAAAATAACAGACACAGAGAAGAGGCAATAAAGTAGGAAGGAAGATAAAGGCAAAACGAGGGAGAGAGAGAGAGAGAAATGAACTGACAGACATCTAGATACAGAGAGATAAAAGTCAGAGAGCAAAGTAAACAGAGAGACGGACAAACTTCGCCAGAGAGAGAGAAAAGGCAGTAAAAAAAGAGAAGGAAATGACCTCTACAGGCAAGTGATCATCCCAAATAAACAATCTCCTTAGGCTGCAAATGACAACACAGGGGAAATGGGAGCAGCAAATAACCAGAGAACGACAGAAGGCCTTCCTGGTGAAATGTGCCCGTTCTTTTATTGTCCGGCAGAAATGCCAAGCAGGAGAACCTCTCATTAGTTCACCAGAATCGCCACTTTGCACCGTAGTCTGACAGAATGATTGGAAAAGGCCAGAAAGGCAGCGATGCTCCAGTTCTCCCTGGAGGCAGCTCGTGGGAGAGGAGCAAACGGAGATTTGTTTTAGGGCTCCTGTCACAAATTTATCAGCCACCAAGTCCTTTAAGTGCTTCAATGGCACAGAATGTATATATTTTTGATACAATATAAGCTACACACAATTGATCCTAAAACAAAGGACAGCCAGGAAAGGAAAGGAAGGACAAGGCCGGGGGGGTGAGCAAAGCCAGGGCTGTTTCACATTTCCTGCTGTTCTCTCGTTACCAAATCGGGGACTGCCTGTGAGGAGATGCGGAAGGATCCTGCGCTCCAGCTTTGTGAACTGTAGTTCTTGTTCCTCAATATCCTGCAGCCGATGATATCATTCACTTTAACTCACTCACACAGGGCAGCTGCACGCTTACCGTCCATTTAATTACCTCCCAAAGGAGGCAGCCCTGGAGTGAAACTCTGTGCGGGAGCAGCTTTCTACAGTGCCAAGGAAATGCCAACGGGAGAGGGAAGTTGTATCTCTGCATCAATCATACATCTGCTATCGTCTCCACTAAAAGAAAATGAAAATCCATTCTTAATCTGGGTGCACTTTCCCTCATCTGTATCCTACCCTGCAGGGGTAGTTCGCTGGCAGGGGCTCAAAGGAATTGGAGTCCATGGACATCTGGACGGCGGCAGTTTGACTACCCCTCCTTTAGAACATGGATTCTGTTTAGAGTTGCCAGCTCTGGGTTGTGAAATACCTGGAGACTTTGGAGGCGGATCTGGGAGTAAGGCATTTCGGGTGGAGAGGGTCCCTGGTGTTGTGTAACACTAAGGAGTCCACCCTCCAAAGTGGCCATTTTCTTCAGGAGAATTGATCTCTGTCACCTGGAGATGAGATGTAATCCCAGGGGGTCGACAGGTCCTACCTGGGGACTGGCATCCCTCATTCTGTTCCTCACAAATTGTACTGACTAGCTAAAGCTAGTAACCTATCAGCTACTGGGTTGGCCAACATGGGTCGTCCTTCCCTTATTTTATACATATCTCTACTCTATGACTGTTTCCATATCTTTAAACCGCTCCTGCAGAGCGGATTAAATAAAAGGGTAAGGGCTTTTGGAGAGGAGTTAGGGCAGGCCCTGTCCGGGATAAAGGAGGAGTGAATCAGGAGCCGCAAAGCAGCTCCTGATTCGCTCCTCCGAGTGGCACTCCAGGGCCAATGGCCAATTGGGAGGCGCGCAAAGCGCGCCTCCCTACTGGCTACTTGGCCCGTCTCCCAAACACCATGCTGCTGATTCTCCAGTCCTCCCGAGCCGCCATCCTAGCCGGATGGCCGCCAGGGAGGAGGCTCGTCCCATGCCGCTGGACTCAGGGAAAATTACTTTCCCTCTGCCCAGAGACTGCTCTTCCCCGCCAGCGAATCAGGGACATCGCTCCCCCCCTAGGAGTTGGAGTGTACGCTACTCCCCTATCCTTTCCTCTTCACCTCTTTGATAATTGGGCGAGGGATGGGATTTTTAGCCGTCGTGTTAGTAGATTGATGTTTTAATGGGGATTTTAATGGGGTTAGTTAAATAAATATTAATAATAATAATAATAATAATAACAACAATAACAACAACAACAACAACGGACCTCGCTCCTACTCTGCCTGCCCGCACCCTTCCCACCCCCACCCCGGACATCCGTCCCTGGCCGCCCCAGCCCCCGCCCTTCCCACCCCGATCCCCAACATCCAGCCACGGCCATGGCCTCCCGCGCCCTTCCCACCCCACCCCCCACTTACACCTCGCCGCTTGCCCACCTGTCCCCGGGCTTTGCAGCCGCGCCCACGCCCCGAGCTCCAGAGGCCGGAGCTTGCCAGCCTGTCCCTTACCTTTAGTATTGCCGCCGCGGCCAGCTCCCGTGCTCCTAGATGGCCGCGGACATGACGAACCCGCACCCGAGCTGCTCCACCGCAAGTGGCACGCCAAGGGCTCGCCAGCCAGCCCCAAAATGGCCACACATGCCAGGAGACCGCCACGGAGCCGCTCTGACGCCAGCACCACGCCAAGGCCTTGCCAGATGCACCGAACCACATGGCCGCCCGCTGCAGACCTCACCTCCTTTACCTCGCCCTGCCGACCACATCCAACAAGCCTGTCCCACGTAAGTACAACTAAGCCAAACAAGGCCAGGCCCCCAGAGGCACCAGCCCGGTCCATGCCCATTTTCTGCCCATTTTTATAAATGGGCTTTACGTCTAGTTAACAATATTGTTCGGATTGGCATTTTTAAAGGGTCAACTTTTTCATCCGCTTCCACACTAAAATTTGCTTCTTCAGGCACAGTCCTGAATTGCCCCCTCAGTTACTCTGCGGCAAAGGAATGCCCAGAAAATCAGATTTCATCTTTTCAAGCAGGGTCCAATGGGGTCTAATCCGGGGCTGCCCAATGCAGAAATGTGTACAATCGGGTTTTTCCTTGTGCCCACCATTCTGAGTCATTTGGGAATGCCACTTTCCTCCTCCTCCTCCCTCCCTCCCTCTCCCTCTTGAAAAATCTGCATTTTTTTAAAAAGAGGTGATCGCGTCATAACACTGTCTCACACTTACAAGCAGCCTTGCAGTCTTACACAGCAGTGTTATAATGCTATAACGTTATATCTCAGGGCTTAAAACAAAATACATTCAGGACTCTTTGGGGGGAGGGGGGAGGTGATCTAGGGCACAGAATGGAGGGATTAAGGGGCACAACAAAAACAGAAGTACAAGCAGGCACCATTTTGCAAAAAAAACCCCCACATTTTTTGAAAAGGGGAGGCTGCCTCCGTTGGACTCAGTGCAGAAATGTTACAAATTGCAGTCTGGGAAATGAGGGGAGGAAAGCCCAAATGTGGAAATGCTAGCGCTGACTCTCAGCATCCAAAGGAAATCCAAAGTGAGGCTAAAACTAGGGATGTCTCCTAATGCCGAAATTGATCCAGATCTAGGTTAGGCAGAGAGGTAGATAGAAAGACATAAGAAGAGCCCTGCTGGATCAGACCAGTGGCCCATCTAATTCAGTATCCTGTGCAACATAGTGGCTGACCAGTTCAGTTCTTTTGCAGGATCAACAGCAGAGCACAGAGGCTAAGGCCATGACGTTGCCTCCTGGCTCTAGAATTCAAAGGCTGACTGCCTCTGAATGTGGAGGTTCTCTTTAGGCACAATGGCTAGTAGCCATTGATTGATCCTCCATGAACCTATCTAAACCCCTTTTAAAGCTGTGGCCGTTACTCCATCCTCTTACACAATGTGCTTGGAAAATTGCATCCCTCCCTTTGGTCTATACATACCCAGACAAAATACATTATCAGAGATTCTCAAAACTCTTGAACAATCTTCCTTTTTTCACAACTCCCCTCCCCCTTCAATGATAGAGATGTCTGGCAGATTTGCCAGCCTTGCAAAATGTAGTTGACTGAAGTTACCATTGTGAGAGCAAAGATAATTGAGACAGTGGAAGTTTCTTCAAGAAACAGAATAAGAGATTCCATCTGTAACAAATCGGAACTGATGTCTAGGGGCTATTTTTGTTCCAAGAGGTTGTATTTTTTAAAAGAAGTTAGATTGGGTTTCTTTGTCCAACACTATACGGGCAAAATACACATCACTTCACTATGAAATCTTAGTTAGTAGTGGAATCTATTAAGGCTTTCTTCAGCCCCAGAGATTGACATTACTAAATACACTGTCAAATGCTAAGTGTTATTGTCGGGGTGCCAGTGTGTGTATTTCAGAGGAATTTATTTCATATATTATTCATTTAATTCACAATACTCCTTTTTTCTCAATAATGGGATCTAAAGCGGCTCACAATATTCCCAGTTTTATCATAGCAAAAATCATGAGATTGCATGAAGGTAACCTAGCAAGTTTTCATGGCAGAGTAAGAATTTGAGCCTGAGCTTAACCAGATCCTGGTTCAACCCTCTAACCACTATACTACTATTCCAGGATATTCACTTGCTGACCTGAGAGTAGCAATTCTTTTACAAAGGAATTTCACAGGGAGTTTAGAAAAAGAGACTGCTGAATCACTAATGATAATGAAGCTCAAGAGAGCACACCCTGGACTGAATTGAGATCTAGGTTTCCTGTCTCACTACCAATGCTAATTTCTTCATGTCTGTTACCCCTCTGCATATCACACCCAATCCAATCATGCCTGCTATTGTCATTCAGAAAACACAAAGAATCCTGAACAGGGGCTGAATAGAGTACAATGAAAATAAAGCAATCAGCTAATGAAAGAAGTAGATTTTGGTCAGTTTTTTCTTATTTCTAATTCACTTGTCTTCACCAAAGCGCCATTCGGTAACAACCACTTTCAAAGTGTTTTCCTCAGTGTCAAAGACCTCACAAAAATTCTAATAGACCCTGGAGTACTTTTGAAACAGTAAAAACCAATTTTCTCAAAAATGGTGTAATAGAAGATACCTCCAAACCATTGGTTGCAGTTAGGGCAAAAAGTAGAAGCATACAGTAGAAGTGTATGATATTTTGAGCGTAGGACTAGGACTGTGGAGACCCAGATTCAGATCTCCACTCTGCCATGGTGCCCATGGAGTGCTCATGAGCCATTCACTCTTTCTTGTCCTCCCTCATAGGATTATTGTCAAGATAAAATGGAAGTGAAAATAACAATGTGCATAGGGATGCCAGCCCTAGCTGTTACCCTGGTGGGAAAATCTGGGCTGAAAGCACAAGCCTGGGCAGGGGGGCAGGTCTCCCACAGACAGCAGGGAACAGGGTCCAGGCCAGAAGGTTCTCCCAATAAAGTGGATCACCTGTCCCCCCACACATATATTGCAGTCTGCACTCCTTGGAATGGGAGAGGGACAACCATGCCAGAATTTCACACACTACCAAGCAGAGGCTGAGGCCTAACCTTTCCATGTACAATCAAGGGGCTTAGAAGCTACCAAAACAGTATGTGCCCTGAAGTCTTTCTGCCCATGCAATGCATTCTAAGACTGTCTCTGAGAAGCTCTTGAAGTCTGGCAGGCAGCAGGCAGGACCCAACCTTTGAATGAAAGGACTGCTTAAGCATCAAATGAGGAGTAAAATCCAGATCCTAAGAGGAAGATTGCACAATCTTATCTTGCTGGGTATGGATATTGCTTGCGTTGGGTGTACAAACTTCTGTCAAGTCGTAGTCAACTTATGGTGACCCCAAAAAGAAGCTTTCAAGGCAAGGGAGAAACAGAGGTGATTTGCCATTGCCTTCCTCTGCAGTCTTACTTGGTGGTCTCCCTTCCAGGTACCTACCCTGCTTAGCTTCCAAGGTCTGATGAGATTGTGCCATTCCATACCCCCACCTTCTCTCCCAGGAATATCCCTTAGTGCTCCTAAAATCTTTTAGAATTTTCAGACTTCTTCTTGACCCTTAAAAGATAGACTAATCCTGCTTGGTAGTTACTTATTCTAGATGCTTTAGGTTGATTCTGCATTGAGCAGAGAGTTGAACTAGATGGCCTATATGGCCCTTTCCAACCTATAATTCTAGGGTTGCCAACTCAAGGTTAGGAAACTCCTGGTGATCTGACCGCATGGCGGGCGAAGTTTGGGGAGTGGATTGACCTCATTAGGGTATAATGGCATAGAATCAAGAGGCTTAAATTGCCATTTTTCCATGGGAATATTTCTGCTATCTTTATCGGTGTAATTTCAGGACCTCTCCAGGCCACACAGGATCTATGACAGATTTGTCTGAACATTTTTGATCCTGAAAAGTTGACCAGAGTAATATTTATCTCCCTGGTCCTGTTCAGAGGTCAACCGGCCATAAGCAGCTGTTTAAACCAAGACCTAGAAAGACCAGGACAGGACAGAAAAGGACAGTCTTGTTGTCCTACTCAACTTTATGTGGGAAAAGACATTTTGATAGTGAAGGTGAGTTCCAGATAGGATCTTCAGTAAGAGAGCTGGCAATCTCCCCTTTGCAAAGATATTTCCAGGAATAGAACCCAAAATGTATTCCATGGAGACATATACGGTCATAACTTCTGAGGGAAAAATGGAGTTTAAAATAACTGGCAATTTCATTGACACAGTTAAGAATGATTTGCTAAGTGACTGTCCACCAGCAAGCCACTAGAATGAAAAATCACCCCTGCAAGTGATGAGAAAAGATTTCCAGCTCCAGAGGAAAGCACAGAATTTCCCACTGGCGATGATTTATTGGAGAACAGCCTGGCTTATCCTGTGCAGTCACACACAATCCAATTAAAGGGGCTGAGATTTGGGATGGGGTGGGAAAGAGAGGTGGTAAGGCATAAATGAGATTTTCAAGCATATTTCAAATTATTGGCAGTGTTTAAATATGCAAGGGATCTGAGCACCAAACTGTTTAAAAGAATAAAATAGTATTATTTAGAAGGGAAACAAACTTTGTACAGAAAGTGTGGGGAGAAGGAAAGAGAGAATCTGACTGTTCTGTAGGTAAGCTGGGAGGAAGTTTACTCAAAGGAGCAGGAAGTCTTCAAATAAGCCAATCAGGGCACAGAGGATATTAGTTTTAAAAAACATCAGGGAGTTCCTTAGTTAAATATGCTAGCTACATATTTCCTCTGATGGCCCCTGTAGTCTGTTCTTTATATCAGCCTTTCTCCACTTTCCTACAATTGAAACATTCTTCATGCTTTGAGAACCCCCAGAAGTGGTGCAATCGTGAAGAATTTGGTTGAGAAGCATAGCTGTGTTTACACCCAACTGGGGCCCCTCTCCCTGCCCACCCCCTCCAGACTCATCATGGCCATTTTAGGATAGGGAAGTGGGTCAACATGACCATATATGGTCATACCACCTGATAAACATTTAGCAATTAAAAAAACAACAATTCCCACCTTCTAGGTCCATCAAGAAACCCTAGTTGAGAAAGTCTGTTTTATATGCACAAAATAGATCTTGCATATGGTTGTATGCTTGCAATGAAAACAACAACAGTCATCCATAAGCAAAGATGATGAGACATATTTGCACTCCATGTGACCTGGCCTGGCAACCCACCCACCACAAAGGTCCCAGAGCTGGGCTTCTTACCTGTCCTGTGACATCAAGGTACAGGCTCTTTGCTTAAGGCAGACAATGGAATCTACAGGAGCCAGCCAGGGGATGACTGAAGAGGAACACCTGGACCAGAGCAAAAGGCAAGGCTGGGCCAGTCACAGGTGTAGGAGCTATTGCATGAGAATGATTGGCCCTTCAAGGGCAGAGGAGATGGGAGAAAGAACAGGGAGGGAAATAAAAGGAAGACTTCTCAGAAAGGCTGGGGAAAGAGTCTGTTCTTCCAGGGGAGGTGCCTACCAATCCTTGTTTCTGAGGTCTAAAGACAGACATGATTGCAGGGAGAGCAATCTCATGGCAAGGGGTACAGGCAATCAAAATCTTAATAATGTTCACATGCCCTCAATATGATCCTAAAGCTTTATAATGTTGTAGTGGAACATGTAAGCTAGCAAGCCTTTGATTTCTCTCTCCTTCACAATAGAGTTTTAAGTTTCCCAAAGCAGGCTATATTTAATTTGAATGCCTTCCCCAAAATATGGATGGCCCAGCTCAGGTCCCACTGGTAATTTTTGCAAGGAGAGGGGATTTGGGTCCACGGCCCACAAATTCCTCACCATGCTTCTCTCCTTCTGCTGCAGTCCCAAAATCCGACCCTCCATGCTGCTCCTGGGGAAAAGGCCCCCCTCCATGCATGCACAGCTTGAGTAGGTTCAAGGACTTCAGCTGCAGTTGCCAACATCCAAGTGGGGTCTGGAGATTTCTTTGAATTACCACTCACCCCCAGAATACAGAGATGAGTTCTGCTGGAGAAGATGGCAGCTCTGGAGGGTGAACTTTCCTTCCCCACCCCAAACTCCACTGTCTCAATTTGCTGTCTCAAATGTTCAGGAATTTCCCAACCTTCCCTATCTGTAGTGGAAGGGGAGAACTTCAAAAAAACATTCCACCCTGGCCTTAAATGTAATTCCTCTGCTGGATCCACCCCAGTTCTTAGAGAACCCCTTAGGAACTTTTCCACAATACCGTCTATGAAATTTTGTTCCATGTTTGGAAACAATTTGCACTTCCTCTAGCCATTCAACACTCTTCAGCCTGAGCCGCCCACAGCCTGGGTAACTCCTAAATCACACTCAATATGTCTTGTAATACAATGTAGCACATGAAATTCAATCTCTCCCAATTTTTATTTCCTGCTGGCTCTGACAACTGAGTGCTACCACATAATCAGCCCATTAAGTTTAATCGTGTAGTAAATGATTTAAACGAAGAGTATATAAAATTTTGAGCTACGGCTTTATTTTGTGTGTAAGTCATTACAAAATGGAAGAGAAAAGTGTTTGTATTCATTAGGGGAAATGTTTCAGCGGCCATATCTCCACGCGCAGTACGAAGGTCTTGATCTATCGTGGCTTTTAGCTACAAATTTTCTCAGGGCTGTTCTCTTTCACTTGATGCTTTTCTCCCACACCCCCAATATGTAATGTGCTGTTTAATGTAATTGTTCCATGGGTCAATTTGTCCATGAGGTAAAATGAGGCAGCTGCCTCAGGGAGAAGACTGGGGGACCAGCGGAAACAGTTTTACTCCCGAGGTAAACCGTTTCTGCCTGTTTGGATACATTCTTTCCCATACGTTTTGCTTTTCATTCTTGTATACTTTGTGAATGTTCTTGTGTGGCTTTCTTGATGTGCCTCTTGTACTTTTGTTCACTTTTTAATCTGTAATTTGTGCATTTCGAACAACTCTGTGCTTTAATTAGAGTATTCTGAACCATCTTAGCTGTTCTGTTCTGGGCCCTTGCAAGTTGATATTGTACAGTTAACTACCTTGTGTCTGAAGCGATAAGGTGGGGTGTGATTGTTCTAGAGCAGGGGTAGTCAAACTGCGGCCCTCTAGATGTCCATGGACTACAATTCCTGGGAATTGTAGTCCATGGACATCTGGAGGGCCGCAGTTTGACTACCCCTGTTCTAGATCAACCTTTCTCAACTCTATTACCATTGAGAAACCCCTGAAACATTCTTCATCCTTTGAGAAACCCCAGAAGTGGTGCAATCATACAGAATATGTCTGGGAAGCAGAGCTGTGATCAAGCCCATCCAGAGCCCCTTTCCCCATCAATGGCCATTTTGGGAGGGGAGTGTGTGGGTTGACATGACCTTATATGGTCTTATCGCCCAATCAATGTTTAACAATTTTTTAAAAAGTATTTTATCATTGACTCCTACCCATTTGGTAAACCCTGCTTGGGTTCATTAAACAAAACCGTTTTCACATAACCCTGATTGAGAAAGTCTGTTCCAGATAAACAGATGAATAAACCCTCAGCCCCGCCCTCACTCTTTATTTATATTTCTTTTATTATTTATATATTTTTATTTATTTTACATTTTTATTTCTAGCCCTCTCCCTGCCCCAAATAGTCTCAGGGTGGCTTCCATCAGTTAAGATTTCACATACAAATCCCAAATACCAGTATCTAATACAAATGAAACCATATTCACTTTTAAAACAGTCAATTTATATCCACACACTCCCAAGCTGGCACTTAATTTCTTTCTTAAAGATAATAAGAAGGTGGAACAAGACCTTCCTTCTCTGCAACAAAACCAGAGGGCAATAGATCGTAAAATTGCTTCTTCCTCGATCTGTATCTAGCTTTCAATTTATGGAAGGTGTGAACTATAAACACCACTACCGTTAAAAAAAAAGGTACCTAAAAGCATTTGTCAAGCTGAAAAACAGCCACTACCTTATGTTGTCTAATCAGGACACACAACCTCACAGCAGCTGGATGCATGAGTCTAAGCTGCTTTGCTTTAAGGCATGATTGGAATGGCTTATGGATCACTTGCCAATATCAGCCAGGGTTGTGCATGGACTTAAAGAAATCTCTTCTGCTGCAGCTGATAGCAAGGAGACTGTTAAAATAAGTTCAAACTGACAAAGATGTGTCACTCCCCAGAAAGAAGGGCTCTGCATGGGATGCTGCAATGGGATTGTAACAGGAGAGGAGGTCCCATAGGTATAAAGGTTCCAGACTATTAAAGGCTTTAAAGATACTTGAATGGAGACTAGTTGACAGCCAGTGCAGCTGCTGCAGAATTGGAGTAATATGAACTGACTGGTCAGAAACCTGGCAGCTCCTTTCTAGACCACCTGCAAAATCCAAAGTGTTTTCAAGGGTAGCCCTATGTGGAGCGAATTGCAGTAGTCCAGTCTGGAGGTGACCATTGCATGGATCAATGTGGCAAGATCTGACCCAGACAAATAAGGAACCAGCTTGGTGGCCTGGGAGAGGTGAAAAAATGCTGACCATACTACTAGAGGATGGAGCAGAGCCAGTTTGGTGTAGTGGTTTGGAGTGCGGACTTGTAATCTGGCATGCCAGGTTCGATTCTGCACTCCCCCACATGCAACCAGCTGGGTGACCTTGGGCTCGCCACGGCACTGATAAAACTGTTCTGACCGGGCAGTGATATCAGTGCTCTCTCAGCCTCACCCACCCCACAGGGTGTCTGTTGTGGGGAGAGGAATGGGAAGGCGACTGTAAGCCGCTTTGAGCCTCCTTCGGGTAGGGAAAAGCGGCATATAAGAACCAACTCTTCTTCTTCTTCTTCTTCTCTCTTGCCCCAGAGGGATGGACCAGAACCAATGGGATGAAATTAATTCAAAAGAAATTCCATCTAAACATCAGGTTACAGTGGATGAGCGATAGGGATGTGAGTGTCCTGCACAGTGCAGGGGGTTGGACTATATGACCCATGAGGTCCCTTCCAACTCTATGCTTCTATGATTCTACCATGTTTATCCAAATATAGTGCAGAATCCACCTGTACCCTGAGGCTCTTTACAGAGTCTACAGTGGAGAGCTGGACACGACTGAGACTTGGGAGTGGTCCTCCAACTATCATATCAATCTTTCCCAGCCACATGACCTCTGCCTCAGATGGATCCAACTGCAACCAGCTCTCCCTTAACCATTGGACTACCACATCCAGGCTCTGGGATAAAGCCAAGAGTCCTGATGCTGGTTCTCTCCAAACCTCTTGACAATCTCAGCAGGAGGATGCATATATATGCTGAATAACATTGGAGAGAGGACCAAACCCTGTTACTTGAAAGGCTGTCAAACAGAGGATGGAGAAGAGTTGTTTTCTTTCGCCCCAGAGGGTCAAACCAAAACGGGTGGGTTGAAATTAATTCAAAAGAATTTTGGGCTAAATATCTGGACAGTACCGGTTTATCCATGTGGCACTTGTAGCACGTGCTACAGGCCCTGCGGTTCAAGGGGCCCTGCCCTGCCTTGCTGGCAAAGCTTCTGAATTGAATGACAGAGAGTTTGCCAGAGAGTGCATGTGCAGAGAGCTTACATGCGTATTTCTGGCACTCTTCTGCCCCACCGGCTTCAACTGAAGCAATCAAGCAGTCTCATTGCCTGGATCTTCAAGTTGCAGAGGAGGAGTTGGAGAGGAGAAGGGGTGGCAGGTGGGAGGTGGACTAGATGACCCTGGATGTATCTTCCAACTCCATGATTCTATGACTCCATAATTCAGATCTCATTGGGAAGACCTCTCTTCCCTGATGGTAACCTTCTGAGACCATTCCTGGAGGAAGGAGGAGAATCAACTAAGGGTGATTATCCCCAGGGAGGCAAGGTGGTTGATCAGGACCAAATGGCCAACTGTATCAAAAGTCGCTGATAGATCCAGAAGCATCAACAGGGCCGGCATGCCTTTATCAAGAGGAAATGGAGATCATAGAATCATAGAATCATAGAGTTGGAAGGGGCCATACAGGCCATCTAGTCCAACCCCCTGCTCAACGCAGGATTAGCCCTAAGCATCCTAAAGCATCCAAGAAAAGTGTGTATCCAACCTTTGCTTGAAGACTTCCAGTGAGGGGGCGCTCACCACCTCCTTAGGCAGCCTATTCCACTGCTGAACTACTCTGACTGTGAAAAACTTTTTCCTGATATCTAGCCTATATCGTTGTACTTGAAGTTTAAACCCATTACTGCGTGTCCTTTCCTCTGCAGCCAGCAGAAACAGCATCCTGCCCTCCTCCAAGTGACAACCTTTCAAATACTTAAAGAGGGCTATCATGTCCCCTCTCAACCTCCTTTTCTCCAGGCTGAACATTCCCAAGTCCCTCAACCTATCTTCATAGGGCTTGGTCCCTTGGCCCCAGATCATCTTCGTTGCTCTCCTCTGTACCCTTTCAATTTTATCGATGTCCTTCTTGAAGTGAGGCCTCCAGAACTGCACACAGTACTCCAGGTGTGGTCTGACCAGTGCCGTATACAATGGGACTATGACATCTTGTGATTTTGATGTGATGCCTCTGTTGATACAGCCCAAAATGGCATTTGCCTTTTTTACCGCTGCATCACACTGCCTGCTCATGTTTAGTTTACAATCCACAAGTACCCCAAGGTCTCGTTCACACACAGTGCTACCTAGAAGCGTATCCCCCATCCAGTAGGCATGCTTTTCATTTTTCTGACCCAGATGCAGAACTTTACACTTATCTTTATTAAATTGCATCTTGTTCTCATTTGCCCATTTTTCCATTGTGTTCAGATCTCGTTGAACTCTGTCTCTATCTTCCGGAGTATTTGCCAGTCCTCCCAATTTGGTGTCATCTGCAAACTTGATGAGTAGTCCCTCCACCCCCTCATCTAGATCATTAATAAATATGTTAAAAAGTACCGGGCCGAGCACCGAGCCCTGAGGTACCCCGCTACTCACCTCTCTCCAGTCTGATGAAACACCATTGACAACAACTCTTTGAGTGCGGTTCTCTAACCAATTCCCTATCCACCTAACTATCTGAAAATCCAGATTGCAGTCCTTCAACTTATCCATCAGAACATCATGGGGAACCTTGTCAAAAGCTTTACTAAAATCCAAGTAAATGACATCAACCGAATTTCCTCAATCCAGCAAACCTGTTACTTGGTCAAAAAAGGAAACTAGGTTGGTCTGGCAGGACCTGTTGGAGACAAATCCATGCTGACTTCCTTGGATCACCAAATTATCCACCAGATGTTTTGCAGATCACTCCCTTTAATATCTGTTCCATTATCTTCCCCACAACGGAGGTCAGACTCACTGGTCTGTAGTTTCCCGGGTCATCCTTCCTCCCTTTTTTGAAGATCGGAATAACGTTTGCTCTTTTCCAGTCCTCCGGGACATCTCCAGTCCTTAAAGAGGTTCCGAAGATGATGGACAAGGGCTGTGCAAGTTCTCTGGAAAGTTCTTTGAGTACTCTCGGGTGCATTTCATCTGGACCAGGGGATTTGAACTCATCCAGTGCAGCTAAATGCCTCTCGACAACCTCTCTATCCATGTTAACCTGCCACCCAGACACTATCCTTTGGCTACAGCCATCTCTAGATGTGCCTAAACACTTTGACCTGTGGGAAAAAACAGATGTAAAATAGGCACTAAGCCTTTCTGCTTTCTCTGCATCTTTCGTTAGAGTTTGTCCATCCCCACCCAACAGCGGGCCTATTGCCTCCTTTACTTTACGTTTGCTCCTCACGTAACTGAAAAATCTTTTCTTGTTACAGTGGGCTTCCCTGGCCAATCTTAGCTCACTCTCAGATTTGGCCTTTCTGATGATTGATCATCATTTGGCCTTTCTGATTTGGCCTTTCTGATGATCATCACCCCAAGTGACCAGTGTTGTCTTAGTCCCAAAGCCTGATTGAAAAGAGCCCAGAGCAGATGTCTCATCCAGGAAAACCTGGAGCTATTCAGCCACTGCTTTCTCAATGATCTTCCCTATAAAAGATAGATTAGACACTGAGTGGTCATTGGCCAGCTCCTTTTTACCTAAGGAGGGTTTCTTGAGCAAAGGTAACAGCTACTTCCTTAAGGTAGATGGGGAAGCAGCCCTGGGAGAGAGTCAAATTAATATTCTTCCCCAAGGGCCATTTACCACCAGTCACTAGGTATGAGAAAACAAGGCCAAGGTCAATGGTGCAAAAGAGGAAAAAAATTATTTTATTATTCAGTCTTTAAACCTCCAAAATTCCTGACACGTTTTGCCAAGAAAAGGCTTCCTCAGGGGCATCTGTAATACACAACACAATAATTATAATTATAATAATTATAACACAATAATTACAACACAGTAATTATAACATTGAGTTTACACAGGCCAAAAGAGACTCCCCAAGAGGGAGAGACAATGCAAGTGGGGCCCCCATCTCAATACTGTTCTCAAATTCAGCAGCCAATTCTGGGCAAAGCTTAGCGCCATTATTTGGGGGGATGTTATCAAATGAATCACATTGTCGGTTGTTGAAGCCATCTCAATAACCACGCCAAATTAACCCCCTTTCCTCCACTTTCATAGCTACCTCCTAGGGCTTCCACTGGGCCCTATAGCGTATTCTCACAGCTCCGTCACCAATTCTTCTCTCGCTGCCTGAGCAATCTCTCCAGATCTCCTAGACTCTCATTATATCAAGGAGCCACAGAGACGTGAGGGAGCAGAGGGCTTCGGGGAGCAATCGGATCAATAGCTTCCTGAAGACCTCTATTCCAAATCTCAGTCAGCTCATCAAGGGAACTGCCGGCAGGCCTGGATAAATCCCACAGCGCATTTGGAAACTCTCAGGGTCTATTAGTGTCCGTAGGTGAACATAAACATGCTCATGGCCCCTGCAGGGGGGAATCGCCACCTCCAACCCTACTCTTACAAGGAAGTGGTCTGACCATGGCGCCGGTTCAGAAACAACTGCACCATTTGGAGCAAGAGAAGAGAGCCAGTGACTGATAACTAGGCATCTTCTTTCATTGAGTGACTCTGATACTTTACAGCTCTTACTCTGGAGCTTTTATTGGCTGCTGTACACCTGTAACAGTGGGCTCGCTGTTAATAATAACGCGCTAAGGGTTAAATGCACAGGCCACGCCCGCTTCTGCGCACTCAGCCGGCCAGGGGCTCTCTGTCGCCAATGTTGGCAGATTGTTGCTGGACGCTCCCCAGTACACATATAAGTGCCCTGGGGTGGGGACAGTAGGGGGAGGGACACCTTTCCCTTCCCGTTGGCCCCCAAAGCCCTCTTGCCGCCTTGCAGAGGGCGAGACCCAAGCGGAAGCGGCCACGGGATGGGGATTTCCTTACCTTTGGCCCGCAAAGGAAAGCAGCCATGGTGGCGGCGGGGGGTGGGGTGGGATTCCCTTCCCTTTGGGCCGCAAAGCCCTCTTGCCACCACGCAGAGCCAGCGAGAGAGCTTTGCTGCCCAAAGGGAAGCCTTTCAAAGCCTGTTTTTAAAATGGGCTTTAATACTAGTATTTTATATGTGTTAAGAACTGGTATGTGAAAAACCAGACCTTAGAAGAAGGCTGAAATGTGTCAATCTATTGAAGGGCAGTCAAACTGCGCCCCTCCAGCTGTCCATGGACAACAATTCCCATGAGCCCCAGCCAGCGAATGCTGGCAGGGGCTCATGAAAATTGTAGTCCATGGACATCTGGAGGGCTGCAGTTTGACTACCCCTGATCTATTGGTTTGCATAGTGCATAGCATGCTGGTTTGGACTAACCTATGGGCTGGATATATGTTTTTAATTCCTAAAGTTGTTTTTTCTTCTTCAAATTGTGCATAATAAAAGGAATATAATCTTAACAATAATGAGAGAGACCTGATATTATGGAAGAAGAAGAAGAGTTGGTTCTTATATGCCGCTTTTCTCTACCCAAAGGAGTCTCAAAGCGGCTTACAATCTCCTTCCCTTTCCTCTCCCCAGAACAGACACACTGTGAGGTGAGTGAGGCTGAGAGAGCCCTGATATCACTGCTCGGTCAGAACAGCTTCCTCAGTGTTGTGGTGAGCCCAAGGTCACCCAGCTGGCTGCATGTGGGGGAGCGTGGAATCAAATCCAGGTCACCAGATTAGAAGTCCATACTCCTAACCACTATACCAAGCTGGCTCTTTAGTGGACAGAATAACCCATGGGATCCTCATGTGCTTGTGCCCAATAGAAGAAGGATGAGAGCTAGGACTCTGCAGTTGCCTGTTCAATATCACGACGGACATCTTGATAGCCAGCAAATGCACACAGCCATCCCAAAACCAGCGCTGAAAGATGCAGTTCACATCAGATGATGATGACGTACCACAATGGCCAGGCTGGTTTCGCTGACTGAAAAGTGAAGCAAAGAAAATGGTTTGAGGTACCAGCTGGCTAGGCACACAACATGTAATACCTCTGCTCTTCCTGTTTAAAAAGGCTACCTAAGAACACACCATTGCTTCACTGCTGTCTTCTATTAGAGATTCATTGCCACCCTCTGTCGTCACTATCCCAGGTATAATTTGACTCACTAAATTCACTGGAATCTGCTTCTCTCAGTGGAAAATGGACTTGGGGGGGGGGATCGGGGCAGTGACAGGGAACATAATCTTCCACTAAGACTGCATTCTTTCAGCTGAACAGAATTGGGTTCAGAAAGGTCGAGATGCTAGACATTACAGATGCCAACTCACTCAATTTCACCTGGGGATGGTTACAGACTACCAAATGGTAACATAACAACCGTGTGCATATCGCTTACTCAGGAAGTTGGAGGTGCAGATGACCACTTGATCCTATAATGTAGCTAGGGATGTCGTGCATTTAATGTGGAAATTGGTTCTGCGGGCGAACACACCATTTTCGACAGCTGCAGTTGCTTGGGAGTTGAGCCTTAGCTCTCCTTCCCTTGCCACCACCTGACACAAGCCCTATCCAAACTTCTTTGCGTAGAGGGGGACTGGGAAGCAAAAAAGAAGAAGAGTTTGTTCTTATATGCCGCTTTTTCTCTACCCGAAGGAGTCTCAAAGTGGCTTATAGTAGCCTTCCCTTTCCTCTCCCCACAACAGACCCCCTGGGAGGGAGGTGAGGCTGAGAGAGCCCTGATATTACTGAAGAAGATGAATAAGAGTTGGTTCTTATATGCCACTTTTCTCTACCCGAAGGAGTCTCAAAGCAAAAAAGAAGCTGGAGAGACAGTGACTCCCATAAGGCTGTGAGAAAACACACATGTACAAAATAACGTTCTCTGTATAAATCTCATAACACCCCTGGATAAATATCTATGGTGTGGCCTTGTTCTAGTCACCACACCTCCAAAAAGATAAGGTGGAGTTGGAGAAGGTGCAAAAAGGGCAACTAAAATGATTAATGGAACACCTTCCTTGTGAAGAAAGGTTAAAGGTTAAAGAGAGGGCTTTAGCTTGGAGACTGATGGTATGCTGTGTGTGGGGGGGGTATCCAGGAGATCCCAGGATTGTTGGCTGCCAAGCAAGGGACATTTGGAAGTGATTTGCCATTACCTCCCTTTGGGTCATGACCCCTAGCGTTCCTTGGAGGTATGACCCCTAGTGTTCTTTGGAAGTCTCCCATCCAAATACTTGCCCGGGTTGATCTTGGAGAAATGATGACTGAGGGGTGACATGCTAAAAGTTTACATAATTATGCATGGGATAGAGAAAGTTGAGAAAGAAGTACATTTCTCCCTTTCTTACAGTACAAGAACTCATGGGACCTCAACTTCTTCACCCAAAGAACAATAAACTCGTGGACTTCACGGCTACAGGCAGTGGTGGCAGCTACAAGCGGGGAATGGATAAACTTCACGAGGGGACTGGAGAAACCTATGGAGCAGAGGTTCATCACTGGCTAATGCCCACAAGGTATAGATAGAACACAGTGTCTGGGGCAGTGAGGCTCTGTCTTCTTGGTGCCTGGGGGGCAACAGTGGGAGGGCTTCTGGAGTTCTGGCCCCACTGGTGGACCTCTTGATGACACCTGGGGTTTGGCCACTGCGTTTTGGCTTCTATTTGTAGTGGTTAGGAGCGCGGACTTCTAATCTTGGTAAGCTAGGTTTGATTTCCCGCTCCTCTTCCACATAGAGCCAGCTGGGTGACTTTGGGCTCATCACAGCCTTGATAGAGCTGTTCTGACCGAGCAGTAATATCAGGGCTTTCTCAGCCTCCCCTCCCTCACAGGGTGCCTTTCATAGAAATTAAACCAAAACTGACCAATGGCGTGAAGATCCATTGTTCATGATTGTATATAAATTGGGGATTTTTAAGGGTTTCTCAGTTCAACTCTGCCTCTTGTCCCACCATGCCGATCTCACTTTTTTCTGCTGCTTCAGACAGACGAACACTCTATCTCGATCCACCCTGCAAAGCTGTTGTGTAGATAGCACCCTCCCTGCCAAGCTGCTTGCCCTGCCACGACCCCTGTGAAAGGGTCGTTTGACCCACCAAGGGGGTCCTGACCCCTAGACTGAGAACCACTGACCGGGAGGCTGGCAACCCAAGTGAACTGAAATTTTTGCAAGAGAGCAATGAAAACTGCATGGAAATACAAAATGGTGGGTGTGATTTGTACAGAGGAAAAGCAAAAGCAAAAGAGGGATTTTTCACAACAATGGGTGCTGAAATTGGGTAGGATACTTCCTGGTCACGTGACTGTTCCCTTCCCTGAGCAGAGGAGCTGTTACAAGATGAAGTTTCCCTTTCGGGGAAGAAAGCCCGGGAGACTTCTGGCGTCTTTAATAATCTGGGCAAATGTAGGAAGTGCTGACATTACGGAGACACTGCAGCACACAGGCAGCCCACCTTAGTCTCAGAGGACTGTGAGTCAGCAGATGCAACTTGTGAGTCAACAAGCCAGCCCAGTCGAAAACTGCTACTTTGCTGCTCTTCCTCGTGCCAAAGGGAAGTGCAGAAGATCATGGCTCTCCACCGTTCTGTAAAAGATGAAGTCCTTTTCACTTGGGCCTCCCAGATGCTTGGCTGCAAACTAACCCACTATACCACGTACAGCCTGGTTCCAAGGAGCCAAGGGTGAGGTGCCACCTTTCTGTTGCTGTGCAGCCCTGTTTCGAATAACCAAGCCACGTGCAATTTAGTTTCTGCAAACTGGTGACGGTCTACATCGTAATATGTTCCGGCCATCGTCTTGGGCTCAGAAAATACCCGGGTTGTGCTGTGCTGAAATGAACAACCTTTCTGATAGTGGCACAAGTGGACTCTCTGTTGTCCCCTGCTGTTGTCCAGGTGATGCCCAGCCATTTGTTCCCTTCATGAGTCAAACCCACACTGTTCTTAGCCATAGTCATTAAATCTGGCAGCAATCCCCCCTGCAGCAAATGACACAGCTAAAGCACTATCTTATTTCCCCCCTCCTTCTTTATTTAATCTGTGTCTCAGATCCTGCCACCTCTTTTGAATTCTGCTGCAGAAGAGCCTAAGGATAGAGAAGTAACTGCCATAGGGTTGCAGCCACCATTTTTTACTTTCTGTTCTACCAACTTGCATGATCGACCAATAGGGTGCATGCCAATGGTGGTCAGCAAAATGCATACCAGTTTGAAAGCTGCGTTTTTTTGAAAGCAAAGTTCTACATGTCTAGAATATAGAGAACCCTGGCTTGGATCTACCAGAGCTTTTCTCCGGGTGGAGGAATCGCTCTCCTCATGGCATGATTTTCTTGACTCCTCCCTCCCACCAGTGCCCCAAACACTTTCCAAAATGGGAAGGAGGCTAGAAAGCTACACTGTGCTGGCAGGAACTCTTCTGCCGATGGAAATGCTCCAGTAGCTCCTAGCTTCCGCACTGCATCTGGTTCAATTTCTGTGCAAACATGCTATTCATAGATGTTGGACAGTGCCATTTTCTGCCTCTGCTCAGTGACCCTGTTGGTTTCCCATCCAAGTACTCAGGTAGGGCTGGCCCTACTTAGCTTCTGAGATGAGATGTAATTAAACTAGTTTGTGCCATCCAGGTCAGGGCCTCCCTGAAAACAATCGAGAACATATAGAGATTTTTGCTCTGATGGATACATGGACCATTTCCTTACGAGGAATCTGCCCCTGGACAGCGTTCGGATGTTGGCGGCTTTTAGAACCCCCTCCACATGACATCATTGATGCTTCCCTGACTTTGGAGGCACAGGTCAAAAGAGTAGCGGGTCAGACATTTTTCCAGCTTCGCCAGGCCTGACTACTAGCGCCCTACCTGTCCCCCGAACACCTAGCCACAGTGATCCATGCAACGGTCACCTCCAGAATAGATTTCTGTAACTCGCTCTACGCGGGCCTTCCCTTGTCCTTGATCCGGAAACTTCAGCTAGTGCAAAATGCAGCTGCTAGTGTCCTGACTGGTACACCTTGGAGGACCCATATCCAGCCAATACTGAGGCAGCTGCACTGGTTGCCAATCGCTGCCCGGATCCGGTTCAAGGTTTTGGTTTTAACCTTCAAGGCTTTACGCGAGTTGGGACCCACATACCTGAGGGACCGCCTATCGCCCTATGCCCCTTACGTTCTGCGGGAGAAAATCTGTTGGTCGTTCCAGGCCCTAGGGAGTCACGCCTGGCCTCAACCAGGGCCAGGGCTTTTTCGGTCCTGGCCCCTGCCTGGTGGAATGAGCTCCCGGGAGAGCTGCGGGCCCTGCGAGATCTTCCATCGTTCCGCAGGGCCTGCAAGACAGAGCTCTTCTGCCAGGTTTATGGTTGAGGCCAAGGCTAACATCTATGCCCCCCCCCCGGGACCTGGAATTAGGATTGGGGATGGGACCATCAGTATCCCCTCTCCACCTGCTAGTAGGGGGAGGGAGAAGTTGAGCCGATCTTGCTATGTTAGCTTGCTAACTATTAATTGGGAGATTGTAGTTATCGTTAACGGATTTTAATGGATTTTATGGGGTTTTAGAATGTTGTAATCCGCCACGAGCCGCAAGGGAGTGGCGGGCAATAAATCGCATAATAATAATAATAATAATAATAATAATAATAATAATAATAATAATAATAATAATCTCCTGCATCCTGAAGCTGTCAAGAAGCTGGATTGATTTTTGCCCAGTTTTAACTCACGATGCGGAAAATCACCAAAACTGGATTTACCACCCTCAATTGCGCGTCCCATTGGTGAGCAACCAGTGAGCAAAAAGGGGCAAGCCCATATGGAGGGATCATCTCTGCAGCAGCATCCTGCCCTCACACACACACACACACACACACACACACACACACACCCTCTCCATTTCCTGCTCCAAGTTAGTTTTTTTTTAATGGTGTGGTCCGTGTCGCAGCCTGACTGCAAAACTACATTGTCAAAGGTAAAAGAAAATCTTCTTTAAAGTGTCTATGGTCTTTTTTGGGATCAGGCAGGCAAAACACAGCCCCTTTTCTGTGTCACAACCCTGTTAGAGCTGTCCTGACCAAGAAATAATATCAGGGCTCTCCCAGCCTTACCTACCTCACAGGGCGCCTGTTGTGGGGAGAGGAAAGGGAAGGCAATTGAGACTCCTTCTGGTAGAGAAAAATAGCATATAAAATCCAACTCTTCTTCTCAGGGTCTTAAGACTCATGCAGGTGCTCATCCAATCTTCTCCTAAAAACTTCCAATAAAGGAGACTCCACCACCCTCTGAAGCAGCCTATTCCTTCTATGAAGAGCCCTTGCCATCAGAAAATGCTTTCTAGTATTTATGTGCTCCTAGTCCTTGTCTCTAAAGCTGCAGTAAACAAGTTGGCTCCCTCTTCAACACATCTACCTTCTCCATAAGCACAGCTATCATATCACTTCTTGCCCTCCTCTTCTCAAAGCCACACAACCAATAGAACTGCAATAATTTCTACTTGAATTATACCATCCACAGAACTATATGGTTGCCTTGGAAATATTGAGCCAACAATGTTTGGGATTTTTAAAAACAAAAGGATCAATAACAGGTAAAGTATCTGTTTTTTTAATTTTTAGAGTCTTGTAAAATGGTTTGGCTGGCACACTGGAGAGTGTTTTAAAGCAATTTGTGCAAATCTGTTAGAAAAGATGCAGCAAATCTGTAGCGAACTGTTTCTAAGAAAACAATCCCGAATCCTTTTAGGGTATTCTTTCGTCGTAGGCCTTCATTTTACTGTCTTTTTCACAATCCCATGGCTGCTGTTGACTGTTTGTCAGTGTTTGATATTTCAGCAAGCTGTACACTTTTATGGCTGGGGAATATTTACTGGCAGATGAAGCAGGTGATACAGCAGGTCCAGAAATGTTAAAGAGGGAGAGCGCTGGCTCTCATGGGAGCATTTCCCCTTGTCATTTAACATCCATTTTCCCCACTATCTCTTGAGTAAGCATGAATCCTCAGTCAAACTGAGTCCTTGATGAAACTCCATGGGAGTCATCGAGAACAAAGCCTGTTCTGCCTCCATGGCTGTGCCCTGAATTCTCTTTCCTTGTTAAGATGGAGGGAAGAAGGAGGATGGAACTAGCTTGCAGATTGGTTGAACAGTTCTGCCAAACTAAGACCTGGGCTGAATTTGCACAGAGCTTTTATTCCAATCCCAGGTCCATTAAATCCCTGCCGTCTACACTGATTTCCAATTTGATTTTGGGCTACTTAAATTTTCCCTCTGTGACAAGCATGATTGATCTGGAGTGACCCTACCTTTCTCCCATAATATCCTGGAGTGGATATAAGCCTGGAAAAATCTGCAAGAGAAAGCGTGCAGTTCTCTGCTTTTGCCTGAACTAACCTCCTGTCTCTTGCCCCCAATGCTGTAGAGATGCTGTAGATTGGCCTGGGCATCAGTTCAAAGGCTTCCTCATTCCCAAGTTGCAAGGTTTCTGTTAAAGGAGAAGCCCTAACTTCTTTCAGCAGAAGCTCCAGAAGCCCTAACTTCTCTCGGCAAAGATTTTCCTCTTGGATTTATTCCCCCTCCTCTGCTGTCTCCAATCCTCTCTCCCCCCCCCCCCATTCAAGAAAAGAAAGAAAGAGGCTCCTGCGTTGGCTCCCCTCCTCTTTCTGAGCTTCCCTAACCACGTGCAGAACACTTTTCTGTTTCAATGGGGGGGGGGGGGAGACCTGAGTTCAAATCAATCTGGATTCAGCAGGAGCCACAATGGAATAAACAAAGTTAGTGCAGATTCAGCCCTGGTCTACCCATGTAGGAAAAGGAAGCAGCAGAATGCCAAGGTGGCAGAATGGAAGGCGTCCATTGAGACGCTTCTGGTTCTATGCACTTTCCCATGGGACACAGGGCTGCTGCTGAAAACAGCATGTTGTGTCATCATCCCATTGATATTTCTCTACCTATTGCTTGATATTAGGATTCCCAGTTCTCCATTGAGAAATTCCTGGAGATTTTAAGGGCAGAGACAAAGGAGGGCAGGGTTTGGGGAGGGGGAGGACTTCAAAGCCCTATAAGGCCATAGAGTCCACCTTCCAAAGAAGCCATTTTGTCCAGATAAACTGAACTGTATTGCCTAGAGATGGGTTGGCAACCCAACTTGATACCACTGTCTGCAGCTCGTAGAGAAATATGTGATGGTGACCTGATATAGGGTATATATCCCCTTCCCCTTCTGGGGAAGGTGAGAACTCAACAAGGGGATACCATGTTCAGCAGTAGCCCTCTGCACCCCAAGCTCCTTGGAGAAAGGGCTTGATATTGAATGCATTTTTGCTGTATCAAGGTGGGGAAGTACCTGGAGGTTTTCAGAGTGAAGCCTGGGGAGGGAACTCAGCAGAGTACGATGCCGTAGTGTTCACCCTCCAAAGCATCCATTTTTTCCATACTGGAAATCAGTTGTAATTGTGGGAGAGTTCCAGCCTCCCACTGGGAAACATCGGCAACACTGAGATGTGAAAAAGGTCCAAGAGACCATGGACTGGTTGCTCTCTTTCAGCCTAACATACTTCACAGATGTTGTAAGAATAAAATGTTTTGCCCCATTGGGCAGAAAAGCAAAGTGTAAATATCTAAATAAATACCAATGGAGACAGATAGATGCTAAAGGTAAAGGTATCCCCTGTGCAAGCACCGAGTCATGTCTGACCCTTGGGGTGACGCCCTCTAGCGTTTTCATGGCAGACTCAATACGGGGTGGTTTGCCGGTGCCTTCCCCAGTCATTACCGTTTACCCCCCAGCAAGCTGGGTACTCATTTTACCGACCTCAGAAGGATGGAAGGCTGAGTCAACCTTAAGCTGGCTGCTGGGATTGAACTCCCAGCCTCATGGGCAGAGCTTCAGACTGCATGTCTGCTGCCTTACTACTCTGCGCCACAAGAAGCCCTTAGATAGATGCTAGATTAATCAATTGATCAATGCATAAGTGAAAGGCACGTGCATTCTGGCTGAGTCATAGGTTCTTCAGCATACAGCCACCATGATACAGATATGGTTTAAGGTTGCTAACGTGACCTGAATCTAGAAGATAGATCCCAGTGGGTAACTGTTTGGTCTGAAGCAATAGAACAAAGTTTGATTCCAGACTAGCAAATTTTAATTCTACGTATAAGCTACTGTCACTGCTGAAGTGTACATGCACATGAAAGCTTATTTGCAGAATTAAACTGCGTTGGTCTTAAAGGTGCCACTGGAATCAAATTTGTCCTATGAATCTATGAACATTAAGCCTGATAGTGCGTTTGGTACATTATACTTTACTTATTTGTACTATTTTCTGTTTGAAAATTGAGTTCTTGAGGGCAGTTTCCAAGGGGTGGGCGATTCCTAATCCATGGATCACATTGATGTGGGGGGATGTTCTTCTTTGCCTAATGTGTTACGACTTTTACCGGCTCAGCTCAGGAGGAATAGCTCTTGAGGCTACCGTTTTTGTTCATTTGTTTCCGTTTCAGAAACAAACAGCCTGGAGCATAAACATCCTTCATCCTGCAGCATGATATAACTCTAATACTTTCTTTAGCCATAGTCATTTGTATCTCTTATATGAGTGCCAAAGGGAGAACATATATCTTCTCTTCGGCTTTTCTCAGCAGTGGAAACAACTGCGGTAGCCTGAAGGTGGGATGTGTCCCACCATCATGGAAAACCTGGAAAAGCCCTGAAATCTTCAGTATAATGGAAGGCAAGCATAAGGTTTGTACTAGCATGCCACCCTACCTTCACGACAAAAACCCCAAGAGACAGGTGACGTTGAAAGAGAGAATAACAAGCCTAGGTTCTCCCAGCAAGTGGGCTGCAATGTAGCAGTACTTTCCACCACCGTCATGTGCACGGGGATATGGATCTGAAGAGGTGGGCATGCACATGGAAGCTTATGCCCAGAATTAAGCTTTGCTGGTTTTAAAGGTGAGACTGGACTCAAATGTTGTTCTGAGGCTTCAGACCAACACAGCGATCCAGCTGAAATTGCTTGGGATATTGTTTGTCAAACGGCATTCGTTTGTTCGTTCGTTCATTCGTTCGTTCATTCGTTCATTCATTGCATTTATTCACTTATTTATGCAGGTTAGGAAGGTTTACAGAAAATATGGAAACCACAGAACAGGTACAATATAGGTTCAATCAATCAATATAGGTTCAATAGCAGCAATAACAGTAATAATAACAATAATAGCATTTGGTGATAACAGTAAAATCATTAATAGTTGAATGTATCACGGGGTAGTCAATGCAGTATTGCTCTTTGGTGGACTTAATGGGTGTATCTGTATGGGAGGAGGGGCTCTGGGAGACCAGTAGATGTTTTTGAGTCAGTTGACCTCAACCACTTGCCAAGCTCCATTTTGGAGGCCCTGTGGAACTGTGTTGGCATTGCTTATTGGGATATTTGGTTAATATTACAGAGGTTGCTAAGAGCTTCTTGTGGCGCAGAGTGGTAAGGCAGCCAACATGCTATGTGAAGCTCTGAGACTGGGAGTTCGATCCCAGCAGCCGGCTCAAGGTGGACTCAGCCTTCCATCCTTCCGAGGTCGGTAAACTGAATACCCCGCTTGCTGGGGGGTAAAACGGTAATGACTGGGGAAGGCACTGGCAAACCACCCCGTATTGAGTCTGCCATGAAAATGCTAGAGGGCGTCACCCCAAGGGTCAGACATGTTTCGGTGCTTGCACAGGGGATACCTTTACCTCACAGAGGTTGCTTACCAAGTCATAAAATTGTGATATTGAGTACGGTAAATATCCCCCCCCCCAAAAAAAAATGTATATTGCAAAAAATGCTAGCTTCCGTTGATTCGAGTAGATCCAGTTCACATTTAGGTTTCCCTCAAAAGAAGAGGAAGTCGCCTAATCTTAAGAGTACTTTCCCTATCGCAAATGGCCACCTTGTCTGGCTTCATGTGTGTGGGAGCATGAGGGCATTGTCTCTACAGGAGAGGCCTGCAGAGACATGTATCTCCTTGGAAGGCCATATGGAGAGAGGGAAAAGTAGGATGGAAAGGAGAGGGTCAGAGGGCAGCTCCCAGATTAGGGCAAAGACAGGCATCAAATTCAGGAAGATAACACCTAGGCTCTCTTAGAGCAATGTAGCAACCCCCCCCCCCCAATGCCACTCGCTCTGACATTAGTATCTTCTATTTTGTGTTTCTAGATTTAGTTCAGACTGCTGAGCATGCTCAGTTTGCCACTGTTTCCAGCCTGCACTGACTCTTCCCCCCGCCGCCATGCCCAGGCAAATGTACAAAGGCCTCTTGAAGCTATGGTTGCACAGAGAATCCTTTTAATGCCGTAAGTTAATCAGTGTGCCAGTCTAACTCGATTAAATCATAATACACACATGCCAAGTTCTAATGCAGGGAGATGATCAAATCCCTTTCAGGACCTGTGAGCTTTAATGAAATTAATGAATGTGCTGTAATTAATGAATGTATATTTGTTTGTTTATTTGCATTATTTACAGTCTGCCTTTCTCAATAAGACTCAAGGCAGACTACATAGTGTGGTCCTGTCACAAACAGAAAACAAATCATGCGACTATTATGTAACGAATGAGGCGTGCACTGAGTCTAAAATTCATCCTGGACATTTTCAAGATGAACCTGGAAGCCAGACGGTGCAGAGTGAAGAGACAGTCTAACAGAGAGAATCATAGAATCATAGAGTTGGAAGGGACCTCATGGGTTATCTAGTCCAACCCCCTGCACTATGCAGGACACTCACATCCCAATCGCTCATCTACTGTAACCTGACACCCCTTTGCCTTCACAGAATCAGCCTCTCCGTCACATGGCTATCCAGCCTCTGTTTAAAAATTTCCACAGATGGAGAACCCACCACCTGCTGAGGAAGCCTGTTCCACTGAGTAACCGCTCTGACTGTCAGGAACTTCTTCCGGGTGTTTAGATGGAATTTCTTTTGAGTTAATTTCATCCCATTGGTTCTGGTCTGTCCCTCCGGGGCAAGAGAAAACAACTCTGCTCCGTCCTCTATATGGCACCCTTTTAAATACTTGAGGATGGTTATCAGATCCCCTCTCAGTCGTCTCCTCTCTAGGCTAAACAGACCAACAGAAGAGGTGGTGTAATATTTTGATGCCGACCTCCATCTTTAAATCCCAACGCAGTCCAACTGGTCCTCTTTCAATATGAATCCCAGAGTCTTTGAACAAAGCAAATTCTAGTTCAAGAGATGGCCCCCATTGGAGTTTTTATTTATTTCCTTTTTATATTTCTAGGCTGCCCCTCTCCAGAGGCAGTCTCAGGGCGGCTAACGTCAGCTTCAAATTCCATACAAAAATATCAGCATTGACCTTTAAAACTCTATCAGTTAAAATAACTAAGAACATGCTCTGTCACTGCAACCTGTGGGCAGATGGACTGGATTTAACCACCCAGGCTGAAGATGGTGTTGGTGGAGAGGGTGGGGGGCCCATCCAGATGACAAAGTGCTAGCCTTGGCCTCAACCATAAGTCTGGTGGGAAGTGCTATTTTACAGGCCCTTTGACAGTCTTAAGAGGGCCTGGATCTCCGCCGGTTACTCACTTCACCTGGAGGGAACCAGGGCAGAGAAGGCTCCGTTTCTGGTCAAGGCCAGGCACACCTCTCTGGGGCAGGGGACCACCAATAAGTTGGAATTAGCTGATTAAAGTGCTCTTTTGGGGGGTGTAACTGGAGTGACGGTCCCTAAGATGCACAGGTCCCAGACTGCATAAGGCCTTCAAGGCTACCACCAACACCTTGAACCTGATCTGGAACTCAACCGGCAACAAGGGCAGCTGCTGGAGGACAGATTGAAGGTGAGCTCTCCACGGGGTCCTTGTAAGAACTGTTTAGTAAGATAGTCCATTAGTTGGTGAGCATTTCAATGACCAAGGTGTCTTCAAAGACGCATCGAATCCTGTCTTTATGCCACAAACGTGTCCAATGGTTTTCTGGCATTTTGGCTCTTCCAGCATTTAATCATAGCTTTTTGTTATTGCAGCTTTCTGCCCACACCATGGATCCACAGGATATTATTTCATATAAATAATCAAAGTGCAAGCAAAACAAAGGCATCATTCGGCAAGAAGCCCGTAAATCCCTGCTGGATAATCATAAAACATCTGCGTCATTCAAAGCCAGATTTCCTTTGTGGTGCTATGAACTGTGTGTGCTGTGAATACAGCAGCTATTGGATTGCCAGCTTCAGGTAGGGAAACACCTGAAGAACTGGAGGAGTGGAGCCTGAGGAGACCAGGGTTTGGAGAGGAGAGGGTTGTCATTAGAGTTCTGCTTTCAAAGCAAACTGATGTCTATTGCCTGGAGATCGGCAGTAATAGCAGGAGGCCTTCAGCCATCATCCTTATCCATTGTTCCTCTTAATATTTGTGAAACAGGCTGGGGGGTGGAACGAGTCCAGGGTGTCCGAGAGAGAGAGAGAGAGAGAGAGAGAGAGAGAGAGAGAGAGAGAGAGAGCTGCTATGGCTCCTGCTGCGAGGGAGACAGACAGAGATAGCCACCCCAAACTGCAAACAGCCTTGTGGACTGTAAGCTAAATATGAGCAGACAGTATGATGCAGCGGTAAAGAAGGCGAATGCAGTCTTGGGCCATATCAATTAGATATGCATCACATAAAAATCACAATGTCATAGTCCCACTGTCTGCCACATTGGTCAGACTGCGCCTGGAGTCCTATGATTTAAAAAGGTCATGGATAAAAATGAAAGGATTCAGAGGAGAGTACAAGGTTGATGCAGGGCCTGAGGACCAAGCTCTAAGAGGAAAGGCTGAGGGACTTGGGAAGGTCCATCCATAAATCTCCAGGAATTTCCCAATCTGGATCTGACATCCTATCCCACCTCCCATTGGTGGCCAGGGGGGACCTGGCAGCCATACATAAAATGGTGGCAGAATGGTCATGGCTGGAATGGAATAGGATGCTTTAGGATGCTTAGGGATGATCCTGCGTTGAGCAAGGAATTGGACTAGATGGCCTGTAAGGCCCCTTCCAACTCTATGATTCTATGAATAAACCTTTGTTCTTGTGCTTGTGATGAAAGGGGAGGGGGGGAGGCCCACTTCATAAGGTTGTATTGAGGCCCCCCCAAATTGTCCTTGAGATTTCCTCCCCACTTTAATCACAAATACAAGAACATCTCCAGCTGTTTCAGGCAAGTGTGGCGCACCACACGCTCTACAAGGCTTGTGGGAATTGTAGTCCATGGACATCTGGAGAGCCACAGTTCGGCCATCCCTACTGTGCAATGAACCATTGTGTATAATGCGTCTTGGCCCAACATTCTGAGGAATAAATCCTATTGCTGTTGTTGGTGGTGATCTCCTAGGTTCCTTCCTTGGAAGAAAGGTGGGGAGAGGAATTCAATATTGCCAGATGCTGTCATCAGGATCCATTTCAGGGCCCTGGCACTGGCCTGGGGCTGTGTGAATTTGAGAACCATCGTGGACTAGGGGGGGGGGGCAACAGATCTGAAACCGCAGGAATGGAATTAATTGCTCGAGCGAATCACCCACTCAGGATGTTTGGGATGATGGCGCCGTAGCCTTCCTGTCAGAGGAATGGCAGCCTCTGAGAACCCTCTCATGATGGCATAATTATGTTGTACTTATGCACAAGAGAGCCAGTTTGGTGTAGTGGTTAGGAGTGCGGACTTCTAATCTGGCATGCTGGGTTCGATTCTGCACTCCCCCACATGCAGCCAGCTGGGTGACCTTGGGCTCGCCACAGCTCTGATAAAGCTGTTCTGACCGAGCAGTGATATCAGGGCTCTCTCAGCCTCACCCACCCCACAGGGTGTCTGTTGTGGGGAGAGGAAAGGGAAGGCGACTGTAAGCCGCTTTGAGCCTCCTTCGGGTAGGGAAAAGCGGCATATACGAACCAACTCTTCTTCTTCTTGGGGAGGAAGCCAGGATTGTCTCTATGATCTGGAATAGAAGGTAGCAGGGACCAGGAAACACACAGGTGGGTGCCATAGTGCCTGAGGGCAGTATATTGGGGATGACGGGGTTACGTTGCTCTGGCCTCTTAGCATGCATGCTTAGCATACACACAAGTCAACTTTGTTGACAGGAACTCCAAAGGAAGGGCGATTAGAACAATCAGCCAAGAAAAAGAACCAGCACGGTTGTAGCAGTTTTTAAAACACTGCTTGTCCAGTCCCTGTGTACATGCTTTCTTTTGGAAGAGTGGAAGGCAGACTGTCTCCATTCTGAAAAGTGGACAAACAGGAAAAGGGGGGGGGAGTACAAAAAGAACAGCCCCTCTCCTTGCAGAAGCCTCACATCTATCCACTCTGAAATGGAGGGAGAAGACGCTTCTATCAGAGGGTAGCCAGGGAAGGTCTGCAGCGGTCCTCGTTTTAGAAAATCGGTAATGCACATGGTTTTCCTCTCCTTACCTTCCTGCCGAGTCAACTGATTGCATCCAGGGCACTGTTCTCGTGTCACATGCTGTGACTCAGCATTATTAAAGCCATCAGCATGCCTTGGATCAAGCCCTCTGCAGCGGCACCGTCATTTGAGAATTAATGAACTAGGAACGGGAGTGCATGAATGACACCATCTCTATCCAGGGGACGTGTAAATGAGCAGGTCTCTCAACTTTACATTGGAACAAGGAGCTGGGATATAAGCGAGCAATTCCTAATCGCTTTTATCTCTGTGTAAATGAAGTCAGAGATCCCTTGGCAGAAGGCACAGTGTTCGTCAGAGAAAGATATATGAGAAATGAAGGGATGTGACTTCTCACCTTCATTTGAACATTTAGCAGGTGATATGGCCATATATGGTCATGTTGACCCACTTCCTCTCTCGCAAAATGGCCGCTGATAGGCCTGGAGGGGATAGGAAGGGGAGGGGCCTCAGGTGGGCGTGTACACAGCTGTGCTTCCCAACCAAATTCTGCACAATTGTGCCACTTCTGGGGTTTCTTGAAGCCTGAAGAATGCTTCAGAGGTTTCTGAATGGTAAAAAAGTTGAGAAAGGAGATATGTGCAGACAGGAGTGTGTCAAAGGTTTTCCCTGTAAGCAATGGAGGCAAAAAATAGCACTAAACATTCAATGTGAAAAAAGCAGAAAAGACTGGGGGATCCAGTTCTCCCAAGGTGAAAATGAAAAGGAAATAGGCATTTTCAAATCAAAACAGTAGAGTTGAAATTTCAAGTCACCCTTCTGGAGGCCTCACTTCGAGAAGGACGTAGATAAAATTGAAAGAGTACAGAGGAGAGTGATGAGGATGATCTGGGGCCAAGGGACCAAGCCCTGTGAAGATAGGTTGAGGGACTTGGGAATGTTCAGCCTGGAGAAGAGGAGGTTGAGAGGGACATGATTGCTCTCTTGAAGTATCTGAAATGTTGTCACTTAGACGGGAACAGGAAGCGGTTCCGGTTGGCAGCAGAGGTTAGGTCCTGCAGTAATGGGTTTAAACTACGTGTAGAACGGTACCAGCTAGATATGTCCAGCTAGAAACATTTTTCACAGTCAGAGTAGTTCAGCAGTAGAATCAGCAGCCTATGGAGGTGGTAATCTTCAAGCAGTGTCTGGACAGATACTTATTCTGGATGCTTTTGGCTGATCTTGTATTGATCAGGAGATTGGACTAGATGGGCTGTATGGCCCCTTCCAACTCTATGATTCTATGTTTCCTTCATGTCATTGTTTCTCCATTGAGGAAGAATTTTCTAGCAATCTTCATGGGTTAGGTTGCCACACACATGCCACAGCTCCAAGAGAACGACTAAGGCTCTTTCAGGTATGTATGAAAGAGCCCCCAAAGCAGGAATTATACTATGGGTGCAGGGAGGTATAATGGGGCATAATATCACAGAGACCAACTTCCAAAGCAGACATTTTCTCCAGGGGAACTGATCTCTGTCACCTGGAAAGCAATTGTAATCCCAGATCTTTAGCCACCATCTGGAGGTTACAGAAATAAACTGGCCACATGGCATGGGTAACTAAGCTTGAAGACCATGAGAGGCAGATATATAACAAAAGTTCCAGGTTTATTTCGTAGTTAACAGGCACCTACTCCCTTCAAATGTCTGTGAGAGCTGTCTGTGACAGCTCAGAGACAATATATAATTGGAATTACGATGAAGATTTATGAACTGAAAGCACTGTTACCGGAAATTGTTTAATTCTAGATAACCTAGTCATAAGGGAGTGCTTGGTAAGCATGTGAAAATAAGGAAGACTTTACTGAAACTCTTACTACTACAAAATAATCTTGGGACTTTTAGTATACATTTACCTCTCACGGTCTTCATATTTAGGTACCGTCTGGAAGTTGGCAACCCCAGTGAGGAGAGAAGAGAAAGAAGAACTGAGGGGATCTATGCCAGACAGGAATATCATTTGACCTAAAGATTGTTTTGCCAACATACTCACCTCGCAAGATAAGAACGAGAAAATGAACGTGTTGTACTCTTTCTCCTAGAGTCCACGTTTTTGATACAGCAGGATGTGTCTGCAGCTGTCAAAGGAAGAGCAGGATAGACATGTGATGGATAAGTAAATCAGGCCACTGAATTTCATCTCACTAGTTGGAAGGACAGGAAGGCCTGGAGGATCATTGTCCATGGGGTCGCAATGGGTCTGACACGACTTTGCACCAAAGTTGGAAGGGGGAAAACCGTTTAAGGCAGGGAATCTGTTGTGCATTAGATTCCCTACAAAATACGGAGGTTTATTCCTTTGTATCTGAAACACGGAACAGAATATCCCATGGATGAGGGCTAAACTCCCTGAGGTTTTTATCCCACTATGCTATACACTGCTATCCATTAGTTTTGCTTCCCTGTGTCATTAGATTCTCTCATGAACAAAATATTGGCATTTGCTTGCTGGATCCCCCTTTTCTAAAATGCCTATTTTCTTGGCACAGTGGGGAATGTAAGGCCGACAAGGTTTTCCTTTTCTTTTTTTTTCCAGAATCCATTTATCAATCCAAGGCCAGGAGGCTGGTTTTCAAACAACAAAGATATTATCCATCGGGTGGGAAGTCGTGAATACGTTCTATATTCATACACAGCCTTGACAAGAGTGACATTTTGGAAATTGGGTTATGCAACTGTTAAAAAGGCACACAGGAATGACATTTCTGCCATTCTGACCTCAGCTGCAGTGCAGTCTCACGGCAGTGGTTATGATTTGCTCCACGGGGCCTTCCGTATGGCAGGGGTAAAGAATGTTAATGAACATTCCAAAGGCTGCGGAGGAGAAAGCTTAAACACAGAACCGGCGAAGATGGTGTGAGAGGACGCAGGAGGCTGATCAGTCTGCAGAATCACTTTGGTTAGGGAGCAGGGGCTGGAAAGGGATGAGTTAAGGGCTTTGAAGAATTGTTTTTTTTTAATACATTTTTCTCTACCAGGAGTCTCAAAGCAGCTTACAATCACCTTCCCTTCCTCTCCCCACAACAGGCACCCTGTGAGGGAGGTGAGACTGAGAGAGCTTTGAGAGAACTGCTCAGCAAGAACAGCTCTAAGGAGAATGTGACTAGCTGCATGTGGAGGAGCAAGGAATCAAACCTGGCTTGCCAGATTAGAAGTTGCCACTGTTAACCACTATACCACGCTGGCTCCTTTGGAGTAAAGGAGTAAGAAAGGAGATGCAGGGTGAAGAACCGGGCCAGAGGTTAGAGGGGGCAGCCTGCTGTTGATGGGGAAAGATGCAGAAAGAATCATAGAATCATAAAATCAAAGAGTTGGAAGGGGCCATACAGGCCATCTAGTCCAACCCCCTGCTCAACGCAGGATCAGCCCTAAGCATCCTAAAGCATCCAAGAAAAGTGTGCATCCAACCTTTGCTTGAAGACTGCCAGTGAGGGGGAGCTCACCACCTCCTTAGGCAGCCTATTCCACTGCTGAACTACTCTGACTGTGGACAATTTTTTTCCTGATATCTAGCCTATATCGTTGTACTTGAAGTTTAAACCCATTACTGCGTGTCCTTTCCTCTGCAGCCAACGGAAACAGCATCCTGCCCTCCTCCAAGTGACAACTTTTCAAATACTTAAAGAGGGCTATCATGTCCCCTCTCAACCTCCTTTTCTCCAGGCTGAACATTCCCAAGTCCCTCAACCTATCTTCACAGGGCTTGGTCCCTTGGCCCCAGGGGAGGATGAATGAATCTCATGGTGACTGTAATGACCAATGGCAGTTTGGGCCACATTGTTCTCTGGTGTGTTGTTGCATATCCCCCCCCCCAAAAAAAAATGGGTGAAGATAAGGAATCGATTCTATGGACCAGAAGGCCAGATAAAAATCGTAGAGGGCTTTTATGTTTCTAATGCACGCCCTAGTCCAGTGTCCAGTGGGTGTCCTGTAGGAGCCAGCCTTTCTCCAAAGTATGCTGACCTCAGAGTCGATTAAGGTCCTAAGTGTCCTACACAGTTAACATATTTTAGAAGAAGAATGCCGCTTTTCCCTACTCGAAGGAGTCTCAAAGTGGCTTACATTCTCCTTCCCATTCCTCTCCCCACAACAGACACCCTGTGGGGTGGGTGAGGCTGAGAGAGCCCTGATATCACTGCCCGGTCAGAACAGCTTTATCAGTGCCTTGGCCCAAGATTCAACCAGCTGGTTGCATGTGGGGGAGCACAGAATCGAACCCGGCATGCCAGATTCTATGATTCTATTAGAAGTCCGGACTCCTAACCACTACACCAAACTGGCTTTTATCACTGTCTGTAAAGGAGCCGACTGTATATTTAACATTTCTGTTCCTGTATTTTATCCGTGCTGCTTTACTTATTTATGCCTGACCTTGATCAAGGCAGAGATGCCAAAACACATCTGGTCAGTGGTGGCATTAGTAAGAACATGCACTTGGATTTTAATGGGGCTATATTTTAACGCTTTGGTTTTTAACTTTAATACATATTAATATTTATTTTTACAACACATTTTATCCTACAGAGGCCTGAGCACATTTTCCTTATTTTGACTTTTGGGGGGAGGGTTCTTGACTTGGGTCAGGATATTTTCTCCTTTTTGTTGTTGCACAGAAGAGACAGGGCCATCCTGCACACGAAATGGAGTGAGGGATGATGAAACATGAACTGTTGCATGGTGGCGAGAAAACAGATAGCAGAGAACTTTCTTACTCCTTCCCAGCATGCAAGAACAAGCAGGTCACCCAGTGAATGGCAATACGTTCAAGAGAGACCAATAAAACACTTCTTTGTAGAACTTCAGGGAATTTCCTTCACAGGACGTAATCTCCCCCACCCCTCTCCAAATCACAGTCCCCCACAGAGTTTGCAAGACAAGAGACAGACAGAGCTGGTTTGCCATTGTCTGTCTCTGTGTCACAACCCTGGACTTCCTTGGTGGTCTCCCATCCAAAGACTAATCAGGACGGACTCTGCTTAGCTTCTGAAAAAGAATCCTTGGGGTAGAGCTGTCATATAACCACTGGAGTCAAGTACCCCTTGCCTGTTAGGAGAAATAATAGAGTTTTTTTTAAAAAATGAATGAATGAATGAATGAATGAATGATTGATTGTATTTATTACCTGCTGCTCCCAGGCCAGCTGGCTCTCAATAATAAAAACACCATTTTAAATCACTGTTGCTAATGGTCCTCCCATGTCCTGTCCCCCCCCCCCCCCCGGACTCCTCTTAGTTGCTGGAAACTTTATAATGGAACATAATTATACCACTGGCTAAAGGGAACTTCCATGCCGTATTCCACCCACTAACGGGAGGCAACAGGAAGGAAAAGCAATAACTTTTGCATCCTGCTTGGGGGAGCTTTCCATTTGGCCCCCAGGGGAAACAGGATTCTGGAATCAATGGGCCCTTGATCTGACCCAGCGGGGCTCTTCTGATGCTCTTAGCGTTTCGGTTTGTTTGAAGCCCTGCCAAGGCCTGCGGAACAATTGGAAAACGCTCAGCAGCTGACGCTGTAAGATATCGGCCCAGTCCGTTTGCTACCTGCGGTTCTGTGCTTTAACGGGTAAGAGTTTCCCAAACTGTTAAGGGACAGCACAGGGAAACACAGATTAAGCAAATGGCTGTTCTTTCCTCTCTTTAATTTGAAATGACTATTTGGCGTGCTGAAACAGCAGCGAAACAAGGGGATTTTGGAAAGGAACTCATTAATCTGGTCAAGGCACTGATTCCAACCTCTATGAGAGATTCTGAGAAACATAGCTTAATTTGATCCAGGGTTAAGGTCACTGGCTTGGATTCATAGACAAACGGTCAACCACTTCATTGACCAGACTTTGTTCCCACCCCAGTAGAAGCATGGGGCCTACCAAGCTGCAAGCATGTGACAGGAAGTCAGGTGACAGGAAAAGGCTGGACTACTACTACTAGAAACTTCTAGGCTTTGTGGGCAGAGCACTGAGGGATAAGATTGCCAGCTCTGGGTCGGGAAATACCTAGGCACTTTGGGAGTGGAGCCAGGAGTGGGTGGGATTGGGGGCAGGGAGGGACCTCAGTGGAGTATAATGCTACTGAGTCCACCTTCCAAAGCAGCCATTTTCTCCAGGGGGAGGAGCTATAATTCCAGGGAACCCCAGATTCCATGTGGGGACTGGTATCCCTACTGAAAGATCAAGTCCTAGATCTTGAGGGGTGGTACACAAGCCATTTGAAAGTGAGTGAGGGAGGTTGTCAACCTCCAAGTGGGGGGCAGAGATCTCCCAGAATTACAGACTCCGTCTGTCAGGTACTTGGCCCACAACCTCCACTGCTGGAGGACCCTACACCTGTGCTGTCAGCTCTGCCACCCGCGCGACTATCACAACATGTAGCAGAGGAGGATGGACCAGACGGCAAGCTGCTGGGGTATGATCAGCATGATCTGAGCCCTGATTGGGTGGCATAATCAGGGTCCATCCAAGCGGACATGCTGCCCTTTCTGCTGCCTGGATCCTCGACATCGTCTGCACCTCCCTCCAGCCTGGAGAGCTCACCGGAGCATAGAAGGTGGCGATGGAGGGTCGACCTCACCAAGCCCTGTTGGGGAGCCCGGCTCATGGCCCGCTGCCAAAATACATGGGGGCCAGGGGAGAAGGCACTTTGGTGGACAGCACCTCAGGCCACAGCTGTCAGCGAATGAGAGTCGCACTTAAGAAAGGCAGGAAATGCGTTTGCTTGTGGGTGCAACTACGCATTGATCCTCCCAACACCTCAGACCTGGGTTCCTTGTCCTTGCTCTGCCTATTGGCCTACCGGTTCCTGATTCCTGTTTTTGGTTTTGGACTTCGGCTTCTGATACTTTGACTCAGTTTCTGACTTGGCTCTTTCGGTTCCTGGATCCAGCTTGTATTACAGCTACTCTCCCTGTTCACCCTCTGAACTCAATTGCTCAGTTAATGTTAATACTGGACTAAGACTTGGCTTTGGAAAACAATTCAGTCTCGGCTTAATGGCTGAGGGTGTCAGAACTTGGACTCCCTCTGGGTAGGGCAGTGGGTAGGGTGCCCCTGGGTAGGGCAGCACAACATCTATTGTTTGTGTATTATTTATTTCAAACGTATTCCACTTGCCCCGGAGAAAATGTCTGATTTGGAAGGTGGACTGAACAGCGTTATATCCTACCAAGGTCCGTCCCCTCCAAAAACCCTGCCTTCCTCAGGCTCCACCCCCAACATCCGGTATTTCCAAACCTGAAAAAGGTTTGCTGGAGCATGGCTCCCTCAAGATGCCCCTGTTGAAAGCAAATTTACCGCTGAGTGACCGTGCCTTGCTCTTTCTGTTCCTCAACTTGAAAGCTTTCTTCATGCACATACCTGCTGAGTGTCAGCAGAGATCTAATTAACCAATTTTGCTCCCTTCATGAGGAAAAAAAACACCCTTCTGATGAAAGGACAGATGAGACATGAGACACAAACAGCGAGATATCAAAAGATGTGACATGCATTTCAGTCTGCTTGATGAGCAAGTTGGCATTCTTCAAACAGGGCAGAACGGGTTGGGAGAAATTGGCATCCCAAATACGCATCGCAGGTGTGATTCAGGGATTATGCAAGCACAGATTGTCAGTGATGTATGGACGTCACCGGTTGTGTAGGCGAACGGCACAGCTTGTGTGGATTATCTCAGAATTTTGGTGCTATCTTCCCAAATAACAGCACTAATGCCAAGGATGGAAATGAATAGTGACGTGTATGTATATCTGCAACCCTGGCTGGTCGTCCCTGGCCCCAAGGAGGAACATCTGGCCTCAACCAAGGAGGAATATATGTCCCCTACCTGGTGGAAGGAGCGCCCAGAACACATCTGGGCCCTGTTGGAGCTGACTCAGTTTTGCAGGGCCTGCAAGATGGGGCTCTTTTGCCAGGCTTCTTGTTGGGGGCAGTGAAGTATGAAACATCTAACCCTAATAGGCCCCACCTTTCTTACATACTATTATCCATCATTTGATTGCGGGAGATCCAGACCACTCCTGGCTTGGTGGGAGTTATGAACCCGTTTTTTCTTGGATGCTTTAGGATGCTTAGGGCTGATCCTGCGTTGAGCAGGGGGTTGGACTAGATGGCCTGTATGGCCCCTTCCAACTCTATGATTCTAGGAGTCTATAACATCAGACTGCTGACGCCGGACATTCATAGTATCAGCAGCTAATTTGCCCTTATTTTATTTTATTCTATTTTAATTTATTTAAAATGTACTGTTTATGCAGGATGTTGTACACTGCCCAGAGCCGGTCTACAGGATAGGCGGTATAGAAATTCAAGAAACGAAACAAATCCATCTCCCGTTTCAGTGTCAACATGGTGGAGAGGTCAGAGGGTCAGATAAAAATATGAGGGAAGCGGGTTTAGAACTCCACTGCATCCTGAAGCTCACCGATACCCTCATATCTTTGGGACTGTCTCTTCCATTACGCCTCCCTCCCATAAAACACTAAGATTTAGCCACCAGAATTTTCTCAGGGTCCCCAACCCCAAAGAGGTGAAACTGGCCTCAAAGAGGTTTCACACCAAAGAGGTGAAACTGGCCATTTTGGCCCTGGCCCCAGCCTGGTGGAACGCTCTTCCAAATGAAATCCGGGCCCTGCAGGTCCTGCAAGATAGAGCTGTTCTGCCAGGCCTATGGTTGAGTCCAGAAGTGACATCAAAAAGATGCTGGCCTCCCCCGTAGGCAATGTCCCAGGTGCTCCATATGGCCCCCAGTCAGTTGTCCACCTTAATGCAACCCAGATATGAGTTGTAATTGCAGGAAAACTCCAGCCTCCACCTGGAGGTTGGCAACCCTACATATTATACACCATCACAACTATCCGATGGCAGGAGGCCAAACTGGCTCTCTAGATGTCCATGGACTACCATTCTGGTGGCCAATTGGCAGAGGCTCATGGGAATTGTAGTCTATTGACTTCTGGAGAGCCATAGTTTGGCCATCTCTGTCCTATGGTATAATTCCTAATGGTGCGTAGAAGTGTTACCATTCGTTCTGCAAGTGATGTCATAATACTTCAGCTTAAAAGAGCAAGTGTGGAGCCATGACTCAGTAAGAGAGCATCTGCTCGACTTGCAGAAGGAACCAGGTTAACTCCCTGGCATTTCCACTTACAGGGCCCAGGCAATAGGTGGTACAAAAGAGCCACTGCCAGTCATTTGATGGGCCAAGGCAGCTTCGTGTGTTCCTCATGGTGAATCTGCACAATTCAATGCACGTACAACCCCCCCCCCCCAAAATACACATGTGCACCTGGCCCATTTTACACCAACTCTTCTTTTGCACGCGGTGCGTGTTTCTTGATGACCTATGGGAATGCACATCCCTGTTTGCTTGCTGCATCTGTTGGGTAAGGTATCCCCCCCAATCATCTTAGTGCATGCAACTGCAAGCAACTGTTTCTGAGTTGGGACTATAATGGAGCCTGCAGAGGGGGAAACACCATGTTTTGGAATAGGATTGTTTGCAAACAATTGTCCTTCTTCAGGCTACAGGAAAGGGACTTGTGCCGAGAAGGAAAGACGTGGGTTAAACGCCAGGAAGGCTTTTCTAGGAAGAACAATAGTAAGGAAATGAAGTCAGGGCCCCTGGGAAGATTCTGGAAACTGAAAGGGAGACTGGCAATCTGCTTTTATCTGCTGGGGAGGGGGGGGGGTGTTCCCCTCCGATGGCGAAGGGAACATCACCTTCTCCAGCATCTAAGAAAGCCAGTTCCTAATAGAGATTGGGGTCTGGAGGGAAGGGATTTTGTTCCAACGGGTGCCGTAATCAGAAAACGTGCCATTGGCTTCCTCTCCCAAAGAAGTCTGTTGCATTTACTACTAATTGGTGTGAACTTTGTTGTTGTTAGGTGCGAAGTCATGTCCGACCCATCACGACCCCATGGACAATGATCCTCCAGGCCTTCCTGTCCTCTACCATTCCCCGGAGTCCATTTAAGCTCGCACCGACTGCTTCAGTGACTCCATCCAGCCACCTCATTCTCCGTCGTCCCCTTCTTCTTTTGCCCTCGATTGCTCCCAGCATTAGGCTCTTCTCCAGGGAGTCCTTCTTTCTCATGAGGTGGCCAAAGTATTTGAGTTTCATCTTCAGGATCTGGCCTTCTAAAGAGCAGTCAGGGTTGATCTCCTCTAGGACTGACCGGTTTGTTCGCCTTGCAGTCCAAGGGACTCGCAAGTCTTCTCCAGCACCAGAGTTCAAAAGCCTCAATTCTTTGACGCTCGGCCTTCCTTACGGTCCAACTTTCACAGCCATACGTTGCAACTGGGAATACCATAGCCTTGACTAAACACACTTTTGTTGGCAGGGTGATGTCTCTGCTTTTTAGGATGCTGTCTGGATTTGCCATAGCTTTCCTCCCCAGGAGCAAGCGTCTTTTAATTTCTTTGCTGCAGTCCCCATCTGCAGTGATCTTGGAGCCCAGGAAAATAAAATCTGTCACTATCTCAATTTCTTCCCCATCTATTTGCCAGGACTTGAGAGGGCCGGATGCCATGATCTTCGTTTTCTTAATGTTAGATTTAGACTGCATTTAATAGCCCTTTTCACACACACACACAAACGTGGACAGATTACCGACAGACTTTCCCACTTAATACAAGATAAACCAGACAAGCAAACTGTCTAATTCATCCCCCCTCCCCTCTGGCACGTTTCAAAGACTGCAAGGCAATGTGTTATATTGCTTCTATTTTAGAACACCCAGGTTTGCTTGGAATCCATTCCATTTAATTAAGGATCATTTCATTATGTAGGTTTAAAAGAAAGCAGATGGCTTCACGAGCAGAAACATCACCCTGGGATGTACTCTTAGCCCAGAATTTGTGTTTTGATAGAAACAGATCATTCACAGATAGATTTATATTTATTTATGTTTTCATGAAATGATCCTGCCTCCTCTGAGGCTAGGGTAGGGCTTTGTGAAACACAGATTTGACCTTCTCTGTCACTCTCCCAATGGCTTTGCGTTGATGGCATGATGCTAGACCACAATGAGGAAGACTGGGGTTTTAGTTGCTGTACGGAATCATCCTAGGAGTCATAAACAAGATGTTGTAGTCCCATTGGCCAGACGGCAACTGGACTTCTGTGTGCAGTTCTGGAGGCCTCCTTTCAAAAAGGACGTGGACAAAATTGAGAGGGTGCAGAGAAGAGTGATTGGGATGTTCTGGGTCCTGGGGACCAAGAACTATGAAGATAGGTTGAGGGACTTGGGATTGTTCAGCCTGGAGAAGAGGAGGCTGAGAGGGGACAGGATGTCTCTCTTTAAGTATTTGAAAGGTTGTCACCTGGAGGAGGTTCTGATTGGCAGAGGAGAGGACCCGCAGTAATAGGTTTAAACTATCTGTAGAATGATATCAGCTAGATATCAGGAAAATAAATTCACAGAGTATCACAGGAGTGGAATCGGCTGCCTGAGGAGGTGGGGAGCTCCCCCTCACTGACAGTCTTCAAGCATCATCTGGATTAAGTATCCTTAATCCTGGATGCTTGAGGCTGATCCTGCATTGAGCAGGGGGTTGGACAAGATGGCCTGGGTGGCCCCTTCCAACTATGATTCCATACCTTCTGACTAACCTACCTCATAGGGTTGTTGTGAGGATAAAACAGGGGAGGGGAGAACTATAGATGCAACCTTGAGCTGGCAAAAATACATCGAGAGGAGGGTCAGTAGATCTTTGGCCAGTCACCCGTTTGTAGCTTAACCTACTTTACAGGGCCGTTGTGATGAGAAAACTGGAACAAGAGAACCATCTGTTAGGCTGACCTTCTTAAATGAAAAGGCTAAGAATGTGGGAAACTGCTGTTAAGATGCCGATTAGGAGCACCCACTGATTATTCCTGCTGATTGAGTCACACGTAGAACCGTACTGAAGGGCTGTGCCAGACTCATTCTAAAACTGTCTATTGCCACTGGGTGATGACTATTTATTTCTAATGAGTAGAGGATACTCTTATTTGTAAACCTCCTTTCTTTCTTTTTGGCATTCTCTACATAGTTTGCCTGCAGTGTTTTGGTTGACCTAGGAAGCCATTTATTTCTCCATCTGAGAACATGTCTTTTGTTCAAATAAAGCCAGTTTGGTGTAGTGGTTAGGAGTGCGGACTTCTAATCTGGCATGCCGGGTTCGATTCTGCACTTCCCCACATGCAGCCAGCTGGGTGATCTTGGGCTAGTCCCAGCACTGATAAAGCTGTTCTGACCGAGCAGTGATATCAGGGCTCTCTCAGCCTCACCCACCTCACAGGGTGTTTGTTGTGGGGAGAGGAAAGGGAAGGCAACTGTTAAGCCGCTTAGAGCCTCCTTCGGGTAGAGAAAAGCGGCATATAAGAACCAACTCTTCTTCTTCTACTAAATCCATGTTACTTTCACAAGCAGGTAAGCCAACAGACTCAGGCATCTACACTGCCGTGTGGAGTGACCGCTTCGCTCTCCTTACATTGCCAATGTTCACCGAGAGACATTGTTTAAAGCTAGGCCCACCCCACGACAGGCGAGGCGGCTCCAACCAGCGGCCATCGTCATAGTAACCAAACAATTGAGTCAGCCCAACCTCATCCTGTTCCATTGTCACTCAAAGAAGGGCGAGAGAATGTGCTTGGATGTGGATGAGGAAAAATGTTTTTACCAATCGCACATATTTCCTCACGGCGATTCTTACAACAGCCTTGTAAGGCAGGATGGCGTTAGTAAGGAACTGTGGTAGGCCTGAGGCAAGAAATCATGGCAGCCACAAGCCAGGGCAACCAGTCTCCTGGTGGGGCCTGGAGATCTGTTGGAATGACAACAGCCTAAAGAGATTGGTGCCCCTGGAGAAAATGGCTGCTTCAGAGGGCATTGTATTCTGGTGACCTCCCTCCGTTCCCCAGACTGCACCCTCCCCAGGCTCTGCCTCCATACATTCATGGCTGAGGTGAAAGGGCAATTTCACAGGTAGTGCCTTCCACCTACCAGCCAGCTGGGTCCAGTGGTTAAGAGTGGCTTCTGATTTCCCACTCCCCTACATGCAGCCAGCTGGGTGACCTTGGGCTAGTCCCAGCCCTGATAAAGCTGTTCTGACCGAGCAGTAATCTCAGGGCTCTCTCACCCCTACCTACCTCAAAGGGTGTCTGTTGCGGGGAGAGGAAAGGGAAGGCGAATGTAAGCACCCTTGAGACTCCTGGTAGAGAAAAGGGGCATATAAGAACTCTTCTGCTGCTGCTGTTTCTTTCAAAAGGGCTCAGCAAGGTAATGGCTCTATAGTTTCCACACAACTGGAATTCTCTGAGAATTACAAATGACCCCCAGGCTGCACCGATTGGTTCCCCTGGAGGATATGGCAGCTTTAGAGGGTGGATTCTACCGAAGTATCTCTCTACTGAGTTCCCTCCCTGTTCCCAAGCAACCCTACAGGTGCGTTGTGAGTCTCCCACCAAAAATGCCCATTTCACTGGCCCCACTACGTGCAGGGAGGCAGTGTTATGCTAACTCCCATAGCTCCTTTTGAAGCATCCAGTTAAAAGACTGGCTGATGTACAGAAAGGGCAGCGTGGCCACAAAGGGACCACAGAAACGGTTTCACATGGCAAGAATGCCCTACCCTCACAGTTATGCAAAGACTCGCTTAGACCGTTTACGCACTGGGAGATTCACTGCTCCAGCTTCCGTGCAGGAGCACAAATTGAGGGCAGATGAGGTGCACCGGGCCAAATGCTCCCCCGTGTGGGTACAGGAAGAGGTGGGGCAACCTGCCACGACTAAAACTCTAGCCTGAAGTCCAGCATGAAACCTCCAGTGCGTAAACGGTCTTACAGAATGGATTTCTGCCTACGGGCTGTGAGCTTCCAGAGTCACACTCCGCAGCTACTGAATTCAGAATGAGCTGTGTTGGAGCATCCCAGCATCTGTCTAGTCCAGCAGCCTGAATTCAAAATGCATTTTCAGGGGTGCACCGCCACTGGAGAGATTCAATTTAACTTCAATATTTAATACAATATTTATTCTTTTCCTCCATACACACCTAAAGCCATTAGAGGTACATCCTAGGGGTGTGCAGACTAAGAAGACAAACTGGAATTTGTTGGGTATGTTGAACCTGCAAAATATTGGTATTTCCCGATATTCCCATATCCCGATACCAGTATTGTATTCATATTTGGTGAACATTTGGGAATCCTTTTTTTCGGTTCTATGAAACCCTATGGGGACCATTATACTCAATGGTCCCCATAGGGTATAATGGATAACTAAATTGGGGACATCTGAGGCTCTTGCCTTAAACACCCTATGGCAAGGGTGGCCAAACTGTGACTCTCCAGATGTCTATGGACTACAGTCACCATGAACCACTGCCAGGGGCTCATGGTTACTGTAGTCCATGAACATCTAGAGAGCCAGTTTGGCCACCTCTGCCCTATGGGGACACCATAAGTCAGCTATGACTTGGTAGCCTTAAAAAACCAGACCAAGCACATTATTATCCTACCCTTCCCCCGAGGAGCTCAGGATAACATACCTCACTTGGTCCGCCTCTGTTTCATCCTAACAACAACCTTGTGAGGAAGGCTAGGCGGAGAGTGTGTGACTGGCCCCAGAATCACCCAGCACATTTCAAGGCACAGTGAAGATTTGAACCCAGGTCCCAACCTGACATTCCATCCATGACATAATGCTGGCAGTTCTGTGGCAACCTCGGCGTTTCTCCAACAGTCCCAAAGATGTCCTGGCTATGCTCGTTCAGCTTTAGAGCATCCCCACCCCCTGCAGCCGCTGGTGTGATATCAAGCGTCTGCGGCCTGATTGAAATATCGACTAAACACGTTGACATTTTTTTCAGCCCCACGCTGCGAAATCCAAGCGGACAAGCTGGTTATCTGAGCTCAGCAGCCTGTTAAGGACGTTTGGATTCTGCACTCGGCTGCAGCTTCGTTTGTAGATACGTCTGAGTTAAGGCTAATTCGGAAAAACGAGAGATTATAGCCTCTGATAGTCCTTTACTTTTCGGCTCAGCACTTTGGGCAAAGGGGAGTGCAGTGGAGTTTAATAAGCAGCGAGTCTTTTTTCTGGGGGGGGGGGAGGGGGGAAATAGGATGGGGTGCCATAAATCTTCTGCTGGGAATGAGGCCAGCAAGGGCATTTCTGTCAGAGAAAACAACTGTTTTCCTCTGCAAATGGCAAAATCGTCCCCCGCAGAGGAAGAGGGGATGGAGATGGGGTGGGCAGAGCATGGGTTGGACATTTGCAAATCATATGCAGAGGGACGTGCCATTTGTTTGTGAGTGTGCAGCGACAACCAGGCCAGTCCAAAACCTCTGAATAGGAAGCAAAGCAATATTTTTGGCTCCAGCGAAAATACGGGAAAGGCAGCATTGAAGCCAGAAATACTGTCGCAGTTGGACGGTATAACAACATCGTCTTTTTAATCATCTTTATTTTTGTATCCTGCCCTTCCTAATAGCTCAGGGCACGTAACAGCATATGTTAAAACAATTTCTTAAAAACCAGTGTACATATGAAATCTATATTTACATCATCTCCAGCTCTTTCTTGGGGAGGGAAGTCTTCCTATTTTTGGCAGTGAGGCCAGCTCTTCTTGATGTCCTATCTGGCCTCAACCATAGCCCTGGTGGAACAGCTCTGTCTTGCAGGGCCTGCGGAAATGATTAAGGTCCCACAGGGCCCTGATCTCCTTTGGAAACATAGCGTTTTACCTGGCTGGGGCCAAGGCCAAAAAGTCCCTGGCCCTGGTTGAGGCCAGTCTCACCTCCTTTGGCCTGGGGATCCTAAGCAGGTTTATTCAGATGACCTCAACTTTGGAGGGGGGGTTGATGGTAGAGGCAGGCCCACTGATACGCTTGTCCCAGATGGTTTAGGGCAGGGGTAGTCAACCTCTGGTCCTCCAGCTGTCTATGGACTACAATTCCCATGATCCCCTGCCAGCGAATGCTGGGAATAGAAGTCCATGAACATCTGGAGGACCACAGGTTGACTAACCCTGGATTAGGGCGTTAAAGGTTAAAATAAAACCTTGAACCCACAAAGAAATAAACTGCACAGCAGGGAACCTGAAGTCTAGAGCAGGGGTAGTCAAACTGCGGCCCTCCAGATGTCCGCGGACTACAATTCCTATGATCCCCTGCCAGCGAATGCTGGGAATAGAAGTCCGTGAACATCTGGAGGGCCACAGTTTGACTACCCCTGATCTAGAGTGTTTTTCTTGGCTCTGCAGTCCCCCCCTCCCCCCGCACACACACCTCTAGCTGTTTGGCCACAACCACAGGACCACTGCCCATTCTTATCTTGTCAGGGTAATATGAGAAGGCAATGTAGTGTACCAATGTCTCCAGTCTCTGTTGGAAAACATAAAATCTACAGTCTGCATGATTCAGCAGTGTTAAGAATATCCTACAGGGGGGTATCAGAGATGTGTAGTAAGCATATTTAGATTAGGAACGTTGTGATATTTTCAAATAATTTCCTCCTGTGTCCTGCTCCTTTGAGCATGCTTTCTCTCTTTCCCTCCATAATATCAGTCAGTTAGACAGTTAGGACTGGCTCCTCTCTTACTAACAAAGTTCTTTCTGTTCTCAATAAAACTGCTTTATTCTTTAAAGGAGCTTGTGCTGCACTCCTTTGAAGAAGAAGACTTGGGTCTTACATGCTTCTTTTCTCTACCCGGAGGAGTCTCAAAGCGGCTTATATTTGCCTCCTCTTTCCTCTCCCTACAACAGAAATCCTTTGAGGTAGGAGAGGCTGAGAGAGTCCTGATATTGCTGCTTTATCAGTGCTGTGGGGAGACCACGGTCACCCAGCTCGCTGCATGTGGAGGATCGGGGAATCAAACCTGGCTCACCAAATTAGTAGAAAAAGAAGAGTTGGTTCTTATATGCCACTTTTCTCTACCCGGAGGAGTCTCAAAGTGACTTACAATCGCCTTCCCTGTCCTCTCCCCACAACAGACACCCTGTGAGGTGGGTGAGGCTGAGAGAAGAGCCCTGATATTACTTCTTTATCAGTGCTGTCGGGAGCCCAAGGTCACCCAGCTGGCTGCATGTGGAGGAGCAGGGAATCAAACCCAGCTCACCAGATTAGAAGTCCACATTCCTAAACACTACACCAAGCTGGCTCTTGCATATTTGAACGTCTTGAATATGCTTCAGGGTTATCCTAAGCCAGCTTTGACTTGACACCAGAATTTTAGCTCTTGTGGTAGTGAGGATAAAACCGGGGGATGGAGGGGGGTAGACTTCATTGGGTCCCCACTGGGGACACAACGGGGGTATTATGAAAACAGCGAAGCCCAGGGTCTCAGGCAAAGGTCTTACATATCACCTACCACCTGGGGCTGAACCTGAGATGGTCCTGCATACTAGGCGTAGGTTCTACCACCGAGCCACAGCCCCAGCTCCTTGAAGTATGAACATCAAATCTTGCAGCTGCCATCCCCTTTCCAAGACCAAAGCCCTTCTCTCACCCGCTCTTCCGCAAAGACTACAGGAATTTGGGAACAAATTCTCCTCCAAGATCAGAGGTGTACTACTCGATTCTGGGAACAAACAACCGGTTCCTTTGATGCCTGCTTTCTTTGGTTGAAAGGTTTGCGTGCCTCCTCGCTGCCTCTGCCTCGGAGGTGGTTCACAGCATGGTAAAGCAGAAACAGACCCACACATCAATTAAAAGCCTTCAAAGATCCAGCCTGAAGCTACTTGTGTTAAGAACAGCAGCAATCACTGGAAAGAAAGAGCCCAGCCGGGCAGTTGAGTGCCAATTGAGTTTCATCCAGTGGCCCTCTTTTCAGCTGTCCATTTAGAGGCCCAGCTCCAACCGGAGTTGAAAGGAGTAATGCCGGGGGAGATCTGGTACAATGGTGGAAGTGCTGGGCTAGGAGCAGGGGGCTGAGGCTTTAAATCCCACCCACCCCTCGTGCAGCCAAATAGCTTTCTAGGTGACCTCTGCCAAACATCTCCACACCTGTCTGTTGCAAGGGGAGAAAGGAGGTTGGGAGCCCAAGGAAGGCCACCCTGACCTCCTCAGGGGAAGCGTTGGGACTATTTAGGCAGCCGGCTCAAGGTTGACTCAGCCTTCCATCCTTCCGAGGTTGGTAAAATGAGTACCCAGCTTGCTGGGGGGTAAACGGTAATGACTGGGGAAGGGAATAGCAAACCACCCTGTATTGAGTTTGCCAAGAAAACGCTAGAGGGCGTCACCCCAAGGGTCAGACATGACCCGGTGCTTGCACAGGGGATACCTTTACCTTATGCTCTTTTCAATGGATGCACATGCTAAAACAACCCAGAATGCTTTAAGCATCAAATCGGCCAGTCTGGTGCAGCACAGTCACGGGCCACTGGCTTTGAGAGAGGATGAGTAGTTCATGCTAATCAGCCCCACAATAACAAAATCTGCAATCCACACCTTACTGCATTGTTGAACAGATGCCTCGGCCTGCTGATCCCATTGCCATGAGCCGTCTGGAGCCTCAGCGAGAAAGGCGGGCTATAAATAAAATGTAAAAAATGGAACCTCCAGATCCAGAAGGTGTCTAGCTTTGAAAAGCAGGTGCTGAGGACTAGTGAAGGGGAAGAGTTGACAGCCTCATCTCCGGTTTGCTTCCCAGAGAAGCCTGTTGGGAACGGATTGGCTGACTTTCCTTTATGGGCTTGCCAGCTCCACACACACACACAGGGACAGGAAAGAAAGCTCCGGGCAGAAGGCCTCAAAAGCAGGGTTGCCAACTTCAGGCTTGGAAATACTTGGAGATTTGGGAGGGCAGTCTAGGTTGGGGAAGGACCTCAGTGAGGATTTGATGCCATAGGAGTGGTCGAACTATGGCTTTCCAGATCTCGGTGGCCTTATTCTGGAGATCATTTCTATTTCCAGGGCATCTCCAGGCCCCACCTGGAGTTTGTCCATCCTACCCACAAGCGCTCTCCCGCTCGCCCCTTGCGACAGCGCTGCAGGAACGGAGTCCCGGTGCCAACTTGCCAAGAGAGCGCGGGAGACCGAAGTCGCAGCCGCAGCCAGGCTCGCTTGACCGGCCCGCCCCGGGCTTCGCAGGCGCCGCTCGGTGCTGCCCCCTCCTGGTCGGGGCCACTTCCCGCCCAGCTGCCGTCCAGGTGTGGACGCCGATCACGTGGCGCGCAGCTGGAAAAGTGCTCTTGCGGGGACAGCGGGGGGGGGGAGAGACCCAAGTTAACTCTTTCCGTGCTGGAAGCAACCCGTGGCGAGACCCCCGCCCCGTTCCCCCGTCCCTCGCCTCTGCCGCCGCCCTTTTCGGTGCTCCACGTGCCGGCGCGGGCTGGGCGTGCGAAGGGCTCCTCCGCCCTCCCTCCCTCCCTCCCTCCCTCCCTCGATAGCCCCTGAGGGTGGGGAGGAGGGGCTTGAGATTGCCCCGCTCGCCTGCAGGGAGGAGAAGTGGCCGGCCCTCCCCGGCTGCCTGCGGAAGGGAGGGAGGGAAGGAGTGCTGCGCCGCGCTGCGACTCTGCCCAGCCAGCCGCCGCCGCCCCTTTTCCTTCCTCGAGGACCGACCGAGCCGCGAGCGCCCTTGGCCGGCCAACGGGACAGACGGACGGACTCCGTGCTCGCCTCTCCTCGCCGCGGATGTGAAGCCGGCCGGACGGGAAGGAGGGAGGGAGGGGATGGACGCCCGGGCCGCCTTCGTCGGCTGCTGCTGTCTCGTCTGGCTGCTGCTCGCCCTCCCGCGGGCAAGAGGTAAGAGCCGGGCGGCGGCGTGCGGCTAGTCGCAGTGCTGACCGAGGTCAGCCCGCGCGGGGCGCTGGGAGCTCTCCTCTGGCCGGGGCTTTTGACCCTCGGCGCTTCTGCGCAGGGACTTTGGGAAGTTTGGCCGAATTCGGGGGGTGGGATGCGGCATTCCCTTCCATCTGGGAGAGAAGCGGGGGGCGAGGGGGACACGCGGATAGGGGACAGGCTTGGGATATCTATCTATCTATCTATCTATCTATCTATCTATCTATCTATCTATCTATCTATCTATCTATCTATCTATCTATCTATCTATCTATCTATCTATCTATCTATCTATCTATCTCGTGCACTAGGGGGAGGGGAGGCTTTAACCTCCTGCAAAAAAAAAGATTAAACAGAAGAAATAATACAAAAAGCTAGTCATGGCAATGAAAACCTATTAACAATGGTACACGATAGAAAATAATACTAATAGAAAGAGAGTTTAGAAATTCAAGAAAAGGTGAGAGAACTGATTAAGAAGTTTCACCCTGGCCCTTTTAGAAAACCCTGTGCCTTGCCTGTCTGTCTGTCCATCCGTTCCTGGGACGCACGAAGACCGCTTGACGTCCCTGGGACTTTCTCAAGCCTCCGCATGCATGAGGCGAGCTGCACATGTACCTGAGTGGATGCTACAAGGCTCCCTTAGCAAAACCCCTCTCTTTCGTTCCTTTCCTGAATCACATCCTTGAGGATGCAGATGGATCTTGCAATCCTCCAGAGAGCACCTGTTGTCTAAAGTTTGCGGACCTTCTGCAACCTCCGTGTCATTTTGAAGCATGGCATTTCTTACTCCTGCGCAGTCTTAAAAAAGACCCCAACGCAGTGGCTTCCATCTAGGCAAGAGGCAAAGACCTTCCTAGTGGACCAAGCTATTCCCCCCACCTCACCTTCCATGGAACCTGCTGTGTCTCTGGTTGAAAGTAAATGTTCAGGTTTGTTTCCATAGGGAGGAGATGGAGAAACTGGTGCTGCAATCCTGCATCTTCCAAGTGCTACCAGTTCCCTGCTTTAGATGCACAGGAAAGCATTCAGCCAACTGGCGAATTACAGAGCGGCCCTAAACAGATCCCCATCCTTTAAAGTCCATTGAAGGGGGCTGATTTAGCAGGGTGTGACTGTGTTCCTGGTTGCCCAGGTCTTCATCTTTCTTAATAATAAGAATAAGACCAATCACTTGGCCGTGGAGCATAGCAGCTTAGCGCATGAGAGCTGCGATGTATGAGGTGTCTGATAAAAACTGGCTGGCTGTGAAATCCTGAACAGAGTTACACCCTTCTAAGACCACTGAAAGCAATGCAGGGTGTAATTCTGTTTCAAAATACAGCTCTGCCTGACTATTGTACCTGCCTGTGAATACTATTGTATTCACAAGAACTTATGTACATTATAATAGCTTTGGAATCTTCTTTGGAATCAGATCGAACACAAAATGCTGTTCTATGATTGGTGAATTTCCTCCAGTCCAGGCTGGATTCTGGAGATTTTTGGTGGAGGTATCACCTGGGCGTGGAATTGGGGTCAGTGCGGGTGGGCAGGTAGTTGTGATTTCCTGCATTGTGCAGGTGGGTTGGACTAGATGACCCTGGAGGTACCTTCCAAATCTACAATTCTGTGAAGGGCACAATCCATCCAAAGCCCTAGGCTGCAATCTTAAGGTCATTTTTCTGGGAGTAAGTACCATTGAATAAAATGGACTTACTTTCAAGCAGACGTGTTTAGGATTGCTCCTTCTAAGTCCCAATGGTTTTAATGGTTGGGTTCTTCACTCTTCCTTCCAAAAATGGTGAGCTGTAAGATGATTGTGCCCTGTTAGCTCTGTGTAAGACATGCCCAGGGGTAAGCAGCCCTGAGTTCAAGGGACAAACTGCAAGGTAAGCATGGACAAGCAAAGGAAAATAAAGGTAAGAGTTAGAATAATGCCTGCTAAATATATCCAGGTTCAGGCTTCTCCTTCCACTCCGTATGTCAGAAGATCACAGCGATCTAGATGTGTGTGCTTTTGTCATCCGTTTTTGATACTGACCTAATGTGGCATTTTCTCTCCCCTTCCTGCTTCTTTTTTTTTTGTAATTATTTTAAGAAAAGAAGATAAAAATATAAGACAGATACATATGTGAAAAGGGATTATATAGAACAAATCATGATATTCAAAATTTAGTACAGATTGTTGGGTGTCTAAAGTAAACCAACCAGAACGCAAAATTATTCCTCAGAATCTTAACAAGAGTTCTCACTTCAAATATTCTAAATTCTAAACATTGTGGCTAGTCTATTTTACTACTATATTGTTAGTTTTCATTGTTACTATATATTTCATATCTCATCACCTCAGTGTGGCATTTTCTTTAGCTTAACCCAGCCTTTTTCATCCTTTTGACTATGGAGGTGCCACAGAAATATTTTTCAGGCTTTGAGGTACCAGGAAGTGATGTCATCTAGCCATGCCTTCCTGCCAGCCCACACCCCTCCAGAAGTGACCAGAACCTCGGGTGGCAAAGGTCTAAATGGCTCCTCCCCTTCCCATCCCCCATCATTGGCCACTTGGGAGAGGGTGGGTCAGTCTGCCCCAAAAACCCTTTTCTTTTGCAGGGTGGGAGGGTTCTCCCACCAGCCGCCATTTTGAAAATCCCCACATGGTACCATTGAAGGACTTTCACGCTACAATAGGATACCTCAGTACCATGGTTGGTAAACCCTGGTTTAGCCAGAAACCCTGGTTTAGCCCAATCCTACACATTTGTTTAGAAGCTGCTTTGGGTAGTGAAAAGTGGGGAATAAATAACTAAGCTGTTCTTTTAATCTGCTAAAGAATTCCACATCCGGGAGTGCTTCACTTGCACCTGGCAAAGGTATCCTTGAACACTGATGCCTCATCTTCTCATTCAGCTGTCTGCATAGGATTGCACCTTAGATCCTCCCATGTCACCCTCACTCCTGTTTCTTTCACTTTCTCCCCATTCTCTGCTCTTTGCCCGAGCATGAGCAACATTTTACTTTTATTTGATTCATTTGTCCCTTGCCTCCCTCCCCAGTAGGGACCCACGATGACTTCCATCCTTTCCTTCTCCATTTCCTCCTCACAACAACCCTGTGAGGTAGGTTAGGCTGAGAGGGCTATGACTGGCCAAGGAACAGCTCAGCCAGCTCTTGTGGCCCAAAAACCTACATGTTGGGGAGGAAGGGCAGTGGGGGTGTGAAGGGAGCCTGCTGTTGTATCTGTTGTCTTACGTGGAAAACAATAAGCGTCTTAGTGGGAAGGAAGAACAGAATCCTACATTTGGAAACTGTGCTTTAAATTCGTAAGTTCATAATTCACCAGTTTCATTAGTTTTCTTTTCTTTTTCTTTTTTTGCCTTCAGCTGTTATTTGGGAAGGTGGGCTAGCTGGGTTTTATGGGTTTTCATAAAGGATGCCATTTTGGTAGAGGGTCTTCCTTCCGAAACACAGCAAAGATGTGGTGGTGGAAATAATTGGGAATGTTATAACATAAATGTGCTTCTTTCAGGGATCGACTGCAAACCTGGTTGCCACCCACAGTATGGATTTTGCCAAGTTCCTGGTGAATGCAGGTAAATTAACCAGCGATGTGGCTGGCCAGAGAGAGCAGGGCACACCTTGCCCCAGTTTGGGACCCCTCAGGACTCAGTTTAGTTTTCAAGCAACAAACAGTGCACAGATAATTTGCATGGGCTGCAAATAGAACTGCAGAATGGGTTTAAAATGAATGTGGCCACTCCTGAGTAACTTCGGAAATTAAATTATAAGGAACAATGGCATAGGACTCAGAGGCATGATGCTGGGCTTTGGAGGTTCTGTTGAACCATTTAGGATTTTGCTGTTGGGCTAGCATGTACAGGCCCTTGTTAGAACCGCAGCCGTTCTGCCTTTTGAATAAGGAAACCGCTCCCTCGCCCCACCCTTCCTGATCATATTGGGTTGCCAACCTCAAGGACCTTGTCTCTTTGGACCAGGATCTCCATTTGGAGCCACTGGCCAGTTTATATTATTACTTGTATTGAGGTTGTGAAAAAAACATACTGAGATTAATTGTACTTAAAAGAAGAGAGGACTTGCCACCGAGGAAAAGATAGCAGAAAACGGAGTTTATCTGGAAGACCGTTCTGGCTGATGTCCTTGGAATGAAATAAACGAAAAGTAAACTCAAGCAAGGGCCTTGTTTGAAAACATTATAATAATTGTTTAATGCCACAAGGATAGGTCTTTTTTACTTGCTCTGAGGTATCTGAGATGGTTCTGTGTTTATCCTATTGTAACCTCAAGGTGAGGGTTGGGGATCTCCTGGGATTACAACTGGTCTCCGGGTTACAGAGATCACTTCCCCTGGAGCAACGGGCCACTTTGGAAGGTGAACTCTGTGGCAGGGTACCCCATCAAAGTCTGTCACCTCCCCAATCTCTGCCCTCAGGCTCCACCTCCCCAAATATCCAAGTATTTCTCACCCTGGAACTGGCAACACTTCTCACTACAAATGTTTCAACAATGGCTGCTTCTGCTATACCACACCAGTCCTGTAGTGGTAGAGCCTCTGTTTGGCATAGAAGGTCCCAGGTTCAATCCTTGGCATCTCCAGTTAAAAGGACTAGGCAGTAGTGTTACCCAAATAGCATGTACACGTGTCCTCAGACGCGTGTACTTGAGCTTGTGGGGAAGTTTAGCCCAAATGCAGTGAGAGGAGGGTCATGTAGCGTTTATGGATCAAAATGCCTATGTATCCAAGGGTTGATTACACCCGTAGAAACTCAAGACGGACACAAATGTAAATGGTAAAATAGTAATATAAGCTTTATTGAAAAGAAAATTTAAAAAGCATAAAAATAGCAAACACACTAACAAGCAGTCAGATAGAGAAGAGTAGGGTGGGGAAAAAGGGGCATGTATAGTTATAATTTCCTGTAGAGATAGAATCATAGAATAATAGAGTTGGAAGGGACCTCCTGGGTCATCTAGTCCAACCCTGGCCTGCACTATGCAGGCCACTCATCCCTATCGCTCATCCACTGTAACCTACCACCCCTTCGCCGTCACAGAATCAGGCTCTCCGCCAGATGACTATCCAGCCTCTGTTTAAAAATCTCCACCACCTCCCGAGGAAGCCTGTTCCACTGAGAAACCTCTCTTAACTGTCAGGAACTTCTTCCAGATCTTTAGATGAAATTTCTTTTGAATTAATTTCATCCCATTCATTCTGGTCTGTCCCTCTGGGGCAAGAGAGAACAATTCTGCTCCATCCTCCATATGGCACGCATTTAAATACTTGAAGATGGTTACCAGATCCCCTCTCAGTCATTTTCTCTCCAGGCTAAACAGACCAAGCTCCCCCAACCTTTCTTCACATGGTCTCCAAACCCCTCCCCATCTTTGTTGCCCTCCTCTGGACACATTGTTTGATAGGCAAGAGAGAGCAGGCTGCACGGGGAACCTGTGCAGGGTGTTCAGATGAATCCCATATCCGAAATGCACATGGGGCGGGGGCTTGCTAAAGCCATTGTTTATATTGGGTTTGTGGGAGCTGGCCTACATGATGCAAGTAGGTGATGTGAAAGACCTCTGCCGGAGACCCTGGGCAGCACAACACGGACTTTGCTGGACCAAAGAACTGATTGAGCATAAGGCAGCTTCATGGGTATGTTCATCTGTTTGCTCCTCTGGAGAGCAAGCGTGGTTGAGAGCGGCAGCCTCTAATTTGGTGAGCCGGGTTGGATTCCCCGCTCCTCCACATGCAGCTTGGGCATGTCACAGCCCTGATAGTGCTCTTCTCACCAAGCAGTCCTGTCAGAACTCTCTCAGCCCTACCTACCTCACAGGGTGTCTGTTGTGAGGAGAGGAAAGGAAGCTGCTTTGAGACTCCTTTGCGTAGTGAAAAGTGAGGTATAAAAACAAGTCTTCTTCTAAACCTGGAGAGCCAGGTTTGATTCCTCGCTCCTCCACATGCACCCAGCTGGGTGACCTTGGGCCAGTCCCAGTCCTTACAGAGTAGTCTTAGAGCTCTCTCAGCCTCACCTGTCTCACAGGGGGTCTGTTGCGAGGAAACTCCTTCAGGTAGTGAAAAGCGAAGTATATAAAAAGACAGCTCTTCCTCTTTCTTCACTTCATCGGTGCACAGGTGTGTTCATGGGTGAAAGAAGTAATGTCCCTTTTGTATTCTGCTTGCTAAAATTGCAGGTTTTATTTCTTTAAACGTCCATGCTCAGTAGTTATCCTGAAGTAATCTCACCCCGTACTCATATCTTGTATATTCCATTACAGAAGCTTGTGAAGGATATTTAGCCGCCCTTCCCTGGAAACTCAGGGTGGCTCACAAAATCCAATACAGTATAATACAGACCATATAAAGTTTAAAACCCAGTTATCATTGTTTAAAAATAAATGTCACCAGTCTGCCCAGTTTGTCTCCTATTTCCAGGGGTGGGTTGCTAGGAAATTCCTGGAGATTTGGGAGAGTTGGAGCCAGACAAGGACAAGTTTGAGGAAGGACCTCAGTGGGTATCTCACTGTAGTTGTCACCCTCCTCTCAAAAAATACTGTCAAGAGAGGTCTGACCGAGGCTCAGAGTGTGTTTCCTTGTTTCCCTTGCAGGTGCCAGCCTGGCTGGCAAGGCCCTCTCTGTGACCAGTGCATCCCTTTCCCAGGCTGCCAGCACGGGACCTGTGCCAAACCGTGGCAGTGCACCTGCGAAGAAGGATGGCTCGGGAGCCTTTGCGACACAGGTGGGCCAGAAAGGTCGCCCTTTCTCCGGGCAGAGCGATCAGGGGCATGCGGCTCTCTGAGCCTTTGATTCAGCATTTCCTCTGCCTCCATTTTAAACCAAATGTAGCTTTGGACATGTGTGAGTGGTATTTAATAGGAATGATTAAGAACTTGAGCCCTGTTGGATCAGACCAGTGGTCCAGCTAGTCTAGCATCCTGTTTCTCTGGAGCAGGCTTTCTCAGCCAGGGTTTCATAAAACCCTGGGTTTCTTGAGGGCCCTGGATGGGTTTCCTGAATGGACAGGAGTTAATTAACTATGTATGTATGTATGTTAGTTATACAATGTTCAGTGCAAACCGCCCAGAGCTGCAAAGAATAGGTGGTATAAAAATCCACATACATACATATACATACACACACACATATATACACATATATTCATATATAGAGAGAGATACATATATACATACGTGTGTGTGTGTGTGTGTGTATATGTATCTGTATGTATGTGTGTATATATATATATATATATATATATATATACACACACACACACACACACACACACACACACACACACATATATATATATATATATGGATTTTTATACCACCCATTCTTTGCAGCTCTGGGCAGTTTACATATATATACACACACACATATATACATACACACACACACACATACATATATATGGCCAATGATGAGGCTTGAGGGGGTGGGAAGGGGAGGAGCCCTGGGTGAGCACGTCCACAGCTATGCTTCCCAGCCATATTCTGTATGATAGTGCCACTACTGGGGTTTCTTAAAGCCTGAGGAACGTTTCGGGTTTCTCAATGTCGAAAAAGTCGAGCAAGTCTGCTCTGGAGGGTCAGCAGCAAGGCCCAGCAGCTGAAGCTTTCCTCTGATGTTGTCGCCTGGTTCTGAAATTCACAGGGTTCGGGCCTCGGATTTTGGAAGTCGCCCTCAGTCATCATGGCTAGTGGCCACTGACACTTATTTTCCGTGAATCTATCTAACCCCCTTTTAAAGCTATCTATTCCTGTGGTTATCACGACATCCCCTGACAACAAATTCCACATTTTAATCACTCGCTGTGTAATGAAGCATTTCCTCTTGTCTGTCCCAAACCTACTGCCCATCAGCTTTGTTGGATGCCCTCAAGCTCTACTATTTTGGGAGAGGGGGGGGGGAAGGTTGCCTTTGTCAACTCTTTCCATCCTGTGCATAATTCTATAAACCTCTATCATATCCCCCCTTAACAAATTTAGAGTCCAGTGGCACCTTTAAGACCAACAGAGTTTTATTCAAGGTACTAGGGGAAAAGCCTGTTGTACCCATGAATACAAAGGGTGCTAGCACACATGCCTGCCCTGTGGCTTTCTTGGGTGCTGACCCTCCCCCTGTCCTGTTCCCAGCTGGATCTTGAGATCCAGTGTGTTGGAGGTGATTAAACATTAGGGGACTCTAATCTCATGAGCCCAGATTGATCCCCCACTCCTCCTCCACGTGCAGCCAGCTGGGCTGCAACCTCTAGGTGGGAGCTTGGAGACCTTCAGGAATAACAGCTGATCCCCAGGCACCAGGTCCTCTGGAGAAAACAGCTGGGAGGAATGGAAGGAGGGAGAGCAGAGGCCATGCTGGGTCCCATGGGGCTGATGGGCAGTCTTTACTCCTTCTCCCACCCACGCCCCAGACTCTTGAGGCCACACCTCCAAAGAACATTCCTAACCCTGGGGTCACCAACCTCCAGGTGCTCCCTGGAGACCTCCTGGAATTGGAACTCATCTGCAGACTATAGAGATCAGCTTCCAAGAGGAAAATGGCTGTTTTGGAGGGGGAATTTTGCTATCATTTCCAGACAACAGAGATCAGTTCCCCTGCAAAAAAATGGCTTTTTTGGAGGGAGGATTGCGGCCTTGTGCCCCACAGAGGTCCAGGGATGCCAGCCTCCAGGGGAGAACTGGGGATCCCCCCAGAAGGTCAGCTCTTTATCAGACTGCAGAGATCCTGGAGGAAAGGGCTGCTTGGGATACAATATCATAGAATTGCACATGCACATGAAAGCTCATACCTTGAATAAAACTTTGCTGGTCTTAAAGGTGCCATACGACTCTAAATTTGTTCTGCTTCAGACCCACTTGAATATATCCCTCCTTAGGCATCTAATTTCTTTTGGTAAGGGGAACGAGAGCCTCCAGTGACTTCCTTAATTGTATATTTGGCCAAAGTGGGAGGAAAAGATGCAAAGGGGCAAAGAACTTCTTGCCATGTGTGTTAGGACCCTTTTGTGATAAAAGAGGGCTCTCAGGACGCTGAACAGGGTGGTTACAGCACCATCTGGTGTCAACGGTGTGCAAGAGTTTAAGAATTCTCTTTCATTTTGGAATGAAAATAGCTTTGCAGCAATTCAGATGGTCAGAAGTTTGGGCAAACAGAATTTCTGTTCAGTTAGGGTTCTAGGATCATACGGCCATACAAGATTGATTCTCATGGCTATTTCCCCCCAATTCTGCATTTCAAACCAATTTAAGTTTTTCTTTATTAACAGCCTGCCTCGGGTCTTACAAACAGGTCTTACAAACAGTCAGGCTTCCCTGAGTCGGTCCATCTCATGTTAGATTTTCCTCTTTTCCTGCTGCCTTCAGCTTTTCCTAGCCTTATTGTCTTTTCCAATGTCTCGTCTTCTTATAATGAAATCAAAGTACAACTGTGTCAATTTGTTTTTTTGTTTTTTTACTTTTAGAGAGTTCAGGCCTGACTTGATCTAGAGCAGATGGTTCTACCTGTCCAATAATGCCTCCAGGTCTAATTACAAAATCTGTTTAGAAAGGTCTCAGCCAAATCTGTTCCACATAATATATTTCTGCTAAGGCCTTGGAGGAGGAGCTGGTCTCATGGCTTAAGTGCCACTCAGCACTTAATGCCCACTCAGGGCAGCTGTCCCACCCCTGAATACCTCCTCCTCCAACCGGCTTGCCTGTCCAGCAGCCAGCCAATTGCCTTCCATCCCCCATCACTGACCACCCCTCCTCCTACCACTTCAAGGCTCAGAGGCTGCAGATCCCTGCTGCTTGAGAGCTGCCCCTGCTGGTTAGTTCCCTGCCCAGGGGCCTCCAGCCTTTCCAGGTCCTGGGGACAGGGAGAGGCCGTCTGCAGACTTCTTCCCCCCTCACCAATCTAGCACCCATTATATTCTTGAACGCAATGGGCTTTGTCCCTAATAGCAATTAAAACAGTTGTACAGCTGCATTCGCACCCGATTCCTACACGTGACTTATATATGCTCCTTTCTATAACAACAGTTCCCTTAAAGAAACATGGATTACCTATGCCATGCCCAATTACTTGTCTTTTTGGCCAGTCCCCGGTATCTTCAAAACCCCTCCAGCACTTTTCCAAGGAATTAACATTCTTGCTGTCCAGTAAGCTTTCTTCATTGTCCAATTTTCACTGAAGGCAGTGAAGGGCAGCTAGAAATGCACACTAATGGGGAAGACCTTTGCCCATTAGCCATCAGCTTGCTTTAAATTGCAGTGAGTGCTGCTAGAGAAGGCTGTAGCCGCTGTCAGTGATAATGGAGAGCAACCTGTCCTGTTATCAACAGTGTTTCTTTTAAATTTCTAATCCAGCAGTTCACCCGTGCTCTTCGAAACCTTGTATGAATAACTCGACTTGCATAGAAACTGGGGAAGGCGGCGGATATATTTGCTTGTGCATTCAAGGATACACTGGGAAAAACTGCCGCGTGAGAAAGGGGCCCTGTATAGTTAACAGGTAAATATGGATATATGTTTTTTTCTTATTTAAATGGTGAATGATTTTGGAGGGGGGTTGTGAGTAGGTGGGCAGAAGGGACTGTGTCAGGGCTTGGCTCTTGTGGCCCTTTCTTGCTTGCCCAGGGAAATGCCAATCATGACTTTGGGATCGGGAAGTGAATTTCTTCCAGGTCAGACGGTGTAAAACCAAAACCAAAAAAGGAACACAACACAACATTTACAAGTGGGAACTCAGAAGTTGAGCTGTACAAACTCAGCTACACTTTATAATGAGTTTAGATTTTGTACATAGAGTGTATTGTTACAATTCTGAACACTGAGGAAGACCCAGTAGGGTCGAAACGCATTTGGACTTATGTGCAGTTCCTGGGTTATGGCCCTTCCCTCCCTTGTGTTGGTAAAATAGTGTGTAGGAAGAAGATGGAGGAACTTGCCAGCAGCAGGGCCTTTCAGAGAGACTGAGGCCTCTCCCACCCATCAAGCAGCAGGAAGAGGAGGACAGATATAAGCCCCATGATTGGCCTTCATTGGGAGAGTGCTCTCTCCATATTGGTGGCAGACCCCCAAGCAGGGCCAATCATGGAAGGAATGAGTTGTCTGCACACAATTTGAAGTGATTAGCCCTCATTGGGACAGTTGTCTCTCCCTCTCTGCATGTAGTTTGAAGTGACTGGCACTCATTGGGACAGTGCTCTCTCTCTATCTGCATGCAATTTGAACTGATTGGCCCTCATTGGGACAGTGCTCTCTCCCTATTGGCGGCACATTCCCAGGGAAGGCCAATCTGGTAGGGAGTTGTTGAGCTTTATTATGTTTAGTGATCACCCAGATGCTAGTTTGACATTCTTCTAACCACTCCACCACACTGACTTTTAGGTTAAGTGTTGTCAGTAGATGCATGAAAAGGCACGAGTCATTGACAGATAGAAGTATTGAGCTTACTTGTATTATTATGGAATATAAATTTATAGAGAGGGTTGAGCTTTAATTAGATTCATTGTTAACTGTCTTACTAATGTTAACAATAAATTGGCTTTCCTGAGGTCAGGGAAGGAGGGGAAAAACAATGACGTTTTTAGAGATGGGGAAAAATGTAAATACAATGATTCCATTACAGCATGGTTTATGAACAAATCACTTAAAATCAAAATGTTTGGCTCAGCCTGCACAAAGCCAGACAAATTAGGTTCAAATCCATTTAGCCATGTGGTTATTAGTCTGCAGGTTTGCATTTACAGTCTACCTGATGCTTTGAGCACTAGAATGGAGATATTTTCCAGGAAGGTTGGTGCAGGTAAGAACCTCGCTGATTCATGGAGGGCCAGGCTAGATTCTGGAGATTTTTGGTGGGGAGGGGGATCACTTGGGCATGAAATTGGGGTCACTGTGGGTGGGCAGTTAGTTATAGGTTTCTGCATTGTGCAGGGGGGTGGACTAGATGACCCTGGAAGACCCTTCCAACACTAGGATTCTAACTCCTGGTGTGATAAACTTCTGAGATCGTTCAGTTCTTGCAGGTGGTACCAAGGGGTGTACACCATGCCTTCGACTGAGCTGGATAGCCCAGGCTAGCCTGATCTCATAAGAGCTCAGAAATTAAGCAGGGTTGGACCTGGCGGGTGTATGGGAGGGAGACCTCCAAGGAACTCCAGTGTTGTGATGCAGAGGTAGGCAATGGCAAACTACTCCTGAACGCCTCTTGCCCCGAGAGCTTGTGGGGTACCTATCAGCCAGCTGTGACTTGACATCATTTTCCACTACCACCTTTACAACCCAGCTGATGTTTCCAAAAAGCAGAATTGCCTGAAGTTTTTCTTACCCAGTAGCCCAACCCATGGGCTACCCATGGGCCAAGAGGAACCCGGCAACTCTAACCAAGACACTCCCACCTGGTGGAGCTGGGCTGATCAAGAGTCGGAGCTTGGCTGTGATAACCAGGAAGCACCAGTCAGGTTGCCTTCCGAAAGGATAAGAAGAGGAGCTGGGATTGTTGCCCTGCTTCTCATTCCCCAAAGGAGTCTCAAAGCAGCTTACCATCGCCTTCCCTTTCCTCTCCTCACAACAGACCTGTGAGGTAGATGAGGCTGAGAGAACTCTCACAGGACTGTGACTTGCCCAAGATCACCCAGCTGGCTGCATGAGGATCACACTCAGCTCACCAGATTAGAGGCCATCACTCCTAACTGCTATGCCATACTGGCCTCGTGGGGCAGAGGAGGTAGAATCGGGGTGACAGGTTCAGCTCTCTGGGGTTCAGCTCTCACTTTATCATGGAAACAGTCTTGGTGACCTTTGTCTGTCTGTTTCTCTCTCTCAGCCTCACGTAGTAAGGATAAAATGGGTGTAGGATTGCTTTGGGACATTGGGGAGAAAAGCAGAGTATCTAAATAATGAATAAATTCAACATTCCTGTGTCACAGAGACCTGTAGCCTTGCTCAGTTTGGGCGATCTAACCCCATGTAAGTGGAGGGTGCAGAATCTGAAGCCCTCCTGTGCAACGAGGGCAAGGTGTGTCCAGCTTTGGCATACATGAGTGCAACCCCATTGTGTAAAATACTTCCCTTGGCCTTCTCATAGAAAATGGTGAGAGTGTGTGTTGGGAGGATGAGTGGGTGTCGCTTGTTCTGTGTGTTTGGAGCGCCAAGATGGGACCTCTGAAAAGGGCAATTATCTTCCCAGGACTGTGGTGAGCATCCTTTGGGTTAAGGATAACTGTGACTTGGCCTGAGATTCTGGGTTAAGGCAGGAAAGCAATACGAACACAACCGGCTGTAAATAGTTTTTGTAACTCCCCGTTTTGAACTGCAGCTCCCCCTGCGAGAACGGCGGCACCTGCGTGGACAAAGGCGGCTTTGTGCCCAGAGCCTCTTGCCTGTGCCTTCCCGGCTTTACCGGCAAGTTTTGCGAAACGGAGGCTGATCCCTGCCAGTCAAACCCGTGTCAGAATGGAGGAAGGTGCACCAATACCAGCGGGGGCTTCAGCTGTCGATGCCCTGCTGGGTACGGAGGCGTGTTCTGCAGCAGCCGCGCCACATCCTGCGCCAGCCACCCATGCGCCAACGGCGGGACGTGTCACGAACACCCCGAAGGAGGTTTTGAATGCACTTGCAAGCCACATTTCATTGGGGTCACCTGTGCTTCTCACCACCGAAATGTGAGTGGCCTCGCGCTGGCCAAACACAAGCCGAACCACCATCTACACCCGAAAGCTTCTCACAGGCCGCTTCATCCACATGAGCAGGACGTCCTGACCATAAGAGAGACCATTGAAAACCGGCCCGCCTTCCTCAATAAGAGCCAGGTCATCTGCTTCATTGTCTTGGGCTTGTTGACGTGTCTCATTGTGCTGGGGACGGCAGGAATTGTGTTTTTTTCCAAATTTGAAACGTGGCTGGCCAACGCCCGGTACAGCCAGCTGGTGCGTAAGGAGCGGGATTGCTACCTGAAGGCCAACGAGGGCGAGAACGTTTCCGTGAATATCATCTTCCCCGAGAAGATCAAACTGACCGACTACTCTAAGAACTACACAGCCATCTAGCTTCTGCCCACAGTGTTCTCTTTAACCCCGAATTGTCAAGGTAGTGTTGTTCTTCTTGTGGCGGCTGGCTTTTCACGTTTGTTCATGGAAATGTTGGCTGGCTTTGGAGACCAGTTGATGAACCTGGAACATTTGTGTGTCCCAGAGAATGACTCTCTTCCCATTTTTTAAAAAAGAAGATGCATAAAAATGATATTGAGTTGGATCCAGCTTGGTGTTTTCATGGGCCCAAAGATTTCCATCCACAAAGCGTGACTTTTGTGAAATCTTGCTCCTGGCAGAGACGCCCTCCCCTCCCAGGAAGACTGCTTGGGGGAAAATTTGGGGCTGCTCCATGAGTGCAACGCACTTTCACATGAGGAACTGCTGTACTGGATACAACTCATTGTGAACCAATGAATCTTAATTTCCTATTTTAACCCCTAGAAAAGCTTTGTAAAATAAGACAACTGTTGTCATCCTATCATGGTGCATGTTTGGCCGTTGTGGTTTTTCAGTGTCACTTCTCAATGCTTATTTTTAATAAACTGTGATTAAGGGCTATGTAAAGTTTTCTTCTTTAGGAGCGTTGGTAATGCCTCACTGGCTCTGAGTTAGGCCTTACCTTTGGTCTGATTTGGGTACTGATGAAGCTGATGCTGCAGCCTGCATGGTGGTCACGCTCCTCTTTATTCAGCCATATTCAAAACTGAGCATTTGACAACTTGTATTCCATGTGGACGAGCCTCTTGTGGCGCAGAGTGGTAAGGCAGCAGAAATGCTGTCTGAAGCTGTCTGCCCATGAGGCTGGAAGTTCAATCCCAGCAGCTGGCTCAAGGTTGACTCAGCCTTCCATCCTTCCGAGGTTGGTAAAATGAGTACCCAGTTTGCTGGGGGGTAAACGGTCATGACTGGGGAAGGCACTGGCAAACCACCCCGTATTGAGTCTGCCATGAAAACGCTAGAGGGCGTCACCCCAAGGGTCAAACATGACTCGGTGCTTGCACATGTGGGGGCTTGTGCACACCACAGCCTCGTTCAGCCTCCTGCACAAAGATCAGGTGAGTGTCTTCATCGTTTGTTGATTTAGAAGTGTGGTGGAGGGTGTCTGCTGGAACTTCCGCCATGTGGTCTGGCACATCAATCTGGATTAATGCCTAAGCAGGATCACAGGTGTTCCCCTATGATTTGCCCATGAGGCAAGGAAAGAACGTTTCCGTCACTTTTCTCTGAGATTTGTTAGTTGGAGCATATGTGCTTCACTCCTGAGACATGTCCCTTCCTTCACAACATGTCTGAGTCTCGTTTTGTAGATATAAATGGTCCGTGATGTTAGTTATTATTGTTATTCTTAGAGTTGGCCATACTAAATACAAACCTTCAGTCAGCCCAATCACAGAGGCTGCAAGTGGTATCGTTTAATAGTGGTATAATTTTGATTTGAAGCACTAGCCAGGAAAAGTCAAATACTTCAAACTCCCATGGATTTCTGCAAATTGCTCTTACAGTCTAAAGAGTAACAAATTTGTTACAGTGAGAGTATTTATTTGTTTGTTTATTTGTTTGTTTGTTTATTTATTTATTTGGCGTATATACAGCCTGTTGCAAATCAGCCATCTCAGGGTGGTTCACAATAAAACTGCCCCAAGCCAGCATACAGTCACTTTATCCTCAGAAGCTGCAACATTCCACATTTCACACTCTTTTTTAATACTCTGCTGTTTTCTGTTCAATAAAATGTGTTGTTTTCCTGCTTTTTTATTTGTCTAGTCAAATACATAGCCAAGGAGGAATTTACCTCATAAATCCATAGGGTGCTGTTTGAAGAGTTGTTTCAATAAGAGCTCTGTGGGGGTGTGAGAGGCTTCGATTTCTAAATTAGTAAACTCGTGGAATTAAAGTTTATTAAGAAAATGCAAGCATCTACGTTGAAGGCGTAGTCAGGACTGATTTACAAAGCATAGGATGAAAAATATAGGGGCTTTCCCCCCTCCCTTGGGCACTGGATCCAGGCACAGTTCAAAGGAGTCAAAATATAGAGATAAGCATTTGGCCTTCAAGGAACAGGAAGGTCTGGGAACTACAGAACACTAAAGAAAGGGAGGGGCAGGAATGTGGAAGGAGGGTAAGGAGGCAAGAAATTGACCATAGTGGCAAGAAATTGACCTTGGGGTGTCAAGCAAAGCCTCTGGGGATTCTGACCGGGGAGGGGGGTATGTAGTTTACTATTAAAAACTATTAAAAAGGTTTATCGTAAACTCATGCTACCAATTCTCATGAAAGTGGGCTGTCAAAATAACACAATCCTGAATACGATAAAGCCGAAAGTTTAAAGTACAGTTGCCTCAGAGTGCCATCCTCCTCAGCCTTTTCCCATAACCACCACACAGCTCCTCATGTTTCCTTGATCAGGGGTAGTCAACCTGTGTTCCTCCAGATGTTCATGGACTACGATTCCCATGAGCCCTTGTCAGCAAATTCTGGCAGGGGCTCATGGGGATTGTAGTCCATGAACATCTGGAGGACCACAGGTTGACTACCCCTGTCCTAGATGATGAATAGCAACGGTATATATATATTTTCTGTTGATGCGGGTGAAGGAGGAGAGTGCAAAAGTTGGCTTGAAACTCAACATCAAGAAAATGAAGATCATGGCATCCGGCCCTCTCAATTCCTGGCAAATAGATGGGGAAGAAATGGAGATAGTGACAGATTTTATTTTCCTGGGCTCCAAGATCACTGCAGATGGGGACTGCGGCAAAGAAATTAAAAGACGCTTGCTCCTGGGGAGGAAAGCTATGGCAAATCTAGACAGCATCCTAAAAAGCAGGGACATCACCCTGCCAACAAAAGTGCGTTTAGTCAAGGCTATGGTCTTCCCAGTTGCAATGTATGGCTGCGAGAGTTGGACCATAAGGAAGGCCGAGTGTCAAAGAATTGAGGCTTTTGAACTCTGGTGCTGGAGAAGACTCTTGCGAGTCCCTTGGACTGCAAGGCGAACAAACCGGTCAGTCCTAGAGGAGATCAACCCTGACTGCTCTTTAGAAGGCCAGATCCTGAAGATAAAACTCAAATACTTTGGCCACTTCATGAGAAGGAAGGACTCCCTGGAGAAGAGCCTAATGCTGGGAGCAAAAGAAGAAGGGGACGACAGAGAATGAGGTGGTTGGATGGAGTCACTGAAGCAGTCAATGCAAACTTAAATGGACTCCGGGGAATGGTAGAGGACAGGAAGGCTTGGAGGATCATTGTCCATGGGGTCGCGATGGGTCGGACACGACTTCGCACATAACAACAACAACAACAATATATATTTCTTCAGTCCTTCTCTCATGACCACGCGGTCAAGGGAACACAGTCAGAAAACATAACTGAACACATGGATGGGGAAGCTGCCAGCTAAGCCTCCATTGTTCCAAAGCAAAGATAGCAATTTTATGAAGTGTACCACACTCCCAAGTGGGCAGTACGTTAAACACAAACATTAAGTTGTTTCAGCTGTCTCCGTGGACTGAAGACTGAACTTTCCCCCCTTACAAACCGCCTTCTCAGTGAGGGATTTCTACAGCCAATAGTCTCGCATTGTGTTGAACAGAAACATCTGTTAAAACGTCTTCACAGTAGAATGAATTCATGGACCCCTCTTCCAAGCTATGGGCCAATGGCTTGTTTTCAATTGCGTTAATATGAGGCTGCCCAGATTTAGATTCTGTCCATTTGACAAGGATTCCCTACCCCTTTTGGCCCCTCACTACAACATTTGTGTCTATGGATCTCACTGAATACCACTTTGTTCCTAGCTGGAAGTGGGGTTGCCCAATCTCTCTTGGCCATCAGCAGGGGGTGAGGAGGTAGGGTGGCCAGATCCAGTTTGGGAAACTCCTGTAGATTTGGGGGGGTTGAGCCTGGGTAAGAGAAGCCTCTCTGTAGTCTAGAGATGAGATGTAATTCCAGGGGCTCCCCAGGTCCCATTTGGAGGTTGACATCCCTGAGGTTCCTCTTGCCTTCTAGCCAGTCCTACTAATGTCATGACTTTTGTGCCTACTCACCCATACAGATGTAATTCCTCTTGGCAAGTGGAGCTCTCCTAATCTCCAGGGGTTTTTGAAAGTGGCTGATACGAGACCAAACATACCGTCCATGGATATTTTTAATATACTCAATGGTTTTCTCCCAAAAGGGGTAAGTTTAGAAAGCCAAATGACATAGATTAGCCTGTACTTGGAAGTATCTCCCATCCTCAAACATGGAACTGGTTGATAACAGCTAGCAGATGGGGTCCTCCCTCCCCCGCCCATGAGTCCAATGAATCATTTGGCACTGCATTTCCCTGATCTTATGGGAAGCATAGGAATAAGCTTTTGTAAGCTAATTTTACTATAGATATCACAGTACAATGCATGGCCTTTGACATGTGGAAGAGCCAAGGACCACATCACTCTTGCCAAGGAGATGCTATCAAATATAGCTTATCTGCAACATGTGGTCACAGACCACATTCCATCTGGTAGATTCACACTACGATGGCGATATTCCATGCAGGAGGTATTTTTGGCCTTTATGGCTAGATTAATAATCCATTCACCAAACGCAAGCTCTTCTAGATGCCATCCCCAGGGCATTCATAATGTGGGACCTGGTCAAACAGTGGAAAAGTTTTTTTTTTTTTTTAATAGAGTTGGAAGGGACCTCATGGGTTATCTAGTCCAACCCCCTGCATTATGCAGGACACACACATCCCAATCGCTGATCTACTGTGATGGAGTTTCCATCCTACAAAACTCACGAAGATAACCTGAGAAGAAATAAGATGATCCCTGCAGGATCAGATTAGTGGTCCATCTAGTCCAGCATCTGTATCAGATGGTAGCCAACCAATTCCTCTGGAGATGTAACAACAGGGCATAGAGGATGAGGCCTTCCCCTGATGTTGCCTCCTGGCTCTGGGATCCAGAGATTTACTGTCTCTGAATGTGGAGGTTTCCTTTAATCACCGACACTAGCAGTTACTGATAGACCTATGCGCCATGAATCTGTCTAATACCCTTTTAAAGCTGTCTGTGCCAGTAGCCATCAACGCATCCTCTGCTAGCGAATTAGAATCATAGAATCATAGAGTTGGAAAGGGACCTCATGGGTCATCTAGTCCAACCCCCTGCCCTATGCAGGACAGGGGGTTGGACTAGATGACCTATCACTCATCCCCTGTAACCTGCCACCCCATTAAGCCTTCACAGAATCAGCCTCTCTGTCAGATGGCTATCCAGCCTCTGTTTAAAAATCTCCAAAGATGGAGAACCCACCACCTCCTGAGGAAGGCTGTTCCACTGAGAAACCGCTCTAACTGTCAGGAACTTGAGAATCATAGCATCATAGAGTTGGGAGGTACCTCATGGGTCATCTAGTCCAACCCCCTGCACTATGCAGGACACTCACATACCTATCGCTCATCCACACTAACCTGCCACTCCCTTGAATCTTCACAGAATCAGCCTCTCTGTCAGATGGCTATCCAGCCTCTGTTTAAAAATCTCCAAAGATGGAGAACCCACCACCTCCCGAGGAAGCCTGTTCCACTGAGGAACCTCTCTAACAGAATTGTCCTACACCAGGTCTTTCAAGACTGATACTGTCTGCTTTGATTAGCAACTGGTCTCCAAGGCTTCAGGTCTTTCCGCTATCTGCTCCTTGTAACGAAAGGTGCCAGAGATTAAGGATTTGAATTTGGGATCTTCTACATGCAAAGCAGATGCTCCACCCCTGCATGACAGTCTAGCAAGCCAGTTAGAACAGCATTCTTCTCTCTTTCCCAACTATTCGATCACATTTCCACCACTAGGATACCTCAAATGGAAAATATGTTGGTGAAAACAAATTAAGATGGTTAGAATTGGATCCCACCCTCATAGAACAGCACTCCAGTGTCACTTTAAAGGCCAGCAACTTTTCGTTCCACATGAGTTTTCATGAGTCTCAGCCCAATTAATTCACAGAGGTTACCGATGGCCACTTGATGGCAGTGTTGGAACATGAAACATTCGATGACCAGTGACTGGCGGTCATTTTTTGTGTGCTCTTTTCACTAGGAAATTAAAGAACCTAAATGTAGCTGCAGGTTGTCTCCATCGGTCTTGCCATGTTAATAAATTTTCAAAAGGGTCTTTCGAGGTTACTGTTTGTTTTTACATGTGGTAAATGTGCCCAATCTTCTCAGCTCTCAAAAGCTAAGCAGAGTTGGCTTGGGCTAGTATTTGGACAGGCGACCTCCAAGGAAATCCAGAGGCAAGCAATGGCAAACAGCCTCTCGCCTTGGAAACCCTATGGGGTTGCTATACGTCAGTTGTTACTTGTTGGTGCACACACATGTGCACCCATCTACAAAATGTGCCCTTGTTGAGATACACTGCAGTTTTCATCCCACAAGATAATATTGTAAAAGGTAAAGGTACCCCTGTGCAAGAACCAGGTCATGTCTGACCCTTGGGGTGACGCCCTCTAGCGTTTTCATGGCAGACTCAATACATGGTGGTTTGCCAGTGCCTTCCCCAGTCATTACTGTTTACCCCCCAGCAAGCTGGGTGCTCTTTTTACCGACCTCGGAAGGATGGAAGGCTGAGTCGACCTTGAGCCAGCTGCTGGGATTGAACTCCCAACCTCATGGGCAGACAGCTTCAGATAGCATGTCTGCTGCCTTACCACCCTGCACCACAAGAGGCTCTTGATAATATTGTACCTCCCCAATATTCAAACCCACCATGTTTCATTGCCAAAAAAACCCTGATTCTCACCATAGCTAGTGTCACTACTGCTACCACATTTTTCTAGTTCCCGGTTTTGATACAAACATTTGATTCCGCTTCTGCTTCCGGATTTAAGTCTTTATTTTCAGGCTATTTTCTGACTCTTCATTCCAAGTGTTCCCCGCTCACTTTATGCAACTCTAACACAATTCTTTGTGACAACTGCACACGAAAAATGGCACATGACTTTTAATCTTACATGGAATTTTTCCTCCCATCTGACTCTACCTTTTATCTTGGGACTTTGGATGGAGAGTCTGTTAGAGTTACCCTTGCAAACTATGAACTGATGGGGAGCTTTCTCATTCCAAGGAAAGTTAAGATCTCCACTCACTTTTTAAAAAGAAAGTTTCTCCTTGTTGATTCTAACATGGGTGGTGTTCAAGGATGTGGAGGTGGATTTTAAAATTCTATTTGTCTTTTTTGTTCTCTAAGCGTTGAGTGGAAGAAATGGAGGTAGTGACGGATTTTATTTTCCTGGTCTCCAAGATCACTGCAGATGGGAACTGCAGCAAAGAAATTAAAAGACGCTTGCTCCTGGGGAGGAAAGCTATGGCAAATCTAGACAGCATCCTAAAAAGCAGAGACATCACCCTGCCAACAAAAGTGCATCTGTCTAGTCAAGGCTATGGTCTTCCCAGTTGCAATATATCGCTGCAAAAGTTGGATCATAAGGAAGGCCGAGCATCAGATAATTGAGGCTTTTGAACTCTGGTGCTGGAGAAGACTCTTGCGAGTCCCTTGGACTGCAAGGCGAACAAACCGGTCAGTCCTAGAGGAGATCAGCCCTGACTGCTCCTTAGAAGGCCAGATCCGGAAGATGAAACTCAAATACTTTGGCCACCTCATGAGAAGGAAGGACTCCCTGGGGAAGAGTCTAATGCTGGGAGCGATTGAGGGCAAAAGAAGAAGGGGACGACAGAGAATGAGGTGGCTGGATGGAGTCACTGAAGCAGTCGATGCAAGCTTAAATGGACTCCGGGGAAAGGTAGAGGACAGGAAGGCCTGGAGGATCATTGTCCATGGGGTCGCGATGGGTCGGACACAACTTGGATACCAACAACAACAACAAAACGTAGAGTATAACTTTGCACACAGAACGTAACGTTCAGTTCATGGCATTCTCAGCCAAAAGGGTCAGGTAGCAAGTGATGCCAAAGAGTCCCGCTTGAGCTGCTCTCAGCCAGATTAGACAATACTTTGGACCCATGGCCCTGCATACAGCAAACCTCAGGTTCAATTCCCAGCACCTCTAGGTAAAAGGGCCAAGTTGTAGGTATGGTGAAAAACCTCTACCCTATATCTGGGGGAACCGCTGCCAACCTCAATAGCCAAATGGGTGATTCTGCAAAAGGCACCGGCGTGTGTTTATTGCGAAATAGCCTAAATTTGATTTTTAAAACAAGATTAAAAAATAAATGCGCCTAAATGATGGACCAGTCAAAGTTAAATATGTACAATCTCAAATGCTGGCTCGCCAGAGCCAGAAAATATATATCTGGCCATCACTCATTTCTCCCTGTGGATCTTTGGGTATTATAACCAAAATAGCAACAGTTACAGCAAGGTTTCCAAACAAAACCTATCTGAACTTTCTCCCATTTCCTTTAGCATAAAATCTCATGGGTTTGGCTGCCCTCCAACCGAGTGAGTTATCTCCCTTTCTAATGAGACAAAACAGCGCTTTGGCTCTCTCCTGAACTGGAGAAGGCCGTCTTCATCTTGAGGATGAAGCGAAGCACGTTCACCAGGAAAGGTCCTGCAATAAAAATGATGGATGTTTTCGATGACTTAAATATTGCAGCTCTCTGGCCTTTTAAAATCCGCATTTTTATTTTTTGTTTGAGAATCCATAGCAACGTGCTTCCCATGCGGAACCTCGGTTTAAAAACAAACGTGCCGCACAAGAGAACTGACCTACACAATGTTTGGCTTGCTTGCGGTTTTTTAAAAAACTGCCTCGGGTATTTGTGGTCGGCCTCTGCACGCGCTTGGCCAATCTCACGCATTTTGGGCTTTATCAAACAGTTCAATGCACTCGGTGCCACGTAGACTGCAGTTGCCTGCGTGGAGATCCTTGTTTTAAGGAGAATTCTGGCCCTGTCGAGGGAAGAAAGAAAACAGATGGTGGATACCTTTTGCATCAAATGAATATCTTCCAGTGAGAAACGATGGCAGCTTTGTTTTATTTTAGAATTACATTTGTATGCCGCTGCTCTGAGACCTGCCAGCTTGCAGCGGCTCACAACAATAGATTAAAAGACGAGAAAAGTACAAGAAAACCTAAACCACAAATCCTCCCTTCCCAACTCCTACCAGTCCTCATCTTACCAATCGCCTCTTTCAACCGGTTGGTTGCCATCTCTGAATCTGTAGACATGATGTTCCTGTTGGAATTTCCAGATCATATAACACAGCCTGTCAGGAATACTGAGAACCATTCCACACAGAAGGAAAAAAAAAAGCAGCATTAGGCCAGTGCAATGGCGTAACGCTAAAAAAAAACTGCACTGCCCAGAATTCTTCACCTTCTGGCTCCTCTGCTGTTGTCTAGCACTTCCTGCTATTTCACACACCTGCTTGAAATGACAAAAAGGGGGAACGTGCTATACATGCTCCTCTCTTCCCACTGTCAATCAAGACAGGCAGCCAATCACCTTTCTCCCTCTTTTAAAGGGACTGCAAGCTAAATTTTTAGACTTCTGCATTTAAATGCATATGCATAGACGCATAGGGCTCCTTTTACTGCAAGCCCTCTTGCAATCCGGAGGCTTGAACCTTTAAAAGAAAATGGGGGGGGGGATTTTTATTTTTTGGTGTGGAAGAGGCATGCTTTATGGGCAAACTGATGGGGAAAAGTTTATTTTGTGCTGGGCAATTATGTGTCTATTCATTGCTCCAGGCAGTCTTTAAAAAAGGAAAGCCCCGTTCTGGGTTAAAAGGGAGAGAGGAAGGCTCAAGGGTGGGCACTGGAGCTGGAGATCTCGCTACTTCAGCCACTTTGGTAATGCACGTGTCTTGTGCGTCTTGCTGGCTGCTCTCATCCTGCTAGCGCTAAATGGCAGAGGTAATCCAGTTTTCTGGATTCCCCTGCAAGCACTTTAAAATGGAGGATGTTGCTGCCGGTTTGCAGATGTAACACTGGGGGCCATTCCGCACAAGTTTAATGTAGCAGAAGGCTTACATATGGTAACCGCTACTAATTTGCAGTTCCACATGACGTCACACACAATCTGCAACATTCCTGCAATAGTTCTGCAAAAAGTGATTCGTTGTAGCGCTTCTAGGGAAATCGGGTAAAGTGGATTCACCCTTCGAAAAGTGCTACACTCTTGCAAACAATCTGCAACACTAGCGAAAAAGACACGTGCATTCTCATTGTCCCTCCCCCTGGCTCTCTCCTCCGAACTTCCGGCGAAGCGATCGCCATTTTTTTTCCCTCGGAGCGAGCGGGGAAAACAACGAACCAGCGAAGCTTCATTCACCCAGCGAGGCTTCTCCGGCTACAGTCCCTCCACAGAAGTGCTTTCAAGCTCCCCTAAGTCCCCAAGCACAACACAGCCCCCCTGTTTGCAAGTTCCTTTTATTTTTGGCAGAAAATCACACACGTGTGGGGGGGATTTTTTTTTCACTTGGGGGAGCATGGTAATGATGAATCGCCAGCTCACACGCCAGCTAGATGGGTCTCTCCGTTGCAACGAATCAACGCATATTCGTTGGAACGTTTTTTTTTTTTAAACCTGTGCTTAAAGGGAAAGAGGCTTTTCCGGAGCATGATAACAACCGCCCATTGGCTCCTCGTTTGATTGACGGCCAGGGGCAGGACAAAACACAGAAAAAATCACTTCCTTTCAAGCGATTCCTGCGAGACCGGAAACCTGTGGGGAACGAATGAAACACTACTGAATTCCACTACAAATGCAGGTATGCGTAACACTGAGATTCCACTATTTAAAATAGCGTTTCCGCTTTGTGGAACCAACTGGCAACATTGGTCCTTGTGCGGAAACACCCTGGATGCTTACGACATCATGCAAAACGCCAAAAATACGAGGTTTGAAAAGGTAAGACTCTCATTTCTTTAATCAGGTGCAGAATGGCTCTGAGAAGAGGACTGATTCTGACCTACAATGAATAGAATTCTAAAATGAACACGTTAAACCAGCCAGTCTAAATATGCCCAGCTCCTCAGAAGTGGGTTTAACCATATCAACAGCAGAAAGCTCCCTCCCCCCCATAGTATAGGGGAACATCTAGGTCAGGGGTAGTCAACCTGTGGTCCTCCAGATGTTCATGGACTACAATTCCCATGAGCCCCTGCCAGCAAACGCTGGCAGGGGCTCATGGGAATTGTAGTCCATGAACATCTGAAGGACCACAGGTTGACTACCCCTGATCTAGGTGATATATTAATCACCGTGTGAATTCTTGTCTGACTCCCTCTTCTCCCCTTTTCTCTGGAGAAAATATAAAGGCCATTTGCTCTGAAGTAAAGGGGAAACTACAGGATGGTAGAGGGAGGAGCATCCAGGGAGCAGTCCCCTATATTGGGAGGAGCTAAATTCCACCTTCAAAATGATGGAGCTCAGCTCTGTATTCTCCCTGTACCTTTTTAGCCCTTTCAAAGTCATTCTTCCTTTCTTTACCACACTGCACTGTAGATCTACAACATTACTTGGAAAAAGAAAGAAGGCTCTTGAAAGGGGGAGGCATGGGTGGTGGGGTCCTGAAAAATGTGCAAGTAGGGCAGGAGGGGGGAGCAATAGAGCAAATGATGCCGGAAGGAGGCATCCGGGCACTGATGACACCCATTTCTGCATTGATTGGAGCTTCTGCTGTGGAGTGGTACGTATTTGGGGCCTCCATCTTGAAGAAGTTACTATGTGCTATTTTAGAGCTTCAGCAACAAATTTTTCTGCACTCCAAACCGAGATGTGCAGCTATGTTATTTCCATTTTGAGGATGTTTTCCAAAATAAAAAATACATATGTTTAAATGTTTATATGTTTAAATATATTAAAGTTGGCTTACCGTTAGAAGCCCCCGCCTTCTGCACAGGCTCTTCAGTAACAAAAATTTATAACTGTAAGAACAAACTCCCTTTGCATTCCAAATGTGCTTATAGTATACAAAGAGTCTGAGCATATGCACATTAAGCTGAAGTCTATTTTTAGTCCTTGCCCTGGAAACAAAGCTAACTTTTAAACTAATATTTAAACCTCAGCAGGATAACTATGTCAGTGTTTCATTAAAAACTAGAGTTTCTTGAAGGCCTTGGAAGTCCCCCCCCCCTCAACTCCAGATTGGTTAATTCTTGAAGATTTGCATAGTAGAAGTTTGAGAGGGCAAGATTTGGAGATGGGAGGCTATAATGGCCAATAATGCTCATTGGGTTACAAGGGCAGTCTATTCTCCTGGGGGACTGATCCTTGCTTTCCAAAGATTTCTTGTAATTCTGGGAGATCTCCAGGCCACCCCTGAAGATCAGCAACCCAATGACCCCATTTGCTCGTCTCAGTATTTTCTCCATCTAGCTTAAAACAACCAAAGACTCGGCTCCTAAAACAGCTTCTTTCTTTGAGTTTTAAATGGCAACAAACTAATTATTCATTTCACAACAAAATTCAACAAGGAGGCACTCTAAGGAAGCTCTTGTTATATCTCTTGGGCCAGATGAAATGCACCCGAGAGTGCTCAAAGAACTTTCCAGAGAACTTGCACAGCCCTTGTCCATCATCTTCGGAACCTCTTTAAGGACTGGAGATGTCCCGGAGGACTGGGCTAGTTTAGAGTGTGCATGGCTGGGTTGTAATTACCCTAGAATTACTGGCAACGGTTCACCTCTAACATCCCCCTCCCTGTATAGCATCTCTAAGAAGCCCTTTGGTACCATAAGAACCTTTGCATGCCGTCCCCACCACATACTGGCTGTTCTAGTATTCCTACCTTCAAATACATCTGGAATTAAAGATTTTAAAGGCTCACATTTGTCTCTAGAGCCATTAACTTGCTGAGGCCTTTTTAAAGACGCAGCAGAAGAAGAGCTGGTTCTTATATGCTGCTTTTCTCTACCCGAAGGAGTCTCGATGCGGCTTACAATCTTCTACCCTTTCCTCTCTCCACAACAGACACCCTGTGAGGTGGGTGAGGCTGAGAGAGCCTTGATATTACTACTTGGTCAGAACAGCTTTATCAGTGCTGTGGCAAGCCCAAGGTTACCCAGCTGGCTGCATGTGGAGGGGGAGCGGGGAATCAAACCCGGCTTGCCAGATTAGAAGCTACTGCTCTTAACCACAACACTCAGTGTCCTAATCCTAACCACTACAAACACCAAGAACAAATATTGCTCCATTCTCTCAGGGAACATATTATTGACTCATGAGAGAGCCATCTTGGTACTGTGGTTAAGAGTGGTGGCCTCTAATATGGAGAGCTGAGTTTGATTCTTCTCTCCTCCACATGTAGCCAGCTGGGTGACCTTGGGCCAGTCACAGTTCTCTCAAGGCTCTCTCAACCCCACCTACCTCACAGAATGTCTGTTGCGGGGAGAGGAAAGGTAAGCGATTGTAAGCCGCTTTGAGCCTTCTTCGGGCCATAAAAAGGAAGGCACAAAACCCCCGCCCTTCTTCTTCTCACGTGCATAAAGGACATGTTGTTTTATGCCTTGAACCATGGATAAAGGGGTGATTTCTTGAGACTGACTTCAAGAGCCGAAAGGGGATCTGAATACCTGGAGCTTTCTGCTGATGCTAAACAAGTGCTTGTTGTGTACACATTGAAGTGGATCTGCAGAACGGACTAGAACTCAAATAAACACTGAGGACATTTAATGCCATCGGTTAACATGCAGGATCTGTTCCTGCCACTGGGTTGTTTGAAGGGACCAATTTGTTTGAACCTGGGAACTCTCATGGAGCCAATCACAAGCTTTAGGGAAAACCTTGGACAAGATATAAGTCCGGGTGGTGGGCTGTGTGTTCTAGTTCAGTAGGTGTAATATAATAACTGATGTTCACTCCACGGGCAACTCCATACCTTATTGATCCCACTATGTACTAGTGCTCAAGATGAAGGCTGCAACCTTATGCACACTTTCCTGGGAGTAAGCCCAAATGAATTAACTGGGACTTACCACCAAGTAGTCCAGAGCCTCTTTTGCACAAAGGAAAAGCTGATGGAAACTCACAAAAAACATCATGGTTTTTCTGATCTCTGCACAGGAGAGTGAATTTACTCCACAAAACTGATTTTGCTTTGCATGGTCAACCGTGTCTTTCTGCTTACAGTATCTCTTCATTGTCATTTCTGAAAGAGGCTAAAAGCTGATTTATTTCACTCCCTGCCTGCCTCCGGCGCTCTATTAGTCATGCAGAGCTTCCTTGGTTATGCAGATTAGTGACTGTATCAGAGAACAAAGCATGTGACTGAGTTTCTAATAGAGTCTAGCAAGTGGAGTTGGCAGATCTACAGTGGGCAGGGCTATGAATTGTTCCATGCAGAAAGCATTGCAGCGTAGTTTTTCAACAGAGTATATTCAATGCAGAACAACGATTGTAATATAATAAAGCGGTCTAAACTGGTTGTTTTTTAAACTGTTTTATTTGGCTCCGTGCAAAATACCTCCAGCTTAGATCTGCTGCCCAAGTTGTGATGGTAGTTGGACACCAGATAGTTTGCGGATTATTTATGCCTTAATGGTCCTGGCCAATTGCCTCTCTACTGTTGTGACAAAGCTGAATCTGATAACTTCTTGCAGAAAAAAAGACTATTAAGAAAAAAAAAGGACTATTATTTATTTTGAAAAATGGTATGCTGCATCTCCAAAGACCGGCTTTGGATTCTATATTCCAGAGTCAAACCCAGTTCGAAAAACACCCATCAGTAATGCCCAGTTTCTCCCCGGCTTCCATCACCACAGGTTTAATTTTTCCTGCAGATTGCTGCTCTTTGGCCCTAAATGTTAAAAAGCCTGGCATGTTTCCGATTTTTTTTATCCCAGTCATGCCATCTGGTATCAGTCAGCTTTCTCTGCTCCTTCCCCCCTGTTATTGAAACACATCAAGTTTGGACCTTTAAAAAAAAGTCTGCTATGAAACATAGCTCAGGTTTCTCGTGCCCAAACTTCATTCTGCTTGGCTATTTAAAAAGTTATAAAACATTTATACCATTAAGGCACCTCTCAAAACACATTCCACTTGGAGGTGTCTTGTGAAATGTCTTTTGTTTTTAAGTGCTTTCTTATCCTGTCTGAGGGGAAAAATACATGGCTGTAAAATCTCAGATAAACAGATCACCAATCAGTATCTCTTTCTTTCTTTCTTTCTTTCTTTCTTTCTTTCTTTCTTTCTTTCTTTCTTTCTTTCTTTCTTTCTTTCTTTCTTTCTTTCTTTCTTTCTTTCTTTCTTTTTACTAACCTGACTTGCACACACTGCTGCCCCCCAGCCTGGTAACTGAATGAAGAACCCTTGACAAATTGCCTATCTTGGGAGGGGTCGTTTGAATTTGGGTTTCCTAGTCCTAATTCAACTACAACAAAGCCCCGGCTGACCTTGTCCCAGGTCAGTGCTACAACTGTTGCTGTTGCACTGGTGCTTGTTAACAATCTGGACCAGGCTAGGACCCTGTACAATAGGATCCTCAATCCTTAGGATAACTTTATACCACCATCTTTGATACTGCTGATGTTGTTTTAATGGGGGAGGTGTGTTTATGGGCTTATTGTGTTTTATTGTTCCTATATTGTAAGCCGCCACGAGACAACACTTGCCAAGAGTGGCTGGGTAAAAATCAAAATATTAATTAATGAATGAATTAGTTAAATACCTGGAATATTCATCATGGAGCTGCAAGAAGATCTTGCTCCACTGAGCAGGCAAAGACTGAAAACTACCTCTCCAAGTATTAATACTAGGTGGTAAGGCACCTGACATGCTTTCTGAAGCTCTGACCGTGAGGCTGGGAGTTCGATCCCAGCAGCCGGCTCAAGGTTGACTCAGCCTTCCATCCTTCCGAGGTTGGTAAAATGAGTACCCAGCTTGCTGGGGGGTAAGCGGTAATGACTGGGAAAGGCACTGGCAAACCACCCCGTATTGAGTCTGCCATGAAAACGCTAGAGGGCATCACCCCAAGGGTCAGACATGACCCGGTGCTTTCACAAGGGATACCAACCCATAGGCTTCAGAATGATGTGATGCTCTAGGCAGGTCCTAGATGTTGGCCACGTCTGCATTTTGGACCAGGAGGGATGCCTAGGTATGGCAGACCCTAATGGGAGTTTGATAGACCAGCAGCTACTGGAGGCATGACTTCATCAGGGAGAGACATAAAGGGAAATAATACTTTCAGGTAGGTTAGGTGGGAGATTAGCCAAGTCTAATCTATTCCTTTGTTCTTGTTGTGCCGGGGAGGGGGTGAGGAAGCACAATCCAGCCCCTGCTTTGTGCAGATTAATTGCATCACTCTTGTGACAGCCCAAAAGTCTCTTGGATGAAGTTGACCTCACCTAGTGTCAACTGTTAGGCCCATTCCGCACAAGGACCAATGTTGCCACTTGGTTCCTGAAATCGGAAATGCTATTCTGTGTTATGCATACCTGCCTTTGTAGTGGAATCCAGTTGCGTTTCAATCATTTCCCACAGGATTCCGGTCTCAGCAAAAATGGCTAGAAAGGAAGCAATTTTTTCTGTGCTTTGTCCCGCCCCTGGCCATCAATCAAACGGGCGTGATTTTCGGCTGAAAATAAAGGGAACTTGCAAACGGGGCTGTGTTGTGCTTGGTGACTTGAGGGGAGCTTTAAAGCAGCTCTGTGGAGGGACTGTAGCTGGAGAAGCCTTGTTGGGTGAATGAAGGCTCGCCGGTTCATAGCTTTCTGCTTGCTCCAAGAAAAAAAAAAATGGCGATCGCCTCGCCAGAAGTTCAGAGGAGAGAGCCAGGGGGAGGGACTTGGCTGGAAACGCAACAATGGGAACGCACAGGTCTTTTTCGCTACTGTTGCAGATTGTTTGCAAGAGTGTGGCACTTTTCAGAGGGTGAATCCTTTAAGCGCTACAACGAATCGCTTTTTGCGGATCGGTTTCAGGAGTGTGGCAGATTGTGTGCGACGTCATGCATAACTGCAAATTAGTAGCGTTTACAATTTGGAAGCCTTTTGGAACATTGAAGTCGTGCGGAATGGCCCTTTGTCTATTTCTGGAACGCAAAGCTTTCTGGGTAGGCTGTCCCTAGCCTTAACCACTCTTGCTTACAGTGAACTAGAAATAAAGAGGAATGTTTGCAGCTGCATTTTGCTTTGCACAGCAAAGTGGTAACTCTTGGGGCCTAACAACTGCTCTGTGTGCAAAGCTTTCTAGAAGACTAGATGTCAGAGGGAAGGACTCAAGGCTACCATTCATCCATAAGATTAATCACCTGTAGTCTGAAATAAAGCTCAGGAACACACACACACCATCTGCTGCTTGGGTTTACAAGGCCTCTGTAGGTGCTTTGCAAAAATGGCCCATCTTCCAACCAAACCATGCCCAGAACAAACTCTGTTGTTATTTCATCTGCTATGGTTATCTCTGCACAACTGAGATGTTGACAGGTCATAGGAAACCAGGTCATCTGTAACCACCCCAATCTAGGGGCAGATAGCAGATGTGGGGGAAGCACTTCTAGGAAGAGGCATCTCCTAGGGAGGACGTTTGCATTTGTAATGGATTCCAGATGAGGTCTGGAGACGTGCTGAGAAATTACAGCCCGCCATGTGGAGTGAAAGGCTTGGATTGTTAAGCATGGGCTCAGAACAATCCCTTCATCCTTACATGGCTTTCACACCCTTCTAGTGCCTTGAAACCTTACTTTCAATTCCTGTTTTTAGCCATAACCATGACTGCTTGTGATAGTTTGTTATCCCAGGCAAGGTATGTCCATTGCTTCTTCTTCGTACCATGGCTGCCCAGAAGAAAGTCCAGCCCTCGGGACATGGAAATGACATAGGACTTGGTTAGGATTCAGTTGACAGGGACAGAGAACCAGCAGACAAAGACATCTGCCAAAATCTGAAGCCATTCTGTAGCCTAATGAGCCTTCTTCCAGTAAGTGATTCTTGCGCCAGTGGTAAAGTTATTTAAGTTGGAGAAAGGATTCTTAGAATCATAGAATCATAGAGTTGGAAGGTACTTCTTTGGTCATGTAGTCCAACTCCCTGCATATTGCAGGACACAACTCTATCGCTCATCCACTGTGACCTGCTACCCCCTTGAATCTTCACAGAATCAGCCTCTCCGTCAGATGGCTCTCCAGCCTCTGCTTAAAAATTTCCAAAGATGGAGAACCCACCACCTTCCGGGGAAGCCTGTTCCATTGAGAAACTGCTCTGTCAGGAACTTCTTCCAGAGGTTTAGATGGAATTTCTTTTGAATTAATTTCATCCCATTGGTTCTGGTCTGTCCCTCCAGGGTAAGAGAGAACAACTCTGCTCCATCCTTTATATGGCACCCTTTTAAATACTTGAAGAAGATTACTGGATTCCCCCTGTGAGAACTCCAACCCCTCTCAATAACCAGACTTCATGTGAGAAAAGAAAGAGGTTTATTGAAGAGATACCATTAGCTCATCATGGGGGCTTTGCCAAGTGAAGGGATCTCTGAATGAGAACCCCTTATGAACCAGGGACGCTTGGCCCCTCCCAACACCAAATGGTTTTAGGCGAGAAAAAGATGTTGATGAATTTCCTCTGGTCAAGGACCTAACAGGAGATAGTAACCCTAGTAATTGGGCTAGAGCATGACACAGGAAGAGAACCTTTGCATTCCAGTGACATAACAACTGAAAGCCTTGGGAATATCAGTCTAACAAGACCTCGATACTACCCAGGGCGTCCTAAAACAGGCAGAGATATGGCAGACATCAAACATGGTTTTGACACACCCCAGTGTATATCCTGCACACATCACCTTCCTCCTGCCCATTACCACAAAGGTGCAAACTAAGCCCCAATGGAATTAGCCATGCAGCAAAGAGCTAGAAGATTATGAGCGGGTTTTTATATTCCTCTTTTCCCTGCCCAAAGGAGTCTCAAAGTGGCTTACAACTGCCTTCGCTTCCTCTCCCCACAACAGACACCCTGTGAGGGAGGTGGGGCTGAGTGAGCTCTGAGAGCTGTAGCCCAGGATTACCCAATTGGCTGCACTTGGAGGAGGAGTGGGGAATCAAACCGGGTTCTCCTAATTAAATTAAAGGCCACTGCTCTTAAGCACTTCACCAGCTGGCTAAAATCAGACCCAGTTGCCAGCACTGTGAGTCAAGGACCTGAAACCTATAATCACAGCACAGCTGATGTCTGGTATCATTTCTGCTCCCTGCAGCACCTCATCAGGATATCACCCATCCTGGGTGACTTGGCCAGAAAACCACTCTTCCTCTAATAAAGCCTACTTCTGCCTGAGTATTCATCAGCCTTCAAGGGCTTCTACCACAGCTGAGATATTGTTCACCCTTGCTTGAACCCCTTTTACATATGGATCAATATTCATAGGCTTGAGTGCCAAATTATTTAACATTATAGTGAGAAGAACAGGCAATGAATCTGTTTTATCTTCCACCAGGATCACATTTCTCCCTGTTTCCAATCCCCCATGGTATTATTAAGAGCACATAATAGATCTAAGCCCTTGTTAGCATTTTATTAGTGTGATTGATGAGGGTTGCTGTTCCTTAGGGATCTGTTCTCTCCCCCAGAGTCTTCAGAAGTCACATATCTGTGTGGAGGAGGAATACATCTTGTTTCTAGTGTGCATGTAAGAAAATGCATGAATGCTAAGGAGTCTGCCATTTTACAGATTGCATCTGCAGGACTATACAATCATAGAATCATAGAGTTGGAAGGGTCCATATAGGCCATCTAGTCCAACCCCCTGCTCAACGCAGGATCAGCCCAAAGCATCCTAAAGCAATATATCACAACATAAGCCTTGCTAAATCACACCCGTTTTCCATTTAGTCCAGCAACCTGTCTCACACAGTGGCCAACCTGTTCCCCTGGAGGTCCAACAACAAGGCAAGAGACCAAGACTTTCCTACCTCTGGGATTCAGAGGTTTAGTGCCTCTGAGTGTGGAGGTTCCTCCTCAGTCATCATTGATAGCCACTGATAGACCCGACCTCCATGAATCCCCATTTCAAGCTGCTTATCATCGCGGCCATCAACAGATCCTCCGGCATTGTTAATCTCTTCCTGCATAAAGAAGCATTTCCTTTTCTCTGTCCTGAATCAGTTTCAGTTTCATTGGCTGCCCTGAGTTTCGGTATTTTGAAGACAGAGAAAAATGTCTCTTTGTCAACTCTCTTCAGCTCATGCATCTGTTTCACACATATTTGTGATAAGACCTTGGAGGAGGAGCCGCGTGTCTCATGGTTTAAGTGCCACTCAGCGCTTTACACCCACTCAGGGTGGTTGTCCTGCCCCTGAGTGCCTCCTCCTCCAACCGGCTTGCTTGTCTGTCTAGCAGCCAGCCAATCACCCTCTGTTCCTCACCCCTGACCACCCCCTCCTCCTACCACTTCCTTCCAATGCTCAGTTGCCCCTGCTGGTGAGTTCCCTGCCCGGGGTCCTCCAGCCTGCAGCCTTTCCGGGTCCTGGTGGGAAGGAGAGGCCATCTGCAGAGTTCTTCCACCCCCCCCCCTCCAATCTAGTGCCTGTTCTATTCCTGAATGCAATGGGCTTGGCCCCTAGTAATTGTATAAATCTCTACCATGTCCACCTTTAGTTATCCCTTTGCTAAACAGAAAAGTCCTAGATTCTACTGTCTTTCCTCATTGGGAAGGTGCTCCAACCCCATCATCATCTTGGTCATCTTCCTCTGTATTTTCCCCCAGCTCTACAATGTCTTTTGTTTTTTAGTTACAGTGCCCAGAACTATGTTTTGAATTGCCTGAACAATTATATTTTGTAGCATATCTTTAACCTGAAGTGTAAATGTTTTCTTGATTTTTAAGCCATTGGCAAACAGGCGATTGCAGAGTAAATCAACACAGCATACAGCAGGCAGATCACAACTTTCAGCATCATGCAATGACGGAGATGTTAGGTCCTGTGAATGGAGTCTTGGTTTGAGCACTGGGGTGCTGCACATCCCCATTCTCATCTGCAGAATGGTGGAGGAGGTGAAAACAGAGAGTGGCTGATAAGATGCCAAATGGTTTGGGGGCAGTAAGCAATTTGGGCCCATATGAAACACACGAGTTGTAAGTCGTGAAGGATCATGGCTCAGTGTTAAAACACCTGCTTTGGATACTGAAAGGTTCAGGTTCAGTCCTTGGTATCTCTAGTTCAAAGGATCAGGTAGGGGTTGATGTGAAGATCCCTGCCAGTTAGAGTAAGCAATAGTTACTTTGATGAGGAAGAAGAGGAAGAGGAAGAGGAAGAGGAAGATTTGGTTGTTATATGCTGCTTTTCCCTACCCGAAGGAGGCTCAAAGCGGCTTACAGTCATCTTCCCATTCCTCTCCCCACAACAGACACCCTGTGAGGTGGGTGAGGCTGAGAGGGCCCTGATATTACTGCTCGGTCAGAACAGCTTTCTCGCTGTGGCTTGCCCAAGGTCACCCAGTTGGCTGCATGTGGGGGAGCAGGGAATCAAACCTGGCTCTCCAGATTAGAAGCCTGTGCTCCTAACTACTACACCAAGCTGGCTAGACCAAAGATATAACTCGATATAAGACACCTTCATGTGTCGAGGTGGAAATGCAGGTCAGTGGTAGAGCTGCCTGCTCTGTGTGCAGATCCTTGGTCCAGTCTCAAGCATGTCCAGTTCAAAGGATCAGGTAGGAGTTGATGAAAAAGGCCAGATGAGAGATCCCAGAGTTAGCCACGAGATCCCGGAGATAGACCAGTGGTCCGACTCAGTCCAAGGCAGCCCCATATGTTTATGCTTAGCACACCCTTGAAACCTTGAATTTACCATATGTGTAACTTCGACAGAAAGATTACAGAGGCCTGATAAGGAGACAGAGGGAGTTGTTACATAAATTTGCTGAAATGCTGCCATTTTAAAGTGAATAGTGATTCCCGTGGTCCTCTCTGCTGTCCAATTTATTCTTCAGCCTCAGCTATGCCTACGCTTGTTTTCACCACAGCAGCCTATAGACAAAAAACAACAACAACAAAAATCCATTAAAATACCAAACTCTGTCATGGGAGAAAGGGAACGGTTTATCTCCTGGGGGATCCGAAACAGAAGTAAGTGTTGTGAAGCACTCTAGATGACCAGTGTCTGTCAGAAATCCGCAGAGAGAGCACAAAGAAAGGAAGACTCAAAGGACAAGGGCTCACATCTGTTTTGTGCTTTGATAATGGGGAGCCAGCGTGGTGTGGTGGTTAGACTGCCGGACTACGATCAGGGAGACCCAGATGTTTGGACTCTGGTTTGAATCCCTACATTGCAGGGGATGTGAACTTAGGCAGATGGTGAGTGGGTGGGCAGGAAGGGATGTGCCAGTGTTTGTCTCTTGTGGCCCTTCCTTGCATGGCCGGGGAACTGCTAATCGCCACGGTGGAAGGGTAGGTGAATCTCCTCCAGGCCAGGCTGGGTTCTGGAGACTTTTGGTGGAGGGATCACTTGGGCATGGAATTGGGGTCCCTGTGGATGGGCAGGTAGCTGTGAGTTCCTGCAATGAGTAGGGTGTCGGACTAGATAGCCCTGGAGGTCCCTTCCAATGCTATGATTCTATGAAGCTTGCTGGGTCACCTTGGGCCAGTCACAGACTCTCAGCCAAACCTAGCTCATAGGGTGGTTGCAAGGATAAAATGGAGGAAAGGGGAATGATGTAACTGCTTTATGTCCTTGTTGAGGAGAAAGAAGAAGAGATGGTTTTTTTGTATTCTACTTCTTACTACCCGAAGGAGTCTCAAAACAGCCTAGAATCACCTCTTCCTCCTCTCTCCACAACTGACACCCTGTGGGGTAGGTGAGGCTGAGAGGGTTCAGAGAGAACAGTGACTGGTCCACCGTCACCCAGCTGGCTGCAGGTAGAGGAGCAGGGAATCAAACTGGGTTATCCAGATTAGAGGCTGCCGCTCTTAACCAATACACCAAGCTGGCTCTGAAGAAAGGTATATTGCTTAAGACAGGGGTAGTCAACCTGTGGTCCTCCAGATGTTCATGGTCTATAATTCCCATGAGCCCCTGCCAGCAAACACTGGAGGACCACAGGTTGACTACCCCTGGGTTAAGAGATATAAATCAAGTTTGTCTTTCTACTGTTCATCTTCCATCAGCTCCATAGCTTTATGCCAAAGCAAGGCCTACAACATCCATTATTTAAGAAGTGTCAGAACAAGAGCCTTCTGAAGGGACATCTTTCTCCAATGTAGAATCTAGACCAGGGATTCCCAACCAGAGTTCTGTGAGTCCCTGAGGGTCCACAGAATTTCTGAAGAGGGTCCGTGGGAGCAGTGGCATGGTGTGGGGGACATCTGGGCGGTCTTCTCAGCTCCCACTCTTCTTTCTGATCTGCATGAGGCAGATCTGCCAAAACAGTAGTCAAGGCAGGGAGAGGGAGCAAATGGAGGGCTAAGGGCATGGGTAATGCCACTTCCAGGGCATGGCAGAAGATGTGGCCAGCTGACATCACTTCCAGGGCTCCTCAATGTCTGAAAAATTATTTCAGGGATTCCCCCGTGGTCAAAAGGCTGATCTAGGCCATGAAAAGCTTATGGTTGAGGCCTACAATAACATCCACCAAGATGGCAGGCCTCACCCACGGGGAGGAGGAGGAGAATTAGGAAATCAACTCCTTGTAAAAGGGCTCCCCTTTCTGGATATTTTAACTGGAGGTACTTTGTGGAATTGTAAATGTTTAAAAGTATCAACCTTGTATATCAATTTTACTGCTGTTACCCAACCTGAGCGATTCGGAAGGGCGGGTTATAGAAATAAATATTTATTATTTATTATACATCAAATGAGAAGAAATTTGGTAAGTTAACGTGACCCCATGACCCCTTTGCTGATCATTTATGGCCTTTTTGACATAAGAGGGCCATGGGGTCAAATTAAGTTTTTTATATGGAAGGTACAATGAGCAAATGTTTTGATTTGTTTTTTTTTGGGGGGGGGGAGTCAGAGTTTCACCCAAGAGATCTCTTCAAACAACTCCCAGCTACCTCTGCTAAAGAACAGCGAGGGATTGAATTGTGCAGGGAGAAAAAAATCTCATTAAAATTTGCTTCTAAACTTGGAGATACGGTTGTGGGAATCGTCTCCCCTCCCCCCTTAATGACCTTCTCTGTTCGTTGAAACTCGTTTGAAGAGGTTCATAAGTGGCTGGTGAAAGTTCAGCTCTGCTTTGATGCACTCCACTGTGGCCTCATTAACAGCTATGAACTCACAGCTTGGTTCAGGCCCTTCACTTTCAGATCTCAAGTACATTTCATAGTCTGTTCGCTTACTGAACCTGTACTGTTTGCATGAGCTTTTCAGAATCTCTCCCGCCCCCCCAACAGTCCAGCTTAGCAAAAAAAACACATCTCCTCCCATTCTCACTCTAAATCTCAATAGAAGCTATTTGCTGCTTTCTAGACCGACAGCCAAAATCCAGGATCCTTTGTGCTATTTGGAGAAGGGTAATTCAAAGACGATCGACATGCCCTTTCCCTGAACTGCCGACTGGGGGAGGGGGGAAGACAACCTTGCAGAACTAACGTAGTTTGTTAAACTGGGGTAGCATAGAATCAAGTGGGTGGCCATGTTGGTACGAAGTAGCACAATGAAAACTGAATCCAATAGCATCTTTAAGACCAACAAATGTCCAACAGCATCTTTAAAGGTAAAGGTAAAGGTATCCCCTGTGCAAGCACCAAGTCATGTCTGGCCCTCTAGCGTTTTCATGGCAGACTCAATGCAGGGTGGTTTGCCAGTGCCTTCCCCAGTCATTACCATTTAGAAGAAGAAGAAGAAGAAGAGTTGGTTCTTATATGCCGCTTTTCCCTACCCGAAGGAGGCTCAAAGCAGCTTACAGTCGCCTTCCCATTCCTCTCCCCACAACAGACACCCTGTGGGGTGGGTGAGGCTGAGAGAGCCCTGATATCACTGCTCGGTCAGAACAGCTTTATCAGTGCCGTGGCGAGGCCAAGGCCACCCAGCTGGCTGCATGTGGGGGAGTGCAGAATCGAACCCGGCATGCCAGATTAGAAGTCCGCACTCCTAACCACTACACCAAACTGGCTGGGTACTCAATTTACCGACCTCGGAAGGATGGAAGGCTGAGTCAACCTTGAGCTAGCTGCTGGGATCGCTCTCCCAGCCTCATGGTCAGAACTTCAGACAGCATGTCGGCTGCCATACCACCCTGCGCCACAAGAGGCTCTAACAGAATCTTTAAGCCCAAGGAAGTGTTTCTGAGGAAGTGTTCGTGCACACAAAAGCTCACGCCTTGAATCAGTCTTTGTTGGTCTTAGAGGTGCCATTGGATCCAAATTTTGGGGTAGGGTAGCCTTTGTAAGCATGAGCAATGAACCCTAGGAGGGCCTAGTCCCAGCCAGACAGAAGAAAGAGAGGGAAATTGCCAGCATGGAAAGTGAGGGCATCAAGTGAGGACTGGCATACAGCAAGTACAAATAGACAAGACCGTAAGAATAGGAAGACCCAGGAGCAAAATTGGAGGCAAGGTACCCAAGTTGATCTGAGATGGGAGCAATTGGGTTCAGTTTCAGAGATTGCACTCATTCTACTTCACTGCTTCTATTGTTGCCCGAACAGTCTGGCATTGGTGATCTTCCTCTCCAACAGAAATCTTTTGCAACATGGGAAAGCTTTAGATGATCTGAAGAGGAACCAGAGTTATCATGATTACAAGTGAGGCCAGCTCTTCCATTGGCTTGACTTGATGGTTTGTTTGTTTGTTTGTTTGCAAATATCCATTCTAGAGCATTGTGCTGTGCAGCCAGATTGAATCATCTCAGTTACTGGAGAAAATTCCTGGGGGGCCATGGCTGAGTTATTGGAGTCATCCCTTGCCAATTGGAATCACTTCCAATTCATCCTTTCCACCTGTGCAATTGGGTGCAACCTTTTGACGATCAACAATGGATACAGTGCATTGCCGGAACAGATGAGGCTCCCTTGTACGGTCATGTCAGTGCTGTGCTTTCTAACCGGCATTGACTTTTCAAGGTTTCAGGCAAAGGTCTTTCCCATCACCTTGTTGTTAGTCGTGTCTGACCCACTGCGACCCCATGGACAATGGCCTTCCTGTCCTCTACCGTTCCCCAGAGTCCCATCACCTACTATCTCATTAATACAAAGTACATCCACTATAACTAAGTCTTGCCTACACCCATCTTATTATTTCAGTGTTTGTGTGTGTGCAATCAATGGCATCTATTCGTCAAGTACCCGTGGGAACTGATCTCAAGATTAAAGGTAAAGGTAAAGGTATCCCCTGTGCAAGCACCGGGTCATGTCTGACCCTTGGGGTGACGCCCTCTAGTGTTTTCTTGGCAGACTCAATATGGGGTGGTTTGCCAGTGCCTTCCCCAGTCATTACCGTTTACCCCCCAGCAAGCTGGGTACTCATTTTACCGACCTCGGAAGGATGGAAGGCTGAGTCAACCTTGAGCCGGTTGCTGGGATTGAACTCCCAACCTCATGGGTAGACAGCTTCAGACAGCATGTCACTGCCTTACCACTCTGCGCCACAAGAGGCTCTGATCTCAAGATTAGCTAGACATTAAAAAAAGATGCCTAAGTAGCACGAGTCAACTCAAAAGGATCCCAATTATTTCCCTTTGAATTGCACACCATTTGATCACGTGAGGTGGCAGCTGGCTGCATGTGGAGGGGGAGTGAGGAATCAAATCCGGCTTGCCAGATTAGAAGTCCGCACTCCTAACCACTACACCAAGCTGGCCCATCAAGGTCCACGCTGAGGAAACAAGAAGAGGGCAGAGGAAAGTGAATTCAGTTTTCCTGCTACTCTTTTGTCTTCTGCAAGGCTTCCTGTTGGTAATAGTTGAGAAAAGAGAAGGAACTATGTGATAAGGGAGAAGGCACTGGCTGAAGGGAACCCATTTGTCCTGGTAAGACCAGAAGAAGAGCCCTGCTGGATCCCACCAGTGGCCCATCTAGCTCTGTATCCTGTGCCATGCAGAAGAAGAAGAGTTTTCATACCCTGCTTTTCACTACCCAAGTCTCAATGCGGTTTCGAATCACCTTCCCTTCTCCCCACAACAGACACCCTGCAAGGTAGGTGAGGTTGAAAGAGCAATCTCAGAACTGCTCTGTGAGAACAGCTCTAACAGGACTGTGAGTAGCCTAGGGTCACCCAGTGGGCAGCATGTGGAGGAGCAGGGAATCAAACCTGGCTCACCAGGAGCAGGGAATCAAAGAGGCCACCACTCTTAACTAGCAGGGGCTCATGGGAATTGTAGTCCATGGACATCTGGAGGGCCGCAGTTTGACTACCCCTGCACTAGCCCAAGCTGGCTCTCAGTGACCAACCAGTTGCCCTGGAGAAAGCTTACCTGCCGAAGTGATTTATCCTAGTAGCATATGTAGCACATGCTAAGTTCCCCATGGTTCTAGTGGTTGTTTACTTTTTTATGCCCAGGAAGTTTAAGTTCAGAATAATATTTTTCAGCAAGGTGAAACTGGCTCGTGGTTACGACTGTCCATATTAAAAGCCCCATTAAAATCCCATTAAAACAGTTCCAGACATCCATCCCTGTACAATAAACAGACTCCTAAAAACTTTTTAAAACCATGACGGTCTGCAACCCACTGACCTCCCTTCCCCCCCCCCCCCGAAATCTAGTACCGGAGTGGGAGGAGGGAGCGTAGATAACATAGCGAATGCTTACTCTCTTAACCCTGGGGTGCCCCATCAGAACTGGTGGGCCTCAACCTGGTGGAAGAGCTCCATTTTGCAGGCCCTTTGGAAGGTCAAAAGCTCCTTAAACTGGGCCTGCCTACCTGGATCCTACCAAGGCCTACCAAGATCTGGATCCATATTATCCATTAGTAATGGGTTTAAACTACAAGTACAACGATATAGGCTAGATATCAAGTTTTCACAGTCAGAGTAGTTCAGCAATGGAATGGGCTGCCTAAGGAGGTGGTGAGCTCCCCCTCACTGGCAGTCTTCAAGCAAAGGTTGGATACACACTTTTCTTGGATGCTTTAGGATGCTTAGGGCTGATCCTTCGTAGAGCAGGGGGTTGGACTAGATGGCCTGTATGACCCCTTCCAACTCTATGATTCTATGGTTCCATGATTCTATCGTGAAGCATGAAGGACGGCAATTAGGATCTCAGCGAAGCAGCTTTGTTTCTTGACATTGGTTGCCGCCGTCCCTCCCAGATAAGGAAACGGGCCAGTTTCAATTAGTCCTGCAGGCTGTTCCTTTCCCAAGGCTGCTTAGCCCCTTGAACCACTGGTGGAAAACATACTCGAAGAGGTTATTTCTGACTCCAGCTAATTATCCACTCCTGAGCGGAACAGTTTTGGAAAGAACCACAACATCGCAAGTAAGGTACCTAAACAAGGAAAGAGAGGGAGGGGAGAGACGTTTTAAGAGCTTGCTTTGTCCGAAGGCCTCCTCGAATTCATCGGGCACTTTCTTGAAATGGAATCTTAAACTGTGCGACAACAACCCCCCCCCCCCCGAAACACAAAGTTTCCTGGGATTAGCTTTATAAAGCATTTGCATTTATTAGGAACAAAAAGCCCAAGAGGGGAGTTTTTGGCAACAGATTCCGACATATTTCTCTTTGTTCAACAGGTAAGGAAGTATTTGACCTCATGAAAGCCCGGTCTATTTCTGTCAACAAGACATTCTATTTTGGGCCACCTAAATAAGGCATTTTAATCAAAGCAAATCCTTTAAAACCTCTTTCGACCACTAAAACTTTCAAACATTTATTTGTAAGAGGGAAGGAATAAAAGAGAAAGATGTGGATTTAGCTTGCCGTGTCTTTTTCCAAAGGAGCAATTTCTCTTGGCATTTATAGGCGAAGGCTTAACTCTTTACAAATAACATAACAGCAATTTCTGTGTTACAAACATACACTGCAAATAAAGAATGACATTTTATTATTTTAGAATCTAGTTAATTCTCAACTTTTTTTTACCGTGGAGAAGACACCTGAAACATGCTTCAGGCTTTGAGAAACCCCAGAAGTGATGCAATCATGCAGCCTAGGGTTGCGAAGCACAGCTGCATGCATACCCACCCAGGATCCCTCCACCTCCCACCCCCTCCAGGCTCATCTTTGGCCATTTGGGGAGGGGTGGGTGGGTCGACATGACCATATATGGTCATATCACCTGATATATTTTTAATAATTACTTTGGCATAGTGGTTAAGAATGCAGACTTCTAATATGGCCAGCCGGGTTCGATTCTGCACTCCCCCACATGCAGCCAGCTGGGTGACCTTGGGCTCGCCACGGCGCTGATAAAGCTGTTCTGACCGAGCATTAGTATCAGGGCTCTCTCAGCCTCACCCACCTCACAGGGTGTCTGTTGTGGGGAGAGGAAAGGGAAGGCGACTGTAAGCCGCTTTGAGCCTCCTTCAGGTAGGGAAAAGCAGCATATAAGAACCAGCTCTTCTTCTTCTTCTCCTTCAGTAATATCAGGGCTCTCTCAGCCTCACCCACCTCACAGGGTGTCTGTTGTGGGGAGAGGAAAGGGAAGGCAACTGTAAGCTGCTTTGAGCCTCCTTTGCTGACACATTGCTGGCTACATCCTGATTGGCCCTATTCCAACTTGGACAGCCGGACACGTTCCACCCCCAAGGCTGTTTCACAAATATATAGAGGAACCATGGAAAAGGATGTTCATAAAACAGTCTTGGCTGCTGTCTATGCAGTTAGTCCACCCTTGGGTTCTTGCCTTTTGACTCATACCAAAGGCTCATGTTCCCAGCCATACCCAGGTGTTAAATACCTGCAGCAGGAGACAGAGAAAAACTCAACCTGGGGCTTATGAACTGGAAGCCATCTTCCCACAATCCACCTTCCTGTTGTGATTGTATATCCGCAGCCTGGTTGAACCCCATCAAATTTCATTAAACATCTTCTCTAATTGTTATAGCTCTGGCTGTAAGGAATGCGCCAGATCGCATAGATGTCATGATGATAAACATTTCAGGAGTAGATCTTGAAGACCATTTATGCACTGGAGGTCTCATGCCAGGCTGCAGGCTGGAGTTTTAGTTGTGGCAGGTTGTCCCACCTTTTCCTGTACCCACATGGGGGAGCATTTGGCCTGGTTCACCTCATCCGCCCCCGATTTGTACTCCTGCATGGGAGCCGGGGTAGTGAAGTTCCCAGTGCGTAATTGGTCATAGTCATGCCTTGATTCTGGCTAACCTCTGATCCTTTCCCATTTTCACGCAGATTGAGAAGCTGAAACTGACTCTGATGCAGCATTATCCAAGATCATTTTCCCACGTCATTTTATTTCTGTCTCTTCCTCTTCCCTCATCTGACAGAGGACGATCTTGGAGAGGTGGAAGTTAAATGCAATTGCAAAACAGCCCTCTTGAGAAAGTGTGACTTTGCATGTTGTCTTCGCCACACACATAGACGCAGATGGAAAAAACGAACGAGGGATGATAGATCAAGGGCCAGCCATGCTTTCGAACAGGAGAACCACCAGAAACCGCAATCAGGGGCAGCCAAAGTTTACAAAGTGCATCTGTGCATATAGGGAACAGAGAAGATTTAGTATGGGTTGTCAGTCTGTATAATGGATAGCTTTCCTGATAAATCTCAGCATTACTGTTAAAGCAAGACCACCAAATACCACAGTATACAAATACTCCATGTGCAACTACTGTGCACATGGTATATATCAGCTGTCTTTCTGTGTATAAATGCCATCACGTTGCAGCTGACTTATGGTTTCCCCGCAATGCTTTCTTGGCTCTCCAGAGGTCCATGGCTCTCCAGACTTGGCGCTCCAGAGGTCCATGGACTATAATTCCCATGAGCCCTTGCCAGCATATGCTAGCAGGGGTTTGTGGGAATTGTAATCCATGAACCTCCGGAGAGCCACGTTTTGGCCACCCCTGCCATAGGGTTTCCAGAGGTGAGGGATGATCCGAGGTGGTTTGCCTTTATACAACCTTATGAAAGTTATAATCCCCCCTGCCTGGATCTTTTAATTAAAAGATTACCCAATCATGCATGGAGCTGGGGGGATCCATCTCACCTGTAAAGATTCAAAAGGATTTGCAAAGAAGAAAATGACATTGCTTTACAGTGCAACCGTGAAGCTCTTCAGCAGCTGCTCAAATTTTACAAAGGGGAGGCAAGGTGAGGCTTGGCTTGTGAATGAAAATGATATGCTTGCCGGCTGAATGTGTTTCCTGCAAAATTTACAACCCTTCTCCTTCTAATGAAAGTGGGGTCACTTATGAGATGATCTCTGAGTAGGGTTGCCAGTCCCCCCAATGGAGGCATTGGTCTCCCACTGGCACCAAAGAGCTGGCTGGCAAAGTGGCATCGTGACCAAGAGGAAGTTCCGGGTCATGTATCTGGCATTGCATAGGAAGTGATGCCATTATGCCAGTGACATCTGAGTGTCTTGGCAGTAGCATATGCAAAAAGGATCTAGGAGTCTTAGTGGACCATACATTGAACATGAGTCTACAGTATGACTCAGTGGCTAAAAAGGCAAATGGGATTTGGGGCTGTATCAAATGGAGTATCATGTCCAAATTACGGGAGGTGATGGTACCGCTTTACTCTGCTCTGGTTTGGCCTCACTTGGAGTACTGTGTTCAATTTTGGGCATCCCAGTTGAAGAAGGATGTTGTCAAACTGGAACATGTCCAGAGGAGGGCAACAAAGATGGTGAGGGGTTTGGAGACCAAGACATATGAAGAAAGGTTAGGGGAGCTTGGTCTGTTTAGCCTAGAGAGGAGATGACTGAGAGGGGATCTGATAACCAGGTATTTAAAAGGATGCAATATGGAGGATGGAGCAGAATTGTTCTCTCTTGCCCCAGAGGGACAGACTCCCAGATGAATGGGATGAAATTAATTCAAAAGAAATTCCATCTAAACATCCGGAAGAAGTTCCTGACAGAGCAGTTTCTCAGTGGAACAGGCTTCCTCGGGAGGTGGCTGGTTCTCCATCTTTGGAAATTTTAAAACAGAGGCTGGATAGCCATCTGATGGAGAGGCTGATTCTGTGAAGGTTCAAGGGGGCGGCAGGTGACAGTGGATGAGCGATAAGGTTGTGAATGTCCTGCATAGTGCAGGGGGTTGGACTAGATGACCCTTGAGGTCCCTTCCAACTCTATGATTCTATGATTCTATGAGTGAAGTTCTGGTCTTTGGGGGAAAACTCTATAGTAAAAGCCATTTTTACTATAGAGTAGCAGAAGACACAGGCAAGAGGCCTTAGAACATCAATGTAGGGAAGATGAGCTGGGAGCCATGATCCACTCAGCATGTAATTCCTAAAAGGCCAAATGGTGGCAGTGGGAGGAGATGGAGACAACCACCCTTCTGATGTTTGGGAAAGCCAGGAGAGGGGCACTTTGCCATGTTGATAGTCGCTGGTGCACAGAATCGCTTCAGAGCACAAGATGGAACAAGACCCTTGGATTCATGAGTCTGGTCCACCACCGGTGTTTTGTAAAGTTGTACACACTTGGGCACTGTATGCAAAGTCATTTCAAAATCCCCACCTGAATGCCGTGTATTTGATGTATTGTTCTCTTCACTGATCTCCATCTCATTGGAATGAGCCCTAAGGCTTGCTGTAGTTCATTATATTGCATATTTCTCAAGCGGTGCCCTGAAGCCACATACTCCATTTCCTGTTATACAGCTGCAAGGGGACCAGTCATACAATTCCACTTCCTGTTACATTACCTGAACATGTTGCTGTTCTGTCAGGGGAAGCCATCTCAGACTTTTTCTCTGTCACTTTTGCTCGCCCTTGTCCTGCCTTGTTCTTTCTCTTTCTTATGAATGTATATGCTGTCAAGTGGCAACCAACCCCAGCACAGGGCTTTCAAGGCAAGTGATTATGCGGAGGTGGTTTACTATTGCCCTCCTCTACAGAATCTTTTTCGGTGGTCTCCCATCCAAGTACCAACCCAGTTTGGCTTCCGAGATTTGGCAAGATCGAGGTATGTCGTGTCATTTCACATCCCTTCTCCTTTTTACCTGACTGGGATTTTAACCTTGGCCTTTTTTCCGGCCTCTCGATTTTGCAACAGCGCTCTCTCTCTCTGGTTCTTCTGCTCTGACTCCCATTAAGCTTTCTGCTACCATTGAAGGCTGATCTTCCAAAGAAGAAAAATATTTGGTTCTTATATGCCGCTTTTCTCTACCAAAGGAGTCTACAAGCGGCTTACATTTGCCTTCCCTTTCCTCTCCCCACAATAGGTACCCTGTGAGGGAGGTGAGGCTGAGAGAGCCCAGATATTACTTCTCAATCAGAACAGCTTTATCAGTGCTGTGGTGAGCCCAAAGTCACCCAGCTGGCTGCATGTGGAGGAGGAGCAGGGAATCGAACCCAGCTCACCAGATTAGAAGTCTGCACTCCTAACCACTACACCAAGCTGGCTCTCTATAGCAGCCTGGCTATCAAGAGCCTGACACATCAAGATCTGCCTGGGAGACAGTTTTCTAATCAAGTTATGTAATCAACAGCAAAACTATAATGTCAGTGCCTCTCGTTTGAAAATAATCATCCTCTCAGAGAGAGAACGTGTTGTTGTTGCTGGAACCTACTCTTGCAGTAGGTAGCCAAGTAGGAGCAAGTGAAACTCTTGAGAAAGACCAAAACACTCTTAATGCAGATGGCTACCAACCGAAAACAAAGGTTAGGGGAAAACAGCATCTGAGGCCAAGGGCTGGAAAGCCCAGCGAGGCCTTTCTGATCGAGAGTCAGATGGCACTCGCCGTCACCTTCGGCAAGATGCAGCCCGTGTCTGCAGGACTCTCTTGCTCCTGGCAATGCCTCCTGCGTCTCGGGAACCTTGTGAAGGAAAGGCTGGATGCTTTCCTAATGCACATGCTGTAGTGTAGCCAGGACATCTGCTGGGCTCCGTGGGCTTTGGGTTATGAGACACTGAACAAGGCGCCATCGACAGAAGGCCCACAGCTGTCTTTAATCTGGGACTCTCACAAGCCCCAGGAGGCACTGGGCCTCCTCAGAATGGTCTCTTCCTGATTGACTGGCCATCTAATAATAATAATAATAATAATAATAATAATAATAATAATAATAAGAAGAAGAAGAAGAAGAAGAAGAAGAAGAAGAAGAAGAAGAAGAAGAAGAAGAAGAAGAAGAAGAAGAAGAAAAGTTGGTTCTTATATGCCGCTTTTTTCTGCCTGAAGGAGTCTCAAAGTGGCTTATAGTTGCCTTCCCTTTCCTCTCCCCAGAACAGGCTGAGAGAGCCCTGATATTACTGCTTGGTCATAGCAGTTTTATCAGTGCTGTAGCGAGCCCAAGGTCACCCAGCAGGCTACATGAAGAAGAAGAAGAAGTAGTAGTAGTAGTAGTAGTAGTAGTAGTAGTAGTAGTAGTAGTAGTAGTAGTAGTTCAGTCTGGAGAAGAGGAGGTTGAGAGGGGACATGATTGCTCTCTTTCAGTATGTGAAAAGTTGACACTCAAAGGAGGGCAGGCTCCTGTTGGCAGCAGAGGAGAGGACCCACAGTAATGGCTTTAAACTACACATAGAACAGTACCAGCTAGATATCAAGGGGAAATGTTTCACAGTCAGAGCAGTTCAGCAGTGGAATAGGCTGCCTAAGGAGGTAGAGAGCTCTCCCTCACTGGCGGTCTTCAAGCAGCGGCTGGGCAAATATGTATCCTGGATGCTTTAGGCCAGGAGTAGTCAAACTGCGGCCCTCCAGATGTCCATGGACTACAATTCCCAGAAGCCCCTGCCAGCATTCGCTGGCAGGGGCTTCTGGGAATTGTGGTCCATGGACATCTGGGGGGCTGCAGTTTGACTACCCCTGCTTTAGGCTGATCCTGCATTGAGCAGGGGGCTGGAGTAGGTGGCCTATGTGACCCCTTCCAACACTATGATGGATCCCAACAAAGTTGGCTATCTGTCTCTCAAAGGCAACTCATCATGATTCACTGTACGCTTAGAACCATTTGATAGTTCTTTACTCTGGAGCTTAGAAGAAATGGCTAGTGAGAAGCTGCCAACTTGAATACAGGTTGTTCAAGAATTTTGCATCCCACAAACACAGCTCTGGGAAAGTGAAATGCCCTAACATCCCACTGATATGAATGGGATGATTGTTGATTGTTGATTGTTCCTTCTATAGGGATTCATGCATACTTCAGATTTGTATGTTTTGGTCTTCCCAATAGATTCCTGTATTATTTTTGAGGTTCTGTCTTTTCATTGTCCTTACCTGAATGGCCCAGGCTGGACGCACCCCATCAGATCTTGGAGCCTATGCAGGATTGGCCCTGGATGATAGACCACCAAGGAACTTCAGGGTTGCTATGCCAATACGGACAATGACAACCCGCTGCTTGTCTCTTGCCTTGAAACTCTACAGCAGGGGTGGCCAAACTGGCTCTCCAGATGTCCATGGGCTACAATTCCCCTGAGCACTTGCTAGCAAGCACATGGTAAACTGTGGCTGTTCAGATGTCCATGGACTACAATTGCCATAAGGTGTCTGCAACGTCACCTTAGAGAACAATGTTAGCTGAGGAAGGCGGTAGACATTATGGAGACCTGGATCAGTATGAGGAGCTTTGCAAATCCATCACCCCATTCATGGTTTCCTGTGTAGGTTCACCCACATGACAAATATAGGAAGGAGCTAGAAGCCAAACACTTTCCTCCATCCCCCTTGTTTCCCCAAGTACATTGGACTCACACCATAATTGCATGTTTTTTTGAAACAGTACAAAAAATAAATAAAGCTAATTACGGGAACAGCAGGAGCATATGATTGCAATTAAAATTAGGGATCTTCATGAGACAATTATCCAATGAGAAAATTTTGCCCCCTGCTTTGTTCTTTTTCATAGTCCGTGTCCATGTATAACCTTCGCAAATTATTACCATGTAGGACAGTGATAGAGAGCCCGGTTCTTCTTCTGGGGAACTTACACAAGCCTGGACGCTTGTGTAATTAGGAGCTACTATAAATTCTAAGTGCTGTTGGTTTCTTTAAACCAGGGGTAGTCAAACTGCGGCCCTCCAGATGTCCATGGACTACAATTCCCATGAGCCCCTGCCAGAGAATGATGGCATGGGCTCATGGGAATTGTAGTCCATGGATATCCATGGATATCTGGAGCCCGCAGTTTGACTACCCCTGCTTTAGACCATATCACTATAGGTACAAAACTCATTTCTTCCTGATATGCACCCATTGTACAGCAAATTTAGGTAGCGCATTCATGGGTAGCAGAGCAACCCTGAGAGAGAGAGACAGAGAGACAGAGACAGAGAGAGGCCTTTTCTGCACACATTGGATAATGCACTTTCAAAGTGCTTTTGCAGCTGGATTTTCCTGTGCAGATCAGGAAAAGCTACTTCTAAAGTGCATTGAAAGTGCATTATCCAATGTGTGCAGAATGGACCAGAGAGAGAGGGAGATTGGTACAAAGTCACCCAACAAATTTCCATGGCCAAGTAGAGATTCAAACCTGGGTTTGGAGGAGAGAGCCAGGGGGAGGGACTTTGTTGGAACTGCAACAGTGGGAACCCACAGGCCTTTTTCACTAGTGTTGCAGATTGTTTGCAAGAGTGTAGCACTTTTCAGAGGGTGAATCCACTTTTCCTGATTTCCCTTTAAGCGCTACAATGAATCGCTTTTTGCGGGACTGTTTCAGGAGTGTGGCAGATTGTGTGTGACATCTTGCGGAACTGCAAATTAGTAGCGTTTACAACTTGCAAGCCTTCTGCTACATTAAAGTCATGCGGAATGGCCCAGCTCATCTCCAGCTCATCTCCAGGCAGGCAGGAGTAGAATTTTTTTTCTTTCATGTAGGACATTATGGACAATTTAAAGTACATTTTATTCCTGTACTCTTACAGAGGGATAATCTTCTTACAAAAATATCTTGCTGGACACTCAAATGCCACATCTGAAGTTGGGTGAGAACTGTTCTTGCTCTATGTGTTGAGATGGTCAACTCGAAGCTAGAATCAGTCCATAGAAAGCAGGGAAGAGGATGCTCCGGGGAAAAAAAAAGATCTTTGTGTTACAAAAATCCGGGTAAGCATGAGGTAAATTTCTCAGGTTATGAAGCCTGCGTCAGGGTTTGGTTGAGGACAACTTGTGCTGTCTTGGATGAGGCCCCAGGACACCACAGCTGCTGCAAAGAGAGAGAGGGGGGGAAAGTTTCTGGACTTGATTGCAGATTTTATCCTTTATTCCCTTGTCACTTTGCTGGGAGATGAAAACCTGTCACCCAGTTTGGATTTAACCCTCAGGATCACTTTTCAAGTTGTTTTTGAGACGTAGGCTTCACCATGTCCCTGGCCATGTTTTAAAATATGCAGTTAAAAATTTCAAGTGTGAATGTGACCATGTGTGAATGGGACAATGTGTTGGAATATGCATGATTTAACCGCATGAGAACAACATCCTATAGGGGGCATCGGAGGAGATGTGCATTTAGCATAATTAGATCAGGGACTTCCTGATATTTTTCGAATCGTCTTCTCCTTTGTCCTGACTGGCTCATTGGAGACTTTTTGCTTCTTTGAGAACACTTCCTCCCTGCTTGCTTCCAGAACAGACAGAATGAACAGAAAGACAACAGTCGGTCAGCCAGACGGTAGGACTCTTCTCTTTCTATACAAAGTTGTTTCTCTTCCAAGTGTACCTGAGGGACCGCCTTTCTGCCTACACCCCTCAAAGAGCTCTACGCTCTGCTACCTCCAACTGCCTAGTGATCCCTGGCCCCAAGGAAGCTCGCTTGACCTCAACCATGGCCAGAGCTTTCTCCATCCTGGCCCCCACCTGATGGAACAAGTTCCCAGAGGAGATGAGGGCCCTAACGGAACTAGAGCAATTCTGCAGGGCCGGAAAACGGGAGCTCCTCCGCCAGGCATTTGGTAGAGGATGACCAGAACCATGACCTCCCCACCATGTAAATCATCACCTGAACTAACCAACCATGGGGCTGTCAGTAGGCTGCAGTTGAAGTACTGTTCACTACTGTCCCATTGTTCTAGTATATTACTGTTTATTGATATCTACCGTCTACTATTGCTATTATTTATAGCCACTGTTTTTCTGTACTGTTTCTGTTCCGCACAGTTCTATGTAAATTGCCCTGAGCCTCAGGAGAGGGTGGTAGTTGGTAGGTAGTTAGAGAGGTAAGTTGGTAGCCAGGTAGATTGATTCATTGATTGATTATCAAGCAATTAATAAATAAAAACAGTTGGCAGTCTCTGACCCAAAGGAAGTACATCTGGCCTCAACTAGGGCCAGGGCTTTTTCTGTCCTGGCTCCCACTTGGTGGGATGAGCTCCTGGTGCAGATTTGAGGCCCTGTCAGTGCTGGTACCGTTCTGCAGGGCCTGCAAGATGGAGCTCTTCCGCCAGGCTTCAGATTGGGGCCAGTGAGACAAATAACTTCTAGCGGGCCCTCCCTATGAAAGGCCCCCTCAGATCGCAGTCAGGTTCCTGGAGAACTGCAGGCAGACTAAGCCGGAACAGTTGATGCAGGTATGATTTTAAACTGCTGACAAATTCATTTTTGACTTAGGTAAAGGTAAAGGTATCCCCTGTGCAAGCACCGAGTCATGTCTGGCCCTTGGGGTGACGCCCTCTAGCGTTTCCATGGCAGACTCAATACGGGGTGGTTTGCCAGTGCCTTCCCCAGTCATTATCGTTTACCCCCCAGCAAGCTGGGTACTCATTTTACCGACCTCGGAAGGATGGAAGGCTGAGTCAATCTTGGGCCGGCTGCTGGGATTGAACTCCCAGCCTCATGGGCAGAGCTTTCAGACGGCTGCCTTACCACTCTGCGCCACAAGAGGCTCTATTTTTTGTTACTTAGTTTTAATTAATTGTTTTAACTATGAATTGTTGTATGTGCGGAAGGATGTGCACCGCCCTGAGCCCTATCGCTGGGAGGGCAGTATAAAAATCAAATCAATCAATCAATAACACTATTTTTGTTCTTGTAAGCCACCTGATGCTTTGCTCCTCTTTGCTAATTTAAATTCTGCCAACACAATGTCTGTATGAGGGAGGCATGAGGGTTAGGGTCCCCTGCTGAACAAACCTGGGTTTGCCCCTGTGGAAGCTTTGAAGTGGGCCTGAGCCATGAGAAATGGCATTAAAAACACCAGAAGGGCCCTGCTGGATCTGACCAGTGATCCATCTAGTCCAGGATTCTGTCCCACGCAGAGGACAACCAGTTGCTCTGGAGCACCAGCAATGGGGCATAGAAGCTGAAGCCTCCTTCAATGTTGCCTCCTGACACTGAGATTCAGACATTCACTGCCTCTGAACATAGAGGTTCCCTTTAGTCACCACAGCTAGTAGCCGCTGATAAACATATCCTTCATGCATCTATCTCATTGCCTTTTGAAACCATCTGTGTACCTGTGGCCATGGGCTATTATGTGGATCGGTTTGCTCCCAGGTTATTTAAAGGCTTTCCTTCCTTTGAGTAGCCTTGTCCATGGGAACAATTCAGATCTGCCCAAAGATGGGCACAAACTGGCTCAGGAACTTAAGTGCGTGACAAATTTTGGCTAGTTTTTGAACACAGGTTCATAGCAGGTCACCTGGCATGAACATTTCATGAATTTTCGTGTTGTTTGTGGAGATTTCTACCGGTTTGTGAGTGGAGCCTTTCCCAGAGAGACTGTATCTGCTCAATCAAAATGTTTGTAGTCTTCTTCTGCCTATTGGGTGTGTTATTCCACTGACCCAAGTGCCATTAGACTAGAGGAAGAGAAATGTAGGATCCCACTCAATCATCCAATGCTTGTCCACTGATTCATATGGTTAATCTCTCCTACAAGTGCTTCCAGCCAAACTGAGGTGAAAACAAAACCCCGAAATATTTTCTTGAAAACCCTAAACTAATCCGTAATTTGGTGGTGGAAAGTGTTATCAAGTCATAGCTGATTTATGGTGACCCTGAAGGGCATAGCTGTGTACATTCCCAACCACCAGGGCCCCTCCCCTTCCTACCCTCTCCAAGCCCATAAGTGGCAATTTTGGGAAGGGGGGGCAGATTGACATGACCATGTATGGTCCCATCACCCAAAAATGTTTTATATTTATAGAATCATAGAATTATAGAGTTGGAAGGAACCTCCAGATTAATCTAGTCCAACTCCCTGCACAATGCAGGAACTCACAACTATCTGCCTACCCAATTTCATGCTCAAGTGATCTCCCACATCAAAAATCTCCAGAATCTATAAAATCAGGTGACTATCTACCCTCTGCTTTAAAATTTCCAAAGAAACAGAAGCCACCACCTCCAAAGGAAGCCTGTTCCACTGAGGAACCACTCTGTCAGGAACTTCTTCCGGATCTTTAGCCGAAAATTCTTCTGAATTAATGTCAACCCATTGGTTCTGGTCCGCCCCTTTGGGGCAACAGAAAACAACTCTGCTCCATCCTCTCTATGACAGCCCTTCAAATATCTGAAGATGATTATCATATCACCTCTTAGTTGTCTTCTCTCCAGGCTAAACAGACCGAGCTCTCTCAGCCTTTCCTCATACATCTTGGTCTCCGAAGCCCTCACCATCTTCATAGTCCTCCTCTGGACACGTTCCAGTTTCTCTACATCTTTCTTCAGTTGTGGTACCCAAAACTGAACACAGTACTCCAGGTAAAGGTAAAGGTATCCCCTGTGCAAGCACCGAGTCATGTCTGACCCTTGGGGTGACGCCCTCCAGCGTTTTCATGGCAGACTCAATACAGGGTGGTTTGCCAGTGCCTTCCCCAGTCATTACCACTTACCCCCCAGCAAGCTGGGTACTCATTTTACTGACCTCGGAAGGATGGAAGGCTGAGTCAATCTTGAGCCGGCTGCTGGGATCAAACTCCCAACCTCATGGGCAGACAGCTCCAGACAGCATATCGCTGCCTTACCACTCTGCGCCACAAGAGGCTCTTCCGCCACAAGAGGCTCATAACACAGTACTCCAAGGGAGGTCTAATTTTACATACATTTGTGTATTGTTGTTGTTGTTGTTGTTGTTGTTAACAACTCACAGACATTCAGGAAAGCCTTCCAGGGCCCTCAAGAAACCCCAAGGTTTTACAAAACCCTGGTTGAGAAAGCCTGCTGCAGGGTTTCCAAGGTAAGAGACATTCAGAGTCAGTTTGCCATTGCCTACCTCTGAATCATGACACCAGTATTCCTTGGAGGTCTCCTGTCCAAATATTAACCAGGTCTGACGCTGTTTACCTTCCAAGATCTAAGGTCAGTCTCACCTGGGCTATACAGGTCCAGGCAGTTCATACTTTACCTGTAGAGAGATTTTTTTAAAATGCTGTTTAGCTAATTAACCACTAGAGAGCAGCACTGCTTAGATCAGTATGGGACAGAATACCTCAAGGTGCCTTAACTATTACATCACTCTGTGTCATTGAATGAGTTGCACAATACATTCAACTTTCCTTTTCCAAGCCTCCGTCACTGCTCTTTGATGCCAGAACATTTCCCTGTCATGCAAGAAGCATGTAACTTATATGTTTGATTTTCCTCTGCGTTTGGGCGGGAGTGTAAGTGGAAAACTTGTAAAACAAACAAAACAACAGCAGTGAAGAAAAAAAACACACACACATTCTAAACAGAAGCAGTCAGGATTTCTAGCTGAGGGACAGACTTGCAGATCTTTAAAGGGACATTCGGTTATTGATGGTTCAGTTCTAAGCAGAGTTACTTCAACTGAGCTTACCAATTTCTATGAACTGGAGGGCCACTGGACCCACTTCCTGAAATGGCATTTATCTGCAGCAAACTATGAAGGAAAAAAACACTCAGCCAATATATTCTGCTTTATCCAAATGGATATGCCTTCACCTCTGGTTGTCAGTTTGGATGGGAAAAGACTGACCATTGATTGTCAGGGCCCTTCCTTCGAATCACATCAGTAGAGTAGGGAGGGGCTATGGCCCAGTGGAGGAGCATCTGCTTGGCATGCAGAAGGTCCCAGGTTCCAGCTTGGTGTAGTGTTTAGAAGTGCGGACTTCTAATCTGGAGAGCCGGGTTTGATTCCCCGGTCCGCCACATGCAGCCAGCTGGGTGACCTTGGGCTCTCCACAACACTGATAAAGCTGCCAATCTTGACTCTTCCCTTATTCAACATACCTGCCTGAAACAGCCATGTTTGCTGAGTTATCCTCCTGAGGCCCACTGCCACCGCCCAGACCCTTAGGCACGTTGACTCCCTGGACGGCTGCTGGCTTTGGGATGAGGCAGGGAAGTCTGGGGTCTGCGCTGCCACTGCCAAAAGCTTGCAGCCATGATCCTGGACCCCCATGTAACTTCCATTTTTTTTCAGGAGGCTGATATCTCAGTGCTCCCTGTTCCTGCCCACAATACTCCCACCAGGCAACCCTGACACAAATGGCTAAATATGCACCGTTCTTTAGACCCAGATATTGGACACCAGATCAAGAAGCCAGCCAGAATAGGCATCTATGCACCTATTTGAGGGATTTTCAGCCTCACTACTTAGCCTCCACAGCATTGTCCTGGAGAACTGAATGGGATGAGGCTTCTGTGGTCCAGAATGCCTGAATTCCCCATGGCAAAACTGAAAGACATTCTTAAATAACAAAAATAAAAACTTTATTCCAGGAATAAATAGGACAAGCATGTAGGCATCTGGGGGGGGGGGGGATAAAATACATGTGCAATCCAAACTATGAAGGCAAAAGGCTCAGTATGCTGGAAGATTCATATAATTAGAAGATATTTTTAGAGAGGTACCCCTCTGTTTCAGAGATATACTGTTACTGCAAAGAATGAATAACTGGAAGTGTAGAGTAACTGTTGTGGCTATGACTGTTGTGACTTATGCTTGAGATGCCAGCTTTTGCTTGGAAGATCCTGGCAAGATCTTTGGCGAAGGGCATGGGGGATTTTTTTTTTTTTTTTTGGCTGCAGTTCTGGTTGTATGAAAGTATTTTCGCCTGGAGCAATAGTAATGGAACTGAAAGGGAGCAGGGGGGGACCTCACAGGGGGGAAAAGGGGAGGGGAACCTCAACATTTCAACTTGAACACTCCAAAGAGACAGGGTCTGTGTGTGATTCAAGTGGGTAGGCATGCTGGACAGAAAGTAGCACGACAAAAATTGAGTCCAATAGCACCTTTAAGACCAACCAAGAATTATTCAAGGAGTGAGCTTTTGTGTGCAGGCACACTTCCTCAGATACAATGGAACATCTGTCTCTACACAAGCATGGAAACAACCTTGCAAGGATGGGGCAAGCAGCTAATCTCTTCATTATTTCTTTTCACAACTGGGGAAGTGTCTGCCTTTCATTACTAACATGGACAGTTTTATTTCTCCAGTGTTTTTGTGAACTACCACTGAACTCAAAAGGAATTATCAGCTTTTTTTAGCGAAGAATTATCATATGGCATCATATGGCATAATTCGGATACTATGAGACAGTTTATTAATTTGCCGCTAATTTACCTTTTCTATATATCTGCACTCTTGTGATTCTTGTTCCATTTTGTCTGAGGAAGTGTGCCTGTGCATGAAAGCTTGAATAAATCTTGGTTAGTCTTAAAGGGGCTATTGGACTCAATTCTTGTAGTGTGTGTGTGTGAGAGAGAGAGACACACACACACACAGAGAAGTGCTGTCAAATTGCAGCCAACTTCTGTCAACCCCAAAAAGGAGCTTTGAAGGCAAACGCGAAGCAAAGATGGGTTGGTCATTGTTCCCCTCTACAGTATTAATGGACACATGTGTTCAAGACACATGTCTATGAGCTTTGCGAGTGGTTTGGTAATGTAGCGAATGAATCGCTTGCCAATGTTTACAAGGTAATTGAACCCTTTAGAACTCAAGGCAGACAATTAGTTATAGAAAAATAATGGCAATCTTTATTAGAAAGAAAATAACAAAAAGAAATAGACAAAGATATATCTGGCACTCTGACAGGCAAGTGGATAGGCACCTGAAGAGTGGAGAGGCAGAGAGTGACATTACTAGCCAGCAATGTGAAGGGTGTTTTGAATGGGTCCAGAAGCACACTATGGGTCAGTATAGCCAGTGTTTTTATAAGTTTGGGGAGAGAAGGGGGTTGTGCTAAGCTTGTGATGGGGGCATGATGGGATTTTCCATGGGTAGGAAGTTGGGAAATGGCCTAGTCTGGTCCGGAAATGGGCATTAATGGGTCTACACAAAAGGAGCTAAATCAATGGCTCTAGCTATGGAGGTTGGGGGAGTGATTTCCCCCTGGCAGATTGGCTTAGAGTGAGTCAGAGGTGTGAGCCAAATAACTTGTTTAGAAGTCTCTATGCAAACATGGGTCTGCTGACCACATGACCAGCAATATAATAGGGAAGGGGGGGGGGAGGAAGGCAAGACATGACTCAGGCTACAACTGTCTGTGGCTTAGAACAAGCTGGGGAGAAAATGGAATCTCGACCTACTGGGTCTTGGCAGACTTTAACAGTGTCTGACTTTGGCATAAACCTAGATGATTGAGCAGTGCCACTGGTCCTTGAAAACAGTATGCCAGTCAACAGAGTAAGGTCCTGCCACACATAACAGAAGAGGCTTCCTTGGTGGTCTCCCTTCCAAGTACTGACCCTGCTTAGCATCCAAAAGCTGATTAGACTGGGCTATAACTATGCCGCCTTCCTTCCCCTAACAAGGAATACCCAAAGGGTTTCCCAGATGTCTGATGTCAAGCAATTTCATTAGAGGATGCCTGTACACAATCATGGTTTGAGCAGCCTGTGACCAGAAAGATTCCATAAAGCCATCCAGCCATGACAGAGGCCTGTGCCACAAGAGTTCATGTGCCACAATGTCCAGCATAAATTGTGGACATGATAATCAGATGGGCTATCTAAACAGGAAGATCGTCAAGATAAATCACTGTTCATGCTTCATCAGACTTTGCCTGTTGCTCATGTGTTTGGGCAACTCTAGCTTCTGGGTTTGTTGTTAATAGCAAAGTATGGTCAATATTATTACAAGTTTGTAATAATTATTACAATATTATTACTTCCTTGGAGAACCAACATTTTTCGTTCTTTCAAGCTGATCACAAACTGATGACTTCTTAGAGAACAAACTCTCAATTAAAAAGAATAAAATTTTTAACAAAGTAAAAATCCCAAAGAAATAAACTTGGCGTATATTGCGAAGACCTAGCATGCTGACCGAAAGTTCCAGTGAAGGGATGGGAACAATATTCATGCGCCCCTTTGGAAACTTTCAATTCTGTAGACTCACACAGAATTGCAAACAAACACAAATTTGGTAATGATCTGTTTCAAATTAATCTTTCAGCTGTGTCAATAATTCTTTCCTTGGATCCACATGAAAGCAGAATGCAGGCCAGATGTGTGAGGAGGACATTTGGTGTAATGAAGCAAGAAGTCCACACCAAGAAGTCCACTTCCCATCCTAATCATGTAAGTGGGTGGGGCTCCAGTGGCAGCCAGCACCATCCTGCCCTTTCCAGATGATGCAAGTCAACCTTGCCTGAAAGAGATATAGTACAGTCCTTTGTAGAATTACTCAAGGCATAGCTCATCGTAATTAGTGGAGAGTCAACGTGGTGTAGGTTAAAAGTGGTGGCCTCTAATCTGGTGAATCCGGTTTAATTCCCTGCTCTTCCACTTGCAGCCAGCTAGGTGACCTTGGGCTCTTCATAGCACTGACAGAGCTGATCTGACCAAGCTCTCCCAGCCTCATAGGGTGTCTGTTGTGGGGAGAGGAAGGGAAGCTGCTTTGAGACACCTTCAGGTACTGAAAAAAATGCCACCAAATAAAAAAAAATGCTACCAAAGATTTCACACACAGGGCCGAGTCTATATAATCCCATTATGAGGGAGTCTTTGTCTCATACAGAATTTTGGCCATGGGATTAAACTGGTTTCATGCACAGTTCTCCCTTAGCTTCCCTTGTTGAACATGGTATGCCCTCTATATATGCATTTAGAATTCTACAGTTTTGCATCCCAGTTTTGTGTTGTTTGAATCAAATTAATTGAGTGTCTGACCACAGTATGTACTGCACACAGTGGCAAGTGAGGTTGCTTGTGAGTGTTGGCAGAGTTTAAATATGCAAAGAGGAGTACCAGGCTGCTTAAAAGAATGGAAACAAACTTTGTATAGCAACAGGAGAAAAGAGAGACCTATTCTATTCATTCAGACTCTTCTGTTCTGTTCAGGAAGCAATCAGGGAGTGCAGGAAGTGCGTACTCCAAACGAACCAATCAGGACCTTGGAGGTAACCATTTGAACAATAAATACACACCCCCCCCTGCAGGATATTGTTCATATTCTGTTCAGTCATGCATACTGCATAGCTTGCTTATTCCAATACCTCTTCTCAAGATCTAGCATGCAGTCCTTAAGGTTCACCTTCTTCTGTAATATCTTTCTTAGAAAACCCATCTTCATCCTGCTGCTCTCTTACTTGGAGGCAGTTCTGTGAAGGTCCATGTTTCATTCTGAATCAGAATTCCAATTTCCGTTTCTGCAGTCTTCTTCCACTGATTTGCTTGGTTGCTGGGCATCTTCTCTGTGTCTTCCCAAATTGAAGATTTTGCCTCTTATTTGGTTAGGTAGGAGAATCTTCTCAGTAATACTCCCTTATTTGTTCTAGTTGATCTTCTGATCTCAGCTTCTGCATCCCCTTTTGGTTTTTATGGTTCTGCTGCTGCTTCATCTGCAAAGTTCATGGTGCTCAGTTGCCCTGCTTCTATCTGCTATATTCTGTTTTCTTCCAATGGTGTAGATTTTTTGATGTTAATTCTTTCTGTGTTTGTGGGGTTTTGTATTTCATTAATGTAGACTGCATCATAGATCTCTACCATCAATTCCTGTTTTCATTTACATCCTATGGCATATTTTTCCTTAGGGATGTAGGACTGAGCTGGCAGTGCCAGGAGAGGTGCTTGTAGAAATCTAAGTATTAATAAATAAATAGACTTTGACCCAGACTCCATAGTTCACACAGCATTCTTCTGGCACCTTTTATGTCCTGTAAGTAAGTACCAGTATTAACTGCTTCTTCCCAGTATTTTTCAGTTAGATGTGTTTCAAGGAGCATGCATCTGCAATTCTTGGTTAGAGAACAATTATTTCTTTCTGCTATGCCATATTGTTCTGGAGTATATTGAGCAGTGAGATGATGTTCTATTTCTTTTTCTGCTAAGTAGACTTTCATTTAATGGCTCACATATTCTCCACCATTGTCTGTGTGAATGGGCAATGATTTTCTCTGGAACATGTTGCTTACCATTGCAACATATACTTTGGTTTTCTCCAGTAGTTGGATTTTCTACTTGATTAAGTAGGTAATTGTATACCTTGGCTCAGTGGCAGAGCACATGATTTGCATTCCACTAGAATGTATAACATTCAGTCTCTGATGTTATTAATTACAAAGCTCTGGAAATGACCAGTATTAAGAAAGATCTGATCTCACCTGCCGATTGGATAATATTGGTAGCAGTTCTCAGATCTTTGCAGAGGTAGTCTGCCATTGCCTGTCTCTGTGTTGTGACCCTGGACTTCCTTGGTGGACTTCTACCACCAAGAGAGCCAGCTTGGTATAGTGGATAGGAGCACCAAAAGCTAATCTGGCAAGTTGGGTTGATTCCCCGCTCCTCCACATGCAGCCACCTGGGTGACCTTGGGCTGGCCACAGCACTGATAAAGCTGTTCTGACTGAGCAGTAATATCAGGGCTCTCTCAGCCTTAGAAGAAGAAGAAGAGTTGGTTCTTATATGCCGCTTTTCCCTACCCGAAGGAGGTTCAAAGCGGCTTACAATCGTCTTCCCATTCCTCTCCCCACAACAGGCACCCTGTGGGGTGGGTGAGACTGAGAGAGTGCTGATATCACTGCCCGGTCATAACAGTTTTATCAGTGCTGTGGCGAGCCCAAGGTCACCCAGCTGGTTGCATGTGGGGGAGCGCAGAATCGAACCTGGCATGCCAGATTAGAAGTCCGCACTCCTAACCACTACACCAAACTGGCCTTACCTACCTCACAGGGTGTCTGGTGTTGGGAAATGGAAGGGAAGGCAATTGGAAGATTCTTTGAGACTCCTTTTGGGTAGAGAAAAGCGGCATATAAGAAACCAGCTCTCCCTCCTCCTTCCACCGCAATATTAACCAGACTTCAGCTCTGAGATCTGACAGGATCCAGCTAACCATTCAGGTTAGACAGCAAAGAATTAGGCCAGCCTTTCTCAACCTTATTTACCTTTGAGAAACCCCTGAGACATTCTTCAGGGTTCAAGAAACCCCAGAAGTGGCACATTCATGCATAATATAGCTGGGAAGCAGAGCTATGTACATACACACCCTTCTGACCCCTCCAGACCCGTCATTGGCCAGTTTGGGAGGCGTGGGTGCATTGACATGACATGACTGTATATGGTTAGATCACCTAATAAATATATATTTAAAATAATTAACTCCCACCTATTTGTAAAACCCTTCCAGGGCTGTCAAGAAACCCCAGGGTTTCAGGAATCCCTTGTGTGTGTGTGCGTGTGTGTGGATATAGATATAGATATAGATAGCATCCTAAAAAGCAGAGACATCACCCTGCCAACAAAAGTGCGTTTAGTCAAGGCTATGGTCTTCCCAGTTGCAATGTATGGCTGCGAAAGTTGGACCATAAGGAAGGCCGAGCGTCAAAGAATTGAGGCTTTTGAACTCTGGTGCTGGAGAAGACTCTTGCGAGTCCCTTGGACTGCAAGGCGAACAAACCGGTCAGTCCTCGAGGAGATCAGCCCTGACTGCTCTTTAGAAGGCCAGATCCTGAAGATGAAACTCAAATATTTTGGCCACCTCATGAGAAGGAAGGACTCCCTGGAGAAGAGCCTAATGCTGGGAGAGATTGAGGGCAAAAGAAGAAGGGGACGACAGAGAATGAGGTGGCTGGATGGAGTCACTGAAGCAGTAGGTGCAAGCTTAAATGGACTCCGGGGAATGGTAGAGGACAGGAAGGCCTGGAGGATCATTGTCCATGGGGTCGCGATGGGTCGGACACGACTTCGCACATAACAACAACAAATAGATATAGATATAGATATAGATATAGATATAGATATAGATATAGATATAGATATAGATATAGATATAGATATAGATATAGATATAGATATAGATATAGATATAGATATATAATGAGAATAAATTAAAACTTACAAGAAAATAAAGCAAATAAATTCTAAAAACCATAAATGACATCAGTATTAGAATTTAAGTTTGGATAACCTAAAATACATTATAAACTTAGCAGGTAGCACAGTCCTCTAGCATGTTTCCACCAGTATCCTTCCAAAGACAATCCTTTCAATATCTCAATGGCAAGGCAAACCTCAATTCAGAAACATCTTACTTTTATAATAGGGGGAATTCAAATATTCAGCTTCTCCCTGTTTAGGGAGAAAATCAGCAACTTTATGAAATGTTATGTACGTTTCAGAGTAAACTGCCCTGAGCCATAAGAGCACACGACATATTAAATGAATGAATGAATGAATGAATGAATGAATGAATGAATGAATGAATGAATGAATGCCTCAAATCAAGCCCCAGGCATTTTTTATCTTGCTGCTGGCCAGACTGAATGAGGACTGGGCACCTACCTACCACTGGCTTGCCAATGAAAGATGCCCTGTAGAGCCTTAATGTGTGACTTAATGTGTGATAATGAGAGACTTAATGTGTGATAATGAGCAACTGAAGGATTTCATGATGGAGAGAAATATCATGACCTGGAAAATAGCATCTCCTGAAACTTCTATTAGCGGTATAGGACCACGTCTCTCCAGGCAGTTGGCAACCCTAAAGAATACAGAAGCAACTAACAGCTCGCGCTGTATGACCTTTTATTCCCTGCGTACAGGCTGACCTGAACCATTTCCCTAAGTTCCAAGTTTTTACACAGAAATAAAATAACCTCTTAAAGGGAGAGTCATAGAATCATAGAATAATAGAGTTGGAAGGGACCTTGTGGGTCATCTAGTCATCCAGAAATGAGTGTTCCAATTTCATGCATTCAGGGTGGCATGTAACACTTGTAAAAACCAACACAATGTCGGAGAGTGCCAAAAGAACAACAAAATAAGAAGAACGTCAGCATTAGCACAAAACATCAGGCAGAAATTTATATGTTCAACATCCAAAAGAAATGGTCATATATAGGCCTGCCTGGACTCCTACTAGAGTGGAATACCTCCCACCATGTGCCCCTGACTTCTGCTGTGACTCAGAAGGCAAGGAGCTTAGGGTTGATCCTGCATTGAGCAGGAGGTTGGACTAGATGGCCTGTATGGCCCCTTCCAACTCTATGATTCTATGATTCTATGATTCTATGAAATAATTTAGAAATAACCCCAATGAATGGAGAATGTGATGTCATTTCCAGGCCAATATCAGTGGAAACTCGATGGTAGAGCCACTGAGTTTGTGCTGAGCCCTAGAGTAGTGTGACTTCACTTTTGGATTTAGGTTGAAAATGATACCATGCTGAATATTCTCCTTATCTCACTGTTCTGTTGACTCAAAGGCCTTATGATATCATACCACTGATGTGACAGGGGCTCCCATGTCCCCATCTCCTGGACTCCTGCCAGTGGATCAAGAGTTTGAGGAGTGTGAGGAAATGGCCTCCATAGTGATTCTCTAGGAATTTCTCCTGATTTCTATCATCTATAATATATCATCAAGTTATGGAGAAATTCTCCTCAGACCCTAGCCTCTCAGCCTCTTGGTCCTTTTACTGAGGGGAAGTGTTGGGGTAGAACCAGGGCTGCCTCTCTCTTTGTGCCATCTGTTTGGCTTATTTTGCTTTTTGTGTGAGAGCAAGGGAGGAAAATAAAGTGAGGGCAAGGTGCTGTGGGAAGCAGCTGAGAAGGGGCCTTGGAAGGTGGTCTGTGATAGCCCTTGGGGGCCTTGAATCTATGCCCCAGTGCGGAAGTGCATCTAGGCTCAAATCCAACCCCGTGTGCATTCCCAACAAGATACGTTTTTGAGGTAAAAACTAGGTTTCATCACCGTGCCTTACATGTGGGGACACCCACCTACACACCCCATTGTGTTTACTTGCCGTGGAGGAAACAAATTCTGCCGTTAACCTCATGAATTACAGTGTTCTTCCTGAAAAACAGAATTGCATAATATGTTGTTATACTACTGCACGTAGTAAAAAAAAACTAACCCCCCCCCAAAAAAAACCCACTCTTGGACACAGAGCCAGAAAAAACAACACTTGAAAGGACAAACTGACTACAAGTTTGCTGCTTGGGATATAGAAAGGGATCTGGCAAGATCCTGCTGCTTTTTAGCCCATGTGGTTTTCATTTGATTTAGTTCAAATAAGGTTCTTGCAAGGGGAGGAGATTGAAAATGCAATAAATCTCTGTAGGAATCGGAGCTGTATGAGCCGGAGGAACTCACTGAGAGAGCCAGTTTGTTTTGTCCACTAAATGTGACAGGCTGGAGAGCCTACTGAGAACTTAATTAAAATCAATGTCAGGGACAAAAATGCGAGGTACTTTGAATATGCAGTTGGCATTTGAAGATGTGGAATGATTTCAACGTCTCCAAAGCCCTCTTGATATCCTCTCAGTCTATACAAGCCCACATTTGGAGACATTCTGTTAGTGTTCCTGAATCCTGATGCCTCTTCTCTTTCGTACAGTTTCCCAGATTTAACAGAATCACTGAAATAAAGAGCTTAGAGGACCTCTTTGGCCTTGAGGCCCGTTCTTCTCTTGGGAGCAGGAACTCTACCCTTTTCAGTGTGGTAGACATCTGCATTCACATCTATGGATAGTAAAAGAGAATAGAAGACCACATGCGATCGTGAACTCAATTTTCCTGTGTTAGAGGGAGGGGGACATCTTTTGCTCTAATGTTTTTGCTAACTTGCTACCAAATAGAGACACTTTGGGAATCTGAGTAGGATAGAATACGAACATGTCACAAATAATTAATCCTAAATAAAAACATGGACTGTTAAAATGGCTCTGTTTAGAGCAAGGTAGGCTAAGGCAGGGGTAGTCAACCTGTGGTCCTCCAGATGTCAATGGACTACAATTCCCATGAGCCCCTGCCAGCAAATGCTGGCAGGGGCTCATGGGAACTGTAGTCCATGGACATCTGGAGGACCACAGGTTGACTACCCCTGGGCTAAGGGATCCATATCACATTACATATCAGTGCTTCAGGGTTTTGTGGCTCCAACTAGGATCATCAACTCACCCACAAGTTGGTGGGAGCCCAGGAGGAGATGACACCACTCATCACAGGTGCTGAAGGGTCAGAGCTAGGCTGCTCCTGGGGAACTGGCAGAGTTGCTGGGGCTTGGTTCTGCTGCCTCCTAGTTACCAGTGTCTAGGGCAGCATCCCATCTGAAGATACATGGCTGGTCCATCCCCATGCTAAATATGTGATTCAGTCTACACTGGACAAAACAGTTGTAAGCAGAATGTTGCCATGGGCTTGATACTTCACCTTTCTATACCTATTCCCCACCTCAATACTAGCTACTCATTCTCATGAATACAAATAATTGCCCTGAGCAAGCAGGGAGGGCTGGATGAGATATGGAAAATTTGTCCAGGCCTCACATCCTTAGCCTTCCCTGCATATGTGAACAGTAGAGGGGAAAAGGGGCTTAAGTGAGGCTGCTGAAATTCTGCACACACAATGTGTGTCCATAATATGCCTGAATGTGCTCAAAAAGTATATTTGTGTGTGCATTTTTGCACACAAAACATCTGAAAAAGATATACAAGTAGCGGACAAATGGAGTGCTGGAGCCAGAATTAAATCATTTTATGCCTTATCTGTTCCACTTAATATTTCTGGTAAGGCCTTGGAAAAGGGGCATGTCTCATGTCTTAAGTGCCACTCAGCACTTAACACCCATTCAGGGCAGCTGTCCCGCCCCTGAGCACCTCCTCCTCCAACCAGCATGCCTGTCTGTCTAGCGGCCAGCCAACTGCCTTCCGTCCCCCACACCTGACCAGACCCTCCTCTTTCCACTTCCCTCTGAGGATCGGAGGCTGCAGATCCCTGCCATATGAGAGCTGCCCCTGCCAGTAAGTTCCCTAACAGCTGCCTGCAGCCTTTCCAGGTCCTGAGGGGAGGGGGAGGCCATCCGCAGCGCTCTTCCACTCCACCCCCATAATCTAGAATCTGTTGTATTCCTGAATTCAATGGGCTTGGCCCCTAGTTAGTAATATGTTTAGATATATGCTTCAGAGTCTCCCACTACAAGAACTTTAACTGGAACAATACAGGGAACATTTTCGTAATAATTGCACTTGTTGACCATTCTTGACATGATCATTCTTGACATGACATTGACATTCCAACTTGAGTGAAAGCAGCCAGACTTTTCTGTTACTTGTTTCTGAATCCCGGCCTCTACTGTCTATAATACATTTCCAATCATACAATCAGTCCCAAGTCTTTCTTAAGCAACAAAAAGGAGCCTGTGGCTGCACCCATGTGTGGTTCAGTATTGTGTCACTACAACACAATAGCTAATATTTGCAACTGGCTCTCCTTGGCGGCACCAAAGAATCCCGTTCTAAATGATTGTACGACAACACAATATTCAACAATGTGTGGATGCAGCTTTAGGTCTGTAGCTATGTAAAAACAGTCTGGAATCCACAAAGTCTAGTAGCATACACAGACAGATCACAGCTGGGGGCCCTGCGTCATCAAGAAATCACGAATCTTGGGTATTTGGGTATGATCCAGTTCAAAATGAAATTGCATCTTTCTTTCCTTTGCAACTCAATAGAAATTAATGGTGTCTGCTCCAGAGGGAATATGCCTAATTATATTAGTGAAAGCCCCATCATATGCAGTTAATCTCAAATGTTACTTCATATTTAACCATTATATTCTGGTCTAGATGCGTTTGCATTTTTATGGTTTGTCGACAAATAATTTCTTATTTTGTTCATATTTTTCATCTTGGAAAGGAAACCTAAATGAATAAGTATGAAATGACTTCTTGGTGGATAGAAGAAAGCCACTTCATGCACTAATAATCATGAAAGAAGATGTCTGATCCCAGTCTTGTCTTTCATTTAATTATAATTTTATATTGTAAACTTTAAATAAGCCTGTTAGGGGAAAGAGTTTAGTGTTTGACATTTTGCTTCTTCCCAAGATGAGACTGAATCAGGACAAAGATTTCCTGGAAATGTGGAAGTAATTTTTTAAAACTCTCTTTTGTAGAAAACTCATGATTTTTTTGAATGTCCAGAAATTAATTAAGTGTACGCTACTCCCCTATCCTTTCCTCTTCACCTCTTTAATAATTGGGGGAGGGATGGGATTTTTAGCCGTCATGTTAGTAGATTGATGTTTTAATGGAAATTTTAATGGGATTAGTTGTTGTGACCCGCCTTGAGCCTGTCGGGAGAGGCGGGAAATAAATACAACAACAACAACAACAACAACAACAATAATAATAATAATAATAATAATAGGCATATAAAATGGAACCTCAATTACCACTCTGAGACAAATTAATATTTTGTTCCATATTCAATTTTTTAATATAATGTAAATGGAAAATTTAGTAAATTCATTGATAATAATTCATAGAATTTTGAGGAATGTATAACATATGCATTAAAGGCTATAACAATACAATAGTCAACATGGATTTATCTCTGGAAGTGTATATGCACACAAAATCTCTGGCTGACCACAAAATGCTAGATCAGCCTTTCTCCACTTTTTACCATTGAGAATCCCCTGAAACATTCTTCAAGCTTCAAGAAACCACAGAATTGGCTCAACTGTCCAGAATATGGTTGGGAAGCATATCTGTGTGCACACACCCACTCCTTCCCACCCCTCCCAGACCCATCATTGGCCATTTGGGGGGTAGGGGGGTTAATTAAATGAATTAACTCCTACCTATTTGGGAAACCCTTTCTGGGCTGTCAAGAAACTCCAAGGTTTCACAAAACCATGGCTTAGAAAGCCTGTGCTAAATGGACCACTGGCTTGATTCAACAGGACTCTTCTTATGATCAGTCTGATCCCTGTTGCTTTTATGTAAAGCCTACTTAGGACTTGGTAGGAGCTAAGATTACTGCCTAAAAATAGAATACGTTGAGCAGCAAAACAAACCCCGACAAAACCTCATCCAGAATTTTCTTTTAAATCCCCAAGAGTATTGGCTGGACCCTCCGCGATGGCATCGTATGTAGTGTGGGTGGCAAAGCCGGATTGCCAGACCTCTTATACTTGACAGGAAATGCTTGTATTTCAAAATCTGCAGGCATTCCTAGAACACATCTGAAAACGACCCGGCTACAAGAAACGTTTGGAAAACATCTACTGCAGACTGGAGCATCGTTACAGTGTTGTTCTTGAAAGGGGGTCTGTAAAAGCCATGGAGGTGACAGCCGGCAAAGTTCAATCCCCTTTGCAGATGAGATGGGGAGCAACTAGCCTTGCCCAATTCCATTAGCCAGTTGTTGAGTCAAACCCACAACTCTTTGCAGAGAGCCTGCACAATTAATGACCAGGGTGGTAGCAGTAAGGAAGGAAGACTTATAGACAAAGGAGAGTGAGCTATAAGGGGAACAATAATTTCAGACATAATTTACTGGATATAATTATTATTATTATTATTTCTTCAATTTCATAGAATCATAGAATCATAGAGTTGGAAGTGGCCATACAGGACATCTAGTCCAACCCCCTGCTCAACGCAGGATCAGCCCAAAGCATCCTAAATTTATTACCCACCACTTCTGAGCCAGCTCATGGCGGGTTACAGATATCCAATAAAACCCCCAATAAAAAAGCCCATTAAAACGGACAGCAAATACAATAAAACCCAAGCAACATGGCAGTAAAAAGTCCAGAAAACTCCTCCATTCTTCCCCCCCCCCTTATCTCCATCTATGAAGGGATGGAAAGAGGGTCCGGTCGTAAGATTAATTGCTGGCTAACCAAGCAGCTGCCAGGTAACTTCCACCAATGTGCAAATCTATTAGAAAAGTTCTGGAACACTGTATAATAGATTCTCAGTAGAACATTTAGAAAAGAAATAAAGGCACACTGAGACTTAAAAAATTAAAAGTTGACTACAAGGCAAAGGGCTGTTTGGGGTGGAGGGATCAACTGCTGTACCATGGAGGGAGAGGGGAGGGAAGAATCAGTGCCGTATGTTGCAAAAAATATATATACTCTCTGCAAAACATGACCCGGTGCTTGCACAGGGGATACCTTTATCTTTACCTTACAAAAGGAACCATCATGTAAATGCGTCTATCTATGGAGGTGGGGGAAGCATTTTCCCCTGGTAGATTGGCCAAAAGTGAGTCATAAGTGTCAGACAAAGCAGATTGCCTAGGAACTCCTAGGCAAACAGAGATCTGCTGGTCACTTAATCAGCAATACAATATGTGTGTGTGTGGGGGGGGATATTAATGCGTGTCTCAGGCTGCAACTGTCATGTCGAACCTGTGGCTATGAAGAAGATGAAATCTGTACCAGCAGGGTCTTGGCAGACTTTTTAACAATGCTTGGCTTGGTCACAAGCCTAGACTATGAAGGGGTGCCACTGGGTGTTGGGGACAGTATGCCATACCATAAAGCAGGGTCCTGCCCTACGTAAGAGGTCTTAAGTGGGGAAAGAAAAACATAAAGATGCTTTGCTGTGCTAGGGATGCCAGGTGGGACCTGGGAATCCCATGACTTTACAGGCAGGTGATGGAGATCAGTTCTCCTGGGGAAAATGGCTGCTTTGGAAGGTGGACTCCATAGCCTTATGCTCCATGGTGGTCACTTCCTGCCCCAAATCCCACCCACTGCTGGCTTCACTCCCAAAATCTACAGGAATTTCCCAACTCAGAGCTGGCAACCTTATTGCTGTCTGTTTCCCCAGGGTCTCGGATGGAGAAAGATCTTTCCCAACCCAACCCGTGTCAGCTTCTGCCTTCAGTCCCAGCCTTCAGTCCACCCCTGAGCCACAGCACAGCTTAAACCTTATTCCACGTCTACATGATTTGTGAGCCACCAAATGCAGCCATGATCAATGTCCTGTGATAACAGTCCCCAGTCCCCTATTTGTCCAGCGTCCAGCAGGTCACTCACTGCTCAACTCTTGGTAAACTGCTACATATGCCCAATGATCTTAAGGGGGTGCTCATCTACCATATTGTTTCTTTTGTGACAAGTCTTGGGAGGGCACCGGACAAATGGGAGAAGAGAGCAAACAATGACAATTAGGAACAGATTGGCCAGACTTACGATGACACAATGAATGGAAACCATGTATTAAAGAGAACAAACTTTAGAAGCTTTGGGGGAAAAAATGATCCTGGATGGAGAATAAAGGAATAGCTATCATGGGCGGCGGCAGACATAGCCTCCACACACGTCACAAGATTCTGCCCTGGTGTCCTGCAGTGCTAATTTCTTTTGTATTTAGGGCAAAGGTACGTGGCCTTGAAATGTCATGCTAAGTCATGTGCTATGGCATTCACCACAGATGATGTTCAGCGCTGGGCATTTGGGAATGTTTATCGTAGGAAATGGTTGGCTTGGGTCTGTCAAAGATGGATCTGGCTGGCAGAATCATAGAATCATAGTTGGAAGGGACCTCCTAGGTTATCTAGCCCAGTGGTCCCCAACCTTTTTATCACCGGGGACCACTCAATGCCGGGGACCACTCAACGCCTTTTACTGAGGCCCGGTGGGGGGGGGGTAGTTTACTCCTCTACTCTCAACCACTGCCCTAGCGCTCTCTGATCACTATGGTAATGTTTAAACATCCCTTCAAAATAAGATACAGACACGCCACAACAATGAAGTGTGTTGTAAAGCAGTGGTCCCCAACCTGCGGGCCGCGGCCCGGTGCCGGGCCGCGAAGGCCATGGCGCCGGGCCGCGGCTCCCTCTCCCCGCCCCCCCCCCCGCAGTAAAAAACTTCCCAGGCCGCAAGCTTGCGGCCCGGGAAGCTTCTTACTGCGGGAGGGCGGGGAGAGGGAATCGGGGCCGGACCGCGCCCGTGTGGGCGCGGCTCGCGGGGCGCGGCCCGATGTGCGGGCGCGGCTCGATGTGCGGGCGTGGCTCGCGGGCGTGGCCCGATGTGTGGGTGTGGCCCGCGCGGGCCGCGGGCCGCGCCCCAATGCCCTGCCGGTCCCCAACCTCAGAAAGGTTGGGGACCACTGTTGTAAAGGGCCGGGGGGGTGAAGTAAAGAGCCGGGGGGGGGGAGAAGGCGTCCTTCGGGGCCCACCTCCAATTAGTCGAAGGACCACATGTGGTCCGCGGCCCACAGGTTGGGGATCGCTAATCTAGCCCACTCACATCCCTATTGCTCATCCACTGAGAGAGCCCTGATATTCCTGCTCGGTCAGAACAGTTTTATCAGTGCCGTGGGGAGCCCAAGGTCACCCAGCTGGCTACATGTGGAGGAGTGCAGAATTGAACCCAGCGTGCCAGATTAGAAGTCCACACTCCTAACCACTACACCAAACTGGCTCTCCTGTCTTAAATACTGCCTGCATTTTAAGTTGTCAGGTCTGGGAAATTCCTGGAGATTTAGAAGCAGGGCCTTGGGAGAGGGGAGTTTGAGAAGGAAGTTCAGCAGGATATAATGCCATAGGCAAGGGTGGCCAGACTCTCCATATGTCAATGGACTACAATTCCCATCAGACCCTGCTAGCAAATTGGAAATGGCACAAGGTGACAGGGGCCCATGGGAATTGTGGTCCATGGACATCTGGCAAGCCACAGTTAGGCCACCCTGAGCTTGTTCTCCCTAGCAGCCATTTTCTCCAGGGGAACTGATCTCTGTAGTCTGGAGATCAGTTGTAATTCAAGGGAAATCCAGGCCCCCCAGCAACAACTTGTGACAGTGGTGCATTCTGGACCATTTTCTCATCTTTTCATGTATTCCATTATTCACTATCTCTCTTCCCTCCCTTCTTGAGTTGCATATTCAGGTAACGTCTTCGTGTTCTCAGGAGAGTTATCTTAGTATATCAACAAAACTGAATCAAATGGGACCTTTAAGACCAAAGTCCAACAAAGATTTATTGAATGTGTGATCTTTCATGTGCAAGTACACTTCCTCAGGCACACAAAAGCTCACGCCTTGATTAAATCTTGGTTGGTTTGCACACCAACGCAACTATCCACTTGAATCTTAGTCTATCAAAGAGAAGGAGCAAAGTCAGAGTCTGAAGTTCAGTGAAACCTAATTCGTCCTGATATCTACTGAGCTTATAAGCTATCTTCTGTCTAGCACAGCCTATCTCAAGTTTTTACAATTGAAAAACCCCTGAAATATTCTTCAGGCTTTGAGAAAGCCCAGAAGTGACACAATCATACTGAATATGGTTGGGAAGCAGAGCTGTGGATATACCCACCTATGGCCCCTCCCCTTCCCACGCCACCCAGGCCAATCATTGGCCATTGGGGGGGGGAGAGTTGACATGACCATATATGGTCATATCACCCAATAAATGTTTAACAAATCTTAAAAATTTGTCAAAAAATTAACTCCCACCCATTCATATGGCCCAATAAATGCGTATTTAAAAATATATTAAAAAGTAATTAACTCTCAGCCATTCAGGAAACCCTTCCAGAGGTGTCAAGAAAGCCAAGGTTTCACAATAGTTGAGAAAGCCTGGTCTATCACCAGGTTCAATAGACATTGTCTATTATTTTATCATTCCACACTTCCTTCAAAGGATGGTGGTGAGGTATATACAGTTTTTACCTCCTCTATGGCATTTTCACAAAATCTCTATCAAGTATAATTCACTTAGCATAGTGGATGTTCCACAATTCCCCAGTCTCAATCCAAACCATTGATAATTTTATCACATTTGTTCTTAATAGGCCAGCAGCCACCTTGTCAAGCAAGCTGCCACAACTGTGTAGACCAGGGGTAGTCAAACTGCGGCCCTCCAGATGTCCATGGACTACAATTCCCAGGAGCCCCCTGCCAGCATTCGCTGCCCCCTGCCAGCGAATGCTGGCAGGGGGCTCCTGGGAATTGTAGTCCATGGACATCTGGAGGGCTGCAGTTTGACTACCCCTGGTGTAGACCTAACTGCGCTGTGCATCTTCTTTACATACAGATGGTCCCAAGTTCAATTCTCAGCATCTCCAGTTAAATGGATCAGGTCATACGAAATGCGAAAAGCCCTAAAGAGCAGCTGCCAGCCTGAGCAGACAATACTGACTGTGGTAGACCAAGGATCAAACTCAGTAGAAGGCAGCTTCCTCTGTTCATTGAACCAGGCTGTTGGGTAAGATTATCCATGTCCTTGCTTGAAGAAGGAGATTGGCAACTACTTAGCAAAGGACCAACCGCTGGGGCCTTTCCAACTATGCCTGTGCCTACGTGTAGAGAAAAAATATCTCATGCATTATGTACCCTGCACACGTGCTGTGCTGCAAATGATTATCATTGGATGTAATTGCACCTGCTGATAATGCATAATAAGGCATGAAATGAAGGATTATGTCTAACAGATGAAGGGGGGCTTCCTAGGTGGTATATCCTCTCTTGCCAACATGTACCCTTTAAGATGTACAAATACGACAGTCCCGTGGGTTGCTAGCCCTCCTTTTCATTGGCACACTCTTGGACTGAATGTATGTGCTGGACATGTCATACCATGAGCAAGCCCCAGGAATCAAACATGGTGGGAGGCCAACTACCATCTTGTGATCCCAGCAAACGCTTCCAAGGAAGCCATTTGGGGAATGTCAATAGAGCGAGAGCCATTCAGCCAAGCCAGACTAGAGGACAAAGATGACTATTCCTATGTAGTCTTTTCTATGATACGCGGTTAATACAATAATGTTAAGTGCCCGTGACGGTCTGGAATCTTTTCATTGTCCCCAAAACTCCCTGCCGAATATGTAACTCAGCTTCGTGTCTCCAGTTTTGTAATCCCGAAATATAACACAATCAAAAATTTCCTGTTTCCTTTCCCCAGTGCAATTTAGTCTGTTCCAGTTTTCTCCTGATACATTGCCCAACTCTCAAGCATTCTTTTATCCTCTGCTGTAATATTTTGTTTCCTGAAAGGAACCCATTTGATGGCACAGGCCAAAAACAGTATAACTAGTTTGGCTTTGGAGCCAGGAACTGGAGTCTGATCATGGCTACTAACTGAATGGCTTCCATCACACACTGGATACTTCCTTCTTCCATCTGATTTCTTCACAGACCAGGGCAGGTAATCTTTGCTCCCCATCTGATTCATCCCTTTTTCCACACCACATTTGCCCCCTACAGAGCACTGGCACTTCTCTCCTCTCTGATCTTTAGGCCCTCACTTCTGGCTACCTCTGTCTCAATGGATTTCCCTTCTCTTCTATCCTTTTGTCCATTTTTCCAATGTGCTCAAAAAGTAACTCCTGCTCCAAATTGGAATAGCTCTGCTGAGTGTTATTGCTATACTGATTAGAACAGCCCTTTTCAACCTTTTGGCGTAATCCCTAAATTGTTCTTTAGGCTTCAGGTAACCCCAGAAGTGATGCCAGCTTGCCAAACCTCCATGCCAGGGCTCTGGTAATCACATATTTACAATGTGCATGGCATCAGTAATATTTTAGGGATCTCTCTCTCTCTCTCTCTCTCTCTCTCTCTCTAGCTATCTATCTAGCTATTTATCTATCCCCTCCCTCTCACAACTGGAGCAACCATTCTGGGGCTCTGGAGTAACCCTGGAGTTACTAGTAAACTTGGTTGGGAAAGACTGGGTTTGGGAAATGTCTATGGATTGATTTAGTAACACTCTGTAAATGCTATATTACTTATAAACCAGGAAGGATTCTTCACACATTGGATAATGCCCTTTCAGTAAGCCTTTGCAGCTGGATTTCTGTGTCCAAAAAAAAAATAAAATCTACTTCTAAAGTACACTGAAAGTGTATTATTATTATTATTATTATTATTATTATTATTATTATTATTATTACTCACCACTCCTAAGTGGCTCATGGCGGGTTACGATAGTCTGGATAAAAATCCCCAATAAAACTCCCCTTAAAACCCCAGACATAAAACAGAAATATGCTAAAATATGCTTCTCAAAGCCACCTATTTAGGCAAAAGATTCTGGTTTTCTATATGCTGTACAAACATGCAAGTTAATTCTCCATGTTCATCTGAATGTATCTTACCATGTTTGTGGGAATGTTTTTTGCGACCCACCATATTAAGTCTATATGAAAGATCAGATGAATGCAAGGATGGGGTGGTGAATTTGACTCATCGCATCCCCAGGGTAAAGGTAAAGGTATCCCCTGTGCAAGCACCGAGTCATGTCTGACCCTTGGGGTGACGCCCTCCAGCATTTTCATGGCAGACTTCATACGGGGTGGTTTGCCAGTGCCTTCCCCAATAATTACCATTTACCCCCCAGAAGCAAGCTGGGTACTCATTTTACCGACCTCGGAAGGATGGAAGGCTGAGTCAACCTTGAGCCGGCTGCTGGGATCGAACTCCCAGCCTCATGGGCAAAGCTTTCAGACGGCTGCCTTACCACTCTGCGCCACAAGAGGCTCATCGCATCCATAGGCTTTGTTAACTGGAATTACTATAATTAACTAAACTGACTGTAAATCGAGAGTATATCTAACACATTTCTGAAGTACACCTGGGAATATAACTGGTACACACTGGCCTTAGCTACAAAACACACTAGTTTCCTGTTAGCCGCTTTAGTGTTGAGCCTACAGCCTGCAGGAGCTGACATTTTGGTTCCAACTACTTGGTGTGTGTACATGATGTCTGAACAGAGTAAATTGGGTATAGGTTGAACATTTTGTTATCCAAATGTTAACTATTCACTTTTGTTGCTTCATTTCTTTCCATTTCCCTGCTCTGAGCTTTGGGATTCTAAACACTAAGAAAAGTTTTAAAGAACTTTTAAATACCAACAAATGAACTGTTGAGTCTACAGGACAGGATTAACCATAAGCTATATTTAGTTTATTATACAGGTCTATTGATTAATCCCCAGCACCTCTGCCAAATTTGCATTAAATCAACCAGCAACGTAAACTGCAATTTTACACTTTTATATAAAAGTGGCCACCTCATGAGAAGGAAGGACTCCCTGGGGAAGAGCCTAATGCTGGGAGCGATTGAGGGCAAAAGAAGAAGGGGACGACAGAGAATGAGGTGGCTGGATGGAGTCACTGAAGCAGTGGGTGCAAACTTAAATGGACTCCGGGGAATGGTAGAGGACAGGAAGGCCTGGAGGATCATTGTCCATGGGGTCGCGATGGGTCAGACACGACTTCGCAACTAACAACAACAACATAAAAAAGAACCTCCCGGTTGTCTTCCATACACAAGGCCCTCTCAATTGTGTGCTTCTAAAAGACTAATTTCCCAGCAGATCTTGATATAAAAGGGTCATTACATCTTTTTCCAAGGCTCCATTATTAACACTGAAAATTCCGATATCTCAGATTCAGCACCAAACTAGTCACTTAACATCGTTCGACCAGTATCAGATTGTGTGTCCTGCTAGAAGCAGCATGATTTTTGGTATAATCTCAGAAATCCAACATGAATTCCCAACCAGGGATCCAGGGTATCCTGAGGTTACCCAAGAGCTCCCCATGGGTTCCACAGAGAAACCACCTTTGTTGTTGTTGTTGTTAGGTGTGAAGTCGTGTCCGACCCATCGTGACCCCATGGACAATGATCCTCCAGGCCTTCCTGTCCTCTACCATTCCCCGGAGTCCATTTAAGTTTGCACCGACTGCTTCAGTGACTCCATCCAGCCACCTCATTCTCTGTCCTCCCCTTCTTCTTTTGCCCTCGATCGCTCCCAGCAGAGTCCTTCCTTCTCATGAGGTGGCCGAAGTATTTGAGTTTCATCTTCAGGATCTGGCCTTCTAAAGAAACCACCTTACAAGCTCCATTTCTGTCTGGACAGGAGCGAGGGAGTTCTGTAGCTGCCTCCATTAACATGCGCATTTCAAAATAAGTAATTAAAAATTGAAACATCAATGTCAGTGTTTGACTTTAGTTTCCCTAAATCAGGGGTAGTCAAACTGCGGCCCTCCAGATGTCCATTCGCTGGCAGGGGCTTCTGGGAATTGTAGTCCATGGACATCTGGAGGGCCGCAGTTTGACTACCCCTGCCCTAAATCATGACCTGGTAATGTATTACCTGTCCTTGGATGAAGGCATCCCTAAATCAGCCTCAAAGCTCATGGGCCAGTTCATCCATGGATTGATGCCTGTATTGAAATCCCAAAGGAGGGAGGCTGGGGCTCCGTGGAAGAGCCTCTCCTTTGCATGCAGGTTCAGTCCCTGATTCCGGTTCAGATACCTTTCTTGGCATAGGATTTGATATGCATATAGCAACAAGTAATAGAATTCCAGGCAAAGATGTATGTATAACAATAAAAAATGCCTTATATCGTGCAGCCACTCAGCATCAGAGGTAACTTGGTCCTTAAGATAATGGACAGAATTTTGGCAATGTCCACTATCCGTGAAGGCTCCTTCCCACTCAACATAATCTTCACCTGATGTTTCTCATCAGCACACCTGTCCTTCAGTATTCCCATAAAGTCCCTCAGATAATGATGATACATCTGAAATTTGGGGCAGTTGAATAATAGGTGTGGCACCTTCTCTAATTTTGGGGGATTTGAAGAAAACAACCTCCCGGTAGACCAGCAACAAGGCAGAGAGGCTGAGGCCTTCCCATGATAAGAATCTCAGAAAAGCCCTGCTGGGTCAAACCAGGGAAGGTCCATCCAGTCCAGCCTCCCATCTCACACAGAGGCCAACCAGTTCCTAAGGAGAAAAGCCCCTTTTAGAGCGTAATTATCTAATACTTGTAGGTATAGGGGCATTGATCTGTAGGACCAAAGGATGTCCCAATGGGATGAACAGATTCTATTAAGTTGAAGAGCCTATTATTTGAAAATCATGGTCTTCTAATTTTTTGTTATCAACTTTATGACCGTATACTCATCATAAATGACTAGAGTTGGTAAATCTAATCCTAAACAGTGAAGTTTATGAAAACTTATTTCATTAAAGCCCTTGATAAAGTAGGCATCTCCTAACAAATTAGAAAGCAAAGACAAAGGAAGAGAATGGAAGTAGATTTTTAAACAATATTTGAATGTACATAGCCAACCATGAGGTTGGGAGTTCAATCCCAGCAGCCGGCTCAAGGTTGACTCAGCCTTCCATCCTTCCGAGGTTGGTAAAATGAGTACCCAGCTTGTTGGGGGGTAAACGGTAATGACTGGGGAAGGCACTGGCAAACCACCCCGTATTGAGTCTGCCAAGAAAACGCTAGAGGGCGTCACCCCAAGGGTCAGACATGACCCGGTGCTTGCACAGGGGATACCTTTACCTTTTTACCTTTAGCCAAGCTTTGGTTTCTAGAGTCTGTTCAGCCCCTGGCATTTCCAGTTAAAAGGACCAGCCAGTACCCTGGAGAGTAGCTGCTGGTCCAATTAGATGAATCCTGACCTTGACGGACCGAGGGTCCAAGTTGGTATAAGGCATATTTGACCATAATGTCCGCCTGGAACTAAAACATTTGACTCTCCTCAGCCTTCATGCAGCCTCAACGCATCCTGTCAGGGATACAGCCTGCTTTGGGAGAGACTTGACTGAGAAGACTGACACCAGGGAAGAATCTGCGGTGTAAATGATTCCAGAGATGGAATGGAGATTTGGGGCTCCTTCTCTCTGTGGTGAGTCACTGTCAACTTTGGACAGTTCCATCTGTCGTGCGTGTTCTTTTTCAGCAGCATCCCATCCGCAGATACAGTTAATCTATAGCTGGCGTAAGACGGCTTGGCGTCCTCCCATCTGACAGCCCCAGCGTAGCTGTTAAAAACGAATGTCAGCGGATGAGGCACGTTTGCCATCGGGGGACATGTTCTGGTGCTAAGTGACTTCTGGCGAGGTGAGCAGCCTGCTTCTGCAGCTCTTCCAAGCCGGCTGTCTTTTGTTTGCTGCATGCCAGATGTCAGAGTCGATGGAGGTTGTCCTGAAAAGATGTGCAGCCGAACTGGGACAGAGCAGATGACTGGCCAAAAAAACCCACAACAAAACAACAACAAAAACACTGAGGGATTTCTTTACGTCCACATTTTGCGTCATGTTACAAGTTGTAAAATATATTCTGCTGTCAAAAAGATGACAGGTCTTCTGCGCGACAGCTCCTGTTGCTGTTTGAATACGAAGCGGGCTAAGGATGGGGGTGTGGCTCAGTGGTTCAACATGGAACGTGGGCTTCGCTTGGAGAAGGATCAGCCTAAAGCTGAAAGGATCCCATTGCAGGGTATGGCAAAGACCGTAGCCTGAGACACTGGGCAGCTGCTGCCAGTCCAAGGAATAGGAATCGGAAGAAGAAGAGTTGGTTCTTATATGCCACTTTTCTCTACCCAAAGGAGTCTCAAAGTGGCTTACAGTCGCCTTCCGTTTCCTCTCCCCACAACAGACACCCTGTGAGGTGGGTGAGGCTGAGAGAGCCCTGATATTACTGAAGAAGGAGAAGAAGAGTTGGTTCTTATATGCTGCTTTTCCCTACCCAAAGGAAAATAAATGCCTTTTTGGAGCCAGCTTGTTGTAGTGGATAGGAGCGGCGTCTTCTAATCTGGCCAGGTGGGTTTGATTTCCCGCTCCTCAACATGCAGCCACCTGGGTGACCTTGGGCTTGTTACTGCACTGATAGAGCTGTTCTGACCAAGCGGTAATATCAGGGCCCGCTAAGCCTCTCCGAACTCACAGGGGAGAGGAAAGGGAGGGTGATCGTAAGCTGCTTTGAGACTCCTGATAGAGAAAAGCAGTATATAAAAACCAGCTCTTCTTCTTTTGGGGATTCTATGGAGCATGAAACAATCCCAAACTCAGCAAGACCAGCAGCTCAGAATCTGAATTTTTCTGTTTTCATTGCAAGCAAAGGATACATTTAAAGGCTGTGGTAAGGATTTTTGGTATATAACAAATCTGGACGGGTTCTAATGAAAAGTTATAAATAATTCACTTTAATTTCTTTTGGGGGACGAACAGCACACAGCGCACTATTTGAATTAGAATTATATTTAAATAATCGCTGGAAGGGAATGCTTATAGCTCGCTATAAATATTGTTTTAACAACTGCCTCTTTCCTAAATAATGCCATGAATCACAGAGACACCTCCTGTGCCAAGTCTGTAAGGGGGAAAAAAAAAACCCTTTTAGATGTACCATAGTTTTTCTTTCGCTTCTTTCCATTTGCTCACTTAGTCATCAAACACATTGGAGTCTGGTGCAATTTAAGGATTAAAAACATGACCTATGGACCACATGTCCCTGAATGAACTTACTCAGTCACCTGAGTGACCTATAATAATACAAGGGGTATTAAGGCAGCGGTCCCCAACCCCCAGTCTGGAGACCGGGATCGGTCCGTGGATCGGGTTGGTACCGGGCTGCGGCTCCTCCTCACCCTCCTCCCCGGCTGCTGCCTCGGGGCTGCCCTGCCACTCTGCTGCCAGCTCACCTTTGGTGCTCTCCAGCGGCTGCCATGGCTGGGGCTCCCCCTTGGCGTGGCACTGCACAGCTGCTCCTGGCAGCGTCCCCCAGTGGGCGCTGGGAAATCAGGGGCGCTGGCGGGAGAGCAAGTGGAACAGGGGGTCAGGCGGCGGCGTCCCTCGGCAAAAGACTACCCCCCCCCCTTGGGCCTCAGTAAAATTGTCAAGCATTGACTGGTCCCCGGTGATAAATAAAAAGGTTGGGGACCACTGTATTAAGGTATTAAAGATGAAAGTGTAAACATTCCATGGCTGATTTATTATCAATTAATCTCAAGACTAAAGGAGATCATGAGCATTGGAAGTGGAGTTTTAAGAGAAATGACTGTATTTGAACAGCTGATTATAAAACCAAAAGAGAACTTACTACGATGGATCTATAAGATTTTACTCCAAAGCTCAAAACCATTCACTCCTGTAGCTGCTCTAGGACTTCCTAGACTCCGTGGTATGCCATAAATAGCAATTCGGCATGGCGGCTTTTAGAGAGCCAACTGGGGCATTTCAAGTCCCTTCTGGGATGCCGTAGAAGAAGAAGAAGAAGAGTTGGTTCTTATATGCCGCTTTTCCCTACCCAAAGGAGGCTCATTCCTCTCCCCACAACAGACACCCTGTGGGGTGGGTGAGGCTGAGAGAGCGCTGATATCACTGCCCGGTCAGAACAATTTTATCAGCGCCGTGGCGAGCCCAAGGTCACCCAGCTGGTTGCATGTGGGGGAGCGCAGAATCGAACCCAGCATGCCAGATTAGAAGTCCGCACTCCTAACCACTACACCAAACCGTAGGCAGAGGAGGAGCTGGGTCTCTTCCCTGTCTACACGGACCTGGCACAACATGGATGCTGATGGTACCTGTGGCCCAAAAGGGACCACAGAAAAATCCACATTCTCTTGTTAAGTGGAGACCAGGGCCTGATTCGGGCCAGCCCTCGCCCGGCGCCAGATTGGTGCCAATGTCATGGGTATAGAGGAATTTGCCCTGCCACCAGACAAGCGGTAAGGTGGAGCTTATTCCCCATGCGGAATCCTCTTCAACAGTTGGTATGGATGATACTTTCCTCTTCTTCTGCCATATAGTCATAGGATGGGCAGCAGTAGCTACTACACATCGCAGGTCACCTGGCCCTCTGTAAAGTGATGGCTGCTAAAAGCAGTTGCTCTTACCCAAAGAAAAGGCGGGGGATGAGCAGCAGTAGCTGGTGGTCCCTTCACCCAGGTGGGTGGGTGATTAGGAGCAGCAGTTTCTGTTTGCTTGTTGGTCCTCCCTATCTGTGAAAGAGACAGGATATTCCTTAGGGTCTCACAAATACGAACCTGCACTTTGTTTCCATACTCACAGCCGTGGTCAGGGATCCCTGAAGCAAAACTGAGAACTTGGCTTGGATCCCATGCAAGGTTGATGAACAAATGAAAACACATGAAGCTGCTTTATACTGAATAAGACCTGAATTAGGCTGGAAGAAGCTCTCCAAGGTCTGTCATAGCACCTACCACCTGATCCTTTCAACTGGAGATTGAACCTGGGTCTTTCTTCATATCAAGCAGATGTTCTACCACTGGGCCACTGTAGGAGGATTTCTTCCTACATAGCCTGACTTTCCTCATCTTCCCACTCTTCCCACCCAAAATGCTATTCCATGAAGAGCCTAGCATTTCAGGAGGGGCATTTTTTACTTCAGAAGGACGGGAGTAAGAAAGAAGGTGGTGGTGAGCTCCCCATCCCTGGCAGTCTTTAAACAGCAGCTGGATAGATATTTATCCTGGATGCTTTAGGCTGATCCTGCATTAAGTAAGGGGTTGGACTAGATGGCCTGTGTGGTGCCTTCCAACTCTATGGTTCTAAGATTCTATAAAGTTTCATGCCACAGGACGAAATCCTTCCATCTTGTGAAAACACACTGTTGGATCTATGCCAATGCCTTGTGATATAAAATAAAAAAGGCAAGCATTGAGTGTCTGACCCTTTGAGGTTTGACCGTTAGGGTGTGTGTCTGACCCTTGGGGTGACGCCCTTCAGCATTTTTATGGCAAACTCAATACAGGGTGGTTTGCCAGTGTCTTCCCCAGTCATTACCGTTTTACCCCCCAGCAAGCTGGGTACTCATTTTACCAACCTCGGAAGGATGGAAGGCTGAGTCAACCTTGAGCCGGCTGCTGGGATCGAACTCCCAGCCTCATGGGCAGACAGCTTCAGACAGCGTTTCTGCCACTTACCACTCTGCGCCACAAGAGGCTCTATGATATAAAATATATACATAATTTATATATTAAAAACCCAGTCCACATCCTGGACCTTCATGCTAGCCTCATGCACATGGCTGTCATATACCAATGCTCTATATTAATTTTTAACCGAATCATTCCATAACATGTTTTCTCCTCAGTGCCTCTGAAAAGGTTCAAACCAGACCAAAGGCACCGCCCCGCACAGAGCTCCTGAATCTCTTTACCCATTGTGTCATCAAAGTCGCTTCTTGTTTTGATCTTCTAAATTGTGTTTTATGATTCACTGATTAAAAAAAAAAAGAAATCACCACATGGTCCCGAAGTAATAAAACATGTTGCAGTGAGGAGGAGGAACTAATCCCCATGCTACAGCCTTCCATCCCATGCCAAACTAATTGGTTCCCGCTGAAGGCATCTTCCAAAAAAACGCCAAAATGCTGAATCATTCAAGAAGGGACACAGAGTGTCACACAAGATAAACAAACATACAAGGCCTTGCGGGAGGGTGGGGTGAAAACCAAGGACACTGGGGAAGGTGTGAACAACCTATATTTTCACGTTATTACCTCTTAAAATTGTTGACTGTAACTTTTATGCATCTCTGTTCACCAAAGTGTTCGACTGTTGGCCAATATTATCAACAGACACACAGGCACGTACTTGGTAACTGCTAATATTTTATGACAAAGTGTCAGGCATTTAAAACGGGTAACCATCCAAAGAAAAGGGAGGCCTACAATTAATTTGCAAAATTCAGACCAGCTTTTCTTTCTGCTTAGCTCTTTTTTCTCCAAGGTTTCCTCAAGACTCTTTCCTCTCCAGTTATCTTCTCTACTCCACTCCTCTGTTGATTATCTTTCCAAAGAGCCTCACTGGATCTGGTCAGTATGTATGAATTTTAAACAACAGCAACATCAAGTAAAGCCAGCCTGTCCCATATAAACGTTAATTAGGAAACATCCAAGGTAGGAGGAAAGGACTGTGTTTTCATGTTTGCTCCCTTGCTCATCCCAAATGCTTTGGAGATCAAGACGTACGAGGAAAGGTTGGGGTAGCTTGGCCTGTTTAGCCTGGAGAGGAGACGACTGAGAGGGGATCTGATAACCATCTGCAAGTATTTAAAAGACTTCCATATAGAGGATGAAGCAGAGTTGTTCTCTCTTGCCCCCAGAGGGATGGACCAGATCCAATGGGATGAAATTAATTCAAAAGAAATTCCGTCTAAACATCTGGAAGATGTTCTTGACAGTTAAAGCGGTGGGTTCTCCATATTTGGAAATTTATGGAGGCTGTATATCCATCTGATGGAGAGGCTGATTCTGTCCTGCATAGTCCAGGGGGTTGGACTAGATGACCCAGGAGGTTCCTTCCAATTCTATGATTCTAAATTCTGTCTCAACATCCAGAAGAAGTTCCTGACAGAGCGTTTTCTCAGTGGAACAGGCTTCCTCAAGAGGTGGTGGGTTCTCCATCTTTGGAAATTTTTAAGCAGAGGCTGGATAGCCATCTCACGGAGAGGCTGATTCTGTGAAGGTTCAGGGGGGTGGCAGGTTACAGGGGATGAGCGAGAGGGTTGTGAGTGTCCTGCATAGTGCAGGGGGTTGGACTAGATGACCCAGGAGGATCCTTCCAACTCTATGATTCTATGATTCTAAATTCCATCGCAACATCCGGAAGATGTTCCTGACAGTTAGAGCGGTTTCTCAGTGGAACAGGCTTCCTTCGGAGGTGGTGGGTTCTCCGTCTTTGGAAATTTTTAAGCAGAGGCTGGATAGCCATCTGACGGAGAGGCTGATTCTTTGGTTACAGGGGATGAGCAATAGGCTTGTGAGTAGGGTTGTGCGCTTCAGACAGCTTCGATCAAAAAATCACCAAAGCAGGCTTCCTTCGGATATTTTTTGATCAAAGCAGTCCAAGGTGAAAACTCCTGTGGGGAGACAGAGCTGAACCAGCTGTCCGAGGCATGTAGGTTCTCACCCACTCTCCTCCCAAGCCACCACTGCCACATACTTACCTGTGGCTGGCTGCTCCCCTGACCCCCATCTGGACTCAGAGGGAAGCACTCCGTGGTTGCCACCTCCCCTGAGCACTGCAAAGTAAGCACACCACAGGGGGGGGGGGGGCTCTCCAACACAAGGTGTCATATGATAGAGATATAAATGGGCTCTTCTAAAACACCCATATATGTCAGGTCATGGACCACTGTACCACTCCTTTGAGTATTAAAGGCCCAAAGAGAGAATTAAAGGGTGTTAAAGACCAACCATAGTCTGGAGCTGGGGCTCCTTGGTCTGTATTACATAGTTTGTTGTTTCACATTGTGTGTATGTGTGTGTGTGTGTGGGGGGGGGATTATGCTTTGGTCTAGTGATGGTCCTTCCTCTGAACTGCCCACCTGGAGAGAAAGTCTACAGGTTGCCCATTTGGTAAACAGTTGCAATTGCATTTATAAAACAATTTTTTTTCTGAGAGGAGGCCTTTGGATTGCATAAACAATAGTCCCACCCTCATGCTGGAGGACAGGAAGTTAACTCACAAGGCCACTCCCCTACCCCTCCACCACCAAACCCCATTCTTAAAGCCATGTCATTTTCAGGCAGGTTTTCTAAAGTTCGTGTTTTATGGGTTTTGGAGAGAGGTTCTGGCAAGAGAAGATCAAAAGGGGGAGATGAGTGTTTGCAGTCTTTGGAGGTTAAGAATTCCTGGAAAAAAAACTCCTGGCAAATTCCACCTCACCGTATTTTTGCAGAAAATGTTTGTTTGAATTTGACCACTTTAAATGAGTTTCTTGTGTAAGTGTCTTTACCTAGTGGAAGTCGGAGTCAGGAACTGGGTTTACATACAAAGTCCAATGGCATCGCCAAGACATACAGAACTCTTCTCTCTGAAATATTTTATTTATTTATTCTGGAGTTGGAAGACCTTTGAGAGACATGTCTTTTGGCCAGTGGTATTTTACCCTGGTGTTCACTGTGGTGTCCTCTCCTTTTCTAGACTGCAAAATCATGTTCTGTTCCTAGAATTATGTAGGGCAAGAGCTTCAACAACAACTTTGAGCTTGCATAATGTGTATGCTGATCTTCAACATATCTTGCAAGGACATTCACTTCCTTTACAGGAGCCCTTACTAGATTATTACATAGACACTGGAGTGGATCCTACCATGCCTGGTTTTGCATTCCCCTCTGTTCCTTCATCTCCTTTCAACTACCCAGGTTGTAGGACCTACATGGAAGAATAATTGTGTGATGGGGTGGGTTGGGAATATGGAGGCAAGGGGATGGAATCTCTCCTCTTTCCTTTTTTGCAAGTGCAGTTCAGCTGACAACAGGAGTTGACTTCATCCCCTTTGAGAGCTCAGTCCAGCCCACTGAGCCATCTATAGATCTCATGAACTAGGGTTGTCACAACTGGGTTGGGAAATTCCTGGGGATCTGGGGGTGGAGCCTGTAGAGAGAGAGGACCTCAGCAAGGTGTACTGCCATATAGTTCATCCTCCTAAGCAGCCATTCTCTCCACAGGCATCAAACGGTCAGTGGATTGTTCATCTTTGTTGGAAAAGCTCAAATATATCTGCTGTTTTCTTGCAGTCACTGTCGCAACTGCCAACTTGAGAAAATAAAATTTAAAAGATTTTAAGTTTTATATTTTTCTGCTGAGACTTACTCCTTTGGTGGGTCTGTGTGTCTTAAGGTTCTGAGGATCTCTGATTACTCCAAATAAGCAGGCTTCATTTATGAAAAAAAGCTTTTTATTGAAAGAATAATGAAATAGACATTGTGGGAACTTGCTAAGACTAAGGGCCATTCCGCACCCAGAAAATGTAGTGAAAGGCTTACCTCTTGCAGACATTTTTTTTGACATTTTACATAGCATCAGCATCCAGCATTCTAGCAGCAAACTGGCAGCTACATCCTCCATTTTAAAGCGCTAGTTGGGAATCAAAACAAGGGGATTCCCCCAACTATATTGTGTGAGCAGGAGGAGAGCAACCAGCAACCACTCGTGAAATGGCTGTGTGTAACCAAAGTGGCTAGAAGTAGTGCGATCTCCATCTTCTGTGCCCACCCTCATGCCCATCTCCCTTCCCCTTCTCCCTGGAATGGCTTTTTTTCTTTGTAGCAAGCTGCCTGGAGCAACGAATACTCATTGGTCCATAGAGGCAGAACAAAACAAAATTCCCACCCACCAGTTGGGACACAAAGCTTGCCTCTCAACCCCACACCCCAAAAATCAGGGGGGGGAGAATTACTTCTGTTCATCTTCAAGTTTAAAACTGGCATTAAACTATGCACTATGCATCTATGATTATATGCATAGGCATAACAATGGAGAAGTTTCACTTTTTAAAAAAGATCATTTTCCCTTTAAAGCTAGGAGAAAGCTGATTGGCTGGCTGCCATGATTGACAGACAGGGAGAGACTCACTGGTATTGCGAGTCCCTCTCTTTAGCCATTTTAATCAGCTATGTGGAGTGCCTAGAAACATCAGAAAGTGGGAGAAGAAAGTGAGAGAGCAAGGAGGTGAGAAATGGTGGGGGCGTATTTCTTTATAGCGTTAAGCAATTGCGGTTGTTTAATGCTATGTTTTAGAGGTGCAGAATCACCCTAAAGGTTCTAATCAAACTACTCCTTTATCTACTATTTGCTTTGGTCTGTCTGTGTGCCAAATGGTTTGGGTGCGAAGATGGTATCTGCGTGAAAGCACCTGTTGAGATTTAGAGTCCTGGGAATGATGACAGTTCCCAGGTGCATCACAGTGGAAATGCAGGAAGCCTGAGGTCCAGGGCTACCTACATTCACACCTACTCTAGTCAACAACAAAAGATCAAAACTGAGATGGTGAGGCTAAAGATCCAAAGGCCCCGCATATCCCTAATGGGATGCTGGCAAAGGCGCTGCTGCAGGCACAACCACTGACAAGAATTAAATGCACAGTATAAAATGTCATGGCATGTAGCATGGCAAAAGCATAGCACAAGTATAACATGACAAAAGCCTAACATGATTTTGACAACGGTGTTATAATTTGATCTCCATTTATGGTTGCAGAACTGTCCAGGTCCTTCTCAATTTACGCTTGAGGCCTCAGGACAGCTGCCGGTTATTTCCCTCCTTCCTCTCTGACTCCATTAGAAAAACCCTATTTTAGAATCCTTCGTAGAGGGATGCATTTTGGGGCTAGCTGCAACACAGTGTTCTTGGCACACAGCGGCACCTGCGTTGGCAAGCCAAAGGAAAGGCAGATGTGCTGTCCTATATGAAAGCCTGAACTGTGCTTGAAAAGTAGGTCACTTTCATGACCGAATCCTGACTTTCTATGGCCCAATCCATGTGCTCTCTGGTGAGTGAGAAGATCAAGTTTGTCAGCACAAAAATAAACAATATTTGGGGTCTGATCATACAATATGTGAATCATGTTGGGTTGCGGTAAAAGAAATACCTTTATCTGGGAGGGAAACTTTGAATACCTGAGGTGAAAAAGGATTCCAGACCTAGTTCCACCACGGCTAACTTTAAGGCCCTGAAGTTTTCCCATAGGAAGAAAGTACTTCTCTCTCTTTAAAATCTAACACAGACTGATTCTGCACTTACTTTGTTTATTCCTTTGTGGATCCTGCTGAATTCAGATCAATTTGAACTCGGGTCTTCCTCTATCCCCCGCCCTCCCCATTGAAACAGAAAAATGTTCTGCATGTGATTAGGGAAGCTCAGAAGGGGAGGGGGGGGGAGCCAAGCACAGAAGGAGCCTCTTTCTTTTCTTGAAGGTGGGGGAAGAGGATTGGAGACAGCAGAGGAGGGGGAATAAATCCAAGAGCAGAATCTCTGCTGAGAGAAGTTAGGGCTTCCCCTTTAAACCTTGCAACCAGGCAGAAACAAGGGAGAAATAATCCAAATCCATCTTTACAAGAAGAAGCAGAAGAAGAAGAAAAAACCCGAGACATTCCTCAAGCAGTTCATGATGGCCGCACACTAAGTCCAAAAGAAACTTTCTTTCCACTTCAGAAGGATGCCCCACAAGAAGAAAAACTGTCCAGAGGAATCCCTCGCCCCTCCCGTGAACATTAAAAATAGTCAATCCAACCATCAATTAACTAACTCTGACCTTTCCAGCATCGTTTCCAATATTTTATAATATTTCAAAACGAATTCACCCGAACCACAAATCAAGTGGGCGGCTCATGTCCGTACGCATTTTCTTGTAGTTCTTCTGAGAACGTTCCAGTTATAGGCTAGGAATATTTCCATTCTGAAAAGTACAGCTTCACAAATTTGGCCCTACCGGGTGAGGGCTGCACAATTTCCACCTTTGTGGCAAAAGTGCCGTTTTTTTGTTTTGGACTGTAGTCTTTTCAACAGAATGTTGTGATGGTTTTTTGGGGGGAAGGGGTTCTTACAGTTACCTTAAAGGTAAAGGTAAAGGTATCCCCTGTGCAAGCACCGAGTCATGTCTGACCCTTGGGGTGACGCCCTCCAGCGTTTTCTTGGCAGACTCAATACGGGGTGGTTTGCCAGTGCCTTCCCCAGTCATTACCGTTTACCCCCCAGCAAGCTGGGTACTCATTTTACCGACCTCGGAAGGATGGAAGGCTGAGTCAACCTTGAGGCGGCTGCTGGGATTGAACTCCCAACCTCATGGGCAAAGCTTTCAGACGGCTGCCTTACCACTCTGCGCCACAAGAGGCTCTTACAGTTACCTTATGTTGGCCTTAATTTAAATAGGTTGGAAGTTTTCCTTCCTCTAAACACAGTAAATCACATTTAGTTTATTCCACTTCATTTGGTTTACTTAAGCAATAAAAACATGCTTAGCTGTGAAGATCAGTCTGGTGAATGTTCCCTGGCCATAGAATGTGCATGTCACATTTATTTTGAAACAACAAAAAACACACCTGACTTTTAAAGCATATGGTTAAGAGCCTCTGCACGGTGAGTCTAGGAGAAACAAAAATCCATGGGTGGAAGGATCCAGAGGAGGCATTTAGGGGCAGTAGGGGGGCTGTGAGGAGTTTGGGAGCAGTAGGGGGACAGCAGTCTGACTTTTCCTGCTTCAGGTGCATTTCCCTAGCAAGAGATGTTCCAAGGTGGTTTGCTATTGCCTGCCTTGTTTGATTCCCCGCTCCTCCTCCACCTGCAGCTAGCTGCGTAACCTTGGGCTTGCCACAGCACTGATAAAGCTGTTCTGACCGAGCAGTAATCTCAGGGGTGGGCTCTCTCAGCTTCATCTCCCTCACAGGGTGTCTGTTGTGGGGTAAGGGAGGGCAACTGTCCGCTGCTTTGAGACTCCTTTGGCTAGAGAAAAGTGGCATCTAAGAACCAGCTCTTCTTCTCCTTCAGTAATATTTGGGCTCTCTCAGCCTCCCCTCCCTCACAGGGTGTCTGTTGTGGGGAGAGGAAAGGGAAGATAAATGTAAGCTGCTTTGAGACTCCTTCTCATAGAGAAAAGTGGCATATAAAAACCAACTCTTCTTCTTCTTCTTCAGTAATATCAGGGCTCGCTCAGCCTCCCCTACCTCACAGGATGTCTGTTGTGGGGAGAGGAAATGAAAGGCGATTGCAAGCCACTTTGAGACTCCTTCGGGCTAGAAAAACAAAATCTTCTTCAAATATGTAAACAATAATGGGATCACATGATCAGACTGTAAGATTCTGCATGCACACTGATCTGGGGATGATAGTGCAATCCTTGGAGTAAACTCTACTAAATAACATGGAGCTTACTTCTGAGTAGATCTTCTTCAGCTTGCCGCCTAAGCCCTACTACTGCCTAGGATAACATTGTGCAGCGTTCAGAGCAGGTGCTGAGTTCACCTCAGGTCAAATGTTCTCCCTCTGTAAGACGCTCTACTCCATTGTATTTTTCTTACCTTAGACGATTACCCTTTTAGCTCTGATTTCATCAACTATTCCTGTGTGTCTTTTGTCAAAATAACACTTTGGGTACAATATTCCGGACAGGCTCTTATTAATAAAGTGTCCACCGGCAGTAATATTTTCCTATCCTCCTGAAAATGCCTCTTGGACTCTGTCTGCTCTGAAGCATCTGTGTTTGCCTTTTTGTTTTGTTTTTTTTAAGGAACCGTTTTATTGTAGATGTGACAACTCTATTTTTCCTGGAGAAAAAAACAAGAAAAGGGAGAAAAATCCATTTCCCCTTGTTTGCCTCGCAGCAGAAAAAAAAAACACACACACACACACACACAAACCCCGGGAAGAGTACAAACTAACAAATCATGGCATTTTCGACGCTGGGTCCAAAAAATCCCCATCCCTTGCCAATGACTTATATAATCCAATCAGTAATATGGCAGAGACAAGACACAGAAAAAGGACACATCTCTGGACCGGCCAAGGTGAAAAAAATCCAACAGCTCATGAACCTTGTTTTGCTTTATTTATTTTACTCCATATATCACCTGTTTTTATCTGCTGGAGGAAGCAGTGAGGGCCTATGCAGGGGTGGCCAAATTGTGGCTCTCCAGATGTCCGTGGACTACAATGACCATGAGCCCCTGCCAGTGCCTGGCAGGGGCTCATGGTCATTGTAGTCCACGGACATCTGGAGAGCTACAGTTTGGCCACCCCTACTCAAATGCATTCAGTTTAGAGCTGACTGAAGCCAGAATTAAATGATATGATACGTAGCCAAAACAGTCCATCACTCTGCTGGAATCTTAACTAACCTGCTGAATGGAGAAATCTTATGGTCGAGGCCAGGAAATAACATCTCTGGAATACTGTCCTCCCTGCACACTGCCCTCCCTCCACAAACAGAAAATCCCTCTAAATTCTGCTCAGCCCTATTAGGGTAAATGATAGGAGGGGGTGGTTTTTAATGTGTGGAATGTTTTATTGTTAGTCGTTCTTTTTAGCTCGGTTGTTAACAGCCCTGAGCTGAACATGATATGGCAGTATAGATAGATACAGATGGCCTTTAATGGCATAAAAGCCATCAAAGACATACAGATAAACACAGCTCAAATGAATGCACAAGCAAAAACACGCAAAAGCACCAATGCACAATTTATGATTTTAACAGGAAAAGAGTATTAAATCTTAACACTGAATCGTAGAAACATAGAGTTGGAAGGGACCTCCTGGGTCATCTAGTCCAACCACCTTCACTATGCAGGACACTCACAACCCTATTGCTCATCTACTGTAACCTGCCACCCCCTTGAGCCTTCACAGAATCAGCCTCTCCGTCAGATGGCCATCCAGCCTCTGTTTAAAAATCTCCAAAGAAAGAGAACCCACCACCTCCCGAGGAAGCCTGTTCCACTGAGAAACCGCTCTGACTGTCAGGAAATTCTTCCGGATGTTGAGACGGAATTTCTTTTGAATTGATTTCATCCCATTGGTTTTGGTCTGTCCCTCTGGGGCAAGAGAGACCAACTCTGCTCCATTCTCTATATGACACCCTTTTAAATACTTGAATATGGTTATCAGATCCCCTCTCAGTCATCTCCTCTCCAGGCTAAACCGATCAAGCTCCCTCAACCTTTCTTCATACGTCTTGGTCGCCAAACCCCTCACCATCTTTGTTGCCCTCCTCTGGGCATGTTCCAGTTTGTTTACAGAGCAGAGTACATTGGCAACTTTGGACAGTAGAGCATAACCCTACCTGCTGAGCATGGCATTGATCATTTGTAGTTCATTGGTACAATTTGATTTTAACTGTATAATCCTGAGTCTAACCACATTGGCTAGAAGAAGGAGGACAAGCCACAATTACGTGAGGAAGGGTATCAGACAGGATCATTGCAAACATGCAAGCAGTCTCTCTGCTACCGGAATTTGACGATACCTGCCATGGGTCATGCTCAAAAGAAAGATGTTCAACCTTCCTTGCCTGAAAAGGTTCCAAAGAGTGAAGGTAAAAAGGCAGAACTTTATCAAATAGAGGGATGCCCCAGAATCTGGGTGAGCAGGGACTATAAGGAACTGAATTCAAAATTTGCACTTCCAAGTCTTCAGTGATATATCATGATACATCAATGCCTATGCTTTGGATCTTAGAGAGAAAGTCGGTGATACCAGATTGATATGGATGGCTCAGTTAATCAACTTCCTGGACAGAGTGAAAAAATGATTTTTTTAGCTAGCAATTGATGGGCTGCAACCAGGTTTTAGTCTCCAGTCGCTGTTGACCTAATTATAGTGAGATTTGCCACACTTCTGGCAGTATATAAATAAAATATTTATTATTATTTATTATTGAATGTAATGAGTCTTCACTGTCCCATGGCTGGGTTCTGGCAAGCAGAAGACCCCAGGTTCAAACCCAGACACCTCCAGTTAAGTATCACGGTATAAGTTCAGTAGTTCTCAACCTGTGGGTTGGGACTCCTTTAGGGGTCAAATGACCCTTTCAGAGGGGTCGCGGCAGGGAGAGCAGCTTGGCCGGAGGGGCGCCGCCACTGTTGATGCTTCTCCTGCAGGTGCCCGCACTCGGCCACCAGCAGCTCCAGCAGCACCTCCAGCATGTCGCAATCTCCCACCAGGCCCTCCAGGGGGCGATGCAGCTCGGCGGCCTCAGGCTACAGGTGGTGAAGTCTTCTGCACGTGGTTAGGGTAGTTCAGAAGGGGGGGGGAGCCAAGCCTCTTTCTTTCTTTTCTTGAAGTGGGGGGAGAGGAGCCAGGCAGGGGGCCTCGTTCTTTTCTTGGAGGGGTGGGGGAGAAGATCGAAAAAGGCAGAGGAGGGAGGAAAAATCCAGGACCGACAGAAGTTGAGAGAAATTAGGGACTTCTCCTTTAAGGCAAGCGTGTCACATGACCAGGTATAGCCTATCAGAGGTTCTCTACCACGGAGCTTGGTTTCCCAATCCGGATATTGAGGATTAAAAGTACTCTAAGATATCGCTCAATAAAGGTAGGGTCACTCCGGATCAATCCTTCTTTCTGCAGAAGGAAAATTTAAATCGCCCAAAATCCAAACGGAAATCGCGTTCTGTGTAGAGGGCAGGGACTGAATCGACCTGGGGTTGGAATAAAAGCTCCGTGCATTTTACACCCTGGAGACCCACAGTTTGGCCCCCCTGCTCTAAGGCAACTTCCTGTGTTTATGTCTCCTCGGGACCCCTAGCGCCACCTTTGCATATACCAGCAATGTGAAGAGTCACATGACTATTGTGTATCTTCAGCTCTACCCCCCTCCCCAGTCCCATCACCACACACAGGCAACAAGATAAAGATATTCATGGTAAATATATTTATTAAATTTCCACACTACCTCTGAGCACATAGGGTTGTCTCTCCCCATGCCTGCTGAATCTTAGCTAACCCTTTTTGTTTGAGGAGTCAGGGGGAAAGTGTCCATGAGTAGCTCAGGTAAGAGAATGAAGGTGCAACCTAAAACTGGATGAAGAAAACTCAACGCAAAGCGACAAATTGAGTCAGGGCCAGTGCTAGTTTTTGGAGGACTCTGGCAAGAGAGTGCTCAGGGCCCCCTCACCTTTGTCTACCTGTGGCTCCCCACTCTTGCCTCCTTTGCCTTCAGCAGCCCGCATGCCTGTGCATCCTTCCCCTACCCCTTCAGGTGTTCTTTCACTTCCCACCTGTCTGAAGGAGTCTCAAAGCAGTTCACAATCCTCTTCCCACAACAGACACCCTATGATGTAGGTGGGGCTGAGAGAGCTCTAAGAGAACTGCTCTAGAAGGATAGCCCTAAGAAAACTGTGACTAGCTCAAAGTCCCCCAGCTGGCTGCATGTGGAGGAGTAGGGAATCAAACACAGCTCTCCAGATTAGAGGTTGCAGTTCTTTAATCACTAAGCCATGCTGGTTCTGTGAATCCACTCTGTTACCCTGGGGAACCAAGGTGATAGGACAGCTGGCTTTCCATTTTCACCTTCCATCCAGTTCAGCAAATTGTACAGGTGGTGTCATGGCTTGATCAGTTCTTATTATCATCATTATTATGTGCTTCTTAAAAGAAGATTCGTGGAGGAGAGGTCTGTCAGTGGCTACGAGCCATGGAGACTGTGAGGAACCTCTGCATTAAAAGGCACTAAGCCTCTGATTCCCAGAGCCAGAAGGCAACATCAGAGCAAGATCTGTGTCCTGTTGTTGCCCCCTCCCCTAAACCTAGTTGGCCACAGTGTGAGACAAGATGACGGACAAGATGGACCATTGGTCTGATCTAGCAGGCTTCTTCTTATGCAATTGGGCTAGGTCCTGGGAGGTGCGGGTTCAAATCCGCACTCTGCTCTGAAAGATTTCTGGGTTACCTCAAGCCAGCCACAAACTCACAGCCTAACCTACCTCCCAGGGTTGTTGTGAGGATAAACCGGAGGAGAGGAGCATGGTCAAAGCTGCTTTGGGTCAAGGTAAGGCATAATACATTAAGACAATAAAATGAAATATTTTTCCTCAGCTGTGTTCCTTCACTCCCCTCCTTTCTCAGACATTAAAGTTAAGGGCACCATAAAACAATAAAACCGAATACAGCTCAATTTTTAACTATGATCTGTCCCTGGCAGCTCATCTGAAAGAAAGATCTGAAAGTGTGCGGAATAAATCAAGCGATGATCCTTTCAGGGGTTTATTATTACATTGCTTAATGGATGATCTATGGCTTTGGCTTACATGCTTACTGACCAGTCTGGAGGCTCTTCTGTTTGCTTTTATTGTTGTTTATCCCGAGAGTGGTGGTTTGTATGGGCAAGGGGGTTGGATTTCACTTCTCGGGAAAATGCTCCATCTGGTTTTAAGCTGTCCTGTCAAAAAGCTCCAGTTTCCCCACCCCCCGGAATATTTTGGTTCTTCCTAAAGTGTTGCTTGAACTGCTGAAGTGGGTAAGTGTGTGTGTGTGTGTGTGTGTGTATGTGTGTAACAGTGGCTGCCAGATTGACCGGCATTTGCACTTTTGTGAAAGAGGCATCTGCAACACTTAGATTCGAAAAAGGGCAAGTCCATAGAATCCATTGATGGATTCTGTAAGGGAAGATCTTGTCTCACTAACCTCTTAAAGTCCTTTGAGGGGGTGAATGAGCATGTGGACAAGGGTGACCCGACAGATGTTGTTTACCTAGATTTCCAGAAAGCTTTTGGTGAAGTTCCTCCTCAAAGGCTCCTAAGTAAACTCAGCCATCATGAGATAAGAGGAAAGTCCTCCTGTGGATTAAAAACTGGTTAATCAACAGGAAACAGAGAGCGAGTATAAATAGGAGGTTTTCACAGTGAAAGGTGGGGTCTTACAGGGTCTGGTACTTTATACTGGTTCACGAATAATTTGAAGTTGGGAGTAAGTGGCTAAGTTGGAGAGGGATAGGGGTAGGTCTGGGATGGGATGGAATAGGAAATACCTGGAGACCTTCGGGGTGGAGCCAGGAATAGGCAGGAATTGGGGTAGGGAAGGACTTCATCAAATCTTTTGGCATTTATTCTCCAAAGCAGCCATTTTCTTCAGGGATATGCCAGTGTTTGTGTCTTGTGGCCCTTCCTTGTGTACCCAGGGAATTGCTGATCGCCACTGTGGGATGGTGGGTGAATTTCCTCCAGGCCAGGCTAGATTCTGGAGATTTGGAGGGAATCACCGGGGCATGATATTGGGGTCACTGTTGGATGGACAGGTAGTTGTGAGTTCCTGCATGGTACAGGGGGTTGGACTAGATAGCCCTGAAGATCCCTTCCAATTCTATGATTCCTGCCCCTATTAGGGGGGCTGGCATCCCTAACAAGGCAGGATATGACTGAGTATTATTACTTTTTTTTTACTTTGAAGCCTCTTAGCTCACTAGTATTTGCATATTGAGGTTGTGTGGTCCAATGGGATGCTCTCCTGTCTTGTGCATGGTGCTCGTAGGCAGATTAGGGAGTGCGCCATGAGCCTTTGGGTGTTTAAACGGGCTGCACGGAGCCTGTGCTTAGCTATGCTCTTTTCCTTTATCAGCCAATGCATTATATTCTTCTAAACATCCCGGGTGGCCTGGGGCCAGCTGCCTCCTTTGAGCCTCGCTTATCACACAGGGAATGAAAAGGGGGAAGCCCCATGTAAACCAGTCCAGAACTCTTCAGGGGCAGGCAAGGATGTACATGTGATGACAGAAACATTTTTGGTCCGTGGTGTCATGTTTAAGTTAGCCCCCGTGCAAGTTTCTATATAAATATTGGAACAGGCTTTTCCACAGATAAACAGTGCGGCAACCGCGCTGGTCTAACCCTCTCTGAGCATTCTTTTGCTCCTTCTCACTCAAATATTTGGCCATTGGAGGCACTGATTTCTGACAGATTTGGGGTTTGGTGCAGGCATGATTATGGGTGGCTGGGACATATACTGTTTAGAGCTGGATCTGTTTAGGGCTCGATCTGAGAGACCTAAGTGCTAATCCTTGTTCTGCTTTAGAGCTTGCTGGATAATCTTGGGTCAGCCACATACACTCACAGGGTTAATGTAAGGATTATAAAACGGGGAGGGGGAAATCACATAGGGCACTCAAAATTCCTTGGAAGAAGGGTAGGGCTAGAAGTGTTAGCAGTCAGACCCCTCCTCTCGCTGAGGGGCATTTCATAAACAGAAAACCACACAACACCTTCATGCATGGCATGTGGAAATGGAAAGGATTTAGAAGATGAAGAATTGGTACTTGTATGCTGCTTTTCTCTACCAGAAGGAGTCTCAAAGTAGCTTAAAGTCGCCTTCCCTTTCCTCTCCCCACAACAGACACCATGTGAGGGGGGTGAGGCTGAGAGAGCCCTGATATTCCTGCTTGGTCAGAACAGTTCTATCAGTGCTGTGGCAAGCCTAAGGTCACCCAGTTGGCTGCATGTGGAGGAGGAGCGGGGAATCAAATCTGGCTCGCCAGACTAGAAGCCAGTGCTCCTAACCACTACACCAGGGGTAATCAAACTGGGGCCCTCCAGATCTCCATGGACTACAATTCCCATGAGCCCCTGCCAGCATATGCTGGCAGGGGCTCATGGGAATTGTAGTCCATGGAAATCTGGAGGGCCGCAGTTTAACCACCCCTGCACTACACCAAGCTGGCATCTATGACCCCACCAATATCAATTGGGTAAAATCCTAGATCATCAGAGAAGTCATTTCCAGGTTCCAAATGGAAATGATATTAATAGGCTGCCGCCATCCTATATTTCATGCCCTCCCCCCCCCCAGTTTCCTAGGTTTCAACCCTACCTATTGTATCCCTTCCAGAGGCTCAGCCGAGAAATGGTGCCTTTGGTCTTATCATGCAAAGAATATTCTTGTGCACTTAAACGTTAGGTTTTATTTTCTCTATGCTGAGAATTTGTGTGTGTGTGTGTGTTTTTCTTGTGGTTTTTGTGGTTTCATAAATGTGGATTGAATTGTTTAGGTAAGCATTTCTCGTTTCTGTTATTATGCTTTTAATACAGTTTTAGACAGCCACAAAAAGTTTTTTAAAACATTCTTTCAAGAACTGGGATAACTTGAAGGAACAGCTTCATAACTTGCCTATTGACTGGCGTGCCTGAGAGGTCCGAGCTAAGAGACGACTCATTCAAACTTAGGTTGGCATAACATAAGGACACAACTTTATTATCCAATTCTTTGCCAGGAGTGTTGGCAGGGCAGGGTTTTCAGGAGCCCCTAAAGCAGTCAGTTGACTACTGTGTCTACCTGGGATGCCAGAGCGGGCACTGACCTCTTCTGGCACCATCCCAGGCCACCGGGTCCCTGTGAAAGCCTGAGCCTTCCCATGGGGCTGGTACCCACTCACAGTTCAGCTTAAGGAGGCCCCCAGTTGGGGAGTTTGCCCGCAAGACCACCTCCCGTCAACAGACTCCAACCCCTGCCACCCTGCAAGTTGTTACAATTTTTTGCAAAACAGGTACAAACAGAACGCAACAACCTGAACTCAACAGAGGCCTAACAACCAATCCATTCACCATAACTCTGAGGGGTGGGAGGGTGGGAAGTTCCTCAGCGGCTTATAAAGACAACCCACCCTGCCCCCAACCAATCCCAGGGCGCCACACTGCCCTAGCTATTCTCTTTGCGTGTGCCCTGGGATCTCCCCTCTCCCTTTGTCTTCTCCCGCTGCGTCAATGGTGGCCTCAGGTAAGGCCAGGCAGCTTTTTCTTAGCAACATGTTCCTATTGGAGCAGAAGGGGGAGAAAAGGTGTCTTTGTTCATTCAGAAGTTATAACACTTCCAGAAAGGAAGCCAGGATTTTTTGCCCTCAAGCGATTTGAGGTTTACATTGTGAAATGTTTCCGTTGTTTATGTTATACAGTGGGACAGTTCTTTGATGCTGTTTAACGTTTTAAATAGACATTTCAGTCTTTGGCATTCATCAGTAGTATGTAGACATTGCTTCAGTTGCATTTGGTAGTACAGGGTGAGTTCATGTCCTATCCAAATAAAGCAGATTTGTCCCCCTACTGTTACATGATCCATATTTAGCTAGTATTGCTTTGGAGACAAATGGGAAATCCCAAATGTTTTTGCCCTTCATTGAATCGCTGGAGCGCAGACTTTGTTGTTTTCAGGAATTATTCACAGTGACTTTGAGAACCAGCGTGGTGTTGTAGTTAAGAGAGGTGGACTCTTATCTGACAAACTGGGCTTGATTCCCCATTTCTCCACATGAAGCCTTCAGGGACACCTTGGGCCCATCCAGCCCCATCTCCCTCACAAGGTGCTTGGTTGTGGGGAAAGGAAGGGAAAGGTGACTGAAAAGGATTTCTGAATAGTAATAAAGTGCCTACTTTCCACCTTAGACCTACAGTTTTACTTCAGAGGTTAGATCACAGACTTAGAGAACAACAATAAGAAACTGAACTTTATTAAACAGGTGTATGTTTTTAGTTATATGAAGTTTCAGTAGATTATTAATTGTGAAGCAGCCTTTGCTACAGAGAGCATTGTACAGTTTTCCTCTGGGAACATTTCACAGCCTTGAAACAATCCCCTCAGGTGAATAAAGTGTCCATCAAGACCAGAGAATCGTTGTCTTACTGGCACCCTTCTCTTTCTTAGTCCAAATTTCCTTCATTCTTAAAAACCACACTTCCTTTCAGAGTTCTCCTGAATTCAGCAGCTCAGCTCTTTTAGAACCTAGGCTAGGCTTCTTTCCCCATTAGGCACCAGAGTTTGAATTTCTTCCCCTCCCCCCCCAACCCCTTCTACGCCTGCCCCTTATTTGTTCTCCAGAGCTGTATCTAGAACACAGCTGTTCTCCACTGAATCCATTTTTCCCCTTAAGCTCTCCTGCTTGAGCCTCTCAAGTCTCTCAAGAGCCAGTTTGGTGTAGTGGCTAGGAAAGCGGACTTTCAATCTGGCAAGTCGGGTTCGATTCTGCACTCCCCCACATGCAGCCAGCTGGGTGACCTTGGGCTGGCCATGGCACTGATAAAGTTGTTCTGACCGAGCAGTGATATCAGGGCTCTCTCAGCCTCACCCACCCCACAGGGTCTCTGTTGTGGGGAGAGGAAAGGGAAAGCGACTGTAAGCCGCTTTGAGCCTCCTTCAGGTAGGGAAAAGCGGCATATAAGAACCAATTCTTCTTCTTCAGTAATATCTGGGCTCTCTCAGCCTCCCCTCCCTCACAGGGTGTCTGTTGTGGGGAGAGGAATGGGAAGGCGCCTGTAAGCCGCTTTGAGACTCCTTTGGGTGGAGAAAAGTAGCATATAAAAACCAACTCTTCTTCTTCTTCTTCTTCCTTTTTCTTCTTCTTCTCCCCTGTCTTGTTGGATTCATCCGAATCTGACTAGCCTCTTTTTTATCCCACTCTTGCCTTGCCCCTTTTTAGCCTGTCAGTCCAATACATTGACTCTACCATGTGTTTAACCCTTTATGGGCCAGGATCTTCATGGATACAAACAAACCTTGCATTCATTATTATTTTCTTTCCCTTTTTCTGAGTTTTCTTCTACTCTTACTTCCGTGTCCCATCACGACAAGCCTCACTGGAAAAGACGATATCGATGGGAAGAGTCGAAGGCAACGTGGAGAAAAGGAAGACCCAGCTTGGAACGGAAGGATTCATACAAGGAAGGCACAGGAAGAGCTGAACAAAGCTCTTAAAGACAGGACGTTTTAGAAGCCATGACTACATAGGGGCACCGTAAATCAGAAGTGGCTTGATGGCATTTCACTCAGACACACACATGCTTCTAAACACAGTCTGTTTTCAATGGTGGATGCTTTGAATGTGATCAGAGCCGCAACAAGGAGCATGTGAGTTGGAAGAGCTCTCTGGGGGTAAGAGACATTATAATAGAGCAAGTAACAGTGCAGTCCTAGTATTGTTGCTGTCATGGTCCCTGGGCTACCACCACTAAATTTGTAGTGTGTACAGGTAGGGTTGCCAGCTCCGGGATGGGACATATCTGGAGATTTGGGGGATGGAGACTAAAAAGGGCATGGCTTGGGGAGGAAAGGGACTTCAATGTCCTCCCCAGGCTCCGTTCCCAAATCTCCAGGAGTTTTCCAACCTGTGTCAGACAACCCTACTTCTCCACCCCCCACTGGTGGCCACTGAGGACCTGGCAACCCTAAAGCACTCTCAAATAGCTTAACTGCCCACCTGAACAGGTGACCTTAGGGAAGGGCATCAAAATAACACACTAGACTCCTATAAGGGAATTATGAATGCTGAATTCGATAGCACTGTGGTCACTGTTCCCAGTCAGTGCAACAAACAGGAAGAAGGTCATGCCCTACAGCCTGTGTGCAGTATGCACCTACAAATTAAAATGTCTGCACATGCCTGATGAAGCTGCACATAGTGGGCTATGGAGGAACAGATTACATACGTAGCTGAGGAGCATGTATGTATAACATGAATTTGACTCAGTTGCAGCCCCACCCACTCCAAGATTAGCAGCTGCACTTCCATAGATCTGATTTTTTTTTTTGCAATTTCTGAGCTCTGTAGTTAATTATAGTGCAGCTACTCAAAATCGTTGTTTTCCTGGATTTATTTGGACCTTTGAACTCCCGAAAGAGATTTGTATCCTGTGGGGCAGTTCAGAGATTTCACCGAAAACGTGCAAACCATCACATTCCTCTTTAACACAATTTTGTCTGAGGAAGTGTACCTGCACAAGAAAGCTCACGCCTTGAATAAATCTTTGTTGGTCTTAAAGGTGGTCTTAAAGGGCTCAAATTTTGTTGTGCTACGTCAGACCAACACGGCTACCCACTTTGAATTCCTCTTTAACAGTAGCTTTGATTTGAAGACTCCTCACAATGAGACTTGATTGTCCACCGAACGCTGAATGAATCCCCTAGAACAGGGGTAGTCAAACTGCGGCCCTCCAGATGTCCATGAACCACAATTCCCAGAAGCCCCTGCCAGCATTTGCTGGCAGGGGCTTCTGGGAATTGTAGTCCATGGACATCTGGAGGGCCACAGTTTGACTACCCCTGCCCTAGAAGGCAACAGAAAGCACAGAGGCCAGCCACACAACAAGTCAGCCAGGGTGAAGCTTTGGGCGTTCTTGGCTTGCAGGACTGTGTAAGACCACGAGAACATATTGCTTCTGTAGTGGTTAGTAATCAAACCAGCAAAGCCAAGACAATCCAGGATCTCTTGGCACAGCCTCCTCAGTGTCATTTCAGTGTATTTATTTTATAATGTAATCAGCGGTGGACCAGACAATGCATCTTCAAAGCCATGTGCATGGGGTTTTCTTTCCCCACAAAACATTGGCCTAGCCTACAGGAAGCTAAGAAAAGAAAATGTACACAAGAAAGGGAACTTTTAAAACCCACACGTTTCCCAAACACCATAGGTTAACACTCGGCATTAATTGACTGCCCCTAAGGTAGCAGCACCACTGGAGGAAAGGCACCAAGATATAACCCGATCCTCTCAGATTTCAGGAGCTAAGCAGGGTCAGTTCTTGGATGGGGGAGGACCCAGAAAGGCAGTGGCCAGCCACCTCTGCTTCTCTATGCCTTGAAGGCCCCTTGCTGCTGCTGCTGTTATTCGTTCAGTCGTGTCCGACCCTCGGAAATTCTATAGGAAAGTTCTCACCATGCTTCTGTCAATGACTGCCTCTTTTAGTGGGTTCATGGTCATCCCTGTATCGGCTTTGATCGTGTCGACCACGTTTCCTTTTGCCACTGACCATGCCGAGCATTAATGATTTTTCTGCCGAGTTTGATCACATGATGTGCCCAAAGTAAGTGAGCTTTAGCCGTAATATCTTCCCTTCTAATGACATAGTTGGTTCGCTCCTCTCTAAAACTATCTTGTTGGTAACTTTGGCTGCCCATGGTATTTGCAGTATTCATTCCCAACCATAATTCAAAAACATCTATTTTCCTCCTGTCTTCTTTCTTCAGTGTCCAGCTTTCGCATCCATAGTTTGTTATGGGGAAGACAATGGCATTGACCAGCCAGTGCTTTGTATTAAGGCTGATATCTTTGCTTTTTGACATTCGGTTCATGCTTAGGGCCATTCCGCATGACTTTAATGTAGCTGAAGGCTTTCAAATTGTAAATGCTACTAATTTGCAGTTCCGCAAGACGTCACACACAATCTGCCAGCTAGATGGGTCTCTCCGTTGCAACGAATTAACGCATATTCTTTGCAACGTGTGTGTGTGTGTGTGTGTTTAACCTCTTCTTAAAGGGAAAGGGGCTTTCCCAGAGCATGATAACAACTGCCCATTGGCTGTTCGTTTGATTGACGGCCAGCGGTGGGACAAAGCACAGAAAAAATCGCTTCCTGTCTAGCGATTTTTGCGAGACCGGAAACCTGTGGGAAACGAATGAAATGCTACTAGATTCCACTAAAAAAGCAGGTATACATAATGCCAAGATTGCACTTTTAAAAATAGTGTTTCCGTTTTGTGGGACCAATTGGCAATATTGGTCCTTGTGCGGAAACACCCTTAATATTGCATTCCAGTCCAGTGTTATTTGCCGTTTGATTTCACGGCTGCATCCACCACTGAGTGATCATAGAGTCAAGAAAGATGAAATCATCAATACATTCAATGTTCTCATTGTCAATTGTGACTTTGATGCTACTGCCAGTAGTTGACATGATCTTGGTCTGGGGTTGCCATAAAGCACTTGTGACTTTATGGCACTTGCAGATCCAAACTAACAGTGTAATTGACGTCTTAAGGTCAGGGAGATACTTGTAAGACTACTGGAGAATATAAGTTTGAAGGTTGGGCTCAACAGCTGGATAACAGATCCTTATCCGTTGTTGTTCCTCTATATATTTATGAAACAGCCTAGGGGGTGGGATGTGTCTGGCTGTCCAAGTTGGAATAGGGCCAATCAGGGTTGGCAGAATTCTTATAAGGTAAAGTTGGGCAGATATCCTAAGCATGCTTAGTTATAGAATTATCTAATTGAATTCACTGGGTTTAACTAGTGAACAAGCAAACACAAGATCACATTGTTGGAACTAGATGGACAATTGATAGATTTCTTGAACTGATAGATTTCATTGTTTCAAATGAACAAACCAGTTCAGGTGCCATGAGCTCTGCAGCATACATCAGCATTCCTGTGTTTTTGCAAGGCAATATTTGATTTTTCACCAGGGACCTTCATTTGTCTGCATATTCTACAAATTCAATTTGGACTGAAAAAAACAGGTTGAGTTTTTTAAATGAATTTTCAGCGAAGAGTGGTGGTGTATAATAATAAAAATATTTTGGGAAGCGGAATACTGTTGACTTTTTGCTAAACCATACACTTTGGTGGGGGCAGCCAGAAACTGAACCCACAAGAAGTATTGCAGTGTTGTATTTTTTGGAGGAGTAAAACTCAATGTTAAGTTGCTCAGATATCAATACCTGCAAACCATCAGACCAGACTCGCTTTCCTAAGTAGCCACTGATAAAACCCCAAAAGCCAGTACATCTTTGTGACAGTGAATCGATGGGGCGGGGGGAGGAATCCATAATCTATAATCTAGACTTGGCATCCAGAATCTAGATCTGGAGAAATCTGATGGCCCTTCCATGTTTCGTGTAGTGGTTAGGAGTGTGGACTTCTAATCTGGTGAGCCAGGTTTGATTCCCCGCTCCTCCTCCACATGCAGCCAGATGGGTAACCTTGGGCTCGACACAGTACTGATTAAGCTGTTCTGACCGAGCATTAATATCAGGGCTCTCTCAGCCTCACCCACCTCACAAGGGTGTCTGTTGTGGGGAGAGGAAAGGGAAGGCGACTATAAGCCACTTTGAGCCTCCTTCAGGTAAAGAAAAAGCGGCATATAACAACCAACTCTCTTCTTCTTCTTCTTCTTCTTCTTCTTCTTCTTCTTCTTCTTCTTCTTCTTCTTCTTCTTCTTCTTCTTCTTCTTCTTCTTCTTCTTCTTCTTCTTCTTCTTCATGTTATTGATAGAACAAATGTTTTTCATTTATGCCCCAATTCCTCTGCAACAGGGAGACAAACCAGTTTAGGTTATTCTTCCCTTTTCCAAGAGCCTCTTGTGGCCTAGAGTGGTAAGGCAGCAGACATGCTGTCTGAAGCTGTCTGCCCATGAGGCTGGGAGTTCAATCCCAGCAGCCGGCTCAAGGTTGACTCAGCCTTCCATCCTTCCGAGGTTGGTAAAATGAGTACCCAGCTTGCTGGGGGGCAAATGGTAATGACTGGGGAAGGCACTGGCAAACCACCCCGTATTGAGTCTGCCATGAAAACGCTGGAGGGCGTCACCCCAAGGGTCAGACATGACCCGGTGCTTGCACAGGGGATACCTTTACCTTTACCTTTACCTTCCCTTCTCCAACAAACCTGGGAGGTGGGGTAGGCTGAGAGTATATATCTGGAGCAAGTGACCTTCCGGGTCAGAGCGGGCATTCGAACCTGGGTATCCCACATCCAAGCCCTACACTCTATTTAACTACCGGGCAATATCACATGACAATACAGCATATGTCCAGCTTTTGCATTTAAAAAGTTGGGATTTGAAAGGGTGGACTGAGGGCTGCATAAAGCCCCGAGATGACGGTGCTGTTTATATTAGCCATTGCCATTGTAGACTGGAGGATATGCCTCCTGATTCACTAATTTCTGAATGCTCCATTGTGCCCAATTGCTGAATGCATAGAATCACAGAATCATAGACCCACAGAGTTGGAAGGGAACATGTAGGCTGCCTAGTCCAATCTCCTGCTCAATGCAGGATCAGCCTAAAGGATCCAGAATAAGTATCTGTCCAGTTGCTGCTTGAAGACGGCCAGTGAGGAGGAAGTCACCACCTCCTTAGGGAGCACATTCCACTGCTGAACTACTCTGACTGTGAATTTTTTTTTCCTGATATCTAGCCCATATCGTTGTACTTGTAGTTTAAACCCATTACTGCGTGTCCTTTCCCCCACAGCCAATGGAAACAGCATCCTGCCCTCCTCCAAGTGACAACCTTTCAAATACTTAAAGAGGGCTAGCATGTCCCCTCTCAACCTCCTTTTCTCCAGGCTGAACATTCCCAAGTCCCTCAACCTATCTTCATAGGGCTTGGTCCCTTGGCCCCAGATCATCTTCGTCACTCTCCTCTGTACCCTTTCAATTTTATCTACGTCCTTCTTGAAGTGAGGCCTCCAGAACTGCACACAGTACTCCAGGTGTGGTCTGCCCAGTGCCGTATACAATGGGACTATGACATCTTGTGATTTTGATGTGATGCCCCTGTTGATACAGCCCAAAATGGCATTCACCTTTTTTACCACTGCATCACACTGCCTGCTCATGTTTAGCTTACAATCCACAAGTACCCCAAGATCTCGCTCACACACAGTGTTACCTAGAAGCGTATCCCCCATCCAGTAGGCATTATTTTCATTTTTCTGACCCAGATGTAGAACTTTATAATTATCTTTATTAAATTGCATCTTGTTCTCATTTGCCCATTTTTCCATTGTGTTCAGATCTCTTTGAACACTGTATTTGCCAGTCCTCCCAATTTGGTGTCATCTGCAAACTTGATGAGTAGTCCCTCCACCCCCTCATCTAGATCATTAATAAATATGTTGAAAAGTACCGGGCCGAGCACCGAACCCTGAGGTACCCCGCTACTCACCTCTCTCCAGTCTGATAAAACACCATTGACAACAACTCTTTGAGTGCGGTTCTCTAACCAATTGCCTATCCACTTAACTATCTGAAAATCCAGATTGCAGTCCGTCAACTTATCCATCAGAACATCATGGGGAACCTTGTCAAAAGCTTTACTAAAATCCAAGTAAATGACATCATTATTAGCAGCATGGTTATTAGCAGAGAAAAAACTCTTGAGAATGCCCCAAGGAAGATCCATCCTCCTATCCTTTCCCCTAATGCAACTAAATGAATATCTATTTAACGACTGGGGTGTCGGTCACACAAATTGAATCAAGGTGCCAGTGGGTTCCCAGCCTTCAAGTAGTGGGTAGAGATCTCCTGCTATTATGTCTGATCTCTAGTCAATAGTGGTCGATTCACCTAGAGAAAAATGGCCACTTTGGAAGGTAGACTCAATGTCATTGCACCCATTGAAGCCCTTCCCCTCCTCAAACTCCACCTTCCTCAGGCTCCGCCCCCACAGTCTCCAAGTATTTCCCAACCTGGGGCTGGTCAACCCTAAAATCCTAGAATCCTAGAATCATAGAGTTGGAAGGGGCCATACTGGCCATCTAGTCCAACCCCCTGCTCAACGCAGGATCAGCCCAAAGCATCCTAAAAATGCAGCTACATGGGCACCTGGGACATAACATAACATGATACTGCTGGAACGGGTATTTTCTCTCCAAAGGGGTGCCTAAGAGGTGTAATTCTTTCACATGTTTTTAACCGAGAAATCAGCCAATTGCAATCCCCAGTCTTTGAGAAGCCATGACAGGCAAACTAGACATCCTATCTGTCTCTGTCTCTGTCTCTGTCTCTGTCTCTGTCTCTGTCTCTGTCTATTTGCATTACAGAATCTCTCTGTCCCCTGTCCCCCACCAGCTTTTTGAGCATTTCCCCTCAAGTCCTTCCTTCCAACAAAGCCCTGAGATGACCTACATTGGGAGGAACTCTGTAGAAAACCGTTTCTCTCGTAGGCCTCCCTCCCACTCCCATGGCCCCATGTTATTAGACACCCTCTTTTTTTTTCTTTATCGTCGTCGTCCAGATTTCTCCATTTCCAGCATATGCTCTAGGATTCTTTAAAAAATACATTCTGTTGGCCGGCAGCATGCACGCTGTACCTCAACAGATGTTTTTAGCATCAGTGTTAAGAGAACGGCCTCATGCTGAAGTGGTTCTGTTTGGCAGGGCTTTCGTCTGGGGAGGCTGCCACTGCGCATCGATACATGCTCATTTTACTCTTGGTTTCTTTTTCTCGTCCTCCTCCCCCGGTTTCCCCCCCCCCTCTCGCTGTCCTCTGAACTTGGGGCGAAACTATGGTTTCTGAGTAGCTGCTTCTCTTCTTTGCTGGGATTCTTAAAAAACAAACAAACACCTTTCTCCCTCCTTCTCCCCTCCCTCCCCGGTGACATTATGCACGGAGTGGAGTCCGTTGTCCTGACTTTACCTTCTAGTCCCTGAACCTACACATTTGATTCCAATGTCGTGTTTACCGAAAGGGCATTTTCCCCCAGCATCACTCCAACCTTTACCGGGTCTTTCCACGCGTCTCAATATCACTCCCTCTGCAACGCATTGCTATTCAGGCGCATGTATCAAAATAGCAAGGGCCGCTGTGAGTAATATCCACAAGTTCTACAGCTTTTCTATTTACTCAGCTGGGTCATGTTCTCGTCGGGGTTTCTTTGGATTTCACGTTTGAAGAAACAGGGGGCAGGTTATATAAGGGGACTTCAATTAAAAAAGAAAAAAGAAGAAGAAGAAGCCTTCTGAAAATCTTCACACTTTACTCAAAAGATCCAGCCCCCCCCCCCAAATAATATCTTTCTTCTCTTGGCTTGACCTGAGATGGTTCTGACTGAGGCTGGAGCTTTTCAGATGGTGGTGAAGGTTCAGCGATGCAGGAACACCGCTGTGTGAGGTTGGGAAATTTGGCTCTGATGGAGAAAGCCAGACACATCACTAGGTGAACACTGGAGTTCTCTTTGGGACTTGCAATTTTGAGAAATCACCTTTGGCATTGGCTTGAGAGGGGAGGGGAGGAAAGGGGAATTTAGTCTTTCAAACCGGGAAATGACCGCAGTAGTTCTGATGCTATGAAGTGGTAACTGCTAGTAGTCGCTTCTGATACTGAGGTGGCAATCCTCAGTTCATGCACAGTGTGCCGTTTCTTCTTTACTTGCAACAACCTACCTCAGTCGTTAGCAGAGCTGGGGAAATAAGCCCGTTCCACACAGAAAGAACAGGGCAACTGCAGCACTGCAAGGCGTGGTAACTGACCACTGGGGTTGCCAACTAACCGGGAGGAGGGGGGATGTCCTGACAATTTAATACAAGCTTAATGCCTGGTAGCCAAGTGGGTAGCCATGTTGGTCTGAAGTAGCACGGCCAAAATAGAGTTCAGTTCAAAACAGAGTTCAATAGAGCCAGAGAGTTCAATAGAGCCAGAGAGCCAGTTTGGTGTAGTGGTTAGGAGTGCGGACTTCTAATCTGGCATGCTGGGTTCAGATTCTGCGCTCCCCCAAATGCAACCAGCTGGGTGACCTTGGGCTCCTCTCGGCCCTGATAAAACTGTTCTGACCGAGCAGTGATATCAGGGCTCTCTCAGCCTCACCCACCTCACAGGGTGTCTGTTGTGGGGAGAGGAATGGGAAGGCGACTGTAAGCCGCTTTGAGCCTCCTTCGGGTAGGGAAAAGCGGCATATAAGAACCAACTCTTCTTCTTCTTCTTCTTCTTCTTCAATAGGGTGCTATTGGACTCTATTTTTGTTGGCCTAGTAAAGGTGTAATGCATGTGGGTATTCGATGCCACCAGACTTTCTGCAGATGAGGGCTTAAAGGTTTTGCTTATTGTGACCGATCGCTAGCTGTATGCAGACTCAGAAAATGGACCACTGAACTGTTCCTGTTAAGGACCAATCACGTACTTCGACGAGCATTCCAAAGTGTATATAAGTTCGTGTTGTGTCTATGAGCTTTATTTGGTGTTTGGAGTTGGTGTTGGGTTGAATAAAGAGCTGTTGGTTTTGGAAGAACTTCATGGCCTGGGTCTGGCGAACCCACAGACTAATAAAAAGAGCAGTGGATGCCTTTCGTGGCGTGGAAAGCTGTAACATCACCTGACACAGAATGCTCCATTAAGCTTCTACAGAAGGAGAAGGAGAAGGAGAAGGAGAAGGAGAAGGAGAAGGAGAAGGAGAAGGAGAAGGAGAAGGAGAAGGAGAAGGAGAAGGAGAAGGAGAAGGAGAAGGAGAAGGAGAAGGAGAAGGAGAAGGAGAAGGAGAAGGAGAAGGAGAAGGAGAGTTGATTCCTATATGCCACTTTTCTCTACCCAAAGGAGTCTCAAAGCGGCTTCCAATCGCCTTCCCTTTCCTCTTCCCACAACAGCCACTCTGTGAGGTGGGTGGGGCTGAGAGAGCCCTGATATTACGGAAGAAGAAGAAGAGTTGGTTCTTATATGCCGCTTTTCTCTACCCAAAAGCGTCTCAAAAGCGGCTTACAGTCGCTTCCCCTTTCCTCTCCACACAACAGACAACCTGTGGGGTGGGTGAGGCTGAGAGAGCCCTGATATCACTGCTCGGTCAGAACAGTTTTCTCAGTGCCGTGGCGAGCCCAAGGTCACCCAGCTGGCTGCATGTGGGGGAGTGCAGAATCAAACCCGGCATACCAGATTAGACATCCGCACTCCTAACCACTACCCCAAACTGCTAAAGGGCCAGGCCGCTTTCTCCAGGCTGATTGGCGATCCTCATCATAGGCCTTGCAGCAGCACAGAGACCTTCAGGATGTGTGGACCCCTGAAGCTGTATTATAGTGAATCAGGCCATTGGTCATCAAGGTTCATGTTGTCTGCTCAGACTGGCAGCAGCTTTCCAGGCAAAGGGAAAGAACACCACAGAGGAAATGGGAAAAACAAACGTTCAGCCAACTCCGGACAGTACCGAGGCATAAATTACAGTTCCCTCTAAAGCCGTAATGGACTAAACACCCCCTGTATTAGTATATACATGAATCAAGCTGCTCACGCATGTTGTCACCTGCCTTATTCGCACCCACAAGGCCAAAACTAACCGAAGGGGGATTTTCTGTGGACAAGATGACACGGCGGTTGAGGTCTGAGAAATGTTAGCATTAAAGTTCCTGGAGCGACGGTTGGAGACTCATCACGCCCACGGGGGAAGTCAGAGGAAGGCTGGAGGGGGAAAACATCCCGTAACAGAAAATGGCCTTCCCCCAGTGGCCCACCTTTCATCGGAGAGGAAGGACTGATGCCAAGTTCAGGAAAAGGCGGCAACTCAAGACAGCTTAACAGAAACTGGACGAGGAAGAAAAGTAATGTGTCGCCACTGAACGAAGGGAGACACTCAAGTTGACGGTGTTAAGGCAAATGCTGATCCAGCACAATGATATGTGTGGATTTATTTAATTAGGCACTTTCTTTGTTTAGAGTTGCCTCTGTCACTGAGGGTCAAAACTGTTGGCAGACTTTGAATATGCAGAGAGAGCAAAGCATCAGGGCTTAGTCTGCACGCAATAGATAATGCACTTTCAATGCACTTTGTAAGTAGATTTTCCTGTTCTGCACACGAAAATCCAGCTGCCAAGGCACATTGAAAGTGCATTATCCTATGTGTGCAGACTAGGCCCAAGATGCTTAAAGAATAAAACTGTTTTTATTCATGAAGATAAACAACTGAGAAAGAGAGAGCTAGAGCCCTAACTAGCTAGCTAGATGTTGTCTGCAGTCAACTGTTCTAGAAGCCAGCAGAAAGGAAGTGTGCTCAAAAAACAGGAAGTCTCCTGTTGAGCCAATCAGGGCACTGGAGGAGATAATTTGAAAACCATCAGGAAGTTCCTACCCTTGCTATGCTAAATATAAATCTCCTCTAATGCCCCCTGCAGGATAACCTTTATATTATGGTCAGTTATGTGCACTGCAGGTCTTCCTTGTTCCAACAAAAACAGATTGCAGGATATCAACTAGTGCCATCAGACTGCACAAAGCGACCAATGAACAATGTTTTAAGACTAGGACTGCAGAATTAGGGAACAATACGGACAGCAACACATGCAATACAGAAAGTGGATTAGAAGACAGAACATAATTAGGGATGCCAGTTTCCAGGTTGGGCCTGGGGATCTCCCAGAATTGCATCTCATCTCTCAGCTCCCCTGGAGAAAATGGAAGAACAGATTATACATATGCTATTTAACTGAGACCCTCTCGGTGCCCTTGTTGCTCTGAGCAGCCTGCTCGAAACAGAAATCTCAATTCCGACAGGGGAGAACCGAAGATAATGAAGGAGGACATCAAATACATCATTCCCAACCAGGAAATTCAATTAAAGCATGAGATCTTCCACACATCAAAGAGACCTGACCCAAAAGATAATTCGGAATTACAAAGAAACTCTCTGACCCTTGGAATGACCTAAGACTAGGAGGAAGCCAAGAGATAGAACCGGAGAAGGGTGAAGAAAGAGGGAGAAAGGAAAATGTGATCATATGAAGCAAGCTTTCTTTTTTTAATCGCTGTGGGCTGATACTGGCAGGGCCGGATAATGTGGTGTTTGGATAATGCTGGAGCTCTTTATATGTTGTTTTTGGATACGATCCCCCTCATTGCGTGTCTCTTGTTTAGTAAATATTGTCCGATTTAAGAAACAGATCTGACTAAGTTTACTTCAGCTATATCTCGGATTGCCTAATTGCTCTGCTCATGCGGCCTTAGTTTGTGAGTTAGAATCTGTTGTCATCAGGCTGTCCTGAAGAAAATCAGGTGGACCAGTGCATGTAAACTGGATGTTTTTCACAGGGTTGCCAACTCCAGTCTGTGCCTCCCTTTTATTTGTTTTATCCAAATGAATGTGGCAGAGAAAACTGTAGGAATATACAAAATCTGCAGTGTGCATTATTGAGAAGAATATAAGGGTCGTCCTGCAGGGGGCATCAGAGAAGAGGAATAATTAGCATGGATAGGATAGACACTTCCAGATGATTTTCAAATTAGCTCCTCCATTGTTCTGATTGGTTTTTCCTGGTTTTTGAGCACACTTCCTCCTGGCTGGCCTCCAGAACAACAGTTGTTGACAGAAGAATCATAGCAAATAGCTAGCTAGCTAGATCGCTGTCTGTCTGTCTGTCTCTCTCTCTTTTGGTACATAGTTGTTTCTCTTTATGAATAAAAAACTATTTTATTCTTCTAGCAGCCTCATACTCTGCTCTCTCTGCATATTCAAAATCTGCCATATTCAAAACCTCTTCCTTATTTTTTTTTCTCACTAAGTTTGCAAAAGGTTGGCTGTGTTGAGTCTTATACTTGGCATGGCCCGTTCACACAAACCAAGTCATCATGAGATTTTGCAGTCTTGTGTGCAGTGAGGAACACGTATGTGTGCTCAAAAGATATTGCTAAGCTGCTATAGATTGCAACAACCTAGGTTGGTGTAGTGGTTAAGAGCAGGGGTAGTCAACCTGTGGTCCTCCAGATGTCCATGGACTACAATTCCCATGAGAATTGTAGTCCATGGACATCTGGAGGATCACAGGTTGACTACCCCTGGTTAAGAGCATCTTTGGAATACTGGAGAAAACATCAGATGTGAGTACAAGAGGTACAAGAGGGATCTCATACAAGAGCCTACATCTATGAGCCTTGTGATGTTGCAAGTGTTGGAGTAGGCAGTGTCTGGTGTACATAGAACATTAGAATAAGATCCTGTAGGGGGCAGAAAGAAGGCAATTAGGATAGTGACGTCAGGGCATTCTCTCCTGTTAAGCATAATTCCTTGCTTGTCTCCAGACTGCTTCTCTGTCTCTCTCTGCGTCTCTCTGTCTCTGTCTCTCTCTCAGCTAGGCATGTAGTTAGGAACTCTCTCTGTCTCTCCTCTACACTATCAAGTACATTACTTCTTAAATGAACTTTTAATCTAGTCTTAAATCAGGTTGTGCATCTCCCTGCGCTATTTACTCTGCCATATCAAGATGTATGCCTTTGTCTAGCTTCTTGTTCCTTGCATGTGTATATGAGTTAAAAATGAAAACAGGGTAAGGATAGGGGGGCAGAGTGGCTGAACAGGGACCCTCTGTCCCAAAGCAGTCATTTAATATCAAGGCAGAATTCCTATGTCCAGGCACACGTCACTTCTGGGCACTTGCAAGAGGTGGTACCTGCCTGCCATGAGAACTCCGGGGCATGTCAATCATCTTTGCATGACGCTACCAAGGCTCGGTAAGCCCTATTGCCCTTGGCCTCAGAATAATCTAATCTCTCAAGGGCACTTTCCAGATAGGCTGGATGTCCCACTTTCATTCCCTGATGTTACTTTTACTTTTCTTGTCAACTTCGGGAACATCCTCATACTGACCCAGTCTTTCCTTGTTTTTTTCCCTTCTTTCTTAAAGTAGTTTTCCACGTATTTTCCCCCTCGGGCTTCTTTAGGGCCAGGGATCATTAGCCAGTTGGTGGTCACAGAGCGTTTGAGGAGCATAGGCAGGGAGGCGGTCCCTCAGAATAAAATGCAATGATTGATCCGTAAAACCAGATTAAAAGCTGTATAAAGCCATACTTTAACACTACTGTGACAACCCTGAATTTCTGAGGTCAGTTATAGCCTATTAGGAGGAAAACAGAGTAAAGAAGAGGGCGGGGAAGCTTTAGATTTGCTATGGAGGTTCACTAGCTGTATATATGGAGGTTCACTAGCTGCTATGGAGGTTCACTAGCTGTATGTCTAGCTGGCCTCAACCATAGGCTTGGCGGAAGAGTTCTGTCTCATAGGCCCTGCAGTGGGATGGGTGAGGAATGTACTTTAATGGGGATTGTGCTGCCCCTTTGAGGCTGCTGAAGCGTTGGAATGCTTGAGCACAAACCCACATAAATTAGGGAGGGGCAGAGAATCAATCCTCAGTGTGAATGCAAACAAATGTACCTATGACAGGTAAAATATTGGGGGGGGGAGGAAATGTAAGGGTGAACTGATCATACTGATAGTACAATCATTGGGACTGCCACAACACCCATGAAAACCTGGAAGGTGGCTACAGTCTGGAAAACATCTCAATCCCTTAGAGATGTTCTATTGCATAGAGGTCTACCCTCCACAGCAGCCATTTACTCCTGGGCTCATTCTGCACTTACTTTTTGTTTCTGCTGTCGATCCTGATGAATTCAGATTGACTTGAACCCAAGTCTTTGTGCTCCCCCCCCCAACTTGAAACAGAAACCCATCTGCACTTGAGCATGAGGCTGCTCTTCCTAGAGGAGCGAGTGGGCGAGGGGTGAGTGGGCACGTGGGCAAGTGGGCAGGGGGAGAGACAAGATGAGTCTCTACATCAGCGGGGAGGATGTTATTCTGGGAAAACACAGATCTGCACTTTAATACTGGGAGCCTTCAAAGCAGCTTGATCAATTATACTGAGTTTTCTCTGCTCCTGGACATTGCAGGGGAAAGGTAGGGTCACCAGGGCTCAGATTGGTTGCAGATGGGAAATTTAAATAGCCCCAAATTGCATTCAGTGTAGACGGCAGGGATTGAATCGACTGGGACTGGATTAAAAGCTCCGTGCGGATTCAGCCCTGGTCTCCAGGTTGTTCAGAGGTCAATCATAATAGTAGGAGATCTTCAAGGGCCACCTGGCTGGTGACCGTTCTACTTCGGACCTAGCTGTTTTCATCCTGATTAAGTTTGCCTTGGCCAATGAGTTACTTCCCAAGGGCAATCCTTTTTTTCAATATAGCCTTATGGTCAAGAGTCCAACCCTATATTTTGCTATGCTAAGAGGTATACATAGCCAGACATCTGGCTACAGAACTAATATTGCCAACTCTGGACTGGCAATACCAGGCTTAGGTTGCTGTTGCCCACTCTGGCTGAGAAGGTTTTGGACGTGGAGCCTGCAGAAAACAGAGTTGGGGGAGAAAGGGCTTCAGTGGGGTATAAAGTCATAGAGTTGGCCCTTCAAAGCAGCCATTTTCTCCAGGGGAACTGATCTCCATCATCTGGGGATCAGCTGTAATTCTGGGATATCTCCGGTCCCCACCTAGAGTCTGGTAACCCTGGTAAAGAAAGTATTGCAAGGACACAGCTCCTCTTGTTATTCTGTTACAGACATTACTCTTTCCACTGGTACAGTCAGTGGGAGACATTGGTGCATCTATGCATTGCCCCCTTAAATGTTTCCACTGACCCAGCCGAGCATCCACAAGTCAAGCCAGGAGCTGGGAGCGCCATTGCCCCAACGGAGGGTCATCTGAGGTTCTCAGCTGTCCAAACGGCCATTTGAGCAACGCGTCCACTTTAATTGCTTTGGTCCCAGCAGCCAACGCAGAATCAAACAACCTTGTTTTGAAGGGGGTCCAGCTGAATGATAGCCAGGAGAAAACATTTGATATTTATTTTTAGGGTCATAAATGAACAACAGAAAATATTTTAATGTAAGTGCACTGCTAGCCAACTCAGCCACATAAATAAGATTAAGTGTGTTTTCAAAGTTTACATGTCTACCAAAGAAGTGAGGCAACGAAAATTAGGACCGTTAAAAAAAAAAAAAACCTTTCAGTATGAAAAAAAGAATTAATTGTTTGCTCTTCTAGCTCCTCTACTCAGTATAAATAAGGACGGAGAGCCAGAAGTCCAATACCACTGTGCAACATCTGCCAACGAGTCAGATTTTCCATGGTGAAAATTTTCCAAATTTTGGTGAGGCATCTGCCCAATGTCACTATCATCCCCATGCTTTGTACTATTCTCTAACACTTCGCAAAGCAGAAGTAAGATATATGTATCCCGTCTGATAATGCCTTTCAACTTTCGAAAGAAGAACCTATTTCTACTGGTTATATAACCAGACTATCTGAAGTTCAATAGGATTACTGGTGACCTAAGTCAGTGATCCCAAGTATGCTTGCTCTGAAGTAAAAGCCTCTAAATTCAGTGTGTGAGACCCAGTGTGGCATAATGGTTCAGGTATTGGGCTGAGACTTAGGACAGCCTTTCTCAACTTTTTGACCATTGAGAACCCATGAAACATTCTTCAGCCTTTGAGAAATCCCAGAAGTGGCACGATCGTTCAGAATATGGTTGGGAAGCAGAGCTGTGGACACGCCCACCCGGAGCCCCTTCCCTTCCCACCGCCTCCAGACACATCATTGGCCATTTTGGAAGGAGGGGGCAGGTCAACATGATCCTATACGGTCATATCACGGTAAATGTTTAACAAATTTTATAAATATATAAAAAGTGAATTAACAACCATCCATTCAGGAAAGCTTCCAGGGCCATCAAGAAACCCCAGGGCCATCAAGAAACCTCAGGGTTTCACAAAACCCTGGTTGAGAAAGCCTGACCTAGAAGGTCCAGGTTCAAATTCCTCAAGGGTGGATGGCCTGGGTGTAGTTTGCATGGTGCTTTTTACCCACTACCAGCTCAAATAAATCCCTCCTGTCTACACTGAATTTGATTTCCATTTTAATTTTGGGTGCTTTAAATTTTCCTCCTGCAACATGCATGATTGATCCAGAGTTATTCTACGTTTTCCCTGCAATATCCTGTAGTGGATATAACCCTCAATATTTGAAAAATTGGCATCAGGAAGAGTGAAGATTCCTACTTTTTGTGAATTAACTCCTTTCTCCATACCTCATAGCAAAGCAGTCTTCCCTGATCGGCCAAGGCATCAATTCAAAGATTTCCTGGTTCCCGGTTGCAAGGCTTGTCTTAAAGTGACTGCACTCCAGAAGCCCTAACTTCTCTCAGCAGAGAATTCCCTCTTGGATTTATTCCCCCCACCTCTTCTTTTAACCCAAGTAAAAATTCCTTAATGATCAATTGGTCAATTGTTTTTTAACATCAGCCATTGCACGCAAGTATAACATACACACATTCATTGAAGTCAATGAGTTTATAAGGGTAAAATTCTAAGGGTAACATTCTCCTTAGAATAACACTGATACAATGGCAACTTCCTGGCTTGTTTTATTGATGGTTGGAAGCTACCACTGAGTAAATCTATGTTCACAGTCTCAGACTTTCAGTGACTGGAACAAAGGTTATAGGCTAGCTTTTAATAATCAAATGCATGAACCTTTTCATTTCCAAGATTGCCATTTATTAGTGGAACGGTAATCTGAAACATATATAGGCTTATACGGTAACCAGCCCCTGCCTGGCTACTCCGCGGGCTCACCTGCGATCTGACGGGACCCCGCTCGCCCGCCTTCCCCCTCGAGGGCACTAAGTTGTGGTTCTCGCCGAGGAGCGGGTTGGGGAGGAGGGCCGATAGATGCTCCTTGCGCTGGCTATCACCCTCCCCCTTCCCCACCCTGACACAGCAGAGGGAACTGCAGCACCACCGCTGCCGCCCTCTTTCCTTTCCCCCGCCTTTCCTCACCGGAATAGCATCATTCGCAGGGTGCCGAAAGCAAGCGTCATTTGACATTTGCGGAAAGCCACATTGGGCAAGAAAACTACATTTTCCAGAATGCAAGCAGAGGGATGGGGTGCTCATGAAGGAAGAATGCGCCTGAAGTCTCGCGATGAAAAGTTGAGTGGGGGAGAATAAAGCCCAGGGAGAATAAAGCCCATGGCTGGCATGGTTGCTATGAGACTGCGGCACACGGAGGAAGGGAAGCCGTTAGATTGAGTTCCTCATGAGAAGACGAGTCAGGTAAGCAGTTGGGACTTTTTTAAAACGCCACAGAACACGGGACAAATGTTTAAAAATCGGGATTGTCCCGCCAAAAGCGGAATGTCTGGTCAGCTTACCCAGGTCCCTCTTTCAAAAAAACTGGGGAGCAGGAGAAAAAATTGGCCAGAAAAATGACCTCCATAGTGCTATTCCCATATCTCTACAGCCCTTACTGGAAAGATTAGGAGAAATTCCTAGAGTGTCCCTCAGAAGTGATGTCACATCCTGCCCACCCTCCCCAGGCACTGCCCTCAACATCTCACAGCATAAATAAGTAAGAATGGGTGAGGTAAATTACTTTTTTCCTGAAAACATTAAAAATACACAATAATGGAAATAAAGCCCATAGAAGTGATGAATGGCCCGTGCTAATACCATGAAGCAAGGCTGGAGGGGAAAAAAAACATCAATTATGTTTCCCAAATTAATCCCATTTCTGTGCTCCACACTGACTTGCCTTCTGATTTATGTTCACTCCAGATTTATGAACACCACTTGTGAGAGGGATTTTTGCATATGTAACCCAAAATGTCAAACCACGTGAAGGCCTTAGCATCAGATGCCAAGCCAAACAGAGGACCTTTTTTTTAAGAAAAGGAAAGGCCTAATGCAGTTGCCAATATTAAGGCTCTGGCATATAATATTTGTAGTGAGATCTATCTTTTTCTACTCAGAAGGTAAGCCCCAGTCACTTCCATGGGATTTATTGCCAAGTAAATATACTTGGGACGGAAATTTAGGGCCAGGCCTTAGTGGTTGCCAATAGGAAGGAAGTACACAGCCACTCATCACCTGCTGAGGTCAGTTTAGGCCTTGCCTTGTGAAAACAGCAAGAGTCTGGGTCTGCTGGGGTCAGATCCAAGGCTTTCTCACTCACCCACTGCTTTTAGTTTGACAAGTGTCCCAAGGTAGAACAAAACCTCAGTGTTTCCCTTCACCCAATTTCCACACTAGTCTCACCTGCAATGGGATGGATCTGACTCTTCCTTCCCTGGCCACACCCAAGAACACCTTTTAAATGCTTCCCCATGGGAAGGCCAACTTTGAGCTCAGCCAGTCCTACTTTCCCAACTTAGTCTTGCAGAGTGACAAGCCCCCGGGGCCAATGGACCCTTGTCTTGGATTGGTGAGCTCCCCCTCCTGCTGGACCTCGTGAAAGGGCTGGCTGCCCCACCTGATCTCCTCTAAGGAGGCAGTGCTGTTCTCCCTGTTCCTTGGTCAGAACTCCCCTGGGTCTCAGTGCCAGAGTCATGGGATGCCTGTCTAAGTTCCCAGAGTTTACAGCTCAGAGATCAGTTCCTCTGGAGAAAATGGCTGCTTTGGAGGACGGCCTTCAAAGCATTATATTTAAGGTGACCAGATTTTAACATTGGTAAAGCGGGACACTTTAGTTCAACAGTGGACTAGGCTGCCTAAGGAGGTGGTAAGCTCCCCCTCACTGGCAGTCTTCAAGCAAAGGTTGGATACACACTTTTCTTGGATGCTTTAGGATGCTTAGGGCTGATCCTGCGTTGAGCAGGGGGTTGGACTAAATGGCCTGGATGGTCCCTTCCAACTCTATGATTCTTTGATTCTATGATACCATTGACTGGGGGGGGGGTTCGTTATTAAAATTTTGGTCTATATGAAGCAACAAAAAGTTTCATAATTAAGGTCACCTTAATTATATTCCACTGAGGTCCCTCCCTGCCCCAAATCAAGCCCATTCCCAGCGCTACCCCAAAATCTGCAGGGATTTCCCAACCCAGAGCTGGCAACTCATCATGAAATTATTGGGATTGTGAATTAAGGTCTTAATGGTTTCTGTAGCAGCCAAAGGACTAGGATAGGTTATTGTCCAAAACAAACCATCATGTACATACAAAATACCTTTTACTGGCACCAAGCCAAAGGACACAAAACAGTATGCAGTTGTTCTCCAGAACTCCTCCTTAGGCTGGATGTTACAAAATGAAAAGAGAGGTGGAGGAGAAAAAGAGATGTTTCAAGTCATGATACTGAAGGCCTTTTCTTGCCAGCAGCCCCATGCTCAGAGCGAGCAAGAAAGCAGATGCGCCTTCCACATCAGGTTGTTCCTTACTAGGGATGTCAGTCCCCAGGTGGGACCTGGGAATCCCCTGGAATTACAGGTCATCTCCAGACTAAAGGAACCAGTTCCCCTGGAGAAAATAGCTCCTTTGGAGGGTGGGCTTCATAGCATTATACAAAACTGAGGTCCCTTCCCAATCAAAATCCCACCCACTCCCAGCTCTCCCCCCAAGGTCTCTAAGTATTTCGTAACCCAGATCTGGCTAACCTATTTCTCAGAGCATGAACAAAATGATGTCTCTCCACTGGAATCACAAAATGTTGGGGCTTTTGGACTAGACCCAGCCGTAGGTCCCTCCAGAAAAATAGAGCTACAAAAGTAACAGAGCAGTTGAAGTTATTGATTACCTTTGTGGATTAGGCAAACTCACAGCACTTTGAGGTTTAAAAAGATTAATCTTTACTAGAAAGATTATGTATGAACATATATAATATTCACCTGCTTCAGTCTCCTTACTGAAGCAGTGCACAAAAGTTTAAAAGACAATTACAAAAGCAACACATTGCAAGCCCCTGTAGCTAGGCTGCAAGCAGGACTACATGCTCATACATCAACAGACAGAGCTGAGAGCTTAGTGGTGGAGGGTCCCTCCTTGCTAGCAGAAATCCTTCTCTTCCTGAAGAAAGAGAAAGTGGGTGGTAACTAAGTTTCAACAAAGGTACCTCTTAGGCCATGAGTTTGGAAATTTCCATGCCACATGGCTGGAATCCCTGCAATTCCAGCAATGACCTTTTAGAGTCACTAGTGAGCACATAGGTGCAGCTGAACTCAAGTATTTGTTTACAGTTGTGCTGGTTGCCTCTTCCAAGTTATCCCCCAGAAGTGATGTTACAACTCCTTCTGTAATGAGCCGGGACTGACCCAATCAATCGGGGGGGGGGGACCCAGGGGAGGACTGATCCAATCAGTTGGCGGAATTCTGAGAGCATCATGGGGGCAGTGTCATCACTTCCAAGTAATCACCAATGGCACTTCCCCCTCCTGGGCTCCTCCTACTGAAGATGAATTTTTGCACAAGGTTGTTGACTAGCATCCGATGACTGGCAGCATAAATTACCTTGCAGAAGAAGAGCTCCGCTTGTAGCTCTGTGGTTGAGCAGCCTGACATGGCTTGTGCAATAGTAAATTAAGTCAGTCAGAAACGGAGAGAAAGCAAAGCAGGAGGGGCCTCAGGATGGGCTTTCTTGCGCTGTTCTTTTGGCTTCCTCCTGGCCTCTGCTCCTCCAACTTTTCATCTGGGGCAATCTCCTGGGTGGCAGTTCTCAAAAGCTGATGACAGGCCTGGCCTTTCCCGTTCTTTCCTTTAACCCAAGGCCAGAAAGCTCCACAACAGCTCTATTATAAGACTGAGGCTGCAAACCATCATAGTATTCTGTACACACATGATGTGGCATAAAAACCTCATTTAGCTTCCAGTATGGTGTTGTGGTTAAGAGCAGAGGACTCAGACCTGGAGACCTGGGTTTGATTCTCCCCTTAAACCCCCCTCCCCTGCATAAAGCTTGCTGGGGGACCTTGGGCCAGCCTCAGTTCTCTCAGAACTCTCTCAGCTCCACCTGCCTCAAAAGGTGCCTGCTGTGGCTTGAGGAAGGGGAGGAGATTGTCAGCCGCTTTGAGACTCCTTTGGGAGGAGGAAAGCAGGGTAGAAATCCCAACTCTTCTTTTTCAGAACTCCCAGGTTCAAACCCCCACACTGCCATGAAACTTGCATATTTCATTTCATTTTCAACATCAAAAAGCCTCTTTTGTGCCATTGTTAGAAGTTTAAGCTAGAGCAATGATCTTGTCCCTTCCCTCAAGTTCCTGGGCTGAGCCAGCATCAAAATACAATAAAGTGACAGGGTGGGAGGACAGCCTAACCTACCTTGTAAGGATATAATGGAGGAGAGGAGAAAATTTTATACCAACCTGCACTCCTTGAAGGGCACAATAAAAACGTACTTTAAAAATGAAGAAATGTGTGTTTTTGTTGTCCTTTTGATTGCTCAGGCATTTCAGGTCTTCCTATCCCTAGGAGCGAGAGAGGAAATAGTTGGCAAATAGTGAAAACATATAGAATCATAGAGTTGGAATGAGTCAAAAAGTCCATCTAGTCCAACCCCCTGCTCAAGGCGGGATCAGCCTCAAGCATCCATGAGAAGTATCTGTCCAGGCACTGCTTGAAGATCACCAGTGAGGGGGAGTTCACCACCTCCTTGGGCAGCCCCTTCCACTGCTGAACTAGACTCCTAGAATCCTAGAGTGGGAAGGGGCCATCCAGGCCATCTAGTCCCACCCCTGTTCAATGCAGGATCAGCCTCAAGCATCCAGGAGAAGTATCTGTCCAGGCACTGCTTTAAGACCTGCAGTGAGTGGGAGCTCACCACCTCCTTAGGCAGCCCATTCCACTAGTACGGTGTGCCTCTGGTACATGACAAGGGTAGTGTCTACTCGTGCATGGCATTGTGCCTTTTCCCCAGAATTCCCCACTCCGATAGATCTGATACGCAATCCAGAGTTTCCCGTGCATATATGAAGCTAAACGAAGGCAATGTCAATCCAATTCTCTTCAATCTTTTGGGCTGTGGCCAACGCAACTGAGAAAGTGTTGAGAGTTACTCTAAGCTAGGTTTTCTGTTCTGTGCCTATGGGCCTACACCATGCATTACCAAGTGTCACACGGCTCCCCCTTCTTAAGAGGCAGTTCCCTTATGCGGCTCCTTCCTCCTGTCCCGCCCCAGTTCTGCAGAAGGAAAGAAAGGTAGTTTGGCGAGCCCTTTGTACATGGAAGCGAGAACGCTGCCAAGGTTAAGTGAGTCCCAGCGTAGTGGATATCATGGATTTCACACTTTCATCCTGCCATGTTTCCCCAGTCCCTTAACAAGCGTGCAACCAATGAAAAAGGTCAAGCGATTTGCAAAAAGAACAAGAAATAGCAACAGAACAGGGTGTACACTTAGACTCGTATTTGGCGCAGGGATGGCTATGAATGCCTGCCAGATGCTATTTTCAAAAGATCTGAATAATAACCCCCACACTTATGAATCTAACATTTCCCTAAGGTGATATGTCGGGGGGCGGGGGTGTTGCAGAACTTGTAGCGTACTCTAATTTTAAAATTTTGGACGGTTGAGTTGTGTAAAACGATCCCCAACTATGGCAACAAAATGCCTCCTTATGAACAAGGGTCAAGACTACAGCATCTACCCAGAATGCAGCCGTCCCCGGTCACTAAAACAACCCTCTACAATGTTAACAAACAAAAGACAACCCTTCACTAAAGAAAAATGTGGACCATTATCTTCCAGTCTCTAGTTGAACCTTTCTTGGTAAGATAATCGGCTCATCTGCTTTAGAATTCTTTCAATCTGGCCTCAGGCCTGTCCATGGGTGGGAGATGCGGCTGGCGGCTTCAGTCAATGGTCTCCATTTGAATCACAAGAAGAGAAGGGTTGTTTTTTATACCCCACTTTCCACTGCCCAAAAGTGTCCTAAAGTGGCTTATAAATACATTTTCCTTCATCTCCTCATGACAGACATCTTGTGAGGTAAGTGGGGCTGAGGGAGTCCTAACAGCACTCCTCTGTGAGAACAATTTTAGGCTGATCCTGCACTGAGCAGGGGGTTGGACTAGATGGCCTGTATAGCCCCTTCCAACTCTATGATTCCAACTCTATGATTCTAATCTCTCTGGACGATGACTACTCCAAGATCGCCCAGCCTGTGGAGGAGCAGGGACGCAAACCCGGTTCCCCAGATTAGTGTCTGCTGCTCTTTAGCCACTGCAGTACACTGGGTCTGTGTTGCACTTACTGGATTGACCAGCAGCGTTTGACAGTGTGTGGAATATGCCATCTCACTGTGGCATCTGGTGGCAGAAGGAAGAATTACGGATTCTGCTTTGGGCTGGGGTTAATCATTCCTTATGGGCAAGAGAGAGTTGTGGTTGGTGACAACTGTCACTAATGTGGACTTGTCTCATGGGTTATACAGTCCATATAGTGGCTATACACTTGCCATGGAAGCTTGCTGGGTCACCTTGGCCAGTTCCTCTTTCTCTCTCTTAGGCTCACACGCATGAACACATGAAGCCAATTTATAGATTGAGTCAGACCCTTACTTTCAAATTGTTGTCAAGAGCCGGCTTTGTGCCATGGTTAAGAGTGGTGGTCCCCAATCTGGAGAAGTGAGTTTGATTCCCCACTCCTCCACAGGCAGCCAGCTGCGTGATCTTGAGCTAGTCACAGCTCTCTCAGAGCTGTCTCAGCCCTACCTACCTCACAAGGTGTCTGTTGTAGGGAGAGGAAGGGAAGGCAATGGTAAGCCGCTTCAAAACTCCTTTGGGTAATCAAAAGCCCTGAAGATAGCCTTCTACCTTGATCCAGCTGATCTGACAATGTGGATCCATTGCCTCAAAGCTAGATTGTTATAATGTACTCTGTGTGGGACGGCCCTGAAAGACTACTTGGAAACTCTAGTTGGTGCAGAACGCCACAGCCCAGTTACTGTCTGGCACTAGGTAGAACATGAAAATCATAGAGACATAGAGTCATAGAGACACTCTACTAGCTACAACTCAGTTTCCAAGTTCTAGTTCAGGGTCTGGTCATCACCTACAAAGCCCTAAATAGTCTTAGACCTACATACTACGAGGATTTCCTCTCCTGTTGCATTGTGCTGGTGGCTTCCACCTTTTGGAATGGCCTGCAAGAGGAGACCAGGAAGGTCCCCACACCTGTGTCATTCCACAGAATGTGCAAAACAGAAAAATTCAGGAAAGAGCTTAGAACTGTGGTAGAATGGAACAGTCTAGGAGGGCTCCTTTATAATGGAACAGAATTGTAGCCTACAGCAATGATTCCTGTAGGAATCCCCTTGCTCTTCATGTCCTGCCTTATACAGGTTGAACCACTTTCCATATTGTTTATTGTGTACCTTGCCTTATTTTTTTCTGTTTGTAGTGTTCTCTAATTCTGTAATTTGTAGTCCTATTGCTTAATGTTTCCTTGTTAGCCTTAAACTGTCTAATTACACTGTAATCTGCCTTAGGCCTCAGCAAGCAACACAGACCTTACATGAAGCAAATAAAATAAAACTGTGCATGAGCTGATCAAAGCGGAGACCAAAAGCTCTTGTTCCATGAGACAGAACAACTATATGTTTCAGTGGCCTGGAGTGAAGTGGGTCATGGGGAAGAAATTGACCCCAGGGCAGAAAAGGAAGAGGAAAGAGCTTGTGGAAGAAAAACAAGTCCCAAAGCCTTGGAAATGATCTTTTCACAGGTTGCAGTTGGCTGCAGGAACCGAGAGGTATGCAAGAAAACATCACATTCCACAGATGGACTGATGATACCCATGCCATTAGGTAGCTATGCCCTCAGGAAGCTTGGTGTGTCCATATGAGATATGTCTGCCATTTTGTATGATTTAGAGTTGCTTTAACTGGTGTGGTGGATTTGGAAAGACATAACAATGTCACAAACAATGTCCTTTTCATAGCTACAATATGAAATATGACCAACTGTTTCAGCTTTCTGAAATATTTCTGGTAGAAGAGTCCTTCAGGCTCACAACAGAAGTCCAAAATAAACATAAACCACTTTCAGTACATCTTACCCTGGCAGTACCGTACACTTTGGGGAAAGAAATTCTCATAGATTTGTGCCTGTCAATTGAGAAGAATCTCTAGGGGAGCGATTGGTATTCAGCATTCGTTTGTTCCAATTCATTAAGAAGCAGATTAGGACAACAACAAAAAAAGGGCTTCATTTCCCATTCCAGAGTTCCTTCCAAAGAAAAGAATATTGATGTCTGTCAAATGCTTGTGGGGGGAAAATAATTATCACTCTTCTAGACAATGCTTGAAAAAAATTCTTAAAACTTAAAAAAAAAATACGGCTCGTGTTTATTTCCACTTCTGTCTTCCCAGCGAGTGCCAACATCTGAAAATGGATCCAAAAATTATACAAACTAGATTTTTTTTTACAATGAGCAGGGCAGAATGTCACGCAAACAATCACGGTGTTCATTTCCCCCCCTGTCAACCAATCTTTCACCCAGAGCAAACTTCGTCTGGCATCTAATATTTCCTCCTTAATATTGCCAGCTGATGATGGATTGCCTGATTCTGTCGCCGTGACAAATACAACTGTCAACGGTGGAACCCCCATCTTAATCTCATCTGGGGACAGGAAAAACAGTGTGAGAATGTACATGCCCAAAACATTTGCGATCCAATTTGGAACATTTGAAGAGAGCATTGTTCTAGTCGTCTACAGAGAGCTTCAGGATTTGCAATCAAATGATGATCCAAACAGAACATTGTGGTAAAAGTTTCGCAGCCTAAGCAGCTTTCTGTCCTCAGGGCTCACTGGAGTCAGTGATATAACTCAGTTTAAGACTGCACTGTTATTCATAACACTGTGAACAAACGTCCATTTGTGTGTGAGTCTAATGTCAAGAAAACAAAGATCATGGCATCCGGCCCTCTCAATTCGTGGCAAATAGATGGGGAAGAAATGGAGATAGTGACGGATTTTATTTTCCGGGTCTCCAAGATCACTGTAGATAGGGACTGCAGCAAAGAAATTAAAAGACGCTTGCTCCTGGGGAGGAAAGCTATGGCAAATCTAGACAGCATCCTAAAAAGCAGAGACATCACCCTGCCAACAAAAGTGCGTTTAGTCAAGGCTATGGTATTCCCAGTTGCAATGTATGGCTGCGAAAGTTGGACCATAAGGAAGGCCGAGTGTCAAAGAATTGAGGCTTTTGAACTCTGGTGCTGGAGAAGACTCTTGCGAGTCCCTTGGACTCCAAGGCGAACAAACCGGTCAGTCCTAGAGGAGATCAGCCCTGACTGCTCCTTAGAAGGCCAGATCCTGAAGATGAAACTCAAATACTTTGGCCACCTCATGAGAAGGAAGGACTCCCTGGAGAAGAGCCTAATGCTGGGAGCGATCGAGGGCAAAAGAAGAAGGGGACGACAGAGAATGAGGTGGATGGATGGAGTCACTGAAGCAGTAGGGGCAAACTTAAATGGACTCCGGGGAATGGTAGAGGACAGGAAGGCCTGGAGGATCATTGTCCATGGGTTCGCGATGGGTCGGACACGACTTCGCACATAACAAAAACAAAAAACTAATGGAAGTGACTTGGGCTGTGAAAATAAGGTAAGGTAGGGAGGGGGCAGAGCCTCTTGTGGCGCAGAGTGGTAAGGCAGCAGACATGCAGTCTAAAAGCTCTGCCCATGAGGCTGGGAGTTGAATTCCCGCAGCCGGTTCCAGGTTGACTCAGCCTTCCATCCTTCTGAGGTCGGTAAAATGAGTACCCAGCTTGCTGGGGGGTAAACGGTAATGACTGGGGAAGGCACTGGCAAACCACCCCATATTGAGTCTGCCATGAAAATATGGCCCGGTGCTTGCACAGGGGATACCTTTACCTTTACCTAGGGAGGGGGCTTTTGCTTTGTCCTCCTATTTATTTCCAGGGTGAAAGGAGAGGAATGGGAAGGCGACTGTAAGCCGCTTTGAGCCTCCTTTGGGTAGGGAAAAGCGGCATATAAGAGCCAACTCTTCTTCTTCTTCTTCTTCTTCTTCTTCTTCTTCTTCTTCTTCTTCTTCTTCTTCTTCTTCTTCTTCTTCTTCTTCTTCTTCTTCTTAATGTTAGAGCAGCCGCTTTGTATGCAGGTTCAATCCTGGCATCTCCGGCTGAAAGGATAGAGTAGAAGATGATGTGAATGACCTTAACTAAAGTGTTCAACTGGAGAGCTACTCTCAGACAGAGTCGACAATACCAATTATGATAGCCAATACGGCAAATTCAGGTGTTCGTTGCTTTTAAAAACGTTTCCTCCTATCTACCCTTTTTCATCTCTTGCATGTAGTCAGATTGGCCGCTAAGTTATGAATTTAGGCAGGTTGTGAGTGGGGGGGCAGGAAGGGATGTGCCAGTGCTTGTCTCTTGTGGCCCTTCCTTTCAAACCCAGGGAACTGCTAATTGCTACTGCGGTGGAATCAGCTGCCTAAGGAGTTGGTGAACACCTCATTAGAAGAAAAAGAGTTGGTTCTTATAGGCCGCTTTTTGCTACCCGAAGGAGTCTCGAATGCGGCTTATATTTGCTTTGCTTTACATTTCCTCTCCCCACAACAGAAACTCTGTGAGGTAGATGAGGCTGAGAGAGCACTGATATTACTGCTCGGTTGGAACAGCTCTATCATTGCTGTGGTGAGCCCAAGGTCACCCAGCTGCTTGGGGAAATGGGGAATCAAACCTGGCTCACTAGATTAGAAGTCCGCACTCCTAACCACTACAAAAACCTGGGTCTTCAAGTAGCAGCAGACAGATACTTGCTTTAGGCTGATCCTGCGTTGAGCAGAGTGTTGGACTAGATGGCCTCGATGGCCCCTTCCACCTCTATGAGTCTATGATTCTAATAAAAGACAAGAGAACTGAAGGATGGTAATTTCATTAAAACAAGATACTGAAGGCACCATATCAAACAGTTCCAATGAAACGGAGGAATGGAAGATGTCAAAAGAAACTAAGATGGATGACTAAAGAACTCCTGAATGATATTTAAAAGGGACATACACAAGAAATGGAAAAAGGAGGAAATCATCAAGGAGCAATTTTAAAAAATAGCCCAGACATGTAGGGAAAAGGTTTAAAAAGCTAAGGCCCAGAATGAGCTCATGCTTGCCAGGGGAATTAAAAATAACAAGAGGAGTTTTTTGCTATGTCCATATCATAAGGAAGAATAGGTCCACTGTGTGGAGACCATGGGGTCATGATAACAGGAGATGGTAACAAGGCAGCCGTGTTTAATGTCTTCTTTGTTTCTGTGTTTTCTCATAAGGAAAAAGATATTCCACTGAGGGTGGGTGAAGTAAAAAATATTGAGGAAGGGATAAATTAAAGAACCGAGAAAGATGTTATACAGAAATACTGTACTTTACTTTAAATGAAATTAATGAAATTAAATCATCAGGGACTGATGAATTACGTCCAAGAGTGTTGAAAGAATTGGCAGAGGAAATCTCAGAATCTCTAGTAATTATCGTTGAGAAGACCTGGAGAACCAGAGCGTGTTCCAGTGGACTGGAGGAGGGCAAAAAGGGGGAGAAAGAAGTCCCCAACAACTACTGCCCATAGTACTGTACATAGATCCAATTTGCAGATGACACTAAATTGGGTGGGGTGGCTGATACCCCAGAGGAGAGGACTACTATTCAAGGAGACATGGATAGATTGGAAATTTAATTTTAATAGGGAGAAGTGTGAATTATTACATTTGGGTAATAAAAATTGGATGAATAAATATAAGATGGAAGATACCTAGCATGTGAAAGGGGAGTTCTGTTGGACAATAAGTTAAATATGAGCCAAAAGTGGGATATGTCAGCTAAGAAGGCTAATGCATTGCAAGAAACATAGAAACTAGAGCAAGGGAAGTTGTAATACCACTCCATTCTGCATTGGTTAGAATTCATTTGGAATATTCTGGGCACCACAGTTCAAGAAAGATATTGACAAGTTGGAAAAGGGTGACTAGGATGGTTGAGGGGTTGGAATCCATGCCTTAGAAGGAGAGGTTGAGAGAGTTGGGTATGTGTAGCTTGGAGAAGAGGGGCCAACTTATTTACTGCAGCTTTAGAGACAAGGACTTGGAGCAATGGGTTCATATTATGGGAAAGGAAGTTCCACTTAAATATTAGAAAGCATTTTCTGATGATGAGAGCTGTTCATAGATGGGGTATGCTGCTTTGGAGGGTGGTGGAATTTCCTTCATTGGAAGTTTTCAGGAGTAGACTGGACGACCACCTGTATTTTTCTTTAAGTTCCTAAGAAGGTGGGAGTTGAGTCTGCACGGGGCTTTTTATCAACTCCCAGGCTGAATAAATCCTTCCTCTGAACTGAATTCAATTTCCATTTTGATTTTGAATGCTTTAAATTTTCCCTCTGCAACTTGCATGATTGATACGCGTTGACCCTACATTTCCCCTGCAATATCCAGGAGCAGATAGTAGCCACAATGCTTGAAAAGCCGCCACCACTATAAGTGTAGATTTCTGCTTTCTGTGAATTAACTTACTACTCCATGCCTCCAATGCTGACGAAGCAAAGCAGTCTTCCCTGATTGGCTAAGGTGTCAGTTCCCGGTTGCAAGGCTTCCCTCCCGGTTTTAAAGTGACTATGCTCCAGAAGCCCACACTTCTCTCAGTAGAGATTTGCCTCATTCTCTGAGAGGCTGCTGCTGGCTCGGGAATCAAAAGAGAAGAAATTAAGAAGAATTGTCAGCTGGACTTCAAATGACCCCCACCCCTCCCTAGTTCAGGAAAGGTAGTTCTGTTTTATGACCACCACTCTCCTCCCCCTCCCTCCTCTGAACCTCCCCCAATCAAGTGCAGAAGTATTTCTGTTTAAATTCAGGGAGGAGAGAGGAAGGAGAAAGACTTGAGTTCAAATCGATCTGAATTCAGCAGGATCAACAAAGGGGGGGGGGGAGAAGTAAGTGCAGAATCAGCTTAGATTTCTGTGGTCTCATCCAGCTCTGTGTGATTCTGATTCTGACCATTCATTGCTTGATTTGCAGTTGCTGTGAAGAAGGCAATTAAGGCAACAGGCAGAGTTGGCAGGTGCGAGTTTCTGGGGCACTGGTGAAAAGTCTTATGTTACGTACAGAACATTATATAGGCAGATCTTGACTGTACAAGCACAGCCTTGGAAACAAACTGTTTTCCATGTTTGGTCTCTCTCAAATCTCTAGATGTCACTGCAAGATAGGATCCCAAAGTGGTTGCATGATGGCCGTGAACTTGTTCTGCTTAAAAACAATTCTCCTTGAGCGAATATTTTCCATTCCTAATTTTGGCTCTTTTAAAAAGTGTTTCAGCACATGAAGATCTATTACTTTATAATTGGGGGGAGGGGAACTGTCATGCATTCTGCAATTTTTCTCCATAGATAACTCAGAAATGATAAAATCATCTGAAACTAGCTGGGGGAGATTTTGCCAGCAAAAGTGTGAGGTCAGGTAATAGCAGCAATATGACTGGGAAACTGGGAACAGATCCAAGAGAAGCAGTTGTGGGGGGCTTAGAAAAGCTCTGAAATTGAGGAGTTTACATGAGATGTGACAAGAAACAGAAATCTGATTGCAAGTCATGGTTGAGAGCCAGAAGGGAACAGGGATTGGGAAAGGGAAAGCAAAGATCGTGAGCCAAATCAGAACCTAGGATAAGCCAAGAATCAAGAGTGGGGCAAAACAAGGGGAAAGGAAGACGGATAACAGTCCAGTGGATCCAGAGGGATTCAAAGTGTTGGCAGAGTCTAAATGGGCAGAAAAGCCAAGAAAAGAACATATTTTATAGAAAAGAGAAGATATAGAAGCCTGTCTTTCTATAATAGCTGGGAGAGAGGAAGAAACTAATTATTCTCTGAAGAACTAGGGAGAAAACTTAATAAGACATTTGGAGCCAAGAAGGGAACAATTTGAAATAGGGGGAGGTCTCCAACCTTGCAAAGCTAGCTAGTTGTCCCCTCTACTGCCCCTGCAGGATTTCCCAGTGAGCTTTCTGCATTCATTTATTCATGCATATTAGATCTTGTATATTCCAACATAAATCAGTGTTAATTTGTGTCCTCTGTCATTATAGTAGGTAAAGACTCTTGCCATTTTTTGCAAAGATTAGGGTTAGAGACTTCAACCCAAGCCAACCTGGAATTTTGCAAGAGCACATTAACAATGGGTAATAGAGGAGATCACCTTGAAGCTCACTCATTTGAGTAAGGGATCAGTTCTGTCACTAAATAAGTCCAAATAGTCAGCTATTCAAGCAACAAATAGTCAGCTACTCAGATTATTTTAGTTTTGCTACCATCTGCCAAGTAGTTATGGGGAAGACCACCTCATGTTGACCAGCCACTCATGATGAGCCAGCCATGTGCATCTGCTGCCATGGGCAAGGAGCACATGGGCAGGCATTTGGCCACCTTTTAAAAAAACTTTGCAGTGGCTTATGAAGAGTTGGATACTGCACATGATAGCATCAGCGGTATACAACCAATTTGACATGGAACCAACATGGTCAGACTTCTAAACTGTTTTCCACCACTACCATATACTCAGTAGCTTCCAAATGATGGAACTTTCCCCAAGATATTGAATATAAACAAGAACAAGAGAAGAAAAGGTATTTGTATCCAGCTTTCCTCTACCTTAAGGAGTCTAAAAGGGGCTTACAAGAGTGCTGAGAGAACTGTGTCTAGCTGAAGATCACCCAGCAATCCATTTTCCAGATTGGAATATACTGGTGTCAACCTCTACACCATGCTAGGTCTCTGGGTAGAAGGATGAAGATATGTTTTTATGGAGTTACTGATTTTAGATTGGCCATCTTTTCTAGGTCTTCTTAGAACATGTGAATGGCAGTTTGTAAATTATTGGTAGTTCATTAGCTACCCATAGGAGATTGTATCTCTTGTGTTCTGAAATGTTAATTTTTATTAGGACTGTTTGTTAGTTGCCTTGAGCCATTCTGAAAAGATCACGTAGAACACTTTCAGTACAGTTCTGTGCTATAAAGCAGGAACTTTCACCCTAAAATCTGTTGGGGGTCATGGTTCTTGTGGTTTTGGGTGTGAGCTTAAGGGCAAGAGCCAAAGGACTCTTGTCCTATGGCTCTTTGTCTGGGAATTTTGCTAAATATCACCCTAACAACTTTATAGTAAAGATTCTAGACTGAAGGAATCTATTTTTGGAAGATAATGGATACTCAATGCCAATATTCAGTCACCTGCAAGGAATGTGCCATGTTAGTTTTCCTTCCTGAAGACAGGTAAAGTACACTTGTCATAAGTGTAAATTGATAGGGCATTTAGATGAGAAAATTAGGGGCTCGGGGGAAAGGCTTAAAACCCTGCATGAAATCAAGGAAGGAAAGGATTTCATTGACAAGAGCTGTGCAAACCTGCATATGAATGAAGATACCAGTCCAAAGGAGAATGAGTCCAAAGGCAATGAACAAAAAGGCACTGGGAGCCATTGGAGCTCAGGCATACATTTCAAGCCCTTGCAGAAGAGATGAAAACAGCAACAAATTCAAACACAAAACAAAGAGGGCATTGGGACAGGAGGAAATCGCATTTGAAGGGAAAGGGAAGTGTTGGCCATCAGTGAATCTCTGCTGAGGGACATGGAATGTCATGTGGCTAAGCCTACTCCCTAGTCCAAGAGGCGTGTTGCTTGCCAGAGGCAAACATTAAAGATATTATGGCCCAGACACCAAAACCGATAAAATCTATGGATTACTACCCATTTGTGATAGTCTATGTGGAAATGAACGACACTGCTGTGAACACAATTGCATGTATTAAGGCTGACTATGAAGATCTTGGGAGGCAACTGAAACAAATAGGGGTACAAATAGTTTTCTCTCCCTGTAAGGGAGAGAGGAACAAGTTGGGAGCTGAAGATAATGGAGGTGAACTGCTGACTGTGTTGAGGGTGCCGGCAGGTGGGATTTGGATTCTGGGACCACAGGATAGGTTTTCTAAAAGAAGGCCTACTAGCACATGATGGAATTCACTTATCTAAGTTGGGAAAGAATGTGTTTGGCAGGAACTTTTGGAGATTCATCAAGAGAGCTTTAAACTGAAGCCACAATGGGAAGGAGACATCCAACACAGGGATTCTAAGGTAGGAGAGCAAATATCATTGACCTGCCTGAGAAGAATGGGTCAATTAGAACCAAGGGTAAGAGTTTTCAGGTACCTATACACTAATGTCCAAAGTATGGGTAATAAAAAGGAAGAGCTCGAGCTTCTCATGCAGACAGAGAGATATCATTTAGTAGGCATTACAGAGACTTGGTGGAATGATTCCCATGACTGGAATACAGTGATGGGTTGTTTAAAAGTTGTTTAAAAAACCCCGAAAAGGTCGAAGAGGAGATGGAGTGGTGCTGCATATGAGGAGAGGACTTGCCTGTCAAATAATACTAGAGGAGAAGAGTGACACTCCTGTGGAAAGTATCCGGGTGGAGATAAGGGAAGGGAAAGCAAAAGTTATACTGGTTAGCATCTGCTACAAACCACCTGACCAGGGTGAGGATGTGGATGCTGCCCTCCTTGAGCAGCATGATAGAATATCCAGGCATCAAGACCTTGTAATTGTGGGTGACTTCAATTTCCCTGATGTGTGCTGGGAAGCAAGCTTTGCAAACCGTCCAGAGTCATGGAACTTTCTGACATGCCTAGCCTACAGAAGAACCTAAAAGAGGCTCAGCCATATTCAACTTAATACTGACCAACTGGCAAGAGCTGGTGGAAGGGGTAAAGGAGGTTGGGACCCTGTGGTGAGGGGTGACTGACTATGTTGTTCGAGAATGTCTTTTGAGATGGGGGGCTAAGGAAGTTTGTAGTCACATGTTAGACTTACATAGGGCAGACTTGAATAGAACCATGATGAGAGTCATCCCATGGACAAGAATGCTGGAAGAGAAAGGAGTGAGTAATGGGTAGGCTCTCCTTAAACAAGAGCTATTGAATGGTCAAGCCATCACTATTCCAGCAAGATGGAAACATGGTAGGGGATTTAAGAAGCCTATTTGGATGAAGTTAGGAAGAGCTAAGGAAGAAAAACGAAATGTTCGAAAAATGGAGGGAAAGACAGACCTGTAAAGAAGAGTACCTGCAGGTTACTAGGCACTGCAGATCAACGATCAGAGACGCCAAAGCTGGGAGTGAGCTGAGATTGGCCAGGGAAGCCCACTATAACAAGACAAGCTTCTTCAGATATATAAGGAGCATTCTGATTCTATAAAGGAGTATCTGGGCATACGCAAAGCAATTTCAGTGTAAACACAGAATAGAGGCTTTGCGTATCATAATTTCATTTTATATTGTACATTTTGTCAGTTTGATGATTTTCATGGATGCCTGTTTACCTGATAAGTTGGCTTGGTGCTAAAAGTAAAACCTTCATCCAATAACCAGTTCAGATAGATTTTTTCCCCCCCAAGTTAACTGGAATTGATCCTAAACAAACAAACAAAAAAGTTGATTGCCTTGAACTTGAACCAGAATGAACTCCTCATTTGAAATAGTAGTAGCTAGTTCAAAAATAAGTGGTTCAATAATCAGGAATTTGGGTGGGCTTCCACTTGCACCATTTCAAGGGACCCTCTTTCAGAAATATGCATTGAAAAGTAGAGATAGATCATGACCTCAAAGAAGCAGCTTTAATTCACTGCTAGGAGAGTATACTCTTATAACAGCAATGGACTGACAATGGGGATATATTATTTTCACGAGCTGTTCTTTGTTTTCGTGCTGTTTTCCAGAGGCTTTTTTGAGGGCTCCTCCAGCTATAGCTGAAGAAACGAAATTTTCTGCGGAGCCATCTGAAGAAAGGAGGAGGAGGTGCAGGAGAAATTGGCGGGCAGGATAGTGTTAACTCTGCTATATTTGACATGATGATTCATGGGTAGCTGCAAACAAAATCAGAGATTGCCAAGGCCCAGACGATGAAATGGAAATCTGAGCAAATAAAGCCAAGAGCACCGGTGACTGATGAGTGGAGAAGATAAGGAAGGAAAGAGAAAAAGAAGGAAGGAAAAACCCCGAACAACAACGCGAACGTACCTGCCACAAATCCGAGAGCAGTGTAGCGATTAAGAGTGGCAGCTTCTAATCTTGTTTGATTCCCCGCTCCTCCACATGCAGCCAGCTGGGTGCCCTTGGGCTCGCCACAGCTCTAATAGTGCTGTCCTCACAGCACAGTCCTGTCAGAGGCTTTCTCAGCCCCACCTACCTAACAGAGTGTCGGTTGTGGGAAGAGGAAGAGAAGGCAATTGTAAGCTGCTTTGAGACACCTTCGGGTAGCAGAAAGCAGGGTATAAAAACCAACTCTCGTAGAAACGACTAAAAACATTTCCACAGCTCATTTTCTGGCGACAGAGATAAGTTCTTCTGGCGAACATGGCTGCTTTGGAGGGTGGACTCCATAGCATTCTACTCCATTAAGGTCCCTCCCTGCCCCAAACCCCACCCACTCCTTGCTCCACCCCCCAGAGTCTCCAGGTATTTCCCAACCCAGAGCTGGAAACCCTAACTGAGAATGGGCAATGGTGGGGGGGGGGGCTTGTAAACGTGGATAGGAGTGTGTATAGGTGCCAGGATGGAAAGTAAAGCATGAGAGGGGGCAGTGGTGGGCAGACCTGAACCCCAACCCTGAATGCTACACACGGTTTGCAGCATGAATGGTTCCAGATCAATTGCTAGGGTGCTAAACATGAACCCGGCACTTAAATACGTGGGGGGGGGGTATTTACTTTTCATATTAAATGAACCGCACAAAGTCCTTGCTCAGGCCTCGACCAAATGAGGCAAAGCTGGTTAATTTGGACTGAATTACCCTTATTCAAGCCCAATGTGAAGGGGAACCACATCAGAGCACGTGGCTCAAGCCAGGGCATAAAGCTGGAGTTGTGTTGCAATCTACCCATAAATATTGGATTCCCTGCCATCAGTCCCTTACTGGAAAATTCTCAGCCTTTCCAAATTATATTAATGGCTCCCATGCTTGTTTCTAATGATTTGGTATACATTTGGGAGGATCATGCCCAGTCAGTGTGCAAAGGTGGCAAGAAAGTAGAAAAAACTGGATGCCAGTTTTCTACAGATTCTGCTCTGATTGGTTTTAAAGAGATATGTTAATACTTTTTTTTATTTTGGTGAAAACTTCTTAACCTCATCTTTGGAGTCCAGCTTTTTATCAAGAAGCCCGTCCAATTTCATCTCGACGATTACTCTTTTCGACAATTTACTACAGATGTGGGAAGAATCCTTAGCTTGCCATAAAATTAAGCCCTTTTCCGTTGTAATTTTGGGTCTCAACAGAGATTAGAAACACTATAAATTTTGTTTATGGCCCACATAAATGAACTTAGATTGTTTTATGTCTTGCTTAAGCATCACTTAGGGCCATATGGACCATTAAGCCAAATTATCTACAGGGAAAGTCCCAGCCGTAGCAGAGGCCCGGCTATTATACAAAAGTTAAAGGGGATATTTTTACCCATCTTCCAGTGCTTATATAATAAAGGGATTCTGGGCCTCATGTCTTCAGAGAACTAGAGAAAAAACCTTGCTGGATATGACCAAGGAGGACTTAAAAGTGCTTGAAGAGATTGGGTTAGCGTTGTTTATGCAGACACTAAAAACCATATTTACGAGATTATTCTCTGTGGGGATCGTAATGCAGCAAATCAGCAGCCACTTTTACTGGTCTGTTACAGCCAATAAAATGCCTTGCTTATTGTCCAATCAAAAGGCTCCATTAAGAACCAATCAAGGTGCTTGGCATGAAGTCCAAAGCGCATAAAAGTGTGTAGAGTTGCATGTGTGTTGTTTGCTGTTTTGGTTGGTGTTGGTGTGGAATAAAGAGCTGAATTACTAAAAAGACTGTGTCTGTGTTTACCGGACCCATGGATCTAACACTTAGATTCAGTCAGTTCAGCTTTGTACAGAAGTTGGTCTATTCCCCTCCTTACTAGCGCCCACATGTCTGTTCATCATGAAGGTTTGGGGTTGCCAGGTATGCATCTGAACCTCTAGGATATTTTGGGCTAGGTCTGCATCTGAGCACAGACCTAGTTGAGGTCACTTTGGGCCAATGTTGTAGGGATTTCCCAAATCTCTATGGTAAAAACAATACATATTTGTTAGGAGAGAGTACCAAGTGTACATGATTTCCCTTCTGAGAATGGGTACTTTTCTTTCATCTCACTCGGTGAGATGAGCATGGTGGCAACAAATACCAAGCTACAACCCCCAGCATAGCCTTTTTGGATAGTCAAGTGACCCTTCCTTCCTTTTTCTCCACTGGGGAATAGTGTTTGGATCCAACCCATTATGACATGTTGAGGGTTATAGTTGATATTTTATCCCATAGACTGGTGACTATCATACTAGCTCTCCATGCTTTGAGTTAACTTGCGACGGTATAATTTGTCATTTGTACAACACCAGCTCAAGTTGATTAATCAGCTCAGGTTTACTTTAAAATAATTGCTAGTAGGATTTATAGAATTTTATTTTATGATTTATAGCAGAAGACTTGCAAACTTGGAGTCATTTGGTAGAGGTTAAAGACAACTGTAAGGAAAAATAAAACCCCCTTGTACTTTCCCAATATTTTCCATTTTAAGGCAAGGAAAACAATACAAAAACTGAGCTGTCAGTAACTCTAGTGTTTCCATTAATTAAAAAAAATAATATCTGCACTATAAAACTAAACTAATTCAAGAGTCATTCCCCTTCTCCAGGAAAGTAGAAACTTTATATTTCTTATGGGGGTGTGAAAATAAGAATCTGGATAACCTATTCCAACTGCAGTTCCCAAGTTCCTTTGGTGGATCTACCATGTCTTTTATATGGATTGAATGATTTCTACCACAGAATCATGACTTTCACATGCCCCTTCTCCTGCCTGGAAAGTGGAGCATTTTGGGTTGCAAACCTTCTGCTGGTGGTAGAAACAAGCCCAAGTCTGTTGTAGTGCTATAACACTGTGGCTTGTTAGTATCGTAAACATGCCCTTAACTTATACTAATTTGGTCTGCTCATGTACAAGGGACTGATTCTGTTAAATCTTCCACCACAGAAGTACCATCTTGATGGACTACTATTAAATAGTATTACGGTAGGTGGCAACCCTAGAATACCAATTCTAATCCTTCATTGGGTATCACTTGTTTCTAACTGGTTCATTGGTAGTCTGGGATTAGCACACTCTGATTTTGGCTTCACGAAATCCAGCTCTACTCTATGTCAGCAGTAATATATATGGCAACCCCACATGGCCATATATCTCTTATGGCAACCCCATAGGGTTATCAAGTTCGTTTTCCATTGCCTGCCTCTGCATAGCAACCCTGGACTTCCTGGGTGGTCTCCCATCCAAGAACTAACAAGGGATGACTCTGCTTAGCTTTCAGTATCTGACAAGACCAAGATAGCCTGGGTTGTTCAGGTCAGGACCCTCCAAGCACATGGAGGCATTTTTTCCTCATCACCCGTAATACAGTTGTAATGTATGGATTAGGTCTCACAGATCTCATGACAATAATGACCTCTGTGTCCTGGGTGTAAGCTGCATGGAACTTTTATTCCAATACCAGGTTGATTCAGTCCCTGCCATCTACACAGAATGCGATTTCCATTTTGATTTTGTCCAATTTAAAATTTCCCTCTGCAACAAACATGATTGATCCAGAGTGACCCTACCTTTTCCCTGCGATATTTAGGAGTGGAAATAACCCTCAATATTTTCAGAATGTTTGCCATGGTAGAGAAGCCCTGATTGGTCAAGGCTGACTCCCGTGGTAGAGAAGCCCTGATTGGCCAAGGCTGCCCAGGATGTAAGCTTTTCTTAAAGGGGAAGCACTAATTTTCTCTCCCCAGGAGCTGCAGAAGCAGTAACTTCTGTTGGCAGAGGTTTGCCTTGTGTTTTTTTTTCTCCCTCCTTTGTTGTCTTCAATCCTCTCCCCCCCCCCTTCAAGGAAGGAAGGAAGGAAGGAAGGAAGGAAGGAAGGAAGGAAGGAAGGAAGGAAGGAAGGAAGGAAGGAAGGAAGGAAGGAAGGAAGGAAGGAAGGAAGAAAGAAAGAAAGAAAGAAAGAAAGAAAGAAAGAAAGAAAGAAAGAAAGAAAGAAAGAAAGAAAGAAAGAAAGAAAGAAAGAAAGAAAGAAAGAAAGAAAGAAAGAAAGAAAGAAAGAATCTGGGCTTGCCTCCCCCCTCCCCTTCTGAGCCTCCCTAACCTCATGCAGAAAACATTTCTGTTTCAATGGTGGAGGAAGAGAAAGACCGATTTGAAATCGATTTGGATTCAGCAGGATCCACCCCGGAAAAAAACATTGTAAGTGCAGTAAGTGCAGAATCAGCCCTGGCTTAGATGCCACGTGGGCAATGGTGAATCCAGAGGGTGATGATGTGCAATTGCCTGGGCCTGACCCAGTGATGAAGGACTTTCTGGTGCTGCTCTTTTAATGGTCCTCGGTGACCACAGGAAACTGCCCTGGTGAGAAGGCATCTCTCCTGCGGATGATATAGTATTGTTGATCTCCTTGACCCATATAGGCTTAAGAAGGAAGTTCTACAAACTGTGTAATTTAAACTTTAATTTTGCCAAGACAAGGTAATGGTATCTGGGAAGACACCTCGAAGTCTCAAGTGGTCCATTGGTGGTAATTCCATTGCTCCAAGAAGTATGCTACCCAGTAACTGAGGCCAGGGAGAGTCTGATGTTTTTGTTCCCAGGCGTTCATCTTTCTCCTTAATAGGAGCTGGATGCTAGAGTCTGTAGTTTACTTAATGGCACGGGCACCTGATGGAAAGATGACAATGGGTTCAAATTACAAGAAAGAAGATTCCACTTATCTATCAGAAAGCATTTTCTGATGGTAAGGGCTGTTCGTAGATGACTTATGATCCCTCAGAGAATGGTGGAGTCTGTTGGAAGTTTTCAGGAGGAGGTTGGATGAGCACCTGTCTGGTGTGTCTCGGAGAATGTGGGGGCTGGACTGGATGGCCTTTTGGGGTCTCTTCAAGTTCCATGTGATTCTGATTCTGTGATTCTTAGGCAGATTGTGAATAGGTGGGCAGAAGGGACTGTGTCGGTGCTTGGCTCTTGTGGGCCTGTTTTTCATGTTCACAAAAATGCCAATCAGCACCTTGGGATCGGGAAGCAAATTTCTTCCAGGCCAGACTGGCCAGGGGTTCTCGTATTTGCAGAGGGCATCATCTGGGCATGAAATTGGGGTCACCGTGGGTGAGCAGGTACTTGTTAGTTTCCTGCATTCTACAAGGGGTTGGACCAGATGACCGTAGAGGTCCCTTCCAACTCTATGATTTGGTGCTGATGTTGATGATGCAATACACAATCTCCACGGTCCTTTTACTGTGACTCTGATGGACCAATCTGTTCTCAAAATGATGGGCTCAAAAAGAAAACAACTCGGCTGTTGAGGGTTGGGCTCGTTTGTTTGTTTGTTTGTTCATCTGTTTGAGCAAGGAAAAAGTTTTGATCCAATTTCAAAGCCTGAACTCTGCACATTTTTCATTGGAGATGTTACGCTGCAATCAAGTGTTCCCCACAGAAATTGAAACATCAATAAGAAGTCGGTGGCCGTAACAGCTAGAAGAGTTCGGGGGTGTGTGTGTGGGGGGGGGGGGTAAATGCTCCCAAGTAAAAGTTGGAAACTTCAGGGGTTCGCTCATGAGCCGATTTCCCCCCGAATACTCCATCTGTTTTCGTCCGGCAGCCAATTTTCCTGCAGAAGTTGATGTTTTATTGAAATGGTTCCACCAGCTTCACAGCTGTGCCTCTGTAACGAGTCAGCAACTCATTACTCACCATTTTGAGTACAGTATGAGTCCTGCGAGTTTGCTGGCTCTCCCAGCGTCTTTTCAATGCGCTCTGAGCAGCCCCCTTCCCCATTTAATGTTGCTTCATATGGAGAGGGGGAAGAAACATGAACTCTGGATACCCTGACGACACCTAATGCCTCACATGTTTCATCTTGTGTTAGCACATGAATCCTCTTCTCTTTCCAAGGGGTTATTCCTGACTGAATTACAGCACTACAGGTCAATGTACTCAGCATGGGAAATGAAATGTGACCAAAGAAGGCCAAAGTTATAGCTATTGATGAGGTAAGCAGCAGTTCGGTTTAGAATGTGTCTTGCCACTTTAGGAGTGTTGAAATATTATATTATTATTATTATTATTATTATTATTATTATTATTATTATTATTATTATTATTATTTTATTTAATCAGTCTCAATTGTTGACTGACAAAAACTTCATGGCTGTGCACATCTTCTCTCCGTAAAAATAGTCTAGCTCCTCTGAGGTCAATAAGACGCTTGTATTGGATAAGTGCGGTGGCTTCTACTCTGGCGAGCCAGGTTTGATTCCCCGCTCCCCCACACGCAGCCAGCCGGGTGACGTTGGACTCGCCATAGCACTGACAAAGCTGTTCTGACCGAGCAGTAATATCAGGGCTCTCTCAGCCTCACCCACCTCACAGGGTGTCTGTTGTGGGGAGAGGAAAGGGAAGGTGAATGTAAGCCGCTTTGAGACTCATTTGGGCAGTGAAAAGGGATAGATAAACCAACTCTTCTTCTTCAGTTAAAAAAGCATTAGGTAATGGGTGATGTAAAAGATCCTGGAGAGCTGATGCCAGTCGGAGTAGACAATACTGACAGTGATGAACCAATGGATTTTATTCAGTACTAGGGGTAAAGCCCATTGTATCCAGGAATACAATGGGCACTAGAGCCTAGTGGTGGGAAGAGGGCCAGGGACTGTGAAGAAGCAGCAGAATTCTGGGAAGACTGTTATAGGTGGGAGTTCTAATCCGATTGGGCAGCCAGTGGGCGGATGGCCAATCAGAGGCATATAGGCAACAATGATGGACCTGATTGGCACATAACCCTTAAGACCAAATCTACCCAGGATGCCTTACCACTTTTATTTAAACACTCATGGTTACAGATGAAACAGAGTCATTATAGAGGGAAGCTGTGTGGCTCAAACCTCTTGGGATTTCCTGGTTGGGGCAATGCCCCCTCCAAACTGCCAGGCCCTCTGGGATATTTCAGCAGGGCATCCTCCCCCCTCCCACACTGTCATGTAATGCAGGGGTAGTCAACCTGTAGTCCTCCAGATGTTCATGTACTACAATTCCCATGAACCCTTGCCAGCATGGACATGTTGATCCCCTCCCCCAAATGGCCAATAATGGGCCTGGAGGGGATAGGAAGGGGAAGGATAGGGAGGTGAGCATGGACATGGCTATGGCTCCCAAACATTTTCTGTCCCATTGCACCACTTCTGGGGTTTCTCAAAGAATTTCAAGCTTTGAGAAACCCCAGAAGTGGTGCAATGGTGCAATGGTGCAGAACATGTAAAGCAGTTGAGAAAGGCTGGTTTAAATCCTCACCTCGCTATGAAGCACACTATGCAGCTTTCTGCACATGTTAGATAAGGCACTTTCAAAGTGCTTTTGCAGCTGGAGTGCATTGGAAGCGCATTATCCAATGTGTGCAGAATGAGCCACACATGACCTTGAGCCAGTCATGCACTCAGCCTATTCCAGTGAAGTTCATGACAACTTTCATCTCCTCTGTTAGAGTCTAGTTTCTTTGGTTGAGATTCAGAATATTACTAGTGTGGCGGGGGGGGGGGGATGTATTTTAAATCACAATATTTATTATTGGCATATATATCATGGCATATGTCTTTTGGAAATAATTTAACATTGATAACTAAGTATGGGGCTGGACTAGGTTTAGCCCTGTGACACTCATACAAACACACAAACACACAAACACACACTGGGACGTCTATGCCCCTGGTATAAAGCAGTTTAATGTGTTTATGTGTACTGCTTTGTCCTACCTATATAATCCATTGTCTGTATCGTCACACTTTAGAGCAGTGGTCCCCAACCCCCGGGCCGGGGACCAGTACTGGTCCGTAGATCAGTCGGTACCGGGCCGCAGCTCCTCCTCCTCCCCGGCTGCTGCCTCGGGGGCTGCCCTGCCACTCTGCCTCTGGCTCACCTTTGGTGCTCTCCAGCGGCTGCCATGGCTGGGGCTCCCCCTTGGCATGGCACTGCGCAGCTGCTGCTGGCAGTGCCCCCCCCCCAGTGGGCAGTGGGAAGTCAGGGGCAACGACGGAAAAGCAAGTGGAACAGGGGCTCAGGCGGCAGTGGCGACCTCCCTTGGCAAAAGACTACCCCCTACCCTGGGCCTCAGTAAAACTGTCAAGCATTGACAGGTCCCCGGTGATAGAAAGGTTGGGGACCACTGCTTTAGAGGGTTTTTTGTCGGCATTGTTGCCTAACTCCTGGAATTGCAGCCTTGTTGTATACTTACCAAATGCTTTGTGCAGTCTGAATGGTTTTTCTATGTTTTGTCATCTGCCTTGAGTCTCCAAGAGAAAGGCAAGCTATCAATGAAGGAAGTAAATTAAAACAAAAAAATTATGGTAAATGACTTTTTGCGTAACAGAAGGAGAATGCTTTTAAATATGATTTCAACATTTTATCCGTCGTCAAATCTGTGCTCTTTACCTGCCCTCAGCATGCCAGAAGGAAGGTCTATCAAAATAAAGATTTGTTTTATTTATTATTTACTTAATCCCATATTTAGTTCTTTCAGCCTAAACCCATAGAAGGCATCAAGCTGCTTGAATGGACGGGCAGTCCTCACTTCCAGCAATTTTGATGTCATTTGGTTGAAAAACAGCCAACGCACAAATCTGCTACAGGCAGAATTAACAACACAGCCATCCAGCCACCCTCTTCCTTTCCAGGGTGGAGAGTGATTTCCCTCCCATCCCACCCGAAAATACAATGCTTGGGAGCACCATGTTCAAGAAGCCATAGCATTGGAACTCTTGGTCCAATTAACTTGAAGCTTGGCAAGTATTGAGGAGACGGGCACACCTCATGTTCCTTCCAATTTTGGTGCCATTTAATTGGAAAGGAGACACGCTGCCTCCCTGGGAAAAATCCCCCCCCCCAGGGAATAATGGAAAAGCCACCACTTTGTTTCCTCGCTTTGTGAAACAGTGGGTCTCAAGGAAATATGGCCAATGCAGAATTTCCAGCAGGAAGATTTTTAAAAACTGTCTGAAAAGGTTGTTTAAGGTAAACGGAGACTTACATATAAGGAAATTAATTAGTATAACTTGTGTTCTTTTTTAGGTAATTATGTTATGGTAGGTCTAACTTTTTAGCTGCAAACCTTTCAGTGGCAAGCTGAATGAGAAAGAAAAAGGAGTCAGCAGGAGAGACAGGGCATACATTTAAAACACAACGTGACAATTCAATACATGGAAAAGGTCGGCAGAGGAAGCATGTTTGCCTTCCTTAGATGGTGTACAACTAATGGCTGCACAATCAGGGTAGTCAAACTGCAGCCCTCCAGATGTCCATGGACTACAGTTCCCATGAGCCCCTGCCAGCATTCGCTGGCAGGGGCTCATGGGAATTGTAGTCCATGGACATCTGGAGGGCCACAGTTTGACTACCCCTGAGCTAGGGATTTAGGTGAGATCTTGGTTGCCTCCTTATCTATGGAGGCTCAGGTCATTAGAGTAGCACAGCTGGCATTTTATCATTTCTGCAAAACTAAACTACTTGCACCCTACCTGCCCCCAGAGCACCTGGTCACAGTGGTCCATGTGATGGTCACCTCCAAGTTAGGTTACTGTAACTTGATCTACAGAGGCCTGCCCTAGAACACCATGGAGGGCCCACGTTCAGCCTATCCCTAAGCAACTACACTGGCTCCCAGGTAAATTCCAGATCAATTCCAAGATCCTGGTACTGACTATTAAGGGCATTCACAGTCTGGGCTCATTGTACCTGAGGGACCACCTAGCTGACTATGCCCCTCGAAGAGCACTCCGCTCTGCCAATACAAACCAGCTGATGATCCCTGGCCCTAGAGATGAACATCTGGTCTCAACTTGGGCCAGGGCCTTCTTGATCCTGGCCCCTAACTGGTAGAATGAGTTCCTGGAAGAACTGTGGGCCCTGCAAGAACTTCCTGAGTTCCAAAGAGCCTACAAGACAGAGTTCTTTTGCCCATGACTGACAGTAACATCACTAGAATGCTCCCCCCATCAAATAGCTCATCCCCCTGAATGGGAGAAGTGGATGCAGGAGACAAGATTGATGGGGAGCTGATAAGGTGACTGATGATTTGCTTTTTAATTGTTTTATCTTATTGTTTTAATGTTATTATGCATGTTATGATATAAATGTTGTGGAACATCTGAAGTTGGCAATGTTAGGAGGGGCAGTTATAGAAACTGAATTATAATGGAAGGAAGGAAGGAAGGAGGAAGGAAGGAAGGAAGGAAGGAAGGAAGGAAGGAAGGAAGGAAGGAAGGAAGGAAGGAAGGAAGGTTTCATTACCCAAAATCAAGAAAAGGTTCCCAAGATTTTAAAAATGTAAGTTTATCTTGCTTCCTGTTCTTCAAGCAAATCACTTCACCAAACCTTAATAATTTAGTGACCCGCCACACTTGACTGATCCAGGTTTTAAATACGAGGTTTTCAGCGTGCATCTGGTGTTTTTCTATCACTACCGTAGCAGCTAATATCAAAACTGGTAGCCTTTTTGGTCTGTCTGTAGCAGTAGAAAAGACCAAGAGTCCAGGAGCATCTTAAAGACTAGAAGAATTTGTGGAAGCATCAAGAGCTTATCTGAAGAAGTGAGCAGCGACTCATGGAACTTCATGGCCAGCCACAAATGTTGTTACTCAAGAAGAAGAAGAAGAAGAAGAAGAAGAAGAAGAAGAAGAAGAAGAAGAAGAAGAGTTGGTTCTTATATGCCGCTTTTCCCTACCCAAAGGAGTCTCAAAGCGGCTTACAGTCGCCTTCCCTGTCCTCTCCCCACAACAGACACTCTGTGAGGTGGGTGAGGCTGAGAGAGCCCTGATATCACTGCTTGGTCAGAACAGTTTTATCAGTGCCGTGGGGAGCCCAAGGTCACCCAGCTGGCTGCATGTGGGGGAGCGCAGAATCAAACCTGGCATACCAGATTAGAAGTCCACACTCCTAACCACTACACCAAACTGGCTCTCAGGTACTCCTGGACCCCTGCTCTTTTCTACTGTGGCACCTAATATTAATTTCCAACCATATCTAACTGTTCTTTTTCATATAGTCATATATTAGACCTAAAAGAACTGTTTTGATTACTGTATTATTTGCAAGAGGAAACCAGTGGCTTTGTGGACTGGAGTAAAAGTTACACTTGGCTCACCACATCCTCTCCTGAAGACAACTTGTTGACTGCACATTTCTGTTCATGATTATCCCCAAGTGGTTCACTGCAGGACCCCTGGTTGAATTCTGTGTGGTGGAGCACTTTGAGTTAAAGAAACTTTTTTTCCCCAGTTCATTGGTCTCACAAGTTTTCTTTCCTAATTTAGTCCTATAAAATCCACATAAACAAATGTTATGTAATCCCACTGGGAGAGGGCATACAAGTGAAGGTGCTGCAAAATACACTCAGATGGAGACCCTTAAGGGAGGCATTGAGGTAAAGATAAAGGTAGAGCCTCTTGTAGCGCAGAGTGGTAAGGCAGCAGACATGCAGTCTGAAAGCTCTGCCCATGAGGCTGGGAGTGCAATCCCAGCAGCCGGCTCAAGGTCGACTCAGCCTTCCATCCTTCCGAGGTCGGCAAAATGAGTACCCAGCTTGCTGGGGGGTAAATGGTAATGACTGGGGAAGGCACTGGCAAACCACCCCGTATTGAGTCTGCCATGAAAATGCTAGAGGGCATCACCCCAAGGGTCAGACATGACCCAGTGCTTGCACAGGGGATACCTTTACCAGGTCATGTCTAGCGTTTTCTTGGCAGACAGATAGGTCTATCTATCTATCTATCTATCTATCTATCTATCTATCTATCTATCTATCTATCTATCTATCTATCTATCTATCTATCTATCTATCTATCTATCTATCTATCTATCTATCTATCTATCTATCACTTACTTACTTACTTACTTACTTACTTACTTACTTACTTACTTACTTACTTAGTATAAAGTCGAAGTATAAAAGAAGTATCATACTTCGGAAGTGTAAAAGAAGGAAATAATTATATTTATGTAAAAGTACAATACCGGCAGCTTGATCATCTATATTATTTCCCATTAATAAATATGAGAATATTTTTAAATATCAGAAACTGCCAAAAGAATCAGGAGATTCACAGCATCATATGACCTTCGCAGAAGCCCTTGTGACCCTTTGGGCAGTGACAAAGCAGACCCTCTCAGCTCATGGGATACAGCAGGGAACAGAAAGACAGAAATATCCACACAAAAACTAATAAAATAGGTATGAACCCACCCACCCTTTGTTTTGGCATGGACGTAGGAAAAAGTGATCATTTGGACAAAGGTACCCCCATGAAATATACTGATGTTTTCCTTCTATAACGTCTTCTCGGTTGTGTCTACTGTGGTCTTACCCTGCCAAGCAAAACAAGGTTAGCATACACAGCCGTTAAAGTCAATGAATGCTATCGGTGCAGTGAATGAAAGACGGCATGTGTAAATTACCCGGGAGTTTCGTGCTGGAATTGTAACATATGGGAACGCTATAAAACAAGAACTGATGGACTGTGTCCAAAGAAATTAGCAGGACTGAAAATGGCCCTGTGTTTTAAATAGAAAACGGTTCCTGTCCAAAGAACATGAAGGTCCCCAAAAGCAGGGTCACTCACCAGCTGCCGTAAAGGAAATGCCATTGCATCTCTTTCTTACCTTTCAAAAAGAACACCCAAGGGAATACACATAATGGTCCTCGTTCTGGTTTTTCAAGCCACAAGGAGAACTCAACGAAAATCCCCAACCGTCAAGAGCCCATCTTTTTGCAATTACATCCTTCAACATGTGTTTGGCCTGGAAGGAAAGCCACTAACAAATTGCTTAGTGGCAAAACACTGCAAGAAACTGATTGCTTGCAAAATATTGGAAATGACTGCCACAGCATTACTCAATGGTTAAGCAACCAATGTTTACTGTAAAAGTATGTGCTCCTTGTACAACATGTACTGCGTATGTCAATTCACTCCCGTTGGCCCGGGACCCATCTGGAATATAAAACACAAACAAACAAACATACAAGCGAGGAATAAAGCAAATAGCTCCGGGGAACAACACCCACCACCCTTCCTCCACTAATGAGCTACTTCCAAATTCTCCTTAAGCACAGCAGCATTTGATTTCTGAAAAATTCTGCGCAATCCAGCTTCAAAGGGTGAGACCTTGTTTTGGGGGGGAAATACGGTTGGGTTCTGTCTAATGTGCAAAAAGAACCCCTATCCTACTAGATCCCCTAATGAAGCTAATCCAAAATGCATGGGGATTGTTAATTGAATAAATATCTGATTTCTTGTTTCGCGCTATTGGCTGTCAGGGTTCTTTTTTTCCGTAGTGTGCAAAGCCACCAGTCATAGTGACAAATTAGGAATACATGAGGACAGAGTGTACAAAGCCACGGGGCATAGGCACCCAGATTGATTCTGCATAAAATGGTCTGGTTGTTTCTGTTCTGGAAGTGATACAATAGAGCAGGCCGAACTGTGGCTCTCCACATGTCCATGGCCTTCTGTTATCATGAACATGCTTGGCAGGGGCTCATGGCCATTGTAGTCCATGGACATCTGGACAGCCACCGTTGACCATGAGCATGCTGGCAGGGGCTCGTAGTAATTGTAGTCCGTGGGCCACCAACCATCAGATGGGGTCTGGAATTCTCCCAGAATTACATAGAATCATTGAGCTGAAAGGGGCCAACTGGTCAAGTCATTTAATGATTGTGGGATATGATGTTTTATGCTGTTGCTGTTTTTAATTGGATTTTATGGGATACATTGTTTTTATGCCTCAAGGCAACATTGTTATGAGGGGCGGGTATAAATTTAAAAATGGATGGATGGATGGATGGATGGATGGATGGGTGGGTGAATGGAACGGAACGGAACGGAACAGAATAGAATAGAATAGAACAGAATAGAATACCATCCCGGACCATCAGAAAATACCATCCAAGCACATGTAAAATATAATGCAGTATGTCAGATAAATGCACTTACATAAAACTTCTTACATGCTTGCCGATATACTTGGTGACCCACTGAACTAAACAGTACCTTTCTTTGTGCTTTATTTTGTTAGGCTCTGATGTTTTTGCTTAGGAGGATCATAATCTAACACTATGAGACAGTGCCCACATGAAGCGTCCTAAGACCAAGCCAGTCTATTGGTCCATCAAGGTCAGTATTGTCTACTCTGACTGGCAGCAGCTCTCCAGGGTCTCAGACCGAGATCACACTTACCTGGAGATGTTAGGGACGTAACTGTGGAACTTCCTGCATGCATAGCAGATGCTCTCCTACTGAGCCATGACCCCACAATTCCTCTATGAGCTATCCAGAAATGCTACCAAGGTCAGACTCCGTTGCCTGACTTCCAGAAGAAATGTTCAAGAGGTGTGACCACTCTTAAATATCCTAGAGATAGGGAGAGCTGGTTAGGAAGGCAGGCGTCGACAGCTGTGGCTTGGATCCGAGCCCCTTTTTAAAATGGGGAGCAGGTGAACCCAAATCTCCCATTCACACCTGCAGCAAGCCTCCCTTTAAATAGCATTCTTGGAGCTGATGGCCTTGGCCCAAGGCCACAAATGACTGCTTGCGGCTGTGAGAATTAAGAACAGGCCAGGCCAGGCCAGGCCAGGCCAGGCCAGGCCAGGCCAGGCCAGGCCAGCCCAGCCCAGCCCAGCCCAGCCCAGCCCAGCCTAGCACAGGGCTGATTAGCCCCGAACCCCCAATTAGACACTCATGACCTCAGAGCTTTGGCAGGAAAGGACCTTTTGGGTGTCTGAAGCCAAACGCATTCTGTTAAGTTTCTTAGCAGCAGAATGAGCCTGGGGGTACCTCGCCCCATCCATTATGTCACGGCCGAGGGCCGAAGCTCACTTGCCATTCCAAGAAGACAGCCCAGCCAGCAGTCACATCGCCGTGGCGTAAAAGCAAGAGAGATCTCAGTCCAAGAACAATGCACTATTATTGTTACTATTAATAACGAAAATAATTTGATTTCTAATCCACCGCTCCTATTTAGCTAGCTCACGGCAGCTAACAACAATCGTTAAAAGTCCAATGGAATATTGTAACATCCATAAAACATCAGTCTAAAAAATCCTCCCATCCTAGCCCGCCCCCAACTCACATCCCCCAACCCTTAACCCCACCAAGCCAAACATTTTCTGCAGTCACTCCAGCGGTGATATAGTAGGATATTGGAGCACTGAAAACAGCCGGGCCTCAACCAAACGCCTGGTGGAAGAGCTCCATTTTACAGGCCCCTTGGAACTGAACTAATTCCGTCAAGGCCCTCAGCTCTTCTGGGAGCTCATTCCACTAGGCAGGGGCCAGGGCCTTTGGTCGAGGCCAGGCGTATCTCCCAAGGGCCATGGGTCCCAAATCTATTTGTACCCACAAAGCGCAAGGCTCTGCAAGGGGCATAGGGGGGTTACACGACCCCGCAAATCCTGCAGATTTGCCACCTCTCTTTTATTCAAAGGAGGTTGAGAGGGGACATGATAGCCCTCTTTAAATATTTGAAAGGTTGTCACTTGGAGGAGGGCAGGATGCTGTTTCTGTTGGCTGCAGAGGAAAGGACATGCAGTAATGGGTTTAAATTACAAGTACAACGATATAGGCTAGATATCAGGGAAAAATTTTTCACAGTCAGAGTAGTTCAGCAGTGGAATAGGCTGCCTAAGGAGGTGGTGAGCTCCCCCTCACTGGCAGTCTTCAAGCAAAGGTTGGATACACACTTTTCTTGGATGCTTTAGGATGCTTTGGGCTGATCCTGTGTAGAGCAGGGGGTTGGACTAGATGGCCTGTATGACCCCTTCCAACTCTATGATTCTATGATTCTAAAGGACGATGCACCTCGGAGAAACAAGGTCTGCTTGAGCTTATTCTCCTCTTTGCCTCCACGGTGGTGTCATATTTGAAACACTACTGCGTGTCAAATTCTTCCACCACCACCACCAGCCCTTCTCTCCCTTGACCCATTCACCCCAATCAATTAGATGCTCATACAAAGGTCACCGATCCTTCAGCATGCATAGAGCTGGGGCCGAATGACTGGCACATGCTCTCCATTGCGGTCACATTCTGACTTCTGGCACTTAGCCCCCATGACATCTGATGCTGGGCCAAAGACGTTTGCCTCTTCTGTGTGGAAATACCAGCTTGGAGGGGTGCCAGCTGAAGAAGAAGAATTGTTTTGGAACAAACAATGCAGGAGGCCGTTGCAGATGCTCCGTTCCTGTGGCTGCACATCATAGGTCTCTGGGGATGGCGACTGTCAAATAGAGAGGCACGATCCTGACGAATGACTGTCCTCTTGGGTAAAGATAGAGTCAATGTGTTCCCAATTTGTTGGGTTTGAGGGCAAAAGAAATGTCTCTTGGTATGCATGTATTCCATGGAGGGTTGGGATGTTGTGCATCTAGAACTTGTGCAACCGCCCTCATAATCTGGGTGGTATTGGGCACAGAGCATGTGGGCATGGAGGAGTTAGGCACGTTGCCATATTTCATGGATGGCGATCAACAACAGTCAAGATAGGAGAGCAAGTCACATACAGAGTGTCCTCCTGACCTGGGTGGGCCATTCAACAGATGTCAGCATTTCACAATATGAATCAAGAAGCAATTGTGGTTTGTTTTTTGGCCAGTTCTTCATCCTTGGCTCTCCCTGGCCACCATCTCAACAATCCTGTAAGGCTGAGAAAGAGTAACTGGCGACTCTTCATGGCCAAGGATTTACCTATGGTAAATGTGGATCTCTCTAGTCGAGTCCAGGCCATTCATCTTTTTGATGCTTTGTCTATAATATGTAGAACTATAACATGGGCTTGTTTTATATGACTGCAGAATCAAATCAGGTCACTCTCATATTGTACTGTATTACCAAAGTTTTAGTGTAAGCCACCCTGAGCCGCAAGGGAGCGCGGTATATAAATGTTAGGAACACACAGACGCTGGAATGGTTGCAGATCTTTACTGGTCCCAGAACATGATACAAGTGGCACCAAGACTGCACTGAGAAACCCCACAACCCCTCCCCTCCATTTATACACACAAGGAACAAAGGGATCACCTGTGACTGTATGCAATTGGTTGGATCCTGACTGATTCAAACTGATTGGATCCCACTGCCAGGACATTGGTCGAGATTATGCTTGCGTCAACGCTGCCTTGAACCTCAAGCTCGGTCCTCTGTAGCAGGGGTAGTCAACCTGTGGTCCTCCAGATGTTCACAGACTACAATTCCCATGAGCCCCTGCCAGCAAACAACTGGCAGGGGCTCATGGGAATTGTAGTCCATGAACATCTGGAGGACCACAGGTTGACTACCCCTGCTCTGTAGTATCATTAGTATGGCCACATCCACAACAATAAATATCATTATAAAATAAATAAATAGCTACAAGCCCTGCTTGCATCATCATACTTCTTGTCACATGGGCTATGCTAAAAGAAGAGACAGACAAGGATGCTGTGTTCCTTCCATGGGCCATGCGGGTCCTTCGCATCTGGTGAGCAGTGGGAGTATCCGTCAGCATATAAATGACACGTGGATTTAGCAGGGGTGAGGAGAGATCCACACTCCCGCTCAGGGAATCACCCTGCAATGGCCACATGACCTTTTTGCATCCTGATGTCATACGTGCACACGACGAGGGAACACAATGTTTTCTTTGGAATCAGCCATCAGCACACTTCAGCACAATCCCTTGACCAGGCTGCTAGTAAGAAAGACTCAAAAGAGCCTCTTATGCCTCTCCAATAGTATAGATTCCTCATGTTTCTCTGCAAATGTTGTTCCCAGCGTGGGACTATTACAAAACCGTTAATAGTAAGCTGAGGGTTGGCTGGGGTTTTTTTTTTTTTTTCTTTTCATGTGGCTAGAGGCCAAGGTTGTTTAAGAACCTGTGCATTAGCAGAAGACACGGCCTCAGCTAACCCCGGGGAAGCTGCAGGATTCATCTCCCTTCCTGATTGGCTGGGGCCTTAATTGGCAGGTTCACAATGAGCACTTTTGTTTGTGTCCTTAAGCTCGCAGGGCACAATTAGGATGTCTGATACTTTCATTCCGAGAGCACAGCAATTAATACCGGCTTGCATAGGCCAAGTGCATGACATATTTCAACAGCAGCGTTCAAGCATGTCATGAAGGTGTTTGACTGGCTTGCAAACAGATTTCTTTTAAAGGAAAATAGGATTTGGGTTTCAAAACCCCTGCAACCCTCTTCTGTTGTTCTTCTATGGTGCATTCTCTTAGTCTTTCTCATTTGCAGTCAGAGTGGCTTAGGGGGTTAGAGCTGCAACAGTTTAGGTGCAAAAGTATGGGCTTTTCTGGAATGTATTATGAAGGATAGGATGGGACCCACTGCTCTCATGGCCAGCTGTCCAGCTGTCCAGCTCTGTGATGCTCACAGCAGGCCAGGGATGCACCAAACTGCTTGTCAATCTCAGGATGTCAACAATTTTCAGGTCTGGCAAAGGCAAATCATCGTAAGAGGTATGAAAATGACACAAAAAACCCCAAGAGGGTTGCTTTATTGTGAATCCGATCCTTGCCGGACACCTGGGTGAAAACTGCACGGAGCTTTTATTCCAACCCCAGATCAATTCAGTCCATGCCCTCTACACAGAATGCGATTTCCGTTTGGATTTGAGGCAATTTAAATTTTTCTTCTGCAGCAAGAAGGGTTGATCCGGAGTGACCCTACCTTTATTGTGCGATATCTTCGAGTGCTTTTAAGCCTGAATATATTATAAAATCGCATTGTTTTGAATCTGGGATCTCCTCCGTGGTAGAGGACCCGTGATTGGCTACAGGTGGTCATGTGACAAGCCTGCCTCAAAGGAGAAGCCCCTAAGTTCTCTCAACTTCTGTCGGCCTTGGATTTTTTTTTTTGTGCCTTCTTCGTCCCCCCCCCCCTTCCAGAAAAGAAAGGATTTTTCCTCCCTCCTCTGCCTTCTTGGATCCTCTCCCCCCCCTTCAAGAAAACAAAGAAAGAGTCTCCATTTGCCCCCCCCTTCTGAGCCTCCCTACCCACGTGCAGAAGACTTTCCTGTTTCAATGGGGAAGGGGGGAAGAGGAAGACCCGAGTTCAAAGCGATCTGAATTCAACAGGATTTACAATGGAATAAACAAAGTAAGTGCAGACTCTGCCCTGGTTGAAATCCGCACACATAGGATAATGCACTTTCAATGTGCTTTTGCAGCTGGATTTTCCAGTGCAGAACAAGATAATCTACTTCTAGTGCACTGAAAATGCATTATCCAATGTGTGCGGAATGGTCAGAAAAGTGGCTCACAGAAGCCCAGCACTACTCAAGTCCTGTATCCACAGTAACTTTGGCTGTGGGAGAAGCAAAACCAAGGGCTGCATGAGAGTTTGCAGAGGCTATATAACCATAATTCAGTGGTCACATCATATGAGCACATTTGAGGACTGAAAAGGTCACACCAAGCAGTTGATGATGAGAGATCAGCTATTTGGTACTCTGTCTTCCCCCCACCCCTCCTTTAACCTGCCCGGATTGTGGCCAAATAACAATTCCAATATAGCTGATTCAGCTGGTTTAAAGAACAGGGGTGTGCAATCTGGCTTGGATAGGTCTGAAAATTACCCGAATCAGCATGTATTTAACCTGTCCCTAAACACAAACTATGGATAATATTCCACTGATTTCAGTCCATGCATAACTATTGCAAATAGCAGGTCTTTAAAAGTGCTTAACTTTTTGGTGGTGGCAGCCCCCTACCCCTAAACGGCTGGAATTTCCTCCCTAAAAGTAGCGCACAAAAATTTATTCCAACTGATGTGCCAATAAAAACAGTTCTCTTTATTAATGTAAACAATAACCACTCTTTAGAGGCAAGCAGCTGGGATTTAGGTACTATATATTCTACTGGCATATCCTTACATTACATTACAGTAGAAAGTGAAGCCAGAAGTATAGTCTAAGAAACAACCTAGTGATGGATGACTTATACACAGCTGGGTTTTTTTCATTTTGGTTTTTTGTTTTGGTCTTCAGCCAAGAACTTGTAATGTCCTGGAATCTAGAGCAAGGGAAGTTATAATACCATTCTTTTCTGCATTGGTTAGACTTCATTTGGAATATTGCGTCCAGTTCTGCACACTGTAGCTCAAGAAGGATATTGACAAGTTGGAACGTGTTCCAAGAAGGGTGACGAGGATGACGGAGGGGTTAGAATCCATGCCTTACGAGGAGAGCTTGAGAGAGCTGGGTTTGTGTCACTTAGAGAAAGGAGGGCAAGGGATGACAGGAAAGCTACATTTAACTACGTAAATGGTACACATGTTGAAGAAGGGGCCAACTATTTTACTGCAAGTTTAGAGATGGAATAGGAGCAATGGGTTCAAATTACAGGAAAAGTTAAGGTGACCAGATTTTAACATTGGTAAAGCAGGACACCATTGACTGGGGGGGGGGGTTCTTGATTAAAAATTTGGTCTATACGGAGCAACAAAAATTTTCATAAATACATAGAATGCAAAAATAGCATTGTAATATATATATATATATATATTTAATTTCAACATACGTAAAATTTGCCAGGTGCCCCCAGATGTTCCTCCAAAAGTGGGACAACCCGGTCACCTTAGGAAAGGAGGTTCCACTTGATTATGAGAAAGCATTTCCTGACAGTCACTAAACCCTGGTTAAGAAAGCCTGACCTGTAGTAATGGCTTTAACTATGTGTTAAACGCTAGATATCAGGGAGAAAATTCAGTCAGAGTAGTTCAACAGTAGAACTGGCTGTCTAAGGAGGTGGTGAGCTCCCCCTCACTGGTGATCTTCAAGCAGTGGCTGGACTGATACTTTTCATGGATATTTTAGGCTGATCCTGCATTGAGCGGGGAGGTTGAACTAGATGGCCTGTAGGATTCTGTGTTTCACTCAAAGTGAATTAATACATGGAATTTACCGGCACAGGAAATGGTGGCAGCTACAAGCATAGACAGGCTCAAGAAGGGACTGGACCACCATATGGTCCATCAGTGGCAGAGGTCCATCAGTGGCTATTAGCCACAAGGTATAGAGGGAACACTAAGTCTGGGGCAGCAATGCTCTGGTTCTTGGTGTTGGGAGGGGGTTACATTGGGAGGGCTTCTGGCCCTACTGGTGAACCTCTAGATCAGGGGTAGTCAACCTATGGTTCTCCAGATGTCCATGGACTACAATTCCCATGAGCCCCTGCCAGCATTTACTGGCAGGGGCTCATGGGAATTATAATCCATGAACATCTGGAGGACCACAGGTTGACTACTCCTGCTCTAGATGACACCTGGGTTTTGGCCTCTGTGTTGTTCTGGATGGGCCACTGGCCTGATTCAGCAAGGTTTCTCTTGTCTTATCTGACGAAGGGAGCTTTGACACAATCAAATGAGACAGTGCCCATCTGAAGATGTTTTCAAAATGCTTCTGCTAATATCCCTCTCCATCCATTTGCAATAAACTGGCAGGCAACTTTTGCAAGTACATCTCATCATTTTTGTCTGCCACTGAAATAAATGAGACCTAGAAATGGTAAATAACAGCTGAATCATGGCATTGGTTTTCAGATTCGGTAGGGGCTGCTTCAGTTTAGCTTGAAACGAACAGGTGTGGGAGGGTAGATGTGGTATTACAGGAGGGGGGTGAAATATGGTGCTTGGGGAAAAGTACTTGGCAGATTATGTCCTGAAAAACATCAGTAAAAATAATCAACATGCAAAGAGCACATTTAAAAACCTTATAGCAGCAAAGCATAATTATTATATGCCAGTCAGCGATGTCCTTAAAGAACTTGTAAGTTCTTTAAAGTCTCTATGGAAACTGCTTTGTGGGAAAGTTTTGAAAAATAATGCTAAAAGTTCCCGACTTCTATGTGGCTTTCCTTGCTGTGTTTGCTGCCTGAAATCTGCAAACCAATAAGAAGGTTGTTGGATATTGTAACTCTACATGCAGGAGGATCTGGGAAGGAAAGGGTTAAGAGAATGGTCTCATTCAGGTACTCATGGTAGCTGACCCCATCCTCTCTCTCATTGGTTAGGTATTGAGCCTTTTTGGCCATTGCTTGCCTTGTCTCTCTTACCTGGGCTTGGAGCTGTACCAGAACCAGAGTCACACAGAGGTGGAAGAGATCCCAAAGGGCCATAGTCCAGCCTCCCACCTCTTCAGGGACTTAAAAATCACACACCCCTGACAGGCGCTCATCCAATCTCCTCTGTAAAATGTGCAATGAAGGAGACTCCACCACCTTTTGAGGCAGCAGATTCCATCCACAAACAGCCCTCATTGTCAGAAAATGCTTTCTAATATTCAAGTGGAACCCCCTTCCCCATAATTGAAATCCCATGTTTTCAGTCCTTATTTCTAAAGCTGCAGTAAACAAGTTGGCCCCCTCTTCAACAGGTCTAAAGGTAAAGGTATCCCCTGTGCAAGCACTGGGTCATGTCTGACCCTTGGGGTGACGCCCTCTAGCGTTTTCATGGCAGACTCAATACGGGGTGGTTTGCCAGTGCCTTCCCCAGTCATTACCGTTTACCCCCCCATTTTACTGACCTCGGAAGGATGGAAGGCTGAGTCAACCTTGAGCCAGCTGCTGGGATTGAACTCCCAGCCTCATGGGCAGAGCTTTCAGACTGCATGTCTGCTGCCTTACCACTCTGCGCCACAAGAGGCTCTACATTTTACATGGTCTACATTTTACATAATTAAACACAGCTCTTCTCCAAGATACACATACCCAACCCTCTCGACCTCTCCTCGTAAGGCATGGATTCCAACCCCTCAGCCATCTTAGTCGCCCTTCTTGTCGCCATGTTCCAACTTGTCAATATCCTATTATTTTTGTACTTTTTCTATATATCTATATAAAAATAAAAATCAATATCCTTCTTGAACTGTGGCGCCCAGAACTGGACACAATATTCCAAATGAGTAATAGAGCAGTATTAGAACCTTGTTAGCTCTATATCAGCCTTTCTCAACTTTGTTACGATCGAGAAACCCCTGAAGCATTCCTTACGCTTCAAGAAACCCCAGAAGTGGCGCAGTCATGCAGAATATGGTTGGGAAGCATAGTGATATACGTGCCCACTTGGGGCTCCTCCCCCTTTCCACCCCCTCCAGGCCCATCGTTGGCCATTTTGGGAAGGGCGGGCAAGTCGACATGACCATATATGGTCATATCATCCAATCAATGTTTATCAAATGTAGAAATATATATTAAAAATTAATTAACTCCCACTCACTCAAGAGACCCTTCCAGGGCCATCATGAAACATCTAGATTCTATGCTTCTAGCAATGCAGCCAATATCGCATTGGCCTTCTTAGCAGCCATATCACACTGTTGGCTCATGATTAATTCGTCATCCTCCAGAACTCCTAAATCCCTTTCACTGCTATGTACTGCTATCAAGCCAGGTATCTCCCATCTTTATACATCACATTTTTATTACCCAAATGTAATACTTTACATTTCTCCCTAGTAAAATTCATTTAAATTAAAATTACCTTTCTCCCTAGTAAAATTCATTTTGTTGGCTATGGCCCAATTTTCCAATCCAGCCAGATCTCCTTGAATAGAAGTGCTTCTGTTTTTGTAAGTGAAGCTTCTACCTTTTCCTACCATTCAAGTCAGATCATCTTTGTAATTTGTTTGAATAGCATTTTCCCCCTAACCGGGGAGTGTGGATGACTGGGGATACTGCACGTCCAAAGCAAATAATTTTTCCCACATTCAACCCAGTGGGTTATGTGTCTGAAGTCAATTAGAAGCTAAGATAAAGCTTAATGTTTTAAAAGGACTTAAATTCTTTGATTAGCAGATCTCCGTGTGTTTTTGATCTTTATAAATTCTTCATTGGTCTTCTCCACATTGCTGTGATTAGGATGGCTGAATCAAGCAGATATTTGGTGTCCTGAAAATTACTGCTGAGAGCTATAGACACTTGCTTAAAAGATTTCATATACTCCTTGAAGCACAAGGATCTGCTGGAATCCTAGAGGAAGAAAAACCAACAGAGAAATGCAAAGAAATGGACTGTTGGATGACCAAAGATGGGACTGCTAAGAATATTATTATGGGATCATTGGATGACAGGGAGACTTTCATGTTTGAAAACTCCTAGACAGCAAAAGAGTCTTTTTGGCTTACTAGTATTAAATCACAAGGAGCATGGATATGAAAACTTTGCAAAACAAGGTTACATAATGGAAAAATGTGGAAAATATATATCTGAACAGAGGCAAGTGTTTGAAAACCCAGCAATTTGTGGCTTTAATCAAACTGATGAACAAAAGGCAAATTTTAAGGCTGGAACTTTGGGGGAAGATTTTTCTGCCTGTGTGAGTGTGCAGAGTCAAAGCCCAAAGAAAGATGCAAATACTTTCAAAAAGGCCCTGAAAGAATTGTGGGAGGAATGTTCAAAACAGCCTATTGCAGGGATTGAACCTGGGACACTCTGTGTGCCAAGCAATTGCTTTGCCACCAAGCCAAAGCCCCTCCCCAATGCTATATATTGAAATATAGCATATATGCTTGGATCCTGTCAGCTTTTCTGCTGGTGTAAAAGGGAGGAGGGCCCTGCACTGAAGAAAGGTCTACGGCAAGAATAATAAGACCTGCATGTACAAAAGCCATGTGAGCTGAGGACAGAAGAAGAAGAAGAAGAAGTGTTGGTTCTTATATGCTGCTTTCTATACCCAAAGGAGTCTCAAAGTGGCTTACAGTCCCCTTCCCTTTCCTCTCCCCACAACAGACACCCTGTTGGGTGGGTGAGGCTGAGAGAGCCCTGATATTACTGCTCAGTCAGAACAGCTTTATCAGTGCCGTGGCGAGCCCAAGGTCACCCAGCTGGCTGCATGTTGGGGAGTGCAGAATCGAACCTGGCATGCCAGATTAGAAGTCCGCACTCCTAACCACTAGGTTGGATTCAACTCAAACTTTAAAAAAAAACAGGAACATCATCAAACCCACTAAACACTTTTGTGTTCATTCCACTAGGAGAGTTTGCCCGTTAACCTTTCTCCCATTAGAATCAACTCAAAAGTGCTTCACACAGATTGGCTTGTGCTGTGGCATTTCCCACAATTTGGGTTTACCGGTATCGAAAAGCTGGATTTCCAGACAGTAGTCTCCATGCTGTCAGTCTTCAAACGATCTGCTGATGGACTTATTGTTTAACATTTTTCTCTGCTGATTGACCCACAATGAATGCAGTCTCCCACTCGTTCCTTTGCCAGGCACAAACAAATGACTGATTGCACATTTCCCAAGCCGTCCAGCCCAAAACCCTGAAGTTGCATTGTGCCAGGTGCTAACACAGGGGAGCAGTTCGCTGTCACTCAGACTGCAACACCCACATATCTCTGCAGAGGAAAACCCAGCAGAACACCCAAGACGTTTCCTGCACAAGAACTGCAGCCTTGGAGAGAACTCTGGAACAGCAGCCTTTTGCCAAGCAAGAGGGAAAATGCAGCCTCCAGGGCACCAACAGGGAAATACGTGTTAGCACATCCACAGAAATTATTTGTGTTGTCTCCCTGGTAGCTCATGGTGGAAAGAAGAAAGATCCATGTGGCAAAGAGGACCTAGAGTTCAAATGCCACCCAGAAAGATGCCAGTGTGGTGTGGATGTAATCTGACAAACCAGGTTTGATTCCACACTCCTCCACATGCAGCCAACTGGGTGACCTTGGGCTAGTCACAGCCTTGAAAGTGCAGTTCTGACCAAGCACACCTGTCAGAGCTCTCTTAGCTCCACCTACCTCACAGGCTGTCTGTTGTGTGGAGCAGACTGGAAGGCGATTTCATTAAGTTCCAATTCTGTTCAATCTATCTTAGTTTTTCTTATAATATACCTTGGCCCACTGGTCTCATTGTAAGTGGAGGGTCCGTCAAAAATTATATTATTACATATCAGAAAGACCTGGGTTGCCCTGGCCAGCCAGTTCTTGTCAGATCTCAGAAACTAAGCAGGGTCAGTCCTGGTTAGTACTTGGATGGGGGACCACCAAGCAGTGGTGTCACCTGGGGCCTGTTTAGAAAGTGCATGTGTTTGATGGCTAGGGTTGCCAACCTCCAGGCAGGGACCGGAGATCTCCTGGGGTGATAACTGACCTCCAGGAGACAGAGATCAGTTCATCTGCAGAAAATGGTTGGATTGGAAGGCAGACTCTATGGCTTTATACCCCATTGAAGCACCTCCCCTCCCCAAGCCCCACCTTCCTAAGGCTCTGTCCCTGAAATCACTAGGTATTTCCCAACCTGGATCGGGCAACCCTATCAATGGCAAAACAGACAAGTTCAAAATGGAGGGTTACCAGCCTTCCCACTGGAGTTCTGGACGACAGCAATCAGTTCCGCTGGAAGAAATTGCTGTTCTGAAGGGTGACCTCCATGGTACCTCATCCTTGCAGAGCTTCTACCCTTCCTGTGCACCATCTCTAAATCTCTAGGCATTTCTCAAGACAGGGATTGTCATCTTATGTGGCTGTCCCCTGTGAAAAGTCTCTGGCCAAAGTCTCCAGGTTGTCTTTGAGAGGAGCTCTTCATAGAAGCTTCTGACCATTAAGCTATGGACCCTTCACCCAAATTAGGGCAATGTATATCATTTTTAACTATGAAATATGTGGCTTCTATCCCAGAAGACCTTGCTACAGTAGGATGGGACTTTGTTTTAATCGGATGTCAAACCCCGGGTTGCTCTCCCACCATCATGCAATGGGACCCCCATACCACCCCGGATGCCTCCACCCACCCTGAAGTTGGCAATGCTCACACACAGCTCCAGCGCAGGCCATGTGTATCTGGGGATTTCTTCCCCTGTTTGTACATGGGAAGCCACAGGGCATGTTGCCCTGCCGCTAGGAATTGGCGGCGGCCCCCCGGTGTGGCCACCACTGTGCATATTTGGTCAGAGTCCAACTTCCAAAGCAGCCATGGTCTCTAGGAGAAATGCTCCATTGCCTGGCGACCAGCTATAATTCAAGGAGATCTCCAGCCACCTCCCGGAGTTTGGCAACCCTAGCCACTGGATGCAGCTCAGTTGTCTTTATATGACTTTAAGTTTTGAAAATCCATTTACTTGTCCCTGCAACAGATTTGCAATCTCATTATGGGTCCCCCAAAGTATTTTGCTTACAATTTTTACAGGCTATTTATTCTAGCTCAGCTAGATGGGAGATTTCTTTGGTCTTTTCATTCTTACAACGCCAGGTGGCAGCATAATTTTTTCCCCTCCAAATTCAGGATTTTGCTCCTGAGTCTCAATATCCCAGATTGACCAAGACCAGGAGTTCATAAGTCTATTTCATCATCAACACATACGAGTGAGTCACACAATACCCACCTATCAGTTTGCCACGTTTCATTTCCTTATTTATGAGGCTGTCATTGTTTTACACATTTCTTCTTCCAAAAATAAGGTTTTTTTTTTCTGATTATTCATGTATCGCTAACATTCCACTCACTTGGAGTCATAGATGTAAACTTTATACAGGGTTGATCAACCTGGGCCTCCCCTGTCTTCGGCATGAATTCTCAAAGAAATGGCTCATTCTCTTTTATTGTTTTATTAGACACCAGCTGTGATTTATTAGCAGAGCATATGTTTCTTTGCAGATGGTCTCAGGTTCAGTCCCCAAAATCTCTGGTTAAAATATCTCAGGGTGGCATTTAAAACCCGTTTTTAGTTGAAGGGCTAGAAAGTCACTGCCAGTCCCTTTGGTAGACAGACCAATAAAAAGATTTGGTGGTAACTCCTTATGTTCATGTTTAAGCCTTTCAAAATTCTGAACACAGAATTTGGTGGTCCCCCACCACCCCCAATCTGCTCTTCTGTAATTCAGCTTTATTTTATTGGTACTGTATGTTTTATTGTATATGATATACTTTTTAGTGTGTTATTTTATAATTTTCCAGTAATTTTTATTGCATTGTTGCCTGGACATATAGTGTTCTGATTGCATTATTTTGAACTATGCAATTCACTTGGCCCTGACCTGAGTGGTCCAAGCTACCCCAGTCTCATCACATCTCAGAGAAGCTAAGCTGGGATGACCTTGGTTAGTCCTGGCAAGCAAAGGCAAGACTCTTCTATTCATTGTGGCCCTTCCTTGCATACCTAGGGAACTGTTGATTGCCACTGTGAGATGGTAGGTGAATTTCCTCCAGGACAGGCTGGATTCTGGAGATTTTTGGTTGGGGGGAATCACTTGGGCATGAAATTGGGGGCACTGTGAGTGGGCAGGTAGTTGTGAATTCCAGCATTATGCAGGGGGTTGGACTAAATGTCCTTGGAGGTCCTTTCCAACTCTGATTCTGTGATTTTATTATTGTAATTTTTACCTTGAAAACCCTGCAGGATCACCATAAGTTTGCTGTGACTTGACTACACTTTCCACCACCAGTCCCACTTGAGTCTTCGTGAAAATTTTGGATGAAAATAATAATAATAATCTTCTGCCCCGGCCATGTTTCCCATATCCTGTACATGTAAATTTATTGGGTTTTTTTTTTAATATGTTTCTAGAATGTAGCAGTCATTTCCCCCAACTGTAATATTCTTGCAAGGAATGACAAAGAGAATCTGCACGGAGCTTTTATTCCAATCCCAGGTCGATTCAGTCCCTGCCGTCTTCACTGAATGTGATTTCCACTTTGATTTTGGGCACTTTAAATTTTCCCTCTGCAACAAGCAGGATTGATCCAGAATGACCCTACCTTTTCCTTGCAATATCCTAGAGTGGATATAACCCTCAATATTTGAAAAATCGGCATGAGAAAGCATGCAGCTGTCTACTTTCCCCAAAATAACTTGCTGCTGAGCCTCCATGGCAGAGAAGCCCTGATTGGCCGAGGCTTCAGATCAAAGGCTTCCTTGTTCCCAGACTGCAAGCTTGCCTTATAGGGGAAGCCCTAACTTCTCTTGGCGGAAGCTCCAGAAGCCCTAACTTCTCTCAGTAGAGGTTTTTTTCTCCCTCCTCTGCTGTCTCCAATCCTCTTCCCCCCCCCCTTCAAGATAAGAAAGAGGCTCCTGCTGTGCTTGGCTCCCCCCTTCTGAGCTTCCCTAACCACATGCAGAATACTTTTCTGTTTCAATGGGGAGGGGGGAGAAGAAGAAGACCTGAGCTCATATCGATCTGGATTCAACAGAATCACAATGGAATAAACAATAAGTGCAGATTCAGCCCAGGTTTCAAAATATGGATTTTAAATTGAAAATCCCATTTTTATTTTTAAGCTCATTGCAGTGCTAAGTGCATGAATCTGCCACCATGGGTAAACCTGCCTCCAAGGGTAGACAGGGCAGACCTGTATACAACAAGGTTTGATTACTAATTACATTCTGTATGCTGTACATTAGGCATGTTCTGATCCTGTCCCCTTTGCTAAGTTCATACTCAAAACCACTTAACTGGCATCGCCATAACCGCATGCTTTTACTATTGCTTTATGTATACTGTAAGGGCAGTGAAAGAGTAAGTGGTTTACATTTTTACATTCCATCCTAATGGGATGTATTTTAAACTTTACAAATCTTTTATAGCTGCAATTTTGTAATGGAGAACAGTTTTATGCCCTTTTGAATGTTCTCATGTACTTTGGCTGACAGCCATGAACAATAAACGATTAAGCTACCTTGGCTGATGAATGGCAATAGGTACCAGAGAAACTAATCTAGTCTGCACATCTTGTGGATTGTTTTTTTTTTTGTTCGTTTGTTTGTTTTTTTTGGGGGGGGATCACAATCCAATGTATTTAATCACTAGAAAATTGTTATGCTAACCCAATATCTGGGCTTCTAATGAATTATAGTAGATGTTCAATCAATTCACAGGGAATGAATTTCAAGGCATTTTTACAGGGTAAACTTTTCACTTCCTCCCATAATACGAGAATGCAGAAGCAGCCAATGAAGTTGATGGGCAATGCATCCAAGACAGATGAAATGAATGGTATGTTTTTTAATTGCAGAATTCACTGTCAATCGATGAAGAAGGATCATAGAATCATAGAGTTGGAAGGGACCTCCTGGGTCATCTAGTTCAACCCCCTGCACTATGCGGGACACTCACAACCCTATTGCTCATCCAATGTAACCTGCCACCCCCTTGAATCTTCACAGAATCAGCCTCTCTGTCTCTAATTGCATATTTATGTAATGAATGTTGTCACATGTTCATGCTACAACACTGTGGTGTTTTAACTCTGTATTCTGTCTCAGCCATATTGCTATGGAGAGTTTTCTTTGCTTGTGGTGATTTGCAGTCTGTTTGTAAATGGCGCCTGCTAGCTTGGCGGGTGGGTGGGTGGGTAGTGTGAATGATGTTGTTTTAACTTTGTAACCCTAGGGAGGCTGGCAGCAACACTCCACATGTCTCCTTGGGGCCTCTTTGGCTATCTTCACTGACTGTGTTGATTCCCTTGTGCTTTTGCAGGCTAGCTTGTTAGGCCGTGTGGGAATGCACTTGGGTTTTGGTGCCAGGTGATGCTGAGGGTGAAGGATTGGGAGCATCTTAAAACTGAGTGTTTGTGTGATTCAAATGGAGAGTCTTCTTGGTCTGAAGTAGCGCAACAACATTTGAGTCCAATGGCACCTTTAAGACCAACAAAAATTACCTCACTATTCATGCTCACCTTGTTCAACTTGTGAATTCATATTCCTCACAATTTGTTTTATTTGTGATAATAATGCAACTGTAAGGTAACAGCAATGTAATGGAACTTTGAGTTTGATTCCCTGGCCTTGGAATAGATAAAGGTAAAGGTAAAGGTATCCCCTGTGCAAGCACCAAGTCATGTCTGACCCTTGGGGTGACGCCCTCTAGCGTTTTCATGGCAGACTCAATACGGGGTGGTTTGCCAGTGCCTTCCCCAGTCATGACCGTTTACCCCCCAGCAAGCTGGGTACTCATTTTACCGACCTCGGAAGGATGGAAGGCTGAGTCAACATTGAGCCGGCTGCTGGGATTGAACTCCCAGCCTTATGGGCAAAGCTTTCAGACGGCTGCCTTACCACTCTGCGCCACAAGAGGCTCTAGAATAGAATAGTTACCAGCAATTCCCTGGCAGGAATGTTTCACAGTTGTATGGAGACAGATGGGGGAAAGCAGCATATGGTGAGGTGAGAGCCTTTAATCACAGAGACAGGCAGTTTGGTTTCTCCTTGTGTTTTTGTACACTACACTGAATTCCAGGGGGTTGATTGGTTTAGACAAATAAGTATCATTGGCTATATTTGGTTGTGTGACACAGTCTACTGATGTAACAGAATTGATTTTTGCTATATATTCCCTGTCATGTAAGGAGTTCATAGTCCAAGGAAGAGTGCTTGCACTCGAAAGTTCACGCCCTGAATAAATCTTTGTTGGTCTTAAAGGTGCTACTGGACTGTGATTTTATTATGCTACTTCAGACCAACACAGCTACTTATTTGAATTTATCCTCATGAGGGAAGTAGCTCCACACACACACAAAATGTTTTGGGCTTCCTAAAGGTAAAGGTATCCCCTGTGCAAGCACCGGGTCATGTCTGACCTTTGAGGTGACACTCTCTAGCGTTTTCATGGCTGACTCAATATGGGGTGGTTTGCCAGTGCCTTCCCCAGTCATTACCGTTCCCCCCCCCAGCAAGCTGGGTACGCATTTTACCAACCTCAGAAGGATGGAAGGCTGATTCAACCTTGAGCTGGCTGCTGGGATCGAACTCCCAGCCTCGTTGTCAGAGCTTCAGGCAGCATGTCTGCTGCCTTACCACTCTGCACCACAAGAGGCATTTTGGGCTTCCTACCTCTTGGCAAAAGGAAGAGTGGGGATTTATCATGTATCAAATTATACAAACAGCATGGAAGCATCTTCTGCTTTCTTTGAAAGGTCTGTAGGACCTTGCACCAGCTGTTTGTCCAAATGTAGCTCTAAAACACAAAATCAAAAGTGTAAGATTTACTATGCAGTATATCAACGACTGGCTTGTGGAATGGTGTAGCACAGCTCAATCTCATCTCGGAATCCAAGTAGGTTCTTGGATGGAAGCCCACCAAGGAAGCTTCTGCAGAAGAAGGCAATGGCAAACCAACTCTGCTTCTCCCTTGGAAGGGTCACCATTGGTGTGTTGCCACATGATGTGACACACTAACATTTCAACTGCTTGCAAGACTCTCCAAGTAAAATCTCTCCAAGTAATTCATCTGTTCTCAAAGGGGAAGGACCAAAGTTAAGTTCATAACCAGTTCTTCCATACTTCATGGCTCCAGCTGTACACTTTAAGTGTGCAGATATGTTTTTTCTCTCCTTTGTAACTGTAGAACTTTTTAAAAGGACAATGCAGAACTTTTCTGGTGAGAGAAGAGCAAATGCTTAGAATTCCAATACAGATCAGGTTGAAACAATTCTTAGAACAGTTCTCTCAAATGTATGCCCTTCCTATCATTTTAAAATATTTAGGGTGCATTTGTTCTCAGCCTTAGAGTTCTGCATGTGCGTTATCAGCAAATAAATTCCCTGAAAGAACTCAATCCTTTTTAGATGAAGAATGTAATTTCCTTTGGAAACATCCATCTGAACCAGCCTTTCTTATCTCTTTCACCATTGTGAAACCCCTGAAGCATTCTTTGAAACCCCATAAGTGACATAATCATGCAGGATATGGTTGTGAAGCAGAGCTGTGTACACACCCACCTGGGGTCCCTCCCCTTCCCATCCCCTCCTGGTCCATCATTGGCCATTTTGGGAGGAGGTGGGTCAGTCAACATGATTATATATGGTCATATCACCTGATAAATGTCTTTTGTTAGACATTTAAAACATGTATAAAAAGATAATTAACTCCCACCCATTCAGGAAACCGTTCCAGGACTGTCAAGAAACCCTGGTTGAGAAACAAATACAATGTGTCTTTTGTTTCCTAACTTTCAGTTACCAATTCCATTTTTTTTTAACTTCCATCAGTGATTTCTCTTTTGCACAAAAGCCTTATCAGGTCAATGTGGATTTTTTCCCCTCCTTTAACATCCCAGAACAAAGATTGACCCTTGCGGTTGGCCAGATTATTTAACATTACAAGGCCATGTCGTTTATACCAGCTTGTTTCAGAGATCTTTAGTTTTATAACGACAGGAAATTTCTGGCTTGATACCTTAAGCTGGTTAGTGTTTTCCCATCAGAAATACATATCTGCCTTCCAAAACCTCCATTGCCCAAGATTAATGAATATTCTCTTTGTTTTAATAACGCACTTTCACATTCTCTGCTCAAGAGGAAGAATTTCCAATGGGTAATTAATCTGCACTCAGATTCCGGGACACAATTATTTACTTACAATCTTGGAATGCTGGCAATGAAGAGACCATTATTGTCAAGAGAGTGATAACACTGTAAGGCTGTTTGAGGACTGAAGAACTCAGGTGAACTTCTTAAAATAGCCTTTATGGGTTTTTTTCCCCCTTATTAACTCATGCCAAGGTTTCCACAGACCTTTTTTTTTTCATGATTACAAGTGAGCTTTTGCCTCTTTTACCTTAAGTAAACTCGCACCGTGGTATCACTCATGCTGAGGTAATTTCATTTTGCCCACTGGTAGTTCCTTCACCTGGCCCAGCAGCTAAAAACAGACCAAAAGATTAAAACGCCCAGCTGGTCTTTTTCTCTTTTCCTGAATTGCCCTTCCCTCCCTTCTTAATGGTTAGGTTAAGGTAAGATTCTTGAGGCAAATCCTTAATTCGAGTTACCGTTTCAGGTTAGGCACAACCAGGACATTCTGAGGGGAATAAAGACTCACAGGAAAGTTCAAAAGCCCAATGTTCACATGGCTTCAAGAAGAAATGCGGGGGAAAGTGTATTTTAAGAGCATTTACAGCGGCTGTTTTCCTATATCTCACAGTAATAACCCGATATAGTAGAAGTGCTCTAAACAAAGCTTCTTATGCCAGGGGAAGCCGTGGGAGGGGCTGACCTCCCTATCAGCATCCTTTTACTCAAGGGTTGTGCTAAGAGCAGACCGGTAAGTAGGCTTAAGTCAATGTGGAAAACAAACAGCAGCCTGCACAGAACAGAAAAGAGCAGCTACTACTAACTGGATATTTCCTCACCCAGGATCATGGTGTGATGCAGAGAATTCTCAGCACCCTCACCAAAATGCTCTTCCCGGGATGCTTTGGAAAAAAGGAACTAATAAAACCAGAACAACTGCATTGGATTTTATTTCCATTCTTGCATGTAAGCCCTCTTCATGCTAGAGCAGGTAGTGCTACATGATGGGAACATCCTGGCCTTTCTAACGGTTATGTCAGTCAGTCCCTGACAGTTAATGTTATTAGTCTTTCTCTGTTAGGTTAGAAGAATCTGATAGAGTGTGTGAATGCCTCTGCCTATATATGCTGTACATTAGAGACACCGCAAGAGTGTCTATAAGTAACTGGAACCAAATAGAAGCGTATTTTAACCAAATTTACCGCAGTCAGAACAAGTGATATTGAAACTATGTTTGTTGTTACACTTTAATCATCAGAAGAGAAAACGAAGAAGGCTGTCAGCTGTATATTATGTATATTATGTCAGGCTTTCTCAACCTGGGTTTCATGAAATCCCGGGGATTCTTGATGGTTTTCTGAATGGGTAGGAGTTGATTCATTTTGAATATATAATTTTTCAAATTTGCTAAGCGTGGTGTAGTGGTTAAGAGCCAGCGTGGTGTAGTGGTTAAGAGCAGCAACTTCTAATCTGGCCAGCCGGGGTTGATTCCCCACTCCTCCACATGCAGCCAGCTTGGTGACCTTGGGCTCATCACAGCCCTGATAGTGTTGTTCTGAGTGAGCAGTTTCTGTAAGAGCTCTCTCAGCCTCACCAACCCCTCAGGGTGTCTGTTGTGGGGAGAGGCAGGGAAGGCTATAATAAATAAATAAGCAAATAAGCAAATAAATAAATAACCCGCCTTGAGACTTTTCCGGTAGAGAAAAGGGGAGTGTAAAAACCAACTCTTCTTCTTAAACATTTATCAGGTGATATGCCCATATATGGTCCTGTCAACCCACCCACCCCTTCCCAAAATGGCCAGCGATGGGCCTGGAGGGGTGGGAAAGGGAGGGGCCCTGGGTGGGCATGTACACAGCTATGCTTCCCAAACACATCTTGTGCAATCGCCACACTCATGGCGTTTTTCAAAGCCTGAAGAATGTTACTGAGGTTTCTCAATGATAAAAAAGCTGAGCAAGGCTGCAGTAAGTTAATGTGTTTATTGTTACTAAAAGAAGATGGAACAATTATCTCAAGAGAAGAATAACTACCCAAGAGAAAACAAACCTATCCTAACAGATAAAGAAACATAGTCTTTCCTCCCCTGCTTACTTTGCTTGGGATTTCAGTGCAAGTCAAACTGCTGTCATGTACATTTTCCTCATATTTAACAAGGACATTGACTAAAATCAAGAACCCAGCCCAAAACTTCATTTTCACAACAAAATGGAGGTTAGACAAAGAGACTGACCCAAGGCTACCAGTTATGACTAGTTATGGGTGAGAAGGTATTTACACCCAACCTTTTCCTGTCAGCTGCTCTAGCCACACTGCAGCGCCACAATAACACAACTTGTGATTTGATAACTTGAAATGTGCTAAGAAAGAAGAAGGAGAAGAGTTGGATTTTATACTCTGTTTTTCTCTACCAGAAGGCATTGCAAAGCGGCTCGCGATCACCTTCCCTTCCTCTCCCCACAACATCCGCTCTGTGAGGTAAGTGGGTCTGAGAAGGCCCTGATATCACTGCTCTGCGAGAACAGCTCTAACAGGACTGTGACTTGCCCAAGGTCACCCAGATAGCTGCATGTGGAGGAGCGGGGAATCAAAACTGGCTTGCCATATTAGAAACTGCCACTCATAACCACTACACCCAACTGATATTTCTTCCAGATAAAATCAAGCCTGAGGCAATTGTACTTTGGTCATGTTCTGAGAAGACAAGACTCTCTAGAATAGGCCACAATGTTAGGAAGAGCTGAAGGCAGCAGGAGAAATGGGAGGCCCAACAAGAGATGCACTGAGTCAGTCAAAGAAAGCCGCGGCCCTCAGTTTGCGAGGCTGTTAATGATGGGACATTTTGGAGGTTATTAATTCATAGGGTTGTCATAAGTTGGAAGGAACTTCATGGCACTTAACACACACGCACAAGTATTGCTACCAAAATGGGTGGAATGATCGCCCACTTAGGCTGGATCCACATGAAGGATTTTCTCAGCCTTGGCTTCCAGACTACAGCAGGATTTTGGCTTGGCATCTATATGACGTTCTTTTCTAATCATCCATTTTCCAGGCTTTCCTTGCCCGGTCTGGAATGTTCTTTCTGGAGAGAATGACATATATGTTAGCAAGCTTCCTGGATGAGGTAGTATAAGTTTTTGAAGGTCTTCTGCCCCATTTCCCTCCTGTCAGTCCAATTGCTGCCATTTTTCTTGCTCTACCAGCAGTAGGCTTTTCGTTGAGCTCTTTACAACCATTGGCATTTGCTACTGAGTTATAGCACAATGATGTTACAACACTCTGTTGACATTATTAAGTCACAGCCAACTCATGGTGACCCCATGAAGTTCCACCTGGCTTTCAGCACAAGGAATGAACAGAGATGGTTTGTCACTGCCATCCTCTGAGCAGTAGCCCCATCCAAGTACCAAACCAACTTCTAAGGTTTGACAAGATCGGGATAAAGTCAGTCTCTAGCCCTATTCGCTGCAGAGGTATTACGGGAAAGGTGTAATCCAGCAGGACTTCTCTACCGGGATGAAGTACCACTTTGGATCTCCACTGAGAAAAAAGGCAGGGTATATATGAAGTAAATAATTGCATAAGTAAATAAATACTTTGTTCTGTGTGTAGAGAAAAGGTCTATATCCTGGAACTCTCTTACAAAAATTGGATCCAGCCTGAACAAGTCAGTGAAACATGGAAATAAAATTATTCTTCCAGCTCTCCCTTGTTAAACCTTCAACAAAGCGCAAGCCAAGAGACAAGGGGAGACCAGCAAACAAATAGAAACCACCAACATCCTGCTGTTCTTCTGAAAAGAAATATTACAAATTCTTAATCAGCAGTGGGGATTTGGGAAATAAACATTCCTTTTAAAAAATACAGACCTGTACAACAGAATTATGGAAATATCGCATCAAAATATCCAGGAGGCGATGTTTAATGACTGAATGAACAAAGGCATTAAAATGTGGATGTGGAAGAGAGAAGCCATTACCAGAAGCTTTGTACAAGAAGTTCCCTCAGGCTTCTCGGCATGTGTGAAGAGCAAACACCAACAATGGATCCAGCAACAACGGCTCATTGGCAGAACTGTGCTCACTTGACCTGAACAAAGTGCACTGCTTGGAGAAGGTACTCAAGGGGGCTAGCAGTGTTTGGACCATTAATTGAAGGAAATTGACTGAGAAGGATTTTTTAAAAATAAAGTTTTAATGCGATTTGTCCCTGGAGTAAAAAAAATAAAAATAAAGTAAAACCTGGAATGAAGAACAAAACAGGAATAGCAGTTGGAAGAAAATATAAAGCTGTGTGAAAACAATATATCCTTTATGAAATAGCTGGAAATAAAGTTTCTTGGAAAAAAGGAATGGGTACAAGACTTGACGGTCAGGAAAACAGTTTGTTTGTTTCAAAGTGGGTTTCCATTTCAAATGAACATTTTTCACTTGCTTGAAAGCCAATGAGGTTCAGTACACATGTGATTGGCCCCACGTTTGATAGAGATATTCAAGGACACCACCATATTTTTTTTGATCCTTGTGGTAAACTGGGCTCCGAAAACACCTCTTACTGTCATGGGATTACTCTCATGGCATTTGTGCAGCTGGCACAGGTTCCCAAGTTCCTAGACCTCAGCGAGCTTGCCCCTTCAGTCCTGGTACAACTAGGATTACTCTTCATCGTCAATACCGTGTCAATAGTCAGAAGCAAATTTGTCTCATAAACTGGACCGTATCACCCCTATTTATGTTTTCTTTATCCAGTTGAAATTTTCCACTCCAAGAGATCCACAGTGGTACAGTAACTGAGAGCAGTAAACTCTAATCTGAGGAAACAGGTTTGATTCCCTGCTCTTTCACATGAAACCTGCTGGATGACCTTGGTCCTGTCAAAATTCCCTCAGAACTCTCTCAGCCTCACCTGCCCCACAAGGTGCCTGTTGTCATCTTGGTATGGTGGTTAAGAGTAGCAGCGTCTAATGTGGAGAGCCAGGTTTGATTTCACACTCCTTCAAGTACAGCCAGCTGGGTGACCTTGGGCTAATCACAAATCAGCTGTTCCCACAAATCATTTCTTTCAGAGCTCTCTCAGCCTCACCTACCTCATAGGGTGTCTGTTGTGTCTGTTGCGGGGAGAGGAAAGGAAGGCGATTGTAAGCCGTTTTGTAGTGAAAAGCAGGGTATAAAAACCAATTATTCTGTTGCGGGGAGAGGAAGGAAAGGCAATTGTAAGCCACTTTGACACTTCTTAAGGTTAAAAAAGGGAAGATATAAAAACCTTCTACTTCTTCTTCCAGCTATACCTTATGTGTTGGAGATGGTTATGCTAAGCAGGGATCACCCTACGCTTTCTTTGCATCTTAGTTTACATGACTATGTTTATGGATACAGAGACCAAATGACACCCATTTCAGAAAAAGGAAAAATGCATATTATCTAAATAAAATTGGGCACAACCCAAAGGTTGAGCAGGTGTTGACTAACATCACATGAGGGGCGGCAAACAAAAGGGTATTTAAATGCCATTCTTTATCCCTTGAGCTAAAACTGATCCCTGTGATGTTAAAAAGACTGGGAGAACAATCTTAAAGTTTCTGGATTTGGTGCTCATATCTTTTCTCCTTTCTCCACCCTCTTGTTGGCTTTCTTCCTTGTGCCCATGTGTTCTCATTTTATCCCTGGTAGTTCAATGAAATGTCTCCCACATGACATAGTTAAAAATCACCAAGAGCCTTCAAATTCTAATAGGCTCCAGGTATACCTGGCTGAAGTCTGGTCTTCTTTGACACTTAGCTACCTTGGCAGGCTGGACATTAGAAGGCATTAAGAAATAATAACTCTTATCTTTATTTTGTACATGGAAAGGTAGTTTCGTGTTAGCATCTAAGCATGCATGGCATGCAAATTCCAGCATTTACCTTGCAAACGTTTTTGCACAGATACTTCAGATGCGGTACCATTTGTCTAAAATCTTCTGGAAAAACAATTGTTATAGAGTGGTGGGTATGCATAAATCCCATCACTGGGAGCTAATGATTTGCCAAGGTTATAACAGCAGAATAAGCTTCCTCAGCTCATAGGAAATGCACAGATATATCTCCTGACAAAGAACTTCAGTTGCCAAGAAGGCAAAACCATGCAAAAGATTCATCAGTGCAAACTGGCAAATTCTCCTCAACATCTCTGCAAGTGATGCTGGCCCAAAATTTGACCGGAGGAAAAAAAAATTGGCATTTGCCCTCTTAAAATATTTGCCTATCCCTATTGAGATGGAAGATCTATTCCAAATGGATTGCCTTTTAACTGCAAAATAATAAACAATCTGCTCAAGGCAAAAGGAATTCAGACCAGCAACAGAGCAGAGGTGACCCCAGTTAACCAGTACCCATAATCCTTAAAAAAAAAAATCTGCCATGGGAGATTTTACAGATGTCATAGCAAAAGGCTCCAGTCTTTTCTCATGTAATCGTAGCTACAGAACCCCTCAAGTGGGGTTCCTCCAAGTCTTCACAGTCATTTGGTTTATAGACGATTTGAGATTTCTATTCGGAGATCCTTGAATTAGCAGAATTGGACTGGACTTTACGAATCCCCAAACCCTCTGCTTGACATGTGAGAAAGCAAACCTCCCCTCACCATTCATCTCTCATAGCTGATAGACAAGCACAGAAAGCTATAATTAGAGTCCTGAGAAGAATATTGGGTGTTGTGCAGCAACAACAAAAATAGTACACAAAAAAGACCAGATTTAATATCTGCTGCCTTTCATAGGTTATCTTGTTGCATAATGGTTATACCCTGCCTTTCTCCCCAAAGCAATTTGTCTCCTCCATTCCTTCTTGCTGGGGGGTAAATGGTAATGACTGGGGAAGGGAATGGCAAACCACCCCATATTGAGTCTGCCATGAAAACGCTGGAGGGCATCACCCCAAGGGTCAGACATGACTCAGTGCTTCCACAGGGGATACCTTTACCGTTACCTTTATTCCTTCTTCCAGTTAACAACAACTCTGTGGGGCAGGCTAGAGAGTCTCAAAGGTTCCAGCAAGTTTCTCTGGCAGAATCTTCCACATCCTAGCCCAGCCTTTTTCAACCTTTTAACTTTGGAAGAGTCCCTGATACAAGTTTTCAGGTTTTGAGGACCCCCAGAAATGATGTCAGTGAGCCACTCCTCCCTGCCATGCATCCCAGATGTGACACCGGACATAACATCACCACTCGTACCCTTCACACTCCTTTCACTCCCTCCCCTCACCTTTACTGCAGCTACTATGGCAGTTCTACCTCATGTTGGTTTGAAAGAATGGCAAGAGAAGAGAAGAAAGCTCAGATAGACCAGATCACAACCCAACTAACTCCTCCCCCTTCGATTTATACACCAATGGCCTAACCACCAAGCCCTCTGGGTGAAGGCGGCCAAGTCCCTTAAGGCAGAACGGGAAAGGTCACGGACCCCCTCGGGAGCTCCCACAGACCTCCAGGGGTCTATGGACTCCTGGTTGAGAATCCCTGTCCTAGCCTGATACTTGAATGACTGTGGCATTCTGGCTCTTGTTTCCTAGCACAGCTAATTTCCCAGTTTAGTTCCCTGTTCCCAATTGTCCAATTTGTTTATACATGGAACGCCTTGTTTTTAATTCTAACTGGGTGGGATCAGGATCCCCTACATTTGCGCTGCTTTTTAAAGAGTATTTCGGATCTCATCTTCAGCCTTTTCTAGCAGGTCAGCCACATCTCTCTTTTAGTAATTCTCCTGGAATTACTAGGGATGTGCATCCCCATCCACAAAGTAGAACTAATTGAACTGAAGGCACTAATTTCTTTTTTGTAATCTTTCCAATTTCTATTTTAAAAAATTCAAAGCACACCGTTAGTGCGGGATACTTCCACCACATGTGAATAAAAGTTCCCTTCATCCCACAACTCCTACAACAATTTTTATCTTCAGATTTTATCACATAGAATATTGTAATAGGGGTAATATCATCTTTGTATTACTTTTAATCCAGGCTCTTGGACCTTTCTTGAGACTCAGTTAAAAGGAACTTGTCTAAATGTCTTAGTTCACTTCTTTTTGTTGATAACAGTTTGTAATTCCAATTACCACATTTTTTATTGATTGGAAAGTTCCATGTTCCTGATCTAATAGTATCTTACATAACTTGAATCTGGCTGGTTATAATTCAGGTTGATGAAATCATAAAGGAACAGCTGAATTAGAATGCGTCTGTGAAGACTGATATAGAATTGTAGCTCTAAGCTCATTATTTCCTATGGTCTGTGACTCATTCTTTCCCTTTTATTGTCATTATTATTGTGTAAAAACAATGAAAGCTTTTATGGCACTGGAAACTCAGTTTGTCTTTTTGATTAGTCAAATACTGAAAAAGCCCTGGTCCTGGTTCAGGCCAGTTTCACCTCTTTGGGACCAGGGACTCTGAGCAAATTCTGGTCACTAGATCTTAGCGCTCTTTGCGGGCAGGGGAGTGATAGAAGAGACAGTTCCACAGATATAAGAATACTGGACAGTTTGGGGCTTTGAAGGATAACACCAAAATTATCTATACCTACCTATTTCCCCCCATTATAAGCTTGATTTTTGTACCCCACTCGATTTTTGTACCCCACAGATACCCTATGAGGTAGGTAAGGTTGAGAGAGCTCTGAGAGAACCATGACTGGCCCAAGGTCTCCCAGCTGGCTGCATGTGGAGGAAAAGGGAATCAAACCCTGGTCCCCGGAATAGAGGCCACTGCTCTTAATCACTACACCAGGAAAGGTGTGTTTTTTCTCGCTGGCAGAAAAGAAGGTGGGGAGCGGGCCATTGTAAGCAGAGAATTATTGAGGAGGAAAAGAAAACAGCTCTCCTTTGATCTTAGGGACCAAGCCCTATGAAGATAGGTTGAGGGACTTGAGAATGTTCAGCCTGGAGAAAATGAGGTTGAGAGGGGGCATGATAGCCCTCTTTAAGTATTTGAAAGGTTGTCACTTGGAGGAGGGCAGGATGCTGTTTCTGTTGGCTGCAGAGGAAAGGGTGCACAGTAATGGGTTTAAACTTCAAGTACACGATATAGGCTAGATATCAGGGGAAAAAATTCACAGTCAGAGTAGTTCAGCAGTGGAATAGGCTGCCTAAGGAGGTGGTGAACTCCCCCTGACTGGCAGTCTTCAAGCAAAGGTTGGATACACACTTTTCTTGGATGCTTTAGGATGCTTTAGGATGCGTTGAGCAGGGGGTTGGACTAGATGGCCTGTGTGGCCCCTTCCAACTCTATGGTTCTATGATTCAATGATTCCTCCAGTCTCTTGCAGCTGCTGTTTGTGAGGCTCCCATTTTGACTCATTGTGCACTATGTTCTGATCTTCTCTTCGTGCCGTAAGCCCCTAAAGCGTTATTCAGGGAGAAGATGAATTCCACATTAATTTTCCTGCTGAAATGTATCTTGTAAAGTATGTTGCGGTGTTCTTTTGCTGAACATTTTATTAGCCAAAAGAGAATTCCTCCCCCCCACACACACCTTGTATCAAGCTTCATTTTGCAGCACTAATGGGTGATTCATGGTTGTGGTAAGATCCTGCCAGATAAAGTGTGTAAGAAATTCGATTGCAAAGTCAAACACCATGAAAAATAAGACTTTATTTGAGGAAGGGAGGGAGCTGAACTGAATTTGCTTTCCCAAATGCTTCTCAAAATTCTTTGTGAGTGCATGTCAAATGTTTGCCACAGGCTCCCACAATGCTCAGGTATGCTGCAGACTTTTTACAAATCACTTCTGTAGTATTTGGCACACCAGTGGCAGTGCATTCAAATAGCTGATATCTATCTCTTGATATTTTACAGAATTGTATTGTAAGTACACACTGGTGTTTGACAGGGGACAATTGTAGCGCTGCTAACCAAGGGTGTATCATGATGCTTGTCCGATGCTGTAGCTTCAAGGCAGGGCTGAGCACCCACAAGAAGTTGCCTGAATCAGATCATGAATCAATCAAGGTCAGTATTATCTATTTATCATCTCTCCAAAGTTTTGGGCAGAGATCTTTCATATCACCTCCTACTTGTATATTAAATTTCTCAGTTTGTTCTCCAGCATGGTGCAGTGGTTAAGAGCAGTGACTTCTCCACTGACAAGCCCCACATGCAGCCAGCTGGGTGACCTTGGGCTCGCCACAGCACTGATAAAGCTGTTCTGACCGAGCAGGAATATCAGGGCTCTCTCAGCCTCACTCTCTCAGCCTCACAGGGTGTCTGTTGTGGGGAGAGGAAAGGGAAGATGAATGTAAGCCACTTTGAGACTCCTAACAGAGAAAAGGGGCATATAAGTACCAACCTTCTTCTATTTAGGATGTTTCAGTACCTCCAATGTTTAATGAGATATTAGTGAAAGGGATAATGCCAGATACCTGGAAAGAGGCAAACATAGTGCTAATGCCCAAACCTGACAAAAAACCCACAGGACTCAAGAATTTTAGATCTGTATCTTTATTGAATAACAGTTATCAAATATTTGCAATCATTTTGGCTGAAAGATTAAAGGAAGTTTTGAGTGAAATAATACATGATGACTAAGCAGGTTTCCTACCCAAAAGACATGTAGGAAATAATGTAAGAATAGTGCAGAATGTACTTGAATATCTAGAAAGCCGTACTGAATTAGAAGTAGCCCTGATTTTCATTGACTTTGAAAAAGCTTTTGATAATGTCCCATGGAACTTTATGATTAAGCTTATGGAAAATATAGGGATGGGGGAGGGAATTATGACAGGAATGAATACAGGTGACCAAATTAATAATAAATGAAGATATAAGTCCTCCAGCATCTACCATGGAATGACAACATTTCAGTTACAAATATTACCACATACTACAAAGTGAATTGTGCATAACAGGAGCGCACATTAATTTCGCACTGAGCAGTGCCGGATCTCACTGTCATCCACTGGGGACTCAGAATATGCCCTAAAATGCACCTAGCATTTATTCTTGTTGTTGTTGTTGTTAAATCCATTCTTATGCTGCCCTTCCCCAAAGGCCCTGGGTGCCTTACAAGTTAAAATCATTACTACATTGTCATTCATAAAATTGTTAAGAATATTAAAATTAAAACACCCCTGTGGAAATGCAGAGAAGAATTATAAGAGGCCAAGCTAGTTGTCACCCATGTTTGGTGGAAACAATCTCAAGTCGTTTCCAAAGACCTGGGTTCTGAGAACTCTGGCCCAACAGATTCCGTCATGGTACACATGGGTGTTCATGGGCTGCAGGTGAGTTGCCTGGTGCTCACTTCCTGAATTTGAAGGATAAAATCCAAACTGTCAATCATGGAACAGAACACAAATTAGTGAGGTACAAAATGTTGAGTTTATCCTACGTCGATACCTCATCACCACTGTGGGCCATATGGGAGTGCAAAATGAATGAATGAATGAATGAATGAATGAATGAATGAATGAATGAATGAATGAATGATCCTGTGCTCACAACTTAATGTCTCTGAACTTTAAAGTCTTTTCCTATTGGCCCATTATGCACGGCCGCCGAAACGGTGATTTCGGGTCACATGGAAAACGCAGAGGGGGAAGACGCGATGCACACCGGTTCGGGGTGCGACAGTGGCAAAACCCAGAGTAACCGATTATGCACGCAGCGATCCGGGCGCCGCTTCTGGGTGCGCCCCGGTCACCCGGAAGCTGCGCTTTCTTCCGCGTTTCGCGAACGCAGCTTTTTCAGCAGCATGCACTGAAGCTGCGGCCGGTTGCAGCCGGCTCCGTGCGTTATCGGTGATTTTAGTCACCGCCATTCCACCCCGAATGTGCGCTAAAACCCCCGTGCATAATGGGTCCCTGTCACCCCAGTACCTTCCACTGGTACTGACTTTATTTTGCCTCCTTTGGGAAGGATCTATGGTTCAGTAGTAGAGCATGTGCTGGGAATGCGGTTGGTACCTGGTTCAATCCCTAGCATCTCCATTTAAAAAGGGATCCAACAGTAGCTGATAAGAAAGACCTCTTCCTCAGACCCTGGAGAGCCACTGCCCGTCAGAGATGGCAGTCCTGACTTTGATGGTCCAAGAATCTGATTCAGCGCACGGCATCCTCATGTGTTCTTAGAGGTGGAGGTTATTCAGACATGCTCAGGAGGCATCAACCTTATTGATGTATTTAAGATATGCAATAAGTGTCCTTGGGTAGTTGTGAGGCTTAACCAAGACAAGAAACTTGTCTGCTCACCTAAATTTCTTGGAGGGAAGAGAGGAGACATGAAAGTTTAAAGCAGCCTATGCCTATGCCTATGCCTATGCCAATAGATCCTGCTTTGGGCTGATCCTGCGTTGAGCAGGGGATTGGACTAGATGGCCTGTATGGCCCGTCCAACTCTATGATTCTATGATTCGATAGATAGATAGATAGATAGATAGATAGATAGATAGATAGATAGATAGATAGATAGATAGATAGATAGATAGATAGATAGATAGATAGATAGATAGATAGATAGATAGATAGATAGATAGATAGATAGATAGATAGATAGATAGATAGATAGAATTACTGAGATCAGGTCCCTCGCTCCTAATGGAAGTGGACTGCTAGCTGGACAGGCGGGGGGGATTAAAGGGGAGTCAACTCCATTGATGAGCCATCTCTTTTGCATGGGGGATTTTATGGGTATTGTTTTTTATCTTTTTACTGTAAACCACTACAAGTCTTTGAGAGCAGCGGTATATAAATTAAATAATAAATAAATATAATTCAAAGCAAAGCTAGAATTCCCTTGATGTGCATTGACTCTTTTGCTGGCAGTGACACTGGATTATAGCAAAAATTTTAGACATGACAGATTCCATGTTTGCAAGGACAAAGGAGAATGACTTTTTAAAGAAAAAAATCAAAAGTGCAGCAAAAGACATTTTTAAAGAGCCTCACCACCATCAAAAGGAAGGAGTTGCCATTGCTACATGCTCAGAAGATACCAAGGCCAGGAAGAAACCTACTTTCCCTTTCTTTTGGAGGGAAGGAATATGGTTGCCTGAATTCACACACATCCATAATCAGTAGAGGAGGGGAAAGAAATTCACAGAGTATGAAGGTTTCTTCAAAACACATTCCCCATTCTTTCTCCAACTTAGTATTTCCTGTTGGATGGAATTTGATAACTAACATGCAATAGAAATGCTTATTTTTTAATCGTATGACATTTCCTATGAAACACGAAGTAGTAGTGAGTGCCTGTCATGGCATATTGTATTTGACCGATGATAGTTTCAGGGATTTCAGATTTGAAACCTGTCAGAATGGAGTCAATGAAAAAGAGATGACAAGAAGTCTAAAGTACTCAAGTTTGGAATGTAACGCTTCATATTGTGCAGTGAATTGGGAATGTCATAGCATTCTGCATAAGTTTTAATATTTGTTTTAATGTTAACCAGGGGTAATCTTTGCTTTAAATCCAGTGCAGGTGTACTGCTGTAAATCTTTTGGTGATGATTAAGAAATCAGGAAGAGGTCACAGGGTCATGTGGTTGCTTCTCCTCTCTCTTCTTCCTCCCTCTCTGCAAACCCAACTTTCCTTCTTTTGTAAACCGTGGTTTAACACTACATCTAGGTGCCATTAACTAAGGTTCATTCGAGCTGGTATTGTAAGTCACCTTTAAACTTGCTGTTAAATTGCTTAAAATAACCCTGGTTGTTTAGTCAAGGCTGTGGTATTCCCAGTTGCAATGTATGGCCGTGAAAGTTGGACCATAAGGAAGGCCGAGCGTCAAAGAATTGAGACTTTTGAACTCTGGTGCTGGAGAAGACTCCTGCGAGTCCCTTGGACTGCAAGGCAAACAAACCGGTCAGTCCTAGAGGAGATCAGCCCTGCCTGCTCCTTAGAAGGCCAGATCCTGAAGATGAAACTCAAATACTTTGGCCACCTCATGAGAAGGAAGGACTCCCTGGAGAAGAGCCTAATGCTGGGAGCGATCGAGGGCAAAAGAAGAAGGGGATGACAGAGAATGAGGTGGCTGGATGGAGCCACTGAAGCAGTCGGTGCAAACTTAAATGGACTCCGGGGAATGGTAGAGGACAAGAAGGCCTGGAGGATCATTGTCAATGGGGTCGCGATGGGTCAGACACAAATTTGCACCTAACAACAACAACAACAAACCCTGGTTGTTAGGAACCATGGTTAGTATTGGTCAAGACATAGCAATGCAAAAGGAAGGAAGGGATTTTCACAAAAGACGGAGGGACAGGAAGACCACAGCCCCATGTATGTTTGTTTCACAACATTGCAGCTGGGTATAGGCAGTCGCCCAACCTCACCATCCCCCCAGGTGTCCTCACAATACAAACCAAGCTATTTGCATATCAATACACAAATATTTTGATTTACCATCATGTTGATTCCAGTTACTATTTTATATGGTATTGCTTATGCAGACCTGAGCCCTCATTGCAGACCTCATCTCCTGGCAACAAATCACCTGCATTGAGGGGCTGCTTTCCCTCTTCAGGCTAAGGTTAGACTTTTGCAGTGTGTTTCCTTTAACGACTAACTCCCCTTTTCCCTCATCTGTCTTTTAAATACTCATTTTCCTCAATGGCCCTAGATTGATATAATTTGGTTTAGGATGGCGCTGTTGCACCTGTAGCATCCATGACATTAAGCCACATTGGATCAGGCCAATGGCCCATCCTGTCCGACATTCTGTTGTCATACAATGGCCAGAACCCAGGTGCTGTTCTTGTGAAGGTTTCCACAGGAACTGCTCAGTGCCCTCCCTCCCATTCATATACATAAATGTACCTTTGGTACATTTGGCAAGTATGTTTTGGTTAATATTCAGGATCTCAGAGCCAGTTTGCAAGACCATGTTTTCATATGGCCAATTCAACACAAGGTTGATATTTCCCCTCAGTGATTTCTTGGCTTGTCAAAGGGGCCATGTGATCACTCCAACATTTTTGCCCCAGTATTTGTCCCGGCTGGACCCAATTTGGGGGGTATTTTCTTGGAAACCATCAGCGGCAGCTCTGCCGATAAAAGAGATTAAGTGTGCTGATAATCCAAGGCAAAATACTCTTGTTATTTCTTTGGCGCAAAAGGGTTTTTCAGACCACATCTTCAGTTTGCCTTCATTCGCTTCTGTTTTCCATTATTTGCGGAAGGAAGTTGAACGCTTAAGGGCATCAGTCTTAGCTATGATATTAGCAGTTTGGCCAGGGAAAGACTGTTTTCCAGCCTTACGCCTCCAGTTAGAAAATGAAGTGTACGCTTCTGCGGCCTCGCTTCTAGTGAATTCGTTCAGAGGAACAGAGAATGGTCTGAAGGCAGTTTGGCACCAATCTAGAGAAGTTATACTTGTCCTATTAAAATCCATGGGACACGGTACCCAATAGCCCCATTGAATAGACTGGGGGCTTTATGACAACTCATTTTTTCCCCAATTCATAACTACTTCATCACCTCTGTATACCTGCATACCTGCATAAATTGCAATCAATTGCAGTCAAGAACCCCCATCTAAACTGTTGAGAATTCCTTAAGGAAGGGACAGCAGGTAAAGGCAATGAACAAGTGCATACACATGGATACATGAAGTTGCCTTATCCTGAGCGAGGTTATTAGTCTATCAAGGCCACCACTGTGTGCTGCAATCTGCAGCAACTCTCCAAGGCAGGGGTGGCTGAACTGTGACTTTCCAGATATCCATGGGCTACAATTCCCATGAGCTCCAGCCAGCAGCAGCAGGAGCTCATGGGAATTGTAGCCCATGAACATCTGGAGAGCCACAGTTTGGCTGTCCCTGCTCCAAGGTCACTGGTATAGAATCTACCATATTACCTACTTCCTGATCCTAGTACATGGAGATGCCCGGGATCTAAGCCACTTTGGATCCCCACTGGGGAGAATAGCAGGATCAAGTAAATCAGGCCATCTGGAGAATGCCTCAGCATTCTGGGAAAATGTGGAGAATTTTTGACATTTACATTGCCAAGGGAAACTTTTAAAGTAGGATTCGTGGGTGCAATGCAATCCGGGCCTCCTGCTGTCTCACCGCGTCATTGGCAGTACTGCTAGTCGATCGGAGACACTGCCGATGCTCAAGTCCCACACGTCTTTACATTTCCCCTTGCAGACCCACGACGGTTTCCTTCGGTGGCAGCTGTAACCGATTTAGCCATGACAATGAGCTGGGACTGAAAAAAGCAAAACAAATGGCTACTATTCTGAAAGTTGCAACATGACCACATGGTCTTTATATTTGTTTCCTGCCATGAAGCTGAACTTTACGTGCCGGAGGAGGGGGAAACCCGCGACCGCAATGGGAAAGGTTAAGCGAGGACACTCGAAAAAATTTCTTAGTCAATCAATGTGCGTAATGCACAAAGTTATTCCAGCTTGCTGAGTCCGGTGCCAAAGCTCCTGAAGAGAAGCATACTGTACTTATAGTGTAATGTCCTATCCATAACATGAAAGCCTGCCTTGCCAGGGAAATAGCAGGCAAGGGAGGGTGTCTCCCTCCCACTTCCAGAGCACTGTGAGCCTTTCCTGGACCCCTGGATGGTCAACCAATTAGCAGCTCACCTCCTGATTGATGGGATTCTCTTGTGTGAATGGTCGGAGGGCTGACGTGCACACCAGCGGAACCTCGCCTTTTTCAAGTTTTTTTTTTAAACCTTGCAAGTTGTACAACCAAAAGCCAGCTGTCAGTCTGATCTCCAGAGATGGGTGGAAATGAGAATTTGGGACCAGTGTCAAAGGAGAGCTGCATGCCTGCTGAGCCTCCTTCCGTCCTAAAGGCAGAGCTATGAGCAGTGTAAATATTCAGCACGTATTGAAAATAGAGGCAGACCAACAAGCATTCCAGCATCCTTAGAACTCCTTTTGGGTAGGATCCCTACTCTGCAGTGCCTAAGAAGGAGGTGGATATCAGCCACAGTCAGGGCTGCCAGCCCCCAGATGGTGCCTGAAGATCTCCTGGGATTACCATTGATCCACAGGCAACTGAGATTGGTTCACCAAGAGAAAACATCTGCTCTATGCCATTGTACCCTGTTCTGGTCCCTCTATTCCCCACACCCTGCCTGCCTCAATATCCTCCCTCAAATCTCCAGGAATCCCCCAGTATAGAGTTGGTAACCCCTTGTTACAGTTGTTGAAGTTGGGAAAGTACAGTGAGGGGTAGTGAGGGGAAGAGCTAAAACTGTATTTTGTTGCTTTCCTTCTCTTCTCTTCCCTGTCTCCCAGTGTGCAGGAGACTGGCAGCCCTACAGCTGCATCTGCGAAATGCCGTCTGGCAGGAATTGCTAATAACAATAAACATCAAATAATTCATGAACTTGTCACAGTATCTTCCTTCAATGAAAATATTTAATTGATAGCAAAGTTTGCTTGAAGAACTAAAAATCTGTCAGTTTATACATTCTTCAGTTCAGTTTGATATCAAAGTCAATTTAAAAAACAGTTGTGTGTTACAATCAAACATGAAAACACTGGTTGGCAAAGAGAGTATAAAGCAGCCTTTCTCAGCTTTTTTTAATCATTGAGAAACCCCCTAAACATTCTTCAACCTTCAAGAAATTCCGGAAGTGGCATGATCATGCAGAATATGGCTGGAAAACATAGCTTTGTGCATGCTCCCGTTCCCACTCTTCATGGCCTATCATTGGCAATTTGGGGAGGGTGGGCAGGTCAACATAACCATATATGGTCCTATCACCCAATAAATATTGGGTTAAAAATATATTAAATATTAATTCTCATTTAGGAAACCCTTCCAGGGCTGTCAAGAAACCCCAGGATTTCCTGAAACCCTAGTTGAGAAATCCTGGTATAACGCAATAGAATCCATTGTCCAAAGCTTCCATTTTTTCCAAGGGCACCAATTCTTCTTGTCTGGAGAACTGCTGTAACTCTATGAGATCTCCAGGCCTCACCTAATTCTACAGCGTGCCCATGGGTATGGCCCACAGGGATAATGTAGCTTCTTCTTCTTCTTCTTCTTCTTCTTCTTCTTCTTCTTCTTCAACAGTGGTTCGCAACCAGGGGTCACATCAGGGCAAGCAGCTTGGCTGGGGGGCGGGGAGGGCGCCATCCATACAACAGCCTTGCAGGGTAGATCAAGATAGAGCGTTCGTCTGTCTGGAGCAGCAGAAAAGAGCGAGATCAGCATGGCGGGACAAGAGGCAAAAATGAACTGAGAAACCCCGGAAAAAACAATTTACATACAATCATGAACAATGGATCTTCACACCATCAGTCAGTTTTGGTTTAATTTCTGTGAAAGAACACTTGCATAATTTTATGGTTGAGGGTCACCACAACATGAGGAACTGTATTAAAGGGTCGCGGCATTAGGAAGGTTGAGTCATTGGTAAATAGAATAAAATGACAGAGACTGTGCATGTAACTCATTCATAGGACCCAGGCCATACATAGTGTTTCCCATGTTTCAAGGCTCTGGCCTGATGCTGACAACACAATCTGGGGCTTAACCCTGCTAAGCCCTGGCTCAAGCCCTCCCCACATGATTTAATCCAGCCCTGGCCTTTAATATCCTGTTGGATTTTCTCAAGTTCACATTTCACATTCCACAAGATTTGTATCTGCACTCCCAGCCTCCTTGTTACACTCCAATAGACAGGCAGCTAGAATGGCTATTCAAGGGCTTTCTAAAATTTAGATGAAAGGGGAATGCCTAGATGGTAGGCTACAGATAGCTCCCCTCCTGATCAAATTGCTCTTCAGATACGCCTGCCTGACACAAGACAAGGATTTGTTGTTGTTAGGTGCGAAGTCGTGTCTGACCCATCGTGACCCCATGGACAATGATCCTCCAGGCCTTCCTGTCCTCTACCATTCCCTGGAGTCCATTTAAGTTTGCACCTACTGCTTCAGTGACTCCATCCAGCCACCTCATTCTCTGTTGTCCCCTTAAGACAAGGATACAGACTGACAAATTGGTTCTCGTAAAGTCATCTCTTAAGATCAACAAACTTCAGCCTCCTTTGCACAGGTCAAATTATTCCTCGTCTCCTCTACAAACAGCCTTATGAAATTCAAGAGAGCTGAACGCTTGGGGAAGATGACATTACTAAAGGTTAGGAAAGCATGGCCTTGAGGAACCTCGGCTTCAAATACCTCCTTGCAACATGTCTCTGGATTCTTTTTCTTCAGTCCCCCACCCAGCCCTTGTAAATGGACACACAGTTCAAGATGGGATTCCAGCCAAATGTCAAAAAGTCTCCTGAGCATCACAATATGTTACGTTTTCCCTGTTCAAGCTAGGAATTGCACAAGAAAAACAGGATACCTTAAAATCCACACCTATGTTGCTTTTTCTGACGCACATGAGAATACACTCTGAGTACAGAACTTAATGATAGCGAAGGGACATAACATAGGAATTGGTCTCCAAAAAGGATATAATTTATACATATTGGTTGGAGCCATAAGTTACAGTCCCCACTCAACCATTCAGCTACACATTATAGAGAGTGCTATATAGTGTATTATTATAATTTTGACCACTGAGGAAGACCCGGAAGGGTCGAAACGTGTTTGGTCCTATGTGTTGTTAGTTCGGTATAGTTTTTAAGATGTTTTTATTCTGTTTTTAACTGTGCACTATAATAAATAATTAACAAGTTTTACATTATTTTTATTGTTCAGCTCAACTTTGGAGTTCCTGCCTGTTAAGGTTGGGTTTTGTTCTTTTTTTGGTTTAGCATGACATATAGGGTTGCCAGGTGGGAGGTTTGGAGGTGGGGCATGTAATATCAGCAGCATCATTCCATCACTTCTGGGTGATCCACAAAATCATGTCGGGTAAAATTCCTTCCCTCTCATTCCCCCCTGCCCTTGCCCTCCTTACCTTTTAGCTTGTCTGACCACCTCCCTGGTCCCTTCCACTCTCTCTCTCTCTCTCTCTCTCTCTCTCTCTCTCTCACACACACACACACATACAGACACACACTCCTTCCCACCCATTCTCCCTGTCCTCACCACCCATATCTCTTGCTTACCTTACCTCCTCCATGGTTCCTCCCCCCTTCCTCAGACACATACCCAGACTCACTTCTCCCTCCCACTTCCTCCCTCTCCTCACCTTTGTTGCAGTGCTGGCCGGTCCAGCCTACGTGCCACCCCATATCTGTCTTGGCCTCAGTCAGGGGCAGTGTTGGCCTGCCCAGCTGCTGCACCGCACTGCAACTACCCAGGCCTCCTTGGCAAGCACGGCAGTGGGCTGGCCTCCTCCCGCAAAAGCCTGCACTGCCCCAGCCAGCCGTCTGCCCTGCAGCTGCCCCGGCTTCTTCTAGCATTCACCCTGAGGTGGGTCTATGGATGTCACGTCCGTACACATTTCCATTCTAGGGGCCTCACCAAAAGATATATTCCACATCAGTAACAACAACAACCTCAAGCTTTCTTTTTTACTTCTGTAAAAGTGTCCTTCAGCTAACTGAAGACTGGGAAATGTTGCAGTAAATCATCAGTGTATGGAACTATACAGCCAATATCTGTGACTTCTACTCGTTTTCATGTGTTTCTTCCGGGTGGGGGTGCAAAAACATGCCCTTGCCTTAGCAACCGAAGCACAAAGCAGCATAAGATCAAATAGGAACAGCACCCACACGTTCCCATGCTCATTCTATGCACTCTCACTGCTGCTGCCACCCCCCCCCCCCCTTCTTTTTATCCCTTTGAATCTAGGATTCCTTGCTCCTCCTACCCTGGTTGACCTTAGGGTAGTCACAGTCCTATTCTGCCAGAGCCATTTCTCTCAGGGCTCTCTCAGCCCCACCTACCTCACAGGGTGTCTGTCTTGGGGAGAGGTGATTGTAAGCTGCTTAGAGACTCCTTCAGGCAGTGAAAGCAGGGTATAAAAACTAACTCTTCTTCTTGATCATACACAGAACATGAATCATCAGAGTGATGCAGTAGCTAAAAAGACAAACACAGTTTTGGGCTGCATGCACAGAAGTTTTATCTACTGTTTTCTTGAGGCTTTTACAGTAAACCACCACAAGCCAGCTTGGTCCAGGAATGGTGGTCAAAAAATCAAATTAATAAAGAATAAATAAATAAAGTATAGTGTCCCGATCACACAAAGTATTGCTTGTCTGTGCTGTGGTTAGATCTTGCTTGGAGTACTGTGATCACTCTTGGGACATCACCATCTAAAAAAGGTGTCGACAGAGTTAAATATGCAAAGAAGAGCAAAGTACTAAGCTGCTTAAAAGAATAAAATAGTTTTATTAAGAAGAAGGGGAGAAACTATATAGAAAGAGTAAAGAGAGAACTAAGCAACTCTCTAACTGTTGTTCTGCAGTCATTTGTTCTGTTCTGGAGGCAATCAGGGAGGAAGTGTGCTCAAAGGAGCAGGAAGTCTCCAAAGCAGCCAATCAGGTTGTACGAGGAGACTATTTGAAAGATGTCAGGAACTTCCTAATCTAACTACACTATAGACACATCACCTCTGATGCATATTCCAACTCAGACAAAAGGAAATGCTACTTTACATAGAGAGTGATGAAAATGTGGAATTTACTGCCAGAAGATGTACTGGTGGCCATAGGGGGAAAAAGAACAGTTTTAAAGGGGGGTTAGATAGACTACTGGCGGATAGGTCTATCAGTGGCTACTATCCTTGGTGTCTGAGAGGAGCTTCCATATTCAGAAGCACTAAACCTTTGCATCCCAGAGCCAGGAGACAACATGAGGGGAAGGCCTTGGCCTCTATGCCCCGTTGCTGGTCCTCCAGCTGCTGTGAGACAGGATGCTGGACTAGAAGGGCTATTGGTCTGATCCAGCTAGGCTCTTCTTGTTTGCTTCATCAAGCCTTTCTCAACTTTTTTTTTACCATTGAGAAACCCTTGAAACATTTTTCAGGCTTCAGGAAGCCCCAGAAGTGGCACAATCAGGCAGGATGTGGTGGGGAAGTATAGCTGTCCTTGCCACCCCCTCCAGGCCATATAGGGTCATATCACCCAATAAATGTTTAACACATTTTTTAAAAATATATTAAAAATTAATGAATTAATCAAATCCCACCCATTTCATGAAACTCTGGTTTAGAAAGTCTGGCTTAATCCTTAGCAAAGATGGCAGCTTGCCCTAAGGCAGAATGGGGCCGCCATGTTGTCTTCTTCAGTTTGCCCGTGGCACACAAGAAGCTTCTGCTTCCAAAAATGTCTATGTCCTTTAGAGGTTTGGACTCCTCTGGTGTGTCCTGCTGCCCCAACATTCCCCATTCTGAGCGGAAAGGTCTCTGGGACTCATGCCATTCCCTGTCAGTCCTTCAGCCACAGTCTCAAAGCTTCCCCGGGGCTATGTCCTGTCCCCAATCTGTTTGTTTAACCAAGCACAAAAAAATAATATTCTGATAAGTATAAACACCGTGTTTCGGACATGACTAATGTTTTGCTTTCATTCTGACTGGTCCCTTGTCCTGTTTCAAAACAGCTCTCCTCCCTCCGCCCCAGATTGCTCTTTGAAAGGCGAGGTTGAAATTTGGACAGTGCCGTAACACGTGAAGGAGATCGGACCCCCCGTGTTTCGATCTCTCTTCCAGGCTTCTCACTAAACATCAGCTTCCAGAGCCCCCCCCCCCCAACACCTTTCCCCTCAGGGCTCTTTTTTCAGATGCTACCTCCGTGACATCCCATGAAACGAGGTGAGACATCCCAAAATCATGTCATGAAACAACCCAAACATTCCCTGAACAAACAAACTCCCTAGAAAGTTAGGGAGCACTTCGCTTGCCGCTAACATCTTGCAGTCTGTCATTTGGGACTTTGGGGACTTTCTCCCCACCCACCCCAAAGGACAGATTTGTTTCTTTTTAAAAGCCAGCCGGTCACAAGAATTCATGAACAGGCGACCCGCTTCTATTGTTAACGATCCGCGCATCGCCTGGAGTTTGCCATACTGAGCAGACGGCGGGGGAGTTCAGCTGAGGTAACGGAGTTTCTTCGCTTTCCCAGCATTCAGCATGGACCTCAGCTGCCGTGTAAGTACCTCTACCCCCTTTGCGCTACCAAAATAGCAACCTTCTTAATCCTCGGCTGCCTGGAACAAAAGTTTGATTCAGCCGGCAGGGTCGAAATAGGATCTCATGAATCCGCTGGCAACAAAAGTGTTGTTATTTTTGTTAGAAAATTGCGAAACAGGAATCTGCTGATACAGGGCGGATTAAAGACTTTATTGTGCGGTGTTTAATCGGCTTGCTACTCGAGACTTTCTGACATTGGCCCGAAGTCTCGAGAATATCCTTACCTCTTATAGCTTCCAGGAATAAAAGAGCGCTTACGTGAAAGCTGGGAGGGGGCTCAGCCTCACACACGTGAACACATGCAAAGCCGTCTTGTACTGACTCAGAACCTCTGGCGGGCAAGGCGATCGGTATTCTGACCCCCCTTTCCCAAGACCTACTGAGAGCCAGCATGGTACTTGGTTAGGGGCAGCTGCCTGTAATCTGGAGAGCCAGGTTTTAAATTCCCACTCCTCCACATGCAGCCAGCTGGCTGACCTTGGGCTAGTCACAGCTCTCCCAGAGCTGTGACCACAGAGCAGTTCTCTCAGAGCTCTCTCGGCTGCACCTACCTTGCAGGGTATCTGTTGTGGGGAGAGGAAAGGGAAGGCAAATGTAAGCTGCTTTGAGACTCCTTCGGGTAGAGAAAAACGGCATATAAGAACTAACTCTTCTTCTTTTTCTTCTCCTGAGGTCCCCCTCCTTCCCAAACCCTCAAATCTCAAGGAATTTACCAACCTGGAGCTGGCAAATCCATATTTATTTACTAGAGGCAAAGCCCATTGTGCCCAGGACACCAACGGGCGCTAGGATGCATACCTGCACTGTGGCTTCCTGGGCGCTGGCTGCATGACAAAGCTCCTGCCCACCCCTGAACTCTTGAGGTCCTGTCTCCAAACCTCAGGGAACATTCCTGACCCAGGAGTCACCAATCTCCAGGTATGGCTGGGAAATCTCCTAGAATAATAAATCTCAATGCAAACAAATTTCCTGCATAGTCATCCTTTCATCAACATTGAATACACTGCATTACTCCTTCTTCCGCATGTGTTGTCAATGACAGCTACTTGATAAGTGATCACAAAAAGCGGGTTATCACATCAGATAGATAGGATCATGGGCAGACGCACAAGGCACATAGAGACATCCAAGCAACAGATCTCAGAATCTCCCAGGATTTATTTTTTTTAATCAGAGGTTCTGAAAGTACATTAGCAAATCCATTAAGTGAGTGCAGTTTATCCATCCCTGAAGACAAATTCATTTAAAATGTATTCTTTGGCCAACTCGTTATGAAGCTTAGTCTGCAATCTTGTCCCCTTACCATTCATGGTACTTTTATGTGGTGCTGAGTATAGGTTGCTTGTATTTCTTAGTTATTCCTGTGAATTCCCAAAGCGTCTTCAATGTTAGTTTCTTCTATTATATTTTTATTTCAAAGTGATGGAATTTACATTGAATCCCTACCAGGAACGCAGGAATCTTGCAACAAGTAATGAATGGGCATCCGTCCAGTAAACACGAGATGAAAGGTCAAACTGGCATTTCAAGATTAATGCTACGATGTTCGGCAAGACGAATCTTGAGGATGAAATCTCCAAATGTTGTTTTAATTTTAGGCCAGTGGAATTTTACGTTGCTTTAATTTTTCGGTTTAGAACATTCAATCCTCGATCCAATTTAGAGATAAAGTGCAAAACAAGATGAAAAAATAAACATGAGCATTGCTCCACTCATCATGTCTGACCACATCCTCACTTACCGCAGAAATCAATGTGAGGTCTTTGTAAGAATCAAAGACCAGGCGGGGAATTGGTCCTCTGCAGCCTGTCAGATCAATTTCTTTAATGATTGATGAGCTTGAAATACAGAAATCGCCAAAACAAGTAAGTTTAGGTGCCATTGTAGTGGTGTTTCCCATCAAAATAAAAGGGGACCGGCATATGGAAAACCTGGGATATTCCTGCTGCAATACATAGATCAGGAAGAAGAAGAGTTGTTTTTATACCCTTGTGGTGCAGGGTGGTAAGGCAGCAGAAATGCTGTCTGAAGCTGTCTGCCCATGAGGCTGGGAGTTCAATCCCAGCAGCTGGCTCAAGGTTGACTCAGCCTTCCATCCTTCCGAGGTCGGTGAAATGAGTACCCAGCTTGCTGGGGGGTAAACGGTCATGACGGGGGAAGGCACTGGCAAACCACCCCGTATTGTCTGCCATGAAAACGCTAGAGGGCATCACCCCAAGGGTCAGGCATGACCCAGTGCTTGCACAGAGGATACCTTTACCTTTTTAAGGAGTCTCAAAGTGGTTCACAATTGCATTCCTTGTCTCTCTTCACAACGGGTGCCTTGTAAGGTAAGTGGGGCTGAGAGAGCTCTGAGAGAATTGTGACTGGTCAAAGTCACCCAGCTGGATTTGTGTGGAGGAGGGATCCTTGAAACTGGAGTCTGCCACTCATGACCACTACACCACATTGGCTCTGGAAACATCGGCTCATTCAGAAGATTTGCAACCCCTACCTGATCCCCTTGGCAGATGGGCCGGCTTAATGGTAGTTATTGGCCATCACCTGTGAGTAAACATTTCAGAGTTCTAGAACATACACAACTGGGCTGGAATGTCATTAGTCAACCCCAAAGAGAGATGTATCAGCGAACAAAGGAAACAATCTTTAAAATGGTTTCCTTTTCCATACAAGTAAAAACGGCAGATTTTATACTCACCTTATTTAGCACTTCAAAAAGTTCATGGACAAAATTGAGAGGGTTCAGTAGAAAGCAATGAGGATGATCCGGGGCCAAGGGACCAAGCCCTATCAGGAAAGGCTGAGGGATTTGGGAATGTTCAGCCTGGAGAAGAGGAGGTTGAGACGGGACAGGATGGCTCTCTTTAAGTATCTGAAAGGTTGTCAGAGGAAAGCAGGAAAAGGTTCCTGTTGGCGGCAGTGGATAGCACCCACAGGAATGGGTTTAAACTTCATATAAAATGGTACTGATTGGATATCAGTGTGGGGGATTCATAGTCAGAGTAGTTCAGCAGTGGGATTGGCTGCCTAAGGAGATGGCAAGCTCCCCCTCTGGGTCTTCAAGCAGTGACTGGACCGATACTTATTCTGGATGCTTTGGGCTGATCCTGGAGGATCCAGGAGGTTGGACTAGATGGCCTGTATGGCCCCTTCCAACTTTATGATTCTGTGACCTGCCATCCCTATATCCTCAAGCAGAAGAAATATCTCAAGCTGGCGATGTCTTCAATAATGTTTATTCCAGATTATTACAATAATGTCCTCAGTGGTTAAAAAATAAAGTCAAAATGGACTCCTAGATATTTTCGTTATCAATGACACTACTTAATACAATAATGAATATCAATTAATATTTTAATCATAGCACTTTTACCCGTATAGAAAAAATGTTATATCCCCAGCCTAACTTATCTCACAGTCTTGTTGTAAGGATCAAATGTAGGTGAGGAGACTGATGTCTCCTTGGCATGTCCTTTGGGGAAGGAAGCGGGGTAAACAAAGGAGGAAACAAATAAGACAAGAAAAGTGGAAGTCAAATGCCACAGGGATGTAATATGGAGTCATCAAATATCTGGCATTTGTTACACAAATGTTAGACTCCTTCGAGTTTTGGGCACCACAACTGAAGAAAGATGTACAGAAACTGGAGTGTGTCCAGAGGAGGACAATGCAGATGATGAGGCGTTTGGAGACCAAGTTGTATGAGGAAAGGTTGAGGGAGCTTGGTCTGTTTAGCCTAGAGAGAAGATGACAAAGAGGTGATATGATCACCATCTTCAAATACTTGGAGGGCTGCCCTAAAGAAGATGGAGCAGAGTTGTTTTCTGTTGCCCCAGAGGGTCAGACCAGAACCAGTGGGTTGAAAGTAATTCAAAATAATTTTCGGCTAAACATCCAGAAGAAGTTCCTGACAGAGACAGTTAGAAATCCTGATCTTATGAACTTAGGCAGATGGTGAGTGGGTGGGCAGGAAGGGATGTGCCAGTGTTTGTCTCTTGTGGCCCTTCCTTGCATGGCCAGGGAATTGCTAATTGACACTGTGGGATGGTAGACGAATTTCCTCCAGGCCAGGCTGGATTATGGAGATGTTTGGGGGAGGGATCACTTAGACATGAAATTGGGGTCCCTGTGGGTGGGCAGGTAGTTATGAGTTCCTGCACTGTGTAGGGGGTTAGACTAGATGACCCTGTTGTTGTTGTTATGTGCGAAGTCGTGTCCGACCCATCGCGACCCCATGGACAATGATCCTCCAGGCCTTCCTGTCCTCTACCATTCCCCGGAGTCCATTTAAGTTTGCACTGACTGCTTCAGTGACTCCATCCAGCCACCTCATTCTCTGTCGTCCCCTTCTTCTTTTGCCCTCGATCGCTCCCAGCATTAGGCTCTTCTCCAGGGAGTCCTTCCTTCTCATGAGGTGGCCGAAATATTTGAGTTTCATCTTCAGGATCTGGCCTTCTAAAGAGCAGTCAGGGCTGATCTCCTCTAGGACTGACCGGTTTGTTCGCCTTGCAGTCCAAGGGACTCGCAAGAGTCTTCTCCAGCACCAGAGTTCAAAAGCCTCAATTCTTTGACGCTCGGCCTTCGTTATGGTCCAACTTTCGCAGCCATACATTGCAACTGGGAAGACCATAGCCTTGACTAAACGCACTTTTGTTGGCAGGGTGATGTCTCTGCTTTTTAGGATGCTGTCTAGATTTGCCATAGCTTTCCTCCCCAGGAGCAAGCGTCTTATAATTTCTTTGCTGCAGTCCCCATCTGCAGTGATCTTGGAGCCCAGGAAAATAAAATCTGTCACTATCTCCATTTCTTCCCCTTCTATTTGCCAGGAGATGACCCTGTAGTCCCTTCCAATTCTATGATTCCCTGTGCCCTTAGTGATTGCACTACAGAACTGCAATCAGAACCTCAACCCACAGTAACATTTCACTAATTAATTTTTGTCTAATGCTTAGAAGACCCATAATAACATCTGAATTACGCTGGCCTCCCCACCAAGGCATTATTTATATGCCATCTGCTTGATTACTAAGGGACTGAAAACACATTTGCAATTTCATGGTGCTCTGTTTTACAATAGAAAGCCAGCAGATATTTCGGGGATGAGCAAATCTACTTGGTGTTTATCAAGGATGCCCAGAGCAGAGAGAGCCAGCGTGAGCCTCACTTCAAACAAATGGTCCTTCCTGCTGCTCTTTAGACCTCAGTGGGGGCCTAATTTGCTCTTATTTACACACACAGAGCACACAATTAGGAACGGTGGACTTCCATGGGAAGGGGGAGGGATCCGTAATGGATGTGGAATGAATTCCTGAAGGGCAGTAAGCACCTAGAGTCCTGTTGCACACCAACAGAAGGATGAAGGGACACTATTGTCTGCTTAACGGGCATGCTGTTGGGAATCTCAGCTCTTGCAGCATGGCATTTGTTTCCTCCTTCCAAATGAAGGCTTTCATCTGTTGCATGTTTACTTATGAAACAGATGAATGGTTGGGGTGGGCACATTATGTTTAGGGAGTGCCAGCGAGGTTTGAAGTATAGCATTGTAGATCACGGGCAGCCTCTCTGTCAGGAGTGTGTGTGTGGGGGGGGGGGGGTTAAAATGCATAGGTCTAAAAAGGAAAGCCTTCTTTCCCAGCTAAGAAAGTGCCCCAGCAAAGGATCTTCTCACTTTTGCTGCAAAGAAGAAGAAGAAGAAGAAGAAGAAGAAGAAGAAGAAGAAGAAGAAGAAGAAGAAGAAGAAGAAGAAGAGCAGCTGATGTTTTGTATCTACCCAAAGGAGTCTGATGTTTTTTACTACCCAAAGGAGTCTCCAAGTGGGTTACAACTGCCTTCCCTTCCTCTCCCCACAACAGACCCATGAGGCCAGGGGGGGACTAAGAGAGCTCTGAGAAAACTGGGACTGGCCCAAGATCACCCAGTTGGCTGCATGTGGGAGAGGAGTGCGGAGTCAAACCCAGTTCTCCAGATTAGAAGCCACCACTCTTAACCACTCCACCAAGCTGGCTCCCAGGGGAACAGAGATAAGGTGAAGGAATCAGGAAAGAGGCTGGGGGGGGGGAGGGTCCAGTAAGAGGCAGGGATGGGGAAGACACTGAAAGGATGGAATTCTGCCTTCTTCTAAATTAACTCCAGGCTCCACACTATTTCCGAGGGGAAACTCGTGTAGTTTATCACTGATACTACCAAAGCGTAAATAATCAACTGCTGGATCGCCTTCTGTGTTGGTTTTGGCCAAGGGGGGAGTAAGCAATTAAGCATTTTGGCAGGTCTAGCCATAGGGGGAGAGCACCTGGCAATCATCAGAGTTGCCTGCCAGCACTAGGAAGGCCTGCAGGAGAAGAATTGTAGTGAATCGGAGTGAAACTGGGGGGGTGATGTCATGCTCTGGTGAGTGGGGGAGACAGTCTATTACTTGCCAAGGAAAAAAAATCTATGGTTTAACTGTAAAGGTTTTTGGGACGCTAGAGCATCCCCGACATGCCAGAAGCGATGTTACACACCAGGGTGATGCCTATGTGCCTATCCCCACTCCCAAAATGCTCCCAGCACTCCCAGGCTACAGGCTGGCAGGAAGGGTTGCCAGGCTCCCTGTGGCCACTGGCAGGGAATAGGGAGGGAGGGTTGCCCAATCCTGGAGATTTGAGAGTGGAGCCTGGGAAGGATAGGAGCCTCAGTGGGGTACAATGCCATAGAGTTCTCCTTCCAAGGCATCTGTTTCCTCCTGGGGAAATGATCTCTGTATTCGGGAGATGAGCTGTCATTCCAGAGGATGCCCAGGTCCCAATTGGGGACCAACATCCCCTCCTTGCAGGGTTACTAGGTTGATCACCACATTTGCCAGCATTCTTCAGGAAATGGGGGGACATGAGCAGGCAGTGTGATGCAGCAGCAAAAAAGGCGAATGCCATTTTGGGCTATATCAACAGGGACATCACATCAAAATCACAAGATGTCATAGTCCCATTGTATACGGCACTGGTCAGACCACACCTGGAGTACTCTGTGCAGTTCTGGAGGCCTCACTTCAAGAAGGACGTAGATAAAATTGAAAGGGTACAGAGGTGAGCGACAAGGATGATCTGGGGCCAAGGGACCAAGCCCTATGAAGATAGGTTGAGGGACTTGGGAATGTTCAGCCTGGAGAAAAGGCGGTTGAGAAGGGACATGATAGCCCTCTTTAAGTATTTGAAATGTTGTCACTTGGAGGAGGGCAGAATGCTGTTCCTGTTGGCTGCAGAGTAAAGGACGTGCAGTAATTATTTAAACTACAAGTACAACGATATAGGCTAGATATCAGGAAAAAAATTTTCACAGTCAGAGTAGTTCAGCAGTGGAATAGGCTGCCTAAGAAGGTGGTGAGCTCCCCCTCACTGGCAGTCTTCAAGCAAAGGTTGGATACACACTTTTCTTGGATGCTTTAGGATGCTTAGGGCTAATCCTGCGTTGAGCAGGGGGTTGGACTAGATGGCCTGTATGGCCCCTTCCAACTCTGATTCTGTGATTCTGTGATTCTGTGATTCTATGATTCTAATTTCTGAGGGTAAAGTAGCACAGATGCAGTGATCCAAAAATCATCACCCGGAAATGATGACACTAGTGTACTCAATCATGCAGTTTTAATTCCCCCTATCTCTATGGTCCATAGAACATTGCAAGGAGTCAGTGATGTGGTCCCCACAGTGCCTCAAGCAGGCCCATGGAAAATCTCTATAGTTGCATGGAGGAGAGAAGTCAAGATACTTTACAGATATGCACACCATTAGAGCAAGTGTGGATAATTTTCATAGGAAAATAATTCTGTGTGGTAGAAGAATGCTGCACAAGATTCAGGGGCCTTTGAATAATTTATTACCTCTAAAGGAGACAGCTGGGACAGAAAGGGACCAGCCTTCTCAGCAGGTGTCATATTCAGGACCTTGCCTGAAAATCAGAGATATGTTTAGCTGCATTAGGATGATTGCCATACCATTGGGAAGCCTGGTATAACCTCGGTAGTGGAGAGCATATGGTTAATGCTTTAACCTAGCCTGAGAACCTTGAGTGACAGGGGATTCAAATGGAATTCTACAGCTGAGAGTGTTAAGAGTGACTAGAATGATGGCTGAGTGTGGAAGAGTTAAGCCGAGAGGATCAAGAAGGATCCTGAGTTAGGGAAGCGGAAAAAGAGGCCTATCTCTGAGGGAAAAAGCTTTTAGGAACGGAGGGTGACCCTATCTAGTCTGAGGGAAATAGCTCTTAGCATATGGGAGTGATTCCTATCAAGTGGTTAAGGAGGGATAATGGAACTTGGCCAATGGAACATGAACTTGGCCAACTTGTATATTTATTTTTTAATTACCATCAGCCTCTTCTGTGCCATTAAAAAGGTAAAGGTATCCCCTATGCAAGCACCGAGTCATGTCTGACCCTTGGGGTGACACCCTCTAGCGTTTTCTTGGCAGACTGAATACGGGGTGGTTTGCCAGTGCCTTCCCCAGTCATTACCGTTTACCCCCCAGCAAGCTGGGTACTCATTTTACCGACCTTGGAAGGATGGAAGGCTGAGTCAACCTTGAGCCGGCTGCTGGGATTGAACTCCCAGTCTCATGGGCAGAGCTTCAGACTGCATGTCTGCTGCCTTGCCACTCTGCGCCACAAGAGGCTCTTTCTGTGCCATTATGAGACAAATTAAAAACAAGGATTTTAGTTAGTTTCTCCATTCCATAGGCAGGGCGGGCATATATCTTTATAAATTTAAACAACTGGGTGGGACAACACAAACAAAGAAGAAAGAAAAGAGACTGCTCAGACAAAGAAAAAGATAAAAGGGAATCAAGAAAAGGGGCATCATTATAACCTCCAAGATGCTGCTACACTAAGGAACAACTGCATTCATTTTGGTAAGTGTGTTAGTTGGTTTTTCATAGCATGAGTATAACCTTCCATTTGTTTTATCTGGGAAATCTAACTCTTGCGCTAGTGCCATGAAATAATGTAGCATATTTTATTTTAATACATTTGTGGCATGTCATCTGATGTGCTGCTCTGTTGGCAGATTTCAGTTTTGGAATGCTGGTCGATGACTTTCAGCATGGAGAAGTATTTTTCTCTCTTTTAAGTCTGAGGATCTTCCTCCACCCCACTCTTGAACCTCAAAGTTAGGGAGAGGAAAGTGAAGCAATAAATAAACAGCGGGAGAAAAAAACACCTTGGTTTTTTCATGAGTGGCATGCCAGTGCCAGGATGAGGGCCATAAAGTTGTTTTTCTTCTACACTCCTGCAAAGAGGGCCAGAAATGAGCAATACAAACACTCTCCAAATCTGCCAGTCATTGGCTTGTCCGGTTGTGGTTTGCTGATTATGGGCATTGCAAAGAACACAGGCAAAGAACACTAAACAACCTTCTTTATGGACCAGGAGAGTCTTCTGAGGCTCCTCCCTATCTTGAATGCTGAAAAGCTTCCAAGGGAAACTCGCAGAAGCCAACCAGCTTTGGTACAAGCAAACTAGTGGACTTTTTGGTTCACACAGATGTTCCCACTTCTGCATAACCTCTCTTGGACTTGCCATAAGCTTTTTGGCTCACTATATTCCAGGGATAAGGAGGTCTTTGAAGTATCTGGAACTGACTTTTACTTTCTGTTGAAGACCAGGTCTTCTGGAATTCTGGCCCTGCTAGGGGACTTCCTGATGGCACCTGGGTTTTGGCTACTGTGTGACACAGAGGGTTGGACTAGATGGGCCATTGGCCTGATCCAACATGGCTTCTCTTATATTCTTCAGATTCTTCACTGGACATCAGTGTCCAGTACCACTTTGGGCTCCCCTTCTCACATTTTTTACTCTGTGGCCTCCTTGAAATGTACCGGGGCCTCCCAGAAGGCCCTATGCCCCTGCATTGAAACTGTCCACTTTAGTGTTATACACTGATAAACTCTTCTGACTTCTGGACAATGCCTTGAGTGCATATGAACACAAGTATCCATTATGAGAACCCTTCATTGGGTGTGAGAATTTCTTGGTCCAGTTCAAGGTGCTGGTGTTTACCTTCATGGCCCCATATTTGAAGGATGAAGTCTCATTCCATGTTCCTTTGTGGTCGATTTGTTCCTCCCATTGTTGCATAACCTCTCTGACTTGTCATTGCCCCCTTTATCCAAGCCACATTCTGCAGCAGTCCAGAATTAGGCTAGAGTCAGTTTGGTGTAGTGGTTAGGAGTGTAGACTTCTAATCTGGCATGCTGGATTCGATTCTGTACTCGCCCACATGCAGCCAGCTGGGTGACCTTGGGCTCGCCACAGCACTGATAAAACTGTTCTGACAGAGCAAAGATATCAGGGCTCTCTCAACCTCACTCACCTCAAAGGGTGTCTGTTGTGGGGAGAGGAAAGGGAAGGTGACTGTAAGCCACTTTGAACCTCCTTCAGGTAAAGAAAAGTGGCATATTCTTCTTCTTCTTCTTCTTCTCAGTTACTACTTCATGTCTGTGGGACAATCCAAGGAGGTTATGAGGCTTCTACCCATTTGGCTTTCTTGCAAGTCTGGAAGTTATTCTGGAGAGCTTTGGGAGCAACCTGGACCTGAACCAAGGGGTAATTATTCTCTTGGTGGGCAGGGAATGTGTCTAGAATATTGATTAAGCTATTTTTATTACATCTCTTTCTCCCGAGCATTTTCGGGATCCAGTAAAAAAAACAATTGGATAAAATCAACATTAAAATAAATATGCAACACAACCCTATTTAAAACCCTGTTCTGGACACATCTCCAGCCCACAAAGACTGTGATCTTAATTCCCATGTAGGAACAGCTTGATCTTGCATAGGGTAATCAGATTGCGTGCTTCTTGACCAAGCAGTCTAGAAAGATGTTTTCCATTATCAACATCTTCACCTTATTGGGATTTCCTTAGCGGGCTGCCACAGCTTCCAGACTATGTCTTACAGCCATTATAGTCACTCTACCATCAAATGTAAGATGATAGCCCCTTCAAGACAAATCACAGGATGACCTTTCCTGAACGTTCACAGTTTTACCAAATCATATGGGGCTGGATCTAAAGTTTCCCTTCTGCTAACCGTGGAACCTTCCTTCAACAAAAGGAGCCTTCTGCCCTGCTCTAGTGGAAGAGTCAAGTTCCAAAGGCCAGCTGTTCCTTGTCATTGTCCCCTTTATCCAAGGTTTTTGGCTTTGGTAGGAATGTCACCATTAGCACAATGGAAACTTTGGCTGCAATCTTTAACACTATTTCGCTCCCTTATATTTGGGAAACAGCCTCCTGGGAAAAGACTGTCCAGGGCCCTGTCTGTCCAGGTCTACCCTGACTGGCCCTCCCCCTCCAGCTCCCACCTTCCCTCCCTGCCTGCTAGAAGCCTTGTGGCTGTGCCTTGTCGCCCACGAGGAGAGAGGCAGCGACAGGGCTTTGCGGCCCGCAAGTGTGCTCCTACTGGATGGGAGCCGGGGGGAGGCGTTTGGAGCCTCCCTGCAGGCCGCAAAGCCCTGTCACCACCGGGAGGAGCTTTCCACTCCCTTTGGCCTGGGAAGCGCTCTCACCACGGCTTGCCACAGCCCAGGAAGCTGCCTGCGGCAAGGGAGGTGAGGGGGGGCTCCCTTCCCTGGGCCGCACCGAGAGCACTTGCCGTGGCCTAGGTAACTGCCTGTGGGACTGCCATCCCGTGGGTCCCTGGGGGAGGGCCTTGCAAAGCCCGTTCTTATGAACGGGCTTTGCAGCTAGTATATTTTATAAAGAAGAACAGATGTTTTTTGTACTCCACTTTTTACTGTTCAAAGGAGTCTCAAAGTAGCTTACCTTCCTTTCCTCTCCCCACAACAGACACCCTATGAGGTAGGTGGGGCTGAGAAAACTCTGAGAATTGAGGCTGGCCCAACGTCACCCAGCATGTGGAGGAGGAGCGGGGAAGCAAACCCAGTTCTCCAGATTAGAGACCGCCGCTCTTAGCCACTCTACCACGCTGGCTCCCATTAGTGGGATAAAGCTTGGCACTTTGTGTCACCTAAGGAGAGGTGAAGTATCCTGTAATAGACAGGCTTTGTCCAGCAATGGATTAGGAGCTTTGGCCAAAGCATAATGGGATTGACTTGGCTCACTCAAAGGTGGATCCGGCTATGTAAAGATTTGACATGAGCAGGCTCGGGAATAGCTAAAGGTAAAGGTAAGGTAAAGGTATCCCTTGTGCAAGCACCAGGTCATGTCTGACCCTTGGGATGACGCCCTCTAGCGTTTTCATGGCAGACTCAATACGGGGTGGTTTGCCAGTGCCTTCCCCAGTCATTACCGTTTACCCCCCAGCAAGCTGGGTACTCATTTTACCGACCTCGGGAGGATGGAAGGCTGAGTCAACCTTGAGCCGGCTGCTGGGATTGAACTCCCAACCTCATGGGCAAAGCTTTCAGACGGCTGCCTTACCACTCTGCGCCACAAGAGGCTCCGGGAATAGCTAGCTCATTACAAAAAGTCATTGTCCCTCTTTGGGTGGTTATATACGCTATTCAACTTATTGCCCAATCAAGCTTCAGTTGTATGGTGTCTCCCATCACCATTCTGATGGGATCATTAATCATTTTGATTGTATCTTTTGTATTCTGCATACTGTGCAGCCTTATGCAGGCATTCTACTCTCTGCTGATAAAGCGATCTAGCCTGGAATAACTTTGCACTGTATTATACCTATTGCTTGGATTGCAGTGTACCCAGCCTTCTTATGTAATAATTTCCTGACACAAACACACCCTTTGGTCTATTCTCATGTATGTACTGTCTGTCTCTCTATCTTTTTCAAATTATTATAACATTTCATGCATTTTATCATACGGGCTATCAACAATAAAAGTTCATTTTTAAGGCGCTACAAAACAATTTATTTGAGTTCCAAAAGAATACCATGTCTACTCCTCTAAAAATTATTTCCGCAGCCAAAAAAAAAAAAACACTGACATTTTGTATACACACAAGCAGGGTGCATTTTCGCCTAACTGTTAGGGAAGTCCTAAAGTTGGACTTATTCTGCACATGTTGGATAATGCACTTTCAATGCACTTTGGGAACCGGTTATCCTATTTTGCACTAGAAAATCCAGTGGCAAAAGCACACTGAAAGTGCATTATCTGTGTGTGGAATAGGAGATGGTAACATCTACTAGATAAAATTTGAAGTGTAAAATAAGTGCCATAAGATATTTAATTTAATTACATTATTGATAGTCTGCTTTTCTTATTGAGACTCAAGTCACACATGAAACACACATGGGAAGGCAGTATAAAAATCTAATAAATAAATATACTGAATCAGACCAAGTTAGTGTTGTCTACTCCGGTTGGCAGCAGTTCTCCAGAACTCTTTCACATCACCTACAGGCTAGTCCTTCTCACTGGAGATGCCCAGAGATTGAACCTGGGACCTTCCCCACAGAGAATAGTGACTAGGATTGTTGAGGGGTTGGAATCCATGCAGTGGGTGGTGGAGAATCCTTCATTGGAATTTTTAAGGAAGAGATCGGATGAGCATTTGTCAGGAGTGTGGGCTTTTTATGTCCCCAAGAAGGTGTGGCACTGTACTAGATGGCCCTTTGTGGTCTCTTCCAGCTTTGTGATTCTTTTCCTGATTGAAGCAGAGGTTCCTCCTTTGAACCCTACTCCCTCCCCAAGGCAGATTACCGTAAGTCAGCCTTTCCCAATTTTCTACCATTGAGAAACCCCTGGAACATTCTTCAGGCTTTGAGAACCCCCAGAAGTGGTGCAATCGTGCAGAATACAGTTGGGAAGCATAGCTGTGTACATGCACAATTCGGATGCCAACCCTTCCCACCCACTCCAGGTCCATCATTGGCCATTTTGAGAAGGGGGCAGGCTGACATGACCATGTATTTTCATATCACCTTTGATCACTGACATAGACAGTTTTATATCTCCTTGTGTTTTTGTGAACCACAACTGAATTCCAGGGGATTGATTGGCTATTTTGGCAAAGAATTATCATATGGCTGTATTTGTAGTAAACTGTGTGACCCAGTTTACTAATTTAACAGAATTAATTTTGGCTATAGACTCCCACTGTCATGTAGGAAGTTCTTAGTCTGAGGAAGAGTGCTTGCACTCGAACGCTCATGCCTTGAATAAATCTTTGATGGTCTTAAAGGTGCTATTGGGTTTTATTTTTGTTTTGTCACCCATTGTGATTTTTGGTATTGGACTAATGCCAGCTGTAAAAATAGAGGAATGGGCATCAGTTGTCACACAGAAGATCTCAATACAAAGCTACTGAGTTCCATTCAGCTTGATGGGGTGAATAAATGATGCAGAACTAGTATGTCACCTCTGTCTACAGCAGACTCTCTCAGACAGGGTTTCGTGGAAGGGTATCCAGAATGGGTGAGAGTTAATTAATTTTTTATATATTATTAAAATGTGTTAAACATTTATTGGCTGATATTGCCATATGTGATCATGTCACCCTGCCCCGCCCATAAAATGGCCAATAAGGGGCCTGGAGGGGATGGAAAGGGGTGGGCATATATGTCCTGGGTGGGCATATGTACAGTTATGCTTCCCAACCATATTCTGCACCATTGCACCCTTTCTGGGGTTTCTCAAAGCCTGAAGAATGCTTCAAGTGTTTCTCAACAGTAAAAAAAGTTAAGAAGACCTGGTCTACATAAAGATATGAATGATATGCTGGCTCGTTATGAATGCAGTCTAAATAGATATCAATGTGCTTATAGGTATTGCATTCTAGAATGTGCGTTCATTGGTCGGTTGTGCAGCTCGGGGCCCTTGGAGAAGACAGGTGACATTATGCTACTCCTTGGGGAGAAAGGATAAATGCATCACTTTCAGAGGGGGTTTAGAGAAAAACTCTCCAAATATTATTTCATTCCTCTTTTCAACCAAGGGGAGCAGAGGAAATAAAATGGTGAGTCACTGGCTGCTAATTTTGTTTTTCCCCCTGTTATGATCTCCTTTGGGGGGGTGGGATGCTCTGTTTTGCTAGGGAAGGAACATGTTGTTGTTGCCCCCAGCACCACCGACTCCCATGCAGGACCAAATCTGTGCAAAATTAAGGAACAAGAGAACAGGAGAAAGCCTTATAATTAACCCCATTGCATAACAAACTACGAGAAGACCAGGGAGACATGCCAAACCATTTCATGTTATGAAACTGGGCTCCTCATCAGGTAGAGAAACTGCAGCCTCTTTTTATGGCAGCTGGAATTTACAAGCTTCCCCACCTTGTCCTGGCCAATCGCCTTTCAGGGCCATCTGGTTCTAATGATACAAAATGCCACCTCCTTTTGACTGCATGCTCGAGAGAAAGGTTCAAACATGAGAACAGAATAGGACTGATTCTACACTTACTTTGATTTTTCCGTTGTGGATCCTGCTGAATTAAGATCAATTTCAACTCAGGTCTTCGTCTAACCCCCCCCCCTCGAACTGAAAAAGAAAGGGGAGCCAAACACAGCAGGAGTCTCTTTCTTTTATTGAAGGGGGGCGGGCGGGAAGAGGATTGGAGACAGCAGAGAAGGGGAAATATATCCAATAGGCAAATCTCTGCTAAGAGAAGTTCGGGCTTCTGGAGCGCAGTCACTTTAAGACAAGCCTTGCAAATGGGAACCAGGAAGTCTTTGAACTGACGTCCTGGCCAATCAGGGAAGACTGCTTTGCTCTGAGGCACAGAGCAGTGAGTTAATTCACAAAGAGGAGACATTTACACATTTACTCATGGTGGTTTTTGAAATATTGAGGCTTGTAGCAGAACAGTACTGATTTTTAAGGATTGGTCCTGTGTCTTGCGGCGTTTTCTAAAAATCCCGATTTTTAGAAACTCACTGTCTACTAGGGTTGTGCATCGTGGGCGGGGAGAGGGAGGAGTGGGTGGCGGTGCGGCAGCTTATATCTACTCCAGGATATCACAGGAGAAAGGTAGGGTCATCACGAAAAATCATGCATGTTGTAGAGGGAACATTTCAAGCACCCAAAATCAAAATGGAAATCAAATTCAGTGTAGACTGAGGAGATTTAGTCAATGTGGGAGTGGGTAAAAAGCCTCATGCGGAATACACCAAAGTTTTATGCACTGACCATTTTCAAAGCCCACTGGAATCTGTGTTTGTTATACAGCCCAATGGAGGGCAACAAAAATTTACCCGAAAAAAGGGAACAGGGGTTCATGAAAGCTCACAGCCTCCCAAACAAAATTTGAGTCCAATGGCACCTTTAAGACCAACCAAGATTCAAGGCGTGCACTGTGGTGGGCAGGCACCCTTCCTCAGACACACCAAAGCTCACAACTTGAATCAGACCAGCCAGCTACCCACTTGAGCCTCCCACAGTCTTGGGGAGTCATTAAGGTGCTCGTGGTCTCTTGCTCACTTCTACTGCTGCAGACAGACTAACACAATTAGCCATCTAAAAAAATCTGTGTTGCTCACTGGGGTGGGTTTTTTGGGGGGAGGGGTGTAGAAGTTGCAACTGTTGGGATAGGGCAAGAGATCATGACCTTAGGAGAGGGGTGGCATACCAATCAAAATATAAACAAATAAATCCACAGGGGAGGACTGAGCATCACCAGGTTTAAAAGAGTACATTTTGTTGAAGTATGCAATGTCTGGTGTACAAAGTTAACAAGGAAGAGGAAGACCCTGATGGGGGCAGCAAGAAGGCTGTTAGATAGATCAGAGAGTTCAGGACCTTTCTATCTTTTAAGTGTGCCTTTTGTCTGTCCCTAGATTGCTACTCTTAGGGCAATTTCCTCTTTCTTCCCGGATGCTTCTCAGTCTGCCTTCTTCTCTTGAGCCAGCTAGATGTAGAAGCTCTATCCTCCGCCTCACCTTTCCTATCCGGAATGTCCTTCCGTAAATAAAACTTTCCTTTCTAAGCTAAACATCGTCTGCATATCAATGAAATAACTTTGCTATGCTAACACATTTAAGGCATGCGATTGCCTAGGCTGGCTTGAGGTTGTCGTTCGGTAGGACCTAAGCAAAGTCCCCCTCTCCCACAATACTAAGAAGTGGCAGTTAATAAAAGCTAATATGAATGAATGAATGAATGAATGAATGAATGAATGAATGAATGAATGAATGAATGAATGAATGAATGAATGAATGAATGAATAGAACTCAAGGGCATCCAATGAAGCTGATGGGCAGTAGATTCAGGATGGACAAAAATAAACACTTAATTATTCAGACAATGGTGAAAATGTAGCCCAGCTTACCATCTTGAATGGAAAGAACCACACATATCATCCAAGGTACAAAAATCATTTCTCTCTCTTTCTCACACACACACCCCTCTTCCTTTTTCTCTTTCTTGAATTCACTGCCAGAGGATTTAGTGATGGCCACAGGCACAGTTTTGAACGGGGATTGCATGGATTTGTAGCAGATGGGTCTGTCAGTGACTACTAACAATGGTGACTGAGGGGAACCTCCACATTCAGAGGCAGCTGGCCTCTGAATCCCAGACCCAGGAGGCAACATCAGGCGAAGGGCCTCTATGTCCTGTTGTTGGCCATGGGTGAGAGAAGATGCTAGACTTGAGTGGACCACTGCTCTGATGCTCTTACGTGAATCCTTGAATGGGAGACCACCTAGGGGAATGCAAAGGCAGGCACTGGCAAACCCCCTCTGCTATTCTCCATCTTGAAACCCCTGTGATGGGTTGCTGTGAGTCAGTTGCAAAGCGATGGTGCTTAATTCTTGCTATAATTGTTACAGCACTGTGTGCCTGACTCAAATTAGACAGCGCTGCCAATTGAATTACAAGAGCCTTCTTTGATTTTGAAAGCTCCATGAGGACTTACGAAATGTCACACTGGGTTCAATTGAGGGTTCATATGCAGTATAACCTTAAGCAGAGTTCCACCCTTCGAAATCCATTGGGAGTCACTGGGCTTTGAAAGCTGTGGCAGGGTTTAGAGTGAAGTTGAGTTTTATACCCCGCTTTTCACTACCTGAAAGAATCTCAGAGTGACATAATTCCCTTCCTCTCCCCAAATCAGAAACCCTGTGTGGTTGGTGAGGCTCAGAGAGCTCTGAAAGCACTGCTCTGTGAGAACAGTTCTATCAGGATTGTGACTGGCCCCAGGTCTCCCAGCCGGCTGCATGTGGAGGAACAAGGCATCAAGCCCGGCTCTCCAGATTAGAGGCCACCTCTCTTAACCACTGGACCAAGCTAGTTCTTCACCAAGCTGGTCCGCTACACCAAGTAGTGCCCTTGTATTTATTTATTTTATTAATTTGCTTTATTTGTAGTCTGTTTTCCTTGCTGAGACTTGAGGAGTCAGCCATATAAAAAAGTATAATCCAACAGCATACATCAACACATGTATGAGCACTCACTGAATCAGACGTTATTAATGTAATGTTAGGGCAAGTTATAAAAGTAACATTTTTTATTAATCTATTGATGTCGGCATTGCCCACTCAGACTGGCAGCAGCTCTCCAGGGTCTCAGACTGAGGTCTTTCACTTCACCTCCTGCCAGATCCTTTAACTAGCGATGGCAGGGATTGAACCTGGCTCCTTCTGCATGCCAGACAGATGCTCTACCACTGAGCCACAGCCTCTCCAGCATAAGATATACAATTAACAAAGCAATAGGAGTCAAATGACAAAAGTGAGCAATGCTATGGGAGGGGGGAACAGTGTCAAACACGATGCATCGTCAACAAATGAGGAAACAGAATTGCAAAAGTAGAAGGCAATGCAGTCAGAGCAATACTTATATACAAATAATGCATTCAATAAACATCAGAACAGGCTGTAACCCTGTTCCTTTTAATAAAAAGCATCTCCTGGAACCAGTCTTTTATATCACAGCTCCATTACCTCTATAGGAATGCCCTCTTGAACAATTCTGTATTAGTTTGAGAAATAGTATGGGGCCCTCTTGACCTCTGCATGGGGCCCTCTTGACCTCTGCAAGCAGGCCGTTTCACAAGGTAGGATCCGCAAAAGTGAATTTGCTGGCACCTATCTCTCACACCTATCTGCATTACCTAGCAAGGTCCCAATAGAGGGTCTCGGGACATTTACAGACTAGACAGGATAAAGAACCATGGACAGTTTTGTCTCCAGCAGACAAACTCTGAATATGATGGCTCTGTTCTGAACTAACATGATCGGTGACTATTAATGACAAATATCCTCCATGCAACTGTCTGCATTCGTCTCTCAGTATTATTGTCTGCCATCTTCGGTCAGAACAAATTCCATCCATGTATTAGAATGGCCTTAAAAATTTACTTTCATTAGTTTGATTCACAAGTACTGCCAGTGGGAGAAGGGGTTGGATTTGGGTTCATTGGAACAGGAGATCCTTTTTTGCTGTTTAAGAGACCATGCGCTCAATGTGACTCTGTGTAGTTGCATGTAACTTATGAATGAGCTGAGGAAGACTTATGAAATATCATGAATGAGCTGAGGAAGACTTGTGAAACTGGATCATGTCTGGAGTGCTAGTTCTCTTACTCACTCTGTCCCGTGATGTTAAAGCAAAGATATTTTATTTGTTTTTGTTTGTTTGTTTGTTTATATACCACCCTCCCCGAAGGCTCAGGGCCGTTTACATGAAACGGGAACAATACAATTAATTCAGTTTATAGTGATGTGGTCACAACAGTAACAATAACAACAATATAATGATAATAACAAACATCTTACTCTGCTTTATGATGTCAACATGTGCCATTTCCCCCAGGTTAGATGAAAGACTGAAATAGATTCCGTGCTTAAAGTCAACTTCATTGGAGAATGCTTTTTGAACCACATAGTTTTTTTCTTGGGTTTCTGCCTCCCAGACAGAATGACTACAGGCAAAAATTAAACAATTAGAACTCTCTCTCCCTTACTCTTTCTACACAGTTTGTTTCTCATCTTAATGAAACTATTTTATTATTTTAAACAGTGTGATGTTCAAGTTCTCTTTGCAGATTTAAATGCTGCAAATGTTTTGGGCAAGAGCAATTGTAAATTACCTTGGTCGACCTTAAGAGTCTACCAAACAGGTCTGCCAGTGCATGGGTAATCCTATCCCGGTTCCGCACACAAGGCAATAGCCACTTGCTCCTCTTGTATCCTTATCTGCAAGAGTTGTGGAAGAGACACTGCCAATCAAAGCCATTCTGGTCCAGTCAATACTCTTGACTGGGATGGCGCCTCACATCTGGGTGTGAATTTATGAAGCTGCTTTATCCTGAGTCAGATCATTGATCTGACTCAATAGAAATAGAAATTGATTCAGCCTGTAGAAAAGGAGGTTGAGAGAGAACATAATAGCCCGCTTTAAGTATTTGAAAGGTTGTCATTTGGAGGAGGGCAGGATGCTGTTCCCATTGGCTGCAGAGGAAAGGACACACAGTAATGGGTTTAAACTACAAGTACAATGATATAGGCTAGATATCAGGAAAAAATTTTCACAGTCAGAGTAGTTCAGCAGTGGAATAGGCTGCCTAAGGAGGTGGTGAGCTCCCCCTCACTGGCAGTCTTCAAGCAAAGGTTGGATACACACTTTTCTTGGATGCTTTGGGCTGATCCTGCGTTGAGCAGGGGGTTGGACTAGATGGCCTGTATGGCCCCTTCCAACTCTATGGTTCTATGACTGATCCATCCAGCTGGATACTGTCTAATCTGACTGGCGTTGGCAAGTCCCTTCCGGTCACTGGTAGGGGACGGCAGGGTAGAGTTGCCAGATCCAGGTTAGGAAACTCATGGAGATTTGGGAATGGAGCCTGGGAAGGATGGAGGTACAATGTCATACAATCCACACACACACACACACACACACACTTGAAAGCATCACTGCCTCCAGGGAAACTGAATTCCATAGTCTGGAGATGACCCGTAATTCTAAGGGGTCCCCACGTCCCACTGGCATCTCTATGTCTGACCGGTAGCAGTTTCTCAGTGCATCCAGTAGGAACCAAACCTGCCTCCTCTGCATGACAAGCATGAGCTTTTCGATTAAGCCCCAGGCCAGCCCTGGCACTGATGCCTCTTTTTTTGTTTCGTCTCACCTTAAGTGCCACCATCTGCTTTGCCTTGTTTCCCTTCCCTTTGCACAGTAGTTTTCTATCTTTCTTTCTCACAAAGCACTTAACACTTATAGCTGCAAGTCCTCCGGTCTTCATTCAGGCCTGTCTCCCCACCCCCACCCCTTTTCCAACAGGGAGTTTTGCCAAAGTCAGGGAGGACGAAGTGAGGACTGCCTGAAACGGCCCATGCAGTGCTCCAAGCCAATAGTCACGATTGTTCTCCCAAAGTGCATTTAAGGTTTCGGGAACAAACAATGAAACAAACAGCTGAACAATTTTAAGCACGGCCTCATTCCTACGGGCAATTGTTTTTCGCTATCCCACCATTAGCCCAACGCTGACTTCTCAGGAAGAAACATTACATAAAACCTCGAAGCAAGACTTTTATTAAAAGGAATTGTTTTCAAATGCCACATGGCTTCTGTTCTGAATCCAGCTGTCATTTCTCCGGGTAATTTATGAGTAAGCAAATATATTTTTTAATTCAGTCACTCCAACCATTGCCCTAAACTCCCAATAGCTGCATATTCCACAATTTCCCTGGGGAAAAAAATCCCTTGGGAAGATGCCAGTTATAAAAGAAAATGCTTCCCCTGTATATGTCAAGAGAATTGGCCTTTGTGTGCGATTTACCTAGAGGAGGCATGGACGTGTTTCTATTGAAGTCAAAGGGGGTTTTTGAGGGGGGGGAGCTCAGCTCGATGAAGAGGGTTGAATGTCCTCCTCCACTCTTAACAGCCTCTTGTGAAACCAGCAGAGCTGATTTGCAAGTGGTGGCCGCCATTTTGGGAGATCTCTAAAATGCTGAGTGGCCAATGATTGTCATTCTTTTTAGAAATCAAGCATTGTTTTCCCATCAGATGTTCTGGCTAAACATTTGGAAGAAGCTCCTGACAGAGCGATTCTTCAGTGGAACAGGCTTCTTCGGGAGGTGGTGTGTTCTCTATCTTTGAAGGTTTTTAAGCAGAGGCTAGCTAGCCATCTGACAAAAATGCTGATTCTGTGAACTTAGGCAGATTGTGAGTGGGTGGGCAGAAGGGATTTTGTCAGTGCTTGGATGTTGTGGCCCTTCCTTGCATGCCCAGGGAAATGCCAATCACCACTTTGGGGTAAGGAGGTGAATTTCCTCCAGGCCAGAATGGCCTGGAATTGGGATCATTGTGGGTGGGCAGATATCTGTGAATTTCCTGCATTCTGCAGGGGGCTGGACTAGATGACCCTGGAGGTATATTCCAATGAGAAATGGGATGCTTCCTTAGAAATAAATTCCACACAAGGCTTGTTGCTTTAGAAAACTACTGGTCATCCTTCACAGTTAAAGAAATTCCACTTTGATAAGAAAGGAAGAATATGCATTTGAGTGATCTCAGCTAGGATAAAAAAAGAGGTGAAGATAACATCTCACATTCATAGAGGTTAGAGCAGGGGTCCCCAACCCTTTTCAGCCAGCTTGATGTAATGGTTAGGAGCGAGCCGGGTTTGATTCCTCACTCCTCCTCCACATGCAGCCAGCTGGGTGACCTTGGGCACCCCAACCCTTTAGAGAGAAGCTCTAACCCTTTAGAGCCCAACCCTTTAGAGAGAAGCCCAACCCTTTAGAGAGAAGGTTCAGTGGTAGATTATCAGTGCCTCAACAAGAAGGACGAGCCTCTTGTGGCACAGAGTGGTAAGGCAGCAGACATGCAGTCTGAAAGCTCTGCCCATGAGGCTGGGAGTTCAATCCCAGCAGCCGGCTCAAGGTTGACTCAGCCTTCGGTAAAATGAGTACCCAGCTTGCTGCTGGGAGGTAAACGGTAATGACTGGGGAAGGCACTGGCAAACCACCCCGTATTGAGTCTGCCATAAAAACACTAGAGGGCGTCACCCCAAGGGTCAGACATGACCTGGTGCTTGCACAGGGGATACCTTTATCTTTACCTTACAACACGAAGGTCCCATAACCAATCCCTGGTATTTCCAGTTAAAAATAACTAGATAATGTGACAACTCTCCTGAGACCCTAGCGAGCTACTCCCAATCAGAGTTGACAAGACTGAACAAGATAGTCTCACCAGAAACCAAATTCATGTGTTAGGGCACAGATGATAATAAAGAATTCCTCTCATTTAAAGCTCTTCAAAAGTATTCCTGCTCTCCTTACATTCAAAATAAACTTTCCTTCATGGAAAATATGGAGATTCAGCCTTCAGTCTGTCTATACAACAGCGTGCCTTTTAAAATGGAGTCACTTTGATTGAGGACTGAACTCTGGGCAGGAAGATACAAATCTATAAACAATTCCGGCAGATTCTTTATACAGACTTTGGTTTGGGATATCGCTCAGATTGCCAGCCGTTACGCAGCCAACAGTAAAAGTAAGTTGTGCGTATTAATTCAAGAAACAGTTGGACAATGTTTCGGAAAAGCAGGAAACATGGGGATACAGCACTCTCTTTTTTTTCAGTGATCATGACAAGGTTCACCAACTGTCCCAAATAAGAGCCAGACTCCAAATTACATCCCAGCTGTAGCCCTTTCCAGAGCATGTTTTCCAAGAGCCTGCGACTAGGTTGAGGGACTAGGGAATGTTCAGCCTGGAGAAAAGGAGGTTGAGAGGGGACATGATAGCCCTCTTTAAGTATTTGAAAGGTTGTCATTTGGAGAAGGGCAGGATGCTGTTTCTGTTGGCTGCAGAGGAGAGGACACGCAGTAATGGGTTTAAACTACAAGTACAACGATATAGGCTAGATATCAGGAAAAAAATTTTTCACAGTCAGAGTAGTTCAGCAGTGGAATAGGCTGCCTAAGGAGGTGGTGAGCTCCCCCTCACTGGCAGTCTTCAAGCAAAGGTTGGATACACACTTTTCTTGGATGCTTTAGGATGCTTAGGGCTGATCCTGCGTTGAGCAGGGGGTTGGACTAGATGGCCTGTATGGCCCCTTCCAACTCTATGGTTCTATGATTCTATTCTATGACTGCCAACCGCAAATAACGGAAACATGCACTACCTGTGATTGTCTTGATATCTTGCCATGCTATCTCTTGACAGGTTTTGGAAGCTAAGTAGGGCTGGACCAGGTTAGCACTTGGACAGTTGTCCACCAAAGAAGAGTAGAGATGTTAGACAAAAGAAGGCAATCGCAAACCATGTGAAAACCCCATGAGTTTGCCATGTCAGCTGCAACTTAAAGGCATTTTCCATCACCACTGAAAGGGACAAAGCATGGATTTTGCCTACATGTACTTCCTCCGTACATTAGTGTACAGGATCACTTGAGAAAGGGAGGGATATAAATTTAAGAAACAGATTAAATAAACTAATAAACAAAAGTAATAAACGAATAAAAATAAACTATTAATAAATAAGTGTATTGAAGCTGAAAACCAGTGCATTGGAGAGCCAGTTCGGTGTAGTGGTTAGGAGTGCGGACTTCTAATCTGGCATGCCCAGTTCAATTCTGCACTCCCCCACATGCAACCAGCTGGCCGACCTTAGGCTCGCCACAGCGCTGCTAAAACTGTTCTGACCAAGCAGTGATATCAGGGCTCTCTCAGCCTCACCCACCTCACAGGGTGTCTGTTGTGGGGAGAGGAAAGGGAAGGCGACTGTAAGCCGCTTTGAGCCTCCTTTGGGTAGAGAAAGCAGCATATAAGAACCAACTCGTCTTCTTCTTCTTCTTCTTCTTCTTCATTGACATTCCAAACACTACAACACCTGTGAGAATCTTCTCTCGGTTTTTTGGTCTTCCAATAGGTATACTATCATAACTTGAGAGGAGCCCTCATGCAATGGAATTCATATGAACTTGTCCATCAACAGAGCATTTCCAATGTAGCCTTTCTTCAGGTTTGTATTTGTGCAAGTGACCAGTACAACATCCCTCTGCCAATGGATTCTGCAATGAGCTGTGTGAACTTATTTATTTAGGAAATGTTTGTGCCACCTCTCCAGAGTCCTGCTTGAGGCTGCATGAAAAGACTTCTCCTTTTTGTCTGTCCTAAACAATTCACCAGAGCCTCTTGTGGCGCAGAGTGGTAAGGCAGCAGACATCCAGTCTGAAAGCTCCGCCCATGAGGCTGGGAGTTCAATCCCAGCAGCTGGCTAGAGGTTGACTCAGACTTCCATCCTTCCGAGGTCGGTAAAATGAGTACCCCCCCTTGCTGGGGGGTAAAACGGTAATGACTGGGGAAGGCACTGGCAGACCACCCCGTATTGAGTCTGCCATGAAAACGCTAGAGGGCGTCGCCCCAAGAGTCAGACATGACCCGGTGCTTGCACAGGAGATACCTTTACCTTTTTTACTTTAAACAATTCACCATGTAGTTTCAATGGTGAAGCACAAGATTTGGATCAACCTTGCCTCACCGTTCAAAAGATTCGTAAAACTCCCTGCTTTATGCTGTCCAGCAGAAATTTCTCACTTGTTTAAGCCCTTCTTCCTGTGGAAGGTGTACCGCCTCTCTGAGACTGCTATGAGACCAGCACCAACACTCTTGTCTTATTTCCGCTTGCCAAAAAAGCATGAAATAGAATATCAACCTGGTGGGCATGGTATTTTCTGTTCTGGTTCAGAGGACTCTGCTGTTTGTATTAAAGGCTCAGCCCAGGAACAAACAAAAGGAGAAGAACATCTGCTCCTAAAAGCCAGGCACTAACATGTGAAAACGATTTGCTGAACATGCTGCCATCCACTATTACAAAAGGAAAATCAGAAAGAGGGTTGAGAGAAAGGACTATACAGAACAGAACAGCCATGGACGATGAGAGATGCACCGGAGTGCTATCATGTAACTGTGTGCAAAACAAATTGTATTTTGGGGGGTTAGGTATATTCAACCCACTCAATTGGTATTTTCTGATATTCCTGGATCCCAATACCAGATTTATCTTGAAGCAGTGTTACAAGAAATCCAAGCAGGGTTTTACAAGCCCTGCACAAGAAGTTAAAATGTTCAGGATGCCCAACAGAATCCAGTGCCACTGGCAGGGCAATCTTTCAAGGACGGTTCTCAAGAGTCACTACAAATCCAAGCAAATTGGGATTTTGCAAGCTTTTTTGCATAAAAAATGGAAAAGGAACTCAGAGGGGGCAGGGCCTATTGAAAATGATAGTGTGGGAACCAAAGAAGCCAGGAGACACAGAAACAATTAAAAAACAGGGGGAAACAGCCCCCCTAGAACCTGCAATGATTGCTCTCCATCATGCTGTAAAATCCTAAGGAGATATTGGATTTAAGGGGGATTCCCCCCCCCCCACCCTGGTTTTCTGAAATATCCTGACCATCTTTGGGATGCTGAAATAAACCCAAAGAAATACCGATATTTTTTTTCAGATGTATCCAAATGCACATTTATACTACTATGATTTTTGCCAATAAGCCATTGGTTCATGCATCAGATACTAGAAAAGGTTCCTGCCTCCAGTCTTCATTTATCCCCCAAAGTGAGGGCAAAGAGGTAGAATTTAAAGAGCACAAAATGGCTGCCACAGGAGGTAGGAGGTGGAACCGGATTTTTGCTTAGGAGAAAATATGCTGCCTTACAACACAAGATTATACCACTCAGCTTAACTGACTTTCTACCTCAGACACCAAACTGGTTGTTGTTTTTTGCTTGTTTGTTTTTGTTTGTTCGTTTAGGCAAGCTACCTCATGACAGGTCACAACATTAAAACTCCACAATAAAATTAAAATCCCAGCTTTGAAACCCATTGTAGCCTTGTGGCAAACTAAAAACCCACCCCCACCCACTCGACGACCACCGAGAGCCTCAGAGGTGTGGGGAGACCCGCTGTTCTGGTTAAAAATGAGGATGGGGCCCTGAACTTCATTGCTCTGGCCTCAACCAAAGACCTGACAGAAGAGCTCCATCTTGCAAGCCTTCCAGTTAGGCTCAGTCATCATGGACCACTGAAGAGCCAGAGTTTGGCCAAGCCTGCTCTAGAAGATAAGGACATCTGCTTCTACTTCCCCTCTAGTTACAGGGCTGAGCACAGGTTCCCAGGATCAGCCAGTTGGCGCATTCTAGAATCCAGCCTTGAAGGAGATAAGAAAGGTGGAGGCAGGGAGGGCCAATTATGGACACTTGCAAGCCTGAGCAGGCCTACCAATATTCACGTTAACCATTGAGAGGAATTGGAGCACTTTGCCTCCTAATTGTAAAGGCATCAAGAAACTTGTCGCAAGATGGCAAGGGCTACTGGGGAAGGTAATTGGGGAAGGAGATTGGCCTACATCTGCCAATAAGGCTCGTTGTATCATAGAATCACAGAAGCATAGAATAATAGAGTTGGAAGGGGCCTCATGAGTCATCTAGTCCAACCCCCTGCACTATGCAGGACACACATATCCCAATCGCTAATCTACTGTAACCTGCCACCCCCTTGAGTGAATCATAGAATCATAGAGTTGGAAGGGGCCATACAGGCCATCTAGTCCAACCCCCTGCTCAACGCAGGATCAGCCCAAAGCATCCTAAAGCATCCAAGAAAAGTGTGTATCCAACCTTTGCTTGAAGACTGCCAGTGAGGGGGAGCTCACTACCTCCTTAGGCAGCCTATTCCACTGCTGAACTACTCTGACTGTGAATTTTTTTTCCTGATATCTAGCCCCTATCGTTGTACTTGTAGTTTAAATCCATTACTGCATGTCCTTTCCTCTGCAGCCAATGGGAACAGCATCCTGCCCTCCTCCAAATGACAACCTTTAAAATACTTAGAGGGCTATCATGTCCCCTCTCATCCTCCTTTTCTCCAGGCTGAATATTCCCAAATCCCTCAACCTATCTTCATAGGGCTTGGTCCCTTGGCCCCAGATCATCCTCATCACTCTCCTCTGTATCCCTTTCAATTTTATCTACATCCACCCATCCACCCATCCACCCATCCACCCATCCGCCCATCCACCCACCCATCCATCCATCCATCCATCCATCTATTTTATTAGATTTTTTTGGCTGCCCATCTCAGACAGTAATCTTAGGGTGGCTTGTTTGTTTGTCTGTTCACCGTTCTTCTCAAGAATACCATCTCAGGGCAGTTGACAGAATATAAAAGTCAATAAAGCCAATACATTTAACAAATGTAAAATTACAATAATTTAAAATATTTGGATATAATAATGTATTTAACACACCAGCTTAATAGATGTACACTTCAAACATCTGATGAAGTGACTTTGACTCACAAATGTGTATGCTAGAATAAATGTTGTAATTCTTTTACCTTTTCCTCACGCCTGACTTAAAGATCTCCTTCCCTCATGGAGACATGGCTTTTCCGTTCTATCTCCATAGGGCCGGAGAGTTACTTTAAAAAAAAAAAAAATGAAAGCTGAAAATTCAGAGAACCTGCTTAAACTATCATGACAGTGCTATATTGAAATATTGATATTTTAGGTAGGTTTTTTTATAATTGTAACTGAAATATTTTCAGAGCCAGAGAGAGAAGGGAGTGGCTTGACAATGGCAACAGTCCAATCACTAAAAAGTGGGCTGGTTGTGGGTGGGACAAAAAAAAACCCAGAAAAATTCCACAAACATGTAAAAAGCCAACTTGAAACCAGCTTCCAGAAAAAGATTGAGTAAAAGTTTCAGAAGAATGGGGGGGGGGGGGGTTTAACAAAGTAAAATAAGTGAGAACTGGCAGTCTTTAAGCAGCAGCTGGACAGAAACTTATCCTGGATGCTTTAGGCTGGTCCTGCATTGAGCAGTACTAGATGGCCCGTATGGCACCTTCCAATGTTATGATTCTCTGATTCTACAGTTACAGAAATGCATGCAGAAATCAGGGGATTAAACCAAATCAGTATAGGGCCAAAGCCAGGGCCTAGTTTGCACACAATAGCGGATGTACTTTCAATGCACTTTAGAAGTAGATTTTCCTGTTCTGCACAGGAAAATCCAGCTGCCAAAGCACATTGAAAGTGCATTATCCTATGTGTGCAGACTAGGCCCAGGTGTGAGGAGGGGAAACCCAAACAGAAAAGCCCTTTAAGACAGAGGTAGTCAACCTGTGGTCCTCCAGATGTCCATGGACTACAATTCCCATGAACCCCTGCCAGCTTTTGCACTTTTGCACTTTTTGTAGTCCATGGACATCTGGAGGGCCACAGGTTGACTACGCCTGCTTTAAGACACCTCTGACTTCTGTTTCAAATCTGTTGCAATCAAGGGGACTCTAAGTGATTAACTCTGGTGAGATTTGATATGTCCCTCCCAGTCACCTCCCCGGTGGAAAACAGCGATCTCGATCTGTTCAAGAATGTGAGATTCGGCCCCAGAAAGCCGGATCCAAATGCCTGGAATTGGCTGGAATGAAGTGAAACCACTGGAATGAAACCCAAGGAAAATGTTTTCCCTTCAACGAGCTACGATTTGCTTTTGAGATGAGAAGAAGCATGTAGAAGTCGATATTACGAAATGGGATTAGAGGATTACGGCTGTTTTCTTGTTGGGCACCTGGCGAGCACAGCCTTTCCTTGAGTAATGGGCAGAGCTCCTAGCTGGGTCAAATGTCAGCGATGACAACGTGCTTCTTCTTGATCCTCCCTGTTTTTTCCACGAACGTTGAAGGGACAAAGTCAACCCTCCTGTCCCTTCGTCCCCAGTTTATCTTCTTGACAACACTCCTGATGGGGAGATTACTCTGAAAGGCAGTAACTGACCCAAAGTCACCCAGTGGGTTTCATGGGTGAGTGGGGATTTGAACACAGGTCTTCTGAGTTTTTAGTTAGGGACACTAACCACAACAACAAACTGCTGAGTTTTAAAAATTTATTTTGGTGTTGTTTCTGTGTCTGCTTGGTAGATCAGTGCTGTTGAAAGCTGGTGTCAGTCTGTCGTGAATGTTGTTGCATGTTCATGCCATGATGATGTTGCCCTCTGAATCTGTGAGCTGTCTATGATATGTTGATGTTGTCATCTGAATTGGGTCAGGATGATTTTACCCTACTGAACAGAATCATAGAATCATAGAGTTGGAAGAGGACCTCGTGGGTCATCTAGTCCAACCCCCTGCACTATGTTCATCCCCTGTAACCTGCTACCCCCTTGAGCCTTCACAGAATCAGCCTCTCCATCAGATGGCTCTCCAGGCACTGTTTAAAAATTTCCAAAGATGGAGAACCCACCACCTCCTGAGGAATTACCAGCCTTGCTTGGCCACAGTCTGGGGAGTGGCTGGGTAATGCAAACCATGTTACTCTAACTTTGTGACGCTGGAGGAGACTGGCAATCAAATTCCATAAGTCTCTTCACGTCAAGCCTTTGGTAGCAGACAGTGCTTTACTCCCTTTTGCTTTCGGGGCTTGTTGTCTGAGAACACAGCTGGGCTTTGGTGTCAATGTGTGCTGCGGGAGAGGGGTTGGGAGCATCTTAAATCTGGGCTAGTTTTTTTTCCCTATCTTTGGTTTCACCAAAGAGTTCTCATGCACCTGCTTCATTAAACCATTAATAAAAAGATTTATTAAACCAAGAATCTGCTTGCTGAGGAATTTGACTGGAATATGACACGGTCCGCTTGAACATTTTAAAAAAATTGTTGTGCACTGATTTCAAGAAAGAACTTATGGCATCTCAGGCTTGTCGTGTTGTTAGTTTGCTACTCTGCTTATGCTGTTTAGAGTCCATGTCCTTAACCAGAGTAGCTGCTTGGCCTGCAGAAGTTCCCAGGTTCGATCCCCAGAATCTCTGATTGAAAGAATAAGGCCATATGTGAAAAATCTGAAAGATATGGGCCCTGGACTCAGCAGACTGAACCTTCTACTCCGTGGGCTAAGCCATGATAAGAGACACTCTGGGAGTTATACCAGGCTGGGCCAATCTAGAGGCTCCAGAGCATGTGGATTTCTGCAGCTGATATTGCACCTCTTGAGATCTGAACTTGCAGAAGGTTAGAAATGGGGGTTAAGTACATACAGTCCCTGGAAAATCATTAATTAGCTAGGCTAGTTCCCAGCATCAATCTTGCAGCATTGGTGCTTCTGCATACACTTTGCTTCTATATTTTTGCCATGGGTTGATAGACCCCACATTTAAGGTGGCTTGAACCCAAACTGAAAAATAGCATCACAAATCTGTGCTGTTTTTCCATAGTTGTAAGGTAAAAGGTTGTAAGGTAAAGGTATCCCCTGTGCAAGCATTGAGTCATGTCTGACCCTTGGGGTGACGCCCTCTAGCGTTTTCATGGCAGACTCAATACGGGGCGGTTTGCCAGGGCCTTCCCCAGTCATTACCGTTTACCCCCCCAGCAGCAAGCTGGATACTCATTTTACCGACCTCAGAAGGATGGAAGGCTGTCAACCTTGAGCCGGCTGCTGGGATTGAACTCCCAGCCTTACGGACATCGCTTCAGACAGCATGTCACTGCCTTACCACTCTCATAGAGGCTCTCATAGTTGTAAGGAGTGCCCCCCAAATAATATTTGCACTAACCAGTGATCACAGCAATGGTCTAAGATGGCTAAAGACAGACAGACCCCTCTCTTCCCCACAGCTAGGTGTTACCTCCCATAACCTCATGAGGACTTTGAATTTTTTCCCCTGCTGTCATTGCTTAGTGCATTTGAGGCTAATGTGTTATAAATTGCTCAACTGTGTCTATTTGTGTGTTTGTTAAATAATCATGATGCAATGCTTGATGGTATCAACACCAGAGAAATGAGGCCATATTTATTTTATTTTCAATGCAACTGGGGTAGACGGCTCCCACCCACAGACTTCTCTGGCTTTTTATTTATTTATTTATGTTTACTTCTGCAATTAATTTGCGAGGAGGGGGAGTGCCCTCAATAGCATCCATTTCTAAAAAATAGCATCCATTTCTAAAAAAAAAAAAGAAAAAGACCAATTCTCTTCTTTGGAATGCAGTTGATAAAGTGTAAATGTTTCGGTGTGGAATAGCAGGAACAGAAGGTGGGCTGAGGGGCAATTGTGCTATTATTGTTGGGTCTTTGGGCTAATAGTTTCATTTGGATTGAAACTTTACCTATGAAGAAAGCATCTGCTCCAATGGTCCTTGTTTGTCAGGGACAGTCCCCTTTGCATGTGAATCACATATAAGTGATCAAATAGTGGTCCATCAAGGTCAGTACTGTCTACCTACTGCTGCTCTCCAAGATCTTAAATGGAGGTCTTTCACATCAACCATTTGCCTGATCCTTTTACTCAGACAGCCCTCCCCCCCACCACCACCAAAAAAATAATGAATCTTATTTTTGTCTTTTGGGAATACTTCTTGTCATTATGAGTTGTTCGCAACCTGCCATTCCCCTGCTGTTTCCCAGTAACCAGCAAGAGAAAAAGACTCTTAATAAGTCACCACTGTGACATCCCTTCTTGAAAAAAAAACCAGAAGTTATGTTGGTCCTCTCTAGGAATATCTGAAAACCCTATGGTTTTCCTGTAGAATGTTAGAGTTGGAAGGGGCCATACAGGTCATGTAGTCTAACCCAGTGGTCCCCAACCCCCGGTCTGGGGACCGGTACCGGTCCGTGGATCAGTCGGTACCGGGCCGCGTCTCCTCCTCGTCCTCCTCCCAAGCTGCTGCCTTGGGGGCTGCCCTGCCACTCTGCCTCCCGTTCACCTTTGGTGCTCTCCAGCAGCCACCATGGCTGGGGCTCTCCCTTGGTGTGACATTGCACAGCTGCTGGTGGTGGCTGGAAGTCAGGGGTACCAGCAGGAAAGCAAACGGAGCAGGGGCTCAGGCGGCGGCAGCAACATCCCTCGACAAAAGACTACCCTCCCCCCTCGGGCCTCAGTAAAATTGTCAATTGTTGACTGGTCCCCGGTGATAAAAAGGTTGGGGACCACTGGTCTAACCCCCTGCTCAGTGCAGGATCAGCTGAAAGCACCCCTGATAAGTATCTGTCCAGCCGATGCTTATAGACTGCCAGCAAAGGGGAACTCACCACCTTCTTAGGCAGCGGATTCCACTGTAGAATTTCTGACAGTCCCTAGAAAGGTGTGACATTACTTCTGGGTTTTTCTAGGAAGTGACATCTCCTTTTGCTGGTGACAGCTCTCCATGACCCTGCTTCCCGGGTCTTGCTGGTCTCCAAGGAGCTCCTGCACTTAAATCTAGCTCTTCTACTGCAGACCAACCTGGCCACCCACTTGAAACTATGTCAATGTCATGTCCGGGCCAAAACCCAGATGTGACATCAGACATCAGCTTTCTCTCTATCCCGCAGTTTCTAGACCATCCATTACCAGACTGATGTCACATCCAGGTTTTTTGCTTAGACGTAACATTGGCACATAGCCCAACATCATTTTCACATCTTGCCCTGGCCACAAAGCTCCCGGAGATGCCAGACTGCCAGCTGGCATCTCTAATATGACTTCCTAAGGAATTGGATCTTTTGTTTTTTTTCCCCTCCGTTGTGGGGAGGAGGAGGAGGAGGAGGAGGAGGAGGAGGAGGAGGAGGAGGAGGAGAAGAAGAAGAAGAAGAAGAAGAAGAAGAAGAAGAAGAAGAAGAGTTGGTTCTTACATGCCATTTTTCTCACCCAGCCTTTGACTGAGCCGATTCCTTGAGATTCAAAGAACATAGTAAATATGGGTTCTTCTTCCAAGTGGCAGAACATTAGATAAGCCCACTTTTAAATCTTGTGGGCAGCCTTTGACAGTTATATTTCCACTCTTGAGGCTGGCAGCCTTTGAGGGAAACGGAGCCTGTTTTCAGTGGTTTAGGAAAAGAAATGTGCACAAATATGTCCGGGAAATAAATCTTGCCTGAAAATATTTGCACCGGAGGCCGATCCTCTTTCCAACAGCGTTGGATGCACTATCAGGAAAAACAGACTAACACTACCAAAAAAAAAAAAAAAAAAGGGACACATTTTAATGCTTTTCCTCAGAGAAATTATGCTTCAGCCCAGGATGCAAGTTGCTGCCAATACCCTAGATGACTTTCTGTCTTGCAACACTACCATAATAACCCAAAACAACACAGGGGAAAGGATCCTACAAGAACCTCAAAAGATGTGCCGGCAGTCTGAACATGTTGTTTCTGCACATCAGTGCAGAATGTACATTGGTACAATCTTATCCCCACCCCCCCTGTAAATCACCAAAGAAGATGTGACAAGGAATCCTCAGAGGCAAAGAATTCATACATGCGCGAACAGCTACAGCAAGAGCCTACAAATTCCCCGGCATTTACTCCAGGCGCATGCTAACGATGCTTTCAAAAACCGGGGATTAGCAATGTTTTTGTGGCAGCTCCCACAATATAAACTAACCCGGTACTTATACATATAAAATTATATAGCCCAGTATATGCAGAATGGTATAATTACTTAGTTACATACCACAGGGAAGACTGTAACATGGTCTATGAGATGGAACGAGGCCACAACAGTAGCAATTTCTTTAATGCAGAAGCCCAGATGTTTATTTGTCTCCGACTTAGTTGCTAAACTACAAACAAGACAAAATGGATAACACCGAGGAACGCCCAGATGGCTCTAATTTTAGGGATTGGAGACACTTTCCCCCCCCCCAAGCATCTAGTCCCTCAATACAGATGTGAAGGATGCTTCAAGGCACACTGGTCTCCCAGCATGCCACATGGCTGACGGAGACCAATATAGGATGTCAAATCCATATGGCTGGCTTTTGGCTCTGCAAGCAGGATTGCCTGGGGTGGGGGGGGGGAGGCTAAATTAAATCTGACTGGCAAGGGATATTGCTCTGATGCTCATTCTCCCCTAGGACTTCCCTAACACTTCCAGTAACACAGTGTAACATATAAACCAAGAATGTGGTCTCATCATGCTTGAGTCCATAAATTTCCCAGCTGATGGGTCTAAGCTAAGAGAGTGAAAAGTTTAAAAAAAGAAACAAATATTATCATTCAGCTTTATGGAAACCAGGGAAACAAAATGCTACTGTATGTCAGCAGCTAAAGTGGAAATTTCAAATTATGAAAGATTAACTTGGGGGGAAGGGGGTCCGAGATCAATATTGGAATTTTAACCAAGTGTTTAAAAAAGTTTTTCCTCTTGCCTGCTTTGAACTTTTTGCCCATCAATGTCACTGGGTGCCTCTGAATTCTAGTATTATGTTGATGTTGTTGTTGTTGTTAGTTGCAAAGTCATGTCCAACCCATCACAACCCTATGGACCCCATCGGCAATGATCCTCCAGGCCTTCCTGTCCTCTACCATTCCCCGGAGTCCATTTAAGCTCACACCGACTGCTTCAGTGATTCCATCCAGCCACCTGATTCTCTGTCATCCCCTTCTTCTTTTGCCCTCGATTGCTCCCAGCATTAGGCTCTTCTCCAGGGAGTCCTTCCTTCTCATGAGGTGGCCAAAGTATTTGAGTTTCATCTTCTTCATGGGAGAGAGCAAAAAAGTTCTCTCTCTCTCTCTTCCCCGCCCCCTCTCTTTGCCCTCAAGTTGCAGCCAACTTCTGGGGCATTTCCGCACAGTGACCAAAATGGTGGGACACCTCCTGCCTGCAATAGCATGACAGTGAATCACGCTAGAAATCCCCTCCACACCGTAAAGCCTCCCTGCCCCCTCTTCCCCTCCCCACATGCTGCGCAAGCAGCAAATGTGTACAAAAAACCACAGCCAGCCAGCAGAGGGCACAGCAAAGGTGGCAGACTGCCCACGGACACATTGCACACAGTATCTTGTTAGGTGTTCCTACCTACATGCATCCTTCCCATTCTCTTTGGTCCACATCCTCCCATCCCGTCCACTGCTCTCTGCCACCTCCCATCCCGCTGCTCCACCAGTCCATGCCAGTCCAGTCGTCCTGGATGCCTTCTCTCCCTCCACGGCACGTCATACACGGACATGTATCCAGAGGGTTTCCAAGGCAAGAGATGTTCAGAAGTGGCTAGCCATTGCCTGCCTCTATGTAGGGATTTTAGTATTCCTTGGTGGTCTTCTAAGCAGGGCTGAATCTGCTCAGCTTCCAAGATCTGGCAAGATATGACCTATCCAGGTCAGGGATCCATTTTCTCTACCTTGTGCATGATTTCATAAACCTTGGCGTAGTAGTTAAGCGTGATGGCTTCTCATCTGGAGAACCAGGTTTGATTCCCCACTCCTCCCCCATGCACACAGCTGGGTGACCTTGGGACACTCACAGTTCTCTCAGAGCTCTCAGCCCCACCTACCTCACGAGATGCCTGTTATGGGGAGAAGAAGTACGCTGCTTTGTACGCTGAGTAGCAAAAAGCAGGATACAAAAAAAAGGTCTCCCCCACCCTTTTTTTTTATAAACTGAGAAGTTCCAGGATTCAATTCCTGATTTGTTCACAATTTTGGTGATTGTCTGTAGAAGGCCCAGGTTTTTGAGCCCCGCGAGGGCATGTAGATGCACTGTATCCTTACCCATTCCCATTTGGCTATCAACAGGGAAGCCGCTGAAAAGAGAGAACTGTTGTCAACCAATGTGGTCTGTTTTGCTGAAACTGCCAATTATCTAAGGAGCACAAAAGACCGACAATGAAACAAATATGGCAATGAAAGCTATGGTTTACCGAAATGTGGGAGCCCTTAAAGGGGAGGAAGGGTGCCTGAGAACAAGACAAATTATAGAACGAAGAGGGGGGGCCAGTTTTCTTGATGCTCCGAAAGGATTTGTTTTTGCAAACCGGAGCTGGGTGTCTGCGGAAGAAGAGCCTTGGGAATTTGTCCGCTTTCTGCCTCCCATCCTCAAATTGACCCTTCCTGCTGAGGCTGTCCTAAACTTTGATGCTTTGTTCTTTTCCTTCTCCTTTTTTTTTTTCAAAGGGGAGAGGACAATGAAGCCTAACTTCAGAGCTGGGCCAAATTAAAAGAATTACTTATCCATAATGGTGATCTCAGTAGCTTGCAGGGTTCCCAAGAGACAGAACTTCAGCCCTTACTTGGATTTCTCAGTAAACAAACCCCCAGGGGGTTACCATGCCTTAAAATCAGCCTTCCCTTTTGCCCATTACTGTGGACTTTTTGGACTAAAAGGAAGTGCAAACTATTCCTCAGAGATAGAGCTTTATGTCTTCGGGGATCAGCTGGTCAACTTTCCAAATATTTTCTTTGGGGGAAACTCCTGAATGATGTAGCAAATCCAGATACAGTAAATAATTATTTTCTTTATCAACCTTTCATTTCTTTCCTTTGCAGCATACATGATCGAGCTGTCTTTTAGCTGGTTTATTAAAGGAAAAGGTGGGTGTTAACTATGGCTTAAACATGAACTTTTGCATTTTCTATTTGTTAAATCTGTGGGTCAAGGAATCTGGGGGCACCACCCAAGATACACAATCAAGAACAAAAGAACTTCCCCGACTTGCAGGCAACTGGATACCTGACTGGTTCAAAGTGATTGGATCCCTAGTGGATCTAGCCACGTGCTGTCCAATCAGAGGCATGATGGTTGGCTTTGAATCTACTGGCTCCTGTGGGGAGACCAGCCAATCAGCAGCACAGGATTATAATCCAGCCTCAGATCCTGATCCTGCCTTGGTCCCTGAGCTCTGATCCTCAGCGGATCCACACACAACAGAAATCCTGTGGGTACAGAATAATTTTCAGAAACCCCATAATTCTCACCCAAAATGCAGGTTCAGATGGGTAGCCGTGTTGGTCTGAAGTAGCACAATAAAACAAATATTTTGTTGTTCTTAAAGGTGCTATTAGACTCTGATTTTATTGTTCAAAATGCAGCTTTTTCATTTTGCTCCCCTCCCTTTAAATATTGCCCGGTGCATTTGATTTTTTTTTTTAAGTATAAGTGGAATAGTGGGGCAAAGTGCCACCGAATTGCAGCTGCCACCGAATTACAGTGACACACACACGCACACCAGATTTTCAAGGTAATAGATGAGCAGAGGGGGTTTCTCATGGCCTGCCTCGGCATAGTGACCCTGCCCTTCCGTGGAGGTCTCCCATCCAAGTACCGACCAGCACCCACCCTGCATACTTTCCGAGATCTAAGAGGAAGAGGCTAGCCTGGGTGCTCCAGGTCAGGGCATGTAGGTAGAATATATAGCCATAATTTAATTTCTACTGCAGAAATAACTTCTTTAAAGCTTTATATCTGAAGCATGTGCCATTCCTGTTTGTAGTAGACAGTTCCCATGCTGTCATTACAGACTACAATTCTACAGAGGGATAAGCAGGTTCAGGAGGCCGTGACAACAGAGCCTGTGGACTGCCTTAAGGCCCTATTGCCTGTTGGACTCCTGGTCAAAATGGGGGGGAGGGGCTGGTATTGTTTCCTTTGTTTTTATAGTCGGCTTTTAACCCAAAGACAGCTTTATGAGACTCATTTTAGCCCTATGGAATTTGTTACATGCATTTGTATGTAACATCTAAATTAAAATATTTGATGCATGAAGTGGGTCAATTTTTTTCATTCACATAATTTTCCATATCTTCTTTAATCATTCAGAGGCGCTTGGTTGTTTGCTCCCCAACCTCCCACCCCTCTATGAGATCAATTTAGCCACAATAGTTATTTGGTGTTTTAATTTTTTTCAAACTTCTAATTCTCTGCCTGTTCCCTTTTATTAACACACTAAAAAGGGGGATGGGATCCAATTCAAAAAGTAAATTAGGTACCATGAAGGTTGAGAAAATCTAAAAACAAATTAAGCAAAATAGATCAGTTTATTATACAGCACACCTAAAATTCAAAATTAAAAACATAGGTCTTGAATTTAGCCTCTGGATTGAAAGGTACCAGGCGAAGTAATTCTCATTAACCAATCTGAAAAAAATACCAATAAAATACTAATAAAAATACCAATAAAATTTTGGGAGTATATTTTAGCTGAGCACAGATTCTTTAATCATTTTCAGCTGCTGAAATAGGTGGCCTGAATAAAAACCATTTTTCTTTTTCAACTATGCTGAATCAACTGTCCCTTTCACTCCCCCCCCCTTCCAGGGAGAAGGAACAAAAGGAACGCTGAAATGGCTGCTGGCCATTTAAACTTGAGAAAATCCCATGAGAGACAAAAAAAAGGAAAGAATATAAAATATGTGTTTTATTCTTTTTTTAATATAAATTTTTATTTTATATAGATAGAAAAAGAAAAAAGAAAGAATAATTTTAGTTACAATATCACCCCTCCTTCTATCCCCCAGAGTCCCCGTTTGCTTGAATTTTCTTTTTGTCAAATAAAGGTAAAGGTAAAGGTATCCCCTGTGCAAGCACCGAGTCATGTCTGACCCTTGGGGTGACGCCCTCTAGCGTTTTCATGGCAGACTCAATACGGGGTGGTTTGCCAGTGCCTTCCCCAGTCATGACCGTTTACCCCCCAGCGAGCTGGGTACTCATTTTACCGACCTCGGAAGGATGGAAGGCTGAGTCAACCTTGAGCCGGCTGCTGGGATTGAACTCCCAACCTTATGGGCAGACAGCTTCAGACAGCATATCGCTGCCTTACCACTCTGCGCCACAAGAGGCTCATTTTGTCAAATACTCCAGGTAAAAGTTCCAATGTTCTTGAAATTCTTCAACTAATTTTCTGTTGACTGTAGATGTAACCTTGTTGCAGTGGTTAGAATATGTGATTTATTCTGACACAAAAATATTTACAAAAACAACTTAAAGTAAGTTCAGATCAGTGAAACCTTCCAGATAGGCTTGAATAGCTACCCGTAGCTATTTTCTGGAAATATTCCTTTCTCAGAAAACATAATCACGCCAATAGAGTTGAACAAGAGACTGAGCTTCTCTTTCCTCTAGGCCAGGGGTAGTCAATCTGTGGTCCTCCAGATGTTCATGGACTACAATTCCCATGGGGCCCATGGGAATTGTAGTCCATGGACATCTGGAGGACCACAGGTTGACTACCCCTGCTCTAGGCCATATAAATTTAGCAGCTTGATGGGACCACTGGTCAACTGTTTGTTTATATGTTTCAACTTTTATTCCATCCTTTCTCAAAAAGACAGCCATTTAAACCCTTTATTCCCCCCCCCCTTCAAATCGAGGAGAGCAAAAGGGACCACTGGAATGACTTTCCTCGTTTAGCAAGGAGGAAGTGAAAAGGAGGCTCAGGATTGGCCCAGGCCCCCAAGCCAATTCTGCAGAACGTCCCTTTGAATGTTTCATACTCAAACTTCACGCTGAACCACTTCACAGTGCCTGGGAGCCAAAGCCTTCGCTGAGCCAGGTCTGAGTGAGGAAGGGACATGTCTCCCTCCCCAACACTCATAACCTGTGGACACTGAGACATTGAAATGGATCTTGGCCCCTTTAAATGCCTCCGAGCAAAAAATATTCAGCTTTCCCAAATATTTTCTGAATTATTTATCTAGGTATTCAGGAATATCAAGAAATGCCAATATTTTTCAGGTTCAATATGCTTAAACTTGAAAAATACTGGCACATGCCTAATTCCAATACTATATCAGTAATGGGATTCAGGAATCTCAGGGAATACCAATATTTTTCAGGTTCAATGTACCTGAGCCCAAAAAAATACTGTTGTGCGTGGGGGGAGGGGGGTTGCCCATGCCTACCAAGGAGCCAACCATGATCAAGCATGGTAACTAAGTACTATTCTGTACTGGGCAGAAGTTGAATTTGCTGATCGGCTGACTGGCAGGACAGACTTACCAGGAGAAAGGCCTAGAACTCAACACCAATGTCGTACAGGAAGTAAGTTCATCACACCAGTGACATCTAGGTGATACTCTGGTATTTGGGCAAAAATTCTATGATAGAAGCTGGTGTTATCCAGTGCCCAGATATTGCTGGCATGATGACTTCACTTCATATGTGACAGAGGAGATGTGGACTGGGCACTTCTCTTTTTTCTTTTTTCAAATTCCCCCCATCCCACACCAGTTGCCAGGAGGGATGCAGGTGATATGAGACTGTAACAGGTAAACCTGGCTGGTATAAGGTAGTTTCACATGATCAAGGGTAACAGTGAGGAATCAATGTGTCTGTTTGGGAAGGAAGCGGGTCGACAGATACAGCATCCTCAGGCTTAACCAGAAAATCTGCTCCTGCTAAATATCTTCTATAATAATAACATTTCAGCTGGGATTTCTAATTTCCTTTGCATGGTTCTTTTATTCCCCTTTGAAGTGTTTTCTTTTTGGTCAGGAGCCAGTGGTGGAGACAGGGTGACTGTAACACAACCGCGCTTATTATACCGTGTACAACTAGGAAAACGACATCCGGAGGGATCAGGCTGTCCTGTTTCTAGACAGGACAGAAAGGAGATTTGAGTCTTTTTTGCCATGAAGCTCTAGGAGAGCACCAGAGTTCTTCCTTTGGCTAGGTTGAGACCGGTTCCATAATGTCAAACCATGGTGTGGTGCTGGGAAACCAAGCCTGGTGAATCTGGGGCCCATGCACTCCCATCTCCATCTTCCCCTCCACCCGTTCCTCCAGAGAGGTTGATGAGGTAAAAGTTGTGGGTGTGCTTGGTAGTATTGACCATGTGATTTTGGATGATATGATCTTGGGAAGAGAAAAGCTGTACATAGTCATACATGCAGGCTAGACTTCAGGAGAGCAAATTTAAATAAACTTAAAGTTATGTTGGGTAGAATCTCGTGGTCAGGAAAACTTAAGGAGATGAAAGTCCAAGAAAGTTGGGAGTTTCTCAAAAGTGAAATACTGCAGAGACAATCACAGGCAATTTCCTTGAGAAGGAAAACTGGGAGGAACCTAAAGAAACTAGGATGGCTCCATAAACAGTTTCTGAAAGAATTGGATAATTAAAAAGACTCATTTAGGAAATGGAAGGAGGAACCAAGGAGGAATATAAACAAATAACCAAGGCTTGTAGCGAGAGTGTTAGAAAAGCTAAAGCTCAGCATGAGTTTAGGCTAGCAAGAAATGCTAAAAACAACAAAAAAAGAGTTCTTTAGTTATATTCCAAGAAAGAAAAAGAATAGGGACATGGTAGGACCATTGCAGGGATAAGAAAGTGACATTGTAACAGGTGATTAAGAGTGAAGAAGAACCATTTAACAAGCACCCTTTGGATACAATCTGTCAACCAGTTCTCGATCCATCTAACGTTAATAGGATCCATACCACATTTTACCAACTTCCCAATAAGAATATCATAGGGAACTTTATCAAAAGCCTGACTGCAATCAAGGTAAACAATGCCCACAGCAACCAATTCAGCTTCCCCAGGAAAGGCTGGATATGGGCTCTCCAAGGTGTTCTAGTGTGAACCCTAGCAGCTGCATTTTTAAAAATTAGCCTTACTCAAAAACACTGAAAGCCCAGCTCCAAATTCTAGCTTTTACGAAGGAAAAAAAGCCAGTTGTGTGGGGGTGTGTTATTTTTTTCCCCTGGTGGACTTGGAACACAAATGCTGTCCTGAACTACAGCAGGAAGGACAGGATATAAATATGATAATCTTGGGGGTTTGACTAGATGACCCATGAGGTCCCTTCCAACTCTATTATTCTATGATTCTATGAGTCCCACTCCATCTGGAATAGCCTCTTTCAGCAAGTGGGAAGCTCTCCTTTACAGTCAACTTCCCGCACAAGGACATTGTGCATTCTCTGCATGCTGAAATAACAATGTGTAGGCTGAAACAGAGAGTGCGGCAAACGATTAGTAGACAGGTGGCTCGGGGCTAAACCTAAAACTCTGTCCTCACATCGCTTCGTAAAGAGGGCTGCAGATAACCCCTAATGCGTCTGGAAGCCCGTCTGGCCACTTGGTGGTATGAGAGGTTTTGACAGGTCAAGTCTCAAAGTGCAGAGCTTTTAATTACGACCCATGAAATGGTGGTTTGTTTCTGAAGGGGAAGTGAGAATGGAGACCAATGGAGGCCCTTGAGTCTAATGACCCAACAGTCTTGTCCAGGGCCCCCCTACCATCCATGCTCAGATCCAGGACACCACATGGAGAGGAGAGCAGAGGAGACACACCAAGAAGGAGGTCGCTCTGAGGACACGGCATCAAAACTGAGGCCACTGGTCTATATCAATTCCTCATGTTGAACAGAAATTGGAAACTCCTGTTCCTTTTCAGTCAGCCAGTATTTTGGCAGCGTGGAAGCCGGGCTGGGTTTTAAACGTAGCTGGACAATTGAGGAGGCAATTAGGAAATGAACAAATAATGAAATAAACATTGGGTTCTTCTTTCATTACTCGAGGTTGTTACAAACATGTTGCCACGAGCCATTACTCATCTCTTAAAAGCTAATAAAGGGGGGAGGGGGGATGACGGGACTCAAAGGAGAGCTTTGTGTGTTTTCTTCCTGGCCTCTGAAAGGAAAGCCCCTATAAAACCATCATGAGGGCCAGCCCATCCTGCTGTTGCCAGAAATGGCCTGACCAATGCCCAATGCCTCCATCCATCAATGGCTTCCTGATGCTCAGCTTGTCACAGTCTACACACCCTTTCCACATGGGTCGGTATGGAGAGGGCCCGGAGAGCACGAAGCAGTGCATTGCCATGCCCCCTCCCCAACAGCAGAGAAACAACTGTGTGCCAGAGAGACAGATGACAGACCGAGTCCTTGCCGAAAGCAAGAGGCCACCCACACGCATGCATACAGAAACAGCCCTTAAGCAGATCACAGCAAGATGTTTACACTGAAAGGCAGGAGTTGTGGGATGCAAGGGCCATTACAAAAGGCTGTTAAGGTGGCACAAGCCTTAAGGCAGGGATAGTCCACCTGTGGTCCTCCAGATGTTAATGGACTACAATTCCCATGAGCCCCTGCCAGTGTTTGCTGGCAGGGGCTCGTGGGAATTGTAGTCCATGAACATCTGGAGGACCACAGGTGGACTACCCCTGCCTTAAGGCACAGAGTTGGAAGAGACCCATCCAAAGGGAGGACATTCCATCCATCGTTTCCCCAGGCACCAAGCAGTCAGTTCAAGGTAAGAGGGGTCGACAGTGGTTAAAAAGTATGCAACTTCAAAGTCTTCAAGAGTTGCCTTGGTGGCCTTGGTAAGGGCAGGAAGGGAGGATATCTATTCGGTAAATCAGGCTTTCTCAACCAGGGTTTTGTGACACCCTGGGGTTTCTTGACAGCCCAGAATGGGTGGAAAAATTAATTTTTAATATATGTTTTGAATTTGTTAAACATTTATCTGGTGATATGATATGTGGGCCTGTTGACCTGCCCCCCACACTCCCAAAACAGCCAATGATGGGGTGGGAAGGGCAGGGGCCCAGGGTGGTTGCTTGCCCACTGCATTCTGCATGATTGAACCACGTCTGGTGCTTTTTGAAGCCTGAAGGATGTTTCAAGAGTTTCTCAATGGTAAAAAAAATGTTGAAAATAAATTTTAAAAATTTCTTCACCTACTCATAGCTGTATAGGAATAGATGCTGTTATTTATTTATGATATTTTATGATCGACTAGATTTTAGTTCAGTAGCACATTACAGACCAACAAGAATAAGCTTTAGAGAGTCAAAGCTCCCTTTGTAAAAGCTTTGACTTTTGAAAGTTTTCACCTCCCAAAGGCCGTTGGCCTCTCAATTTATACAAAACCCAAATCTAGCTCTTTTACTTCAGACTAGCTCTGCTACCCTTGAAACACAGCAAAATGTATTCTATTGCAAAGGGTGCAAATTTTACAATTAAATGATCAGAAAAGACTTCAATGTGTGTGCTTAAACACACAGGGATTACGAAATCAATATTCCTTCCCATTCATGAGTGTTCAAGTTGGGTCTGGGTTCTCTGTTTTCTGCCAGAGGTAATAAAATCCCATCCAGCCTATGCAGTTTTCCAAACCTAAGACAGTCAAGAGATGGGGCATATGGGATCCAATAAAGTTATCCCAATATTAAGTCTGCAGGTTTGGTAGACACAGACTCCAAAGTTCTACAAAAAACAGCTCTTTTATTGAAGTAACACCAACCAACACTAGCAAATCTGAACAAGGAACAAAGGGAAAACCACAAACTTCTATATACCTGATTTGGCCTCCCAAGTACCTTGATTGACCCTTAACGGAGTGCTCTGATTGGTCCATAGAGTCTAAGAGGTGGGATTCCCCAACTGGCTCCGCAACCAGGACTGTTTCAGGTTAAGACAATGTGCCATGGTTCTGGTCCTGATCATACACCACACACAAGAACTGAGAAAAACCTACAACTCACAGTGGATTGCCTTACATCTGAACAGACAAGAAAGACATTTCCAAGCTGGCAATGGCAAGAACTTTATTCAAACAATACAACGAGTTCCTAGGTATAAAACCTTGTTTTCGTATTTTACTTAGTCAGTGAACTTATTTCTTAATTGGTTTTTTTTTTCAGGGATGCTAACAAAGTCTTCAACACACTACTTTATATTTTATACCTTATATTTTATATTTTAAGCCGTATAACTTGGGTCTATTAATATCAAAGATCCATGAAGGTAACTATCTTATAAATAGGTCAATTATAAGACAGTTACCTTACGGTATATAAATACAATCAATCAATCAATAAAAGATGAAAACGAGGTGTTATACTAGGAACTTGTTCTATTGTTTGAATAAAGCTTTTGCCATCGCCAACTTGGAACTTTCTTTCTTCTCTACTCATCTTCGGCTGACGGGTCATCTCTGCTTACATCTGAACAGGGCAGGATTCCAGGTACAACATGTGTACTTCCTAATAGGGGTGGACATGATCATACAATCATAGAATCACAGAATCATAACATAATAGAGTTGGAGGGGACCTCCTGGGTCATCTAGTCCACCCCCCTGCACAATGCAGGACACTCACATCCCAATCGCTCATCCACTTTAACCTGCCACCCCTTAAGCCTTCTTGATATAATATCAAAAGATCTACTTAATACAATATCAAAAGATTTACATGGGAAATGTTGTGTCTGTTCAATACCATGATTTTCTGGGAACGAACTAAGAATCCTCTGAAGAAATCCACATCTGGGGGCTGCTAGCTGGCTACAGCATGTGAAGTCTGACCCATGCATTATATAAAAGGATTGTGACTATGAAGAAGAGCTGGTCATGGGAGACCATATCAAGGAAGTCCAGGGTTTCTGTGCAGAGCATCTCTGTTCAGGGCTTGCACAGAAAACCCAAGAGAAGTCCTTTTAAGGTAGCTGGGGTTTGAAAGCAATGTAATTATTATTATATTTGTGTGGGGGGGGGGAGGTTTGTCTCTGCAGCCATACAAATTATTGTGTGGTCACTAACTGATTCATGTATTCAGTCTTCAGCTGCAATTGAGGGAAGAATCTTTCTTTAGTTTAGATGATGTCCACATCTTAGGAGTTCCATTCCTTGCAGCGGGCAAGAACAGGAATGCCTCTTCGGAGTTGTCACCTGTTCATTTGTGTTTTTACAAGAATATGTTAAAACTGGCTGTGTGTTGTTGTTTTTTTTTCAGTAATCTACTGCCCAGTCACTTGGGGGCACTTTCTAGCCATTTAATGTAATGCAATCATGAGCTTAACACCGGAGCAGCAGTACTGCCCAAATGCATATCTGTTTTCTGCTTGTGCAAGGCTAATATATCCCTGCCATACTGGGGAATCCAAAAGACAAAGACCAATTGCCCAGTAAAGAAAACCCGAGACTTGACAAACTAGGTTGCTTAGTTCTTTCCTTCGCACTAATCGTAATTTTGATTAATTTCCTGGAAATATCCACCTCTTGGCCTTGGGCAGTGAGGAAGAAACGTAGACAGGGAGAGACGTCTCAAAAAGCTCTCTCCTTTGTCTGGAGGCTAAAACAAAAGCCCGACACAATGAGGACATCTGGCTAGCCTCCCCTCTCCTGGACCCAACATTACTGTGATGTGACAATTCTATAATACTGTCAGCAGGAGACCAGCAAGAAAACAATTAATTTGGAAGGAGGGGGGGGATAATAACAGAGGAAAACAACAGCCGAGGAACAAGATTTCCCAACCCGCAGAGTTCTGATGCTAACTCAAGGCTCATCACGGGCTGAGGGAGCCCCAGTTCAATTGTTAATGCTTCGGAAAACAAGGTTTCAGGAAGACTAAACAAAAGATTATTAATTCCACTGGGGCTGTTTTACCTTCAGCCTTGAATAGATACTTTAAACATGACAAGCAAAGCAGCTTGCATCCTCAGTGAAACAAGCACAGCAACACTCCCCGTGCAGCCTGATGATATGGGAAGCGTGTTGGGATAACGTGAAGTCGGCAAGAACATGGTGGGCTATGCATGTCTTACATGAGATGGACCTTCTAAGAGCAGCAACAGAATTCAGATCTAAGCCTTCAGCTAAGACACTGCCTAAATGAGAGCCAGTTTGGTGTAGTGGTGAGAGTGCGGACTTCTAATCTGGCACGCCGGGTTCAATTCTGCGCTCCCCCACATGCAGCCAGCTGGGTGACCTTGGGCTCGCCACAGCACTGATAAAACTGTTCTGACCGAGCAGTGATATCAGGGCTCTCTCAGCCTCACCTCCCTCACAGGGTGTCTGTTGTGGGGAGAGGAAAGGGAAGGCGACTGTAAGCCGCTTTGAGCCTCCTTCGGGTAGGGAAAAGCGGCATATAAGAACCAACTCTTCTTCTTCTTCTTCTAACTCCCTCGGTTCCACCCAGAGCTTTATACTCTGCAAATGCCAACAGGCTGGAGGTCCCTGGCCTGTGGGATGTTCGCCTGGCTTCGAACAGGGGTAGGGCCCTTTCGTCCCCAGTTCCTGCCTGATGGAGTGAGCTCCCAGGAGAGTTGAGGGCCCTGGAGGAGCTGTCAATGTTCCATGGGGCCTGCAAAAGGGAGCTCTTTTGCCAGGCATTTGGTTGAGGCCGGGTGGTCCAAAAAATCTTGCCCCTCCTCCAAACACCAAACTAGAACAACTACCTGGAGATGGCAACCCAAGGGGTGGATGAATTGGTTTGGTTGGTGAAGGCTGGCGTGGGGGCAGGGTTAGGATGTGATTTCATGGTATTTTACTCCTGTTTTAACTCTTTTAAGGTGCCGCGAGCCAGCTGGTCCAGGAGAGGCGGCTAAGAAATTAAATAAATAAATAAAGCCAGCTGGGTGACCTTGGGCCAGTCGCAGTTCTCTCAGAACTGTCTCAGCCCCATCTACCTCAGAAGATGCTTGTTGTGAGGAGAGAAGGTGAAGGGGATTGCAAGCCATTCTGAGACTTTCAACGGTGGCCGAAAGTGAGGCATAAATCCCTACTCTTCTTCTTGGTGTAATGATTAGGAGGAGTGCAGACTTCTAACCTGGCGAGCAGGGTTTCATTCCCCGCTCCCCCACTTGCAACCAGCTGGGTGATCTTGGGCTCGCCACAGCACTGATAAAGCTGTTCTGACCGAGCAGGGATATCAGGGCTCTCCTATCTCACAGGGTGTCTGTTTTGGGGAGAGGAAAGGGAAGGCAATTGGAAGCCGTCACTTGTGAGAAAAGGGACACATAAGAACCAACCCTCCTCCTCCTTCTCCCTAGGCTATGCCCAGCCACAACAGCAGCACGATGTGAGCATATTCTTTTCAAACGTCCTGACATCATTAATGGTGGTCCACAAGAGGTGAACCCCTAGGAGCCAGCAGGGCCAACGTAGAAAGGCACCAAGTCATTCAACAAGCCCACACAGTTTCTTTTTTAAGGTACTGCCTCAGCAGTCCAGGATACATCAACAATGAAGCAACAGCCATACCGGCCCTCCGGATCCTAATCCAGTTCTTCCTTCTCTGGGGGGCCCTCAATTACGAATACTTTAAAGCTTTGCATGACTGCAACCTTTGGATTAAGGATAATCAAGGAATTACCAAATTAAACCTCTCTTTTACTGTAGTGAGCCTATTTTTCTGTTAATGCCGCGTGCACCGCTATCAAAACCATGAGATACCAGTAACCCTCACAGAGTAAATTACAGTTTGTGCTTTTTACTTACAAGTCTACCCGGAACAGTTTGATTAAAGCTTGACGTGAGAATGGACACGCATTTCCGTGAGGCTTTTATGACTGAAGAAGAGAGAAGAAGTGGTTTCTTGTACCCCATTTTTTAAATTATTTATATACAATTCGTATTAAAATTACAGATGAATGAGACGTACAGATATGAAAAGAAAAAAGAAGAAAAGGGAAAAGCAGGTAACATATAATTTACAAGTGACTTACAGCTTTCCTTACAGAGAAGTAATTCTTCACCTTTATCTTGTAGACAGTCTCCTATTATATCATATTAATATTGAATAATTCTTGATTCAAATATTCATCATCATATTTTTGTTTGGAAACTTTGTTCAACATATTTCTTCCACTCCATGTCAAAATCTGAGGTCCAATTTTCTTAAAGATAATGAGTCGATCTAGGAGAACTAGCCAACTCCATAACTTTATATTGCCATTCATAAATTGAAGTTATCTCCTCGGGTTTCCATTTTTAGCTGCGGTAGAAAAATATCCCCAAATTTCCCCTATATCCTTCTTCAATGAATTCTCTAACATACCCAAAAGATAGGCTTCTGGTCTAAACTTTATTTTTTAGCCCAAATTTTTGAAATTTCTTTATGAATCTCACTCCAAAATTGTTTTGCCTTTTGACAGCTCCATTGGTGGCAGAATGTGCCTAGTTCTTTATGGCATTTCCAACATCTATCGTTGACTTTCCTACCCATCTTTGAGATCTTAAATGGTGTTAAAAACCATGTGAAGTGTATTTTATATTTTTTTTCTTTTGTATAATAACTATTCAAAAGTTTGGAACCTTCTTTGTACCCCATTTTTACCTACCCGAAGGAGTCTCAAAGAGATTTACAATCACCTACTCTTTCTCTCCCCACAACAGACACCATGTGAGTTGGTGATGCTGAGAGAGCTCTGGGAGAATTGTGACTGACTCAAGGTCAAGATGAGCCTCTTGTGGCGCAGAGTGGTAAGGCAGCCGCCTGAAAGCTTTGCCCATGAGGTTGGGAGTTCAATCCCAGCAGCTGGCTCAAGGTTGACTCAGCCTTCCATCCTTCCAAGGTCGGTAAAATGAGTACCCAGCTTGCTGGGGGGTAAATGGTAATGACTGGGGAAGGCACTGGCAAACCACCCCATATTGAGTCTGCCATGAAAACGCTAGAGGGCGTCACCCCAAGGGTCAGACATGACTCGGTGCTTGCACAGGGGATACCTTTACAAGGTCAAGGGACCAAGCCCTATGAAGATAGGTTGAGGGTCTTGGGAATGTTCAGCCTGGAGAAAAGGTGGTTGAGAGGGGACATGATAGCCCTCTTGAAGTATTTGAAAGGTTGTCACTTGGAGGAGGGCAGGATGCTGTTTCTGTTGGCTGCAGAGGAAAGGACGCACAGTAATGGGTTTAAACTACAAGTACAACAATATAGGCTAGATATCAAGTTTTCACAGTCAGAGTAGTTCAGCAGTGGAATAGGCTGCCTAAGGAGGCGGTGAGCTCCCCCTCACTGGCAGTCTTCAAGCAAAGGTTGGATACACACTTTTCTTGGATGCTTTAGGATGCTTAGGGCTGATCCTGCGTTGAGCAAGGGGTTGGACTAGATGGCCTGTATGGCCCCTTCCAACTCTATGATTCTATGATTCTAGGATTCTAGGATTCGAAGGTCATCCAGCTAGCTGGCTCTCTCTCCCTCCACCTTCTCAGGTGCTGCCGAGAAAGGGGAGGAGGCATTTAAACTGACTAAATAAGGGTTGAATTGCCAAGTTGCAATTCCACCACTGCTGACTCAGCCTGTGTAAACTGCAGGCATGGATGATTGAGCACTGATAGGTCCAAAAAGTACCCAAATCAGCACTGATTTGGGTCCTTTTCAGTTTGCCTGAACAGAATAGCCCATCCCTATGTCAGACTAATTCCTGATTAAATTGTTCCAGTAGATAAAATTGTCTTGTTCTCTTTTTTTTGGGGGGGGGGATGTAGTTACAAAAAGTACCACCTAAACAATCACACATTTCTTAAGAGGGTTCTTTTAAAAAAAATACATTTTTTGTGAAGTGAGAGATGCAAACATGTGGGGGAAGCAACCTCTAGGGAACAAGCACGGAATAGGAAAGTTCATCCCACCCACTCAAGCTACTTGGGGTTAGGGTTTCTGAACTCGCAGCTTCTTGACATCAGGCGCAGCATGGTTAGTTTAACTATTATGCTATGCATGCTGGGGGGAAAGAGTCCCAGCCAGACTGCCTATAATCATGCCATTAGACTAATGTCCATCACTGTGGTGGATCAACAGGTTTGTGGAGAAAGGTCTTCTGCATGTCCATATGTTTCCCTGCCATATCCTTTGGGTTGATAAAAATGTGTTCTTTCTCCTTATTAGCAGTCCTTTGGGATTATTAGGACTAACTAACTGTACAAAAGAGTCGTCTGGTGGCTACTTAAAGTTTGGCAGCATTCATAGCAGCATGAGCTTTCTTGTGACGGAATTCACTTAATCTCGTGCAATGAATGAAAGATTGTAATTTTCCTCCTTTTTTATGCAGACACAGGGCATAAGGAGGGAACAACTCAGCAAATTGTTATCAGGTTTTTGTTTTTTTCATTTATTGGAGGAAGTGAGCTCTGACTCAGGAAAGGTCATGTTGGAAAACATGCAGTCTTTAAGTTACCACTGATTTCCGCATACACTAGATAATGCACTTTCGATGCACTGTAGAAGTAGATTTTCCTGTCCTGTCTACAACAGTCCCATGATCTAGCAGAGTAGTAACTTTCTCAAAAAATAGAGATAAGGTTAGTCTGACATGACTTGTTCTCGAGAATGTCATGCTGACTCTTAGTAATCACAGCCATCCACTCTAGCTGCTCAAGGACCGACTGTTTGATTATTTGTTCTAAACTTTTGCCAGCTATAGACATCAAGCTGATGGGTCAGTAGTTACCCGGATCCTTCTTTTTCCCTGTCTTGGTGGGGATATTTGCCCACCAATCTTCTATGCTTTAAAATTTTTATGACTTCTATTGTTCAAGAAGAAGAAGAAGAAGAAGTACAAGTAGTATTAATAGCAGTAGCAGTAGCAGTAGCAGTAGTGTTGGCTTTTATATGCTGCTTTTCTCAACCAAGAGTCTCAAAGCCGTTTACAATCACCTTCCCTTTGCTCTCCTTACTCTATTTTTATTTCTTATAAACTTGTCTTCTTATTTTGTAAAGTCCTATGGCTATATACAAATAAAATTCTACTACGTACTACTTCATTTATAACCAATGGAGACACAAACCAGATAACAGATAGTTAGGTAGCTAGGGAACAGGTTAGAAAACCACACCCAAAGAGTAGTTGTCCGTGGTGTTTCATCAGACTGAAGGGAGGTGAGCATTGGCATGCCATGGGATTTGGTACTGGGACCAGGGCCTCTTCTGCATGATGGAAAAGCTGATGAAAACTCACTAAATACATCGTGTTTTTCTGATCTCTGCACAGGAGAGCGAATTTACTCTGCAAAACTGATTTTGCTCTGCATGGCGAACTGTCTCTTTGGCGCTTTAAGCGTCTTTTATGCATTGAGGCTTTTCACCAATTCATTTCTCTCCTGCCTGTCACAGGCATCTATTAGTCATGCAGAGAAACTCCTTGGTTATGCAGATTAGTGACTGCATTAGAGAACAAAGCATGTCACTGAGTGAGTTGGCAAAACTACAGGGGGCAGGGCTATGAACTGTTCCATGCAGAAAGAATTGCAGCGTCATATTTCAACAATTTTCAGTGCAGAACAACGATTGTAGTATAATATAGCAGTCTAAACTGGTTGTTTTTAAAACTGGTTTATTTGGTTCCATGCAAAATACCTCCAGTACCTGTCAACATTTGTATCAGTGATCTGGATGAGGGGGGTGGAGGGACTCCTTATTGAATTTGCAGCTGAAACCAAATTGGGAGGAGTAAAAAACACCCCAGGAGGTGGAGTTCAATAAGATCTGAACATGTTGGGAAAGTGGGCAAATGAGACCAAAATGCAATACAGTAAGGAGGCCTCACTTCAAAAAGGACACAGAGAAAAATGGGAGGGTGCAGAGGAGACAGGGGTTGCTCCTCTTAATTGGGAAGGTCACGGAAACCCCCCACAGAGTATTTTTATTTAGACTTTTCTGTGAGTCTGAGACTTCTAAAGCTTAAAGAAATATCTTTCTTGTCTGCCATTGGCACCCGTCTCTGGATTTAAGTATCCGTGAATGAGGCCATATCAAGAATGAGATAAAATTGATGATGTGTCAAAATATGCATTGTATATGCATTTATAAACGTACCTCATATATAACTTTGTGTCCCACTTGAATAGCTAAGCCAAGAGTAATTGCTGATGGATGGGGGAGCAGAACTCCATTCTTTTGGGGTGTAATTGTTCCCAAATGAAAGGGGGGGATAGTTTCTGAAACAGAAGTTTATGATTTCCGTTCCCTCGTGGCCTGAGTAAGAAGCAGAGAACAGGCGTCAGATAGGAAGTGTTCACTGGCTGGCATTCAGTTTTCAGGATTTCTGTGTTTTATCGAAAACATCTGTCAGGAAAGGAAAGGGTTTGCTTTGTGGACACCTCAAGCTGCTGACGCTGTTAATGTGTGAAGTTAATTATGCCTGAGATGAGTCCACCTCTTTCTGGTATATTAGGGCTATATGGGAGGGGGGGTGACAGTTTCATTACTTGTCGTGAGAAGTGACACAGTCCGCCAGCCACATCTATTTATTTACTAGAGGCAAAGCCCATTGTGCCCAGGAATACAAAGAGCGGCAGCACACACACCTGCACTGTGGCCTTCCTGGGAGGAAGGAAGGAAGGAAGGAAAGAAGGAAGGAAGGAAGGAAGGAAGGAGGAGGAAGGAAGGAAGGGAGGAAGGAAGGAGGAAGGAAGGAAGGAAGGAAGGAAGGAAGGAAGGAAGGAAGGAAGGAAGGAAGGAAGGAAGGAAGGAAGGAAGGAAGGAAGGAAGGAAGGAAGGAAGGGGGAGAGAGGAAGGAAGGGGGAGAGAGGAAGGAAGGAAGGAAGGAAGGAAGGAAGGAAGGAAGGAAGGAAGGAAGGAAGGAAGGAAGGAAGGAAGGAAGGAAGGAAGGAAGGTGCTTTAGTGTGCCCCCCCCCTACCCCCACAGCTCTCAAAGGCTGAGGCTGGCAGGGATGGACACAGAGCACCATGGAGAAAGACTCAGATATTGAAGGTACCTCTCAGCCTCACCCACCTCACAGGGCGTCTGTCGTGGGGAGAGGGAAGGGAAGGCGAATGTAAGCCACTTTGAGACTCCTTCAGGTAGAGAAAGGCTGCATATAAGAACCAATTCTTCTTCTTCTTCTTCTTCTTCTTCTTCTTCTTCATTCCAAGCAGGTGGAGTGTGAGAAGCGCAAAAAGGCAGCAGAGAAGAATGAGACAGGAAAAAGATGAGGAGGGGCCGGGAGGCACGATTGTATTTAGTGTTATGCCATTAACGCTATTTTTACAAATGTGCGGAAATGCCCTGAATGTTGTGAATGCTCACTTCTGTGTTGGCGCCAAAAGCCAGTGAGAAGTTTCCCAGGTATTCCCCAGATCAAATAGTGGATAAATTCAGATATGCTGATTTTTAATCTACTGTTACATCTGAAAATTTCTCTCTCTGTCATTTGCTATGAAATGTTTTGCTCCCAGGTATAGTTTGTAATGAGAAGGAAGGACTCCCTGGAGAAGAGCCTAATGCTGGGAGCGATTGAGGGCAAAAGAAGAAGGGGACGACAGAGAATGAGGTGGTTGGATGGAGTCACTGAAGCAGTCGGTGCAAACTTAAATGGACTCCGGGGAATGGTAGAGGACAGGAAGGCCTGGAGGATCATTGTCCATGGGGTCGCGATGGGTCGGACACGACTTCGCACATAACAACATAGTTTGTAAAAGGAAATCCATTAGGTAGTACTGCAAAGGTTGGTGAGAGCCAGCTTGGTGTAGTGGTTAGGAGTGTGGACTTCAAATCTGGCCAGCCAGGTTCGATTCTGTACTCCCCCACATGCAGCCAGCTGGGTGACCTTGGGCTCCCCACAGCACTGATAAAGCTGTTCTGACCAAGCAACAATGTCAGGGCTCTCTCAGCCTCACCCACCTCACAGGGTGTCTGTTGTGGGGAGAGGAAAGGGAAGGTGAATGTAAGCCACTTTGAGACACCTTTGGGGAGAGAAAAGCGGCATATAAGAACCAATTCTTCTTCTTCTTCTTCTTCTGGTGAATCCACTTTTTGGGATTCCCCAGCTAGCGCTTTAAAATAGTTTACTGCCCAGACGCTGCATGTTGGCGACATCATATGGAGGGGCAACTCAGGTATGGATACTCCCAGATGTTCTTGGCAGCGTGCAACTCATACAGACACGGTCAGTCAAATGACCAAGGAGGAGCAGGATTGATGCCTCCAGGAAAGGACTGAAGAATTACAATGGATCTCCAGGAATCTGTTCCAATAAGGGAAATGGCACCTCGGGAAGGCTGACTTTATAGCATCACGTCCTTCCCCTCTCTAGAACTCACTTCCCCAAGCTCTATCCCCAAATCTCCAGAATTCCCCAAGCCAGAGTTGGCAACCTCTCTTTCCCTGTCCTGCACAGGAAGAATACTGTCTGCTTTTTCAGCATCAACCAAGGTGGCCTTCCTTCAAAAACAAAGAGAGTTTGCTAAGAACGGGTTGTTTAAAAAAAACATGTCTGTTTATCCCGCCCTGCCATAAAGAAATTTATTAGGCTAATAAAGAATGAGTGCAAATAAATGAAAGAAGCTTTAAATTAAAGGGGCTTAAGTTTTACAAGGGTGTTTTAAACTGGCCAAGGATGCAAAGGACGAAGCCGGAGGGCATCCTTTGGCTGTATTTTGACGGCACTGTTAATGATTTTTAAACACAAGCAATGTGTTTCCCTTTCAAAGTTTATGCTCTCTGTTTCCCAGTTGTGTGGGGGTAGAACTCTGCTGCAAGCCATTGCTCTGAGTGACCACCATAACAATAAAAATATTTTAAAATATTGCACTGGAGACAAGAAGGTCCACAAACGTTCTGAATTTAGCTGGAATCCTACAGCATCATATGACCCACATGAAAGAAATTTCACTTCCTGCACACCCTAGGCAAACCAGTTTTATGTGTTTTGAGACTGCCCATTTTAGACAGCCACACTAGCAAACTATCTGCTTTTGGACAAGATTCAAGGCGTTGAGCGCATTATCTTCTTTGACAATCTGTCCTCCTCAGTCACTGAACCGTGGTTATTGATGGTCTCCCAGAAGATGTTCATTGTGCCTTTACAAGGCAGGTAGTCTTCAATAGATCTTCTGAGGCCATCTCATTCCAGAAGCCATTCTGGATTTACTGGGCTTTATGTAAGCCATTTGTAGAAGATTTATTTCAGTTGTTTCACTGCCATTTTAATTAGTGTTTCCTGTTGTTCTTGGAAGCCACCTTCAGTGCTTTTTTAAAAAAATTAATACTTCTTTATAATGTTTGTGGTTCCTGTTCTTCCTGTTCTTCCTGTTCTTCTTCCTCTTCCTCTTCTTTTATTATTATTTGGATTTATTTTCCGCCGTGATCGGTCAAGCCCGTCTCGCAGCGAGTTACATAAAAAATAATACCCCACAAAATGCATAAAAACTTAATACCCCATTAAAACAATATCCTGGTGACAGAACTATTCCCCTCCCTCTCGAACTGGCAATTCCCTTCTCTGTGCCTCAGGAGACAATTTATGTATGCTAACTCCACTGCAGAGAGCCAGTTTGGTGTAGTGGTTAGGAGTGCAGACTTCTAATCTGGCATGCCGGGTTCGATTCTGTGCTCCCCCACATGCAGCCAGCTGGGTGACCTTGGGCTCTACACAGCACTGATAAAGCTGTTCTGACTGAGCAGTGATATCAGGGCTCCCTCAGCCTCACCCACCCCACAGGGTGTCTGTTGTGGGGAGAGGAATGGGGAAGGCGACTGCAAGCCGCTTTGAGCCTCCTTCGGGTAGGGAAAAGTGGCATATAAGAACCAACTCTTCTTCTTCTAATCTAGAAGGGCTCATCTGATCTCCTGTGCCCTGAGGGGAAGGGCTGAACAGTTGACCCTTTAAATGGCTGCCATGTAGAGGATGGAGCAGAGTTGTTCTCTCTCGCCCTGGAGAGACCAATGGGGTGAAATTAATTCAAAAGAAATTCTGCCTAAACACCTGGAAGAAGTTCCTGACAAAGCAATTTCTCAGTGGAACAGGCTTCCTCGGGAGGTGGTGGGTTATAGAATCATAGAATCACAGAATCATAGAATCATAGAGTTGGAAGGGGCCATACAGGCCATCTAGTCCAACCCCCTGCTCAACGCAGGATTAGCCCTAAGCATCCTAAAGCATCCAAGAAAAGTGTGTATCCAACCTTTGCTTGAAGACTTCCAGTGAGGGGGCGCTCACCACCTCCTTAGGCAGCCTATTCCACTGCTGAACGACTCTGACTGAGAAAAACTTTTTCCTGATATCTAGCCTATATCGTTGTACTTGAAGTTTAAACCCATTACTGCGTGTCCTTTCCTCTGCAGCCAGCAGAAACAGCATCCTGCCCTCCTCCAAGTGACAACCTTTCAAATACTTAAAGAGGGCTATCATGTCCCCTCTCAACCTCCTTTTCTCCAGGCTGAACATTCCCAAGTCCCTCAACCTATCTTCATAGGGCTTGGTCCCTTGGCCCCAGATCATCTTCGTCGCTCTCCTCTGTACCCTTTCAATTTTATCGATGTCCTTCTTGAAGTGAGGCCTCCAGAACTGCACACAGTACTCCAGGTGTGGTCTGACCAGTGCCGTATACAATGGGACTATGACATCTTGTGATTTTGATGTGATGCCTCTGTTGATACAGCCCAAAATGGCATTTGCCTTTTTTACCGCTGCATCACACTGCCTGCTCATGTTTAGTTTACAATCCACAAGTACCCCAAGGTCTCGTTCACACACAGTGCTACCTAGAAGCGTATCCCCCATCCAGTAGGCATGCTTTTCATTTTTCTGACCCAGATGCAGAACTTTACACTTATCTTTATTAAATTGCATCTTGTTCTCATTTGCCCATTTTTCCATTGTGTTCAGATCTCGTTGAACTCTGTCTCTATCTTCCGGAGTATTTGCCAGTCCTCCCAATTTGGTGTCATCTGCAAACTTGATGAGTAGTCCCTCCACCCCCTCATCTAGATCATTAATAAATATGTTAAAAAGTACCGGGCCGAGCACCGAACCCTGAGGTACCCCGCTACTCACCTCTCTCCAGTCTGATGAAACACCATTGACAACAACTCTTTGAGTGCGGTTCTCTAACCAATTCCCTATCCACCTAACGATCTGAAAATCCAGATTGCAGTCCTTCAACTTATCCATCAGAACATCATGGGGAACCTTGTCAAAAGCTTTACTAAAATCCAAGTAAATGACATCAACCAAATTTCCCCGATCCAGCAAACCTGTTACTTGGTCAAAAAAGGAAACTAGGTTGGTCTGGCAGGACCTGTTGGAGACAAATCCATGCTGACTTCCTTGGATCACCAAATTGTCCTCCAGATGTTTGCAGATCGCTCCCTTTAATATCTGCTCCATTATCTTCCCCACAACAGAGGTCAGACTCACTGGTCTGTAGTTTCCCGGGTCATCCTTCCTCCCTTTTTTGAAGATCGGAATAACGTTTGCTCTTTTCCAGTCCTCCGGGACATCTCCAGTCCTTAAAGAGGTTCCGAAGATGATGGACAAGGGCTGTGCAAGTTCTCTGGAAAGTTCTTTGAGTACTCTCGGGTGCATTTCATCTGGACCAGGGGATTTGAACTCATCCAGTGCAGCTAAATGCCTCTCGACCACCTCTCTATCCATGTTAACCTGCCACCCAGACACTATCCTTTGGCTACAGCCATCTCTAGATGTGCCTAAACACTTTGACCTGTGGGAAAAAACAGATGTAAAATAGGCACTAAGCCTTTCTGCTTTCTCTGCATCTTCCGTTAGAGTTTGTCCATCCGCACCCAACAGCGGGCCTATTGCCTCCTTTACTTTACGTTTGCTCCTCACGTAACTGAAAAATCTTTTCTTGTTACAATGGGCTTCCCTGGCCAATCTTAGCTCACTCTCAGCTTTGGCCTTTCTGATGATTGATCTACAGTGCCTAGTAACCTGTAGGTACTCTTCTTTAGAGCTCTGTCCTTCCCTCCATTTCCTGAACATTTTCCTTTTCTTTCTTAGTTGCTCTTGAAGTTCTCTGTTCATCCAAATAGGCTTCTTAGAGCTCCTGCAGTGTTTTCGTATTTCTGGAATAGTCATTGATTGAGCATGCAATAGCTCTTGTTTGAGTAGCGCCCACCCTTCACATGCTCCCTTCCCTTCCAGCATTCTCGTCCATGGTATGACACTCATCATGTCTCTGAGTTTATTAAAGTTTGCCCTACGAAAATCCAACATCCATCTTTGGAAATTTTTAAACAGGCTAGATAGCCATTTGAAGGAGAGGCTGATTCTGTGAAGGTTCAAGGGGGTGCCAGGTGACAATGGATGAGCGATAGGGTTGTGAATGTCTTGCATAGTGCAGGGGGTTGGACTTGATGACCCATGAGGTCCCTTCCAACTCTATTATTCTATGATTCTATGATTCTATGATTCTAGGTATTTAATTATGTTGGTTCTCAGCAGGAAAAGTCTATAGTTCACCTATATTTTACCAACTTAAGGTAAAATATTATTTAATGATTGATATCTTTTCCCTGCTTTTTGGTACCAGATATCCAGAACAATAGCTCAATATTTATTTATTTATTTAGATTTATATACCACTGCTCTCAATACTGTCTCGCAGTGGTTTACAAAACAATAAAATACAATATAAAAACCCTTTAAAAACCCTTAACATTTTAATCAGATGGCAATACTATCAGAGTTCCAATCTCCCACCCCCTGTTCAGCACATGGGTCAGATGGGCTGTCTCACTGGGAGCAAGGGTCCTGATCTAAGACGAGCATTGCAGGATCCCCCATAGGTAACAGCGAGACCCCACCCTGGCCTCAATCATATCTAATAGTGTGTGGAGTAGCATTACTAGGCAAAGCAACAAGCTGGAGTACTGGGGAGATGGGGGCCGGTGATGTCAATGATGTCACCAGTGGCGCTATGTCACATCTGGAGGAAACCCAGAAGTGATGTGGGGTGGCTCTAGGAATGGCCGGAAACTCTATGGCAAACCCAGTGATCTGTGACATAACGGTGGTTGGTTCCAGATGAGAAGCTGTGCTGGTCTGTCTCTTGCAGCAGAAAAGAGCAAGAGTCCAGTGGCAACTTAAAGGAGAAAAATAAAAGTAGTAAAAGTGGGACACATACCTGCTTTGGAGCTGTTTAACCCATCCTCCCTCACTCCCTCTCTCTCACACACACACTCACACACACACACACAAAGGGTGAGTCCTCCCCCCTCTCTCCTTACATCACAGCCTGCAGACCAGTCCCCGGAGGCCTGGAGGGCAGCCGCCCCACCCCTGGAAGTTGTGTGGCCCCCACCCTGGCCCCCAGAGGCCTCCCCATCACCCAGACTCCCTGCTGTCTCCCCCATCCCCCCCCCCCTCACAGCCTCAGCATTGCCTTGTGATATCCCCTAGCTGGGTGGGGCAGCACTGGCCCACTCAGCCGCCACACTGCTCCGTGACTGCCCAGGCCTCCCTGGGCAGTGTGGCAATGGCCCAACCTCCTCCCACAGCGCCCCACAGCTGCCCCAGCCTCTTCTCACATGCTCCCTGTCCTTCTTTCATGACCCATGAAAGCTTATGCAACTATTAGATGCGGGGGCTGGGGGTGGGTACAGTCAAGAAGAAGAAGAAGAAGAAGAAGAAGAAGAAGAAGAAGAAGAAGAAGAAGAAGAAGAAGAAGAAGAAGAAGAAGAAGAAGAAGAAGAAGAAGAAGAAGAAGAAGAAGAAGAAGAGTTGGTTCTTATATGCCGCTTTTCCCTACTCGAAGGAGGCTCAAAGAGGCTTACAGTTGCCTTCCCTTTCTCGTCCCCACAACAGACACCCTGTAAGGGAGGAGAGGCTGAGAGAGCCCTTAGATTACTGAAGAAGAGTTGGTTCTTATATGCCGCTTTTCTCTACCCAAAGGAATCTCAGAGCGGCTTACAATCTCTTTCCCTTTCCCAACAGACACCCTGTGAGGTGGGTGAGGCTGAGGTGGGTGAGGCTGAGAGAGCCCTGACATTCCTGCTCGGTCAGAACAGCTTTATCAGTGATGTGGTGAGCCCAAGGTCACCCAGCTGGCTGCAAGTGGAGGAGTGGGGAATCGAATCCGGCATGCCAGATTAGTCCGCACTCCTAACCACTACACCAAACTGGCTCTCAAACTAGTGGTTTCATCCTGTTGTGTTTTTACCACCATCTTGGGTTTTCATTGGGATCTTATTGTTTTATGGGTTATTAGATTTCTGTAAATCACCACAAGCCAGTGTTTCCAGAAGTAGCTGTCTAAAAATTTTAAAACAAACCAACCTGCAAAGGAAATATTCCGGCTTTCTCCTCCTCAAGTCAAACAGAGCTGCCGTTATGTACACATGTGAGATAGAACCAGGCATCAAATTGGATGGACAGTCATCAAGAAAAGTGTGAACTGATGCATAACAGACCGCCATAATGGCTGACCCTGTGACAAACAGCTGTAAAGACGGCATTATTTTGATTACTGCACAATGTGGAATTAATGCATCCCCAGAGAAAAATATTCATTACGTTCTCATAGGAGACAAGAGAAGGAACATGGTTGAATGAGGACATGCTGTTTAACAAGGGTGAACTTAGGACACATGGATTGATCGGTCACATAATGAAACAATGAAAATAATGATGTGTATTTAAATATTAGAATTAATGGTTTTCCTCCTTCTTGGCCAGTTATATTGTTTTCCCCCGTAAGTTGAAGGTGGGGGCAATGTGGAAGTTTGTTGTTGTCGCCAGCCATTCAGTCGAGTCTGACCCTTGGTGATCCCATGGCATGTTCTAACCAGTACCCATTTTGATCATTGTCTAACCACCGTGCCAGCCTGGTTTCCTTTTTCCACTGACTCATCTTAGCATAATTCCTTTCTCCATTGAGCTGGATCACATGATATGGCCAAAGTAAGTTAGCCAGGGCTTCATGATTTTGCCCACCAATGATATATCAGACTTTAGGCGCTATAGCAGGGGTAGTCAACCTGTGGTCCTCCAGATGTCCATGGACTACAATTCCCACGAGCCCCTGCCAGCAAACGCTGGCAGTGGCTCATGGGAATTGTAGTCATGGACATCTGGAGGACCACAGGTTGACTACCCCTGCGCTATAGTATTTCCAAGATAAGAATCAATTCATTTGAACTCTGGTGTTGGAGAAGGTTTCTGCAGGTTCCTGGTGCCAGAAATAAGTTGATAATGTCCCAGCATGGGACCCATACCATCCCATCTCCAGTTTTCACCAGCCAAAAAGGGCACAGATCCAGGGCACCCATGGTGAGCAGAACAGCTATCTGATTCTGTCCACATTGGCTAAGGAAAGCAGACTGAAATGGTCCAGAGTAGGACTTTGAGATGGCCAAGGGGCCCTCAGTTCCCTAATTGCATCAGTCTTGGTTGGAAAGTCCTGGTGAATTGATAAGACTTTCTCCACAAAAAAAGCTTGCAAATGCCTCACAGCTGGGGGGGAATCAGATCCCACAGAATTTTCTCTATAGGATCAATCAGTCTCTTTGGGAGAAAAGACAGAAACACAAAAGGAAGGAAGGAAGGAAGGAAGGAAGGAAGGAAGGAAGGAAGGAAGGAAGGAAGGAAGGAAGGAAGGAAGGAGGAAGGAAGGAAGGAAGGAAGGAAGGAAGGAAGGAAGGAAGGAAGGAAGGAAGGAAGGAAGGAAGGAAGGAAGGAAGGAAGGAAGGAACTATAATCAAGGGAGTCAACCCTTTTAGTATAGTCAGATACACAGTCTAGGGCAGGGAGGACAACATGCCTTGGTCTATATTCCTACCAGTTCTGAATGCAAGCCCACACAACCCAGTACGATTTTCAAGCAAGGGGCAAACAGAAGTGGCTGGCCATTGACCGGCTCTATGCAGCAAGCCTGGACTTCCTTGGTGGTCTCCCATCCAAATACTAATCAGGGCTAACCAAGCTTACCTTCTGTTATTTGGCCCGACTGGGCTAGCCTGGGCCAACCAGCTCAGAGCAACAGCAGCTGGGTTAAATTGTGAACCGGCTTGTTTGAATGGAGTCCTATTATCCTGGGCCCGAGACTGGAATGTCAAAGATCAACACCAGAATAGGTCCAATAAACTACCTGTAAACCGACTGAAATAAAACGGGAGAGGGGGGGGGGATATGGTCTCTTCAGCAAGTCCCAGTTCAAATCTTGTCTGTTTCTGAGTATTTGGGGAGGCACGTCATTCCACGTTCCCTGCCGCTGCTTTGCCATAACCGCCGACACCGTATTCTTTTTGTATACCTTCCCGTAGATGCAAACATTCTGCTGGAGGACTCAAAAGAGTGAGGCCATTTACCAGCTTCTGTCATGGCTGAAAGAGTTTCAGGGTTTGACGCTTGGTGGAAATTGGGTCAGCTTGATTTTAATCAGAAAGGAAATGAGTTGGCTGGGAATTGCAGCGTTCAAGTTTGTGCTCGAAAAGGAGTTTTTCTGCTGGTCAGGAAAACGCACCCGAGGGCGGGAATGGGTATTCTTTTCCCGTTGCGCATACCTGACTGGACCAAGTTTCTCAGTTGGTTTCCTCTCTGCGATTGTGTAATAGTGGGATGTGAATTCACTCCGCGAGGGTGTTTGCACTTTAATCTCTGATTATGCTACTGTTTACCTGTTCTGTGTCACTGAGAAGCCTTGACATTATAGCTAATATTTACCTCAAGTGACTCCGGTAAACACGAGGCCGAGGGTAACTTTGGCTTAGGACGTTAGAATTCCATCAGGAGCACAGTAAGTACATAAGAGCATTTCGCTTCAAAAGGCGATAAAATATTTATTTAGATAGATTATTTACACCACGCTTTTCCGCCCTTTCTGATGAGGACCCAAAGAGGCTTACGACATTCTCCCCTTTTCCATTTTCTCCTCACAACTGCTCTGTGAGGTGGTTAGATTGACAGTGACCATTTCTGCACAATAACTAAGGCCCGGGCCAGCGCTTCTCTGGTTGCAGAGCTAATCCCCACTTCCAGATGATGTTGGCACTGGCCCAGGACCGGCCTGGGGCTAGCCTGACTCAGGCCCCCCATTGTCCCATGGCTAGGGAACACAGTTTCTTCCACAATCTCTTCCTTGCTGTGGGCACCACCAGGGCCTATGTTGGGCCAGGCCAGTCTGGCAGGGTATAGTTTGCTGAGGTCCCTCCCCAAACCCCACCCTTGTCAGGCTCCACACACACACACACACACACCAAAGTCTTCAGGTATTTCCCAACCTGGAGTGGTCAACCCTGCAATAAAATGTCCTCAACAGTAGCGCTAGTAGTCATAAATCCCTGCATTCTGCATGGGGTTGGACTAGATGACCCTGTAGAGCCTTTCCAACTCTATGATTCTCGGGAGCCAACTGGGTGAATGAACTTCCTGCATCTGTTTTCCTGGCACCTTTTAGATGCCAACTGACGATGCCTTTGTTCATTGGCCTGCTGGTGGGAGGGAAGAGCAGATTTCCTTCCCCCTTGCCCTCAGCCTACTCCTTGGATTGCCACCATTTTCCTCGTTCTGTCATGTGGTTTGCTGTTGGTTACTGTCTTGATTGTATTTGCCAGGCTTGACTGTTTTTTAGGCGGTCTTCATTGTTCTCGTTGTGCTAGCTTTTCATTAGGAATGTCACATTCGGAGGCGGCATGACAATATCACAAATAAATGAATTGTCTGACTGACTGAAAACACATGTCAGCTCAAATTGAAAGCTGAGGCAAAACGTTTTCTCCATTAACTTGTTCCTCTGGCACAAACAGTCCGCTCTACAACTCCATTATGACAGAGTATGTTGACTTAGAATAGCGGAGTGGGAAGGGACCTTGTGACATCCGTGGTCCAGATCCTAATCTGATTCTCTCCCAGCTAGGGATGCCAGTCCCCAGGTAGGACCTGGGCATCCCCTGTTTTTTCAACTCATCTCCAGGTGACTGAGATTAGTTCCCCCAGAGAAAATGGCTGCTTGGGAAGGTGGTCTCCATAGCATTATACACCATTGGGGTCTTTCAGATCCTGTCCACTCCAGGCTCCACCCTCAAAGTCTCCAGGTATTCCCAATCCAGAGCTGGCAAACTTACTCCGGACACCATGCTGGCTTCCACACTACACTAGTATGAAATGCATCTGAATGCTGGATCTGATTCCTGGAGCATCTTAAAGGACCAGGGGGTATAAGCAAGGCCTATGACAGTCAGTTGCAGATGTGGTCCTATGGTAGCTTGCCAGAAGAGGGAGCTGCTGGCTTGCTCTCTGTTGTACTTCAGCTCTGCTACTGCAGAAAGCATAAGGATGGTATTACAGGGATCATCTAAACACGGGTCAGGTGATTCAAGAGGGCCAATAGAAGAAGAAGAAGAAGAAGAAGAAGAAGAAGAAGAAGAAGAAGAAGAATAGTTGGTTCTTATATGCCCCACTTTTCACTACTTGAGGGGGTCTCAATATGGCTAACAATCGCCTTCCCTTCCTCTCCCCACAACAGACACCCTGTATGATAGCTGTGGCTCAGAGAGCTTTGACAGAACTACTCTGAGAATACAGCTCTAATAGGATTGTGCCTAACTCAAGGTCATCCATCTGGCTGCTTGTGAAGAAGGAGAGAATCAAACCCAGCCCTCTGCTGCTCTACACCAAGCTGGCTCCACTGGTCGTATGAAGCTGCTCTGCTTCCAAATACCTCGAGCACTCGAACGTGGACTGCCTCCAGGCCACCTGTCCATTTCCTGTGTGGCAGTCTTCTTGCCCAGTCGACACCTGCTTGTCCTCAGGTCCTCAGCCCGGGTTCCATCTTGGATCCCTTAGATCCATCGGCCAGCTCCCTCTCTTGTAAGACCAACGTTATGACCTCTGTCTGAACAGGCAGGGGTTGTAGGATTAGAACGCCATCGTTGTTGTTATTTCATAACATATAATGGGAACTTATGGGGTTTTATTGTGATTTTAATGTTTTATTGTGAACCGCCGTGAGACCTCCTGGCAAATGGCGGTATACAAGTTTAAATAATAAATAAATAAACAAACAAATAAATGGCAGTCTTCAAGCAAAGGTTGGATACACACTTTTCTTGGATGCTTTAGGATGCTTAGGGCTGATCCTGCGTTGAGCAGGGGGTTGGACTAGATGGCCTGTGTGGCCCCTTCCAACTCTATGATTCTATGATTCTATGATTCCATATAAATAACTTCCAGATCTGGCAACCATTTTTTTAGCATCTGAATTTGAGTCACTAACCTTCTCCCCCAACCGGAATGGAACGTAGATGTGTAACAGTTCACCTCTCTGGAAACTGCATTTGTGCGTGAGGCCACTCCCCACAATGCTTTGCCAAAATGTCATATGTGAGAGACCCAGACGGAAGAGGTACCGTGCCAGGTGCCGTAACTCCTCCAGCTAGAAAATCTGCCTCACTATCCTTCAATAACAAGTTAATTATTTGCCACCAAAGATGGCTTACTGTCAACTCAATGGCAACAATCCCAGTAAATGCAGATGGGGGGGGTGAATCTTCCATTGCCTTTCACCAGTTAGGACTGATGCCCTTCCACTAGAGGAAACTTGACTTTTAAAATGTTTTTTTTTTAATTCTACCTTTCTTCAAGAAGGCTAACAACACCTCATAGAAACATACCCAGTTAAAAATAAATGCATCCATTTGAGTTATGGAAACTGACTAACAGCGCTACACAATAGAGAACAATTTCTATCAACCACAAATCAGGTAAGTGTGCACATGGGGGTGGGGGGTGGGACAATCATGTGGCAATTCTTCATTAACAATCCAGGTAAAGAAAAATATGTGAATGAATGGACTAAGTGAGACAGCCTGGAGGCATCTAGAAGAAGAAGAAGAAGAAGAAGAAGAAGAAGAAGAAGAAGAAGAAGAAGAAGAAGAAGAAGAAGAAGAAGAAGAAGAAGAAGAAGAAGAAGAAGAGTTGGTTCTTATATGCCGCTTTTCTCTACTCGAAGGAGTCTCAAAGCGGCTTACATTCGCCTTCCCTTTCCTCTCCCCACAACAGACACCCTGTGAGGTGAGTGAGGCTGAGAGAGCCCTGATATCACTGCTCGGTCAGAATTGTTTTATCAGTGCCGTGGCGAGCTCAAGGCCACCCAGCTGGCTGCATGTGGAGAAGCGCAGAATTGAACCTGGCATGCCAGATTAGAAGTCTGCACTCCAAACTGCTACACCAAACTCGCTCCAGGTTGCTGAACCAAAGTGGATACAGGCATATCTACCTATGGTTTCTCATCCTACTTTTCCTTTAAGGAGTTCATGGAAATGCACGAATCTCTTGCTCTCAAAGTTACATTATGGATCCCTAGAGGGAAAATGCCAGTTTCTTGGGACATTATGGGTAATCTTTTGAACATATAATGTTCAAAAGCTATAATGAGTGAGTTCCAGGATCTGTTGTATTAAAAGGGTATTTTTGGTGGCCACTGAATGTAACCAATCCCTATTACATTTACTTTCAGGACTGGGATGAAATATCAAAGTTGGCATTAACCCTTTGTCAGTTTATGGACATTCCCATAACCCTTTGTCAGTTTTTACACTGACCTCCCTGACACAGTTTTTCCTAATGAGTATGGTGCCATATTTCACAACCAGGATGTATAAAACATAAGGGGGAAAAAATCTGAATACTCCATTTCATCATTAAAATTAGCAGGTTGTGGAACAGCTTTTCCATGTTCATGTCAGCTTGTGCCAGCATGAATGACAACCAGCTATGTTTTTCGCTGAGAATAGTGTCTAGGTTGTCTTCAAGGGCTGTCTCACATAAAACACATTGCTGTAGTCTAGCCTGAAGGTTATAACATAAAGTAGCACTGGCAGATCAGCTGAGTCCAAGAGCAAAGATAATCTACACTTAGAATGTGTCATTCTAAGAAGGCAACGGCGCCAACCGATTTTCCTGATGGGAAGACTGGGGTCAAGAGTTACCCCACTATCAAACTTACTGGTTGGATCCTACCCCCTATCCTCCTACTCCCCTGAGCAATGTTGGAAGCCTTCTTCCAGTTTAAAGAGATTTGCTCTAATTTAAGTGGCTCTTCCATTGAAAGACATCCCAATTAAATTGGAAGGAGACTTCTCATGTTGGATCCAAGCTTCTTGGAGGATCCACCCCAGTATTTTGGAGAAGTTGCTGGCAAAGAAATACAGCGATGCCCTTTTAAGTTCCACTAACTATAATGGAAGAATTAAGCACGTGCATAATTAACAGGACTGGGAAACAACCAAAGCTGTTCTTCTAGCCGGGATTGTGCTGCATATTTTGGACAGGGTTAGTTTGGCTCACTCGTGTGAAGAGTTTGGGGACGACTCTTGAACCCATTTCCTTTCTCCCTCCCCAACATAAAACATTGGCCCATTCGTTCATGATGAAAAAGTTCACGATATATTTTCTCCTGTTTAGAATCCATAAATATATGCCATTGTGGCGCAGAGTGGTAAGGCAGCCGTCTGAAAGCTTTGCCCGTGAGGCTGGGAGTTCAATCCCAGCAGCCGGCTCAAGGTTGACTCAGCCTTCCATCCTTCCGAGGTCGATAAAATGAGTACCCAGCTTGCTGGGGGGTAAGTGGTAATGACTGGGGAAGGCACTGGCAAACCACGCCGTATTGTGTCTGCCATGAAAACGCTGGAGGGCGTCACCCCAAGGGTCAGACATGACTCGGTGCTTGCACAGGGGATACCTTTACCTTTACCTTTATATGCCATTAGTCAACAACAGGCAGCACGTCATGGCCATTCTGCATGTCGTACAGGTAAACAAGAAGTTTCAAACTGTTGAAAACTGACCGCTTCTTTTATTCCTTGCTAGGGCAGAGTCTGCACTTACTTTCTTTATTCCATTGTCAATCCTGTTGAATTCAGATCTCTTTGAACTCAGGTCTTCCTCTTCCCCCCCCTCCTCCCCATTGAAACAGGAAAATCTTCTGCACGTGGTTAAGGTAGTTCAGAAGGTGGGGGGGAGCCAAGCCTCTTTCTTTCTTTTCTTGAAGGGGGGGGGGAGAGGAGCCAGGCATGGAGCCTCTTTCTTTTTCTGGAGGGGTGGGGGAGAGGATAGAAAAAGGCAGAGGATGGAGGAAAAATCCAGAACCGACAGAAGTTGAGAGAAATTAGGGGCTTCTCCTTTAAGGCAAGCGTGTCACATGACCAGGTGTAGCCTATCAGAGGTTCTCTACCACGGAGCTTTCTTTCCCAATGGATATTCAGGATTAAAAGCACTCGAAGATATCGCACAATAAAGGTAGGGTCACTCCGAATCAATCCTTTTTGCTGCAGAAGGAAAATTTAAATCGCCCCAAATCCAAATGGAAATCGCATTCTGTGTAGAGGGCAGGGACTGAATCGACCTGGGATTGGAATAAAAGCTCTGTGCAGTTTACACCTAGCTAAGGTTTGGGGCAGATTCCTCTCATTAGACAACCTTCATCCAGAGCACCACAGATAGTATCAAGAAACCAAAACCACCAGATGGAAAAGGAGCAACCACCACAGCAAATGGCACCTGGTTCAGAAAACGTGTCCTCATTTGACTGAATTTTCTGGGTGACATAACCGATTTCAGGGCTAGTCACTTCATATCTGAAAAGACACTCCTCTTCCTTTTTAAATCTGGCCTGGGGGTGGGGGGTGGGAATGAGCTTCACGCTCTAAATTTAGTCTCCGATGGGAATTTATCCACGTGAAAAAAGGAGACAGAGAGAGAGAGAGAGAGAGAGGGGGTGATCGTTGCGCAATTATGCACGTCCATCTAATTGGCAGCTTCTGCGCAAGAGCCATCCCAGCCTGGGAAGAGCAGGGGTGGTTTGGGTCAGAGAGGGGACTGGCAGAGGGAACTGGGAAGCATCTCAATCTTCTGGCTCTCGCCAGTCTCCTCTGTCCCAGTGCTTCAGGAACACTGACCCTGAAATGTTCAAAAGAGAGCCTGAGGACAAATCGCTACACCCCTCGGAGCGCCGCTTTGAACATCACAGGAGCAGCAGAAATCATATGCTTGGCAGTCTCGGTGGCAGGAGGGAAGGTTTTCTTCCATTCCAAATTATCCTGAAAAGGGATGGGCGAACTGTTTTTAAATGGCATTATAAAATCCCAAATGACAGAAGTCCTAAACAGGTCGTAAAAATAATGAGAATGGGACCTCAGCATTTGGGAAGACCCATCTGTCTTCAGAAAGGAAAAGCATACCAGTGGTTTTGAGCCGCTTTGATACATGCAGGCTGGTTTCATACCTATCCCACATTTACCCTGGCTTCCCTGCAAAGATTGCACCTGGCAAAGTCTTGATAAGCTATGCAGTTCTTTTTAATTTAAAGAACAAACATATCCTTGGGTTTTAAAAGAGTGCAGGTACAAGTACAACGATATAGGCTAGATATCAGGGGGGAAAATTTCACAGTCAGAGTAGTTCAGCAGTGGAATAGGCTGCCTAAGGAGGCGGTGGGCTCCCCCTCACTGGCAGTCTTCAAGCAAGGTTGGATACACACTTTTCTTGGATGCTTTAGGGTGCTTTGGGCTGATCCTGCTTTGAGCAGGGGGTTGGATTAGATGGCCTGTATGGCCCCTTCCAACTCTATGATTCTGTGATTTTGTGATTCTGTGATTTGCATAGGTTTAGAATCACAGAATCGTAGAATCATAAAATTGGAAGGGATTTCCGGGGTCATCTAATCCAACCCCCTATGCAGGAAATTCACAACAATCTGCCTACCACAGTAACCCTAATTCCATGCACAGATGATGCCTCCCCCGCAATAAACAAAAAACAAAAAACAGAAACCCTAGCCAGTCTGGGCTGGAGGAAATTCAAATCCCGACTGCAAAGTGGTGATGGGCATTTCCTTGGGCATGCAAGGAAGGGTCACAAGAGCCAAGCACCAATGCAATCTCTTGGTTCTGGGATGGGAAACCAGGCTTGCTATGGAGAGGCAAAATAAGGCAAAGCGCCTCTGAATGTCTTGTGCATACTCTGACTTCATCCAGGCTTTCGTACCAACACTGCCCTTATGCATTCCCCAACAACAACGATGCCTGAAAAGAGAGAAGGCCATTCAAGGCAAACACTAAACCACAAACTAACCATGGTTAACCACTCCTGCATCTCTGCCACCTATCCCATACTGGTTTCACCAACAAGAAAAACATGCCATTGAGTTGCAACCACTGTCAATGGAGCTTTGCAGGCAAGAGATAAGTAGAGGGGGGACTGCCAGGGCCTGCCATCATGCAGTGACCCTGGACTTCTTTGGTGGCCTCCTATCCAGGTACTAATCGGGGCCAATCCAGCTTAGCTTCCAAGCTCTGGCAAAATTGGGCTAAACTGGACTGCTAACAAACTCACTGCCATTCAAATGACGTACTTATTTTGCGTACGATATCTAGAGGCTGCCTTTCTCACTGAGACTCAAAGGTGGAAATGCAATCAATGGGGTGGCACCTCCAAAGCACAATGCAATAGGGTCTGGATCGCAGAAATCTGAAAACAAGCCAAAACCTGGAACAGAGCTGAAACAAAGAAGAGGCAATTAAACATGGCCCCTTAAACCAGGGACTCCCAACCGGGGATCTGCAGACCCTGGAATGCTGGAGGGAGTTCCACAGTCTTTCCCTTCTGGCCTTAATTGATTCAGTCACAAGCTACTGAACCAGCTGCCTCCATTGCTCTCGTCCCCCCTCCTCCCAAACAAGTGTGTTTTCTCTCTTGGTTTCAATGTGTGGGAAGGGGCAGAGGCTGCAGGCCAACTCCTGCCTTAAACCGCCTCCTCTCTCTCCCTCCTCAGTCCTCCTCCAGCCTGTCGGTTAACGTGGGTGGTGGTCACTTCCAGTGACATGTCATTTCCGGAGCATGTGGCAGGGAGGCTCAGCCAGCTGACACCACCTCTGAGGCTCCTCGTAGCCTGAAAAATTATATCAGGGGCTCCTCCATGGCCAGAAGGTTAGACAAGGCTGTGTTAAACGATGCAGAATTCACCTAGCAGGAGCAGACTTAAAGCAACAGGTGAACACACCGGCGTACACTCCACAGCCTCTGTCCTTTTACCAAAGCATCTTTCTGGACGATTTAATTGCAGCACGGCCACACCCTGGTTTCAAGCCACTGCACAGGCCAGACAAGCAGACAGAAGGATAGATCTCAACCATCACAGAATCACAGAATCATAAAATCATGGAATCATAGAGTTGGAAGGGGCCATACAGGCCATCTAGTCCAACCCCCTACTCAACGCAGGATCAGCCCAAAGCATCCAAGAAAAGTGTGTATCCAGCCTTTGCTTGAAGACTGCCAGTGAGGGGGAGCTCACCACCTCCTTAGGCAGCCTATTCCACTGCTGAACTACTCTGTCTGTGAAAAAATTTTTCCTGATATCTAGCCTATATCGTTGTACTTGAAGTTTAAACCCATTACTGCGTGTCCTTTCCTCTGCAGCCAGCAGAAACAGCATCCTGCCCTCCTCCAAGTGACAACCTTTCAAATTCTTAAAGAGGGCTATCATGTCCCCTCTCAACCTCCTTTTCTCCAGGCGGAACATTCCCAAGTCCCCCAGCCTATCTTCATAGGGCTTGGTCCCTTGGTCCCTTGGTCCCTTGAACCACAGAATCATAGAGTTGGAAGGGGCCATACAGGCCATCTAGTCCAACCCCCTGCTCAACGCAGGATCAGCCTCAACACAGGATCATCAAACCATGTGATGTTAGTGGAAGATATCAGCTCTAAGGATCTTTAAGCACTTGGGTGGGTCTGTTCCTGAATCAAGGGCCCTCTCCCGAGGGACAGCTGTCAAGCAAGAGGCAAAATGCTAGGAGCTATCAGGAAACAGCGGAGGGAGTTGTGGTGGAAATGTGCCTCGGAAACCCTGTGGAGGGGAAGGATGTTTGTTTTGCTTTGTTTTTTTAATCAATGCCTGTCCTCACAGTTGCTTTTGGCACGGGCTCCTTCAGTGCTGCTGTTTTCTCCGAAGTCAGTGAAGACCGGGTTAGATAATGAGTTGGCATGAGCCTCCGAAATATTTACTGTGTTCCACAAAGCGAGGGTGCCTGCTGGTTCTTAAACTAATTTGGGCTTTGGTTAATTGCTTTCACTTCCCTCACCCTTTCCTTGATCTTTGGGACAAGCAGAGTTTAAGCCAGAAAGGGGGGGTGGGGGAGCGGAACTAAATGTAAAAAAAAAAGAAATCAAGCATAAAGCAAACAAAAAATCAACCATGTGAGACGTGACAGCCAAGGTGGGGAAAGATGCACCTGTCGTGGGAGCAGCAGGAAGCGGCATGCAGGAGCTTGGCTCCTCCCCTCTTTCCTGATTGGTTGTGGGTTGAGCCTCTGCATGGACACTCCACCCAACACCACCTAAGCCAGGTTCACTGGCAGAAATCATGGGAGTCACGTGAGCCGTGCCTTGGTTAGGTATGACATTGTGTGTGGATTAGGTATATCCTTGCCCACCTGGGGGAGAATCCCTGTGCAGAAGCAGCTGGGGCCTGCTAGGTAAGATACAAACCAGGTGCCATTAACATTAAAGCAATCCCTGTGTTTTCAGAATCTCTAACAGATTCTTTTTTTTAATGTCCAGAGGCTTCTTGGTGACAGGGCCAGCTTGGTGTAGCAATTAAGAGCAGTGGAATCTGGTGAAGCTGGATGACCTTAGGCCAGTCGCAGTTTTCTCAGAGCTCTCTCAGCCTCACTCACCTCACAGGGTGTCTTTTGTGGAGAAAGAGAAAGATGTTTGTAAGCCACTTTGAGACTTCTTCAGGCAGTGAAAAGTGGCGTATGAAAACCAACTCTTCTTCTTCTGTGAAAGCAATTCAAGTTGGGCGGGTGCTGAAGAACCTGAGCAGCTGAGACAGGTCACAGAATTAAAGGGGAAAGAGAGAACACAAAAAGCGCTTGTGCCACTTGAAAAACTCACATCAGGTTAGAGGACCACAGCCCACCTCCCCAGAAGAAGGTCTTCCCCTAAGAGCCCAAAGATACATCACCTGAATGACTCCTGGCCGGATCTGCTCTGATGTTTACGTCAATGTTGAATAGCAGCTTCCATGGAACCTCGGTTTGGATCGGAAGGAAATAGTTTGCCCTTTCACCTCACACAGTTTCCCAGATGGAAACCTTCTTCCTTCCCAAAGCTGTGATTGCCCACCATGAAGAAGAAAAGGCAGGTACCCATAAAGTATCACTGTCTCTCTTCCTTGCCATAGCTAATAACCAGTGAGATGAGAGGAGAAGAAATTTCTGTCAAAAACAGGCTGAGAGCCATGCCTCTAAGGCTCCTTCTAATTAAAGAATTGGGATATGTGATCACAGATGTCCCACCTAATGTAGTCTGGCCCTAAGGCCTTGAATCTCTCAAGAGCCAGCATGATATGCTGGTTAGAGTGCTGAACTAGGACCTGGGGCAGATATGGCCAATCTGCGGCTCCCCAGATGTCCATGGACTACGATCAATCGGTTGATCAATTGATCAGTCCATCCATCCATTTATTTATTTATTACATTTCTATGCCACCCTTCCCTGAAGTCTCAGTGGAGCTCACAACATCCTAGCACAATGAGTTTATTAAGTCTGTGGTTTTTGTAGACACAGACCCATCTCTCATACGTAGCTTGAGAGCCAGTTTGGTGTAGTGGTTAGGAGTGCAGACTTCTAATCTGGCATGCCAGGTTCGATTCTGTGTTCCCCCACATACAACCAGCTGGGTGACCTTGGGCTTGCCATGGCACTGATAAAACTGTTCTGACCGAGCAGTGATATCAGGGCTCTCTCAGCCTCACCCATCTCACAGGGTGTCTGTTGTGGGGAGAGGAATGGGAAGGTGACTGTAAGCCGCTTTGAGCCTCCTTCGGGTAGGGAAAAGCGGCATATAAGAACCAACTCTTCTTCTTCTTTGAAAACAATCGTCTCTTTATGAACTCCAACTCCAACCAGGAACACCGAACACTGAACATAGGAAAAGCACAAGCTCTATACTGTCAAACCAGCCTGCCAAGAGCCCTGGTTTGGTCCCCATCGGTTGTTTTTTATATACTGCTTTTCTCTACCAGGAGTTTCAATGCAGCTTACCATCACCTTCCCTTCTCCCCACAACAGACATCTTGTGAGGTAGATGAGACTGAACCTGACAGGACTGCTTGTAGAGAACAGCACTATCAGGGCTATGACTAGTCCATGGTCGCCCAGTTGGCGGTATGTGGAGGAGGGGGAACCAAACCCAACTTGCCAGATTAGAAGCTGGTGCTCTAAACCACTCCACCACACCGGCCCTGATAAAAAAAAAAAAAGCAGATGCTTCTGATAAAATGAACTCCAGCCTGTGAAATCAGTTCACTTTGTCAGTCTTCCTGGAATTTTAAAAAAACGGAGAGAAATTCTTGATGGGGCCTTATACCAACCCTGGTTTACGGATTTGCGGGGCCTGGAGCACCAGCTTGGAACTGGGTTGCCACTCGGATAAACCACCTCTGCCCTGCATGGCATCCTCCAGGAACCATTTCGAAATATGTTTCTGATCATCATATAACCATCAGGCAATACTCCTTCCTTGCAACATTCTTCTGCCTGCACCTAAAACACATGTAATGGTGTTTTAAAGGGTTTTCCTCAGGGGCCAAGAATAGTTCATCGTCGGGGGTCTCTCTCTCTCTCTCTCTCTCTCTCTCTCTCTCTCTCTCTCTCTCTCTCTCTCTCTCTATGCTGTAAGCTTTCCTTTCAGGCTGCCGCAAATATTGCTAATAATATTTGAGTTAACAGCCCTGATTTGAAGGTCACATAAGGCTATTGCTGGGAGGATTAAAAGCTTTTCTCTTCTCCCAGAGCTCCTTTGTTCACAAGAAACAAAAAAAAAAAGCCCCCAAACAAACGGAGGGGGGGGGGAGGAATTAAATAAGGAATTAGCCAGTCGAATCAGGACAGAATAACAGAAGGTTGAAAGAAGAAGAAGATGGCATGGTTGGAAGAAAGAAAAAAATAGTTCTTTTTAAAGATCTAGCAGACTGTTAAACTAAAGTTTAAGATGAATATTTAGACAAAATAAATAACAAGAAATCTGGGGTAAGGCTGAGTTTATGCAACAACTGTGATTAGGAAAAACTGATACCGAAAAGAGCCAGAGAGAGAGAGAGAGAGAGAGAGAGAGAGAGAGAGAATCTTCCTAATTTATATTGAAAGATCTAGGTTACATACTGGAAACCCGGCCTTAGAATATAAAATATGTTGCCTTTTTAAAAGCAGTTCTTGTTTACGCAACTCTTGTTCCACTCTTCATATCTCCTTGCAATTTTTATTCAGCATTTTTCAGAGGTAGCCCTTTTACGGCCTATTGGTTTCAGTGGGAGAGATAACGAGTTGGAATCCGACCGTTGGATCTTTCCATTGGTGATAATGGTGAAAGGGGGACCACTTTTGACCAATGAAAAGATGAAGGCCCTGTGGGACCTGTAGGATAAAAACCACATGGCTGGGCTGGAGCTGCAGCAAGGAGGGAAACGGGGAGAGATCAAGACACGTAGTTGGTAGGTGCCATGCCTGAATCAAGATGGGATTCGTATCTTGAACCCTGCCAGTCTGGTGTAGTGGTTAGGAGTGCGGACTTCTAATCTGGCATGCTGGGTTCGATTCTGCACTCCCCCACATGCAGCCAGCTGGGTGACCTTGGGCTGGCCACAGCACTGATAAAACTGTTCTGACCGGGCAGTGATATCAGGGCTCTCTCAGCCTCACCTACCCCACAGGGTGTCTGTTGTGGGGAGAGGAATGGGAAGACGACTGTAAGCCGCTTTGAGCCTCCTTCGGGTAGGGAAAAGCGGCATATAAGAACCAACTCTTCTTCTTCTTGTTCCTCTTCTTTGTCAGGGGCAGTCAGCCAATGGGCTTCTGGGGCAGCTGCCCGAGGCCCTCCTTAGGGTTGATCACCCTCCCACCCCCAACAGAAAGGGAAAAGAAGACTTACACCATTGTGTGCACCCACCCCACCTGAAGCTTGACTTTGGAAGGTGTGTGGCAGTGTTTTGAGCCCACCTCATACTAGGGAAAGGCTGCCCCTTACTTGGTCACATCAGGAAGGTGGACCTAGCAGTAGGGCCTGGGAGGGATGAGATCTCCTGCCGTGGTGGCTGCGGGGAAATGCGGTAGGGGGGACTATTCAGTGTAACGCCATTGCCACAACATCACTTCCTGTATGAACCAGAAGTGATGTCATTGGTGAATACTACACAACTTCACTTCTGATTCATGCGAGGAGCATCATCATTGCGTCCCCATGATAGATCAGTCCAGTCTCTCCTGCCCAGTCTCCTGCTAGGTGCCAAGGCTGGTCTAGAAACCCTACAAGAAACCTTTATGGGAAGCCTGAAAGAAATACCTGGGAAAGGAACAGGATTCAGTTGCTCAATGGGAGGGAAAGTAACTCTGTTCTTGATTTCAGTGTCCTTTCCTTATTTCCTCCCTCCTTGTTTAAAGAAGCAGCAAATCAAAAATTAGACGGGTGATAGAAGAAGAAAAAAAGTTTAATACCCACTTTTCTCCATCCTAAAGCATCCTTATCAGCTTAGCAGCCTCTATCCTAAGCAGCTTATAATTGCCTTCCCTTCCTCTCCCCATAGCAAGCACTTTGTGAGGTAGCTAGTGGGGCTGAAAGAGTTCTGAGAGAACTGTAGCCAGCCCAAGGTCACCCAGCAGGAATCAGGTGGAGGAGTGGGGAGTCATACCCAGTTCTCCAGATCAGAGTTTGCTGCTCAAGTGCTACACCATGCTGGCTCTCTAGAGCGGTTAAATCGCTGTGGTTAAAGCAAGGACAGTGGGACTATAAGGCCAAGAGGCCCTGGAAGCGATTTCTTCTGGCATCACTGGGTGACTTCGCTGTTTCTGCAAACACTGGGAGATATTTAGTAGTGGCGTGCCGCGTTCTCAGCCTGTTGCCCTCTGCAGTCCTGAAAAGGGGCACAGGTGTTTGAAACCGTCCCAAAAGATTCAGGGTAGCGTTTGCTCCTCCTAAATCAGCTTTCGGCAGTGTCCTCTTCTTCCGGAGCAGCTGCCCTTAGCGCTGAGTCTATATCGTAGTTCAAACGAGGATGAGCGAGATCATCAAGGGCTGAGGTGACAGTTTGAGCAAGCGATTCAAGGCCACGGCAACTGACTTAGCCTAAATTGCCCTCACTCGAGGCAGAGCGGAAATCTGTCACTGAGAGCACTTGCCTTAGTGGCGGCCTAGAGATGTGAATTGCCCCCCCCCCGGATTCCCTGAAGAGGGGGGGGGAGGGTGGCGCTTGAGCCAGTTCTGTGTCACAGGCAGAGTGGCAACTCCTGGCTCTCGGAGAGGCGTATGATGCCTGGCAGGAACACTGCTATGTTCTGTGCTGACATTTCATCACACCACTCATTCAGAGAGACCAAAAGCTCAACGCCTGCCAAATATTCGGTGACGCTGAGTTCATCTGAGTGGTCAGCAATTTCTCCTCAGATGACACTGCTCCGGCCTGCCATCTTGAAGACCCGGCCACCAGCCATAACACCTGTTGGTGGAAATAATCTTATTATATGGCTTAAACAGTGCAGTCCTAAGCAGACTTGCACCCTTTTAAGCAGTGGGCTCAAAATAGAGTCATTCTTAGGGTTTCCAGACCTCCCCACCTCACACACTTCTGAGATGGGGAGCCCCCACTGCTAGGTCCTGCTCTCCAGCCCACCAATCAGCTGGCCAGTGGGGGGACCTACATAGAGAGAGGGGGAAAGTCTATACCTAATTGTTAGTGTCACACAGGAAGTGACATCATCATACCAGCAATGACCCAGCAATGCCCTGGGATTTGTGGGAAACCTGTATGGTAGAAGCTGGTTTTAACATAGCATTTTTTTGCCCAAATACTGCAGTGTCACAGCAGTGTCGCAGCATAATGATATCACTTCCTGTGAATTGCCAGTGACAAGGCCTGGGCCTTTCTTGAGGTAAACCTGGAGGTTAGGAGAGACCTGGCAATCCTAATCACTCTGTTTAGGATTGCACTGTCCACGACCCCCAGAAAGACACACATTATCACGTGGCTGAACTTCTAGATCCTCCTCCGGATGACAACGGGAGCGTCAAGTAGAATGGCACCATCTACTGGCTGGAGGTCAATCCAAGCTAGGAATTTGGGTGTGACCATTGATGCCTCCCTGACTATGGAGGATCAGATCAAGAGAGTAGCGGGCCAGGCATTTTTCTATCTTCGCCAGGTCCAGCTACTAGCGCCCTACCTGTCCCCTGACCACTTGGCCACAGTGATCCATGCGACAGTCACCTCCAGAATAGATTTCTGTAACTCGCTCTACACAGGCCTACCCTTGTCCCTGACCCGGAAACTACAGCTGGTGCAAAATGCAGCTGCCAGGGTCCTCACTGGAACATCTTGGAGGACCCACATCCAGCCGGTGCTGAGGCAGCTGCATTGGCTGCCAATTGCTGCCCGGATCCGGTTCAAGGTTTTGGTTTTAACCTTCAAGGCCAAATGCGGGTTGGGACCCAGATACCTGAGGGACCGCCTACCGCTCTATGCCCCCCGCAGGGCCTTACGCTCTGCAGGTGAGAACCTGTTGGTCGTTCCCGGGCCGAAGGAAGTACGCCTAGCCTCGACCAGGGCCAGGGCCTTTTCGGTCCTGGCCCCTACCCGGTGGAATGAGCTCCTGGGTGATCTGCGGGCCCTGCGGGATTTGTCAGCTTTCTGCAGGGCCTGTAAAATGGAGGTCTTCCACCAGGTCTATGGTTGAGGCTGGGGTCAGCGAATCAGAGACATTGCTCCCCCCCCTAGGAGTTGGAGTGTACGCTACTCCCCTATCCTTTCCTCTTCACCTCTTTGATAATTGGGGGAGGGATGGGATCTTTAGCCGTCATGTTAATAGATTGATGTTTTAATGGGAATTTTAATGGGGTTAGTTGTTGTGACCCGCCTCGAGCCTGTCGGGAGAGGCGGGAAATAAATCTTAATAATAATAATAATAATAATAATAATAATAATAATAATAATAATAATAATAATAATAATTTCAATATATGCCAATAAAGGTTTTCTGAATCTGAATCTCTACCAGGCGCAGCCGAACTGTAGCTCTCCACATATCTATGGACTACAATTCCCATGAACCCCTGCCAGCATGTGCTTTACACTCTCCCCTTCCCAAAAGTTGGGAAGTTCCAGTTATTTATTTATTTTTCACATTTCTCAGGTGCCCTTCCCCGAGGGCTCAGGGTTTTACAAGGTCCTCATGAGAGAGAATTCTGGAGACGTGTTGCTTTGGCAATATATTAATGGATTTACCACCCCCAAAGCAGGAGGGAGCGGTCTGCCGTTCTTCCACAGGCATTACTTCTCCTCGCAGCCCTATCCGTGCCCTCAGAACCACAGCATAAACTTGCTGCTTCCCCCAAATTGTTGCCCACGGTGCTATTGAGCCTATGCGGCATCATTCCTCTGGCTCAGGCATACCAGTCCATGAAGCTACGAAATATGCTCTCAAAATGCACCACTCTTTTTGCAGTTCAACCTTTGCACCTTGCTGGGAATCTTGCTCCTCACCTGAAATCCCCCCAAATCTGAAACGATGCCTTTCCCAGCCGGTTGCAAAATCTTTTATGAAGCCATGCCAAACAGCAAAACACACAACGACAGATCCCACTTTAATAGAGAGCTTTGATCTGTGTTGCTCCCTCTAGGAGCCTTCAATTGAACACCAAAGCCCTGGACCGAGGTCAACCAACAAGCTTCCATAGCAGAAAGGGAATTTGAAAATGGGTTTCCCAAATCCTAATCTAGTACACCACGCTGGATACAATGCAATACTATCCCCCCCCCCCAAATGAAACAACATCACACACATGAGCGATAGGGTTGTGAGTGTCCTGCATACTGCAAGGGGTTAGACAAGATGACCCAGGAGGTCCCTTCCAACTCTATGATTCTATGATTCTATGAATACTGACACTGAACACTACAATGCTAAGTTTCTTTCTGTGACCTTTTTAAATTTCATTTCCAAAAGCAGTTTTTGACACCCATTCCACACCTAGAATCATAGAATCATAGAGTTGGAAGGGACCTCCTGCGTCATCTAGTCCAACCTGCTGCACTATGCAGGACACTCACATCCCAATTGCTCATCTACTGTAACCTGCCACCCCCTTGAGCCTTCACAGAATCAGCCTCATCATCAGATGGCTATCTAGCGTCTGTTTACAAATTTCCAAAGATGGAGAACCCAACACCTCCCGAGCAAGCCTGTTCCACTGAGAAACCGCTCTGTCAGGAACTTCTTCCGGATGTTTAGATGGAATTTCTTTTGAATTAATTTCACCCCATTCATTCTGGTCTGTCCCTCTGGGGCAAGAGAGAACAATTCTGCTCCACCCTCCATATGGCACCCTTTTAAATACTTGAAGATGGTTATCAGATCCCCTCTCAGTCGTCTCCTCTCTAGGCTAAACAGACCAAGCTCCCCCAACCTTTCTTCAACCAACCCCCTCACCATCTTTGTTGCCCTCCTCTGGACACATTCCAGTTTGTCAACATCCCTCTTCAACTGGGGTACCAAAAACTGAACACAGTACTCCAAGTGAGGCCGAACCAGAGCAGAGTAAAGCCGCACCATCACCTCCCGTGATCTGTACACGATACTCCATTTGATACAGCCCAAAATCCCATTTGCCTTTTTAGCCACTGAGTCACACTGCTGACTCATGTTCAATGTATGATCTACTAAGACTCCTAGATCTTTTTCGCACATGCTACTGCCAAGACAAGTCTCCCCCATCTTATATTGGTGTATTTGGTTTTTCCTACCTAAATGCAAAACTTTACATTTGGCCCTATTGAATTTCATTTTATTCAGTTTAGCCCACTTCTCGAGCCTACCAAGATCATCCTGTATTCTGTTGCTGTCTTCAGTTGTGTTTGCTACCCCTCCCAGTTTAGTATCATCTGCAAATTTAATTAGTATCCCCTCTAATCCCTCATCCAATTATTGGATAATGCCCTTTCAGTGTGCTTTTACAGCTGTATTTTCCTGTACCGCACAGGGAGACCTACTTCTAAAGTGCATTGAAAGTGCATTATGCAATGTATGGGGAATGGGCAAAGGAGAGTGGCATGAAGTGAGGGGGGCTCCTTTAACCCTGTCCACCCCTGCCCATTGCCCATGGAAGACCTTCACAGTCACATCACCTCCTGCCCAGTCCTTTCAGCTGCAGGTGCCAGGGAACAAACCCACAACCTTTTGTATACAAAGCAGAAGTTGCTCTACCACTGAGCCACAAGATTGGCACCCAGTTGCCCAAAGTCACTCATCTGGCCGAGAGGAATGCAGCAACTCCGCCTTTCACAAGGTCTTCTTTCCATAACATTGGTACTTGTGGTCCCATTCTGATGCAATCGTTTCCTCACCCGGACTGCATTTGGACTCCATCCCATCGACATAAGCATGTGGAAAACATGACATCAGAGCCACTCCATGCGCAGCCGCTGAAGGGGACCGGAGAGGCAGCCGGTCATGTCCCCGGAATACTTTGCTGTTGCACGTAACGGAGCTCCCTGCGAGAGTCTGTCCACGCTTTGGCTTCGAGCACGTCGAGAGGATGTTGCAAACCGGTCTTCGGTTTCATCCTTTGGAAAGAGTGCTGGCGTCCAGCCAGGCCCATGTGATTTTTTAAAAATTCCCCTGTCAAATCAATGTGCCCGGCAGCTTTGACGCTTCGACCAGGGGCCTTGCTGCTGTGAGGAGACTGTCCGGAGTATTAATAAACACGTCCGGGAAGCACAGCGATCTGTAATCATCCCAAATGGAACTGAACGATCTTGGACTTGGAATGTTAATTTGGAAGCACCGGGCTTCCTGTTTTAAGAGTCGTCATGGGGTTTGCTTTGCTGGTTTGCTTCCTTTGCCGTTTGTCTTGCAGACTTGTAGCCCTCCTTTGCATGTAGGGTTGCCAGCTTCGAGGCCTGTGACTTCCACGGACCCCGGGGCGTCCACAGGATCTCTGAAGGAGGTCCACAGCCTTTCTCCTCTTAACTAAATGGACTTGGTACATCTAGGGAACTGGCCACCTCCCCCACAGAAGGCTTGATGGGTAGGCCATGGGTGCAAAAATCAAAGGAAGGGGAAGTTGGGTGTGGCATGGTATGGGGGGGGTGGTCCCAACCCAGAGTTGGCAATTTAATTAATTAATTAATTTATTTATTTAAATTTTTATACCACCCCTTACAACAAATTGTCTCAGGGTGGTTCACAATATAAAATCAATAAATAAAATCAATACTGTAAACACCCATAAATAAACCCTCTTAATTATACAGTAAAATAGAAATAGAAGCCAAAAGACCGGTGGCGGCATAATCTCTCCAAATTCTCGTTCAGCTCTACCAGAAAGGTTGGAATAGTGAAGTCTCAGCATCCTTGACTATAGCATAACTAGTTGTGCATTTCCTGCATTCTGCAGGGGGTTGGACTAGATGACCCAGGAGGTCCCTTCCAACTCCATGATTCTATGATTCTGTAAGGCAGTCTGCCTGTGATATTCAGTTAATGGAGTGAAAGGCTTTGGTCTCAGTTTGCCATTGTTGTGTTAAATCGGGTTTACAGAAAGGAAAAACTCCCTGAAGGTAGCATAGGGGCCTTAGGCCAGGGATAGTCAACCTGTGGTCCTCCAGATGTTCATGGACTACAATTCCCATGAGCCCCTGCCAGCAAATGCTTTTGCTGGCAGGGGCTCATGGGAATTGTAGTCCATGAACATCTGGAGGACCACAGGTTGACTACCCCTGCCTTAGGCAACATCTTTTCCCCTGATAACACATCACAGTAGGGGGGAAATGGTTTTCTCCGACATTTAAGACATGCATTCTGAAGTTCTAATTTGGAGTGACATTTCCCATCATACATCCACAATCCCAGCTCTGCTGAATGCAATCTGTGTTAGCTAAACTCGATATTATTATGACTCATGTCACAATAATCGCTATTAAATCTGGGTCAAAAACTAAATGAACCATCTTAAAACTACTTAACTTCAAAATCTCTACAGAAAACAAAATAAGCCAAGATACTTATCATAGTTGAGCAGACTTGGCCTTTGTAAAATAATCTTGATGCCTTGCCAAAAGGATTATTTTCGGAAAATCTTTTTTTTTTTCCCTCCCTCAATGCAAAAAAAAATTGTTCACAGGAGGTACAAGTAAGCAATTATTTGCGCTTTATTAAATCACATGGCTATGATCCTGAATCTACTTTTGAGGAGCCCCGTTGTCTTCACTGAGGCTACATAGATGTAAATTCCTTTAGGACCAAAGCCAAGTGGGATTTCCCTTGCTTGGTGTTGTGTTGAAATCTGCCGTCAAAGAAACACCCCTTGAAACGTAAAACTCTGTGTCTGAGACAGCCTAAGTGCTGAATCAAAATGGCCGTCCACAGCCTTGCACATATTCTGTGGTTGCCAGCTCAGAGGGAGGAAATTTCTGGAGATTTGGGAGTGACAGGGTTTAGGAATGGAAGGTGTTTCAGCGGGTATAGTGCCATAGAACCTAAAATACAAATGTATTCCTCTGTATTTACAACTATTAGATGATCCATCAACTAAAAGAGCCTACTTTAAGGCATGATTTAACATCTTTCCCTCGAATGTAGTGATTCTTACAAATTCCCCTGTAGGAAAGATGGTGTTTTCATGGATAAGGTAAAAGGTAAAGGTATCCCCTGTGCAAGCACCGAGTCATGTCTGACCCTTGGGGTGACGCCCTCCAGCGTTTTCATGGCAGACTCAATACGGGGTGGTTTGCCAGTGCCTTCTCCAGTCATTACCGTTTACCCCCCAGCAAGCTGGGTACTCATTTTACCGACCTCGGAAGGATGGAAGGCTGAGTCAACCTTGAGCCGGCTGCTGGGATCGAACTCCCAGCCTCATGGGCAAAGCTGTCAGACGGCTGCCTTACCACTCTGCGCCACAAGAGGCTCTTTTCATGGATATAGAGTGCTAAATACTCTGGCCCACATACTATTTGACTGTGTCAAATTCTCCAAATATCGCCAGCCCCTCTTCAACCATTTCAAGAAATATATATTGGGTGTAAATGAGAAACTTGCTCTAAGCAAGGTGTTGAATTTTATGGACGTAGGCAGATTGTGAGTGGGAGGGCAGGAAGGGATGTGCCAGTGCTGGTCTCTTGTGGCCCTTCCTTGCATGTCCAGGGAAAACACTAGAGGGTGTCACCCCAAGGGTCAGACATGACTCGGTGCTTGCACAGGGGATACCTTTATCTTTACTGTGGGAAAGTAGATGAATTTCCTCCAGGACAGGCTGGATTGGGGAGGATGATTTGGGCAGGAATCTGGGGTCACTGTGTGTAGGCAGGTAGCTGTGAGTCCCTTCATTGTGCAGGGGGTTGGACCCTAGAGGCCCTTCCAACATCTTTCATAGACTCATTTGTGATGGGCATGTTTTAACCTCATTAAGATGCCAAGTAAAAGACCTACTTCATTTTACGAAGTTCCTGGGAACTGATTTATACATCTGTTTAAAGGATGTGTACGTGGCTCCTCAGCCAAAGACCCCTGAGCTATTAAGAACATAAGAAGAACCTGCTGGATCAGGTCAGTGGAACATCTAGTCCAGTCAGAGGTCAACCAGTTGTGCTGGATGGCCAATAAACAGGGTGAAGAAGAAGAAGAAGAAGAAGAAGAAGAAGAAGAAGAAGAAGAAGAAGAAGAAGAAGAAGAAGAAGAAGAAGAAGAAGAAGAAGAACTGTTTTTTATACCTCGCTTTTCACTACTTGGTTGGAATCTCAAAGTGGCTTCCAATCGCCTTCCCTTCCTCTCCCAGGTGGGGCTGAGGTAGGTGGGGCTGAGGTAGGTGGGGCTGAGAGGTAGGTGGGACTGAGAGACCTCTGACCAAACTGCTCTGCAAGTACAGCATTATCAGGGCTGTGACAAGCCCAGGGTCACCCAGCTAACTGCATGTGGAGGAGTAGGAAATCAAACTCAGCTCTCCAGAGCAGAAGCCGCTGTATTTAACCGCTACACCATGATAGCTACACCTGATGCAACCTCTCAGCACATGTATTCATAGCTTAGCCACCATTTATCTTAAGGAAGGAAGGAAGTTTTAGTCTGGTGCCAAAAGAAAGTAAAACAGGTGCCAGATGAGCCTCAAGGGAGAGAGTATCCGTGAGGTGAGGCGCCACCTCAAAAACTGTCCTGTCTCTAGTCGCCACCCACTTAACCCCTGAAGCTGAGGATCCAAAGAGTAGAGCTTGAAAGGCCAAACTTTACTGGAGGGCTGGATACTGATACACACCCAGAGTCCTGGGCTTGCAAACAGGTTCTGGAGCTGAGTGCCTGTTCAAATAAAGCACTGTGTGGGGGGCAGTGCTTCAAAAGCCCAGGTCAGGCTTTGCCTCTTTGCCTCACAGGTATTTAAACAGTGAAATTTCTGGCTGGCCTAGTGACCTTTGAGTATCAAAGCCTGCTACCTGCAGTTCCCAAGGCCCTCTCCTGTTGTTCCCAAGGTTCCTGGTGGAAGGGGGCGGGATTGTGTTTACCTTCTGACTCTACAGATGTCTGGCACAGATAGCAGAATTACAGTAGCTCTCTATATTAGGTCTCTTCAGGTGTGCATTGAAGTTCCCCCAGGGGCCTGTGAAACCCAGCAGTTTTGGAGAAATTGCCTACCCAACTGCTTCTGTTACGAAACTTACTTCAGAGTAGTCCCAAAAGGGACTGGCCATAAGATTTTGAACAGCTGTGTCTAGGAATTATATGTTCTGAGTCAGCAGGGGGAGAAATACACGGCCTTTGCTGAATACAGAGGCTGCATGTTCTTGGCTCTTGGCTCATTACAATAGCCAGGCAATGAGTTAAATGGCGTGCTAAATATTACGTGGCATTAACTCATAAGATTAATAAATTTGTCTATCATTCTTTGTCCTACCATTCCTCCAAGGACCACAGACAACACACAAGAACGAATTTTGAGTCCAGTAGCACTCTTGAGACCAACCAAGTCTTATTCAAGATATATGAGCTTTCATGTGCAGGCATACGTCTTCAGATACAACAGACTCAAATTTCGTTCTGCTGCTTCAGACCAACATGGCTACCCACTTGAATCTATCATCAAGGTTCCTTTCACTTCAATTTGGAGTACAGATTAAGAGCAGCAGCTTCTAATCTGGCAAGCTGGGTTTGATCCCCTGCTCCTGCACATGCAGTCAGCTGGGTGATCTTGGGTTAGTCACAGCCCCGATAGAGCTGTTCTCACAGAAAAGTCCTGTCAGAGCTCTCTCAGCCCCACCTACCTCACAGGGTGTCTGTTGTGGGGAGAGTAAAGGGAAGGCAATTATGAACCGCTTTAAAACTCCTTTGGGCAGGGAAATGCAGGGTATAAAAATCAACCTTCTTCATATTATTCTCACAAAAACTCCACCAGTTTGACCTCTCTAGGGGCCTTAGCTAAGTTTCTGTTCCTGCTATATTCATAGAATCATAGAATCATAGAATCATAGAATCATAGAATCATAGAGTTGGAAGGGGCCATACAGGCCATCTAGTCCAACCCCCTGCTCAACGCAGGATTAGCCCTAAGCATCCTAAAGCATCCAAGAAAAGTGTGTATCCAACCTTTGCTTGAAGACTGCCAGTGAGGGGGAGCTCACCACCTCCTTAGGCAGCCTATTCCACTGCTGAACTACTCTGACTGTGAAAAACTTTTTCCTGATATCTACCCTATATCGTTGTACTTGAAGTTTAAACCCATTACTGCGTGTCCTCTCCTCTGCAGCCAACAGAAACAGCATCCTGCCCTCCTCCAAGTGACAACCTTTCAAATACTTAAAGAGGGCTATCATGTCCCCTCTCAACCTCCTTTTCTCCAGGCTGAACATTCCCAAGTCCCTCAACCTATCTTCATAGGGCTTGGTCCCTTGGCCCCAGATCATCTTCGTCGCTCTCCTCTGTACCCTTTCAATTTTATCTACGTCCATCTTGAAGTGAGGCCTCCAGAACTGCACACAGTACTCCAGGTGTGGTCTGACCAGTGCCGTATACAATGGGACTATGACATCTTGTGATTTTGATGTGATGCCTCTGTTGATACAGCCCAAAATGGCATTTGCCTTTTTTACCGCTGCATCACACTGCCTGCTCATGTTTAGTTTACAATCCACAAGTACCCCAAGGTCTCATTCACACACAGTGCTACCTAGAAGCGTATCCCCCATCCAGTAGGCATGCTTTTCATTTTTCTGACCCAGATGCAGAACTTTACACTTATCTTTATTAAATTGCATCTTGTTCTCATTTGCCCATTTTTCCATTGTGTTCAGATCTCGTTGAACTCTGTCTCTATCTTCCGGAGTATTTGCCAGTCCTTCCAATTTGGTGTCATCTGCAAACTTGATGAGTAGTCCCTCCACCCCCTCATCTAGATCATAAATAAATATGTTAAAAAGTACCGGGCCGAGCACCGAGCCCTGAGGTACCCCGCTACTCACCTCTCTCCAGTCTGATGAAACACCATTGACAACAACTCTTTGAGTGCGGTTCTCTAACCAATTCCCTATCCACCTAACTATCTGAAAATTCAGATTGCAGTCCTTCAACTTATCCATCAGAACATCATGGGGAACCTTGTCAAAAGCTTTACTAAAATCCAAGTAAATGACATCAACCGAATTTCCCCGATCCAGCAAACCTGTTACTTGGTCAAAAAAAGAAACTAGGTTGGTCTGGCAGGACCTGTTGGAGACAAATCCATGCTGACTTCCTTGGATCACCAAATTGTCCTCCAGATGTTTGCAGATCGCTCCCTTTAATATCTGCTCCATTATCTTTCCCACAACAGAGGTCAGACTCACTGGTCTGTAGTTTCCCGGGTCATCCTTCCTCCCTTTTTTGAAGATCGGAATAACGTTTGCTCTTTTCCAGTCCTCCGGGACATCTCCAGTCCTTAAAGAGGTTCCGAAGATGATGGACAAGGGCTGTGCAAGTTCTCTGGAAAGTTCTTTGAGTACTCTCGGGTGCATTTCATCTGGACCAGGGGATTTGAACTCATCCAGTGCAGCTAAATGCCTCTCGACAACCTCTCTATCCATGTTTGGATGTGGATCTGGTCACAACAACAGCCGTGCCATGGTCAGACCACTATGCTCTAAAGGCTCGGCTAAGGCTCCCACCACCTCCTCAGTTGGGCGCCGAGCAAATTTTAGCTCGCCCGCGGAGACTTATGGATCCAATAGGATTCCTGAATGCTCTGCGGGAACCAATGCCTCCCGGCACTTCTCTCAATGGCCTGGTCAGTGACTGGCATAACAGACTGCTGACTGCCATTGACGAGATAGCTCCCCGACGCCCTCTCCGGCCCCGTCTCAAGCGAGCCCCCTGGTACACCGAGGAGCTTCGCGACAAGAAACAGGAACTGAGACGGCTAGAGCGAGTTTGGAGGAAGACTCGTGACGAAGCCTCGAGAACATCTTATAGAATGCAGATGAAAGCCTATGAGATGGCGGTGAAGTCAGTAAAACGCAATTTTTACTCGGCTACCATCGCATCTGCAGACTTACGCCCAGCTCAATTGTTTAAGGTAGTTCGATCTCTCACTGCCCTGATTGAAGGGCAACAAAACAGTAGCCAATTGGACATCAGCTGTGAGGCATTTGCGAGTCATTTTGCGGACAAAATCTTGACACTCCGCCACACACCCTCCAACCTTAGATACAAAAAGTGAACTAGAGGCCCCTTGGCCGTCTTTGGAGAAAACTATGAGTAACTTCAGACGACTCACGCTGACCGAAGTGGACAGGATTCTAGCGACAACAAGACCAACTACATGCCCACTAGATCCTTGCCCATCCTGGCTCCTAAAAACAGCCAGCATAAAGATAAAGGGCCCCCTCCGGGAGATAATCAACCTATCTCTCACAACAGGAGAATTCCCGGAGGGTTTGAAAGAGGCTGTGGTACGTCCACTGTTGAAAAAAACATCTCTAAACCCACAAGAGCCTAACAACTACAGGCCCGTGTCTCACTTAGCGTTTCTGGGCAAGATGATAGAAAGGGCAGTCGCAAACCAATTGACGGAATACCTGGAAGAAGCTTCGGTCCTAGACCCATCCCAGTCAGGCTTCCGGCCTGGCCATGGGGTAGAGACAGCGCTAGTCACCCTGACGGACGACCTCCGTCGCCAGTTGGATCGAGGTGGGTCGGCACTGCTGATATTATTAGACCTCTCAGCAGCGTTCGACACAGTCGATCATGAGCTTTTAGCTCGCTGCCTCATCGATGCTGGAATACGAGGGACAGCCCTTCAATGGCTGATCTCCTTCCTCCAGGATCGTGGACAGAGGGTTGCAATAGGAGAGAAAACATCAGACCGCCAGCAACTTACTTGTGGAGTCCCACAAGGAGCGGTCCTCTCTCCTATCCTATTCAACATCTTCATGCGCCCTCTCGCACAACTGGTACGGAAGTTTGGGCTGGGTTGCCATCAATATGCAGATGACACCCAGCTCTTCCTCCTGATGGATGGCCGCCCTGACTCTCCCCCAGAAGCATTAGCCAGCTGCCTGGAAGCAGTGACGAGATGGCTCAAGCAGAGTTGTCTGAAGCTCAATCCTTCAAAGACGGAGGTCCTGTGGCTAGGTAGGAAGGGTCCTTGCGAGGAAGCGCGCCTGCCCACCCTGGATGGCGTGCAGCTCTCTACGGCTCACTCCGCCAGGAATCTAGGTGTGATTCTGGACGCCTCCCTCACAATGGAGGCCCAGATCACAAAGGTAGCGCGGCTGGCATTCTACCATCTCCGCCAAGCCAAACTACTAGCGCCCTACCTGGCCCCGGAACACCTAGCCACAGTGATCCATGCGACGGTCACCTCTAGACTGGACCTTTGTAACTCGCTCTACGCAGGCCTGCCCTTAGCCCTGACCCGGAAACTACAACTAGTTCAAAATGCAGCAGCCAGGATCCTCACAGCAACACCGTGGAGGTCTCATATCCGGCCTATTCTCCATCAGCTGCAATGGTTACCAGTTGAATTCCGGATCAGACTAAATTTTCTGGTAATTACCTTCAAGGCCATACGCGGTCAGGGCCCAGTGTACCTGAGGGACCGCCTCCCCACCTATGCCCCCAAAAGAGCTCTGCGCTCTACTGCCTCCAATCAGCTAAGGATCCCTGGCCCTAAAGAAGTCTGCCTGGTCTCGACCAGGGCCAGAGCATTCTCTGTCCTAGCCCCTACCTGGTGGAACGAGCTCCCAGAGGAGATCAGGGCCCTGACGGAGCTTAAACAGTTCCGCAGGGCCTGCAAAAAGGAGCTCCTCCACCAGGCATTTGGCCGAGACCAGACGTAATCAATCAGCGACCAAGGGCCCCTGCTCCCCCCCCACCTCAGAATCCCATCAATAAGCCCTGGACCTGTTTGTATTACTATATTGTTTACTGTTATACTGTGTTGTTATTTGGTTACAATTATTAGTTATCAGTTATACATGTTCTACAGACTGTTTTATGTATTGTTCTCTGTTATAATGTAAACCGCCCTGAGCCTCCGGGGAGGGCGGTATAGAAGTATGATAAATAAATAAATAAAATAAATAAATGTTAACCTGCCACCCAGACACTATCCTTTGGCTACAGCCATCTCTAGATGTGCCTAAACACTTTGACCTGTGGGAAAAAACAGATGTAAAATAGGCACTAAGCCTTTCTGCTTTCTCTGCATCTTTCGTTAGAGTTTGTCCATCTGCACCCAACAGTGGGCCTATTGCCTCCTTGACTTTACGTTTGCTCCTCACATAACTGAAAAATCTTTTCTTGTTACAATGGGCTTCCCTGGCCAATCTTAGCTCACTCTCAATCTTAGCTCAACTATTGTTGTTGTGTTGTTTAGAACCACTGTTGGATTGTCGTTGTTGGAATTGAGTATGTTGTATGTTGATTCATTCCATGTATCCCCCTATGATGTTGTATGTAAACTGCGCTGAGCCATATGGAAGGGCGGTATAGAAATAAATAAATAAATAAATAAATAAATAAATAAATAAATAAATAAATAAATAAATAAATAAATAGGTAGAATAAGGGAATCATGGCTGGCCCAAGTCCTCAGTCACTGGACTTATCCAGTACATTTCTATCCAGACTCCACTCCTACATTTTATCACCATAACAAACCTGTGACAGACAATAGGTTGACTGGCATATGGTCACCCAGTAGGGTTTACAGGCCAGAGTTAGGAAATACCTGGAGACTGGGGGGGCAGGTAGCCTGGAGAGGGCAAGGTTTAAGGAGGGTAGGGACCTCAGCAGAGAACAAGTCCATCGAGTCCACTCATAGGGCAGCCATTTTCTCAAGAAGAAGAAGAAGAAGAAGAAGAAGAAGAAGAAGAAGAAGAAGAAGAAGAAGAAGAAGAAGAAGAAGAAGAGTTGGTTGGTTGGTTGGTTGGTTGGTTGGTTGGTTGGTTGGTTGGTTGGTTGGTTGGTTCTTATATGCCACTTTTCTCTTCCCGAAGGAGTCTCAGAGTGGCTTATGATTGCCTTCTCTTCTCTTTTCTCTCCCCACAACACCCTGTGAGGTAGGTAAGGCTAAGAGAGCCCTGATATTCCTGCTTGGTCAGAACAGTTTTATCAGTGCTGTGGTGAACCCAAGGTCACCCAGCTGGCTGCATGTGAGGGAGTGCAGAATCAAACCCAGCATGCCAGATTAGAAGTCCACACTCCTAATCACTACACCAAGCTGGCTCTCACCTGATCTCAATTGTCTGAAGATCAATTACAGCAGAGGAAGACCCTTCCCCCAACCTGGCAGCCCTATCACCCAGTGTGCCTTTGAACTTGGGTTCTGCTCCCAACCAAATGCTTGAACCTCTGCACTACACCAAGCAGTCAGTTCCCAGGAACTGCCAAGACTGGGCTAACCTGAGCCACCCAGGCTATTAGTTCAATCAACAACTCCATTTCCAACAGAATCACCTGACAGATCAATGTGCCTAGGATCTGGTGCTCAGTCCTAATGGGACAACCCAAGGGAATGAATTTCCGGCTGTGTTTTTATGTATCATCCAATGTCAAACAGGTCACTTACTGTACTTACTGTAATCGGCTACATACACATTTGCTGAAGTCCGGAATGGCGGGTGTGCTTATTTAAGATAAGTTAGTCATATAGAGTTGGAGAGTTCAGCTGGGAAGTTCAAGGATCGTGTGGGACACAACGTGACCAAGCCCACCGCTTTTCAGTACATTTTCAGTGACTCCACGTTATTACTTCGGGTAGCACCACCTTTGGCCCAGTTTACAGAGCTTTACTCAAAAACGTTCCCAGATGGCACATCTTGGGAGGAGCTATGGCTCAGTGGAGTGCGTGCAAAATGTCCCATATTGGGTCCCTGATATTTCCGGTTAAATAGATAGGTGATAGCAGGGATTGGGTAAGACCTTTCTTGGCTTGAGACTACTTGGCTTGAGCCACTACAAACTAGGATAGATTGCACTGAACTTCATGGGTTAATGTTTTAACTAAGCATTAGCCCAGGCTAGCCTGGTATTTTCAGATCTCAGAAGCTAAGCAGGGTCAGCCCTGGTCAATATGTGGAATGGAGACCAATGAGGAATACCAGGGTCATGACACAGAGGCAGGCAACAGCAAACTATCCCTGCACGTCTCTTGCCCAGAAAATTCCACAGGGTCTCCAAAAAGTCAACGGTGACTTAACATCAGTTTCATGGAAGGACCACTGGTTTGGCTCACCACCAGTAAGACCAGGGACCTTTTTTTTTTACTGAGCTGTTATGTTGTCTGCGAGCAGCCAGAAGCTGTTTGACGCATTGCTGTTCTCGTATTTAAACAGTACAGAACAGAACAGTACAAACGGCAGCAATGCCTGTGAGATGTGTACCCTTGTTCTCTGTGTTGTGACTTTTGGACTAGGCTTGGTCCCTTCAGAAAAATACAGCTGCAGAGCAACAGAACATATGAAGCTATTGGTTACCTGCTGTAGATGAGGTGCAGAGCCAGACTCACAGTACTTTGAGGGCCATTCCGCACAAGGACCAATGTTGCCAATTGCTTTCACAAAGCGGAAACGCTATTTTAAATAGTGGAATCTCGGCGTTCCACATACCTTCATTTGTAGTGGAATCCAGTAGCGTTTCATTTGTTCCCTACAGGTTTCCGGTCTCGTAGGAATTGCTAGAAAGGAAACTATTTTTTTCTGTGCTTGTTCCCGCCCCTGGCCGTCAATCAAACAGAACAGCCAATGGGCGGTTGTTATCATGCTTCTGAAAAGCCCCTTTCCCTTTAAGCACAGTTGTTTTTTTTAAGCAAATAGTTGCAACGAATATGCGTTGATTGGCATGTGAGCTGGCGATTCATCATTACTACACTCCCCCGAGTAGAAAAAAATCCCCCCCCCCATGGGCGCAATTTTTGGCCGAAATTAAAGGGAACTGGTGAACAGGGGGCTGTGTTGTGCTTGGGGACTTAGGGGAGCTTTGAAGCACTTCTGTGGAGGGACTGTAGCCGGAGAAGCCTCGCTGGGTGAATGAAGCCTTGCTGGTTCGTTGCTTTCCCCGCTTCGAGGGGGAAAAAATGGCGATCGCTTTGCCGGAAGTTCTGATGAGAGAGCCAGGGGGAGGGACTTTGTTGCAACTGCTACATTGAGAATGCACATGTCTTTTTTGCAAGTGTTGCAGGTTGTTGGCAAGAGTGTAGCGATTTTCTGAGAGTGAATCCACTTTTCCCGATTCCCCAGAAATCGCTACAACGAAGCGATTTTGGCGCTAGGGTTGCAGGAGTATGGCAGATTGCTCACGATGTCATGCGGAACGTAGTTTTAGTGGCGAAAACAAAATGTAAGATTAGTGCTATATTAAAGTCGTGTGGAATGGCCCTGAGATTTAAAAGAAGAAGAAGCAGAAGAGTTGGTTCTTATATGCCGCTTTTCCCTACCCGAAGGAGGCTCAAACTGGCTTACAATCACCTTCCCATTCCTCTCCCCACAACAGACATGCTGTGGGGTGGGTGAGGCTGAGAGAGCCCGGATATCACTGCTCGGTCAGAACAATTTTATCAGCGCTGTGGCGAGCCCAAGGTCACTCAGCTGGCTGCACGTGGGGGAGCGCAGAATGGAACCTGGCATGCCAGATTAGAAGTCCGCACTCCTAACCACTTCACCAAATTTACTGAAAAGATTATACAAAATATATATCATATTAATCTGCTTTAGTCTCCTTACTGAAACACATTGCAAGCCCCAATGGCTGGGCTGCAGGCAGGAATACATGCCCACACATCAGCAGATGGAAAGAGCTGAGAGCTTAATGGAGGATTCCTTCCTCCCTGCAAGCAGACATCCTTTTGTTCCTGAAGAAGGAGGAAATGGGTTGTGGCCCAACTTAAACAAAGAGATAGTGACAGGGGCTGACCCCGCTTAGCTTCTGAGATCTGACAAGATCAGGTAGGGCATCCCTGATTTTACTGTCTGGTTTACTGTTTCATCAGACTTCTCAGACACTGAAGCATCATCAGTAAGGTAGTTGTTTCTTCCAAAGTTTTATCAGAAAACCAATCCTAAGAACACTTCATTAAGAGTAAGCCTTACTGAATAGACCTCAGTAGATTCTGAGTAGACCTCCTTGGGACTGCTCTCTGTAGAACCATCTTGGTGAAGGGGTTATGAGCAGCAGCAATCTGGGGACCTAGGTCTGATTCTGCACTCCTCCACATGCAGTCCTGTTAGAGCTGTGCTGTGCTCACAGAGCAGTTCTCTTAGAGCTCTCTCAGCCCCACCTAGCTCACTGCATGCCTGTTGTGGGGAGAGCCACTTTGAGATTCCTTCTGGTAGTGAAAGCAGGGTATAAAAACCAGCTCTTATTATTATTTGCACTTCACATTCGGTGCTGGGGAAGAGAGGAGGGAGCCGGAAAGCTACTTGTCCATTTCCACTTTGGCAAACTGTGATCAGAGATGGTCAACATGTGTTACAAATAGTGCTCTGGGGGAGTCAATCACTGCTTCACAAAACAGCTATAAAATGATAGAACATTCGGATCAGGGAAAGAGAACTCGCCAAGCGTTCGTGACTGCCAGGATACAAGCTGCACCTGTGAAAAATATGCATGCAACAAAACATGGATTGTGTCATGACCTTTCCTTCCTGATTGGTTTTTCAGATCATTTTTGTTTTGCTTTCCTATCAAATTATGTTTATCTGCTTCAAAGTTTAGGACTTTTTTTTATGATCTTGTCCTTGAGGCGGTGTCACCAGAAGAAGGAAACAACCCCATCCTACAGTGTGATCAGTAACATTTTAACACTAATGGTAATGTATAAATTACAGTTGTTTATCATTATTAAATCGCCCCACATTGCCTTCTAATCTTGGCTTGGATCCAATGATTTCCGAAAGAGGATGGAATATAAATCCCATAACAAAATCAAAAGAAAAGTTGTGAGAATCAGATTGTCATGAAAGCACAAATTTAAATCTTGTACTGAACTCAGTGCTCAACCTAGATCCTGTTGCCACTCAGATGCATCATTTTCAAAACTTCTTGCTTTAAAATAAAGCTACAAGGTGGTAAGCCTAGAGTAAAATAGTGGTATTTCTGTAACAGTGTGAAATAAATGGCTTTTTGCTCTAAAGGAAAAGCAAAGGTGAAAAGTGTGCAGTATTTTCCCATTTCAATTTGTAGTCTGAAAATAGTTTTTCAATGGCCAAAATATTCCCCACCCACCCATGACATTTGAAAAACACTTTTTTTTTTCTGAACCTGTTAGCTGGGTGACTTCTTTTGTGATTTTTTTAATAAACACATGAAGCTGCCATACTCAGTTAAACCATCAGTCTACCCAAACCAATAATGTCTTCTTAGACTTTCCGTGGCTCTCCAGCATCTCCGACCAAGGTCTTCCACATAACCTCTTGCAAGATCCTTTAACTGGAGTTACCAAGGGTTCAACCTGGGACCTTCTACATGCCAAGCTGATTCTCTGCCACTGAGCCAGGGTCCCTCCCTATAGGTTACAGATTCTTTCTCTGTTCTCTGAAATGGCTGTGAAGGGTTATGAATACATCTCAGACAATGAATACATTTTTGATGTGGGACACATCTTCTGGTGCGCCCCATCAAATGGAAATGTAGACAGACATGATGTCCGTCATCCCACCCACAAGTTGTGCCAGAAGATGAAGAGTGCTCAACCAGCAGCCACACCAGCCCCTGGGGCCTAAGCAGCTGCTGCATGACCCACAGGGTCCAAGGCAGTGGTTGCTCTGCCCACAAGGCTTTCGCAGAGGCCACACCAGGCCCAGGAGCCTAGGCAGCCACTGAGCTACCCATGGGGTTCAAGGCAATGGCGAAAGAACAAGTAAGAAGGAAGGGGGAAGGAACTGTGTATGTGCAAGTGCACATGGGCGCACAAGCACTTTTGCTCGCTTGCTTGGAGGGAGGGAAGTTGGGAAACCAATAGGTAAAGGGGGAAATGGGGGGAAGGGGAGGGATTTTCTGTCTGTGTGTGTTAGCAAGTGAGGGAGGGGAGAGGAAGCAAGGAGGAGCTGGGAAACCAACAGGTAAGGAGGGAAATGTGGGGAGGAAAGTATGTCTCTCTGTGTTTGCAAGTGAGGGAGGGGGCCCTGACCTAGTCGCTCCAGGGCAGATGAGATGCATCAGGCCAAATGCTCCCCTTGTGCACAGGCAGGCATATGCGGAGCAACCAGCCCCTGCTCAAACTCCAGCCTGCAGCCTAGCACGAAACCTCCGGTGCAGAAACGGTCCAAGAGCCAAGGCCAAGTCCTACCACTGATGTTGCTTCCTAGCAGAGTTTTACTGACTGTAGATATTGAGATTCCTTTTATTGATCTTGGCTAGCAGACACTGGTGCATCTATTCTCCATGAATCTGTCTCATCCCCTTTGAAAGCCATCTCTTTTAGTGGCCGTCACTAACAGTATAAGTACTGGGCTGTAGGCCTTCTCCAGCGTTCTGTTAAGACCCAGCGTGTGGTGTGTCGGAAAGGGTGTTAGACTTGGACAGGAGAGATCTTGGCTCTAGTCCCTGTTCAGCCCTAGAGCCACTTTAGGTGGTCCTGGCCAAGACACCTTCTCTCCACCTAATCTACTTCACGAGCTTGCTGTCGTCGTTGAACGGAGAAAACCCACAGCTTTTCCCCTGGACTCATTAGAGGAAGAGGGACACAAAACAGTGGCAAATCAAACACAGCTTAGCTGCTCTTGTATTTAATCCATCACAAACACACTGTTCCGCCAGAGACAAGAAGGGTGTGTCAACAGCGGCTGTTCTCTGCAGTTCTCTTACTCCACTCAACCACAGTTTACATTGTGGTTCTCATTAGTCAGTACTATTGGCATTTAGGTTTCTCAGGTCCTGTTTTAGAGCGCCCATGCCAGGATTGAGATGACCTCCAGAAAGAATTTTAGGAAACACCAGTCAGTGATGTATGAATGGATATGCTAATAGGTGCCCCCACTGCTACGGAAAACTGTAGGAGACACTTATTACCAGCATATGCCAAAAGCCACCGTAACCCACAATCCATTAGGCTAACATGGAATGTCATCAAAGTGCCCACCCTACAACATTTGAAAAGGCTAATTTATGGGCCTGTGTGATTGCTGCGTTGCACATAGCTGACTGCTTGGGGTGTCCTGTAGGTGCTATTTGCCAGGGGCCATGAAGTGTCCTGCAAACATTGCTTTCCAACCAGAAGATTGGCATCCCAATTTTAAGTACATTTACTTGGAAGTAAGCCCCCTTCACTTCAAAGCGACTTGCTTTCAAGTGAGTAAACGTATTTAGGATCAAGATGTTCTAACTGTAGACACGGAGGGCTTGTGGTTTGTTTCTCAAAGTAGGGGCTGCCAGAACCGATGTCTCACATCACAGATGGTCTTCCATTTCCCGGGCAATGCTGACCTCACTCACCCCTAGTACTGGAGACACAGAGCAGGAATGAATCAGAATCACACAAAGCTGCAAGAGACCACAAAAGGTCATCCAGTCCAGCCCGCCCACGCCACCTAAGGAACTTAAAAATCACACACCATTGACAGGTGCTCATCTAATCTCTTCCTTAAAACTTCCAACAAAGGAGACTCCATCCCCCTCTGAGGCAGCCTATTCTGTTACGAACAGGCCTCGGCATCATAAAAGGCTTTATAATATTTAAGTGAAACCCCTTTTCCTGTAATATGAAACCTCCTAGTCCTTGTCTCTAAAGCTCCAGTAAACAAGTTGGCCTCCTCCTCAACATGTCTTCCTTTTATGGAGTTATAAACACAGCTATCCTATCACTTCTTGCCCTCCTCTTCTCAGAGCTACACATACCCAGCTCTCTCAACCTCTCCTCGTAAGGCAGGGATTCCTCGGCCATCCTAGTCACCCTTCTCTGAGCCTCTGGGGAGGGCGGTGTATAAATTAAATAAATAAATGTTCCAACCTGTCAATATCCTTCTTGAACTGCGGTGCCCAGAACTGGACACAATCTTCCAAATGACTACTACAGCAGACATTTTCCCCTTCTCCTTGGACAGTCCTGACTCTTCACTGGCTTTGGCCAAAGAGGTTACTGTCCTACTTCAAATGGGACCGGAAGCGATGCTGATTGTCCACGTGAGGCTGCCGGAGTTTTCAAGACTGTAGCAATCTGCAGGCCCCTTCTTCCCCTGTTTCACAGCCGCATCTTCTTCTGCCCTCCCCCAGCCTCTTGCTGCCTCCTGAGACACCAACATCTCTTCCTTCTGTATGTCTTTTCATCTCCACCCCATGGCTCTCTTTTCTTTCTCCCCTACAGCCACCTCCTCTCTTGCAATCACTGCCACTTTCTCACACACATTTGTTTCTGCGTTCTTCTCCTTCTCCTACTACCTCTGTAAACTTTTCTGATTCATATAAACTTTAGCATTGTTTACTGTGGTTGATAGATAACATCAAATGTGGCAGAAGAGATCTCATGAAGTACGACAGGCTTATCTTCATCTTTTTTTTCTTTAACTTGAGATTTTCCAAATTCTTCTTCAAATACTTTTTCTTTCTTTTTTTCTGAAGAAATATCTCCCCTCTTTTTACATGGCCCCATTATGTTGATTTTTTGATCCACATGCTGCTCAGGACTGCAGAAATTCTGGTCTGCTCAAAAATATTTTTTTAAACCTGGTGGAAAAGAGCTGTGCATCTAGTTTCAGGGAGACAATGAAGGGGGCTGTAATGGAGGGGAGTCAAGAGATGGGCCTTTTGATTTTCATTAGCTTCTCTTCCATAACTCAAGCACCTTGGGTAACAGAAGAAATTAATAAGTTGCAGCTCCCTGGCATGTAACCACTATGTGCCCCTATATTTATTGGGGAATATCTGCACATCAACCTTTACCCATTAACCACTGCATAAAACTAGTGCACATTGTCTCGCTACATCAACTGACTCTTTCTGGGATTTGTCATGTGAATGCATGAGTAATCCAAGCCTTGGAAATGCAGCAGATGCTCACCCCTGACTTTCTGAGAGGTGTGAAAACATCCACAAAGATGAGCATGTAATTGTAAATTGATCTCTCTTTTTGTGCACAAATATCCCTTTCTTTCCCCATTAAGGGGTCTAAGGCCAAAAATCACATCCCACTCTCCATAGCTTTGATACAGAAAGTCTACAAAGGGAACTTTTAAAACCCTTATGTATTTGTGGCCACTATCTTAGATAATGTTCAAAGAGGATTAGACAAATGCCTAACAAGTAGGGCTTTCAGTGGCCATTTGCTATCAGAAGTAAGTGGAAGTTCCTAAAGAGGCAGCATGCCTCTAAATATCAGTTTATGGGAACAAACAACAAGAAACATCCATCGCCTCTTAAGTGCAAGTTGGTGATCACCAACCCAATATGCATGGGCCAGGAAAGGCAGGCAGGCACCTGCATTCCAGCAGGGCTAATCCCCGCTTATGCATAATGCCATTGTCGTTCAGGCCCCCTCCTGACCCTGGCCCACTGAATCATAGAATCATAGAGTTGGAAGGAGCCATACAGGCCATCTAGTCCAACCCCCTGCTCAACGCAGGATCAGCCCTAACCATCCTAAAGCATCCAAGAAAAGTGTGTATCCAACCTTTGCTTGAAGACTGCCAGTGAGGGGTAGCTCACCACCTCCTTAGGCAGCCTATTCCACTGCTGAACTACTCTGACTGTGAAAAATTTTTCCTGACATCTAGCCTATATCGTTGTACTTGTAGTTTAAACCCATTACTGCGTGTCCTTTCCTCTGCAGCCAGTGGGAACAGCATCTTGCCCTCCTCCAAATGACAACCTTTCAGATACTTAAAGAGGGCTATCATGTCCCCTCTCCTTTTCTCCAGGCTGAACATTCCCAAGTCCCTCAACCTATCTTCATAGGGCTTGGTCCCTTGGCCCCAGATCATCTTCGTCGCTCTCCTCTGTACCCTTTCAATTTTATCTACGTCCTTCTTGAAGTGAGAGATGTGATCCCCTCAAAACCTGGAGCCCACATTTATGATCACATGAAGCTGCCATATACTGACTCAGACCTAAGGTTGCCAACCTGCAGTAGCTCCTGGAGATCTCCCACTATTACAAATGAACCTTCAATTGACCTCTGGAACAAATGACTGCTTTCAAGGAATTTCTTTTGAATTAAATTCATCTCATTAGTTCTGGTCTGTCCCTTTTGCCCCAGAGGGATGGACCAGAACCAATGGGATGAAATTAATTCAAAAGAAATTCCATCTAAACATCCGGAAGAAGTTCCTGACAGTTAGAGCGGTTTCTCAGTGGAACAGGCTTCCTTCTCTGGAGACTTTTAAACAGGCTGGATAGCCATCTGATGGAGAAGCTGATTCTGCGAAGGTTCAAGGGGGTGGCAGGTTGCAGTGGATGAGCAGTAGGTTTCTGAGTGCCCTGCACAGTGCAGGGGGCTGGACTAGATGACCCAGGAGGTCCCTTCTGTTATTCTATGATTATATGATTCTAAGGGTGGACTCAATGGAATTATACCCTGCTGATATCCCTCCCTTTCCCAAACCCCACCTTCCCTAGGCTCCACCCCAACAAATCTAATCTTCCCTTCACCTGAACCTGATAGTCCATTTTGATACAATCCAGCAAAGAAAGCCAGTTTGGTGTAGTGGTTAGGAGTGCGGACTTCTAATCTGGAATGCCAGGTTCGATTCTGCACTCCCCCACATGCAGCCAGCTGGGTGACCTTGGGCTCGCCACAGTACTGATAAAACTGTTCTGACCAAGCAGTGATATCAGAGCTCTCTCAGCCTCAACCACCTCACAGGGTGTCTGTTGTGGGGAGAGGAATGGGAAGGTGACTGTAAGCCGCTTTGAGCCTTCTTGGGGTAGGGAAAAGCGGCATATAAGAACCAACTCTTCTTCTTCTTCTTCTTCTTCTTCTTCTTCTTCTTCTTCTTCTTCTTCTTCAAAGCCACATTTATGGAGTTTTAAAATTTTTTATTTATTTATAAATACATTTCTATACTGCCACTCCCGGTATTTACTTGCTCGGGTGGTTTAAAAAATTTAAACACATAATAGTCTAAATACCTAAAACATTTTAAAACAGTTACAATTACATCGAACCCACATCAGGTACATATCTTGATTTCTGTACCCCCTCCCATCCTACAGGGGTGGGCTGTTTTTAGGGAGGGCCCATTTAGGTCGTGGCATTAGTCATTTGCTGACCCCCAACCAAAAGCCTGGCAGAAGAGCTCCGTTTTGCAGGCTCTACAGAACTAGGGAGGTTCCTAAAAGGTCCTCTTTCAGGACCTCATTCCACCAGGCAGGGGCCAGGACAGAAAAGGCCCTGGCCCTGGTCAAGACTAGATGTACTTCTCTAGGGCTAGGGATCACCAGCTGGTTTGAATTGGCCAAACAAAGTGTTCTTCAAGGGGTACAGTCAGTTAGGCGGTCCGTCGGAGACACAAGGCCCAGATTGCATATGGCCTTGAAGGTCAAAGCCAAGAACTTGTTCCAGAACTTGTTCCAGAAGTCAACTGGGAGCCGGTGCAGTTGCCTAAGAACAGGCCACATATGGACCCTACAAGGTGTTCTTGTGAGGACCTGCACTGCTGCATTCTGATTTCGAAACACACATCTCACTATGGGCCCTCTTCTGACAACCTTAAAATCGTAAAACATGATAAAAGGCACAATAAAACCAGAGTCCAATAGCACCTTTAAGACCAACAAAGATTTCTTCAAGGCGTGAGCTTTCGAGTGCAAGCACTCTTCCTCAGACCAATACGGCTACCTATTTGAATCTATGATAAAAGGCATATATAAAAGTGTAAAAAGAGAAAGCAGATCAGAAAACCACTGAAACGTATTTCTCAGGCACTATATATCCCAGCTTGGTGTAGTGGTTAGGAGTGCAAACTTCTAGTTCTAATCTGGTGAGCCGGGATTGAATCTGCGCTCCCCCACATGCAGCCAGCTGGGTGACCTTGGGCGGGGGTCATCAACCCCCGGTCCGCAGCCCGGTAACGGGCCGCTAAGGCCATGGTACTGGACCACCGACAGCCACGCCTGCCTCCCCCCCCCCCAGCGAGAAGGAAGGGAAGAGGCAGGCGCAGCCGCCGGCACGCCGGTGACCCAAACGCACATGCGCGCAGTTGCCGCGCATGTGCATTAGCGCCCCTGGTGGCAAAAATGCGCATGCACGCAGTTGCCGTGCATGCGTGTTAGCGCCACCTGGTGGCAAAAACGTGCATGCACAACAACTGTGCGTGTGCGTTTGTGCGGCATCCGGGCCATCAGTTCTCCCCTCACCCCCGGTGGCGGTCCCTGACCTCAGAAAGGTTGGGACCGCTGATCTTGGGCATAAAACTGCTCTGACCGAGCAAGAATATCAGGGCTCTCTAGGCCTCACCTACCCCATAGGGTTTCTGTTGTGGGGAGAGGAAAGGGAAGGTGACTATAAGCTGCTTTGAGCCTCCTTCGGGTAGAGAAAAGCGGCATATAGGAACCAACTCTTCTTCTGTTTGAAATTTCAGCCCCTACCTGGTTTTTAAGAAATGTGGGCTTCTCCTTGTAATCTGAGGCAATCAGCCCATGGATCTTCTGTCTCCCGTGGGAACCAAGCTCAAGCTGTTGGCGGGAAAAAAAATAGATTTTAGTGCTGAAATACGGATTTTAGGAGAGACAAGTGTGAGCAAACACAGCTGTCTTCTCAAACCCTGCAACAAGAAAGTGCCAGAATTATTTTTCAAAATAATGTTTTTAATAGCAGCAAAAATGTTCTTTTTAACCCTTCCATCATCCGCATGCAATGAAGTTAGCAGGCAGGTCATTCTGTTCCACAATATCTGAAGGCACCGCCAGGTAGCTATTATCCAAATGAAAATCCATCTAGCCAAGATTTGGCGGGTTATTTCAAACAGCTCTGAAGTGATAGATTCAAATGAGTAGCCATGTTGGCCTGAAGCAGCACAATAAAACCAGAGTCCAGTAGCACCTTTAAGAGCAACAAATTCAGGGCGTGAGCTTTCGAGTGCAAGCACTCTGTTTTTATTCAGCTCTGAAGTGTCTTTTATATGAGCAGCATTTCTCTCTGGTCTTGCTCTCTCTATTCTGCTTCACTCTGATTCTTGTCTCCTGCCTCATAAGCGTTCTTTTAAACTCTCCCCTGATGTCTTCAGCCACTTCCCAAGAACCACCACTTCGCATTAAGGACTGAGGCTTTGACTTGAAGAAGAAGAGTTGGTTTTTAGACCTTGCTTTTTGTCAAGCGTTGAAAGGACTCACAACTAGCTTCTTAATTAAAGAAAGCTTTTATTGAGAAGTACTGCAAACTCAAGACTGGCGAAGACAAATCTGACTAGAGGACAGATTTGCTTCTTCTTATCAATACATTTCTCCCGCCCAAAACTTGAAAGTTCCCAAGGGAGGGGGGCAGGAGGGAAGAGACACAGGCAATTAAAACAGCGATACATTCTCATGGCTTTGGCTGGGTGATAACGAAACTGGGCCCAGCCGAGAGGCCTCAACAAAAGATAGGAGTTACCACAACATATATTTCACTTTAACTAACAAGCATGAATACAGGACCTGAAACTACCAGGCGCCAAGCAATATAACTGTCATGGAGGAACCCAGGCTAATTTATGGCAGAGATTCCAATGATCCTGACACTTTTCACTACCCAAATGAGTCTCAAAGTGGCTTACAATCTCCTTCCCTTCCTCTCCCCACAACAGGCAACCTGTGAGGCAGATGGGTCTGAGAGAGCTCTGAGAGAATTGCTCTGTGAGAACAGCTCTAGCAGGACTGTGACTAGGACAGAGTCTGCACTTACTTTGTTTATTCCATTGTCAATCCTGTTGAATTCAGATTGATTTGAACTCGGGTCTTCCTCTCCCCCCCCCTCCCCATTGACACTGAAACGTGTTCTGCATGTGGTTAGGGTAGTTCAGAAGAAGGGGGAGCCAAGCACAGCCTCTTTCTTTATTTTCTTGAAGGGTGGGGGAGAGAACTGGAAAACAGCAGAGGAGGGAGAAAAAAATCCAAGACATTAGGGGCTTCTCCTTTAAGGCAAGCTTGTCACATGAGGAGCTTTGGCCAATCAGGGGTTCTCTACCGGAGCAGAGCCCAGGTTCAAAACAGCCTGCTTTCTCAATCCGAATCTTAAAATATTGAAGTTTAAAAGCACTCTAAAATATTGCACAATAAAGGTAGGGTCACTCCAGATCAATCCTGCTTGTTGCAGAAGGATAATTTAAATCATCCAAAATCAAAATGGAAATCGCATTCTGTGTAGACAACAGGGACTGAATTGACCTGGGATTGGAATAAAAGCTCCGTGCAGTTTACACCCAGAAGAAGAAGAAAAGTTGGTTTTTATACCCCACTTTTCACTGCCTGAAGGAGTCTCAAAGAGGCTTACAATTGCTTTCCCTTCCTCTCCCCACAAAAGACACCCTGTGAGGTAGGTAGGGCTGAGAGAGTTCTGACAAGACTGCTGTGTGAGAACAGCACTATCAGTGCTGTGACAAGTGCAAGGTCAGCTGCATATGGAGGAGATTAAAAGCCACCACTTTTGACCACTACACTGAGCTGGCATCTGCAATGCGTGCAGAACATCCAAGGTTCAACCCGCAGCATTTCCAGTCAAAAGGATAACTTTGTAGATGACGATCAAGACCCCTGCCCAAAACCTTGGAGGGCTGTTGTCGGTCAGAGTAGACAACACCAACCTTAACAGACCTGTGCTCTCACTCAGCAGACAGTAGTGCCATGTATTGGGGTGTGGCTTTCTCCCCACCTTCTTTTTATGCTCGCAGCAACTAACCTATGGGGACGGTGTCACTAGGACTGTTTATGCGCTGGAGGTTTCATGCCGAGCTGCAGGCTAGAGTTTTAGTCATGGCAGGTTGCCCCACTTCTTTCTGCACCCACACGGGGGAGCATTTGGCCTGGTGCGCCTCATCTGCCCAGGATTTGTGCTCTTGCACAGAAGCTGGGGCAGTGAAGTTCCCAGTGCGGAAACAGTCTAGGAGAGAGTGACTCATCCAAGGGCACTTAGCAAGCTTTCATGCTTGGTCATCCCATCCCTAGTCAGAAGAAGAAGAAGAAGAAGAAGAAGAAGAAGAAGAAGAAGAAGAAGAAGAAGAAGAAGAAGAAGAAGAAGAAGAAGAAATTATATACTGCTTTTCTCTACCAGGAGTCTCAAAGTGGCTTACAGTGGCCTTCCCTTTCCTCTCCCCACAACAGACGTCCTGTGAGGGAGGTGAGGCTGAGAGAGCCCTGATATTACTGAAGAAGAAGAGTTGGTTCTTATATGCCGCTTTCCCCTACCCGAAGGAGGCTCAAAGTGGCTTACAGTTGCCTTCCCTTTCCTCTCCCCACAACAGACACCCTGTGGGGTGGGTGAGGCTGAGAGAGCCCTGATATTGCTGCTCAGTCAGAACAGCTTTATAAGTGCCATGGCGAGCCCAAGTGACTGCATGTGGAGGAGGAGCAGGGAATCAAGCCTGGCTCGCCAGATTAGAAGTCCACACTCCTAACCAACACACCAAGCTGGCTGTATTATTAAATGCAAACAAAAATTGTTTAATTCTTACTAGTAGAATTGGCTCCTCAGCCACTCCAGCAATACAACTCTTCTCTGCTTGCACCATGTGGTGCTCATTCTTACAGAGCTTTAGTAAACGGAAGATCATGCAAGGGTAGGATACCCAGACCCAACTCTGCTGGCCAACTGGACATTGGTGATCCTGTAATCAGATGGAAGGCAAGGTTGGGCAGAAAGGGAAGTTAATTTTGTGGAGTCGGTAATGTCTCAGACTTCCTTTGCCTTAGCAGACAAGCTAAGTTTTCTGTGAACCCAACTGCACATAATGAGACCATCCAGGATTGTGTTTTTTTCTGTTGCAATTAGAAGCACTACCGGTCCAGCATATACATATTAAAATATAGGCAACCAAGCACTGCTTTGCTGGTCTTAGCGCAGTCAATTTCTCCCTGCTTTGTGCAGATTCATCTCACAATACCTCATTTGGGTGAGCTATTTTTAAGATGTATCAGAGGAGTCTGGGCTGGTTATATAATTCCTTTGAAGCCCTTCTCTTTGTTGCCATGGCCTTACAAATTAGTGTGTTTGACACAGAGCACAAGTTTCTTGCTTCAGAAATGATTGTTAGCATGCCAGTTTCTTATATATTTCATATCCCATAATTTCATCCTGCCTGTGTTTTTAAGTCAGTCTGCAAGTACTCCAAGTATGCTTAATACCTACATGACAGCCACCTAGGGTATAAAGCTGTTTCCTATCAAGCTTTATCACTAAGGCATTCTTTGTTCTAAGTAAAAATTTTAAAATAAAATTTGGGGGAGAGGGGCTGAGAAGCAGTTGGATAGCATGGAGAGGGTGGGGGGAGTTTCTTATTCCAAAGTTCACCTTTTAAAAAATATAGCCATTTCTTTCTTTTTTTCTCTCTCTGTCTTTTAAAAGAGGAATTTCTCTTTCCTTTCTTTTTGATTTCTCTTTGAAGAGAAACCAAGGTGCCCTTTTGCAACTCCAGCCCATGCTGTTGTCTTGCGTTATAAACCACAAGGTGGTGCTGTAGGAGGAGGGCAGGGAGGTTTGGGAAGAGAGAGTTTCCCTCTGAGCATCTGCAGAGTAAAATTCTGAAATTTTGCAAAACTTCCTGCCCCTCCTTTATTTAGATTTCTCACTGATCAAAACAAAATAAGAAAGTGACTTTACATACCTAAAAAAAAAAGAGAGTGCCAAAGAGCTGGGTTGCTGGATTGTTGGGAGAAACCACATAAAAAGGGATTAAGAGAATTTCTCTTAAGTATGCTAGACTGAAATAAATCCAGCCAGACCGAAAAGAGGTGCTGCTGCTATGGGGGGTGGGGGGGACCTAGGGTTGTGCCTGAAGCAGCCAGTGCCGCGACATGGGGGGAGGGGAGGCGCAGTCAGCGGCCCTCCCCCCTGCGCCGCGGCCCTGGCTGCTTTGGGCACGAACGGCCGTTTCGGACACCAAAGCGCCCAAGAGCGGCATGGTGAGTCAGCATGGTATACTGGTTAAAGAGAGGTGGGCTCTAATCTGGAGAACTGGGTTTGATTCCTCACTCCTCCACTTGTAGCCTGCTGGGAGACCTTGGGCTAGTCACAATCCTCTTAGGGCTGTCCCCACAAAGCAATTCACCATAAATAAATATCGATTGATTGATTGATTGATTGATTGATTGATTGATTGATTGATTGATTGATTGATTGATTGATTGATTGATTGATTGATTGATTGATTGATTGATTGATTGATTGATTCGCTCTCAGCCCCACCTATTTCACAGGGTGTCTGGAGTGGGGAGATTAAGAGAAAGGTGTTTATAAGCTGCTTTGGAACTCTTTCAGGTGGTGGGAAGTGAGGTATAAAAAACCCAGCTCTTTTTCTTCTTCTAAAAGACAACCCAGAGAACCTTCCTGGGACACTCCAGCAAAGGAGCCTAGCAGAGGCAGTCAGCTGTTGGCGGCTGCCTCACATAAGAACATGTCTCCTCGAGAAACTGCATCCGCCGTACCTCTTATGGTACTATGTCACTTAGTGATCTGTTCCTGAACAAGGGGAGAGGGGAGGGGTGGCAGCCTCAGAGAGAATGAGGCAAATCTCTGCTGAGAAAAATGTGGGCTTCTGGAGTACAGTCACTTTAAAAGAGCCCAAAATGGAGGCAAAAATCAGTCTTGGGAGGGAAGTCCTGCAACCAGGAACCAGGAAGTCTTTGAACCGATGCCCTGGCCAATCAGGGAAGACTACGTCAGCATTGGAGGCATGGGGCAGGAAGTTAATCCAGCAAAATTAAGAAGATCTACATTTATACTGTGGGCTTTCAAAGCCTGTTTTTCAAATATAGCAACTTATATCCGCTCCTGGATATCATGGGGAAAAGGTAGGGTCACTGTGGATCAATCACGGATGTTGCAGAGGGGAAATTTAAAAGGCCCAAAGTCAAAATGGAAATCAAATACAGTGCAAAGGGGAGTGGTTTATTCGGGCTGGGAGAGATAAAAAGCAAAGTGCACACTCGACCCAGTTCTCTCCCAGCTTCATTGGTTCCAGATTGGTGATCGGATCAGATTTAAGATTTTGGTAGTAATCTTTAAAGCCCTAAACGGTTTGATACTGGCATATCTACAGGAATGCCTTTTTCCTCACACCCCCCAAAGTACATTAAGATCATCAGACCAACACCTGCTTAGGATCCTCGGCCCAAAGGAGGTGAATTTGGCCTCAACCAGGGCCAGGGCTTTTGCGGCCCTGGCCTCAGCATGGTGGAACACTCTGCTGAGAGAGATCAAGGCTCTGAAGAACCTTAACCAATTCCTGTAAGACAGGAACCTGTCCTGTAAGACAGACCTGTTCTGCCAGGCCTATGGTCAGGGCCGAGAAAGACATCAGGAAATGCTGGGGGAACATCCGCTTGAAAAATTTTGAACCTCCCCTGTCTGCCTAGAATCATAGAATCATATAATCATAGAGCTGTAAGGGACCTCATGGGTCATCTAGTCCAACCTCCTGCACTATGCAGGACACTCACATCCCAATCGCTCATCCACTGTCACCTGCCCCCCCCCTTGAGCCTTCACAGAATCAGCCTCTCCGTCAGATGTCTATCTAGCCTCTGTTTAAATATTTCCAAAGATAGAGAATTATTTACTTAGTTGGCGGTGTGATTGTCTGTTTTGAACTGATTGTTTTAACCATGTTGTCACTGGCCCTGAGTTATATAGGAAGGATGATGATACAAATAAATATTTATTTATTTTATTGTTTAACCCCCTGCTCAGGACCAGGACCAGGCTGCATTCATCACAATGTCCAAAGAGGCATTGCTATATTGTTGTCCTGGAAACCTTTTTGAATCGTCTGGCCAAGCTTGTCTAGTCTGTAAAAAACAACATCATCTTCCATTTTTCAGCAAAGAGCGTCTAAAATTATATATTTATTGAAGCATAAACTTTTGCAAGCCCAAGCCTGCTTCGTCAGATGCATGAAACGGACCCTTGGTCAGCAAAATATATACGCAGCAGGGGAGAATATTTCTGCTGACTGAGAATCCAGTGCAAACATCAATTGAAGTGGGCTCCAGCACATAAAAGATTATGATTCAATAAATCTGCTAGCCCTTAATAGATTCCTGTTGGGGGCAGATCTCTGCCACAGACTGACAGAAGGAAAACTTTGTTTAAAAAGCCTTCCCTTTGTGGTGGGTTTTAATGAGTGTTTTGGGTCCCTTTTGCAGACATCTTGTTGGGAGGAAAGAAGTCTTTAAAATAAAGGATTTTGGAAATCCCCTTTCCATTTCTCGTTCCATTATTTCTGATAGCACCTAATCCTCCAAAACAGCATTTAGTTTCAAATGAATACCTTTGAATGATGTTAATCTCCCATGCGCCTTCTCACACCAGGGTGGAGTCTGATGGAAATGAAAGAATAATAGAATACAATTCTGTTACAAGTAGACAGAAGGAGTAGGCAGAAATTTGGCATAAAGTGTGTTTGTATACTTCCAAACTATGTTGACCCTATGAATAAGTGACCTCCAAAGCTACTGGGTTAAATGTTTTTAAAAATTCATTTTTCTTGGAAGCACAGAAGCGTTACAATATCCCTGATTTTCCATGTTTTCCAGTTAATGGGGAAATGCAGTTCAAACAAATTACAAAGGTAATCCAACTCCAATGGTAACAAGAGAAAGACATTTTACTTACAAGAATAGAAGCACATCTTACATGGTATATTCATGTAGGTAAAGGTATCCCCTGTGCAAGCACCGGGTCATGTCTGACCCTTGGGGTGACGCCCTCCAGCGTTTTCATGGCAGACTCAATACGGGGTGGTTTGCCAGTGCCTTCCCCAGTCATTACCGTTTTACCCCCCAGCAAGCAAGCTGGGTACTCATTTTACCGACCTCGGAAGGATGGAAGGCTGAGTCAACCTTGAGCCGGCTGCTGGGATTGAACTCCCAGCCTCATGGGCAAAGCTTTCAGATGGCTGCCTTACCACTCTGCGCCACAAGAGGCTCATATTCATGTAGGTACCTTTCACTAATTGTAAACAGCTGAACTTCAAAAAAGTTAACTTGCTACGGCTCCAAGCCCAGGTAAGAGAAAGAAAAAAGGGATGTCCTATAGAAGAAGAAACACAGAAGGCGAGCAAGGGACAAAGAGGCTTCATGTCTAACCCAAAAGAGGTTGAGGCCAACCACCAAGAGTACCCTAGCGAGAGAATTCTCTTAATCTTTTCCCTCCCAGATCCCCTTGCAAGCAGAAACAACAATATCCAACCCTTGCTGAGGCCGTGGCTTCCTTGATTGAGTCAGTCCATCTCCTATTGGGTTTTTCTCTTTTCCTGTTGCCTTTCAACTTTTCCTTGAGTTGTTGTTTTTCTCAGGGAATCTTGTCTTCCCCCAATGTGACCAAAGTCCAATACCTTCAGTTTAGTCGTTTTAGCTGACAGGGAGAGTTCAGGTGTGGGGGCACAGGGTTTTTGTTTCCTATCATTACCACTGAGAAGGAATGCCAAGTCAACTAAGGAATATTCCTGGCTAAGGAATATTTCGCTTCTGGAGATTACTGCCCTCATAGAATCATAGAGTTGGCTGGGGCTTCCAGGGTCATCTAGTCCAACCCCGTGCACAATGCCTATCCATAGTGACCCTCATTTTATGCCCAAGTGATTCCGCCCATTTCCACCAAAAATCTACAGAATTCAGCCTGGACTGGAGGAAATTTACTTACCCTCCCACAGTGGTGATCAGCAATTCCCTGGGTAAGCAAGGAAAGGCCAAAAGAGACTAACACTGGCACATCCCTCCCTGACCATCCACTCACAATAGGCCTAGGTTAATAAAATCGACATTTCTGTCAGATGACTATCTAGCTTCTGCTTTAAAACTTCCAAATAAGGATAAGCCATCACCTTCTGAGGAAACCTGCTCCAACTGTCACGAACATCTTCAGAATGTTTAGCCAAAAATTCTTTTGAATTATTTTCAAGTCATTGGTTCTGGTCTGCCCCTCTGATAGCCCTTTAAATATTTGAAGATGGTTATCATATCACCTCTTAGTTGTCTTCTCTCCAGGTTATACAGACCAAGCTCACCCAACCTTTCCTCATACGACTTGGTCTCCAAACTCCTCACCATCTTCATAGTCCTCCTCTGGACACACTCCAGTTCCTCTACATCTTTCTTCAGCTGTGGTGCCCAAAACTGAACACAGTGCTCCAAGTGAGGTCTTAATCAGGTCAAGAAGCTGAAGGCTGAAAGCAGGGGCTCATGGGAACTGTAGACCACAGACATCTGGAGAGCCACAGTTTGGCCACCCCTCGTCAAAGAAGGCAGGAACCACCATGAGGAAGCAGCATGAGAAATCATACGTACAAAACCATTTAGAACTATCTCAGGTACTTGATCAGGGGCAGAATGTTGGTTCTCTAAGACAGGGGTAGTCGACCTGTGGTCCTCCAGATGTTCATGGACTACAAGTCTCTAAGACAGGGGTAGTCGACCTGTGGTCCTCCAGATGTTCATGGACTACAAGTCTCTAAGACAGGGGTAGTCGACCTGTGGTCCTCCAGATGTTCATGGACTACAAGTCTCTAAGACAGGGGTAGTCGACCTGTGGTCCTCCAGATGTTCATGGATTACAAGTCCCGTGAGCCCCTGCCGGCATTTGCCAGCAGGGGCTCATGGGACTTGTAGTCGATGAACATCTGGAGGACCACAGGTCAACTACCCCTGCTCTAAGAAGTTCTTTACTGAAATAAATGATGCAAAATAGAAAACACAAAATAAATTATGCAAAATGAAGTAAAATATGCAAAATTCCCATAAGTAAAATCAGGAATTTGGAATGCTGAGTGCGGAGTTTTAGAATAAGCAAAAAGACTGTAAATGTGATTGGTTATCATATGAATGCCATAGAAACAGCTCTCAAATTGTACGATAGCCTAGGGAGGAAGTTGTCGTGCATATCCAAAGCACACCCTTGCACCAATATATAAAATGTTCCGTCCATGAACAGCAAAGTGCATCATTTATTTAGTCCCTGCGTTCAGGCCTGTCATTTTAATCCCTTCGATTTGCAACAGATGTTTGGGTAACTCACGTGGTCAGTGTAACTACAAGAATCCTATGCTGCTGATTTACTGACAAAAACTGCAGCCCGCTCATATCTGGTTTTCAGTTTTGAGGCTTGACATATGTAATCACCAGAGGAAACACCAGTTTTGAGTGCCTCCGCAAAGAAGCAGCCAGACTGAACAATTCCATCTTGGTGTAGTGGTTAGGAGTGCAGACTTCTAATCTGGCGAGCCGGGTTCGATTCCCTGCTCCCCCACATGCAGCCAGCTGGGTGACCTTGGGCTGACCACAGCACTGATAAAGCTGTTCTGACCGAGCAGTGATATCAGGGCTCTCTCAGCCTTACCTCCTTCCCAGGGTGTCTGTTGTGGGGAGAGGAAAGGGAAGGCAAATGTAAGCTGCTTTGAGACTCCTTCAGGTAGAGAAAAGTGGCATATAAGAACCAACTCTTCTTCTTCTTCTTTCAAGAACCATAGAATCATAGAACCATAGAATCATAGAGTTGGAAGGGGCCATACAGGCCATCTAGTCCAATCCCCTGCTCAACGCAGGATCAGCCCAAAGCATCCTAAAGCATCCAAGAAAAGTGTGTATCCAGCCTTTGCTTGAAGACTGCCAGTGAAGAAGATGCTACAGTGAAGAAGGTGCTACATCATTGATTTTTTTCCACATCCAGAAATGAATATAATTCCTTAATTCATCTCCATTAAAGGGGGGGGGGGGAAGAGTCGCCTATAGCTTGGTCTAGTGAACGGATTTGTTCTCAGACGCCTTGGCAGCAACGATGCCAGTCACTGTTCCAAGTTGTTGAAAGTGGTGCCTTTCTGACAACACCCACTTCAGAGTTTCCTTGGACGAGTGCATGTGACTCATTTCACGATGCCTCAGGTCCGACTCATGTTTAAAAGAGGATCGCCCGGTAGGTCTCCTGCACAAAGAAGTCACTGTAATGGCTTTGGCCTACATCAAGAGATAACACGCCAGCCAGTGGTTCTCTGTTCAGCTGACCTTGGCATGCACAGAGAAATCAGAAGGTAGGGCTTTCGAGAAATGTCAACAGACTCTCTTGGTTCAATTGGAACAGGAATACTCTGGAACTTCTCTTTGGAAAAGTCGCTATGAAAAGGCTGGCAAGGAATCCAATTCACTCATCTGAATGCCCCAGTCGTCATTTACAACTTGCTGCAAAGCTAAGGGCCAAGCTAAGCATGAGATGGGAGGCCTGAGGTTGGAACCCCAGGTGGGCCCCTTGAATGCCAAAAGCATCCCCCAGAGGGTGGGTCAGGGTTGACCTTGATCACGACTTAGGAACACGGAAAAGAGGAGATTTCTAACTCCACTGTATCAGTTTCCCAGTTAGACTACTTAAAGCCCTGGAAAGCATAAGAGATATCTATTGATTTAGATTGCCCTCACTTTTCTCCCTAGTGGGAAGTCAAAGCATTTCAGAACTTCATTCTCTCTTCTTCCGTGTTATCTTCACAACAACCCTGGGAGGTGGCCAGCACGGTGTCATGGTTCAGGGAGCCAGTTTGGTGTAGTGGTTAGGAGTGCGGACTTCTAATCTGGCATGCCAGGTTTGATTCTGCACTCCCCCACATGCAGCCAGCTGGGTGACCTTGGGCACCCCACAGCACTGATAGAGCTGTTCTGACCGAGCAGTAATATCAGGGCTCTCTCAGCCTCATCTCCCTCACAGGGTGTCTGTTGTGGAGAGAGGAAAGGGAAGGCAACTGTAAGCCGCTTTGAGCCTTCTTCGGGTAGGGAAAAGCGGCATATAAGAACCAACTCTTCTTCTTCTTCTTCTTCTTCTTCTTCTTCTTCTTCTTCTTCTTCTTCTTCTTCTTCTTCTTCTTCTTCTTCAGAGCAGCAGCTTCTAATTTGGTGAGCTGGGTTTGATTCCTCACTCCTCCACATGCAGCCAGCTGTGGAGGAACCAGTCAATCAATCAATATTTATTTACGGTCATTCAGACCAAAATTAAAATACATGCAAATCAAAACTAAGACAATTAAAAAAGAGAAAAAACAGTAATAGTATTATAAAATTTTTTTAAAATCTGACAACATAAAAACTTTAAGCTGTTACATTCAATATTTAAAATATAGTTTAAGTTGCCAGTGACAAATGGCTCTTTGTACTTTTGAAATTGGATCAGAGAGAAATTTTCTGATCCACATACATAGTACGCAATTTCATGGCAGCAGTGCAAAATTTAGCTGTGCAGAGAGTTATTTGCCTGACTTCGTCTTGAAGCAGCAGCTTGACTTTCTCCTTTGGGGAAGATGGAGGAACCAGTCACAGCCCTGATAGCGCTGCTCTCACACATCAGGGCTCTCTCAGACTGACCTACCTTACAGTGTGCCTGTTGTGGGAACAGGAAGAGGAGGCGATTACCTGCTTTGAGACTCCTTTGGGCAGTGAAAAGTGGGATATAAAAACCAACTCTTCTTCTTCTTCTAGGATGAGAAAGAATGACCAGCCCAGGATCACAATCAAACTACAAGAGAGAGTAGAGATCTGAACCCATGTCTCTCACATCCTAGTCAGACACAATCCATTACTCCACACCAGTTCCCTGTTGGGTTGCAGGTTTTTTTAACTTTTGCATTGGAAGAACGGAAGGTTTATGCAGTATCCCCAATCCTCCATGTATCCCAGTTAGTGGGGAAATGCTGCTCAAACAAGTAACAAAGATGATCCGACTCCAGTGGTAACAAGAGAAAGAAATTTTACTTACAAAAACAGAAGCTTATCTTACAAGGCATATTTGTGTAGGTACATTTCATTTATTGTGAACAGATGTGCTTCAAAAAGCTTAACTTGCTAAAGCTCAAAGTCCAGGTAAATAAGAGAAGAAATTAGGTCCTATATAAAATGAAACATAGAAGGCAAGTAAGAGCCAAAGAGGCTCAACATCTAACTGCCAAGGGTACCCCCCCCCCTTTCTACAGCCAGGGCAAGTACAGCACAAGGCTGCTTGTTTCTCTTTCTTTTCCAGAAATGGGGGGAGGGGGGAGGGGAGAGGTGGCAGCAGCAACCTCACAGAAAAAAATAAATCCAAGAGGCCAATCTCTGCTGAGAGAAGTGTGGGCTTCTGGAGCACAGTCACTTGAAAACAGATCCCAAAAAATGAGGGCAAAAATTAGTCTTGCAGAGGAAGTCTTACAACTGGGAACCAGGCAGTCTTTGAACAGACACCCTGACCAATCAGCAACAGACTGCTTCACTACATCAGTGTTGAAAGCAACGGTCAGGCAGTTAATCCGGCAAAATGCAGAGATCTACACTTTATGCTGGGGGGTCTCAAAGCGGGTTCTTCAAATATAGAGACATATCTGCTCCTGGATATCGTGGGGGAAAGGTAGGGTCACTGCGGATCAATGATGGATGTTGCAGAGGGATAATTTAAGGTGCCCAAAATGGAACTTGAATACGGTGCAGAGGGGAGGGGTTTATTCAGGCTGGGAGAGGATTAAAAGCCCTGTGCAGACTCAACCCAGGTCACAGCACTCAGGAGGTAGAGCTTGTAAATTTCCTTCAACTGCCCCTCCTACTTGGAGCTTCACAGCAGCCAATCACTTGGCGAAATCGGCTCACGGATGTTCAGCTTGCTGCACTAGAAGGTTTGAAATGTCTTCCATCTGTGCACAGGCTGCTCCCCCCCCCCCCCACTCTCCCTGTCTGAGGAAATTGAACATTTAGGGCAGAGGTAGTCAAACTGCAGCCCTCCAGATGTCCATGGACTACAATTCCCATGAGCCCCTGCCAGCATTCGCTGGCAAGGGCTCATGGAAATTGTAGTCCATGGACATCTGGAGGGCCACTGTTTGACTACCCCTGATTTAGGGGAAGGAGTCTGGAATAGGTCTAAGGCATCCCCCGCCAACCAGGCCACCACAAAACTAAGAATACAGTCACATCCGACAGAAAATGTGCATTTTAATAGATCGGCAGCTCTGAAAAGGCCCCTGTTGGACGTATTTCCAAGCTGATTGAAAAAGTCTGGGCTGTTTTCATTGCCACATGGATTGTGCAAGCCAGCTGAGACTATGCATCTAAAATATGTTAAAACCCAAGCAGCACTCGTGGGGGAATACCAGATCTCCAGGGTTGCAACCCGATGTTCATTCTGATGTCTGAATCACAAGCCCTTGAGAATCAGAGTTGGGAGAAACGTTAGATCCGTAGGGCCAACATCCAAGAGAAAATGCTGACGCTGTGAACCATCGAGTGAGAACTAACCGCTGTATAATAAAGTCCATCACCTCGCTGACTTGCCTTAATTCCCAAAAGCTGATGTTATCCAGTAACAGGGTAATCAGCTTCTTGGCTGTCAGGGGGGGAACCGGGAACTGGTCTGTTTTATTGCTGCTCTTGGCATCAGGGCTCTGCTCTTTTGAGCAATCAAGAAGGTGCCGAACTATAGATGAGAAACACAGGCATGCTTGAAAGCCCCAAGGACTGCTGCTTCTAGGAAAAGGTTGCTTAGGAAGGGAACCATTCAATCTACAAAGAGGAGAACATACAAAACTGAGGGGGGGTCTGTTCTGAATGAGAACCAATGGCCATCTAGTCCAGCGGCCTGCTATATTATCTAGTTCAGGGTCCAGTCATGTGTCCCTATAAAGACCATAAGCACTGCATGAAGTCAATGGAGTTCTCCCTGGTATGTTTCTCCTTCCAACCTACTGGGATGTTTTGGGGGATGAAGTTTTAATGTGAATGGTAGTACCTGGCTTTTCGTATGAATTTCTGCTATTTGATACAAACGTGTATTCCGTCTTGTTTTATATACTGTTGTAAGCTGAGACCATTTTAGAGAGGGGAGGCCTAGAAATTTCATGAATGAATGAATGAAATACACCCCCAAAGGGGGGGGGGAGGTACACAGATAAAGCCAAAGGAATGTCCAAAACTTGGGTAGAAAGAATGTCCAAAACTTGGGATCCAGTGTCCTCAATAAAGAATGTAATGCAATCTGTTTTACGGTGTAAATCTCTTGTTATTAATAAATTTCAAAATTAATCACAACTTGAATCACATATGATCAAGAAGCCTGTTTTCAAACAATGCTTTCTGCCTATTTACAGGGAAAATATAACAATATTCCCTTAAACCAGGGGTAGTCAAACTGCGGCCCTCCAGATGTCCACGGACTACAATTCCCATGAGCCCCTGCCAGCATTTGCTGGCAGGGGCTCATGGGAATTGTAGTCCGTGGACATCTGGAGGGCCGCAGTTTGACTACCCCTGCCTTAGACCAACGTTTCTGCCCATGTGCCTCCAAGCATATTCAAGATTTCCCCCCATGACCTCTTTTACTGTCCACTATATGATACTATTTGCACTAGATTATTTCAGGCTGCACCACATTCCAATGGAACAGCAGAGAATTGTATGAGTTTTTTACTGGCAGATACAGATCCATGCATAACATTTAAGGTGGCCTCTTTTATCTTTTTTATTGATTAAAGAACCAATTTATACCAGGAATGTTGTATTTATTATTAACCCAACGCTGTATTTTACAATTGTTTTACAATGTTTTTTTATTTCATTTCATTTATTGCAGGATGTTAAGGACAGTGGCCACAATCTTTAACCGCTCCTGTGGAGCAGAATAAATGAAAGAGTAAGCCCTAAGGGGGAGGAGAAAGGGCAGGCTCTGTCCGGGATAAAAACTCGGAGGGCCCAATCAGGAGCCGTAAAACGGCTCCTGATTGGGCCCTCCAAGTGTCAATCCAGGGCCAAGCGGCCAATGGGGAGCCGCGCAAAGCCCGGCTCCCCATTGGCCGCTTGGCTCAGCCTCGCTTTGCCCAGCTGGGGACTCACCGCACACAAGGAGAAGCAGCCTTCCCCGACGGCGAGTCCCCTCCCCCTGGCTTCCCCTCGCCCAGACACACACACACACACACACACACACACCTGGCCACCCCCCATCGCACTGCCGCTGCTTCCCCGTGCCCAGACACACAAACACACACTCACACACCAACCAACCCCCCCTGGCCACCCCCCCCGAGATCGCCGCCGCTTCCCCGCTCCCACAGAGACACACACACACACAAAACCCCCTGGCCGCCCTCCCCCATCGTGCCACCGCCACTTCCCCGCCTCCGGAGACACGCACACGCATGCACACACAGCCACCCACTGCGCTCTCCCACCCCTTCCCCCACCCCACACACCCACACCCACACTCCTCTCTACCCCCTCTTTCCTCCCCACATCCCCCTCCTGATTCGCCCCCCCCGCGATTCCTCCCAAACTTCACCTCCCTGTCCCCTCCCCTTTCACCTACTTCTCTGCCTGCCTTCCTTTCTTCCTTCTGACTTGCTGACTTCCTCTATTTCTCCATCTCCTTCCTGTCTCTCTGTCTCTCCCTCTCACTTGCTTCCTGTCTTTCTCCTTTACTTCCTTTCTTTCTCCCTTCTACCCATCCCTTCAACCACCCCTTGCCCTTTTTCCTCCCTCCCATACCTCCTTTCCTCTTCTTCCTTCTTTGCCTACAGTCTGCCTCCCCCTCCGCTAGGGCCCGCTGTATTTCTTCTACAGCGCGCTTAATTTCTAGTACTAAATAAAATAATATACTATAATCAATGCTAAGATCCCCCCATTTCTTAGTTTTCTCTTGCTCATTAATATACATGTAGGGCTATGTGTTTTATTATATTCAGTATCTTTCTCAGAAAATTGCTTACTTAAATTTGACAAGTGGTGACTGTTATGAGCTACTACTTATTTGGTAAATTTTGCTCTTGGACTGCAAGGCGAACAAACCGGTCTACTGTTTGAATCCCCCAAGTTCTGGTTCTGTTTGGCTTCTTTTTTTGTGGTGCAAAATGCATGTGGATACCTTGGAGGGTGTAGATGTTGTTTCCCATAATACAAATGTGATTGTCCTGAAAGAACTTATAGGCAGGCCTGGAAAAAAGTGATAAGGAACTCTAACCATGGATCTCCCAGGTCAGTTCTGGTTTTCTTTAAGCTATGGGACATCTTGGGAGGTGCTTAAGGCCTTTCCTGCTATTTGCCCTCCTATCCCCCTCCAAAGTCTTCCCGGTCTCAGCACTGGGTTCCAGATAGGTTCTACTGTCACACGGGGATTTTTTGCTTTGTTTAGCTTTCAAACCACACTTGACTCATGGGGATTCCAGGGGGCTTTCAAGGCAAGAGTTACAGGTGGTTTGGCCATTGTTAGCCTCTGCTCAGCACCCCGGATATTCCTTGGTGGTCTCTCATCCAAGCCAGATGGATCCAGATCCAAGAACTGACCAGATCGAGCTAGCCTGGCTATCAGCACCTGGCCAACAGCAACGTACTTTCCAGTTCTGGTATAAACATATCCTTGTCAGCAAAGGCCAATTAATAAGGTTGGAAAAAACATCAAATGCATCCCTTGAGGGCTAAACTAGTCTGAGAGGTCCAAGCATAGAAAACTGTTAATAAGTTTCTGAGATGTCTGGGACCGAGACCCCAAATATCCGCCTGGTGAAATCAACATTGACTCTCCAGAGGAATCGCAGGATGGATTTCCAAATAGTTCGCAGCTGTGAACTGAAGGTGAAAAGAATGACAGATGCCCTTCTGTGTTTGGAATGATGCTCAACTTATTACTGGCGTCAAACCAGGGCCAAATAGGATGTGATACTCAAGTTACATGGCTGGGATTCCAGATGTGGTAATTTGCTCTAAATATCTCTCTGTGTGTGGGTACATTTGTGTCTGGGGGGGCACAATATGAATCTGAGCCATGTTGCTAGGGAGGGGAGGGGGGCATAACTATTTCATACCATTTCCCTGATTGACAATCCCTCCAGGAGGGTAAAAAGGCAGGAACAATATGGGTACCTGGCGTGGATTGGATATTATATCTCCACTGGCTTGTTCAGGAAAAGAAAAATAAACGAGCAGCTTTATGATGATCGCTCCCCTCCCACCCCCCTCTGAGCTTCCCCAATCAAGTGCAGAACACTTTCTGTTTCAATTGCGGGGAAAGGAAGGAGAAAGACCTGGGTTCAAATAGATCTGATTCAACAGGATTGACAATGGAAAAAACAAAGTGTCCAGCCCTGGACAGCCCAAGTTAGCCTGATCTCATCAGCTCTGGAAGCGAAACAGGGTTAGCCTTGATTAGTACTTGGATAGGTTCTCGGTTCAGTTTTGGTTCTTTGTACCTTAGAGTTGGGGTCAATAAAGAGCTGAAATGAACCCATATTACCCATGCCTCCTTAACTCACGGATTTAACACTCTTCTTTCCCACACAGTGTAAAGATTGTGCCATGATTCTTTCTCCATCCATTCCCCTACTGCATCCCGCAGGAACAGGTAAATCTATACAAGAAAGTGTTAGCCTTGACCCCGATGGTTTGGAGGGTCAGTATTACAAATGGTCAAGACAGGAACTTTCAGTGCACATTCTAAGCACCTGCTGTGCCTTCTTTATGCGTGCCTTCAGATGTTCTCAGAGTATGAGCATACGGACACCGAATGATTGTACAAAAATGATTTAATCAGCACTGAATAAATTTGGACTCTGCTATTGCAACTAAAAGAATGTCAAGACTTGAGGAAGCTAACTCCAGAACGGAGGGCTAAACGGAACTGGTGCTAGCTTCCCATATCATGAACATCTACGCTTCTCTCCTTTGAATACGAAGATGTTCTGGTTTAAGTAGGACTGCTTTTAACACTAGAGTTATGATACCCCTACACATTTTGTATTCTGTTGCAATTCTATGTCTGAATCATAGAATCCTAGAGTTGGAAGGGACCTCCTGGGTCATCTAGTCCAACCCCATGCACTATGCAGGACACTCACAACCCTATCGCTCATCCACTGTCTGTTCATTTGTATTTAAATATATTGCAAAGTTGTACATTGTATAAGACTGTGTGTTGGTTTATACCTTTGATTTGTACCTGTTACACAGGCTAAATGGTAATGACTGGGGAAGGCACTGGCAAACCACCCCGTATTGAGTCTGCCAAGAAAACGCTAGAGGGCGTCAGACATGACCTGGTGCTTGCACAGGGGATACCTTTACCTTTACCTTTTACACAGGTTAGCCTTGGCTTCTTTTGGGGGTTTGGTTTGGGAGAAGCTGCCTGGCTTGTTGCTCAGCAGCTCCATCCCTGTCCATTTTGCATCTTGCCTGACTCCCGTAGGCAGAGCTTCCTTTGTAGGGAACCAATTGCCTGTGTTCTCACCCAGCTGCTTGGGAAGTGTCCTTTGACCCTGCTGGTGCATGTGCCAGCTCCATGGGTGCCTCTGCCTGACACCGGTTTCCAGCTGGGCTGGCTCAAAAGCAGCACATGCATGCCCATGGCTCTGATTTTGGCCCTGGGGCCTGCGCGATCCAAGCACGCTTCTGCACGTGCATCGAGAAAAGTGCTGCCATTGTCCGCTTGTAGAGCAAACTTTAAAAACTGTGTTGGAAATGCTCAGCAATGAGTTGTTTTATTTTATATTGTCTTTGGTGGTTCTTGGGTTGTTTGGTTGTCAATTTGCAACTGGCTTAGGGTGACCCCCCCCCCTGGGTTTTCAAGGCAGGTGTGGCATTCAGAAGATGTTTGCCATTGCCTGCCTCTGCCTAGTAATACCCCCCTGGACTTCCATAATGGTCTCTCCTCCAAGCACTAACCAGCGCCTTTCCTGCTTAGCTTCCAACATCTGACAAGATCAGGCTAGCATGGTTGGGAGGCAGGAGGTGGTTTAAGATGGGAGTAGGCAGGCAGGTTCCAGCCCTCCCAGGTACAGAAGCCAGCTCTCATTTGGGAGGGGGAGCAATGGAAGCGAGGGGAGTTTGGCGTAGAAGCCAGTTTGGTGTAGTGGTTAGGAGTGCGGACTGCTAATCTGGCATGCCGGGTTCGATTCTGCACTCCTCCACATGCAGCCTGCTGGGTGACCTTGGGCTCGTCACGGCACTGATAAAGATGTTCTGACCGAGCAGGAATATCAGGGCTCTCTCAGCCTCACGTCCCTCACAGGGTGTCTGATGTGGGGAGAGGAAAGGGAAGACGAATGTAAGCCGCTTTGAGAGTCCTTTGGGTAGAGAAAAGTGGCATATAAGAACCAACTCTTCTTCTCCTTCAGTAATCTCAGGGCTCTCTCAGCCTCACCTCCCTCACAGGGTGTCTGTTGTGGGGAGAGGAAAGGGAAGGAGATTGTAAGCCACTTTGAGAGTCCTTTGGGTAGAGAAAAGCAGCATATAAGAACCAACTCTTCTTCTTCTTCTTCCCTAGCTTGTGGCAGAGGCCATTAAGGCAGGAAGGGAAAGGCTGTAGATCCCCTCTAGAGCTGGTTGGGACCCCTAGGTGGGACCCCCTGGGTTAAAGTGTTGAACTACTACCTGGGAGACCCCAGTTTGAATCCCCACTTTGCCATGGACTGACCCCGGGTTATCACACTCGGCTGAACCTACCTCAGGGGGGGATTGTGAGGATAAAGTGGAGGAGAAGAGAAAGAGTTGAGCCTGGAGGGGGGAGGGGAGGCAGCATATGGCTAAATCAATAATCTTAACAGGGACAACCCTAGCGACAGGCCTCGGATCGGGCCCCATTAAGACTGCAGCTTGTGTAGCGAGGCGCACCTCTCCTGCAGGAGAAGGGGGGAGACCGGAGGCGTGGGGGCTTCGGGGCCTGGCTGCCGCTCGACTAATCAGCCGCTGCTGCCGGAGCGCCGGGCCCGCCTCCGCCGCCGCCTCCCTGCGCTTCCCTCCCGCGCGCTTTGGCAGCCAGACGACCTCCGCCGGGGAGCCGCCGCCGCCGCCGCCGCTGTCCTCGCCTGACCCCGCCGCCTTGGCTGACGCCGCCGCCGCCGCCGCCCAGAAAAGCAGCCGCCGAGAGTGGGGCGAGCGGGCCGCGGAGGCCGCGGGATGCGCGCTCCCTCCTCCCCCCCCCCCCCAGCCCCGCCGCGCGTTCTGCGAAGCCTCCCGAGGCAGCACTCCCCCCCCCCCCACACACACACACGTCCATTTTGGGGAGGGAGGGAGGGAGGGAGGCTGGAGGCAGCAGCCGCGGAGGGAGAGGGAGAGAGACAGGCTGGCAAGGTAAGATGGGGGGGGGAGAGGCAGCAACATTAAAATACAGATGGGGGGGGGGGCTCGGAAGGGAAAGATGTGGTCGCCGGGCCCCGGACGCCACCAGCTCTTGCATCCCAGCCTGGGATGGGGGAGAGCTCCAGGGCGCTTACTCCCGAGGAAACGGGCCGAGGGCGTCCGTCCCAGGAGGGGGAGCTGCGCCCAGCCGTCGGAGGAGGCGGGAGTGGCCGGCCTTGCCCCTGCGGAGGGGAGGGGAGGGGAGGCCGCTTTTCTTTCGCTCCCCCCCCCCCGGGGCACGGCTCTCCCGCCTGCTTTCCTCCCCCGCGCGGGAAGCCCAGGGTGATCGGGGACGGCGTTGCGAGATCCGAAGGGGGGGGGGCCGCCCGAGAGGCCCGGCGTCCGTGTTAAGGCGGTCCGTTGCCCCCCCCCCCCCACCGAGCTGCAGGACTGAGTCAGCTGAGCCTGTATCGCCTGCTCGGGCTAGCAGCGGCACCCCGGGCTCTTCTGTGCAGCAACTCCCTGAACCTCGGAACGAGAGATGTGGGGGTGGAGGGGGAGACGTACCGGGGTCTTTCCACGTGCCCAGCCGATGCTCCGCCACGGAGCTGCAGCCCTTCTCCGCGGACCCCTCACCCTTTTGCCCGCAAGTCCCAGCTGACTTAGGGCGACCCCGACGGGTTTTCGAGGCACTGCCTGACCCTGCAGACACATCCGGGACTTCCTTCGTGGTCTCCCATCCAAAGACAGCCCTGCTTAGCTGCTCAGATCTGAAATCAGGCCCTCCAAGTCAGGGCACAGCCCATAAGCAGTTCATTGTTGTTGCTGATCCTGCGAATTGTAAGCTCCTCGGGGCACAGACCTGTCTTTCCTTGCTACTCTCACCAGAATAGCAATAATACATTTTATTCCATTGCCTTTAACTGGCAGCTGATCTACGGAAACCCCATAGGGCAGGGGTGGCAGAACAGTGGCTCTCAGGATGTCTGTGGAGTACAGTTCCCCTGAGCCCCTGCCAACACAGGGTCGCATGGGAATTGTAGTCCATGGACATCTGGAGAGCCACTGTTTGGCCACCCCTGCCCTATGGTTTCCGGGGCAGGAGACAGCCAGCCTTTGTTTGGTGGTGTTCCATGCAGGGACTGCCGAGGGCCGGCCCTCTCTAGTTTCTGAGATCCAACGAGATGAGGCTAGGCCGGACCTCATGGGACCTCCAGGAAAAGATGGCAACCCGACCCGGAAACCCTCCGGGGCCACCATGAAGTCAGTTGTCCCTGCAACAATGAGGCAAGATAAAGCAGGCCTCTGCCCCGAGAAGTCTCCAGTCTTCAAGTTCAGGAGGACTCCAGAGACAAGGGGAAGAAGAGACCAATCCTGACAGCAAGACAGACAGGATATCTTTGCAGGTGCTGGCTCATTCCGTAAAGGAGCCTTGTGTCACCTGTCCAGCGTCACCTTTCAGAGAATGGCCTGTCCATTCGTGGCCTCTTCCTCCCTAATTCCGCCCCCTCCCCTCGCAGGGAGGGGGGAGAGACACCGTAAGATCACTTTGGAGTCAGTAGACTGGGAGTTAAAGGTAAAGGTATCCCCTGTGCAAGCACTGAGTCATGTCTGACCCTTGGGGTGACGCCCTCTAGCATTTTCATGGCAGACTCAATACTGGGTGGTTTGCCAGTGCCTTCCCCACACCCCTCCCCCCACACACCCCCACCCTCACACCCACACCCAGGGAGGGCTGGCGGCAGAAGGGGGAAGGCCAGCTCTGACACCTCCAAATTGAACCAAAACGCAGCAGGAGGCGAGGGGAAGAGAACAATGCGGCCTGTGTTTTTCTCTCTCTCGCATCCCAACCTCCAAGAAAAGAGGGAACAAGAAAACCATCTGTGAAGATCGGGCGGGCAGGGACGGACCCAGGAGCACAAAAAGCCGGCCCGGTCCAGCCAAGAGGAGCTCATTGGAGTTTCTGAGACCTTTTCTCCCCTCCCCCCAAAATTGTTTTAACTTTAAAATAGTGGGATGTCTATTTATTTATTTATATTTATATACCGCCACTCTCAAATGTCTCAGGGCTGTTTACAAAAATCCGTGAATACAATAAAATCTCCTTCCTTTCTCCCCCCTCCTCCCACCCCCTTCAACTGATGCCCAAATATTGCCTTTATCTTCCCGCTGCGACCCATATCAGCTCACATCCTTCTGCTCTCCTCCCTTTCCTGCCCACAACTACCCTGTGAGGAAGGTTAGGCCGTGCCCATGACTGGCCCTGAGTTTACCCCCATTCCTCCCGAGCGTGCCAGCTTCAGGGACAGAAGGAGGTTTCTGGAAGATGCATGTGGCTTAAGCATTTGGACCCAACGAGATCTTGTGCTTGGGAAGAAAATCCATAGTCCAAGTAACCTTAGAGACCGTACAAATAGGCCAAGTAAGCACGCGTAGGTTGTGGCTGGGAAAATGGGGATCCCGTCCAGGTGCAAGGAATCCTCAGAGGTTTTTACTCAGGAGTAAACCCTATCTCCGAACCAGTCGGGCTGATCTTCCCTGGCTGAGCCAGCTTGGTGGACCGGATAGCACCGGAAGCCTCTGAATTGGAGACCCGGGTTTGATTCCCTGCTCTTCCGCCACACGCAGCCAGCTGGAGACCTTGGGACAGTTTCGAGCTCTCTCAGCCCCACCCGTCTCACAGGGCATGTGTCGTGGGGAGACAAAAGGCAGGCGATTGTAAGCCGCTTTGAGCCGGGCACCAGATCTTCTGCCAAGTATACAATAATTGTTTTTATACCCCGCTTTTCACTGCCCGAAGGAGTCTCAAAGTGGTTTACAATCGCCTCCCCTAACTCCACAGCAAGGGGCGCTTACTGGGATTCTGGGCAAAGTGACACAGAGGTAAGCCCATCTAGGTGCAGCGGGGCTTCCTCCCGTCGCGGTGCAGCGGGCGCTACGGGCCCTATGCGGTTCAGGCGTTCTTGCGCGCAAGCCAGGAGACTCCCCACCCCCTTTCCTCGGGCGACGGCAGGTGCGGGTGGAGGCGAAGTCCTGCTGCCCCCTTAGCCGCCGGTTCCTCCTCCGTCCCGAGGATTAGGAGGACCGGCCACAATATGGGGGGGGGGCTTCGAGGAGGCTCGACGGCGCCCACGCAGCGCTTTCCCGCCCCCCGCCCGGCGGCGGCTCCGCAGGGAGGGGAAATAGACCCGGCGTGGCGGCCTCCGACCGCCCCTGCCGGCTGCCAAGAAGGGAGCGAGGAGCGATCGCAGCCTGCCGGGATTGTTCGCGCCCGTGTCCTCGGATGACTCCGCCGCCGCCGCTCCCGCCTCCGCCCGCTGGCCGCGCCTCTCGCGCTTCTCCGGGGCTCAGCGCCCCTTTTCTGGTTCTCGATGCGTCTCGCTGAAGGCGAGGAGCGGCGGGTGGGTGGAGGGACCTCACCCCCCCACACACACCTGGCCACCAGCCCTTCCCCCCCCCCCGCAGCCAACAGAGCTCTAGGCTCCCAGTCCCTGCGTGGACGTCGCAGGGAGAACGGGACGCACCGCTCCCCTTTCCCCGTCGCCCCCGTCCGGTTCTCCTGCGCAGACGAGCCCCCTCCCCGTCTGAGGGTTCACCTTCTTCAGATCGGGTCATTGGGGAGGGGAGTGGGGAGAGGCACTCCCGCACTCCGTTGAGCCAGGATGCGGCCGGATCGAAGGCATTCTGGTGGGTTATTGGGAAGAGAACGCCCAGCACTTGCGGATCTGCCCTCTCGACCTGTCCCCGGGATGCCAAGCGCGTTCCTGGAGGATTTCCCGTTTGCCCCCGAGCGGCCCGATGCTGTCCCCCGGGCCACGGGATCGGCTCCCTTGGCAGCGCGCCCGAGACCGGCAGGGCTGCTCCGGTTGAACTCCTGCCCGGGACACGGGCGGCAGCGGCGCTTGGTCGCCTTGGCTGCCAAATCGTCTCGGTGGGGGGCCGGGGGTCCTTGTTAAAGTGGAGTGGGCAGTCCGGGGATCCGTGGGCCGGGATTGCAGGGGTAGTCAACCTGTGGTCCTCCAGATGTAGATGGACTACAATTCCCATGAGCCCCTGCCAGCAAACGCTGGCAGGGGCTCATGGCAATGGTAGTCCATGAACATGTGTAGGACAACAGGTTGACTACCCCTGCATTAAGAGGACCTTATTTTAAACTGCTGTAAAACTAGTAAAACCTGAGTCGGGTTCGTGGCTGCCTTCCTTTGGAAGCCCCGTCCTCTCTGCGAAGGTTATCGCGGTCCTTTCGTTACCCCCCCCCCTTGTTTCTGGGTGCCACAATGCTCAAGGCGAGATTTCATAAAATGGGTTTTGGGGCAGGCAGGCAGGCAGGTAGGGGACACAGCTGGGCGCCGCCTTTGGTTCTGTTGGCCTTCCCCGTCGCCCTTCTCAGCGCAACCCCCTGGCGTTTGAATGGAAATTTGGGCGAGGGGGGGATCGGCTCCGAAGCATGACCGTGTGGCCCAACCCCTCAACGGCTTCTCTGGGAAAGCGGACTTGGGCCGGGACGGTTGCAGAACCCGGAGGCCCCGAGGAAGTGGGCGGGTGACCCTGGGTTCGCTTTTCCCCGGAGCCCCGCGTGCTGTTCTTCACACAACGGATAAGGCACTTCCCCCGTGCTTTTGCAGCTGGTTTAAACAGGAATACTCTCCCCCTAAAGTGCATTGGAAGCGCCTTATCCGACGTGTGTGGAAGGTCCTTAACGATGCCTTTTCTGGAACCGCGTCTGCCCCGAACTCTTCTTCGAGCTCTTTGGGGAGGAACGGGTCCCAGGGAGGGGAAGGGAATTCGGCCGCTAGTTTCCTCTCGCCATCCCTGTCGAGGTCCGAAGAGATCTGTCTAGCTGGAAAACGGGCGAACGCTCGCGAGCCCAAGGGGTCCACGGAATCACTGAGGCACACCCCAAGGGGACCCTCCAACAAACATCCGGGACTGGGTCCCTGGTCCATCAAGGAGGCGCCCCCGATTCCAATTACGCTCCCCCCCTCACCCACCCAAGGGCCTAACTCCGGGGAAAATATCAAGGAGCCAGGGTGGGACCTCGGAACCGACTGAGCCCTGGGCCGCAGAGGATGACCTCTCCTCCGCCCGCTCCCATCATCTTGCCCGACGCTTGCAGCGGGCCATCGAAATGGCTCCTTTCCCGTCCACACGTCTGTAACGGTGTCCGTTCTGTTGCGAGGGTCACTTCGGCAAAGACCGAATGAGCGGCCCTAGAACTCGACGCCTGGTCCAGAGGAGACCCACCTTAGGGGCAGCGCCAAGAGCCCCGTTGGCATTCGCCCGTTCTCCCTCCCCTCCCCCCACGACGCCTTGATCGCTTTTATCAAAGTCAATCTGATTCAGAAGGCTGAGCAGCTAACAGCACCGGCGCGAGCATTGTTTGTGTGTGTGTGGGGGGGAGGGGGGGATCTGGGATCATTCGAGTGGTGTGATGGCTCCAGGAGGAGAGCTCTGCTAGACCAGAGACCTTCGGTCTAAGCATCCCGTCCCCCACAGCGGGCAGCTCAATATCTCTCCCCCCCCCCCGCCGCCGCCCCACCAGCAAGCAGGCGAGAAAGCAACCCTTTTGCGTGCGCCCCCTCCATAACCGCCATGGAGGTATACTGCCTTTGTACATGGAGGTTCCATTGAAGCGTCCATGAGTCCTGCAGGTCTCATCCTGCTTGGCTGTGCCTCGATCCCTTTTCCAAGGCGTCTGAGTCAGCGGGCATCGCTGCCTTATCTTGCGGCCCCGACTCCCGCCTGCTCCACGGCGCTCCGATTCACCCAAACGCCTACCCCCCCCCCCCCCCAGCCAGGCCACCGACTAGAACTCGGGGGAAGTCGTGGGGAGGGATGGGAGGAAAGGAGGGGGCAGGGGGAGGCAGCGAGAAATGAAAGGGAATCCTGCGGGGGGGGGGGGACAGGCGGCAGATCACCCCATGGACTTGCCCCGACGGCCTTCCAGTTCGAAACGGATGTTCTGGCGGGATCTGAAACAGGCGCGGGATTCTAGCGAGCCGGGGGAACAAAACCAGGACAACGGACCGGAACGAATTGAGACGAGGGGGACGGGAGTCGCAGTCAGGGTCCCTAGGCGACGTTCCCTGGCCGGTTACTTTCCTCCTTTAGAAAAGGGGGTTTCGGAAGCGGGTCGTTTGAATGGATCGGAGAGGGACCCTTTCCTCTTCTGCCTATGGGGGGGGGGGATACGGGTACCTTTGGCATGACTGTTCCCGGACAGGTTTCCTTGTTTTGGTGGAGGGCTTTTTATTTTTTTAACAGTGAGCCTTTAGTTTGTTGAAAAACAGAGATAACGAAGTTAGACGGCAGGAACCCCTGGCCCCCGGTGAGCAAAAGCCGTCGGTCCAAGAGGAAGGATCCCCGCGCTTCCCCGGTGGCTGGGGGCAGGCGGCTCTTCCTGCAAGCCTTCAGATCCCCCTTTCCCGCCCCCAGTTCAAGGACAGCGATGATGGCAGCCTGGGGGGGGGGGGGGGGTTGCAGGCCAGGAAGAAGTAAGTCGGACGGGGCGGGGGCGGCAGGATCCACGAGAAAGTGAATACCCGGGGCGCCGCCGTCTACCGCGGCAAAGCTAAGCCGGGAGTCCAGTGGCCCCTTGCAGACGAACAACTTTGTTACGCGTTCGAGCCCCGGAGACTATCCGCAAGCCCTGCTCGTCTGGAAAGCGCCGCTGCGCATTTCCCCCGGGCTGATTAACGCCGGAGCACCGCGCAGCGAACCCAGAAAGAAAGCGGGCCAATGGCGAGGCGGGGATCCGCCCGCAGCCAATGGCCGGGGTTCGATGGAAGCCTGCCCGCGTTCGGATTTCGAACCTCGGTGGAGGAAGGGCGCGCGACTGGAGAGAGCTTTCGGGGCCCATTTGGCTGGGGGGGGGTCCTTGGTGCCCCCCAGAGTTCTGGATCTCCCCCCCCCCTGCCCCGTGGGGAGTTTCTCTGCGCCTCGCTCCGCGCCGGTGGTCTAGAGAGGGCGGATCGGGGCGGAGACCTCCTTCTGAAGAAAGCGCCCGAGTGCAAACGGAGGGAAGAGCCAAGGGCTCCTGTGAAAAGTGGAGTCGGGTTTGGAGGGAGCCCAGACTTTGTTTCTGCAGGCAGAAAGGACATCCCCCCCCCCTTTAAAAAAAAATCCATCTTTTGTGCACAATCAACCGGACATGCCCCTGACGCCAGGTGGAACCAGAAGGAGCTTCCAATTCCACCTGCCTCTGCTAGTGCTCCTTTAATGTGCTGGTGCATCGCCCACTCCACACACGTGAGATAATGCACTTTCACTACACTTTCAGTACACCAAACTGAGAGCCAGTTTTGTGTAGTGGTTAGGAGTGCGGACTTCTAACCTGGCATGCCGGGTTCGATTCTGCACTTCCCCACATGCAGCCAGCTGGGTGACCCTGGGCTCACCACGGCACTGTTAAAACTGTTCTGACCGGGCAGTGATATCAGGGCTCTCTCAGCCTCACCCACCTCATAGGGTGTCTGTTGTGGGGAGAGAAAAGGGAAGGCGACTGTAAGCCGCTTTGAGCCTCCTTCGGGTGGAGAAAAGCGGCATATAAGAACCAGCTCTTCTTCTTCTTTCCTCTTTCCTCTGCTCTTTCCTCTGCTTCTTCTTTAGAAGCAGAGGAAAGTCCACCTGGGAAAGGATATTGAAAGTGCATTATCCAACGTGTACAGAATCGGCCCTGGGCCCATTCCACACACATTAGATGGTGCACTTTCAATGCACTTTAGAATAGATTTTCCTGTTCTGCACAGGACAATCCAGATGCAGAAGCAGAAGCACATCGAAAGTGCATTATCCAGTGTGTGCAGACTGGGCCCAGCTGGGTTGCCCTGCGCGAAACAGGAACATCATGCAGGGATAGTCAAACTGCAGCCCTCCAGATGTTCATGGACATCTGCTGCAGTTTGACTACCCCTGTAAGAGTGCACAAGCTGAGCAACGGAGCGGGCCTCACCCACCCCCACCCCACCCCCCAGGGCTGAAGAGGGTCCTAGAAATCTTCTTCCTCTCAGGTCCTGCCTCCAGACCCGGCCCAGGAGTTTCAAAGGGGGAGGGGAGATTTGCAATCCGTTCCAGAACCTTCGTGGAACTTCTCGATTAGTCCTTTCCTACTTTTTCAGCTGTTTGTGCTATTTCTTTGATTTAATCGTTCGGGGGTTCACCCCCGCAACCCCCCCCCCCCAAAAAAAAAACCCAAACCTTTGCGCACTGTTTTGCCTACGTGCAAGCCGTTTGCTCGGTGCCATCTCCGAGATTGGCTGCCTTTCCCTCCCGCTTTCTGGCGGGGACCAAAGGACAGTCTCCGAGACCTCCGCTTCGTGTCCACGCAGGGGCTTTGGCCCTCTCCGCTCCCCTCTGCAGCTCCTCACTGCCCGGCCCAGCCAGGTTGTCAAAGGAACCTGTACGGGAGTCCCGCGGCCGCCACTCGCAAAGGCCGACGGGATGTTTTCCAAAGCATCCCTGCGATCCCCGAGCAGGAAAAGGGACCCAGAGAGTCGCTCCGGAAAGCAAGGCACTTCGCATCCTCCCTCGAGGGGTCCCAGAGCAGCGATTTAGAGTCACAACAGTCCCGCGAGGTAGGATAGGCGGAGTGATTGGCCCAAGGCCACCTCAAAGAGCTTTGGGACTGGATGAATGATCTGAGCCCTGGCCCCACCCACATCCTGACTCCCAATAGCTGCCTGGACCTGTTCAAAACCTCTGCCATTCCCCCTCCCCAGATCAAAGAGCTGTTGACACCTGTCCATCAGGTCTATTCAAACACAAAACCAATTAATTCCCATGACATCTCTTTGTGCATCTATCCATCCATCCATCGTCCCTGTTGGCTAGAAGGCACATTTGGTTTAAAACTTTCACTGCCTGCCCTGTGTTAAAGGATTATTTGGAAGCAACAGATTTCAGAGAGTACAAAGTTCAGAACAATGGAAACCCCCAACCCAGGCTGAAGAGGGGCACAGGAGACTTTTCTTTACCAGAGGTGCTAATGTTCTCCCCCAAGCATTGCCCCTCTGCTCCAGTCAAGCTGACAACACTAGGCATGGTGCCCTAGCATCCTGAGTCCTGACTTTGCAACACCCCTCCCACCTTTCAGCAGGGATTTAAAAAAAGAATTCTACCCATGGCTGAGGAACAGAGCTTATGCCCTGAAAGTCTCTTTTTAATATATTGTATATATTTAAATAACAAGATATTAATATAAAAGGGTCACAAAAGAAAAGGAAGAACTGCACAACAAATCACATATCATTATTAGGGAGGAAAAAGAAGGAGAGTTGGTTTTTATACTCTGCTTTTTACTTCTCAAAGAAGTCTCAAAGCAGCTTCCAATCCCCTTCCCTTCCTCTCCCCACAACAAACACCCTCAGAGGTAGATGGGGTTGAGGGAGCTGAAGGTTCTGGATTCCCCACCTCCCACCCCGATAACTGGGTCACATTCCTTCTAGTCCCACTCAGTATTAAGCATCACTGTTGCAGGAACCAAAATATAACGAGAAGGAATCGAAATGTAATGAGAACATGGGCCCAGACTGTTCATCTCAGTGCAGCCAAGCCAGGGTAGGAATCTAGGTACAGTTTGTAGACTGAATTAAAGTAAGCCTACAATTCACTTTCTGGATAGGCAACCTTTGGGGGACGATGGCCCATGTCCAAAATGGCCTGGCGCTGTGGGTCAAAGATAAGGCCATTGCTTGGCATAGAGAGAGTTCAATCACCAGCATCTTCCCTTTAAAAACAGGATCTGTAAGTGGACACAGAAAGGGGACACATTTTGCCATCCAGGCAAAATGGAAACCCTATAGGATTGTCAAGGCAAGAGACATTCAGAGGTGGTTTGCGTCTGTCCAGCAACCCTTGGGGGTCTCCCATCCAAAGGCTAAGCAGGGACAGTTCTTCCAAAATCTTGGACCATCCAGGTCAGGACACTAATAAAGCTAATAAAGGGATGTAACAAAAGGAACAGGAACAGGAACAGGAACAAGAAATAAATAAGCTCCCCACAATGGAATGGCAAATATCAAATTAATTATACAAGTAGAACAGGTATACAGATATTCTTACAGTATATTTTCTTCTTTTGCTAAATAATCCAATTGCCTCATGACTCTACTTTACATCTTGAGTAATTGTCTCTTTGCCCCTTAGAAGCCTTCTTATGACCTGTTTTTGGCTCTGACAAAGGACTTGTGTTCCTTCTTCTACACAAATTACAAACTACTTATTAAAAGAAAATTTTGGTCAGGTATCTAATGATAAATCAAACAATTGGTATCACATTACTATTTTCAACACTATGTTGTTCCATGCTGCTTCGAATATAACTGGGTTTTATTATTATTCTTTGTACCCAATAATGGGATGTGGCAATTCCCTGGAGAGCTATGGACAGTCTGAGGGGAAAGCATTGACCTTTATAGACTTTCAGCATCATGTCTTCATGCGACCCACTAAGGAAAGTCATTGTGTACAAATCAATAAAATGGCAAAAGGCCAAGGCTCACTTTCAAAGATTTCAGAACCCATGTTTGGGTCGTGGGAATCTTGATCATAAACCATAAACATAAGGGTTTGAATCTAGCATCGTTAGGGGGAGTGGAATTACATTTCCCAGAATTCACTCTCTCAGCCTCACCTACCTCACAGAGTGTCTGTTGTGAGGAGAGGAAGGGAAGGCAACTGTAAGCCGCTTTGAGGTAGAGAAAAGTGGCATATAAACAATTCTTCTTCTTCTCTAATTTCTGAGTTCCCTTGATAGTTTTCAATCATACCTTTATGCACCCTTCTTGTAAACTCAGCCCAGGTTTTTTGTTTTGTTCTTAATTTTGCACAGTAGAAGAAGAAGAAGAAGAAGAAGAAGAAGAAGAAGAAGAAGAAGAAGAAGAAGAAGAAGAAGAAGAAGAAGAAGAAAAAGAGTTGGTTCTTACATGCCACTTTTCTCTACCCGAAGGAGGCTCAAAGCGGCTTCCAGTCGCCTTCCCATTCCTCTCCCCACAACAGACACCCTGTGAGGTGAGTGATGCTGAGAGAGCCCTGATATTCCTGCTCGGTCAGAACAGCTTTATCAGTGCTGTGGCGAGCCCAAGGTCACCCAGCTGGCTGCATGTGGGGGAGTGCAGAATCGAACCCGGCATGCCAGATTAGAAGTCCGCACTCCTAACCACTACACCAAACTGGTTCAAAAGTGGTGCACTAGTGGAGAGCTAGGAACGTTTGCAAAGACATTGTGCCTCTGAGCATCTGCAGAGTGAAATTGTCCTCCTCTCTTCAAATTTCTCTTGTGATCAAAACAGACTCCAAAAGAAGAAACCAGTTGTTCTGTTTCAGAGAGAAATGGGGTAAAGAGGAATTTAAAAGAATTTCTCTTGGTAGGGCTAATTGGATCCCATGGAAGATCTCTGGCCAAGCCGAAACACAAGAATGCCATCGGCAGTAGCCTTTCCAGTAAGTCATCTCAACCATTTCCCGCCTTGTGTTTCTTCTTGCCCAAGACATTTGGCAAAGTGTGGCTCTTACCTCTCTCCCATAATGCCCTTCTTCCATCAAACTAGACAAATGACCAAAGCTTTGACTGCTGTTTTCATGCTGTTTTATTTTAGCTCTGTTTTTGTTTTAACAATGTGTATGCTTTTTTTTTTGAGAGAGAGAGAGAGAGAGGCTGATTTTAGTGGTTTAAAAATGTGATTTTAGAGGCCGTTGTGAGGGCACTAACAGTGGGATATAAATATTTGCAAACCAAAATAAAATAAATATCACACAGAGGGACTGTAGTCAATAGCGTTCTGATTTTTGCAAACAGCAGCACTGATGGGAAATGAAGATTCAGAGCTGGATCATACAGTGACCATACACAATGTCTGCCAAACACCAGCATGGATCAAACTTCTCTTATTTGTTTATTTTTTATTTATTTATTCAATGTTTAGCCCTCCACTCCCGAAAGGCTCGTGGTGGGTTACAACATATAAAAACGCCAATAAAATTCCTCTTAAAAACGATATAAATTACACAATACACAATTTCCGGATTAGGCCCAAGGTTCCCCATTATCGTATTGGCGAACCAAAAGTTTTTTTTTTGCATTATTTGTGTAGCACCTTGTGGGAACCAAGCTGGGGGCATGCCTTTAGAGAACTTAATGGGGGGGGGGGTAAATGGAAGAGAGTCCACAAGCATGGCTTGTGGATTTCATTCATTTCATTTCATAGACTGCTTTAAAATTGAATTAGGATAGCTTTGCAAATAGGAGGAAAGGTCTATCAGTGGCTAATAGCCATAGTAGTACTTAAGGGAACCTCCATACTCAGAGGCAATCAATTTCTGAATCCCAGAGCCAAGGGGCAACATCTGGGGAAGGCCTCATCTTCTATGTCCTGTTGTCGGCATTCCAGAGGAACTGACTGGCAACTGTGTGCAACAGGGTGCTGCACTAGATGTACCATTGTTCAGATCCAGCAGGGCTCTTCTTACATTTTAATGAGGGCCTCAGCCTCTGTGCCCTGTTGGTGGCCCTCCAGGAGAACTGGTTAGTCATTCTGTGATACAGAGTGCTGCACTAGATGGACCACTGGTCTGATCCAACACAGGTCCCCTTATGTTCCTAATGATCCTCCTACTGATCAATTTTAGCACAAGTTTCTATGGTAAATGGATTGTGTCTAATTCATTGTCTTGCTTGTCTCCTGATCTCTTGGTGGCACCAAATTCCACTGTTTGGACGGGGTGCCTCAGTTTGCCTCACAGCAGAGCTTGCTCGGATCCCCTTCCCCAATGACTGTATGTCCCTCTTTTAGAAAGAAGTGATGTTCCTGAATTTCTGGAAGGGGGGAAAATAGATTTTGCGGTTAAGCCCTATAACATGCAGGGCAGTTTATGATCTGTCACCTCTGAAATATGTCTCACTCCCCAAATACCTTGCAATCATTTTGTACAAACAATATTTTGTGGCAAGCCTCCTCAAACATAATTAGGGGGTAGTGCTCCATTTGCTTTCAGGGTGGAAAAAAAATGGAGGAATAATTTCAAAACATCAGTGGACCACAAATGTTCTAGAGGAGGTTAAAAAGACATCTTTTATGAGACCAGTTTGTGGTTGGAGAAAAGAAGGGAAGTTCATCCTCAAGCCAGAAGGAATTAGAGGGACCACTAAGAGAGAGAGAGAGAGAGAGAGAGAGAGAGAGAGAGAGAGAGAGGGAGGGAGGGAGGGAGGGAGGGAGGGAGGGAAAGAAAGAAAGAAAGAAAGAAAGAAAGAAAGAAAGAAAGAAAGAAAGAAAGAAAGAAAGAAAGAAAGAAAAGGGGGAGGGAGAGGGAGAAAGAGAAGGAAGGAAGGAAGGAAAGGAAAGGAAAGGAAAGGAAAGGAAAGGAAGGAAGGAAGGAAGGAAGGAAGGAAGGAAGAAAGAAAGAAAGAAAGAAAGAAAGAAAGAAAGAAAGAAAGAAAGAAAGAAAGAAAGAAAGAAAGAAAGAAAGAAAGAAATCGGAGACATAAATTCAAGATCTTTTGAATCCACCCTAAAATTAAATCTGTTAAGTGCTAATATTGGAGTGGGGGGGGTCTCTCTCTGTCCTCTTTCTTAGTGCCAATTGTATTCTTTCCAAAACCTGCCCAACCTGTTGGACCAGAAATTAAAATGGAGAAAAAAGAAAGATGGGTTTACGGAATAAAGGAAATGTCCTGATTTGGACAGCCCAGATTAACTCAATTTAATCAGATTTCGGAAGCTCAACTGGGTTGGCCCTGGCCAGTATTTGGATGGGGGACCCCCAAGGAAAAGGAAAGTTGTAACATGCAAGAAGGCAGCAGAGTGGCATCTCTGAACATCTCTTGCCTTGGAAACCTCGCCAGGCATCGCCATAAATCAGCTGTGACTGGACAGCACGTCCCACCGCCATAGTAGGAAATAATATATTTCCCAAACTACCATTTCTTCCCTCTTGGACATATGTGTCATTTCAGGCTTTTCGTCTTGGCCTGATTTATACAGAGGTGCCCATTTCTCTTGACGGTCTGATCACAAAAGGAACTCTAGAACTTGCAATCTCAAAGGGTTTTTTTCTGGACAGCTGTGTCTCTCTAAACCAGAAACATCATCTTGACCTTTCCATAAAGGGTTTGAAAAAGCCACATCTTTGTCTTCTGGGTGCAGAATATGTCTTTGGGAGAAACAGACTGTTCTGTTCTCCTGATGGTTGGATGCAGACAGCCGTTTAGCACCTTATTGTGGTTCGCACAGAAACATTTGGTAAGGGGGTCTGCTGCCTAGTGGAAAGGAGATTGCTATTACCCTGTTTCATCAGATTTTTGCTTTGACATACAAATGTAGTTTGAAAGGAAAAACTGCTTTTTAACATTATTTTTAGTATTAATGTGACATCCATTTCTATGTCATTTATAGGACATGCTTTGTAGGTCTAAAAAATTGTTTTTAAATATTTTAAATCAAATAAGTGTGGGGAGAAATAAAAGGGCTGAGCAGAAATGTATGTATTTACTAGGGGCCAAGCCCATTGCATTCAGGAATACAACGGGTGCTAGATTGTGGGTGGGGAGGCCTGGAAAGGCTGAAGGTTGGAGGGCCCTGGGAAGGGAATTCACTGGCAGGGGCAGCTCTCACTGCAGCCTCCAAGCCTCAGAGGGAAGTGGAAGAGGAGGGAGCCGTCAGGGTGTGGGATGGAAAGTGATTGGCTGGGCAACAAAGGTGGTGAGGGGTTTGGGGACCAAGACGTATGAACAATGGTTGGGTTGGGGGAGCTTGGTCTGTTTAGCCTGGAGACGACGAAGAGGAGAGGGAGGGGGAGGGGGAGAGGGAGAGGGAGAGGAGAGGAGAGGAGAGGAGAGGAGAGGAGAGGAGAGGAGAGGAGAGGAGAGGAGAGGAGAGGAGAGGAGAGGAGAGGAGATCTGATAGCCATCTTCAAGTATTTAAAAGGGTACCATATCGAGGATGGAGCAGAATTGTTCTCTCTCCGGAGGGACAGACCAGAACCAATAGGATGATATTAATGCAAAAGCAATTTCATCTAAACCTCCAGAAGAAGTTCCTGACAGTTAGACTGGTTCCTCAGTGGAACAGGCTTCCTTGGGAGGTGGTGGGTTCTCCATCTTTGGAGATTTTTAAACAGGCTGGATAGCCATCTGACGGAGAGGCTAATTCCGTAAAGGTTCAAGGGGGTGGCAGGTTACAGTAGATGAGCGATAGGGATGTGAGTGTCCTGCACAGTGCAGGGGGTTGGACTAGATGGCCCATGAGGTCCCTTCCAACTCTATTATTCTATGACTCTATGATTCTATTTTCTGATGTGCCTTTAAAACTATGCCTTCCAATTAATGTGATATCGGTTTGTGCTTGGAGTGCACCTGCACTGTGAGCACAGCTCAGCCTGTCTCTGGAATGAAGGTCTGAAGATAAGAAGTTTTCCCAACTAACACCGTGAGAGCCTGACCTTCCCATTACTGGAGGTCAAGTGATGTCACATTGCTAGCCCCTGAACCCTGATCCCTGATTGGGTATTAAAAAATGACATGCCATCTTGTTACCAGGGAGTTGATTGGTTTCAGCAAAATTAATATAACATTGGATTGGATGTTTTGTTGGACCTCACGTAGGAAATTATCCACAAGTATTCCCTTTTCTTCTTACCCTTGTTTTGCGTGTGTAATTTGAGCATTCTGTGCTATGCCTGACCTTCCTGGACACCAGATTCTCTGTGGGTCAGACTTCTTGTGTTTGTTCTCTAGGGTCTCTTGATTATTGATTCCAAATCCTCCTGCTCATGAGTATTGAGTATTGTAGCCGGATATATTAAAAACCTTTATTATTTTCTCACTAGTATAATTTGTCTTATGCACTTTAAATAAATACGAATTAATTTTAAAAACCTGTGTCTGATTCTTAAATGCATTCCAGGAACTACCAACCCAGTGCCTTTTGTTTTGGTGTCTCTCGTCCCCAGGCTTGGGTTAAGACACCCTGCTATTCCCAGACAGCTCTTAGGGGTTGTCCCTGGACACCTTAGGCCAGGGATTCCCAACCAGGGGACCATGGACCTCTGGGGATCTGTGGGAGCTCCATAGGTGGTCCACATTCTTTCCTGTCTTAATGGAATCGGTCACTTCCATTGCTCCCCCTCCCAATCATGAGTCAGTTCTCTTGTGGTTTGTGTGCCTCGGAGAGGGCAGCACCAGCAGGCAGCACCTACCTTAAATGGCCTCCTGTCTCTTCCCCCTCAGTCCTTCTCAAGCCTGCCAGGTAGCATGGGTGATGATGTCACTTCCAATGACATATCACTTCTGGAGGGGTGTGGCTGGGAGGTGTGGCCAGTTGATATCACTTCTAGGTCTCCTCGAAGCCTGAAAAAATTATTTCAGGAGCTCCTCCATGGTTGAAAGGCCTTGGGACAAACTAAGGGGTGATGGAAGACCGCTGGAGGGAGTGTAGGGGTAGCTTGACTTTCTGTTTTGTAATGACCAAGGTACTGGGAGACGATGGAATGGGAGGAAGAGCCTCCACCTTGAGGCTGTACTCCCAGGCTGTGAAGCAGAGGCAGGCAATGGCAAGCCAGCCATCTCTGTTTGGCTCTTCCCTGGAAAACCAGCACAGAGTCACCATAAATCAATTGTGACTTGATGGGGGCTATTATCACCTATCACTATCACTATACATAATAAAGCTGACAAGTTGACAACTCGCTCCTTACCAGATTGGCCCTCCTTGGGGGTGTGCTGCCAATAGGGAGAGAGCACTGTCCCAATGAGGGCCAATCTGTTCAAATTGCATTGAGATAGGGAAACAGCACTGTCCCAATGAGAGCTAATCAGGTAAAATTGCATGCAGATAGGGAGAGAGCACTTTCCCAATGAGGGCTAATAAGTTCAAATTGCATGCAGACAACACACTCCCTGCCTGATTGGCCCTACCTGGGGGTGTGCCACCAATAGGGAGAGAGCACTCTCCCAATTAGGGCCAATCATGGGGCATATCTGTCCTCCTCTTACTCTTCCTGCTGATTGCTGAGTGGAAGAGGTGCAGGCCTCTCTGAAAGGCCCTGCTGCTGGTAAGTTGCCCCATTCTCAGCCTCTTCCTACTCTCCATCTCCCCCAGGTAAGGGAGGAAAGCCAGCTGTTTCCTTTGCCTCCTGATTTGGTCTCAGGTTTCAGCTATCTGCTGGAAAGAAGCACGGATGACCTGACACAGGAAGGCAGAGAGAATCAGTATTTCAAAAACAGGATACCATGGGACAGACAGAATGCAATGAACGTCTTAACTCAGTCCAGCGGGCCAAGGGTTCATTCAGGCTGTCCAAGGGCTTCATCAGAAGGAGCAGGTCCACAACTCAGGTCTACAACCTCATGCTAATATAGGCTGACAGCAGCCTCTTAGTCTTCACTGATGTATGCTGATGGGTCTTGAACTGGCAAATCAAGATAGCTCAATGAAAATGCTTGATCAGTGTGAGGCAGCAGTGAGGGTGGAAAGGCAAACAGTTAGGAACTGGCTATTTCCCCCCCCCCCCCACTGCTGCCACTCAGAGATGACAAAATATGATAAGAAATCATCTAATCAAACATCTGGCGGCTTACGCATTCTGATTAAAGACAATCAGCAACCAAGAGGTCTGATGGACGAGCCAATGCAATGGAGCTAGGAGAAATCCTGAAGAGCTGGAAACCAACAGAAGCAAAACAGTAGCTCTGCCAAGAAAAAAGTCAATGTAGGCAAAGGACTAGGTTGAAGGCAACTTAGCTGTCTTGAGATTCTGTACTGTGGGGGAGTGGTTTATACATTATACTGTTTAGAAGAAGAAGAGTTGATTTTTTATGCCCCACTTTGCCACCCCAAAGGAGGCTCAAAGCGGCTTACAGTTGCCTTCCCATTCCTCTCCCCGCAACAGACACCCTGTGAGTTAGGTGGGGCTGAGAGAACCCTGACAGAACTGCTCTGTGAGAACAGCACTAACAAGACTGTGAGGAGCCCAAGGTCACCCAGCTGGCTGCATGTGAAGGAGCCAGGAATCAAACCCACTTGCCAGATTAGAGGCCAGCACTCTTAACCACACACACCCCTGGCTCTCACCAGAGTTGGTTTAAGCATTGCTTGCTTCTACTTAGCGATCCTGGTTTCCCTTTAATAACCCATCCAACCACTGACCAGGACCAACCCTGCTTAGCTTCTGAGATCTGACAAGGTCAGCTAGGCAGGGCTACAAACATAGGGAAACTTTGAACCACAGTAAAAGGATGTGCTATCAACATTGCAGCAGACTTATTGCCTCTTATGTGACACTGCAGCGTTGGCATCTTTACAAGAACACCCTCCTAACCATTTCTGTGTTGTCTTTTCTATAGAATTAGCCAAAAGGAACCATTCAAGAGGGAATTCTTCTAAAAAATGCTTATCTGTCCCTCTCCGGTGTTGTTGTGCGGGATTTGCCATCCTTTCGCAGGGCCTGCTAAATGGAGCTCTTCCACCAGGCTTATGGTTGAGGCCGGCACCTCCCCTTTTTAGATCGCCCCCCCCCCCTCTACATCTACATCAGCAGTGACCCCTGGTTTCCCGGATAGTTTCCCCACCATCAGGTGGGGTGGGTTGGGTAGGCTGGGGATTGGTTTTAGGTCTTTTATGTATTAGGGGTTTTATGGGGTTTTTACATGTTGTTACCCGCCACGAGCCTCAGGGGAGTGGTGGGCTAGAAATCCAATGATAATGATAATGATAATGATAATGATAATGATAATGATAATGATAATGATAATGATAATGATAATGATAATGATAATAGAGTCCCCCGGGAAGGGCGGTATATAACTAAAAAAATAAAATAAAATAAAATAAATAAAATAAAATAAAATAAAATAAAATAAAATAATAATAATAATAATAATAATAATAATTAATAAATGTGTGCAGCTCAGTGCACTTTATTTCAGAGAAGACCTTCTAGAACAGCTACAACAGTCTGTCCTATATTAGACTCTAATGGGATTTGAACACACACATCATCCAGTGAACTTCCTGGCACCCTGCTGTCAGACTCTGTTGCCACATCCCGGCCAAAGCCAGAGCGGGGCAGGGGTCCTTCATACAGTTCAATATCTCACACGGGTTACTTTCGGCTACTTTTTGTTTCCTCCTGACGCAAGTCCTCCTTTGCCCCCTTATCAAGAGATCTGTGTCATAGGCAAAAACACACAAAGGGGAACGAGTCTCGCTCGCGATCAAAAACATTCGGGCTTCCAAAGGGCCGGGAGGAAGGCGCTCAACTCCCCGAAACGGACAGCGAGCCACATGAGCCACGTGCCCTGGTAGTTTTGCAACCAAGTCCACATTGAGCAAACTTGAAAGCCTTGGCAGGGACATCTATTCCCATTCTCTGGAATGGCGTTGGCATCTGTCGCCCCAGATTTTTAGTTACAAAAGCAAAAGGTTGTGGACATGTCAGTCCCCACCAAGTTCAAACAAAGAAATCTGTGTGGGTATGATGGTTGTGTAGCCACAAATATGCCACATGGCTCAAATAGCCCAGGCTAGCCTATCTCGTCATCTCTTGCAAGCTAAGCAAGGCCAGCCCTGGTCAGTATTTGGGTGGGAGACCAACAAGGACTGCCAGGGTCATTTGGCAGAAGGATAAATCATCTCTGAATGTCTCTTGCCTTGAAAACCGCACCAGGGTCATCTAGTCATCTAGTCCAACCCCCTGCAAAAGGCTCTAAGTTAGCAACTACCTGCCCACCCACAGAGACCCCAATTCCATACCCAGACAATACCCTTCCCAGAATCAGAGTCCCTGGCCAGTCCGGCCGGGAGGAAATTCGCCTCCCGACCCCAAAGTGGTGATCGGCAATTCCCTGTGCCTGCAAGAAAGGGCCATAAAAGCCAAGCACTGACACAACCCCTTCTGTCGTGCCACTCACTCACAATCGGCCTAAGTTCGCAGGATCAGCATTTCGCCTGGGTTGGATGGACTCCTTAAATCGATTATAGAAAGCTTTGGACATGAAGAACAATCTCTCTCTCTCTCTCTCTCTCTCTCTCTCTCTCTCTCTGCTTCTGAACACAGAACCACATGCCATGCATGTCTACCTGAAACCTGGGGGTCCATTTTGTCCATACAGCAGCAAGGGATAATGCGGAGAAGTCTCAACAGGAAACCTAAAGTCAGAATGAACTCTAAAGGACTGCAACTTAACATAATGCTAGCATCACTAGAAGGGCAGGATGTAGGAGAGGGAAAAGGGACAGCAAGTTTTCTCCTTGTCTTTCCTCCCTTGCTCAGCTCTGTGTGATCTTTTAAAGCAATCGTTGACATTAAATCAGCACATGGTTAGGTGCCATGCTGACATGAGATCATTTCTGGCCCATTGGTGGCAGCCATCGGGTGCCCTGTTTGGCTTTGGCACCCTTGGGTGCAGCAGCACCAAGCACTAAGCACAGAATCTCAAATTGAGACTCGGTTTCTTCATGGCTTATACCAGGCTTCCTCAGCCAGATTTTTGTGAAACCCTGGGGTTTCTTGATGACCCTGGAAGAGTTTCCTGAAAGGGAGGGAGTGAATTCATTTTTGATGTGTTTCTTAACATTTGTTCAACATTTCTGGGTGATGTGGACATATAGGGCCATGTCAACCCCCCCACACACACACACACACAAACACACAGACAAAAATGGCCAGTGATAGGCCTGGAAGGGGTGGGAATGGACTCAGCTTTGCTTCCCAACTGTATTCTGCACGACGATGCCACTTCTGGGGTTTCTCAAAGCCTGAAGAAGGTTTCTCAACAGTAAATTCTGTTGAGATTCTGTGAAGGCTCAAGGGGGTGGCAGGTTACAGTGGATGAGCAACAGGGTTGTGAGTGTCCTGCATAGTGCAGGGGGTTGGACTAGATGACCCATGAGGTCCCTTCCAACTCTAGGATTCTGTGATTCTAAAACAGTTGAGAAAGGCTGGCCTATAGGAACAGAACTGGACCTAACGAAAGGGACCACCGTTATATTACACAACGTAGGCCGGACTTTCTCGTCCTGTTACGTCACCTCCGATGCAAAAACAATGCCAAGGAAGGCCACGTGCTCTGCTGACAAGCTTGGGAATGACAACTTGTGTGCACGTTTGAACCCACTTAGCCTTGGAGCTGTTTAAACAGTTACCAGCGCTAGGAGATGACAGGCACAAAACAGTGGAAGTCTTTCCTTTCCAAAAGGATTTGTATAAGCTCCTGTATATGTCTGGGGATTAAAACGTTCTGCTATATCTTTAAAAAGGGTATTGGGTTGAGAGCGGAGCGTTTGTAGCCCCCTGCTGGTCACCCGTATTATCCGTATGCAATGAGCTCGAAGAAGAGTTTTGTGCATGTCCTAAATGTTGAGGATTGGAGGGGAGTGCCCTTCCCAGTCTCACTGGACTCTATGTGATCTCAAAGAATCTTCAGGCACCAGGTGCACGGATATATCCCATTTGAATCTGGCCGACTGGATGGGGGTTGAGCCTGTCCCTGTGTCTCCTTTCAAATAAAGCAGAGGGAATGACACAGAAGAAGAAGAAGAAGAAGAAGAAGAAGAAGAAGAAGAAGAAGAAGAAGAAGAAGAAGAAGAAGAAGAAGAAGAAGAAGAAGAAGAAGAAAAAGAATTGGTGTTTTTATATGCCGCTTTTCTCTACCCAAAGGAGGCTCAAAGAGTTGGTTCTTATATGCTGCTTTTTCTCTACCTGAAGGAGTCTCAAAGCGGCTTACATTCGCCTTCTCTTTCCTCTCCCCACAACAGACACCCTGTGAGGCGGGTGAGGCTAGTAGTTGGCGATAGATGATACCTGTGGCCGAGGATTTATAGCGGCTCAACAAATTAATACTTAATCCTAAACCTGGAGGGAAGCAGAGCCTATTCTTAAACCCAGGAGTTCAGCCCAACCTCAACAAACGCCTGGGGAAAGAGCTCCATTTTGCAGGCCCTCCAGAACCTCAGGAGGTCCATTTGGGCCTGCAACTCTTCAGGGAGCTCATTCACTTTAAGAATTCACTGACACCTTTCGTGAAATACTAGCATGTTTCCAAGCATCTGTAAACTTTACAAAGCAGGACTTTTCCACTTGTATTTCCTCTTGCAGTCCACTGTTCCCTCTGAGATTTTGTTCCAGGAAGGGAGGGGGAAAGGTTGAGTCAGTTCTATGCCAACCTCCAGATTAGGCCTGGAGAACTCCAAACAACAGTGATCAGTTCTCTTGGGGGGTTGTTTCTTTGGATGATGGACTCCATGGCATTATACCCTGATGAGATCCACTCAGAGAGCCACACCCTTCCCTGGCTCCACCCCCAAATCTCCCAGAATTTCCCAGTTGACAACCCTAGACCAGACCCTCAGGGTGCAATTGAGGGTCTGCAACAGGAAGGGAGAATTGGCAGAAATCACAGCCCACTCTGAAGTCAACATAACCTTCCTGATGAATCATGGGTTTGTTTCACTAGAACCCACTTCTTCAGATAACATGAACTTATTTCGGGGCAAACAGACAGCAGAATCAAAGGATCATGGAATAAAAGAAGGAAGGAATTTAGCCATCTGGAATTTAGCCGCTGTGTGACACACAGTGTTGGAAAAGATGGTCCTTTGTCCTGATGCAACATGTGCTAATTAATGACCTCCCAAATGCCTGGCTCAGGTTTGGCAAACTGAGGGCCGTGGCCTCTTTGGTGGAGTCAATCCACAGCATGTTGGATCTTCCTCTTTGCCTCCTGCTTTTGACTCTTTCTACCCTTGGCTTTCTACCCTTGCCTTGGCTTTGGGGAAGGCACTGGCAAACCACCCTGTATTGAGTCTGCTATGAAAACGCTGGAGGGCATCACCCCAAGGCTCAGGCATGACCGGGTGCTTGCACAGGGGATACCTTTACCTTTACCTTACCCTTGGCTTTCTCCTTTTCTGCTCCTTCCACTCTGGCTGCCTGGATGGAGCAAATGTGGCTCCTTAATTGCTCTGCTGGAAATGACAGTCCCTCTCAAAAGAGGCCAACCCCCCCCCCAAAAAAAAAACCCTGTTTCCAGAAAGTGTGTCAGGGGGTTCCAGGAAAACACCATCCTCACAGAGACGACCAAATCCAAGAGGGCAATGGGTTTGTAGCCCGTTGGGTGACTCATGCTCATGCTGATAACACAGCTGATAAGGTCAGCTCAGCGGGCGGCCAGCGTTGGGGTCGTGCTACCCAAGCCAAGGGTACCGCTGCTGAACAAAGTGGCCAGAGAAGCATAAAATGAGTGAGAGGTGAATGAAAACTCCCAGACTTGCATCACGGAGGGGAAAATATCTGGAATTCCCCATACACCACGTCGTCCTTCTCGGAACAGCAAATGATGGGAATTAGTTCAGCCACTTGGATAACACTTTTATTTGTAAAGATTTCTTCTGACGGTGGCGTGTTTTAAAAAAAGGAAAGGAAAAGAGGCTTTTGTCATGTGAAGATAGATTTAAAATAAGCTCCCATAGCAGTATGGAATCTCCATTAGCATTTTCTCTTCATTTCAGAGTAAATTCCTTTGGCACAAGCGTTACCCAAAGAGGATAGGTCAGGGGTAGTCAACCTGTGGTCGTCCAGATGTCCATGGACTACGATTCCCATGAGCCCCTGCTGGCAGGGGCTCATGGGAATTGTAGTCCATGGACATCTGGACGACCACAGGTTGACTACCTCTGGGATAGGCCATCTCCTGATTAGTATGCGGGTGGGGGGGATTAGCTTAAAGGATACTGAGTGAGAGGAGTTAACTGGAATTCTCCCCCTATGTAAACCAGCATCTCCCCCTTAAGAGAATTCTCAAAATGAACCAGGCAGATGTTCAACCTGAAAGGCTTTAATTAAAAGAAAATAGAGTAAAACAAAATGCACACCATGAACACACATACATGAACTAGCTAAGAGGAAATCAGGGAGGAGAAGAGAGAGAGATTTTTGGGGGAAGGCAATAATGACCATTCTGGAAGAAGTCCACAGAAGCCGCAAAAAGACCAGCGACTTGTGAAGAGAAGAGAGCCCAGCATTGTGGGGCTGAATGTGGAGAATCTGTATGAGATAGGGCAAAATGTGCCCTCTGGCAACAATTATTTGGAATAATTTAGTGGATTATCTTGTTTGTTTGTTTGATCATTCATTCTTTTAAAATCTTTATATTGCCACTTTCCACAATGCCTGAGGTGGCTTACAAAATGAACCCATATAGTTTAAAGCAGAGGTTTGGACCATGGAAGAAGAAGAAGAAGAAGAAGAAGAAGAAGAAGAAGAAGAAGAAGAAGAAGAAGAAGAAGAAGAAGAAGAAGAAGAAGAAGAAGAAGAAGAAGAAGAAGAAGAAGAAGAAGAAGAATTGGTGTTTTTATATGCCGCTTTTCTCTACCCAAAGGAGGCTCAAAGCAGCTTACAATTCCCTTCCCTTTCCTCTCCCCACAACAGACACTCTGTGAAGTCGGTAAGGCTCAGAGAGTCCTGATATCATTGCTATACCCCTCCTATAAACCCACCACTTTAAGGAGTTACCCTGCACACTAAAGCAGCTTACATCTCTCTCCTCTCCTCCATTTTTCTTCACAACACCCCTGCGAGGTAGGTTAGACTGAGAGAGTGTGACTGGCCCAAGGTCATCCAATGAGAATCCATGTCACAAGTCGGGACTTGAAACTGGGTCCAGCACACTTAGCCACTACACCACACTGTACAGGCCAATGTGAAGAACTTCTTCCTGAGACTCTGGAGAGTTGCTGCCTATCAGGGTAGACGGTATTGGCCCTGATGGACTGGTGGTCTGATTCATTATAAGTCAGCTTTATGTATTCATGTACAGTTGGCTCATGATTTTAGATTGTTTTTGTTGCTCCATATAGACCAATTTTTTAATCAAGACCCTCCCCCCCATTACCCGGTCAATGCTGTCCCTCTTTAACAATGTTAAAATCTGGTCACCTTCGCCCAGGAGTACCTTAGAAGAAGAAGAGTTGGTTCTTATATGTCGCTTTTCCCTACCCGAAGGAGGCTTAAAGCGGCTTACAGTCGCCTTCCCATTCCTCTCCCCACAACAGACACCCTGTAAGGGAGGGGAGGCTGAGAGAGTCCTGATATTATTGAAGAAGTAGAGTTGGCTCTTATATGCTGCTTTTCCCTACCCAAAGGAGACTCAAAGCGGCTTACAGTCACCTTCCCTTTCCTCTCCCCACAACAGACACCCTGTGAAGTAGGTAGTGTTGAGAGAGCCCTGATATTACTGCTCAGTCAGAACAGCTTTATCAGTGCTGTGGCCAGCCCAAGGTCACCCAGCTGGCTGCATGTGGGGGAGCGCAGAATTGAACCCGGCTCGCCAGATTTTAGAAGTCCACCTCCTAAGCACTACACCAAGTTCAGGATTCTGAAAACTCCATGCATTAAGCCTGCATCTAAAAGTGCTTTTGACTTCTGCAGGGAAGAGCAAGACAGGAGCATTTGGCTCAGTGGTTAGAGTATCTGTTTGGCAGGCAGAAGTTCCCAGGTTCATTCCCCATCACCCCCAGTTAAAAGGCACAAGGACCAGGTGATGTGAAAGGTCGCTGCTTAGGATCCTAGAGAGCACCTGCCTGTCAGAGTAGGTTAAGGTGACCAGATTGTCCCACTTTTGGAGGGACATCTCGAGGCACCTGGCAAATTGTACTTATGTTGAAAGTAAAAATTATATATTACAGTACTATTTTTGCGTTCTATGAAAATATTTGTTGCTCCTTATGAGCCTCTTGTGGCGCAGAGTGGTAAGGCAGCGATATGCTGTCTGTAGCTGTCTGCCCATGAGGCTGGGAGTTCGATCCCAGCAGCCAGCTCAAGGTTGACTCAGCCTTCCATCCTTCCGAGGTCGGTAAAATGAGTACCCAGCTTGCTGCTGGGGGGTAACACGGTAATGACTGGGGAAGGCACTGGCAAACCACCCCGTATTGAGTCTGCCATGAAAACGCTGGAGGGCGTCACCCCAAGGGTCAGACATGACTCGGTGCTTGCACAGGGGATACCTTTACCTTTACCTTTTATAGACCAAATGTTAATCAAGACCCCCCCCCCCGGTCAATGGTGTCCTGCTTTACCAATGTTATAATCTGGTCACCTTAGAGTAGGTGACATTGACCTTGACTGACCAAAAGTCCAATTCAATAGATGGACAGCTTCGTGTGAGCAGTACAGCTGCGATCCCTTCCCTTGTGATTTACCCCTGCTGCAGAATTCCTGCCCCTTAACGTGGCCAAAGGAAAGTAGCAGCTGTCAAACCACGGTGGTAAGTAACATTTGAGTCAGGCTGAAGGAGAACATAATCACATTTGTAACGGTGAGTATGGTTGGAATTAAGCTGGAAATTCAGATTGATATGGTAGATTTGAGAACAGGAAGTGGCTGTCCTTTTCGGTTCACTTTTGGCAGAGGGGGATCCCATTGTAAATCCTGCAAAGCTCCTCCAGCCTGCCCAGAGGCTCAAGTTTGCCAGCAAGAGACAAGAACACCTCTGATGGTTGTAACATTTAAACCCAGTGTTTTGGTTTCAGATGTTGACTTTCCTTCTCTGATACTCAAGTACCAGGGCCAGTCGGAGACTTGCTTTACAGACTTTTGCGCTGGGCTCTCTTTCAAGACAGCCAGCTGCTGCCAGCAAGTAGTTCAGGACTGCCAGTTCTTTAAAAACTTTATTGGAAAGATACATTTCCACAGTTTACTCATGGCAGCAAGTGTTTCCCACCTTCAGAACGCCAAAGGCTCACGCCGCAGCAACTGGGTAGAGAGAGGTCTCCAAACAATTTGTGGGAAATCACTTTCAATAATAATTGAAGAGAAGGCAGGTGGCATTCTGGGGCAGAAAAATCTAAACATCAAGAAACCCAGACTGGAGGACAAAAGAGGTCTTCCAAGACCTACTAAGCTACCCAAACTATCTTAACTGGAGATGCAGGGGAATGAACCTGGGATCTTCTGCATCCCAAGCAGGTGTTCTTCCCACTGAACCATGTCCCCATGCTTGGACTCTAAGGGTCTCATTGGTGGCCTTTTAATGGTTCCCCCAAAATAAATAAATATCCCATCCTTCACAAGGATGCTGCCTTCACAACATTAGGGCCAAATGACATCAACCAACACCACAATGCAAGGTGTGTGTGTGTGTGTGTGTGTTGAGTGCCATTTAGTCACTTCCCATTTATAGCAGCCCTCTGAATCAATGGTCTCCGAAAATGTCCCATCATGAGCAGCCTTGCTCAGGTCTTACGAACCGCAGGTTGTGGCTTCCTTGATTGAGTCCACCCATCTCATGGCGGGTCCTCCTCTTTTCCTTCTGCCTTCATTTTTTCCTTGCACTGTTGGCTTTTGTCATGACCCTGGGGGGCAGGCCCATGAAGACACCAATACAGATACCAACTTACAAAGAGAAAAGTCCAAATGTAGCTTTATTGGGATCCTAGGGAGCAACTACAGGTCTTGCCATCACAGAAGATCATTGCTAAAGACAACTTGCAATGTACTCAAGAAATAAATGTACCCATAATCCCCAGCCCCCCTTCACTGGAATTTGCATGCCAAAAGGTGTTCTCACAAAAAGGTGGTTTTATCTAAAGCATTCTTCAAAATCTTCCAACATTAAACAGAGCCAACGATAAAAGCTAACAGGGGCAACCTCAGAGGACGGAAGGACCAAGGGAGCAGGGAAAAGAAGTTGGAAGAGCCCCCTTAGTGAATTGAGCCCTCTGGGGTATCAATATGTACCAGGGCCATGGGTACATGACAACTTTTCCAGCAACTCAACTTGTACGTTAACCTCAGTTTGGTCATTTTTAGCTTCTTAGCCTAAGAATCTTAGGGAGCATTCAAGCTCAATTTGATCTAGAACCCACCTATTGGTCTTTTTGGCAGTCCTTGGTACCTGTAAAACTCTCCTCCAAGGCCACATTTCGAATAAATCAACTTTCTTCCTGTCTACTTCCTTCATTGTCCAGCTCATTGTCCAACGCTCCTCACTTGCTGCCCGGGCACAGGCTTCCCTCTGTGCTGGCGGGGCGGCCTTCCTTCCTTCCTTCCTTCCTTCCTTCCTTCCTTCCTTCCTTCCTTCCTTCCTTCCTTCCTTCCTTCCTTCCCCCCCCCCCCTGACCCGGTCAATGCTGTCCCTCTTTACCAATGTTAAAATCTTGTCACCTTCGCCCAGGAGTACCTTAGAAGAAGAAGAGTTGGTTCTTATATGTCACTTTTCCCTACCCGAAGGAGGCTCAAAGTGGCTTACAATTGCCTTCCCTTTCCGCTCCCCACAACAGACACCCTGTGAGGGAGGTGAGGCTGAGAGAGCCCTGATATCACTGCTCGGTCAGAACAGTTTTATGGGTGCCGTGATGAGCCCAAGGTCACCCAGCTGGCTGCATGTCGAGGAGCGCAGAATCGAACCTGGCATGCCAGATTAGAGGTCCGCACTCCTAACCACTACACCAAACTGGCTCTAACGACTGACCAAATTTGTGGCAGGGGATGAGCATTCCTGAGTCACTACTCACTTCTTCAGAGACAGCTGGAATGTGGTTTACTGGTTTGAATGTCAGGCTATGATCTGAGAGAGCCAGATTCAAATCTCTATCCTGCCATGGATGCTCACTGGGTGAATTTGGCAAATCTCTCTTAATTGGTTAATGGATACAATGGATACAATGCAGAATGGAGGATACAATGCAGAAGGGGGGACAAAGTCGTTGGCCTCATTAGGTCTTCCTTGTGGAAAAAAGCAGGGCATAAATGTCTACCAAAAATATGGGGGTGGGGGAGGAATGCTTTTAAAAATAATTTACCTTCAGCCCTTGGGGGAGGAAGAAAGAAGGTCTCTCATGGACAATCTTCAATTATTCTGTTCTCAAAGAGCTGTCCCTGACTCGTCCAAATTACCTAAACTAACTCCATCTTTCTGCCAGCAGATTCAAAAGTGTGAGAACGGACAGGAGTGGTTTTGCTGGGCCCGTAACACCAGAGCCAGTGTAAGGATTTGCAGGGACCTAACAGAGTACAACTTTGGAGAGGAGCAGCCAGATTCGGTGGGGCAGAGGGGCCTTCACACAGTGGGAAGGGGTGTCACTCTGAGTGCCCTTAAAGAGGGAAAAGTGGGGAGGAGAAAGGCTACGGCCCTGATCCTGGGGAGGGAAGGCATTGTGTGGGGCTCCTGGAAGCACAGGGCCCATGGCACATGCTGCATGGATAAACCAGCCCTGGGAATGGACTTCTTGAAATGACAGAACAACTTAGATTTTCCCTTAATGTTTAGGCCAATCACACCATTGTCCCTGGATACGTCTTTGTGTCTGTTTTGCAAAACCCGTCGTATGTGGAATCGATTTGCCGTAAAATGCAAGTAACCGGGAGAACCCTACTGTTGTCAGTTCCGACGGCCAAGTCCGCCCCGAAAGGGAGAGAGATGAAATCTTTGTAGCTTCCTAGCATCAGTGTAAAAATAATTTGCGTCTCCCCCTGCCAATAAGAGAGCCGTCTGTACATACCAGCGACGGAAATTTCTTCTCACGTAAGTGGCCAGATTTAGCTTTGAGCTCTCTCCATACATATTCATGGGACCCAGTGAGTTCACCGGGGTTAGATGAGGACTCGCCTTTGAAATCTCCGTGACATTCCACACTCGTCTCTGCTAAGAAAACAAAACAAAACAAAAAAGAACAGATCGGTGGCTTGGCAAAAGGAAACGGGGAGGTTTATGCTTTCCCCTCACTATAGCTGCAGCGTTAAATGCATTAATAAATCTTTTCAAATTGGCACTCCATTAACCTTGGAAGGAACAAGGCAGCTAACACGCATTTTCCTCGGGGAGTTCAGTCCAGCTGTTCCTGGGTACAGTAGTATTTCTACCGCTTGCAATTACGCAAAATACACTGTCGGCCTAATTTTGTTTTGTCAATGTCTACTTCCTTAGGTGTTTCCATATGGGTGATTTGCCCTGGGTTTGATCCTGTTGGGAATGGTGTGCTTGTGTTTTTCCCCATGTTTCCTTAAAGCATTACGGTGCTTCTGTGCTCCACATGCATTTTCCTTAGCTTTTCCAAACCTGTGACATTTTTAGAAAGCTTGCAGCAGCACACAGCTGGCTCCTGGTGGAAGGAGAGTTGTGTTTTATACCCCCAAATTTCTTGATCCGAAGGAGCCTCAAAGCGTCTGACAATCGCCTGCCTTCCTCTCCTCACAACAAAGTACCTTGTGAGTCAGGTGGGTCTGAGAGAGTTCTGAGAGAACTGTGACTGGCCCTGGGCCAATCTGGCCTGGAGAAAAATTCCTTCCTGACCCTAAAGTGGCAATCAGCATTACCCTGAGCATAAAAAAGGGCCACTGGCTCACCCGTTCCTTCCCTCCCTCTCACAATCTAAGTTCACAGATTGTTAACCCTTTCTGGCTGTGCTGTTAATACAATCTTAAGAGTGCAATCCTAAATCCAGTTTCAGCTACTGAAAAGTAAAATTCTGCTTTACTGTAATTGTACTTCTCACCTCTATGGGACAGCCAGTGCAGTGGTGTGGTCAGAGTGTCACCCAGTTTAGAAACACCCACTCTGCCATAGATGCTTGTTGGGTAATCTTGGGTCAACTGCACGCTCTTAGACTAACCAAGCTCCCACTTATCGTGGGGAGAAAAGGGAAGAGAGAAAAACAACATAAGGTATTTGGGGTCCCTGCTGGGAAGAAAGGTGAGGGATAGATGAATGAATGAATGAATGAATGAATGAATGAATGAATGAATGAATGAATGAATGAATGAATGAATGAATGAATGAATGAATGAATGAGTGAGAGGGTGGGTGGGTGGGTGGATGGATGGATGGATGGATGGATGGATGGATGGAACTGCATGGGTCATATTTCAGTTAATAGCAACAGGGGTTCTATATATTCCTTAGAGTTTCTGGATGGATGAAGGGAGGGAGGGAGGGACAGACTGACAGGCAGACAAACAGAAGAAAGACAGGCGTATCATATACGTGCTGTTAGACACTAGAGGTGGTGGTAAGTCCTTGCTTGTGGCAATTATTTGGTTACTGATTTATCTTAATTGGTCATTTCTCTGTGTGCCACCTCCTAAACAACAGAGCAAGAGCATTATATGACATAAATCTCACAGTCAATTTAAAAAATGTCAAGGTAATCCAGTTTAAATCAGTGCTCATTAAGTAATCGAGTGCTGTTAATAAGGCCACTTATGATAAGAGCTCAGCTGAAAGTAAAGCTCTTTTTACCAAAAATTTTTTGTACTGCCCCAAAAGTCCCCCTTTTGCAGTGATTTCTATCAAAGGAGGCCAGTGGGTTTGCTTTGAATCTAAAATGGGCGATGTTCATCCTCAGTAATGTCAGCAGTCCAATAAACTATCTTCACCTGCATATCAGAAGAAGAAGCGCTGGTTCTTATATGCCGCTTTTCTCTACCCAAAGGAGGCTCAAAGCGGCTTACAATAGTCTTCCCTTTCCCCTCCTCACAACTGACACAACTGTGAGGTGGGTGAGGCTGGGAGAGCCCTGATATTCCTGCTCAGTCAGAACAGCTCTATCAGTGCTGTGGGGAGCCCAAGGTCACCCAGCTGGCTGCATGTGGGGGAGTGCAGAATCGAACCCAGTTTCCCAAACTAGATGTCCATGCTCCTAACCACTACAACCAGGCTGGTGTAAATGGCAGCATGGTCCCTCCCCAAGCATTTCTTAAGTGGGGGGCTGTCTCCTTGTTGCTTCTGTGCTACCCCACATCACCTCCATTTTGCCCGTTCCACCTCCATGCCACCTGTGCTGCTTCCATGCCACCCCGTATCACTTCCATGCTGCCTGTTCCACCGCCATGCTGCCACCACACTGCCTGTGCCGCTGCCGTGCTGCTGCCGCTGCCACCCAACACAAGAGATCTGGCAGTGCGGAAGCAGCACAGGCAGTGTGGAGGTGGCATGGGGCAGAACAGGGAGGGAGAGGGAGGGCAGGAGTCATGGCAATTGTGAAGGGAATGGCTGAGCAACAGGTGGGCGGAGCAGTGGGGTTGGGTGGAAGAGAGGAGAAGAAGGGATGGGAATGTGACAACCAAATTAATTCAAAAGCAATTCCACCTAAACATCCGGAAGAAGTTCCTGACAGTTAGAGCGGTTCCTCAGTGGAACAGGCTTCCTCGGGAGGTGATGGGTTCTCCATCTTTGGAGATTTTAAAGTAGAGGCTGGATAGCCCTCTGACAGAGAGGCTGATTCTGTGAAGGCTCAAGGGGGTGGCAGGTGACAGTGGATGAGCGAGAGGGTTGTGAGTGGCCTGCATAGTGCAGGGGGTTGGACTAGATGACCCATGAGGTCCCCTCCAACTCTAAGATTCTATGATTGTAAGAGGAGAAAGGGAATGAGGTACTTAGTTAAAAAAAAAAAACACTATGGAGACTTAACTGACACAGGGGTGGGAATCTGCCTCCCTCTCTGGGCAGGAAATGGAAGGGAGAGGACAGGAGCGAGAGTGGGACAAAACTGCTTAGTCTATTGAGCCTTTCCCGCTCCATATGTTCTTTGCCCGGGTTGCTAGCTGGTTGCTCTCTGGTCTCTTGCGTGATTTATGGTGGTAAATCCACTTTTCTGGATTTACCACATTGCGAGTTAAAAATGGTGAAATCGTGAGCCAGCTTCTGGGCAGCCTCTGAATGTAGGCAATGTCATGTGGAGGGGCCTTTATATGTCGCCAGCATTCAGAGGCTGTCCAGCTTCATTTTGCTCGTGCGGAAATTCCCATTGTGTTTACTCGCAGGGCTCCCTGACCAACTCTGCTCCCCGACCAACCATGCTCCCTGATTAATCCCAGAAGTTGACTGCACAGTAATTAGAAGGGAAACAGCACCATAGCAACAGCAGAACGGGGAAACAATAGCAGCAAAGAGAATCGGGGAAAGGTGAATATTTTTATAAACAAATCTTTGGAGAAAAATATTTCTGCCTCCCACAAGCATGACCATTGACCCAAAAATCAGAGGCCATTTGGTGTAGTCCCAGGTGTAACGCATAATCCTGTTTATAAATCCCTTTAGGGGGGTTTGCATTGCCTTTGGATAAATCTACTTGAACTGGATTAGTTCTCAATACATTTTCTGATTGTAGGGATTTTTTTTTCCATGGAACAATAGTCACCTAACCTCCGGGTTGAAGTGTTAATAGTCTTTTGGATCAGCTTGACTACACAAGGAACTATTTGACTAGTGCCATTCCAGTTAGGGGCTCATTAACGGATCAGGGCAGAAAGGACTAAGCTCACATCATTTGTGTATAGACTTCATTCCGAGCACCAGCAGAAGTTTTAATGGCCATGAGTAACCACAAGTAAAATGCATACTATTTGTTTTAATCAGTGTCAAATGCTTTTCACTAGGAAAGGAAAGATTCTCTGTGTTATTGTAAAATTGTGAAATAGAAATTTAAAGGGCTTTTTTAATGACGATTTCCCAGCTCTAGTGTTTGTGTTGATTTAACCCCGTTGCCCTCAGCTAATTATGGGCAGAGCCTCTGAAAAGGGCTAGATCCCTTTTGGAAAGAATCCAAAGAACAATTAAGCATTGCTTGCAGAACGGTTCCCTTTCCCCTCTTTTTCTTTTATTGGCCTTGGCTATTTGATTTTACTCGTAGCCCAGCTCACAGAAAAACCTCATCTCAGACTGTTTTCCTGAACCGAATGTGGGTTGAGACATTCATGCATATGGCGCTACCCTTGGCTGAATGCATGAACTCAAGCCATGTCTCATCCTATTCAGCATTTTGTTATTCCTGTGCATCTAGAGGTCTCTGGACACTCCAAAGCCCAGGCCTGAAGGCCTTCCTTTGTTGCTCATCCCTCCAATATCTTAAATTCAGAACTATTCTTCCTTATACACTGGTGTTCCCTTCAGCCTTTGTAAGTACTGACCGTAGATGACCTTAACTGCCATGAATATCTACAATAATGAACTACATTTGGAAGCAGACAGATAAAAACTCAAAGGGTGGCACGTTCTGAGGCAGGCCTCCTATGCCAAGGCTGTTGAAGAAGAGTAGAAGAAGAATTGGTTCTTATATGCTGCTTTTCTCTAACGAAGGAGTCTCAAAGCGGCTTACATTCGCTGAGAGAGCCTTGATATTCCTGCTCAGTCAGAACAGTTTTATCAGGGTTGTGGCGAGCCCAAGGTCACCCAGCTGGCTGCATGTGGGGGAGCGCAGAATCGAACCCGGCTCACCGGATTAGAAGTCCACACTCCTAACCACTACACCAAGCTGGCTCTTGAGAGAGGTGAACTAGAGTGAATTCTTGGTCCCTGTTGAAGCAGCATGTCCGTCCATTCTGTTCTTAGGTTTGTTCTTATGACCATGGAGGTGGACCATGGCTGAGATCCTCTGCCAGAAGTCAGCATATCTGCCCATGTCTTAAACTGGTTCTGTATTAAGAGATGGAGCTTTCTTTTTCCTTCTGGGGCTTGGCTCTTGCAGCGCTTCCTTGCATGCCCAGGGAAATGCCGATCACCACTTTGGGATCGGGAAGTAAATTTCTTCCAGGCCAGACTGGCCATGGATACTTGTTTGGGGGGCATCATCCAGGCATGGAGCTGGGGTCACTTTGGGTTGGCAGGTAGCTGTGAATTTCCTGCATTCTGCAGGGGGGTTGGACTTGATGACCCTGGAGTCCCTTCCAACTCTGTGATTCTAGGATTCTCCCTCTATTGAATACATTGCAACTTCAGCCAGAACTATGAAGCCATGTTATAGAAAGAAAAAAGGAACATGTAAAGTGGTTTACTAGCCCCAGACTTCTCATCAGGGCTCAGATTAGCTAAGCAGGGCCAACCCTGGTTAGTCCTTGGATGGAAGACCAGCAAAGAAGTCTGGGGTTGCTACAAAGATAGGGTTGCCAACTGGACTAGGAAAGACCTGGAGATTTGGGAGGGTAGAGCCTGAGGAGGGCTGGGTTTCTGGAGGGAAAGGACATCAAAGAGAAATAATATCAGAGAGTCCACCTTCCAAAACAGCCATTTTTTAAAGTCAGAAATCAATTTTCTCCTGGAGATCAATAGTAATTCCAGATTAGTGCAAGGGTAGTCAACCTGTGGTCCTCCAGATGTTCATGGACTACAAATGCTATCAGGGGCTCATGAGAATTGTAGTCCATGGACATCTGGAGGACCACAGGTTGACTACCCCTGCCTTAGTGCTCCATGCCTAATTGCAGTGGAGAGCCCTTCCTCACCATCAGTGGAGTCATAGCTCCTCCCTTTCCTGTCATTTTATTTATATTTTACTTATAATTTATTTATAATTGGATTTGTATGACCGCCGCTCCCAAGGCTGGCTCACGGCGGTTTACAATTTCGATATACGATCCATACAGTAACAATAACACCCCCTCCCTTAAAAACCCATTAGAACAACATTCTAAAAACCCGACTGAATGCAGAATGCAGGAAATGGCCACAAGAACTGAAGCACCTACACAATACCTTCTGCCCACCCATTTACAATCTTCCTAAAATCACCGAATTAGCACGGTGTGCTAACATTCCCTCGAGGAACCGCTCTGACTGTCAGGAACGTCTTCCGGACGTTTAGCCGAAGATTCTTTTGAATTAGTTTCAACCCATGGGTTCTGCTCTTGTAACTTTCGAGAGCCGACCACTAGATAGACCAGTGAGGTGACCCATTGTGGGAAACTTCGGTATGCTTCTGTGCCAGGACGATGTATTCAGTAACCCTGTGACTGAGGAAACAAACCATCATGAATGAGGAGATTCCCTTTTCCGCCATCACTAGCAGCATTTCACGTTCCATGTCCTGCTTGCTGCAGTGAAGCCAGCCTTTGGGTTGTGATTGTCTATGAAGTGGTTGGTCCTCCACAGCAGGGGTAGTCAACCTGTGGTCCTCCAGATGTCCATGGACTACAGTTCCCATGAGCCCCTGCCAGCAAATGCTGGCAGGGGCTCATGGGAACTGTAGTCCATGGACATCTGGAGGACCACAGGTTGACTACCCCTGCTCCACAGAACTGTTCCTAAGCAGCTTCAGAAAGGCTGCCAGATGCTCCCACTTGCCGCTTCTTCCTATCAGAAGACAACAGGGAGGAGGTCCTCTCTGGCTGCTGCCACAGCTGACGGCCCTTATGTGCAGCTGCATGTCACATTCCGTTTGCTTAGCCGTGGCATCGGGGCTGGGCGGGGGGAGAGAGTGGGAAGCGGGTCAGGAGTCAGATGCTTCCAGGAACGCTGGACGGGCTGGAGACGCTCCGAGGAACACATCCGAAGGTTTTAGCATCAGCGGAGCTGATGGCCTAATGAAGTGGACGCTTTCCTCCAACTCGGATGACGCGCATCAAGAATGAGGTGACTTCATCTCTCACAAGGCAGCCAAGGGGCCGATTCTCCCCCTGTATGTGCATTCCTATAAATGAGGAGTGAGTGCACCAACGTCAAAGCCGATCTTGAGAGACAGGGTGCACAAGACACAGTTCCGTAGCCAGCTTTTGCATGGCATCAGTCATGCGACAGATTTAAGGCATAAGAATGTCCCTTTCTACAACGATTTCTGCAAATTGCAGTTCTCCGGAGAGATTGAATGTATCTAATGCAGAATGGGAAAGGGCCATGGCTCACCCAGAAGAGTATCTGCTTTGAACTCGGCAGGTGCCCAGTTCAATCCCTGGGATCGCCAGCTTAAAAGAGCCAGGTTGGTGTAGTGGTTAGGAGTGCGGACTTCTAATCTGGCGATCCGGGTTCGATTCTGTGCTCCCCCACATGCAACCAGCTGGGTGACCTGGGGCTCGCCACGGCACTGATAAAGCTGTTCTGACCAAGCAGTAATATCAGAGCTCTCCCAGCCTCACCTCGCTCACAGGGTGTCTGTTGTGGGGAGAGGAAGGGGAGGTGACTATAAGGCGCTTTGAGACTCCTTTGGGTAGAGAAAAGCTTCATATAAGATCCAACTCTTCTTCTTCTTCAGTAATATCAGGGCTCTCTCATCCTCACCTACTTCACTGGGGGTCTATTGTAGGGAGAGGAAAGGGAAGGAGATTCTAAGCCGCTTTGAGACTCCTTCGGGTAGAGAAAAGCGACATATTCTATCAATTCTATATAAGAGCCAACTCTTCTTCTTCAGTAATATCAGGGCTCTCTCAGCCTCACCTCTCACGGGGTGTCTGTTGTGGGGACAGGAAAGGGAAGGCAAATGTAAGCCGCTTTGAGAAATGGCAAACACCATTCATGATTTTGACAAGACCCTGGAGACCACTGACCCAGGAGACCAATACAATGCCTAAGGCCCCCATGGTATCCACTTGCACATTTCCTGGCACCTACACCTTTCCTGGGAGGGGCTTTTGCCCAGCAGGTCTTCTGAGTGACCACTGCAGATCTGATTGGCTGCACAGAGCTTTAAAAACATGGCTTTGGCAGCAGCTGCTGCCACAGCACAAAGATTGCCACTGTGTGACTGAAGGTAAACTGGGGCAGCCATTTTGTCACTGTCCCCGCCTCCTGAAGCAGCCATTTTGCGATGGTGCCCATTGCACTGTATGAGCATTCCAAAGGTGCTATCAGGCTCCAAAAATCTGGGGACCTCTAGAGTAGACGATACCAACCTTGATAGGAAAAAGCAGTGGTTGTGCAGAGACATTTACAAAGAAAAAAATGGCAGGAGGGGAGATGAGGAAGAAGCAGAAAGAACAGTTGGCTTTTATACCCCACTCCCGAAGGAGTCTCAAAGCGGCTTACAATCACCTTCCCTTCCTCTCTCCCCACAACAGATGCCCTGTGAGGTAGGTGGGGCTGAGAGAGCTCTGAGAGAACAGGGATCAGGCCAAGATCACCCAACTGGCTGCATGTGAAGGAAGAGTGGTGAATCTAACCTGACTGCTGTCCTTAACCACTACACTAAGCTGGCCTCTTCTCCTGTGTCCTGCAGCCCTAATCTAGATATTGCCTGATCCTTCCTGACCATCTGATTTGCTGTCCCATTTTTTCATCATCACACCTCAACTTTCATCCTCTCCCTAGTTTTGCCCAGAGTATGCATATTAAAAATGCTTCTGATCAAAGATGATTCTTTTTCTTGTTGTTGTTTTTTTTTACATTGTCTAGCATGCTGTTGGAGCTGGGGGGGGAAACCAGATTCAGATCTAGTAGAATATTGCATAACAACAGAGAGGACAAGAGGGGTGACGTTTGCATCCTCCACTTAGCCTTCAACAAGGACACCACAGGTTCTAAGGATCTCACTACGCGAGCAGTTCCCTGTGTCGTTTCTGACATTTCTTAGAGCAACCGCCAGAAACATTCCATAGGTTGCCATTTCAATGCAGAATATTGGCGGGGAGGAGGAACTTGCTGTTGTGGAGAAGTTCCAAATACTGTACATAAAGGGAGTTAATTGAATCTCCTAGGCAACCTACCTTGAACTTCTGCTGCACTGAGTGCGACTCCACTCATTTATCTTTGAAGATGTTGCGTTATTGTTTTTGTTTTTTCATCTGGAGCTCTTTTAAGGTTCGGAGGACAATGATAGAATTTTCTTTTTGCCGGCTCGTTAAAAGAGAACAATAGGAAAAAAATGAAGAGGAGGGAAGGCTCCTCTGGAGCATTCATTTCACCGCTTGCAAATGCAATGCAGAGTCAGTTCATAGAACTTCTGCTCAAGTTGACACCTGAAGGTTCAATAAAATGACTGGAACATCCCAAGGACTTTAGGCACTCTGACTGTGACCCCATGAACATTCAAATCCAAGAGACCGACCAAATTTGTAAACATGAAAGGGTGAGAATCCAGTCTACTGTAGAGCTAGGCAAACACTCCTGGGCATGACTCAAACAGGACCTACTTCAAAGAAGGTAACTTGGGTCCAGTTAGAATTGGTCCACAATTAACACCTTTTAAGTTCCGTTCTATTCTGAGAAACTGAGGCTAGGTCACACTCCCAGGTCCATTCCGCACAATGGCCAATGTTGCCAAATGTTTGCAGTATGCAGAAACGCTATATTTCATAGCGGAATTTTGTCATTCTGCACACTTGCAATTTTAGCGGAATATTGAAGTCCCAGTAGCAGTCTATTTATTCCTCACAGGTTGCCGGTCTCGCCGGAATCGCAACAAAGGAGGCTATTTTTTTTTCACGCTTCTGCTTGCCCCTGGCCATCAATCAAACAGAACAGCCAGTGAACTGTTGTATTCATGCTCCTGAAAAGCCCCTTTCCCTTTAAAAACTGATTTTTAAAAACCCCAAAACACCAGTAGCAATGAATATTTGTTGATTCGTTGTCTCCAAAAGACTTTTTTCGCTGGTGTTGGAGCTTGCGCTTAATCGTTTACACACTCTTCAAGTAAAAAAAAGTTTCTTTGTGCGCGATGGGTACAAGTTCTGGGTAAAATTATGGGCAGTGTCAAACTGGGGCTGTATTGTGCTTGGAAAGTTTAAAGACAATTGCGGAAGCGAGCTTTGTTTTACTGTTAAGCACTTCTGAATTGCTTGTGAAGGGACCTCAGCCAAAGAAGCCTCACACTCACTTGTTATCTTAAAACCTAGTTGCTCTTGCGTGATTGTGTTAGGAAACACAGAATGAGAATTCACCAATTCATCTGATTCTCTGTTTATTATACAGTGGAATGAACAGCTTTGAGAAGTCTGATTTTGTTAGAGCTTGGAAGCTAAGTAGAATCAGCCTTGGTTAGTCCTGTGATGGGAGACCACGGAGGAAGTCCAGGGTCACTAGAGAAAGGCAATGGCAAATAAGCTCTGCTCATCTCTAGCCTTGAAAACCCCATGGTCCTGAGGTCTCCATGAGTCATTTGCAACTTGATGGCACAAAATTGTTACTAAGCGCATTTATAGCCTGCTAGCAAAGTATAAGGATGTGTCAATGGTTATCACAATCAAGATAACTCAAAGTTACAGTAGTCCCCATTAGTATGTATGAGTGTGAAAGTTGGGCAATGAATAAAGCTGATAGGAAGAAAGTTGATTCATTTGAAATGTGGCGTTGGAGGAGGTTTTTATGGATATCACGAAGTGCCCAAAGGACAACTTAGTGGGTTCTAGTTCAACTCAAGCCTGGCCTTTCCCTAGAAGCTAAATGTCCAACCTAAGGCTATCATACTTTGACCACACTGTGAGAAGATAAGAGATGGAAGTCTTTTAAATGTTGTCAAAACCTTTAATGCAAACAGTGAGTCCTGTCAGGAACCAGGAAGTTCAGTATTTATTTCTATACTCCCAAGTTCTCCGAAGGCTTACTGATATCCCACATAAACTTGAGTGATGGGCCTGTATATCCAGATGTTCATCTGCCCCTAGGTTGTGCACAAAAGGTCACTTCTGCCCGCCAATATCTCTTGCTCAATGTACCCACGGCTATAGTGGTAGCTTAGTGAGGAGGGGTGGTGTGATTCACTAGGAAGCACTTTGCCTGCAGAAGAGCCCGAGTTCGATCACTGGCATCTGCCATTTCAGAGGATCATGGGAAGCAGGGCTGACCAAGATCTCTGCTTGAGAACAACTTTGAGTTGCTGGATAACAGGGCAACCTCAGATTGTAAATGGGTATTGCAGAGGCTGCACATCATTATTTAAAAGTAGCAGAACTGGAAAGTGTGGAATTTATTTTATTTGTTTATTTACAGATTTATAGGTCATACATCCCTGAGGACTAAGGGCGGCTTCCAAATAGCATGATAAAAACAGTTGTTAAAAGATTTTAACAAAACCAGATTTATATTTAAAACAATGAAAGGAACTGGCCATCTTCTCTCCTTTAGGAGGGAGAGGGAAGGAAGTGCTTTGGTGTTAATTTCTGAGTGCTGTACAGATGTTTATTGTCTCTATAGGGAGGCCAGTTTGTCCGTGATAGGCCCAGTGTCTTGCAGGCCCTGCAGAACTGTTTTAAGTCCCACAGGGACCTGGGCTGATTCTGCACTTACTTTGTTTTTTCCATTGTGGATCCTGCTGAATTGAGATCGATTTGAACTCCAGTCTTCCTCTATCCTCCACCCCCAATTGAAACAGAAAGTGTTCTGCACTTGATTGGGAAATCTCTTAGTGGGGAGGGGAGCCAAGCACAGCAGGAGTCTCTTTCTTTCTTTTCCTGAACGAGGTGGGGGAGAAAATGTGAGACAGCAGAGGAGGGTGAAAAAAACCAAGAGGCAAATCTCTGCTGAGAGAAGTTAGGGCTTCTGGAGTGCAGTCACTTTAAGAGAAGCCTTGCAACCGGAACCAGGAAGTCTTTGAACTGACACCCTGGCCAATCAAGGAAGACGGTTTTTCTACAGGCATAAGGCAGGAAGTTAATTCACAAAAAGCAAAGATCTACACATTTACTGATGCTGGTTTTTGAAATATCGAGGCTTATATCCACTTCTGGATATCGCGGGGGGAAAGGTAGGGTCACTCCGGATCAATCATGCATGTTGCAGAGGGAAAATTTAAAGCACCCAAAATCAAAGTAGAAATCGAATTCAGTGTAGATGGCAGGGATTTATTTGAGCTGGCGGTAGGTAAAAAGCCCTGTGCAGACCACACCCTGATCTCACTTGGAAGGTTGTTCCACTAGACCGGTACCAGGGCCAAGAAAGCCCTGGCTCTGGTTGAGGCCAGCTTGACTTCTTTGGGGATGAGGATCCTAAGCAGATTTGGTGTGCTCAATCGTAAAAGGATGTCCCAAGAGACAGTGCTCTGATTTTTCAAAAGAACTCGAGTATTTTTTTCATGATCACTTAGAACAAAACAAGAACCATTGTACAGTGCTATGACAGACTATTCAAATGTTTTGTAGGGATTTTTTTTAAGATTGATAAATAAAACTAAAATGAACCTGTATGTTTTACTGATCATATGCTTGGATGGGAGACGGGGATTTGGAACAAAGTTTAGGAAGAAGAGAAATATTACAGAATTCTTTTGGAACATGTGCATTTGCTCACACTCCACCATCTGTAGCACTGATTCTTTAGATAATTTATATCCTTTGCACTGTGGGGTAGAAAGTACCATCCTTCCTGTTCCAGAACTAAATGGGAGAAATGCAAATATTTGTATGACTGCCTCTGAAGCATATGAACATAATCCGCGAGTGGGGAAGCTAACTCAGATGAGCTTGGGTTTAATGTGCTGCTTAAAAATTCTCCCGAATGGCTCAAAAGGAAAGGAAATCGTGGGAGAGAAAGTTTCCTCCGTCTGAAACAGACTGAGTGAAACTACATACCACTGGATGCCAGCATGCAACCTCGAAAATATGCATGTCCCTTAATACAATTGAGACTGTGGTTGCCAGGCTACAGTATTGCTTTTTACCTAAGTTTTTAATTAAGGGGTTGATATTGCTTTTTACAATCTACTTACAGACTTCTGAGGACCATTTAGGTTGCCCAAAGTTTTGTGTTTCTGGGGTTTTGTGTGCTTTTATGCTTGTGGATTTAATTGACTGGTTTTCATTGACTGGTTGTTAGTGTTAATGATTTTTATTATTTTTTTTGTCATTGAGCTGTCTCAAGCAGGTATCGGAAGAGGTAGTTGGTTTGTTATGTGCGAAGTCGTGTCCGACCCATCGCGACCCCATGGACAATGATCCTCCAGGCCTTCCTGTCCTCTACCATTCCTCGGAGTCCATTTAAGTTTGCACCTACTGCTTCAGTGACTCCATCCAGCCACCTCATTCTCTGTCGTCCCCTTCTTCTTTTGCCCTCAATCACTCCCAGCATTAGGCTCTTCTCCAGGGAGTCCTTCCTTCTCATGAGGTGGCCAAAGTATTTGAGTTTCATCTTCAGGATCTGGCCTTCTAAAGAGCAGTCAGGGTTGATCTCCTCTAGGACTGACCGGTTTGTTCGCCTTGCAGTCCAAGGGACTCGCAAGAGTCTTCTCCAGCACCAGAGTTCAAAAGCCTCAATTCTTTGACGCTCGGCCTTCCTTATGGTCCAACTTTCGCAGCCATACATTGCAACTGGGAAGACCATAGCCTTGACTAAACGCACTTTTGCTGGCAGGGTGATGTCTCTGCTTTTTAGGATGCTGTCTAGATTTGCCATAGCTTTCCTCCCCAGGAGCAAGCGTCTTTTAATTTCTTTGCTGCAGTCCCCATCTGCAGTGATCTTGGAGCCCAGGAAAATAAAATCTGTCACTATCTCCATTTCTTCCCCATCTATTTGCCAGGAATTGAGAGGGCCGGATGCCATGATCTTTGTTTTCTTGATGTTGAGTTTCAAGCCAACTTTTGCACTCTCCTCCTTCACCCGCATCAACAGGCTCTTTAGTTCCTCTTCACTTTCTGCCATTAGAGTGGTATCATCTGCATATCTGAGGTTGTTGATATTTCTCCCTGCAATCTTGATCCCAATTTGTGACTCCTCTAATCCTGCATTTCTCATGATGTGCTCTGCATACAAGTTAAATAGGCAAGGCGACAGTATACAGCCTTGCCGAACACCTTTCTCAATTTTGAACCAGTCAGTGATTCCATGTTCAGTTCTCACTGTTGCTTCTTGACCTGCATATAAATTTCTCAAGAGACAAATAAGATGCTCTGGTATTCCCATCTCTTTAAGAACTTGCCACAATTTGTTGTGCTCCACACAATCAAAGGTAGTTGGTGGGGGGATTAAATAAAAAGGCTTGCAGTAGAGGAAGGTAGGCAGAGTAAGGAGCAAAAACATTGTCCCTTCAAAAGCATCTTTATCCTGAACTATTTTTATATCAATGACCATTGATGTTATCCTGACTTTGTCTTTGAGTACTCATTCGTTCTTGAATTTTGGTTTAGATACCTATGATTATTCCCCCAGGATCCTTTTATCTTCTTCTTGGCTAGACAGCTCCTTTTCTTTCTTCTTTGTTTTTCTATGTGTCCCACTCAGTTGTTTAGATGTAATTAGAGATATGCTGACCCATTCTAGGGAACTAGAGCAGTGGTCCCCAACTCCCGGTCCGGGGACCGGTACCGGTCCGTGAGTCAGTCGGCACCGGTCCGCGGCTACTCCTCCTCGGCACTGCTGCCTTGGGAACGCCCTGCCACTCTGCTGCCGGCTCACCTATGGTGCTCTCCAGCAGCCGCCATGGCTAGAGCTCCCCGGCTCACCTATGGTGCTCTCCAGCAGCCGCCATGGCTAGAGCTCCCCCTCGACATGGCACTGCACAGCGGGCGACGGGAAGTCTGGGGAACCGATGGGAAAGCAAGTGAAGCAGGGCCACAGGCGGCGACATCCCTCTGCAAAAGACTACCCCCCGCCTCCTGGGTCTCAGTAAAATTGTCAAGCATTGACCGGTCCCCGGTGATAAAAAGGTTGGGGACCACTGAACTAGAGGACCAACTAAAATCCTTCTTTTGTCTTTATTTGATAATGGCACACAAGAGGCTGGTAGTAATTCAAAACTAACAAACGGTTTTATTTTTCTTGTGAGGGGAAATGGTCAGGTAGGTGTCATGTTTAGGGACTTAGAAGGTAAACAGGCAGCAGGAATAAGGTGACTATATAAATATAAACAATCATTTGTTACAGACAAGTAGCTGTTAGTAGTTCGGACAGCTCTTTAAATTTTCATGGGAGTCTTTGCTTAAGTGTCTTTGTCTCACAGACACATTGTGAAGACTGGAACATTCACACAAGTTCTGGTTTCCCTTCTTAACCACTTAAATGGGATCACTGTCAAAGTTGCTAGGGATCATCCCCTTTTCCTAGGAACTATTTCCTGTGATAGGCTTCCTTTCTGATCATCTCACTCCCTTAACCTTCCTTCCCAGTCAACTGACATTTCTTAACTGCCACACCTAACTGACAATCTCAACTGTAAAAGTCTTTTTGAATCCCCAGTCACTCAAGGTTCTCAGACTGGGTTAAAGCATTAACCATTTACTTTCCAGCACACTGACCATCATTAAATGGGATGGAAACATTCACAGGAGCAAAAGAACTGGTTAATATGTGTTTTCACACTGGAAAAAGGGAACAGCTCACAAGGACATCATGCCTCTTCCAAAATATTATTCTGTCACCTTTTCTCAGTCCCATCAGTTCAGTTCACACTGTGTGAATTCATTCTCTTAGAAGTCAATTTACTAAGACTTTGTGTCCTGTACTGTGCAATGTTTTCTAGGAAATTCTAGGAACAATATTTGGCTGAAGTGCCTGGTAGAATGTCCTGGCAGCTAATTGGTTGACTATGTCCCATAATGAGTAAACGCCTTCATTTCTCTGCCGGCTTGGGGAGTAATCTACCGAACACTGATGCTGGACAACTTTGCTCATTATGATGTACAATTATCTGAAATGTAGGGTTTTATGTTGACTCTCCTGAGGCTACTGTAGTGGCAGTTTTAACAGCAGCAATCAACTTGAACTGCAGGCCCTTTTTATAAGGGGTAACATGATATAGTTGATCAACCATCCCTCATAAATCTATGAGGGAACATATTCCTAAGTGCAGAAGGATGACCACATGCAATAAAATAAGATTCTTTAACAACAACAACAACAACAACAACAACAACAACAACAACAATAATAATAATAATAATAATTAACAATAATAATACTTTTCATTTATATAGCAAGGCTGGATTTCAAAGGGCCTCATGTATATTACGAATATAACGAATTCTGAATAAGGCCTTAGAATGTGGATCAAAAAATCAGATCAATAGGTCCATGCACAGATAGGGGGGATTTTCCTGCAAACCTAGAAGAAATAGCTTAAAAAAAAACTTTGTAAAAAGAATAGGGAGGGGTTAAGTCCTCCTTAAAATGGAGACTGCTGAGATCTCACAAAATCTCATGCAATCACAGTCTGTCCTATAGAACTGCCTAACAACCTAGGCGGTACAGCCTGGGTTTAAGGAACTCCAGCATCCTTGTAAGTTAGTAGGAAAGCAGCAGCAGTGAGGAGAGGGAGAGAAAGTGGTGACTGGAGTGGGTATGAGGAGAGAAAGGGCTAGTAAGAAAGAGGGAGCAGCATGGAGATGAGATTTCTTTCCACCATCCAAAGTCTCCAACATGTTATTTTTATCCTTATAACAATCTTAAATTGTAGCTCAAAGCTATTATAACCATAACATCAAACGTGCCGTCCCAAGATAATGCCCCCATGGAGAATGTCCTCTGACAGATGAAATAAATAAATAACGTTGAGGCAGGCACTGAGACTGGAGAAAAAGGCCTTAGGCTGGCTGCTGTCCTCTCAAAAGAGGTGAGCCGGACATCTCCCACTCTTTGCCACACAGGTGGAGACAATCTGCTAACTTGTGAAAAGGGCTTGCCTTCACATACCCCCTCTCTGCCTGAGCAGGGTAGCATGCCACCATTCAGTCTCTACTCTTTATTTCTCTACCCAAAGCTTGAGGTACAGATAAGGGCTGCATGTGTATGTGTGTGGACTATTTTACATCCACTCTTCTTGTTGGTCAGCTGTCTTCAAACCAACCAAGAGCTTTTGTTTGTTGTGTGAATAAGTAGTCAGGTTAGACTCTTTGACCATCATATGAGATCTGTAATAGGGGGGGAAATCTTGATTCACCAAACTAGAGAGCATAGAAACCTACAGTATTCGCTGGCGTATAAGACTACTTTTCCCCCCTGAAAATCATGCCTCCAAGTAGGGGGGTCGTCCTATACGCCGGGTGCACTTCAGTTGGGATAGACATAGCTGCCCATAGTGGCCCATAGTACTGTAATGAAATGTAACAAACTCTATATTTTGAGTGGAAATTTTTGGGGGTCGTCTTATACGCCCAATCGTCTTATACGCCGGCAAATATGGTATATCAACCCACTACAGTGTACTGCAGAACTAATAAGCATACGAGGCTAGCTAAACTGTATAGTCACTGGTGCTACCTTAACATCCCCTTCCCTGGAATGGGCACAAACCCACAGACTTTTCTCCTTCCCCCCCCCCCCCCGGATCATGGCTTGTATGCCTCTGACAAGGTGTCCAGGTCTTTTAACCTTCCTGTCCTAACTGGGCAGGTTTCACCTTAACCTATTTTGAAATTTAGAGTGGGGTCCATGTGTACTGCACTGCACTCCTTCTTCAATCAATTTAAGGCACACATCTCAAACTTTTTATGACCCAAATATCCAAATCACTATCTGTCTTGACCTTTCTAGGCAGATGGGCAAATAGTTTACTTCATCCTGCCTACGTCTCTAAATCAGCCTTTCTCAACTTTTTTACTGTTGAGGAACCCCTGAAACATTCTTCAGACTTCAAGAAACCCCAGAAGTGGCATGATCTGGCAGAACATGGTTCAGAAATATAGCTGTTTCCATGCCCACGCAGTGCCACTCCCCTTCGCACCCCTTCTAGGCCATTTTGGGAGGGGGAGGCAGGTTGACATGACCATATATGGTCATAAGACATGATAAATGTTAAAGAAATTTTTAAAATATAAAAATTAATTAACTCCTACCCATTGAGGTCACCCTTCCAGAGCCGTCAAGAAGCCCCAGGGTTTCACAAAACCCTGGCTGAAGAAGCCCGGTCTACGTAAAGGAAATTAATCTCTTCCAAGCCTGCAATCTGAGATGTTTTTATTGATTCGTTTACCAGGAAAGAATGTTTTCCCTGTGGTCAAGGCTTCCTTGAATGTAAACCAAGGTATTCTGCATCTCTTTATCACAACAGATTCATAGAATCATAGAATCATAGAGTTGGAAGGGGCCATACAGGCCATCTAGTCCAACCCCCTGCTCAACGCAGGATCAGCCCTAAGATCAGCCCTGCTTTAGGATGCTTAGGGCTGATCCTGCGATGAGCAGGGGGTTGGACTAGATGGCCTGTATGGCCCCTTCCAACTCTATGATTCTATGATTCTATGATTCATCCTAGAGCATCCTCTGTGGCTGCCATGTTGTGGTTCTTCATTCCCCTCCAAGGCAGCCATTTTGTGTCGGCAGCCAATTACTCTTCTCAAAACTCCAGAAGCACCTACAGCAGGCTTTCTCAACCAGGGTTTTGTGAAGCCCTGGAAGGTTTTCCCAAAAGGGTGGGAGTTAATTAATTGTTATACATTTTTTAAATTTGTTAAACATTTATAGGGTGATACGGCTGTATATGATCATGTCAACCTGCCCCCCCCCAAAAAAATGGTGAGAGCCAGTTTGGTGTAGTGGTTAGGAGTGAGGACTTCTAATCTGGCAAGCCAGGTTCGATTCTGCACTCCCCCACATGCAGCCAGCTGGGTGACCTTGGACTAGTCACAGCACTGATAAAACTGTTCTGACCGAGCAGTGATATCAGCGCTCTCTCAGCCTCACCCACCTCACAGGGTGTCTGTTGTGGGGAGAGGAATGGGAAGGCGACTGTAAGCCGCTTTGAGACTCCTTCGGGTAGGGAAAAGCGGCATATAAGAACCAACTCTTCTTCTTCTTCTTCTGAATGGAGGTGGTAGGAAGGGGAGGGGCCCCAGGTGGGCGTGTCCACAGCTCTGCTTCCCAGCCATATTCTGCCCCATTGTGCCACTTCTGGGGTTGCTTGAAGCCTGAAGAACGTTTCAGGGGTTTCTCAACAGTAAAAAAAAAAGTTGAGAAAGGCTGTCCTGCAGACTCAACCAGATTGGAAAGCCGCCATCCAGCCTCCATCTCCAGATCTAAAGGCAGAGCTTAAGGCTGCGATCCCAAGAACTGTGACTAGAGTTCATCTCACTCAATGGGGCTTTCCCGGTCACACCCTTTCCGCACATCCTCATATGTCTTCTCCTCCTGGAGAAAAAAAAAGAAGTTGCTAACAAGGGAACAGTAAATAATGGAAAATAAATAAGAACCATGAGGACTCCGGCCCAATTCAATGAATCTCAGTCAGTGAATGCGTGCTTTTGCTAATCAAATAAATGAGCCATTAAATCTGTGTCCCTTTGCCAGTGATAACATTTCTGAAGCAGAAAGCCCACATTCTCTGTCTTCGGATAATGCATTCATGATCCGCAGCAGACACCATCGGGGTAGAGACTTCTTTGCCTGACAGAAAGAGAGGGAGCGCTACAAAGATACTGCATGTCACCCACGATTAAGAACATAAGTAGATTGCGTCAGACCAGTCCAGAATCCTGTTTTCCAGATGTCTGAGAAGTCCCACAAGCAGGGGCACAGAAGCCAAAGCTTTCTCCAGATGCTTCTCCCGGGCAATTGGAGGCGATTGTGTGGCACGCACTAAGTTTGCAGAGGCATCCCTCTTTCTGTCAGACAATGGATAAGCCTTTGTGAGAGTTAGCGTGGTAGGACAGTCAGCGTGCTGTAGTGGTGTAGTACCAGGTGTGATTCCTCATTTCTCCACATGCTGGGGTGTTAGTTGCAGTTCTCATAGAGTTCTCTCGGCCTCACCTACCTCACAGAATGTCTGTTGTGGAAGGGACAGGTATTTGTAAGCCGCTTTGGGACTCCTTTGAGTAGTGGAAAGTGAGGTACAAAAACATAGTTCTTCTCCACTAGCAGTCTTCAAGCAAAGGTTGGATACACACTTTTCTTGGATGCTTTAGGATGCTTAGGGCTGATCCTGCGTTGAGCAGGGGGTTGGACTAGATGGCCTGTATGGCCCCTTCCAACTCTGTGATTCTATGATTCCATCTTCTGCTAGTATTTAAAGATATACTGGCTCTGAATATGGAGGTTCCATGTCAATTGTTCTTTTGATGAACCTATCCTTCCTAAAAATTGTGCTGAATCTAAGAGCCAGCTTGGGGTAACGGTGAGTGTCTAGGACTAGACTCTGGGCGAGCCAGCTTCGAATCCACACTCTGTCTCTCTCTCTCCGCTTAACCTACCTCACAGGGTTGCTTTTGTGATAATACAATGGAGGAGATAACACCACCTTGAGCTCCTTGAAGAAAGGGCAGGATAAAACAGATAGGAAATATATAGCCTCCTTTTAAAACCATCTAGGCTAATTGTATCACCGCATCCGGTGGCAGGGAGCTCCACAAGTAAGATTGTATAAGGTTTTAAAAATAACTGGCATGTTTTACAAATTCGGTTTCTGTTCCAGCATGCGTGTGCGTGCGTGTGCGTGTGCTATCTTTGAAATTATCTCAAAAGGGCTTTAATTGATCATCCAAGCCAAATAATCAATACTGAGGCATCCAGCACAGAGTAGGCCAGTAGTTCTCAACCTGGGGGTCGAACGACACTTTCACAGGGGTCGCGGCAGAGCAAGTAGCTTGGCCAGAGGGGGGGGGCACAATCCACACAACAGCCTTACAGGGTAGATCGAGATCGAGCGTTCATCTGTCTGAACCAGCGGAAAAGAGCGAGATCGGAATGGTGGGACAAGAGGCAGAACTGAATTGAGAAACCCTAAAAAAAAAAGTTATATACAGCCATGAACAATGCATCTTTACGCCACTGGTCCGTTTCGGTTTAATTTCTGTGAAAGAACACTTGCATAGTTTTATGGCTGGGGGTCACCACAACATGCAGAACTGTATTAAAGGGTTGTGGCATTAGGAAGGTTGGGAACCACTGGGGTAGGCAAAGTGAATCTCTTGCCTGCGTCTCTGGCACTGCGGCAAACCATCTCCAAGATACATTCTGGCCAATCTTAAGCAAGGACAGAGGATGGCGGCAGTGAGCAGTCATAAATATTCCACATATTCCCCAGACAAACACACACACACACAAACACACACACACATTGCCGGACAACATTTTTTCCCGATTAAGAATGTTTTTGCAGGCATGCATAAACAAACTACTCAATTGGAAACAGAAGTCTAAGCGGGGGTCCCGCTCTGGTATATCCTCTCCACCGAGCTCTTAATAAGAACAGCGAGGCGTTTCCCCCGCTGCGGATGGCAAGGGATCCTGCTCGCATCAGGCTATTGGCTTTGACAGATCTCTCACTTTATCTGGGTATTACGCCGCTTCCAGTTTGGACGAGGCATTCGTTTCGCCATTAAGCCCCGCGTTATAGGAAAGGAGAGAGAACTTTCTGTGCTGGGCTGGCTTCGATTAAAGGATTGAGTTTCCCACTACACCATACCTCTTGCCCACACGGCTGGAATTTGCGGGCCGCAGAGCCACAGCCGGCCGACAGGGTATGCAGAAATGTGCTCGGCAGTGCCAAAGGCTTAATCCCAAGCGGTTCCGAGTGGCCCCGGGCCAACCATGATGCATACATTTTTTTTCAGGCGTCCCAGTCCAGTCAGCAAATTAGGAGGCCGCTGCCGAAGGGTGGGGGACTGGCAGAGAGCACACGGTTGCGCTTCCGTCGTGGCCTTCAAACATGCTCGGGCTGCCAAAGGCACTCGCTTGGGAAGGGATGATCATCTCAGAGCGTCAGTGAATGTTCTTCCCAAACAAGCAGCCTGCGGAGGTTATAAAGACACCAAGTCAGAGCCATTGCTGACAGTCACGGATGCAGCGGGATCGCTTAGCAGAAATCTGTATTTCAATGTGAGATTAAATTTGCTCCTCGGTTTAGGTGTTTTTTTTCCCCCCTGTTGAAAACACAAGGAGAGCCTGCCTGTAGGGTCAGATCTATGGTCCATATGGACCAGCACCTTGGCCGGTTTCTAAACTGGTCCTTCTAGCTGTTGGTTTATTATTATTATTAATAATAATAATAATATTTGTTAATCACCACTCCTGGACCCAGACGACTAATGGTGGGATACAGCAAAGTTAAAACCCACGTAAAATACAGACAGTATCATAAAACAATAATGATAGCAAAAAATTTTTTTAAAAACTTTCCCCTCCCCCACCTTATAATATCATCATCTTCTTCATCATCATCTTCATCAATATTATTATTCAATTTCTACACTGCCCCTCCCCACATGGGTTCAGAGGAGTTCACAGCCATAAAACATGATTATTATCAATAATAATATATAATAACAATATATTTAATAGTACCATCAAAAACCCATTAAAAACATTACAATTTAAAATTGTCTATCACTCTTCCTTTCCCATAGCTCCACTGGCATTCTAGATCAGTTTTTTCCAACTCTATGGTGGGAGATCTTTCTGTGGGGGGGGGGTGGAAGGGCTGGTATACCTGGAAAAAATGAAATGAGAGAGAAAGGAGGCGGAGAGAAAGGAGGGGGTCCATGGTTGTTTTCAACCTTAAGCCTGGTGGAAGAGCACCGTAAAATCCATACAATAGTAAAATACAGTACTAACATACAGATAGAAATAAAGACATTGTACATACACAAAAAGAGCCTTTTGTGGCGCAGGGTGGTAAGGCAGCCGACATGCAGTCTGCCCATGAGGCTGGGAGTTCGATCCCAGCAGCCGGCTCAAGGTTGACTCAGCCTTCCATCCTTCCGAGGTCAGTAAAATGAGTACCCAGCTTGCTGGGGGGTAAATGGTAATGACTGGGGAAGGCACTGGCAAACCACCCCGTATTGAGTCTGCCATGAAAACGCTGGAGGGCGTCACCCCAAGGGTCAGACATGACCTGGTGCTTGCACAGGGGATACCTTTGCCTTTACCTTTACATACATAAATGCTTCAGTTCGTTAGCCACCCCAGTTGCCCTCGTGGGGATAAGGTAAAGGTAAAGGTATCCCCTGTGCAAGCACCGAGTCATGTCTGACCCTTGGGGTGACGCCCTCTAGCGTTTTCATGGCAGACTCAATACGGGGTGGTTTGCCAGTGCCTTCCCCAGTCATTACCGTTTTACCCCCAAGCAAGCTGGGTACTCATTTTACCGACCTCGGAAGGATGGAAGGCTGAGTCAACCTTGAGCCGGCTGCTGGGATCGAACTCCCAGCCTCATGGGCACAGCTTCAGACTGTATGTCTGCTGCCTTACCACTCTGCGCCACAAGAGGCTCTATGACATAAATACATACATGTATATACAGTTAACTGACGATGCTAGCTGCCCATTTCTACAAACAGAACCTTGATTAAAGGGGCACTATCATTGTAGTAAACTAAATAAGTAAAGAGTTAACTGAAACCTTATTAGGAATGGAGGCAAACTCCACCCCTCAATTTATTCTTTTTCCTTGCTTTCATTTTCCTAAGTTAGTTTGAGCTAGTTTGCAAAATAAAGAAGTTGTGTTCTGAAGCTCCTGTGTGTATCTAGATTTATTGATTACAAAAGTCATGGTATATTAAGCTTTGATTCCAGTTGCGCCTTAGGGACCAACAAAAGTTTCAGGATATGAGCTTTCCACAGGCAAAATTCCCTCAAAAGTTTATACCCTGAAACTCTTGTTGGTCCCTAAAGGACTCAAAGATAGGCCAGGTAGCAACCTTACCGAATGCCCTGGAAACCCTACAGCAGGGGTAGTCAACCTGTGGTCCTCCAGATGTTCATGGACTACAATTCCCATGAGCCCCTGCCAGCAAAGTAAGTAAACCAGCTTAGCATAGTGGTTAAAAAATTGGATTAGCATGCAGGAGATCCAGGTTCAAATCTGTACTCTGACATAGAAACATGCACGGTGACATGCAAGGGATTAATCTATCTCACAGGGTAGGAAAACAATGTAGACCGCTTTGGGTCCTCAGTGCAGGGAAAGGTGGAATATAAATGAAGATGATGCAATAAAGATAAACCAGCTGCAGAGGTCAAAGCCTCAAACCGTCACTTCCTCTCAGTATCCACATTCCAGATACACTCCTTGCAAAGGTAACTTCGCCCCAGATCTCTGCAGGGGCCTTATGATATTGGACATTTCATTTCCAGTCCCTTTCCCTGATATTCCTTGGCTTAGAATGAGTCCTAGAAATGGTTTGCTCAGGCTTTCTCTTGATTTTCTGTTGTGGTGTGTGGGTTATCTATTGGTTTTCATTAGTTAGCAGGATCGATTTGGATGCCGGCTACTGCAAGCTATGGGATTTTTAAAGTGAGCAGTTGTGAAATTATGAGGCTTGGTTGCGATTTTTAATTGCTGCTCCATGGCCTTGGGCTAGAAGTAATTACGGGGTATAAAAATCTTAATAAAGACAGAGAAAAAAAATTGCTCGCTACGTTAGGATCCTGATTTTCCTCTCTGGACCTCTGGCCTGCCCAGATCGCCTTCTTGTTTAATCTTCCTTTGCTTCAGAGAAGAAACTGGGGCAAGCTTAGCCATTCCCTGTGTTTAAAAGCTGATACCTATAAAGTGTCAGTTTGGCATATTTCACAGGGTGCAACTGGCTATCTAGAATGGAAAATCATTCAGTTCAGGTCAGATAATCCTTTAGCAAAACACTGTTCTTTATCACTGCCACAAGAAGTTTCTGAAAAGAGAAAACTAAATTAACGTATCTTAATGCTGCACACCTGTCTGTCCACCTTCTCTTTTAGAAATCCTTTGCTCCTGTGAATGGGACAGGTGTAACAGAACAACAAAATGCCTTATCAGAACACGAATCACCCCATGCTCCTGAATATAACTGGAAGTGGTATGTTTTGGAAGAGTGCCTGTGCAACAGTCTGGACACCGACATAATTGAGAGGAGCAAAAGCTTTATTTAGGATCCAAGAAACTGGATAGGAAGGAGAAGCGATAGACTGTACCGCCTAGCTGCCTGAGAGTGCATGCCAGACAGTTCTACTAGGAAACTGTGAGTATACGTTTCTGCAAACAAACAAGGAAAATGTATACTCTCCATCTTTGGAAATTTTTAAACAGAGGCTGGGGAGCCATCTGTCAGAGAGGCTGATTCTGTGAAGGCTCAAGGGGGTGGCAGGTTACAGTAGATGAGCCATAGGGTTGTGAGCGTCCTGCATAGTGCAGGGGGTTGGACTAGATGACCCAGGAGGTCCCAACTGTATTATCCTATGATTCTATGATTCTAAAAGTCCCTACAGACCTGTCTAGTTAGAGTGAGCTTTCTCAACTAGGGTTTTGTGAAACTCTGGGGTTTTGTGATGGCCCTGGAGGGGTTTCCCGAATGGTAGGGAATTAATTTTTATATATATTTTTAAAGAGGTGTAAAACATTTATAGGATGATATGACCGTATATGGTCATGTCGACCCGCCCCCCCCCACCTCCCAAAATGGCCAATGACAGGCCTGGAGGAGGTGCGAAGGGGAGGGACCCTGATAGGCATGTGCACAGTTATGCTTCCCGACCATATTCTGCACAATCGCACCACTTCTGGGGTTTCTCGAAAGCTGAAGAATGTTTCAGGGGTTTCTCAATGGTAAGAAAGTTGAGAAAGGCTGAGCTAGAGCTTGCTGCCCCCTGCAGGATCTTCTTTGTGCACAAGACATGGCAGTAAATTCCAACAGTAGAGGCTGGGCTTGCTGGTTCCAGGATGGGAAATCCCTGGAGATTTGGGTGGGAGTGTGGAGTCTGGGGATGGTCTCAGCAGGAGATAATGCCATAATCCACTCCCCACAGCAGCTGTGTTCCTCAGGGGACCTGAAAAAGGGAGCAGCAACAAAACTGCCCCAAACTTTAAAATCAGAGTCCAGCAGCACCTTTAAGACCAACAAAGATTTATTCAGGGTGTGAGCTTTCTGTGCTTGCTCTCGAAATCTCACACCCTGAATAAATCTTTGTTGGTCATAAAGGTGCTCCTGGACTCTGATTTCATTGTGCTACCTTAGATCAACGTGGCTACCCATTTGAATCTGCCCCAAACTTTTGTCAGTCTTTAATGTGCTGCTCTTGATCTTGCTCTTTTCTACTGTTTTCTGAGATTAGGTGTTCGTCAAATTAGATGTAGTTCAGATTAGACGTAGGCAACCGTAACGGAGATATCACACTGAATTATTAAGATCTACATGGTAAACCAGGGGTTTTGCTATGTTATGTCATGTTGGTTTGTGTTAATTATTGTAACTGCTCAATGTACACCATGCTGAGCTAGTTCCAGGAGGGCAGCATAGAAATTTAATAAATAACAGTAAGGATTTTTGAATCCCTGTTTTCAACACCTCGTCGATTTGCGTGTTTATGTATGGTCCCGTTGGGGGTATTTATTTGCCCGGCTTTTCTCCAGATCCAACAACACTAAATACAATGCAAAAAGAAGAAGAAGTCATCCATTAAAACCATGACAGCCCTTCACTGCAAACAAGTGGCTAAAGCAGAAAGTTCAGATAAGGAAGCCCGAGCCTGTTCAAGCTGACTCCTAAAATCTTTTCAGTAGTTCTGACCTGAAGCCTTGACAGAAGGTTCTCAGTGACAGGCAGCTGCTTCACCCCTTCCAGGATCCTGTTCCACAGCAGTGGGGCAGCTGCAGAAAAGGCCCTGGTACGGACTAAGCTGGTTGGTCCACCTCCAGGGTGGCATCTGAAGATCTCCCACCTTTGCCCTCAATCTCCAGACCAGGCAGCCAAGATGGTTTCTTCGGAAGGTGGCCTCTTTGGCATTATGCCTCACTAAACCCTGCCCAACAAGCTCCACCCCAAAAACATCTCCAGTTATTTCCCATACAACTGAAGATGTTTTTGAAAACCAACATGCCCCTCATTATTGGTTCCTGGTTACATTTATAGCATGAAATGTCTCTTTCTTAGGGCGGATGTACCCACAGACAGGCAGAATGGACATGTATTCACTATAACATGTGAACAGGGCTACAGGCATGGGGGAGGGTAGTCTAGTGGATACCAATCCAATTCCCTTCCCCTTCATGTGCATAGATGGTTTGCATGCCATGCCCCAATGTCTATAGGCCATCCCAGGGGACTCCATGGTGTCCACCAACCCCTTTTCTGAAGTGTTTTTAGGAAGTAGGTGGGGCTTTTCCCCAGCAGGGCTTCAGACTGACTATTGGAGATTTGCTTCACTGTGCAGAGTTTTTCAAGCATTGCATTGGCTCCGGCTACCCCCACAGCACAAGGATCTAGGCTGCGTTCCTGAAGTGAAGAGTTGGCCATCATTTTGTGACTGGCTCCACCTCCTGCAGCAGACATTTTGCGGCAGCCATTTTGTCACTGCTCCCCCCTCCACCCTGTGTCAGAATTCCAAATGTGCCCACAGGCCAAAAGGTCTGGGAAGCCCCTGGTTAGCCACACCCCTGCTCTGGTATTCGGTGAGCTCGACCTATCCTCCCCTGCTCCTTTTGGCAAGCTCCATACATGCCGGATGTGCTTCTCATCGTTGTCAAACCCCAGAGTGACAGGCGCAACTGCGGGAGCATGCCTCCGGTCGGAGGAAACTTGGCCACCTCAGCTGAACTTCTTAAATGAAATGATGTCCCAGGGAGGGAGGGAGGGAGGGGGAAGGAGGCATTTTTCTAAATCCTGAATGATGCCCCACAGCTTCTCTGCTCCGGTCCCTCCAGGAACCAGCATTAATGAGAGCTTCTGGGGCCACTCCTACACTCCGCTGACAGAAAGCAACAAAAGCTGGAATCAAAGGGCTTTTAATGCGTTTATTGTCCTTGTTTTACCCGGTATTTACATGGCTGATGTTTCGAACGAACGATTGCTTAGCCCATTATCTCATAGTTCTTTCTTTCTTCTTTTCCTGTTCACCTTCCATTTGAGTTTTCCCTGTCACCTGCGGTGTGCTCGTGTTCGTCTCTTGCATAAAACGTGTTGGAGAAACAGAGGGCATGTGTGCTTTCAGGAGCAGAGATAATAAGGGAGGCGGAAGGGCAAGGAAAGGAGACGGCCAACGGCTCGGATGAATTGATAGGGGCTCCCTACACTTTCATGCCATCCTTTCTTTCCCCTTCTGTCCCAAAATGGCCTGTGTTGGGGGGTGGGGAAGTCCCTGCTTACAATTGCTCAATTGGAATGAGGACAAGTTGTTTTTGGTGGCCTTCTTCCAAATGCTTGCGTTGAAACTTTTGTCATGAATGGTCCCTGGAGGGACCTCTGGACCAAGTTTTGAATGCCTACTTCTTCGGGCTGCTTGCTTCTCTCATTCTGCTCCTCTTGGCACCGTTGCCAGACCCACCGGGAGATAGATCCTGGTGGCAGCCAAGACTCATCCTTGGCTCCCTTGTAGTTTTGTTTTTTTGTTTTTAAGCCATCTGCTAGGACTCCAAATGTCACAGTGACTGAAGCAGAATGGCTGGGTTGCTCTATAGTGAATCAGCACAGTGAGGTCCAGTATAATATTAGCAGAAGTAACTGAGTACCACCGTAATGAAGAAGGCCTGGTTCAGAAATAACATATGTGAGCAGCAGAATGAATGAGTTGGTAAAGTACTGCACTTGTTCAATGGACTGCTTGATGTCAGACTGCAGGAGGTAACCAACTCTGGGTTGGGAGATTCCTGGACATCTGGGGGTACAGCCCAAAGATGGCAGGGTTTGGGGGAAGGGAGAGACCTCAGCATGACCTAATGCTATAAGGAAGGAGTGGCCAAGTTGCCAGCACATTCTGGCAGAGGCTCATGGGAATTTTAGTCCATGGACATCTAGAGAGCCACAACTTGGCCACCCCTGTATCGAATCTACCCTCCAAAGCAGCCAGTTGCCTCAGGGGAATTGATTCTACAATTTGGAGTTCAGCCTCAATTCTGGGAGATCTCTAGGCCCTGCCTGGAAGTTGGCAGTCCTAAGCTTCAGGCAGTATATTCCAGTTTTGAATATTCCTTCCCATTAAAAAGTCAATGCAGATAGAAAACTGGCTCACTGGAGAGCGGAGCTTTGCTTACTGTGCTATTCGTGAAGAGATTCTAACATGGAGGCACATTCTTAAACGGGGTGGCTTTGTTTGGACTCACCAGAAGGCCTGGAATAGGGTTCCTGCACTAGTAAACACTGGGAGATTTGCGAGCAGTGTTTGGGGAGAGTTGTGATGTCACTTCTGGGTGATGCCCTAGGCTGCCTCCTCTATTATATACCATAGAGTCTAGGGGAAATTCCTAGGGGCTTTTTGCACGGCTTCAAAATCGCACAATGGTTGCTAATTGGAAACGCTATTGATTTGCCATAACGCACGACGTCGTAGACAATCTGCAACACTCCTGAAACCGATCAGCAAAAAGCGCTTCGTTGTAGCGCTTTCAGGGGAATCCCAAAAAGTGGATTCACCCTCCGGAAAGCGCTACACTCTTGCAAACAATCTGCAACACTAGCGATAAAGACCTGTGCGTTAACATTGTTGCGGTTTCTTCAAAGTCCCTCCTCCTGAGCCTGTCCTCCAAACTTCCGGCGAAGCGATCGCCATTTTTTTTTCTCCGAGCGAGCGGGGATAAACGCACCAGCGAGCCTCTTTCTGTTTAGAGGCTTCCCTGGCTTCAGTCCTTCACCTTTAGTCACTAAGCACAAACCACATAAAAGCCCGTTTGCTGAAATAAAGTCCCTTTTTTTTTACACATTAATTCAGCCGAAAATTGGGCCCGTGAGAGGGGGGGAGGATTTTTTTTTTATCACTCGAGGCAGCGTGGCAACGATCATACGATCAAACGACAGCTCACATTAGGCAGCTGGATGGGTCTCTCCGTTGCAACGAATCTACACAGATTCGTTACAATGGGTCTGTTTTTTTTTTAAAAAAAACCTTTCTTAAAGGGAAAGGGGCTGTTTGGGAGCATGCTAACGGCTGCCCATTGGCTGCTTGACGGCCAGGGGCGGGACGAGCTTGGAAATAGCGCTTCCTTTTCTGCCGAGACCGGAAGCTGCGGGAAACGCTACAAAACGCAACTGGATTCCACTACAAAGGCAGGTATGCATAACGACGAATTCCACTATTTTAAATGGCGATTTTTCGTTCAGTGACCAATTTGCAACAAAGATCCCGGTGCGAAAAGCCCCCTAGAGTTTACTATATGGAGGTCATTTGTTTCTTCTACTCTTCAGAGCTTTGAGGGCAGAGAATTTGGGGCTGGTGGGGCGATGATTCTCCACCCCAAGCTTGTAAATGGGGGTTTTAATCTGAATTGGCACAGTTCATTCTTCCATTCATTCTAGTCAATGCAGGAAGTCATGGCTGGGATTGACTAACAGGGGAAGCAAGAGGAACTGCCTCTCCCATTACAACCACACACCCCCACAGACACTCACACATACACCCTTCAGTCATCATCTAGAGAAGGAGTAATCAACCTGTGGTCCTCCAGATGGTCATGGACTACAATTCCCATGAACCCCTGCCAGCAAATGCTGGCAGGGGCTCATGGGAATTGTAGTCCATGAACATCTGGAGGACCACAGGTTGACTACCCCTGGTCTAGAGGCCTCTTGCAGGTGCTGGGCTCTAGGCTGGCTTTGTTAGCAGTTACCAGGAGAAGGGCCTTCTCAGTTATGGCCCCTATTCTGTGGAATGCACTCTCAGATGACACCTGTACCTTGCATGGCTTGTTCAGTTCCTGCAGGGCATGCAAAGCTGAATTATTGAGGTTGGCTTTCGTAGGGTAACCATGTTTTGGGGCAGTTTTATGTGATCGCCATGCATTTTAATACTTCTATGTTTTAATATTAATATTTTTTCTTTGTTTTTACCTTATTGGTTTTAACGTTGGAAGCCTCCCCAAGACCCTTTGAGTGAGTGGCAACTAAAAAAATCTAGTAAAGAATTAAAATTGCTTCCCCCTTGCCACAAACAGCTTAGCCTTAGCAGCCACTGGCAGCTTTGTCTGTGTTTTCTGCATCTTAAACTTGTCACTGGCTTCTCAGAGGAAGTAATTTTGAGGAACTGTACTCAAGTGAGGGGCTATGGCTCAATGGCAAAACATCTGCTTGGCATGCAGAAGGTCCTTAGTTCAATATTTGGCATCTCCATTCAAAACAATCAGAGGGGTAGATGATTTGAAAGATCTTTGTCTGAAACTCTGGAGAGCAATACCAGCCTGAGTAGGCCTTGATGGACCAACAGTCTGATTCAATATAAGGCAGCTTCATGTGCTTTCATTTTATGAATTTCCAAATTATTCCACATCCCACCCTCCATATTACAATTGTTCACAAGGAGACTGGGACTATAATGGCACTGCTCTGGTTTTAGTTAACTGGCTGAAGTTATGAAGTGATTTATTAATCTTGCGTTTGTAAGACTTACTTGCTTTTGCAGACAAACTCTTATACTCAATATTTCTTCATGTTCTTGGGATGGGATAGGAACAAACCAGCTGACAACCTAAATTTCATTACAAATTTCATCTGGTTCGTAGTTTGCAAAGCAATGTATGCAAACTGAAGAACCATGAATTTCTGTGAATTTTGACACAGTTTGTGGCAGTTTTTGAAGAGCAGAAAGCAGGGGTTTACCATGAAAGGCTTTTTCATCAGGAAAAACAGCAGAGCCATTTAAGCCATTGTTATCGGATCGCCCCAAAAAACTAGGAGGCATTTAAACCAAACAATTGAGTGGCAGTACCCACAAAGCTTGTAAACGCCTTTCACATAAAAGACCTCCAAAAAGTTGTAAGGATCAGAAAGCAGGTGTTTAAACTTTAAATGGCTCATGAACTGATACAAACCAGTTTGGTTTGCAAACCGGCTTTATCAGTTCATGGTTTGGTTTGTGTGTCAGCCGTAAACTGAACCCCAAAAATGTGGTTTGTGCCCATCCCCATTCAAGATGTGTAAGGCTGTACTAAACACACTTGTTTGGAAGTTAGACCCATTTAGGTTTAATTGCAGCCCTTCACTGACAGTCAATAAAACCTCACTGAAATCAAGAGGAGGGAAATTGTACAGAATGGCAAACCAAAACTTATATTACTAGACTATGAGGATTAGCTAAATGTTACAAACTAAATGGTGTGTTTTTCATATTTCACTGTCATGGGCACAAGGCCTGGGAGAAAAACAACCACAAGCTATCCACATGGCTGCTTCTTTTACACAAACCCAACAGCCTTGTGACTCCTAGAGCAACAGAATCAGAGAACATTGAGCACAATGAGTTGGATCCCACATAGTACTTCTACAGATGAAGAGGAAGCAGTTTCAACAGATCCCTCCCTCCCACGGCAGATCTCTGGTTTTGCTCTTTCCCCTTTACACTGATCCTGGACTGCTCCTTTCCAGGATAGCGTTTCAGGGGAAGATTTTGGGCTGCAGTGGGAGAGTGGAAACTGGAAAGCCCTGATCAATTGATGGAAATCTGTTCACCCTGTGGGAATCTCAGTTGGATCTAAGCCAGTGTCTTTCCATTACCCAGACAAACTTTGGTCAGAATTATTTATGTATTATTTATTTAATTTGTTTGTATTACACCTTTCTCCCTAGTAGGGACCCAAAGTGACTTATATTGTTCCCCTCTTCCTCCTTTTTATCCTCACTACAACCCTGTGAGGTTAGGCCCAGAGAGTGTGACTGGCCCAAGGTCACCAAGAAAATTTCCATGGCATGAGTAAAGATACAAACCTGAGTATCAGATACTAGTCTGACACTCATTCAGTTTACTGCTTACTGAAAGGATAGTGACATTCTACTGAAAATCTGAAGTGTTATCTCCCCAAAGAAGCTCTACACAAAACACCTTGAGGTTTCACAAATATTAAAGATTCTTTCCCGAGAAGCACCAATTCCTTTCTATTTTCTTCACTGGACTCAGTGAGGCCCTTTTCTTCTTTCACGTAGCTAACTCCCCAAGCAAATCATTTATTTATTTATTTATTTATTTATTTATTTATTTATTTATTTATTTATTTATTTTTATTTACTGTCCTCAGGGCGGTTTACATAAAACATAGAAATAGTATATGGAACTTAGTTTTCTATAACAACAATTAATAGTAATATTAATAATAATCCTGATATGATGAAAAGGGATCAGGCATGCAATGGATTGCATCAATCGAGAAAGTCACAGACCTCAGTTTGCAAGACCTGAACAATGCTGTAAACAATAGGCATTTGGGAGGTCTTTGCTTCTCCTCTATCTTCAACCATTTTAAAAGTTTCAACATTTATCCATTGAGGTTTTTCTTTTCTTTTGTCTACAGGAATAGTCTTTGTACATTCTTCCTTGATAAAATCTCTGGTTTCAGTCCATAATTCTTCCAGTTCACATTCACTTGAGCTTAGTAATGCCAGAGATCTTTTCTTTACATGGAGTTTAAACTCTTCAGGAATGTTGTTTAGATTATATTATGGCACTGTACTTTTCTTCAGCTTTACTCCGAATTGTGGTATTAACAACTCATGGTCTGTACTACAAGCAGCTCCTGGCCTTGTTTTAGCAGAAAGAACAGGGCTTCTTCATCTTCTGCTTCTGGTTAGGCAATTTATTTGATTTCTGCATTAACCATCACTTAATTTGTGTGCATGCAACCAACTGTAAATTGGACAGCAGGTCTTCTTGTTTTCAGTCCCAGCAGAAGGTCTTAATGTCAGTCTGCCATTCTGCCTGTGAGCCGCTTAAGCCTTTGCAGGATGAGACAATCTACTAGTTCAACCTTCCTAAGAAATTGTTCAGCAGTTTGAAGGACAGATGAAAAAACATCAGGCTCCAGTCCATAATTTTCCCACTTGTAATCTATTACTTACTATATAGGAAGAAGCAACCACAGGCATGGGACCTGAAGGAAGGAAGGTCTACTATGACATCATGTACTTTTATTGATCATTTGCCCTCCTCTCTGGGATTCAAGGCAGATCACACCTTGTACACCAATGTACACCAATGCAATCCATTAGAATGAAACCTCTAATAAGCAATGTAATAGGACTAGAACATCAGTAGTCAAAAACAAAGCATAAAGTACACAATATGTTCAACAATGCAGAAAAGGGTATTACATAACTATAAAAACAAAGCAGTGATAGTAGATTAATATAGTCATTAAACAGATAACATATACATCTCTTTTTTTTTTTTGGCAGTCAGTTCACAGCCAATTTCTGGTGATGCCATGGGGTTTTCAAGGCAAGAGATTTTCCAAGGTGGCTTGCTATGACTTCTGAGGATAAAAACCCTTGACTTCCTTCCAAGAATTAACCAGGACTTACCCTTCTTAGCTTCCAAGATCTGAAGGGATCAAGCTAGACTGGTCTATCCAAGTCACGGAAATACACATAATACTGGTATGGTTTACTGGTATGGTTTACAGTCCCATTCCCTTTCTGAACCATTTTATTAGGGGAGGAGTGGGGAGGGGAGATATGCGATTTTATTTTTCAAAATGTTCACATTCATATTATCATCCCATCCCCCCCCCCCCGCTTGTACTACTGTATTCCGTGGAATGTGGCAGATGGTGCCAGTCTCCACAGCCAGTAGCTTCCTGTGTGACAGATGGCATATGTTGACTTGTGGTGGGCAGAGCTTGTTTGGGTAGGACACCATAGATAACAAGCTCAGTGTTGGCAGGCCAAGGGGACTTGGCTTGACTTTTGGATGTTGCTGCTGGCATTCGAAAACCTCACTAATGCTTACATGTAACACAAACAGTGGGAGAATCAGCTTCCAAGAGACAGTGGGCAGAATGTTTGCTTGAACGGAACGAAGGCTCCCACACAACAGAACATGACTTGGCTTTTCATTAGTATTACCTGGGGAACAACAAGGAGCTGGTGTCTTATGGTGACCAGGGAAATCATTGGGGCCATTTCGCACGGCTTCAAAGTAGCAGAATGGTTGCTATTTGGAAACGCTACTAATTTGACATAACCCACGACGTCGTAGACAATCTGCAACAATCCTGAAACCAATCAGCAAAAAGCGCTTCGTTGTGGCGCTTTCAGGGGAATCCAGAAAAGTGGATTCACCCTCCGGATAGCGATACACTCCTGCAACCAATCTGCAACAGTAGCGCTAAAGATCTGTGCGTTACCATTGTTGCTGGTTCTTCAAAGTCCCTCCCCCTGGCTCTCTCCTCCAAACTTCCGGCGAAGCGATCGCCATTTTTTTTTCTCCGAGCGAGCGGGGATAAACGCACCGGCGAGCCTCTTTCTGTTTAGAGGCTTCCCTGGCTTCAGTCCTTCACCTTTAGTCACTAAGCACAAACAACTGAAAAGCCCGTTTGCTGAAATAAAGTCCCTTTATTTTTTACAAATAAATTCAGCCGAAAATCGTGCCCGTGAGAGGGGGGGGGGATTTTTTTTTTATCACTTGAGGCAGTGTGCAAACGATCATACAATCAAACGACAGCTCACATTAGGCAGCTGGATGGGTCTCTCCGTAGCAACGAATCTACCTAGATTCGTTGCTATGGGTCGTTTTTTTTTTTAAAAAACCTTTCTTAAAGGGAAAGGGGCTGTTTGGGAGCATGCTAACGGCTGCCCATTGGCTGCTTGACGGCCAGGGGCGGGACGAGCTTGGCAATAGCGCTTCCTTTCTAGCGATTTCTGCCGAGACCGGAAGCCTGTGGGAAACGCTAAAAAACGCAACTGATTCCACTACAAAGGCAGGTATGCATAACGACGAATTCCACTATTTTAAATGGCGATTTTTCATTCCGCAAACAATTTGCAACAAAGATCCCTGTGCGAAAAGGCCCTTGGTTTCAGATATCACCTCAGCCATTGACTTTGGGACAAACCACTGTGGGACTGTACGGGGGAGACCCAGGTTCAAATCAGTCAGCCCCACAGCTTTCTGTGTGATCTTGGTCATTCTCTCTCCCAGTCTAACCGACCTCACGGGGTTGTTGTTAGGATAAAATGTGGGGAAAGTAACCATGTATGCCCACTTGTGTTCCTTAGAAGAAAGGTGAGATAAAAAATGCACTACATAGGTAAAATTCTAGCCTTACTTACAGTTTGGACTAACTTAAGGAAGTCATTGCTCATTCTTCCTCAGTTTCCAAAGTACAAAATGGGGATAATCAAAATGACCTTTTTCCAAGGGCAGAGGACATGGTTCAGTAGAAGAGACTATGGTCCTCATGCAGAAGTTACCACCAGCCAGAGTAGAAAGACTGATTTCCACACACGTTGGATAATGCACTTACAATGTGCTTTTGCAGCTGGATTTCCCTGTGCAGGAAAGGAAAATCAACTTCTAAAGTGCATTAAAAGTGCATTATCTACTTCTAAAAGTGCATTGAAAAGTGCATTATCCAACATGTGCAGAATGGGCTAAGGGCCTAATGGTCTGATTGAGTCTAAGACACCTTCACATGTTCAAGTAAGTAGCTCTATGTTTATTTCAACTTGCTCTTAAAAACCATAAAAAAGATCCACTGTGTACAGACAATAAAACTAAATAAGAATTTGTACAGTACAGAGAAAAGCTTTACCCAGTGCTTTGAAAGTTCAAACAAAACATAGTAATGCTACAAAGACCTTAAGAAGCTGTAAGAATGCCATTGGAAACTCCCAGTCCACACACGGAACCGGTAAATCCTGCGTTTTGCTCGTGAATGCTTCTTCAGTGGACCCCAGCAAAGACTTTACTACACAAGTGCCTAGAGGCCTCTAGAGAACATTCGTATCCTAATGAGTTTCCTTATAGTCTAATTGCAGAGTAACAGCTCCTAAACATTTGAAAGACTGTCTTTTCTACATTCCTACAACTTCTTAATGTCTTTGTACTATTGGTATGTTTTGTGCTTTCAAAATATTGGATAAAGATTTTCTCTGGATTGTACAAATTCTTATTTAGTTGTGTTGCCTTTGCACAGTGGATTTGTTGTTTGTTTGTTTTGTATTCCAGGAGGGGCCTGGAGTTCTCCCAGAATTACAACTGATCTGTGGACAGCAGAGATCAATTCCCACGGAGAAAATGGCAACATTGGAGGGCAGACCGTGTGGCTGCACATCCCTGCAGAGCCATCTGCCCCCAAATCCCCAGAAACTTCCTAATGCAGACTTGGCTCCCCTAATAATCTGGAGAGCATTTCTGTCGTTCTCGTAAAAAATAGCCCCCCTCCCCTTCTATTTGCTGCAAACGTCTGGTGGCCCCAAACCGTTGACCTTGCTGAAAGGTTCATGGGCTTAGGACGGCCTTGTTAGACACCAGCTGCCTGGGCAAAGGATTGAATTAATGATTCTATAACCATGCCTGTAAATTGGTGTCCTGCCCTGAATTATTCTGGCGACTGCAGTTACGCAACATCCCCTGGCTCCTTCTCGAGCAGGCCTGGTATAGGCCCGTTGGATATTTCACCAGAAAGCTTCCCTTTCTCCTCCAGTCAACTCCCATTTGTTCCATCCTCGTTGACTAATGAGAATAATTGATCCCTGTCCTCTTTTTGACATTCCTTTATGCTTCCTGTTATCACGGTCCCATGTGATCGCCTTCCTCACTTGGCACCAGACGCTAAGTTATCTTAACCTTTCCTCTTGGATCGGACGTCTTGCCAAAATTCTTGTTCAGAATGTCCCCTTGTTGCTCCCCTTTGAGCTCTTCCATTGGTCCATTAGCTGGTTGGATTCCCTCCCCCCTCCCCCTTTCGTTTCCGCATAAACGTTTGGAGGCCGGAACAGAGTGAGGCTACTCCAGTTAAGCTTTAACCAAGGGCAAGTGAAGCGTGATAATTACTTCAGCAACCTGCCTGACACCTCCCCCCCCCCCCCCCGCGCGCCTTTCACCACAAAGGCCAAATGTACTTTGCAATTAAAATCTGAACACCACTCAAATAATGTTCTGCAGAATTAATGTCTTTAACAGTGACATGGTGTTTTCTTCAGGAAACGGGGGGAACGGGAGAAGGAAGGGATCTCCTCGGCGGAAGACATCTCTCTCTTTAAAAAAAATATCCTGGTCCACACACAGTATTTTGAAGTATGGGTGGGTTTATTGCTACCACAGAACATGCTGTACTCCAGCACTCAGTCCTCCCCACCACACACACACGCTTTGTTTGACTCAGACCCCCCTCTTCCTCATTGCTTCCGTTTGCCCTTTCCACATCAGTGAAATTTTCAAAATACTTTCCACCATTACTAACATTTGCTTGGCAGTGGAAGTGCTGAAAGAGTAATACCCCGATTGGAAACATATTTACTCAGAGAAATAAAACCGGGACTTAACTTCCTACAAAATATGATTCGGTCGATAGCCTAAGAGGGATCTTTCCGCATGCTTGTTTTTGAAGCAACCAGGTCTACCTTTGAAGAAGCATCAAAGCAGCTTGGTATCTGGGAGGGAGGGAGGGAGGGAGGTAACCATGTTAAGTTGTTGCAGAAAAATCTTATATGATTCTGCTGCTACTTTAAAGACTAATTGAATGTATTCCGGTATAAGCTTTCATGAAGTAGAATTGCCAACTTCTAGGTGGTGAGGCTGGAGCTCTCCTGAGATTAAAACTGATCTGCAGGCAATGGAGATCAAGACGTGTGTTGAGGGCGGGACAGAGGAATTTCCTTGTAACCTTCTCTTTGGAATCCCTTGCTCAATCTGTTGCTGTGCTAAAAGTATGCTTGTGAATATTTTCTCTTTAATAAATGCTTTATAACTTTTGATCCTGGTAGTGGTTCTCTGTGCCAGACAGGATTCCTCCGACTTGGACGCACTATGTTAAATGGTGTGCCAGGAAGGGCAAGTGGCGATTCCCCCAATGGTGCACAAGGCAGTAAGCTGTCCCTGTGGTAACCAGGCATTGGGGAGTGGGAGATGCAGAAAGGAAGCTAGGAGTTCTGGTCCTCCCAATGGGCAACCCCTACAAAGGTCCTATGATGCCTGCAGTTGAGGAGAGAAGAGAAAAGCCCCTTCCCATTTTTAGGATAACTTTGAAGGTCAGGATGAATCCAGGCCTGCAATTCAGAGCAGGATCGTTCTGCCACAGGGGGCATAGAAATATCCCCAAGTAAATAAATGTTTTAGTGTTACTGCAGAGCAGATGACTCATCTTGTCTCATGGAAGAACCATAAATACCAAAGGTGGCTTGCCCAAGGATTTTAAAAGAGGGGGCATCCAAAGTTCATTACCTGTTTCTCACCAGCATCACAGGATGATCACCAGTAACAAATGTTGAACTGTTCCCAGAGCAAGCTTAAAGTGGTTTCCGTGGCAACTGGTTGCCACGTGGGTGCATACGGGAGAAGTTGGCATGGTAGAAATAGTTCAATTGCTGCTGGGAGACAGATGTGGTTTGTAAGACTGTCCAGTGCTTCAGATCACAATTCTGTTGCTTTAATTGATTGCATGGTGCCATACGCCAAGAGGTAACTGAAAGAAACAAGGAGACAATTCACACTTTCATAATCCAAAAGATAGAATGGACTTTTCTGGTTTGCAGCTGAGCTCTTCTGGCTCAAAACGGGAGCTTCTGGGGAACATTTTCCAAAGGCATTCCCTCTTACTGCTTTAAAGGGGAGCTGTGGCTTGGTGGTAGAGCGTCTGCTTGGTATTAAGAAGGTCCCAAGTTCAGTTCTCGGAATCTTCCAGCTAAAAAGGTCAGGTAGTAGGTGATGCGCCCCTTTGCTCAGCTGATCCACAATTTCAGGCTGGGATGTCACCAATATGCCAATGACACCCAGCTATTTCTGTTAATGGATGGCCATCCATCAACACCCCAGACAATCTGGCCAAATGTCTGAAGGCCATGGTGGATTGGCTCAAGCAGAGTCAGCAAAAGCTGAATACAGCCAAGACAGAGAAAGAAGAAATAAGATTACATATCTAGATTGGAGGAAAAAGACAAGAGGGAACATCTGGGATAAGGCAGGGGGTAGAAAAAGGAAACTGTGGCCACAGATACAGATCAGATGTTAAGGTATTTCATTTTTTTTTAAATGTACAAGCGCTGCTGGATTTAACTAAAGGTACATCCAGTCCAGCATCTCCTGTTTTCAACAGTGGCTAGCCAGATGCCTCCAGCAAACACACAAGCGAGACATCTAGGCAATGGCTTTCCTCTGTTGTTTCTCCCCAACATCTGGTATTCATAAGATCACAAGATTAAGAGCATGAGAATAGCCTTGCATGATCAGCCCAAAGGTCCATCCAGTCCAACACTCTGTTTCCAGCATCAGCCCATCAGAACCTTGACACAGAATTCAGAACTATACTTCCTCTGAACTTAGAGGTTCCACTTAACTCTTCCAACTAATAGGACACAGTCACCTTTCTTCCATGGATTGTCTCACCTCTTTGTAAAACCACATACAATAGTGTCATCACTATCTTATTTATTTACTTACTTACTATTATTAGATTTTAACCTGCTCCCTGACCTTCTCTAGCTGTTTAAATACTTGAAGAGAGCCATCATGTCCCGTCTCAACCTCCCATCCTTCAGACTGAACTTTCCAAAGACCCTCAGTATTTTGTTATAGGACTTGGCCCCCAAGCTCTGGAGCATCTTGGTTCCTTTCCTCTGAACAGGTTGCATACTGCCCATATATGAAGTGCTCCAGAGGTGGCCTGATGAATCTGGTGCACAGTGGAACTGTGACATTTGGATGTTATATCTCTGCTGATACTCCCGAGGGCCTCATTTTGTTTTGCAGCTGCTGCTATGCCTGAATGCTCATATCTAGCATACAGTCTGACTGTGCCTCCAAGATCTCACCCACACACATTATGTGTGCTCCCCATTTTTGGTACCCAGATATAGAATTCTGCACTTATCCTTGTTGAACTGCATCTTGCTCACATCCACCCACTCTTCCAGGGTCCCATTGGATTCTTTGTCTTCCAATGTGTTCTCTGCTTCTCCCAATTTGATGTCACCTGAAAATGTAATGAGTACTGTTTCCACACCCCTGGTCTAGATGATGTATAAAATACTCAAAAGAAGCAGGCCCAGAACCAAGCCCCAAGGCACCATTCCTCTAATGAAGTGAAATGCCATGATCGAGTACTCTTGGGTGCAATTCTCCAACTTGTACCCTATGCACCTAACTATCGTAGAGTCTAGTCTGCAGCCCACCAGTTTGTTTGTTTGTTTATTATATTTACACTATCTTCAAAGCCCGTTCCTAAGAACAGGACCTGAAAGGGTCCCCTTCCCTGGCCCCTGGCCAGGCAGCTTAAGGAGGCTTTGGGCCGCAGCTCGCAGCCAAATAAAGTGGGGCGGGTGGGGGCTGGGCAGCTCGTTAGCAGAGCCAAGACAGAGCTCCTTAGCAGGAAGTCAGCAGGCTGGGAGGCCCTCGTGAGCAGGCCCAGCCTAGCAGGCCAAGAGGCCCTCGTTAGCAAGCCCTCCACCACGACCCTTTGCCCAGGGCCCTCTCACCTGCTGCTGGCTCCAGGCACTGAGACGTCTGAGACCAAAGAGGCTAGAGTCCAGGGCCGGAGGGTGGGAGCCGCAGGGGCACTGCCAATCAGGACAAAGCTGGCTGCACCCTGATTGGCCCTATTCCAACATGGACAGCCGGACACGTCCCACCCCCTAGGCTGTTTCAGAAATATATCGAGGAACAAAAATGGATAAGGATACCGCCCTCCCCGAAGGCTCAGGGCGGTTCACATAGAACAGAACAGAAACAATACAGATAACTTAGATTAACAGTAATGAATGAAGTGAAGCAACAAGCAACATGGAACAGTAGAGAAATGTGGGAAACATTAACTCAACAAAAGCTTTACTGAAATCCAGGTAAACAACCTTAGCGGTGTTCCCCTGATCCAGTAAGTCTGTCACTCGATCAAAACAGGAAAATAAGTTGGCCTGGCTCAACCTGTCGGGGACAAATCCATAGTACAGTCCTGACACACACTTGCCAGCCAGTTTGCTGTTTTGTTGAACGAGGCCTAAATCTCTTCATCAGAGGATTTTTCCTCAGAGCCTTCACTGACATTCAGTGGCAGCCTGCACAAGTCCAAGGAAAACGTCCCAGTTATGTAACAAGCTAGAACTGAAGCAGATTACAAACAAGATGGGGCAGGACCTTGCCTGAATTCTGAGAAGTCTTGTTCTCAGAAGGAAATAAATGTCCGTTTGGTGACCTCAGCGTTGGTGTTGGGGAAGGAGGTAGTTGGCTGCTCCTCTCGGGTTCTCTCTTGGGATATCTCGGCATTCTTCCCTAACAGTTTTCTAGATTTCAAAGTGACATATTCTGCACTTCAGTTCCGCAAGTGCCAGTTTTGCACAGTTCCTAACCTTAAGGAGCTCTCAGATGATAATCTTAAGGCAAATATCGCATAAACCTTCCGGGGGTTTTGAACCAACTGCACAGAATATGGGGAGTCATCACAGGCAGGCACCGTGAACCTTGAGGTATCATGACAAGAGCTTACAGTGTGTTTTATTTTGTTTTTTAAAACTTCTCCCTCAGCCAGGAGCTGAGCTTAATGTACTTCACTCACAACAAATGTCTTTATTACAATACTAGCTTCATAGCCCATTCCTAAGAATGGGCCCTGAAAGGGTAACCTCCCCTGGCCCCTGGCCAGGCAGCTTAAGGTGGCTTTGGGCCACAGCTCGCAGCCAAATAAAGTGGGGCGGGCGGGGTCTGGGCAGCTCGTTAGCAGGTAGTCAGCAGGCCGGGAGGCCCTCATCAGCAGGCCCAGCCTAGCAGGCCAAGAGGCCCTTGTTAGGAGGCTCTCCACAATGACCCTTTGCCCAGGGCTCTCTCACCTGCTGCTGGCTCCAGGCACTGAGGCGTCTGAGAGCAAAGAGGCTAGAGTCCAGGACCGGAGGGCGGGAGCCGCAGGGGCAGGGCCAATCAGGGCAATGCTGGCTGCACCCTGATTGGCCCTATTCCAACTTGGACAGCGGGATACGTCCCACCCCCTAGGCTGTTTCAGAAATATAGAGAGGAACAACAATGGATAAGGATTGGCATGCAGGGCTCAATATGTTAGCCCTTCACCCCACGATTTTCTGGGGGACCTAAATCAGTTCTGCAGGGCCTACAAGACAGAGCTGTTCCTCAAGGCCTATGTATGGCTGAAGCCTACAAATATCATCAGCAGACTGACCTCCTTACAAAAATAAATAACACCTGTACGACCACTCGGCAATGAACATCAGTGCTCTTTATCCCCCCCTCCCTCCTATCGGAGAGATGGCAGCTCCCTGATTGTTTTAATGGAGAATTGATTAGGTTTTAACTAAAATGTTTTAACTGTGTACCAGTGGGCGATTGAGAAACTCCAGGAGGTTTCGGAATGGAGCCTGGGGTGGACAAGGACCTGAGTGGGGTGCAAGGAGTCCAAGGGGGGGAAGCATCTATTTAAAGGTCTTGTCTGCAGCCAAAGGATGCTGTTTCTGTTGGCTGCAGAGGAGAGGACATGCAGTAATGGGTTTAAACTACAAGTACAACGATATAGGCTAGATAGCAGGGAAAAAAATGTTACAGTCAGAGTAGTTCAGCAGTGGAATAGGCTGCCTAAGGAGGCGGTGAGCTCCCCCTCACTGGCAGTCTTCAAGCAAAGGTTGGATACACACTTTTCTTGGATGCTTTAGGATGCTTAGGGCTAATCCTGCGTTGAGCAGGGGGTTGGACTAGATGGCCTGAATGGCCCCTTCCAACTCTATGATTCTATGATTCACTCTCCAGAGCATGCGTTTTCTCTAGGGGAGCTGATCTTTGGAATTTGGGAAAGAGCTGTAATTCCAGGAGATCTACGGGTCTCAAATGGCAGCTGGCAGCTGAGCGGTGGAAGGAGAAAACTAAACAAAGAATGACTGTATAGTTGCATCACTTCAAAGTAGGCATGGGCGAGGAGATGATTCAGACCATTTTGGATTCAATCCAAATCACCTATAGCGTAGTTTTTATTTGGCCGAACTGATTTGGATGCAACCAAATTGATTCAGCACCATTGAAACCAATGGTGCCATTTAAGACTTTTTCAGACTTGGGGGAGGGGGGAGTTGAGGTAGAGGCACCAAACTTGCAGAATAGCTGCAAGAGCCTCTCCACAAAAGAACCCCCAAGTTGCAAAAGAATTGGAAAAGAGGGTCCAGTTCTAGGGACACCCAAGGAAGGTGCCCTATCCAATCGCCATTATTGTCTATGAAGAGAAAAAACAGATTCTCTGGCCTGTTCTCACCATTAGAAATAACGGAGGTCAAATGGGGCACCTTCTTTGGGTGTCCCTAGAATTGGACCTCCTATTCCAATCTTTTTGCAACTTGGGGGTTCTGTTAAAAAGAGGCTCCTGCAGCCACACTGCAAGTTTAGTGTCTCTACCTCAAACTCCTACTGCCCCAGAGCCTGGGAAAAACAAAAAGGAGAATCCCCCCCCCTCTTTTCTCTTTCCCTTTAAAGTTTAAATGGCTACTTGGCCAAATGGCCAAAACGCAATTTGGTAATTCAAGCATGGTTTATTCTGCCATTTAAACTTATTGGGAACTGGCGATTTGGACCGGACTTCCACAATTTGTGCCCAATTAAAGGCTGTTTCATAGAATCATAGAATGGATCTGGCAATTCCTAGATCTACCCTACTGCATATCTGGATTTCCCCCAGAAGTCACAGGGCCATGTTTCCAAAGTTGCACAACCACAGACATTTTCCTGCCCCCAGCGTTCCTACAGGTGGCCTGACAACCCTAACAGCTTGGAATAGTGGCTAAGGGGAGCAGCCTCTAATCTGAAGAACCAGATTTGGTTCCCCGCTTCTCTTTCACATGCAGCCAGCTGGGTGACCTTGGGCCAGTCACAGTTTTCTCAGAGCTCTCTCAGCCTCACCCACCTCACAGGGTGTTTGTTATGGGGAGAGGAAGGGTAGGTGATCATAATCCTCTTTGAGGCTCCTTTGGGTAGTATAAAACAGGGTACAAAAAGCCAGCTCTCTACCATGAGCTGATTTGGGGCAGCTTGAAAATTTCCAAAACCCGATGACATGGAAGGAGCCCGGTGCCGAAGGGAGGCCTGGGTGAGCCTTCATAGTATCCATCAGGAAAGGAGAAATGAATGATGAAAAAAGGACCTTTTCAGTTGTTCCCCCATGAAATGCCCCTACCTCAGCTACTTATGTGGTGCCAAACTGGTACCGGGTGAAAACAATGTTTACCTGGGCATTTTTCTTCTCTGCTGATCTGGAAACATTCATATTGGCTACCTTTTTTATGTTCCAGCTGCCGGCAATGTTTATGTTTTGCAAGCTGCTTTGAGAACTTCCATTGGCTGAGGATCAGAGGATATAGTTTTACAATCAGTAAATAATGTGGACAACTTACAGATGGGGTTTTGTGATAGGGTTCTTATAGGAGGGAAGCATCTATTTAAAGGTCTTGTCAGCAACCTTGATTGCCGTTCCCTGTCACAGGGAGTTTAAATCACTGGCACTCATTTTAAGAGATCTCCAAGAGTGCCTCTAATTTTGAAGTGCCTGATGGGTAGAGGAGCACTGGCCAGGGTGGCCCAGGGTAGCCTGACTGCATCAGTTTGGCCCTGGTTTGCATCTGGATGGGGGACTTCCAAGGAGTACCAGGGTCACCACACAGAGACAGGCAATGGCAAACCATCTCTGAATATCGCTTGCCCTGAAAAGCCTACAGGGTTACCATAAGTCAGCTGTGGCTTGACTGTAAGAAAAGATATAGGACAGACAGTGCTTACTGACTCAACGGGAAGTATGCCTGGCCTCAACTAGGGCCAAGGCCTTTTCAGTCCTGGCCCCTACCTGGTGGAATGATCTCCCAGAAATGCTGAGGGCCCTGACAAATGGAGCTCTTCCACCAGGCATTTGGTTGAGGCCAGGACAGGAGAAATCTACTGGGCACCTCCTCTGCTTGCTCCCCAAGGCATCAGGCCTACTGGGGTGGGGGCCTGTTGACTTAGGTTATTGGGGTATTGGGATGGTTGCAAGCCGGCTAGCCAAGAGTGGCGGTAAACAAATAAAATTATTATTATTAAAAATAAACAAGCATTGGAATGTGCTAACAAGGGACATAAATGGTGGCCTTCAGTGCAGATGGCTTTAAAAGGGTGTTAGAAGAAGAAGAAGAAGAGTTGGTTCTTATATGCCGCTTTCCCCTACCCGAAGGAGGCTCAAAGCGGCTTACAGTCTCCTTCCCTTTCCTCTCCCCACAACAGACACCCTGTGAGGTGGGTGAGGCTGAGAGAGCCCTGATATCACTGAAGAAGAAGAAGAGTTGGTTCTTATATGCCGCTTTTCCCTACCCGAAGGAGTCTCAAAGCGGCTTACAGTCGCCTTCCCATTCCTCTCCTCACAACAGACACCCTGTGGGGTGGGTGAGGCTGAGAGAGCCCTGATATCACTGCCCGGTCAGAACAGTTTTATCAGTGCCATGGCGAGCCCAAGGTCACCCAGCTGGTTGCATGTGGGGGAGCGCAGAATCGAAACCTGCATGCCAGATTAGAAGTCCGAACTCCTAACCACTACACCAAACTGGCTCTCTGTTAGACAAATGTATGGAGGAAAGTCTATCTGTAGCCACTGGTCATGGTGAGTAAAGGGAGTCTCCATATGGGAGACTCCATAGGGAGTCTCCATATTCAGCCTCTGAAACACACTGCTAGGAGGAGGCAACATCAGGGAAGAGCTTGGTCTCTGCCCAGGCTGTTGACCTTCCAGGGCAACTTGTTAGCTGCAGTCAGGATGCCAGACTACATGGACCACTGGTCTGATCCTGCAGGGTTCTTCTCATGCTCCTATTTTGTGAAATAAGTTACCAGTTAAACAGAGATCTGCATCCCCTTGTAAGAAGGATTTTTATGGGTCACAGATTTTGTATTAATGTTTTGAACCAAAGGACTGTGGCTATAAACTTTGCTTGGTGTTGTGAATGGCTATTATCAGCAGGTTTTATTGTAATCTTACATATCCTTGTCTTATTTTTAAATGTCAACACCCTTGAGACTAAAGGCCATGTTTCTAGGGTCTCTAGACACTGTCCACCACCAATCTCTAAATGCCACTGCATTTGCAGCCAATTGAACACACAGGCTGTTGTGATTCACACATATATACCACAGAAACAGCAAGTACACTCTATAGCAGTGGTCCCCAACCTGCGGGCTGTGGCCTGGTGCTGGGCCGCAAGGGCCATGGCGCCGGGCCGCGGCTCCCTCTCCCCGCCCCCCCCCCCCGCAGTAAAAAAAACTTCCCAGGCCGCAAGCTGGAGAGGGAATCAGGGCCGTGCCGCGCACTGCGCATGTGTGGCCAAAATTGTGCATGCGCTGCACTTTTGCGCATGCGCGAAAGTGCCACGCATGCGCAGTTTCAGCCACGCATGCACGCATGCACGGCCCGGCCGCACGTGCGCAATGCGCAGGTGGGGCAGTTGCCCTGCCGGTCCCCAGCCGCAGAAAGGTTGGGGACCACTGCTCTATAGACCCACTGCCACTCTGCTGTTATGTTTTGGATTGTGCTTCTTGAGATCATTATTTCTTATTGTATCACTGTGGTAAATAGGGAAGTGTACCCAAAAAGTCATGTTTTATTTATTTGAATTTATTATACCTGAATTGTCCAAGAGAGCCAGCTCCATAACATCAGGCAGGGGCTGTTGGAGAGAAAGACCAAACACCTGATTCTTTGGACATAGTTGACCATGAGTTCTTACCTCACCACTTTGTCAATGCTGGGAAACAGAAGAAGAAGAAGAAGAAGAAGAAGAAGAAGAAGAAGAAGAAGAAGAAGAAGAAGAAGAAGAGAAGAAGAAGAAGAAGAAGAAGAAGAAGAAGAAGAAGAAGAGTTGGTTCTTATATGCCGTTTTTCTCTATCCGAAGGTGTCTCAAAGCGGCTTACAGTTGCCTTCCCTTTCCCCTCTCCACAAGACACCCTGTGAGGTGGGTGAAGCTGAGAGAGCCCTGATATCACTGCTGAGTCAGAACAGCTTTATAAGTGCCATGGGGAGCCCAAGGTCACCCAGCTGGCTGCAGGTGGGGGAGTGCAGAATCAGCCATATAATGCCTGGTCTCCTTCCTTCAAGGTCAAGGGAAAAGGGTAGCCATCAAGAAGAACATTCACAGTGCTGAGGACTCCATTGTGGAGTAGTCTCCCCAAAGTTATTTTAAAGTTAGGCCCTTGTGGCTATTTTAAAAGTAAAACAACCCAAAACCCATCAGGGGCAGACTGCAGCCCTCTAGTTTGGCTGTTCAGATTGCTATATGAACCCCATCAATGGTCACTCATGATATTGTTTTGTTTCTGAAAGTGCTCCAGTAGTTGGTTTTCATCTGCCCTATGTCTTTTTTATGAACTGAAATGTAGCATCTCGTGGTTGTTAAACACAGGCTAATTTAGCAAAGGTGAATCCAAATTGAATTTTTCCACTATTTGCATAGGGATTCCCCCTGCCCCCCTCTTCCCACTCTAAGTTCATTAAAATAAGAATTTGAAGACCCTGTTTATTTTTCAGTCCTTGGCCTGGCGTCTCGATTGGCGTGGAAATGACAACTTAGCCTTTGTATTAATTAGATATTATTTTGAAGCAATTCTTTTTTTAAAAAAGAAAAAAAAAACAGTCCTATCTCTCCAAATCAAGGAACCAGGTCCAAGTATTCTGTTTTTCTTTTCCTTTCTGTAACAGTGAGAGAGTACAGTTTGTCAAAGAAGGGAGACTCTTTTCTGAATTCTATCCTTGTTGTTATGGTTTACTGGCTATCCATCTTATCTTGTTAGAGTCCCGAACCACTATACATTGGGCTAGAAGCAGTAATGGGGGCAGAGGGACATCGCTTAGGATAGCGATCCCCAACCTGTGGGCCGCGGACCACATGTGGTCCTTCGACTAACTGAAGGTGGTCTGTGAAGGATGCCTTCTCCCCCCCCCCCCGGCCCTTTACTTCATCCCCCCCAGCCCTTTACAACACACTTTGGGTGTCATTGTCTCCCATCACTCCCAGATGGGACTATCTCGTTGCAGAGAAACAAGCTCAGGGTTCCCATTGATTTGTCATTGTCATGAGTTAAAATTTCCATGAAAATAAAATGTTCCTTATGTTCATTGTTGTGGTGTGTCTGTATCTTATTTTGAAGGGATGTTTAAACATTACCATAGCGATCAGAGAGCACTAGGGCAGTGGTTAAGAGTAGAGGAGTAAACTACCCCCCCACACACCGTGCCTCAGTAAAAGGCGTTGAGTGGTCCCCGGTGAGTGGTCCTCAGCGTTGAGTGGTCCCCGGTGATAAAAAGGTTGGGGACCACTGGCTTAGGAGACTTCACGACACGAATATCTACCTCAGATAGGGCTTGGAGATCGGGAGTTACAACTCATCTCCAGTTCCCCTTGAGAAAATGGATGTTTTGAAGAATGGACCCTGTGAAACTACACTTCTGCTCAGACCCTGCAACTCTACTACATACTCTTCCCCTCCATTGCCTCCACCATCCCCCCTCCCCCCCACACACACACCGCTACTTATTTACATATTTTAGTGTAGGCTGTAGGTGTTTGGGATAGTATCTAAGAAGGCAGAAAGAAGGGGTGGTGGCCTCTCCGCCTCCTCACACACTTTGTCCCCCCCTGCCAGTAATTCAGATGCTGTTTCTGGTCTGTTTACAGTGATACACCTCTTTCATTTTAAGTGGGAGCTTAAGAGTTGCCAAGTCTGGCCTAGGAAATGCCTGAAGATTTGGGGTGGAGCCTGGGAGGAAATTCAGTGGGGTAGAATCCCACAGAGTGCTCCCTCCAAAGCAGCCACCTTCTCCAGGTGACTGATCACTGTAGTCTGGAAATCATTATTCTGGGGGATCTCCAGGCCCCACCGGGAGGTTGGCAACCATACAAGAGTGACACCAAGTTGGAAATGTTTCTTTAAGTTTTCGTGACAATACTTGGGATTGTGAATAATCCAAGATCACTCCATAGTAACAATAGCATGTAAGTTTGGTATGGCCCCAGATTCAGATGTATTGTTTCATAATCAATTAATTTGTTTTCAGACCAAAACGAATGGGATGAAATTTTCAAAAGAAATTCCATCTAAACATCTGGAAGAAGTTCCTGACAGTTAGAGTGGTTTCTCAGTGGAACAGGCTTCCTCGGGAGGTGGTGGGTTCTCCATCTTTGGAAATTTTTAAACAGAGGCTGGAGAGCCATCTGATGGAGAGGCGGATTCTGTGAAGGCTTAAGAGGGTGGCAGGTTACAGTGGATGAGCGATTGGGATGTGAGTGTCCTACATAGTGCAGGGGGTTGGACTAGATGACCCATGAGGTCCCTTCCAACTCTATTATTCTATGATTCTATGATTATAATTTAATTAATCTAATTAAATCTAGTGTCTCCTTTTGCTTATTTTGGATGTGTCTGAACACTCCCATGAAATTTTGCTATTAATGGCCATCACTCCCAAAAGTATTAATTTGAAACCTAGATATGAAACAATATTCTCCATTTTAATGATTATTTTTTTAAAAATAAACATTTTTTCATATTTTGTCAGTGGTTTCAGTTCTCCTTTGCAAACTGCTGTTGTTCATGGTTCTTGTACATATGATTTATACAGTCTTTATATGTATAATGTACATATACGTGCCATGTGTAATATTAGTTAACTGATGATGTATAACGAACATTTAAATTGCATGTTTTATGGGGAAATTTTGGTACTAGGGATCAGAAAATGTTACACAGAAAAAACAACCACAAGTTCCATACATGCAAAATAGAAACCAGTTTGGGGACTGGGTCATAACCAGGGGCTCGGTCATAACCAGCAAATTCAAAAGCCCTAAGTTATTCCCTGCATTCTTCACACAAAGGCTTACATAAAATAAATTAACAGATACGACCTCAAATTGTACTTCATTGGGGTACAGTGAGAAATCTCTCTCGGTATGTAAAATTTAGATTCAGGTGGGTGATCATGTTGGTCTGAATTAGCAGAACAATACTGGAGTCCAATGGCACCTTTTATATTTTATATTCAAGGTGTGGGCTGTCTTGTGCATACATACTTCCTCGGATAATAGAGTACATATATAATTGTATTTGTTTGTTTGTTTGCTTGTTTGTTTGTTTATTCCACCTCTACCCCTCTACTCCCATGACCGGCTCATAGCAGCTAACAATCTGAGTAAAACCACATTAAACCCATAATAAACCCCCTTAAAAAACAGCATAATCCAAAAAGCCAATCCAGGGATAAAGGAAATTATCAGAACATTAGAAAACAACACCATGCATACAAAACATCTTCATTATGCAGCATATTGGTTGGATACCTTCATGATGCTGTTTACTAATTTCACATTGAATTAAAAAGTTGCCACTGGACTCAAATTTTGTTATGTAAAATCTAGACATGATTATGCATGTGCTCTTAAGGATTTCTGACTTTGGATAGTAGTTTTAATTACTCAATTGGCAGTTTCGATTAGGACAGTGCCCCCTCTCCGAAACAGATTATTTGAAAAATTAGCCTTCAGCAAGCCACTATTGATTTATTTATGTTCCACATAACTCACTTCACAAAAAATTGCGTTCTGTAGTAGAAAAGGAAGCTGCGGTCTCAGCCTCTTCAGACTGTGTTTATCGGCCTCTATAATGTGACCACAAATCACTGCTGCAATTTATCATTATTAAGGACCAAGAAGGAGCTGTCAAGGGTAATGCCGCTCAGCATGTAAACATTTACAATTCAGGGTGACTAATATATTGCCAGTTCCTGGAGCCTTCTGGATAATGTGGAGGATTTTGGCAGGTAACAATTCACTCCAGCTCCAGTGCAAAACTGGCCCAAGTTAGGAGGTCGGATATGGTTTCTCCAATGTGGCCCACGGGGGATTTTGGTGCAGGCATAAAAGTATAGAGACAGAAGCAGAGGGAAGTGGGGGGAGGCATGGCAGCGAAGCAGGAAGCTACCAGGACTGGGATCCCAGGAGGACAACCAAAGAAAAGCTATGGGAGGGGCCATGGCTCAGTGGCAGAGCATCTGCTTGGCAAGTGTACAAGATTCCAGGTTCGATCCCTGGCTTTTCCAGATAAAAGGATCAGTTTCTAGGGGATGTGACCAGAGATTCGGAGAGCTGCTGCCTGTCAGAGCAGGCAGTACTGACCATGATGTACTAATGGTCTGATTCAATATAAGCAACTTCATTTGTTTCATATTTGAACTTTCTTGAACACCCTCTTTCTATCGCTGTGGTTGGATGTCCAGAGGAACTGGTTAGTTGATGCATGAAACAGGATACTGGACCAAGCCAGCTTGGGGTAGTGGTTAAGATATGGCGAGCTGGGTTTGATTCTGCGCTTCCCCACATGCAGCTTGCCACAGCACCAATAAAGCTGTTCTGATGGAGCAATAATATCAGGGCTCTCTCAGCCGCACCTCCCTCCCAGGGTGTCTGTTGTGGGGAGAGGAAAGGGAAGGTGCTTTAAGATTGCTTCAGGCAGAGAAAAGCGGCATATAAGAACCAACCTTCTTCTAGAGCAGTGGTTCTCAACCTGGGGGTCAGGACCCCTTTGGGGGTCGAACGACCATTTCACGGAGGTCACGGCAGGGCAAGCAGCTTGGTTTCAGGGGAGGCAGCCACACAACAGCCTTGCAGGTAGATCGAGAGAGTGTTTGTCTGTCTGGAGCAGCGGAAAAGAGCAAGATTGGCATGGTGGGACAAGAGGCAGAACTGAACTGAGAAACCCTGGGGGGAAAAAACAATGTATATACAATCATGAACAATGGATCTTCACGCCGTTGGTCAGTTTTGGTTTAATTTCTGTGAAAGAACGCTTGCATAATTTCATGGTTGGGGGTCACCACAACATGAAGAACTATATTAAAGGGTTGCAGCATTAGGAAGGTGGAGAACCACTGGTCTAGAGGGATTGTTGATCTGGTCCATCGGTGTTCCTCTTAATGTTCTTACCATAGAAGTTGTGTTGGCATCTGATATTGTGCTCTGACCACAAAGTCTCCCCTTGAAGGTGTACACAGTCAAATTTAGTCATACAGTTTCATTTCCGGTCAATTCTGTTCATACCGATTTTCAGTTCTGAGAGTTCTTTGTCAAAATACAAATGTGTCTTAAAGTTTTGGCTCTGAAAGCACAAGTGCTACTTCAGGTCTTAGGTCAGGGGGTGGAGGTGGCTAATTTGTCATTTCTGTAGTCGCTTCTGCAGATGGCCTTACACAAAGGCTCTATAGAACCTCCTACAAAGAAGTAAATACTGGTCCGACACAGATCAGACTCTCACAACCATCCCAAAAAGTACCTTGCTTTCTGCTTTGGGAAGGGGGTGGTTGGTCTAAATCATTGCTCGTGCTTTTCTTTGAGTAAACAAGGCAAGCACAGTAAATGCTAACCAGATAACCCACCTGTATCCTACCATCTGTGTATGGGACATTTATTTTCCAACATTTCTTGTCACTCCTACAGTACCTTCTGCCCTCCCCACCAAATGAAAAGATTAATCCTGGTCTTGCAAGATCTGTATAAAGGAGCAGCTATGTGAATATGGAGACTGGAGTTAGGAGGGGAAAGGTGGTAATCCCTTAGGAAATGGCTGCCTCTCTCACAGGAGGCCACCATTTTGTGGCTTGCCTTAGCTCTCATGGCAGCCATTTTGTGGTGGCGCCAATATCCTGTCAGGAAAATTCCAAAAGTTGGGGAAAGGCAGGAATGAGTGGGGGGGGGCGGTTAAATGTAGCTTTAGTTGGCCTCAACTGTAGGCCCAGCAGAAGAGCTCCGCTTTGCAGGAATTTAAGGAAAATGTGACTGAGTAGAATAGAGAGAACTTGAGGTTGAAGCAGGAGAAGAATATTCTCCATCTGGGCAGATTCAAAGAGTGAAAACTTCCCATAATTCAATTTGCAGTTAAGAAGTGGACTCTAGAGGTTTTCTGCCAAAGTTTCTCCCAGTCCTTAGCTCACTGGACGTCTCCTGATCTCCAAATATTCCCCCTTCCTTCCCTCTCCAAGTATTTATTTTATTGATACAAATTTTGCACCTTGGCTTGCCGTTGAATCTCCCACCCAGCTCTCTGCATTGTACTTTATGCGCGAACAGCCAAGGGTTGCTGAGGAAATTACTCAGAAAGAATGAATTCTGTGGTAACAGCCACAGTTGTAAAAGAAAGCACTTTACGCGTAGGCTGTAGCCACCCCCTTGGGTCTCTGTGGCAAAATCATAAATCTGCGTTTCCAGGAAGATTTCAAAACTTTTCTTTTCTAAGAAGGAATGTTAATTATCCAACGCTCAATGTGTGCTGTCCCCTGCCCCCATCCTTTCTTTTCCACTTTTTAATCCACTATCACAGACATCGGCACCAGAAAATGATTGTTAAATAGCAGTAACAATGTTGAATTTACGTATCTCCAGATGCCTGGTGGTTTTCAGGCACATGGCTAGACCTGAGGTACAGATGCCAGCCTCCAGGTGAGGCCTGGGGATCTCATAGAATCACAGAATCATAGAATCATAGAGTTGGAAGCGGCCATACAGGCCATCTAGTCCAATCCCCTGCTCAATGCAGGATCAGACCAAAGCATCCTAAAGCATCCAAGAAAAGTGTGTATCCAACCTTTGCTTGAAGACTGCCAGTGAGGGGGAATTCACCACCTCCTTAGGCAGCCTATTCCACTGCTGAACTACTCTGACTGTGAAAAATATTTTCCTGATATCTAGCCTATATCGTTGTACTTGAAGTTTAAACCCATTACTGCGTGTCCTCTCGTCTGCAGCCAATGGGAACAACTTCCTGCCCTCCTCCAAGTGACAACCTTTCAAATACTTAAAGAGGGCTATCATGTCCCCCCACAGCCTCCTTTTCTCCAGGCTGAATTACAGCTCCTCTCCGGACTATATAAATCAGTTGCCCTAGAGAAAACGGCTTGCTTTGGAGGACGGACTCGATGGCAGGGGTGACCAAACTGTGGCTTTCCAGATGTCCGTGGACTACAATTCCCATGAGCCCCTGCCAGCATGCTACATCATAATTCGCAGCTCAGCCTCTATCTTTATGGACTCCCCCACCCCTGGCCTCTCTTTACTATATGTAAAGCTTGAAGGAGTCTGCTTCAATATATCTGAAGAAGTGTCCATACACACAAAAGTCTTCGGAGAAAGTGGCATATAAATATAATAAACAAAATAAAAGCTTGTACCCAGAATTAAACTTTGTTGGTCTTAAGGTTGACACTGGACTCAAACTTTGCTCTCCCAGTTTTTCAGTACGACTCAAGTCCCTTTTTAGAAGTAGAAATCATTGAAAGTCATTGTGCTCAGGAGAAGTCCCCCAAGTTATGTACCACCCCTGTTCCAGAGGGTATCCCAGCTTTGGGGTGAGAGACACAGGACACGGCCATAATGAAACGGGGGGGATGGCAAAACTATATTCTGCAATCGACATCTACTCTTCCTTTGGCTGGAGGAACTCCATAGGTGGAAGAGACACAAGTTGGAGAAAAGACTCCTTACTTATGTGGAGTCAAGTTGCAGCCAACTTTCAGAGATTGCAGCAAGGGGCTTTGAAGACAAGTGAGAAGCAGAGTCGATTTACCATCGCCTTCCTCTGCAGAGTCTTCCTTGGTGGTCTTCGAACCAACTACCAACTTGGCTTAACTTCCAAGATCTGACAAGATCTATACCATGCTGTCTTCCTTTTCAAATATCTCTTAAATTTTGCTGGGGAGGATGGTAGGATACCTGCTGCTATGTTTGTGCTTCCTCACCCGACATACACTTGAAGGTTATGTCGTAGGAAGGTGTGGTGGATATTTGAGCCCCTTGCCTATACAAAGGGAAGCTTTAAAAATGGGGGGGGGGAGGAATGGGGTAAGAGGCATGACTTTTTCCTCTCTTTTGTCCTTTTCTTGTTTGTTTGCAAAATGCATTACAAGATTATGTAATCAGCAGCAGATAACTGGTTGCCCTCCCAGAATGACCTTGGTTTGGCAACTGAGTAAACTGACATATTTGCTCACTGGAGGAACAATGGAGGTTAATTATGGGCAATGTTTTCAAGACCCAGATGAGTCCTGTGCCAGACTATTGGTTTAAATATTATCTTTATCGCTAACTCATTGGACTAGGCCATTCCGATAAAACTACATTTTGAAGCAAAAACTGAGGGAGAAAGCCAGAGATGCACAGCGATGGAAGAGGAAATCGGCATACCTAATCACAATGCAATTAGTTAGAGAACACCTACAAAGTTTGAATCTCACGCCTGTCCCCTTAACTCTTCATTGGTCATTTGGGAGAAAGAAATATGAAATGCAACACAGAAGAAGAGGGAGCAAGGGTCAGGGCAAATAGAAACAGAATTCGCGAGGCAATCTAGTAGCAAAAAAGATAGCAGAGGGAATTTCAGGCTGTGTGGAAGAAGGCTTCTGGAGGACACAGATACTGGGAATCTTTATGATTTGTCTTTGATGTCTTCCAAAGTGTTCATTTCAGCCAAGGCTTCTGTGAACTCCATGGATATGAATTCCAAGGACTGCATCTGAGCTCAAGCCCACAGAAAAACATGCTACAAGAAATGTGTTGTTATTGTTAGGTGCAAAGTCGTGTCCAACCCATCATGACCCCATGGACAATGATCCTCCAGGCCTTCCTGTCCTCTACCATTCTCTGGAGTCCATTTAAGTTCGCACCAACTGCTCCAGTGACCCCATCCAGCCACCTCATTCTCTGTCATCCCCTTCTTCTTTTGCCCTCAATTACTCCCAGCATTAGGCTCTTCTCCAAGGAGTCCTTCCTTCTCATGAAGTGGCCAAAGTATTTGAGTTTCATCTTCAGGATCTGGCCTTCTAAGGAGCAGGCAGGGCTGATCTCCTCTAGGACTGACCGGTTTGTTTGCCTTGCACTCCAAGGGACTCGCAAGAGTCTTCTCCAGCACCAGAGTTCAAAAGCCTCAATTCTTTGACGCTTGGCCTTCCTTATGGTCCAACTTTTACAGCCATACATTGCAAACAAGAAATGTATTAATCTTCAAATTTCCACTGGACAACGTTGGGGAGGGCAGGAGGCTCAGTGGTAGAGCATCTGCTTAGCATGCAGAAGGTTCCTGGTCCTATCTTCAGCCAAAGGGACCAGGCAGAAGGTGCCTCTGCCTGAGAATCCAGAGATCCTCTGGCAGTCTGGGTGGACTGTGCTGACTTTGATGGACCAAGGGCCTGATTCAGTATAAGACAACTTCCTATACGCTTTATGTGTTTTTCTGGCAGCAAATGTGGTAGCCTTTCAGGTGCCGCTAGACTCTTCTGCCGTTTATATGGATTCTACTGCTCATCCACTTCAACATTTCTGTGCGGTCGTTTTTGTCAGCCAGTGAAGAATAAAATGGTGAACTGTGCTGACAAACCAATCAAACATCCTTAGCTGGTCTGCATTTAACTGATCTGCCACTGGATCCACTGCATTTTTTTAAAGGAACACATTACCAAAACCTCAACGCTGGTGACTCTCCAAGTGTGTCTTGATCATACACAGAGCAGAGGACAGTGGTGTGCTCCAAGTGGCAGAGCTTGGGGAGGGATTGTAGATCATTGCTGGAGCATCTTTTATTGTTATTATTATTACTTCGATTTAATGCCCGCCACTCCCCTAAGGCTCGTGGTGGGTAACAACATATAAAAACCCATAAAACCCCTAGTACATAAAAACAGCCTACAAAAACAAATACACCGTCCAACCCAACCAACCCAACAGCGGTGACATTCCCAGGGAGGGGACCAGGGAGCACTGCATATATAGCCCTGAGAGGGGAAGGGGGGAAGGGGGGGGCGATCTTACAAGGAGGCGCCGGCCTCAACCATAGGCCTGGTTGAAGAGCTCCATTTTGCAGGCCCTGCGGAAAGCTGATAAATCTGTTTGGCATACGAAAGAGTTCAAGTTCAATCCCCAGCATCTGTTCCTTAAGACAGTGGTAGTCAACCTGTGGTCCTCCAGATGTCCAAACGCTGGCAGGGGCTCATGAGAATTGTAGTCCATGGACATCTGGGGGACCACAGGTTGACTACCCCTGCCTTAAGAGATCCAGGCAATTAGGTGAAGTGAAAGGCCTCGGCCTGCAATCCTGGAGATACACTGCTATCCTGAGTAGGCAGTACTGACCTTGATGGAGCAAGGGCCTGATTCAGTATAAGGCAGATTCTTGTGCTCGTTGTTGGTTTTTGGAAACTATTCAGAAAGAACAGTTGGTATAGAATGCAGGCTATTGACCAGGCTCTGAGGCCTGCAAGGGTGATCCAATAATGCTCACAACCAGCGTTTCATGAAACCCTGAGGTTTCTTGAGGATCCTGAACGGGTTGCCCAAATGGGTGGGAATTAATTAATTTTTATATATCTTTAAATTTATTAAACTTTTATTGGGTGATAGGACCTTAAATGGTCATGTCAACCTGCCTGCCCCTCTCCAAATGGCCAATGATAGGCCTGTAGGGGGTGGGAAAGGAAGGGTATGTACACACAGCTGTGCTTCCCAACCATATTCTGCACAATCGCACCACTTCTGGGGCTTCTCAAAACCTGAAGAGAGTTCTCAGGGAGTTCTCAGTGGTAAAAAAGTTGAGAAAGCCCAGCTTATACTATACCATCTTCAACTTTGAGCACATTTCTGGTGGCAGTTTAAAGCTTTGAACCTGATAGAACCTGGGTACCTTAAGAATGAATAGCTTTTTTCTACCTTGAAGAGGTCTCTCAGTGACTTACAATCTCCTTCCCTTCTCCCCAGAACAGTCTCTCTGTGAGGCAGGTGGAGCTGAGACAGTTCTGAGAGAACTGTGGCTGGCCTAAGGTCACCCAGCAGGCTTCCTGTAGAGGAGGAGTGGGGAATCAAATGAACTGAAGGCCATTATCAGAGGTCCTCCTGTTGACCAAAGGGAGAACGGTCAGTAGCAAGGCATGTTTCCATCGTGCCTGGATCCAGCTCCAATGGCAGCCTTCTCTCCTCCCAGTTACCAGCTTCCTTTAGTGAGGCTAGAAAGAGAAGAAACACTACGCAAGCATGTTTCCATCATGCCCAGATCCAGCTCCAGCAGATTCGAAGAAGAAGAAGAAGAGTTGGTTCTTATATGCTGCTTTTCCCTACCCGAAGGAGGCTCAAAGCGGCTTACAGTCGCCTTCCCATTCCTCTCCCCGCAACAGACACCCTGTGAGGTGGGTGAGGCTGAGAGAGCCCTGATATCACTGCTCGGTCAGAACAGTTTTATCAGTGCTGTGGCGAGCCCAAGGTCACCCAGCTGGCTACATGTGGGGGAGCGCAGAAGCGAACCTGGCATGCCAGATTACAAGTCCGTACTCCTAACCACTACACCAAACTGGCTCTTCTCTTCTCCTGACTAGAAGCACCATCAGTGAGGTCAGGAGGAGACCAGGCAGCAGGAAGGCATCTACCAGAGTATAGTTGCTGCATGATCCAAATGGCTCAACATACATCCTGTGAGGTGGGTGAGCCTGAGAGAGCCCTGTTTTTCCTGTTCGGTCAGAACAGCTTTATCAGGGCTGTGGCCAACCCAAGGTCACCCAGCTGGCTCCATTTGGGGGAGCACGGAATCGAACCCAGCTTGCCAGATTAGAAGTCCACACTCCGAACCACTACTAGGTAGGTAGGTAGGTAGGTAGGTAGGTAGGTAGGTAGGTAGGTAGGTAGATAGATAGATAGATAGATAGATAGATAGATAGATAGATAGATAGATAGATAGATAGATAGATAGATAGATAGATAGATAGATAGATAGATAGATAGATAGATAGATAGATAGATAGATAGATAGATAGATAGATATAGAGCTTGGTTTTTTTTCAGGTTTTGTTTTTCATCTGTGGGGCCCTAAGCTCTGCTGCTCCTAGAGTGTAAAAAAGTTTTTTTTAATGACCCTGGGTTTCAACGGAGCTTACCCAGATCATAAAAAGCAATCCTCATTGAAAGCAATTGGATGATTAACAAGATTAAAACAAGATAAATAAGTTGCATAAACTCCCCACAGTCACTGAGGGTAAATAAAATGTTCCGGTGCAGCTGCCAAAACCACACGGACAATCAATCGGCAGCTGTCCACACGATGTAAACACGCCTTCTTCTTCAAAAAAGATCCACGGAGCAAGACTTCTGCTCCGGTTGGCCACGCAAGGGAGAGGCCACGTGGAAGAGTCTTCCTGCATCTGAGGCACAGAATACAAGGGGAAGCTTTTAAAAGATACAAGTAACAATCGTCATTTTGTTATCCACCTGCATGGAAGCAGGAGGTACTTGCAACTTAGCCCTTTGCTCTTGCATCTTCCAGAAACCGGAACCCGTTCCTGAAAGCTCACCTTATCAAAGCCGTACCACTGTGTGCAAATGGGGACTCAACATGGGACTGTGGTAAGTCACACCAGGATCTGGGAGCCCCACATTCAAATCCCCACCCTGCCATGGAAACTCGCTGGGTGACCTTGGGCCAGTCATGCACTTCAACCAAGCCTACCTCACAGGGTTGTTGTGAGGATAAAACAGGGGAGACAAAATGTAAGCTGCTTTGGGTATCCCTTGGGGAGGAAGGCAGGTAACCAATAAATGTCATTTCCGGGGTATATCCAAACGCAAGTAGGTAGGGTACCTTTTGGAAAGGTGCAATTCCCACAGGAATGCAAGAACATGGGAAGAAATGATGTTGTTCACTATGTCCCCCTCCACAAAGTGTGGCCGTCCCTTTTACTAGAAATGTCAGGGGTGTGCTTAGCCCCAATATCAGGGGTGTGCATAGTCAAGATCCCCAAGCCCAAGGCCCTGTCACCCTCCGCCGAAAGAGCCAGCATTCCCAGACCCTTCCCTGACTCCATCCTGCATCCCGGTAAACTGGGGGTGTACTGAGAGTTCCCAGCAGAAACATAAATTCTCAGAAGTGGGAGGCTGGTTCATATGGGACTATGTAGGATGGGCGCTTAAGCCTTTTGCCAGACACAGGTGCCATTTTCTTGACCAGAAAGGCCAAAGGGACCACTATTTATTTAGTGACTTCATTTATGACCCATCTTCCTCCCCTTTGGGAACTCAAAGCTCCTTCCATTGTACACCCTTGTATCCTCACAACACCCCTGTAAGGCAGGCAAATCTGACAGTGTGTGCCTGGCCCAGTGGCACTCAGCAAGCTTTTATGGCAGCATGAGGATTCAAGTTTGAGTCTCCTAGGCCCTAAGTCAGATGCTCCAACCCTGAGCTCCCCAACATGGCGACTCCTGCAGCCGCCATTTTGTGGTTCTGTCCACCCCCATGAGCCAAACGGCTCAAAACGATTAGGAGCCCCTTCTTGAAACACTACACCACATTACACTGGCGCTGCTTGCCATGCTGAGATATAACAAAGTAGAAACAGATCCACAGTAGATAGAGTACAAAGATACAATGGCATTGTGTAAGCATGTACTGAGAAGCCATGAAAAAGGTCTTTTTTTCCTCCTTATTTCAAACTATACAAATATAATTGTTCCTTCCCAACAATCAACAATGGCTAGAAAACACATAAATTTTAGCTATTATTACTCCTACTCTAACTCCTACTCCTACTCCTCCTACTACTACTACGTTTTGGAGCCTTGGCAGCCATTCGGAGCTCTGACCTGCTCAATTTCTGTATATTAATTTCTGAAGAAGGCTGTAACCGAAAAATTGCTTGAACCAGTGGTCTTTTAATGAATTTTTAAAATGTGTGTATATGGTTAATATTGAGAGAACAGCATAACATGGGAAGCAGCTCTGGCATCTCTTACAAAATTAATTCTTTCTTCTAATGCTCCAGATCTTCAAAGATCTGGATGAGAAAAACGAAAGTTAAAGCCCAGACTTTATAGCTGTTGGGTCGATGAAATGTAATGATAAAGTCTCTATGGGCATCTGCTTTATTCATTTACACAGTGCTTTCCTGATAGACCACACTCCCTTGTAAGGAATTCAGGAGAGCAAACACGATCATTTCCCCACCCCATGGTTATTCTTCATAACAGCCCTGGAAGGTTGATTAGGCTGAAAGAGGGTGTAGTGGTCAGGAGCAGCATAATCTCATGACTCGTGTTTTGTTCCCCACTCCTCCTCCACATGTAGCCAACTGGGTGACCTTGGGCCCTTCACAGTCCTGATAGTGCTGCTCACCCAGTGTCTGTCTCACAGGGTGTCTGTTGTGGGGAGAGGAAAGGGAAGGCGATTGTAAGCCACTTTGAGACTCCTTCGGGTAGAGAAAAGTGGCATATAAGAACCAACTCTTCTTCTTGTTGTTGTTCTTGTTGTTCTTGTTGTTCTTGTTCTTCTTCAAGGTCACCCAGTGAATTCCATGGCGGAGGAGATGTTGACTTCACGGTTAAAAGAGAACAGAGGACTTTCAGTGCATTTGATTTTAAAATCTAGTTACAATTTTATTTATTATTTATTCATTCATATTTTTATACCGCCCTCCCCGAAGGCTCAGAGCGGTTTACATATAACTGAAACTATACATGAAACCCAGGCTCTGCCCCCAGTTATGGAGTTGCAGCTCAATATAATATAAATATATTTGCAACATGCATGTATGAATCCCCATTTCCAAAATTCTTCAATGAAGGCTGCTAGCATGAGAGAAGCACCAGTGCCTTCTGAAAATTAGTAAAGGTAAAGGTATCCCCTGTGCAAGCACCGAGTCATGTCTGACCCTTGGGGTGACGCCCTCCAGCGTTTTCATGGCAGACTCAATACGGGGTGGTTTGCCAGTGCCTTCCCCAGTCATGACCGTTTACCCCCCAGCAAGCTGGGTACTCATTTTACCGACCTCGGAAGGATGGAAGGCTGAGTCAACCTTGAGCCGACTGCTGGGATTGAACTCCCAGCCTCATGGGCAAAGCTTTCAGACGGCTGCCTTACCACTCTGCGCCACAAGAGGCTCCTTTCTGAAAATTATAATGGCCCAATAGAAGTCACCTCTCAATGGGTCACCTGTGAGGGCCAGTCATTCTGCTTCATTTTTCTTCTTTTTGTAATCTTGGCCACAGCAGACTGACATGGATACCCATCTGGGATTTGTCTGTTTCGGGCTGCTGGCTAGTAAAATCCATGTTAGTCATCAACATTTCATTGTACATGAGTCCCTCAATGACTGTTAAAACACAAAGCATTCTGGGATGGAAGTTCAAATAGGCTTGGATATGATGGTGGGTCCTCACTGTGATAATCGGAAGAGCATTCTTCCAGGCAAAGAAAAAATATAACCCAAAGAACAATTATTTTTCCTTTTGTTTCCCTTGGCAGCTGTTTAATACAATAGTCACCACACCGGCCTCCCCGTCACTCCCCTGATAGCGAACAAGGTCATGCGCTCCTCCCCCGGCCGTTGATTCCCTTGAAAACCTTGCCTCAACCGCATGAACTTATTCAGTGTTTCCACTGACGTTTGGCTCACCAAGGCTGTGCCGAACAGAGTGAGTCACCTGAGTGATAATCGCTTATCCCTATGCAACGGCGTGCGCTGTCCTCATCGGGAATAAGGAAGAGACCTTTTATTGGGCTATCGGAAGCCCATGCGCTCATGCAATGCGGGCGTGTGCAATCATCCGACGCAGCTATCTAGACCTTCTCCCTGTTGCTGCGTCGACCGGTGAGATTTGGAGCTGGAACAATCCCTCCTAGCGGAGAGAAGACAGGCTTTCGTCAGATGAGCTTTGCTGCATGAGGCCACAGGTCCATCTGGCTGGTTTTCCAGAGGGGGGAAGGGCCCATGGAGTGGCGAGGGGGCTGCAGCTCAGCTGTACAGCATCTGTTTGGCCTGCAGAAGATGCCAGAATTCAGTCCCTGGCAAGTCCAGTTTAAAAAGTGACTGAGTACTTGAATGGGTGGAATCTTGGCTCAAAACCCTGGAGGCACATTGTCGGTCAATGAACTTGACAGGCCACTGATCTGGCTCAGTGGAAGGCAGCATCATGTGATGGGCTGTCAGTGGGTTGGCCTAATGCCCCTGGAATAGGGTTGCCAACCCCCAGGCCTTACCTGGCGGTTTTCTGCTAATATAGTTGAGCTCCAGATAATGGCGATCCATTCCCATGAAGAAAATGGCTGCTTTGAAAGGTGGACGCTCCTCCCCAAAATCTGCCCTCCCCAAGCTCTACCATGCAAATCTCCAGGTGTTGTCCAATTCAGATCTGGAGACTCTACCCAGGAAGCTCATGGAGAGAGGGGGACAGGGCATCAACCCTCCCGTTCTGTACCCCCATAAACATAAACAAGGTAGCCAACCTGAGAGTGGAATCTGGAGTTCTGCTAAAATGACAGCTGATTTACAGACTAGGCAGATCAGTTCCCTGGAGCAAATGGCAGCTTTAAAGGAGGGGCTCTGTGACAACACAGCTCTGCTGATCTCTGTCCTTCCCCCAAACTCTGCTCACCACAGGCTCTGCCCCCAAATCTTCAGGGTTTCCTAAGCAGGACTTTAACACATGGAGTTCAGTGCCACAAGAAGTGGTGGTGCCTACAGGCATAGCTTCAAGAGGGGACCAGATACCTATATGGAGAAGAGATCCATGAAGGGCTATTAGCCACAAGATATAGATGGAACACTCTGTCTGGATCAGTGAGGCTCTGTCTTCTTGTTACTTTAGGAACGATAGTGGGAGAGCTTCTGGAGTTCTGGGTGTAGTCTGCACGTGGTTTTTTACTCACTGCCAGCTCGAATAAATCCCTGCTGTCTACACTGAATTCAATTTCCACTTTGATTTGGGGTGCTTTAAATTTTCCCTCTTCCACATGCATGATGGATCTGGAGTAACGCTACCTTTCCCACAATATCCTGGAGTGGATATAACCCTCGATATTTGAAAAATTGCCATCAGTAAGTGTGCAGATTTCTGCTTTTCGTGAATTAACTTGCTGCCTCGTGCAACCAACGCTGCAGCAAAGTAGTCTTCCCTGACTGGCCAGGGAAGCTCTAACTTCTCTCAGCGGAGATTTGCCTCTTGGATTTATTCCCCCTCCTATGCTATCTCCAATCCTGCCCCCCCCCCAGTTGAAGAAAAGAAAGAAAGAGGCTCCTGCTGTGCTTGGCATCCTCCCCGCTCTAAGCTTTCCCAATCTAATACAGAACAATTTCTGTTTCAATTGGGGGGGAGGAGAGGATAGAGGAAGACCCGAGTTCAAATCAGTCTTAGTTCAGCAGGATCCACAATCGAAAATTAAAAAGTAAGAGCAAAATCAGCCTTTGTCTCACTGGTGGACCACCTGATGGCACCTGGGTTTGGGCCACTGTCCCAGACATAGTGTTGGATGGGATGGGCCACTGCCCAGAGTGGGAAGGCACTGCTTCAGTAACGACATCCAGCCACCTCATTCTCTGTTGTCCCCTTCTTCTTTTGCCCTCAATCGCTCCCAGCATTAGGCTCTTCTCCAGGGAGTCCTTCCTTCTCATGAGGTGGCCTAAGTATCTGAGTTTCATCTTCAGCATCTGGCCTTCTGAGGAGCAGTCAGGGCTGATCTCCAACCCCCCTAGAGGCATTATTTATTGTGAAGTAGCTATATAGGCTACTAGCAGTTCAGCTAGGCAGATTGTTCCTTGGAGATGACAGTGATCCATCAATGACATTTTATTAATTACCCAGAAAAATCCGACCTCAGGCCAGACATTCTACTATGGCTGTGAGAGCCAAATTAAATACTACAGCAGCTGTGGGTCCAATCTGTGACCAGGGACACCATTTAAGAAATTTGCCAATTTCTCAAAGTACAAAAGGGTAAGGCGGCCTGCTAGAAGTTGGGAGATTTTAGGGGTGGAGCATGATAAGGATGGGGTCTGTGGAGGGGAAGGGGCTCCAATGGGGTTTAATGCCTTAAAGTTCATCTTCCAAAGTGGCCATATTCTCCAGCTATTCTTTGTCACCTGGAGATCAGATGTAATCCCAGAAGATCTCCTGCAACAACCTGGAGTTTAGTAATGCTACACAAGGGTCTGGTTCTGATGGGGCCTGCAACATGTCAGGCTCAATCATGGCACTTTTTAAATGGCCGAACTGGACCTGTAGCTGCCATAACATCTAGTAAGTTCCTGGGTGTGGTTGCATTGATCAAAAGTAACATCCCCCACAAAAGCCACATAATAATGTGAAGGTTAAGGGGTAGTCAAACTGCGGCCCTCCTGATGTCCATGGACTACAATTCCCATCATCCCTTGCCAGCAAACGCTTGCCAGTTTGACTACCCCTAGCAAGCTTTCTCGTTCTCCAGAACTGATAATTGGGCAGGATATTCCTGATGAAAAATTCTGGAGAACGTGATACTGGGTTATTTAGGGCTGCCAGCTTCCAGCAGGTGAGGCCTGAGGATCTCTTATAGCTTTTTTCCAGACTGCAGAGATCAGTTCACCTGGAGAAAATGGCTCCTTTGGAGAGAGGACTCTATGGCATCACACCATGCTGAGGTCCCGCCTCTCCACAAGCCCCGCCCGCCCCAGGCTCCTCCCCTAAAATCGCTAGTTGCCTCCCAACCTAGAGCTGGCAACACTAGTTATTTTAGTTGGTCTTCAAAACAGGTATTCACTGCGGACCAACATAAATATCAAGTCCTTTTGCCCCTAAAAATAGGGGACTGTTTCTCCCTCTCCCAAAATATCTGAACACAGTAAAGATTCAGGCAGACAAAAGCAGATCCTTCTTTGTTCAACAAAGGATTAATATGTGGAATTCACTGCCAGAGTGAATCATCTGAGCATGGACTTGGGGCCACTGTGGGTAGGCAGGTAGTTGTGAATTTCCTGTATTCTGCAGGGGGTTGGACGAGATGACCCTGAAGGTACTTTCCAAATTTATGATTCTACTAGAAATTAAACCCGATGTAGATAAAATACAGCGGGCGCTAGTGGATTGGGAGGAATAAGGAATGAAAGGAAGGTAGAAGAGGGAAGGAGGGGTGGAAGTGAGAAAGGAGAGCAAGGGGTGGGTGAAGGGATGGATAGAAGGGAGAAAGGCGAGTTTTAGCCACTTGGCCTCGGAGGGGCCAATCAGGAGCCGCAAAGGGGCCAATCAGGCCCCTCTCGGTTTTTATCACAGACTCACCCCACCCCTTTCTCCTCCCACCTACCCCTTACGGATTTATTCTTACCGCTCCGCAGGAGCAGTTACAGATGTGAGGACATAGTGAACTCATAGATGACTTTAGGGGAGATTAGATGAATTCATGGAGGATGGGTCTATCAGGGGCTATTTGCCATGGTGACTAAAGCAAACCTCCACATTCAAGGCAGCAGACCTCAGAATTCCAGTTTAAAGAGGTAACATAGGAACGCCTTGATCTCTATGTCCTGTTGATGGCCCTCCAGAGTAACTGATTGTCCACTCTGTGAGACAAGATGCTGGATTAGATGGTCCACTAGTCTGATCCAGTTAGGGTTCTTCTTAAGTTCTTACACTTTTAATTAGTTAAGAAAGCCAGTCATTTATGCCAGGAGTGAGGGAGACACAAAACAGCCTGATATCCTGCAAATCAATGAGCTCCCAAACACATTTTGGTAAAGGTGGGACAGGGCAGAGAAGTAGAACTTGCCCCCAAAGTGTCCCCACTCCAGTTTCAGTGTGCCTCTGTCTCTACCCCAGTCATACTTGTTAAGACCCCAACCTGGTACAACTCTGCCAAAAAAGGCAAAGCTGGGAGAGTGGGAAGGCACAGGCAATTATCCAAAACCTAACATCTTTCTGTCATTCACAAGCCAATAAAACTGTACTGGAAATATTGCAAGACACAACCTCAAATCCAGCTTTTGGGAGTTATAATGAAACAATGATGAGTTTAAAAATTAATAAGAAGGAACTTTTAAATCATTAATTTAGTACTTTCATGATTTTTTTCCAGTGTGTGGGGGGATGGTTTAAAGAGTGAGAAAAGATTTAAAACTTCTTGGCTTTTCCAAAACCCTAAACTCCTACTTTTATTAAGGGTTTCCATCAAAGTGGCACTTTAATGAGAGAACACAAATCAAGGGGTAATATCTGAGAAGAATGTTAGTCTAGAATGGAACGTCTGCATATAACCACTTGAATTAGTTCCACAGGGCAAAAGGGTGATGAAAAAGATCTGGTTTTTTATATCCCATCTTCCTCTACCTTATGGAGTCTCAAAGCAGTTTACAATCGCCTTCCCTTCCACTCCTCTCAATGGCCCCTTTACGAGGCAGCTGGGACAGGAGAGCTCTGAGAGAACCGGGACTGGCCCAAGGTCAGCCAGCAAGCTTCATGTGAAGGAGGAGTGGGGAATCAAACACAGTTCTCCGGATCAGAGTCCACCGCTCTTACGACACCATGTTGGCTCACTTGAAGGCATGACTTCAATTTTCTTTTCTTTTTTGCTGCCATAAGTCTCAGCAATCTTATGGTGGCCCCTGGTGGGTTTTAAAGACAGGAGATGTTCAGAAGTGGTTTGTCATTTCCTGACCCCATATCACTACCCTGCTATTCCATGAAGGTCTCCCATGCAAATATTCGCCAGCTGGTCCTGATTAGCTTCCAAGATCGATGACTGGGCTAGCCTGGTCTATCCAGGTCAGGACAAGACATCACAATACCTACTACCATTTTTTAAAAGTCAACAAAGGCACAGCAGCAGTGAGGGGTGATGCTGGACATCAGGGTGTACCACAGAGAACGTCCCCTAATGGAGCCTCTGGTGCCACTGAGAAGGTCCCTAGAACGACACGAGAGATTTGACCCACATGGAGACAACCTTCTTGTATTCAAAGAAAGCTTGCATGATGGAAACGTTGACCCAATCCACTATCTTCCACAATGAAACGTTGTATAAAAGAGAAAGGATTCAGCATCTTCATTCCAAGACACCATTCAGAAGTCCACGAGAAAAGACACAAGAGATTACAGGTAGAACTATTGACAGGATGACCATGGTCACATGAACTGAGGAGGGAGAAGATGGAGGACTGATCTGAGAAGCAAGGAGATGGGGTACTGGTCAATGGACCAGGTAATGTGAGTTAATGGATAGTGGAACATGGGCTTAGGTTACAGCTGACGGTGACGCTGAAGGGTTTTCAAGGAAAGTGATAGTAGTAGTTTACCATTGCCTCCCTCTGCACAGTGATACTGAACTTCCTTGGAGGTCACCCTTCCATGTACTAATCAGGGTCAACCCTGCTTAGCTTCCGAGATCTGACAAAAATCAGGCTAGCCTGGTACACCCAGGTCAAGGCACACAGTCTTAACAAATGGCTTTGTAAGGGCTTCAAGGTATCATATCAGTGCAGAAATCAAGCACAGCATCCTTCTACAGCAGATCGTGTGAGGGACATATGGAAGCCCAAGGTCCCTGGCCATGTACAGCAATAAATATCACTTAAACCAATTAAAGAACACAGTGTTTCACCGACGCACGTAATTGCCTGCCAGTTCACAAAGCCCAGAAAAAGAACACAGCACTTGCTTGTGACTCTTTTTTTTTTCTGAATAAACACAGATCAGGTTCTGAACTGCAGTCTGGATATTTTCAAAAAATTGAAAATAGGTTATTTTATTTATTATTAATTTAATTTAAGCAAATGATTTCCAAGCCTTTGACTGGCAAGGAGTCTCCTGCTATAAAGTGACCACTGCTTCAGTGTGCATGGCGGTGCTAAAGATTGCTATTATGTGTCCATTACTGTGCGTCCTTCTAGTAGCACGGATGATGATCATGATGCTTTGTATATACGGTAGGACATCAAATTCCCCTCTAGCCTGTATCATCTGTTTTGACTGGGGACTAATATTTTCAGAAAGCCTGAATACTACTGGGGAACAACCAGGAGAAAGATATGCATGATGAATAGGGCAGTCCAAAATTATTGTTGTTGCTGCTGTTGTTGTTGTTGTTGTTATTATTATTATTATTATTATTATTATTATTATTATTGGATTTCTTAACTGCCTCTTCCCCATTGAGACTTGGGGCAGTTTATAACCTGTTAAAATACATACATATTTTATTAATTTCATATCCATTTAAAATGTTATAACTCTAAAGTATCCCTTTCTGTTTAGCAACTAATTACAAATTTTTGATTGTCTGTTCATAGAATCGTAGAATCACAGAGTTGAAAGGACCCTCCAGGGTCATCTAGTCCAACCTCCTGCAAAATGCAGGAAACTCACAACTACCTGCCTACCCATAATGACCCCAATTCCATGTCCAGATGATGCCCACCAAAAAAAAACAGAATCTCTGGCCAGTCTGGCCTGGAGGAAATTTGCCTTCTGCTCCCAATGTGGTGATTGGCATGTCCCTGGGCATGACAGAAAGGGCCACAAGAGCCAAGCATGGAAACAATCCCTTCCTGCCCTCCCACTTATAATCTGCCTTACAGAATCAGCATTTGTGAGATGACTATTTAGCCTCCACTTAAAAACTTCCAAAAGAGAACCCACCACCTCCTGAGGAACAGACCAAAGAATTCCACTGTCAGGAATAGACCAAGCTCCCTCAGCCTTTCCTCACACAACCTGGTTTCCAAAACCTTCATAATATTTGTTGTCCTCCTGTGGACATGCTCCAGTTTGTCTACATCCTTCTACTGGAATGACAATCATGGTTTTCCCTCTTGTAAAGCATCTCGCCTTTAGAGAATAGAGAGTGAACTTTGATTTCAATTTTGTAAGATATTAATTTTGAGCATTTATGTTTAGGGCAACCATTGAAGAAAATTTCCATTTGAAAATGGGACATATCTAGAAACCGTTCTGGTTTGATCCTATACGAGAATAAACAAAGAACAAAGAACCCTTTACTTCATTTAAAGGTAAAGGTATCCCCTGTGCAAGCACCGAGTCATGTCTGACCCTTGGGGTGACGCCCTCTAGCGTTTTCATGGCAGACTCAATATGGGGTGGTTTGCCAGTGCCTTCCCCAGTCATTACCGTTTACCCCCCAGCAAGCTGGGTACTCATTTTACCGACCTCGGAAGGATGGAAGGCTGAGTCAACCTTGAGCCGGCTGCTGGGATCGAACTCCCAGCCTCATGGGCAGAGTCTCAGACTGCATGTCTGCTGCCTTACCACTCTGCACCACAAGAAGCTCTTCATTTATTCATTTATTTACTTCATTTATTCTGTAATAATTGTAGTAACATCAATAGTAGCCTTGGGATAGGTTTTTTCTTTCTCTTATTGTATTCACTGCAAACTGTCCCACTTGTCTATATTTGCTAAGACTAAGATATCCACAAGGTGCCTTGGCGGCTTGCCTGATACAGGGAGAAAGTCTCTGGAACCTGGCCAGGACAGGGAAGATGCCCCCACCATGGGCCTGAAGATGGATAATACTAAAACGATAGGCAGGGCCCTTGAGTTGATTGGATGTTTATCTAACTTTGTACAAAGTGGTTAATTAGATAATGACCTAACTGGCGTGTGTTATTTGGACTGTATAAAGATCTGTATCCAGTGTGTCTCTGGGTGGATGCTGGATTTCAGACATGACACGGTGCCACCCCTTTTAATGCTGCAGCTATTAAAATGGAATTTTGAAAGAATTCTCTGGCATTGTGGATAATTTGGATCTCTCCCCACAATGGGTTAAAACGAAGCTGAACTCCCTTATGGTAGATGCATCCGTTCTTCAATTGTGGTGCCCAAAACTGGACACAGTAGGATCCCCCCACCCCTCATGATGATTAACACTTGTCACAATTAATTAAACTTTAAAGCAGGGGTAGTCAACCTGTGGTCAGATGTTCATGGACTACAATTCCCATGGGAATTGTAGTCCATGAACATCTGGAGGACCACAGGTGGACTACCCCTGCTTTAAAGGATTTAGAAGGGTTCAACTGTTCTAAGGATTGCATTATAAATCCTGTTGAAATCCATGGAATTTAAGTCTACGTGTTTCATTCTGTCCATGTATATGCTGCTTTTTGACTATTCCATCCCCTGCATGGCTAAGTGAATAAACATGTTCAACTCTTGTTGCTTTTAATACATGCACATGGTTTTCTACAGGTTCTACCAAATAACGAAGAGATGCAAGGTCTAGCTAGAAATCCTCAGTTTGGTGTAGTGATTAATAGTGCGGACTTCTAATCTGGCATGCCGGGTTCGATTTTGCGCTCCCCCACATGCAGCCAGCTGGGTGGCCTTGGGCTCGCCATGGCACTGATAAAACTGTTCTGACCGGGTAGTGATGTCAGGGCTCTCTCAGCCTCACCCACCTCACAGGGTGTCTGTTGTGGGGAGAGGGAAGGGAAGGCGACTGTAAGCCGCTTTGAGCCTCCTTCGGGTAGAGAAAAGCGGCATATAAGAACCAACTCTTCTTCTCTCAGAATGTTAACCAGAGACCCAACACACACATGCTCATCATATCCCTATCAAGAGATCTCTTGCATGTTTGAATACTTTAAACGATTAGAAAACTTCTGGTAACATCAACGGTCCCCTTTGGGCTGGCTTGCATCTTGAGTCACCCTGACCTGGGTGATTCAGGCTAGCCCAGTCTAGTCAAAGCCAACTTGGCCCTGGTTTTTGGATGAGAGCCTGCTAAGAAATTCTAGGGTGGCTATGCAGTGGAAGGCAATGGCAACACCCCTCTTACTTGAAAACCCTACAGGGATTTCCATGAGTTGATGACTCTTTACACAGAGATTCAGGTGGGTAGCCACACTGGTCTGAAGTAGCAGAACAAATCTTGAGTCCAAAGGCACCTTTAAGACCAACAAAGTTTTATTCAAGGTGTGAGCTCTTGTGTGCATGCACACTTCCTCAGACAATGGAACAAGAATCATAAGAGTACTTTACACACAGCTTGGGTCAACCTTATATTGGGTGCTTAGAATTCCTTGAGAAGATTAGTGGAATGGATCCTACTCCTATTCTATTCCTCTACTGGGCAAAGTTGGAGAAAGAGGCACTTAAATTGGAGGAATGTTCCTTCGGCTCCAGGGAATATGTTTGGATCCACCCCAGTATCAATTTCTCAGAAAATTTGTTTAAACTCTTTGGCTTTCTTGAAGCTCCTCAGCTTGATTCTTTAGGCATGTTTTTGGACATAACAGCTCCTGCTAGTTCTTCTTGACCTCTTCCAACATTTTGTCCCTCTGCTAGAACCTCACCACCTCCATTCATGCCGAAGTTCATACCTGGAAATTCTTTTGATGTCAACACAGATAAGCAAAACAAATAATGAAGACTAGACCCAAAGAATACAAGTGTTTCTCTTCTTTGTTTTTCATTCCACAGATTTTGGTGCTGAACAGAGAACACCATTCTTAAGAGGTGCTCTCTATGGTGGTACATGATGCAGCTTTAGCATGTCAGTGTAGGATCTGGGAGATTTAGGTTCAAATCTTCACTCAGCCATGAAACACATCTTGGGCTAGTCTGCCTGAGCCTAACTTACCTCATAGTTCTCAGGGTAGAATGAGGAAAAGAGAACCATATTTATCACACTTCACTCTTTGAAGAAGGGCAGGGGGTAAATGTGATATGTAGGTAGAAGATGCAAATATGAATTGACCATATATTTGTATCAAGTTCCTCTATTTCAGGAGGAGGACAAGTTTTTTATACCCCACTTTTCCCTACCTGAAGGAGTCACAAAGCAGCTTACAATCACCTTCCCTGCCTCTCCCCACAACAGACACCCTGTGAGGTAGGTGGAGCTGAGTGTGCTCTGACAGGACTGCTCTGTGAGAACAGAACCATCAGGGATGTGACTAGCCCAAGGTCAACCAACTGGCTGCATGTGGAGGGGCAGGGAATCAAACCCGGCTCACCAGATTAGAAGTCGCTGCTCCTAACCACCACACCACCCTGGCTTTCACATAAAGTGGGTAGAGTGTGAGAGTAAATTTATATATAGCATAATGAAAATGGTTAACAAATTCCAGAGGTAAATAAGTTAACACCAATAATTTGTATTGTTTGTATTCTTGAGGTAGTTTCAGCAGGGAAACAGGAGAAAGAACAAATGTTCCATATTGAGGAACAGTGTTCAGAAGATCCACAAATAACATGTCAAAGAGCCAAAGATGTCTCCCAAGCCACAAAGTATCACTGCGTTCAACAAAATATACATGGTAAGAGATCCATGACTACAATGCTCACTTCTATAGTGATTTGCCCTGTGGCCCGACATAATTTTGTACTGAGGACCTCTATATCTTCTCCAGCTACCATCAGTAAGTGTGGCCATTGGACTGGTAGAAAATCTGCATAAATCACTTTTTAAGGAAACAGGAGAGCCACAAGGTGAACAAACCATTTTGGCATCCTACTTAGTCCCTTTCTCTAGATACAGGGTCTCTCTCACCATGTCAAATCTGTAGTCTTTTGGGATTCTGAGAGGACACCACATCAAAATGGCAGCCATGGAGAAGAACAATGACAAAACGGGTACCACTGGGTCTGGGGTCCAGTCACCAAATTCTGGGAGATTCAACAAAACTTTAAAGAGCACCAAGTCAAGCATTCTCCTACGATGGGGTCAGCTATTTCCAAACGGATGCTCCCTGCAGGCACAAATATGATGCCTCCTAGGTTATTCTTCTGTACCTCCTATTCTAAGATTTGCTCTCTGCTCCAGGGAAGTTATGCTATGAGGATCACTACTGGAGACATAGCAGCCATGAACATGGAACCATGAACATTCTTGGGAATCTATCGGGAGGCTACAGATTTGTCCCTCAGCCTTGCCTGCATGGGTACCTGTCAGCAACCTGCGAAATGACTTACCTTGAATGACACTAAGATGGCTTTCCAGTCCCTCTCAATTATCTTCTGCATCCCCATCCTTTGGCCAATACTTCTGTCTGAAGAACACTGTTCTCTTTTACTATAAAACAGCTGGGCCATAATTTTTCGTCTCTTCCAGACAGTTCTCTGGCTTATAACTTCGTACACACAGAGCGCCTGGAAGGGAGACAATGATGGTGCATGCCATAGCAGTCAGGACAACACATCTCTCTCTCTCTCTCTCTCTCTCTCTCTCTCTCTCTCTCTCTCTCTCTCTCTCTCTCTCTCTCTCTCTCTCCCTCCCTCCCTCCCTCCCTCTCTCTCTCCTGGCCATAAGAATCATCAAATGAAATAAATAAAGTAACTGGCAGTCTTCAAGCAAAGGTTGGATACACACTTTTCTTGGATGCTTTAGGATGCTTTGGGCTGATCCTGCATTAAGTAGGGTGCTGGACTAGATGGCCTGTCTGGCCCCTTCCAACTCTATGATTCTACGATTCTGTGTTTCTATGATTCTAAGATTTCAAAGACCAGCCATGGCTGTGGTTTCCCAATGTATACATGACCGAGTGCAGTCCAAAAGCTAAGAACCCTGGAAGATGCTGAGTAATTTCAGCTAGGCATTTAATTACTTGCAGTTTCCCAAGTATTTGAGGGAAGGAACCAGAGGAGTGTTTGAGGGGAAGGATCCTGTTCCTGGTTATGCCAAAGATGTTCCTTCCAGCCCCAAAGAAGAAGAGTTATTAGGGAGACAATAAATTGGCTGTGGGTTGAAAAGTTCCATATAAACAATCCATAGATATCCAAAATAACAGGCTTTGGTTTCCAAGTCTTTTGGAGCATTAGGGTTTTAAAATAAACAAGGAGGATTATTGTTAACAAGGTTAAAAAAGAACACTACAAACTCTTCTTCAGACACTTGGTTTTCAGAGGAGTTGTTCCAGTCCCGACACGTCAATTTCAATAGGTTTACACTGGAGTAATGAATGATTTTGCTCTTACACTGTTTTTTTCCTTAACAAGGACCCCAATCAGTTTACATTATTCTCCTCTCTTCCATTTTCACCTGACAACACCTCTGCAGTAGAAGAGTTGGTTCTTATATGCCGCTTTTCTCTACCGGAAGGAGTTTCAGAGCCTCACAGTCGCCTTCCCTTTCATCTCCTCACAACAGACACCCTGTGAGGGAGGTGAGGCTGAGAGAGCCCTGATATTACTGAAGAAGAAGAAGAAGGGTTGGTTCTTATATGCCACTTTTCTCTACACAAAGGAGTCTCAAAGTGGCTTACGGTCGCCTTCCCATTCCTCTCCCCACAACAGACACCCTGTGAGGCTGAGAGAGCCCTGATATTACTGCTCGGTCAGAACAGCTTTATCAGGGCTGTGGTGAGCTCAAGGTCATCCAGCTGGCTGCAGTTGGGGGAGGAGTGAGGAATCAAACCCGGCTCACCAGATTAGAAGTCTGCACTCCTAACCACCACACCAAGCTGGCTCTCTCCAAGCCAGCTTTCAATCAATCAGAAGGAGGAGAGGTGACCAGCCCACAAGGCCAGCATCAAACTTCCACGGCAGAGTAGAGATTCAAACCTGGCTCTTACAGATCCTAGTCCCACATTCTGGCTGCACCACCACATTGCATAGGACTGCAGTATAAGGCTATATCTATCTGACAGTATAATTCTCGATTCCTGCTAAAGCCAAAATGGTGTACTGGTTAGGAGCTGTGGCTTCTAATCTGGATAACCGGATTTGATTCCCCGCACCTCCACATGTAGCCAGCAGTGTGACCTTGGGCCAGTCACAGTTCTCTCAGAGCTCTCTCAGCCTCGCCTTCCTCACAGGATGTGTGTTGTGGGGAGAGAAAGGGAAGGCGGTTATAGGCGGTTTTGAAACACCTTCAGGAAGTGAAAGGTGAGGTATAAAAAAACTAACTCTTCTAAATAAAAGGGTTCTTTTGTATTAAGCTGACATAGAAGTCATGGGATCTTTCAAACTATAGATCTATGTGCTTGGGCATTAGACTCAGGCTACGTACCCAATGTTTAACAGCACAGAAAGGAAAAAAATAGCTACCAAAGATCTGGGGGAGAGGAATCCTGAGGCCAGGACGAAAGGCTAACTTCAAGGGAGTGCTCAGGAAATGAAAACGTACAAATCACCTCTATCTTGGAAGAGACACATTTTTAAATGTTGCATAACCATCTTAGACAGCTCCAGATAATGCACTTGGGGTGCAAATGCCAGGGATTAAAAGTCGCTTGAAAGCTTCTCAGAGCATAATGTTCAGAGCACAGACACGAAACGCAAAAGGAGCACTGAAAAGAGGAAGAAAATATTAGATGATGACAATGGTTTGTGGGATTCAAGGAGATCTATGAGGGCTTCAAGAGTTCGCCCTGAAACTAAATAAATTAGAATGCACGTTGTCGAATCAATGTATGGCCACTCTCAAAGAAATCCAAACAGACCCATGAGAGCTGTGCTCTCCCACAAGGGCTCCTGCCTATGGCCTCATTGGGACTAAAGCATCTTCACAGAATGGAGAAGAAACCCTTCTATTCCAGCATGCTCTTGACTATGTGCTCAGCCAGATGCTTCTGGAAAGTGCATGAGCAGATCGGGAAGGTACCACCCTCCCCTAGCTTGCTGTATTTGTTCCTTTATTAAACATTTATCTGGAGATATGACCATATATGGTCATTAACACCCCCCCAAAAAAAAATGGCCAATGAAGAGCCTGGAAGAGCAGGGGAGGGGAGGGCCCCTGGGTAGGCGTGTACACAGCTATGCTTCTCAACCATATTCTCTATGATCACGCCACTTCTTGGGTTTCTCGAAGCCTGATTTGTCGTGTTATTATTATGTATAGAACAAAGTAAACAAGTTTTAATTCTGGGCATCTGCTTTCATGGGCTAGCACACTAAGAATGGGAAGGCGACTGTAAGCCACTTTAAGCCTCCTTCGGGTAGGGAAAAGCGGCATATAAGAACCAACTCTTCTTCTTCAGATTTCTTTAATCTGCCAACTGCTTTGGTGGGATTGATAAGGGCAGCTGAGGTATAGATATTGGGGAATTAAAATAAATTAATAAAATAAACTGCACAGGATGAAACTGATCATTTTTCCTAGTAAAAGGAATTACAGATTTCTTTTGGCCTAAGTGACTCACTGTGATTGTCAATTGGAGTTGCCTGCACCTAACTTTCTTTCCTGCACTTCAGTCTTTGGCTTTTGTTCAAATGGTGTCAAAACCGTCCAGTTAAGCAGACGATTCTTCATTCACACACAGCTGATTTGGGCAGGCCCTGGAGGAGCTGTTGGAGAGCAGAGAAGAGCCACCTTTTTAAAAAAAAAATCAAATAACATGGATCATGGCCATGTTTACATCCTTCCAGATTACTAGTTCATAGTACAAAATACAATCATTGTTAACTCATTTGTGGCAAGCAGCCAAAGCTGAAGGTAGATTTCCAGCCAAAAGATCTACCTTGAGCTTTGGCAGCCTGCCACAAATGAGTTAACAACTATTGTGTTTTGCCAGCACCCAACGTGCAGTATTTTGACACAGGAAAAATGCTTGTACCAGTTAGATCTTTTTACAGTTACTGGCTCTCTCAACTGGCAACATTTACATCAGTGGTGCTGATGGTTGTGGAGGAAAAGGGTTGGTTTTTATACCCTGCTTTTCCCTGCCTAAAGGATTCTCAAAGCAGTTTACAATCACCTTCCCTTCCTCTCCCCACAACAGGCACCCTGTGAGGGAAGTGAGGCTGACAGAGCGCTGACAGGAGCGCTCTGTGAGAACAGCACTATCAGGGCTGTAATGAGCCCAAGGTAACTCAGCTGGCTGCATGTGGAGTACCAGGGAATCAAACCTGGCTTGCCAGATTAGAAGCCATCACTCTTAACCACTAGAAGAGTTGGGTTTTATACCTTTTCCCTGTCTGAAGGATTCTCAGAGCGGCTTGATATAACCTTCCCTTTCTCTCCCCACAACAGACACCCTGTGAGGTAGATGAGGTTGAGAGTGCTGTGACAGGACTGCTCTGTGAGAACTGCACTATTAGGGGCTGCGACTAGCCCAAGGTCACCCAGCTGGTGGATGCAGAGGAGCAGGGAATCAAACCTGGCTCGCCAGATTAGAAGCCACAGCTCTTAACCATGCTGGTTTCAATGATAGTGCTGTAGGAAGGTGAAGTTCCAGGAGAGATGGGATACCACCAAGCTGATGGTATACATTTCTGGACCTTCATTAAAGGACTTTGCCAATCATCTATGTTACTTATTTAGGTATTTAGATGTGTTTTTTTCTCCCCAATGGAGACCCAGCATTCTCCCCTCCTTTCTTTCCAGCTCTCAACCACCATAATTGGTAGGTTATGCTGACAGATCTATGGAGTCCTGTGTTCAGTCTTGGGCGCCACAGTTGAAGACGGATGTAGACAAACTGGAGCGTGCCCAGAGGAGGGCAACAAAGATGGTGAGGGGTTTTGACCAAGACGTATAAAGAAAGGTTGGGGGAGCTTGGTCTGTTTAGTTTGGAGGAGACAACTGAGAGGGGATCTGATCACCATCTTCAAGTATTTAAAAGGCTGCCATGTAGAGGGTGGAGCAGAGTTGTTCTGTCTTGCCCCGGAGGGACGGACCAAATCCAATGGGATGAAATTAATGCAAAAGAAATTCTCTCTAAACATCTGGAAGAAGTTCCTGACAGTCAGAGTGGTTTCTCAGTGGAACAGGCTTCCTCGGGAGGAGTGGGTTCTCTATCTTTGGAGCTTTTTAAACAGAGGCTGGAGAGCCATCTGACGGAGAGGCTGATTCTGTGAAGGCTCAGGGGGGTGGCAGGTGACAGTGGATGAGCGATAGGGTTGTGAGTGTCCTGCATAGTGCAGGGGGTTGGACTAGATGACCCAGGAGGTCCCTTCCAACTCTATGATTCTATGAGTGACTGATCCAAGGTCACCCGGAGCATTTCTATGGCAAGTTTGGAGATCCAAGCCTATGTTGCCTCATCCTAGTCTGGCACTCTAACCACGACAGCACAGGCGTCTCGCTGGTCAAACTGAGCCAAAGTGTCACTGAGCTCTCAAAACCACAGGCACGATCTGTGGATCCGGAGCCAGCAACCCCACAGAGAAGACATGTCAAGAGCAGCTTCTCTTGAATTTGTGCCCTGGGAATCATTATTTGAAAAACTGTAAAAGAAGAGCACGCAAGCCTATTGTTCCTGCATGCCTTCCAAGCGTAAAGCAAACTTGTTGAGATTGATTTTTGATTTTCTGGTACTGTTTTTCTCTTGCAAGAGTAAGCAGCAGCATCTGGGCTTGAAAGTCAAACGGAATCTAAAGCCAAAGAGCTGAACTTTCACGCTCTTTAAGAAGATCATTTTAAAAAAATATCCTGGCGCGGGAAATAAATGCCATTTTGTAACTTAATCATGTAAAACATGGATATGGCAGTAGTCAGTGTAGGGGGCTGCAAATACACTCAATCAATGTGATCTAGTGGCTACAGCAGGGAGCTTTTATTCCAACCCCAGATGGATTCAGTCCCTGCCCTCTACACAGAATTCTATTTCAGTTTGGATTTTGGGCGATTTTAGAAGGATTGATCCGGAGTGACCCTACCTTTATTGTGCAATAGCTTGGAGTGCTGAAAATCCTGAATAAAGCAAGCTCCGTAGAGAACCTCTGATAGGCTACACCTGGTCATGTGACACGCTTGCCTTAAAGGAGAAGCCCCTAACTTCTCTCAACTTCTGTCGGTCCTGGATTTTTCCTCCCTCCTCTGCCTTTTTCGATCCTCTCCCCCACCCCTCCAAGAAAAGAAAGAGACTACCTGCTTGGCTTCTCCCCCCCCCCTCAAGAAAAGAGGCTTCAAGAAAAGAAAGAGCCCCCCCTACCTTCTGAGCCTCCCTAACCACATGCAGAAGACTTTCCTGTTTCAATGGGGGGGGGGGGAGAGGAAGACCCGAGTTCAAAGCGATCTGAATTCAACAGGATTGACAATGGAATAAAGAAAGTAAGTGCAGACTCTGCCCAGCCTTTTTCAACCTTTGACCATGGAGGAAACCCTGAAATTTTGTTCAGGCTTTGAGGAGCCCCAGAACTAGGCAGGAAGTGATGTCAGCTGGCCACAATTCCCTGCCATGACCAAGGATGACTGGGGAGGGGGGATTCAAATAGCCATGTTGGTCTGAAGTAGCACAATAAAATCAGAGTCCAGTAGCACCTTTAAGACCAACAAAGATTTATTCAGGGCGTGAGCTTTTGAGAAAGAGGGCAGTGTGAGGCAGGAGTAACAGCTGGCAGTAATGTGGAATAATGAAAGCAGTAAAGATCTTGAGGGCAAGATTTGGCCTCATTTAAATATTTAACCAGTTGAGGGAAGGGAATTCACTTGTGGGATTTCATCACAACAACCCATTTAAAAGGGGCTGCACAGAGAAGAGTGCAGTTCAGTCAAAACACTCCTTGGATGAGTACAAAGTCCCCAGGTGAGATTTTTGTCTTATGAAAGCCAAATGACATGTTATGTTTTCCACAAACTAGGTCTGGGTTTTCAAACATGGCTTTCAGCCAGTCACGTGCCATCTGTGTCCTCGTCCTATTGAATGTACTGACATAATCATAGAGTTGGAAGGGACCTCCTGGGTCATCTAGTTCAACCCCTTGCACCATGCAGGACACTCACAACCCTATCGCTCATCCACTGTAACCTGCCACCCCCTTGAACCTTCACAGAATCATCCTCTCCGTCAGATGGCTATCTAGCCTCTGTTTAAAAATTTCCAAAGATGGAGAACCCTCTACCTCCCGAGGAAACCTGTTCCCCTGAGAAACTGCTCTGTCAGGAACTTCATCCAGATGTTTAGATGGAATTTCTTTTGCATTAATTTCATCCCATTGGTACTGGTCTGTCCCTCCGGGACAAGAGACAACAACTCTGCTCCACCCTCTAAATGGCAGGCTTTTAAATACTTGAAGTTGGTTATCAGATAATCCATTATCTGTCTTGAGCCTCATATCTTTTTCATAGTTTGGTGCTCAGTGTGGAATCCGAAATTGCACCTGGCATTCTGCATCTGATGGTCTTCCGTCACAGCTGAGAACTGAATGCACCGCGTGTATTTTGCATTTTCTCTGGAAGGGTGGGCAGTATTGTCTCCCGCCAAGCCCTCCTCTTCTCTTACATTTTTATTTTTAGCTTGGACAACGGCACAATCACGAGATAATGTAATTAAAAATGTCAGCCACAATGATTTAGCATACAGACGCTCATAGGTTCCATGTCCCCATGCTCAAAGTGCAATTTTGTGTTCTAATTGCAATTTGTTCCCTTCCTGTGAATGGCCAGATTTATCATGACACCCCCCCCCCCTCAATCCCAAGATTCCTGTGACATTTGAATCACGCAAGTCTCATGTTGCTGTGCACTGTCATCACGCATGTGTGAAGACAAAGCATGCTTTGTCACAAATTTATGTTGTAATGTGATCATGTTTTTAAAAAATTAAAATACGGTGGAAGAAGGGCAGAGAAGAGGGGCAGGTAGTAGTTGGAATTGATATGTATAGATGATGACACCATTGGAGGCAAGAAGGGAGGAGAAAGGCAGACTCAAATCCTCAGGATCTTCATTGGATACCACGAATTGTCCACCAGGGAAGAAAGGCACATAACAGTTATTCCCCAGGACCTTAAGAATGCTGAAATGGACTTTTTCTCAAGTGCAGAAAAGATCTCAGAAAGACTATCAAAAATATTTTAAAAGTTCCTGGGTAAGAACTCGGGGTGGGGACCCAGATGGCATTTGCCCCACTGGAAATTGCAAGTTCAGTCCATCCATACTGACGCAGGTTCCCCTCAAAGGAGAGCATGGCTTCCCAGAATACATGCAAGAAAGTAATAACATTTATCGGAAATACCCAGAGAGATTCCTCGCTTGTATTCCCTCTATATTCCAGAAACTGCGTCCTTTTTTAACCCCTCTGCAATTCAGTCCTCAAACCCATGACACATTTTCTCAGACAGCCATACAAGGGAAAGTCTAAACAAGCTGCAAAACTGTGATTTCTAATTACACACAAGAATCACCCATTGGAATGTGATTGTTTCTTTTTACTAACGCAATCTGGGGTTTTATCAGATCCAGGAGGCATTCCTCCTGCGTCTGACGATGGGAGCTTTGACCCTCCAGCGCTCTTATCTAGAAAATCTTCTTGGTCTCGGAGGTGCTGCTGGATTCAAATTTTGCTGTTCTACCGCAGACCAAGAAGGTTACCCTCTGAAACAATTCTTCCCTGCTCTTCTAGGGACTGATTAACAAGCACATGGACGTCACTGAACCAGCGCATAATGACCAATTTGATGTAAGAGTCTGCGGTTACTGATTAAGCGACAAAACAATGGGGAGCACAAGTGGCGTAAGCCTACAGAATAACGGCAGGTATATTTTCATCGATAGCATTGGGAACTTTGACTAAAAGCCGCTATCCTATTTGCCTGGTCATCTCCAACCATGAATGGGTGCAGCCAAAGCCACTTTGAAGCTTTCCATCATCTTGTAAACATTTAGAGACAGGTATGGCACATTGTCCTGACAGGCTAGCCTGATCTCGACAGAGCTCAGAAGCTAAGTAGGATCAGCCTAGGGCCTCTTTTGCATGATGGATAAGCTGATGAAAACTCACTAAATACATCGTTTTTCTGATCTCTGCGCAGAAGAGTTAATTTACTCCGCAAAACTGATTTTGCTCTACACGGTGAACTGCCTCTTCGGTGCTTTAAGCCTCTTTTAAGTGTTGTTTCTGAAAGATGCTTTTCACCGATTCATTTCTCTCCTGGCTGCTATTAGCCATGCAGGGAAACTCTTTAGTTATGCAGATTAGTGCCTGCATTAGAGAACAAAGCGGAGTTGGCAGAACTACAGGGGGCAGGGCTATGAATTGTTTCATGCAGAGAGCATTGCAACAGAATGTATTCAATGCAGAACAACGATTGTAATATAATAAAGCGGTCTAAACTGGTTGTTTTTTAAACTGTTTTATTTGACTCAATGCAGAATACCTCCGGGTCAGTTTTTAGATAGGAGGCCACCAAGGAAGTCTGGGGTCATTATGCATCTCTTGCCTTGAGAAACTCACAGGGCCACCATAAGTCAGCTGACAGCAAAAAAGAGAAATGGAAGAGTGGAACGGGACAGAGACAGCAAACCCAAGGTAAATATAGTTCCCACATGTCCCACAGCTGGACTCTTGAGAACAGCTAGAGTTCTGGGAGTTCACTGTGGCTCAGTGGCAGAGTAGTTGCTTTGCATGCAGAAGGTTGCAGGTTCAATTTCCAGCATTTCCAGTTAAGAACAACCAGACAGTAAGTGATATGGAAGGCCTAACTCTGAAGACCCTGGAGAGCTGCTACCAGAACCAGTACATACAGTCAGTATGAATCTTGACAGACGAAGGCTGTCTTTCAGTATAAGGCAGCTTCATGCACTTCTTCCCCCATCCTGCATTACTTCGGGGTCCGTAAAGGAGTATCACATGCCTACAGCTATGATCATTAATCAACTAAAGCACAGTTCTCTCCCTTATTCAAGAACACCAACTGGAGGGGAGGGGCAGAAATAAGTACAAACAGGGAAAGGAACGCATGCCAGTATCACTGCATCAAAAACCACAAAGTCTATAGGATTGCTTAGCTGGCAGAACTGATTTGTGATTCTTTTTCAGAGCTCCCACACTGGGTTCAAGGCTTAAACAAACCAGGTTCCATGAAAGGATCCCCCAAATTATAGCTCATCTCCAGGCAACAGAGATCAATTCCTCTGAAGAAAATGGGTGCTTTGGAGGGAGAACTCCATAGCATCTCTCTATCTCTCTCTCTATCCATCCATCCATCCATCCATCTATTTAATCTACCGCCCTCCCCGGAGGCCCCTCCCCGCCCCAAATCCCTCCTTTTCCTTGCTCCATTCCCAAAGACTCCAAGGATTTCCCAACCCAAAGCTGGGAACCTTAAAGCAACTGTATTTCATTCATTCATACGACTGCTATAAGCCAGAAGTTACTTGATGGCACTTAATGTTGGAATACGCAAGATCTGTAGTGTGCATGATTCAAGAACATATGAAGAATATCCTGCAGGGAGCATCCGAAGACATGTGTATTTAGGGTGTCTGTTGTGGGGAGAAGAAGGGAAAGCAGACTGCTGCCGCCAGGGTTCTCTCTGGAACATCTTGGAGATCCCACATCCAGCCAGTGCTGAAGCAGCTGCATTGGCTACCAGTTGTCTACCGCAGGGGTGGTCAACCTGTGGTCCTCCAGATGTTCATGGACTACAATTCCCATGAGCCCCTGCCAGCATTTGCTGGCAGGGGCTCATGGGACTTGTCGTCCATGAACATCTGGAGGACCACAGGTTGACTACCCCTGGTCTACCGGATCAATTTTATAGTTCTGGTTTTGACCTTTAAGGCCATTTGCGGCCTGGTACCGAGGTATTCAGCCCTGGCCCCTGCCTGGTGGAATGAGCTGCCAGAAGAGCTGAGGGCCGTTCAGGAACTGGATCAGTTCCGTAGGGACTGTAAGACGGAGCTTTTCCGCCAGGTTTAGGCCAGGCAGTGTGGGGAGGGGAGGAGTGGGACATTCTTTTTGCATTTTATGCCACCATTAATTGTTCTTTTTATTGTTCTTTTTATTGTTTGGTAATTTTTGTTGGGGAATGATGGGGTTTTACTATGATTTTCTTACTGTTTTATATGGTAAAATGCCATGGAAGGGCAATTGCTATGAATATAAATACAAACTAAATAAATACAATAAATAAAAACTAAACATCTAGTTGAACGGACACTGCAGAGCCAGGGGGAGGGCTTGGATTGAGTTGGGGTGTTGAACTGGGAGGGTGGGTGGGGAATTTTAATTGTTATATTGTTTATATTGTTACATTGTTTTATGCAGTGTTGTGAGTCATGGATAACCAACTGGCCTGGGAGTGGGGGTCTGTAAGACTAATCCATCAATCAAGCGATTGTAAACTGCTTTGAGACTCCTTCACAGTGAAAAGTAGGGTATAAAAACAAACTATTATTATTACTAGCTGCACCTGCGGGCCACCCGTGCTTCGGCAGCCTCCCTGGGGCCCACCAAGCACTCCCCCCTCCCTCTCTACCGTTCGTGCGGCCAGTTCCCTGGAGCCCGGCAAGCGGTCCTGCCTGTTCTGCGGGGCAGCGAGAGCGCTTTGCGGGTCACAAGGAAGGGAATCTCCCCCCCCCCCGCCTGCGAGTGGGCAAGAAGGGAGGATGGGAGATGGAGAGCGGAGAGCCAATCAGAGTGTGGCCAGCTTTGCCCTATTCCACCTCGGACAGGGAGGACAGTCTCCACCCCCAGGCCTGTTTCACAAATATATGAGGAACAATGGATAAGGATTATTATGCTTCTTTGCAGCCTGCTTTTTTTGCCAAGACAAGAGGCAGATTACAAAGTAAAAAGAGAGAAAGAGGCCAACCATACATAAAGCCATCCAACAATGCTGTAGGACTCAAAATGCAAAGTTAAAGTAAGCAACGGTGAGAACGCAAAGCTACCTAAAACAGCAATGCAGAATGGGGCATGCACTGTATAACATAAAGACAGTAGAAGCCAGAAGATACCCACAACAATAGAGTCTACCAATATTAATTACCAAGTCTGAGTTCAGTGATACTTTGAACAACAACATTTAATTCTGGGTATGGTAAATTCTGGCACACCCACAAAAGCTTATATCCAGAATTCAGCTTTGTTGGTCTTCAGGGTGCCGCTGGACTCAAGCTTTGTTCTATGCCTTCAGACCAATACAGTGACTCACCTGAATCAAACAATAATTATTGCCCTGTCAAGACAGGCAGAGGAAATCCCTTTCCTAAATGCTGCTCTGATTAAGTGACACATCTCCACTTGAAACCAACAATAAGATTATATTTATTTGTTCCTTTTCTTTCACTTTCAATTTCCTTTTCATAGAAGGAAAGTTGTGGGGGGGGAGGCTCCTTCAGAAGCACTGCATGACTCGTCTCTATATCAAGGCCATATTTCATACCATGAGCCACCCACAATGCACAAAGCACTGGTATGTAGACATCGAATTCCAGTGGCAGACTTGCAAAGCACAACTTTGTGATGTTCCCTTGTTAGGGAGAAGCTGGAAAACTGACTGTGCAAATCCAAAAACACAGTGGCAAGTTTTAAAGGCCAAATTCAATGTATTTCACCATTCAACAAGGACTAGCACTTTCCCAGGAACAAGAGTTTGGGGGTGGCATGGGATAAGATGCCCAGCAGATTTACTAATGGTTTGGTTATCTCCTGGAATCTTCGACACCATAAGGAAACTATGTAAAATTATGGCCTGGCCAAGATGCTAACTGGCCACAGGCATTTAAACTTGAGACATTTAATCGTCCAGCTTTGTTCATTATAAATGGCTGTTTTTTATCAAACCACGCCGAGCAGATTATGTGAAAGGCAAGCTATAATAAAATACTCTCAGCGGTTTCCAGTACCACTAATCTAACCGTGTCAATTTATACTCTGTGTGGTTGCATCTCCATAGTGCCCCCAAACAAATTGCCCACCACCCTCTACAAAACAATAAATGGTCTAACAGGGGTAGTCAACATGTGGTCCTCTAGATGTCCATGGACTACAATTCCCATGAGCCCCTGCTGGCAGAGGCTCATGGGAATTGTAGTCCATGTACATCTGGAGGACCACAGGTTGTCTACCGCTGGTCTACAAGACCCCCAATGCCACGAGACTGCACAGGTGTCACACTACGCAGTCCCTTCGGTTTGAGCCTATTCAATGGACTCTAAAGGGTTCACCTCTGTACAGCATTGCACTATAAGAGATCCCTGCTTTTTACAGTTCCCAGATTCCTATGCAGAGGCGCCATGACAGAGAGATGAAGCTTGGTAGCAATTGGTAGTTTAAACAAGCCCAACCAATGCTCTCTAACCCATCCCACCTGTTTCTAAGGCCCCTGGATCCTCCCTTGGCCCAGCTTCTATACTGAAGTTCATCCTGCATTGAGCAGGGGGTTGGACTAGATGGACCCTGCCAACTCTTTATGATCGGCAGCCTCTATCCACCGTCTGGGAAGCAGAGTCTCTCCCAGTCCTGCCCACCTGAGATTCCTGTAAGTGGAGAGGCTCATCTTTGAAGGATGTCCTCAGCAATGACCTCAACTTTGAGATGTTTTGGTTCAGAAAAACACTTTTGGACGCCAGCCTAGAGGGTGTATCTCGTTTCCTGTATGCCCATCTTTGGCTCATTCCGCACACTTTTAATATGATTTTGCAGTGGAGCTGAATCTGCACTTACTTTGTTTATTCCACTGTGGATCCTGCGGAACATAGATGGATTTGAACTTGGGTCTTCCTCTATCTCCCCCCTCCAATTGAAATAGAAACACGTGGTTACGGAAGCTGAGAATGGGGGCGGGGGGGGGGGGAGAGCCAAGCACAGCAGGAGCCTCTTTCTTTTCTTGGGCGGGGGGGGGGGAAGGAAAGAGGATTGGAGACAGCAGAGGAGGGAGAAAAAAACCCAGCGGCAAATCTCTACCGAGAGAAGTTAGGGCTTCTGGAGCTTCTGCCGGGAGAAGTTAGGGCTTCCCCTTTAAGGCAAGCTTGCAGCCTGGGAACTAGGAACTGAAGCCTTGGCGAATCACGGCTTCTCTACCAGGAGGCTCAGCAACAAGTTCGGAACCAGCAGAGCTCTGCATGATTATTCATGCCAATTTTTCAAATGTTGAGGGTTATGTCCACTCTAGGATATTGCAGGGAAAAGGTAGGGTCACTCTGGATCAAACATGCTTGTTGCAGAGGGAAAATTTAAATCGGACAAAATCAAAATGGGAATTGCAGTCAGTGGAGACTGCATCGACCCGGGATTGGAATAAAAGGTCAGTGCAGATTCAGCCCGAGATTTCTCTGTGCAAACGAGGAAACTCTCCTTCTGGAGTGCATTGTCCAACATGTGCGGAATAGGTTCTGCTTTCACCACATTATTTTCTACAAATGGAATGCCGGTTCCCCACCCCCAAGCATTGCAAATCCAGCCTAACAATGCAACCACCACCACCACCACCACAACAACAAAAAAGGGGGGGTCCTTCCTCAATTGCCGGGCGAAGGCAGCCCTAAGTCCCATAAGCGGCCTGACCCGTGCCGAGACTATCAAAGCGGGCCAAGAGCGGAGCGAATGCGCGCTCGCCTCCACCACGTGCGCTGCCAGCTTGCCGGAGCGCCTCTGCAGAGGAAGCGGGCGGCGTCGCTTTGGCCGCGGGATGCCAGCGCCTCGGCCTTGGAGGTGAACGGAGAGGCGGCCTCCAGCCGCGGGCAAGGGCATGAACGGGGGGAAGTGGGGAGGCGAGCGCGCCCCCGCCCCCCTCCGGGAACACCGGCGGAGACCGAGGTCGCTTCGCCTTCAGCCTCCGGCCAACAGCTACCCCTAGCGGCCGCCCTGGCCCAACGCATCCCGCGCCTTCCACCGCGCTCGGTGCCGCTTCCCCTCCGTGCCGCAGGTTTCGAGGAGAGAGCCGCGTCGGGGGGGCTCCGGCACCGACGCATCCCGGAGAAGGACCCTCCCCGGCCGTCTCTCGCCATAGGCCGGCCGCCGGGGGAGATGTCAGATCCACGAGGGGGTCGCTTCGCAGGCCCCCTCGCGGCGCTCCCCCGGCTTTTGCACGGCCCGGGACGGAGGCGTCGCTTGCAGGAGGCTTGTCTGGAGAACAGGGGGACGAGCCTTGCAGGGCCAGATTCGCTCGCTGCGCAGCGCCCCAGGGAAAGCAGGAGGACTCGGCGGAAGTTCGGCCGGGCGCGGGGCGCTCGGCGCACGTGGAGCGGAGCAGCCAGCTGCGCCGGGCAGGGGGCGCCCCTTCGGTCCTTTTCTTCAGCCGCGTTACCGAGGAGGGAGCAAGGGGAGGGAGGGGGGCGATGCTGCACGGCTGATTCCTGGCCCGGCCGGCCGGCTCTCTCCCGCGGGAGCGCCGGGCGTGCCCCCTGGCTGGCGGCGCGTTCCCTGCGCCGTTGCACGTCCCCCGGTCGGCTCGGCTCCCCCTCCTCCCACCACCCCCCCCCCGCCCACCCACCCACCCCCCGGCTCGGCGTTGCCTCCGGGGCGGTGTATTTTTAGGTCATCGGCGGCGTGGAGGGCTAGGTAATCCCCGGGCTCAAGTTCCAGAGGGGGCGTGTCCCGGCCGGAGGTGGAGTCGCCGTTTCATTTAAATCCCCGGCTATAAAATGGGCTCAAGGCGAAGCGGGATCTCAGCGGCTGAGGCTCGCCGAGCAGCGGTGGGAGCCGGAGGCGGCACACAGGGCACCCCTCGGGCCAGCGTCGCCGTCCCCTTGTCTGCGCCCTCGCCCTGGCCGCCGCCGCGATGCTGCCGTCGGCGGGCGCGCACCCGTTGCAGGCGCTGACCCAGGTGGCGGCCTGCGTGCTGCTCCTGCCGCGCTTCCTGCTGACGGCCGTGATGCTCTGGCTCCTGGACTTCCTGTGCATCAGGAAGAAGCTCTTGCTGGCCGCCGCGGCGGCGGAGGCGGCGGCCCAGGAGGACGAGGCGGAGGCGGCGCAGGCGGCCGGACACGGCGGAGGAGGAGGCGGAGGAGGCAGCGGCGGCCCCCCTCCCGACGACCCGCCGCTCTGCGTGTCCGACTCGAACCGCATGTTCACGCTGGAGTCGCTCAAGGCCGTGTGGCACGGGCAGAAGCTGGACTTCTTCAAGGCGGCGCACGTGGGCGCGCCGGCGCCCAACCCGGAGGTGGTGCAGCTGGACGGGCGGACGCGGCTGCGCATCCTGGACTACGCGCGGGGCAAGCGGCCGCTGATCCTCAACTTCGGCAGCTGCACCTGACCGCCCTTCATGGCGCGCCTGCGCGCCTTCCAGCGCCTCGCCACGCGCTTCGTCGACATCGCCGACTTCCTGCTGGTCTACATCGAGGAGGCGCACCCGTCCGACGGCTGGGTCAGCTCGGACGCCGCCTACGACATCCCCAAGCACCAGTGCCTGCAGGACCGCCTGCGCGCCGCCGCCCTGCTCCGCGAAGGCGCGCCCGCCTGCCCCCTGGCCGTCGACACCATGGACAACGCGTCGAGCGCCGCCTACGGGGCCTACTTCGAGCGCCTCTACATCGTCCAGGAGCACACGGTCATGTACCAGGGCGGCCGCGGGCCCGAGGGCTACAAGATCGCCGAGCTCCGACGCTGGCTCGACCGGTACCAAAGCCGCCTGCAGAACGGACCCAGCACGGTGGTCGTCCAGGTGTAAGGAGGCGCCCGGGGTTGGGGACCTGGGGGGGGGCGTCGCCGCCGTTGCCCTCCTGCCCGCCCCTGGGTGAGTTTGCCATGCCAGACGTGCCCAGAGACGATTCGAATCATGTTGATTTGCCGGACTCCTCGTGTAGACGTTCTCTTGGCGTCGTGTGAATGTGTGCGGGTGGGGAGGGGAGGGGAGAAGCGTTTACGGGGGTCGTGGTGATTTCCTTAATGGAGTGTCTGGTCCATGTGAGTGTGCACGTTCCCGTCTAAGCGAGCCTCCCCCCCCCCCCATCTTGCCTGTGTGTTTGCGTGTGTCTGAGAGAAGGGTCTGGACATGCCCCGGGACCTCCTGCCGCCCTCCAGCCGAGCCCTTGGCTGGCATCTCTCGTGTCTCTCTGTGACGACCGGTTTCGAAATGGTTAATCCGAGGCCAGGAAGCCGAGTCTGATGATCCGAGATACTAGAATTGCAGGCGGGGGAAGGGGGGGGAGGCTGCGAAGAGTGTTTTATTTATGTGGTTCTTTGAATTGGTTCGTGGGACACTTTTGTAAGGTGCTCATTTCTGTCTTTTTTATGAACTTTTTATAACATTATTAATAAAAGTATTGAATAAAAGTCTGGATTTTTTCCCCCCCTGAGTGAAATTCGCTAAGCCAGCCAAATATCCCTCCTTTGCTGTCCAGGGTTATACAGCTCCTGGGTTCCAAGGATATTTCCTTGAAAGTTAAGGCTGGCCGAGAGACTTCAGTGAAACCTGCCTGCTTTCTGGGCAACCGTCCTCCGAAAGGAAGGAATGAGCTGGCCAGCTTTTAAGCACAATCCCTACTGTAGGCATGACTTGAGAACAAGCTCCATTTGACATTCACCCTCAGACTGGTCCACATCTGCTTAGAATGCAGTCCAAGTGGCAGAAGGTTGATGCCTAGGGGGCAAGCTCTGCTCTGGGGGAAGAAGTAAAAGACTGTTTGGGTGAATGAGGGAAAAGCAGGAATCTACAGAAAGGGATATTTCTTTCAGGGGAGCGGCTGGTGCATAACCCTTGAGCCATCCCCTACTGACCTGCCAAACCTTGGGAGGCAGTTCCCTGATGAACCGTCTCCCCAAATCTGTTACACACATAAACACAAACGCCCCCCAAAAAACATGTATTATGACTTTTGAGAACTTCAGAGCCTGTTGACAAATTATCCTTGCTGTAGTTTGCAACCCAAGGTAGCTTGACTGCATATCCCTCCTAACTCTAGCCAGAACCAAAAAACTTGCGTGTGCCTCTTAACGAGGGGATGGACTCTCCCTCCTGAAGGAACGTACTTCCTTTGCCGTACAGAAACGCCATGCCCCTGTGTGCACTCTTGGTACCCTCAACCTCCTCCCTTTGCATCCTCCTGAGGATGTGGGCATTGCCCAGGAACGTGGATACTTGGAATTCAACTTTGCTGCTCTTTAAGGTACCACCTGAATCCATCCTGCAAAATAAAGTACCTGTCTCATTGTCTCCTGTCACATTGGCACCCCTCCGTATTTCCGGAAGAGAAAGGAGGGCAGGGACTGGGACTGAGGCTCATAGAGCCTCTTGTGGCGCAGGGTGGTAAGGCAGCAGACATGCAGTCTGAAGCTCAGCCCATGAGGCTGGGAGTTTGATCCCAGCAGCCGGTTCAAGGTTGACTCAGCCTTCCATCCTTCCGAGGTTGGTCAAATGAGTACCCAGCTTGCTGGGGGGTAAAACAGTAATGACTGGGGAAGGCACTGGCAAACCACCCCGTAGTGAGTCTGCCATGAAAACGCTGGAGGGCGTCACCCCAAGGGTCAGACATGACCCGGTGCTTGCACAGGGGATACCTTTACCTTTTACCTCATTGTCTGACCCATGACCGACAATCCTCGTGTGCTGTGCATCAAGCAAGTGGTGACAACAGCCACAAATGTGCCTCATCCCCTCACACTCAATAAGTATTTATAGGGGGGGGGTGGACGGGTGCCCTCTCCCTTAGGAAAAAAAGGCTGTTGAAGCCTAAGAGGAGGATCGTGTCATTTTGCACTACGGAGGAGCAATTCTTACAAAGATGTGTGTTTTTACTCACTGGGGGCAGCTGAGAGCTGCTTTCACTCCATGGCATCACAGCCAAGTCTGGTTTTGCCAAGGAGTGAATGCTTAACCAGGGGACTGTGGCCAAAATCCCAGCTTTCTGCCAGGGTCAAATTACACAGGAGAGCTGGGATTGGCTGTCCCAGTCCCTGCCCTCCTTTCTCTTCCGGAAATACGGAGGGGTGCCAATGTGACAGGAGCAATGGGAGGGGGTTGTTTTTCGAGACCAGGGCAGCTGCTGGTGGGGGGTGTGGTGGTTAGAGAGAGTCGGCTTAGGATCTGGGAGAGTCGGGTTAAAATCCTTACTTTGGCTTGAAATTCTCTGGGCCAGTCACACTCTCGGCCCAGCCTACCTCACAGGGCTGTTGTGAGGATGAAACAGGAGAGAAGGGAACAATGTGTTCTGCCCTGAGCAGTTTGACAGATGATTGGGATAAAAACAGATGAAATAAATGCCACATTGTATCCTGTCCTTCCTCCAGAGAACATACTATGGTGTATATGTTTTCTCCCTCCTCGGACGTACTGTCACAACAACCCTGTGGGGTGTGTTGGACTGAGAGTGACTGGGCTCGGATTACCAAGTTGGAGTGGGGATTCGAATACAAATCTCACAGTTCTACCCCAACACACTAACCACAGCATCCTATTGGATTGCCATAGTTTCTCTCTTTGGCCCCTAAAACTGTATTAATTGTGTATTTACAGTACACAGTCACACACTCAATTTTTGTGCAGCACCCAGTCAGTCCAACAAGGGTTGTGAAAGAAAGCTTACATTTCACACAAGGGGGCTGTCTCTCAAACTTCAAGTGTTATTTATTTTATACTAATAACCACTTTTCTGCCTGACACTCAAGGTGACATAAAACAAGGTGTTTGGATAGTATAAGATGCCTAATTAAAATATTAGAGAGAAGAATCCTAGTTGGAAGGGACCATACAGGTCATTTAGTCCAACCCCCTGCTCAGTGCAGGATCAGCTTCAAGCATCCATGGTAAGTATCTGTCCAGCCACTGCTTGAAGACTGCCAGTGAGGGGGGGAGCTCTCTACCTCCTTGGGGAGACCATTCCACCGCTGAACTACTCTGAATGCAAACATTTTCCCCCTGATACCTAATTCTACACTGTTCTTCTCTGAGGGAACTGTGCAGTAGCGTTGCTTAGATAGTATACTATACCTAAAAGGTTTTATAGGTTAAATGGTAAAGTTAATCCTGTTTGAGACAGTGGGGGAGGGGAGGGAGGATCCAGATGGCGTCTTTATATGGGGTGGTTTATTCCGCAGGGCCAATATTTTTGGGGGAAAGGGGAAGAAATAAAACCAGCAAACTCATCTTCTTACTAGACTTTGGATCTCAGCCTTTTGAAGTTCTTCCTTACTTGTACCTCAGTCTACCAAAAGAAAAAGAATTCATGTTCTACATTGTTGGAGGGAAGTTTTTTGTTTTGTTTTCTTAGCAAAGCAAAAGGATTGTTGCTGTTAGGTGCGAAGTCGTGTCCGACCCATTGCGACCCCATGGACAATGATCCTCCAGGCCTTCCTGTCCTCTACCATTCCCCGAAGTCCATTTAAGTTCGCACTGACTGCTTCAGTGACTCCATCCAGTCACCTCATTCTCTGTCGGTTACTCACAGATAATTTAAAACAAGCACCCAAATCAGGGCAGCTGCCCTACTTGAGGCCCACTCTGTTCTCCGGACCCTGGAAAGGCACTCTGTGACACGCCATCGAAAAAGGGGTCTAGTTCTAGGACTGCCAAACCTGGAGGGAAAAACTCTCCTGCCTTCTTAATAAAGAGGACAATGCTCTTTACTAATGCTCTTTACTAACTTCCCATATTTAGAAGTTCGATCTTATATGCCGCTTTTCTCTACGCAAAGGAGTCTCAGAGCGGCTTACATTCATCTTCCCTTTCCTCTCCCCGCAACAGACACCCTGTGAGGGAGATGAGGCTGAGAGAGAGCTCTGATATTACTGAAGAAGAAGAGTTGGTTCTAATATGCTGTTTTCTCTCCCCGAAGGAGTCTCAAAGTGGCTTACATTCACCTTCGCTTTCCTCTCCCCACAACAGACACCCTGTGAGGGAGATGAGGCTGAGAGAGCCCTGATATTACTGAAGAAGAAGAGTTGGTTCTTATATGCCGCTTTTCTCTCCCCGAAGGAGTCTCAAAGCGGCTTACAATCCCCTTCCCTTTCCTCTCCCTGCAACAGACACCCTGTGAGGTGGGTGAGGCTGAGAGAGCCCTGATATTACTGCTCAGTCAGAACAGCTTTCTCAGTGCTGTGGGGAGCCCAAGGACACCCAGCTAGCTGCATGTGGGGGAGGAGCAGGGAATCAAACCCAAAGTCAGAATCAAGCTCCAGCTGGTCATTTCCCTAGCTTAAGCTTTTGTTAAAGGGACAGGACATTTTTTTTTTGCCTGTTGGCAACCTTGTCAGTTTATATAATAAAACCCGCTTGCAAGGAATGGAACTCCTGTATTCAGGGGCAACATCACAGATGCGTAGCCATATTACACACATTCAGATTGGTAGCCATGCTGGTCTGAAACAATACAACAAAATGTGAGGCAAGTGGCACTTTCTAAGACTAATAAAGATGAATTCTGGTATAAGTTTCCACACTTCTTCAGATCTTCAGTAGCTGTATCCAGAATTAAACTTTGTTGGCCTCAAAGGTGCCGCTGGACTCAAACTTTGCACATAAAAGAGAGGCGCAACTTCCTGAGCGAAGTGTATATTTTCTACCGCTTGAGAATGCTGTCCAATAACTTTGTTTCTACATGCACCACGTTTGAAATGTAGTAGAACTATTGGGGAGAGGAAGAAAACTGCCTTGAAATCAGGTCCAGCAAAAGGGGTACCGGTTGTCCCTTCCTGTTTTAAACAGACTCAGCAGAAGAGGAAGAGTCTGCTTTCTCTTTTCTTTCCCTTGCTTTAACTCAAGGCTTCTCCTACCTGAGCGAAAGTCGGATGGGAGCGTGGATGCTGGGAATTCCTGCCCGCTTGTGCTGGTTCGACTTTGCGTCAGTCCAGGTTATCTGCCCCATCACCTCCGCCTCTCCTCCCGGTGACTCATCGCTTACAATCCCACTGGGCATTTTAGAAGACCTGTTTCAATCAGATTAGGATGAAGGACTCCGGGCAAGAGGCTGGCAACCGGGAAGGGATGGCTCTCAGCTGATAAGAACGCGTTGAGAAATAGTCCATTGGGGGTGGGTGAGGCGGTTGTGGGCGCCTATCTTGTTTCTCTCTGCGTCTTTTTGGGTTTGTTTGGTTTTTTTTTTTTACAGTTCCTTTAATGAACTGCGGTCAAAGGGGTGATTGAGCAGCAGTGTGAGGATTATGTCATTTCAACATTTAAACAAATGAGAATCAAGGCTATATTCTTGTGTCATGAGAGCAGCACCCGTTGTAGAAGAAGAAGAGCTGGGTTTTATACCCCGCTTTTGACTATCTGAAGGATAGTCAAAATGGCTAACAATCGCCTTCCCTTTCCTCTCCCCACAACAGACACCCTCGTGAGGTAGGTGGGACAGAGAGAGCTCTGAGAGAACTGTGACTGGCCCAAGGTCATGTGAAGGAGGAGTGGGGAAGCAAATGCAGTACTGTGCTGGCTCTCAATTCCAAATAAGCTCACGTTGGCAGCTAGGATTCCAAATAAGCAAGGACAGCCCAGGGGCTAGATGTTCTGCCCTTTAAAAAAGGCTTCATTTATTTATTATTTGCTTTTTAATTAATCTGTATCCTGCTTTTGTTTCCAGCAGACACTCTTCTCTTCTCCTCCATTTCATAACAACCTTATGAGGTAGGATATGTTAAGAGTGTGTGACTGGGCCAAGGTTCCCCAGCAAATTTGCATGGTACAAGTGGGGGATTCAAACCCCGTCTCCCAGATACTAGTCCTACACCCCGAACCACTATACCACATTAATGTATTGGGATTTTTTTTAAAAAAACGGGATGCCCTCTCTCCAAACACAACAAAAAGCTTCATCTTTCCATTTCTAGACATTCCTCCTTTTTGTTAAAGGGACAGGATGTTTTCTATATTTAGGTGCGAACTTAAATGGACTCCGGGGAGTTGTAGAGAACAGGAAGGCCTGGAGGATCATTGTCCATGGGGTCGCGATGGGTCAGACACGACTTCGCACCTAACAACAGCAACATACTTTACAAGCATCTATTGTAAGACAGTAAAGCAGCCTTTCTCACCTTTTTTATCATTGAGGAACCCCTGAAACATCCTTCAGGCTTCAAGAAACCTCAGAAGTGCTGCGATTGTGCAGAATATGGTTGGGAAGCAGAGCTGTGGACACACCCACCCGGGGCCCCTCCCCTTCCCGCCCCCTCCAGCCCCATCATTGGTCACCTTGGGGAGTCGACATGACCATATACGGTCATAAAGGTAAAGGTAAAGGTATCCCCTGTGCAAGCACCGAGTCATGTCTGACCCTTGGGGTGACGCCCTCTAGCGTTTTCATGGCAGACTCAATACGGGGTGGTTTGCCAGTGCCTTCCCCAGTCATTACCGTTTACCCCCCAGCAAGCTGGGTACTCATTTTACCGACCTCGGAAGGATGGAAGGCTGAGTCAACCTTGAGCCGGCTGCTGGGATTGAACTCCCAGCCTCATGGGCAAAGCTTTCAGACAGCTGCCTTACCACTCTGCGCCACAAGAGGCTCTCTATATGGTCATATCACCCAATTAATGTTTAACAAATTTAAAAATCATATAAAGAATTAACACCCACCCATTCCAGGGCCATCATCTCGAACTCTGATTGAGAAAGCCCATAGTAAAGGTAAACAGAAAGAGACCCAGCATTCTCTCTGTAAAACTGGGCGATTCTCAGGTCTTTCCTGGAGACTGGCACTCCTATCTTTACCGCAGCTTGCCTTGCCAGCTTGATCTGAGCCTCCAGGCAAACCTGAGTCGGCGCTGCTCCAGCTCTGGAACTACTCAATCCCAACATGGAACTAGTATAAAACATACACGGAGAGGGGTAGTCAACCTGTGGTCCTCCAGATGTTCGTGGACTACAATTCCCATGAGCCCCTGCCAGCGTTTGCTGGCAGGGGCTCATGGGAATTGTAGCCCATGAACATCTGGAGGACCACAGGTTGACTACCCCTGGACATAGCAATCCTGCAGGTATTCAATGTTCCCGTTGCTGTTTCCCCCTACTGAGCAGAGCAGTTCACAGCCTGAGCACAACATAACTGCTGTAAAGTTAAAATAGGCCATAGGCAGTGCAAGACTCCAGATTGCTGCTGAGCAGGGCTTCCTGTGTTAATGAGCAGCCATTCAGGCTCACAGCCTAGAGGGAAGACTGCAGGTACCGTGTCTTCGGAGGTGCTGGACGCTTGTTCTGTGGCTCATCTTTGCAGTCACCCACCTGGCTCCCAGTTCAAGCTTCATACGGCGTTAGGCACTTGAAGAAAACTTCTTTTTGTTCCCGATGATTTGTCCCCTCCCTAGCTATCGTGGTTTTATTGGCCATATATTAGTTCTCACTTGCCGGTACTGGCCTTTTAATTTGTTTGATTTTCATGACTGATTGTTGCGGATTGTTTTAATTGTCTTGGGACTGACTCATTCTATCTATAATGTGGTTCTGAGTTTCTATTTATTTTTAGAAAACCATTACTTGGAAAACGCCTAACAAACCTGCTTGGAACACAACTATGGGGTAAAGGGGTTTTCAGGCTTTCTCAGGTAGGATTTCATGAAACCCCTGGGGTTTCTTGACAGCCCTGGAAGGGTATCCCAAATTAGTTAAATTAATTTTCAATATATTTTCAAAAGTTGTTAAACATTTATCAGGTAATATGACCATATATGGTCAGGTTGACACTCCCACCCCCAAAAAAGTGGCCATTGATGGGCCTGGAGAGGATGGGAAGGGGAGGGGGCAAGTGGACATGTACACAGCTATGCTTCCCAGCCATATTCTGCACAATCGCAGTGCTTCTGGGGTTTCTCAAAGCCTGCAGAATGTTTCCAGGGTTTCTCAATGGTAAAAAGGTTGAGAAAGGCTGGCATAGATACTGGGAAAGGGAATTACATGCCACACCCAGCAGGTTTTTCTGACCTAACACTATGAGTGCTCTCTAAAACAAAAGATGACCTACCTAGGGTTGTTATGGCAGAAGACCTCCTGTCGTGGTCAAAGTGATGGGAAGACCCACATTCAAATTCTCACTCTGCCATGGAACTGGTTGGGTGACCTTGGGCTAGTCACACAGACGCCCTAACCCACCTCACAAGGTTGTTGTGAGGAGAAAAATGGAGAGGATTGATGCAAGTTCTTTTGGGTCCCCGTTGGGGGAAAAGCAGAGTATAAATGAAGTAAATAAAGATGCTTCATTTTTTGAGTGATTATGAACAGTAGAATTAAAAGGATCAAGCCGCAGTTAAGTTTTATAGTGAATTTTCCAGGGTTGGTAGCAGAGGAATCTGTCAGGGAGTTTCAATTCATATACAAAATGAAAACAAAGAGCTTGGAATGTAGCACAGTGACATAATATATTACAAGATACAACATGTATCCAGTGAACTGAAGCCAAGGCAATATGTATTTATTTATTTATTAAATTGATGGCCCGCCTTCCTCTTTGGACTCAAGGCAGGTTGCGTATTTAAAAATCCCCATAAACCCAACCCTAAAAACAGCACAAATCCAAAAATTACTAAAATGGCAAGATCCCTCCTACCTCCCACAATCAACTAACAAGGGTGCCCTAGATCAGGGGTAGTCAACCTGTGGTCCTCCAGATGTTCATGGACTACAATTCCCATGCGCCCCTGTCAGCAAATGCTGGCACGGGCTCATGGTAATTGTAGTCCATGGCCATCTGGAGGACCACAGGTTGACTACCCCTGCCCTAGATATCATGGCGGGACATGAGTGGGGCCCATTGGTTTTACTTGCCCGGCCTCAACCAAAGACCTGTCGGAAGAGCTCCATTTTACAGGCCCTGCAGAACTTTATCAGCTCTGTCAGGGCCCTCAGCTCTCCCAGAAGCTCATTCCACCAGGTTGGGGCCAGGACCAAAAAGGCCCTGTCCCAGGTCAAGGCCAGGCATATCTCTGGGACCACGGACCACTAACAGATTAGTACCCACAGCATGAAGTGCCCTGTGGGGGGCATAAGCATACAAGCTGTCTCTCAGGTAGGCTGGGCCTAAGCTGTGGATGGCTTTAAAGGTCAAAGCCAAAACATGATCCGGGCCAGGACTGGTAACCAATGCTGCTGCCTCAACACTGGCTGGACCAGTGAGCCCTAGCAGGTGCGTTCTGCACCAGCTGGAGTTTCCAGGTCACGGACAAGGGCAGGCCAGTGTAGAGCGAGTTACAGAAACCCAGTCTAGAGGGGTAGACAATCCAGAGGCCAGACAATCCAGGGGCAGGTAGGGCGCTAGTAGCCTTGCTTGGCGAAGATGATAAAATGCCGTGTGTGCTACCCCTGTGACCTGCGCCTCCATCATGAGGGAGGCATCCAGGATCACTCCCAAATTCCTTACTATGGGCGAGATGTTAAGTTGCATCCCCACAAAGGTAGGGAGACACGCGTCCACACTGGCTCATATCAACTCCCAAGCACAAGAAGCCATTCAGTACCTTCTGTTAAGGTAGTGTTATGCAGGAGGTCCCCATGCCAAAGGGCTCCACTCCAGCCAGACTATCTAAATGCTATTTATCAAACTGGAAACAGGATCGCACACCAAGTTCTCCTGTATCATATTAAAGGTGTTTAATACGGGAGCATGTCAGCAAAGCCAGCTCAAAGTCAAAAGAGGCATGTCTCCTTTTTATACCTTTTCTGCGGCCACATTTCCTCCTCTCTCCTCCCATTGTCTGAGAGATAGGGGCTTACAGGCTATGGACATCCACCTTAGGGGTTAATGCCTAAAAACAGAAGTTATGGATAATAGTTTAACAAAGGCAAGAAGATACATTTTCACACCTCTTTGTGATGAGTGTTTAGCTTCCTGTCTACTCAAGTGTGAGATCAACTGTTTCTGCAAAGCGTTGATTTTCCTACCAAAATCACATATAAACTTTTGACCTTCAGCTTCTAAGGAATATTGCTTTAGGATGCTTTGGGCTGATCCTGTGTTGAGCAGGGGGTTGGACTAGATGGCCTGTATGGCCCAACTCTATGATTCTGTGAATATCTGTGTGTACCTCTACTTGTGGTTTCATCTCAGCTTGGTGGAGAGGGGGAGATGGCAAGCATGTAATGTTTCCTTAATAGACCTATGCTTGGCTGCTAAAGAAAGAAAAGGCTTCTGTTATCTACTTGTAAAAGAGACCCTGAAAAGTCATCTTTTATTGTTATCGCAAGCAAAGTGGATTCTTTATTCCCATCAGTCGGGTACAAGCTTTCAAGTGGTCCAGAGCTATTGGTCAAGCTAGATGTACAAAAACAGAAAAAAGGTCATGAACCAAAGGCTTTCTTGCCAGCATCCAGCACAGAATTCTTTATTGAATTCAGTGGGCATAGGGTGCGGCTAGCATCAGTTTTTCATCCTTGAAATTCTGGGAACTGTCAGCAAAAAGAAGAAGAAAGAAGCCATCCAGTCTTCTGTGTATTTTTTAATCACTGTTGTTTTATTTACACTGTAAGCTGCCTTGAGTTCCACAAGGTAGAAAGTCGGCTAATAAATGTTATAAATAAATTAAATAGTTTAAAATTGGGAAGCCAACCACGTATTTGAACCAGATATAGAAAAGACAACAGACAGTGCTCAAGACGGTAGAGGAGAGGGGAGAAATCCAGGAATCCAGAAACATGCGAGTATTGTTGTTTGTTCTTACTGGTGCTGAAAGAAGAGGTTCATGCACTGATCGGAGCAGATTTTTTCCCCCCTGGAGAAGTAATATAAAAATGCCTCAAGTAGCCAAATAAAAATATACCAAGCACAGAGAAGTATGAGGAGGAGCACTACAGGACATGCCATATATAGATTACATGCCAGCCTTTGACCATCCCATCCTTCTCCATTAAAAGGTAAAGGTAAAGGTATCCCCTGTGCAAGCACCGAGTCATGTCTGACCCTTGGGGTGACGCCCTCTAGCGTTTTCATGGCAGACTCAATACGGGGTGGTTTGCCATTCCCTTCCCCAGTCATTACCGTTTACCCCCCCAGCAAGCTGGGTACTCATTTTACCAACCTCGGAAGGATGGAAGGCTGAGTCAACCTTGAGCCGGCTGCTGGGATCGAACTCCCAGCCTCATGGGCAGAGCTTCAGACTGCATGTCTGCTGCCTTACCACTCTGTGCCACAAGAGGCTCTTTACCTTCTCTGTTACATCCTCTAATTCCCCAAAAGATTCCAAGAAAGCCACTCCAGCATCCACCAGGACACATTTTACTTGCAACATGAACATATAGTGGGGGGAAAGCACCAACTAATGTATGACATAGAAGGTACTGTTTCCAGGGTCAGGTCTTGGCTTCCAAAATACAAAAGAAAACAGCGGAAAGCGCAGGAGTTCAGCTTAGGGAGAGCAGTCCCATGACCCAGTTTCAGAGGCTTGACAAGCCACTTTTAGATGCTGACTCATAGTTCCAGAGCACATGCAAATGCAGAGTCACCAGGAACTTTCTTAGTAAGTAGAAGACAACCCATCCCAGGCTGTGCAAGAGCATTTTGGAATTCTGGAGAAAAGAGAGTGGCAAGGAAATGATTCAGCACACCACAAACCAAACCGACCCCGCAAAAAAGCTCCAAGTTATTTTAGAACGTCATGTAACATTTGGGATGAAGGACATTCGGGAAGCACAAAGCTGTTTGTTGTCTACCGGATTTGCAGCACATGGACTTTGGAGAACAAGCTGTTCTTCAGACACACACAGACAATGCCAAACAATGATCAAAATGAGCCCGCAAGTAGGGGAGGCGGGAGGAGCTGTGCACACTTGCACTTGTTACAAGGGGACAGTTTAGCTGGGCAAAAGCAATTGCTCTACAATTCAAGAAAATTTCCCTTTTTATTCCCCCACTCATCCTTTCACTTTCCAGTGCTAGGGTGGGTCCTTTCACTGCTGTATACCAGATGACATGTAGTTTGCATGAAAACTCACTTTGCAGAATCACCAAGTTCATGAGAACTAAAATGATCCACTTCTGCTTAAATCTTTGCTTTGGGTTTGCATTGACTTTTCAGAAACGCACAGATTGTTCTCATCATCATCATCGATTTATTTTAATATACCACCCCTCCCCATATGCAGGCTCAGGGTTGTTCACAATACACACGGCAGGTACGTCATCTCTAAAACCACAGTATAAAACTTTATTAAAACGCACGATGCCCCTTTTCATCTGCTCCTGTTCTGTCCCGCAGACCGAATGTTCTTCCAATTGGGCTCCAGCTCGGTGGAAGGAAACCTGGAGATGGAGGGAGGGAGGCCATAGATTTTATCAGATGCTAGTTTGTTCTGACCTCAACCAAAGGCCTGTAAGACCAAAGGGTCTTATAGACCCTGCAGAACCTACGTAGTTCCATCAGGGACTGAGTCTTGAGTGGCAGCTAATTCCACCAGACTGGGGGCATGGCCGAGAAGGTTGAGGCCAGGCACACCTCCTTCAGGCTGGGGACCACCAACATTTTGATTTTATTTATTTGTTTGTTTATTGTTCGCCTTGTATCCCACCACTCCCAGAACCCAGCTCATGGTGGCTAACAGTATAAAATCCCCACATTAAAACCCTCCATAAAACCACAACCCCATTACATCTAAAAGAGATCTTAAAGTTCTAGGGGCATACTGGGAGAGGAAGTCCCTTAGCTACACAGGGTCCAGATTGCATATGGCCTTAAAGGTATAAACTAGCACCTTAAACTTGATCCAGAATTTTAAATAAAAAAATTAAACTGGCAAAAAGAAGAAGCAAACCTCAAGGCATAGATCCTCAAAAAAATGAGGCATCATTGGGAGGGTGGAGTATGGGTTTGATAGAGGAGCAAGTGCTGGTCCAAAGACTCAAGAGCAAAAAGGCAAAAGACTTTGGGATGTTATAAAGGGGAATGACATTGGCGGACAGCCACCAAAAGGACAAGTGGCCTTCAAATGCCTTGGAATATGAGTTGGAAGTCGAGGGCTATATTAATGCATTCCTAAAAGCAGAATGGTGCAGCAAACATTTGTTGTTGTAGGGGTTACCAGCATGGAGCCTTGTCTTGCCTCTGATGAAGCACTTGGACCTACCACCATCAACATTGGGTGGGGGGCTCCCTCCTGCATTATTTGGTGAGATACATTAGCAATGCAGTGCTGGGTTAATAGACTTGTATTTTTTAACAAGAGAATTTTAAAAGCCTAGTAGTATTAAAGGGGGGAGAAGCACAAAACATTCGAGATGGCTACCCAACATTAAATGCAGCTGGAAGAATCTCTCCTTACAATTAAAAAAACCTTGAAAAAGAGTTGGTTCTTATATGCCGCTTTTCCATACCCGAAGGAGGCTCAAAGCTGCTTGCAGTTGCCTTCCCATTCCTCTCCCCACAACAGACACCGTGTGGGGTGGTTAAGGCTGAGAGAGCCCTGATATCACTGCTTGGTCAGAACAGTTTTATCAGTGCTGTGGGGAGCCCAAGGTCACCCAGCTGGTTGCATGTGGGGGAGTGCTGAATCAAACATGGCATGCCAGATTAGAAGTCCGCACTCCTAACCACTGCACCAAACTGGCTCTGACCAACCACATGGCACAAAAATATTCAGTTACATACTTCTTCATTGCATGTCCTGCTCCATTATCTGTACAGATTGCTAGTGGCTTTCTTTGAAATCTTTTACTGACCATTGCTACATATGGTTTTAATTTTTCCAGCACTTGACTTTTTAATTAGATATTCCCACTAGGGGTTTGAGTTTTCATTGTCCCACAAATATCACTGAATATCAGCTCTAGGGGTTGCTGCATTTCGCTTCTGCCATGCTGCTTGTTAAAGCTAGCTCTTGTATCTTTCGCTCTCACACTGCACACACCTTTCTACAGCATGGCATCAGCTCATTTGCATTCCTTTAGTTAAATTCTGGCTTTCAAGTTGACTAATTATATAATTGTCCCTGGGTCTCAATCACTTGTGCCATAGCCTGGAGCAATTTTTGTATTTGCATTGCTTTGCAATGTTTGCTTTCTGTATATCAGCTTCAAGGGTGTGCAAGTCCTGATTCATAATTCCAGTTGAAATTAATTATCCTTTCTGCCTGATAAAACACAGCTGCTTTGGAGGGGCACTGGCCCTCCCACCCCACCCCCATACAACAGTTTCTACACAGGTTGCCATTGTCCCCACCTTTCTATCAAACCTAAAGTGACCAGATTTTAACACTGGTAAAATCCTTCCACAGCCTGCCTGGTCTGACCTTTGGAAGATGTGGGGTTTGATTAAGGTGACCAGATTGTCCCACATTTGTAGGGACATCTGGGGGTACCTAGCAAATTGTACTTATGTTGAAATTTATATATATACTAGTTTCAAAGCCCCTTTATAAAAAGGGGTTTTGAAAGGGGAGAAGGCGTCAGACCGGCAGGGAGGGAACCCCCAGCAGGCGCGCTTCGCGCGACTGCTGGGGGTTCCCTCGGACGGCGGTCTGACGCTGCGCGAGGCGCTTCGCGCCTCCCGCAGCGTCAGACCGGCAGGGAGGGAATCCCCAGCAGGCGCGCTTCGCGCGACTGCTGGGGGTTCCCTCGGACGGCGGTCTGACGCTGCAGGGAGGGAATCCCCAGCAGGGAGGGAATCCCCAGCAGCCGCGCTTCGCGCGACTGCTGGGGGTTCCCTCGTGCGGCGGTCTGACGCTGCGCGAGGCGCTTCGCGCCTCCCGCAGCGTCAGACCGGCAGGGAGGGAACCCCCAGCAGCCGCGCTTCTCGCGATTGCTGGGGGTTCCTTCGGGCGGCAGTCTGACACGGCGAGAGGCGCTGCGCGCCTCTCGCCGCATCAGTCCGGGAGCAACTGCGAGCCGCGCTGCGCGCGGCTCGCAGTTGCTCAGCCTGGGAATCGGAGGGACCAATCAACAGGCGCTTCGCGCCTGCCGATTGGTCCCTCCGATTGTCTGTCGTGAGGAAGGGTCCAACCCGGACCCTTCCTCATCACGGACAAAGCCCACCTCTAGGGGGCTTAACGAATTATATAGTCCGTGGCGCCCGTGGCGCCACGGGCTGTTTAAAGATATATATATATATATATATATATATATATATATATATATATATATATATATATATATATATATATATATATATATATATATATATATATATATATATATATATATATATATATATATATATATATATATATATATATATATATATATATATATATATATATATATATATATATATATATATATATATATATATATATATATATATATATATATATATATTACAATACTACTTTTTGCATTCTATGCATTCTATGAAACTTTTTGTTGCTCCATAAAGTCCAAATCTTTAATCAAGACCCCCCCCCGGTCAATGGTGTCCTGCTTTACCAATGTTAAAATCTGGTCACCTTACTCATCAGACACAATAAGGGCAGGCACAGTCACTCCTTCAAGATGGGGCATCACATCTCCATGGACCAAATCTCCTGATTCCGTGACTCTGCAGAGGCAAGAGTTGATGAAAACATATACGTCATGGCTCCATCCTCTTCAACTAACCTCAGCATTAATTAATCTTGCTGCATCCACAACTCCTTGAAGTAGAATGGACAAGTCATTTTTACGATTGCTGTACTAGGCAACTCTTCCCTTAGGTGAACAAATTGTGAGATGGGTGCTGTCTAAGGTGCCTCTACAGTGCGAGAACCCCAGACAATTGAATCCTTTCAGATCTATGATCTGATCTATGATCTATGATCTGAAAAGCAAAGCATGACAAGGCAACAGTATTTAGTTTAGAAAAGGCAAAATTAGGGAAAAGAGATTGCACTGCAAGTTCTCTCATGGTCAGCTCGGACAGTAGAGACTATTGTGTGGGGAAAATAACACAGGAATGTACTTGAACTAATTTAAGTTCACAAACAGAAAAAAAAAGGTCTTTAAAAAGGCTTATCTTTGCATCCTCGTTACCCAGTCCCACAGCCTTCTGGTAAAGCTTGAATTCCAACACAAAATACATTTCCAGCACCATCTCCCCAATGGTGGCAAGACCAATTTCTGCATGACTTCCCTGTAGGTGTTGGGGTTCGCCTGGACCCAGAGGGATACAGCCACGTTTCTCTACCAGAAGAGGATCCTGCAAACTGGTCCTTTCCCACTCAAGCCTTCCTCTGATTGCAGCCACATCCTCCATAAAGCTGTCCTTAGTCAAGCAAAAATTGTATACCCACAGCTCGTCGCCCCAGATTCCAAAAGCATAATTGTCTGTCTAGTCAGTAGTTCTTGGGTACACCCAGTAGTGATGGGAAATGGGAACGCGAGCTGGGGCAAACCAGCACAGCCAGGCATGGCAACTAAATGCCCAGGTGTGGCATCTGTGCTTAAAGGTTGACTGCCAGTGCTCAATGATTCCATTGCATACAATGCAGGTCAAGGGAGCATATATCCAGGAAGTTTCTTATGCAAAGCATTAAGTCATGCAATGCCATCGTGACCAGCTCCACAGAATCCATGGCTGCTAAGTTTTTCAACAAGAGAATAGCTAGTATGGCCAGACTCTCTGTTTGATTTTTAAAAGGGCATCCTGGCAATGGGTACGAAATCAAACCAAATCAAAATAAAAAAGCAGGTGAGGAGACCCAACCCAGGCCAACAACCAATCAGAAATGGATATTTTGAATTTCCTCTGCCTGGAAAAAAAGACAACCAAGAAACCTAGGAGCTTGCTTTGTGTTGAACTGCATCAAAGTGTTGCTGGTGTGTTCACCTAAGGATGGTTATGCCCACACAGTTCTGGGGAGATAAAGTCAATTGAACATGTGCTTGTAAGGTGCACTACTTCTAACCCAGCAAGAAGTAAGTTGATCCTGCCATTACTCAGGGATCTCTCCAATAGCAAAGGAAAGGTGGAATAGAAAGGCCCATATGCTTATGCAGGTTGCCAAATATAGCGCTCACATGCATTTGTTGTTAGGTGCAAAGTCGTGTCTGACCCATTGCGACCTCATGGACAATGATCCTCCAGGACTTCCTGTCCTCTGCCATTCCCCGGAGTCCATTTAAGTTTGCACCTACTGCTTCAGGGACTCCATCCAGCCACCTCATTCTCTGTCGTCCCCTTCTTCTTTTGCCCTCAATCGCTCCCAGCATTAGGCTCTTCTCCAGGGAGTCCTTCCTTCTCATGAGGTAGCCAAAGTATTTAAGCTCACGTGCATAGCACTCGGGAAAGACAACTAAAGCTTAAATTTTACTATGCAATTTTTAAAATGTATCTGGCAACCATGGAATTTTCACTATTCTAAACTTTTTCATCAGTTCTTAGAAAATGTAATTTTTGTTGCCCACTGCTTATTACCAATGATTTTATCTGGCCGCAGTACTGTATTAAATAAACTAAACCTAAGGATGGCGTGGAATTCAGGAATGACTTCAGGGGAGTAACAATCAGCTGCATTGATCTCAAATGATGTGCATTGCTTAAATATTTATGGAATGCTGAACAGTGGGGTTGTGGAGCATGAATAATTGTGGTGTGGCAAGTTCCCACCAGATGGAGACAACGTGCTTGGGGCACCCACAACCTTTCACTTCTGCCCACAACGCTTGGACGGAACATGTGCCTGTATGTGTGTTCGGGTGTAAGTGCAGGTTGAGCCATTGTAAGCTCAGGTTCAAGATTCTTGAAATGAGTCAATTAAAGTTTTTAAACTTTTGTTAAAGATTTTTTTTAAAAGAAAGACAAACCATGGTGAGTATCCAAACCGCAAACCAGCATCTGTCTGTAGCCAGACTTCAGAAAGCAATGGAAGGGTTCTTTCAAAAAAGTTGAAGACATTGGTTACCAGCCCACACACACACACACACACAGACCAACGGCAGCTTTCTGAGGTTCCTTCATCCAAGATATGGCACTGTTGATATACAAATGGGACAGAACAAACAACTAGCCACCCACTCCCACACCCAAAGGAGCCAGCTTACTGTAGTGGTTAAAACTGGTGGCTTCTAATCTGGAGAGCCAGGTTTGATTCCCCACTCCTCCACATAAAACCAGTTGGGTGACCTTGGCCTAGCTGCAGTTCTTTTAGTGCTGTTCTCACAGAGCAGTTCTCTCAGAGCTCTCTCAGCTCTACCAGTTTCACACGGTTTCTGTTCTAGGGAGAGGAAGGGAAGACAATGGTAGGCCGCTTTGAGACTCCTTCGGTTAATGAAAAGTGGGATATAAAAAGCAGGATACTTCTTCAAGAAGTAGCACTGGTCAGCAAACACCACATCACACGCCCTTTCCCTCTAGTCCATGGTGCCTGCTTCAAGGAATTTCCTGGTCGAATAGAACCAGCTGTTCTGGCATTGTGTGCTGGGCTAGTGGAGGGAATGTCCATTTTTCCTCACAAATATTGTAGAAGACAATGCATGCTGAGATCATCCATGGTGCATATTCATTTTGAAGTTGTAAATGTGTAGTGAGGTACCTCCAATGAACCTGTAGCTACCCAAGAGCCAGCTTGGCGTAGTGGATAGGAGTGCGGACTTCTAATCTGGTGAGCCAGGTTTGATTCCCCATTCCTCCACATGCAGCCAGCTGGGTGACCTTGGACTCGCCACAGCACTGATAAAGCAGTGATATCAGGGCTCTCTCAGCCTCATCCACCTCAGAGGGTGTCTGTTGTGGGGAAAGGAAAGGCGACTGTAAGCCGCTTTGAGACTCCTTCGGATAAAGGAAAGCGGCATATAAGAACCAACTCTTCTTCTCCTTCTTCTTCTCCTTCTTCTCCTTCTTCTCCTTCTTCTCCTTCTTCTTCTCCTTCTTCTTCTAAAAAGCACTGCACAACCTAATGCTTACAGCACAAGATATAGCTGTCATTCCTTTCATGCTGGTCCATGCACTCATGAGCCCTCGCCTCATAGGGTATGCCCCATCAATAACAACTAGAGCTGGCACAGAGATGCCATCCAGTATGGGAGTTGGGTTGCCAGGAACAAACAACCCAGCATCCATGGCAGCACATAGTGCAGATGAACCAACACAGAGGAGCTGTGGCCCTTCTCACTGCCACGTGTGACATCCATGAATCTTCCTGTGTGATCCATAGTGTTTTGCAGCAACATGGACAAGTATATATATTTGCCAATTGTTGCTTTCATGCATGACTTAGAATCATAGAATCATAGAATCATAGAGTCGGAAGGGGCCATACAGGCCATCTAGTCCAACCCCCTGCTCAACGCAGGATCAGCCCTAAGGATCCTAAAGCAAACAAGAAAATCCCTTCCAAAAAAGGGATAGAGAGTGATATCACATCCATGACGCCAATGCAGTATGGGAATCCCAGCGTATAGAATCCAGCCATTATCAGAAAGAACAGGTAGTGTTCAAGAACAAACATTTCCCCAACGTTGACGTCAGTACATTTCATTGCTGGTCAGTTGCAAGCTCAACCAGTTGGACTTTTACCTCAAGAGAACTCCAGCCACACGAAGGAACAAACATTCTGCAGTGCGGCAAGGGCCACACACTTAAAGATTAGTAGCAAGTTGGACCTAAGTGAACCCACATTCTAGCAAATCACCGGCCCAGCTATGTTAGCATGGCAACACATTCACGAAAAAGAAATGTTTTTAATCGAAAAAATACCTTAGCTACATCCAGACCTCAGCAAACAGTCTTCCTAAACAACACATTCCTGACCACCAACCAAACATCCAGGACTGTCTGCCCCTGAAGATGGTTCAATGCAAAATTGCTCCATGAGTTCTCAGAATGCATGGCCATTGGTAAGGTAAACGGGGCAATTGCCACATGCTCCTCCCCTGAAACATGCTCACACATTGTGGTCCACTCTGGCTGCAGGCATCCTTTCAAAGCCTCCCACAAGAGTTGCCCTTTTCACTCTGAAATGATGGCTCCCTTTGGGCCAGTCTCTCACTATGAGAAGGATAATCATATGTGGTGTGGTGGTAAGATATTAGCAAGAGCATGCTGCTGGAGCAAAGGAGCGCTGAGGCATGTTCCCCATCTCACTCTCCTTCTCACTATAGCCAGAACTGTACATTGGGGAAATGTGGTTCCTCCTGCCCACATTCCCCCCAGTTTCAATATTCACCAAATCTTGGATGTTTGTGACCAAACAAGAATCAGAACCGTTGCTGCCACTGAGGACCCATCACTAATGTCATATCAACAGATTAATCTTTAACACTTTTTAAAATATTTAAAAAATTTATAAACTCCCACTCATTCAGGAAACCCTTCCAGGGCCATAAAAAAAAACAAACCAAGGTTTCATGAAACCCTGGTTGAGAAGCCCTGCTCTATCCTATTTATTAAAAATGCCCAGCATGAAACTGACCAATAAAGATATTATCCCTAAACTCGATGTGCTAAACTGAGGCAAGGAGCACAGTGGCCTCTACTGTAATTCAACTTTGTCGCTGTGAAAGACCAACCACGGCGCACACAAAAAATATGGAAATGTCAGCATTGCAACACGATGTCCAGTTTTTCTCATCTGTATGTAGAATATCTACTGCACAATTCCTAGGAGAAAAATCGGAGAGGAAAAAAGATGAAAGGTGCAGAGTGCACACACAACATCCGAAGTCAAGCCCTCTGATTCAATTTCAGTGAAAATCAAAAATAGCCTGTGCATTCAGAATAGGCCTAAGAAAGATCTCAGGCAATTCCCTACATACCAGCATGCCAAGCGATAGAATAAGTTTGGCATTATACATCAAAACTCCACCCTGAAATATCATTCATGATCTGTACTGTGAATTATGTAACATGTTCTCACAGAGTTGGATCCAACGACTCCCTTCCTTTAAGTAAGGAGTCTTCCTTCTGTCCTTAGTCAGTAGAAGAAAATCATTAAACCCAATGTACTTCATTAGCACTGCTGATCTGAATACCACGTTTGATTGGTAAGCATTCCTGCTTGGTCCCTGAAGCTCAGCTTCCTGGAGAAGACTCAAATGACCCACGAGAGGCTACTAGGCGGGTGTGTGAGCCAATCACGCTTTGCCAAGGGATGCAAATCTTTCTGCCAAAACAAATGCAAATGAGCCACCTTGTTTCAACCCATTCCCTTTTCTTTCACCTGCTCTTTTGCCCTCTTCTCCCCTATAGGAAACCAGACATGATTTTTTTTTCCCCCTTCATCTCTACATTTTTGGCTTTCTCTCTTGCCCTTCGTTCTGTCTTTCTGGCATTTGAGTGTAACTTTCAAGAATTTCCTTCTTTGAAATATTATGAGTCACACTGTATTCTCCAAAATGTATTTTTTAAGAAAACACCAGTGATTTTTTTTTTTAACCACCCATGAGACCCACAAAAGGAATTAAGGGTAGTGTCCTGTTAACTTCCAGGCCAGCAGACTGTTTTTTAAAACCACATTCACTTTCTCATCTTACTTCAACCACTTCTGCTGGAGAAGACTGAGAAAGTGGGAACATTCCAGTGTGTGACTAGACAGAACTGCTGTTTCTTTCCTTGAATAAATATCTTGTGATTCGCAAACATTCAGGTAAGCTAAACACTCAGAACATGAGGTCGTGGAGGCCAGTAGGAGCGAAGCAGATGGAAGAGACAAAAAAAAAGCAATTTTATCACTCTCTCACAACACATACAAAAGGGCTGTTTTATCCCCCTGTTCATCACAGGCCCTGGACCCACACAAATATTAGTCCTTGCAGGTCCCGTGATCCAAAGAATAAAGTTTCCTGGGATCAGAAAGAACTTCTGTGGGGCAGATGTGCAGGAAAAATCTTAGCTGACTGCTGGTAAGATTCCAAGAAGTATCTGACCAGTCATCACTGGAAACAAGATACTGGAATGGAAGGGCTTTGTTCTGATCCAGTGTGGCTGTTTTTATTTATTTTATTGCTTTTCAAATCCATAGCCATTTGGAGCCAGCTTGGTGTAGTGGTTCGGAGTGCAGACTTCTAATCTGTCGAGCCGGGTTCAATTCTTCACTCCCTCCACATGCAGCCAGCTGGGTGATCTTGGGCTCGCCACGGCACTGATAAAGCTGTTCTGACTGAGCAGGAATATCAGGGCTCTCTCAGCCTCACCCACTTCACAGGGTGTCTGTTGTGGGGAGAGGAAAGGGAAGGCAACTGTAAGCTGCTTTGAGACTCCTTGAGGTGGAGAAAAGTGGCATATAAGAACCAACTCTTCTTCTTCTTCAGTAATATCAGGGCTCTCTCAGCCTCACCCACCTCACAGGGTGTCGGTTGTGGGGAGAGGAAAGGGAAGGCAACTGTAAGCTGCTTTGAGCCTCTTTCAGGTAGAGAAAAGTGGCATATAAGAACCAACTCCTCCTCCTCCTCCTCCTCCTCCTCCTCCTCCTTCTTCTTCTTCTTTTTCCCCCCAGGGGAAATTAGGAGTGCTAGGCCATGCCTGGCAACTAGCAGGAGGGCCCGGGACAGAGACATGTGGGGATAACAGCCTGCACATTTCTACATCATTTCCAGGGGGAACCATAGATTTTACAATGGAGTTTTTGGTGATTCCTAGAGCGACCTGACATCACTTGCACAGACACACAAGATGCTGATATTTATTTTATTTTTCTTCCACGTCAGCTTGGATCAGTGGCAGGCATATCCAGCTGCCCCAGGAGTCTTCCCATCATAGCAGGAGGCCTTGCAACCCTTGTGGGAACTCAAAACAGCTCATCACATCATTCTTCTGTATTCTACCTCATCCCCCACAACAACCTTCTGAGGTAGGTTAGGCTCAGAGAGAGTGATGGGCTCAAAGTCACCCAATAAACCTCTATGATAAATCAAAGATTTACCCGGTGTTATGCCCATGCCCTCCAATCCGGCACCAAGAGGCACTCTGGAGGCAGAGGATCTGCCTCCTCCACAGAGCAGGGAGACCTGCCACCACCGGGAGACCCAGCCGCCATAGACCAGTGATCTCCCAGGGGACGTGCAGCCTGGGACCAGCCAGGCTGAGGCCCAGTCCTACTATGTTAAGCCCCTGGACAAGACATTCACCGGCGTGGAAGACTCACCAGAGGAGCAGCACTAAAGGCCACAGGCCAAGGTCCCAGCAAGCCCCAAATGGCAGCATCTGACAGCTGTCAGAAAATCAACTAACCTGGCAGCTAGCCATCAGGGTAGATAAGCCACAGGTATACTGTTTTCCTTCAAGGAAGATTAAAGCCAGCTGCAAGACCTCTGGCTGACAGCTGCCCCACCTGGTTTGGCTGTATTTTAGAAGGGCTTTGAGGCAAGGTCCTTTGTGAGGGCAACATGTACGTTATCCTGCCCATCTTACCAGATGACTCCTATCTGGTTCGCTATGCTCCTTTGACCCCCAGTTCCAGACCTTTGGCTCAGCTTTGACTATGCCTGCAGATTTTTTTTAAAACCACATTTAAACCTTGACTTTCAACCACGTTCCCGCTCTTGACCCTCGGCTTGGCTACTGACTCCACTCTTGAATCCAGTCTGGCTTTTGAATCTTTCCCTGGCTTTCGACCCTGGCTCACCTTGACCCCCTGGATTCTGGTCTCTGGCTAGCCTTCTGCCTCAGCAAAACCACCCTGCAGAGTAAGTGCAGCCCAGCAGGTAGCACACCTGGCTTGTCCCAGGTCATATAGTCTGATACTCCAACCTCTATGCCATGCAATGAAGAAGAAGACTTAGTTTTTATGCCTTTTCACTACCTGGAGGAGTCTCAGAGTAGTTTACAATCGCCTTCCCTTTTTCTCTGCACACAGACACCCTGTGAGGCAGGTGAAGCTGAGAGAGCTCCAACATGACTGTTCTTTGAGAACAGCTCTAAGGGACTGTGACTAGCCCAAGATCACCCAATTGGCTGCATGTGGAGGAAAAGCGGGGAAGCTAACTCAGTTCTCCACATTAGAGTAATTATTATTTATTACCTCAAAAAATTTACCTCAGAAAGATCAAGAGTGAGAATGAGTTCTGATGACTTTGAAGAAGAAGAAACACCAGTTTTAACCACTGCAAAGGAAAATATTTTCAAACCTGAGATAGCCCAGAGGCTTTTTAATCCATATTTAATTTGCTCAATAATGCTATATTTTGGACTAGTTTTCAACAAGAAAACACCCACAAATTCCATTGAACTCCACTGGGACAGGAAGTACTCAGCTCCATTGAAGGACATGCTAGTCCTGTTTAGTAGTCTAAATATGGCTTGATAAACTTAATTTTAGCACATCTTAGCATAACTTAAATTTTTTTTGGCCTGTTTGTATAACAGCAGAAGGGAACGATTTGGATTTTTGATGGCTAAGAAGTGTATTCATTGGCTCCAAGAATAATTTATTAGGATAATTGCTTTTTCCTCTATTAAAAGCAGCTATGCCAAACATTCAGTATCCTTAAATGGCCAAATGTTAAGTAAATCTAAGTGACTCAATAACTGAGTACATTATGTAAGGAGATAGCCAGCCTGGTGTAGTGGTTGAAAACGGCAGCTTCTAATCCAGTGAGCCAGGTTTGATTCCCCACTCCTCCACATGCAGCCAGCTTGGTGACCTTAGGCTAGTCACAGTCTTGATAGAGCTGTTCTCGCAGAACAGTTCTCTTACTGATCTCTCAGCCTCACCAACTTCACAGGGGAGGTGAAAGGGAAGTGATTGTAAGCTGCTTTGAGACTCCTTCAAGTAGTGAAAAGTGGGGCATAAAAACCAACTCTTCTATTCTTCTTCTGAGGCAATAGACCTCCAAAATGCCCTCCTTTCAAACTGAGGGCCATGGCTTCCTTGACTGAGTCTATCCATGTAATGTTAGTTTTTCCTCTTTTCCTGTTACCTTCCACTTTCCCCAACATTGTTGTCATTGATTCCTGTCTTCTCCTAATGTGACCAAAGTACAATAGCCTCAGTTCAGTCATTTTCACTTGTAGGAAGTGGTCAGGCATCCATTAAACTCTTCACCACCACATTTCAAGGGAATCAACTTTCTTCAAACTGAGAGCCAGTTTGGTGTAGTGGTTAGGAGTGCGGACTTCTAATCTGGCATGCCGGGTTCGATTCTGCACTCCCCCACATGCAACCAGCTGGGTGACCTTGGGCTCGCCAGGGCACTGATAAAGCTGTTCTGACCGAGCAGTGATATCAGGGCTCTCTCAGCCTCACCCACCTCACAGGGTGTCTGTTGTGGGGAGAGGAATGGGAAGGCGAATGTAAGCCGCTTTGAGCCCCTTTCGGGTAGAGAAAAGCGGCATCTAAGAACCAACTCTTCTTCTTCTTCATAATGGCTTTCTTAATTGTCCTATTTTCACGCAAAGCCATGTCATGAATTAACTTGCTCTTGGTTGCCAGCAACACATCCTTGCAAATAATAATCTTGTCTAGCTCTTTCATGGCTGCCCTTCCCAGTCTTAGTCTCCTGATTTCTTTGTTTCAGTCTCCTTTTTGGTTGATGAAGAACAGCGCTATTCGTAGTTGTCCTCAGCTCTTTCCCAGCAGCTTCTTGAGTGTTGTCCAACCTGGGAGTTCCATCTTTCAGCTACATACAAAAATATATATATTCTTACATCAAAGGAGGCACCAGAGATGGCTTGCAACAGAGTGAGAAAGTTCTCTGTTTGTGTGCCGTATTTTAGGTTAAAGAGATCCTCCAGATCACGGGAGGTGATGGTACTCTGCTCTGGTATGGCCTCACTTGGAGTACCGTGTTCAGTTTTGGGCACTCCAGTTGAATGTAGACAAACTGGAGTGTGTCTAGAGGAGGGCAACTAAGATGGTGAAGGGTTTGGAGAACAAGACGTATGAAGAAAGGTTGGGGGAGCTTGGTCTGTTTAGCCTGGGGAGGAGATGACTGAGAGGGGATTTGATAACCATCTTCAAATATTTCAAAGGGTGCCATATGGAGGATGGAACAGAATTGTCCTCTCTTGCCTCAGAGGGACGGACCAGAATGAATGGGATGAAATTAATTCCGTCTAAACATCCGGAAGAAGTTCCTGACAGTTAGAGCGGTTTCTCAGTGGATCAGGCTTCCTCGGGAGGTGGTGGGTTCTCCATCTATGGAAATTTTTAAACAGAGACTGGATAGCCATCTGACGGAGAGGCTGATTCTCTAAAGGCTCAAGGGGGTGGCAGGTTACAGTGGATGAGTGATAGGGTTGTGAGTGTCCTGCATAGTGCAGGGGGTTGGATTAGATGACCCAGGAGGTCCCTTCCAACTCTGTTATTTCTATGATTCTATGAGAGCTTTGGCCAGAAGCTTCCAAAATCCTGAACCTGACACTGCCGGTCCCACTAAAAACAGGTTACTTGAAATTGTACTCCTTGCCGCTGACTGGCCACCTAGAAGATATGTTTATTTGGTTCTTGTGAAGTTGCCAGAGGTTTGTCTACACTCATTAGGAAAAGAGAGAACAGATCAGCCTCTAAGGGTCCAGCAATATCCCATCCTGCTCTTAGCCACTTAGGCTTCTTTGACATTTTTCTTCCATGGGCTTCCTCACATCCTCCTACTGGTTTTACTCTGGACAATGAAAACCAGGTTTCAGTGGCACCAATTCAGGAAGCTGAAAGGCAGCCGGAATTCCACAAGGAAGCTAGAACACTGCAGGGACTGATTTAACACAGATTGTTTGCATTGTTTCGTAAAAACAATAGGAAAAGAAAACAGAGCTAGCCCAAGACGGAGGCCACCAACACAAAGCACCAGTGTTGGGAAAGGATGTGAAAGGTATTGATGTGATCTGCAAAAACTCTTGCCTTTAGCATTAACCTTGGAATCCATAAACATTTGAAAGTGGAGCCAAAGAATAAATGGCCTCCACCATCCATGCTGCAGCACATTTTGTGGGGAAATGTATTGCAAATCACCTGCAGTGTGGAAAAAGCGAGATGCACAGACATGGAACAATCATCCTGGACCTTAAGCTGCAAACAGAGGATCAGCAAGTCCAAGTGGAGAAATTACTGCTAGTATGGAGGTGGAGTTTGGGGAGGCAGCTCAGCAGGACCGTTTATGCACTGGAGGTTTCATACCAGGCTGCAGGCTGGAGTTTTAGTCGTGGCAGGTTGCCCCACCTCTTCCTGCACCCACATGGGGGAACATTTGGCCTGGTGTGCCTCATCTGCCCTCAATTTGTGCTCCTGCACGGGAGCTGGGGCAGTGAAGCTCCCAGTGCATAATCGGTCCAGGTGACACAGAGTCCACCCTCCAAAGCTACCATTGTCTCCAGGGAATCTGATGCCTGTCGGCTGGAGATCCTTTGTCATTCCAGCCTCACGAGGAGGCTGGCAGTCCTAACCACAGTTCCTCTTAGGCATGGCTCCCACCCAGAGCCATATGGAAGGGCGGTATAGAAATCTAAATAAATAAACAAGTTATTTGCATTTTAAGTACCAGAATACTGCTTATGTATGCACATATTTAAAACTTGCAGGTATCATAGCTGCACTGTATTTAATCTGTTTTATTTACTGAAAACATTTCTATGCCACCCTTCCACCCAACTTCCACCCAACAGTGGAAGAGCTCCCTCTTACATGCTGTGTGGAACTGTGACAGCTGAAGTAACTAGTTAAATTCATTTCAGTGATAGTCTTTTCAAGTTTTTAAGAACAAGAAGAGCTCTACCTAAACCTGGGAAGGATAAAGCTGAAGTACAACTCTATCTTGCCACTCTGAAGGTGAAAAACTGTCATCTTTTCCTTTGCAAGAAGACCGAGCAATACCAGAAACAATGTTAGTACTGAGTTGATCAGATCTATCACAAAATGAACTGTTATCCTAATTTACATGGACACTAATGACTGAATATGTCAGAAACCACACACATACACAGTCTGCTTTGATATTTTTTGGGTGCTGAAAAGGCTTTTGATAGCCTAGAATGGTATAGTCCAGTAAATTTTGCAAGAACTTTCCTCTTTGAGGAAGGATCTTACCTTCACTGGAAAGATTTAGAAACCATTTGGAAGTCCACCCTGATCCAGCGAGACTCTGGCTGCAAATCCATTATATTGAATATAGAATAAAACGTTAATTCTTTGAAATTGATCATAGATGTGTGGTCATAACCAGGTTGCAGCCTGAGGACACACAGTAAAGCAACCTTGCTGAAGCTAAGCAAGTCTGGGCCTGGATCGTGCTTGGATGGGAGGCTCAAGAATTTTCATGAGCAAAAGAAAATCCCTATTCCATTGACACTTTTAAAAAAAATTTGTAGTTCTAGAAAATGTTCACACAGAGTAATTTTTACAGTACAAGTTCTGGAGAGGAAAAATCCTGGTGTTTATTCTTCTTCATTTTTTCTTTCTTTTTCTTGTGAATATAGGATTAGAAGGCCCAATGATGTTGCCTAGGAGGCCACAAATATCTAACAGATGGCTTTAGCAAATGTTTAGATGATTTCACTGAAGATAGGTCTATCCCCGACTACTAGCCAACCCACAAATGCAAAGGCAGCATGCCTCTGGTTTCTGAGAAATAACTGGCTGGTCAATGTTGCTAACCAAATGACAGATTCGATGTCCCCTTATTACAATCCAATGTTCTTAACCAGATGTAAGCCACCCCATTTTGGAGACGGGCAGCCTAAAAATCCCACAAATAAATAAATAAAACTGGTCCTGGAGGCAACACATCTAGGGAGTGGGAATGGACTGACTTTGATTTTAATGCTTTTTCTACCTCTTTTGCCATTCTTAGGGTTTGGGATTACCTCAGTCTTTCTCATTAGTCACAGCTCTATAATTCCAAACCCTCGATGAACATAATGAATAGATTCAAACACTGCCTTGTACTGAATGAGACCCTTGGTCCATCAAGGTCAGTACTGACTTCTCAAACTGGCAGTGGCTCTCCAGGTTCTCAGGTCTTTCTCATTACCTACTGCCAGGTCGTTTAACCAGACATTTTATTTATTTATTTTATATACCGCCCTCCCCAAAGGCTCAGGGCGGTTGGACGCTGGGGGTTGGACCTGAGACCTTCTGCATGTCAAGCAGATGCTGTGCCACTGAGTCAGGTCTCCCTGCCCAGTGACAAAAAGAAAACAGAAACACTGCCCTCTTCCACAGTGCTCCTGTACCCCCAGACTTCCCTGAGCTTTGCTGGGAGGTTGGATGCAAACCCACCTCTTTCTTAAGCATTTCCCACACTTGGGACATCTGGATACAGACACCATTGACTGATACCTGTATGGACCTTAAATTTTAATATATCATGAGTAAAACAAGGTGTCATACTATCAGGGATGTTTATTGGCCTACAAGAGATCTTCTGGACATAAAGAAACCCACACAGTTTGCAAAGCACTGCTCTAGATTCCTTGGAAGAAAACACAACACTCACAGGGAATTCTGAGACCAAGTTGTGTCTTTAATCTGGCTTGAAGGAAGAGGGGTTGAAGGAGAAACCCCAAAATTGGCCCATTTCAACACACAAGAAGTGTCAGTTAGCTAAGAAAGCTCGTCGGTTTCACAATCCAGTGCAATAGGAAAAAAATCGACGTGCGGCTTTTCAATAAAGAATTTTTACTCAAAAGCCCTTGGCTTCACTTATTGTGTAATTACATAACTGTGTAATTACACATCATTCAGAAGCTGGCATTGCATGAACCCACTATCAGCCAAATGAGATGTCACAGCAACAGAGTCATTTTTTTTTAAGTCCACCCTATATATGAAGTATAAATTAGGAAGTGTGGTCCAAAATTTAGACTGAAACAGGTTTGCATGTAGATGCCTACTTACCTTCCTACAGACTCTCCTCGCAGGTATGGCTACTAACTCTGGGGTGGGAAATACCTGGAGATTTTGGGGGTACAGCATGGAGAGTGCAGGGTTTGGAGAAGGGAGAGACCTCATCGGGGTACAATGCCATACTGCCCACCCTCCAAAGCAGCCATTTTCTGCAGGGGAACTGATCCTTGTTGCCTGAAAATCAGTTGTAATACTGGGAGATCTCCAGGGCCTACCTGGAGGTTGGCATGCAAACCCTCAAGTTCTTTTCTGCTTAGGTAGCTATGATAAAACACTCAGTGGGGCAGCGTGGTTAAAGGAAAGGAAGCAGAGTGACCTCCCCACACCTTTCTGCATCCCTTTTTTTCCTAAAAATCAGAATAAAAACCCCAAGTCTGAGACAGTTTCCTGCAGTGGGCTCTGATTTGGCTCCATGCCTTGGGGAGATCTGTTCATTTAAAATATTTGTACCACACATTTAAAAAACACGGCCCAAGGCAGGTGTAACCTTTATGCTCCCATGCTAACAAAACAATATCAAAACAACCAGACAAATCCCATGATGACTTACAAGGTGGTGGTGGGGGAATCATTAACTGTCCCACGTTACAAGTTGTTCTAAAAATGGCTGAATTGTTGTGAAGTGCTTTGAGTAGTTCACTTCTTCTGAAGTCCTTTGAATGCTCAAGAGCGTTCAGCATTATTTGCTGCAGCATTATTGGCTCTGGTTTGCCTGGCCTAGATGTTCCCTGCAAACATAGTTTTCCCCACACAAACAGAGAGTATTGGAGTTTGTTTTTCATTTTCCGGCTGTTGCCACCAATATTTTGGAAACAAAACCGCATAAGGTGATTTATGAGTGATGGTGCGCAGCCACAGAACGGAGGGAGGGAAACCTTCCCTAACCTTTATTTAGTGAACCAGAATAAAAAAAATTTCGTTTCTCAGAAGTGAAAGGCTTGCAAGAGACTTTCCTCCCCCCACCTTAAAATTCTTTGGAAGGAAACAATATTTATAGAAATTTAGCTCCTCAGACAAGCATTTTTAAAATGGAGGGCAGGATTGCTTATTTAAACAGTGCTTGTTCAACGAGACCCTCCAGTCTCATAATGTTTCTGTCACTTTCTTCATGCATTTCCCCAGCTCACTTCTATCTTACGCCAAAAACAAACTGGAAGCCAGAGAGCGTGTTTCTATGAATGGCCAGGGGTTCTCTAGAACAGGGGTAGTCAACCTGTGGTCCCCCAGATGTTCATGGACTACAATTCCCACGAGCCCCTGCCAGCATGGGAATTGTAGTCCATGGACATCTGGAGGACCACAGGTTGACTACCCCTGCCCTAGAAGGTTCAAGGGGCTGTTTTGTCCATTGTATTTACTCTGGACCTCCAAGCCCTGTTTATGCAGTTAGGGAATTCAAAGAGTTTTTTTTTTAATGGGTTTGCTATTGACTCGCTTGGGCCATTTTAAGATTAGTGAATTCCTCTGGCCCTTTCTAAATTCTCTCAGCTCCACAAATTCTGCTTCAAGAGGACCCCACTTGAGCACTCTTTGGAGGACGGCCTAAGGAATGCTTCTGAGGCGAGAGTACTTCTCCCTGCAGCTTCTGGTCCTCCAATTCCTCAGGGGAAATTGCGCCTTTTCTTCCTTATAAGGAATACCCCAGCTCTTTAATTCCCTCTAGTGTAAGGTGACCAGATTTTAACATTGGTAAAGCGGGACACCATTGACCGGGGGTGGGTCTTGATTAAAAACTTGGTCTGTATGGAGCAACAAAAAGTTTCATAGAACGCATAGAATGCAAAAATAGTATTGTAATATATATTTTTTAATTTCAACATAAGTACAATTGGCCAGGTACCCCCAGATGTCCCTCCAAAAGTGGGACAATCTAGTGACCTTACTTTAGTGAGCTCATGGTTACAACAACCCAAAAGGGTGTTTTACAACATAAGCTGACCCCCGCGTGGGAAGTCAGCCTCCATATTAAGTTTGGGTCCAATGTATGTTCCAAAACAACATTACTTTTCATGTCTGCTGAAGATCTGGGTCAGATCAGCACTTCTGTGGGAGACTATAAGATGTCCTCATCTGCATCACCTTCAACTCTGTAATAGAAGACAGCAGGCTATATAGATATAATAATAGCACAGGATCTCCACTCTTGCTCAGCTGTGGAGAATTTGGGAATTCTGGGAACAGGGAGCCAACACCACCATAAAATGGCTGTTGTTATGCATCTGGACTTTTACAAAGAAGTGTGTACCACAAGACTTCAATGACACAACTTCTTTACTCAGCTGTTTTCAATGAACCTTGAGAGGGAACATTCTATCGCCTGCTCTGATCAACCAACAAACGTCCAACAAATTTCTGTATCATAGCTATCATCGCAACATGCAGTCAGGGCTCAAAATACCTGAGGGACCACTTGGCTGACTATGCCCCCCAAAAGGGTACTAATATCATCCAGCATGAACAAATTAGTGATCCCAGGCCAAAAGAAGTACATCTGGCCTCAGCCAGGTCCAGGGACTTTTTGGTCCTGGCCCTGACCTGGTAGAATGAGCTCCCAGAAGATCTAAGAGCCCTGATGGAACTTAGTCAGTTCTGCAGGGCCAGTAAGGTGGAGCACTTCCACCAGGCATTTGATTAATGGCAGTGATCATGACTGCTCCAGTTAAACACCACCGAGATTGCCTCTATATGGATCCCACCCACCCCCTACCCCGAAAACTGAGATGTTCTGAAGTGTTTTGCCTGCATAGTTGACATGATTGTTTTAAGGTGATGTTTAAAATTATAACATTGTGATATATATATATATATATATATATATATATATATATATATATATATATATATATATATATATATATATATATATATATATATATATATATATATATATATATATATATATATATATATATATATATATATACCTATGAATATATGTTTTTATACAATAATTTTGGAAGGGAGGGACAAGGTACAAAGCGAAGAATAAATGAATTAAATAAGTGGAATCCTAGACCAATCATAAGACCTTGAATGTTGCCAGCCAAGCATCCTCTGATAATAGAAGCTAATGCATATGAAAACGTGATGACTCCCAGGTATGGTTGCCAACCTTCATTTGTGGGCTGGAGTTCTCCCTTGGAGAAAATGACAGCTTCAGAAGACAAGCTCTGTGGTATACTATAGATCCTAGTGGATATTGCCATTCAAATTTCCTCCTTCAAAGACAGCACTCCCAAATCTCAAGGAATTTCCCAGGCTACAGTTGGCAACCCTACCCCCTGGTTTTACTGAAGGATTCCTGGAAACCTTCTTCTGTGAGGTAGGGGAAGGCCAGGGTAGGTTCTTTGCTTTGGACAAGAAGCAAATGACTGCCAGGAAAGAAGTCCAAGGTTGCCATATTGGGGGGATGACAAATACAGCAGGTAAGGAACTGAGGCCACCAGTACAGAACTTCTGTACTTCGGCATAGTATTGCACACAAATGCGTACATACTAGTAGGAAAGTCGGTTTTTAAAATGGGCCGTAGAAAGGCAGTGGAAGGGTGGAAAGGTTCCTGCAGATCAGGGTGGGCCTGCCAGCAAGGCAGGCTGCCCAGGCCAGCACGGTACAGCACAGCTGGATGGCCCCCTCCAGCTCTCCTGAAGGCCAGGAGGCCAGGGAGCATGGCATGGTGGAATGCACTCCTAGCAACCAGAAGGCTGGGAAGTGTGCTACAGCTGAGACACATCATGACTGGCTAATTGTCCCCAGCTCCCCGGGTTACCTCATCCTCATGGCAAGTTTCAAGAAGCAGCATGGGGGAGGGGGGGCAGGGAAGACTCTCTGATTGGCTCTCAGTGGGAGAATACTGTCACCTTACTTGGGGCATATGCCCCAGTGACAGCCAGTCAAAGGCTCAGCACATCATTAGAAGGACCATGTGGTTTGTATAGGTTATGATGTATTTTGTAAACGTTACACCTAAAATCCCTGGTGTAGTGCCTAGGAGTGCAGACTTCTAATCTGGCAAACTGGGTTTGATTCCACCCTCCCTCACATGCAGCCAGCTGGGTGACCTTGGGCTCACCACAGCACTGATAAAGCTGTTCTGACCAAGCAGTGATATCAGGGCTTCCTCAATCCCACCTACTCACAGGGTCTCTGTTGTGGGGAGAGGGAAGGGAAGGCGAATGGAAGACGCTTTGAGACTCCTTTGGGTAGAGAAAAGCGGCATATAAGACCCAACTCTTCTTCTTCTTCTAACAAGAGCAATAAAATATAAATCGTAGGTAACTATTTAATTTATTAAATGTATGTCTCCCCCACTTCTCCTCCCCTCATAACAGAATTACTAGCATATTTTCTTGGTTTAAAATACAGACACACATCTTTCTCAATATATAGCTGTATGCTCTGTTAAAAGCCTGCAGTGAAAAACATTGTGCCGTCCTTCCATCAAAGCGAGCATATGTGTAAATTCTATGCCCTTACTGCATTTATTGCCCAAATTTTTGGTTTGAAAAAACTATTTTTAGCATTCAAAACAAGAGTCTTTATTTTTACTGGACTCTTCAAAGTCCAGCTAACTTTTCTTGAAAAATGTTGGAAAACATTTTATTTCGAAACAGTTCTGTTTATCCTTCATTCACTTGCTGGAAGACTTTTCTTGAAACACTCCTCTGCTCCTGCTGATTAATAATCCCCCTAACTGTGAGCGGAATTGTTTCTCCTGAGCCGGATTCTGCACCCTGCTGAGCGCCGTGATCCAACAAAGAGCCAACTCAGGATCTAAGTGCTGTTAAAGGGTACATCATATTGGTCAGCTAGGATGTCAACACCAAAGTTGTTTCAGTGAAAGACTGGCAGCTTCAAGACCAACTGGGATTGTCCAGAAGATGTACATTGCTCATTTGTGCATCATTATTATTTTTCCCCTAAATGGGCAAGTGTGTCAGCTAAAAAAATAAGATGCCCAGATGATGCCCCCCTAAACAAAAAAACCCCAGAATCCTTGGCCAGTCTGGCCTGGAAGAAATTCACTTCCTGATCCCAAATTGGCAATCGGTATTTCCCTAGGTATGCAAGAAAGGGCCACAAGGGCCAAGCACTTGCACAATCCCTTCTGCCCACCTACTCACAACCTGCCTACATCTAGAAGCATAATTTCCCCATAGCTATTTCAGCCAAATTGACAAAGAGTTTAACTTCTTTTCCTCCTTTGTTTCTTCCTTCTTTTTCTGTTCCACATGTGTTTTTCTCCCCCTAGTGGTCGATTTGATATTACGCCAATTTATGTCCTGCAGATATAAACTTGCAGGGTTTTATGGCAGACATAAACCAGTGTAAGATCGAGTCAAAATGCGGACCCAAAAAAACTCCCAAATAAACTGGAACTTAAAAGTGAGAGAAATGAGAATGCAGAAAAATCCACAAGACTTTAGTTGGGTATCTTTATCCATGGTTCCTCTATATATTTGTGAAACAGCCTGTGGGGTGGAATGTGTCCGGGTGTCCGAGTTGGAATAGGGCCAATCAGGGTGCAGCCCTGCCCCTACAAGCTCCTGCCCTCCCTCCCTGGAGGCTAGCCACATTCCTCTCAGACGCACCAGAGACAGAGAGAGACACACAGAGCCCTGCCAAGCCAAACACGAGCCCTCATTTCCCCCTATTGCTCCTGCTGTGAGGGAAGTAGAGGGAGACACAGAGAGAGCTGCCCCAAGCTGCTGACCAGCCCTGCTTCCCTCATAAGAATGAGCCCTAATTACCTATGGCTCTTGCTGCCACAGAGAGAGACACACACAGAGAGCCGCCCCTGCTGCGATGGAGGGAGAGAGAAACAGAGAGCTGCCCCAAACTGCACACTAGCCCTGCTTCCCTCCTACAAACCAGCCCTGATTACCTGCTATGCCTCCTGCTGCCAGGCATACCAAGAGACGCAGCAAGAGGGAGAGGGAGAGAAAGAGACACAGAGAGAGATCTGCACCTCCCGGTGTCCCCTGGGCCCTAGCACCCATTGCATTCCTGGTTGCAATGGGCTTTCTTGCTAGTAATACCATAGAGTCTGCCTTTCAAAGTGGCCGCTTTCTCCAAGTGAACTGGCACGATTAGAATATCCTGTTTTGGCACCCCTCACAATGAAAGAGTTTACACTTACTCCAGCAATGAACCAGACTCAATTCAACATATTACATTACATTGTATTAGTTATGTTCAGTTTTGCCAACATTTGATTCTTCCTTTGTTACCATCTGTTAATGTACCAGATGTCAAGGCTTTCAGTCTTTTGTTGGCTCATAAGTCCCTGGAAATCCCTGAGCAGCGGTCTCGAAGTTTTAATCTACAGTTTTATTGCTTAGGACTAAAAAAGGTATCTAGATTGTCTTGTTGTTACTAGACCTATAAGATTGTACCTGCTTCGATTGTAAAGCTTTCTGTCACGAAGGTTACTTGCTGTAAGTTTCATTGTTCTTTTAACGCCATTAAAGGTATACTGATTGAAAAACATCCTGTTTGCAGCTAAGCACTGAGAGCAAGGTTTTTTAAAGTCAACTGGGCAAAGTCTGGTATTCTTTATCTTCCTCCATTCGGATTGAATAGTTCTAATTTTAGGCTCAAGATGTGGTTTGGGTTTTAAGAGGTGGAATGGTGCTTTTCAATAAAAATGTGTGCGACCACAAGCAAGCAGTGCCCTGGACTTTAAAAAACATTGATGGATGTGCTGTTTGGGTCATTGGCAATGATGTACAAAGACATGAATTCCAGAAATAATCCAATGTGGCTGGGTTTAGCTTCTAAATGAGAGGTGCTGGGGTTCAGATTTCTATGGAAAACTCATACCCCATCAAAAATTTAATTTATTTGGATATTTGTACCCCATTTTTCTGCCCAAGGAAGAGGCAAACTAGCTTGCAACATTGTCCCTCCCTCCCCCCTTGGTATTATTCACACAATAACTCTGTGAGGTGGATTAAACTGAGATGTTGGGTTGCCAGCTGCAGACTGAGGCACATGTGGGGCTGTGGCCGTGGCGCACAAGGAGAAGGGATTTCAACCCCACCCCCCCAATTCTGTTTACCTCACTTGAAATGGCTCTGGGATCTGCTATTCGCATGCTCAACAAACCTTCATCTACTGATGGTCAGAGGAAAATCACAGCCCCCCAGGGCTCTTTCAGATGAAGAAAACCACACAGATGAGGAGGCAGAAGCCTCAGGTTGCCAGATCTGGGTAGGGAAATACCTGGAGATTTTGGAGGATGTCACTTGAAGAGGTTGGTGTTTGGAGAAGGGAGGGACTTTAACAAGATATAATGCCCCAGATTCCACCTAAGAAGTGGCCCTTTTCTCCAGGCAATCTATGTTGCAATCCCTGGAGATCTCCAGTTACTGCCTGAACGTGTCACGAACCCCGGTTCCTGACCCAAGTTTCGTAGGTGCTCTCCCAGTGGCTCCTGGATGGTTGGCCCCCTCGGTCCCTTAAAGGCCATAAACTCATAAATCCCACCCTCCGTTGTTTTTCCACCTCCCTTTGCATTCCAAAGAGTCTCTCCGCCAGCTTACTCTTATCGCTTCCTGACCTTGCCAGGCTCTGCGAAGTCTCAACACTTGCAACTTTCAGATCAGAGAGTGTTCCTGGTTGCTCCCCTGAGACCTGTTGCATTTTCCCGCCTAGTGTATCCCTCGGCCCTCTTCCCCCTACCCATCCCCAGGTATAAAACCCCCTAAGGGAGATTGACCCTTTGTCTCTGCCAAGGAGTTTGCTCATCAAACTGTTTCTGTTGATGCCTATTTGTACTAGTCTGCTGAACAAATATTCCTTTTGGATTTCACTACCATTGTGGTCCCGAGGAAGTGATTGTTCCAGTGACTTTACAGAGGTGTCTTCTGCCTGGTTCAAGACAGAACCTTGACAACCTTACAGAAGCGCCTTCTCAAATCTGGGCCTGTGCTCACCTTGGAACTGCGTTCCCAGCATGGAAGTCCAGGTGTACACCTGACCCAAGGTCCATTTGATGCCATGTGGACTTCACAATGTGTCATTGGCCTTCAGCTTGGCCCACAGGCACAGCCAATGTTGTGGCTCAGTCTTTCAAAGCAAGTCTCCTCAGTACTAGTCTGACACATCAAATGTTGCACCACATAGGGCTAAGCTTGCCAGCCTCAAAGCACCTGGGCCTAGGAAGTCCTTGTTCCCCCACTCAGACTTACTCAGCTGCTGCCAAGCTTCTGTTCCAGGGCAGGTCGCCCTGATGCTTCCTGCTTCCCCATTTGGCCTACTGCACGTGGTCCACCCCGATTTCTGCCCCCACATAGGGCAGCCAGGGTGATGAGATTCTGCCACACTGCAAGGCAGCTTACGCTGTTTTGGTTTTATTTTAAGAATATTGTATTACAATGCAATACCATGTTGTTAAAAAATGTTAAAAATGCCCCATGCAGCTCCACCATGCTGCACATGGTGGAGCTGCCCGGGGCATTTTTTTGTCTATATTGGGATGCCATACTCACAGCCACGGATGGGGAGGAGCCAGGCCAAGACAGTCCAACTTTTCCCTCTTGGATAGCCCAAATCTGACACAGGCCCTGTTGACATTTGAGGGGGGGGAAGGGAATGTGTGTTCCCTTGCCATGAGAGCCAACTTGGTGTTGTGGTTAGGAATGCGGACTTCTAATCTGGGGAGCCGGGTTTGATTCCCCGCTCCTCCACATGCAGCCAGCTGGGTGACCTTGGGCTCGCCACGGCACTGATAAAACTGTTCTGACCGAGCAGTAATATCAGGGTTCTCTCAGCCTCACCCACCTCACAGGGTGTCTGTGGTGGAGAGAGGGAAGGAAAGGCAAATGTAAGCTGCTTTGAGATGCCTTCGGGTACAGAAAAGCAACATAGAAGAACCAACTCTTTTTCTTCTTCAAACAAGGGCCCGAGTTGGGCCAGGCCTGGGACAGCCCCAGACTTCTGCCAGCATCATGCAAAAACGGGAATTTGCCCCACCACCAGATGAGCAGTGAGTCGGGCCAAATTCCCAGTGTGGATAAGGTCACACTCTAACCTCTCTGCCACATGTCCTCTCTCTTCCTGGTCCTGGCTTTGGTATGGTGGAAGGGAGCATTTTGGCTTTTTGCCCACTCTAATCCCACAGTTCTCACTTTCACTAATTCAGAAAACCCAAATGTGGATGAGGTACTTTCCTCATGAGGTATATTTCTCACAGCTTTCTCATCAGAGCCCCCGTTCTTTTAATGTAAAGGGCCCTTGCAAAAAGGCTTGCCAACTAGCCTGGAGAAAAATGTCCCACCCCTTTAATAAGAGGCTATTGCATGGAAATGGGCATCCAAACCTTTTCATGGTACAGAGGGAAGTAATTTCACCTGGTAAATGTCCCCAAAAAATCTAAATTAAAGGGACGGGACAGGGTTGTTGTTTTCTAAAGCCCATTGGCAGCTCTCCATATAAATCCTTGATGCTTATGCATTTTCAAGATGGATTTTGGCGTTGAATTTGAAGCTGCAAAAACCAAAGGTCTTACCCAAAAAGCTTAGGTTTCAATTAGCTAAGTTGTCAAGGATTTCTTTTACACGCTGCCAACGGATTAGGGACCACCAAACTGCTGGTATTTTAAGAATCTGACCAGCTCCTTGCTGTGCACCAATCCGGATTTCCTCTATCGGCTGTGGTTGAAACTCTTAAGTACTTTACATTTTTTTAAGCAGTGATGATTTCCTTCCCCCTTAGAGGAGACAAACAGAAACATATTCCAAGTAACTGTTTGCACACAGTCAAAATCACATCGGGTAGGTGTTGGGATACTGTTTAAGATGGTTATATTTGGAGGGGAGAACTCTCTGGTGTTATCTCTGGAATATGCTGCTTCCCCAAAGAAGCAGAAAGAACAAGCAATACCTAAACAACTGCATGGGCACGATCCAATCAAATGCTTTTATTTATTTTTTAGGTCAATGGGGAGAGATTCATAACACAGTTAATGCTCGGACTGAAATCAATCAGTATCAAAAGAGTTTGATTTTGACATAAATTCACATCATACTCAGGAATAAAGGTTGGGTTTTTGGTACCCTTCTCTGTACTACCTGAAGGAGTCTCAAAGCAGCTTACAAACACCTTTCCCTTCCTCTTCCCACAACAGACACCCTGCGAGGTCGGTAGGGGTGAGAGAGCTCTGAGAAAACTGCTCTATGAGATCAGCTCTATGAGAAATGTGACTAGACCAAGGTCACCCAGCTGGCAGCATATGGAGGAGTGGGGAATCAAATCCAGCTTGCTTTATTAGAGTCCACTGCTCTTTAACCACTACACCAGTGGTCCTCAACCTTTTTATCACTGGGGACCGGTCAACGCTTGACAATCTTAGTGAGGGGGGGGTTAGTATTTTGCCGAGGGACGTCGCCGCCGCCTGAGCCCCTGCTCTACTTACTTTCCCGCTGGCCCCCCTGACTGGGGGGCGCTGCCAGCAGCAGCTGCACAGTGCCACACCAAGGGGTGAGCCCCAGCCATGGTGGCCACTGGAGAGCACCAAAGGTGAGCCAGCGGCAGAGTGGCAGGGCAGCCCCCGAGGCAGCAGCCAGGGAGGAGGACGAAGAAGAGCCGCAGCCCGGTACCGACTGATCACCGGACTGGGGGTTGGGGACCACTGCACTACACCACGCTTGTTCTCAATGCTGCTCAATTTCTGCACATTGTTAGAGATCTTGTTAGAGAATCTCCTATCTTGGCTGTGTTTAAAAGTTTCTTGTCCTCTGTGTAATGAGTTGTGGTCACCTCTGGAAGGCACGTAATCCTGACACCGGAGGCATCTGTACCCCTTAATTATGGCTGTCTAGCATTCCCCATAGATTTTTCAACAACCTCTTGAAGGAGACTGCATTTTTCAACATAACGAAGGCAGGGAATTTAGGAGCCTGTGGACTTTTCAGCAGAAGGCTGAAAAATTCACTTGGAAAAAGGTTCTTGGAAAAGATGCTCAATTCTCATAGAAACAGGTCAAGAATTCTCACAGCAAGAATGTGTCCGTGGCAAGGACATTAAAGTTTTCATCAGCAGTCAGGATATTTTTGGTTTGGATTGACTGGGATAAAGTGTGGACTGTGGTATTCGGTAAGGTTCGGTATGTGCCATTTGGGCTGTTTCCAAACAGCGAGCAATTTCACAAATAGTTTCATCTCCCATTCAAAAACCAGACCTGGAAGCAGCCCACGGGCAAAGAGTTCAGTTCTTCTTCTTTCTTGTAGAGTTTACTGCTGTTGCTGCTTCAGAAATGACTGGTCCTGCATAGATGGCTTGTAAAATAACAGCTCGCTCTATATATCATTGTTGTAATCAGCGTTGTCGCCAGCATTACCCTCGCAAAAGCTGGGAGGTTTCGAAAGCAGTGCCAGAGGACAGTGGTGTTAGAATCATAGAGTTGGAAGGGGCCATACAGGCCATCTAGTCCAACCCCCTGCTCAACGCAGGATCAGCCCTAAGCATCCTAAAGCATCCAAGAAAAGTGTGTATCCAACCTTTGCTTGAAGACTGCCAGTGAGGGGGAGCTCACCACCTCCTTAGGCAGCCTATTCCACTGCTGAACTACTCTGACTGTGAAAATTTTTCCCCTGATATCTAGCCTATATCGTTGTACTTGTAGTTTAAACCCATTACCGTATGTCCTTTCCTCTGCAGCCAATGGGAACAGCATCCTGCCCTCCTCCAAGTGACAACCTTTCAAATACTTAAAGAGGGCTATCATGTCCCCTCTCAACCTCCTTTTCTCCAGGCTGAACATTCCCAAGTCCCTCAACCTATCTTCATAGGGCTTGGTCCCTTGGCCCCAAATCATCTTCGTCACTCTCCTCTGTACTCTTTCAATTTTATCTACGTCCTTCTTGAAGTGAGGCCTCCAGAACTGCACACAGTTTGGGGAGGATGTGAGGTCACTTGGAAGGGATGCCCTAAGAATTTCCTAGAATGCCTATGGTAAAGGCCATAAAGACTGGACAAGTTCCCAGAGCATCCCCATGGATGCCATATTCCAGGCTTTCTTTCTCCTGCTCTTGAGTTTCTGGAGGATGGGAAATTGTGGTCAAGAGCTGGGGATTACCAGCCAGGAACAAGAAAATGGCAAGGCCGGCTGTAACCCATGAAGAAATGAAACATTGTGAAAGCCATTAACCTAGGCCTTGCATTGCCATCCCTGGATTGGGAGACACCTAGAGACTTCAGGGGTGGAGCCAGGAGTGGGCGGGATTTGACGTAGGGAGGGATCTCAATGGAGTGTAATGCTATGGAGTCCATCCCCCAAAGCAGTCATTTTCTCCAGGGAACTGATTCCTGTGACCCGGAGATGAGCTGTAAAACTGGGAGATCCCCAGGTACCACCTGGGGACTGGAGTCCCTAACTAAGCCTCACCCACCTAACACTGATCTTGCCGAAGTATGGGCTGAAAGGAAGATGAGCTCTACCCCCAAGAAAGGGGTGGAGCTTCCAGTTGATCTCATCCAGCAGCCCAAACCTGTCCTCTACAGCAGGGGTAGTCAACCTGTCTCCAAATGTCCATGGCAGGGGCTCATGGGAATTGTAGTCCATGGACATCTGGAGGACCACAGGTTGACTACCCCTGCTCTACAGGGTTCAACTTTAGAGGGGTCAGCCACCCCACACCATCAAGAGATCCATCAGGGAAATCTATTGAGTTTGTGGCTCAGTTTTGGGCACAGGATCACTCAAAACCAGTTGCACGGACATGGCCACAATCACACAGGCTGCCATTGGTCCCTGCCACCACTGCCCCTGTTAGCTGCCATGACATCCATTTGCCAATATACCATTGTGATCTTACACAAACAGAAGTTATAGAAGAAGAGAGAACAGACTCTGCAGCAGAAGCTAACTAGAATGCACAGAACTTGCTAATTTTTACCAAAAATATCCTGTATTATTCCTTTCTGGAACCCAACCAGTACTGCCCTGCAGAAAGGGAATTTGAAACTAAGTTTCCTAGATCACAGTCCAGCATTTTTACCACCCCACCAAGCTATCTATTCACCTACTGTAGTTTCCCAGGATATTTACTTGCATATGTTGGACCGAGGGTGGAAAGCGCCATTAAGATGAAGCCATCTTATGGTGACCTGTAGGGTTTTCAAGGCAAGAGACATTCAGAGGTGCCTGGTAGAATGAGCTCTCCAAAGACATCAGGGCCCTAATGGAACTGCCTAAGTTCTGGAGGGCCTGCAAGACGGAACTCTTCCACCTGGCCTTTTGTTGAGACCAACCAAGAAAGCAGACTATACCACATATAAACTGGGCCTCCCTTCCGACATCCCCCACCCCTTCTGACTCCTCTCAATCTAGCTGATTTGCCTTATAACACCATACACACCAATGCAGGCAGCAATTTGTTTTAACTCTTTTAATGTTTTAATTTAATTTGTATATACTATTAATGTTTATTTTTGTTTGATGTACTATTAATTGTTGTTTATTCTTTGTTACACACTGCCCCGTGACAGCTAGACTCTTTAAGTCAAATAAATAAAATAAATAAATATCTTGAGCTAGCTGTGGTAAATCATAGCAATTTTTGACAGCAGAATTTGGGTGGGTATCTGATTCCGAACAGAATAACGGAAAACGTAGCTTAGAACAAACTGTTGTTGGCTCCCCTTAAAAGTATATTTTCTAGGATTGGTTTTACAACTTATACATTGGCAAGCCTGTGTGTGGTGTTGCGGTTGTGAGGGGATCCATTTTATGCATGGAAAAAAAATCTTTCTGCATCACCTCACATGAACTTTCACCACCAGTCCTTAGAATAGCATTGCATACAATATCATGAACGGTTAAGGATTATTCTTCATTGAATAGTGCAGGCTTCAGGCCAAAAGTGAGTTACATCTAGACAGAAGTAATTAATGCAGTTGGGGATGTGGAATATAGCCTGATCATATCAGCTCTCAGAGGCTAAGCAGGGTCTTGGATGGGAAAACCACCCAAGGAAGACTCTGCAAAGTCCAATGGCAAACCACCTCTGTTTAATGACTTGCCTTAGTAGGTCCTTAGTGTCCTACACAGTTAACATATTATATCACTGTATGTAAAGGAGCCAGCTGTATATTTAACATCTCTGTTCCTGTATTTTATTTATTTATTTATTTATATTTTTATACCGCCCTTTCCTACAGTTCTGGGTGGTTTACATAAAACATTTTTGAACATTCACATAGAACACTATCAAAGTCAATATAACAGTATAGCAATAACATCAACACATCAACTGGAACAATTAGAACAGCACTTCAACAATAACTTGACAATCCCTCAGTCGGTTCATTCCCTCAGTCTGGGGGGCACCTGTAGATGTTATGGCTCAGTCGGCCCCACCAAATGCCTGGTGGAAGAGCTCCTTTTTGCAGGCCCTGCGGAATTGTGGAAGTTCCGGCAGGGGCCTGATCTCTTCGGGGAGCTCATTCCACCAGGTGGGGGCCGGGCCTGAAAAGGCCCTGGCCCTTGTTGAGGCCTGACGTGCCTCTATGGGGCCAGGGATCCGTAGCCAGTTATGTATTCTGCTTTATTTATGCCTGACCATTGATTAAGGCAGTAATGCCCAAACATGTCTGGCCAGTGGTGGCATTAGTATGAATGCACACTTCAATTTTTATTCAATTTTAATATTAAGACTTGAATTTTTAATTTGAATAAATATTAATATTTAATTTTACAACATGGTTTATCCTACAGAGGCTTGAGCACATATTCCTTATTTTGACTCCATTTTGGGGTGGGTTCATGACTTGGGTCAGGATATTTTCTCCTTTTTGTTGTGGCCAGTAATTAGTCACCTTCTGGCCTGCCTCTCAGGGGGGAAGTTCTTCATGTAGCTCAACACTGCACAGGCCTACCATCAGCTACCCATAGATGACAAGTCAGCTGAAACCCAGACGATCGTCACCTACTGGGCTGCATTCGAGGTCAGACGCCTGCAGTTCAAGGTAAGCATCACTCCCAGAATCTTCCAAAACCTCCTCAAGGGCATCCCAGGGGTCATCCCATATTTTGATGATCTCTTGCTTGCCGGGAGAATCAAAGAGGAACTGGCCCCCCACTTACGAGAGGTCCTCAGCCTTTTCCAAGCCACCGGGCTTAAGGTCAAGCAGGAGATGTGCCACATCAGGATTCTGTCTCGAGTTCCTGGGGTTTCTGATTGACATGGCTGGCACCCACCCGAATCCCAAGAAGGTCAAGGCAATCCGGCAGTCTCCAGCACTGCAATCCAAACATGATCTTCAGCCCTTCATGGGGCTGGTTAATTTCTACCACGCATTCCTCCCCAACAAGGCAACAATCGCAGAGCTGCTTCACCGACTGCTGGACAAGAAGACCCCGTAGGTATGGGGGCCCGCACAGAAGTCTGCCTTCTCCGCCATGAAGTGCCTCCTGACCTCCAACAGCATCTCTGCTCACTTTGATGATACACAACCTGTTGTCCTCGCCTGCGACACCTCTCAGCACGGCATCAGGGCCATCCTCAGTCATCGCTTCCCAGATGGACAAGAGGCCCCGGTCGTGTTCTACTTGTGGAGCATGTCATCGGCCAAGCACAACTATGCTCAGATAGATAAAGAGGTGCTTGCCATCATGGTGGGACTCCACGATTACCTATATGGATGCAGGTTTATAATCATCAAAGATCAGAAACCTCAGTCTATTCACAATGGACCACTGGACACCCCAGATTCTGTCACCCAGGATGCTGCATTGGTCTATTTTTCTCCACAGATACAACTTCCACCTGGAACACTGCCCATGAAAGTCCATCAGTCATGCCGATGTCCTTAGCTGTCTGCCACTGCCCAACCTTGGTCAGGATCTAGCTCCCACTGCCTTCATCTTGCAGATAGACTCACTGCCAGACGCCACTGCGCCCCGCAGATATCGCAGACGTGTAGTCTGCGAAAGACTGTCTCTTCTCCCATGTCATCAACTGGGTGTGGAGGCGATGGCCGAGTGGTAAGCAAGATGCCAATTTTGCTCCTTTCATAACCCAGTGGACAGAGCTTTCACGAGGACTGCCTACTGTGGGGCCACCCAATGGTAGTTCTACTGAGGGCCACCCGGGAATGTAAAAGCACTGGCCCATAGTTACATTTGTTGACCGGACATCGATCAAGAGGTGGAAACATGGGTCCACCACTGCCAAGGCTGCCAGGAGTGCCGGCTGGAAATGCCTCAGGCCCCAGTGCAACCGTGGGAGTCTGCCAAGAACCCCTGGTCATGTAGACTTTGTCAGACCGTTCCAGGGACATACATTCTTGGTGGTTGTGGGTCCTTGTTCAAAGTGGTTAGAAGTGGTTCCCATCTCCACCATGACTTCTGCCGCAGTCATCAGAGCCTTGCCACGGCTATTCACGACCCACGGACCGCCAGACACATTGGTATCAGACAATGGGGCTCAGTTTACCTCAGCAGAATTCAAGGCATTCCTAGAGTAACGACTGATCTTCCACATCACATCAGCACCATTCCACCCTTTCACAAACGGCCAGGCAGAGAATATGGTCCGCATGACCAAGGATGCACTCTCTTACCTCACCTAGGGAGACTGGCAGCAGCAACTCTTCCTGGTAGGCCAGCATGTCACGCCATCATCAGCAATGCGATCTGAGATGCCAGCCAGCACAAGCCAACAACCACACCTTTCCAATTTGTCCCGGATGACCTGGTCTACATCCAGAACTACAGGGCTGGTCCTGCGTGGGTGCCAGCTACGGTCACACAAGCTACAAGACCTGTCTCCTACCACGTGGAGACACCAGAGGGCTGCCTGCTGAGAAGACACATGGACCAGGTTCGGCACCACATTCCAAGAGTGGCCGGCTCCACCAACCGACCTCCATAACTGCTCCCCTGCTCAGCTGCACGCAAAAATGCAGGCGTGCTGATTCAAATGCCAGTCACCGACAACACACTGCCAACAACTGCAGCCCCAGCTGTGACCACTGAGCTCCGCCACTCTACAAGGACTCGCATGGCCCCCCAGTACATGCAGGACTTTGTACATCATCTGCTGAGTGACTTCTTAAGGGGGTAGCGGTGTTGTATATGCAGGCACACAAGCGATCCATATGGTCCACAGTAGGATTGGGTAGACCTGGACTCTGTCATGGCTAACATAGCAGTCAATCAGTTTAAATTAATCAAAGAGTCTGAGCCAATGGCTTGCTGCCCTGGCCAGCCTCATTGGCCAGCCTCATTGGCCAGCCTCATTGTTCTGTGTGTGTGTGTGTATGCATGTGTATATGTGAGTGTGTATATATGTGAGTGTTTGTGTGTGTGTGTACGTGTATATATGTATGTATACATGTATATATATGTATGTGTACGTGTGTGTATGTGTGTGTGTGTGTGTACACACACACACACACATATATGGGTTTTCTGGGAGGGGTTAACAGAGTGAAGTCTTGGTATTTTCTGTATCATGTTCTCTCACAGTTAAAGAGGTGCAACCATTCCAGTCCTTGAACCCACATATTCAACATGGTGAATCATGGGAGGCCTTCGCATCCATAGCTACCCAACTCTGCTCAGGATGTCTCAACAGCTAGAAATCTTGGTTAGGAATACCTGAAGATTGGGGGGGAGGGCTGGATTTGGAGAGGGACCTCAGTGCGGACCTCATTGTCCAATATGTGTAAAAGAGTATACGGGATGAAGAGGAAAGCAAAAACTCCCATGTAATTATTTTTACTGAGCAGTATTTTACATTGCCAGCTGAAGGATAAACAAACAATATAAAATGAATACCACAAGTATATTTTTTTACAAATTCTTATCATCAAACAATTTTAAATAACAAGAATGCAGTCCATTTTGCACTAAAACAAGCGTTACCACTAGAGGGCGGTGTTGGCACATGCAACTAATAGTAAGGAAGAGTTACTAACGTGACCTTTGATTCAGTAAAGACAGTCACAGTCCCTTTTTTTTTTCTTTTTTTGAAACTGCAGGCTTGTAGGCACAGCAAACAGCGAAGCTCTCTTCTCCTCCGAAAATAGAAATGTCACGCTGCATAATTGCTCATCATGACTAATCTGCTGTTTTATAAGCGCTTCTGTTATACTCTCCTGAAATGAATGCAGTAGCTCAGCAAGCTGAAGACACTGGCTATATTCTGTGATTAAATGTATTTTTGGTGACTGCAAGATGGACAGTACGAATCTCGTCATTTCATTGGACACAGGCTGATACAGAACACATTAAAAATGCCCTAAAAACTGAGGCTTTTGTTGTTGCAGTTCAAATTATACAATGTTTCCATTAGTGGCATGAGAATATAAAGTGGTGAAAGTTTTTGAAAAGGGTTAAGCAGGTGTCCTTAATCAAGGAAACAGAGAGGGGGGGGGCAATTACTCCCATTCTACAGTAGCTCTGTTGGTTATGGGGCTCAATACAAGGCCTCCATGTCCCTGGACCTTCATGTTTGGGGGCCTCCTCTCGCTCTATGCTCCTCCACAACAGCTTTGATCATTTGCAAAGGGCTTTCTATTGGTAAGGTAAAAGGTATCCCCTGGGCAAGCACCGAGTCATGTCTGACCCTTGGGGTGACGCCCTCCAGCGTTTTCATGGCAGACTCAATGCAGGGTGGTTTGCCAGTGCCTTCCCCAGTCATTACCGTTTCTATTGGTGCCATCTTCCAAATTTGGAAAATCAACAAGGGTACATACACATGGACCCCACCTCGTGGCCCCCTCCTTTCCAGGGAGGTCAAAACTGAATTACTCAAGAGGGCTTTTTGCATGCACAATAGGGCTGCACTGTTTTGTTTCATTTGACTTCCCTGTCAATTAATGGATTTAAGATCTCATGATGCTATTAATGTTTGAACTCATGGCACACAGACAACAACTACGCATGGACTTATTTTTAGATATATATGTAAGATGGATAGATGGATGGATACCAGAAGTGAGGGAAAGTTATGCAGTTATTGGGAAAAAACACAATTGCTTCAACAGCTTTCAAAGTCTGGTTTAAGTGCATAGCTGACCTATAGGCATTTTTAGGCTAGAATTTAATACATTATCTCCAAGAGAAAACACTGTTTAGCTAGGATTTAAAAATGGGCATTCTACAGCGAGTAAGAAACATGTTTGAGAAGGCAACTCTGGATTGAGTCAGTGACCTAAAAATAAAAGGCATTTTATTATCTGAGCGTTTTTTACTCTGCTCCTAAAGAGATTTGTTTACAAGCTTTAAACCCCCCCCCCCCCACAAAGATGCCACAAGCCATTTTACACTTATGACAATCCTGTGAGGCAAACTTGGCTTAGAAGACAAGCATATTGGTCAAGGTCTCATTTATATAAGTGTTTCATTTTTTATAAGCAGAGCTGAGAGGAGAATAAAAATGAGGCCCCACATTTATTTCTGCTGGATACTTCTGTTTTTCATGCCCTTTTAACTACCTGAGGGAGTCTCCAAGGGGTTTACAACCGCCTACCCTTCCTCTCCCCCACACCAAACACCCTGTGAGGTAGGTGAGGCAGAGAGAGCTCTAAGAGAACTGTGACTGGCCCAAGGTCACCCAGCTAGCTGTATGTGGAGGATGAGTGGGGAATCAAATCCAGTTTTCCAGATTAGAGGCTGCCACTCTTTACCACTACAACACACTGGCGACACAATAAGGTTTTCATGGCGATTAGGTAGAGGTGGTTTCTCATTGCTTGCTGCAAAGTCTCCTTGGTGGTCTCCCATCTCAACACTGAACCGGCTTGGCTTCTGAGATCCAATGAGATTGAGCTATATACCATGCCATCCTATTTCCCTAAAAAGGTAAAGGTATCCCCTGTGCAAGCACCGAGTCATGTCTGATCTTTGGGGTGATGCCCTCTAGCGTTTTCATGGCAGACTCAATACGGGGTGGTTTGCCAGTGCCTTCCCCAGTCATTACCATTTACCCCCAGCAAGCTGGGTACTCATTTTACCGACCTCGGAAGGATGGAAGGCTGAGTCAACCTTGAGCCGGCTGCTGGGATCAAACTCCCAACCTTATGGACATCGCTTCAGACAGCATTTCTGCCGCTTACCACTCTGTGCCACAAGAGGCCTGGTTACTTATTTATAAGAAAACTATACAGGGACCCGAAGCAGTTGACAGCATGATTCTTCCCTCCACCCCTTTCTCTTCCTGACAATGATCCCTCTGAGGTATAAGCACAAAGACAGTAGCAGCATGAATGGTATTTCCAGACAAAGAAATTACGGTTTAACTAAAGGCAGATTACTTGAGAGGAGATTGTCAGGACTGACAATGGACTGATGAACTGCATGTCAGCTTTGTTTGTTCCTCATGCCTTTGTTGTTGTGACGAAAAAGATCTCCTCTGGCTCCAAGTTTTGGAGAGCTCACAGCCAAGGTGACACCCCCCCACCCCGCCCCCAGTGAGCCGCCTCCTTGTCGTTCCCTAATGCTGATGCATTCTTCCTCTTCCTCCAGGCCCAGATCTTCACCACCATCCGGAGTGTGAGGACAATTATTTCTACTGTCTATTTCTAACCCATCATTCTTCCAAGGTCAGGGTGGGACACACTGTCATTCCCTCTCACTCATTTTATCCTCACAATACAACTCTGTGAGGTAGGTCCAGCTCAGAGCATGTGAGGGCCCAAAGTCACTCAGTGAGTTCTCAAAGCAGATTAGGGATTCAAGCTGAGTAAGGATACCAGGCCCCAGGTGGGACCTGTGGGACCCCCAGTTTTACACCTCATCTCTAGGTGACAGAGATCAGTTCCCATGGAGAAAATGGAAGCATTGCAGGGTAGACTCTGTAACACTGTTCTCCACTAAGGTCCTTCCCTGCTCACTCCCAGCTCCACGCCCGAAGTCTCGAGACATTTCCCAACCCAGCAAGCTGACTCTTCCCAGATTATTGATGTAGCACATTTCTGAATGCAACTCTTCAAAAATTTGCCTGAGGACTTTCCCAATAGAATGGGATGGAATGGGATGATTCTCATGACTGGAATGTAATGGTGGATGGATATGAACTGTTCAGAAAAAACAGAATAGATCGAAGAGGTGGAGGAGTGGCACTGTATGTGAGGAAAGGGCTTACCTGTCAGGAAATTCTAGTGAAGGAGAGCATATCTGCAGTGGAAAGCATCTGGGTGAAAATAAGCGAGGGGAAAACAAACCGTGTGGTGGTTGGTGTCTGCTACCGACCGCCTGACCAACGAGAGGATGTGGATGCTGCACTTTGTGAGCAGCTTGAGAAAATATCCAAACGGCAGGACCTTGTCATCATGGGTGACTTCAATTTCCCAGATGTGTGCTGGGAAACTAACTCTGCGAAGCGTCCTCAGTCATGCAAGTTTCTGACCTGCCTGGCTGACAATTTCATTTATCAAATGGTAGATGAACCCACAAGAGGTTCAGCCATACTGGACTGACCAACAGGCAAGAGTTGGTGGATGAGGTGAAGGAGGTGGGGACCCTAGGGGGAAGTGACCATGTCCTCATAGAATTCCTTTTGAGATGGGGAACCAAGGAAGCTTGTAGCCAGACGCGGATGTTGGATTTTCGTAGGGCAAACTTTAATAAACTCAGAGACATGATGAGTGTCATACCATGGACGAGAATGCTGGAAGGCAAGGGAACATGTGAAGGGTGGGCGCTACTCAAACAAGAGCTATTGCATGCTCAATCAATGACTATTCCAGAAAGACGAAAACACTGCAGGAGCTTTAAGAAGCCTATTTGGATGAACAGAGAACTTCAAGAGGAACTAAGAAAGAAAAGGAAAATGTTCAGGAAATGGAGGGAAGGACAGAGCTCTAAAGAAGAGTACCTACAGGTTACTAGGCACTGTAGATCAATCATCAGAAAGGCCAAAGCTGAGAGTGAGCTAAGATTGGCCAGGGAAGCCCATTGTAACAAGAAAAGATTTTTCAGTTATGTGAGGAGCAAACGTAAAGTCAAGGAGGCAATAGGCCCACTGTTGGGTGCAGATGGACAAACTCTAACGAAAGATGCAGAGAAAGCAGAAAGGCTTAGTGCCTATTTTACATCAGTTTTTTCCCACAGGTCAAAGTGTTTAGGCACATCTAGAGATGGCTGTAGCCAAAGGATAGTGTCTGGGTGGCAGGTTAACATGGATAGAGAGGTTGTCGAGAGGCATTTAGCTGCACTGGATGAGTTCAAATCCCCTGGTCCAGATGAAATGCACCCGAGAGTACTCAAAGAACTTTCCAGAGAACTTGCACAGCCCTTGTCCATCATCTTCGGAACCTCTTTGAGGACTGGAGATGTCCCGGAGGACTGGAAAAGAGCAAACGTTATTCCGATCTTCAAAAAAGGGAGGAAGGATGACCCAGGAAACTACAGACCAGTGAGTCTGACCTCTGTTGTGGGGAAGATAATGGAGCAGATATTAAAGGGAGCGATCTGCAAACATCTGGAGGACAATTTGATGATCCAAGGAAGTCAGCATGGATTTGTCTCCAACAGGTCCTGCCAGACCAACCTAGTTTCCTTTTTTGACCAAGTAACAGGTTTGCTGGATCGGGGAAATTCGGTTGATGTCATTTACTTGGATTTTAGTAAAGCTTTTGACAAGGTTCCCCATGATGTTCTGATGGATAAGTTGAAGGACTGCAATCTGGATTTTCAGATAGTTAGGTGGATAGGGAATTGGTTAGGGAACCGCACTCAAAGAGTTGTTATCAATGGTGTTTCATCAGACTGGAGAGAGGTGAGTAGCGGGGTACCTCAGGGCTCGGTGCTTGGCCCGGTACTTTTTAACATATTTATTAATGATCTAGATGAGGGGGTGGAGGGACTACTCATCAAGTTTGCAGATGACACCAAATTGGGAGGACTGGCAAATACTCCAGAAGATAGAGACAGAGTTCAACGAGATCTGAACACAATGGAAAAATGGGCAAATGAGAACAAGATGCAATTTAATAAAGATAAGTGTAAAGTTCTGCATCTGGGTCAGAAAAATGAAAAGCATGCCTACTGGATGGGGGATACACTTCTAGGTAGCACTGTGTGTGAACGAGACCTTGGGGTACTTGTGGATTGTAAACTAAACATGAGCAGGCAGTGTGATGCAGCGGTAAAAAAGGCAAATGCCATTTTGGGCTGTATCAACAGAGGCATCACATCAAAATCACAAGATGTCATAGTCCCATTGTATACGGCACTGGTCAGACCACACCTGGAGTACTGTGTGCAGTTCTGGAGGCCTCACTTCAAGAAGGACGTAGATAAAATTGAAAGGGTACAGAGGAGAGTGACGAAGATGATCTGGGGCCAAGAGACCAAGCCCTATGAAGATAGGTTGAGGGACTTGGGAATGTTCAGCCTGGAGAAAAGGAGGTTGAGAGGGGACATGATAGCCCTCTTTAAGTATTTGAAAGGTTGTCACTTGGAGCAGGGCAGGATGCTGTTTCTGCTGGCTGCAGAGGAGAGGACACGCAGTAATGGGTTTAAACTTCAAGTACAATGATATAGGCTAGATATCAGGAAAAAGTTTTTCACGGTCAGAGTAGTTCAGCAGTGGAATAGGCTGCCTAAGGAGGTGGTGAGCTCCCCCTCACTGGAAGTCTTCAAGCAAAGGTTGGATACACACATTTCTTGGATGCTTTAGGATGCTTAGGGCTAATCCTGCGTTGAGCAGGGGGTTGGACTAGATGGCCTGTATGGCCCCTTCCAACTCTATGATTCTATGATTCTATGATTCTATGATTCTATGAATCACAGAGTTGGAAGAGGCCATCAAGGCCATGTAGTCCAACAGCCTGCTCAGTGCAGGATCAGCCTCAAGCATCCAGGATAAGGATCTGTTCAGCCACTGCTTAAGACTACCAGCGAGGGGGAACGCATCACCTTCTTGAACAGCTGATCCCACTTCTGAACTATTCTGGTTGTGAAAAAAATGTACCTGATATCTAGCCAATGCCATTCTACATTTAGTTCTGTCAGAGCTCTCTAAGACTCATCTACCTGAGTGTTTGTTGTGGGGAGAAGAAGGGAAGGCCATTGTAAGCTGCATTGAGACTCCTTTGGGGAGTAAAATGCAGGATACACAAAACCAGCTCTTCTTCTTCTCCTCACAATAGACGCACGGGAAAGTAGGTGGGGCTGAGAGAGCTGTGAAAAACCTGTTCTGCAAGAATGGCTCTAAGAGAACTGTGACTAGCCCAAGATCATCCAGCAGGCTACATGTGGATGAGTGGGGAATCCAGTTCTTTAGAGACTACGGTTCATAACTACTATACCATGCTGGGAAGGAAGAAAGACACTGATGGAACAACTGGTAACCCATTTTTGCTCTACATGCCAACAGTGACATCTATGCATAGTCACTTATAACTCTACCTGCAGGACCGTTTACCTGCAGGACTGCTTGGTTGCTTATGCCCCCCGCAGGGCACTCCGCTCTGCGGGTATGAATTTACTGGTTGTCCCGGGTCCACAGGATGTTCGCCTGGCCTCGACCTGGGCCAGGGCCTTTTCAGTCCTGGCCCCAACCTGGTGGACTGAGCTCCCAGAAGAGCTACGGGCCCTGCGGGATCTACCAGCTTTCCGCAGGGCCTGTAAGACGGAGCTCTTCCGCCAGGCATATGGTTGAGGCCAGGGCAGCTCTCCCACAAATCCATCAGAGGATCCCCTCCAATATCGAGATCTCTAACATCGAGATCATTGTTAGATCTATTGTATTGGTGCCATCCTCTTCTGAATATTATTCTCCCCACCAGGCTGAACTTGGGGGGAACTCAGGTAACTAATATCAGAATTGTGACCACAGCCGCTTATATGTTATATGTAACTTTTGTTGATGTTAATTGGGGTTTTTATGGGGGTTTTATTGTGTTTTAACTATTTATGTTGTAAACCGCCCTGAGACCTATTTGGAGAAGGGCGGTATAAAAATTTAATAATAATAATAATAACAACAACAACAACAACAACTTTATTGACATAGTTTCATATATTCAGCTAGAATGTACAAAATATGCTTTAAAAAAATGGAGAGGGTGTGTTTTTAGTCATGGGCTAGCCAGAAGCTATGATAGTCACATGAACAGAGACCAGCATGTCTGAGCAACAGGCTAATGATACCGCTAGGACCTAATTTTGGGTTTCTGTTAAACATTGCCTGAAGCATCACAGGAATCTCCATAACTAATGTCCACAGAAATCATGGCAAACAGAAAACATATACACTTCTAGCAATGACATATCTACACGGCTGTATTCCTCTCCTTGAAACTTTACCATCTGCACAGTCTTAAGACTAACTTCTGTGCATATTGTATTTTTATACACCAGATTTAAATAATGATTTGATATTTATTTACAACTGATAGCATAAGGTACCTTAAGCATGATAACCAAATATCCTACAATATTGTTTGTATGGTGCTTGAAGGACCCTCCAGACACCCAAGAGGGCTTGTCATCAGATATACTTCCCCTGGCATTTAAGAAGAGTTGCTTTTTGTACCCTGCATTTCACTACCTGAAGGAGTCTCAAAGCCCCATACTTTAGTATTTTAATTAGTTCAAATCTGTGCAAATCTCAGGCAACGTTTAATGTAATGCCTTCATGAGTTTTGGAAGGCAGATTCCGTGGGATACCAGCTGAAGATAATACTACGCCCATGTGGTACTGATGAGAGACTTTAGTTCATATGATGTTTTATTGCACCTTTTATTAATCTCAACAGAAAATTTATATTGGGTACCATCTAGATGAGAGCACCAATCCCTCTGATTTAATAAGACTCTGCAATCTCTTTGTTGACATGATGCCTGAGAGAACTGAGAAGGTAGTGTGATTTCTACAGTGTTCAGTTTATTGGCCAGAGCAGTTATGGTATTAATTGAAAATTCATCTAATGTATATTTGTTATTTGTTTTGACAGTCACCAAATATAATGGCTATAATGGTGCTAAAACTGGAACAGCACTCTCAGGACTCTGACTAGCCAAAGGTCACCCAGCTAGCTTCATGAGGAGGAGTGGAGAATCAAACCTGACTCTCCAGATTAGAGGACACTGATCTTAACCACTACATCAAGCATGTGTGCTGTGTATAACAAGTCCCTTATCATTTTTAAAAGGCTACTTCAGAGGGCAGCCATGTTTGTCTGTGGCAGAAGAATGAGAGTCAACTCCAGTGGCTTTCAAGAGTCAGAGCTCCCTTTGTCAGATATCTTCCCAGATAACTATGAAAACCCCTACTCCGAAAATCTGGTTGGTCTCTAAGGTGCTACTGGACTAGAATCTAGCATGTGTGCTGTGTATAACAAGTCCCTTATCATTTTTAAAAGGCTGCTTCAGAGGGCAGCCATGTTTGTCTGTGGCAGAAGAATGAGAGTCAACTCCAGTGGCTTTCAAGAGTCAGAGCTCCCTTTGTCAGATATCTTCCCAGATAACTATGAAAGCCCCTACTCCGAAAATCTGGTTGGTCTCTAAGGTGCTACTGGACTAGAATCTAGCTCTTAAAAATAAATGTGAAATAAGTGAATGAGTGAAACAAATGTATGGCACTCCATTCGACGAATACTAGAAATAAGCATGATAGGCCAGTGTATTTTAATGTTCTGTGAAAATGTAGATTTGTAACAACAGTTAAAAGGGGGGCAAATTAATTAACAGACTGCAGGTGACACTACATTATTCAGGATGTTAAAAGGTAAAAGGTCAAGAACTCCAAGAGGATCTTTCCTGCTGGGTAATTTGGTGAGAATACTGTCTATCAACACTAGGCCTTATCAGTATGTTGAGGTAGCTACGTTAAAGACTACTATGAAAATCTCACTCATTCAGTGGAACTCGATTGTGAATGAAGCTGTCAGGTACTTAATTTCACAGGAGATGCTGTCATAAAGCTGTTGCCATAAGCTAGTTTCTTGGAAACGGAAACCTCCATATCCATTATCCAGAGTCCCTTGAGATCTGGTTTGCTGATCTGAGGATAAAATGCTATCAATAATTTATTCACAGTTTGTAGGATCGTTTTCATTTTTGACATAAATCCTTTTCAAGCTGTGCTGCTTCTCTTGCATCCTGCCTCTTCCCCAATGGCACCACACATCTTTATAAAGTTATTACAGTTAACATCTGGGAGGGGGAGACTTTGAAAGCTAAGTTATAGTTATTTTAAATCTCAGGGTGATGTCTTTGAACTGCTATTTAAAAATAATAATCAGAGAGGCTATGCATAGTATCCAAGGCATGCCTAGCACAATAACAAATCACACGGCATTTCATGTAGGAAATTTCACAAGCAATAAAACTCAGGTGTTAAAATTTATATGCTTTCTGGACAAGAAAAATAGGAGGGGGATCTTTCAAACAATACAAATAGCCTTTGAAAGGCCCCATCAAATTGATGCCCCCTCCCCAGCTTTCTGTTAACATGTATGTGAGGAAAACTGTTTGGAATGCATTCATACCAAGTATCTGAACTATTGGTGGCCATGTCAGAAAACTAATTCATAATTGCATTTCAGCCTCCCTGTGATTTTGACCTGAGCATGTTATTAATGGAGTGATCCCATTCAAAATCTAAGGCCACTGATTTCAATAGGCTTGGGATGGCATAACTCTCTACAGGATAGCACTGTATATAAGCTGGGCTTTTAACAGAATATGGAGGTGAGTGACATCCTTTGTATCCTGTTACTCATGCACCACAAACTATGATGAATATATGTGCTGGTGCCTTTGAAATCTAGCCTTTAAAAAAATGATGCAAGTCACATGCCCAGGAGAACACTAAGAATACTTGATTTTTTTAGATATGAAAGGTATGTAAATATGTGGATACTTTTAGCATATTCAGTTTAAAATACAGACTAGCAGTGACAGGGTCATGATCATGCATACACAAGTTGCATCCATTTTAAATTTTATTTAATTGCTTAGGACTCCTGCATCAGGTATCTGGAGAGGAGAGGTATAAATGACTTAAATAGGAAGGGGTCTAGAAAGACACTCCTGGAAGAGCCCTGATATTCCCTCAACCGAAGAGTGGTTAAGGAAATTGGTGGACTATGCTGAAGTTGCCAAATTGTCTGCCGTCTACAAAGATCCAGATCTTGGAAAATACGTAAAGCAATAGGCATAGTTTTGGAACTATATGAAAAAAACCCATCCAGACTTTGTGAAGATTTGTAAAATTTAACATAGTAACAGCAGGTTTTAAGTATAAAGTTATATCACAGATTAGGCTTTACTATTTCATTTGTTAGGGTTAGGAGAGAAGTCTTGAATATACATTTGTATTTATTTGTAATTGAATGTTAGGTTAGTGAACTAATGGATTAGTAATGGGTACAGATATATTGTTTGATATCACAATAAAATATTTGAATTGAAACTAAAAAAAAAAGGCACTCCTGTGTTCTTTATACACAAATCCTTTATACTTCCTTCACGTATCCCACTACTAAAAGTTAATTGAATATTACAGAACTCACCAGCATGGTCAAGTCTGCTGCTTTGCATGTGGAAGTCATTTCAAATGAATGCTTCCTTATGCAGGAAGTGCACAATATAAACATTTTACTTGACAAAATCTCAGTGACAGGAATCCCACAGGGGGTTCTGTGTGTCCTTGAAACACACCCATCCATCATCATTGCCAGGATGGGGTTATGCAGATAAAAGCTGAACTTGATTTTCAAAGGCTGAGGTCATCGTGGACAAAACCAGCAGCTCCCTCCCCTCTGGGGTATTTCCATGTACAGCTTTTTACTTCCTTCCGTATAAGTAAATAGGAGTGGGTTTGCCTTTTGATTCTATGCAGAAACAGCACTACATTTAGAGATGCCATCATGATTTTTTTTAAAATCCATCTTCCTTCCCTGAGCTGTTCAGATATAGTAACAAACCATGATCTGGTGCTCTGTGAATGAGCCCTGGTATCTGTCTCACACACACACACGCACACACATACAAAAAATGAGGCAGCCATGCCAAGCAACGTTATACTGATTTAAGTCATTTACAGTGTTTTCACTCTGCTTAGGAAGGAGCAACTTGTGGAGGGGGCCAGTTTGTAGATAAAATAACAATAAAAATAACAACTCTGCACAAATTTCCTATTACATTATTTATTATTTATTTTATTATTTGAATTTATTGCCCGCCACTCTTGGCGGGTTACAAGATAAAATGAATAAATACAATCCCCTAGAAATCCCCCTAAAACACAGTCATTAATAAAATACATGAGTACAATAACTCTTCTCCCACCGCCACACTCTGGGATCAATTATGGAGGAAGGAGCGTAATCAGCCAAGAACTGTGCCCCGTATCCCCGTCATGGCGAGGCAGTAGGCCAATAATTCGTGGTTGATCACATCAAACGCAGCCAACTGATCGACCATAACGAGAATGGCTGAGAAAGCCAGACTGATATGTATCAAATACATTCATACTTCTTACTCAGAAGACCCATTTAATTCAATAGGCTTACTCCCAGGAACCTGTTCTTGCAGCTAGGGTTGCCAAGTCAGAGTTGCTACATTCCAACAGACTGTGAGGAGGAGGCTGAGGTTTGGGGAGGGGAGAGACTTCAGCAGGGTATGATGCCAGAGAGTCCACTTTCCAAAGCAGCCATTTTTTTCCATGGGACTAATCTCTGTAGACTGGTGATCAGCTTTAATTCTGAAAGACCTCTAGGCTCCAACAGGAGGTTGGCACCCTTCCCCCCTTGAAGCATGAGGATGGAGGATGAAGAGACACGCAGAGACATGGGCTTGTTCACATGCCACGACTACATGGTGTGACATGTTTCATTCAACAGACAAGGTGCCCTTGAGGAGATGGGAGAAGTACACAGAGAATCCATTGCACCCCCTCCCTCACAGGACTCTTTCAAATATAAATAGTCCCATCTCACATATAGCCTGTCCTAATAATGGGTATTTTGCTAGCAGTCAGATACATGCATGCATAAGTACTTTCTTGTTTTCCACTCATGTTTAAGGCATTAGACTAAGACACAAGGAGATCAAATGATTTACTTGCCTGAAGTTATGACCTTATTAAGGTTTCTTGTAATGTAGTCTTGGAAATCGGTGTAGACTCAGTATAAATTCTACCAGTGGGTAAAGAATATCACATGGTACATTCCTGCTTGCATAGACCAAAACAAAAGTTATCACATTTCTATTTTGCAAAAACAGCGTTTCAACAAATTCCAGAATGGTAGCTTGTTTCATCCAAAACAGCAACAATTCCTGAACCACTTTAAAGACTAGTGTTTATTGGGGTATAAGCTTTTATGTCAGAGGTATATATATATAATCAGATGTATGAAGCATTATCCGCATGAAAAGATACATGAATAATGTGATTGTTTATGCATCTGGCTGAAAGGGCTTTGGGCTGACAAAGGCTTATGCCAAAATAACTGTGTTAAGATTTAAGGTGCCATGACACTTGCTATTAACTTTAAACAGCATGAACTAAATATGATTCTCCATATTAATAAGTTTTTCTACTCAGCCAGATGACAAAAAAATCTATCTTGTATTACAGTTGTAACAGTGAAACGCCTGGCAATTATCTGAACTGGCATTGTGTCTACTTGCTCAGAGAAATAAGTCTTTCAGGTTCTGTGAGGGCATGAAAATTGTCAGTTTGGCTGGGGGGGTGGGAGGAATCGCACAGGAACAGACTGAGGACTGAGATTGCAGGAGGCAGACATAGACCCTGGTTCACAGATGTTTATGTCATTATCAATCTATTAATCTTTTAAGATTGTTGTTGTTGTTATGTGCGAAGTCGTGTCCGACCCATCGCGACCCCATGGACAATGATCCTCCAGGCCTTCCTGTCCTCTACCATTACCTGGAGTCCTTTTAAGTTTGCACCTACTGCTGCAGTGACTCCATCCATCCACCTCATTCTCTGTCGTCCCCTTCTTCTTTTGCCCTCGATCACTCCCAGCATTAGGCTCTTCTCCAGGGAGTCCTTCCTTCTCATGAGGTGGCCAAAGTATTTGAGTTTCATCTTCAGGATCTGGCCTTCTAAAGAGCAGTCAGGGCTGATCTCCTCTAGGACTGACCGGTTTGTTCGCCTTGCAGTCCAAGGGACTCGCAAGAGTCTTCTCCAGCACCAGAGTTCAAAAGCCTCAATTCTTTGACGCTCGGCCTTCCTTATGGTCCAACTTTCGCAGCCATACATTGCAACTGGGAATACCATAGCTTTGACTAAACGCACTTTTGTTGGTAGGGTGATGTCTCTGCTTTTTAGGATGCTGTCTAGATTTGCCATAGCTTTCCTCCCTAGGAGCAAGCGTCTTTTAATTTCTTTGCTGCAGTCCCCATCTGCAGTGATCTTGGAGCCGAGGAAAATAAAATCTGTCACTATCTCCATTTCTTCCCCATCTATTTGCCAGGAATTGAGAGGGCCGGCTGCCATGATCTTTGTTTTCTTTTAAGAAAACAATCTTTTAAGAAAACAATCTTTTAAGATGCTACCATACTTTTTTATTATTTGAAATCTTAAAAAAAAAAAACCTAGCCAAACATTAGGGCAGGGGTAAGAACCCCCTAAATAATAGAAGCACCCCTTGTAGCTTTAAGAAATGCATATCTTCTAATACAATAGTATTGCCAACCTTCAAACCTTGGTTTTGTCAGTAAGTCAGGAGAAAGCGGCAGGGCCAATTCTAGGGCAGTTTAGGCCTTTTAGGGAGGCAAACCTAGCAGCAACCACTGTATGTCTTACTAGTACACGATTTGCATGATGCTCCCAAGACTGGCTGCTTGCTAATTTTTAGCAGCAATCATCATATGAAAGCTAGTGGGTATAGTGGTTAGGATGAGGATCTGGAAGACCCAGGTTCAAATCCTCACTCTGTGGTAGAAAACTCACTGGGTGACTGCTTTCATGCAGTGGCTGCTGTTGAATAGTATCAAGCAATGCTAAACCAAAAAAGGAATAAAACCCAACCTTAACAAGTAGGAACTCAAAAGTTGAGCTGAATAAAAATAATGTAAAACTTGTTAATTATTTATTATAGTGCACAGTTAAAAACAGAATAAAAACATCTTAAAAACTATACCGAACTAACAACACATAAGACCAAACACTTTTTGACCCTCCCGGGTTTTCCTCAGTGGTCAAAATTATAATAATACACTATATAGCACTCTCTATAATGTGTAGCTGAATGGTTGAGTGGGGACTGTAACTTATGGCTCCAACCAATAGCTTTTTCTGATGCACATGAGAATACACTCTGAGTACAGAACTTAATGATAGCAAAGAGTGGTGACTTTAGGGACAACATAGGAATTGGTCTCCAAAAAGGATATAATTTATACATATTGGTTGGAGCCATAAGTTACAGTCCCCACTCAACCACTTAACAAGTTTTACATTATTTTTATTGTTCAGCTCAACTTTTGAGTTCCTACCTGAATAGTATCAAGCAGCCAGACCTTCTAGTGGTTACTGCTCGAATTGGCCAAAAAGGCACAGTCATAGTTCAAGCAGATTTATAGGATATTAAACATTATCAGAAGTGGAAATTCCAAAAACAAACAAATTTAGAAATCCCAGTACACATTAGTTCTTTGTTGCTCCTGGAGGCAATGAAGTGTTGTTATATCATACATCCTCTGTGTGTGTGAATGTGTGTGAGTATATAATATCTATAGACAAGGTAAGTGCACTGCAGGAAAGATGCTCTCTCTTTTTGACTAACTTGCAGCTGTATAAGTTAACCACAAAATTAGACTCATTCCACATGAGGAATTTGCCCCTGGACAGCCTCTCATTGCTCACGGATCTTAATGCTGCTTCCACATGACATCAGCAACAACCCAGGGGAGGCGTGTGAGTTGTCCACGCTTCAGGCTACTCTGCCGCCTCAAAGGGAAGAGAAAAGCTGTGATAAGGCAGCCGGATAATGCAGGATGGGGTTCCCATCAGAAAGTGTGTAAACGTGGAGTTTCCTATTGCGCGTTTGCTCTATAGCTTGAGTAAAGCTACTGATCCCCTATAGATTTATGAAAGAATATTCAGTTTAATTATACAGATGTTTAATTTTCTTCATAACATTCAGGAATACCCTTGGGGTACTTAATCCCAAAGGTTTTTAAACATTACTGTAATTAGACTTTTGAACTGAACTGTTCAAATCTCTCCTCCAAGTATAGCTAAACTATAATGCAGACTGTTTGCTTGAAAAAACTGGTCTTATCCTTATTCATTGTTGTTCCTCTATATCCTTATCCATTGTTGTTCCTCTATATATTTATGAAACAGCCTAGGGGGTGGGACGTGTCCAGCTGTCAAAGTTGGAATAGGGCCAATCAGGGTGCAGCCAGCTTTGTTCTGATTGGCCCTACCCCTGCGGCTCCTGCCCTCCAGCCCTGGACACCTCAGTGCCTGGAGCCAGGAGCAGGTGAGAGGGCCCTGGGCAAAGGGTTGTGGTGGAGGGCTAGCTAACAAGGGCATCCCGACCTGCTGACTGCCTGCTAAGGAGCTCTGTCTCGGCCCTGCTAATGAGCTGCCCAGCCCCCGCCCGCCCCACTTGATCCAGCTGTCAGCTGCAGCCAAAAGCCACTTTAAGCTGCCTGGCCAGGGGAGGGGACCCTTTCAGGGCCTGTTCTTAGGAATTTATATAATTTATATAATTTATATAATTCAATCCAGGTTAGGACCCCCAAGATGGTGAACAAGGACATTAAAATCAGCTTTAAAATCAGTACATACCTATATAGGTCATTTTTCATATACTGGCAGATGCCCCACTTCTTAAAACAGGAAGTCACTGGCCCTAAGTGGGGGATATTCCACCAATAGGAAACAGGAGACCGAGTGATCTGCTCAGCAACTGCTGATGAAACCTGACTGCCCTTTTCCTATTGGTGAAGGCAAAAGATAGCAAAGGAGCTACAGCCCTCTCTTCAAAGCAAGTGGGCAGCCATCCTGCTGCCCCAAACACAGGCAGATCCTGAAGCACACCTGTCTGCAGCCTCCTCCATGACAACCAGCCTTTAGCAGTGGACCTGAGCGGCCCAGGCACAGCCCCCCTCCCTGTCCTTCCTTCTCGTCCTCCCCTTCTATTGATGTCATCAATGAGCTTGGAAGTGTGTTCAAGTCTGTACTGTCATCATCCATTGCCTTTTAAAGCAGGGGTAGTCAACCTGTGGTCCTCCAGATGTTCATGGACTACAATTCCCATGAGCCCCTGCCAGCAAATTCTGGCAGGGGCTCATGGGAATTGTAGTCCATGGACATCTGGAAGACCACAGGTTGACTATCCCTGTTTTAAAGCACCTAAAAATGCTAGGAACTCCATAAGAATAAATACACACGGACACATGGAAGAAAAATCAATTACTTTGGATGGCCATTAAAAAACCTCTGGATCAAAACAGAGTTGTTCTGCTTTATATAACTTATGAAGCAAACCACCGTTCACCCTGCAAAATGTATTTATGTGCTTGCAAGTTTTATCTTTCATATGGGGGGTAGAGATGCCAGCCTCCAGGTGCAACCTGGGGATTCTCCAGAATTACAACATATCTCCAAGCTACAGAGATCAATTCCCCTATAGAAAAAGAATACTTTGGAAGGGGGACTCAACAGCATAGAAGGTGATTGTAAGCCGTTTTGAGACTCCTTCTGTTAAAGTGACATACAAAAAACAACTCTTCATTTTTTACAAGAAATGACATCAGCATGATGCCAGTGTGAGCTCCTATTTTCACCTCAATTTCCTTTCACTGCTACTTCAGGTGTTAGTGAGCAACAAAACAGACTCGCTTCAGATTATGGTGGCACCCAAAGCAAGCCCCACGAATAAGATTGCAGTGCTTCATATAAGCGTAGGTTATCCTTAATATATGCTGGTCCAAAGTTGGATTTTTTAAAGGTTGAAGACAACAGAATTACACAGTCTCTCTCTCCTCTTTCTATACAAAGTTTGTTTCTCTTAATAAAATTATTTTCTTTTAAGCAGTTTGGTACTCTGCTCCAATGATATGGTTTCTACAACTCACTCCAGTCAGCTCTTGGGACTGCAACATTTCGGACCAATTGTACCTTCTGAACACGAGAGCCTTGCCAGATCAGACCAATGGTTCACCTAGTCCAGCATCCTATCTCACATAGTGGCCAACCTGCTCCTCTAGAGAAGTGATTCTCAACCTGAGGATCAGGATCCCTTTGGGGGTTGAACACAACAACCTTGTGGGATAGATCGAGATAGAGCGTTCATCTGTCTGGGGCAGCGGAAGAACAAGATCGGCATGGTGGGACAAGAGGCAGAACTGAACTGAGAAACCCCGGGTGGGGGGGGAAACAATTTATACACAATAATGAAAAATGGATCTTCACGCCATTGGTCAGTTTCGGTTTAATTCTGTGAAAGAACACTTGCATTATTTTATGGTTGGGAGGTCACAACTTGAGGAACTGTATTAAAGTGTCGCGACATTAGGAAGGTTGAGAACCACTGCTTTAGAGGGCCAACAGAGCACAGAAACGGAGGCCTTTCCCTTATGTTGCCTCCTGACACTGGGATTCGGGGTTTAGTGACTTTGAATGTGGCAGCCCCCTCAATCACCCTTAGCAGAAGATGTGCTGATTTTCCCTCAGCAGGCTTAATGTGCCTAACAATCTATCTTTGATTACAGTTTCTACTAATTTGCCTGGGTCATTAGGCTGACTGTCCTGCAATTTCCTAGTTCCTTCTCCAGATCCATTTTTAAAAATTAGTGTTACATTTGATAAGTCTCCAGTCTTCTGGTACAGTAGCTGAATTTAGTAATGTTACATGTTAGTAGATAAGGAACTCAGATGTGAGATAGTTTAAGAACTCCCAGGTGTATGCCATTAGGACCTGGAGACTAACAGGCTTTTAATTTCCCCAATAGGTCTAGAGCAGTGGTCCCCAACCTGCGGGCCGCGGCCCGGCGCCGGGCCGCAAAGGCCATGGCGCCGGGCCGCGGCTCCCTCTCCCCGCCCCCCCCCGCGCAGTAAAAAACTTCCCGGGCCGCAAGCTTGCGGCCCGGGAAGCTACTTACTGCGGGAGGGCGGGGAGAGGGAATCAGGGCCAGGCCGCGCCCGTGCAGGCCGCGCCCGCTCGGCCCGATCCGCGGGCGTGGCCCGCGGTTGCGGCCCGATCCGCGGGCGCGGCCCGCGGTTGCAGCCGGGCGTGGCTCGCGGGTGCGGCCCGCGGGCGCGGGCGGGCGTGGCCCGCGGGCGCGGCTCGCGGGTGCGGCTCGCGGGCGCGGCCCGAAGCATGGGCGTGGCCTGCGCGGGCGCGGTCCCTGCGGGCGCGACCCGATGCCCTGCCGGTCCCCAGCCTAATAAAGGTTGGGGACCACTGGTCTAGAGTTTCATCTCTGATCACCTCAATTTGGCTGTTCTTCAGATTCCCTTCTTGAAAATAGGGTCACTTTCCACAGTGAACACAGAAGCAAAAAAGTCATTGAGCTTCTATGTTATCTCCCCATCTTCCTTTAACAAGCCTCACTGCTTCTCTGGCTGGTTTCCTGCTCCAGATAATTTTAATGTGCTTGTCTTGATGTTTTGAGCAACCAGCGCCTCAAAATCTCTTTGCACACTTAACGATTGACTTACATTTATTTTGTCAGAGCCTGTAGGCCCTCTTATTAGACCAGACCTTCCACTTTAAAAAAGCCTCCTTCCTTCTTATAGCTTACTTAACCAGCATTGTTAAGTACACAGGCCTGTTTTTAGACTTGGCAGTTTATTTCCCAACCTGTGGAATGCATTGTACTTGGGCTTCAATTAGTTTTAAATACCATGCAAGCATTCTCTATGAATTTGACTCTCTTGTGTTTCCCTCTTTAACTATTCCCTTTATTTTTGTAAAGTTCCCTCTTTTGAAATTAAATGTGAGTTTTGTATTTTAGGGGTAACTTTCCATTGATCTGAATGCTGAACTTTATAATAAGGTGACCAGATTGTCCCACTTTTGGAGAGACATCTGGGGGAACCTGGCAAATTGTACTTATGTTGAAATTTAAAAATATATATATTACAATACTATTTTTGCGTTCTATGTGTTCCATGAAAAATTTTGTTGCTCATATAGACCAAATTTTTAATCAAGAACACCCCCCCCCCGATCAATGGTGTCCCGCTTTACCAATGTTAAAATCTGGTCACCTTACTTAATAACAATGTGGTCACTGTTCCCAACTGATGTAACAACCTCTGCAGCTTTCACCAAGATCATTTTCCCTCTGGTTGGCTCCGTGACCAACTGTTCCAGTGCAAAATCATTTATGATGTCTAGGAATTTCATTTCTACACCATGACTGGAACATGTTTACTCAATGTGAAGATAGTCTCCCAGTATAACAACATTCTCTGCTTTAATCACCTCCCATTTCCTTCACCATCTCAAGATCAGCCTCCTCACCTTTAAGAAACCCTTAGGGCCCAGAATTACCACACATATTGTTTCTAGTGGAGAGTTCATTTCCCTGACGTTTTCTAACTTATCTGATTCTATGCCCTCTGATGTACAATGCAACGCCTCCCCCAATCCATCCTTCCCTGTCCAACCTATAGTTTATATCCAAGAGTGTCCTAAGGGGTTGACATGTCCCCCTTTCTGAACATTGTCATTCTCCCCTCTGAAAAATCAGGCTTCCCTGAAGAAACCACAGCAGAGGGGTAGAAACCAAGCATAAATGCTGAACGTAGCTAAGCCTTTCCTATGTAGCCCACAACAGTTTCGCCTCTGACACCATACGTTGAAAGGGGAAACCGATTGAAGATTTCCAGATTAACCAGCCTGAAGCTGCCTCAGGGAACAAAGCCCATCCGGCAGCCCCACCACAGAACCTGCAACATTTTCCTCTCACAGAACATTTACACACTGGAGGTTTCATGCCAGGCTGCAGGGTGGAGTTTTAGTTGAGGCAAGTTGCCCCACTTCTTCCTGCACCCACCTGGGGGAACATTTGGCCTTGTGCACCTCATCCGCCCCTGATCTGTGCTCCTACACTGGAGCTGAGGCAGTGAAGTTCCCAGTGCATTAATGGTCACATAGGAGACGATGAGGGAAGACCACCTGAGGACTCCCGAATTCGCCACACTGAAGCCGCCTCAGAGAGGCCCATTATGCACGGCCGCCGAAACGGCGATTTCGGGTCACGTGGAAAACGCGGAGGGGGAAGACGCGACGCATACCGGTTATGCACGGGGCGGGGCGCGACGGCGGCAAAACCCAGAGTAACCGATTATGCACGCGCCGATCCGGGCGCCGCTTCTGGTTGCGCCCCGCTCACCCGGAAGCTGCGCTTTCTTCCGCATTTCACTGACGCGGCTTTTTCGGCGGCATGCACCGAAGCTGCAGCCGGTTGCAGCTGGCTCCGTGCATTATCCGTGATTTTAGTCGCCGCCATTCCACCCCGAATGTGCGCTAAAACCCCCGTGCATAATGGGTCAGAGCGAAACTCATCGGGCAGCCCCACCACAGAAAGCGCCTTTCCTATGTAGCCCACAAAAGCTTCCCCTCTGACACCATACTTTGAAAGGAGAAACCGCTTGAAGATTCGCCAGCCTGAAGCCGCCTCAGGGAGCCAAGCCCATCTGGCGGCCCCACTACAGAACATGTAACATTTCCCTCTCACGCAGGAGACGTTGAGGGGAGACCACCTGAGGACTCCCCAATTCGCGACGCTGAAGCCGCCTCAGAGAGCGAAACTCATCGGGCAGCCCCACCACAGAAAGCGCAACAGCTTCCCCTCACAGACACACGAGACTCTGAGGGGGGGGGGAGTCCTCGAGAGGACTCCCAAATCCGCCAGGCTGAAGCCGCCTCAGGGCGCGAAACAAATCGGGCGGCCCCGCCACAGCTTCCCTTCACACACAAGACTTCGCGAGGGGGAGTCCTCAGTCTTGAGGACTCCCGAATCCGCGAGGCTGAAGCCGCCCCAGGAGGCGAGACTCATCGGGCGGCCCCGCCGCAGGAGAGCCTCCCTCTCCTCCCCTGCGTGAGGCGAAGCAACAACCAACCGCGACTCCCGCCAACTGCGCGGGAGGGGAGGAAAGGAACGTTAGTCTCACGTGACGCGGCGCGGCCAATGGAGAGGAGGCTTTCGGGCGCGGGGCGGGGCGTGTGAGCGAGCGAGCTCCTGACTGGGGCCGCCTCCTGCCTTTCCTCGCCTGGAGTGCCCGAGGAAAGGGGGGGGGGGCAGAGGAAAGAGCCCTGCGCGGGGTCTGAGGGAGGGAGCCAGCCAGCCAGCCAGTGAGCGCGGGAGCCAGGCAGGCAGGGCCGGCTGGCCGGCCGGTGGAGAGGGGAAGAAGCGGAAGGCAAAGAGGCGGCGGCAGCTGCTGCTGCTGCTGCTGCAAGGGGGGCGCCTCACTCCCTGCCGCCCCCATCACCACCACCACCACCACCGGGAGAGGCTGCGACTCTCCGGCCTGGCGGGCCCCCAACCACCCAACCTCTCGGCCATGCCGAATAAAAAGAAGGAGAAAGTGAATCAGGTCAGGCCGCAGGGGGAGGCGGAGGGGTGGGAAGGGGAGCAGGCCCTGAAGGGGGGGCGGGGGGGGGGGAGAGAAGGCAAGAGTTAGTTGGAGGCAGGCCTGCGAGGGGCCAGCAGGAGGCTGAGGCAGCGGGGGTGGCTGATGGGAGGAGGGGGGAAGGGACTGTTGGTTGGGGGGGGACTCTTGAGGAGGCGGCTGGAGCCTGCCCAGTGCCTTTTGACCTAACACGCGTGCACACGCTTTCTTATACGTGTGCATGTATGCATACGTGTTTTATTTGTGTGATTACACACACGCTGTTAGATATCGGTGTAGCTGCACAATTTTTTAAATTTCAATATTCAGTGTGTGAAAGCCTATTTGTGATAAATAACCAGTGTAGCTAGGTAACAGATATGTAAGTGTGTATGTGTGTATATACACACATATACATACACATACGTCTGTATCTGTTACCTAGCTACACTGGTTATTTGTCATAAATTTAGTGTGTATGTTACAAAGAGTCGCATGGTGTTGGTCGTATCTGTTGAGTCCTGATATGTTATATTGACGCATGAACTATTTTGTCATATGTACTTTGCTTGTGTGCCAAGTCCGCCTTGAGCCTTCTGGGAAGGAATTAAAAAAAAAAAAGAAATAGACCACAATATGTTAACCATGTTACTCTCAAGAGTGACTCCTCCCATACTATAGTATCTATGGGACACACTGACTGAAGGCAGTTTGCTATCATTTAGCAATCTTTATTGGGTCAAAAAGAGCAAGAGCCATAAGATTGTACTTTGAAGTTATTACTGGAGGTGGTGATTGTACTTTGAGGTTGTTTCTGGAAGTGTTGGGTCAGGTAAAGAATGGTGGTTTCATGTCATGGTGATGTAAGCATACGTGTGTCATGTTAAAAAAAGGAGCCATTGGCCATGCTTGATGGCCAGTATAACTAAGACCAAAATGAAAAGGAACATCTTAACAGGATTGGCATTGAGTCTTTCTTAAAACCCATTTCTAGTTCCTTTTCTAGATCCATCAGTTATAAAATGCATCAGTACACACTTAAAACAATTAAGGTTTAACATGCTGTCTCCCAAATGAATTGAAGTAATTTTTCAATAATCTTTGCTGTTATTACTTATAAGTTTTGGCCAAGCATGCATAATTCTAAGTAAGGCAGAAATCCTGTGGCCACATACATGGAACAGGAAGACCTGATTTGAATCTTCTCTCTGCTATGAATCTCAGTGCATGATTTTGGAAAAGTCATGCTCATCCTCATGTCTCACAAGTTAAAACAGAAAGGGTGATCCAAAAAATGCTGTGAACAAATAACATGTAGGGCTGTGTGCCGGTTTAGGATTGCATATCCTGTCTTCTGATGGATATACTGACTGAGGCAGTAGCCTAGTCTCTTCAAGGCATTCTGAGGAGTCTGTGAGCATTAATATTGGACATATGGGCGGCTCCCTCTTTCACTTAACAGTTTCCAGTAGTGTTGAATTGAAAGCTGAACCATGCAGCATCTCCACATCTGCTCAAAATATATGGGCTTACTGCACTGTATGTCATTCCAATATATTTGTGCACAGTCCAAAAGTAGCAGGCCAAAGGAATCAAGCAATGTTCTGAGAATGCCTTATTTTAGTCAACCTGTGGTCCTCCAGATGTTCGTGGACTACAATTCCCATGAGCCCCTGCCAGCATTTGCCGGCGGCATTTGCTGGCAGGGGCTCATGGGAATTGTAGTCCATGAACATCTGGAGGACTACAGGTTGACTACCCCTGAGATAAGGAATGTAAACCATGTACGGGCCACATGCAGACCACTAGTCTTAGCCCTACATTGAGGATGCTAGCTGTTCTAAAATGCTTAAATATAAACGGTACAACATGGCAAGCCATGTTTTAGATCGGGTCCGTTCTTTCCCTCTGCTTGTAAGTCTTATGGTTAGCGGGTCATGGGGTTAATCCTTAAATTGTACACTGCATGTGTACACTTAAATTGTACACTTGCCAACTGAGGGGTGTCTCTCAGAATTGGGGTGAGTACTACTTGGAGATTGTGCCCCACATGGCCAGCGGGATCCCCCCCCCCCCACAAGTCTCTGGGTATCTGGGACTTTCCCCTTTAAGCCAGAAAACAGCTAAAGCTTCCTTTGCTCCAACTTAAAAAGGAAATGTTGGGATGGCTGCATATTCTAATTCTGTCTGCAGACAGTGTAAAAGTTCTGTCTGCGGCCAATGCAGACAGGGGATGGAGACTTAAGCTCTGCCTTCAAAGTAGAAGAGTTAAGTTTCATTTTTCTTCTCTCTTCCAGCTCTTTTAGTTCAAAGCTGAGCCTCGGCGTCCCTTTAACCGTAACTCACTTGTGAAAGCGAAAGGGGGGGGGGTTGCCATCACTTCTGCATTGATATTATGAATCACATGGGGAGGGTCCACGATGCCCATGTCTATCTTGCTCACTGCTACTTACACAGCATGGGTGCCTTTTTGTGCCTTTGTGAAGTGTCCCTAAGAAATTATAGCCCTCTATTAGACTTCAGGAATACCTGGCACCACTAATCCTTTTAAAACCTCTTCCAACCTTTGGACCATGGAGGAGCCCCTGAAATAATCTTTCAGACTTTAAGGGGACCCAGAAGTAATGTCAGCAGGCCACCCCTCCCTGCCACACCCTCGAAAATGACATGTCATCAAAAGTAACATCACCACCCATGTTAACAGGCAGGCTTGAGGTGGATTGAGGGGGGAAGAGACAGGAGGTGGTTTAAGCCGGGAGGAGGCCTGCAGGCACAGAAACAACAAGATAACTTACTCATGCTTGAGGGAAGCAATGGAAGTGGCTGTTTCCATAGTGTGTGGCTGAGTATACTGAGGCAGGAGGAGAAAGTCTGCAGATCCCCTCTGGGTCTTCTGCAGACCTCTGGTTGGCCTAGGGAAAAGATTTCCCAGACTAATATCTCGTTCCTCATTCATTAAATATACCTACATTTTATTTGCTTGCTTCATTTATAGTCCACCTTTCTTGCTCCAACTCAAGATGGATTATAAAATGCATTTGCTTCAGTACCTTGCATTGCATTGTAGGCTTCTTTTCTTTTTGTTCTTTTCGTATTTTAAAAGTATTGCATGTTCCCTTGCCTAGTTTTCTAGCTGCTCTGTTTTCTGAGAGTGGATAACGCTTAATAATGCTATTAAGCATTCAGATCTTGGGTTATGATTTGGTATACTTAAAACATGGGGTTCTGTAACTAGAATTCTACTTTGTTTCTATTCCTACTTGAATTATAGAAAACTTCCATGTGATTGTACATTTCAGGAACCTCCAAAAGCAGGCAAAAGTGGGAAGAGTAGCAAAGATGTGCAAGATAACCTGGACATTGATGTAAGTGTTGCTCATGATTCTTGTTTTGCTTCGGAAATTATGTTTAAATGCTATAGCATTTGAAAAATGTCCTGCACCAACATATGCTTCTCGGGCTCTTTAACCTCCCTCTCTTGCTTTTTTAAAAATAACTAGCAACATGACTGTTACAAAATACATTGATCATATGCAGAATAATTTCCTTCCTGCGACCACTGACTTGAATAGATTTGGTCTGGAATAACACTGTAAGATAGCAATGCTAATGTCGTTAGTTTGTAAGCTGGTAAAGGTAAAGGTATCCCCTGTGCAAGCACCGGGTCATGTCTGACCCTTGGGGTGATGCCCTCTAGTGTTTTCATGGCAGACTCAATACAGGGTGGTTTGCCAGTGTCTTCCCCAGTCACGACCGTTTTCATGGCAGACTCATTTCACCGACCTCGGAAGGATGGAAGGCTGAGTCAACCTTGAGCTGGCTGCTGGGATCGAACTCCCAGCCTCATGGGCAGAGCTTTCAGACTGCATATCTGCTGCCTTACCACCCTGCGCCACAAGAGGCTCTTTGTAAGCTTGTAAGATGTGGTAATAACAAGTACTCAGTTCAGGAAAAGCCTTGTTCCTCAGTAGTTATAAGGGAAATGTTGGAAATGTTTATGGAGCATTTAAACAACTTTCTTTCATTTGGAAAGAGTTGGAAGGAACCTCCAGAGGCATCTAGTCCAATCCCCTGCAGAATGCAGGAAACTCACAACTACCTGCCCACCCACAGTGACCTTGTTTCCATGCCCAAATGATGCCCCCACACACACACATATTAGAATCCCTGGTCAGGCTGGCCTGGAAGAAATTTGCCTCCTGATCCCAAAGTGGCAATCGATATTGCTTTCATTTTATGTATAAGCATGCCATCTTCAGTGAGCTTTTTAAATTCCATAGGGCAGTTGCCACAACTCCTTCCTCATGTAGTAGAAAGGAATTTGTAGGATCTAGTCCAGGCTTTTTCAACCAAGGTTTTGTGAAACCCTGGGGTTTCGTGTTGGCTCTGGAAGGGCTTCCTGGATAAGTGGAAGTTAATTCATTTTAAATACATCAACAGTAAAAAAGTTGAGAAAGGCTGATCTAGTCAAATCAATAGTCATCATGGGTTGTTGAAAAAAACAGTTGCCATTGTCAGCCATGTTCTAATATTCTAGGTGTCTTTTTCTTTATAATATGCAAGTTAGCTGAATATTATTGCTACATGAACATTACTGTAAAAGTATGATTTGGGGTTTTTTTACATTGCAAAACATAGATTGCACTATTTGATTTTAATGTGTTCTGTATTATAAAATTCAGTGGCTTGGATCCTATAGAATTACATATAAAACAAATTCATAGAAAGGAAAGGAGAGGTGACAAAAATCTTGTGGCAGCTCCCTGCATAAACTCTGTATATATGTAACTTTTTCTGTATTAATAAACTATTTCCCCCCAAAAAAAACACTTTTAAATTCTGAAGTTAGGGGCATTGGCAGAAATTTTTCCTGCCCTTTTACACCCCAGTGAAGCCACACACACGCCAAAGGTTTGAGGTTCAGTCCCCACCATCTCCAGTTAAAAAGACCTTTGGTCCCTGCTGTTGGCAGAGCCTGAACCATTGGAGAGTGCTATTGGCTGGATTAAAAATCTCTGAGCTAGATGGCCCAGTTTTCCAACCTGCTATATTGCAATTTTATGTGTTCTATAAAACAGTGGTCCCCAACCCCCGGTCCGGGGACTGATACCGGTCCGTAGATCAGTCGGTACCGGGCTGCGGCTTCTCCTCGTCGTCCTCCCCGGCTGCTGCCTCGGGGTCTGCCCTGCCACTCTGCTGCCGGCTCACCTTTGGTGTTCTCCAGCGGCCGCCATGGCTGGGGCTCCCCCTCGGCGTGGCACTGCACAGCTGCTACTGGCAGCGCCCCCCAGCGGGTGGCGGGAAGTCAGGGGCGCTGGCGGGAAAGCAAGTGGAGCCAGGAGCTCAGGCGGCAGCAATGTCCCTGAGCAAAAGACTACTCCTCCCCCCCAGGGCCTCAGTAAAATTGTCAAGCGTTGTCCGGTCCCCGGTGATAAAAAGGTTGGGAACCGGAATACAGCTTGTCCATGAAGGTGCTGATAGTACAATGTTGTTTTGATGCAAATATATGTTTGCTGTACTGTATTCTTTGCCAGTAGCTTGGCTTAAGTGTGGTCTTTTGCTCCTAGGCTGTAAGCATATTTTACTACTTCTTCCAAATTTAATGTTAATCAAATCAGGAACAGCTCACTAGGGAAACACAAATGCTATTCCAATGAGCTGTGCTTAGACTGCACAACTACTTCAGCCAACTCCATGCACAGGTGGGTAGACGGTTGCTTCTCTCTGCTACATATATTAGAGGCCACATTAATCGTGAATTCTGATTTGTCAACATTTCATGGAAATGGAAAAGTTATTTGAGGTATCATAGAAACTAATGACTCAGCTTCTGAGACTGAAATATACTTCCCTGTGTTCAATATTTATCACAAAATGCCTCTGTAGCTTCCTTTGCAGTGTTTGCCTTCAAGAGAACTCCAAAAAGAGCTGCACAACTTGTTTATTATCCTTGCCCTTGTCTACAAAGAGGAAGAGCAATGGAGACAGAAATTCTCTCCTGTTTCTGTGGAAGGGTAGGATGAGAGAGACTGGAACGTTGACAGAATTATGGACTGAACATATGCTGCGGTTAGCATCTCTAACAGATGATTTAGTTGCAAAAAATCACAGGAATCTGAACATGCAGCTGTTTCAGCACATAATTTATTATGGTGATGTGAGAAATGAGTGCAAGTACACATTTAATATTCAGTTAGATATTTTTGTGGGGAGAGGAAGGGAAAGTTGTTTGTAAGCCATTTTGAGACTCCTTCAGGTAGTGAAAGGTATGATATAACAACCAGCTCTTCTTCTAAATGCCTTAAATCAGTGGTCCCCAACCCCCAGTCCGTGGATCAGTTGGTACCGGTCCGCGGCTCCTCGTCCTCCTCCCCGGCTGCTGCCTTGGGGCTGCCCTGCCACTCTGCCACTGGCTCTCCTCTCCAGTGGCTGCCATGCTGGGGCTCCCCCTTGGCATGGCACTGCGCAGCTGCTGCTGGCAGCGCCCCCCAGTGGGCAGCGGGAAGTCAGGGGCTCCGGTGGGAAAGCAAGTGGAGCAGAGGCTCAGGCAGCAGCAACGTCCCTCAGCAGAAGATTACCCCCCCCCCCGGGCCTCAGTAAAATTGTCAAGCATTGACCGGTCCCCGGTGATAAAAAGGTTGGGGACCACTGCCTTAAATTATAGAACCTATTCCAGTGGATGGGGTACATGTGGATGCTTCCCAGACAATGGAATTGTAACTACCAACACATGTATTTATGAGTCAGTGCAGAGATAAGTAAGCAGAGCAAAGGCTTAGCACAGAAGCTGGCTTCAGTCAACCTCCTTAATGTCAGGCCAGTCTTCAAAGAAGCAGTAATTGCTAAAGCATATCCATTTGATGCTGAATGTGATGTCTGGATTATGCCAAGAACTGAGCTTGCTTCAGAGTAAGTGAGGGTTTTGTGCAACAGAACGGATGGCACGATTTTGTGGTCCAGTCTTCCTCTGGCTACAGCTCCACTCCCCATTACCAAATGCAGTCACTATCTTAGAGACTGCTGTCTCATTTTTGAAAGTATTAGACCTCTGTCTCTGGAAATGTACTAGCATATGTTGTGTGCGTTTTTCCCCCCAAGTGCAGAGAAAAACGGCAGATTGTGAAGACTAGAGAATGTCCCTCGTTCAGAGAACACAGAGAACACAAGCAGCAGCATCCCACAAATACTCCTTTATTTATAGACACCTGTGTAAACCTTAGCACTGTATTTTAATTCACACTGACACCTATTTTAACATCTCTTTTCCTGCCGACCTGAAATGAGTAAAACTGATCTGTATCGCTAACAGTTTCGTAACTGATATGCGTAGCATGAGGCTACGTCTCCAAGGTCCAGGAGAAAATTAATTCATGCCTAGGGCTGCAACTTAGTGTTTATATTCTGGTAGACTTCTAGCAGATGCAGGAGTTTTGAGGCTACCTACAAAATGGCACTCTAGAATCATTGTCGCCCATCTCTCTCAGTGACTTCCATCCTGCCAGCTTTCCACCTAAGCAACCACTACCAAAATTGTAAAGTGAAGGTGGGGAATCTTGCAGAACAGTAATGTTAGTCTCATGTTTTGCACATGGGGCGCGGAGGGGGGGGTAGCAGCAGCTAGTATGCTGTTTTGGGCAGTAACCATGCGGCTTTCCTCATGTCTTGTTCGAACTTCAGAGTTCTTTGTTAAATCTGTTTACAGAAATCTTTTAGGCTTCCAGCAAAAAAATCTCGGTTGCATCAGTTCTTCTGACGCTACAGTTGGGGCTGTCATGCGCACTTAAAACAGCCTGCAGAACCCTTATTATGTGAGACTTTAACAGAACTCTCTGTTCTAAGTGTTTCTGAGCTTTGGTTGAAGCAGACATTTTATCTTCTTTATTTTACCTTTAAGTTAGCAGGCAGGGTTGATCGTGAGCGGTTTTCATTTTGATCTTTTGAGGTTGTTTTGATATTATAGTCTGCATAATGTTTCATGTAAGTTATAATGTTCTGTGTAAACTGCCCAGAGCTGCAAAGAAATGGGCGGTATAGAAATCTAAATAAATAAATTATTGATGGCAGCGGTGGATGGTCAAGGAGGCAGGAGGCAGTCTAGTTCAGAATCTATTCCTTGGGATGCAGAAAAACACTCTTGAGTGTACCTTACGCTTAGCAACCCAAAGGCGATTGATTAGGATTGTATATCATCAGGCGTTCAGAAGAACCATCATTTCAGTGCTTTTTCATTATGATTGGAGGCAATGGTTAAGTTAAATAGTCACACTAACATCAAGATCTGGGCGAAAATAGTCTAGAATGGAATATGTTTTGGAGATAATATATTATGGAGGAGGAATGGGAAACTGCCTGTTTTGGTGCCCCAGAACACTCTTAGGAATTGGTGTCCGTAGGTATTGAGGGTTGTTTTTTTGGCCAGTGTTCTGCTGGGTTGTTCTAAGCTAGTATCTGTGAAACGTATGAGGAAACAAGGCCTCTTCAGCTGCCTGGCAAACGAAGAGCTAAACTTTAGATGAGTGTACTTCTATGGAAATGTGGGGAAGGGTGGAATTTTTTTTTTAAATCTGAAACATCTGCAGACATTAGACATAAATTCTAATGGCTTCTTCTACAGATTTTTATACAAGTTGCAGTCCTACTGTCATGTATGTGTGTTGCATGGAGAAATGGAACTGTGAAACAGACCTCTATAGGGAAAATGGTCATGGATTTCCACAAATATTACAGCCGTTTTTCCAGCTCTTATGAACATATAAAATTGGTGCATGTGTGTACTTGTATAGCCGAGTTAACGTTTTCATTTTAAGTGTGTCATAGATTTTAAGAAGTTGAGAACATGCTGCAGTTTCTTGCTTGATGTATATAACCGGCTAATGGAAATGACCTAAAACTCAGAGCTGATGAGTCTTTTAAGTCACTTAATCTGATCTTCACTCCATAGGTCTGCTGCTCAAGCTATTTCATAGTGTCATTCCGCCAACTCAAGAAAGTAACTGTATCTAGGCATTACTTCACTCACTTTGCTGCAGAACAGCTTAACTGAAAATTATTTATTCCATATAAATATTGATACTTGAGCTTGCACATCATTTTCTGTGAATGTCCTACAAAGTCCCTTTATACTTGCTCAGAATTCTGTTTTCTTAATATTGTACTATAAAGTCATCCTATCAGTTATGACAGAGCTTAAGAACTCCCAGGCGCAAGGTCAGCACAGTGCTTAGAAATTTCATTATGGCACCTAGTAAATCATTTTCAGCAATGATTTAATTGTAGTATTTTATATCATACTGGAATTATGATATAAAATGTATGTGAACATTCGTCCTTCATATGGAACATTTGTAATTTCCCCCCACCTCACCCCTCTTGCAGCACCATCAGTGTCTCCCCAAAATCCTGTTCTTATAAGTCCCATGGGAGGGATGGGAGCTGTGAAAGTCACATTCCATTGGCAAATATTCTTGCAACCATGGAAATAGTGTGAGGGATCATCAAGCCTAGTATTCTGTATTAGTATTTATTTATAATACAGCTCCAAGTTGGATACAGACACACATAATAACCCAGAACAGCATTCAAAATATTACAAGCTGGTAAGTCCTCATAAATGAATATTTAAGAATTTTTTTTAAAACAGTGTTTTCTTCTAAAAGGAGCATCTTAAATCCTGCCAATATTAATCACTTCAACTGTAGTACAATATTTTTATGTTCAACTTTCTACATTAGGATATATACTATGCAGTAACATATAGTAGCTTTTAAGTATATTGATCACAAGATAGAAAACTGGGCTAAAATGAATTTCAATAGTGATAAATGTAAAGTTCTTCATTTAGGTAGGAAAAATCAAATGCATCACTGTAGGATGGGTGAGACTTGTCTTGGCAGTAATATGCGTGAAAAGGATTTGGGGGTCTTAGTAGACCAGACACTGAACATGAGTCAGCATTGTAGCCCAGAAGCTAAAAAGGCAAATGGAATTTTGGGCTGTATTAAAAGAAGTATAGTTTCCAGATCACCCAAGGTGATATTACCATTTTACTCCACTCTGGTTAGACCTCACTTGGAGTACTGTGTTCAGTTTTGGGCACCACAACTGAAGAAAGATGTAGAAAAACTAGATCATGTCCAGATGAGGTCTATGGAGATGGTGAGGGGTTTGGAGACCAAGTTGTATGAGGAAAGGTTGATGGAGCTTGGTCTGGTTAGCCTGGAGAGAAGACAACTAAGAGGTGATATGATAACCATCTTCAAATACTTGAAGTGCTGTCATATAGAAGATGGAGCAGAGTTGTTTTCTGTTGTCCCAGAGGGTCAGACCAGAACCAGTAGGTTGAAATTAATTCAAAAGGATTTTCAGCTAAACATCCGGAAGAAGTTCCTGACAGAGGGGTTCCTCATTGGAACAGGTTTCCTCAGGAGGTGGTGAATTCTTTCTTTGGAAGTTTTAAAGCAGAGACTAGATAGTCATCTGCCAGAAATGCTGATTTTATGAACTCAGGCCTATTGTGAGTGGGTGGGCAGGAAGGGATGTGCCAGTGTTTGTCTCTTGTGGTCCTTCCTTGCATACCCAGGGAATTGCTGATCACCACTCAGGCCAGGTTGGACTCTGGAGATTTTGGTGGGGGGATCACTTGGGCATGAACTTGGGGTCATTGTGGATGGGCAGGTAGGTGTGAGTTCCTGCATTCTGCAGGGGGTTGGACTAGATGATGCTGGATGACCCTTCGAACTCTTTGCTTCTATGATACTCCGGAAGATAGAGACAGAGTTCAACGAGATCTGAACACAATGGAAAAATGGGCAAATGAGAACAAGATGCAATTTAATAAAGATAAGTGTAAAGTTCTGCATCTGGGTCAGAAAAATGAAAAGCATGCCTACTGGATGGGGGATAGATACGCTTCTAGGTAGCACTGTGTGTGAACGAGACCTTGAGGTACTTGTGGATTGTAAACTAAACATGAGCAGGCAGTGTGATGCAGCGGTAAAAAAGGCAAATGCCATTTTGGGCTGTATTAACAGAGGCATCACATCAAAATCACAAGATGTCATAGTCCCATTGTATATGGCACTGGTCAGACCACACCTGGAGTACTGTGTGCAGTTCTGGAGGCCTCACTTCAAGAAGGACATCGATAAAATTGAAAGGGTACAGAGGAGAGCGACGAAGATGATCTGGGGCCAAGGGACCAAGCCCTATGAAGATAGGTTGAGGGACTTGGGAATGTTCAGCCTGGAGAAAAGGAGGTTGAGAGGGGACATGATAGCCCTCTTTAAGTATTTGAAAGGTTGTCACTTGGAGGAGGGCAGGATGCTGTTTCTGCTGGCTGCAGAGGAGAGGACACGCAGTAATGGGTTTAAACTTCAAGTACAACGATATAGGCTAGATATCAGGAAAAAGTTTTTCACAGTCAGAGTAGTTCAGCTAGAATAGGCTGCCTAAGGAGGTGGTGAGCTCCCCCTCACTGGCAGTCTTCAAGCAAAGGTTGGATACACACTTTTCTTGGATGCTTTAGGATGCTTAGGGCTGATCCTGCGTTGAGCAGGGGGTTGGACTAGATGGCCTGTATGGCCCCTTCCAACTCTATGATTCTATGATTCTATATGGAACAAGAAGAGTTGGTATTTATACCTCGTTTTTCAGGACTCGAAGGTTTTCAAAGTGGCTTACAATTGCCTTCCTTCCTCTCCTTACAACAGACACGCTGTGACTTAGGTGGGACTGAGAAAGCTATGAGAGAACAGCTCTAACAGGACTGTGACTATACCAAGGTCACCCAGCTGACTGCATGTGAGGAATGGGGCATCAAATGTAGCTCTGCAGATTAGAAGCCACTGTTCTTAACCACTACATCAGACAGGCACAAATAGAATTGTGGTTTCTAAAATGTTGATCATGAACAGTTCAATAAATATAATGCTAAGAGCGAGAATGTTCAGCAAGGAAATCAGCCCTTGTGGTAAAGTCTACGTGACCTAGCTGTAAGTTCTCATATTGAAGGGATAGATTTACTTGTATTGCTTGAAGTCTTACATTGGAGTAGTCCAAGGAATTAATGTACTTTCCAGAAGATTGTCTTAACGTGGGCTGGGAATTGTCTTTTGCCTTCTTGGAGTGTGTGAGAGATCAGGAAAACAGAAAAAGGAGTAGTATACCATTCGTCAGCTGTTCTCTGAATAGGGAGAGAACCGGAAGTTGCCTACAAAAAGCAGAGAATGCTATAATATTCTTGCACAATGTTTGTAAACAGTTTTACCTATTCCTTGCAAGTGAAATTGTTTCTTGATGGCCTTCAGGGGGCTTCCCCACTGACCTGCTGGTGCTCCTGGTGAATCCTTGATTGCTCTCTGAAACTGGGAGTCGGCCTGTGCTGTCATTTGCAGGGTGGCCCCCCTACTCCTTATAGCACTCTGTTTGCTGCCGAGTGTTGGGTAGCAGAGGAAATAGTAGGTGCTGAGAATACAGAAACTACATGGAATTGACGTAGCCACTGAGCATAAGATATATTCTTGTTTCTACGGGAAAGACTAAGAAATTAGTGTGTTGCTCACATGAAAGATTGTGCAATAAGCTCATAGTACTTCCACTCAGATAGAGCCTCTTGGGGCGCAGAGTGGTAAGGCAGCAGACATGCAGTCTGAAAGCTCTGCCCATGAGGCTGGGAGTTCGATCCCAGCAGCCGACTCAAGGTTGACTCAGCCTTCCATCCTTCCGAGGTCGGTAAAATGAGTACCCAGCTTGCTTGCTGTGGGGTAAACGGTAATGACTGGGGAAGGGAATGGCAAACCACCTCGTATTGAGTCTGCCATGAAAACGCTAGAGGGCGTCACCCCAAGGGTCAGACATGACCTAGTGCTTGCACAGGGGATACCTTTACCTTTACTTCCACTCAACTGTTGGCTGCCTTTTTCTCCACAGCTCATGCTTCTTAAGATGTTAATTGCCCAGACAGGACATTTCAGCTAAATCACTGCTTAAAAAAAAAATACAAGTAGCAAATAAGCCATACTTGAGGATGTTTACTTTCTGCATGTCAATATGCAAATATAGTAGGATGAGGTTTTTTTCAGGTTGTCTGTCCTTGTGCAACTCTCCCTGGACAGGTTTCTGCATAAAGATTTAGGTATACATTGATGTTAGGTTGGCACTGTAGTCAGCTGATTTGTCACCTGACCCAGGCAGTTTGATTGGTTGTTGAATCAGGTTAGATGTTGTCAAGTACTCCATGAAAATGAGTATATCACTGTGCAGGTGGCAGTTTACCTTTGCAAAAAAAAAAATGATCGTGGTATCTCTTGTGGTATCTCTTGTTAAAAGGTAAAGGTAAAGGTATCCCCTGTGCAAGCACCGAGTCATGTCTGACCCTTGGGGTGACGCCCTCCAGCGTTTTCATGGCAGACTCAATACGGGGTGGTTTGCCAGTGCCTTCCCCAGTCATTACCGTTTACCCCCCAGCAAGCTGGGTACTCATTTTACCGACCTCGGAAGGATGGAAGGCTGAGTCAACCTTGAGCCGGCTGCTGGGATTGAACTCCCAACCTCATGGGCAAAGCTTTCAGGCGGCTGCCTTACCACTCTGCGCCACAAGAGGCTCTTATCTCTTGTTATCAAAGCCAATAGTGAGGGCAGCTTTCCTCATAGCCCAACAGCAGTTAATGGGACTGCAGGAATCTCCAGACAGGAACACAAGTTGTCATTAGTGGCAATGATCACTGTCTGGCATGACTGATGACTCCCTCTTTCTTGCTATGGGAACAGCTGGTGTTCTAGGATGACAGCCAAAGAAGCTGTTTACTTTTTATAGAACTTTTGCTGAGTGTTGCTAAAAGTTATGATTTGTTATATATATTTTTTTATTTCATTGCATTTTTCACAAGAACCAGTAACTGACTTGTTTTTTGTAATTAGGGCAAATCTCGAACCTGTTGAATGATGTGTGTCTTTAGTTCTAATAACGCTACTGCTTTAAAACAGTTTATCATGATTTGATAGTATTTCCCACTTAATTGAACCTTATTAGAATAATAAAATGTATTGCCTCATGTTGCTGACAATTCCCCCCCCCAATTTTTTTGACAGAGAGTTCTAGTTTGAACCCAAATTACTGTGCCTTACATGAATAATGTTCTATTTTAAAAGCCTCTGATTGTGCTTTTCTTTTTTTAAACAGGTCACAAGTAAAAAGTCCAACAGCATTCCACCTACCACACAACTATCTAAAATCAAAGTACCTCCTCCGCAGGCTGTAGCGAAGAAAGAGAAACGACAGAGTTCTTCTAGATTTAGTATTAGCAGTAACAGAGAACTCCAAAAGCTGCCAGCTTTAAAAGGTAATTCATTTGATGTTCTTGGTCATGGAAGCATGTATGATTGGAGGGCATATGTTCCCAGGTGTGGGTCTGGTCAATGCCTGCATGGAAGACTTTATGAGAGCCCTGCTTGCATCAGTCACCTTGCAGTGAATAAAAGGCAGGATATGAGTATATCAAATAAGAACAGGATATCATTCATTCTTACATTTGGGTAGAGTCCTGTAAGGTTCATTTATGAGGAGAAAGTCAGAAGCTCTTCTGTCTGGCCTAAGAGGAGTACATTGCATTGCTTGAAAGAGGTCATTCAAGCCTCGCTCAGGGATGCTTGGTGGGGGAGGCAAAGAAGCTAGAGACCAACTGTAAGTACAGCTTACTTTGTGCTTGGCCACGAGTGCCAGATTACATTGGTGTGTTTAATAATTGTCATATCAAGCTGGGACAGCTATTAACTGAGATTTTGGAGGGTGAAGGGGGGGGGGTCCCGTTCACCAAGCATCATGCTGTGGATATATGTTCTGCTATATGAGTTTTCTTTAGTAGTGAGACTGAGGACCATTTTGGAAGGAAATTGAGGTAGAACAACAAAGCCAGCTGCTACCCAGGAAATCGAGCACATGATCAGGTCTTGCTTTCAGCTATAAGACACAAAGATACGACTGCAAGGCAGTTTATATCCTCCCATGCAAATATTCCAGCTGTGCTTGTGGTATGTCGATTGCATCGTAGGTGTTGCTTATCTCAGGAAATTGGCATTTTAAAGCAGGTCTTAAGTTTGCCACAGATGTCTTTTTTTCACAAATTCTGTACAGTTTAATGTTAAAACGGAATGTTTAGGATATGCAGAGTTGTTATGAAATGTGTCAGACCACTAGTTTTAAGTTATATTTAATCTATTAATGCTTTTGAATAGCTTTAAAGGTGCAGGATTGGCTGTAACAGAAGGTACTGTAATCCACTAAGACTTCGGGAAGGGCGGTATATAAATATAATAAATAAATTTAGTTGCCTTTTTATACACTTTTCCCAGGGCTACAATACCTTTGTTGACATATAGAATCATAGAGTTGGAAGGGGCCATACAGGCCATCTAGTCCAACTCCCTGCTCAACGCAGGATCAGCCCAAAGCTTCCTAAAGCATCCAAGAAAAGTGTGTATCCAACCTTTGCTTGAAGACTGCCAGTGAGGGGGAGCTCACCACCTCCTTAGGCAGCAGCCTATTCCACTGCTGAACTACTCTGTGAAATTTTTTCCCCTGATATCTAGCCTATATCGTTGTACTTGTAGTTTAAACCCATTACTGCGCGTCCTTTCCTCTGTAGCCAACAGGAACAGCATCCTGCACTCCTCCAAATGACAACCTTTCAAAAACTTAAAGAGGGCTATCATGTCTCCTCTCCGCCTCCTTTTCTCCAGGCTGAACATTCCCAAATCCCTCAACCTATCTTCATAGGTCTTGGTCCCTTGACCCCTGATCATCCTCGTCGCTCTCCTCTATACCCTTTCAATTTTATCCACATCCGTCTTTAAGTGAGGCCTCCAGAACTGCACACAGTATTCCAGGTGTGGTCTGACCAGTACAGTATACAATGGGACTATGACATCTTGTGATTTTGATGTGATGCCCCTGTTGATACAGCCCAAAATGGCATTCGCCTTTTTTACTGCTGCATCACACTGCCTGCTCATGTTTAGCTTACAATCCACAAGTACCCCAAGGTCTCGTTCACACACAGTGTTACCTAGAAGCGTATCCCCCATCCAGTAGGCATGCTTTTCATTTTTCTGACCCAGATGCAGAACTTTACACTTATCTTTATTAAATTGCATCTTGTTCTCATTTGCCCATTTTTCCATTGTGTTCCGATCTCGTTGAACTCTGTCTCTATCTTCCGGAGTATTTGCCAGTCCTCCCAATTTGGTGTCATCTGCAAAACTTGATGAGTAGTCCCTCCACCCCTTCATCTAGATATATATGATAATCAGAACTCTATTCCAAATTGTCATAGATCTGTACAAAGGTATCACAATACAGGCCATTTGTTGTCGTTCCTTTTCCTAATAATCTCTAACAAGGACAACCTTTTACTATGCTACAGCGCAGAAAGTTGACATTTTCATCAAACTGTCTACCTACCACACCAGGAGCACTTTTCTAGTCAGTCACTACCGATTCAGGCTTGAATTCAGTATATATTTAACATTAGAAATTATTCTGCCCTAATGTACATGGCTTTATACTTGCATTACATTGTCTTTACTACCTTGCTTCCTACTTGCAATCTTCTTTTGTTCTCCCTATCCTGAGTAATGTGGTATTGGCCACTTTGCTGCTTATTCCTAATTCCCAATACGTTATGGACAAATTAAATACCACCTGTCTCTGTAGAATTCCCTGTTTCCTTCCTGTCACTAATCATCATGCATTTAATCCTAGTATCCGCTTCTAGTTATTTAATCAGTTTCTAATCCATGACAGGCCTTCAATGAAAGACTCTGCTACAGCTTTTTTTTCTTAAACCCCCCCTGTATGAATGCCCATCCAGGTTAATTTTTAATTTATCCATTAATCCTCGAATTTCATCTCTTGTCACTTGTCGTTTTCTCAATTTTTCTTAGATATACCTGAAAACTGCAGATTAGCTTTGCTGTAGTAAACAGGTACACATTTGCTACAGTGAAGTCTCCCCGTTTCCCTTTAGCAATCCTTTCATGTATTTGTTATCCGGGGGGAGGGGGGGCCTTTCTGGTCAGTTTCCTGCTTCTGACATGTTTTTTAAAAATTATACTTGCTTGTCGTAATATTTTTGCAGTATGCTCCTCATTCTCATTTTCCTACCTTGTCAATTTACCTTTATTTTGGGAGAGCTTGTTCTGCACCCTGTTTCCCTCAGGTGGACAAGACTTGTAAAGGAGACATTGCTACTTTTTGTGATTCCATTAGCTTTGTTTGTTAATGACAGGCATTCTCTTAAACATTATGGTGCCTTTCCTAATCTCCAATGTTCTATTACCATCTGTCATTTTGGATTTAAGTAAATTATAAGCATCCTGAAAAGATTTTATCTTCTTTTCCACCCTTTGACTAATCCCCTCATTTTTTGACAATTTTTTCTTCTTCTAAAAGCAAATGTCATATTGGACCTTTTTGGTAACCTTCTATTTGCATATAAATGCTGAACTGAAATAGCCCTGTGGTCACTGTTTCCAGTTGGTGCAGCTACATTTTACTTACAATGTGAAGCCTAAACTCTTCCCTAAAAGCTAAAATGATTAAACTGAGGCTGGTGTCACTGAAAAAAAACAATAGTGCTAGGAAAAGTTGAAGGTAGCAGGAAACGAGGAAGGCATAACATGAGATGGATTGATATATGCGTATTTTTGAATGTTAAATTGTGTGCTTTTGTCCCTGGTTTGCAGAATCATTGTCAGACGAAATTTGTGCATGTCACAAAATGTTTAATCTGTCTCCAATGGTTGGTGTGTCTATGTTTTTTTTAAAGAGTCTGTTTTAAATATGTTTTCGTTGGGTTTTCCATAATGGCCATACAGGAAGGCTGGCATACAGTTAGCATTCAAGCCTTGCTATACTTTTAGAACACACATTGATTTCAGCCTTGTAGTGGCAGAGAGAAAGAGTGATAAAAGGTGAGTTCTGGGAGGAAACCCATTTTGTGAATGTTGTTTAATGTTTAATTTTCGGGTTTGTTGTGAGTTGATTTCTTTATACTGAATTTAAAAGTTTAAACCTGAATGGCCTATCATTTGTGTCATCTTATCTTTTGCCTCCTCTTTAACTTTGTATGGTTGTACAGGTAGACTTCCATCTAAAACCTACACTGTGTCCTGGAATATGTCTCCTCTCTGTGCTGTCCTAAACCAATACATGCTATTTTGTTATAGGACTTATACAAATCCTAAACTTAAGAATTGTTCTCTTTAACAAGACAGAAGTGTTCCCTTACAACATGATTGAACTCATGAAGAATTGCTGGAATATGTCTTTAGGAGAGAAGTAATTAGGAAATCTTCTCTATTTGACCCAAATCCCCTTTTCCAAGATATTGCAAACTCTTAAGGAGATGGGCCTGTGCAGACATCTGTTTTATTCTTTTTCTTAGCTGCTCTTGAGATTCCAATGATAGTGAGCATACTCAACATTTGTCAACATGTTTGGAGGATTGCTACCTAAAAATTTATAAACTAATCTTTTGCTGCATACGTAGAGAATTCTCCAAATCTCTAGACAGTCCAGCACTATCTGTGAGCAGGCTGCTGTTGCTGTCGTTGTGGTAGGTACTCGGCTGTGAAGTGCTGGATACAATTGTCTGTATGTGGAGAAGAAGGCAATATGGGAATCTTCATCCTAGCTCCAACTCTCCATGATTCTGCAGGCTCTCTGGGCAGGTCTGCCCCCTACCCCCGTAACTGACAATTGGTTGGTCACTCTGAAGTATATTCATAGTCAGGATAGTTTTTAAGACAACTTATTTTGGTTAATGTACAGTGTCATATTTTTCTGCATACTTGGGAAATCTCTTGAGGACATAGAGATTCTTGTCTTGTCCTTGGGTGATCCTGTTGTGCAGCTTTGTTTACCTAAAGGCCAGACAGTTTACAATTGCATGAAGTGAAGATTATTCCCAGACTCCTCACATTGTCTTACATAAACATTTGTGATTAATGTATTTATTTATAATTTGATTTGTAAGACCGCCCCTCTGGGCCCAGTTGTATCGGGGTGGTGTACAACACATAAAACAGCATAAGTTAAAAACTGTTACTCCAAATAGCATCTGTGTCCTTTCAGGCTTTTCACACATTGTCCTCCCATGCTGATTGCCAGAATCTACATGTTATAGGGGACAGTGTTTTTTTTTTTGGGTGGGGGTACATGTTCTTAGATGTTACTAGCAGCCCAGCCTCAACCAAATATCTGGTGAAAGAGCTCTGTTTTGCAGACCCTGTGAAACAGGGTAAGTTCCAATAGAATTCGTGTCTCCTCTGAGAGCTCATTCTACCAGGTCAGGGACAGAGCCAAAAGGCCCTGGCCCGGATTGAGGCCAGGGGCACCTCTCATGGGCCAGGGACCACCAGCCTGTTGGAACTGGCTGAGCATAACGGTCTTCAGGGGACATATTCAAACTGACTCTGAGTTGGCCCCAGGAGTGCCACTAAATCGCCAAATTATAGAATTAGAATTAGAGGTTTAGGCTTTTCTAAGTTGGTTAACCAGCTCAGCTACCATCAGGATTCCTGTGTATATGCCCTCTATTTGTTACTAGGTATATAATAGTAAATTCTTTGTGTGCTTTTTAAATTTAGCAGTCTAACTTTCTGCATTCTTGGAAAAGTTTTGTGAAGATTCAGAAGCCATGAATTTGGTTGTCCCTTAAGCTTTTTGATACGTCCTCTTATTCTAAGTTAGCTACTGGAGGAGGTATGTAGGGCTTGTTGCTACAACATGTTGAACACTTTTATAGATTCAGGTAAATAGTTGATGTTAGAATATTTTTGAAAGGGATGGGAGAAATTCTAAAAGGATGAGGGGGGAAGTGTGAAGGGATTAAAATTTAAGTTTAGCATTCTTCTCCTTTACAAAGTACTCTATATATTTTTTTTCTTTCATAAAAGCATTGTAGACTGATGCAGAAACTATAATCTGGCAATTTAGTGGCACTCCTGGGGCCAGCTCAGAGTCAGTTCTAACTTGCTTTCCTTAGGGCCACAAACAAAATTTGAGTCCAATGGCACCTTTAAGACCAACAAAGATTTATTCAAGGTGTGAGCTTTTGTGTGCATACGCATGAAAGCTCACACCTTGAATAAATCTTTATTAGTCTTATACATTGCCATTGGATTCATATTTTGTTCTGCTACTTCAGACCAACCTGGCTACCCACCTGAATCAAACATTAGAGTACTTATTGAAGCTGATCATCATGTCTATCTCTTTTGCCTTTTATAGAATCACCATGCAAAATATTTACCTATACGTAATCCTCTCTCGATGACACAATAGGATAGTTGTAGTAGTAATCATAGTTAGTTAAACAAGATATACCTTTCCCAGGTTCCTGCCCAGGTAAATCATCCATATAAATTCAGTGGCAATCCTGGTTTTGGGATTAAAATGGATTAAAATTACCACTACCTAAAAAAAAAATTCAACCAAAATACAAGTAATGTGCATAACACATTCTAACTTGCTTTCCAAATCCAGTTTTTAATTAAAAATAAAAGCATACATTTCACAATTCATAGATTTTTGTCTTGCCCTCTTGAATTCAGGCCTTGGAAAACAGTTGCACCTTTCATAGAAGTCTATATCAAGGTAGGCATCCATTCACAAGTTGCTAGTTGTGCCCATGGGCTTCTGTTGATTCGATCTTTTTTAATTTTAGCTTTTGCTAGTATAGACTAACCATGACATTCTTTGATGTGTTTGGTCCAGAATAGCTGCATGTGACATGCAAGTAACTTGAAAGAGTCTGCTTATCACTTCTTTTGTTGGAGAGCTTGAGGAGCATGCTGATAAGCTATCTTTTGCATTTTTGTAAAATAATCGTGGAATAAAAGTGTTGGCAAAATTGATTGGTGCCACTGGAACAACATATACTATAAAATTATTGGAATGCATAAGGCTTGCAAACCCTCACTTCTAATAACAATTGTTACTATTGGGAGATTATTTAAATTAGAGCCAAATTCCATAGCATTTAAGACTTTGGAAAAATATCTTGATGTTTAGAGGGACAATCATTAATTTTATCAGTTACTGCTTTTATATTAGCTTTATATTGCATTAATTTCATGTTTCTGCCATTATTCTGGCAGTTCTTCCTTTCTTTAAAACAAACAAACTGACAATGTACATGAATATCAAAGATGTTGTAGAACTCTGGAAGGATGGCTTTCTATAAAGGTAATCCCTGCCTTTATTTTATTTTCTTAGTCAAATGAGCAAAGTATGAGTGACTTACAGTTCAGTTTCGACATCCTGCAAAAACCATGATTGGTTTAAAGTAACTGTGTGTCTGAAGGCAGGGAACTCCCTTGTGTGGTTAGTTAGGGGGCTGTCAGACTACAATCTGAAAGTTCTTTTTCACTGAAGTTAGTATAGTTTTAACTGTGGTTAATAAACCAGCCTTTAGCAAAGAAAAAGCATAAAATGTACATATACCGTATTCTGAGCTGCTGTTTGAGGTAGAAAGAGCAACACCAGCAATTAATATTCATGTGCCCTGATTGATACAACTGCATGCTGTAAAATTAGAGTACTATTGTTTGGGTCTTTATGCATGGACTGGAGAATACTTCCATTTCTGCAAGTGGCGCACAATCCTAGGAAGATCAGAAGCCATTGTACAGGAGCTCCCCATATTCGGGTCAGATGGGATTTTGCCTTCCTGTTTACATTCAGTGCCATTGATAAGTGATTTGTGGCCTTATTTTCAGTCCCTGCGGCCAGCCAATCGCCTTCCGTCCCACACCCCTGACTACCCCGTCCTCCTTCCACTTTCATCCAAGGTTCAGAGGCTGCAGATCCCTGCCACATGAAAGTTGCCCCTGCCAGTGGGTTCCCTGCAGCCTTTCCAGGTCCTGGGGTGATGGTGAGGCTATCTGCAGAGTTCTCCCACCCCACCCCAATCTAGTGCCCATTGTATTCCTGAATATAATGGGCTTTGCCCCTAATACAGATATAAGGCCTTGGTTAAAAAAAAATCCCTTCTCCTGTGTCTCTTTTAGTTTTATAGATGATATATATACAAAATCAGGTATCTACCTTAGCAGCCATTCATAAATTGTTTGATTAAACAGTTCCACTAAACCAGCCTTTCCCAATTTTTTTCACCGTTGAGAAAACCCCTAAAATATTCTTCAGGCTTTGAGAAACTGCAGAAGTAGTGTGATCATGTAAAATATGGTTGGGAAGCATAGCTGTGTACATGTCCACTCACCTGTGTCATGAAACCCTGGTTGAGTAAGCCTGCACAACCAATGGAGAGAGTTTCTTGCCTCATAAATTTGGGAAAGTCTTGAAAATGACAGGCAGAAAGCATCACATCACATTACATACATAAAACTGTGAATTGGATACAGCCAGGTCCCCTCCCCTCACTAATTTCATCCAGTTGTCCTCTTTTTTGTACCCTCCCTCCAAGATTGATTTTGTACATCCGCTGCATGGTATTTTTTTGACAAACGAGGCTCTTCCTCCCTTTTTCTACTACTGGCTTGCCTAATGTACCCTGTGCTTGCCTGATGTACTCTAATCTACATTTCTGTTTGACCTCTTCTGAACTCCATTCTCATTTAGTCTCCATTAGCTAGAAGCATTAATATAATAATTAGTTGTTTCCTTTAATTGACATAATTGAAAATCTTTAACAGCACACTTAATTTCACTTCCCATAAGCAGCTCATTATGCAAGAGCTTTCCCATTGATAGGCCAAGCATCTGTATGTAGTCCTATTATTTTGCTATTTGTCTCACTAGCTTTTTGAATATTATTAATTGTACTAACAGGTTAGTTATCTGTGCTCTGGCTCAGCTTCTTTAAATAACAGCCAGTGAATTTAACAAAATATTTCCCCTTGCTGTCGCCCTTAAAAACAAACTTTTCCACTGTTTTTTCCTTCAGCTTTATGTATTTTGCAGCAGTTAATCCAAGCTGTCTGTGTTCTGTTTTAAAAATAAAAAGGGGTCCTGTTACCCAGGCCGTTCAGATTCTTCTGTGAGAAAAGCTGGAATGCTGGTGGAATTACACAGGGCACTGAACTCCCTCTTGAACTCCATTCTTGAAAATCTTATTCTGCTGCCTCTCGGACTTGAGGTTTCAGCAATAATTGCTTGCACAACTTCAAGTACAATCATAATGGCTGAACTGCTGAAACCGTTTGGACAACTTTGAGCTAAAGACTTATCCTTGTTGAACTTTTTTGGAAGAATACTTTGACAAGTGGCTCCGCAACTTAATCCTTTTTTAGTACATTGCCATCTGCATCTCTGTAAATGGTGTATTCAGCCATCTACCAATAATGATTTTCTTCTTGTAAAAAGAAAAGTAACTGGGCTATGTAGCAGACCAGCGATGTGCACGAACACACACAAACAAAACAGTCTTATTGCTTTATATTTTGGCTTAGGAGCATTTAAAAGGTCCTGGGTCTATTTAAATGCCTCCAGAGCCTACTAAACAGCTGATCCTGGGGAGAGAAATCTCTCTGATGGATCAGCTTGGACTGTGTGGGATGGCAGTGGTTCTAACTGGCCCTCTGCGTATAGCCCATTGAACACATGATTCATGAAGAGAAGTCTCTGCGCTGAATTGGCTTGGGCTGTGTGGGGGGTTTCAAATGGCCCACCCCCAGCCTGATAAACAGCTGATCCCAGGAGAGATGCCTCTCAATGGATCATCTGTTTGTTGAGCTGTGCAGGGGAGTGTACTTTAAGCATCTTTCCCAGTCTCTGCAGCAGCGATTTGCTATTTTGACTTTTTATGATTCTGGTCCCAAATCTAGGGAATTGTGGTACAACTGAAAACTGTGGGGAAACCCCAGAGTCAGCATTGATGGGGCTGAGTTTAGCCAAGCCGTATGCACATCCCTACTACTCATTTTTTTTTTACTTAGGATTGCTTTTAACCCTAGTCAGTGGGGTAAAACAAAAAAGTTGTAGAATTTGCAAAAACAAAGACTGATTTAAGTAAGCATGGAACTGGGTTTCATTGGAAAACATTTAACTAATCATAGATAGAGGCATGATTTAGATAGGAAAGCACTCTTTCAAGTCCTAAAAAAATGTTAGTAATTTATTTATTTTATTTTATTTTTATTTTATTTGTTAAATTTATATGCTGCCACTCCTGGGCAGATAAGAATAAAATGTTTGAAAAAGGCCCTGGGTGTTTGAAAATACTTTCTTCTAACATCACAGACATAAGTGTGTTTTTGGGAGGTGGGTTACTACTTTCAATATGTACTGGAATATCTCTTGGGGAAGTGAATATACCTCAAATACAATGGTACAAGCATTTCTATATGACACATGAATTAAAAGTACAAAAATGCACGTCACTTTACTGATCTTGGCAGGCCTATGACACATGCACAAATATTCAGTTTTCGATACCCTTCTTTTTTTTAAATGTTGGATTTTATTGAGAATGCTAATTGGATCTAAACTCTGGATTCATATACATTCTGTTTTTAATTGTAGAATTTATGTTTGTAGAATTGCTCTGCCCTTCTCCTCCTGTTCCTGGAACTAGGACAGAAGCTGCCTCCTTGATGGAGAAAAATAATGATGTGCCTGCCTGCTTGGGGCAGAGACTTTTTTCTTAAGTGCAGAGATATTGTCATGTGTTCTGCATTTCTGCCTGCCATGTGAATGACTCTGTTGATGTCAAGTAATAGTGGAATTTACTGGGTTTCTGTTCAGGGGCTTTTCTCTTTTGACATTGTAAGCTGCTATGAGTCTGCATTAAGTAGTGAGTTTAAAGCCACCCAAATAAATATAATTAAGCATACCAGATACTTGGGCAATCTGGTGTTTGTACATGAAAAGCTCTCTGGGAAATACAGCTCTTGTTCAGAAAAATGTTGCAGTTTTGCACGCTTTCAGTGTGGACACACATGGAAGAAACAAATTCTAAAAGATTGAGTGTGTTAAACTCATTTGACAAAACAGAATCCTTTGGCACCTTAAAGGTGAACACTTTTATTGGGCTTGAGCCATGATGCACTTGGAGGGAACAGAAGCTGCATTGCAAGTGTGAGAGCCAGTTTGGTGTAGCGGTTAGGAGTGTGGACTTCTAATCTGGCATGCCTGGTTCGATTCTGCGCTCCCCCACATGCAGCCAGCTGGGTGACCTTGGGCTCTCCACAGCACTGATAAAGCTGTTCTGACCAAGCAGTAATATCAGGGCTCTCTCAGCCTCACCCACCTCACAGGATGTCTGTTGTGGGGAGAGGAAAGGGAAAGGCCACAAGGAAGATCTGGGCCCCCTTATAGCAAAGTGGCAGCAGTAGCAAAATGCAAACAGCACCCTCTGTTTTCCATCACCCACCACCCTCTAGAATGGGTAACCGGGGATAATTTATATAGACATTGGAGTTTTTGCCGCATCTGTTTTATTGTTTTATTTTGTGTATTATTGTGCATTGCGGTTTTATGGATTTTACTGTATGGTTTTATTGGGGATTTTGTGCTGTAACTCTCCGGGGAGAGGTGAGTAACAAGTCTAATAAATAACAATAATAATAAGGTGATTGGAAGCCTATTTGAGCCTCCTTCGGGTAGAGAAAAGTGGCATATAAGAACCAACTCCTCCTCCTCCTTCTTCATCTTCTTCTTCACATTTGGCACTTTCTAATATTCCCAAAAGTATAGCAGTACATGTTAATGTTCCAGAAAATATTTAAACAATACTTGGCCTTGCACTGTTCGCAGAACCAGTCAAGGATACAAACCCTCCTATTCCTCTAGGAGGCTATTCTAACAACAACAACAAAAATTAGCCTGAGCAATAGCTGATTCAATGGGTGGCATTTTTAGGAGGAAGCTGTTAATGGATCTGAGGTGTTTGGATCATATTTACAGCTGTGGTAACTGGACTCAATGGCTCCATTTATTGTTTTTGTATGTTTTTTGTAGGATAGTTGAAAAGCATAGCTACATGTGCTGGTACAAACAAGTGTTCATTTTTGGCCTTACCATTGTGGCCAGCAAGATGCATTGAGAAGTGCACAGGTTGAGCTGTAGAGAATGAGCCATCCGCTGATGCTTGTCTGGTCTTCTGGTTATCAAATGTATGCTACTCCCAAGTAATGGCCTGTCCTATTTAGCTATTTTTTGCTCATGGGTCTCTCAGTGGCTTATGTCCTATGATTTTTTTTGGATGCTTTAAAAAAACTGCCTACGCTAAAGTACTGTAACTTCCTGTAGTGCTGAGTTCTATAGGCCTGTACTGAATAAAGTGGTACTTTATCTAACCAGCCATCAGTTTCTTTGAGAGGTCTAAGCTGTAGCATAAAAGTAGAACTTGGGGACATTGAAAGACGGCTGCTTCATAACTCTTTGTGCTCTGTTGTTGTTGGATCTTTATCGCGTGCGATTCCCTTCCCAGATTTGTTGAATGAAGCCCCAAATGCTGTGGCCTATCCTTGAAGGGAAAAGGCTCCACTTCTGTCACTTGTAGCTGCACTTTTCTGCACCCTTTAGGTGTAATTTAGGTTGATGCAGAGAAGAATTTCAACTGAAAATTCTTCCAGAGTATGCTACATTAAAGTCATTAATTTCACTTCTTAGTTGTAATTTTGTCATTAATCTTATTTTCTACACCAATGCAGAGGGTAGCTGTATCATCAGAGCTACATAATTGTGTGTGTAAAGTGCCATCAAGTTGCAGCCAGTTTATGGCAACCCCCATAGGGTTTTCAAGGCAAATAATTAAGCAGAGGTGGTTTGCCATTGCCTGCCTCTGCAGTCTTCAGATGTGGATTGTCACAATGTGGAAACTTTATGGTGGGGCAGCTGATACATTGGCCAGCAGTGCCACAAGCTTTAGGTGTTTCTGCAAAAACACAAGCGTTTAAAACAACTTCCTTAAAATGCTGTCAGTAAATTTTGAAATAGTCTTATTTTATATTTGTTCAGTCCATCAGGAATCGGATTTGAGACAATATGTGTTATAGCCCACACTTGAAAGTGAGAGGTGTATCTGTCTGCACACTGAGTAGTCCCTTCTCAGATTTCGGACACTGACATTCAAATAAAGCTCATTTTCTGCAGCCTGTTGGCTTTTTGCTTACACTGAAGTCCCTAATTGATGCCAATGTTGTCATTCAGCTTTAGGAATTGACAATTTGTTCTGTTTGATCTCATTTTGCACCACTATTTCAGCAGAATTTCTAGCAGAATCTCTACTTAGAAGGATCACCCTTGGAAAAGAGTGTACTCGTGATGCAATTGTTGGCAGGGTTGGAAAAAACTGCACTTCAGATCCAGAAACAGAATGGAAATGACTGACTGCTGAAATGTTTGGCAAAGGGAAATGGAAGTGCCTGTGTGCCTGTGACATTAGTGTCTTGTGTTATTTAAGCACAGGTAAAACATGCAGCAAAAAACCTGAGTGACACATAGGAGAAATGAAAAGCGAGTTGCATCGACAGAATTACAAAAAGAAATGAATCGGATTGTCTTTCCTTGCTATTTTTACCTCCTTTCATTCTGCTGCTGATGAAACTAGTCCGGTGCTTTAGTAGAATCATAAAATTATAGAGATGGAAGGGGCCAGACGGACCATCTCATCCAACCTCCTGCTAAATAACAGGATCAGCCTGCGATTTCGGGTCACATGGAAAATACAGAGGGGGAAGATGCGAAGCAAACCGCTTACGCATGGGACAGGACGCAACGGCGGCAAAACCCAGAGTAACCGATTATGCACGCGGTGACCCCGGCGCCGCTTCTGGTTGCGCCCTGGTCACCCGGAAGCTCTGCTTTCTTCCGTGTTTTGCTAACGCGGCTTTTTTGGCGGCCTGCACCAAACCTGCGGCTGGTTGTAGCCAGCGCCGTGCGTTATCTGTGATTTTAGGCAAAGCCATTCCACCCCGAATGCGGACCTTCCCCTCTGTGCATAATGGGCCCATGTGACAACTTTTCAGATAATTAAAGAGATCAATCATATCGCCTCTCAACTTCTTCTTCTCCAGGCTGAACATTCCAAGTTTCTCAGCCTTTCCTCATATGGCTTGATCCCTCGTCATTCTCCTCTGCACCCTTTCAATTTTATCTGCATCCTTTTTTAAGTGAGGCCTCCAGAACTGCACGCAGTACTCCAGGAGTCTGACCAATGCAGTATACAGTGGGACTATGACATCTTGTGATTTTGATGTCATGCCTCTGTTGATCCAGCCCAAGACTGCATTGGCCTTTTTTACCGCCACATCACACTGTTTGCTCATATCTAGTTTAGTCTGCACGTACCCCAAGATCTTATTCACACGCAAAAACATTGGTACCCAGATGCATATCTCCCATCCAGCATGTATGCTTCTCATTTTTGTGACCCAGATGTAGAATTCTGCACTTATTGAATTGTATCTTGTTTTCATTTGCCTACTTTTTCAGTATGTTCTGATCTCCTTGCACTCTATCTTCTGGGGTGTTTGCTACTCCTCCCAATTTGGTTTCATCTGCAAAATTTAGTGAGAAGTCCCTGTTCCCCCTCATCCATCCAGATTTATAAAAATATTAAAAAGTACCAGTTATACCATTACTGAGCCCTGTAGCACCCCACTGCTCGCTTCCCTTCAGTGCGATGAAACACCACTGACAACTACTCCTTTGGCCCAGTTCTCTAATTATTTCCCTATCCACCTTACAATCTGAAATTCCAGCCTACAGTCCTCCAGCTTACCCAACAGAACATCATGGAAAGCCTTGACAAAAGCCTTACTGAAATCCAGGTAATCAATATCAATGGAGTTTCCAAAATCTAGTAAGCCCATCACTCGCTTAAAGAAGGAAACCAGGTTGGTCAAGCAAGACTTGATAGAGATAAATCCATATTGACTTCCCTGGATCACCAAATTGTCCTTCAGATGTTTGCAGGTCGCCCCCTTTAATATCTGCTGGATTATCTTCCCCGTGACTGAGGTCAGACTCGCTGTTCTGTAGTTTGTTTCCCAGAATACATCAGGGAAATTGAAGTCACCCGTAATTACAAGGTCCCGTTGCCTGGATATTCTATTAAATTACTCAAGGAGGATAGCATCCACGTCCTCACCCTGGTCAGGTGGTCTGCAGCAAACGCCAGCAACTAAACTTTGTTTTTTTCCAGTTTAGTTGTGCTGGTGGACACTTGTTATATTCTTCTAGAACAGTGCTAGAGGCCATTTCCCAAGAAAAAGCAGCAGCCAGTTATAACTCAAGTCTCAAGTGTACTTGTGTGTTACAATGCAAATGTACTTGATGGCATTCACATTTCACATTTTATAGCATGCATGTTCTGTATAACATAAATGTTGAGTAGCCTAAAAAAAATATCTATAGACATTTGTGGATTGAACTTCAGTTTATTGACACTCATTTGTCCCAGTACCCAGGACTTTTATAGTCCCCACCCTACTCAGTTGGTAAGGACAAATAGATTTGTCATCTGACTATTGGTGGCACATCATTCCAGATCCACAAATGATTTCTCCAAGCATTTTCATATAAATTTTAAGCTGCTTGGAAGATGAGATATACTCCTGCAGAACCCTGCAGCCTCAATGCTATCAGGCTGAGCAGCAGTCTCCCAGCACTGCCTTTTGGAGCTGGCCATCTATATTAGATCCACTAAAACACAGTGCAACCCCCCCCCCCCAATCCAGCCAACGTCTTTAGAAAGCTACCATGGCTGATGATTTTGAAACTCTAGACAGGGTAACCAAAGCAATTTCTCTCTCCAAATTTGGGTTTAAATGGCTCTAGATGATCAGTTACTTCCAAGACAGTTGAGCACATTGCCAAAGAATTGTCATGAGGTTTTAATTATCAAGGTCATTTGGATTGAGCCACCGTCTTGAGGAATGGTCTCACAACTGCCTCATTTAAAGTGCCCATAAACACATGAATCTGTCTTACATTTTATCAGACCTTTGATCCATCAAAGTCAATACTGTCTACTCAGGTTGGCAGTGGCTCTCCAGGATCATAGGATGAGGTCCTCCTCATCTACAACATGATCCTTATTGTCCTTCAGGGACTGAACCTGAAACGTTCTGGATGCCAAGCAGATATACTACCACTGAGCCCTGCCCCCCCACCCCACCCCCCTACATCCACCACCTGAGGCACATTATCTCTCAACCTGACCCTGTGCTACCAACCACAAAGGCCAAGAATAGAGTCCAGACATGGTGGGCCATATGCTTCTATGCAGTTTGTCAGCTTCATCAGTCCTCAGCAACTGAAAGTCATCCATTCAGCTAGGACTAGACTATGCTTTGGTGGTATCCTGAAGAGCGCTTATATCAAAATGTGTTTTCAGTTTCACAGGTTTTATTTGCCTATGTGCTTTGTTTATTTTACAAAACATATACACTGCTTTTCTGCCCTCCCAAGGGCCACCAAGGTAGCCAACAAATTAAAAACATGCATAACCAAAAGTATACAAAACCCAAAGCACATCATTAAAACAATTAAAACTAGAACTAAAATACACAAAAACATTAACACTACAATATTGGGCAGAAAAGGATCACTGAGGGAATGCCAAATGAAATTTAAAAAGTGGTCTTCGTCCCCTGGAAGAAAATGGCTACACAAAGGAGCACTCAGAGCAGCCCTGCAGTAGTTGGAAAGGTTCATAAGGCAGTAGGTGGTCCTTGAGATATGGTGGTCCCAAGCCATACAGGGCTTTAAAGATCAGCACTAGGAATTGTACCAGAAACCGATTGGGAGCCAGTGTAAATAGATCAGACCACCCCAGTCAGCATTCTGTCTGCTGCATTCTATCCCATTTGATGTTTCCAAAAATTTTTCAAGGGTAGCCTGATGTTGAGCACTTTGTAGTGACCTAATTTAGATGTAACCAGGCATACAGCTCATTGACCATGTCTTTTCTGCTCAGGAAAAGCTGAAGCTCACTAACTCATGGAAGATGGTAAAAAGCTGCCACCAGCTTATCCAGCAACAGACCTGGGTTCAAGGGCACTCCTGGATTATAGATCTGTTGTTTCAAGGGGAGTGCAACCGCATCCAGAAGGGGTGATATCCAGTTCAGACCTTCTACTTACCAGTTGCACTTCTATCATATCAGAATTCAATTCAGTTTATTCGCTCACATCCAATCCAGAACTGCCTCCATGTTCTAGTTCAGGATTTCTGTATCATTCCTGGGCTCATCCAGAAGCTGAGTGAGATCTGTCATTCCAGATCTTCAGATGAACTCACCCAGTAGTTTCATGTAGAAAGTAAATAGCACTGGGAACAAGATGGAGCCTTGTGGAGGAAGCCAAAGGCCAAGGGACTGAGCAGCAGTCCCTTAGCACCACTTTCTGACACTTACCCTCCAGGTGGCAACAGAACCACTGCAAAATGATACCTCCCAACTCCAAATCAGGAAGTACACCACCCTTTTACCATCTTGGGTGATGATTGTTGACATAATCCTCTGCCGTCCGGCGGCAGGCATTCCATTATGTTATGGGGAAGGATTGTTTTTCTGCCATGTGTGGGTTTTGTATTGTTAGTTTGTTTTAATGGGGTTTTACGGTTGTGGGACTTTTTATGCTGAGAGTGGTGGGTAAGAAATCTGTTTCATGTAATTTATTTCTGGTAAGGCCTTGGAGGAGAAGTGTGTCTCATGGCTTAAGTGCTGCTCAGCGCTTAACACCCTCTCAGGACAGTTGGTCCATCTCTGAGTTCCTCCAAATGGTTTCACTGTCTGTCCAGCAGCCAGCCAATCACCTTCCGTCCCCCATCCCTGTCCATCCACTCATCCTTCCACTTCCCTCTGAGGCTCAGAGGCTGCAGATCCCTGCTGCATGAGAGCTGCCCCTGCTGGTGGGTTCCGTTCCCAGAGGTCTCCAGCCTGCAGCCTTTCCAGGTCTTGGGTGGAGGGCCATCCACAGAGTTCTTCCACCCCACCCCCCACCCCAATCTAGCACCCGTTGTATTTGTGAATGCATCGGGCTTTGCCCCCAGTATAAATAATAATAAAAAGATCAATAACATATATTTCTTGTATTTAAATGTACTCAGATTTAATAGGATTTTTGCTCCCGAATTTGAGTTATTTTTTTAGTTGGATCTTTATACCCACCTTTTCACTTCCCGAAGGAGTGTCAAAATGGCTTACGGTCACCTTCCTTTCCTTTTCCCACAATGGATGCCCTGTGAGGTAGGTGAGGCTGAGAGAGCTCTGACAGAACTACTCTGAGAACAGCTCTAATAGGACTATGACCAGCTCAAGGTCACTCAGCTGGCTGCATGTGGAAAAGTGGGGATTTATACACTATACCAAGCTGGATCTCTTAACCACTACACCAGGCTGGCTTTAGGAGATGCACAGGGGGGAATTCATAAATCCATTTGTCTTAGTGGTAGACACTCTGCTTTTTATGCACAAAGTCTCCTTTTTAATCCCTGACATCTTCAGTTTGAAAGACTCATGTAGCAAGTGATGTGAAGGACCAGTGGCCATGGGGATCTGTTACCAGTCAAGGAGACACTAATTTTGGTTAACGAATGGTCTGACTCAGTGTAAGGCAAAGAACTAGAGCAGGGGTAGTCAACCTGTGGTCCTCCAGATGTTCATGGACTACAATTCCCATGAGCCCCTGCCAGCGTTTGCTGGCAGGGGCTCATGGGAATTGTAGTCCATGAACATCTGGAGGACCACAGGTTGACTACCCCTGAACTAGAGTGTTAAAAACAATCCTTGTGAACCTGTGCTAAAAACTACACTGCAAATACATGCACACTTGCAAATCTGGCATGAGTTCATTACAAAAGGAGAGAGGACGAATTAAGCATTTCCGGTGAACAATTCTGAAACAGAAATGACACCACGTGTCTATTTGCGGATCTCTGTTGTGGAGTGTATTTACGTACTTTTTTGGGGGGAAATGCTGGTAGTCTTCCCTGAAACAAATCCAAGTGAAAGTGTCCTGGTTCTCCCTTTTTGTGATATACTTGTTCACTCCGAGGGGTTCTTGCTTGCGTTTTCAAACTGTGTTCCAGGCATTCGTTTACCGATGATGAATGGAGGTACAAGGAAGCTGACAAATGTACAGGCTTAATACACAGTGACAGCCGCACAGAAAGCTCTTTTCATTTGTAGCTTTTTAGAGTCATTTTTAAGTTGGCGAGGTTAGCCAATCAGCTTCTCCCTCTCTGCTGACATCACTAACTAGCCAGTTCCCTCCAGCTGCAGAGAGCTTCAGTTTCTTTTCTTTTTTTTTTAAACTAAAATGGAGGCTGGTTTCTTGCCTTAAGGAGTACACTGCTTTCCCTGCTGAAGCATAGATGTTGACATGTAATAAAACAGGCAGCAGGATGGTAGTGGACGCAGCCAATTCGAACGGGCCATTCCAGCCTGTGGCCCTTCTACATATTCGAGGTGAGTTATTCGGCGTTCTGAATGAATTGTAGCCCTCTGTGGCTCTCTAATAAAAGGCTATTGTGATTCTCGAATAAGGAAAGCAGGAAGTCCTTTGTAGCAGAATCCATTTTTGTTCCGATGCAGATTTATCAGAGTTCAGAGATGTAGATATTGGAGTTGCATTAAATCTTAAGGTTTAAGAATCCTCAGGGGGTTGCTTGCATCGTTAAACAGGTTTTGCTGCTTTCTCCCCTAACGCTCCCATCCCCCCCTCCCCTTTCTCAAGCTGTGCTGATGTCAAAGGATGTGAAGTCACTACCCCAGAAAGGTGTTGTGAGGTGGGGGAGGTGGAGAGAGGAGAAGAGAGGCAGGGCACTTAAGCTTCCTTGCCGTTCTTTGGAGAATTAACAGTGCAATAAAGGGTTTTGTGTACACAACGAGGGCTTCTTTGTAGTTGTTGCTTAGTTTATAATCAAACAGGAAAGTGAATGAAAGGTTCCCTCCAACAATCAAATGAAAGATAATCACTGTAGATTTAGAAAGCATTTAAAGGAATCTGCTGAGGAGGGGGGAGAATGCCCCTAACATTCTGAATTCTAAAGTTTTATATTGCTCTCCGTTGATGTAGAGACAGGGATATACGTTGCTTTCAGGGGCTGTAGAAAGCTGCATTTTAAATGTCTGGCAATGTCTGCATTTTTAAAACTTTCTCTGTTTCAAACACTTGTAAGATTATTGGCAGTTTCTTTGAGCAGTTCACATATTAGGGTGAGCTGATTATATTTCTCTGTGAGCCTTTAATCAATGTACCCTCCTTACAAATATATTTTAAGATTTTCCTTTATTCTCTGATTTTACTAAAATCATGCTGGGATTATAGATAGGCGTTTTCCCATCCCCACCCTAGCTGAATGCTTGGTGCATTGGTAAAAGACTTCAAACAACTGTCTGTCAGTCTGTACACTTATATACTGCCCCCAGCCCCAGGTTAAGATGGATTCTGGTTTGCAGATTTTGATGCTAACTATATTTTTGCAAATTTCGACAAAAAGAGACTTTATAATTTGTTCCAAATACATAATTTAAATGGCAAAGATGGATTCTTCTTAGAGTACTTAATTGCACAGCAAAGCTTACTGTTTTCACAGTCTCATCCAAGAGTTGAGGTTCGGCATATTTATGCTCACTTTGTACTGGTTAAGGTTGGGCATATGTGTACTCACTCTGTACAGTCCTCTCAAATGTGAATTGTGTGTAAAAAATACACACTTAATGCATAATTTCCCATTGTTTCATATCAAAATATGCAATCATTACTTGGCAAATGGTAGAAAAGTTTTGTGCCCGGACTAGTCAATTTCTATGCCATCATTTCCCATGCTGTGCATATACATGGACCGGTCAAATTTTTTACAAGTTATTTTTCCCTTGGAACTAGCCTGTGGTATTTATCTCATTTAACTTAGTGCGAATGAAGAGTTAAACAAAACACATCTAACTATACCAGGTGCCATTAGTCTACTGACACTCACTCCAAATCAATCAGTAGGAAGATTTGAACTGAAGCTGACAACCCTTTCCTCACCCATGCCCTTACACAGTTGTTGTTAGCTAATTTCAGGTTCCCAGTCATTTGAATCAAAACCTTTTTTCACTTTCTTGATTCCATGAATTGGTGAGTGATGTCACTCACAATGTGCATTGAGCCAGCTGCTTAAATCTTCATAAGCTTGGTCTAAAGAAAGAAATGGCTACATGTTTTGATTCCTGAGTATATTCAGCCACCGACAGGGCTGGTTCCTAAAATAAATACAGTTAAGATAATCTTGAGGTTAGAAGTGTATCGCCAGTCTGGATGGTCGCCACCAAAACCAAGATTTTCCTTAAGATTTTTATAGTCGTTTATGCTGAACATTGTACTGGAGAAGAAATTTCCTCCCTGCAATCTTTCTATTGATAGGCTGTGTATTTGTGGGTGTCGGTAGGGTAACATCCAGAGATTACGGTGGGATTATGGCAAAAAGAATTTGGCAGTTGGTTCAGAAATGGCTTAGACATGCACAAATACAATGCTCCTTTTTCTTTCCTTTACTTTTCTAGCAGTGTTTTTTTTTAATTTGAAATATATTTATGCTGCCTTTTGACCTGATCAGCTTCCCAAAAAGCATGAGTACAACAAGCGAAGGTTTATATATTGTAAGAGGACCAGAGGACACAGTTGTTCTCTACAAGAATACACACTAATAAGCTTTGCAGAATGTTGGTTGGAGTCACATAGTGATAGTGACACAATTATCTTGCACTTCTCAAAAAAGGTTGGTTTTTTTCTTCAATATCCCCCCCCCCCCCCACAATGGAAATTGCTGCATGTTAAGGCTACAGTTTTCAAAGGACAGGACAGGACTCAGAAGTGGGTTGCATCTGTCTTGCAAGATGTTGTGAAGCAAGGAGGAGGAACAGGATAAGCTAGCAGGGGAAGCTCTGGAAGGCTCAGTGACAAATTTGGATGTGTTGGCTTGGTACATTTCGTTAATCCACCCTTTCCTTTGAGTAGCTCAGGATGATTATTGTTCTCCCTTCATTTTCTCCTTACAGCTCTGGTCCAAGGTCACCCCTGAACCTTCCTAGTAAAGCGGGAATTTGAATCTTAGTCTGCTGGATCCTAGTAACAACGATACCATGTGCAAGATCACTGTTGCTCAGTATTTTTTTTTTATAACAATTTTTTTTAATTTTCTTTTTACACAAGATAGAAAAATACTAGTACATTGATAAGGCCCGACATATTGCATGAAATAAAAATATAAAGTACAATAAGCCCTGATTGAGCCTCTTGTGGCGCAGAGTGGTAAGGCAGCTGACTGGGGAAGGCACTGGCAAACCACCCGTATTGAGTCTGCCATGAAAACGCTAGAGGGCGTCACCCCAAGGGTCAGACATGACCCGGTGCTTGCACAGGGGATACCTTTACCTTTAAGCCCTGATTGTGTATACTGATAATTATACAACCTGTAATATCTTTTATAATATCCCCCCACCTTATAATATCCCTTTATGATTCATTTTGCTAGCTAGCTCAAGTATGGACCCCATTGTTCATGGAAAGCATCTTCTGTTTTGTCATTAACAATCAAGGTTAATTTTGCCATTTTGGCAAGGTCTGCCATGGCAGACCTCAGTAATTTTACATATTAAGAAACACTAAATGTAAAAAATAAAATGTAAGCTTGTCCTTTGTTAACTGATGTGAGATTCCAACTTTTTATGTCATGGAATGGGAAAATAGTGTAAAATTACTTTGCAAGTGCATCACAAAAAGCACGGTAGTTGCAAATAGATGCGAGTCCCACTCAGAAAAATATTTCAGAGTTGCTGTTCTAAGTCCAAGATCTACTATATAAATAGGCATTTAAGATGCTAGGTTTATTTCTGCACAGAGAATTATTTAAGTCATGTGTGTTATGTTAATTGAGCAAATCTACAATAAACGATAAGCAAACTGAGATCCATGAACTTTTCTCTAAGAAAATTCCTTATTATAATTAGGAATCTATACATATTGTTTCAATTAATAGAATCATAGAGTTGGAAGGGACCATAGAGTTGGAAGGGTCATGTAGTCCAACCCCCTGCCCAATGCAGGAACTCACAACTACCTGCCCAAACACGGGGATCCCTATTTCATGCCCAGGTGATCCCTCTACTAAAAATCTCTGGAATCCAGCCTGGCCTGGAGGAAACTCACCTACCATCCCATAGCAGCAATCAGCAATTCCCTGGGTATGCAAGGAAAGGCCACAAGAGACAAACACTGTCATATATTTATAAATTTACTGATAAATAATTTACTTATCACACTGAAACGCTTCTCCCGTGTATCATTAGATAGTATATATTTATAGTTGACTTCTCAGTGAATCTGTATTATCATGCATAAGCTGTTTTTCTTTGTCTGCTGTAATCTTATAGTAAATACTATTTGAAGACAGAGAAAACAACTGAAATACAAACTGAAGCACCATCCCAAATTGAGTATTTTGAACGAGAATCTTGAAAGGAGTGACAGGGGTGATTGGTTTTAAGAAGCATATTTTTCAATAATGCAGTGTTGTGGTTATAAATTCAGGTGTCTGTTCATGTTAAACTTTTAGTACATACCGATGAGCTTGCTGACACACACTCTGCTAACAAATGAATTCATAATAAGTTGCTGTATGCGATACTTCGCTAACTAGGCAATAAGGATGCAACAGACCTCCTTAGATGACAAAAGGTAAAACTCATATGCAGCTCAGACAGAATTTATTTGAACTCGGAAGTAATAATGCAGTTTAGGCTTGGTATTCTTTTGTGACTAGAACCCTTGACTAGGCCTGAGATCCAAGTTCAAATTCCTACTTCGCTGTGAAGCTCACTGCATGTCCTTCCCCACAGGGTTGTCATGAGGCGAAGAAGAAGAGTTGGTTCTTATATGCCGCTTTTCCCTACCCGAAGGAGGCTCAAAGCGGCTTCCCATTCCTCTCCCCACAACAGACATCCTGTGGGGTGAGTCAGGCTGAGAGAGCGCTGATATCACTGTCCGGCCAGAACAGTTTTATCAATGCCTTGGCGAGCCCAAGGCCACCCAGCTGGCTGCATGTGGGGGAGTGCAGAATCGAACCTGGCATGCCAGATTAGAAGTCCGCACTCCTAACCACTACACCAAACTGGCTCTAAGACGAAGATGGGAAGAACTTCCTTGTGATAGTAGCTATATTAAAATCTGCTCATTGTAAAATGGCAGATTTGTTCTTCAATATAAATATGCCTGAAGGTAAAGGTATCCCCTTTGCAAGCACCGGGTCATGTCTGACCCTTGGTGTGACGCCCTCTAGCGTTTTTCATGACAGACTCAATACGGGGTGGTTTGCCAGTGCCTTCCCCAGTCATTACCATTTACCCCCCAGCAAGCTGGGTACTCATTTTACCGACCTCGGAAGGATGGAAGGCTGAGTCAACCTTGAGCCGGCTGCTGGGATTCAACTCCCAGCCTCATGGGCAGACAGCCTCAGACTGCATGTCTGCTGCCTTACCACCCTGCGCCACAAGAGGCTCTATAAGTATGCCTAAGAACTTCTATTTATTAAATGTAAGGGCTTTTGTGTTAGGTATGGTTTATGCCTTTCCCACCATAGATGATGCTTGGCCTAGGTCTGGGTCTTCATTAGAAGAACAAGCAGGTGTTCATGGGAGAAGCTTAAACAAAAAACAGCCTTCTTAATTCAGCACTCACAAATACAAAAATTGTAACTTGGGCTGTAATTTGGCAGTACTGACAGCTGCTTAGGGGATCAACCTGATTAAAGACCAAGAGCTCTGCTAGGACTAGCAGTCATGCCCTCCTCATAGCTTTCTGCTTTGGTTGGCTCTGCCCCTTGTGGTTATGCTGCCTGCCTCTGGAAGAGCTTTGGCTGTTCAGACTGGTGAAATCTTCAAGTGAAAGCACATCTTGCCTCAAGAAGCTCTCATGATGCCCAGTGTTGGGCACAGGAGAGGCTTCCACAGAGACAGTCAATAGATTGTCTTATGCTAGACCTAGAAGAGTTAACTGTGCTGAAGTGCTACCGCTGATTGAGAGGGGTGGACACTGCACTGCTGAAGGAGTAGCTGAAGCTAGGCTTGAGAGCTTTTTGCCATGGTGTCAAAAGATAAAATGCATGTGATATCTAAAGCAGGGGTAGTAAACCTGTGGTCCTCCAGATGTCCATGGACATCTGGAGGACCACAGGTTGACTACCCCTCATCTAAAGGATTGTGTTAACAGCTGAGTTTGAAAGCATACTATATGAGTTGAAAGCATACTATATGAGATGGGAAAAGTCAACTGGTTTCAATTAACTTTCTGAAGATCATTTCCCCCAAAAAAGTATGTTTACTGTTTATTGGCTAGGTTTGCATGCTGCTCTCAAAATGTCATTTGAGCATCAAGTTTATACCCATTACCACATTAATTGACAATATTTATTTTATTTTACGCGTACATGCCTCGCCTTTCTCCCCAGTGAAGACCCCCCAAGTGATTTCCATCATTCTCCTCCATTTTATCCTAACAAACCCATGACATGCCACCAAAGATGTATTATTGTCACAGTCGGTGAAGCCATAATGTCAAATGTTACCATACATTTTTAGAGGATTCAAGTCATATTGCACATACCATTCTTAACCTTACGAACACCCCATGAAGATGGGATAGAAGTTGTTCCTACATTTCAGAGAGCCCGAGAGTGGCTTCCCCAGTAAGTGCATGGCAGAAGCAAGACTGAAACTAGAACATTATCATTCAGATGGTTGCTAAATCCTAATTTTGTTTGAGATCTGATTTAGTGTGATATCTGAATTCAGGGTGTCCTACAGATTATGGATGGGTTCTATAATTCCAATATAGAACCCATCTATAATCTGTAGTATATATGCTCATTAACTATGGTTTCTTGTGCTTTCTGAGTACAGAAATCCCAGTTTGTTCATTTGGATTCTAATCTGAGGTTTCTTGTGATATCTGAATACAGTTCAGGAGCGTCTTAGCCATTTGTACACAGAGAAGGGAGCACAGTCAGTTAGTGGTGCAACCCCCCCCCCCCCCCCCGGTGATGTCTTACAAAGTAGGATTGTACTTCATACTTCAGCCTCTTTGTGTGACAATATAAATGGCATGTTTTCTAAATGAATTAAAATTGGGAGGACTGTAGATTTCCTTTGTCTTATGATACAAGTCAGGAGGAAATTTCCGACGTACTGGAGTGACTAGACAGAAAGGAGAGGGGTGGCTGGCTGACAGCTCGCGAGAGGGAGAGGTGGAATTAGGGCTGTAACAGATTCAGACTAGAAAGCTCCAAGAAGAAAGAGGAGGCTTGACTTACCCTGCCCCCTGGTTTCTCTCACATGTACTGTGGCCAACCAGTAATTGGTGGACTGTATGTGTAATGCGACTTCTGCAGCAGCCTGGCAATGTTAGTGAACTTGGCATTACATCCCAAGTATTCTAATTGGAAGCAGAAAAGGAAGGAAGCAGGTGAATAACTGAGGCTTACAAACCGTGGTCTGTTATGCATGTCTGGTAGACAAATGAAGATTAGAACAGCAAAACATGGTATAAACAAACCAGTTTGTCTGGACATCTAGATGCAACACTATTATCATTATTTGAATTTATTACCCGTCACAACACGATGGCAAACCAACCCCCCACCTACCCCCACTGGGAACTAGGGGGGAAACTGCTGGCCACCACTGTTAGAATGTGGTGGGATACCTTCCCTCCTTGCTCTTCCTTTGGGGGACCCACAGATTTTCTCTTTGCCCTGGCCTCAATCATAGACCTGGTGGAAGAGCTCTGTCTTACAGGCCCTGCAGAAAGCCAAAGTTCACATAGAACCTATGCTTTACATTTTTTGAGACAACCGATTAAGCACATTCAAATAATTGTCCAGTGCATCCTTGCTGTGACTCCCTTTCTGTTTTATAATACTTGATTATGATGATGCCTACCTTTATATACAGTTTGCCCTGGCTCTAGTCCCTATGCAACTGTTCCAGTTGCCTATCTTGACCAGATGGGACTACTATCCCTGGTCAGTACCACCATATGACACTGCAAGTATTTCTTCTCCTGGCCCTAAAAGTCTTTTAGTCCTGCCCGGAAGTAGCAAGTTGGGGTTGTCTGGTCTGCTGTCAGTTAATGGCTTGTAACAGAGGTGTGCATAACAGAATTCCAAAAATATAAGTGGAAATCTCTGTCCCATGTTGTAACAGTTATTTCCTAGAATGGTATTAGCAGTCTGTGATTCTTACTGCTTATCGAGCTGTCAACTAAACTGATCCTTACAAAGGAGGAGCACAGAGTGGTTCCAACCAGTCACCTGTGGCATTATCTTTGAGGACTGTTGGCCAGATCCTGGAATCGGCTGTCTATACAGAAATTATGGTGTCTGCAGTGCATGTGCATGGATGCTCCCTTACTTCAGGGTCCATTGTTGAATGTGCGTGAAATTCAGGGCATCTTAAGAGGAGAGGGAGGACCATGGTCTGTTCAAATTTGGTGATGTTCTGGTCTATAACTGCTGCCCCTGACCCTGGACTTGGCTGTCTATTGAAAATAATGGTGTTTGCAGGGAATATACTATAGGAAAGATAAGAATGCCCATTAGGGATATGTGCAAAGGCCCATATGATATGATAGGAATCTGGAATGCTGGTTAACTTGCAGGGGTTATTCCCCAGAGTGGAATGAAGTTCCCTGGGACCAGATAAACTGTTCTGGGATTGAATTGGCATCCCTCAGAGTGGAGTGTTGACCCCTGGGAGTTAGGGTTGCCAGCTGGCAGGTTGGTTGCCCATTGGACTTATTGGTGGGGAGAGCACTAATTCCAATTCCAGGGACTGTCATTCCTCATAAGGGCTGTCATTCCCATTGCAATACTGAAGAAAACTGGTGGTGTTCTCATTAGGGGCAAATTGTCTTCTGGACAGCATTCAAAAAGTACCTCCTGAAAGCTGGAACAGACATATTGTGACCAGCCATTCTGATGCTTCCTTCTGATGCTTACAGTAAGACTCTCACTCATGGCATGCTGGTTACTCTGAGAGTTGCTGAATATACATTGGCTTAAAAGGCCTAGCACATCTCTTTGCTATGTAAATATGTTCACTTGATGACTGTAAGCATACTCTGGACACTGCATACTGTGGTCAGGAAAATATTTGCAATTCGGGAAGGTCGCTGCAAAGCCAGTGTGTCCGTTTGGTCCAGTGACTATAAAAATGACCCACCAACCCTGCAAACATTTCCCAAGCTCATCTTTTCAGTCATGGTGCTTTTTTTTCCATCACAAGAACGAGAGACACTTCTTTATGTACAAAAGGCGGGTGGAGCTGTCGTATGGTAAGATTGGTGGCTATTGATTTTTCCTGTTGTTATGACTGGCCAGTAAGTTGATCTTTTTCTCAAATTGTGGCTGTTTTGCCTTGGCCTTTCATTTAGCTGAACATCCCCCCCCCCCGAAACAATGTGGTTATTCAGTAGTGGGACTCCTTTGCTGAACAACAGTCTCCAGAATCTTATCTTAACAATGACTTCTGCTACTCAGTCCAGTGTGTCAGCATTTGAGAACTGTTTGGGAACTGGGTCAAGAAACGGTTGGTGCTTTGGACAGCTTGGTTACTCGTTTGCAGTGTTATGGCAGTTTGTTTGAACTCATGCTATTTTAGGTTTATCTCCCCCTCATCCCGAGAGAAAGGATCTTGGGATCACGTACAGCAGTAGTCCCCAACCTTTCCGAGGCTGGGGACCGGCAGGGCATCGGGCCGCGCCCCCGCGGACCGCGCCCGTGCGGGCCACGCCCGCGGATCGGGCCGCGCCCACGGATCGGGCCGCGCCCACGGATCGGACCGCGCCCACGCCGCGCCCGCGGGCCGCGCCCATGCCGCGCCCGCGGATCGGGCCGCACCCGAGCCGCGCCCGCGAGCCGCGCCCGGGCGGGCCGCGCCCGCGGATCGGGCCGAGCGGGCGTGGCCCGCACAGGCACGGCACGGCCCTGATTCCCTCTCCCCGCCTCCCGCAGTAAGAAGCTTCCCGGGCCGCAAGCTTGCGGCCTGGGAAGTTTTTTACTGCGGGGACGGGGCGGGGAGAGGGAGCCGCGGCCCGGTGCCATGGCCTTTGCGGCCCGGCACCGGGCCGCGGCCCGCAGGTTGGGGACCACTGACGTACAGGTTTTCCGACACATGGTTTCTCCTTCACAGAATGATTTTGTAAAGGTCTTGTTGAAAGAGAGGCAGAACTGGAAATGATCTACAGATAGCAGACCCCATTGTCAAATGCATCAAAGTCCACATCTTAATCAGTCTGGGATAGTTTCCCCAATGACCACATCCTAGGCAAGAGGTTACCACTGCTGAGAGCTTCTTTCATCACTTGCTGGTATTGCCTTAAGGAGAACAGAAATTGTGCTCAGTTCCACTGTTTTTCAGGATTGGTTTGGTTCATCAGGGTATAAATTTCGCTCTTCGGGCTGCAGGGCTACTATGATTTTGCCTTTCTGTGTGTAGTGGGATTTTTCCAGATCTAAACTTTATGTTGTGGGCCACTTGCCCCCTAGACCTGTGTCCCTCTTGGCTGGTGAAAGCCAAGGTACTGGTAAAAGGTAAAGGTATCCCCTGTGCAAGCACTGGGTCATGTCTGACCCTTGGGGTGACGCCCTCTAGCGTTTTCATGGCAGACTCAATACGGGGTGGTTTGCCAGTGCCTTCCCCAGTCGTTACCGTTTACCCCCCAGCAAGCCGGGTACTCATTTTACCGACCTCGGAAGGATGGAAAGCTGAGTCAACTTTGAGCCGGCTGGTGGGATGGAACTCCCAGCCTCATGAGCAGAGCTTTCAGACTGCATGTCTGCTGCCTTACCACTCTGCGCCACAAGAGGCTCTTTTCACAGGGTACTGGTACTGACCTTCAAATCCCTAAATGGTCTGGGACCTCCATTCCCCATCCCCCTCAAAGGAGCCTACACTCTAGATCCCCAGCCCCATGGGCATAAAGCTGGCGTTGAGAGCAGGGCTTTTCTTGGCACTGACTCCAGCCTAGTGGACTGCTATCCCGAACAAGATCAGGGCCCTGCAGGGGCTACAAAACAGTGTTGTTCCTTCGGGCCTACAGTTGAAGCCCACAAGAACAGAACATCCAGCTGCCAGAGTAACATCTTTTTAAGCACTTTATTCTTCCTCCTCTACTCTCAGAAGAGTAAGCTAAAATTAACACTACCTGAAGCTATAAGCTACAATTTTAAGGCCTGTCCTTTTAACAATTTTAGAAATGTTAATAATGGGGATGAATTGTTTGCTATACATTTTATGCCAATGATTGCAATTTGGCCTAAAGTTAAGAGTGTTTTATAATGTACAGTGCCCTGAGGCAGCATAGAAATAAATAAATAAATAAATAATATATATTTTATAAATTGGCCTGAGCACATGGGGAAGGGCAGTATAAAATATTAATTAATTAAGTAATTAATGGTTTGTCTTTGCTGACCATTCCATTATCTCACACTGGAATGAGTTGAAAGGCTTCTAATTGCTGGCTCTTATATAATACAGCCATAATGTGCAATTGCCTTTCATTCATGGATTGCCGAAAAATCTCCATACCATGCATGTCGTCTATGTGGTGAGAGAGACTTATGGCTTCTGCTCTGACCGTCTGACAACATGGGAGCCTATAAAACAGACTCCCACATGATTGTCATGATCTGCAAATCTGCCCTGAACAGAAGTCTTGGTAACATTTTGCTCACAGATATTGATGAGAATTGATCTGGGGGGCTGGCTTTTTGCACTAAAAACTTGTATAATTTCAGTAAAGAAATAATAAAAACATTAATAACCTATACATTCTGTCCTCAAATAATTAAGGGCACATAAATGGCCATGTAGCATTCTGAAGCAAGATACCAGTTTGAATGAAGTTGAGGCCAAGCCTGTTACCTTACCGAGTGACTGTGGGTTTCTTCATGTTTTTACCCTTTTTCCAGTTAATCTTTCTCCCCCCTGAGAAAGTGTGTTGTAACAAATAAGCAATGAGATGCCTCTTCCACCTCAGGCAAGTAGGTTGTGACACTATCATGTTTGTCAGCTTTCTAGTCAGTACAGAAGGTAGGAAAAGACATTCTCACAGCTATTATATGTTACACAATCTATGGAGGTTCCAGCAGGTTCGTCTACAAATTGGTGTTTGTATGGAGGGAGAGGTCTCAGTCCTGTACATTTTGACAAGTCTCCTTTTAGTCTGGGTTTCAAGCTGGTTATGATTATCTGGTTGAACTTGTGGCCTTAATCGGTTGTCTCAAAAAATGTAAAGCATAGGTTCTATGTGAACTTCATGGAGTTCTCCTATACACACACACAGACATATACATATATTCTGTAGGACCTGATGGACTTCTGCCAGATTGCTTTTTGGAGAGTCTGCTTGTTGATAGGCAGTGTGGAGTAGTGGTTATGAGCAGGTGATTCTAATCTGGAGAACCAGGTTTGATCCCCCATTCCATATGAAACCACAGTTCTCTCCAAGTTCTCTCAGCCCCACTTGACTTACAAGGTGCCTGTTGTGGGGAGAAGCAGGGAAGAATCCTGGTAATCTGCTTGGAGACTCTTTAGGGTAGAGAAAAATGGCATAAAAACTAACTCTTTTTACTTTTTGAGTGGCCCACGGGAGGCAATTTTACCATCTCCAGTATACTGTGTCGTCTTCTGATTTTGTGGGCCTTTCTGGTCAAAGCAAAATACTTACCCTTCACTAAAACATAATTTTTCACAGAATATAATGGACTGTGGTAATTTACAGGGAAATTAATTCACATAACCAGTTTCACAAGGCAGGGAAACATTTTCTCTTCAGAAGCATTTATTCGCTAGCTACCCTGTTTTATATACACATACATCCACGCAGGCTAAGAGCCTCTTGGGGCGCAGAGTGGTAAGGCAGCCATCTGAAAGCTTTGCCCATGAGGCTGGGAGTTCAATCCCAGCAGCCGGCTCAAGGTTGACTCAGCCTTCCATCCTTCCGAGGTCGGTAAAATGAGTACCCAGCTTGCTGGGGGGTAAACGGTAATGACTGGGGAAGGCACTGGCAAACCACCCCGTATGGAGTCTGCCATGAAAACGCTAGAGGGCGTTACCCCAAGGGTCAGACGTGACTCAGTGCTTGCACAGGGGATACCTTTACCTTTACCTACCATGCAGGCTATAGTATTATATCTTGTGTTACTCTGGCTCTAGAACACTTGGTTTGATTTTTCTAAAACTGAACATAAACTAATTTCTGCAAAATATTTTGCACTGGATATACATGCAGATTATTTTCATTACTTGTGTCAGAAAAGTAAATTTCTGATATAGCATGGAAAAAATATCTCCACCATATGTAGAAAAACAGGCTTTTGCATTTTATACATTTCTTGGTTTCCATAGTGATGCAAATCTTGAAACAATATTCACACCACCAATGGCAAATATAAAAAAATATCCTTTTCCCATAAGTAATCCAAAGTTCTACTTATTAATTGTCCATTTTTCTCCTGTTTTCCTTAATTCTTTTTATATATTCATCTGATCATAGCAAAAACTGGAATGGTGTATCCACTACAATTTCTGGTTTGAATTTTTCCGAGGAATGTAATATCCTTCAAAATGTGATTGCCTTCCAGTTTTAACTACATGGATACAAGGGCAGCATAGCAGCCATTCTTTCTATTTATTTTGAATGTCTCTGCAAATTTCCTTAATGAAATAAAGTATAACTCAGCACACATGGCATGACATAGAATATTTATTTTTCTCTCTCACCGAAGCCCATGTTATCTGAGCTAGTTAAACTGAGGAATCACATAGGATCTCAGGGACTTTCTGCCCAGTTTTAATAATCACGACAGTAGGATCAGTATATTTAAGATCTGCACGTTTTAACATTCACCACCTTTGCAACCCTGTGTTGGGTGGAAAGGAGGCATAGAAATGTTTTAAAATTAAATTGCATTTCAGCCAGAAAAGGGCTCACTGCTCTGCCCATTCCACAATTAAAGTGCAGAATGAAAAGTGTGTACAGAATTTATTGCAAGACTCCTTCTCTGTTGCTGGCCCATCTGCTGTTGTGCTAGTAGCGCATTTGCAGTACATCCAACCAGTAAGTGACCAGCAATTGACTATCCATATGGCCAAAACTACTGCCACCGATCGCCAAGAGTGGAAACATATTCTAATTTTGATTAGAATTGTGACCACTGCCGCTTATATATGTTATATGATGTAATTTGTAATTTGTGGTTTTATGGGGGATTTTATTGCGTTTTTAACTGTTTTGTGCTGTAAACCGCCCTGAGACCTAATTGGAGAATGGTGATCTAAAAATTAAATAATAATAATAGTAATAGTAATATAATAATAATAATAGTAATAATAATAATAATAATAATAATAATAATAATAATAATAATAATAATAATAAACAAGGCAGAAAATACAGCAGCAACTACAGCAGCGTATTCGCTGAGAGGACAACCTGCTCCACAAATGGCTATCTAAGGGATAAAAAGAAGGAAGGAGGAAGTGTATACCCTGCACCTATGTTCACGTATCAGACGCTGTTCTCCATTCCCTGTGTAAGCAGTGTTCCTTTGTGGTATGCAGAATAAGGTGGGAGTGGAAAGATGCACATTGGAACCACAACAATTTGACAGAACCAGATTCGTTCTGACACTGGGAAGTAGCAGCCCAGTTGCACACATGACTTTGTCCTACCTGTAATGGCTGACAGTCTTGCCCCATATGCAATAGTGAGAATGAAGTTACTGCTTGTGCTACAATATTATTATTTATTGGACTTGTTCCTCACCACTTTTGGCAAGCTGGTTCGTGGCGGTTTACAGAATAAAACCCCATAATACAATAAAACTCCCATTAAAAACCCAATTGCAAAATTAACGTTAACAATACAATACTGAAATACTTTTACATTCTGGCTCTTCGGGTGCAGAAGGGGCTGTCAAACACTGAGTTCACTTTTACAGAAAACAAAATGTTTTTGTGATTAATATTGGGGATTACTGATTTCAGGTGTTTTTTTTTCTTTTTAAACTGTTCTTCAGTGGCTCCAAAATGAAGCTTTGTTAACATTTACCCCGTATTCAGTATCTAATCTTGCGCAAATTGTGAAGAGTTCTGAAACAGTATAATTCTTGGCACTACATTTAAATTCCAAGTTTGATTTTATTCATTAAACATTCTTATTAAAAAGTTTCTTCTCACATCCCTTACAAAATTAGGGGGTAAAGTGGGGCCTTCCCAATGCCTTCTGAAAGGCTGTTCCACAAGCAGGAGGTGCTACAGAGAAAACGCAGGCAGCAACAAAATATTGTTCCAGGCCTTGAGATAAACAAACAGGGCCGGTTCATGTGCCGGAGGTGCTGTAAATCGCCCTGAGACCTAATTGGAGAATGGTGTTCTAAAAATTAAATAACAACAACAACAACAATAATAATAAACAAGGCAGAAAATCCAGCAGCATATACAGGCCACACACCTCCAGTGCCCTCAAATGGTGCCTTATCCCTCATGGATCAGAGCCGTAGTCTCTTTCCTTCCCCCTTTTCCCTCTGTAAAGAGCAACCCCTTTTCACTGGGGGGGGCGTCTCCTCTCAGTCTGCCTGCTCCCACCACATTGCCCTCTGCTAGGGCCTTGCAAATCCTTAAGCTGACTCTGGTGTTGTGGGCCCCACAAATCCTTAAGCCAAGAGGTGCTACAGTGCAGTGCAAAGTCCCTGCATAGGCTTACCTATGAAATCATGGCCCTTCATATGTACCAGACTCTGAGAACATCTTGACTGGGAAGAGAACAGAGTGAAAATTAGTGCTTCAGCCGTGAAAGCCAAGTATATCTCCCCCTAGTTCAGCACCATTTTCTATAACAAGCCCTTTTGCTGTTCCGAACAAAATGCCGTAGTGGTGAAGGCTACATATCTTTGAAAATGTAACTTCAGTAAGGGACATTGTGTTTGGTAGTCTGTTGAGAACCAGTCAGTTATCACGCAGTGCAAGTCAATCAATGAACACTTTGATGAGGCCAGAAACAAAAACAAAAAAAATGCAGCCTTGGAAAAATGAATGATAATCTTATGCAAAGCAAGCTAAGGGACTTTTTCCCTTTACTGATACTTTGTAAATGCTAAGGAAAAGCATTCACACTGAAGTCGGCTTTTTAACGTTATGCTTGCTGGGCTAACTAAAAGCACAGCAGACAGTAAAGTTAACTGTATGCATCTATATTTTCCATCTGATTTTTGTTTTGCCATTATCTCTTACATGCAAAAAAATTTTTATCTTTTAACCATAATTGCCTATATTTAAATGATATTCACCGTTAAGGTTCATATGGCTAACCAGTTGAAATTCAATAAAATTCAATAAAAGTCCAGTAGCACCTCTAAGACCAACAAAGATTTATTCAAGGGATGAGCTTTTGAGTGCAAGCACTCTTCCTCAAAATTCAGAGTTTTATGCCAGTTATGCTTTTCTGCTGGTAAAAGAGGAAGGAAAGGTCCCTTTTGACCACCCGGAAGGTTATACTGGGTATCATAAGATTTGCATGGACAACTGATATGTCAAACAGGGGCTGTAGTAAGCATGGGAGTTTGATGAGAACAGGTTGTATTGATCACAACACAGAGGGACTAGGGAGATGAAGAGATGTTTTCTTGCCTCTGAACAGAGCTGTCATGGGTGGAAAATGACCACTGGCCTCTTACCATTGAAGGGCCATTCTCACCTATCTTCCACTTCAGGCGGTGAACTGGTGTAACTGTTCCCCTTAATTTACAGAACTCAAGTCTGCTTAAAAATGAGTATGGCACCAAGAAACCCTTTTCTGCAAATCTAGCCTATCCTGCAATTACAGTACTATTAGTGTTGTAAAGTTAATCCTCAGGAAAATGGAAGAAAAAAACCTCAATGAGGATCTCAATTCTGACAACATTTCTCCCAGCTTCTCTAAAACTACTTTCAGATTTGTTTGTTTGTTTATTATATTTGTATACCGCCCTCCCCGAAGGCTCAGGGCGGTTCACATAAAACAGAACAGAAACAATACAGATAATTTAGATTAACAATAATGAATGTAATGAAACGACAAGCAACATGGAACAGTAGAAAAATTAAACAATGAAGTAACTCCTACTGATAGCCCAGTGGGTTGGGTGGAATTATGGTGGGTATCATAGGAGGGAGGCTCAGGGGGAGGGCCCTTGGGAAGTGGTGGTTCAGGTTGACCTCAACCAAATGCCTGGTGGAGGAGCTCCCTTTTGCAGGCCCTACAGAACTGTTCAAGTTCCGTCAGGGCCCTGATGTCCTCTGGGAGCATAACCCATATATATTAAGGTTTGGCCAGCAGACTAGAAACAGAAGGAGCACTCAAAGAAGCTACAGATTTGACAGTCCCAAGTATCATGACTCAGAGATGGAAGGAAGGCAAGATGCAGGAGCACTATGTTTAAAAGAATTTCTACTGTGTAATTAGAGTCCAGTGTCACCTTTAAGACCAGCGCAGTTTTATTCAAGGTATAAGCGTGTGTGTGCATGCACACTTCCAGGTGCCACTGGACTCAAACTTTGTTCTGTTGCTTCAGACCAACACAGACAACCTACCTTAATCTATTGTGGCATTACTCTTTGCCTTCACACCAGTTCACAAAAAACAAGAACGGCTAACAAATACCAAAAGCTCTCACAAATTACAGTAGATCAAGATGGGTATGTCTCTCTGTAGCAGTATAAAAGAGCAAGAATCTAGTAGCACCTTAAAAACTTATAAAATTTTGGCAGGGTATGAGCATCCGTGACTCACTGCTCACTTGAAAGATCATACCCTGCCACAAATTTTGTTAGACCTTAAGGTGCTACTGGGCTCTTGCTCTTTTCTACAGGAACAATTTACAATAACCAGCACCAGAACCTTTAATGAATATAAGCTAACTGCAAACATGTATATACAACAGAAAATCAACAAAAAGATCAAGAACTAAAGGGTGCCACCTAGGAACTCTATGGGGCACCACCACCACAGAAGAGACCTATTCCTCATAGCTACCTATAATAGCTATAAAGGTAGGGGGCACACAATGTATACAGGATCTGGTATAAAGGGCTGCTTGGAATAATCCATTAGGAGGAAGAGGAAGAAGAAGAGTTAGTTTTTATATGCCGCTTTTTCCTACCAGAAGGGGTCTCAAAGTGGCTTAGAATCACCATCTCTTTCCTTTCCCCGTAACAGATATCCTGTGAGGGAGGTGAGGCTGAGAGAGCACTGATATTACTGCTCATTCAAAACAGCTCTATCAGTGCTGTGACGAGTTCAAGGTCACTTAGCTGGCTGTGTCTGGAGGAGCAGGGAATCAAACCTGGCTCACCAGATTAGAAGCTGCTCTTTTTAACCACTGTACCATGCTGGCTCTTAAACAGTACATGAACATGAGAAGACAGCAGGTAGGGACCAGTGCTAGAAGGGCTTTGAATATTTGGAAGAAGACAAATAATTCTATTTAGACAACTGAGGAACCTCCAATATTTAGCCTTTTTGTGATGGTATTAAGATCCCTGTGTGCTTAATCAACAGTTTTCTTAAGCCACACTACTGATGTATGGTAGATTTTTTGTTAAAAAATATTTCTTATATGCTTAATCTATAAAATGTATGACAGACCTAAATACACTCAATAGATAAAATGACTAGAGATGTAAAAGCACAAGGAGAAAAAATAACATTTGGGGGAGATCTTTTCCTCCCATTCCCCACCCTGGCAGATCAAAACTACTAATATTGTTGACATTCACAATATTTTCAAGAATTTTTGTTTAAATTTAAATAATTTTGAAAATTAATATGCTACAATATTTCATGATGATACACCGCTAAAGAATTAAATTACTAAATACCAATCACTTTCATTAGCTATAGAATTTGTTTTCTGGCTTCATTTTTTCTTTTTTCTCATCTCTTAGATAGCAACAATTAAAGATACATATGGTATGGTAGCCGTAGAGTGTACAAGTCTGCAGCGCTTTCTCAAATATATAGTATAATTTTTTCTTAAATAATGAAATTGATACTTTTAAATTCTGCAAATATACAAAACAGTATGCTAATTATAAGCCAGCCTGGTGTAGTTGTTAAGAGCGGTGGCCTCTAATGTGGAGAACCCCCCCCCTCGCCACATGCAACCAGCTGGGTAACCTTGGGCCTATCACAGTTCTCTCAGAGCTCTCTCAGTCCCACCTCCTTTATAGGTTGTCTGTTGTGGGTAGGTGATTGTAAACTGCTTTGAGATTTTTTCTCAAAGTTTAATCTTTCCAAAATTTAACACCCCCTTCCCCAGCTGATTTTTTTCTCAAGGCTTTAAAATTTATAAAAGTTTTACATCTCTAAAAATGATCAACTGAGAAACAAAAACAGTTACAATTAATTTAAAATTCAAATGATTAATCATCATACCATCATATATTTACGTGCAGCTCAAAGCATTCACTCTAGATGGTACACATGTAACATTAGATCAGCATTTTAGAAGAGACAAGTCTGGTCTTGCAAGATTCTTGGGAGGGTCTCTCCACTCCGAGTTACTTGGTAGGCTGGCTATTCACCAGTCAGCCCGCCTGATTAAATTTCTTCTGCCTGCCTTCAACCATAGCCTTCTACAGTGGGGTTATGGGCGTGATGTTTGACACCTGTTTTGTTTTTTAGTTGTTGGATTTTTTTGCACACCTGGCTGTCCTCTCAGTTTCAGATAAATATATTTTCAATTTGATTTGATGTATGGCCCCAGTCCATGGATTTAATTATCCACAGATTGGGTCATGTTTAGAATCAGGGATACTGACGAACAGGGGACCTGCAAAGACTTGTAATGATTACATCTCATTTACCCCCTTCCTGACTATTTCTTCTTTTCCTTCACTGAAACCTCTCATAGGCCCTCTTCTCCTCTGTAATCTGAAACTGGTGTTCACACACTAAAGAAATATTCACTCAAGGAACTCAGGCTAAGATATAGGGCACTGAACAGTGGAACGGAATAATATAGACAGATTTCATCAGATCTTGAGAGTTGAGCAGGCTCAGTAATTGGATGGGAGACCATCAAGTTTAGAATTTGAAGAGGAAGGCAATGGCAAGGTCTTAAGGGCAAAGGCGCCTCCCGATTATGGTGACCAGATTTTACCATTGGTAAAGCGGGACACCATTGACTTGGGGGGGGGGGTTCTTGATTAAAAATTTGGTCTATATGGAGCAACAAAAATTTGCATAGAACACAAAAATAGTATTGTAATATATATTTCTTAATAATTTCAACATAAGTGCAATTTGCCAGGTGCCCCCAGATTTCCCTCCAAAAGTGGGACAATCTGGTCACCTTACTCCTGATGTTTGTAAGGTTTCTGCTGGTTGTTTCAGTAGTTTGATGTTTTAAAATCCTTGGTTGGATTCAGCCAACTTTTGTTCAATCTTGCCCAATTGCCCTACTTATAACAGCGCTTGTCATGTATGGCTTTTGTCACATACGGCTTAAGTTTGGGTCCATCCATTTATATTGTTCATTTAAGAGAAATTCCCTTTAAGCCTGCATGGTGTAGTGGTTAAGAGTGGCGGTCACAATTCTGGAGAACCAGGTTTGATTCCCTAGTCCTCCACATGCAGCCAGCTCAGTGACTTTGGGCTAGTCACAGTTCTCTTAGAGCTGTTCTGGTTCAACAGTTCCCTTAGAGCTCTCTCAGTCCACCTATCTCACAGGGTGTCTCTGGTGAGGAGAGGAAGGGAAAGGTGTTTGTAAGTCACTTTGCGACTCCTTCAGGAAGCAAAAAGCAGAGTATAAAAGACCAACTAATTAACATCCGTTGTTTGTAGGGTTGTACTGTCACCTGTTATAAATTTAGATATCCTCTTTCCAGGGTTACATGAAAATTTTTAAATTACATTTCTCATTAGAATTGATCCCAGGTATTTGTTTATCACAATTTGGCAAAATTGCCATTTGCATTACTTCATCTTTTTTTTCTTTCTTCCTAATATATCTTATACACTAAAACTGCCTAAGGTCTTTACTGTTCAATAAGAATAGCATCAATTTTTTTTCTTTAAATTATGTTACTTAATTTATTTAAGCACAGAAAGATGTGTTTAATAGAATATACTGTTACCATTTTGTCTGTTCTAGTGTCCATTTAAATCTTCATCAAACTCATTCTGAAATGAGATTTACCTCTCCTTTTTCCTAGTTTGCTCTGAAGTAGATAGATAATTGTCAAATAATTCAGTATGTGTTTTGCTTTTTTTTTCCAGTCAATATGGGGCTCTTCTACTGAAGAAAAAAAGGCTTTTACTCCCAATGGAGAAGGGTTTGCACATTGATCTAATTTTCTATTGTAAGACCTGACTTTGCATATTTTCCTCCAAAAATTAGATCCTAATGAGCTTACAAGACTCTTCAGGGAATTTTGGATAAACAAGGAATTAATTTATGTTCCCTAACTTAAAAACAGTTAACAGCCATAAAAATAGCGGTATAAACTAGCTTTTGTAACAGGCTGAAAAAATTATGCTTCTGTAGGTATATTTAAGTGTATACTTAATTAGCACATGCTGGCAGGGGCTCATGGGAATTGTAGTCCATGGACATCTGGAGAACCACAGTTCGTCCACCCCTGGTCTAGCCTATGCTTCATGTGAAGGCAGCTAATATTTAATAGAATTTAGGTGAGTTTGTAGGGAAAGGTGGTTGCAGTAGTGTTTGCATATAAAGCAATTTGAAAAAGGTGGTGAAAGAATCTCTTCCACTTGGGCCTCAAAAGAGAAACATTTATTTAAAGCATTTTGGCATTTTGAGACATTAGGGGTCTCACATTTGGTTAAAAGTGACACTGGTATTGTGCCAGTTGTCATAAGAATGGTTTTATGTTCATAAACAGCTGTCATTTAGCACCTTCTTTGTGGTTACTAAGCTATCTGCTATCAGTGGTCTCCTAGTAACACTGACTAAAGCTGTAATTGAATTTCGCTTTGCATGGTATGTTTACTTGGATATGCTCCTATGTTGGTTTTTTGCTTCCCCTGATTTTTGAGCATGCAGCTTGGAATATCTAAATATGCAGAACCTTAATAAATGTTATAGCTGCTTCTTCCTTATTATGGAACATGTTAATTGACATACAAAGCATGATGCTAAAATGTTGCAAATTGAGCAAGATTTCAAGTTCCTCAGCTTGCCTCCTACTGTATGATTTTCTTTAGTCCTAGTGAAAAGTGTTGAACTATTAGGATGAAACTACTGTTAATGAGCTTACACTAACCTGTTACATAAAAATAAGATTGGACAACTAACATACATACTGAAGTAACCTGTTTCCTATTTATAGCTAACTAAGTCTGTGCAAGAAAATCTCACTATCTGTGGAGCCAGAAATGGGTCACAGAAGTTGTCTTTTAGGAAAATAAGTGGGTTGTGTATTGTTCACTCCTGTTTATTTTCTCCCTTCAGATCAAACTCTATTTTTCTGATGAAGCTGTTGCTTAGCTGTTGTAGTCCTTGTTCTTCCCTACATACATTTTTAATCTAGGTTTACATCAGTGTTAAAAAACAAACTTAAATAATTGGCTTGCATTAAGTATAACATAATCTTCGTTTTCTTTTTTTTTTTGAAGATTATGTTATACTTAATGCAAGCCAATTATTTAACGAAGATTATGGCATCCGGCCCTCTCAATTCATGGCAAATAGATGGGGAAGAAATGGAGATAGTGACAGATTTTATTTTCCTGGGCTCCAAGATCACTGCAGATGGGGACTGCAGCAAAGAAATTAAAAGACGCTTGCTCCTGGGGAGGAAAGCTATGGCAAATCTAGACAGCATCCTAAAAAGCAGAGACATCACCCTGCCAACAAAAGTGCGTTTAGTCAAGGCTATGGTATTCCCAGTTGCAATGTATGGCTGCGAAAGTTGGACCATAAGGAAGGCCGAGCGTCAAAGAATTGAGGCTTTTGAACTCTGGTGCTGGAGAAGACTCTTGCGAGTCCCTTGGACTGCAAGGCGAACAAACCGGTCAGTCCTAGAGGAGATCAACCCTGACTGCTCTTTAGAAGGCCAGATCCTGAAGATGAAACTCAAATACTTTGGCCACCTCATGAGAAGGAAGGACTCCCTGGAGAAGAGCCTAATGCTGGGAGCGATCGAGGGCAAAAGAAGAAGGGGACGACAGAGAATGAGGTGGCTGGATGGAGTCACTGAAGCAGTAGGTGCAAACTTAAATGGACTCCGGGGAATGGTAGAGGACAGGAAGGCCTGGAGGATCATTGTCCATGGGGTCGCGATGGGTCGGACACGACTTCGCACATAACAACAACAAAGTATAACATGTAATTCCTAATTGATTGTGACAACCATATTGATTTAAAACTGAATTAAACTTTATGCAGTCTTGGAGAGTGCACTACAATTGTTTTGGAAGTTTAGTACTTTTGCAACTTAAAAAAAATGGCAACATATTCTCAGGATTTAGTGTGGTTACTAAGTTACATTAGTTTTTATTATCATTTCACCTCATGCATCCTATTCTTGATTCTACCTGACCTTTTCCCCTCCTAGTTAAATGAAATATTTTATTTTGAACTTTTCAAAAGCCTCTTGTGTGCCATTACAGAAGTAGAATACAAGCAGGTGATTTGTCTCTTTCCTCTAGTCCCTGTACTGGGCCAGGATCATCAAAATCAAAATATATAATAATGTGGCAGGGTGGGACAGCCAAAGACCAACTAATAAGAAAGTAGATATAGAGGCCACTAGAAAGAAGGAAAGAAAATTTCCTGTGAGTAAGATGGGGAAGAGAGTGAGATTGCTGTAAGTCAGGGGTAGTCAAACTGCGGCCCTCCAGATGTCCATGGACTGCAATTCCCACGAGCCCCTGCCAGCGAATGCTGGCAGGGGCTTGTGGGAATTGTAGTCCATGGACATCTGGAGGGCCGCAGTTTGACTACCCCTGCTGTAAGTAGATATCTCAGAAACAAGGCGGAATGGGGAACATCTATGGCAGCCTTTTTTTTTTCTTGCTGCCAAGAAACCCCTAAAACATTCTTTGGGTTTCAAGAAACCCCGAAGGGTGTGATCATGCAGAATATGTTTGGGAAGCATAGATGTATACATGCCTACCTGGGCCCTCCCCCTTCCTACCCCCTCCAGCCCCATCATTGGCCATTGGGGGGGGGGGCAGGGAGACGTGTCCATATCATGTCACCTCATAAATGTTTAACTAATTTTTAAAATGCATACAAATTAATAACTCCCACTCATTTGAGAAACCCTTCCAGGGCCATCAAGAAACCCCAGGGTTTCACAAAACCCTGGATGAGAAAGTCTGATATATGAGATAAAGTCACCCCTGGATATAAGCTCTATAGTCAGGGCATGGAGAGATGGGAGAGTAACCATTGGGTATTTACCATGAAGGGTCCTTCTCCACTGAAGAAAGGAGGACATCTAGATGGATAACTCCAATCATCTACTCAGGGAGGCAGGAACTACTTTTTCTTCATCCTGTCTCAGCAGGAGTCAGGTACATCCAAAAGCCATAGTCAAAGCAAGACTATGAAACTGTATATAATAGAAAAGTTTTAACATTAACTTAAATGAGTAATAATATAGAACAGTTAGCGCAGGAAGAATCTAGGTACAACTATAAAAGGCAGTTAATTGTCCTACAAGTAGACAATGACTTGGGTGGAACAAGATGTCTTCTTTTCCTCAAAAGAGAAGGGACCCTTCACAGTAAATTTCCAGTGGTCATTCTCCCTTTGAGGCAGAAGACATCTTGGGAGGACTTCCCATATCAGTGTCTAATTTTCTGGATGGGTCATCATAATCCGTGTCTGGTAGATTCTTCTGCTGGACGCAACATCAGCTGAGCTGTATACAGGGAACTTATTATACTTGACAAACCAAAGACCATGCCACCGCCTGCATACTTCTTCCACTGTGTCATTCTTGGCAATGGCTGCATTAGCTGCCGCACTTCTCATCGAATTTGAATAGTTATTCAAAAGTTCGAAGCTTATAGGCTTCTATAATACATGCTTTGAGACAGCTGCTCATGACAGATCTGGACCTTTTATTCCCCAAGTTCAGTGAGGAGATGGAAATGAATAGATCATTGGCTTTACTAATACACTCTGTGCTGAGTATGTATGTTTTCAGAACTCTCCTAACACCTAGCCTGTGTCAGAGACTTTCAGATGTATAGGATTTGAACTGAAGCAAGGTAGGTTAATCTCTTGAGATCTGTGAACAATAGAATTGGCCTTAAATCTGAAAACTGGGTCGTTGATTCTACTGTATCCTTATGGAAGGTACATAATTCAGATTAGAGCCCCGTTTTACAAAAGTGATGGCCACTAAACAAAAAGCCTTTATTCTCAGACACTATAAAAAGGCCTATTTAGTAGGCTCAAATGGCGATTCTGTTAGCTATGATAGTACAGTATGCTATTTCCAAGTTGGAGATCTGTGCCTCCATCAGAAGTAGCATTGTAGATAAAACTACCACTTGTCTTCCAAGAGTTATCATTCGTAGACCTCTGTCTCGGCCTCCTATAAAAACCAGGATAAACTTGTTATGAGGACTCATTGTGATTATTTTTTCCTCCTACCTCAACAAGAAATGTATTATGTGTGAACTTGTGTATCTTATTGCTTGACTGCCTCTTAGGTGCAAGCATAGGATCTGTGGCTTCTACTAGCCCAGTCTCAAAAGTTGCCCCATTCAGTTTCCACACGGTTTCCAATTTTAGCTGCTCTAGATGAGGATGGGACTGGGCCCTGGTATAACATGTCCACTGTAGTGCTAAGAACCATGGCCATTAAAGTAAAAAGAAAAAGAGAGAGAGAGCTACTGCAGTGGTCTCTACCTGTTGCTCCCTGATCTTCTGGATCAGTTTTGGTAGAACTGGAATTGGAGGGAAGGTATGCAGTAAATCTCTTGGCCATTCTGGCATTTAGGCATTTGCAGCCTCTACACATGGGGGATGGTATCTGGAGAAGAAGAGCTGGTTTTTTGTACCCTGCTTTTTGCCACCCATAGATGAGATTGAGAGAGCTCTGAAAACTGTGATTGGCCCAAGGTCACCAAGATAGCTGCATGTGGAGGAGTGGGGAATCAAACCCAATTATCCAGATTAGAAGCTGCAGTTTTAATCACTACACCAAGCTGGCTCTATGGTGAAGAATCAACCTGTTTAATGAGTGACAGGCAATGTGAAACGATCCACTGGTGGAAGACTGACGTGGCTGAAAACCAGGTTGAATAGATCCTTCTTTCAAAACTATTCTTTCTCTTGGATCTTCTGATGCCTGAGCTAATTTGTCTGCACATCCACTATTCCCTGCTTGGAAGCATCTGAGAGTAATTGCTGCAGAAGACTAGAGTGGAATCTGCCCCATTGTACTAAACCTATGTTTGTCTCTGCTGGTTCCAGCTGATCCCTCTGTTTTTTTGTTTAAACCTAGAGAATGTGTGTTAGGCAATAAAGCAATAATTTTCAAAGTGCCTTTGATCAGGGCATATTAAAATTCTAGGGAAACTTTTATTTTTGCCTCTGGTCTTAACTAAAATCTGGTTGAGTGTATCTCCAAACCATCTGTCCCCTTGGAATGTGTACGCCAGTACTATTGCTTTGGAATGGTCATCTGTTTGCCATGTGCGTAGCCCTAATACTCTTCTGGTGGCTGTGGCAAAAACCAAGGCTCTTGACAAAAGATCAAGTAGTCCAAAGTTGCATCTGCCAAAAGAGATGTAGCTTTAAGAAGTCTGTAGGCATCCTCAAAAAGCTTACAGTTCTTGTCTGGAATGAGCTGCAGTGCATCCCTAGTCCAGAATGTAGCCTCCGTAGACACAATAGAAGCAGAGGTGGATGCTCTAATAGTCATTGCTGTGGTAGCGCATATAGTATTAAAATGAACCCTGTATCTGATGAACTTCTGATAGACTGCAATTGATGGCTATAGAACGAGTTATGCCAACAATAAAAGTGCATGCAAAACTGGAGCATGTCCAGAGGAGGGCTATGAAGATGGTGAGGGATTTGGAGACCAAGTTGTATGAGGAAAGGTTGAGGGAGCTTGGCCTGTTTAGCTGGAGAGAAGATGACTAAGAGGTGATATGATAACCATCTTCAAATACTTTAAGGGGCTGTCATATAGAAAATGGAGCAGAGTTTCTCTAGAGCAGGGGTAGCCAGCATGAGTAGGGGCTCATGGGAATTGTAGTCCATGGACATCTGGAGGGCAGCAGTTTGACTACCCCTGCTCTAGAGGGTTGGACCAAAACCAATGGGTTGAAATTAATTTCTTCAGGAGGTAGTGGGTTCTCCTTCTTTGGAAGTTTTTAAGCAGAGGCTGGATAGTCATTTGACAGAAATGCTGGCTTTATGAATTTAGATGGGTGGGCAGGAAGGGATGTACCAGTGTTTGTCTCTAGTGGCCCTTCCTTGCATATCCAGGGAATTGCTGCCACTCTTGGATGGTAGGTGAATTTCCTCCAGGCCAGGCTGGATTCTGGAGATTTTTGATGAGGGGGCCACTGTGGGTGGGCAGATAGTTGTGAGTTCCTGAATTGTGCAGGGGGTTGGACTAGATGACACTTGAGGTCCCTTCCAGCTCTATGATTCTATGAAAATGGCTGCCACTTGGGGTTTGCTGAATAGCGCAGCCTTTCTCAACATTTTACCATTGAAAAAGCCCTGAAACATACTTCAGGCTTTGAGGAACCCCAAAAGTGGTGTAATCATTCTGAATATGGTTGGAAATCATAGGTGTGTACATGCCCACATGGCTATCCATTTGAATCTATCAAAATAGTTTAGGTTAGTGGTAATGGTAGTTCTTTGACTTAAAAAATCTTATAGAATGTTCTGGAATCTTTATCTAGGTTAGCTTAGCGTGTTACCAACTGCACCAGGCGCAGCTACTAGCACCCTACCTGTCCATGGATCACTTGGCCACAGTAATTCATGCAGCAGTCACCTCCAGATTGGACTTCTGTAACTCACTCTATGCAGGCCTACCCTTCTCCCTGACCTGGAAATTGCAGCTGGTATGAAATGCAGCTGCTAGGGTCCTCACTGGGACATCTTGAAGGGCCAACATCCAGCCAGTGTTGATGCAGCTGCATTGGTTGCTGGTTGCGGTCTGGATCAGGTTCAAGGAGGGAGAACTTAGAATCAAGTAAGTTAGAAAACATCAGGGGAAATAACTCATCAACAAAAGGTATATGGGTGGGAATATGGGCCTTCAGGGTTACTTAAAAGTGGAGTTGTACTGTTGCCATCAAACCTTTGAGGCTAATCTTGATGTGGAGAATGAGCACAGGAATCCCAATCTGGATCAGGCCCTGCTGCAGGTTTACTCAAGAGGTACCACTGGAAATTCACAACTACAGTATGGCTGCAAGCTCCCACGGTGAATTTGTGTAGTTCATAACGTAGTTAGGCTCTGAGGTGGAGGTTTTTCACATCATCTGCTTTCTGATTATTTTTAAAGTGAGGATGCTTGGCATTGAACCTGGACTTCCCGCTTACAAAGTAGATCCTTTGTCACTAAACCACAGCCTTACCCCAGCCCCCTCTACACCTACTAATTTTGGACATCTCACTAGTATACAATGTATTCTAGATCCCCCCCCCTTTTTTTTTTTGTAATTACACCTCAGGTTTCCAAGAGTTTAAGGCAGCTGACAGATACAAGATTAAAGCTTTATGATAATTCTACAAACAATAAACATTCAGTAAAAATTGCATCATATTAGGTACAACTGTGTCTTGCAACAAATAACAAAAATTAGCAAATGTTACTTAGCTTGTTTAGCTTACTTGACCAATGTCAGAATCATGACTCAGTGGACTTTTAGCTTGAGCCAACCATGACTGTTCTTCCTGCTGATTAATCAGTCTCAGAGTCGAAAATCTTGAGGTGGTGTCTGATTTAACGCATCTTGGCCACAGTAGTCAGCTATGTGGAAATTCAATGCAGGCTTTTTCCCCCAGTCTGAATATGTCTTGCGCCTCCTGTTTGCATGTGCAGAAATGCAGGACTGAATTGGGACCAAGCGTACACTGATGTTTGTTGGGGCAGTAAAGTAGGCATAATAAACTTTTTAAAAACACCAAGCTCTTGTGCCCTTGCCATTTTGGTTTAATCTGAAATGTAATTTTAGTCATGTTAAACAGTTCATGTTTTAGGCTGTCATGCCCTCCTTCACCATAGATTTCTGGCAGTGTACTGGCTCAGGGATTTTCCAAGTAAAATATAGGTGGCAAGTTGCATAGGCAAATTACTATATGTACTATATAAATGGACTACATGTATGAGGAAAGGCTGAGAGACTTGGGAATGTTCAGCCTGGAAAAGAGGAGGTTGAGAGGGGACATGATAGCTCTCTTGAAATATTTGAAAGGTTGTCACTTGGAGGAAGGCAGGGAAAGGTTCTTGTTGGCAGCAGGGGATAGGACCCACAGTAATGGGCTTAAATTACGCATAGAACGATACTGGCTAGATATCAGGAACAAAACTTTCACAGTCCGAGTAGTTCAGCAGTGGAATTGACTGCCTAAGGAGGTGGTGATCTGCCCCTCATTGTTGGTCTTTAAGCAGTGGCTGGACAGATCCTTATCCTGGATGCTTAAGACTGATCCTGCATTGAGCAGGGGGCTGGACTAGATGGCCTGTATGGTGCCTTCCAACTCTAGGATTCTATTTCATGGGCAATGTTAAAAATATTTTTATGGTAGTCTGGCAATTTCAACCTACATATTTGCCACGTTTACAGGTTATGTGGAAATACCCTGTTTTAATCCTGCCATAATGCCAACCTCATACTGTATCCAAAGGACTAGGTATTTTTTGAACTTTTTATTTAAATATCTTTGTTTACCAACAAAATATACTGTGTAGGGATTATATAACAAGGACAGGATGTATGCAGATATGCAAAAAATAGAGGAAGAAAAGGTATAACACATCACCACAAGCTGAAGTACAACACTTTAAGAACATAAGAGAAGCCATATTGAATCAGGCCACTGGCCCAGTCACTTCAACACTGTCACACAGTGGCCAAAACCCAGATGCCATCAAAAGGGCCATAACACCAGAAGCCCTCCCACAGTTGCTCCCCCAGCACCAAGAATACAGAATATCACTGCCCTAGGCATAGTATTTCATCTAGCACTTGTGGCTAGGCACTGTTGGACCTCTGCCCCATATGGTGGTCCAGTCCCCTATTGAAGCTGTCTATGCTTCTGCCGCCACCACTTCCCACAGCAGTAAATTCTGCATGTTAAATACCCTTTGGATCAGTGGTCTTCAACCCCCGGTCTGGGGACCAGTTGGTACCGGGCCGCGGCTCCTCCTCGTCCTCCGCTCCGGCTGCTGCCTCGGGGGCTGCCCTGCCACCGGCTCATCTTTGGTGCTCTCCAGTGGCTGCCATGGCTGGGTCTCCCCCTCGGCATTGCACCGCGCAGCTGCTGCTAGCAGTGCCCCCCAGCGGGAGGCGGGAAGGCAGGGAAAGCAAGTGCAACAGGGGTCCAGGCAGCGACATCCCCCAGCAAAAGACTACCCCCCCTCCTGGGCCTCAGTAAAATTGTTAAGTGTTGACCGGTCCCCGGTGATAAAAAAGGTTGGGGACTACTGCTTTGGATGACTAAGTGCTTTTTAAAATGTTCTAAGTCTCCTGCTCATTTCATTGAGTCCCCACAAGTTCTTGTATTGTGAGAAAGGGGGAACAGTACTTCTTTCTCTACCTTCTCTATCCCATGCATAATTTCGTAAAGCTCTATCATGTCACCCCTCAATCTTCATTTCTCCAAGCCAAAAAGCTTTAACCTGTTTTAACTTTCCTTCATAAGGAAAGTATTCCATCCCCGTAATCATTTTAGTTGCCCCTTTCTGCACCTTTTCCAATGCTGTAAAAAAAAAAAAAAAGATTCCGGTACATTGACAAAACCTGTACACAGCGTTCCAAATGAGGCCACACCATAGATTTTTTTTTTCTCAGCCAATACAATTTTGCTTTTTGTCTTCTAGGTTTTCCCCCCTTCTCTCTCAGAAAAAAAGTTTCTGTATTCTTTCATAGTACTGTCATCTTTTATAGTACCGACAGCATATAACAACAAAATATTTTTGCTCCCCCCGCAGATGTTCCCCCCGCAGAGCAAGAAAAGCTCTTTATTCAGAAGTTGCGACAATGTTGCGTCCTTTTTGACTTTGTGTCTGATCCACTAAGTGACCTAAAGTGGAAGGAAGTAAAAAGAGCTGCTTTAAGTGAAATGGTAGAATACATCACGCATAATCGCAATGTGATCACAGAGCCTATTTACCCAGAAGTAGTACACATGGTAAGTGATTTAAATGAAATTATTCTCAGAATTAAGCAGCTTTGTTGAGGAGGATTTTGAATAAAGGGTTTTCTTCACACTTTCTTCTGTGCTACATAACATAACTTTTTCAATGGTATATATTATTAGTACTTAGAACTGCAGGGATGACTTGGCTTTCTAGAGTATTTTATGCCTTGAGGCTTGTTATTATAACAAATGCAGTGAAATTTCACCATGATAGCAGCATGAACCTGTGCCTCACTGGCTTCAGTAGAACAAGTTTTACTTTTGTTTTTTTTTATGAATATCCCTACGGTTCACCAATTCTGTTCTGTGTTTGCAAACCAGCACTTCATTGTCAGTATCCGCAAGAGTAGTCAACCTGTGGTCCTCCAGATGTTCATGGCCTACAATTCCCATGAGCCTCTGCCAGCATTTTCTGGCTGGGGCTCATGGGGATTGTAGTCCATGAACATCTGGAGGGCCACAGGTTGACTACCCCCTGAGTTAAGGCACATCCTGGTTTCACTTTGAACTGTGGCCTTAGAAAGAAAAGCTGCCAAAAGATCACAGTTTTGAAAAAGAACAGCAGTTTTGCTTATCTTCTGAATACAATGGAAATTTCTGTTTCAAAACCCTTTTCCTAATTGATCGAAGCACTTCTTGTACATTATCTCAGTTAATTTTTCAACAGCCCTGTTAGGCAATTTTTGCAAACAGATGCTGAGACTGTGAGATACCGGCTTGTCTGCTGTTCCCCAGCAAGCTCATGTCTGAGCTGTGATTTAAACCCAGGACTGTGGAGTGGTGGCTGTTCTGGCTAGCACAAGAATACCGGATGATCATCTAAGTGCTGATGCAAATGAGAACTGGAGAGGAATGAGGACTGTGTCTGATTGCTCCTTTAGAAAAATATTCTGCAATCTCCTTCCCTTATCTAAGACACAAAAAATCTCTTGTAGCAAAGAGAACATGAAGCTGAGATATGCAGAATTAAATTCTCAACAGCAAATATTACTAAACTGAATTAAAAATAATTGTTAGGTTGTGTGAATTCATGCAGGATTCCTGTATGAAGGCTTCATGTAAAAAGATAAGTGCCACTCACTGATTCTCACAGAGAGCCTATTAGCCACTGCCATCAACGAAAAAAGCCACATTAACTTCTCTCCCTGCTACGAGGCCTGCACCTGAGGGAAGGTTACCTGGGTTCCTCTGGCAGTGGTTATTTTTTTGAGGGATTAATCTGCTATCCACAAGCTTCCCGGCCCTAGGGAAGCACGCCTATCTTTAACCAGCGTTCCACAGGGTCTGTAAAATGGAGCTCTTCCACCAGGTCTATGGTTGAGGCTGGGGTCGGCGAGGTAGATCTGTGGCCCCCCTGGGCCTCCTGACTCGGAATGAACATTGTCAGACCTCCTTCTCCACCCCCCCCCCTTAACAGTAGGGATCAGGAATGGGGTTTTTCCACCATGTTGGGAGTATTTTAAAGTTTTAATGGGTGATATAATGGTGTTTTTTCTTTAGACATTGTGAGCTGCCACAAGCCGTTTAAGGAGTGGCAGGCAATTAATCTAAATATAATAATAATAATAATCACATTTCCTGAAACATGGCGCAGGTGCCATATTGGGGAATGGTGCCCCGAAGAACTAGAAGTGGTGTGTCAAAGATCAAAGAGGCACATGTGGCTCCCAGTAAACCGAGTATGACTGAAATGTGTATTCAGATTGCTCCTTTTCTGTATCAAGACTTTGGCATGTTTGATTTTTAGTTTGCAGTTAATATGTTTCGCACATTACCACCTTCATCTAATCCAACGGGAGCAGAATTTGACCCAGAGGAGGATGAACCAACCTTAGAAGCCGCATGGCCTCATTTACAGGTACTATGAAGACATCATTTCTTCTGATTAAACACAGAGTGGCTAAAGTTGCTGCTGACTAAAAGATGATAAGCTGAAGTCAGAACACAAGCTGTACTGGCCGGCTGTTTTGGTGTCTTAACGGGTGACCTATCTCTTCTACATTTTGCTTGGTATGAGGTAACGCCGCTTGCTTGCTAGAGCAGGGGTAGTCAACCTGGGATCCTCCAGATGTTCATGAACCACAGTTCATGAAGTTCATGAACATCTGGAGGGCCACAGGTTGACTACCCATGTGCTAGAGGGTCAGTCTTGTGTTCATTGTAAGCTTATCTTGACACGGCATTTTGCTAACCGTTGAAAAATATTATTGCATTAGTGTTTGATGCTATTACTTTTTTTTTTTGTTCGACTAGTACTATAGCTTTGACACATGACGTTTCTGTATGAACAGAAAGCAGGTATATATAAATTCAGTATCTTCGTATTTAATAACAGCATCAGCATCCAGGTCAGGGTGGATAATATGGCGCTTGTGGGTGGTATGCATCTGCAGAACTGCACACATGTCCTTTTGTCTCGGAGGGGGCAACCTGTATGGTTTCCTGTATGGCAGCAGGTGCACCTTGCTCACTTTCAGTCTAGAGAGAGACATTAATATAGTTCCTATGACTAGGTAGATGCTGCTATCCGCATCTCACAGATGTAACTGCTTCAGTCTCTTAAATGCAATGAGATCTGAATCCCGCAATCTGTCTCTGTAGCTCCTGTTTAGATTATATCTACTTTTCCTACCCTAATTGCTGTAAAGGGACGTATTGCCCCGTCTCAATTTGCAAGTCTCCTCTTAACCAAGAATTGGCTCCAAATATGGTGGAACCTGGTTAGCATTAAAGGCGGTAACGTTTGATATCCTTACCATGGAGGCGTTCCCAACTCCATCTCCTGAGTTTGGAACTGCATTCAAGAGAAATCTGCCACGTTTGTGCTACCTCAGGAGCTGAGGTCCTTTTTGAAATTCACAGGTTATGACCAAGCCTGCTGCATTTGGAAATTTAGGGCACAATCTGCTTGGAACTTTTCCTCATGCCCCATTGCAATAAGTGGGAGCTTTACATCACCCCTTTGTTTCACAGCAGCTTGAGCAGGAAACATTCTGGTTAGATTGGGTCCATAGGAATGTAAGAGAGCGCATTTAGAAGGCTGAAGTGAATTAATGCAATCTGTATCTTCAGACTACGATTGAATTTTGCTATAAAAGCTATTTAAAACTGAGTACTACTTAATTGCTTTAAAAAATCAAATTTGTATTTCTGTTTTTTTTAACTAATCTTGTGTTTTGTGGATTTTTTTCAGCTTGTTTATGAATTTTTCTTAAGGTTTTTAGAATCTCCAGATTTCCAGCCTAATATAGCTAAGAAATATATTGATCAGAAGTTTGTATTGCAGGTGAGGTTAAAAAAAATGAATATATCTTCAAACTTTCAATCCAGATTAATGTGAAATCAATTAAACAAGTAAATATGTGTTTCTTGCAGCTTTTAGAGCTCTTTGATAGTGAAGATCCTCGAGAGAGAGACTTTCTTAAGACTACTCTGCACAGAATATATGGGAAATTCTTAGGCCTAAGAGCTTACATCAGGAAGCAAATTAACAATATATTTTATAGGTACGTTGTCATTCTGTGCCGATGCATTTTAATCAGTAAGGTATTCTAAAACGTTTCTGTCTTGAAGTTACTGAGAGGTGTGTTTTGTTGTTCTTGAAGGGGACCCACCGCAAAACTTGCAAGTCAACTTTATTTTGTAATTTTTGTAACATAATTTCAAGATGCACAGGGAAAACCAAACCAGAGGAGGAAAGTAACAGAAGATCTGGAAACAGGATTTGGATTCATCCACTTCTTGTGTGAGGGCAGCTCTTGTGCTGTGTTGATTTCCAAAGAGCAAACAATGATATTTGACATCCCTAAGGTTATAACTCTGTTGTTTAACCATAGGCATTTTTCCTATTCCCATAAGACAAGCTTTCTGTTACGTAGATTAAAAAAAACAATTGTTTCTTTGTACAGTCATGCAATCGCAGGTGATATATTAGCTTATGTGGACCATCTTTTTATTTGATATCTTGGTACACTGATAATATAAAATCAGGCTGAAAAAAAAATAAAGGCTTTAAAACCCACATACTTGCTTGCCTTCCCCCCCCCTTTCCTCCCCTTGAGGCATATTGAGCTATATTGACACTGCCTGCTTTTAGCTCATCTTTCTACATTTTTTTTCTGCCTTGTGCATTTTCCCCAATAGGGAACATATGGTACTGCCCCTTAAAGAGTATAATGCCAATTACATTGCAGCTTTTTGCCAGTTCATCCATAAAAGACAAAGGCATCAACTGTAGAGAGAGCTTATCTGGCATACAAATAGTAACAAATATGCATGGGATGGGGCGGGGGGGGGATGCTGTCTAAAAATAGTAATCAAGCCCCAGCTTCTTGCATGCTGCAAGGTTTTAGCTATTCTCTGCCAACATTAACGTTGTGGATGAGTGTGTGTGTTTTCTCAGGATAATAATTCAATAGAGATATGGGGTGGCAGAACTAAAAATATCCCAGCAGGAAGGCTGTGATTAAGACTGGTGTGCACAGTGTCACGGCAGTAATATCCATGCTTGGAGTCGTGCTAAAATAGAATGGGATTTAATGGTACTATTTCAGCAGGGCCGTGTTTTCTCATTATCCTGATTTCGGAAGCATATTGGATGTTCCCTGGTCTGTTGTCTGCAAAAAATCTCTAGCCCTTTCAGGTATAGAAGGAGATGCGAAAAGCTTGTGGCCAAACAGTGCTAGGGGCTCAGACTAGTGCCGCCTACTTAGGCTGCGGTGCTGAAGCCGCTTTTAAACTTGTAGGTCACACTTGAAGAGTGGCCATCCTACATAAAGGTTTTTAGTTTGCTAATTTGAAAAGTTCTTGGGCTCATGGGGTAGCTTCAGTTTTGCTCTAGTGACAGAGTATAAGTCAGCAAAGCTGTAGAATCTAATACTTTTGGTGTTGATAGCAATAATGTACAAGTGGGTCTAAATTTGCTGAGACTGAAAGGGGAAAAGATCTTGGGGTCAGAGTGTCAGCCCATAGGGTTCAACAGCAAACTCTGGGCTATGAGTTTTTAGGAACGGGATTGAATATAAAATGACCAATATTAAAGGTAAAGGTATCCCCTGTGCAAGCACCGAGTCATGTCTGACCCTTGGGGTGACGCCCTCTAGCGTTTTCATGGCAGACTCAATACGGGGTGGTTTGCCAGTGCCTTCCTCAGTCATTACCGTTTTACCCCCCAGCAAGCTGGGTACTCATTTTGCCAACCTCGGAAGGATGGGAGGCCGAGTCGACCTTGAGCCGGCTGCTGGGATTGAACTCCCAGCCTCATGGGCAGAGCTTTTCAGACAGTATGTCTGCTGCCTTGCCACAAGAGGCTCTATGACCAATATTACAGTGCCCCAAATAGATCTATAGAGCAACCAATATGATTGGGGTTTGGAACATGTTTCCTGTGAGGAATGGCTTAAGGGTCTGGGACTTAGAAAAGAGAGAGAGTTGACAAAGAATATTTTCTCTGTCTCCCAAAATATATGAACTTGAAGGCATCCTGTGAAACTGATCAGCAATGGATTCAGGACGGATAAAAGGATATATTTCTTTATAGGATATATATTAAAAGGATATATTTCTTTATCACAGGCAGTGATTAAAATGTGGAATTTGCTGCCAGAGGATGTAGTGATAGCCACAGGTATGGGCAGCTTTAAAAGGGGATTACTAGCCATGGTGACTGAGAAGAACCTCCATGTTAAGTAGTAGTCAGCCTCCGAAGCCCAGTACCAGGAGACATCAGGGCCTCTTGGCCTCTAAAGCTTGTAACAGGGCAGATAAGGATGGTGTCTAGTGTTTTTAAAATAGCATCTCTGATTGGCCATTTGTATACTTGAATCTGCTTGATAACACTTTTATCCCAACACACACTGGAATGTTGTCCTTACTTGGGGAGCAACCTTGAAGAAGCTGTTCCAGGTTGTACGGAATTCTTATGACCCATTTTTAAACAGAATGAACTATAGGGAGCATATTGTGCACATTATCTCCCATTTGCATTTGTTCCAGATCCAGTTCAGAGTGCTTTTTGACCACGCTAATTGATCAAGATTTACTAAATTGGGGGACAGCATCCTAAAAACTGGGTAGGAAGTAAGAATATTGGAAACAAAAATATTGTTTTTGATGATACCTCAAATGATTGTTATATCTTAAGAAAATATGGATCACATATGTTATCAGGCAAATATGAATAGTCCCATCAGTCCTGCTTGCTCATAACATATTTGTTTTGTCAGGTTTATTTATGAAACGGAACATCATAATGGCATAGCAGAATTACTGGAAATATTGGGAAGGTAAGTTGTGTTATATCCATACATTATAATGACAGCTTTAAAACAGGATGATGTTTGTCTAGATTAAAATGAATTTTAAATCATTTTTACAGCTGAATTGAATTATAACTTCAGGAAGTCATAATCACAAATGTATAAATTCAACTATGCTTTAAAATGAAGTCAAGTCTCTAGTAAAGAATGTGTCTAAACTTTAAAAAAAAGTTTAAAAGTCTGTATTTGCTTTTAATAATTATTTAGACTATAGTCAGAGAAATTTATGTTGAAATCTGTATGGAAACAGCTGGAAATAAATAAAATTGAAATTGAAAATATGATGATGTTTTGTTAATAAAGCCTGAATTCCCAATTTCACCCCCCTCAGTATAATTAATGGATTTGCCTTACCATTGAAAGAAGAGCACAAAATCTTCCTTCTGAAGGTGTTATTACCTTTGCACAAAGTGAAATCACTCAGTGTCTACCATCCACAGGTAAATGACTATGTGTGAATTTTGTTTTAAAAATATATTTTTTGTCGTTTCATAACTTTTATCGAACAGCGAGCACCATATTTAGCAAATGGCAAAAGGGTGTTTGCAGAAATCTCATTCTCGTTTGCAGAGTTAATAACCTAGTCAGTTAAACGTTTGTTCAATACTGAAACCTGATCAATGTTTCTGTACGGTGGTGAGTTTTTAAAAAATCATACAAGCTGACAGAATGGCTTGTTTGCATTTAGGCTCAGACTTTTCGCTGCTATGCACTTATCACAAGACCAGGGCACTTGCTTTGTACCTTCCAAACAGAATTCCACTCTGACTCTGTTGACCTTCGGGGTAAAAGTTACAAGTCTGGCTTTTTACACATTTTGGCTGTAAGTGTGGTTGCTGTCATTTTAGGACATTCTGCGTGCTTGTTGATTTCTGCCCCCTTTGTAAACAGCATCCACAGTTTTTACAAAAATTTAATTTTTAGGTGTTTCTAATTGTTATAGGTCACATCACACAAATGGAGAAGGGAAGTCAACGTGTGTTGAATAAATAGTCTTAAATCCAGATTTCAGATGTGTATTAAAATGCTCTTTCCTCGGATGACTTCCTTGTCTCGTCCTTCAATAAATAGTAGCATGTTTCCATTTACCAGGAAGCGAGGTGGTGTGTGTTTTCTCTTGTGCAGACACAAAGAGCCATCTGGAGAGGCTCAACATTGTGCATTACTATTTTTATAGTGTGAAAAACTCAGCTGCCTTTGGATAAATCCAAGTTCAAATAAAATGCACAATGGGCTGCGGCGATGCTGGACTCGGCCCATTTTTGTTTTCAGTTGCTTGACCTACCTCTGCTCAGTTCCTTACTTCGCTTACCTTTTCCAATCAACACTCCTACGCAGAAGAGGAGGAATATATTCACTCTCCATTTCAAGAGCAAGGGCTTCATCTGGGGAGACAAGGGTTCTTCAGTTCCTCTACTTATAAACATGCAGAATAGGTTCAGTTTAGGTATAGGCAACCATGACCGTAGACTGATTGCAACACATGTCTGCATATTCTTGTTAAAGGTAAAGGTATCCCCTGTGCAAGCACCGGGTCACATCTGACCCTTGGGGTGACGCCCTCCAGCGTTTTCATGGCAGACTCAATACGGGGTGGTTTGCCAGTGCCTTCCCCAGTCATTACCGTTTACCCCCCAGCAAGCTGGGTACTCATTTTACTGACCTCGGAAGGATGGAAGGCTGAGTCAACCTTGAGCCGGCTGCTGGGATTGAACTCCCAGCCTCATGGGCAAAGCTTTCAGACTGCATGTCTGCTGCCTTACCACTCTGCACCACAAGAGGCTCTTCATATTCTTGTTATGAACGAATTTAAAGTCCACTGGCACCTGTAGTCCTGTCATGGTTTGCAGGCAGTTAAATCGGAAGTATCCTTATTTGTTACAGACTTTGGTGTTTTGTAGTGACTTTTCATTTTCTATGCATAGTTGTTCCTGATCAAGTGGAGTTCAGCACCTGATTCAGTTCCTTAGCTAGTATGATAACAGCTGGCATTCAAGGTTTTTTGTCATGGTGGGGGAGAGTATGTAAACTTTAAGTATGTAGTAGTATCTTTCAGTAATAGGACAAACCTTGCATGTAAAATAAAGACTGTGCAGATAAGTGGTTTTATCAGTGCTGTAAAAGTTCTGTCAGAATATATGCCTTTTAAGTTCTAACTCTTCCATGCACAAGGTCTATCCCTTTCTTGCACAGTAGATATTCAGTAGCAACAAAATTTGGATAACTTCTATAGGGTTGTTTTTTGTTTAGCCTAATAATGTTTCTTTTTCCCCCTCCTCAATTCAGCTGGCGTACTGTGTAGTTCAGTTTTTAGAAAAGGACAGCACACTTACTGAGCCAGTAAGTTTTCTCATTTTCTGGGTTTTGCCTTTTTATAGTATATTAACAAAACAAAATGTTTTTGAAACATGTTTGGAATCAACATCTGGTCACTTGGAATAACTCATTAATTGTTAGAGTGCAGTACTGCATGCATTAGTCCAAATTAATGTAAATGTCATATGCCATCTTCAGAATGCTAACCCATATGCTGTTGTGTGCTAAATCTTTTTGTAGAAGAGAGTCAACTTGTAAAATTTTAGTTACAGAGGAACAAATTAGTCTGGGCAACCACTATCAAGGTCTTCCCTTTATTTCTTCCCCTTGTTGCTTATGTTGTCCCCCTACAGCAGAACTCCTGTTTCACAGTCTGTCTAGCAATTTGGTTACAGCCCATCCCTATTCTAACACAGGCCATGGAACAACATAGATGCTCAAGTATAATTGAATGCTTGAGAATACAGGGAGGAAACCAGATACGATGGAAGATGCTTTCTATAAGTTTTGGGAATCATAATGTCCATTTACTGCTAGAGTATCTCCGATCCTACGCTCCTCTCTCCAATACTGTTCAACATCTGTATGTGCCCTCTTGCTCAACTGGTGCAAAAGTTTGGGCTGGGATATCACCAATATGACAACCAGCTCTTCGTCCTGATGGATGACCGCCCTGATTTTCCCCCAGAAGCATTAGCCAGCTGCCTGGAAGCAGTGACAAGGTGGCTCAAGCAGAGTCATCCGAAGCTCAACCCCTCAAAGATGGAGGTTCTATGGCTGAGCAGAAGGGTCCAAGTGAGGAAGCATTCCTACCCAACCTGGACAGAGTGCAGCTATCAGTGGCTCACTCTGCCAGGAATCTGGATGTAATTCTCGATGCCCCCTTCTCAGTGGAGGCCCAGGTCACGAATGTAGCATGGCTGGCATTCTGCCACCTTTGCCAAGCCACGCTACTAGCACACTACTTGGCCACAGTGATCCTTGCAGTGGTCACCTCTAGACTGGATTTCTGCAATGCAGGCCTGCCCCTTCTCTATGCAGGACTGCCCTTAACCTTGATCTGGAAACTACAGCTGGTCCAGAATGCCACGGCATGGATCCTCACAGCAACACCTTGGAGGTCCCACATTTGGCCTGTTCTCCAACAACTACACTGGTTACCAGTTGAATTCCAGATCATACTTAAGGTCCTCATAATCACCTTTAAGGCCATATGCGGTCTGGGTCCAGTGTACTTGAGACCGAGACCGCATATGTGTCCAGTGTACTTTCTGCCTACACCCCTCAAAGAGTTTTATGCTCTGCTTCCTCCAACTGCCTAGTGATCCCTGGCCCCAAAGAAGCTTGCTTGACCCCAACCAGAGCCAGAGTTTCCCCCATCCACCCCAACCTGGTGGAACAAGCTCCCAGAGGAGATCAGAGTCCTGACGGAAAGGGCCTGCAAAAGGGAGCTGGTTGAGGCATTTGGTTGAGGTCAACCAGAACCAACAGCTTCCACTGGGCCCCCAAGCCTCCCTCCCATGAACCTCAACATCCATGAACTTCAGTACCTTGAACTACAGGTGCATTGTATGTTATGGTTATGAATTTACTGTTCTCACTATTTATTATTGTTCTATTGTTATTTATGGTTACCAATTTCTCTGTATTATTCATGTTTCTGTGTTTCACGTGAACTGCCCTGGGACTCTGGGGAGGGCGGTATAAAAGTGTTGTATATCCTTATCCATCAATCAATGGTTCCTCTATATATTTGTGAACCAGCCTTAGGGGTGGAACATGTCTGGTTGTCCAAGTTGGAATAGGGTCAATCAGGTTGCAGCCAGCAACGCTGGTTTTACCCTGATTGGCCCTGCCACTACAGCTCCTGCCTTCCCTCCCTGGACGCTAGCCATGTTCCTCTCAGACATGCCAGAGACAGAGAGAGACACACAGAGGTTTGCCATACCGAACTCAAGCACTGAGCCCTCGTTCCCTCCTATTGCTCCTGCTGCAAGGGAGGCACAGAGAGACACAGAAAGAGCTGCCCCTGCTGTGACAGAGGGAGAGAAAGAGACAGAGAGAGCTGTCCAAAACTGCACACCAGCCCTCCTTCCCTCCTAATTACCTGCTGGGAGGCACACTGATAGACATGCAGCAAGAGGGGGAGAAAGAGAGACACAGAGAGAGATCTGCACTTCCCGGTGTCCCCTGGATCCCAGCGCCCATTGCATTCCTGCTTGCAATGGGCTTTTTTGCTAGTGTGTGTATATATATATATAAGTTATATATATAAGTTATGCAGCCATTTCAGAACAAAGCAGGGCTACCAAGTTTGCTCTGGCTCAGTCCTGATAGAAATTTAATAATGGAGGGAACAGCAAGATGTTTCTTGCTGGGCTTGTGAGCGAAGCTGAGTGTTAAATTGTACATCTAAAGACATCTGCTCATTCAATAACCTAAAAATATTAGATACGATTTGGGTGTGGCCTCTCATGCCACATTAAGTACACAGCAGTCAGAACCAGAAAAGCATTGTAAAAATATACAGAACTCTATGTATTGTTGCACGTGGTAGTGGAAAGCTCTTGCAATGGGCGCCTTTCTTAAGTAACCTCCCTCTCTAGAAAGTATTCCTCTGAAATACAGTGGTTATATTTTGTGCATACACTTAGTACAAGATGTACTTCAGTAATATCTACTTTGAGTAAACACTGAAGGCTGCTGTAGCTGTTACAATGAGGTCGTTCCTTTTAAGGATTTCAGAAGACTGCTTTGTTTGCAGAATGCTTTGAGAGAAAGTGACTTGTAACCCCAATTAACAGGGTTTTGATTGGTGGGAGGCTTCCTGAAATGCCTGATCAATACAATTTTGAGTGAAGAAGTCTTTGAGTTCCAGTCTTCAAATAGTTGTGTAACAGTGGTAGCCTATGCGATGTCCGGAAACCATTTATTTTAGTGTGTTCTAGAAACGGGGCAATTTCCCCTCTTCTTTGTTTCTGCAGGTTGTGATGGCACTACTCAAATACTGGCCAAAGACTCACAGTCCAAAAGAAGTTATGTTTTTAAATGAATTAGAAGAAATTTTAGATGTTATCGAACCATCTGAATTTGTAAAGGTTATGGAACCTCTCTTCAGGCAGCTAGCCAAGTGTGTCTCCAGTCCACACTTTCAGGTAGGTAACTTTAGGAAGTGCAGTACATCACATGGCATTAATTGCTCCTCCTTCGATTTGTGACACAAAACACACCACTTCATTCTGCTGCGAGGTACAGTATCTGAGGCAACAAAGGAATAAGTTCAGATGTGTGAAGTTTCGAGAAACACCAGAAGTGGCATGATCGTGCAGAATATGGTTGGGAAACAGAGCTGTGGACTCTATGCCCTGTTCTTGGCCCCTGTATGAGAAAGGATGTTGGACTAGATCAGTGTTTCTCAACCTTATTAATACCGCGACCCTTTGATACAGTTCCTCATATTGTGGTGACCCCCAGCCATAGAATCATGCAAGTGTTCTTTCGCAGAAATTAAACCAAAACTGACCAATAGCATGAAGATCCATTGTTCGTGATTGTATATAAAAGTTTTTTCCCCCTCGGGTTTCTCAGTTCAGTTCTGCCTCTTGTCCCACCATGCCCATCTCGCTCTTTTCTGCTGCTCCAGACAATGAACACTCTATTTCGATCTACCCTGGCCAGGCTGCTCGCCCTGCCGTGACCCCTGTTAAAGGGCCATTTTAACCCCCAAAGGGATCCTGGCCCCCAAATTGAGAACCACTGCTATAGAGGCTTGTAGTCTACTCAAGTTGCACAAATGTTCCTCTCTTTTTTTTTAGGTGGCAGAACGAGCACTGTACTACTGGAATAATGAATATATTATGAGCTTAATCAGTGACAATGCAGCCAAGATTTTGCCCATCATGTTTCCATCCTTGTACCGGAATTCAAAGACACACTGGAACAAGTAAGGAATTGTCATAGTACGTTGCTTGATCCCTTAAAGTCTAATTCTACATGGCTACTATTCCAAGCAGAGGTTGTGGCCCCAGGAATCAACTTTCCCCCAGGTTGGAAGGGACCATTGGTCAATATATCACTAGGTCCAAAGTATTGCCCACCATTAATTAGTAAGACAAGCCATTAGCTGCAGAAGACTAACTTTAGTGGGGAGATTTTAAGCCAAAATTTCCTGTTGAAATTCTGTGGCAGTAATTAATACTGAGACGTACATTTTCCCTCTTCTTCATATCCTGTTTTTCCCCCTTCCTTCTTCATATATATATCTTATTTCCTGTCATCCACTAGTTTAGAATTCAATTCTGTGGCTGTTTTTATGTCTAAAGAAACTCTTGTTTGAACGGTTGTGAGGAATATTTGTTTCATTGGTTGCTCTGAAACAACCAACTCTGTGGACATGAGGGTTATTGATGGAGGTGACTAAGTGATGAATCTCCCACTTCAATACAATGAAAGAAAATCTTGAGTAAATGACATTAAGTGCTGAGGTAACTTCACTGGATGCAATTAGTCTATTGATGTATTGACATAAAGTACTTAAAAAAAAAAGACTTCAGAAGGAATTTTAACTGTAGCCCTTTTATTTAAAGAACACACCTAGGCCCAGCATATGGATTGTTTTTGTTGGGTGTTTATGGCCATCCAGTCATTTTGTACTAAGCGCTGTATATCCAAAGTTCTGCATACTTTCTCACTTTAAGGTGAACAACGTTGAACAGATTCAAATGGGTAACCGTGTTGGTCTGAAGCAGGACAACCAAATACGAGTCCAATAGCTCCTGTAAGACCAACATAAATAAAGATTTGAATAAATCTTTTGATGTTGAACAGGTTTGCCTTTTGGATCCGATGAAGAGCTTTTTCTTCTTTAATGCCTGTTTCTTACTGGCTAACTTGGCTTGAGTTCTGAGCTAATGGGTGACAATCCCCCCCCCCCAAATAAATGTTACGATCCTCCAGAAATATTTCTTGTGCAGGCTATTTTAGCTTTGTTCAGGAGACATTTGCCTCACTAGATAGCATAATAACCCCATTGGGTAATTTGTGTGGTAGTGGTAGTAGTGGAAAGTAACATTAAGTTGCAGCGGACTTACGGTGCTCTCATAGGTTTGCGAGGCAAGAGACATTCAGAGGATTGTGCGCTTCGGCCGCCAAAGCAGCCGTTCATGCCCAAAGTGGCCAGCGGCATGGGGTTGAAGGGTGGTGCCGTCGCGCCAGTCAGAGCTCTGCACCTGCCTGCATACATGCAATGACTGGTGTGCCACCTCCGGATGCTTTAGGCATGAATGGCCACTTTGGCGTCAGAAGCGCACAACCCTAATTCAGCGATAGTTTGTCATTGCCTGCCTCTGGGTCACAAGTCTGGTATTCCTAGGAGGTCTCCCATCCAAGTATTCTGCAGGGCCAATTCTGCTTAGCTTCTGAGATCCAACAATATTGGGCTATCCTGGGCAATCTAAGTCAAAGATATATTATTACTGTAAATAAATTAAAACATAACTTAGTGTATTGCCAGCATAATTATCTTTACATTGTGAAAAGGACCCTTCTGTTAATATGTGATGTTTGTCAATGTTAACGTATCAAAATTCGCTTTCTTGCCTGTTAACATTGCAAACAGAAAGGAGATCTTTATGGTCCCCAACCTTTTTATCACTGGGGAAAGGTCAACACTTGATAATTTTACTGAGGCCCGTGGGAGGGAGTAGTCTTTTGGTGAGGGACGTCGCCACTGCCGCCTGAGCCCCTGCTCTACTTGCTTTCCCGCTGGTGCCCCTGACTTCCCGCCGCCCGCTGGGGGGCGCTCCCAGCAGCAGCTGCTGCCAGCCATAGCAGCCGCCGGAGAACACCAAAGGTGAGCCGGCGGCAGAGTGTCAGGGCAGCCACCAAGGCAGCAGCCGGGGAGGAGGACGAGGAGGAGCCATGGCCCGGTACCGACTGATCCACAACCAATACCGATTCCCCAGACCAGGGGTTGGGGACCACTGCTTTATAGCATCTAAACAGTGTAGGATTATAAGTATTTGTATTAGTGATCCTTTGGCAGAAGAGGGCTTCTTCTAAAATAACACTATTTCCAGTGAAATAGCGAGACTGCCCACAGAAAGGGTAGACTTCGTAATAAGTCTCAATCCCACTTTTATTTTTTTTTATATACTTGTAGGACAATACATGGTTTGATTTACAATGCTCTGAAACTCTTCATGGAGATGAACCAAAAACTGTTTGATGATTGCACACAGCAATTTAAAGCAGAAAAACTTAAGTAAGTTTCCTCTTACATGTTCTTATGTCTAATTTTTATAGCATATATGGGAGCGCTACTGACTTATTACGAGAGTGATTTATAGCACCCTGAAAACATACCCAGAAGCTGCTATAGTTATTGTTTTATACACCACTTTTCCATAGGTTCAGAGAGAGAGAGAGAGAGAGAGAGAGCTATGAAACTCAATTGGGCCAGTCCCTCCTCTCTCAGCCTCCCTTACTGAACCAGGTTGTTGTGCGGATAAAAGGGGGGGAGGTTAAAACCATATATGCTGCCTTAGGTTTCTTAGAGCAAGGCCAAGATAAAAAATACACTAAATAAAAATCGCAGTATTCACTTTGTTCAGTCTCCAAATTCCACAGAGAAGATGATGCTATATTTGGACTAAGGGGATCAAGACTTGCTTAGAACTAGTTGATCCATGATTCAGAAGGTATTGGGGCCCAGATCTCTTGAGTCAAAACTTGGCACCAAACTGGCCCCTTGTCAGTCTGAATGTACTGAATGCCTATACTTTTGTTTAATAAAAAGCACTTTGTCTGCAAGATTTCACATAATAGACTTTTACATTAAAAAATTGGGTAAGGTTTTAAATGTAATTTTTTTAAAGGAAATTTTAACATTGTAAAAATAAATTGAATTAAACAGTTGAAAGGATATGATTTGCTGTCATAGGTTATACCTTGCAAATCTAATGCCTCTGCAGTTTGCTGTTCGGGCAGCAACCAGAAATCAAATAAAACAAAACAGAGGCTAACATTGAAAATTTCATTCCATAAACTGTTTTCTCGGTATGCTTTTATAGTTGTTTCAGAGAGTGAAAAACCACTATAGTGATATACCCTCATTCATCAGCAGGGTGGAAGGACTTAGGGGTAAGCAGTGGGTAGAGGAAAGGGGAGGGGAAGAAATTCCTCATATCTCCATGAAACTTCTATGAACGCCAGGTTCTTACTAACAGGGACTAAAAACTCAATGCTACCAGTGAGAAGTAAACTGATATAAATCCCTGAGTTGTCTTCATAATGAAAAATAATGGGTTTGATCCCATGGAACTACATAGTCAAATTTTTCTTTCCCTCCCCCCCCAAAAAAGCTGCTTTTGGGGAGGGGGGTGGATGCCAGTAATAGAACTGGAGGCAGTTTTTGTGCAGTCTCCTTTCTTCTCTGCAGTGACCCATATGCCATGGCTTCTTGGCCATAAAATACCCCCCCACCAAACAAAGATTTTCAGAGGTAACAGGGGGATTGCTGGAGGAAAGCGAGGAATAACTGCCTCTTCAAATACTTGCATTTCATAAGATCCAGCTCCATATTTACAAAGCCCATGAATTAATCACATTAGCTGTTTGCATATAACTCTTACTTTTTGTCATCATCATTAAGAGCCAGTTTGGTGTAGTGGTTAGGAGTGCAGACTTCTAATCTGGCGAGCCGGGCTTGAATCCATGCTCCTCCACATGCAGCCAGTTGGGTGAGCTTGGGCTCGCCACAGCACTGGTAAAGCTGTTCAGACCGAGCTGTAATATCAGGGCTCTCTCAGCCTCACCCACCTCACAGGGTGTCTGTTGTGGGTAGAGGGAAAGGAAGGTGAATGTAAGCCGCTTTGAGACTTCTTCAGGTAGAAACTCCTTCAGGTAGAGAAAAGCAGCATATAAGAACCAACTGTTCTTCTATGCTTTGTCATCATCCTGAAATAAAAGCAGGGGTAGTCAAACTGCAGCCCTCCAGATGTCCATGTACTACAAGCCCCTGCCAGCATTGACTACACCTGAATAAAAGGAAGCAAAAGCTCTTAGCCTTCAAGTGGAATTCTAGATAGTAAGATCACTAGGCCCATGAGCAAGGCCCATGAACCTTTAAATAATAAATCATTAAAGGAAACCAAGCATTCTGTGACTTTGGCTCTTATCTCTGAAGTTTTTTTACAATGACTTTCAGTCATGAAAGAGATGTAGACATTTCTGCCTCCACTGTATTTTATTAAAATATACTGTTTATTAAAATACACATACCTTTTCCTGAATTCAAATTGATTTCAAGTAGTAGTATTCTGCAGTAGAACCAAAATAAAGTGACTGCCCAATAGGAAGTAACAGTGAAAAACACCACTTTTTAATTTTTTATTATGATAGCCATGCCACACGGTTGAATCGAAACATTTTTTTTCTAGCGTAAGGAGCTTCTTCCACTGGGGGAAAGGGTGTATGTACAACTTGTGCCACTTCCTCCAGCCTTCCTACTGTATCCTCCCGGTTCACTGTTAAGCTGTGCCCAGGAGTGGCACTTCTGGATCTCAGTGGGCTAAGGAGGGAAGTCCCTGTTGGTGGATCTCTGCTGGGAATCTTTTTGATCTGATCCATAGTTTCTGCTTTAAGCTTCCTAGTAGAAAGCCAAATCTTGGGACGCAAATGCTAAAGTCAAATCATATCACATTTTCAATCACATTTCTGTGATCACTAGTAAAAATTCCCCCCTTCCCCCCTTGAAGTGTTTGGGTGTTGCATCTTTAATCGTCTCTGCAATGCGTTTTACAACTGGGTAACTATTCATCTACACAAGCATAATAACAAGATCTGCGGCATCTATTTTCATTTCAGTAGGAAGTTGTACAGAAAAGGCTTCATAAGAAAATGGGGGGGCACATGTCCTGTATCCATTATCTATTCACTATGGGGGCGGGAATTATATGCACCGTTTTTAAAAAGTAAGGAAAAATCACTTGGCTTTCTAATGTTTATGATAGTTTGGTAGCATAATTTTGGAAGGGGAAACTTCATTAAGCTTTAATCTGTGTGTGGGGTATATGTGTGTTGTTTTTCAGAGAGAAGCTAAAAATGAAGGAACGGGAAGAAGCATGGGTTAAAATAGAAAATCTAGCCAAATCAAACCCACAGGTATATGGAAAATATTCAGAGGTTGAGTATTTCAGCTTTTTACTAAATATTGCTGCAAGATTAGGGATCATAACAAATTCCATATTTATTTTAAGCATGCAAGGAATCTAGTAGTTATGGATCAAGAAATGTGCCTTTTGGTAGATTACATAGATCATGTTTATCATTTTCACTTTTAATTTTTTTTTCTTAGTAATTTCTCTATAAAATGAGCCCAAAGGGGTTTACAACAATATAAAAACATAGATTATGAGCAAATCAGTAAAACTAGTAAGATAGTAGGGTAAAAGTATATTAAAACAACTTGAATTGGCAGTTCAATGCAATAGGTAGTGGAACGGGCCGCAATGGACCAGCTCCTGGCGTTCCTGGAAGAAACTTCGGCACTCGACCCATATCAGTCTGGCTTTCCACTTGGCCATGGGGTGGAGACGGTACTGGTTGCCTTGCTGGATGATCTTCGTCGCCAGCTGGATTGAGGTGGTTCTGCTGTGCTCATTTTATTAGATCTGTTGGCCGCGTTTGACGTGGTCGACCAGGAGCTACTAGCACACCGCCTTGCCGGGACAGGGATAAGGGGCACAGCTCTTAGCTGAATACACTCCTTCCTCCAGAACTGGATCCAGAGGGTAGGAGTTGGGGAGAAGTTGTCGGGCCCTTATCGACCCCCTTGTGGGGTCCCTCAGGACTCTCCCCCACGTTATTTAACATCTTCATGCACCCTGTGGCCCAGCTGGTAAGGAGCTTTGGGCTGGGGTTCCATCAGTATGCTGGTGACACCCAGCTCTATCTCCTAATGGATGGCCGCCCAGACTCCCCCCCCCGCCCCCTCCCAAGATCCATTTGCCAGATTTGAAAGCAGTAGCTGAATGGCTCGAGCAGAGTCGGCTGAAACTCAACCCCGCCAAGACAGAGGTCCTGTGGTTGGGACGTAGGGGACCAGGAGAGGAAGCCCATTTACCCCCTCTGGCAGGGACGCAACTTAAGATCACACCCCAAGCCAGAAATTTGGGGGTGACCATTGATGCCTCCTTAACACTTGAGGCTCAGGTCAAGAAGGTAGCCAGCCAGGCTTTTTTCCATCTGTGCCAAGCTTGGCTACTAGTGCCCTACCTGTCATCCGAACACCTGGCCACAGTGATCCATGCGACGGTCACCTCCAGAATAGATTTCTGTAACTCGCTCTACACTGGCCTCCCCTTGTGCTTGATCCGGAAGCTTCAACTGGTGCACAATGCAGCTGCTAGGGTTCTCACAGGTACATCTTGGAGGGCCCATATCCAGCCTGTGCTGAGGTAGCTGCACTGGTTACCGGTTATTTACCGGATCCGGTTCAAGATTTTGGTTTTGACCTTTTAAGGCCTTACGCAGTCTGGGCCCGGCATATTTGAGGGACCGCCTGTCGTTCTATGCCCCCCCGCAGGGCTTTACGCTCTGCGGGTACAAATCTATTGGTCATTCCCGGCCCCAGAGATGCACGCCTGGCCTCAACCAAGGCCAGGTTCTTTTTGGTCCTGGCCCCAACCTGGTGGAATGAGCTCCTGCAGGAGCTGCGGGCCCAGGAGCTTTCAGCGTTCTGCAGGGCCTGCAAAGTCTGGTCAAATGTAAATAAGTGAACAATGTGGTCAAAGGGACCACCTCTAGTGCCCTCCTTGGTATCCCGCCACCCCAGGGGCAATATCGCCTATTTTGAGTACCACTGTTTTAAATAGAGATTCTGGGGATTAGATCTGGGTCTTTCTCCATGTCCAGCAGATACTCTACCACTGATATAAAGCTCCTCCCCTTTAGCAAAATTTGGATTTGGCTATATAATAATCAAATGGTGATGTAAAAATATCCGTGAGAAAAATTGTCCTTTGGCAAGTATAAAGGTTTCTAATGAGCCACCATTTTCTTAATGCATGTTTTTGTATACAAGTACTTACAAAAACAGTTGTTGAAATTAGTCCCCATGCAGACTGTCCCCAATTCTAAAAAGAGGTCAAGAAATGTATTATCTCTTGGAAGTACAGAATTTTTAGGTTAAATGAATTATAGCTCTATGAAATTTAAAACATTTTGAAATTGGCGGTTGCAAGAAATTGCTAGAATAATTTATTTTGGTAGAACTAAAATTCTTAGAAATCTTAATGAACCATAACAGACAGGTTTGCAATCTTGTTTAAATGTGTATCTTGGACAGACCACCCATTTAAACAAACAGCTTTTTTGTTGTTCTTGAATGGCACTCAGAATCCATGTCAATTTTCAAGCAGTATTTTAAAACAGAAAGGTCCTTGGTGTTTGTTCTAATTATTACTTTTCGCAGTGTGGTGCTGAACATGTTCTTCTTTTCACCGTATCCACTAACAGGATTCTTTTGGCATTATAATTACACATTCCTAGTTGATCCTTACACCAGGAAGTGGGTAAACCTTGGCATGCATTCAAAATGGCAGGCACCAGATCATTTTGCTGAACACACAGGACTAGTTCTGTGCATGAGCAACCTAGAGGAGGTTCCTAAAGTGTTGGCAGTACACTGAGACCAGCAGCATAAAAGGAGGCAAAGGGCATGCTGCCCCTTCCTAGATCCACATGGCCCCCAGATGGTCAGGGGTAGGGTTGCCAGCCTCCAAGTGGGACCTGTGGAATTACAGCTCATCTCCAGGCTACAGAGATCAGGAAACCTGGAGAAAATTGATTCTTTAGAAGTTGGACTCTGTGGCACTGTACCCCATTGAGATTCTTGTCTCCCCCAGGCTCCATCCCCAAATCTCCAGGAGATTTCTAACCTGGAGCTGGCAAACCTACCCTCCCATCCACCTCTAGGGACCAGGAGGGATCTGGCAACCCTAGTCTGGGAGGACTCTGCTGCTTGTTCTCAACTTGCTTCCAGCACTCGGACCAAAAATGCAGCCTTTCCCTGCCATGTACAGTGAGAGACCCTCAAATTAGATCCTTGCAATAGAAGCTGTTCCTTTATTGAATTCTGTTTTAAATTATATGGAAAAGCTGTTAGATAAAAGTTTTGGCTAGAGATCAGGTGTCTGGAAGTATGGACCTGGTTTTAGACGAACACTTAAATTGTTTATGTTAATGCTTAGCCACGTAGAACAACATTTCTTTTATATCTAAAATGTGTAAAAATATTTATTGAACTGTTAGATAATCGTTTAAATCAGCAAACATTTGTCAACTCCTAAGGTTTGTATTTTCTAATTTTTTCTTCACTTGGGGAGATCCAGAGACACCCATCCACTCACAGAAAGGAAACTTCCATGACAGGAAGGTTTCTACTATAAACAAAAATGCTCTTTGGGGCCCAGTCCATAATCTCATTCCACTGTTGGGACAGAGCAAAAATTCAGCATGCTGAACTTTAAATCCAAGCATGTATCTTGTTGCCATCATTTTTGTGAACATGATTGCTTTTGCTTTTCTGTCAAATTTCAAGCATCGGCAAGTCACCCCCTGTGAAGGTGACACTAATTTGGTATAAATTAAGGTGTTTCTGATTACAGTTGGGATCCAAAATTCTGTTTAAGGGCTTGCATTGACCCCGTGGGATTTCTTAAATTTGTGCCAATAACAGGTTACAGTCTGTTTTTGAAAACCTCCTTAATTTTCAAAAGGCCAGCATTGGGGAGGGGGCAAGTATTTGAGCAACGCAAGTTCTAAAATAAGCAGCAAAAGCAGTTGCATGGTTCTTAGATACCGGTTACATCTTGCATTTTTAAAAAGCCCCAAAACATTCGGTTCCATGTTTCTGTTGCAGGAAGGAGAAACTAACCACTAGTAGTTTCCCTCTTAAAACAAAATTCTTTGGTTTTTTTTGTCAGTGTTCTGTAGCTTTATTGGATTTCAGTATGCTGTTTTGATAGCAGCTGCCAAATCTGCAGTTCTTCAAGAAACTTAGGTTAAAACACCCCATTGTTTTGGTTGGAAGCTAAAATGCCCCGTGCCATAAAAGCGAATACATTGCTTTTTTATCAAACCTGTGGTTAACATTCCTGGCACTCGAGTTCCTGAATTGCTGTAGTTCTCCGGTTTTACTACCCAAAATTCTGACTCAAAACATTTTGCGTTTGGTTAGTACTCAGTATATAGTGAAACATGTCTGGTGACCAGTCCTGTTGAAATGGAAACTGACGGGCCTTTAATTGAAGACTTGCAGGTGCTGGCAAACACAGTGAAAGATGAAGCTTGTATGGTAAGCACACAGGAAGAAAAATTAAACCTACCTATTGCAAACTTGATTCAGTGGCGTTTATGCATTTTAGCTAGCCATTCCTCCTTAGGCGGCAACAGAAATTTGAAACTCTGGTCCCATCAAGTGTTGTCTTGTCTTGTGTGCATCAAACACTTTCAGAACTGTTCAAATTATTTGCACCAGAGAGGCAGTGGTCTAAAGCCTTATTATGATAAGCCACGCTTAGACTGTTTGATGGAAGTTGTTCATTGGTGCTCCTTGGCCATCTATAACACTCGGTTTCCTAACCATGAGGAGGTTTTTTGGCCCTGTTATCTATCAAGAGAGGAGCTAGACTTCCAAAAGTCCCACTGGGAACTGTTTACCTTTGGGCATTATTGATATTCTTTGGGCTGTGAACACTATCATCATGTATTAACATAGGTTGCCAAACTGGGCAATAGTAAATGTTGATTGGAGGCTTAGTTGTGAAGAGGGAACCATCCCGGCTTCATAACATATCAGGACTATAATCTTCCTAGAAAATAATCTGGCTTTCCTTCCTCCCCCTCCAGTTCTGGGTTTCATTGTTCTGGTCTGATAGTGCATGCTCCCCACAGTGCATTTGGGACCAGAACTATTCCTTGAGCAATAATGACCAAGCAGGAGTGCAAATAATTATTCAAGGACCAGTTGTTCATCCTCACCGTCACCTCATCCATTCTGCTTTTCCCTCCCTCGTTTCAGACACTGGCAAACGACCTGAAGTTGATTCTCTGACACCCAATAGCCTTTCCCCCCATGAGAACTACTATACCAGTCCTTTTTGTTGTTGGTTATTCTAGGAGTCTGTTTATAATCCTTTAAATATAGATTAGCAGCAATCAGAGCATTGTCCACCTGCAGCAAACTTCCCTGCCCTGGTCTTATTTTTGGGTAGATAGTGTGTGCCAAAGCAGGAGGAACATGGGACTGAGTCTTCCTACTCATGAGAATGCACAAAATGTACTTTCTTCATGACTTACTGGCCTACTTGGAAGAAGGAATGCAAATTCTTAAGTGCAGTTGTCATAGTTCTGCACTAGTTTCTGTGGTCCTGCAGTTGCTACCTCTCTCCACATTCTGTCAGCAATAGGGCACCTGTAGCCATGGAAGAAACACCGTTAGTGACTTCTAGCCTTCAGGAGCTGTTCATCTAAGCAGCTCACAAATTGGGTATGTTATATATGAGCACCCACTGTCACACTCCTGATTTTATCATTTCCTAGAGAAATGGAAGGACTAGGCAGTAATATGGAGGGGGGATGCTTTGTGTGGATGGCCCAGCAATGTTCCCATGTCGTTCCTGCAGTAGCCAAGAGGGATGGAGTTTTCTAATCGTCAGAGCTTCTGGAGTAGACCTCTAATAGGCATTTTTTTCTGATTAAAAAAAAAATAGAAGTGATTACATGTTTACCTTGACTATAAAAAGAGAACAGTTGCTTTTAAAAAAAAATGCCACACTTTGATTTCAGGCACAGAAGGATCAGAAAAAGGAGCGTACTTTCGTGCGGCGCAAGTCAGAACTGCCTCAGGATATCTATACCATGAAAGCCTTGGATTCCCATTGCCGAGCTGATGAGCTAATATCGCACGATGGGCATTAGACTTCTATTCAAGTGAAATCTTATTTGGAGGAAAACCCTTTTTTTTTCCTTTTTTCTGGACTCTGTTCCACAGTAGAGAACTTACTTTTTTTGTGCCATACTGATGAGTTACACACAAAGTCAAACCTTTTTCTTTTCTTTTTCTTTTTCTTTTTTTTTTATCTGACCCAATTTTGTTAGGCAATAACTATGATACGGTGTACGTGCAGCTCAAGACTAGTAGTTCAAACAATGGTAAATTACCTGATTCTGTATGCAGAGCCTAGTATTAAACAGAGTAATCTTGATGCTGTTGGCACATTACCCATCAGTTGAGAACATGCATTGTTCTCGTACGAGTGCTGAAAGAAGGAGCACTCTTGGTGCAAAAATCTCCAAGCTCTGTTGCCACCTGGCCTCCCATTCATTTCAGGGCTGCTTCATCTATTGCATACTGTTTACCTGGTGTTGAGGGAAGAAGTGCAAAGCCGTAACGTTGTTGATGATGATGTTTGCTTCATGTATACGCATTATGAAACCACAGTTGGTTGCATCTCGTGGTGCCTGGGAGATACCCATGTGACTGCCATGTGAACATCTACAGGAGTTTCATGCTTTTCCCTATACATAAATGCTTTCTGCAGATGCACAATGTAATATATGAAGCAGCCTACAGTGGATTTGCAGGAGGGGGTCCTCTTCCAGTCCCACTGATGCAGCTGGAGTGCCTGGTAGGTGGGAGTCGATTTCCATCATCTCCCACCCCTCAGCCCTTCCCCACTGATGTTTGGTACTGTGGCAATATGCATCTCCAAAAGCAAGATTCCAAATCCATACACAATTATTAGGCATTTTTCTAAAACGCGAGTATTTTAAAGAAATGATTTCTGCATTATTGTCCTGCCGCTTTTTTTGGCAGCTGGAAAACATGCCATTAAATTGTTCTCTCAGTGCAGCTTACAGAATGGTAATCTACATGACAATCTTCAATCACGGCTAATTTCTAGGAGCTCTGAAAACCAATTATCAGAGAGACAGGCACCCTGTCCAACTACTTTATATGGACTGAAGCCATATTTTCCGTTCCTTAGCATGTAATACAAAATGCATATTTCAGATCTGAGCAGATTGGATACTTTGCTTTCTTTACAAAAACAAAAAACAAAAACCTCCAATTGTCTGCCTTAATTCAAAATTAATTCCTTTTTTTTTTTTTTTTTTACGGTGACTGAGATTACTGCCATTTTTTCTCCCTTGCTTAACCACATGGCATCTTTTGGGTTTAAAGAGTTCCAGTCACAAACATCATGAGATTAGCTATTTTGGATAATGCCCCCCTCCCCCAGGACAATTTAATGTAAATTATTTTCAATATGTCAGAAAGATCTGGATGCATTCTGCATCGTGGATGCCCTAAGAGCGGGGAGTGAAGTAACAGTAGTTTTACTGTCAGGTTGCCTGTTGTTGTGAAAAGCACATGTGACACTTATACCACCTCACAAGCAAAATGAAAATATACCTGAGTTTCTTTCAATCTTCAAATGCTGCTGTGTATTCCTACAAGATGACTTGTGTGTTCAGGGCCCTTTTTTATTGTTGTAGATGGCAGAGCACAAAACCCCATTTTTAGTGCTTTATTTTCAATATTTAATTTCTCTCAGGGTGGCCAGTATTTTAGATCTCCAGATTAAGAGCTTCTACAGATGAGTTTTATTTGAAATGGGTGACTTGTTTCTTTTGTCTCTGAGAGTAACGTGACATAACAACATTTTACAGTCTTGGTGCAGAGAACGTTGAATATGTAGCTCCTTCAAAATAGTTTGTTTGTTTTTTTAAAGAAAAGAAATGAGGTCTTTTAATCCATAAAAAAATTATTGTGCAAAACAGGCAATTAGAGTAACCTTGTGCAGATGTTGTGCCTGCTGTGTCTGTTCTCACTTAAAACGTTCAATATTTATTGCAAAGTTTTGGAAAGAAAATCACAAAGGGTGGGATCAGGATTACTGTTAAAACAAAATGAAATCTTAAAGACCACTCCAGACTTCAAGTGAAATAATACCCACTCGGTGTGAAAATTCCTGTTACACTTGAAAATTAAATATGCTTTACTGTAATGAAAAAACTATAATTAAAGCAGTTTAAAGATGTCTTCCCCTTTTTTTGACAGGGGAAGAGGGTGCTTTTATAATTGCATAAAGCGATGTCTATATGTATTTTGATATACCATTGTTTGAACTTCCATCTTTAGCTGATAGCTTGTCAAATATCTTTTTATAATTTGGCTGTTCAGTAGGTTCATGGAAGAGGTTTCTGGAAAGAAGCACTCTGACTAATTTTATCCTGCGGAAAAAAATGGGGGGAAAAGGGGAAATATTGTATATCAATGTTTGGTTGACTGTGTAACGCTCAACGTATAAGATCTTTCACTGTCTAGATTTAATTTTTGCTCTTTACTGAAGATAAACATTCACCAAAAAAAACAAACTTCCTTGGATATAGCTAGGAAAATTATGCCATGACAATTTTTGCTCTTGAGATTTAGGCCAGTTGGCAAACTTTTGCCTAAGCAATATTCTAAAAATTTAGCAGCACTAATTGTTTGGCTTGTTTGTTATCACCATTTTATGCTCTGTAGAAGTTCTGTAATGAATTATTCATTAAAAATGAATACATCCCAAATAAAAATGTCCAAATACAGTACAGTTTTGGTGACTGTTGTTCTTCATAAAGTTCAGTGTTCACCACTTCCCATCTCCAAAATTACGCCTGTACATCAGGAATGTCAAAAAAAAATTTACAAGTGTCTTTCTTTTCTGGTGTGGCTTTAGTATGGCTTCATTTTAATATTGTACATACATTGTACTTTGTTTTATTGTAATGAGTAATAAAAATGTAGACTTCATATTTTGTACAGAATGGTCCTATGTACAGAATAAAAGTTCCTAGAAATGGCAAAAAAAAATTTAAAGGTAAGTGGCACAATTTTACTTTCTGCTATATCTGTATCTATGCTTTAGTGGAATGCTATGTTCAAATGTACTGACCTTTTTTTAAAAAAAAATTGTAATTCAGATATTTTTGTTCAGACATTGTTTATGAAGAAAAGCATCCTACACCCTGCCATTTAACATGCTCTTATTCAGTTTTTTTAAAGTCCAAAACCGATGTATCATATTGATTAAATAAAGAAGTGGAATCTTACCAGCTGATCATAAAACTGCATTCAGCTCTAGCACAGGACCTTCTGGTGGTAGTACAGAGAGCTTTAAGGAGCAAAATCGCATTGCCTACAGATCGCCTAGTCAAACCTCTGCTTGACCTGAAAGTGATGGAACAACCTATACCAGGGGTAGTCAAACTGTGGCCCACCAGAATATCCATGGACTACAATTCCATGGACTGAAATTGTAGTCCATGGACATCTGGAGGGCCGCAGTTTGACTAACCCTGGCCTATACTGATGGTAGTCAGCATAACAAATCAGTCATTCTGCCTGTTGACCAGTTATCCCAAATAATATGCAACTTGAAACATGGCTTGTAACAGTTGGGTTTTCTTTGTGCAAAGCTTAAGAGTTGGTGTCACCTGGTCTTGTTCCTTCATACAAAGGAGGCTTGCTTTTCTATAATAGTGTATATTTAATGAGCTATTTTGGCCAGTCATGTTACCAATAATTAGGGTTTTAAAAGGTTTAGGTTACCCTTAATCTATATTTACTTAAAGACAGCTTCATTTTCTTGAAGTTCTTAAATTATACCCTAAGCTTTCAGCCAAATTAAGGTTTCTTGGCTTTCAGTAACAAGTATAAATGAAACATGACTACGAAAAGAGAGATACTGTCCATAAACATTACTCATAACATCCAATTCATTATCCAACATGGATTTGGAAAGCCCGGTCTGTAGCAGTCTCTAATGTATAAGTATTGCTGAAACGCTTGAGGAACGTGGATGGGACATACGGCAGATATCCAATAACCATTTACCTTTTAGCTGGCTTGCTATCTCAGACAATCTAAAAAGTGATTCTTGCTCTCTCTTTCTCCCACACTCATTGTTAAGAGTGTCGCTGTTCCCTAGAAGAGAATTTGTCTGATTTCAAAAGTCAAATGTTGTTGTTTTTCCCCTGAGAAGTACTGGAAAAAATTTAATTTGAACTGCAGTCCACCTCAGCCCTAGATGTTTTTTTCCCCTTCCCTAAGCAAAATTAACACATCTTAAAATTCTTTAGAGTTTGCTCCATTTAATTGCAAATGCATTATCTGAGTGACAGTGGGTTATCATAACTGTCAGTATAATCTATGCTCATTGTTACAATACATCCTGGAAAAAGGTGCTTACTGCATTCAGAATATTTATTTTTCAACATAGAAAGCCAAGGGTAGTAGCCAAGCCATATGCAGTCAATGAATTCATGTCCTACAAAAGAGACTCAAACTAAAACAGGTAATTGGCCAAAACATACAGCATGGAATAGCAGATACTTGATTTCCCTCCTCGCTTAACCTCCAAAGGATTAATTCATCCTTATTTGACCTGCCTTATTTTGAAAACCTGAATCCAAAGGGGCTTTTGACTTTTGTTAACAGAATTCCATGCTCCACTCTACCCCCACTGTACTACTGAGGGGTTTTACAAGTTCCATGACATATAGGAGACATATTCAAACAAAACAAACCATTTCACAAGCCCCTTTGCCGGAGTCAAAAGGATTTCTTTGGAACCCAACTAACCCAACTATTGGTGTGTTTCAGTCCAAATTTGATGGTAGATGCTAGAAAACCATACACAAGTTTTCTTCTAGTTGGGTTTTCTAAATCTAGAGTGAAAATTAATTCCATTTTCTAAGCTTCTTCCTATAGAAGTACAGTCTAGATCAGGGGTAGTCAAACTGCGGCCCTCCAGATGTCCATGGACTGCAATTCCCAGGAGCCCCTGCCAGTTGGCAGGGGCTCCGGGAATTGTAGTCCATGGACATCTGGAGGGCCGCAGTTTGACTACCCCTGGTCTAGATTCTTATTTAAGTCTACCAATTACTGTGCCATAAAGCCACTTTTCACACTGCAAGGTGTAATGAGAGCTACACATATTTCTGGACAACCATTACATGCCTGCTGTTGTGTGTCTGTATCATAGAAAGCTGGCCTGCATTCAACCTTTCTTGAAGTACCGATATTTCCCTGTGTTGTTAAACATGCCCTCCAAACAGAAGCCCTGTGGCTTTGCCTATTTCACCTTGCCTTGTCTACCTCTACAAAACCTTAGTAGCCCTTAAGTTGCTGTTTATCTCCCTACCCCCCCTGCTCAACAACTACTTGCTTGGTATAAAATGCACAAGCCAGTACCATTTTATAAATTCTGTTGCTGGGGCCAAATGCACACATCAGGGATGTGATCCTCTGCCACGATGGGCATGTATTGTGCTGGCAACAGGTACGGTTCATAGACTGTAAGTCGCCGCTCACAATTATAGTACAAGCCCATCCGTTTTTATAATTGTGCTCTTTACATGTGTTTTATATGTACTTGGGAAGAGGTTCCCAAGAAGAAAAAGGGACCAATCAAGCAACCCAAAGCTCAGGCAAAAAAAAAAAAAAAGACTGATTTTCCTGTGCGTGTGTCTGTCTTGGGGGTGGGGGGTAATTAGCAGGGTGCAGAGGGGAAAGGTCAGATCACCTGCGGAGAAACCCAGCATTGATCATTAAAAATTCATGGGGCTTTGGGAGTTTAGTCTCCCTAAATAATGCATTTCTTTTTGTACGTTTTGTATCTCTGCTTGAGCTCATGCAACTGTTACTCATAAAAAATTAAGGATGAAAATGTTGCTTGTGTAGCTAGTGTCTTTTGTGCATTTGATCACCCTCGGGGCAGCAACTCATGTGAGACTCTCATGTCAGAGCTAAAGCAATTTACTGCTAATAATAGAAATGCCAGTAAACAGTGAAGAAGTGGTCAGTGGTGCCACACTTAAAATGATGTTATCAAATCACTGTCCTGCAAGGTATCACAACTGGCCTCAAACGACAATCCATCACATGAGTACCTCAGTGCAGATTCAGTTACATCAACCAAACCACGTTGTGTCATAATCTGAGCCTTCGGGGAGGGCGGTATAAAAATATAAATAAATAATGCTGGGGTACATCGACTGCTCTCCCCCGGGCTTCTTCTTGAACATCGTTGACCTCCTTCTCCTCCACCCCCCCTTTTTTAGGAAGGGGGGTAGGAAGGGGATCTTATTATTGTGCCACCATGCTGTGACATTTTAAAGTCTTTGAATGGGAGTTTTAATGGGGTTTTAAGACACTAACCCGCCACGAGCCATTTGCGAGTGGCGGGAAATAAATCAAAATAATAATAATAACAATAATAAATAATCAGAAAACTATATTTTGTAGAACTGTAGCAAAAGATCCCAACATTTTTTTCCTTTTGTTCTAGTTGTTTTGGTTCATTTGAGAACCGACCGGGTGTAGTGGTTAGCAGCGGCTCTAATTCAGAGAAACCAGGTTTGATTTCCCAATCCACCTGCAGCCAGCTGGGGAAGTCAGTTCTCTCAGAGCTCTCAGGCCCATCTACATCACAGGGTATCTGTTGGGAGAGGAAGGCATGGTGATCATAAGCCGCTTTGAGACTCCTTTGAGTAATAAAAAGTGGGTTACAAAAAATCCCAGCTCATCTTCAGCCTTCTCAAAGAGTCTTGCGTTGTTTTTGTATGCCTCCTCATTTAGGGTTCTGAGGATCATTGTCTTTGGGGTCGCGATGAGTCGGACACGACTTCGCACCTGAGAACAACAACAACATTCTTCTCTACAGCAGTGTTCTGAAGGAATATTCAAAGGAGACAAAGGTTATTGGGACAAACTGACAGCCACTGAGCTCTCTGGCTGGATGACCAAGGAACCATGGATGGAAGAAAAGGAGCAAGCTTAGGGCAGAAGCCCTGCCTCTTTCATTTCTGTCCGGCTTCAGTGCTCCTTTGTTCCCCCTGGTGATTGAGGGCTTTGTTTCTAGGAAAAGATACCAAGACTTCCTGGAAGCCTTTCCTAAACGTATGAGGATTTTCTGTGATTAACTGTAAATACGTTTGCATGTCCTCAAGGCCTTTTCCCTTTGTTCCTAGTTTTCATATACTGCACAGTTTAGGCCACCTTGACAGAAATTAAGATTCAAGGGACTCTTTGGCCACTCTTCTTTCGGCATCCTCTTTAAGACAGATCCTCTAACTGCTACACAATGAAACAAATTTCGAGTCCAGCGGCACCTTTAAGACCAGCAGAATGTTACATAAGGTATGAGCTTTTGTGTGCATGCATGCTTTTTCAGATATCTTCAGATATCCCCCACAAGCAGCCAGCTGGGTGACCTTGGGCTTGGCACAGCACTGATAAAGCTGTTCTGACCGAGACGTGATATCAGAGCTCTCAGCCTCACCTCCCTCACAGGGTGTCTGTTGTGGGGAGTGGAAAGGGAAGGCTACTGTAAGCTGCTTTTGATACTCCTTCGGGCAGAGAAAAACAGCATATAAGAACCCACTCTTCTTCTTCCATTCTGGGGGTTGGGGGAGCAGCATATATATAAATTGTGCTTGCTGCCCTCTGACAATTCACCAAACAGAAAGGTAAAGGAAGAACAACTAAATAGCTGTTTTTCTGATCTTTCACTATATAGCAGAGGAACACCCTGTGCTATAAGCCAGTATTTGGAGCACTAGAACAAGTCGATCTGAGAATTTTCTTCACCTGCTAATTCTCCTTGTTCTCTTGGGTAGTGGCAGATAAGACTCAAGATGTAGGATACACTCAGCATAACGACTCCCAAACACTATAATAGTATAAGGGCATATCCCATTGTATACGGCACTGGTCAGACCACACCTGCAGTACTGTGTGCAGTTCTGGAGGCCTCACTTCAAGGACGTAGATAAAATTGAAAGGATACAGAGGAGAGCGACGAAGATGATCTGGGGCCAAGGGACCAAGCCCTATGAAGATAGGTTGAGGGACTTGGGAATGTTCAGCCTGGAGAAAAGGAGGTTGAGAGGGGACATGATAGCCCTCTTTAAGTATTTGAAAGGTTGTCACTTGGAGGAGGGCAGGATGCTGTTTCCGTTGGCTGCAGAGGAGAGGACACTCAGTAATGGGTTTAAACTTCAAGTACAACGATATAGGCTAGACAGCAGGAAAAAAATTTTCACAGAGTAGTTCAGCAGTGGAATAGGCTGCCTAAGGAGGTGGTGAGCTCCCCCTCACTGGCAGTCTTCAAGCAAAGGTTGGATACACACTTTTCTTGGATGCTTTAGGATGCTTAGGGCTAATCCTGTGTTGAGCAGGGGGTTGGACTAGATGGCCTGTATGACCCCTTCCAACTCTATGCTTCTATGATTCATATAACCGTAGGCAAGTTAAGGAGCAAGCAGCCCGAACCATTAAATCAGACAGATTTGGTTTGTGTGCTTTGTGCAACGCCTTGGATGACATTTGTGTCATTAATTGGTTTAACTGAAATAAACTACTGTGCACTTGTAGAAGTGCTGGAATGGGCAGATTATGTGATTTTCTATCCACTGCTTTTGGTGCTGAAGTTTTGTTTTAGACCCAGTTGTATGCTAGACTTGTGTATATTCTTGGACATGTGTTCAAAAGCAGTAACACAGTAAAAACCAAGGTGCAACAGGGGAGGCTGGAAGGTTGTCAAAAGGGAGCTACTGCTTGCAATAGCTGATTATCCCAGTCCCAGAACTCAGTAATTATCTGAATGAGGCTTGAATTGGGCCATTTGACTCTTTATCTGGGATCTCATGTGCACCCTTAGGCTGAAATTATGCAAAATATATGCTGGAGAATAGGCAATAAATAAAAGATTGATATGGCACTTTAAAGCATGTTAGAATCCTGAATAGGGTAAACATATCGGCAATGACTAAGCAGATGATTTCTCTGTTGCACATGAATATTATTAGCAAGTGCTGGCTTTCCTTTAGTCACATTCTGGCACTCATAGAACTCCTTCAAGAATCCTGGATGCTGGATGTTAATTAAATTAGGGCTGCAAATTGACATGCACCTGACTGGACATCGTCCCACATAGTGGGACTATGTGTGCATAGCATGGATCTTACAGTGATGGGAAAATAGCTCCATGGAAGGGGGGATGGAATGCCCTGTCTTCATTATGGTAACTTCTTGAGATCCTTTTTAAAGAACCCAGGTTATGGGCTGCAGAAATCTTCCACAGCAACTCTGCAGATGTTCTGCAGGGCTCAGTGGTCAATAGTGAGATACAGGGCCTTGTGAGACTCTCATATACTGCCTTGAGTTTGAGGGTTGAAGAAAGCTGGGATGTAAAATTATTTACTTCATTTACCCACAAGGTGGGAGCCGTAACAGAATTCATGTGTATAGATAGAGTGTGTCCAGTTGGAAACAGAGGCTGGACACCGGAAACAGGTCGGACAGAGGCCAGACACGCTCCGCCCAGCAGGGCTTTTCCCGAATATTAACTCCACAAAAAGGGTAAGGATAGAGGGTATTACCACACAGGATATCTGGGCATTACAATAGTTTGGCTTGAGGATTACTGTGGAATATTATCCATGTGACCAGATAAACCAAGTCAAGTTAAGAAAACACCTTCCAGGCCAAATTTTATAATTAACTCAATATTTAAGATGACAAAAGTACAAGTTTTGAGTCTTATCCTCATGATTCTTGATTTTCCTCCTCTGTCTTTTCTTCCCCTTCTTCAGTTCAAAAGTCTCTTTCAAATTTCTGCCAAAATTCTCTTGCCTGTTGTAACGTTGTCAATCTGTATTTTTTCTTCTTCCATTTGAAGGAGACTCTATTCCCATTTGAAAGTTATTCCATTCTTTTTCAAAGCTTCTATTATGAAGCCATGTTCTCCCCTTTTTAAAATACTAAGAGGGATTTCTTTCATAATAGGTATTTCCTTTCCTTCATAAACAAGTTTTTTGTAAAATGCAATTTTAGCATGTCATCTCTAGTCTTCTGAAGAAAGAAGACCAAAATATCTCTCGCAATATTATTCATTTTAGAGTATCTCAAGGTCTATTTCCACCTCCAAAGCTTCCTCTGTTATATTAATAAATTCAGCCAGTATTTTAATCATTTCCCCCCTAATATCTACAGATCCTGATTCAACTAAATTAGACTATTTAATAGGAATTCTCTCTGAATTTAAAACTGATGTAACCTCAAGGTTGAATGGCATTGAAACATTCTTCGGGTGTCAAGAAACCCCAGAAATGCTGCAGTCGTGCAGAATATTGCTGGGAAGTATAGCTGTGTACATGCCCACCTGGGGGCCCTTCCCTTCCGACCCCCGTCCGGGCCCATCATTGGCCATTTGGGGAGTTGGAGGGGGGTCAGCATGACCATATATGGCCGTAAAGGTAAAGGTATCCCCTGTGCAAGCACTTAGTCATGTCTGATCCTTGGGATGACACCCTCTAGCGTTTTCTTGGCAGACTCAATACAGGGTGGTTTGCCAGTGCCTTCCCCAGTCATTACCGTTTTACCACCCAGCAAGCTGGGTACTCATTTTACCGACCTTGGAAGGATGGAAGGCTGAGTCAACCTTGAGCCGGCTGCTGGGATCGAACGCCCAGCCTCATGGTCAGAGCTTCAGACTGTATGTCAGCTGCCTTACCACCCTACGCCACAAGAGACTCATATATGGTCTTATCACCTGAAAAATGTTTAACAAATTTAAAAATACATTTTAGAAATTAATTAACTCCCACTCATTCGGGAAACCCGGGGCCATCAAGAAACCCCAGGGTTTCATGAGACAGTGGTTGAGAGAGCCTGCTTTAGAAAAAGGAGGAGAAGAGTTGGTTCTTATATGCTGTTTTTCTCTACCCAAAGGAATCTCAAAGTGGTTTCCAATCCCCTTCCCTTTCCTCTCCCCACAACAGACACCCTACGAGGGAGTTGAGGCTGAGAGAGCCCTGATATTACTGAAGAAGAAGAGTTGGTTCTTATATGCCGCCTTTCTCTACCCAAAGGAGGCTCAAAGCGGCTTACAGTCGCCTTCCCTTTCCTTAGAAAGTGAGCAGGGTCAGCGGGAGCTTTTGACCAGCCAGAGTTCTAATTGAACACTTGGGATTTGCTCAGCTGCGCAGATTTTTGAAAATGTTGCTCTGGAAGCAGCTGCCACCACAGTGCCAAGATTTTTACCATGTCAGCTATGTTGTGGCTTGTCCTACCTTCTGCAGAGGTGGTCATGCACCCCACACTGTGTCAGAATCCCAGAGGTAATCACAAACTAAAAAGTCTGGGGACTCCTGCCGTACTATCCGAGTATTAAATGAAAGAAGTTTCTTGCTGCATTTTGCTCAAACCCTTTCCAATTATGCAATTAGTTTATAGAACTTGGGAGCTGTGGCCCTGTAAATTGTGTAGAGCTGTACAATCAGCTACCTTCTGAGATCATCTGACCTTGTAAGTAATACACATATATTCTTATTAAAGTGTAGCTAATGAGAGTCTAATTTTAGGACTACCAACTGCCTGAAGAGGGGAAATTTTTCTGATTTTAATAGAGGCTTAATTCATCCAAATGGACAAAAGAATTTTTTCATTGCAGGGGGATAAACCACATCTGGTAAATAACATCATATTAGAGTGCTGTTAAAGAGACAGGGTGTTTCTTTGTCTCCAGGCAGTTGGCAGCCTAGTTCTACCCCTCTCCAACCCCCCACAGAAGGTTTATGACAGAATGAGGACGAGGATTTGATCTCACTAGTTCAGCATGCAATCCATCACCACACCAACTGGATTCACTCTTCTCCCACATGACCCTCCTTATTTATGCCCACAGTTCTGTTTTGAAAATCCTGACAACTCTGGATTTATCTCTGTTCTACCAGCCAAGTCAGCCATAACCAAGGATACTTAAACCCGGAGGCTGGATCCATGAGCAGACAAAACATCTTTTTAGAAAACTTGGAAAATGCCCCAAATTTGTAGGAAAATGTGAAATCTTAAAAGGTTGGGGATGGTTAAAAAAACACAAAATGATAAAAAGTAGTCCCTGTAACTTAAAAAAATGGATGTCCTCAGTGGCTGTTGTTAGGAAACCACAAAAAGCTTGGTTTCTATCAGTAAAAGGCACATGAAGGACAGGGCCCTTTCTAGGCCTCTATTTGTCTCTGAGGCAGGATTCATCAAGGCCAGGGATAGCAGGAACCACTGCACAACTTGATAGCACTCCACAAAGCTAGCATAGTGTTACTAGTGCCCGACTGAGGCCCAAATGACATGAGGCAGGGAGCAGTGCTCAGCTTTTGACCAAGCCCCACATGAAGGGGGCACCCTGTTGGCCCTGCCAAGCAGTACCTGGCCCATTTGGGGCCTGCCTGAATCTAGGAAAGCAATTCCCAGCCAGTTGGTTAGGCAGACTGCCTCTACCTCCTTCATTTATGATTCATTCCATACCCTTCGCTCCTTTGTGAGTGGTAACTGGGAGGGCTAGAGAAGAGGCACTTTCCCAGGATTTTTCACTCCCAGCCTGCCCCTGCTAACAAGAGTTTTCTGAGCATAAAAAGGAGGAGAGGAGAATGAAGCAAAGTGCCTTGAGTCTCTATTGACAGCAAGGAATGGGTGCCCTTTATAAGTCCTTACAGGTTCTTCATGAGAGAAAAAGGCTGCTTTGGAAGGCAGATTATATGGTATTATTCAGTGCTGAGGTCCTTCCTCTTCCTAACCCCGCCTTCCTCAGTCTTCGCCCCCAAAATCTCCAGGAATTTCCCAACCCAGAGGCGGCATTCCTAGAGCTACTGGGCCTAGCCTGGCAGCTGGCACCACACAATTAGGCCATAGTTTTCCTCAGTAAAGGGTGCCGATGTAGGGTAGGGAGGAAAATTAAAGACTGGGAGAGCTTAAAGTTACGTTGGCTGGTGAATGGGAAGGAGAGGAAGCAGAAAGGAAGGAATGCTATTAGGAAAGGGAAAAAGGAAACTGTATGGGAGGAAATTAACTTCACAAAATCTTGTGGGTTACTGCTTGTTTTTATTATTTTTACTTATTTAGGTACTTCTGCACTGCTTGTCTTTCCAATTAGGACTCAAAAGCGACTTATCACACCGTTCTCCCTGTTGCTTCTGTGGCCACAAAGAGACTTTAAGAGGGAGACGAGACTGGGATCCTGAACTCTTGATAGGGATTTGGCAGTCCTGGAGTTTTAGCCAATCATTGGACAGACATTATGGACCAATCACAAGCCTCCAATAACAGCCAATTACATGTCTTGGTGAGAAGCTTGAGAATGTTCAACAGTTCTGATTATCAGTGTTCCTTGTTCTAATAAATGGTTATTTGGAGTTGAGTGTTCATGTCTTGATAAACCTACAGATTTAATACTCCTCTTCTCCATTTTATACTGTTCGTCATTTTGTAGTTTTGCCAGCACCATCTTATGCTGATTTATGTATATATAAAATACATACTCTAGTTCAGGTCACCTTAGGAAATCTGATACAAGGTGATAGGTGTAGGATTGCCAGGTCTGTTGGACCAGCCAGTGAGGGGTGGTGAGAGGAACTCACCTGCAACGAGGATAGAAGATGAAAAGAATTGCAACGTTGCTACACCTCCCAGAAGTAACAAAGGGATGTTGGTGATGACAATCTGATTTTTGTGGGAAACTCTATGGTAGAACTAGCTTCTTAACACAGAGTTTTGCCCAAAAAGCAAAGTGTGCCCCCAGCCCAACATCACCAACACCCCTTGCGAGTGACATAAAAATGTCACAGCTTCTTCCAGGTTTCTTGCCTAATTGGATGAAGGTTCTCCCATGGTTTCTTAAACCCCTGAAGTGGGGGGAAAGGCACAAACCGGGGAATCCCCAGGTCCCAACTTGGGATTGGCAACCCTAGCCAGGTGCAGCCACATCTTATCTTCAGTGACAGTGAAGTGTTTGTACCTGCTGTCCCAAAAACATATCCTGCCAATCAGAAGCCTTGTTGGGCAAAAAAACCCCATCTCGCCCTGCAAGCTTTCTAAGAACACTTGGCAGGCACTATGTGAGGGACCTGTGCTCAGATTAATGGTAGATTTCCCCTGAACTAATAGCAGTTGAATCACCCTTTATCTGGTCACCTGGCCTCATTTGAAAGGAACAACTTCCAAACTTACTGGGAACTCTTGTCTAGTTCATCAGTTAAATGAATGAGACTTATTTCCAAGTATTTATTTATTTTTATTACATTTCTATACCATCCTCCCTTGCGGCCTAGGGTGGTTGACAGTGAAGACTACCCTACAATACTTTGGGGGGCTCTGTGTGCAAGTAAGCATAAGTAGAATAACAAATGAGCTACCTGACCCTAGCCTAGTTCACTCTGTAATAAGAAAAAAATGTCAGAAGAAAAACCCTAAATCCCAGAACACAATCCATATGCTTTTAAATAGGATGGACAAAATTACAAATAATTTGCCGGCTTCCAAGTTCTAGAGAATTCTTCAGAATGAATGTTACACAAAATAAGAATTTAAAAAATAGGGAAAGAAAAATGTTTGCAGATGTGGTGTCAAGCCCTAGTAAGGGCTGTGGCTATATTAAGATTATTACATTGTGGTTGGGAAATACCAGGACATTTTAGGGAGGGAGCCTGAAAGGGACAGGGTTTGGGGAGGGGAGTTACTTCAATGGGATATAATGCCATAGAATCCAACTTCCAACATAGCCATTTTCTTCAGGTGAAGTGATTCCGGCTACCTGGAAATCAGGTGCAACAGTGGAGATCTCCAGCCACACCTGATGCAGACACGTGATGTGAACCCTATGTCACCTGATGCCACCTATGATGTAAAGGTGGTGATGTTTGAAACGCTGCCGCTATCCAGTTACACCTAGATTCTTTCAGCAAGAGAAAATGCACAATCCAACAAATACCTCTAGCACTTCTTTTTTTTAAACCCTACAGTAAGTCGGGCTTGGGAGGTAGAAAGTATTAACTTCTTCTCTGTGTGCCACCCAGCCACGATGACAAGACCAATACAGCAGCTAGAGACGGACAGAAGCGTCATTTTGCAGTAAAAACCTCAAGACACCGAGAACAAACAACTCCCGGTTCACTCGTCAAATCACCCTGGAGTGTAGCCACGATTGACTCATTCACGCAACTAGGGAAGGGGCTGTTCTTCCCCTCTTAACAGAACCAATCAGATCTCCCAAGATGCATTGCAATCACACCCCGTGCGCATGCGCGACTTTGACAGGCCGTAAGCCGGCGCGGCTTCTTTCCAGCTGGAAGGTTGATGAGTCAGAGCTCACTTCCTCAGATGCATCTCTTCCATAAAGTCAATGTACTGCAGAGCGCACAGCTTTTCTTCGGCTCTTCTGTCCTTCGCAGCCTTTCATGTAAATTCCTTCACTTTATGCATGTGCCCTTCATTGTATCCACTGACGCGAGGAGTTTAGGCTGGCTTACAAGTATTTTAATTTTTATTAATTATTAATATTAAAATTCCATTGGACCTCGTTAACTGCAAATTTGGTGCTACTGGGCAGTTTCAAGTGGGCAGCCATTATCGTGTGCAGTAGCAAAACAAAATTTGAACCCACTACACAGGACCACTACACAGACCCCCCCCCCCGGTGGTGTAAACTACGGTTGCCAACCTCTGGGCGGCACCTGAGGATTTCCTGCTATTGAAATTGAACAGACTCCAAGATCAGTTCCCCTGGAGTAAATGGCTAGTTTGGAGGGTGAATTATACGGCATTACACCTGCTGAAGTCTCTCCCGTCCCTCAACCGAAAACAACTGTTTCACCGCCCGCCCACCTCCAAATCTCCAGGTATCCTACCCCGGAGCTGGTAACTCTAGTATAAAGTGTTGGGTGTCAAAACCCAGCTTCTCAGATGCCCATCACGAATCGCCATTCACGCGTCACTGTTTCTGGGCAATACATTCAGTTCGTTTCACTGGGAATGAATTCTGTCAGTTTATCCTGTAAATTACTTGTAGAGGCTAGCTAACAAATTCATAATTCTTTTTTTTTTTAAGCAATGAATTTGCAGCATTTTTCACCAGGGTAGACAGAACTACGATTCCCATCATGCTCCCTGGCTGTTTACTTATGCCCGCTGGAATCTGCAGTCTTTGTGGTCGGAATTCAAAAGAATGTTCAGATTTGAATTAATTCAAAAGAATTTTCGGCTAAGCATCCAGAAGAAGTTCCTGACAGAGCGGTTCTTCAGTGGAACAGGCTTCCTTCGGAGGTGTTGGGTTCTCCTTTGGAAGTTTTAAGCAGAGGCTAACAGAAATGCTGATCTTATTAACTTAGGCAGATGGTTGGGTGGGCAGGAAGGGATGTGCCAGTGTTTGTCTCTTGTAGCCCTTCTTTGCATACCCAGGGAATTGCTGATCGCCACTGTGGGAGGGTAGGTGAATTTCCTCCAGGCCAGGCTGGATTCTGGATATATTTAGTGTGTGTGGGGTGATCACTTCGGCATGGAATTGGAGTCACTGTGGATGGGCAGGTATTTTTAAGTGTCCTGCACAGTGCAGGGGGTTGGACTAGATGGCCCTCGAGGCGCCTTCCAACTCAATGATTCTATGATTCTACTCTATGAATGTTCCAAGAAGGCGCCTTCCAGACTACGCTTCCCAGGATTCCGCGCGGCAGGGCTGGCCCGCGAGGGGCGGCCCACAGCGGGGCGGAGGCTGGGGCGGCGCGTTTGGCGCCCAGTCCCCAAAGTCGGCCGCGGCAAGAGCCGGAGAAGCGACGCTCTCTCTCTCTGTCTTGCTCGCTCTCCTTTGCTGGCCGAGCAGGGAATTCGCCCGCCATGTCCGAGTCCGGCGGTGGAGGCGGCGGCGGCGGAGGCGAGGACGGCGGCTTGGAAGTGACCGGCTCGGCGGTGCAGAATGTGGCCGACGTGTCGGTGCTGCAGAAGCACCTGCGCAAGCTGGTGCCGCTGCTGTTGGAGGACGGCGGGGAGGCCCCGGCCGCCCTGGAAGCGGCGCTGGAGGAGAAGGGCGCCGTGGAGCAGATGCGCAAATTCCTCTCCGACCCGCAGGTCCACGCCGTGCTGGTCGAGCGCTCCACCCTCAAGGGTCAGTCTCTGCAGGGCGGGCCGGCGGGCGGAGGCCTCCCGGGTAACGGGTGGGGCGGGCCGGCGGGAGAGCGAAGAAGGAAGAGGAGGAGAAGCCGGACCTCGCCCTGCCCGGCCGGAGACTCGCGGGGAGGATGGAGGGGCGTGGCCGCCTGGGAAGGAGGCTGTCAAAATGGCCGCCGCTTTGTCTCTGACAGGAATGAGGGGACGAGGAAGAGGCTCGCGCGACCTCCGCCTTGCTTTGGCGCCGGCGGAGAACGAGCTCGGCGTCATGGCTGGAGCGGGATCCACAAGATCCCGGCCCCCGAGGCATTGTTGTTATTCGCCTCATCACCCTCGTTATTATTTATTAATATATTATTCTTATGTCAAATAAGAATGATGCCTATTCTTCTCCCGTTCTTCCTCCTGCGGCCTCAGAATGGCGCCCGTCGTTTCCCCCCAGTCCTTTTTTGCTGCAGGCTAGCTGTACAGCTGGAGCCTTAGTGCCTCAGAAACAAAAAGATGGGCACCTGCCCTCCTCTAGGAGTTTAGTGGATCAAAACTTTGGCAGCAGATGAGCTAAGAGAGAATAAAATTTTAGTTATATCCCACCCTTTCACATTGCTCAGGGCGGGTGACAACATCTAGAATTTACAAAGATTTTAATTCTAAAGCTTCACGATGTGTCAGGATGCCCACAGCTTAAATTTCTCACATGGGTTTTTTGTAAGGAGCCGGTCTGCCTATTCTCCTCCTCCTCCGGAGGTGAGGCAAGAAAGGGAATGTTTGTTTCTCTGCATTGGAGACCCACAGTGGCTTCCTTGGCTTCCATAATGAGAGATTTGTTTTGTTTTTCCTCACCCCCACATGGTTCCCTCAGGAGACTAAGGAAGCAGCTTGTTGAGTTCAGCACCCATCTTCTCTGAACCAGCAACACTTATGAATAAATATTTTTGCATAAAAAGGGAACGCACAGCCAGGTCTATGGTAGCGGGCTGACTCTCCCTCTCTCCCAGTCTTTGGAAAGATTATATGGGGACTACTTTATGTAGAAGCATTTGTTCATGGTAAGAAAGTATTGTGCTACAATTAACTATGGCTTCCTAGCTTGCAGGCAACTTTCAGTGAGGAAAATCCTCAGAGGGTATTCCTGCATATCTGATGCTTCATCCATATAACCATAGACAAGCCAAAATACAAATGAAGATAAGAGATGTGTGTTACAGATAGCTGCAAGTTGATTTCAGTTTGGTTCTGTGGTTCTTGGACTTCTATGTGTCAAGGAATCCTGTGTTTCTTTTCCTTCCAAAGAATCTCAGCAAATTGCAGAATATTCTGAGATCTACACTTGTTTCATGCTGGATATTGATGGGCATTGCTAGGCCTCCGCTTTGCATCTCGGGAACTGCAGCATGACTTAGGACACTGCTGGTGCTCCCTCGTGATGTCTGTGCGTCACCGAGGGAGGTGCCTTTCAGGGAGGTTTGCCCTGCCTTTATTGTTCTGAGAAGCTTTCAAAGGAACTTTAGGATTTCACTAGTTGGAGAACCACTGGTCCAGCTTACACATAGAATCTGACCTCTGAAGATATTTGTACAGTAGCACAAAGGATTGCATATTTTCATCCATACGTTTTCATTTGCCATCCTGCATGGTTCCTATTCTAATTTGCATATCTTTTCTGTTTCCATATTTTGTTACTGTTGCATTTCTGTTGCCTGTGACAAAATAGATGAGTTATTTGAATTAATGGCAAACATAGATTTGCTTAGTGGCAATAAGTGGAACAAATTTATGTGTGCCAAGTAGGTTCCGGTGCTATAACTTTCTCCTAAACATTCTTTGAACAATACTTTTTTTGAACGATATTGTATTAGCAAGCAATATTTGCAGCATGCTACTCATACTTCTAAGTATTGTTAACATTAGAGGCTTTTCCCATTATCCAAACACTAATAGTCTGTGGAAGGGCATGTCTTTGTTCAGGTATCATACAGGAAAGATAACCTTAGTCACTTTGTCAAGTTTTGCTGGCTTTTCGAATGTAAACAGGCTAGCAGTGTAAATTTAACAGTCATAAATAATAGAAACATTAGAATTAGGAAGTCTAAATACTGAAGTCCATAAACCACTAAGAGGTTTTTGGGTTTTAGAAGAACTTTCCCTGTTGCTCACTAGGTTTAGTTAAACATGATGAAACAGTCCTGGAATAAACTTTTAATAAAAGTTCTGCTATATTAAATATAGTTAATGGCATTTTAAATATAGATGAACAATCCTTTAAGTCTTACTGGCACCCTGCTAAAAATGGGATATTGCGAGGTATCCCAGTTATTACTGCAGAGTCATTGGCAGAAATAAATTGTTCTTAGAAATTGTATGCTTAGAGGAGTTCCCTGGGTTCAGTTTGGCTTATAACTCAAAATATTTCCATGTGCCTCAGTTTCATATACAACTGTAGGATCATTGTCTGCTGAATAGTACACAACTCAAAGATCTGACTCCATTTTACAGAAAACTGCTTTTATTATATTATATATAAGTGGTCATTTCATTATGTCAAATGAAAGGATGGAAGAGTCTAGAGGTTTCTTAAGAACAGTTCTTTTTTCAGGCAGGATGCATTCTTGAGTCCAGCGATACTTTCCCTTTCTGTTTCCCACTTCTGGGTGTGCCTCTCTTTTGCTGTGCTGCATTGCAGTGGTTTCACTGCTGCGGTTGGCTGCCAAAGCAGTGACGACACCGTGCAAATCACCACCCACACTTAACAAGGCTTTTCCACTCTGCCTAACTCTTTGTTCCTTCACTGTAATTTCTAAAGGTCTTTAAGGCCAGTAAAGCTGCTCTCAGATCTTGTTTCTGTTGTAGTTCTTTAAGCATTAACAGTAGATTCTGCAGATCTTTCTGGCTAGCATCCCAGTTTACAAATCCCTAGTAGGAACTGGTCTTTGTTCATCAGTCATGCCTAGAATACTGAGTGTGGAATCAAGTCCACAGAAGGGAAGATGTGTGTTTGCAGCAGCAAGTGTTTATCCCTATGAATTCATTGAGTCGATGAATTTAAGGTAATGGATTCTAGAGAATATATGATGAGAAATGCTGCCATTTATTTTACTTAAAATATTTATTAGCAGCCTTTCTGTCTTGTAGAACTCAGCCTTTCTTTCTTGTATAATGTGAATAAAACAACAATGACTAAAAAAACCATAAAAGCCATAATTTGAAAGCTCAAATTCTACGTATCCTTACCTTGGAGGATGTCCATTGGGGAAAGTGAGATATTTTCCCAAAGTAAACATGGCGGGAACACATGCAAGTAAGAAGAATAGCCTTCATTCCATTTCTTGACATTGTTTAAACTCGCTCTTCTCTTTTTGGTAAATGTTGCCCTTTTAAAAAAACGTATGCTCCAAACTCCTCCCTCTCCCTTGGAACAGAAGGGTGGTTGCGCTTGCACAGGAAAGGTAGTGATTTTTTCCCCTGGCTGCCCCTTGCAACTGCAAGCCCCAGCATCATATTAATTAGGATTGGCTTTATAGGGGGAGGTTGCAGGGGACTGCAGCAGGAAGGGGTATATTTTCTGTAGCTCCATCTTTAGATCCAGGCCAGTGTCAAATAGAACTCTTAGGAGATTAGCCCAGTATGCTTATTTGATCAGTGGAAAGGTCTGTCTGTTGGTGTAGACCAGGGGTAGTCAAACTGCGGCCCTCCAGATGTCCATGGACTGCAATTCCCATGAGCCCTTGCCAGCACACCCTGGCAGGGGCTTATGGGAATTGTAGTCCATGGACATCTGGAGGGCCGCAGTTTGACTACCCCTGGTGTAGACCCTGTGTCAGCCGTAGATGGAGCTAGATTCTTCAAACTGATGCTAATAAGATTTCTTAATTCTTTACAGAGGATGTTGGTGACGAAGGAGAGGAAGAAAAGGAATTTATTTCCTATGGCATAAGTACTGACATTCATTATGGGATAAAATCAAACAGGTGAGTCAAAGCTCACAGTGCCTTAAGAAGTGATCCTGCAGATTATATAACAAGAACCCTTGCCTTATTTGCTTCTCACACCTACTGTTAGAAAAAAATGTATAAGCTGGGTTTATAATCATTTTACAAATAGCTAATTTTTCACTGTTTTATTGCAACAGAAGATACAGCTTGCTGGTGGGGATGACAGATCATAACAGATTGCACGGGATGGACATAATGGGTGAAGAGATGAGTCTTCTGGCCAGCTTGCTGCATACTCCTGAGCTGGGAGAGTTCAGGTGGCCTATAAAGGCCAGCAGGATGCAGGGGGGGAGGGTCCAGTGGTTCTTAAGAAAACTGCAGTTTTTTTCAGAGTATTTGTTTATTTATTTATTATATATTTGTATAATTCCCTCCCCTAAGGCTCAGGGCAGCCCACATGGAACATAAACATAAACAGTAAATGGAACTTTGTGTCTTCATAACATATAAGTGAACTGCAACAATAACAATATCAACCATATCTGAAGGTAACAGTGATTACAGATAGTGGGCATGTTCAGAGTGTGGTTCACTGACCATCCTGTACATGTAGCTGAAGGTATCCCCTGTGCTGAAGGATCAGCACCACTTTTTCCTGGACAGCACTGCACAGCCTTTAGGTGATGCTACAGGAAAACTAATGTGCTCGAGGATGCTGCGCTGTAAGATAGGAGTCCATTCCCAAATGCAGGTTTATGTTTTCACACTATTGGAGAAGTTTTGTGTCATTTGCCCAATTGGATTCCATTTGTTTTTTTAAAGGGGTGGAGGGATGTCTGAACTACAGAGAAGGTTTGGTGTCTTGGGGAGTTATTAGGAGTTTCCAATATGAGTGTAAGTTGTGCAGAGGAAGTGAAGTATGATGCTAGGGTTGCCTGAGAGCAGATCCAGTAGTGCAGAGCTATGTCTGTGGAAAGCTTTGACAAACTGCCTGATACAGAATTCTTCCCAGCCAGATAACCTGCAGTTTGATTCACCAGTTGCCAATCAGAAAGAACAGCAGCAGGAAACTATGAGAGGAGGGATGTAAGACAAGTGCATCATATTTCGTTGGGAGGAGGCAGTTTCTAGAGCAAATAGACCTTATATCCTGAGGCAAAGCTCCCAGTCGCTTAGTCCTTGGGCTTCTGACAAATTTATCTTCCTTCTGAGTGTGGATCCAGTTGTACTTGTAGATATATAAGACAATAAAATGCCCCTTAGTAATCATTTGTATCAGTAAGCGTTTGGTGTTAACATATGAAGCAATTTGATCACAGTGATCTCAACAGCTCTATAAAGGGGACCAGCAGTATTGACCTATACTGCAAGCAGGAGGCTGGGGTTGAGACAGAATGGTTTGCCAGATGGGGCCTGATGAGACAGTAACCGGGGTGAAATTTGAGTCGGGTGTCTCTTAGATCTCAGGTCACAGCTTTAGCTACCACTCTGACCAGCTACTTAATTATTTTATCTAGAGCAGTTCAAGAATTATACATAGATTCATCATTTATTTTTAAAAATCCAATTCATTAAAATGTTGAAGGAGCTGAAACCTTAATAGTCTTGTAGAGTCTTGCTTTAAAGCTGCATGATTAACTTGTGCTAACTTATCTGCCTTCTCCTGTCTTCCGATATTGAATAGTTCAACAACTGCTTGCTAATGTTTCTTTGATTTTTTTTGCAGTTTGGCATTCATTAAACGAGCACCAGTAATTGATGCAGACAAGCCTGTCTCCTCTCAGCTCAGAGTTCTCTCCCTCAGTGAAGACTCTCCTTATGAAACTCTGCATTCATTCATCAGCAATGCTGTTGCTCCCTTTTTCAAGTCATACATCAGAGAATCTGGAAAAGCAGACAGGTACTTAATAGCTTTAATTTATGCCAATTCAAGCTCCCATACACATTCAGGAAAAAAGGGTGAGTAAAAGAGAATCTCCTTGGAAAACCTATTGGCAAGATCATAACAGCTCTGTGTTTAAGTTTAAAAAATTAGTACAAGGATCAGGGCTACCTCCTCCTGTGTTTGCAATTTTCATGTCAGAGGCAATTTGTAAGGGTCCTCAGGAGTTTGGAGAGTGGTGTGGCTGATAGTGTAGTTTGCCGGATATGAAAGGCGAGACCTGTAAACCTCACACGTAGCGTAAGAAGAGCCCTGTTGGATCAGACCAATGGTCCTTCTAATCCAGTGTCCTGTCTCAAGCAGTGGCCAACCAATTCCTCTGGATGGGCCAACAACAGAGCCTTTCCCAACTTTTCTACTATTGAGAAACCTCTGAAACATAGTTCAAGCTTTGAGAAACTCCAGAAGTGGCATGATTATGCAGAATATGGTTGGGAAGCATAGCTGTGGACATGTCAACCTGGGGTCCCTCCACCTCTCGCCTCCTCCAGGCCCATCATTGGCCATTTGGAGTGGGGAGGGGCTTGGCATGACTATATATAGTCAAATCACCTGATAAATGTTTAACAAACTTAAAAAATATATAAACAATTAATTAACTCTTACCCACTCAGGAAACCCTTCCAGGACATAAAGGCTGAGGCCTTCCATGATGTTGCTTCCTGGCTTTGGGATACAGCGACTTAAAGCCTCCGAACATGGAGGTTCACCATGGATAAGAGCTGTTGGATAGACTTGTCCTCCATTAATCTATCTCATCTTTTAAAGCTATTTATTCCTGTGGCTATCGCTACATCCTCTTGGGTAATTCTTGGGTTGCTCTTTCCTTTAATTAGGTTGACCTGTGAAGAAGGGAGATTATAATGCAGAGGAGATTTTGTAAGCATAACAATTTGAGAGATAAATTTGTATTCACTGTTTCAGGGATGGAGATAAAATGGCTCCTTCAGTCGAGAAGAAAATTGCGGAACTTGAAATGGGACTACTGCACCTCCAGCAGAACATTGAAATACCAGAGATCAGTTTGCCGATTCATCCAATCATTACTAATGTTGCCAAGCAGTGCTATGAACGTGGAGAAAAGCCAAAGGTCACTAATTTTGGCGATAAAGTTGAGGACCCGACTTTTCTCAACCAGCTGCAGTCTGGCGTGAACCGCTGGATTAGAGAAATCCAAAAGGTATGAATTATATAAGAAGTAAGATGAGTTAGAGCAGCTGTCTCCAACCTCCAGTCTGGGGACTGGAACCAGTTCGTGGATCAGTTGGTACCAGGCCGTGACTCCTCCTCGTCTTCCTTCCCGGCTTCTGCCTCAGGGGCTTTCCTGCCACTCTGTTGCCAGCTCATCTTTGGTGCTTTCTGTCAGCCCCCATGGCTGGGGCTCCCCCTCGGCGTGGCACTGCGCAGCTGTTGCTGGCAGCGCCCCCCAGTGGGCAGTGGGAAGTCAGGAGCGCCGTTGGGAAAGCAAGTGGAGCAGGGGTTCAGGTAACAGTGGCGATGTCCCTTGGCAAAAGACTACCCCCCTCCCCGGGCCTCAGTAAAATTGTCAAGCGTTGACCAGTCCCTGGTGATACAAAGGTTGGGGACCACTGCATTAGAGGCTTTAATGTTACCTTTGGATGCAAAATCTCCCTTTCTGTTTTGCTGTTAAGTTCCTTACAAGTTGGTTAGGCCTTGCTGTTTGGACTCTAGTGCCAGCTGCATAAAGAAACACTGATAAGTTTTTTTCATTCATATTTGCAAGGTGACCAAGCTAGATCGGGACCCTGCATCAGGGACTGCTTTGCAAGAAATCAGCTTCTGGCTGAACTTGGAACGGGCCCTCTACCGTATTCAGGAGAAGCGTGAAAGTCCCGAAGTCCTCTTGACCTTGGATATCTTAAAGCACGGCAAGCGCTTCCATGCAACTGTCAGTTTTGACACAGACACAGGTAAGGTCTTACATAGCTGTTCAGAAATATAATTTGGCGATGGCAAAGTGATTTAATGTTCAAAATTTCAAAATGTTCAAAGCATTTTCAAAATGGATTCAAACACAAACTGGTCTATAGCAGTGACTGCTATAGAAGAAATACACATAGTGATGTAAATATTAGAAGACCCCTACAAATTTGAATTACTGCAACCAGTTTGTGATTGAATTATACATCCAAGAAACTATTAGAGATTAAGTTATTTCCAACAATATTAGTTCCAACAAACATTATTAGAGAAGATTGAAATTACAATATTGAGAATTCACTGATGAAGGAAGCGAAAACAGAATATACCTGGGAATCCGTTTTGAAAATGCTTTGAACATTTGATATTTTGAACATTAAATCACTTCGCCATTGCCAGCTTGAGACTTTTTTTCTTCTTCTGTATCACGGCTGACAGATCTTCACCTGTTGCACCAATATAATTTGGCATTTAGCTCCTTAGCAGGGTTGCTATGAATGGATAGTTTGTTAAGTTACTTCTGCATTTTCTTATTTTAAAAAATGGAGGTCTGTTCTGAACTCTTCCCTAGGCCTAAAACAGGCTTTGGAGACTGTGAACGACTACAACCCTCTGATGAAAGACTTCCCTCTGAATGACCTGTTGTCTGCTACTGAGCTGGATAAAATAAGGCAGGCGTTAGTGGCAATATTCACTCATCTGAGAAAAATCAGAAATACTAAGTACCCTATTCAAAGGGCGCTGCGCCTGGTGGAGGCCATCTCAAGAGACCTGAGCTCCCAGCTGCTGAAAGTGTTGGGGACACGAAAACTGATGCATGTTGCCTATGAAGAATTTGAGAAGGTAAGGAGAAGTGGGAGGAAGACCTCAGTCCTGTAAGCTGCATCAGACTCCTCCCAGCTCCCGGAAGCTTCAAACATGAAGAGCCCACATTTGGTTTTAAAGGATGGATCTGTATGATAACATTACCTATCTGTCGTTTTAAAAATACAAAGTTTGGGAAGAAGAGCCCACATTTGGTCATACAGGACGGAGCTGTATGATAACATTACCTATCTGTCATTTTTAAAATACCAGTTTGGTTTAGTGGTTAGGAGTGCAGACTTCTAATCTGGCATGCCTGGCTCGATTTTGCACTCCCCCACATGCAGCCAGCTGGGTGACCTTGGGCTCGCCATGGCATTGATAAAGCTGTTCTAACTGAGCAGGGATATCAGGGTTCTCTCAGCCTCACCCACCTCACAGGGTGTCTGTTGTGGGGAGAGGAAAGGGAAGGCGAATGTAAGCTGCTTTGAGACTCCTTCGGGTAGAGAAAAGTGGCATATAAGAACCAACTCTTCTTCTTAAAAATACAAAGTTTGGGAAGAAGATCCCACATTTGGTCATACATAAAGCTGTATGATAACATTACCTGTCATTTTTAAAATACAAAGTTTGGGGAAATTGTCCCATGAAATTTCAGCTATAGTAGGTACCCACAGTTCACTGAGACTGTGATAGGCCAGATTGTTCACTGCCGGTTCTTCTTTCTTCTCTCCAATCTGCCACCCCCCAGGTCATGGTTGCATGCTTTGAAGTCTTCCAGACTTGGGATGATGAGTATGAAAAACTGCAAGTCTTGCTGAGAGACATTGTGAAGAGAAAGCGAGAAGAGAACCTGAAGATGGTGTGGCGTATCAATCCAGCCCACAGAAAATTGCAGGCTCGTCTGGACCAAATGAGGAAGTTCAGGCGTCAGCATGAGCAACTGAGAGCTGTTATTGTGAGAGTCTTAAGGCCACAGGTAACAGCGTCTCCTCCTCTTTCCCCTCTTGAATAGCGACTGGTGCCTTTTCTTAATGGAGGCATCGTATTCTGTTGTGTTTGTAAGTGGTCCTATCAGAGTTATGAATAGGCCGTTCTTTCCTTGCCATAGATTGTTTTGACATTGAATGCTTTGGGTTATGGCTACTAGGAATGTACTGTATCTGGGGTTTGGGGTGGGGGATCCCTAAATGCTTAAGCTGTTTGTATCAGACACTGCCAGTTCAGCATTCAAATCCATGTGTTTCTTTGTGTTGTAGTGCTTTGGGTCTTTCTTTCAGTGGGAAATCTATTGTGGGGGGGGGAGGGTTGGGGTAGCTGTTAAGAAAGTTAATGGCACAACAAGGGCATAGAACATAGTCCCCTCTCTATTCTAAAAACAACAACAGAGTTTCAAATTAATTGGACCAAAGGGTTTGACTGTACAGACCCCCAAAGTAGGTCTCTCTTAGAGCAGGCACAATTCTCTCCACTGATTCCTATTGGTGGGGAAATGGCTCCAGCCACAAACATTAAAAAAACAACAACTCTGTATTAATTATTTTTCTTACTCTCACACTGTCTGATGGACAATAAAAAAGATTACCTTTCTGCTGAAAACTGTTTGCAATCCTTCCTTGTTGTATCTGTTCTTTGTTTCCTTTCACAAGAAAATAAAAGACTTTTTCCTGAGGGGAGGGGAGGGGAGCAGCTGGAATGGCTGTTTTCAAACAAATGACTCCAAAATTGCAGAGGAGCTAGTGCTGCCTGTCCACTAAAGCAGGGGTAGTCAACCTGTGGTCCTCCAGATGTTCATGGACTAAAATTCCCATGAGCCCCTGCCAGCAAACGCTGGCAGGGGCTCATGGGAATTGTAGTCCATGGACATCTGGAGGACCACAGGTTGTCTGCCCCTGCACTAAGGAACCTGCAAATTTTAAGTGAGTTGATCTGTGGGTTCACTTCTGTGGGCCCCGGAACAAGGCATACCCAGCTGCCATACTTTGCTGAGAGGGGAAAGGCCTGCACTCATCCAGTGAGGGAGGGAGCAAAGGAGAATGGCATCTCTCTGTAGTTTAGCTCCAAAGGTGATTGGCTGAGAGTACCAGCTAGATATAAGGAAAGAACTTCACAGAGAAGATCAGCAGTGGAATGGAATGCCTAAAGAGGTAGCTAGCTCCCCCTCACTGGCAGTCTTTAAGCAGTAGCTGGACAGTTATCATGGATGCATTGAGAAGGGAGTTGGACTTGGTGGCCTGTATGGCCCTTTCCAACGCTATGATTCTATACTATATTTCTCCCTTGCAAAAGTCCTGTAGGAAGGGAGAAATGATATTGCCCAGGAAATTGTTAGATTCAGAGAAAAACATGAGCATATGTTGCATACTGGTAAACACCTAAACTTGAGGGAAACAATATGTTGTTTGGGAGAGGGGGCAGTTCTCAAGAATCCAGATTTATATTCCTGTTCCATGAAACAAGGTTCAACAATCTGAAACAGCAATTTCTGAGAGTAGATCTTTGACTCAGTCTTTTTGCATTTCTGAAAAATAGTTCTGAATTCATTGCTGAAAGCATTGCACCCCCTACTGGTTGCAGGATAAATGCTATTACAAAAAACTTTGATATCAATAAAGCTGTTGGAAAATAGAAACTAAGATCTTGCGATGATAAAGTGTGCACTTTCAGTTAATTTCTTTTAAAAATTGTTAGCCTCCTTTCTACTTCATGGAACTCCAAGTGGCTTGCAATATAATTAGAACATCAACCAAAAAAAATACATAAAACCCATAAAAGGCCATGAATTCACTTAAAACTGCGGATAGGCAGAAAAACAAAATGAGTGGAATGCTGTCCTGAATAAAACCATCGTCCACTGTTTCCTAAAGATAGAAAGTGAGAGGGGACCAAGCATACCTTTCTGCGGTGGTCATGCCATAATCCTGGGCCTGCCACTGAAAAGGTTGCATCATGTATGCACCAGAGATCTGGTTGATGGGACAATTAGGTGGACCCCTTTTTGTGATCTTCATTCCCCTGAAGGAATCTATAGGACAAGACAGTCCTTCAGATGCTCCGAGTCCCAAGCCCTCCTAGAGAGTCATTAGTAGTGATCTATGGAGCTGTATGATCATGGACAAGATAATGGCGATTACTAATATTGCTTATCTGTATTCTGTTGTGTTAACAAAGGTGACTGCAGTAGCCCAGCAAAATCAAGGAGAGGTACCTGAGCCCCAGGACATGAAAGTAGCCGAAGTCCTGTTTGACGCTGCTGATGCCAATGCAATTGAAGAAGTAAACCTTGCTTATGAGAACGTCAAAGAGGTAGATGGGTTGGACGTTTCCAAAGAAGGCACAGAGGCCTGGGAGGCTGCGATGAAGCGATACGATGAACGGATTGATAGAGTTGAAACTCGCATTACTGCTCGCCTGCGGGACCAGCTCGGCACAGCAAAGAACGCCAACGAGATGTTCAGGATCTTCTCCAGGTTCAACGCCCTGTTTGTCCGACCCCACATCCGAGGCGCTATCCGTGAGTACCAAACGCAGCTGATCCAGCGGGTGAAAGACGACATCGAGTCACTTCATGACAAGTTTAAAGTGCAGTATCCGCAAAGCCAGGCTTGCAAAATGAGCCACGTTCGGGACTTGCCCCCAGTGTCTGGGTCTATAATTTGGGCCAAACAGATTGACAGGCAGCTCACTGCTTACATGAAGCGTGTGGAAGATGTCCTCGGAAAGGGCTGGGAGAACCACGTGGAAGGGCAGAAGCTGAAGCAAGATGGAGACAGTTTCCGCATGAAGCTCAACACACAAGAAATATTCGACGATTGGGCCAGGAAGGTTCAGCAGCGTAACCTGGGTGTTTCTGGCCGCATTTTCACCATTGAGAGCACGCGTGTTAGAGGCCGAACAGGAAATGTTCTGAAACTGAAGGTCAACTTCCTCCCGGAAATAATTACACTTTCCAAAGAAGTCCGCAATCTTAAGTGGCTCGGGTTCCGGGTTCCTCTTGCAATTGTCAATAAAGCTCACCAAGCAAACCAGCTGTACCCTTTTGCTATTTCACTGATTGAAAGTGTCCGTACTTACGAACGAACCTGCGAGAAGGTGGAAGAACGCAACACCATTTCCCTCTTGGTGGCTGGCCTGAAGAAGGAAGTGCAAGCTTTGATTGGAGAAGGGATTGCTCTAGTGTGGGAATCCTACAAACTTGACCCATATGTGCAACGACTGGCAGAGACAGTCTTCAACTTCCAAGAAAAGGTGAGTTTGCTTTGAGGTGCCTCCTCTTTGGACGCTTGCTATTTGTTTGGTTTTTAAGTAATTGCTGTGAGGGTGACATTTCAACATAGTCTTTGAGCCACAAGGAGTTTGTGTGGGTGGAATTTGGCCTTCTTGTGACAGGCCTCTGGGCCATCCCAAAAAGCTGCTACTGAAGGTTTGAAGACCCTTGGAGCAATGTGAGGGAAAAGATCTTTCTGAAAACCTTCCGTCCATGAAAAGTTCTCTCCAGATCTGCTTTTCCAAGAACATTTCTAAGAGAGGACTTTGAGAAATGGTTAAGGCTGGTGCCAGTCCTCCTAACTTTTAATTTGGGTGAAGTCTTTTATTGATTTCATTAAAGCAAATGAAAAGCAGTGGCATATTTGCTTTTCCAGATCATAGGTATTGTGGTGCCTTGCACAAATAATACAGTAAGATGAATTTAATTGAGGCTTTTTACAAAGCACTGTTTATGTTTAAATAGCACTACAGAGTTCAGAACACTCTTTAAAAGTAAGCCGTTGGCTGCCCAAATACCAAATCGTTTATTAGGATTCAAAACCTTTTATGGGTGGGGGAGTAAAGCTAGAAGTTGTGCTAATATGAACAGGTAACTTTGTGATGAAAGACTTTTCTGTGCTGAATTGCATTTGTAAAGGCTGCATTTATTTTGTTTTCTTAGGTGGATGATTTGCTTATCATTGAAGAGAAAATAGACCTGGAAGTAAGATCCTTGGAAACTTGCATGTACGATCACAAAACCTTTTCGGAAATCTTGAACAGAGTTCAGAAGGCTGTAGATGACTTGAATCTTCATTCGTATTCCAATTTGCCCATCTGGGTTAACAAGCTAGACATGGAGGTAAGCGTATCAGGAAGCTGCAAGGAGAGGACAATTAAATTTACCAAGGTGAAATTATAGCCATTAGTCTAGTTTCTAAAATAACTGCTGCACTGAAGCACTCAGCCAAACATCTGTGTTGGAAATTTAGGCTGAAGTTTAATTCCAATTACTTTTCACCAGCTCTTCAGTTCAGTGGGCTGTGGATACTGCCTAGAAGAAGGGTGGGTGGGTGATGGTGAGTAAAGAAAATGAGTTTAGGAGAATATGATAAACTGGCATAGCAACTGCTTCATAAGCACCAAGATTAATTCTTATTTGGGATTAAACCGGCTGTTTGTATCAGCTATCTGAAATTAATTATGAAGTTAAAAACTTAGCACACTGAGCCAGAAATGAATGTGGGAGTATCATCCCTGAGGAGTTGTAACATTTGTAAAATTCACAGGGCTTCTCTGTTTTTATTAGGATATTGTTCTTCTGCTCAGGATTAGGGATGGCGATTTGCAAATATAATTGAGGACCAAATACTAGTAAACATGGTAAAATATTTTATCAGTTTTGTCTAGGAGCCTGTACTAACCCCCCAAACTACATCTTAGGCAGGACTTAACTCTTGCTAACAAATGTGGTTCCAGATTGAGAGAATCCTGGGAGTACGTTTGCAAGCTGGGCTGCGAGCATGGACACAAGTACTGCTTGGGCAAGCTGACGACAAGGCCGAGGTTGACATGGATACAGATGCCCCACAAGTCAGTCATAAGCCCGGTGGAGAACCAAAGATCAAAGTATGTGATGCCTTGCCTCTGATCTGGATCTATGTAATTTTGCATGCTAGAGGTAGCTGGTGGGGACTTGGGATGCTTGGTTTAAATTACTGTAATATAATTGTTTTGTTATCCACTTTTCTTACACAAGTGGAAGATGATAATAATTCTGCACAGAACTTGGCATTCCAAGAACCTCGGCTTCCTAAGTAAAAACAAGATTGTCTGGTTACACAGCAAATGAAATTAAAATGAAGGCCTTTGAAATACAGCTCCATGCTGGTTGTTAAAGTGGCCAGATCTAAAGTATTTTAAGTATTTCATTGGCCACCCAAATTCTTCATGATATGATTACATAAATGCTAAATGATGCAAGTGTATCTGTTTTGGAAACCCACTAGTTATTTTGTTGTTGTAGTTGTTAATCCTTTTATCATTATTAATGTTTATTTTAATTTGTCATTACTGTAATTGCTACCCATAAAAGTTGCTAACATATGTGTTATAAAAATACAATTTTAAGAAGGTGAAAGTTTTGTTACAGCCTAGCTGTATAGCTGTTGCCTTACGGTCTTAAAAACAAAAAAAAGGGCATCTGCTCTCTAGATGCTTAATACAAATTTTGAAAGCAAATGAGATAAGAGAGAGTGAGGAAGGGAATATTTATTTATTTGCTTCATTTATACTCTGCCTTTTTCCACAGTGAGAACCCAAAGCAGTTTACATCATTCATTTTATTCTCACAACAACCTTGTGAGATAGGTCAGAATGTATGGCTTGGTCTAAAGTCACACAGCAAGCTTCCATGGTGGAGTAGGGATTTGAACCTGGATCTCTCAGGTCCTAGTCTAGCATTCTACCCACTACACCACACTGCAAATGCAGTTGTGGAGGAATATTAAGAGTAAATTCAAAAGCTTCATGGCTTTGATGTGTTTAGAACTTTGATTCATGTTAATACTGGGGATAAAAAGTTAGAGTTGCTGTAACATGCAGTCTTGAAATGGCTTCCTTTTCAATTATTAATACTATAGTAAAATTTAGGACAGCGTTATTTCCTGAAGAGCCGGTGGTTCTGTAATGTGTTACTTCCTTGTGTAGCAAAACCAAGCACTTTCCCTTTGTTTTCCTGCAGAATGTCGTGCATGAGCTGCGGATAACTAATCAAGTGATCTACCTGAATCCTCCGATTGAAGACTGCAGATACAAGCTCTTCCAAGAATTGTTTGCTTGGAAGATGGTGATACTTTCTCTGCCTAGAATCCAGAGTCAGAGGTATCAGGTAAGAATGATCTAAAAACGATAATAGGGATAGAACATAAATCTTCAAGGAATTTAACAGGAGCTGTTTTGTGAACAAACCATGTGCTTTGTGCTTAATTCTGTCATTTCTTAGGTTGGTGTACACTATGAGTTGTCAGAAGAGGAGAAGTTCTACCGGAATGCACTGACACGGATGCCTGATGGCCCTTCAGCACTCGAAGAGTCTTACTCTGCCGTCATGGGGATTGTAACAGAGGTCGAACAGTACGTTAAGGTAAGATAGGAATTCTTTATCATTCTGCTGTGATTATGTAACGTTTTCTAGGTATTCCTTTGCCTTAAGCCTGTGGGGAAAAAATGTTAAAAAAGAATGTTGCTTTAAAATTTGTCTGTTCTTATACCTGAGTATTGGATTCCTTTTAGTTTCTAAATTCCAAATTGATTATTCTCACAAATTTTTATTCTTCACTCTCAGTCACTATGCTCAAGATGTCTCCCAATATTCAAGTATAAAAAGAGCCAGCTCTGTATGGTTGTTAGGAGGTCCGACTTCTAATCTGGAAGGCTGGGTTTGATTCCCCGCTCCTCCTCCACTTGCAGCCAGCTCGCCACAGCCCGGATAAAGCTGTTCTGACCAGGTGATATCAGGGCTCTCTCAGCCTCATCCACCTCACAGGGTGTCTGTTGTGGGGAGAGGAAAGGGAAGGCGATTGTAAGCTGCTTTGAGACTCCTTCTGGTAGAGAAAAGCGGCATATAAGAACTAACTCTTCTTCTTAAAAAATAAAAAACCTTAAAGATTTGACTATTGTAAAACCTAAGTAGTCAAAAGTTGTTTTATTTAGAAATAGTTTTCTCTGCTTGATCCTTAGGTCTGGCTTCAGTATCAATGTCTTTGGGATATGCAAGCTGAGAATATCTACAACCGTCTTGGAGAAGACTTGAACAAGTGGCAAGCTCTCTTAGTTCAGATAAGAAAAGCAAGAGGAACCTTTGACAATGCAGAAACCAGGAAGGAATTTGGCCCCGTCATTATAGACTATGGAAAGGTAAACATATTTCATGTACCTAGTTGCCTACATCTGTGTTAACTTACAAATCAGCTAATACTGTGCAGCAGTGTCAGATGATCAGGTCAAAGGAGATAACTTCCATTAACTTTCTAGCGACACAGATCAGAAGGAAAGGGATTTGCTTGTACTTACAACAAGTGAATTGTCTTGATATTGAGGCTTGATAGTTAAATGCTGTTGTCTGTCTTGACTACATAGGTGCAATCCAAGGTGAATTTGAAGTATGACTCCTGGCACAAGGAAGTACTCAGCAAGTTTGGTCAGATGCTGGGCCAAAACATGACAGAGTTCCATTCTCAGATCTCCAAGGTAAGGAGGTAGCTGTTAAGCATGTGTTTTAGTGAACTGTCTTAAGAAAGTGCCTGGAGACTCCCTAACCATGCCTTTTGACACATCATCTCTTGTGATCTATGATACGAGATGAAAGAGGTGGTGTAAGGCCATGTTGATCCAGGATATGCTTGGAGCTTATTGATTTGAGATTGTTAGACAAAAATCCCATGTGGCAGAGGCTAGTGTCCAGAGGAAACATGTCCTCTCTCCTTGCTCCTGTTATGAATGATTCACATCCAAGAATGATTCACATCTCCTAGAAGAGCACTGCCCCATCTAAGCAATGGCTACAGACCATATCCCCTCTCCTTGCCCTAAGGGATCTAGTTTTTGCTTGAACACATACAATACTTGACTCTGTTAAGATCCCGTCCATATGCATGTGCTTAAAGTCTGTTTTAGAGTTAACAGGCTTTTCACCTATGGTGACAAGGTTCTCTGTGTTAGGGCAGCAGATTGTAGCTTCTGATTTAAATTGGTGTGTGAATATAACCCCCATTTAATTTGTATCACCCTCTAATAGCTGTACCGTCTCCCCTCTCCTTGCCCTAAAGGCTCTAGTTTTTGCTTGTACACGTACAATACTTGACTCTGTTGCATTTGCAGTCACGACAAGAGTTGGAGCAGCATTCTGTGGACACAGCAAGCACATCAGACGCAGTGACCTTCATCACTTATGTGCAGTCCCTGAAGCGCAAGATCAAGCAGTTTGAAAAACAAGTTGAAGTAAGTCTTTCGCAGCATGTTTTTGCAAGACAGTTCTTCTGCTTAAACCTTCATTGTTAAGATCCCATCCATAGGCATGTGTTCAAAGTCTGTTTTAAAGTAACGGGCTTTTCAGCTACGGTGACAAGTTTCTCTGTGTTAGGGCAGCAACTGATTGTACCTTCTGATTTAAATTGGTGTGTGAATATAACCCCCATTTAATTTGTATTACCCTCTAATAGCTGTACCGGAATGGGCAGCGTTTGCTTGAGAAGCAGAGATTCCAGTTTCCCTCGTCCTGGCTGTACATTGATAACATTGAGGGAGAGTGGGGCGCTTTCAATGACATCATGCGTCGTAAGGACTCGGCCATTCAGCAGCAAGTAGCCAACTTGCAAATGAAGATTGTGCAAGAGGATCGAGCTGTGGAGAGCCGTACAATTGACCTGCTGACAGACTGGGAGAAAACAAAGCCAGTAACGGTAAGGTTTGGGGTTCTGCCAGTTTGGTGTAGTGGTTAGGAATGTGGACTTCTAATCTGGCATGCCGGGTTCGATTCTGCACTCCCCCACATGCAACCAGCTGGGTGACCTTGGGCTCGCCACGGCACTGATAAAACTGTTCTGACGGAGCAGCGATATCAGGGCTCTCTCAGCCTCACCCACCCCACAGGGTGTCTGTTGTGGGGAGAGGAATGGGAAGGTGACTGTAAGCCGCTTTGAGCCTCCTTCGGGTAGGGAAAAGCGGCATATAAGAACCAACTCTTCTTCTTCTTCTTCTAAATGGTAATGCATAGTGTGAAATGTTATTTGTGTCCATGTGCACACCCCAAGGGGAGGGTGGGATGTCCTTGGAAGCAACTGACTATAAAGCAAACCTATAATTTGGTGCACACGTAATCAAAAGCACCCTGCTTAATAGAATAGTGTGGAAGTAGGATGCTTACATTTCTCCACCTCACATTGGGGCATAAGACATGTTGCAGGGTAACTGTATACAGGCTGGACAAAGTTTTGAGTCCAGAGTCACCTTTACGACTAACAGTTTTATTCAAGGTATATAAACTTTTGTGGTCAGGATCACTTCTTCACACATATTGAAATGGAAGTTGCCAGTCCATACATACAGGTAGAAATTAGCTGTGCAGCTGGGAAGTGGCTGTAGACACAGTCTTGCTGTGACAGCTAACTTTTGAAATAACTTCTAAAACAGTGAGAAAACTGTTAGGTGAGAAAACATTTTTTAAAAAGAAGCTGGTTAAAGCTGGTTCATTAAACTATACATTAAGAACACTGGCACATCCCCCCCCCCTTGAAGTAGTGAATATAAGAACTAAAAAGCCCTGAATCTGTATAGCCTAATACATTTCCATATTTCGAGGTTAAAAACCTTGAACCATTTCAAAACAGAACCAAACACTTTTTGGCCTCCGAGGCTTTCCTCAGTGGTCAGATATTTGTATATACATGAACGCTATAACATAAATGTGAACGCTATAACATAAATGTGTTAATACTAAGGCAGGTTGATTATAAGGTATTTTGTGTGGCAAAAAAATTGGGCTGTCTGAAGGCTATCTTAAAATGAAGAAAAAAGTTGTTTATTTGATAAGTCCATGAGCTGAAGGTGCCTTCTATTTTATCTTAAACTTTTAAGCACACACATCTAAGGAATGCAGCTTCAGTAGTTCTTTCTGACCATGGTTATCATAATTTTAGAGTGTGCATATTTATATCAACCTTGAAATGACAGTTTTCTCTCTGGGTTTCCACGTTGTTGCTTCTGGGTTAGTTTTTCCCCCTTCTGTTTTGGTTCACATAACTTCTGAAATAACCAGTTGTTCCTGGGCTGCTTATTCTTTCAGCCTAGCCTACTTCACAGTGCTTGCTGTGAGGATAAAGGAGGAGGAGGAGAGGACATTGTATGCCCCTTTGGCTCCTCATTGGTGAGAAAAGCAAGGTATAAACATCTAAATAAATTTGCACTGCTGTTTATTTAAGGGTAACCTGCGTCCAGAAGAGGCTCTTCAAGCACTTACCATATATGAAGGAAAATTTGGGAGGCTGAAAGATGACCGGGAGAAGTGTGCAAAAGCCAAAGAAGCCTTGGAACTTACAGATACAGGACTACTTAGTGGGAGTGAAGAGCGTGTGCAGGTATGAAATTCCAGTAGTTGGATAGGTGAATTTCAGCTGTTATTTCTTTAGTGATCAGAACCTGTCCAGCATCACAAGGACTCTTGAATCATGACACAGGTCTCTTTTTCATTGGAAGTGCACCTTGTCCTTGTAGGTTGCTTTGGAAGAGCTGCAGGATCTGAAAGGAGTTTGGTCCGAACTTTCCAAAGTCTGGGAGCAGATTGATCAGATGAAGGAGCAACCCTGGGTTTCAGTACAGCCTCGCAAGGTAGGCTTATTTGGCTGTATGTGCAGAGGGCTCAGTGATGTCCGTGAGTTTTGTGTGAATAAATAATCTGTTAAAAATGCAAACATTAACTGGACCATTCAGAGGAAATGCACTCCTGACACATCCAGCCTTTTAAAACCATCTACCTCCATCCGCTCCATTCTAGCCAATGGGACGGTTTCTCCATTGGATAGACTAGAGAGATGGAGGCACCCTCTTCTCACCCCTGGACCCCATAGTCCAATCCTTTGAATTTGGGGGCAGGGGGCAAGGAAAAGCCTGGAGCTATCCTTGAATCCCCATCCCCCCCAGGCCCCGGGAAAGGCGGGAATGCCAGAATTCCCATTAAAGTCAGTGGCACAATTCACTTTAATGGACGCCAAAGTCAAATCTGTCTGGATTGGGCCCCTGGTGCACAAGCAGAATCAATTTCTCTGTTTAAATTGCTGCTTTCTCCTTGACAGCTTCGACAAAGTTTAGACGGCCTACTAAATCAGCTGAAGAATTTCCCGGCTCGCTTGCGTCAGTATGCCTCCTACGAATATGTTCAGAGGCTTCTGAAAGGTTACATGAAGGTTAGTGTATTTGTGCCGGGGAGGGGGGAATCACCTGGGGTATAATAACATTTTGATACTTACATCCATGATGTGCTCTTTTTATCCTTCCTTGCTCAGATCAACATGTTGGTGATTGAGCTGAAGTCGGAAGCGCTTAAAGATCGTCACTGGAAACAGTTGATGAAGAGGCTGCATGTGAATTGGGTGGTTTCTGAGCTAACCTTGGGACAGATTTGGGATGTCGACTTGCAGAAGAACGAGCTGATTGTGAAAGATGTGCTCCTTGTGGCTCAAGGAGAGATGGCGCTGGAGGAGTTCTTGAAGCAGGTTACTACTTTAATGCCTCTGTTGTGCTGACTTGTTTCCCTGATACATTTTCCTGAGCAAAATCTGTGAACCTAGTGACTACTAAGGAGCATTTACACTTGGTGATGCTAATATCTGTAGACCTCTGTATAGTGGATACCATAGAAACATTGGGAGATCGAACCACATACATATTACCATAGGATTAAGGTCATATCCTTCTAAGATTTGATAAGAATTCATTTAAAGAGGGTTAAAGAGTATCTTGCATCACTGACGAAGATACCGAAAACAGAAAAATACCTAGGAGTTTGTTCTGATGTTTTGGAAGTTTGAGGAATTGTTTATAGTGGAATAAACTGTTATTTGCCATTGCCAGCTTGAAAATCATTTCAACAGCTCACTTCAAGCAGGCAGTCTCCTGAGGAAGAACCCTAGAGTTTCTAGGGCATCAGATATCATAGCATTTCTAGAGCATCAGTTGATAGGCTGATGTCACATCCAGGTTATTGCCCAGACATGACATCATGTAGCCTCATAGAACTTCCACCCATCCCTGAAGTTCCCAGGGATGTTTTGGCTACTTGTCCCAAAGAGTCAAAGTGTAGAGGTACTCTTAGTGACTTAAGTACTATGCAGATAAGTACAAGAAAAATCACCAGGCCAAGCATACATGAAAAGGTGGTGAGTTTTTTTAGTTGCGTTATCCAGCTCTCTGTTTGGAAAACAGGCAAAACTAGTCAGCTTAATCACACTTATTCTAAGGCATAATTTCATATTTTCTGTAAAGATCAGAGAAGTGTGGAACACATACGAACTGGACCTGGTGAACTACCAGAACAAGTGTCGCTTGATTCGTGGCTGGGATGACCTCTTCAACAAAGTCAAAGAGCATATCAACAGTGTCTCAGCGATGAAGCTCTCGCCATACTACAAGGTACAGATCAAGCTCCATCTTTTTGTTGTTTCTCTGTCACTAGCAAGTGTTCTTCACCCATGTGCCTTGTTGCATTCTTTTCTCTGACTTCAGCAAACCAGCAAACACTGACTAGAGCCACCCAGGTGAGAGCCAGTTTGGTGTAGTGGTTCGGAGTGCGGACTTCTAATCTGGCATGCCAGGTTCGATGCTGCGCTCCCCCACATGCAACCAGCTGGGTGACCTTGGGCTCACCACAGCACTGATAAAACTTTTCTGACCAAGCAGTGATATCAGGGCTCTCTCAGCCTCACTCACCCCACAGGGTGTCTGTTGTGGGAGAGGAAAGGGAAGGCGACTGTAAGCCGCTTTGAGCCTCCTTCGGGTAGGGAATAGCGGCATATAAGAACCAACTCTTCTTCAGTAATATCAGGGCTCTCTCAGCCTCACCCCCACCCCACAGGGTGTCTGTTGTGGGGAGAGGAATGGGGAGACGACTAAGCCGCTTTGAGCCTCCTTTGGGTAGGGAATAGCGGCATATAAGAACCAACTCTTCTTCTTAAATCTTTTAAACTAATATTGGCAAAGCTAGAAGAGTAGAATTGTGATACGTAAGTTAAACTCTCTTTACTTGGCCTGTAGGTGTTTGAAGAAGATGCCCTGAGCTGGGAAGACAAACTGAATCGCATCATGGGACTCTTTGATGTTTGGATTGATGTCCAGCGGCGCTGGGTTTATCTGGAAGGCATCTTTACTGGGAGTGCTGATATCAAGCACTTGCTACCTGTGGAAACACAGAGATTCCAAAGGTAACCAATTGGATCTCCATTTTGAATGTGAATATGAGAACCCTCGCAATTTGCTGGCTTAGTCAGTCCTAGGAGAGTACCATGGAGAAGCTAACCAAGCTTGAGCCAGTGATGTCCTTACCCAGAATGGGTGGTGGGTCTCTTTTCTAATCTTCTCTTTCTTTTTGAATTTGTAGCATCAGTACAGAGTTCCTGGCTCTCATGAAAAAGGTGTCCAAATCTCCCCTGGTCATGGATGTTCTGAATATTCAGGGTGTGCAGAGATCATTGGAGAGATTAGCCGACTTGCTTGGAAAGATCCAGAAAGCCTTGGGCGAATACTTGGAAAGAGAGAGATCTTCTTTCCCCCGGTAAATAATTGTGCCTGTTCAAAATATGATGACTAACAGTTGGTTGGTTGGTTTCTTGTATGTGTCTTGTTCCATATCCTTGAGACATTAACCAGATATGTTCTGACACTGAGTTCTGGCGTTCAAATGCATTCTTCTAACATTGTGGGCTTTTATGTCTTTTATAATTGTTTTATTTATACATTGTAAGCTATCCTATTTTTAGATATCACTCTCTGCAATGTCTACACGGAGCCATGTTTGACTTTAAATAATGGTCTGCTTGTCCAGTCAGCGAATAAAGATTATCACAGATGCAGTGACTACATAAAAGATTGTCGTATTGTTTGTTTTTCTCCACTGTAGCAATTTTTGATCCATTCAAAAGCTTGAGCTTTGTTCTTTAGGTTTTACTTCGTTGGCGACGAAGACTTGCTTGAAATCATAGGGAACAGCAAGAATGTGGCAAAGCTGCAGAAGCACTTCAAGAAGATGTTTGCTGGCGTGTCAAGCATCATTCTGAACGAGGACAGCTCCGTGGTTCTGGGGATATCTTCCCGGGAGGGCGAAGAGGTACAGGAGCCCTTTCCTTAATCGTCACTTATGCTTAAGAAATACAAAGAACAGAAATGAATGAAATCCTCTTTATTCACCAGGTGCTGTTTAAAACGCCCGTGTCCATCACGGAGCACCCCAAGATCAACGAGTGGCTCACGCTTGTGGAGAAAGAAATGAGAGTGACCCTTGCCAAGCTGCTTGCCGAGTCGGTCACTGAAGTCGAAATCTTTGGGAAAGCAACCTCAATTGACCCATCCACCTACATCTCCTGGATTGACAAATATCAGGTATCTGTAAAGACTCTGTAGCTTCTCAGAAAACACGGTCTTTTGGCAGAAAAGAGGCTGAAAGGTTTGCAAAAACCCAATAGTATGGGTTTTCCTTTTTGGTTTTTTGACTAATGAATTGTGATTTTTACGTCTGGGATTTTTATGTGGGGTTTATTCAGACATATGTAACCCGCCACGAGGCTTTTGAACTCTGGTGCTGGAGAAGACTCTTGTGAGTCCCTTGGACTGCAAGGCAAACAAACCGGTCAGTCGTAGACCCATTATGCACGGGGGGAATAACGCACATTCGGGGTGAAATGGCGGTGACTAAAATCACCGATAACGCACGGTGCCGGCTGCAACCGGCCGCAGCTTCGGTGCATGCCGCCGAAAAAGCCGCGTCAGTGAAACGCGGAAGAAAGCGCAGCTTCCGGGTGACTGGGGCGCAATCAGAAGCGGCGCCGGGATCACCGCATGCATAATCGGTTACTCTGGGTTTTGCCGCCGTCGTGCCCCGTCCTGTGCATAACTGGTGTGCTTCGCGTCTTCCCCCTCTGCGTTTTTCATGTGACCCAAAATCGCTGTTTCGGCAGCTGTGCATAATGGACCGTAGAGGAGATCAGCCCGGACTGCTCCTTAGAAGGCCAGATCCTGAAGATGAAGCTCAAATACTTTGGCCACCTCATAAGAAAGAAGGACTCCCTGGAGAAGAGCCTAATGCTGGGAGCGATTGAGGGCAAAAGAAATAGGGGACGACAGAGAATGAGGTGGCTGGGTGGAGTCACTGAAGCAGTCGGTGGGAGCTTAAATGGACTTCGGGGAATAGTAGAGGACAGGAAGGCCTAGAGGATCATTGTCCATGGGGTCGACTCGCGATGGGTCGGACACGACTTCGCACCTAACAACAACAACCCGCCACGAGCCATCTGGGAGTGCTGGATAATAAATCAAATCAATAATGTTAATAATTTTTATTCCTCTCCCTCCCTCTCTCTCTCTCTCGCTGTCTCTGTTTCTCTCCCTCTCCTCTGTGCTTAGGCCCAGCTTGTTGTCCTGTCAGCCCAGATTGCCTGGTCAGAGAATGTGGAATCAGCACTGAGTGGCATGGGTGGCGGTGGCGACAGTACTCCCCTGCAGTCTGTGCTGACCAACGTTGAGGTCACCTTGAATGTGCTTGCAGATTCTGTGCTGATGGAGCAGCCGCCTCTCCGCAGAAGGAAACTGGAGCATCTGGTAAGCCCGTCATCTCCAAGAACCCATTCAGATGCCCTCAGGCTTCCTGTTCAAGGTTTAACCAGGCAGCACCTCCTTGGAAAGTGCTGTCAAGTCACAGCGTATTTACGGTGACCCCACAGGGTTTTCTGGATGATGAAGAAAGGAGGTTTCCAATTGCTTGTCTCTGTGTAGCAACCCTGTGCTTCCTTGGTGGTCTCTCATTCAAGTATTAACCAGGGTTGATCCTGCTTGGCTTTTGAGATCTGATGAGATCAGCCTCACCTGAGCAGGGGAGCGCCTACTTAAATGACTATACATATTTCCTTCTGCAATAGATCACGGAACTGGTGCACCAAAGGGACGTTACGAGATCGCTGATCAAAAGTCGGATCGACAACTCCAAATCCTTCGAGTGGCTCAGCCAGATGAGGTTCTACTTTGATCCCAAGCAGACAGATGTGTTGCAGCAGCTGTCCATCCAGATGGCAAATGCCAAATTCAACTATGGCTTTGAGTACCTCGGAGTGCAAGATAAACTGGTGCAAACTCCCCTGACTGATCGCTGCTACCTGACAATGACACAAGCTCTGGAGGCCAGGCTGGGAGGGTCTCCGTTTGGTAGGTTGCCGCTGGCACAAGCTCACCTCTCAAGAACTGTTTGAATACTCTGCTGCTCACATAATTAGACTTACCTGAATTCAGACTTTGGCATTGCTTGTAGGCATATGAGCAGTTGTTGTTGTTGTTAGATGCGAAGTTGTGTCTGACCCATCGCAACCCCACGGACAATGATCCTCCAGGCCTTCCTGTCCTCTACCATTCCCTGGAGTCCATTTAAGTTTGCACCCACTGCTTAGTGACTCCATCCAGCCACCTCATTCTCTGTCGTCCCCTTCTTCTTTTGCCCTCGATCGCTCCCGGCATTAGGCTCTTCTCCAGGGCAGTACCAACATAAAAATGAGCACCATATGCGTGATAATCGATGTGTGCGATATGACTAGTGTGGGGCAAAAAGAAATCTTAATTGTATAACGGGTTTTTCTTTTTTTTTAAAACAGGGCCTGCTGGTACTGGTAAAACAGAATCTGTTAAGGCTCTTGGACACCAGCTTGGCCGATTTGTCCTTGTTTTCAACTGTGATGAAACATTTGATTTCCAGGTATGGGACTTTCCACTATAATGGTGTTCTTTGGATGCATGACTGTACAAGCGTCAAGTGACTTTAAACATCATGAGCACAGAGCTGCTATGCAGCAGAACTCCCTAGGTCTTTAGAGCTTGTTCTGCTCCTTGAAATGCAGTCCCTCAGGATTGGTGCTCCCTCTGGGGGAAAGAGGTTGGGATGCAGCATAGGAATCTACAGTGAAAGGGGAGGGGGAGCAGAAATCCTTCCCCCTCACTTTGGCAGATTTGCACAAGCAAAAGAAGTCCGACTCTATCTCCAAATGTTTATCTCGTTGAAATACAATGATTTAAATGGCATTTAGAGGTGGTGAAAGGATGCTGCACGGTCTCCAGTGTCTTAAGAATCATAGGACTTATCAAATAAGGGAGATGTAGTGTGCAGTGGTGCGCTGTCTGAATATGCCAGATCATCTCAGTGTTTATGAAGAGACTTTTCCTTTCTCTGTCTTCAGGCAATGGGTCGCATCTTTGTGGGTCTCTGCCAAGTAGGCGCTTGGGGCTGCTTTGACGAGTTCAACAGGCTTGAGGAGCGGATGCTTTCTGCCGTGTCTCAGCAGATTCAGTGCATCCAAGAAGCCTTGCGGGAACATTCCAATCCAAACTATGACAAAGGTAGGAGTGCGAGAGTGATAGGTTGGTAGTTCAGTATCTTACCTGACTTTTAAAGAAATGGGGTGAAAGTGACTTTCTGACGTCCTTTCGATTCTTGACCATTACTCTCCCAGTAATATAACATCTCTCTTAAATTGGCTGCTTTATTGCTCCTGAGTCCTCATTGCCTTCCAGCTGATCTGTGGGTCCTGTCTACAGGATCCTGGATCCTTCTCGAAGGCAGCCAGCCACTGGTTCTGCTTTTACAAAGGTCTTTCTTACATTGCTGGTATTTTGGGAAATGCTTGTGGCACCATGACGCTCACTGGCACCATGTTGGGAAATTCTGGTTAAGCTTAATCTAACTGCCTAGACCAGCCTTTTTCCACCTTTTGACTATGGAGGAGGCCTTAAATAATTGTTCAGGCTTCAAGAATACCCAGAAGTGATGTCAGCTGGCCCGCACCTCCCTTCCATGCCTCCAGAAGTGACATCACTGGAAGTGACACAATCATCTGTGTTAACTGGCAGGCTTGAGGAGGACGGAGAGGGGAGAGACAGGAGATGGTTTAAGGCAGGAGTAGGTATGCTAACTCCATCCTCCCCCCTCCCTCCTCTTCCAAGAAACTACTCACACTTGGGAGGGAGGAGGGGGAACAATGGAAGTCATTGGTTCCCTAGCTCGTGGCAAAGAGCATTATGGCAGGAGGAGAAAAGCCATGGACCACCTCCAGAGCTCCTGTGGACTCCTGGGGATCTGTGGTTCCCCTGGTTAGGAATCCCTGACCTAGACTAGTTCTATCTGCTCTTGACTGGTATTGGCTCTCTTGAAGTCAAATGAAACGGTTTTCCTAGCTTGGACACTCAAGGTCCACTGCAGTGGTCTGGTACAGAACCTCCATGTAAAACATGTGCCATCGCAGAGTTATTTCTCGTGGTGCATCACACAGGCTGCTGTCATTGGTTTTTTTCTTTTTAATTGTTGGAAGCTGGTTAACCTAGGGCTGACATTTATTTTCAGCGTCTGCCCCCATCACCTGCGAGCTGCTGAACAAGCAAGTGAAAGTGAGCGCGGACATGGCGATCTTCATCACAATGAACCCCGGCTACGCTGGGAGATCAAACCTCCCCGACAATTTGAAGAAGCTGTTCCGCAGTTTGGCCATGACAAAGCCCGACCGTCAGCTGATTGCCCAGGTCATGCTGTACTCTCAGGGCTTCCGGACTGCGGAAACCCTCGCCAACAAGATTGTTCCGTTCTTCAAGTAAGTGGAGGCGCGTCTCATAGCAAGAACTGCCTAGTCCCATAAAGAACTTACCTGATTGCTAAGGTCCTCTTCAGAGGCGCTGCTTCATGTGGCCCCCGGTGACCAGGAGCAGTGGTCTATAAATGTGATTAATAAATAAATACAATAATAAATAAAGGTGCTGCTGTGCTCAATTGTCATTCTGCCACTACCGACCAACAGTGGCTACCCACCAGAAACTGACTATATCACAGCCATCCATGATGTAACTTCTGCTAGGTAAAGGATTCTGGGTTCCCCTGTCCTGATTTGCTGCCAAGTGAAAGTACCTCTTAGCTAATCCCATAGCTGCTGGAATAGTCTTGGCTTCCTTGTTCTCATCTGAGCTTGGAAGCTAAATAGGGTTAGCCGTGGTGAGTATTTGAATGGGAAGTCCAGGGTGGCTACACCGAGGAAGGCCATGACTAAGGACCTTTGCTCATCTCTTGCCTTGAATATCCCACAGGCCTGGGGTTGCTATGAGTTGATTGCGATTTGATGGCACGACGATAATTATTAGCCGCTTCAGCCCATTCGGCAAGACTATTGTATATTGGCACACCTCCAGAATTGAATATGCTTGTTTACTTAGATGTATTCTGTGACACTTGAATGAATGTCTTTCGCTCCCTAGGTTGTGTGATGAGCAGCTGTCTTCTCAAAGCCATTATGACTTCGGCTTGCGAGCACTCAAGAGCGTCCTGGTCAGCGCTGGCAACGTGAAGAGAGAGAGAATTCAGAAGATAAAACGGGAGAAGGAAGAGCGGGGTGAAGTGGTTGACGAAGGGGAAATTGCTGAGAACCTACCAGAACAAGAGGTACAGTGTCAGTTGTAGCGAATGCAATATCTGCTGACATGGATGTGCACTGTTAATACAGAAAAGGGTCTTGAAATCCATTACTGGAGAGCCAGCTTGGTATAGTGGTTATGAGCGGCAGCCTCTAATCTGGAGAGATGGGTTTGATTCCCTTCTCTTCCACTTGCAGCCAGCTGGCTGACCTTAGGCTAGTCACAGAGCTGTTACAGCTGTTCTCACAGAGCAGTCCCCTCAGGGTTTTCTCAGCCTCACCTCCATCACATGGTGTTTGTTGTGGGGAGAGGAAGGGAAGGCAAATGTAAGCCACTTTGAGCCTCTTTGGGGTAGAGAAAAGCGGGGTATAAAACCCAACTCTTCTTCAACTGTGCTGTGTATGCTTATACACATAGCTCTGTGGTGCTCTCATGTATTACTTAATAACCTAGCAGCAGGCCTTTAGAGTAGAACACCTGAGTTCCTGGAAAAAATCCAGTCCCTTAGTTATTAGTGACCATGTATTACCTGAAACATGTTCTGGTTTCCCTTTTTGACAAAAGGAAAGGATTATCCACAAAACTTTTATTGATCAGTTTTCTAACATGAAGCTGTCATTTGTTAACATCTCTGTTGCTTAGGCAGAGCAGGTTTTGGACACTGTAGGCCTTTGGCCTCCTGTCAGGCTATTGTTGGTTCCCCTCCTTTTGTACTAAGCAACTAATTAAGTACTTTTCCACGTAGATCCTGATCCAGAGTGTCTGTGAAACAATGGTCCCCAAGCTGGTTGCAGAAGACATCCCGCTGCTGTTCAGCCTTTTGTCCGACGTGTTCCCTGGCATCCAGTATCACCGTGGAGAAATGACTGCCTTGCGAGAGGAACTGAAGAAGGTGTGTCAGGAAATGTACCTCACATATGGCGACGGAGAAGACGTCGGTGGCATGTGGGTTGAAAAGGTAGGCTGACGGCTCTATTCAGTGGCCTTGACAAGGTATGATTTCCCCTCCCAACGCCTTTCGAGATTACAATGGACTCGTGTGAGAGTCTGGATTTCTTACTCCTCCCATCACAGGTTCTCCAGCTCTATCAGATCACCCAGATCAACCATGGCTTAATGATGGTGGGTCCTTCTGGAAGTGGGAAAAGCATGGCTTGGAGAGTACTTCTGAAGGCTCTGGAGAGGCTGGAGGGTGTGGAAGGCGTGGCCCACATCATCGATCCCAAGGCAATAAGCAAGGACCATCTGTACGGCACCCTGGATCCCAACACCAGAGAGTGGACCGATGGGTTGTTCACACATGTCTTGAGAAAGTGAGTGGGGGGGGGGGGAGAGAAGCAAGGCAGAAGCTTAGAACCAATGATTGTTTGAGCGCCAGGCTGAGAGTTGAATGTGTAAATTCAGCTTGTGCTACGTTATTTTCCCTGTTTTAGGATTATTGACAATGTGAGAGGGGAACTGCAGAAACGCCAGTGGATCATCTTCGATGGAGATGTCGATCCTGAATGGGTTGAGAACTTGAACTCTGTTTTGGACGACAACAAGCTGTTGACTCTGCCAAATGGGGAGCGTCTGAGCCTTCCACCAAATGTAAGGCTGGATTCCTTTTTTATTATTATTATATTTATTAAATTTCTATCCCACCTTCCAAAGGATGGCTCAGGGTGGTGAACAACATAATTAAAACGTACAATACAAAATATATCAATAAAAATTAATTTCAAAAAAAATTCTGCCATTTATCATAAACAATAACAGAATGTTTAAAACTTATTAAGCAGCTGTCCAGTCAGCTTATTCCAGCTGACCCTGGATGTTCTCCTTGGGCATTTTGGGGGGATTTCTGATACATGTTAACAGTTGGTAGAGGAGCTCCATTTTACATGCCTTGTGGAACTGCATCAGTTTCAACTGGGCCCAGATATCCAGGAGCTCATTCCTGCAAATAGGGGCCAGGGCAGAAAACCTGGAATAAATTACCATGTTTATGAAATACTATGTGTGGACAGTGCAGTATTGTCCATTGAAGTTTATTTCTAGCTGGTATGTCTACCTCAGTTACACACATTGTATTTCCGAACACGTTATGAAGAATGTTGTCTTTATCACACTGGTTTTCATTTCCCAATCGAATTAGGAAGAACCAATTGTTAATAGGTGCCTATGAAATAATACACAAGGCTTAGGTCTTCTTACTGCTGTGGTGGACACCGGAAGCCTTCAAAACGGACAGGAGCCAGAATCAGCCAGAGGAGGAAATTCTTTCCAAGTAATCTGCTTTATGTGCAGATGATGTGCCAATTTGAAAAGTAATTCCTAAAACATATTTTCTGCTTTTCCTGTAGGTGCGCATCATGTTTGAAGTTCAGGATCTGAAATACGCCACCCTGGCCACAGTGTCAAGATGCGGCATGGTCTGGTTCAGTGAGGATGTTCTGAGCACTGACATGATCTTCAACAACTTCCTGGCCAGACTGAGGAGCATCCCTCTGGATGAGGGGGAAGAGGAAGCTCAGCGCAGGCGGAAGGGCAAAGAAGATGAGGGAGAAGAAACAGCTTCTCCCATGTTGCAGGTATTGATAGAGGGAGTGGTGACAAATGATTGTCCATATCCTGTCAATTAGCCCACTGCCGCCTTTCCCCTGCTTGTTACGATTAGACTCTCACATAACAATATTTACAGGCTGTGAAACAAATGAAATGCTTTATCAACAGATTCAGAGAGATGCAGCCACCATTATGCAGCCCTACTTCACATCAAACGGGCTAGTGACGAAGGCCCTCGAACATGCTTTCAAGTTGGAGCACATCATGGATCTCACGCGCTTGCGCTGCCTCGGCTCCCTCTTCTCCATGCTGCACCAGGCTTGCCGGAACGTAGCCCAGTATAACGCCAACCATCCGGACTTCCCCATGCAGATAGATCAGCTTGAACGCTACATCCAGGTAACTCCTGTTGTGGTTCTGGGGGAAAGGTGGCAGACTCGTTAGTTTCACCATTTTGGATGTGATTGTTTTGTGTTTTGTTAACTCTCTTGTTTTGGTCTGTGTCCCATAGCGCTACCTGATTTATGCAATTCTGTGGTCATTCTCCGGAGACAGCCGTCTGAAGATGAGAGCGGAACTGGGGGAATACATCAGAAGAATCACCACTGTGCCACTGCCTACAGCACCAAATATACCAATCATTGATTACGAGGTAACCATCCAGCTGTGAGCACTATAGTCTGGTCTACAAACACTTAATGCCATGTGCATCTGGTATTTGGGCTGAACATAATCAGTGCAACACATTCTTCCAAAGGCCTAACACCACACAGAGCTTTTCCTCAGTGTACAAACATTATGGACATGAGAAGAGCTGGATCAGACCAGTGGTCCACCTAGTCCAGCATCCTGCCTCACACACTGGCCAGCCAGCTCCACTGGACGGTCAACAAAAGGGCATAGAGGCCAAGGCCTTCCCCTGATGTTGTCTCCCATCCCTGGGATTCATCAGCTTAATGCCTCTTGGCACTGAGATTCCTCTCGGTCGCCATGGCTAGTAGCCATTGGCACTTAACCCTTTGTGAATTATTTTATGGTTATGTATTCAGTTTATAACCACCCCTCTCGAACTACCATCTTGGGGCAGTTAACAACCATTCTAAGTTACAGTAAGCATTCAAAAAGCCTGATATATAACATTTAAGCCTTTAAAACATTTAAAATCTCTTAGCTGCCAATCTCTGTTGTTAGAATAGATCTGTTCACTTCTGGTTCCAGATGAGAAATTCTTTGGGGAGGGCTCCTGTGATGTCCTGTTAGTCATTGGCTCCAGGTAATTACCTGGCGGAAGAGCTCTATTTTGCAGGCCTTTGGAACTGTGAAAGCTCTTGTAGGGCCACAGATCTTCCGGGAGCTCATTCCACCAAGTAAGGGTCAAATGTACATCTCTTGGGCCAGAGGTCACCAGCCTGTTCATGTTGTCAGAGTGAAGCGCTCTTTAGAGGATATAGTCAATTATCTATCTAATCCCCTTTTAAAGTTATTTATTCCTGTGGCCATCACTGCGTCCTCGGGCAGGGAATTCCACATTTTTATCACTCTCTTCATAAAGTAGTATTTCCCCAGAGTTTAACTCCTGAGGTTCGGTGGCTGAAAGCAGCGTGTCTGACTGGTCAGAAGCAGGCGGATAATTCCATCTTTCCGTAGGTGTCTATTACTGGAGAATGGGTGCCTTGGCAGTCGAAGGTTCCTCAGATTGAAGTTGAGACTCACAAAGTGGCTGCTCCAGATGTCGTGGTGCCCACCCTGGACACCGTCCGCCACGAGGCGCTACTCTACACCTGGCTTGCTGAGCACAAACCCCTCGTCCTCTGTGGCCCGCCAGGTTCTGGAAAGACCATGACTCTCTTCAGTGCACTCAGGGCTTTGCCAGACATGGAGGTAAAGTAGTTCTTTGTGTGTCGATCTAGCATGTTGGCAATCATTAAATCTTAATCTAGGCCCAGAAAACCCAGAATGCATCACTAGCTACAGTTCAGTTGGTGATGGACAGAAATCTTGCACTTGCAAGTAACCAGTTGATGATGTTTCACTGTGACACAGTAAAAGAGGGTTTTTCCCCTGTTCGATCCTTAGCTAAGTTTCTTAACCCAGTGTTGCTTTCCCTTTTGCTTTTGTTAGTAACAGGAATGTCCAAAGTTGCTTAATAGAACATTGGGATCTACTGTTTTTTGTTTTTTTTAAGAGTCTAAAATTTCTCTGGGCACACAAGAGTTCTTGGTCTTGCCTAAAGTAAATCTTATTTGTCCCTTGCCAGTCTCTTGAGCTAATTCTGATCGACCTCAGGATGACTTTTTTCCTAGTCCAGACTGGTGCATAGTTATTTCATTGCAAACCTTAGTTGTATTTCTGAAGATCTTCTCCCAGTCCCAGCTGTGGCTTACAGACTCGTGAGCCCAGATTTTATAAGCACCACTTGTTTTCCCAGTTCTGCAAAGACAGGATGATGCATTCCTTAAATCAATACATATTTGAAAAACTGTTCAAGACCAGGGTACGCCACTGAAATGTTACACTGAAGAAATATAACATATGAATCTCAGTGTGTCCTTTGGCTTCTTTAATCATATCCTTGCATTTTTAGGTGGTTGGATTGAACTTCTCCAGTGCTACTACTCCAGAACTTCTCTTGAAAACCTTTGACCATTACTGCGAATACAGGCGTACGCCAAATGGTGTGGTGCTGGCTCCCGTTCAGCTGGGGAAGTGGCTGGTGCTCTTCTGTGATGAAATCAACCTGCCAGATATGGATAAATACGGCACACAGAGAGTCATTTCCTTCATAAGACAGGCTAGTATGAATTGAATGACGAGTTCAGCTGTCTCATTTGTGTATGACCATGGGTCTCCCCTTATAACCAACCTTTTTATTTCCTCAGATGGTAGAACACGGAGGCTTCTACCGCACATCAGACCAGACATGGGTGAAACTAGAGCGAATTCAGTTTGTTGGCGCTTGTAACCCACCTACAGATCCTGGAAGGAAGCCTCTTTCACACAGGTAATACGTCTGCAGCACAAACCCTAAGTCTACGTGTACAGAACATGTGCCAGTGCTGGATTCTTTTAAACCAGGGGTAGACAAACTGCGGCCCTCCAGATGTCCATGGACCACAATTCCCAGAAGCCCCTGCCAGCGAATGCTGGCAGGGGCTTCTGGGAATTGTAGCCCATGGACATCTGGAGGGCCGCAGTTTGACTACCCCTGTTTTAAACCTTCCTTGTATGAAGCTTCAAGGTTTGAACCCAGTTCCTGTATTTGTACTCTTGTACTTTATTAAGCAGCTAGAGTTAACTTTGCAAATGGACTGATACATTTAGGGCTATAATATAGTAGCCTAATCAGTATCTTTTGAAGTGTATTCGCTGGTGCCATATTTAGTGGAAGAAGGTTTTATCCATCTGGTGTATTTTATTTCATAAGCTGTTGCAGGCACATTCCCTGGAGAAGCAGCATACAAATCCTCTAAATATAAAAATGATCCTTTTTCAGCAGTGGTAAAAATGGGCTGCACTTGGGCTGAGAAACCATGACATGGCACTATCCTTGGTGTGTGATGCAAGGGCAGTTCGGAACACTACTTGATTTATTTATCCCCTGCTTTTCTCTCCAATGAGGACCCATAGCAGCTAACGGTGCAGAAAAGACATGTAACAAGTCAACAGAAAAGATGGAGATCTGAGAGCCAGATTTCATCTCTTTCTGCTGACTGATTTTCTGCTAAGAGTCAAAAGGCAGGAACGCTGACTCTTGTTTGTGTCCGGGGCCTTGTGCTTATGAGCATGCCTAATCCTTAAATATGTATGGCATATCTCTTCTTTTTATAAAAAAATCTTATTTAGTTGCTAGAGTGTAAGGTTTTTTTCTCTTTTTTTGAAAGAAAGGATTTTTTAAAAATGTCTGATCCTTAAGTACCTGTACATAATTGCAACACTTTATTCAACAGTTGCTCACTAGCTAGGTGTCAGAGTCATAACCAATTCCTACCCTAAATTCAAAGGCTGATCAAATAAATGAAGCCATCCAAAGTATTATAGAGCCTGTCTTAAGCATCAGGGCTCCACTGGCAGCCATACAAGATCCAGCAGCTGCCACAGGTCCAATAGTGGCTCCCATAACCTCTTGTTTCCCCCTTAGCTGGCGGTTTTACTGACTTGACTTACAACTTTGAAGGCTTTATATTTAGGCCAATAGGCAAAGTACTGAAGAGCTTCTCTGGCATTCCTCTCTAGATTCCTGCGCCATGTTCCAGTTGTGTATGTGGACTACCCTGGGCCAGCTTCTCTCACTCAAATCTATGGCACTTTCAATCGGGCCATGCTGAGGCTCATCCCATCTCTCCGCACCTACGCAGAGCCTCTCACCGCTGCTATGGTTGAGTTCTATACAATGTCGCAGGTAACGTGGCCGATGCCACCTTTCCGCTTCTTAATAGTAGCTGTAGTGAGGGCAGTGAATAAATGTGCTTTTAACGACTCACAGCTTGGCTTCCTTTGGCTCTTCAGGAAAGGTTTACTCAGGACACGCAGCCGCACTACATCTATTCCCCCCGTGAAATGACTCGATGGGTGAGAGGCATCTTTGAAGCTCTGAGACCGTTGGAAACTTTACCTGTCGAAGGCCTTATTAGAATCTGGGCACACGAAGCTTTGCGTCTCTTCCAAGACAGGTAAAACATGAAAATACCAGCCTGTCGGTGTTCTTTAAAATAGGGTGAAGTCCCATCTACTAAAATACTGAGTCTGCCGAAATAAAATACTATCTCCTTATTTATTTTGGATTCGAGACTGTTAGCCATACTCTCCATGTATGTGGGCTTTCGGGCTGCAGATAACTTTTGTGTTTGTATTGTAACAAGTGAGCCCAGCAATAGATGAACAAAGCTGCATTCATCACAGAGAGATTAGTGTTTTAAACATTTGGCTTCTTGTTTACTGACCAGAAGGTTTCGTGTCATAATACATTTTTCTTATTTGTCCATCATAGGGTTTTTCTTAGGGTTTTTTTCCCCCTCTGTCCTCTGTTCTTAGGGCTTTATTTCATAGAATCATAGAATCATAGAGTTGGAAGGGGCCATACAGGCCATCTAGTCCAAGCCCCTGCTCAACGCAGGATTAGCCCTAAGCATCCTAAAGCACCCAAGAAAAGTGTGCATCCAACCTGTGCTTGAAGACTGCCAGTGAGGGGGAGCTCACCACCTCCTTAGGCAGCCTATTCCACTGCTGAACTACTCTGACTGTGAAACATTTTTTTCCTGATATTTCCCCTCTGTCCATTGCAGCCTTGTAGGGTTTTCAAACAAGAGACGATCAGAGGTGTTTTGCCATTGCCTGCCTCTGTGTAGTGACCCTGGTATTCCCATACAAATACTGACCAGGGCCAACCCTGCTTAGCTTCTGAGATCTGACAAGATTGAACTAACCTGGGATATCCTTGTCAGGGGATGTTAGTCAGTGGATGATCAAAAATACTGCCTTATGTATTCAGAAGATGTTCTTAAAAGGCACTGGTAGCAGACCAATATGTCTGTATCACAACTCTAATATAATAATCTAAAACTATATTAAATTGTTTTGCAAACCTTCCTGCTAAAACAGGTTGTCGTGAGTAAAATCCTTTCCCACACATTTAGAGTGGTGGAATTCTTCAGCATGAATGAAATTGAATATGAATAAATTCAGAGACTGACTCAACGAATTGAATCATCAGAAGTTATTTTACATCCAGTTTTAAGTAATGCAGACTCTGTGACAAGAAACCAAGGTTCTCTTCACATTTGCATGATTCCTGTTCTGCTGAGCATCTGGAACCAAGTGAAACTTCCATGTGTCCGAGCTTTTATGGATGCCTAAAACTGTTCTGGTCCTCAGCTGCAGCTTCTTAGCTACCGTATTTGCCGGCGTATAAGACGACTGGGCGTATAAGACGACCCCCCCAACATTTCCACTCAAATATAGAGTTTGTTGCATTACATTACGGTACTATGGGCCACTATGGGCAGCTATGTCTATCCCAACAGAAGTGCATCCGGCGTATAGGACGACCTTGGAGGCATGTTTTTCAGGGGGGGAAAGTAGTCTTATACACCAGCAAATACTGTAATTGTTTTGGTTGCTTTCCTTGTTTTCATTAATGATCTATTTCGTTATTTTTTTTTATTTCTTAATTGAAAACTGCTTTGAGAATCCCATGGGTTAGTAGGCAGGACAGACAATATATTTACTAATATTGAAATGAATATTCTGAAATTTATCAGTTTTTCATGGCGTGTGGCTTGAATTATGGGCGTATGGATTTGAGATAGGATTGGCATTTACAACACCTGGGTTTAAAATATTAGTTCATAGAAGGTGGACTGAAGGTGTTGAAATCCCTATGGTAGCTGACACATGAATGATCCGCCAGTGGTGTGTATAAGCTGCTGGAAGTGACATACATGCAGAGTTTATGTTCTGCTAGTAATGACTCGACTTCCTGATTGGAAGGAGAGTGGATTTTTTCAGCCTTTCATGTAGTATTAATATTTCACCTGATCACTCTCCTTATATGTTTGCTGGAACCAAATGGAGCTGTTGTTAGCAGATATGTTACTTCATCACTCTTCCATTTCCCCCCTAGGCTTGTGGAAGATGAAGAGAGACGCTGGACTGATGAAAACATTGACATGGTAGCTCTCAAGCATTTCCCCAACATAGACAAAGAGAAAGCGATGTGCAGGCCCATTCTGTACAGCAATTGGTTGTCAAAGGTAAAGGCAGATGATGGATAGAATCACCACTACTTGCTTGCACTTCTAACATTTAAAAAAGCCATTTTTATCACTATTTCGATTGCAAAGTAGATCATTCTAAAGCTTTCCCTCTGAGTGACTTAAATTTTCACTTCTGAACCGAAAGTTGAATGCAGCCTAGGAAACTAAGGAAAAGCAATTGCACTACAAATGGTATTCTGGTTAAACTAAATAAGAGCCTCTTGTGGCGCAGAGTGGTAAGGCAGCCGTCTGAAAGCTCTGCCCATGAGGCTGGGAGTTCAATCCCAGCAGCCGGCTCAAGGTTGACTCAGCCTTCCATCCTTCCGAGGTCGGTAAAATGAGTACCCAGCTTGCTGGGGGGTAAACGGTAATGACTGGGGAAGGCACTGGCAAACCACCCCGTATTGAGTCTGCCATGAAAACGCTAGAGGGTGTCACCCTAAGGGTCAGACATGACTCGGTGCTTGCACAGGGGATACCTTTACCTTAAATAAGAGGCATACAAGGACTGTAATATTATTACCTCTGCCATTGGCTATAGATGTGGAGTTTTGGCCAGAAACCTTTTTTTCTGGGAGTCTTTTGAATCAGGAGGGCTGTTGCTTGAAGGAAAAGGAAAGGCTTCTTTTACATTTGAGTTCCAGTCCCCACTGCCAGTTACTTGGAGAACATCTTGTAAATATTCTAGTTAGCGGGATCCCAAGACATGGCACTAATTGGAATATTTTTGCTTATAATAACATGAGGTACTTGGAAGAGCTTTTGATACAGAGAGATTCCCATCTTGCCTTGTTCTCCCTCTGAAGATGCTAGCCACAAGTTACTGGCGAAATGTCAGAGACTAAAACAAGGGGGCGATCTTTTTGTGAAGGGGAGGCATTTCTTTCATCTCAAAGCATTACCATAAGCAAGAGCAGCTCCAACTCAAACTCTGTGTTGTTTGAGTTTTATCCCTAGAGAGAGAGAGAGGGAATCTGCATTTACTTGTCCATACTGTCTTCTAGGATTACATCCCAGTTGATCAAGAGGAGCTGAGAGACTATGTAAAAGCCAGGCTGAAGGTTTTCTATGAAGAAGAGCTTGACGTACCGCTGGTCTTATTCAATGAAGTCTTGGATCATGTGCTCCGAATTGACAGGTACAGCCAGCTTATGATCCAGATGCGTTTCTGCTAGTAAATGGGAAATCCATTTGGATGTTTTACTGTTTTATGGGATTTTAGATTTATGTAAAGCGCCATGAGTCAGTTGCTCCAGGAGTGGTGGTCTAAAAATTTGAAAATAAATAAATAAAAATAAAGGGGAGACCATTCATCCTGGGTCTTGGACCAGTAAATGAAAGTTTGAGAAAGACCGTGAATGGGGCCTAAGGTTCATCTTCAGGTATCATGTGCCAGTAATGCATCAAGTATTTGAATAGGAAAAGGCAGCAAATTTAATTCTTACTCTGAATCAAAGTGTCTCTCTCTCTTGTTCTCTCTCAAGGATCTTCCGTCAGCCTCAGGGACATTTGCTTCTGATCGGCGTTAGTGGAGCTGGGAAAACTACTCTCTCACGATTTGTGGCTTGGATGAATGGCTTAAGTGTCTACCAAATTAAGGTTGGTATGCCCCCTTTTCTAACACTTCCCCCACCAAAAAAAGAATAAAGTTTGTGCTCCTTCTTAAATCTTGTAGGGCATATAAAAGCTATAAGATGTTAATGATAACTGATGTTTATAGGTGCATAGAAAATACACTGGAGAAGACTTTGATGAAGATCTAAGAACAGTGTTGAGACGCTCTGGCTGCAAGAACGAGAAAATCGCATTCATAATGGATGAATCAAATGTACTCGATTCTGGGTTCCTGGAGAGAATGAATACTCTTCTGGCCAATGGAGAGGTAACTTTATTTGTAACTGAGTTGGCCAAAGGCTGGACTTCTGGTACTGCAAATTTTCAGTGGGAAAACAAAACCCCAACTTATTAAAAGTAGTCAACTTCTATTCAAGTTGCCAGAAATGTTGCCATTATATTACATGGAAAGGGAATTACAGCCATAATCTGCCGCTAATCAATCATGCTTTTTCTTATAATTTTGTTTATCTATTTAGAACACTTATGAGTTGCATTCCTACCTTGCGGAACTCACAGTGGCTTACAATAGGAATAAAACAATGATTATTAAAAGCTTGTAGACCCCAATTGAAAATCTCCAGTTAGGACTGCCAGCAAATAAAAACTAGGTTAATCAAATGCTCTCCTCAACAAAATTGTCTTCAGCTATCTCTTGAAGATCAGAAATGAGGGAGCCAGGCACATTCCCTTAATAGTGAAGCTGAGCTGCTCCCAAAAAGACCCTTTCTCATCTGCCCACCAAATAAGCATTTTTAATTGGTGGGAAAGTCAGGAGGGCTTCTCACCAGTACTAATTCCCAGGCAGGAGCATGTAGGAAAAGATGACTTTCAAATATCCGGTCTGCAAGCCATCCAGGGCTTTAAAGGACAAAGTCTTGAACTGGGCTCAGTAGCTGATCACTAACCAATGTAATTAGGGTCATATCAGAAGCACATGCTCCCAGCAACTGGCCCTGGCCAGCAGTCTAGCCGCAGCATTCTGTAATGGCTGCAGCTTCCAAATGCTCTTCAAGAGTAGCCCTAAGGAGAGTCCATTGCAGTAATTTGGTCTAGATATAACTAAGACATGTACCACTGTGGCTAGATCGGACTGAACCAGGACACGGCTAACACACCAACTGAAGCTGGGCAGAAGCACTCTGAGTCACCGCATTCAGCTGATTTGCTAGGGTGACTGCTGTGCTAAGCAGCATTCCATGCTGCGAACCTGGATTTTTCTCCCATCTAGGACAGGAGCGATGTGTAGTCCTTTGTCTGCTGTTCTACTAACCCAGAGAACCCATGTCTTGTCAGGATTAAGTTTCTACCCACATAGGAATGGGTAATGTCTGCATATTGGTGACATCACAGTCCATACTCCCTGATGGACCTGTCCCAGTGGCTTCATATACATATTAAATAGCTTGGGGATAGGATCGAACCCTGCAGAGTTCAGGAAGCTGACAACTAAGGAGCAGGGCAGGAGTCCCCCAACACTACCACCTGAGACCAACTTCCCTTTGACTGAATATTGTATTACAGCAGAGTTTTGGGGTGGGAGGGGGGGGAGTCTTCTAATCACATGGCCTGGTTTCAGAGGCTCTGGTTCTAATGCCCCTCATGTCCCGTATGACCTTGCCTTTGGAATCCGACATTTCCCCCCAGGAAATTCTATGGGATACCCACTCAGAAAATGGCATCATTTAGCTTGAATAACTTGTGTATCCCTCAAATTAGGTTCCTGGCCTGTTTGAAGGCGATGAATACGCCACTCTTATGACGCAGTGTAAGGAAGGGGCTCAGAAAGAGGGCTTGATGTTGGATTCACACGAAGAGCTTTATAAGTGGTTCACCAGCCAAGTCATTCGCAATCTCCATGTCGTCTTCACCATGAACCCGTCTTCTGAAGGCTTGAAAGACAGGGCGGCCACGTCTCCGGCTCTCTTCAACAGGTACACAAGCTTCTCATTCTTTGTCATGGTCTCTGTGCATCACACTGATAGGATCTCAGGTGTGCAGCTTTGGAAACTTTCAGAGCTGACAATGTTTTTGGCTCAAACGCCACTCATTCTAGCAGTGCATATAAACTGTACGAGCAGAGCCACCTCCTGCCCTTAGTTCTTTGGGAAGTGTTGCAGCAGGAAGCTCTTTGGAAATTTCTCTGTCAATAGTTATGAATATATTTTTTTATTTGCTTGCTTTCAGTTCTAACACAATACTTAGATAACTGAGACAAGGGCAGGTCTTTTAGAGCAGGGGTAGTCAACCTGTGGTCCTCCAGATGTTCATGGACTACAATTCCCAAACGCTGGCAGGGGCTCGTGGGAATTGTAGTCCATGAACATCTGGAGGACCACAGGTTGACTACCTCTGTTTTAGAGAAATCACATGCCTGTGGCACAGCAGAACTTTCAAACTTGCTTGCCTGTGGGGGAAAGCAGCACGGTGTCTGAAAACACATGAATTAAATTCCGAAATAGAGGGTAAGGCACTCAGAAATTGCCTCTTTCTTGCTTAGGTGTGTCTTGAACTGGTTCGGAGACTGGTCTACTGAGGCCCTTTATCAAGTTGGCAAAGAGTTCACCAGCAAAATGGATCTTGAAAAGCCAAACTACATTGTGCCCGACTACATGCCAGTTGTCTATGATAAGCTGCCTCAGCCCCCCTCCCACAGGGAAGCCATTGTAAACAGCTGTGTGTTCGTTCATCAGACCCTTCACCAGGTGAGCTTTCCTCTTTGCTTTTTGTCGCTTGTTCTTCTGAGCAGCTTGCTCCATCTTGCTGTCTGTAAAAGTCGCAGAACGGGCTCCAGTTCATAGAATCACAGAATCATAGAGTTGGAAGTGGCCATACAGGCCATCTAGTCCAACCCTCTGCAGCCCAAAGCATCCTCTAAAGCAAAACACCCTAAAGCATCCTTCTCCCTGAAGCTTAACACAAGGGATTTCTAAACGAGCGCTGTGACATCCGTGCACTTTCTGTTTCCTCTGGCAGGCGAACGCTCGCCTCGCAAAACGCGGAGGCAGGACTATGGCCATCACTCCTCGCCATTATTTGGACTTCATCAACCACTATGCCAATTTATTCAACGAGAAAAGGAGCGAGTTGGAAGAACAGCAGATGCACCTGAACGTCGGCCTTAGGAAGATCAAGGAAACAGTCGACCAGGTAGAAACCTTAAGGAACAAAAACAAAATCTTCCTTCACAATTCGAGGAAACGGTGTCGTGTTCTCCCAGATCTTGATGTGACTGAGAATCTGTCCCTTGTCTCAGGTGGAGGAATTGCGCCGTGACTTGAGAATCAAAAGCCAGGAGCTGGAAGTCAAGAACGCAGCCGCTAATGACAAGCTGAAAAAGATGGTGAAAGATCAGCAAGAGGCAGAAAAGAAAAAGGTAGGGAAAGCTTTTTAATGCGCAATTGCATGCCAGCTGTCTTAAATGCACTGTAGCCTGCATACAAGGGATCGTAGAATTGTGGAGTTGGAAGGACCTCCAGGGTCATCTAGTCCAACCTCTTCCACAATGCGGAAAACGCACAACTCCCTGCCCACCCATAGGGACCCTAATTTCATGCCCAGATGATGTCCCTCCCCCCAGAAAGGGAAACCAGAATCCCTGGCCAGTCTGGCTTGGAAGAAATTTGCCTCCTGAACCCAAAGTAACAAACAGCATTTCCTTCATCCTGTGTAACTTTGCTTGTAGGTTATGAGCCAAGACATCCAGGAACAGCTGCACAAACAGCAGGAGGTCATTGCAGACAAGCAGATGAGCGTGAAGGAAGATCTGGATAAAGTCGAGCCTGCTGTCATTGAGGCACAGAATGGTATGTCCCATCTAGACTTCTGCTTCAGACAGCGGGCGGGTTCATGCTTCTGGATGGGCTGTCCTAGCAATAGTTCACTTTTAGTGCAGACCCTAACCGAAGTTTAATAATGGCCTCCAGTGTTAATGGGTCCCAGGCAGTCAGTGTTTTGATTAATAGTGTTAAGTATTGTTCTGTCCTACTGAAACCTTAACAAAGTTTTCCGGAGTACTAGGTCATATTGCTGTAATACGGTTTTAGATCACATGACCTATTAATTTACAGTGGTGCTTTTAAAGACGTTAAAAGGCTTTAGACTGCAAAATGCCTACTTTAAAAGTGATTTTGCTGCAGCGCATGTGGCTGCTGCTTCTGGCTGTAAGCTGCACACCTGCTTGCAGAAAAACGATTGCCCGTTAATTGTTCCTTTGCATATTAGAAACAGAATTACTGAAGGATGAGAACCTGAAAAATTAGCACACATCTATGATCCTTCTGTTCTTCCTTGCAAACTCCGTCAGTCAGTGAAAAAACAATGACCTGTCAGACCGTGCTATTTGATTTTTGTTTCACTTTTGAATAAGCAAACTTGATTTGTGCTGAAGCTTGAACTCTTTCAAATCCTCCTCCTCTTGAGAATTGCTAATCGGCTTGCTGTCTCCTTGTTTTCTCCCAAATCAATGTCCTTTCCTCTCCTGGTTTGAATCGGGGCTTGCTCCTGCCTAGCTGTTAAATCAATAAAGAAGCAACACCTGGTAGAGGTCCGGTCTATGGCCAACCCTCCTGCGGCAGTGAAGCTGGCCCTAGAGTCCATCTGTCTGCTCTTGGGCGAAAGCACAACTGACTGGAAACAGATACGCTCCATCATTATGCGGGAAAACTTCATCCCCACCATTGTAAACTTTTCAGCTGAGGAGATCAGGTGAATAACTGCAAGTACACAGCGGCTGCTGCTGGGAACAGAAAGAAATTGTTCTTGAGGGACTCTGCAAGAAAACAAGGGAGATACTACAGTATTTTATATGCACACACACAGATATATATATATATTTTTAAGGGGAGCATACTAATTCCAGGAACCATGCTGGTCTGCAATAGAGCAGCAAGATTTGAGTCCAGTAGCACTCCAGAGACCCACAAGATTTCACAGGTAATAAATTTTCTGGGGTCGAAGCTCCTGCTGTCTGGTTGAAGAAGGGAGCTTTGAGTCCCAAAAGCTTGTGCTCTTAACGAGAACTCACTGGTGGTCTCAGAACCGAAGTTTCTTTCTCCCATTCCCAGCGGCAGCCTGGGCACATGTTGGCGTTGCATGCTGAATGCTTTTCTCCATCCCCCTTTACCAGCCGTGAGCTCTATAAAGAAGCAGCACCTTGTCGAAGTAAGAACCATGGCGAACCCGCCCGGTGCGGTAAAACTGGCTTTAGAATCAATCTGTCTCTTGCTGGGTGAGGAGACAAATGACTGGAGAAAGATCAGGCCAGTTATTCTCAAAGATAATTTCATCAGCAGCATTGTCAACTTTAATATCGAAGATATGAGGTATTTGGGCTTTCTCAGTTTTTACCTACCGTGGTGACGGGCTGTCCAGTAGTCTTGGTGGTAGTGAATGCACGTCGGAGGATGCAGCAAACTCTTGGCAGACAGTTCCTCAACCTCTTTGTTTCACCTCCTCCTCTTCCAGTGATGCCATACGGGACAAGATGAAGAAGAACTACTTGTCGAATCCAAGCTACAATTACGAAATAGTGAACAGAGCATCCCTGGCCTGTGGTCCTATGGTGAAATGGGCTATTGCACAGGTAAATGTCATGTGGAGGGAGATGATGCAGCACCGTGAGAATTGTGTAGTGATTTGGGAAGTGATGGGAAGGGGTGGAAAGCTGCTTGCCAAGATTCACTCTTGGCAGTTAACTCCGCAGTCCTTTGGTAGTCCCACAGTGGCTTCTGCAGTAGCAAAGCTTGTGACTAAGCAACCTAGGGCATAGGCTGATGTCACCTCCTCGTGTCCCAGCTGAACTACGCCGACATGTTGAAACGAGTGGAACCCCTGCGGAATGAGCTGCAGAAGCTGGAGGACGATGCCAAGGACAACCAGCAGAAGGCGAATGAAGTGGAGCAGATGATCCGAGATCTGGAGGCCAGTATCGCCCGCTACAAGGAGGAGTATGCCGTGCTGATTTCGGAAGCTCAAGCGATTAAGGCAGACCTGGCTGCTGTAGAGGCAAAGGTAAGTCCCCCACCCCCACCCCCTTTCAAGGCAAGAGCCTTTGCATACCCACCCTGGTCTCCCATCCCAGTTACAAACAAGGGGAAACTCCACTTAGTTTCTGAGACCTGGTGAAATTGGGCCATCCAGATCAGGGCTCTTTAATATGTATCCCCTTCATTTATTCACGTTCTTATGTGATTAATTGACTAGCAACAAGTGCCTGGTGCTCTCCTGGGTTTTCAGAGGGAGTGTCACATCCCCGCTTTGAACAGCCATTCCTCTTTTTCTTTACATTCCATTATTTCTTTTTTTAAAAGTATGATTTCTACCGCCTCACACAATTTACCCTATAGTCAGTTGAAGAGCAAAATATTTGTTTCTTGAGAGCTACAGGCCAGACCCGGCCTAATAGCAAAAGGGGGTGGAGGTGACACTTCCTGGTGGCCAGAAAGGCCCATGTGGGTCCAGGAGGAGGTGTTAAACAGAAAAGCATTATTGAATTCTTGATTTGCAGGAGGCATTAGCACTGCATAGAAAACCTTTTTTTAACAAACCTTTTCAGTGGTTTTTGTTTCAGAGGTTGGCCATGTTGGTCTGCAGTAAAAAGACTCAAGCCCAGTAGCAACTTTACCAACAAGATTTTCAGGAAATAGGCTTTCAAGACTCAAAACTCCCTTCATCAGTGTTTCTGTGATACATCTTAAGCAGTACTTTGCTACTGCTGCCCCCCCACATTCCTTAAATATGATTTTATACTGGACCTATAACAACCTGGTCAGTGGCTTACTTCATGTGGGGGGCTTTGATCTAGCCTTTTTTCCTAAGCCTGTCGACCTATTTTGCTTCCAGGTAAACCGTAGCACAGCTCTGCTGAAGAGCTTGTCTGCTGAACGTGAAAGATGGGAGAAAACAAGTGAAACCTTCAAGAACCAGATGTCCACCATTGCAGGGGACTGCTTGCTTTCAGGAGCGTTTATTGCTTACGCTGGCTACTTTGACCAGCAAATGCGTCAAAACCTCTTCACAACGTGGTCCCACCATTTGCAGCAAGCAAATATCCAGGTAAGAAGCTGTGTCCTACAGGTCATAAAAAAACAAAGTCCTGGCATTTCTTCTATTTTTTCCCCTTGTACTCCATTCTTCCTCTCTCAAGCTCAGACCAGCTTATGTATGTTTCCCATATGACCAGCTGGACTTGCTTCAGCCTGAGGAGAATTGTCATGTGCCTTCAGACTATTGTCTACAGTTCAAAGTGCTGCGGCATTTGAGCAATTTGGGGATATGGAAAGTGCTTCCCTCTCTCTAGGGTTGCCAGCGTCAACTAACAATTGGTGATAAAATTCCATCTCCTTTGAAGACTCACTGCAGGGGGTGGGTTTGCCGCTGATGATGCATCTTCTTCTAGGCAAGTCTTGTCACAAAACAGCTCTGTTTTCAGGGGTAACAACCAGTCACACACCTAGCCTGTAACCTGCAAGAAGCAGATTCATTGTCTTGCCCACAAGAGTGGTGAACCCTTTGGTACTGCTTTACTGAATCTCAGCAATTCTTAATCTACAGTTCCGTACAGATATTGCTAGAACTGAATACCTGTCCAACGCAGATGAACGCCTTCGCTGGCAGGCAAGCTCCCTGCCTGCCGATGACTTGTGCACAGAAAACGCGATTATGCTCAAGCGATTCAACAGGTAATTTGCTGTTTTGTGCATATCGGTAACTCCTCTGAAAGTGGCCACCAAGTGTACTACTTGAGCACATCTATCATTTATTATGCCTTTCCAAACTTTCTGGTAAAGGGAGTATTTTTGGAAGTGCTGGGATTTGGACAACGCAATCAAATGCTCCCGATTATTGTCCAAACTTCCTATCCAAATGCCCACAAAGGATTCCATGTGACACCATTAATTTATGGAACATGTTGCCTAAGGATGTTGAGAGGGCCACTAACATAAAGGGACGTATGCTTGTTTAATGGAGGATTTCTGTGTGTGAGTAAAAAAATGGAAGCTTCATGTCCAGAGATTATGGACTTAGTAAATTATGTTGGGTGATAGTTTGCTCCTCCATCTTGTGGGTTATTACGTGTACTGCCGTCGTTTTTATGGGGGGGGGTGTGTGAATTAATTAATTAATTAATTGCCATGACCAAGCTTGCAAAGGACAACAGGCTGGGATATTGGTGGTAACAAAAATTTTCAGTGGCGGGATCTGATGTAATGTGGTACTTCATAGAGCAAATTAAATTAAAAATGAATATTGCTCTTCATCTTTTTGTGAGCTTGAATCCAGTAGCACCTTAAAGATGAACATGTTTTCCAGGGTGTAAGCTCTCAAGAGTCCAAGCTGTCTTACCTGATCAAGAGGGCTTTGACCTTAGAAATCTTGTTGGTCTTGTTGGGCTTGAGTGGTGCTTTTCTGCTGGAGAAAAACACAGCTGTGATGGTGGGAAGAGCCACCAAGTTGCAGCCAACTTGTGGCAGCCCTGTAGGGTTTTCAAGGTGAGAGATGTTCAGAGGTGGTTTGCCATTGCCTCCTCTGCGTAGCACCCCTGGCCTTCTGTGGTGGTCTCTCGTGCAAGTTGGCCCTGCTTAGCTTCTGAGATGGAGGTAACCGGTGAGGGCTCCCAACACCACTACCCACCTGTAAAACAAGTGGGACACAAGAAATGCACATCTTTGTGCACAAGGCATCCAAGATAAATGTTGCCCAATTCAATCATTCCAGGGATGCCCACACAACTGCATAGAATTTTAAAGGATTGTGGCAGAAAGGGAGAGGCAGGGAAGTCTGTTCCGCAAGCAGAGGCCTCTGGGTTGTCCTTTTGGATTCAGCCCATCATCTTTGAAGTAAAAACTAACCAGAGCCACCATCTTTGCTACTACAATAACAAATTGCACATGAGAAGCCTTGAGTCTGTGAAAGATAACTAATAAGTCTTGTAAAATTGTGTTTTTAAGATAAGCATTTTTATTGTATGTTAGGCAAACCTTCTTAAGTCTTAACTAATATCGTAAGTAATTTGACATTTTCTTCAGGTATCCCCTGATCATCGATCCCTCCGGGCAAGCGACAGAATTCATCATGAATGAATATAAGGACCGGAAGATAACTCGTACCAGCTTCTTAGATGACGCTTTCCGGAAGAACTTGGAGAGTGCTTTACGGTTTGGTAATCCTTTGCTTGTCCAGGTGAGTTGCAGCTACAAGCAACGTCTTCGTTATGAGCTGAATCCCCATTTCCAATTATTTCCCTCTTGAGAAATCAAGCCAGAGCTTAGTCAGTTTATAAATTACAGAGGTCTTAACAAATAAAAGTTGTGTCCTGTTCAAAGCTCTTGCAATCCATGGCCTAGCTGCTCCTGTGCTGCCTTCTAACACTGTACGATACATAGAAAGTCCTGCACAACCCTCATTGAAGCTAATGGGCTAGATCCAGACTAAACCTTTTGATAATAGAAGATGTAATTTCTACTAATCTCCTACTCCTGCTGCAGATCCCCAATTTGCCTCCATACTGTTCCTGGCCCCTGGGACCAGCACTTCACAGAGAGCAAAAAAACATAGATGGGAGGTGAAGCAGGAAAGTTCTGCCTTCTTTTAGCAGAAAACTTAGTCTGGATCCAACCCAAGCAGAGACTGCTGAAGGAGTTTGCCATTGGTGGCCATGAAGCCCACATAGCATGTTGCTTTTGAAATTAAGGAGGCAGCTTGTGAAATTGCATGAAGCCTTGCCTTTTTGAATGCCAAAATCACTTTTTTGATTCTGGCTCATGCGTGCATTCCAGTTGTTACTAGCTCAACAATTATCCTTCATCGGTATTCTGCTAACGTATTGTCCCTCTCTGAACTTCTTATCCAGGATGTGGAGAGCTACGACCCTGTCCTGAATCCTGTGCTGAACCGAGAGGTCCGGAGAACTGGTGGCCGCGTCCTTATTACCCTGGGAGATCAGGATATCGATTTGTCGCCATCCTTTGTCATTTTCCTCTCCACCAGGGACCCAACAGTAAGGAAGTAGCATTTTGCATGGTTTAATCCAGCGGTAGAATGGAAGGGGGAGAACATGCTTTAAAAAGACACTGTTGCATTGTGTCTCGGTAGGTTGAGTTTCCACCTGATCTCTGTTCCCGTGTGACGTTTGTGAACTTCACCGTAACTCGCAGCAGCTTGCAGAGCCAGTGCCTGAACGAGGTGTTGAAAGCAGAAAGACCAGATGTGGACGAGAAGCGTTCTGATCTCCTCAAACTTCAAGGTATGACATTAAGATGTCAACTCTTGAGGGGTGTGCACTTGCCATAGCTATCTCAATCTTAATACTGTATGTCGGTGGCAGAACATCTTAAAGCATGGACAGCCTAAAGCAGTGGCTCTCAATCTTCCTAATGCCGCGACCCTTTAATACAGTTCCTCATGTTGTGGTGACCCCCCAGCCATAAAATCATGCAATTGTTCTTTCACAGAAATTAAACCGAAATTGACCAATGCTGTGAAGATCCATGGTTAATGATATACATTAGTTTTTTTTCGGGGTTTCTCAGTTCAGTTCTGCCTCTGCCGAGCTGTGCCACCACCTGGAGCGCCTGGGGGAGACTGCGCTGTGCTGGAGGCACTGCTGGAGCAGCTGGTGGCTGAGCACAGGTGCCTGCAGGAGGAGCAACAACAGTGGCAGCACACCCCCCCCCCCCGGCCGAAATACTTGCCCTGCCACGACCTCTGTGAAAGGGTCGTTCAACCCCCAAAGGGGTCCCGACCCCCAGGTTGAGAAGCACTGTCCTAAAGCTTATCAAATTTTGTACTGATTTGGCTTGGATGAGACTTGAAAGTCCTCTTTTTATACTTAAAGGTGAATTCCAGTTGCGTTTGCGCCAGTTAGAGAAGTCCCTTCTCCAAGCCCTCAACGAAGTAAAGGGTCGGATCTTGGATGATGACACCATAATAACGACCCTGGAGAACCTGAAGAAAGAGGCAGCTGAAGTTACCAGGAAAGTAGAGGAGACAGACATTGTCATGCAAGAAGTGGAAACGGTGTCTCAGCAGTATCTTCCACTTTCTACGGCTTGTAGCAGTATCTACTTCACAATGGAGTCGCTCAAGCAGGTATTGAAGGGGTTCTCTCTCACATTTTGAGCAAAGCATAGCTAGAGGAATTGGTGCATAGAATCAGGGGGTCAGTAGAGGGCTGGATGAGTGCGAACCAGATGAAATTGAATCTCAACAGAGGTGTTTTCGGTTTGTGGAAAGGTAGACCAAAAGAGAATTCAGATCTCCCCTGCCTTGAATGTGGTTGTGCACCCCTTGAAAAGCCATGATTGCAGTTTGGAAGTGCTGGTCAACACAGCAGTCATCTTAGAAAACCAGGTGGTAGCAGTGATCTCGAGTGCTTTTGCCCATTCCTAGATCAATCAGATCTAGCCACAGCGATCCATGCCTTAGTTATATCTAGACTGGATTACTGCAGTGTGCTCTACTTAGGGGCTACCCTTGAAGGGTATTCAGAACCAGCAGCCAGTGCAGAACTCTGGGCTGGGTGGAGCCAGCTATAAGGACCATGTGATCCTGATATTACATGGTAATATTACAGCAATTTCATAGGTTACCAATCCCTTCCCGAGTCCTAAGGGTGTCATTTTTTACTTTTAAAGGCCTTAAATGTCTTGGGAACAGGTTATCTTGAAGGGCTGTGTTCCTCTGTATGTCCCTGCCAGGGAATTAAGACCACAGGGAGAGGCCCTCCTGACTGTCCCATCAACCAAATAAGCTTGGTTAGTGAGCACGTGAGAGAGGCCTTTTCAGAAGCAGTCATAGAAAAACCTCCCCAGAGAACTGCGCTAGGGAACCTCACCATTGATCTTTAGGGAGCAGCTAAAGACGATTTTATTTAGGACTTCATTTGACTAAATCAGCCCTAAATTGTGATTTAAAATGTGATCTGCGTTATTATGTATTTTTATTAATAATATTGTAGGAAGACAGACAGCTAACAAATATTTTTTTTATTAAATAGAAGTAGATACGACAGCATCCTGCTTGTTTCCTTGTTGTCTTAAAAATCTTTTTTTTTTTTTTTCAGATTCACTTCCTGTACCAGTATTCTCTCCAGTTCTTCCTGGACATCTATCACAACGTCTTGTATGAGAATTCGAATCTGAAGGGTATTACAGACCACACGCAGCGTCTCTCCATCATCACAAAAGATCTCTTCCAGGTTCAGTAGAGCCCTTTCATACTTTAAAAGCCACATGCTGATAGCATTTTTCAGTTACTCTCTGAAAAGGGAGGGCTGCCTGCCGAGCTACTGACCTTCCTCATATTCTTATATTGACAGGTGGCTTTCAACAGAGTGGCTCGTGGCATGCTCCATCAGGACCACATCACCTTTGCTATGCTGCTGGCAAGGATTAAACTGAAAGGCACTATTGGGTAAATGCACTCTTTCCATTCATTTAGGGTTGCCACTAAATTGAATAAAGCTCCGGCACCATGTTTCTGCTACCAAGCCCAGGTTGAGGGCAAAAATGCACCAGTTAGAGGACATAATGAAGATTTGGCTGTGTAAAAAGATGTTCCTAGCATCATGAGGCCATGGTAGGAATGGAGAGGGGAGTTTACCCCTTCACTATGCCAAATTTGACTCCCTTCTTTGTTAGTCCTAAATCTCTGAAAGGGAAACCTTAAATGAATAAACAAATAACACTCTTAAGAGGAAACCAAGCGTGGCTTATTCTACAATGTGCATGTCATAGTTAAAAGCCCCCTCTCCCCCCCTGTATGGGCTCACAACTGCATGAGATAGATGGACCCTTAAGCTGATTAAGAGATGGCTAATTTTCCATCCTGATTCTCCATTTAAGTTTTGATGTTGTGACTCCCTCTGACAAAATCTAGCACTTAATGCATCACAGTTTTAGTTTCTGACTGGTCTTGAAAACATGTAAACTCCAGGTCTGTCTGTTGACCATGGGGAGGGGCAGGAGGGGGAGTCAGAAACAAGATTCCCCCCCACACACACCACTTTATTTTCAAGTAATGCAATGCATTACCAACACCAAAAGTGAGCTATAATGTTCTTCTCAACATGAGCGTTGTGTTTTTGCAATTGAAGGGAGCCTGTCTACGATGCGGAATTCCAGCACTTCTTAAGAGGAAAGGAAATTGTGCTCAGCAACACGGCTCTCCCCAAAATCAGCGGCCTGACCGTGGAACAGCTGGAAGCCATGATGAGGCTGAGCTGCCTTCCTGCATTCAGGGACCTAGTTTCAAAAGTGCAAGCTGATGATGTAAGTCCGTTCTTCAAGAAAGGCAGCAGAACTGAACTTAAAGCTTTTGGAATGCATGGTTTTTGGTGCATGGAAATACATTCTCATATCAAGTTTAGCATTAGTTTGTTGGGATCACATCACAGGGACCACCTTTCCCCAGAACTCAGAACGTAAAATCATAGAATCTTGGAAGGTACCTCCTGAGTCATCTAGTCCAACCCCCTGCACTATGCAGGACACTCACAACCCCATCGCTCATCCACTGTAACCTGCCTTCACCTGCCTTCACAGAATCAGCCTCTCTGTCAGAGAGGCGGGGGCTTGGGGGCCATTGCTGCTGATCTTGTACGTCCTCTTCCCATGTGACCATCACCATGTTGGGAAATTGTCAACAGCTCTTGATCTAATTTAAAAGGTACGGGGAGGTTGTTGTATCATCACTGATCTTCTTTCCTGCACTTGATCTCTAGCAATTCTGCATCTGGCTTGATAGCAGTTCACCAGAGCAAACTGCCCCCTATCTTTGGACTGAAGACAAGCCGGCAAGTAAGTTCAGCCAGAACCTTATCTTCCATTTCAGCATGGGTTTTTGTATACTTGCGTACTATTTGGGGGAAATGCACAGCTTTCTTCCGTGTTGCCCTCCCAATTCATGGGAACTGTTTAGCGGAGAGGCTGGGATTGAGTGTACTTTCAGTGGATGAAATAAGTTACAGTTTTGCAGAAGGCATATTTGCAGGAAGGAGCAAACAGGGAATAGTTCAGGCAACTCTCTTTTTTTCTCATTCTGTTCTGTGCCCTGATATATATCTTTTTTAAATGTGGTGAACTAGGTATCCAGGCAGTCTCCCTCCCACCTGATTGGCAGCTTGTTCCCTAGCAGTCATGAGTATTATGTTTGGAAGAGCTTGGCTGGGTCACGCGGCTCTCTTGCTTGCAAGTCATACACAAGATACCAGGTCAACTCACTTAGTCCCGAGTTGACTGCCAGGCTTCGACAAGCATGGTGGGAGTAAATGGTCCCTGAGCCAGCCCAGTGCGCTATCAGTGCTGGAGCACAAGAAAAGAGGTGGATGCCAGGGGCAGCACCTGGGGCAATTGTTCCCTCAGTCCTTTCTTGTAAGACCCCTTAGTCCTCAGTCAATGGTTCCAGGAACAAGTTAATAATCCCCTTGTATCTACGGCACAGCCACAGTCAAGATACATATGGCTCAAATTATAGCTAATATAAATTGTGCCAGAGAGGATTAAAATTCCCTATAATGTTCGTAGAACGTAAATGGCAATTGGTGCTTTAACATTGGAAGCAAAGCACTCAGTTACGCTGCAGCTTCAAAGCCAGACACTGACCGCCCCATCCTTCCTTTATCGTCAGCCCCCATTGGGCAGGCCATCCACCGCTTGCTCCTGATCCAGGCTTTCCGTCCCGACCGTCTCCTGGCCATGGCCCATCAGTTTGTTTCCGCGAACCTCGGCGAAAACTTCATGTCCATTATGGAGCAGCCCTTGGATCTCGCACACATCGTAGACACTGAGGCAAGTAGGCGTTTACGTTGACTAGAAGTCGTGGAGCAGAGACAGGTAACATGTCAGAGTGCACTGGCTACTTCTCAGGGCTTTGGAATATGCTGTGTGGCCCGGCCAGGTATCCTCAGGTCAGTCCATCACGGGGAAATGCTCTTGAAGGATAGGGAAGATCTAGCCCTTCCTCTGGTATGTCACAACACCATCTTCCTTGGCGTACGGTTTGAAGGGTGAGGGGGGGTAAGTTGGGAGCCAATGGGGGTGGGAGTTGGGCAGGGCAGGAGGCATTTTTTAGATTGTCGTTGTTTTATTTGCTTGTTGTGATCCACCATGAGCTAGCTGAGCTGAGAACGGTGGAATGTAAATGTAATAAATACCCAGCACCATGCCACCTGTCCCCTGAGTACTTCTTTTGTTCGGTATTTTTATGATTCTTAACTTCTTTGTACCCCAGCATCAATGAGGGGGGAGATCCTTGACTCTCCTCTTTTCACCTCTCCCCTCCAATCTGGCCCTTGGGAATGGTTGATGGGCCACACACACAGACACACACACACAGAGATTAGTAAACCAAACCAGTATTTGTGTATTTCCAGTATACACGGGAGGAAGACAAAACTTATAGAGAAAAACCTGGCACTTGTTATTTTGTACCTCGCCCCATTCTCCATTGTGAATATAAAGGCCTTTGTTACTCTGGTAACAAAGGAGGGACAGTCAGCCCTCCTGCAACATGAAACGGAAGGAAGAGTTTCCCTCCATCTTAGTACTGCAAGAAACGCAAACTTTCTGATGGGGGGAGGGGGGGAAATATCCCTGTTGTCGTGGTTGATGGTAGAAGCAAAGTCACTTGCTGTGCACCGGTACTGATGCATCTCCCCTCTTCTCCCTTGGATTTTAGGTGAAACCAAACACTCCTGTGCTGATGTGCTCGGTGCCTGGCTATGACGCCAGCGGTTATGTCGAAGACCTTGCTGCCGAGCAGAATACACAGATAACTTCTATTGCTATTGGTAAAAAAAAAACAACAACTACAAACCGGCCTTCAGTATTTGTGTTCAGAATACCATGAGAGGTTAACTTGGCGCTTCTGACCTCAAGCCCTGTCTTCTTTCCTGTAGGTTCTGCTGAAGGGTTTAACCAAGCAGACAAGGCCATCAATACAGCTGTGAAATCGGGCAGGTGGGTTCTTTTGTGTTTATAGGACAGTCTGCCCTACAGTAGCAAAATCTAGTGCTTTTTTAAACATCTTTTTGTTTTCCCCTTGTGCTCCCCCAGGTGGGTCATGCTGAAGAACGTTCACTTGGCACCTGGGTGGCTGATGCAGCTGGAAAAGAAGCTGCATTCCCTCCAGCCTCATGCCTGCTTCAGGCTCTTCCTGACCATGGAGATAAATCCCAAAGTAAGTGGTTTGCTGAAGGCAAAATCAAGCATTACCCAGACTGTTACTGCAGACTGTTCGGAAAAGCTTGCTGACATGGATAACTTCAAAACAGACAAGAAAAGAAGGGAAGCCCTTTTTCCAAACTGTGTGGCCATTTTACGACTTTTTCATGTATCTATAGTATTGTAAGATCTGAGATCTCTTAAACTTGGACAAAATTTCCACCCAGCTCAAATGATCAAGAATCCATTAGATACAACTAGTTTCACAAATAGATGGCAACCCTTTTTTTTTTTTAATTTAAGAAACAAAATATAAGCAGCCGATTGATGAAAGATCTTCGAACTACAGCTCCATCCCTGGTTTGTTAGGTAGTCAAACCTAGCATATATTTTAAATATTTCTCCAACCATCTATATTTTATGTGATGATGTGATTACCTAAATGTTCACTAATCCAAGTAGGTTTATTTTGGAACATCCCCGATTGGCTGCTGCTATTATTTGTCTTTCCTTATTCATATTCTCTAAATGTTTTTCATTCTTTTCCCCAGTAAAGCCAACTGATGCAAAAATTGGAAGATGCATAGCATGGTTATATATCTCTTCTTGGGTGTTTGGAAAGCTTCACATTATATTAGTACTCAGGAAATTATGAAAAATCCTGCCAGGAGCTTGAAATGCTCTCTAGATTTTTAATTCTCCTCTGTTGGTTTGTGGATTGTTTATTATTTATGGGTACTTTCACGCATGCTAAATAATGCAGTTTCAATCCACTTCAGTGACCCGTCTGCAAGTGGATTTTGCCATTTCACAAGTAAAATCCAGTTGCAAAGGGCATTGGAAGTGAATTGGAAATGTATTGTTCAGTATGTGTGGAAGTACCCCTATATACCAGCTGCTCAGTTCTGTGATCCCGATCCAAAACTTTATCCTTGTTGAAAGAACGAAGACACATGACCCTGGAGTTAGAATGTTTTACATCAGTCTTGGCATACCTACTTTCTAAGTGGGTATTAGTCTGGGAAAGAGGAGAGTATCTTGCAGTGTGTAATGGAGAGATTATGTTGACACGGATAACACAGTGACTTACTTTGTCTTCAGGTACCAGTAAACTTGCTCCGTGCCGGACGCATTTTCGTATTTGAGCCGCCACCTGGTGTGAAGGCCAACATGCTGAGAACTTTTAGCAGCATCCCTGTGTCCAGAATGTGCAAGGTGAGTCCTTGGCTACAGCCACACAGACCCCGCCAGGATCCACAGCTACAGAAGCCCCTCCCCGAGTTCCAATTCAAGGCATCAGGTGAATGTCATCCATCCCATAATTCCTGGTACAGCAGTGGCCCTGGCAATTCCCATCACCATTATTGATGGACCACTTAGCCATAAAAACATTGAAGTTTCTCCTTGTGACAAACCCCCGTGCCTTTTCTTTCTCTCCTCCTTGTGAACAGAAATCTGGGGATAGAGCATACAATTAATCCCCAGCAAGACTAGCCAGCTGTCTTGGTCTCATTGCATGAGTCTTGGTCTCATTCTTTCTCTCCTCCTTGTGAACAGAAATCTGGGGATAGAGCATACAGTTAATCCCCAGCAAGACTAGCCAGCTGTCTTGGTCTCATTGCATGAGTCTTGGTCTCATTGCATCCAGCGTGAAGAAGTAAAACTTCTGTTTTTTTTTTTTTCTTTGTCTAGTCACCAAATGAGCGTGCTCGCCTCTACTTCCTCCTTGCATGGTTCCACGCCATCATTCAAGAGCGCCTCCGATACGCTCCTCTGGGCTGGTCGAAAAAATACGAATTTGGTGAATCGGATCTCCGATCTGCATGCGATACTGTAGATACGTGGTTGGATGACACCGCAAAGGCAAGTAACCGTACCATTTTATTTCTGAGTAAGAGGAATGTGTATGGCTTTTATGATATGCAAGACCAGTGGTCCCCAACCTTTTTATCACCAGGGACCAGTCAACACTTGACAATTTTACTGAGGCCCGAGGGGGAGGGGTAGTCTTTTGCTGAGGGACATTGCCACCGCTGCCAGAGCCCTTGCTCCACTTGCTTTCCCGCTGGCGCCCCTGACTTCCCGCTGCCTGCTGGGGGGCGCTGCCAGCAGCAGCTGCACAGTGCCATGCCGAGGGGGAGCCCCAGCCATGGCAGCCACTGCAGAGTACCAAAGGTGAGCCGGTGGCAGAATAGCAGGGCAGCCCCCGAGGCAGCAGCCGGGGAGGAGGACGAGCCACAGCGCGGTGCCGACTGATCCACGAACCGGTCCTGGTTCCCGGATGGGGGGTTGGGGACCACTGTGCAAGACAACTTGACTTCCTGGTACTGTTAATATAGTAAGCAGCCAAAACACACAAGGGGAAAAAACAACACCCTTGTAGTAACTGCTCTTGTCGTCTTTACTGTCGGTCCATACAACAAAACCTGTCTGCTTCTCCAGGGCCGTCAGAACATCTCCCCCGACAAGATCCCATGGTCCGCTCTGAAGACTCTGATGGCCCAGTCGATTTACGGAGGCCGGATCGATAACGAGTTCGACCAGCGGTTGCTGAACACTTTCCTGGAGCGCCTCTTCACCACTTTGAGCTTTGACAGCGAATTCAAGTTGGCTTGTAAGGTGGACGGACATAAAGACATTCAGATGCCAGATGGAATCAGGTATTCGGCAGCTCCCTTTCAGAAGTACAGACGAGCTAGGCTGGCTCACATAAGTCAGTCTCGCGAACTTTGCAATGTCTTTGTGGCAACTGTATCGTTTGTGACTTGACAGGCGTGAAGAATTTGTCCAGTGGGTGGAGCTGCTGCCGGACACCCAGACCCCATCCTGGCTGGGCTTACCGAATAATGCTGAAAAGGTCCTGCTCACCACCCAGGGTAAAGAAACCTTACTTTTTTCTATATTTTCTGTTGTGGTAGCTAGCAGTCAAATACATGAAAAATAATTATGCACCTCAGGGATTTGCAGTTAGAGCCCCATCCCCCTACACTCCCAGAAAATACACAAAACTCCCCGCTTCTTGTCAGGTCTGTAGTCACTCCTCACCATCCTCTGTACCTCCCAGATTATCATGTGTACTAATACGGCTAGCCGCCCGATGGAGGGTAGATGTTTGAGTGATGGATCTGCTGAAGATCCCTGGCCCCAGGGAGGTAAAGATGGCCTCAACCAAAGCCAGGGCTTTTTCAGTCCTGGCTCTGGCCTGGTGGAACAACCTCCTGATTGAGATCAGGGCTCTGCAGGACCTAAAGCAGTTCCACAGGGCCTGTAAGATGGAGTTGTTCCGCCAGGCCTAAGATTGAGGCCCACAGAACACCAAAGGCACTGGCGTCCCTTCACACACACTCAGTTACATATTAGTAGATAAGATTATAACATCAACTACCATTAAATATCCTATTGGCTTCATCCCACTATTGAGGAAGGTATTAAGCTCCTCAGAGAATATGAATCACAGTAAAAGGTAAAGGTAAAGGTATCCCCTGTGCAAGCACCGGGTCATGTCTGACCCTTGGGGTGAAGCCCTCTAGCGTTTTTATGGCAGACTCAATACGGGGTGGTTTGCCAGTGCCTTCCCCAGTCATTACCATTTACCCCCCAGCAAGCTGGGTACTCATTTTACCGACCTCGGAAGGATGGAAGGCTGAGTCAACCTTGAGCCGGCTGCTGGGATTGAACTCCCAGCCTCATGGGCAGACAGCTTCAAACTGCATCTCTGCTGCCTTACCACTCTGCGCCACAAGAGGCTCTTTACAACCAGGAGTGTAAATTATAACACAGGGTTTTATCTTTGTAATAATTTTAATAATTGCAACAAATTGTTTTGAAGATAGTGACCGTGCTTTTTATCATGCATGTTGTAAACCGCACTGAGGGAAGGCCAGTATAGAAATTCAGTAAATAAAGAAATAAAATTAGGGGATCCACATCATGGTCAGAAGGATGCAGAGAGGCTTCCTACAACGGATTACAGCTCCAGTGCCTCTGTCTCGTCTGAATTAGTCTCAATAAAAGGTTGACTTGTGATGCTCACCAGTAAAAAATTTGATTTTGGTTTTGATAGAGAGTTGTCGGAAACCATCCCTGAATCTTAGCAATTTTTTATTTAATGGCCAAGCAAGTCATCGTATTGTAAAACTAGCGTCAACTTGACATCCAGAGTTTTCAATTTTATGTCACATTTGTTCACTATCAGGTATTGACATGATCAGTAAAATGCTGAAAATGCAAATGCTAGAAGATGAGGATGATCTAGCCTATGCGGAGGCGGAGAAGAAGGCGCGTACAGACTCCACCTCGGACGGCCGCCCAGCCTGGATGCGCACGCTGCACACCACGGCCTCCAACTGGCTCCATGTTATCCCGCAAACCCTGAATCACCTGAAGCGGACTGTGGAAAACATTAAGGTAAGAAACGCAGGCTTGAAGAAGAAGTAGTGAGGGAAAGGATCGTACAAAATCAGATCAGTCGCTTGCTACTAGCATTAAGATTTATACAACAGACTTAAGTCTTGGCTTAGCTGGGACACAGCAGAAGTTGGATTCCTTTTCTGAAAGGGTTACGATTGCCCTTTTAGTCACCGTCGATTCCCTTGTCTCATCTGGGCACGTCTCGCCCAGCAGACTAAATGTCTCCTCTCGCTTCTCAAATCAAGGATCCATTGTTCAGATTCTTTGAGAGGGAAGTGAAGATGGGAGCCAAACTCCTCCAAGACGTCCGACAAGATCTGGCGGACGTCGTTCAAGTGTGCGAAGGCAAAAAGAAGCAAACCAATTACTTGCGGATCCTTATTAACGAGTTGGTGAAAGGTAGGCTGCGCTGTGCAGTTATTTAAAATGTGCATTCAGCCTCCTGAATAAATGAGGCAACTGAGTCGTAGTAGAAAATGGGACATATAGACCGTTTACGCACTGGAGGTTTCATGCCGGGCTGCAGGCTGGAGTTTTAGTCGTGGCAGGTTGCCCCACCCCTTCCTGCACCCACATGGGGGAACATTTGGCCTGGTGCACCTCATCCGCCCCCAATTTGTGCTCCTGCACGGGAGCTGGGGCAGTGAAGTTCACAGTGCATAAATGATCATAAGGAGGCAATGTAGACTCTTAGGCAGGGGCTTTAACATACTTCTTAACCTAATTCTTTAGATCAAAAACTTAATACAATAGCCGGATCAAATTTCCTCCTTTGTATAAACTCAGCATGTTGATACTTAGTTTGTAAACAGGAAAGATGGAAAATTTTCGAATGCTTTCATTGTAAACTGTGGAATAGCTTGGACCTTTAGCTCTGGCTATGTTGTGGCATTTGCATGGTATCTAATGGAAGTTAACCATCATTTCCCTTCATTAGGTTAGCTTAAAATACCAAGTTTAATTACATTCCGCTAAGCTGTGTGCATGATTTCAACTGACAGTTGAAGAACTTTTGTTTTTGATTTAGCTGATTTGTAAATGGGAATTTAACTGCAAGATCTACATGTGTTCCTAGCTGTACAAAGTTAGCGTCCAGTTGGTCAGACCAATAAAAATGTGTTGGTCTGAAAGGTGTCAGGGGACTCAGACTTTGTTCTGATGCTTCAGACCAATACGGCAACCCACCTGAATATCTCTAGATGTTCTCAATGTAAGAACTCCTCTTATACTTTCTCTGTAGGAATTCTGCCTCACAGCTGGTCTCACTACACAGTCCCTGCTGGTATGACAGTGATCCAGTGGGTGTCTGACTTCAGTGAACGCATTAAGCAGCTCCAGAATATCTCCCAGGCAGCAGCTTCTGGTGGAGCCAAAGAGCTCAAGGTAAGCTGAAATCCTCTTCTGGGTCCACTCTACTGAACTTCCAATGTGACGGTGTCTTCAGCTTTTTCGGTAACTGGGAGCTGAACTACATGCTTCATGAAGAACTTTGCCCAGTTCAACCTGGAGCCTTACAAGTCAGTGCTTTAGAACAGGGGTAGTCAACCTGTGGTCCTCCAGATGTCCATGGACTACAATTCCCATGAGCCCCTGCCTGCATTTGCTGGCAGGGGCTCATGGGAATTGTCGTCCATGGACATCTGGAGGACCACAGGTTGACTACCCCTACTTTAGAATACCATGGCAGAAAGCCCCATGGGACTTCAAAGCTTTGCTTTTTGAATACTTGGCGATTCAGCCAGCTCGTGGATCATGTTTTCACAATGCCACGATGCATGTATAGTAAGGTTGTGCTCTGAAATCTCTTTGTGGAAGAGTAATGTGAAATCTTTCTCAATTCCATTCAGCTGATGTGGCTTTAACTCCCCTGGGCTGTACTGTCACTGAAGAGTTTTGTGACGGTGGTGGGACAGAAAGGGGCAGGCAGAGAGTCCCTGGTTGCCAGTTATTGAGTTGGACAAATCCAAAAGGGGCTAGAGAAGTAGGGCTGAAGGACTTGAAGAGAAGAGCAAGAGGGCCTAAGTCCTAGGAAAGCAATGGGGCCTTAGAAGAAGTTGGAAGAGAGGTGCAGGGAACAAGAACAAGGGAAGGAAGCTGGGCAGAGATGAGAATTGAGGAAGGGGCTCATCAGCTGGATCTCTGGCTACTAGAAGTCTCAGGTGCTGCCTGTATTGCACCAAGGAGCATCAAACAACTGAGCTGTGCACTTCTTGCTCAACAGAACATCCATGTGTGCTTGGGAGGCCTCTTTGTGCCTGAGGCCTACATCACGGCCACAAGGCAATATGTGGCTCAGGCCAACAGCTGGTCCCTTGAGGAACTCTGCTTGGAGGTCAATGTGACGACCACTCAGAATGCAGTACTGGATGCCTGCAGTTTCGGAGTGACAGGTTAGTGGCCCCACCTTGGAACTGGGAAGTATCTGTTTGCTTGCTTGCTTGTTTGTTGGGGGGGGGGGGTAACCCCTTATGTGAAATGCCAAGTAGCGTAGTGGTTTGCCAAGAAAAGTTAAATTGCAAACAAGTTTGTTAGCTCTGAAACAAATAGTAATTCATCTTAGCCTAGAGTGGCTTGTTGTGCTGGTTCAGGATATAAATGTGGGAATTAATAACCCTGCAGAACGGGGAGAGCGGGAAACCCACAAGCACACGGGCCAGGGATTGCAGCCTGGCAAGCTTTGGATCTTCTGTCTTCCTGCAGCGCCAGCCCTCCACTCCGCCCCCTCCCCCCCCAGGTTATACCGGTAGCCGGTTGTCAGGGGTTGTTAACTGGAAAGTGTGAATGTGAAGTGATGCAAAGACAAAACTTCTTAACTGCACAACAGCCTGTTTATACTAATGGAGCTGTCTCCATAAAGGAGGATCACACTGAAAATAACAGGCATGAATTCATCAGGGTTTGACCCAGACTAAATTTTCATGGAATAGATGGGAAACTTCCACCAGCTCCCTTTTCCTGTTGCAGGATTCCTGTTGCAGGATTCCTGCAAGCACACCAGCCTTTCTCTTCCTGTACTAGCAAAAATGCTGGAGCAAAATTGGTGCCCTTAACTTAGTCAGTGTGTGAACTGTGCACGTCTGAAAGTGGGGCTGTATAGGACACCATACCTGCAACCTTTGCTAAAAGCTTGCTTCTCATCCCCCCCCCCCCCCACACACACACACTTACTGCAGACATCAGGGCTTTCCCCTCATGCTCTTCTAGAGAAGCAACAGTTTGGGGGACAGGCAAGGAAGTCTTATTCCCCCGAGGGGAAATCTCTTGCATCAGTGGAAGTCCAGCTACAGGGATCCAAGCCATAAGCTCCTCTCAAGGGGAAGCCTGCAGAGCCAGGGAACCAAGACAGGTTCCGCCAGCCCAACCACCAGTGCTTAAGGCGGGGCTGACATTCAGAACGGTTGGGCTTGAGCAGGATGGGAATGTTGCAGGGATTATGCAGGATCTTCCCTTGAAGCTATCGTCTGCACCTCCTTTGTGTTTACGGTTGAATGATAGTCCGTCCTGCTTGCTTTTCCTGGTTATCTGCTGAGATCAGCCCAGCATCAGGAGCTTTTTTAGTTTTCATAATGATGATATCTGCCTGCTGCGCATGTGAAATCTAAGCTGCCTGCAGGGACTCCGTCAGCTTAAATAGCCAGTGGAAGTGCTTCTCGTGTGTGCCCAGGCGGTTAAGCGCCTCTTCCTTTCCCCGCGTCAGGTCTGAAACTTCAAGGAGCCACTTGCAACAATAACAAGCTGTCTCTCTCCAATGCGATTTCCACTGTCCTGCCCATAACGCAGCTGCGTTGGATCAAGCAGACCAATGCTGATAAGAAAGCTAATGTGGTAAGATTGCCTGTTTAGACCCCTGCCTCTAGCTTCCTGGGCTGTAGCTTCTGGAGAACCAGCTTGACATAGTGATTAAGAGCGGCAGCTTCTAATCTGGAGAACCAGGTTTGATTCCTTGCTCTTCCACATGCAGCCCGCTGGGTGACCTTGGGCTAGTCACAGTTCCTCAAAACTCAGCACCATCTCCCTCGTTGGGTGATTGTTGTGAGAAGAGGAAGGGTAGCGATTGTAAGCCGCTTTGAGACTCCTCCTGCAGGGGACCAAAACCCAGTTCTTCTTCTTCTCCTCTGCATGCTCCTCTTCCAGTCGGTGTGCCGCCTCCCACTAACCGTCTCCTGCACCTGTTTTTTTTCTTTCAGGTGACTCTGCCAGTTTACCTGAACTTCACTCGTGCCGATCTGATTTTCACCGTCGACTTTGAAATTGCTACCAAGGAAGATCCCCGGAGCTTCTACGAACGCGGTGTGGCTGTTCTGTGTACTGAATAAAAAGCTTAACGCATAACAGCAGCATATATATATATATGTATTTAACCATATATCTATAATTTCAGTTCTAGGATGTTAGTTTAACGCTGCAGGGTATGCGGTTAAGTTGTCAGATGGTTGTGCAGAGTTGAGCAGAACGGACGTAGTTGGAAGAATGGGAAACGGTCGGAAGGATTGGTTTTAGACGGTTATAGAGAAGCGCATTGTTGAATTGGATTTTACATGAAATAAAACTTTAATGCCCAGTTCCTGCCTTTGTGTCTTCACAGTTGCTTAGCTCAGCTTGGAGGGGGTGGGGGCAAAAACAAAATCTGGGGAGAATGTTAAATGGAGTGTTGATTAAATCTAGGGCAGGGAATGATGGGGGTTTTTTTTTTGGGGGGGGGGTCTGTGTTGATTGGTTCTCCAAAAGGAACAAGCTATACATAGTGCAATTAGGCCACCCATAAGGGCAAGGTAGCAGTGGTTCAGAAGAAGAATGGAGTTAATTTCATCAGAGTTTTCTTTATCTTTCCCGTCTACGAATGGCCTCTATATCCCATTAGCAGGCTTTTCTGTAGTGCTCAATACAGAACTGATTACAGATGCTGATTTGATATAATCTAACCCGAAAATCCCTAAGATTTGATATAATTATAACCCCAAAGCTATTTCTAGCTGCTTTATTATAACTGCATAGCCTATTTCTGCCTCAGTGCAATTCTTCTCTTCCCAACCCGTCTTCCTGATGTTAAAGAAACTGCATGTAAAACTTTGGACTGGAAGGATATAGCCAGAGGGGCATAATGACAAATGGCATTTGGTACAAAGACCCTTTTTAAGAGCCAAGCCTATACAACCATCTGGATATTCATTTACTGTTCTCATTTCATAGAATCCTAGAGTTGGAAGGGACCTCATAGGTCATCTAGCCCAACCCCCTGCACTATGTAGGACACTCACATCCCTATGGCTCATTTATTATTTATTAGTCACCTTTCTATCTTGTGCCACTCAAGGAAGGTGGCTTACGGTAGGTGCTTGTGATGACTTTGTCCTGTTTCAGGGGGTGTCCACGTTGGTCTGCAGTTCGATTTCAGTCCACTTCCACCTTCAGCACCAATAAGGGTTTCGGGACATCAGCTTTCGAGAGTCAAAGCTCCCCCTGTTAGCTTATATGGTCTCTAAGGTGCCCCTGGACTCTATTTTCTTCTGTAGGTAATCCTGGCTTCAGGAGCTAGAGGTGTAGCTTCACCAAACATGCTCTGCATCGTTCAAGCTTTATGTTTCCAGCATGCATGGATGGCACGGGTTGTTCTGCTCAAGAGCCACGTTCTCTGTTCTGTGCTGCCCCTCTTATAATTGATCCACTGAACAATTGTTCCCACTGACTGACACCAAATCCATAACTAAATCCAGCTGGGCAAAGACCCTTCATGTATTCAGACCTTTTGCTCTGAAGGGACTTTTGACACACAGGAGCAGGTGCATGGGGGTTTTCACTCCAGACCTTTGCTCAGCACTACTGCCTGGTAGCTACAGCTATCACACGAAACTCACAAAAGACGTCAAGCCTGTTTTCCAGCTTAGGTCTGCTCTCCTGATGAGTAGTGCTTTTATCCACCTTTCTGGCGTTTGCGCGGGCCCCGGGTTGCCCTCTCCCCCCCCCCCCTTGGCAGCGGTCCACAACCGGAAAAAGGTTGCAGACTGCTGCTGTAGACGTTGTTGGTTGTGGCTGGTCTCAACCAAATCCATGGTAATGCTAATCAGAACTTAGGGGTCAGGAAAGAATTCATCTTCAGGCAAGATTGGCCCAGGAAGCTTTTTGCCTTCCTCTGGGCACGGAGCAGGCGTCACTGGGGGGAGGTAGCTGCATTGTGCAGGGAGGGTTGCATTAGAGGAGAGAGAAAGTTTGTCGCACTGAACTTATGCAGAAAATACCAGAATCATCTTCATGTGGAAACAGGAGGCTGCTATTTGTTCTTTTCTCTGCATGATTCTGCAAATATTAAGAGCACAGCTCCTATTGATCTTATTAATTCTATTTCTTAGTTCCCAGTTCCAGATCTGCCAGCTCGCAGCAGCTTACAATAATTAAAACAATGAAATACAATAAAAATACACCAGTCCTCACCACTCCAACCTCATCGCTCTATCTCCTGGCTTGGCTGCCGTCTCCAGGGTGTTGTTCCAGTATCCAGACATTCAGAGGAGGGGGCAAGATCTTCCAATCCATCAGGCCTCAATCAAATGCCTGGTGGGAAAGCTCCGTCTTGCAGGTCCTGCGGAACTTTGAGAGCTCCATCAGGGCCCTCGGCTCTCCCGGGAGCTGATTCCGCCAGGCAGGGTTGAGAGCAGGCGAACATCCCACAGATTGGAGCCTCCAGCCGATTACCAGTTACACAGCACAAGGCCCTGCGTAGGACATAAGGAGGCAGTCCCTCAAGTACAAGGGAAAGCTGTCGACTCTAGTGTCCAATTTACAAAGTTGGGTTACCTGTGCTGGAGTATATCCCTCTTTTGAAGGAAGCAAGAAGCCCTTCCCCTCCCCTGTTATTTCAGAAGATGGACAGGTAATGTAGGAAGGCTGGTTGCCGATGTTTTCTAAAACAGCTGGGGGAATTGGAGAGAGGCATAAAATCAGACGCCGTAATTTACATTAACAAGCAGGAAAATATTCCCCAGTCACCATTAGAGACCGAAGTGGTCTTTGGTTGAGGCCGGGGTCAGGGGACCTCCTCCAGTTGACATACCATCATACGAACCCCACCCTGTGGTGATTGACTGACGACTGGGGAGGAATGCGGACTCTGCCTCTGCCGTGTGTTGCTTATTAAGGGGTTTGATTGGTTTTATTTGGGGTTTTACTGTTTGTATGTAACCCACCATGTGCCTCCTGTGGCGCAGGGTGATAAGGCTGCTGACATGCTGTCTGAAAGCTCTGCCCATGAGGCTGGGAGTTCATTCCCAGCAGCCAGCTCAGGGTTGACTCAGCCTTCCATCCTTCCGAGGTTGGTAAAATGAGTACCCAGCTTGCTGGGGGGTAAACGGTAATGACTGGGGAAGGCACTGGCAAACCACCCCGTATTGAGTCTGCCAAGAAAACGCTGAAGGGCATCACCCCAAGGGTCAGACATGACTCGGTGCTTGCACAGGGGATACCTTTACCTTTTTATGTAACCCACCACAAGTGTATGGAAAGTGGTGGGATAGAAATCGAAAAGATAAATAAGGTGAGCTTGCATATATACATGTAGGTTTGTGTCTTCAGCTGCACAGGTGTGTGCTTACACAGGTGTATGCCTCAGCCACCCAGCTTGGACACCCAGTTTAAAGGTGAGTCACTGCAAAGAAGAAAAACAGCTTTCTGCCTGGGAGGAGTGTGGTGGCAGGCAGCAGGGAGTGCCTGGGAAGGTGCTGAGTCAACAGTAAATGCTAAGAGCTGTCAGGTTTGGCATGTTAAAAATGGCATTGGCTTGCTCGACTCCAGAAGCCCTGATTTTGTGTGCACCCCACCCCCCAAAAAAGGTTTTACTGTTAAGTCAATACCAAAATGAACAGACTGCATACCAGTTTATGCAACTATTACTAAATTTTGAAATAAGGCCCACAAAACATTCACACCCCTCCTTCCTGGGAGGTCCTTCAATATAGAATCATAGAATCAGAGTTGGATAGGACCTCCTGGGTCATCTAGTCCAACACTCCCAAGACCTACACAGCCTTCACAAATGAGGATTCATTTGGCACTTCATCTGACCCCGTATCTGAGGCAGCGTGAATAGAATGGACCTAGGCTGTATAGTCCAACCCCATGTACTATGCAGGACACTCACATCCCTATCGCTCATCCCCTGTCACCTGCCACCCCCTTGAATCTTCACAGAATCAGCCTCTCCAGCAGATGGCTATCCAGCCTTTGTTTAAAAATCTCCAAAGATGGAGAACCCACCACCTCCCGAGGAAGCCTGTTCCACTGAGAAACCGCTCTGACTCAGGAACTGATTCCGGATGTTGAGATGGAATTTCTTTTGAATTCATTTCATCCCATTCGTTCTGGTCCGTTCCTCCGGAGCAAGAGAAAACAATTCTGCTCCATCCTCCATATGTCACCCTCTTAAATACTTGAAGATGGTTATCAGATCCCCTCTCAGTCGTCTCCTCTCCAGGCTAAACAGACCAAGCTCCCTCAACCTTTCCTCATACGTCTTGGTCTCCAACCCCCTCACCATATTTGTTGCCCTCCTCTGGACATGTAGAGGAGTTAATGGGCCATCAGCCTTACTCTAATGCAGGCTTTCTCAGCCAGATTTTGTGAAACCCTGGAGTTTCTCAACGGCCCTGGAAGGTTTTCCCTGAATGGGTGGGAGTTAAATTTTAACACTTTTTAAAAAATATTAAAAAATTATCAGGTGATATGACCATATATGGTCGTCAACCTGCCCCCCCCCCCCAAATGACCAGTGATGGGCCCCAACCTGCACAATCACGCCACTTCTGGGGTTTCTTGAAGCCTGAAGAATGTTTCAGGGGTTTTCTCAGTGGTTACAAGTTTGAGAAAGGCTGCTCTCAGGCCAGTGAGGAATGTATGGGTCATTTAACCCAGTCCTCCTTGAGTATATTTGAGTATATTTCCCTCACCCCCCAGCGCTGGGCAGATATTCAGGTTCACAGGAAACATTTATACTTGTACTAGCTTCAAAGCCTGTTCCTAAGAACCAGCCTTGAAAGGGTCCCCTCCCCTGGCCAGGCAGCTTAAGGTGGCCTTGGGCAGCAGCTCGTAGCCAGATCAAGTGGGGTGGGTGGGGGCTGGGCAGCTCATTAGCAGGGCCTGGACATTGCTCCTTAGCAGTCAGCTAGTCAGCTCCTTAGCAGTCCTTAACAAGCACGCAGCAGGCTGGGAGGCCCTCGTCAGCAGGCCCAGCCTAGCAGGCCAAGAGGCCCTTGTTAGGAGGCCCTCCACCACGACCCTTTGCCCAGGGTCCTCTCCTCTTACCTGCTGCTGGCTCCAGGCACTGAGGTGTCTGAGAGCAAAGAGACTAGAGTCCAGGGACGGAGGGCGGGAGTTGCAGGGGCAGGGCCAATCAGGGCAATGCTGGCTGCACCCTGATTGGCCTTATTCCGACTTGGACAGCCAGACATGTCCCACCCCTTAGGCTGTTTCATAAATATATAGAGGAACAACAATAGATAAGGGTGTTATGAATCATACTCTTGCAAAAGAAGAAACACAGCACAAAGCAGTTTTTAATGGTCTAGCAATGCTGTCAGTATGAAGGATTTGTGGCATGACCCACTTCCAGCAGAGAGCCCCTGTCCCCTACATTTACACTGAAATTAGCCCACATTTACGCTGAAATTACACTGAAATTAGCCCACTTGTCCCTCAAGTCGCTCGCAGTTTCTTCCTCAGTTTTTCCCCAGCACATTCTAGAGCAGGCTGTCCTTGCTTCCGCTTGGCAACCGGATCTTCACGGGCTCTTTTGTCACTCATCCTCACAGTGGGCTGCAGCACAGAAGCCACAGCTGCATTTTCAGAGAATCGGCTACATTGGGAAGGATTGTGCTGCATAAACCAGGAAGGCTCGGTTGTCAGATGCAATACAGTTTCGCATGGTTCAGCTTCCCAGGGGAGTCGTGAAGGCAAACCCTTCCCTTCGTCTTCCGTGGTTGTTTCCGTGAGCATTAAGTTGTCTCTTAGCTTCATGCCATCAGTTTCATGAGGGACGGTTGCAGGGACTCCCCGGTATGGTGAGGCCAAGAGGAACTCCTGCTGTTCTGTAGGAAAATCTTTTTCCACTGTCAGACCCTCAGGGATGGGGGGCCTCCGAAAGATCCCCCTCCTCGGACACACGTCAGCAAGCGAATCCAGACTACAATCAGAGGTGCCAGATGCTTCTTCATAATCCCCATCATAAGGATCCAGGAACTAAGGCAACAGATACCATTACCTGTTTTTGTCACTTACAGCGAGGGTAGTGAACAGCTCCTAAAACAATATGCAACATCTATGTCACTGGTACCAAACCAGTGCACATGGAATTGCCTTCCACTGAAAGAGGTCTCTGGACTCTCAAGACAGGGATTGTTGGCAGAGATTGAATATGCAGAGGAAGCAGAGCACCGGGCTGCTTAAAGAATAAAATAGTTTTTTAGTCATAAAGAGAAATAACAATGCATAGAAAGAGCGAGAGACCTAACTATCTAGTTAGCTGTGGTCTGCAAGCAGGGAGGAAGTGTGCTTAAAAAGCCAGGAGTCTCCCATTGAGCCAATCAGGACACTGGAGGAGAAAATTCGAAAATCATCAGGAAGTTCCCGTCCTAATTATGAGAAATATACCTCTCCTCCGATGCCCTCTGCAGGACAAACTTGATACTCTGCTCAGTTATGCACACTGCAAATCTTATATATCCCACAGTCTTCTTCAGGGCCCCCCAACTTTACTGTATCTGCAGGCAGACTTTAAATCTTGAGAGCAAGTAGAGGACACCACACTAAAATGGCAGCCATGGTGCATCAGAATTAGTCACAAAATGGCAACCAAGTAGGCCGCATCCAGTCTCAAAATCTTGTGTGTCTCCACAAAATGATAGGAGGCTCCTCCTACAACTATTTTGGAAGCGCTTCCATCTCCGATGAGGCAGAGGAAAGACAACATGGACTCTTTGCTTTGAAGTGGTGATGCTTTGAGGAAATTCCTACTCACTGTGGTGTGTGATTGGCCCTGGCTTCAGCCTGGTGGAATGAGCTGCCAGCAGAGATCGGAACTAGCACCATACCGAAAGGGCTGTGAAATAGCACACCAGGCCCATGGTTGAGGCCAATCCTAACACACAGTCACATTGGAATGGCCATTCCTAGCACATTGTGGCCCCTTCTCTCCACCTCCCCACCATATGAACCTGGGGCATCAAAGTTAAGTAGAAGTTGCCAACTTACTTGAAGTTTTTTGTAAGCTGTTTTCTTAAGCGATCCTCCTGGAAAGGAGCTATTCAACAAAACCTGTTTTAGACAAGACTCTCTTTCAGCTATCAATCAGTATTTATTTCGCAGTCATAGACCAAAAAAATACAACAGTAAAATGAGACTTAATAGCAGTAAGACAATTAAAACATGTAAATTAAATACAAGATTAAGAAACACACCATAAAAGCTACTAGCCTAAGAGCATAAATAGTTCGACAAACCTACGGGTATACTTAGAATGGCTATACATTAGATATCCAATACAGATATCTGCATTGCGATTTTCAGTGGCAACTTAATGTTATTTATTATTTTATTTTATTTATTTATTTAGATTTATATACCGCCCTCCCCGAAGGCTTAGAAACTTAATCAATACAAATGTTCCATTTCTTAGTGATTGCCCACTGGGATATGGAATAAAAGGATTTTATCCTATTAGTAGTAGAAGAAGAAGAAGAAGAGTTGGTTCTTATATGCCGCTTTTCCCTACCCGAAGGAGGCTCAAAGCGGCTTATAGTCGCCTTCCCTTTCCTCTCCCCACAACAGACACCCTGTGAGGTGGGTGAGGCTGAGAGAGCCCTGATATCACTGCTCAGTCAGAACAGCTTTATCCAATACAGATATCTGCATTGTGATTTTCAGTGGCAACTGACTCATTAATGTTAGAAACTTAATAAGTTTATACTAAACTTTTAATATTATGCTAAACTTTGTAAGCCTGGCTTTGGAACATATTCTTTGTTACAAACAACAGATTTTTTAGAGATTTCAAATTAAAATTTAACAATTCCTGAACCATCCGGTTCATGTGTCAGCCATCAGTAACCATGGCTGACATTCTCAGATAGCTTCAAGGTCATTGATTACCTATAAAAATACAGTAAATAATGTTTTTTTATATTGCTGTGAATTTAGAAAATATGTTTGATGCCTCTCCAGATTTGAGCAAGGTGGCTCACAGCTAATACTACACAACACAGTAAGAACAAACAAATCATGCAGTAAAATGAGAGAAATAAAAAACAAAAAGCCAAGCTCTGGCCCATCTACTCAGGATAAGTGAAGGAACTATACTGGTAATGCAACAACTAGGTTTATTCTCCAGCATGCTCATGATTCTTGCATTTTACTTTCTTTATTGAAAAGTACTGACAACTGCATGAAGGACAAATTTAGAGCAAGGTCCATAAGAGAAAGGAAATCAAGACTCCACATGGGAAAGAGTGATGCTGTGTCACTGGCCATGTGTAGGAAAAAGCTCCCAACACATAGAAAATTAGTACAGCAGGTGAAAGAGCTCTGCTCATCTCATAATCCATCTCCTCATTTTCTAGTTTTAGTATAAAGCCGAATTTCCTTTTTTTTTTAAGCGGTCTTGCAGCCTGAAATAAAACAGGAGCTGTGGTATATTGAAGACTTTAAACTTATTCTGGCATAAACTGGAATGAAGGTTAATTACACTAGAATACAGTGTGTTAGCTTTTAAAGTGCTGCTAGATTCTGATTTTATTTTGCTGGTAAAAAAGGTGTGGCTATCCGTCTGGAATCTGGTGTCTGAAACAGTAAACTTAAGTATAGCTGGCCTCCAAAAGCATAGGAAATAAACTAGAGCTTTTCAGTATACAAATAACTGCATTACCTCTGTGTTAGCATCAGATTCAGAATCAGTGCTGGATTCTACTCTGCACTTCTGCTACAAGCAAGAGAAACAGAAGCTGGTAAACATAAAGGCATATTTGATTTCATCACTTACTTACTGATATCTATTCTGCTTTCTGATCACGGTTCCTAAACGTTCACATTATAAAGAATTATTGTTAAAGCTTCAATGTCAGGTCTTGGATACATTAAAGATGAAACTACACAAAAAACCCCACAAAAAATCTCAAAGAGAATTTGCTGCAGTTATATTTTAAACCTCTATAAATTACAGCAATATGACCAAAGCATACCTAACCATCACCTTTTATTTTTAATTTAAAACAGGTTACTGATAATTGTTTATAAGGTATAAAAATTAACCACAAATACAGAACATATACGGAACATAAAATACAGAACATATTTTAATGAATTGGTGCTGGTGGTGGTGAATATCATCTGTAACTGATATGTTTGCTTGTTTTCCAAAAGATTTTTTTTTTGCCAGTGCATACAAACTTATTAATAGGCTAGCTAACACACTTGCAGGAAAGGGAAAAGGAATCCTGGGCCAGCAAGAGAAAGTCAGATTCCTCCTAATCATAGTCACCATTCAAATAAAACTGAGCAAAGCAAATTATTTAATGTATTTAACTGGTAACCTCAGGTCCAATGTTGCCAACTTTGGCCTGAGAAATTCCTGGAGAATTCGGGATACTGCCCAGTGCAAAGAGATATTTAACAATACACGGTATACCATAGAGGCTGCCCTCTAAATCCGCCATCCTCTAGGGTAATTGATTCCTGCAATCTGCTTACTACCTGTGATTACAGAAGAACACCAGACCCCACCTGTGATTACAGAAGAGCAGCAGACCCCACCTATGACCAGTTATCTCATCTCACTGCAGCCTTCCATGAGGTTCCTGGGGCAGGGGGACTGGCCTGCAGGGACACAATTTTCAGGAGCACGGAAAGTCAGCATAGGGAATACAGGGAAGCTCTGCTTCTAGGGTTGCCGGTTGCCCCCTAGCCACTGGTAGAGAATTGGGGGTGCAGGTAGGGTGGGTCGGGTCCAAGTTAGGAAACTTTTGGAAATTTGGAGATGAAATCCGGGTAGGAGAAGTTCCTGTAATTCCAGGGGATTCCCAGATCTCACCTGGAAACTGGCATCCCTATTGCTTGCCCTGCATTGCATCTGCCATGGACAGATTTCATCCTAAAATGTAGGGGATACCAATGGAGAATCGTGGCAAATAGTATTTCAATCAGGTTCATATCACTGGAAGGAGCATGCTTCTGCTGAAGAATCTCTTGGCCAATTTCATGCAAAATCTTTTCCGTGGTCCCATTTAAACAATACACTTCCCTGGATGAAAGCCCCACTGAATATCATGGGACTTGCTGCTGATCAGACCTGCTTAGGGTCACTCCCAAAGCCACAAAACAAAACAGCTGTCATTAGCCAAAACTTATTTTTAAAGCTCAGTGTTCAGCACCTTATGAGAATGTAAGACTCACTGAAAACCCTTCACCTTTTCTTCACGTCTGTTAGGAAAAAAAGACGACCCTCATGTGAAAGGGATTAACACATTAAACCAGAGATGGTCAAACTGTGGCTCTCCAAATGTCCATGGACTACAATTACCATGGGCCCCTGTCAGCATTCAGGAAGGCCATGGACATCTGGAGGGCCGCAGTTTGACTATCCCTGCCTTAAAGGAAGCCTTCAGAACAGAAGACCAGGATAGGGCTGTTAAAAAGACTTTGGGAGGTCGTTAATTCACAGGGGTTGAAGCTGGGGAACTGATTGCTGTCATCTGGAGGCCAGTTGTAATCCCATGAGATCTCCAGCCACCACCTGGAGGTTGGCAACCTTGTTTATTTGTATGGTCAACATAAATCGGAAGCGAGTAGACAGCACATAACACACACACACAGAGCATTTTAGAAAGAGAATTTTACCATGTACTTGTGAGCTAACTGCGTTATGTCAGCAGAACTTTTTCCTGGGTTGACCGATTCGCGAGAGTCTATTGTGGAAGAAAAGAGAGGGGAAGAGGGTTACAAACATGCCAGATATTAATTGATATTTCCCTCCCACAGTCTACTGAGAAGGAACTTGATTCAAGCTGAATATGTTTACAGTACACACAAATGATAAGAAAAGCATACAGCTGGGGACAATCCAAAGTTCCTAAAAATGTGGACAGGAGCATTGCTGTCATATCATTAGCAACTCTGGCTTGAAATTCCTGAAGATTGGTAGCAATGCACAGGGAGGGCAGAGTACATAGGAAATGCACGTTGGAGCATGCAAGAACTGCAGTGCGCACAACTGAGCAGAATATAAAGGATGTCCTGCAGAGCAGCGGTCCGCAAGCTTTCACCTGCTGCGGACCGCTGCGGCGTAGTGGGGGGAGAGGACGGCCCGGGGGCCCCAGCGCAAACGTGCATGTGCGTGCGCGGCAGTCCGCGTATGCACGTTTGCACCACCGCCATGCCGTGGCTCCCCCTTCCGGCCCCTCCGGGCCGCGAGCAAATCGGCCGCTAAAGCTAAAGTGGCCGATTAGCTTGCGGCTCGGCAAGCTTCTCTTCCCTCCCCTCCCGAAATAAGAAACTTGCCGGGCCGCAAGGTAATCGGCCACTTTGGCGGCCAATTTGTTCGCGGCCTGGCGAGCTTCTCGCTTCGGGGGGGGGAGAAGGAGCCGCGGCTCGGCACCGGGTTGCAGCCCGCGGGTTGGGGACCACTGCTGCAGAGGACATCGGAGGAGATGTATATTTAGCATAGATAGGAACATCCTGATGGTTTTCAAATCATCTATTCCTATTTATGATTGGCTCAGTTGGAGACTTCCTGCTCCTCTGAGCACACTTCCTCCCTTCTTGCCTCCAAAACAGCAGCTGTTGAAGAATGACTGCAGACAACAGCTCACAGTTAGTTAGATTTCTTATCTCCTCTTTCTATACATAGTTGTTTCTCTTCATAAATAAAAACTGTTTTATTCTTTAAGCAGCCTGGTGCTTTACTTTCTCTGCATATTTGAAATCTGACAAGAATGGGCACCAGGGCACCCAACAATACCTTTTATGGATGCCCACCAGGTATTTTGAGAAAGTGGGTGGGACTCTTACCCAGCAGGGCTTCTGGTGAGCCACTGAACATCTGATCAGCTATCCAGATTACAGTAAGCGTACCACGGTGTTTGTTTCATTCTTTCTCATCCTTCTTAACTAAGGTGACCAAATTGTCCCACTTTTGGAGGGACATCTGGGGGTACCTGGCAAATTGTACTTATGTTGAAATTTAAAAACATATATTGCAATACTATTTTTTGTTGCTCCATATAGACCAGATTTTAAATCAAGAACCCCCCCGGTCAATGGTGTCCCACTTTACCAATGTTAAAATCTGGTCACCTTATTCTTAACTAGTGTACTTTTAGTTACTCCTCTTCCGCCCTGCACTTGGGCTTCCCGGGCTGGCTCCACCCCCCACAGCAGCCATTTTGTGGCTGGGCCACCAGCCTGTTCCAGAATTGTTCCCACAGGCTCAAAAAGAGCAGGGGCCCATGCTGTAGCAAGAGGCCTCCTGACCTGGTATTGTCCCTCTGATTAAAAGAAGCTGCCCCCAATGATTAGTTTTGGGGCTGAGCAAAGAACTTGGAGCATATTTATTTCCATGTTATTGTCTGTACAAAGGAGCATCGAAAAAAAGACTCTTACCCACTACTCCACGCTACCTCTCGCTACTTCATTTATGTCCCACCCACTTGAGGACCCAAAGCATCTTACAGAGGTCTCCCCTCCTTTTTATCCTCACAACACTTCTATGAGGCAGCCTAGGCAAAGGTTCTGAGAATGTATTTAGCCCAAGGTTACCCATGGCAGAATGGGGACTCCCAGGCCTATTGTTTTTAAATTATTCTCTTGACTGTTTTGTTTTTACTTAAGTGTTTTTCCAGTGTGATGGCGTAGTTAGGAGAGCAGACTTCTAATCTGGCAAACTGGGTTTGATTCCCTGCTCCTCCCCCACCTGCAGCCAGCTGGGTGACCTTGGGCTCGCCACAGCACTGGTAAAGCTGTTCTGACCGGGCAGTGATATCAGGGCTCTCTCAGCCTCACCCACCCCACGGGGTGTCTGTTGTGGGGAGAGGAACAGGAAGGCAAATGAAAGCCGCTTTAAGGCTCCTTCGGGTAGAGAAAAGCGGCATATAAGAACTAACTCTTCTTCTTCTTCAGTAATCTCAGGGCTCTCTCAGCCTCACCCACCTCACAGGGTGTCTGTTGTGGGGAGAGGAAAGGGAAGGCGACTGTAAGCTGCTTTGAGACTCCTTCGGGTAGGGAAAAGCAGCATATAAGAACCAACTTCTTTTCTTCTTCTATGGTGACTGTGGTATATTTTACATCTTTTCTTGCTTCTGCTGCTTTTCTTGCTCAGTTGACTATGGTTAATTTCTGTTGTTTTTTTCTGAATCTACCTAATTAAAAAAAAATTATTTGAAGAGAGCCATCCAACCAGCTACTTGCCCTCCCTCCCAGGATTGTTGTGAAGAGAAAATGAGAGAAAGAGCTACCTATACCACCCAAAGCTCCTTGGTGCATTATTATGAAACTGGAGAGAAACAATGCAAACTCATTTAGAGCCACTCTTTAAACTGAGAGAAAACTATGACCACTGCCTGCTGAGGAGAGTCGCCTCCCTCATACCTGCCATGGGCTTCCCACATTGGCTTTTCTTCCTTCTGCGTTTCCTTGGCTCCATAGGTACCACTTCTGCTCCCTCAGTCTCCACAGCTCTGCAGTTGCAAGGAAGTAACTTCTCCCCTTAATGCTTTTTTACCTCAAGTACTTGCACCTGAGCTCCTGTGGAGACTTCTCCAGGCTTCCAAATGCAAAAGGGTTGCCAACCTCTAGGTGAGGCCTGGAGCTCTCCCGGAACTACAATTGATCTCCAGACTGTTTATCATTATTCATCTCAAACATTTATCCTACTTTTCTCAGAGGAAATACCTGCTTTAGAAGGTAGACTGAATGGCATTATAGCCTACCGTGTTCCCTCCCTAAACCCCACCCTCACATCTCCTGTTGTTTCCAAATGGTCACCGCTTTAATGTCAGGCTCTGTTTAAGGAGGTGAAAAGGAGAGGAGCCGCTTATGAGAGGTTCCTAATTCTTTGTTTCTCAAAATAACTATTAAGGTTTGCATTAGGCCCTCTGCCTTTGTGGGGAGAGGGCTAAACTCCTATAATACATAAATAAACATTATTTTTATTTTCCACCTTTGCTATGGGGCTCGGGGCAGTTAACAATACAATAATATAACATCTAACAGTAAAAACAGTTATCCCCATGTCCCCAAACAAATTAACAATCAGATGTATATTTAACAGCTGTCATGAGAGGCAGAAATCCCACTGGAATACTTGTTTGCAGCAGGCTGGAAATAAAAAAACACAATGTCCTGCCCCTTTAAATGCCTCTTGGATTTCCTGTCCCTCGGCTCTGTCCTCAGCCGAAAGGCAGACTGCAACCAAGAAATCGGAAGAAGACAGAGATGGAGAAAGGCAGCCATGGAGGAGCTGGAAAAGATTCTGAAGGGTAAGGACTGGCAACCTGGGTCAAGTTATTTCATGCTGAAGTATTCCCCGTTACTGTGTAGGGGAGTGACCATTGGTCAACCAAGAAAAGTGACAGGAAAAAAGTTGACTCCTTTGAAATGTGGTGGTGGAGGAGAGTTCTGTGGCTATTGTGGACCACCGAGAAAAGAAATAAGCAGGTTCTAGACCAAACCAAGCCTGAACTCTCCATAGAAGTTAGCATGACTACACTGAGGCACTCACGCCACGGGGTTTTAATTCTGAATTGTACGTGTCACTTTATTGTTCGATGTTATATTTATGAATTGTTGTGAGCCACCCTGAGCCCCCAAGGGAAAAATAAAATAAAAACAATAGCCCCTCCCCTCCCCAAACGACACTCCCATATTTTTTCCTGGAATTCGCAACCCTTGCAGATTTCCCTCTGGAAGAAAAGAAATGAAGTGGGTATTTCTCCTAGCTCATTAAATTCTGTTCTGTGGTCCTCTCTGCACTTTGTCTATTCCAGTTCTCCAGACCAGGGGTAGTCAAACTGCGGCCCTCCAGATGTCCATGGACTACAATTCCCAGGAGCCCTTGCCAGCATTCGCTCATGGGAATTGTAGTCCATGAACATCTGGAGGGCCACAGGTTGACTACCCCTGCCCTAAAAGACATTTCCCTGCAATGCCCCTCCCCCATGTTCTCCTCCCCACACCCTTTCTCCACCCAGGTGTCCCTCCTCTTCACCTTTCTCTCTCTCCTTCCTCTGCTACCTGCCTAGCCTGGCCCAGCTTCAACCGGCTGTTCTGCTATATTCACCCTCCACCCCCTCCTCCAAAACCAGAGGCAATGGCCGTCAGGAGAAAAGGTGGGGCCACCCACAGTGGGTTCTCACCCTCCCTTCTCCTGGGGAGGGCTGTCCCCGTGGGAAAGGAAACCACCCAGTGGCTGAGAGGTGTGCCTCTGAGAGGTGATTTTAATTCCTGAAACACGTCTAAGTCATCGTTCTATACGCTCTGGAGAACATGGGTGCCGCTTGCACTCGAAAGCTCACGCCCTGAATAAATCTTTGTTGGTCTTAAAGGTGCTACTGGACTCTGATTTTATTGGGCTACTTCAGACCCACACGGCGACCCATTTGAATCTCTCCCGCCTCTGTTGACGTCTAATCAGATGTCTTCTTGTGGCTGGTTCGGCTGGAGCTCTTAAAAAAGCAACCCAAAACATTGAAAAATCCGCTGGCCCACAACAGATCCAATCAGTCCTTGAAAGTGGGGGGGGAATGCGAGGACCAATTTTTTTTCATTTTGGCTACCACTACAAAAAATGGAAGACAGCTTTAGAAGCAACAGGGCCTGTTGAAGCTGAGCCAGTTTTTTTACAGGAGCCCCCACCTTGATACACCATAATTTTCAGTAGCCCTTGTTTACAATTTTATGTATGCAATATCGGAGAATATTGTTTTATCCGTATATGTATCATATTGTTTTTAATTATGTTTTGTAATGGACTTTGGCTGCATACAATAAATGTTATCGTATCGTGTAGTGGTTAGGAGTGCGGACTTCTAATGTGGCAAACTGTGTTCGATTCTGCACTCCCCAACATGCAACCAGCTGGGTGACCTTGGGCTGACCACAGCACTGATAAAGCTGTTCTGACTGAGCAGGAATATCAGGGCTCTCTCAGCCTCACCTCCCTCACAGGGTGTCTGTTGGGGGGAGAGGAAAGAGAAGGCAAATGTCAGCCACTTTGAGACTCCTTTGGGTAGAGAAAAGCGGCATATAATAAGCAACTCTTCTTCTTCAATGTTGAACCACGCCTCATAGAATCATAGAGTTGGAAGGGCCATACAGGCCATCTAGTCCAACCCCCTGCTTAACGCAGGATCAGCCCTAACCATCCTAAAACATCCAAGAAAAGTGTGTATCCAGCCTTTGCTTGAAGACTGCCAGTGAGGGGGAGTTCACCACCTCCTTAGGCAGCCTATTTCACTGCTGAATTACTCTGACTGTGAATTTTTTTTCCTGATATCTAGCCTATATCGTTGTTCTTGAAGTTTAAACCCATTACTGCGTGTCCTCTCCTCTGCAGCCAACAGAAACAGCATCCTGCCCTCCTCCACGTGACAACCTTTCAAATACTTAAAGAGGGCTATCATGTCCCATCTCAACCTCCTTTTCTCCAGGCTGAACATTCCCAAGTCCCTCAACCTATCTTCATAGGGCTTGGTCCCTTGGCTCACCAAAAAAATGTACAGTACTTTGCTGTCTGCTATTATTGTCTCAATAGGGCAAGGATTCCCAGAGTAATGACTTGAGTAGAGTTACCAGTATATGTTGGGAAATTCCCAGAGGCTTGGGGGATGGAGCCTAGGATGGAGCCTAGGGAGGGGAGACGCCTCAGTGGAGTAGCATCATACATGAACCTGCCTTCTAGTGCAGCCATCTTCTCCAGACTGATCTCCATAGCCTGGACATCTGCTCACAATTCCAGCAGATCTACAGGACCCACCTGGAGATTGACAAGGGTGTCATGGTACCTGCTTGCTTTCTCCCCACTGTTTCCCTTCCCTAAAGCTGTGAGCCATTCCTGAGCTTATTTCACTGGAATAGCACAACAAAAATTGAGTCCAATAGCACCTTTAAGGCCAGCAAAGATTTATTCAAGGCGTGAACTTTCGACGGCAGGCACTGGAATAGGTGTTTCTGAAGAGCCCTCAAGTGAAGGTGTCGCCTCTGCAAGGAGCAGCCATGGGGAAACTTCCCCCCTCCTGTGAGGAATTCACGATCAGCAACCTTTTCCCCGCTCCGGTCCCAGGGTCCATCCCAAGGAATTTCCCAGCTCCGATTGGCAACTCAAGTGAGCCATCCCATGAGTAGACTCCCAACTCCCTTGTTAGCCATTTTGTTGTGGCATCCAATCCATGTTATTGAAATTCAAAACGTGCCTACTGGTTCAAATTGTTGTTAGAGTTTGAATATGCAGAGAAGTCGCATTGCTCACCTTCTTCACAGAGGGCAGCAGAAAATACAGAGTACAGTGAGGCAGACAGGTTTATCATTCCCATTTTATTTGCGCTACAAGGCTGAGGTTGAAGCTTGTGTAACCCCCAACTTGGGATTGAAGGGGTGAAAGGGTGCAGAATGTGTGGAAAGCAGAAGAGAGAAGCACAGAATCATAGAATCATAGAGTTGGAAGGGGCCATACAGGCCATCTAGTCCAACCCCCTGCTCTACGCAGGATCAGCCCAAAGCATCCTAAAGCATCCAAGAAAAGTGTGTATCCAACCTTTGCTTGAAGACTGCCAGTGAGGGGGCGCTCACCACCTCCTTAGGCAGCCTATTCCACTGCTGAACTACTCTGACTGTGAAAAATCTATTCCTGATATCTAGCCTATATCGTTGTACTTGAAGTTTAAACCCATTACTGCATGTCCTCTCCTCTGCAGCCAGCAGAAACAGCATCCTGCCCTCCTCCAAGCATGAGTGTCTTAATCAGAGGCTCAGCCCCTGGCTTAAGGTCACTATGATTTATGTATGGAAAGGGAGACTTCTGCTCTAAACTGGGAATTGTAGAATTATTGTTACAGGCCAGGAGATTGAAGGGATGAGGGGCACTCTTTCACAAAAGACACCAACCTTGCACTGGTTCATCTTTTTATCATGGTCAGGCTTTTGTGAAACCCTGGGGTTTCTTGACAGCCCCGGAAGGATTTCCCAAATGAATGGGAATTAACTTTGTATATATTTTTAAATTTTGTTAAATATTAATCAAGTGATATGACCATATATGATCATGATGGTCCGTTTCCTCCCTCCCAGAATGGCCAATGATGGACCTGGAGTGGGTGGGAAGGGGAGGGGAGGGGCCCTGAGTGGGTATGTTCACAGCTCTGCTTCCCAACCCTATTCTGCATGATCGCGCCACTTCTGGGGTTTCTTGAAGCCTGACGAATGTTTCAGGGGGTTCTCAATGGTGAAAAAGTTGAGAAAGGTTGGTCTAGGTTCACCATCATATTTGTTGCTACTGCTGCTTCTGGTACCAACCCCCTCCTCCTCCCCCCCCCCCCATATTCTTTAACCCAGAATTCCAGAGTGGGGTTAGGAAATGATTGCTCCGACCTTCTTGTGGCTTTGGACAATCATCATATAGCCTGGGGTTGCCAGCTTTGGCTTGGGATATACCTGGGGATGTTGGGGGTGGGGTTTCAGGAGGGGAGGGACTTTAAAGCACTATTAACCTATAGAGTTCACTGTCCAACGTGGCCATTTTCTCCCTATCGCCTGGAAATCAGTTGTAATAGTGGGAGATCTCCAGCCCTACCTGGAAGTTGGCATCCCTAAGAGAGCCATATCTGAGTGGGTACATGGCACTGTCATGAACTTTCATAGAGTTGGAAGGGAGCTCCTGGGTCATCTAGTCCAACCCCCTGCACTATGCAGGACACTCACAACCCTATCGCTCATCTACTGTCGCCTGCCACCCTCTTGAATCTTTGAACAGACCCTGCCCCCACGGCCTGAGTGAAGACCTCTTGGGTGTTGGGTCCAATCTGCCTTTGGAAGGCAAAGGTATCTTGAACAGTTGCTGTTCACCAACCTAGTCCTTTGGAGTTTTCTGGACCTCACAGAAAGGCTAATGGAGGCTTGGCTCCTGTGAACAATTTCCTTGTGTGCTAGGCACAGTGGGACACACTTTCTCTCCCACAAAATCTTACATTTGTGCAAGATCGGTAGATTTCAAAGGACCTTTGTGAAGCTCCACTGCATAAAAGGCACATGGAAATCATTCATAAGATCCAAACCAGGGCCAGCTGGGCGACCTCCATGGAAACAGCTTAGAAAGAGTCCTTCATCATGCTAGTTAAGCGGAAAGGAAAGAAGGAAGGTTTGTATCCGACTGGTCTGCTCAGCCTCTGAAAACCTTCTTTTCATTCAAAGGAAGGGAAAGGAGAAATGTCTTCACCCAACGCACCTACTGTGATTTATTGTGTTCACACATAATATCGGCAGCAATCCCATTTTCCTGCTTCAAACCTGCGTTGCCCGCAGTTTCTGCTTCCTCAGAGTTTCCCCAACCCGTTCTAGAATGGGCATCTCTTTGGTCTTTCTGATGCCCATTTCGTTGTGCATTGGGATGTCCCCAACAGGGGCCACTAGCAGAGGCGAGGGAGTCCCAAGGAAACTCTGCAGGAGTTCTGCAGAATCCGAAGGGTCGATATCCATGAGGGAGGTGGGATCAAGCGCTGGGTCTGCTGCTTCAACAAAAGCCCCCATGCCTTTAGGATGGTCAGAGGACCTAGAAGACCCTTGGGGCAGATGAACTCTGACGCCGGCACAGAGGCCTTCGTTTACTCTGTGGTCATGGGCTGCTTCCATATCAATATCTGCATGTCTTCCTGTTGAGACCCATATTGCCGTCTTTTGGAAGGATTTTTGTTCTTCTGAAGGCAAGTTGGCTTCCAGTTCTGCCAGGCGTGTGATGTACATGTTGGCCTTGGGATATCTTCTGTCGTTAAGTGAGTTCACCGCACTATCAGGATAACTCGCCAGCTCTTCCCAGCATCTACCGCTGGACTCTGAAAACTACCACAGCAAAACAAGCACCAGTTACCATAACATAGACACAGAACCGACACTCAATGGAAAGGTTGCCTCTGTATGAACTCCCAAAAGAGACCAGGGCCCTGTCAGAGCTGCCTCAGTTCTGCAGGGCCAGCAAGATGAAGCTCTTCCACCAAGCTTAGGACCGGTGATCCCAATAACAGTAAATGGAACTTCCCCATCTAACACCCCCCCCCCCCCATGGCAAATGTCCTCTGACTCAGGGGTAGTCAACCTGTGGTCCTCCAGATGTCCATGGACTACAATTCCAATGAGCAAATGCTGGCAGGGGCTCATGGGAATTGTAGTCCATGGACATCTGGAGGACCCACAGGTTGACTACCCCTGCTCTGACTGGTTCGTTGGAAAACTGCTGAGATGCTTTGTTTTTTAATATTTCTGATTTATCGTTCTTAAGGCTTGAATGCCCATGTTTTATTGTTGCAAATGTCTATTGTACACCACCTTGAGCCACACGGGAGGGTGATCCGTAAATTAATAATGATTAATAATGATCTGCCCTCCTTCAATTCCAAAAGGCAGCAGCCTGGGAGCCTGAGAGCCAGTTTGGTGTAGTGGTTAGGAGTGCGGACTTCTAATCTGGCATGCCAGGTTCAATTCTGTGCTCCCCCTCATGCACCAGCTGGGTGACCTTGGGCTGGCCACAGCACTGATAAAACTGTTCTGACCAGGCAGTGATATCAGGGCTCTCTCAGCCTCACCCACCCCACAGGGTGTCTGTTGTGGGGAGAGGAATGGGAAGGCGACTGTAAGCCGCTCTGAGACTCCTTCGGGTAGGGAAAAGTGGCATATAAGAACCAACTCTTCTCCTTCTTCAGTAATATCAGGGCTCTCTCAGCCTCACCCACCCCACAGGGTGTCTGTTGTGGGGAGAGGAATGGGAAGGTGAATGTAAGCCGCTTTGAGACTCCTTCGGGTAGGGAAAAGCGGCATATAAGAACCAACTCTTCTTATTATTATTCTTCTTCTTCTAAGGGAGGGTTAGGGTAGGCAGAGACTCTGGAGCAGCTCAGGCAAATGGAGTTTGCTAATGACACCCTAAATAATTACTTGCAAGGCTGTGCACACCTAAAGGGTAGTCTCCCCAAGATCAAAATTAAGGCAGGCTTCTGTGCCAGTAGCAGGCTCAGGTTTCACTTGCAACACCCTGCAGTCTGAGCATCTCAGACTTCCGGTGCAAGCTCAGCTCTTATGTGGATTTGGAATTCAGAGGTGTGAACTTAGAAGTCCTGAATAGCTCCTTGAGGAGGCTTTTGCTGAACCCTGGTTCTTCCAGTAGCATACGAAGGACTGGGACAACGGCTGGCATCAGCATACCCTATGCGCCCAGTGCTGTCAAGCCCTACTCACTAATTTGCTAGTGTAGTGGTTAAGAGGGGCAGCCTCTAATCTGGAGAACTGGGTTTGATTCCCCACCCCTGCACATGCAGCCACCTGGGTGACCTTGAGCCAATCACAGTTCTCTTAGGGTTGTTCTCACAGAGAACAGAGCTGTCTCAGCCTCACTGACCTCACAGGGTGTCTGTTGTGGGGAGGCGAAGGGAAAGGTGATCCTGCGTTGGACTAGATGGCCTGTATGGCCCCTTCCAACTCTATGATTCTATGTAAGCTGCTCTGAGACTCTGGGTAGTGAAAAGCAGGATGTTAAAACCAGCTCTGTCTCTCTAATGCTCCACCCTGCTCCCAGCTACCAGCATTGCTCCATACCATCAGGACAAGTGCTGTAGGCAGTGGTGAGCATGGTCAGTGGAGAGCTTGCAAGCAGGAAATTTTTAAACAGTGGCCCACATGCTTCTGTCATGGTTGCTCCTTAGAAGAAGAACTGGATTTTTGTACCCTGTTGTTTACTACCCAAGGGAGACTCAAAGAAAGAAAAAGCAAGAAAGAGCTAATTAGGTATCATGGAAGTTCTGGATATATTGTGACTCCCCCCCCCCTTTTTTTTTTAATCCTGTGCATCTTAGTTTAAAGTCATTACTGAGGGTCCACCAATTACCCAACCTGGAGTCAGCAGCCTCGTTTATGCCAACTCCTTCTCTTGCTTTGACTTGATTTATACTCGTGCCCAAGCCTTGTGGCACTCTCCCCTCTCACCAGACAAGGAGAGCACCCTTAGGGCACCTTTTGGTGAAAGCCGGCAGTTCTCTTCCGGAGCTTCAGGGAACCCGTTGTGCTAAGGACGCTGAAGGCTCCCCTGGTGCAGTTTCTTCTGTTCTGCCTTCCATCTGGACCAAAAAACAAAAGATTTGTTCCTTGTTTATTATGTTTTTACAGCCAGGCACAATGAGGTTCTGTGTCTCCCCCTCCCTCCCCAAAAAGCCTTGGAAATTGCAATGCACAGGTGGCTGCCACCTCCCGGAATCTTGACTGGGCATCTAGTGGTGCATTGGGCGAGTGGTACACCAACCAGATGGCCAAGTTCTCGACCGACTCCCATCTGATGCTGACACACTCCACTCCGGGGATTGATGGTGCCGGGAGAGCCGATAGGAGTAAGTCTCCTGGCTAAGGATGGCCATCCCTCCCTGGCTCCCTCCTCCCATGGAGCCAGGACTAATACGTGAAAGGACAAAGGAGTCCAATTCTCCCAACATGTCTGTGCTGGTGGGTGGGGTCTGATGTCCTGTTGCTCCAGAGTACAGATGCTGACTGGAACTGGAGTTCCTACAGCCACAGGGCCGCACTGAGAAGAATGTCCATTAGCAAGGTTGTTCACAAGCTGTGACCCAAAAGGGCCAGGAGAGTCCATAGAGCAAGCTGAGAGTCAGAGCCGTGTAATCAAAATGCCAGCCAGCAGGATCCAAGGTCAGGGTCGTGGCTACCAGTCCAGATCATCAGGTAGTTCAGAAGCAAAGATGTGGAGCCAGGCAACCTCAGAGAAGATGCAAGTTGTATCCAGCATTTGTGCCAGCCCTGCCCTAAATCAGTCTTGCAGTTTACAGGCTTCTGTAATTACTCACTATCAGAGTCTTGTACGCAGCACCAGCTTTGTAGGCATGCCAACTTCCATCTTTCTTGTAATCCTACTCTAAGTTCTGGCAGTCCTCACCATCAATGGTACAACCAAGACACACATCCTGGCCATCTGTGCCCCTACTGAAACCAGCACAGATGCAGTTTTACGTCCAGCTCCAAGATGAAGAAGAAGAAGAGTTGGTTCTTATATGCCGCTTTTCCCTACCCGAAGGAGGCTCAAAGCGGCTTACAGTCGCCTTCCCTTCCCTCTCCCCACAACAGACACCCTGTGGGGTGGGTGAGGCTGAGAGAGTCCTGATATCACTGCTCGGTCAGAACAGCTTTATCAGTGCCGTGGTGAGCCCAAGGTCACCCAGCTGGCTGCATGTGGGGGAGTGCAGAATCGAACCCGGCATGCCAGATTAGAAGTGCGCACTCCTAACCACTACACCAAACTGGCTCTAGATTCAATATCGCAGACAGATTGACTATCCTGGCTGGAGATTTCAATGCCCACATTGGTACTAAAACGTCTGGTTGGGAGGAAATAATGGGCAAATTTGGCCATGGGAAGATAAATAACAATGGACATGTCTTTTGCACATAATTCTATCATCAAATAATGTTATCGTTTATCACTTTCCACATCCCACGAAACACCAACTAACATGGAGAAATCCATCATGCAAGAACTCAGCCCTGGTCTCACAGAGCAGTTCTGTCAGGGTGTCTGTTGAGGGGAGAAGAAGGGAAGGATGTTCATACACCACTTTGGGACACCTTTGGGTACTGAAACAAGCCATGTGTTGATGAAATAACACCATGCAGCTGCTGAAGATTTCCTAAGGCAACTCGCCAGAGCACCAATGCTGAGGAAACTCCACCAGCACCTTCTTTGCAAGCCAGGGCTAATCCATTCCAGAAACTACAGGAAATCAAGAAATCTGTTACTGTGCTTCAACATTGTTGTTGTTGTTAGGTGCGAAGTCGTGTCCGACCCATCGTGACCCCATGGGCAATGATCCTCCAGGCCTTCCTGTCCTCTACCATTCCCCGGAGTCCATTTAAGTTTGCACCTACTGCTTCAGTGACTCCATCCAGCCACCTCATTCTCTGTCTTCCCCTTCTTCTTTTGCCCTCGATCGGTCCCAGCATTACGCTCTTCTCCAGGGAGTCCTTCCTTCTCATGAGGTGGCCAAAGTATTTGAGTTTCATCTTCAGGATCTGGCCTTCTAAGGAGCAGTCAGAGCTGATCTGCTCTAGGATTGACCGGTTTGTTCACCTTGCAGTCCAAGGGACTCGCAAGAGTCTTCTCCAGCACCAGAGTTCAAAAGCCTCAATTCTTTGATGCTTGGCCTTCCTTATGGTCCAACTTTCGCTGCCATACATTGCAACTGGGAATACCATAGCCTTGACTAAACAAACTTTTGTTGGCAGGGTGATGTCTCTGCTTTTTAGGATGCTGTCTAGATTTGGCATAGCTTTCCTCCCCCAGGAGCAAACGTCCAAATTTATTTGCTGCAGTCCCCATCTGCAGTGGTCTTGGAGCCCAGGAAAATAATATGGAGGTACACAAATTCAACATGGAGGTACACAAATGTACAAACCTATTTGATGAGTCATTTGTCCAGATTTTTCTTGGTGTCTGTCTTTGGGCACAAAGAGTAGATCCTGTTTCAGAAAAAAAAAACACTATCAGAAAATGTGTGTGCAAATATGTAGGCCTACTCGGAAGTGAGCCCCCTGTTCTTCAATGGTCTTACTCTCAGGAAAGCATCCTTAGGATTGCAACCATAGGAACCTAGAACATCCTGCATGTGGGTAAGAAGGCCCAGTAGAATCAGACAGGAAGAGAAAGGGAAAAAATCCCATTGCGTATGCACAAATTGTATGCATTAAATCTGGATAACAATTTCAGCAGAGGGGCAAGAATGCAGGCTTCACGTTAGAAGTACAGTGCAGTATGGCCTTGCCACCTCAAGGGCGGGACCCATCCAAGTAGACATTGCCTCTGACACAAACAGGGTCAGGGTCTCCTCTGCCCCATGTTCTTTTAACAAATGAATGTCACATGGGTAGATCCGACAGTCCCAGGCACACCAAGAAGGGATTCAGCTGAGGAATGGGACAGAGGGAGGAGGGGCTTCGATTTTCACGACTGCACCAGATGTAGCTGCCGTAGGAGACTTTTTCTCCTGCTGTGGGGCTCCACATGCTAGACTTACAGATTCCTGACCTGACTTGTGTCAGAGGTAATGTCTACCTTGGCCCCTAAGGTCATTAAATGCAAAGTCAAATATTGTCTAAGGCCATGGCTTCTTGTAATGTAAAATATCTTTTTAAGAATTCATGGGATTGCTTTGCTCCTATGAATTATTAGTTTGTCCAGTACAGCAAATATATTCTGTACTCCACAGCTTGCTCTCCAAAAAGTGTGGAGAAAATATGGCTTGGTTAAAAGGATGGTTGTGGAGCTGCCAAGGAAAGCCGCAGTCTCAGAAAATCCTCCCCCACTGTTCCCCTGGCCTACATTCCAGAGGAGATGTTGTTGGGAAGCACCATCAACTCTTAGCCAACTTACAGGGACCCTGTAGGGCAGGGTTTCTCAGCCATGGTACAACTCAATGTTACTGTGGTATTGTGGTCTTCAAAATGGTGGCGGGGGAGAATCCCCCCCTCCATGTCTGCCATTTCCAGCTCTGAGCGAAGAGGAAAGAAAAAGGGTTTGGCTTTTTAAAAAAACTACCCTTACTAGGCAGGTTGACCTACCCCCTCCCAGAGTGGCCAATGATGGACCTGGAGGGGGTGAAGAAAGGGGCCCTGGACATTTAAACCTTTGCTGGCCGAGGCTCCTCCCACTTCAAGAGGGGTGGCAGAGGGGCGTGGCCAGCTGACGTCACTTCCTGCTACCCTGAAGCCTGAAAAACATTTAAGCTCTATGGTCAAAAAGTTGAAGAAGGCTGCTGTAGGCTTTTCAAGGCAAGAGATGGAGAGGTGGTCTTCCATAACCTAGCTCTGTGTAGCCACCTGGGACATCCTTGGTGGCCTAAGTATCAAGCAGGGCTGACCCTGCTTAGCTCCTGAGACCTGATGAGTCTAACCTGGTCAGGGCGTAAAATAAATACTTTCCCAGAATAGCAGTAGGTGTTACCTTCAAGTTGGTGTCAGAAGCTGGTCTTGCAACAGATTCTACTGTGCATTTCTGCTGTAGGGAGAGAGAAAGCGGAGGCAGGCTCGCAAATGGCTGACCACAAATCATGCAACAGAAGTGTCTGTCTTGTCTGTATAAAAGATACAAAGTGGGTGTGGTAGCATGTGTTTTTTTTTGGGGGGGGGATTTCTGTTAGTTTTTCAGTGTCAAGCATTTGTGTTAGGTAGGGTTCTTCCAGCTAATGCCTTTTTACATTACACCTAGTTGCAAGCTGCACAGGGACACTGTGGGTGGGGGAGGCAGTGTTCCCCCTATGCATGGGCCCGGCCTGTCATGGGTGCGGATGGCACCAGCATTAAGGAAGAGAATGCTGAGAAATCAGAATTCCCTTCCCGAGGAGCATCGGAAGCCCTAACACGGGCCAGGGCCAGACTGATGGCAACATCATGCACCTGCAGTGATTTGCCCCACTGACATGCGAGCGCTGCCCCAGCACACCCATCCTGTGCATAATCTCCCAGCCTGCAACAAATTCTGTTAGTCTTTTAGGCCCTGCTGGACTCTTGCTTTCCTACTGCTACAGATAGAGTAACACAGCTACCTGTCCAGCATTCTAACCACTACACTACACTGCCTCTCATAAGTTGAATATGTAAGAAAAGGAGCAAACCACGTAAGTCCAGTATCCTATTTCTAAGCGTGGCTAGCCCCCTGCCTTCAGACATACCTTAAGCAGGTATGACTACAGGGGAACTTCCCCAGTAGACGGGAAATGGCAGAAAGTGCTCAGAATATCGTCCTCATCTAGTCTCTGGAGCTGCAAATAATTAGAGGGTAACTTATTAGCAGTAAATCATTCAGAGGTGCAGTGGGCCGCATTCTCCGAGGTTGCAAAGTCAGGGCTCACAAGGGCTTATTAGCCAATTCAGTTTTTTCACACGGTTGTTTGCTATTTCCATAAAGCCACTATTTTCAGTCCCTTTCTTGGCATTCCTACTAGTTAAAGTCTGGAAACCAGATATCCTTATCCATGGTTCCTCTATATATTTGTGAAATATATAGGGGTGGGGGGTGGGGGGTGGGGGGTGGGACGTGTCCGGCTGTCCAAGCTGGAATAGAGCCAGTCAGGGTGCAGCCAGCAAAGCCCCTGCAGCTCCCACCTTCCGTCCCTGGACTCTAACTTCTTTGCTCTCAGACGTGCCTCAGTGCCTGGAGCCAGCATCAAGTATGGGGAGAGGGCCCTGGGCAAAGGGTCATGGTGGAGGCCCTGCTAACGAGGGCCTCTTGGCCTGCTAGGCTGGGCCTGCTAATGAGGGCCTCCTAGCCTGCTGACTGCCTGCTGAGCTGGCCAGCGCCCTCCTGACTGCAAGCTGTGGCCCAAAGCCACCTTAAGCTGCCTGGCCGGGGGCCAGCGAAGGGGAATCTTTCAAGGTCCGTTCTTAGGAATGGGCTTTAAAGCTAGTAGTAAATTTTAAAAAAACTAACATTTTTTCTTCTGCAATGGGAGGGAAGGTGACAGGGGCCAGCTCTGTCTCCTCAGATCTCAGAAGTTGAGTCTGCCATGGCGAGCCATGAGGCAGACTTCAGAGGAAGGCCATGGTGGAGCACCTCTGCTTCTCACTTGCTTTAGAAGTCCCTTGTTGGGGTCACATCAGCTTCAATGGCAGTTGACACACATGCACACGCATGCACAATGGGTGAATGGAAATAATTAACAATCAGAGAGAAAATAATTACCATGAATCTGTGTCTAAGTCCCTCAATGCAGTCCGGATACTTGGCAAAATCCATCAGAGTACAAACCTAAACCAAAAGGAAGAGAAGGGGAGCTTTGCAGAGGGGCTACTGCCACCAAATTCTCTTCCTGAAGCAGCTGCTTTTCTAACCCAGCACCATATTATGCATCCTGGTCACAGTTTTACTGGGAGCTGCTTTGAAAGTGACTCGTTGCAGTTGCAGTCTACGATTCACCCTCTTGAGAAAGGAAATCCGAATGACTTGCAAATCCCCAGGGCAGTGGTCAAAACACAGTAATGAACCACACGCTTTGGGATTTACTGTTTCTTTCTCCTCGTGTTTCTTTCTTCCTTTGTCTGAGGGGCAGCATTGTTTGCTTTTTCTTCTTGGGGTTGTGTTTCTTTTAAAAGTTGATTTTTACAGTTCTTTCAGTGTTCGGTGTTACAGTTCTTTATTTCAGTGGTTGGTTCTGAGGGGGGCACTGTAATTGTAGTTAAGAGTTGTTCATTCTCCCAGTTTGGTAGCTGTTGTACTTGGTTGCCAACTTTGGGTACTGTTGTTCTGCTCTAGTTTGCTGGCCTGGGGGGCACTGTTTGATCCTCCTGCTAGAGCTTTTCTCACAGAGCAGTTCTGTCAGAGCTCTCCTAGGGTGTCTGGCATTGAGGAAGGGAAGGGAAGGCGATTGTAAGCCGCTTTGAGACTTCTTTGGTTAGTGAAAAGCAGCTATTCATCCTCTTTTTTCTGTATTTGTAGGGGGATGGAAGGCTGGATGGGAGAGCCTGTGATGATGGAGCATGGATTAAGCACTTAGGCCCCTCTGAGCTCCTCCACTGGAGGTCAGTAGGGTAGATTCACATGATAATCCTGCTGAAGAGGAGGACACTCCCCCCTTGCTTTGTGATACTGTGGATGGCAGTGAACACAGCGCTTTGAGAATGACAGCAGAGATGGTGATTACTGCAAGCTCAGTGATGGCGACAATGTCTGTGCTGATAACCTCACACCAAGTATAGAACCGTGGATTCCTCAGTGTGGACTCAGAAGAAAAAAGGAAACCACGAGGCACAGTGATACAGTTGTCTTCTCTATGTTTATAGGTGAAAAGGTTATAACATAAAGTCATAAAGAGTCAACCAAAACGGGATCCTAGGTTAAGTGACCCGCTTTCTGTTTTATCTTCGTCAGTGGTTGCTCTGCAAAATGAATAAAGTAGACAATATGTGCATGTAGAATTTCAAAACATGGTTCATAACATACCTTCCAATATACTGTCATAGTAGTAGTCGTAGTATCACATTGGCAGAATGCTCATAATTGTCTGGGGATTTCATAAAGTGCCCATGAGGGCTACCTTCAGTTAGTATTTATAGAGAAGCTGGCAGTTACAGGTGTAGTCAATTATTTAAAGGGGCCAGATCCATTAAAGTAAATAACCCAAACAGATTTTTACAAAAAACAATTGTAATCAATGTTGGCATTAAGACCCCCCCCCCCCCCCCCCGGCATCACAGTATTCAAATGATGAATGAAAAAACTTTCCCGTTGTTGAAGGCGGATGATAATGTTGTCCTTGGCATTTAGTGAAGGTTGAAGTTGTTCCAGTCCTAAGAATATGAATTCTTCTAAGCTAAGATTATGTTCCAACCAATGTGAGACGAGAGGAACATCTTTAATTTTGTTTCTCAGTTGGCTCCTATGTTCTGATATTCGAATTTTAAGAGGTCTAGATCAGTGGTCCCCAACCCTTTTATCACCGGGGACCACTCACCGGGGACCACTCAACGCCTTTTACTGAGGCCCGGTTTGGGGGGGGGGTAGTTTACTCCTCTACTCTCAACCACTGCCCTAACGCTCTCTGATCGCTATGGTAATGTTTAAACATCCCTTCAAAATAAGATACAGACACGCCACAACAAAGAAGTGTGTTGTAAAGGGCCGGGGGGGATGAAGTAAAGGGCCGGGGGGGGGAGAAGGTGTCCTTCGGGGTCCACCTCCGATTAGTCGAAGGACCACATGTGGTCGGCGGCCCACAAGTTGGGGATCGCTAGTCTAGATGACATTCCCACATAGCAGTTTGCATTTGCATATAATCATATATACTGTATTACTGGACTCACAATTGATAAATTGTTTAGCATGTGCTTTAAAGCCATTGGAATGTTGATACTCTTTAGTTTCCAACATATATTTGCACACCATACATCTACCACAACGATGATTACCCATTGGTAAAGTATTAATAGGGCGTTCTATGGGTCTGATAATATCCTGAATATTTCTGCCAAGACGCCACGATATAATTGGTTTTTCCTTGCAGCCCCCAATATAGTCAACCATATGCCAGTGTTTGGGTATAATTTTTTGCAGTTCACGAGAATAATCTGAGAACTCCAAAGATGAGGTTAACCTGTTGGATTTTGGCCCGAGTTTGTATTGTAACAGAGCCTCACGGTCTGTTCTATCAGTGTGTTTTTTTGCTGCATTAATGCCAGCTTCTCTATAAATACTAACTGAAGGTAGCCCTCATGGGCACTTTATGAAATCCCCAGACGATTATGAACATTTTGCCAATGTGATACTATGACTATTACTATGACAGTATATTGGAAGGTATGTTATGCTGCTTTGTAAAATTATGAACCAGGTTTTGAAATTCTACATGCACATATTGTCTACTTTATTCATTTTGCAGAGCAACCGCTGACGAAGATAAAACAGAAAGCGGGTCACTTAACCTAGGATCCCGTTTTGGTTGACTCTTTATGACTTTATGTTATAACCTTTTCACCTATAAACATAGAGAAGACAACCGCATCACTGTGCCTCGTGGTTTCCTTTTTTCTTCTGATAACCTCACACCAGCTACAGCTGAAGCTCTGTTTGGATATACAGATGATGATGATGAATCCAGTCTTGGATTTTACCTCTTGTGTTTTAGCTTGGTTGCTGATTGAGCTAAGGTTTTTGCACTTTTAAAGTTATTGTTGATACCATATTGTTTTTGACCCCCCTTTTGCACTAACAGAACTAGTTTATAGTTTTTTCTTTGAAATAAACATTCAAAAACATTTAACCTACTGATGCCTCAATTAATGTAAATGTACCAGTATATTGGTAAATTAATGTGCATTTCCCACCCTCGGCTTAAATGCAATACGTTTGCCCAGATTTTGTGTTATAATTAGATGCTTCGGCTTATATGCAAATATATGTGGTAAGTTATGATTAACAGGCTCATTACTTCACTGGCAGTTATGACTAAGTACTCAAGAGTGATAGGACTTCATGACTTCTGTAGACTGTTGTGATACAAGCCTTTTTGAAGATACTGAATGTGAAATCAAATATTTATCTTTAAAATCTTGAAAAATAAAAATATATGCCTGGTACGTATCTTATACCTACCAAAATTGAGTGCCAACAACATGCTAAACTCACCTTTCTGTCATTTTGTTAACCCTTCAAATGCTAGTCCTTGCATTCACAGGCAAGACATTACAAAAACAAGGTGATTTGTTTCAGAGCATGGCTGTCGTTAAGGCAACAGTATTGCAGCATAAGCTGCATTATGACATCACTTTTATGACAACACTTCCCAGCACTTCAACTACAACAGTATGAATTACAACAGGGGTAGTCAACCTGTGGTCCTCCAGATGTTCATGGACTACAATTCCCATGAGCCCCTGCCAGCAAATGCTGGCAGGGGCTCATGGGAATTGTAATCCATGAACATCTGGAGGACCACGGGTTGACTACACCTGAATTACAAGACATGTTAAGATCATCAATATTACATCCATGTCGGCACCCACTAATACATGTTTTAAGGCTTAAGTGGTTTTTTGGGGCTAAAGGAAGACATCTAGCAATATATTTCAATTCTTTGAGTTTCATTTGTGGTCACTTTTCAGAGTTCCTGCACAATTAAATCACATGCCGTTATTTCAAACTGTTTGGATCACTCCCGGCCCAGGGAAGCATTCAAGGCTGTTCTCCTTTTATCTTATTAGATTGACGTGAGTTTTATAGTGAAATAGAAATTCAGACCTTTGTTGTCTTTGTACTTCCCAATTATCAGCATTTTGAAATGGCATGCATGGTCTATCAAAATAGGCACACAAGTTTCTAAGAGTAGCCAGCCAAATACCATAGAGCTCTTTGCCCTTGTCTACAAGCAGGCTTTGGGTGGTTCACAGCATATTTCCACACGTAGCACCATCATAAAATCACAAAACAAGTAAAAGGATATAATGCTCTTATTTAGCCCTCTACCTGCCACTTTCCACATTTCATCTTTGTATCCAAATTTAGTGGCAGGAATAACCTGGAGGTGAATAGGGGGAAGCCCATAATTTTTCTTGGTTATGCTGACCTCAACCAAATGTCTGGCAGAAGAACACTGCTCAGGTAGTTCTGTCAGGTCTGGGGCCCCAACTGGCAGCTCATTCCATCAGGTTGGGACTGTGGCTGAAAGGTTCTAGCCCTGGTTGAGGCCAGATGCACCTTGAAGACAGGGAACCAACATATTAGTGTTTTAGCTCCTTTCTGGGGCAAACCTGGGAGACGATCCCTTCAATATGCAGGGCCCAGGCCCACACAGGACCTTAAAAGTAGCACCAGGAGGGTAGGTTGTATGCGAGCCCTTCATGGTTTCCTAGTAAGGTCCCCAAGTGGCTGAACTTTGTACCAGCTGCAGCTTCTGCATCACAGTGAATTACAGTAATCTAGTCTAGAGGTGACAGTCACATGGATGACTGTGATGAGGTTTTCCTGGGCCAGATAGGGTGCTAGTAGCTTCACTGGGCAGACTGAAAGATCCCTGGTGTGCTAAGTTCATGACCTGGGCCTCCATGGTAAGGAAGGCATTGAAGATCACTCCCAACTTCCTGACCAATGAAAAACAGGCAATTCAGTTTGCATGGGATGGCTTTTGCAACATGTCCAAAATTATTGCTTTAGAGAAACAAATGAAGCACTGGGCAGATAGCAATTTTATTATTTTTGGTAGTTTTCATCTATTGGACCAAGCAATTACAGGATTTCCAAATAATTCCAGATCCCAAAACAGGCAGAAATCCTTAATTTTTTCAGGTCAAGTAGACCCAAAAAAACAGAGGAACAAAGTTGCCAAACACAGCTGAGCAGCGAAAGCACAGTCATTTTGTTTTTTGTTTCAGCTGGCCCTCCCTAGCAGCGATTCTGGACAACTGACAGAGTCAACTCACACAAAATTATAGCCATTTAAACTTTTAACAACCATGTTCTTTCACTAGAAATATGGGAAGATGGATTGGAAAGGGTTACAGCCCAGGCTTGGGGGGAGGGGGCTATTCATGGAATCATAGAAGAGTTGGAAAGGACATCATGGATCATTCTAGTCCACTATGCAGGACACTCAAAACCCTATCGTTCATCCACTGTAACTTGCCACCCCCTTGAGCCTTCACAGAATCAGCTTCTCTGTCAGATGGCTATCCAGCCTGTTTAAAAATCTCCAAAGATGGAGAACCCACCACCTCCCGAGGAAGCCTGTTCCACTGAGAAACCGCTGTCAGATACTTATGTTTAGATGGGATTTCTTTTGATGTTACTGCTAGCCTTGGCCTCAACCATATGCTTGGTGGAAGAATGCTGTTTTGCACGCCCTTTGGAACTTCTGAGTGTTCCAAAAGGGCCCAGATCCCTGCTGGCAACTCAATCTGCATAATCATCTGGTATTGGTGTTTTGGGGGAAGGAATTGATTCAATGCCACTATCCTGTCAATTGACTGCCTATTGTCAGGTGTGTGTGAGTCCATAACACCCTATAAAACCTGTCCAGCAGCACTAAAAAATTTAACATTTTATTCCTAGGTGCACATCTGTAGGAAATCACCATTTGACATTAGGACTAAGTAGTGATATTCAGCTGAATCATACACCTTGCTCCTGTTTATCCATTCAGGATCATTTTTTCCCAGTACCATTGTTCTCCTCCTGAAAGCTTTTTCTTTCAGAGAAAGTTATTTCCAAGCAGAGAATTGACTCCGCAACACTAGGAGAAGGGTACAACTAGGGGGAAAATGTGGAAAAGCTATTTGTGTATGGCCTGCTTTGTCCTGGGCAGGAATGTCATAAATCTCTCTTGGGTTACTGGCTTTTAGTTTATGAAGACATGTTCTCTATAGCTGCATGTGAATTTCTTCCTTAGTTTGAATCAGAATAGATTAAATGAAGGAAGTAGGGATTTATCAGCAAGTTACTGCTTTAGGTCTAACTTATGACACAAGCCATTTTTTCTCTACCAGCTTTTACTTCATTTGCTGTAATTCTCAAATTGGGACAGGAAAGTGATTGCTACACCTATTGAAAACAGTTTCACATATTCAGTATTAGTATTTGCCTCCAGGATCTTGATAAATGGGGGAGTGGGGAAATCCAGATTTGACTGAAGGATACACCAGACACAGCATTCTGTGACCAACATTAATTCAGAACACTTTTATTCCTAGATAGATCCAGATTAGAACTGTACATGCAAAACTGTTAGTCACCATAGATTTTACAGCAGATTCTATTCTATGAGAGTGGAATTCAGAATCCTTTTTATAGTATAAAAAGACTAAATATCAATACCTTGGAACAAGACATGACATATTCCAATGTTTTCAGTTCCAGTACCTAGCTACTAGGTATTGTATGTTATGGATGTTCAGTTATTAGAACGTCAGAGGTTTAACATCAACATTGCAGAACACATAGTTCGCCTCTTTTCTTTCCATTGCCATCCTGAAACCCTGCCAACAAACTAACCGATATTCCTTAACAGTACATAAGATTGTACAGTGTTATACATCAAAAAAGGATATTCCCTCAATGGCATCTCACATTACCTTAAAAAAAAAGCAATGTAACAAAAATAAAGGTATAACATCTCCAAAAATAAATACAAAGAGGGAATGCAGACAAGTGTCAAAAGACTTTTTGGCAGGTCACATTCATAATATACAAAATATAACTTATTCAAAGCCAAGGGCAAAAGGAAATATCCAAAATTTTCCTCAAGTGGTCAACCATTTAATCCACTTCCTCCATACGTGATGTGTCATCATCACCCTCCAGTGGGGGCATCTCTTCCGCAACTGCTGGGCTAGCTTCTTCTGGAGCAGTATCATCTTCATCTATGCCTGTAAGAATAAAAATGATTGTACTACATGAATAGCTGCCTCTCACCATGTAACATTCTTTTAAGTTGCTAATTAGGTTAAAAAGCTTATTATGGTAACAATGTGCAAATACAGGACTGCCCCACTGAGGAGCGAGGTAAAGTACTTCAGAACAGCAGAGACACCAAATGTGAAAAACAAGAATTTTTTTTCTGCACCTTGTTTCGGTTCCTTCAACTGCTTGACTAATGTTTGTTGTTGCTAGAAGAGATGGCCAGAGAGAACCAAAAACCTGGGTTTCCCAAATGACCTTTTTCAAAGAAAGTTAATACAAGAGCTACTTAATAACAGGAAAGTGTTTCACTTACCTAAACCAAGTTTGATCATTCTATAAATGCGGTTGGCATGGGTTTGGGGATCCTCTAGGCTGAAGCCGGAAGACAGCAGAGCAGTTTCATACAGCAAGATAACCAGATCCTTCACAGACTTGTCGTTCTTGTCTGCTTCTGCCTTCTGCCTCAGAGTCTCGATGATGGAATGGTCAGGGTTGATTTCCAGGTGCTTCTTGGCCGCCATGTAGCCCATTGTGGAGTTGTCCCTGAGTGCCTGGGCTTTCATGATCCTCTCCATGTTAGCAGTCCAGCCGTATGTACTGGTCACAATGCAGCATGGAGAAGTCACCAATCGGTTGGAGACTACAACCTGAAGAGCATTGCATGAAGAGATTGGTGAGAAGAGCCCTGCAAAGTGCTTCACAGACTATAACACTGCCTATCCTTTTAATGTGCAGCCTTGTTATAAACTGAAAGACAAACTAAACCCAGGTCACCAAAGTAAACAGAAACTGACTCCACCTAGTGGAAATCTCAGGAGCCTCCGTAAAACCCTTAACCATGCCAGATTAACTTAAGATGTAGGAGACATCAACTCAGTAAGATCGGCCCACAATGATCTGTTTAAGACTGATACAGGCCATCTTTCTCTGAAACAGTTCAGTGACAGATTCTTTGCACCCAACACTATCCCAAACAGTTCTCAGGCTATTTGTGGGACCCAGAGTTTCACAGGCATTATAAGCCACACAGCTAAACTCAATCTCTACTGGAAAACCTCCACAGTGGACACTATTAACAAAAGGGGTGACTCAGTACAATGTAGCTTTAAGGTAAAGGTAAAGGTATCCCCTGTGCAAGCACCGAGTCATGTCTGACCCTTGGGGTGACGCCCTCTAGCGTTTTCATGGCAGACTCAATACGGGGTGGTTTGCCAGTGCCTTCCCCAGTCATTACCGCTTACCCCCCAGCAAGCTGGGTACTCATTTTACCGACCTCGGAAGGATGGAAGGCTGAGTCAACCTTGAGCCGGCTGCTGGGATCGAACTCCCAACCTCATGGGCAGACAGTTCCAGACAGCATATCGCTGCCTTACCACTCTGCGCCACAAGAGGCTCAATGTAGCTTTATGTTGATTTTATTATAACAGAAATTGAAGATCACTACTTTGACACTAGGAGATATAAAGATGGGCTTTATTTACCTTTTCTACTTTCTTTTCAAGAATATCTTTCATGATCTTGCAGAGGTTTTCAAATTTTGTTTTTTTCTCTTCCTGTTTCTTTTTCTCTTCTTCATCTTCAGGGAGCTCCAGACCCTCTTTTGTTACTGAAACCAAAGTCTTGCCCTCAAATTCCTTCAGCTGCTGTACACAATATTCATCAATAGGCTCAATCATATAGATAACTTCCAACCCATGCTTACGAAGACGTTCCACAAAAGCAGAATTTGCTACTTGATCTTTGGTTTCACCTATGAAGAGGGAAAAAACGAAGAGAAAACAGAGTTCAGCTAAGTTTACTACGTTAAAAAAACCCTTTTGCTTTAACAAACATTCTCAGAGAAAAACCTCTGAATATTAGCAACACAGATGCAAATATTCCCTCAACAGTTTAATGTAGGCATCTGTCCATTAATCATTAATCTTGACATTTTTATTTCCTTTACAATGTTTTTTTCATCCAGTTGATCCCAAGTAAAAGATAACCTTATAAAGCCTATGTATCAGGCAAACCTCTTCATTATAGTTTGTACTAATCCATGACCAGCCTTCTCCTTATCTATGCGGTCTGATAATTTCCTCATAATCGTCTGATGAAGTGCTCCTGAACTCAAAATCTGATCTGCTGTTTTAGATGCAGCTACGTGCTTGAATCTTAGTCTGATGTATAGAAAAATCTATACAAAAATAACTTATGTGTAACATTCTGTCTGTTACCCAAGTAATCATGTTCCTTTAACTACCAAATTCTTGACAGAAGTCTTAACAGTTATGATTACTGCCACTAATCAGCATGCAAATTATTGCACCATACACTTACCTGTAATATAATACACATGTTTCTGGTTTTCCTTCATTCTTGTGCAGTAGTCTTTCAGGGACACCATCTCATCACCTGATGCAGAAGTGTAATATCTCAACAATTCTGACAGTTTCTTGCGATTTTGTGAATCCTCATGTATGCCAAGCTACAAGAAAAATTAAGTTTGAAAGCTATTATGCAAAGAATTATTCCAAGACATACTTTTTAAAAACACCTTAAAAGTTAAGCTAAACAAACCTTAATGTTTTTGGAGAACTGCTCATAGAACTTCTTATAGTTTTCTTTATCTTCTGCAAGCTCAGTAAAGAGTTCCAAGCATTTCTTCACCAAGTTTTTCCGGATCACCTTTAGAATCTTGCTCTGCTGTAGCATTTCACGGGAGATATTGAGAGGCAAATCTTCTGAATCCACCACGCCTCGCATGAAGTCTGGGGGGGGGGGGGGGGGAGTCTGGTTAGTCAGGCCTCTCATTAACTTATCAAAGTTGGTTTTAGCAAAAATGCTATTCATGTTTAGATCCCACAGGCCTTTTGAAAACCCTCCAAGCAGCAACAGATTTACCCGAATGCTTCTATAGCACATGTAAAAGTTTACTCACTCAAATATTCAGGAATTAATTCTTCACAATTATCCATGATGAACACTCTGCGCACATACAACTTGATGTTATTCTTCTTCTTTCTATTTTCAAACAAGTCAAAAGGTGCACGTCTTGGGACAAAAAGAAGTGCTCTGAATTCCAGCTGCCCTTCCACTGAAAAGTGCTGCAAAAACAAGAAACCAAATTAAGTGAAAAGGGAACAAAATCAATGCCTCCTGAACCTTATGGGAGGGCAGTATAGAATTATAACAAATCTATTTGCTTTCAAATCAGCAGAGGAGAGTATTCATCCAGTGACAGATGTCAAAAACATTTCCAGAACTGCAGCAGACTTACTTTTACTGCCAGGTGGTCTTCCCAGTCATTAGTCAGACTCTTGTAGAATTCCCCATATTCCTCATTAGTAATGTCATCTGGGTTCCTGGTCCAAATCGGCTTGGTTTTGTTGAGCTCTTCCTGGTCAATGTACTTCTCCTTGATCTTCTTTTTCTTCTTCTTGTCACCCTCTTTCTTTTCTTCTTCCTCATCAGAGCCAACATCCTCAATTTCTGGCTTATCTTCTGTTTTTTCTTCTTTTTCTTCCTTCTCTTCTTCTTTTTCTTCTGCCTCATCATCACTCACTTCCTTATCACGTTCTTTCTCCACCTGCATAAATGTAGAATAATTAAACCAAAATTGCTAATCATGCAAATGCCCTAATGACTAGAATAAGTAAGAGTCTTCATGGTGCTTAATTATGTTTGACTCCTTTTCCCTTAAAGGCTTTGAACTTTGCCCTTCACATGCCACAAATTGTAAAATGCTGGTCTTACTGATTATTTCAATAATTGAATTCTAACATTTTGCAAAGTGTTTCCATTCATTAAAGATAAAGTTTAACAAATTTCATCCTTATCCATTGTTGGATAACAATGTGGGACATGTCCGGCTAGGGGGGTGGGATGTGTCCGACTGTCCAAGTTGGAATAGGGCCAATCAGGTTGCAGCCAGCTTTGTCCTGATTGGCCCTGCCCCCTGCAGCTCCCACCCTCCGGCTCTGGATTCTAGCCTCTTTGCGCTCAGACACCTCGTGCCTGGAGCCAGCAGCAGCCAAGGGGAGAGGCCCTGGGCAAAGGGTTGTGGTGGAGGCCTTGCTAACGAGGGCCTCCGACTGCCAGCTAAGGAGCTCTGTCTCGGCCCTGCTAACGAGCTACCCAGCTCCTGCCTGCCCCACTTGATTTGGCTGCAAGCTGCAGCCCAAAGCCAGCTTAAGCTGCCAGGCCAGGGGAGGGTACATTTTCAGGGCCCGTTCTTAGGAACGGCCTTTGAAGCTAGTCTTTAAATAAAATCTAAGGCAGTGTTTGGTAAAGTCTATGTAGATTACTGTTAGCTAATATTTTACATTGTATTTACATATGCATAACTATAAATGAAATTCTTAAGGGAAACCAGAACTTACAAAAAGTGTTATTGGGTAGCCAATAAACTGAGAATGCTTCTTAACAATTTCCTTGATTCGCCTTTCCTCTAAATATTCTGTCTGATCTTCCTTCAGGTGTAGGATAACCTTTGTTCCACGACCCAGAGGCTCACCTGCAATATGAAGAATCAAACTCCGGTAACTGGCCAGCCCTTTTCTTCTCATGTCCAACTTAAAACATGATTAGATGTATAAAACTGCATTGTTTTCTAGACATGGCAGTCAGCACCCCAAAAGTATGTTGCATTGATAAAACACTGATTTCCACTTCTGCACTACAGGTAATTCTAAAACTCTTAGAAAAAAGTCAGCTATTGCAGCTGGATTTTCCCTGCCTTATCCTTAAAATATTCTAATAGCATCTTAATTAGTGCTGTTCCAACACTCCTTTAACTGTAGCCTACATCTACTCTCTTATTTGCCTGCTTAGAAAGGCTGTCACTTATAAAGAGAGGGAACACACATACGCAACCCTTACCATTGTCCAGTCTGACAGTGAATGAACCCCCAGCTGAGGACTCCCAAGCATACTGCTCATCATCGTTGTGCTTTGTGATTACTGTCACTTTCTCAGCAACCAGATAGGCAGAGTAGAAGCCAACACCAAATTGACCAATCATAGAAATATCTGCACCAGCCTGCAAGGCTTCCATGAAGGCTTTGGTGCCAGATTTGGCAATAGTGCCCAGATTGTTCACCAGGTCAGCTTTGGTCATCCCAATGCCTGTATCTATAAGAGTTAGGGTACGGTCATGCTTGTTAGGAATAAGATTGATCTTCAGATCTTTTCCAGAATCCAGTTTGCTTGGGTCAGTCAGGCTTTCATATCGAATCTTATCCAAAGCCTATAAAAGACAAAGGCAGCTGTTTGAGTAAAGAAGCCTTGTATGGGGCAAGCTTTCCCCCCCTAATCATTTGAAGCTTTACTTACATCAGATGAATTAGAAATCAGCTCCCTAAGAAATATCTCCTTATTGGAATAGAAAGTGTTGATGATCAATGACATCAACTGAGCTATTTCTGCTTGAAAGGCAAATGTTTCCACCTCCTCCTCCATTGGCTGATCTTGTGTATGCACTTCTTCAGGCATCTGTCAATAGATCAAGAACACAATACAAAACTGCATTGGTTAAAGAAGTAACGAAATAACATTTTAAAACATAACAGCAGTCCTAAAGAAAACCCATCAATTACCTACATATGTAAACTTTCTTTGCACTTTCCTGAAATAATAGGCATGCCTGAAACTCTTGTTTCAGATACTGTACAACCCAAGTGAGATGATATTTTGACATAAAAAGCAATGCAATGAATGTCTTTTTATCTGTGCTGGCAATACATAAAATTAACATAATTGCTTGGCAATTCTCAGGAATCCCTCTTACATAACAGAATATGGCTGCTTTTGTGTTTAAGATGCATCGTTGACCACATGCATCCAATACCACTATCAAGATACCACATATTTGCCATCTCAGCACAAGCTTCAACCATGCTTCCGCAAACACCCATTTCTCTTGCACACCTACTCACAAAGGCAATCCGTATTCTTTATTAACTAACTCTATGGCCCACTGTCTGAGGAAGTGTGCATGCACACGAAAGTTTTTATAAACCTTTTATAAATCTTTGTTGGTTATAAAGGTACCACAGGACTCAAATTTTATCTTCATGGTAGGAAGACTGTTCCACATGCCAGCTAGGACCAATACCCTCCACACAACTCTAGAAAATCCATCTAGCACCAGCAAGGACTTCATGCCAGGCCAACCTGCCACGAGCATCCCACCCATAAATTAACCTATGAAGCCAGGTGGTTTACCAGACCGCCTAAGTAGGCGCATGGTCCCCACTACAGGCAGGTTTGCAAACCTGGGCTTGCTCCTGCACAGCATGCAGTAGAACTGAGAATACAATTTAAAAACTCATTATTTTACGGGGAGGGGGGGAAGGGAACCCACCTAGAGCACCAAGGACGGGACAAATGAACAAATGAAAGAGCGGGCACCAATGCCAGGCAGCCGGGACACCAGCCCGCGACGCCACCTGCCGGCCTCCGCGTGGAGCGCCCGAGGATTCTAGAAAGTGCTAGAGCCTCCCCACCCCCACACGTCCTCCGCCGTGGGCTCCCCCGACACACGCGCCGCGCCTCTAAGCCCCGCCCCCCCAAGCCGATTCTCCGGCCGCGCCGAACGTGTGAGCGCCGCTACGGCCAGGACTCCTCTCTCGCCAGCCCCGCCTCCCCCCAAGAGCACCGAGAAGATTCTCCCCCCCCCCCCAATCCCGAATCCTGTCAGGCGTTGAGCCCCCTTCTAATGGGGCCACCTGCCTCAACGTCTCCGCCGGCATCCATTCTGAACTATCCCACCCCGAACTATACATATAAATACAATAAATAAATAATAATGAGAGACGAAATCCCGCATTATAACTGCCGCCTTCCTATAGGGGAAACCGTGTTTCGTCCCCCCGCTGCCCCATTCATTTCTCCTCAACCCTTTTCACACGCGCGCAGCCGCCACCGGCGCCCATTCAGGACTACTCCAGCCCCCGGGAGGGGTTAATCTCCGGCCGGCGCTGCTTTACGGACGCGCACTCAAGGACCCCCCCCCCCCAATAAAAAGGACCCCGTCGTCTCCCTCACACGGCTGAGTTCGGGCGCTTTTCCGAAAAAGCGCCCGGATGGAGAGAGAGGGGATGATGGCGAGCGTGGCCTCATATCTGCCTTCGCCGCACAGACCTCCCCCCCCCCCATATGGTCTCTCTCCTGACGACTCAGCTCCGCTTGCCCCAGAGAGGCGCCTCATTTTGGGGCAGGAAGCGCCGCCCGCCTGAGTTCGCCCCGCGGTCGCCATCGTTGCCCACCCGGGCGCCGACTCTCACCTCGGCGGCGGCTCGGATGGACGGTCACAGCACCGGTGAAGGCCAAGGGACTAGCTCCGCTCTCGGGCTCCGCGCGAACTGCACTGCGCGGCTCCCGGCCCGCCGCCCGCCTTATATAGGCGCGCCCCCTCCTCTTTCCAGAACCATCGGGAACCTTCAGCGACGGGCAGAGGGAGGGGGCGGAGAGGGGGCGGGGCTCCTCCGAGCCGTCTCCCGAGGGAGGGGCGGGGCGAAGGGAGGAGCTCGAGGCCGGAGAAGCGGCGCTGCCGGGGAGCTGTGCGCACGCGCCGTTTCCCACGCGCGCCCTGGTCGCGTCCTTCGGGCCCAGGTTGTGAGCCGTACGCACGCGCCGGGCGGGAGACTCGGGCGGGCTCTCCTCCTGGAGAGACAGAAGGCCGCATGCGCAAGAGCTTGCTTCCAGAACCTGGAGAGGGCCGTTGAGGTTTTTTTCATTCTTCCTTCCCCTGGCGCTCCTTCAAGGCGGGCGGGTGGAGGGAGCGCGGCTCTGCATGTCCGTAGGATGACATCATCACCCTCGCCTATTCACCAGAACAGTCTAGATAGGGGCGGAGCCACGAGGAGGAGGAGGGCTGGCTGGAGTTCCCTCGCCCCTCCCGCCGCCCTCAGAATGCCCTAGAAGCGGAAGACGGTTGGCGCGGTTGCTGCCGTTCTTTTCTCCCATTCCACCCAGAACCTCCTTGAAATAAGGGATTTCAGCCATTCTCAACCTTTTGTGGGCCCACAGCTCTGTTTGGAGTTCTCCTCAGGTTGCAGAGCTCTCTGTTAAATAAAGACACGACACAAACAGATAGCTAGATAGTGATCTTATTACTGAACACCAAGAAAACGTGAACATTCCAACATATTGGGAAAAAAATTTTAAGATTGTATGAAGTTAAAGTTTCGAACCTTTGACAGAGAGAAACCTACGCGTTCACTTTTACTCCCTAGAATACATCATAATTCAAGCACTCAACAACGAGACGGATTTCTGTTGCTTTCCCTTGAGAAAGGTCGAGCTTTCAGTTAATGACATCATACATGACAAAAGTATTTCATCAGATCGGTTACCAGGGTCTCCCAAAACCCCATTTCAGGCTTTTTCCCCCAGTCTGTAGCCCCCCTCAAATGTGTCAGAGCCTCCAAGGGGGTCATATTGCCCCCATCGAGAATAGTGACTCTGTTTCAACTTTGCATTAAGAAGAGAAAGAAGGCCATGTAACAACTCAAAAGATACTATGAGTTTCAAGGTAGCAACAGCTTTCCTCTGGTGTTTCTGAGAGTCATTATATCAAACATTTCTCCAGAGGGGCTAGCTATGCTGATCAACTAACTAAAAATAACAAAAAATGTCCTCTAGAGATACCTCAATGACTAATAAATTTACTGAGATATGATCTGTGAACCAGTTTACATGGGGCTGTCAGGTTCCTCCTAAACACTGGAGGGAGATGAGGCTGCCAGCTCTAATTTTGGAAACTGATGGAGATTTGGGGATGGAACCTGGGGAGGACAGGGATCTCAGTGGTGCACAAAATAATTGAGTCCCCCCCTCCAAAGCATCCATTTTCTCAATGGGAACCAATCTCTGTAGTCTCAAAGTGATCTGTAATTCCATCCCCAGGTCCCAACTGGAGACTGGCATCCCTAAGTCTGAAACATTATGCCAGAGGTTCCTGTCATGGGTTATATGGCACCACTGCTATGATTAGTTTTCAGCCTCCAGGTGGGACTTGGGGATCCCCTAGAGTAGCAGCTTTATCTGCAGATTATAGAGATCAGTTCCCCTGGAGAAAATAGCAGTGTTGAAGAGTGAACCCTGTGATATTGTACTCCACTGAGGTCCCTATCCTTCCTGGCTCCATGCCCAGATCTCCAGGAGTTTCCCAACCTGGAGTTGGCAACCCTACCCCATCACCTGCCAGTGGCTGGGCTCTCACAACTCTATCAGTGTGGTTTCTGTCACTTTACCTTAAAAGGGTGGATGCCAAGCCGGGCTTTTTAAAGTAGGAAGAATAGAGTTCCCCTTCAAAGCATCCATTTTCTCCAGGGGAAGTACTTGTGTAGAATCCCCAGTCTTAGTAAGGACCTCGTGATGATCAAATCATCTTCAACAATGTGCTTTCTTTTCCTAAATGAAGCCTAGTTATTGGGAGTGATTGGAGATTTTCACGAGTAGTACCTGTTTACAAACATACAATCAGAGTCCTAAAAACAAGCAGCCAAATTATTGTTGTAGGTTCAGATGATAGATGATGTGAAAGACTTCTATCAGAGACCCTAGAAAGCTGCTGCCAGTCAGAGCAGACAACACGGTCCTTTGTATACCTATGGCCTGGCTCAGCATTAGGCAGCTTCCCACGTACTATATCAAAGCCCCAAACAGCAACCATAACACTCCTGGCCAGACTGCCACCTCTCTCTGTACAAGTGCAATATTACAACTAAACTCAAAAATTGTGACAATCCGATGGCTGAAACCCACTGTTTTAGTCCATACGCCACAGCTCTTTTTATTGTTGGCAACAAAGCATCTATAGCAGGGGTGGCCAACCTGTGGAAAGCCACAGTTTGTCCACTGGAACACTAAGCCAGCTTTCATCCATGTATGATCCCTTTCCATTCTCAATTCTGCCTTACGTATATCATCAATTCTTGAACAACAATGCATGTCTATCGTTCAGATCTACACTAATAATAAAAAAAGGTTACCCATACTTCCTACAGAGAGCCTGTTCGGTATAGTGGTTAGGAGTGCTGACTTCTAATTTGGCATGCCAGGTTTGATTCTGCGCTCCCCCACATGCAGCCAGCTGGGTGACCTTGGGCTCGCCACGGCACTGATAAAACTGTTCTGACTGAGCAGTGATATCAGGGCTCTCTCAGCCTCACCCACCCCACAGGGTGTCTGTTGTGGGGAGAGGAATGGGAAGGCGACTGTAAGCCGCTTTGAGCCTCCTCAAAGCGGCATATAAGAACCTTCTTCTTCTTCTTCTTCTGATAGGTTTGTCAACCTCCAGTTGGGTGTGAAAGATATCCTAGAATTACAACTTAGCCCCAGACTATATGCATTGGTTATTTTCATTAGTTAGTTCATTCATTAGTTAAAACATTTATTACCCTTCTCCTGGTGGCTACCAGTATCCCTCCCTTCCTGAATCCCCACTTCCAGGATCCCCCCTCAAATCTCCAAGTATTTCCAAACCCAGGGTTGAGAACCCTAGCTACATGAAAGCCAGCTTGGTGTAGTGGTTAGGAGCGCCAACTTCTAATCTGGCGAGCCAAGTTTGATTCCCCACTCCTCCACATGTAACCAGCTGGGTGACTGTGGGCCAGTCACAGTCCTGTTAGATCTTTTTCTCAGTCCCACCTGCCTCTCAGGGTGTCTGTTGTGGGAAGAGGAAAGGGAAGGTGATTGTAAGCCACTTTGAGGTTCCTTCTGGTAAAGCCAACTCTTCTTCTTCTATATGGGTCCCAGTTAGAATATCTCATATAAAGGGTTGGAGCACAAGAAAGTGTATTGCCTACCACATCAGCTCCCATCACCTGCCGTAGTCTATAACAAACAAGTATAGAAGAACAAAGGCCAGTGTTTTTATTGTGGTTGTTAGTGCTGTACTTGCTACAATTTGCCAGTCATCACTTGGTGACTTTATATCGATTACAAATTTTGCAAAGATATAGTTGTTTTATCTACAAAAGTGAAAGGGAAGGCAAGACTGAGTCCCTCTGCAGTTTTAAAAATCCTACTCACATGCCAAACTGCATGTTAGCTAATGTTTTCATTACATGTCATCCGTTAGGTTGGTACTATTTTAGTTCTGTTGTAGCCATGAGCGTTTCTATGCTGTTTCCTGCCCACTCAAATACAACAGATTCAGTTTTACGAAATTTCTTGAGCAGCCTGCTTCTCTTCTGGGAATAACTTATCAAAGATACTTTACCTCTGCGTCTAAAAGCATCGAATTTACTTCGCAAAAATGAGGGACACAAAACAAAAATTACTCTTTAAAAAATCTAACACTGACAAAAATGGCTTCTTTTGGGAGCAGAAGTACTTTTTAGCTGACAGAAAGAGGTCTCTCCTTCCTCCACACTGCCCCTTACAGCTGCAGACATAAGTATACCGTTTGCTACATTCCATAATTTTCCAGAGGGCTTATACCTTGAATAAAACTTGCTTGGTCTGAAAGGTGCCAGTGTACTCAAGCTTTGTTCTGCTGCTTCAGACCAACACACCTACCCACCAGAGTCTATCCAGAGTAGTTTTTGAGGGTGGCAGGGAGGTACAGCACAACAGGGGAAGTAGAGCTGCATCCACATTGCTTTGGATCCAGCTCAGTATCTTTTTGCCTGGAATTTTTACTAAAGCCTGTAATTAGCTGGCTATTAACTATGAGGAAGAAGGTGGAAGATACTAGTGTCTGCATTCACACTTTTGTTTTCTTATTACTGTGTTTTCAGATATCTCAGCAATCTCAGCAGATCTAGAATTTTTTCATGGAATTCAAGCAGATCATGGAATTTTTTTGACAGGGGCAAGGCAAATGTGCTGTTTTGGGGGGCTGCCAACCTCCTTGTGGGGCCTGGAGATCTCCCAGAATTACACCTGTTCTCCAGACCAGTGGTCCCCAACCTTTTCATCACCGGTCAACGCTGAGGGACCGGGACCAGTCAACGCTGAGGCCCGGGGGGGAATAGTCTTTTGCCGAAGGACATTGCAGCCACCTGAGCCCCTGCTCCACTTGCTTTCTTGCCGGCACCCCTGATTTCATTCCGCCCACTGGGGGGCATTGCCAGTAGCAGCTGCGCAGTGCCACGCCGAGGGGGAGCCCCAGCCATGGCGGCCGCTGGAGAGCACCAAAGGTGAGCCGGCGGCAGAGTGGCAGGGCAGCCCCCGAGGCAGCAGCCGGGGAGGAGGACGAGGAGGAGCCACAGCCCGGTACCGAGCGATCTACGGACTGGTATCAGTCCCCGGACCGGGGGTGGGGGACCACTGCTCCAGACTATAGAGATCAGTTCCCTTTGGAGGTTGCACTGTATGGCAGCATATACTGCTGAGGTCCTGCCTTCCCTACCTCACCTCCAAGATTACTAGGGATTTTCAAACCTGGAGCAGTCAACCCTAACTGTCTGTAGCAGGGATTCTGGGATCAGGGAATCCATAGAAGCTCTGGAGGGGATCTGTGGCCTTCTACCTCCTCAGGGAGGGATCAGGGAATCCATAGAAGCTCTGGAGGGGATCTGTGGCCTTCTACCTCCTACCTTAATAGACTCAGCTGCAAGCTATGGAACTGGTTTCCATTGCACCACAAGTTTTATTGTGTTTTCTGGCCTCGGAGGGGGCAGATATTGCACTTTTACTCCAGGTATAAAACGCCTCCTGTCAATCCTCACCTCAGTCCTCCTCAAGCCAGCATGTCAACATGGTTGGTGATGTCACTTCTGAGGGTGTGACAGGGAGGTGTGGCCAGCTGACATCACTTCCAGGGCTCCTTGAAACCTGGAAAATTATTTCAGGGGCTCCTTCATGGCCAAAAGTTTGGAAAAGGCTGATTTATAGGGTAATGTACAGGCTTCAGTGGGTTATTTGCATCTTCACTGTGCTTTCTTGGGTGTATTTGGCTCATGTCAAAGGGGAAGCTGTGAACTGGGCCAATCCATTTAGCCTCGTCACAGCCTTGGGGGGCAACTAAGGGCTGAAACACACCTTAGTTCCCCTCCCTCTTTTGCAAATGTATCTGCCAGGATTGCCTTTTCTCTTAATGAACGTGATCTGCCCAAGGTCCAAAGAATTAGATGAGTTGGGCTCCAGCAGCACCCAGCACTGCTGAAGTCAATGGTGGTGGCAAAACCACAGACAGGTGCTGGCTGGCTACAGAAGAACACAAAGAGAACACAGTTAAGCCAAGGTGTTAGTGTGACAAAATTATCCAGCCACTTGTATGTGCTGTTCAAGGCATTTTTGCGCCTCAAGGCCAGCCTGACCTGGGTGCTGCCTGTCAGATGCCAAGCTGTCCCAGCCAGAAACATTCGCACACTGCACTTAGCAGTTCCTACACAAATACATCAGAGCTAGGAGAACTGTAACTTACTACAACTCCTGCCAATTTCTTAGCTCACCTTAGGGGCAGCACTCTGTCCTGTTGAAGCCCACAGTCCAGCAAGCCATGAGTGACCTGCCTTCCTGTTCTTGGGAAGGAGTTCTGCACGCAACCTAGCTGGGTTTTAGAATAGGACCTGATTGTTGGTGCAAATGGTTGATGTCAGCTCATTTTCTCTTTGTTTTATCCTAATTACCTTGTAACTTTAAACAAAAGAGTTGCCCATGTTTTTATGAGACATAAAGAAGATAAACAATCCTGTGCAGCTTTAGAACAATGCAGGTAGACCTTTTGGGATCAATGCATGTAAATAGAGTCTGTGTTGCCAAATATGCATACTTGGAGGTCTGCTTGGAAGCCTGTCCCATTTGATTCTCATTTATTCATTTATCCATCTGATAGGGCAGGCATCCCTAGTACCCCCTCCCCCCCCCATGGGAGAGTGCACAGAATTGAATTCTTACTTAGCAGTAAAGTTCATGGAAATCAGTGGGCCAACTTTTGGAAGGTGAGGTCTATTGGTTTATGTAATGGCAAGGTAATTCCTAGCAGCTTCTGTTCAAGGGCTATCTGTGCCTCTAAACTTGGAGGTCCTTTAAAAACTGAATGGGATCCTGTTAGCTTTCCCGAATGACTTTCCATTTGTTCACATGTTGATTGAGTTGAATTGGGCAAGTCCAAGACGTTCTCTTCTTAAGTCACTTCCACGGCTGGTTGTTTTAAGGCCTGTGCTTTGAACCTAGAAATATTGTCTGTTCTGCCCACTTCCTGGAAGCTAAGCAGGATCTGCCTTGGGAGTACTTGGATGGGAGACCACCAAGGAAATCCATGGTTACTAGCTAGAAGCAGGCAATGGAAAACCAACTCTGGAAGCTCCTTGCCTTAAAATCTCTTCCAGGTTGTTCTCAGCCGGCTGCAACAATGCCAAATTCCTCTAGCCCACCCCCCCTTCTTCTATAGAAGAGACATAGCTACCTCTGGTATAGGAGGGGCATAATACATGTACATGCTTGCTGATACTGTTTTTCTTAGTAAACTAAAATTCCGCATGCAGAAAGGGAAAGAAAGGCATCAGTGAATGTCTGTTTATCCTGCTTTGAGCCAAAAAAAAGTCTGCTCTCTAACACTCTCACAGGTATCAAAATCCAGTATTAATTCATGGGGGAAGGAGGTTGTCAGCACATTGGAGAGCGACCCGGTTGCTTCCTGCTTCCCCTATCGAGGTGACTGAAGGAAGGAGGGCTGTCAGGTGGACAAATTTAGGCTCCATTCACGAAACAAGTGGGCATCTGCTAACAGCGCTATAGGACAAGCTGTTACATGCTTCCACAAGTTCACCGTATTTACTGGGAAAAAAATACAATAATGTCATAATATTGCATAATCCAGGGTCTGTGGGGATGAGTCTGTTGCTCCAGGAAACTCGGATCAGGGCCTTACTCTAAGTCATGTTCAATTAGTGCTGAATGTACTCATGGATAAGCAACAAATGAGATCTACCAGGTGTGGCTGTCATACGCAGTCTAGTAATTTCCGTTTTATGGCAACCCTATGAATTAACAACTTCCAGAATGTCAGATCATTGTTATCTTGCTCGGGTCTTGCAAACTGGAGGCCATGGCTTTCGTGAATGAGTCAAACCATCTCATTCCAGCTGCTGTCAATTTTTCCTAGCATTATCGTCTATCCCAGAGTTATCTTCTCATAAAATCATAGAGTTGGAAGGTACCTCCAGGGTCGGCTAGTCCAACCCCCCTGCAGAATGCAGGAAATTCACAACTACCTGCCCACCCAAAGTGACTCCAATTCCATGCCCATTCTCTCCCCCGCAATGCCCCCAACCAATATCCCTGGACAGTCTGGCCTGGAAGAAATTTACTTCCCAATCCCAAAGTGGTGATAGACATTTCCCTGGGCATGCAAGAAAGATCCACAAGAGCCAAGCACTGACACAGTCCCTTCTGCTCACCCACTCACAATCTGCCTAAATTCACAGAATCAGCATTTCTTTCAGATGGCTATCTAACCTTTGCTTAAAAACTTCCATAGAAGGAGAACCCACCACCTCCCGAGGAAGCCTATTCCACCGAGGAACCGCTCTGAGTGTCAGGAACTTCTTCCTGATGGCCTCAGTTTAGTCCTTTTAACTTCCAGGCAGAATTGAGGCTTGATTCGATCTTTTTGGCAGCCCCTGTCATCCACAAACTGTCCTCCAACACCACATTTCAAAAGAATCAATTTTCTGCCTATCACCTTTTTTCCACTGTAGCACTGGAATATTTTCCCCCACACAATTAACACCAGTATAAACACCACAGTTTCCTCTAAGGGAATTGTTGTTAACTTCTGAAATTGTTCAAAATTCATAGTGTCTCCTAGGACTCCTTCTAAACTGTCATAGAATCATAGAGCTAAGGAGAGAACTTAGGGCCCTGATAAAATTGTCCCAATTCTGGGGCAAAGAGGAAAGGAAACTAGCACAGCAGGGGAGATGGCTGAGTTAGGGTTTATGGAGGAAACATCCCCTGACATGGGGTCCCAGGTAATTGCACCCCTTCTGGATTCTCTCCCAGCCACCACCAGAAGAAAGAGGAAAGAGCAACGGAAGAAGGAAAGGGGGATATATTGATAGCCCTGCTCAGAGCATCCCTCAGTTACAGCAAGACTTCAAGGCAAATTTGTTGCTCTGAATAAATGCAGTTAAAAATAAGGCAGGGCATTAAATTTTCAGGCTTGCAGTCTGGAACAGAGGCACCAGAGGGAGCTGAAGCAATACATTCCCACTCCGATTTGCAAAGGTTTGATTGCAACACCAAAACATTAGAACCTCCCCTTTTCTCCTACCACGGTTGCATTCCACAACATCACTTTCTTTTTTGTTCAGGTAGACTTGGCACATAATCTATTCAGATTTTTTTTTGCTATTTGTGCAGATGCTGTAGGAAGATGGGGAAATGTTTTTGCAATGCTATGTTTACAGTAACACAGACTGCAGTTTTCTGTCCTGCTATGTCAGACATTCTTCCCCCCGATAAAAGAGATGTATACCTGTCAATAATAGAAATGTCTTAGGGATGCATTGGATTGCACTTAGCATGTCCATGACTGCTTTGATCCTTGTGTAGTTTACACTGTGCATCATTCACTGTTTTTGCAGCCCAGCTCTGTTGCATTGTTTGTATGTATTATTCTCGAACTCCCAGAATTCTGCAGGGCCTGCAAAAGGGAGCTCCTCCACCAGGCATTCGACTGACGTTAATCCAACCTAGAAACATCCGGCAGTCCCCCTCAAATCATACCCTCCATAATATGAACATTTCTGACCTCCCTAGGGGCTTTGTTTTTGCATTGCTTTGGATTGCCTTGAGTCTCAGGGAGAGAAATGAAATAGATTGTTGTGTATTGTCTCTTTAAGATACTACCCAAGTAGACAGAGCAAGCAGGAGAGTAGGAAGGACTCACCATGGCTGGTGGCCATTGATGGATCTCTCTTCCATGAATCCATCTAACCCACTACGAAATCTATGCAAGCTAGTGGCCAACACTGTCTCCCCTGGCAGGGAATCCCACAATTTCATTAATTGTTGGGAGAGGTCACCCAAAAATTTGGGCTGAGTTGCCACTAATAGGTGAATGTGTCTTGTATTTCCAGGAAATCCCAGGCGGGCAACGGAAACCAGGAACAGGTGGAGGCAGTTTCGAAACAGATATAAGCAAATGAGCTGACACATTAAGGTCTGGCCTGTGAAGATGGGATGTCTTCTGCTCTGGATGGGGTTGTGCTCCCTGTAAAGGAGCAGGCTTGTCGCTTGGAGTGTTGCTGAAGCTGGGACTTCTGATGGATAAGCAGATGGCAGCAGTGGCCAGGAGAGCTTTTCACCGGCTTTGGCTGTTGAACCAGCTGCATCCCTTCCTGGGCAGAACAGATCTTGCCACTGGGATGCATGCTCTGGTAACATCTAGATTAGATTACTGCAATTGATTCTATGTGGGGCTGCCCATGAAGACTGTCATGAAACTAGTCGGTACAGAATGCTGCAGCAAGAATGTTGATTGAAGTGGGTTGTAGGAACTGTAGCACTCTAGTAATTTTTTCCCCATCTGGCAACCATTTTGTTTCTCAATGCAAGGAGTCTCAAAGCAGCTTACTATCGCCTTTCCTTCCTCTCCCTCTAACAGACAGCCTGTGAGATAGGTGAGGCTGAGAGAGCTCTAACAGGACTGTGACTGGCCCAAGGTAATCCAGCATCCAAACCTTTATTATGGTCACCAAGGTCATGTGAAGGAAGAGTGGGGAAAGACTCAGTTCTTCAGATAGAGGCTCCTAACTGGATTCTCCAAATTAATGGCTCTTAACCACTATACCAAGATAGTGACCTGAGAAAGGGCCTTCTTGGTCATGGTTCAAAAATTTGCAACTCCCTCCCCAGGGTGGTTTGTCTCCCTCCCACTTTTGTTGTCTTGAAGCAAAAACTGAAGACTTATTTGGTTTTGTTTGTCATATCCCAATAACTATCATTGATCTTCCTCCCTAGTTTGGAAGTTACATGTGTTTATGCTTTTACTGATATATATACACACACACACACACACACACACACACACACACTTTATTTTAAATGCTGTTTTAATGTTGAAATGATTGTGTGGACTATGGTTGAAAAGTATAGCTGTGCACACACCCACACAGGGCCACTCTCCCACCCCCTCCAGGCCCATTGGGGGGGCAGGTTGACTTGACGATATATAGTCATTTCACCTGAAAAAATACATAATAAATGTAAAAATATATAAGAAATTAATTAGTACCCTCCCATTCGAGGAAACCCTTCCAGGGCCATCAAGAAACCCTGGTTGAGAGAGCCTGCCTTAATGGCTAGAAAGGTGGGATAATGTGAATAACCCATAACTGAAACTCCACTTCCTGCCTTCCCTCATACACTCCCTGGAGCCGTATGAACAATTTCTCATCACATTTCTGGAGTTAGGGATGCCAGATGTCCCAATTATTTTCAAGAACTTCCCCCTCGTTGCCATCAATCTCCAGCATCTCTTGGGCCCTATTTGAAATCAACTCTATCGCAGAACATCAGAGGCTGTGGCACATACAAATTAATTGTAACTTCCATAGCCTTCATGGCTAATGTTAAACCAGCCATTTAATACATTCCTGAATGCAGGAGGGGAGGTATGTCTAATGGTGATGAAGAATCAGTGCTATTTATGGCAAAAGAGGCATGAAATGGATGTGGGATGAGCATGAAATGATCGCTCTGATGGCTTGCCCACATTGAAGACTTGACAAAATATTCCAGTCCACCGGGCACACCATCCGTGAAAACATCCTTTGATTCCCAAAAGCATTGTAGCTTCTTATCTTATCATCATAATAAAACATACTTCTGTTTTCTGTGCTGCTGTTTCACACCCTAAGAGTTCTTCAGCAGCCTTTCTCAATGGAAAGATCAATCACTTTCTCTGTGTGTGTGTGTGTGTGTGTGAGAGAGAGAGAGAGAGATTCTGGACTGCTATGAGAATCCCCAAATGCCCTATAAGTAGGGTTGCCAATCTCCAGGTGGCACCTGGAGATCTGCTATTACAATTGATATCCACCCAACCAAGACCAGTTCCTTGGAGAAAATGGCTACTTTGGAAGGTAGACTCTATGGGTACCCAAGTGAAATCCCTCCCCTCCCCAAACCTCTCTCTCCTCAGCCTCTACTCCCCCAAATCTCCAGGTCTTTCCTACCCAGAGATTTTCCAGGATGTCTCTGCATGTTCACCCATGATTATTTTTTTCTTTTTTAACTTCTGTTTTTATTTTGCTGCAAACCTGGGTGTCTCTCTCTCTCTCTCTTATATCTAGTGATGATATTTTCACACAGAATTTTTTCTGCAGTTTGGGTGTCACTTCCCATCTGTTGTCTTCCTGTCATTTCTCTGACCGTGATCTGATTGGAAGAAGCACAGAAAAATGACGACAATAAAACACACTTACACAAATGAAAAATGGATAAAATTCCCGAAGAAGCTTGGAGTTTGGCATCCCAGCCAAGGGAAACCCTCCATTTCCTTTTCACCTTCATGACATCAACCCCTATTTTTCCTGCTGGCAACCAGTTTGGTGTTTCCTAGATGCAGACGGACAAATAGAACCCAAGTACTGACTCCATAGCACAGATACTTAGTCTAATTGCTTTTCCACTTATGTGCTTAAGTAATCATCTGCTGAGATTAGATGGCTGCTGGCAGGTGGTATTCTCACATCTTTGCTCTTTTCTTTCTCCCACCTTGCAGCAGACCACCATAAAGAATGCAATCCTATGCACACTGCCTTGATAGTAAGCCCTATAGCACTGTGGGACTTATTCCAGATGCACCCGATTAGGCTGCAAAGTAATCAATATTTCTTCACTAACAAGGGAAAAAACCCCAACACTGGATCAGCAACTCATTTTATAAAAGTGGTGCTTTGCAGGAGCAATGGAGGTTGCCAGGCACCCCCCAAAATGGATCACCAGCTAATGCTATTGCAAGATTTTCCCCACGAATACTCTGCTTTGGCACTGGCAACTGGTAGCTCTTCAGGGGAGAGATGCCATCTTCCATATGGGACCTGGAAATCCCTCGGAATTACAACTCCGCTTCAGACTACAGAGATCAATTCCCCTGGAGAAAATGGGTGCTTTGAAGGGTGGACTCAATGCCATTGTACCTTACAGAGGTCCCTGTCCTCCCCAAGCTCCACCCCCAAATCTCGATTTCCCATCCTGGTAACCCAAATATTCTAAATACATTTGTTTATTAGTTGGCTCTCACACAAATTAAGTGCTGCTAGTAATGCGTTCCAGGAGCTAAGCATACCCTGTGATATACTTGGTGATGATCCACACCATCTATAAGTGAAGAGGAAATGATTATTCTATGCATTTGCCTGACTTGGGGTTATTTTCATCAATGCAAATATTACGTTGCTGTTGTGCTTGGTGCAGAAATGGAAACGGGAATGGTAGAAAAGGCATCATGTTCTTCCAGAAGCTAGAAACAGCATTATCCAAGGTCAATGATGCACTTCTGAAGTTCATTTGGTCTGTTTTATAAAAAGCCCTGTATCTCATGCTGCATTCTGCTCAGGTGTGTTTCACCTTCCCCCCCACCCCATCTGCACCATTTTCCCAGTGTTCAGGCTCAACCACATAGTCAGCCCACTCTCCCCCCAGGATATCCGAGAGTGGATTTTCTGTGTTTTTTTCTGAGAAATGTGCAGCCATCATACAGTCTTCTTCAAGCAGATGCAGTTCCTCCATCGGATTTCCTCCTCCTCTGCAACTGCCTCTCTATCACCGACATGTCTCTGCTCATTGGTTATTTTAAGGCAGGGGGTACCTTTTGAAATTGTAAAGAGAGGCAGAGGATGGGGAGTTAGGGTTACCAGCTCCATGTTGGAAAACTGGAGATTTGGGGTGGAGACTGGGGACCTCAATAAGGCACAATGCCATAGAGTCCACCCTTCACAGCCCACAGCATACATATTTCTCCCATTATACATTTTGCAAGCACAACAGCCCTGTGAAGAAGGTTAGGCTGTGACTGGCCAAAGGTTATCCAGCAAGTTTTAGTGCAGAATGGGGATTTGTATCCAGCTAACCCAAATCCTAGCTCATGGTTTCCCAACCACGTTACTGGTGCTTTATGGTGCCACAAAGGACCCTCAATGGTACTGCAGTTTTTTCAAAATAGTGGCTGGGGAGAGCCCGTACACCCTGTGCCAGTTGTTTCCGGCTCCTGGCAAAGAGGAAATTGTATATGGCAACCTTGGGCCACCCAATACCTGTAAGCCTGGCCAACTTCCCAGGTGGTGCTTCCAACCTCCGGGTGGTGTCTGGAGAGCTCCTACAATTACAGCTAATCACCAAATTGCACAGATCTGTTCTTCTGGAGAAACGGATGATTTGGAGGGTGAATTCTATGGCACAGTACCTGTTCTCCTCACCTGACCACCCTAGGCATTTCCCTAGAGTTGGCAACCCTACGATGAAGATACCAGGGAAAACCCACACCTCACCTACATCTCTCTAAGCTCTCTACATCTGTCCTGTTCCAGGACAGAGATACTACTAAAAATGAACTAGATAAAACACCAGGAAAGTAAACTATTACTTTATTAGTTGATTTCTTAACCACCTCTCCCCCACTGGGACTCAAGGCAGCTAACAAGCTCTTAAGATACATACATACTTTATTAATTTCATTTATTAATTTTTATAATACTAAAATATCCCTCTCTGCTTGGCACCTAATTACATATGTATGTAAGAAGAACGTAGCTTTGAAGTATGAAGAACATGAGCGTGTTTAAATGCATATAGGACACTTTTCCCTAGGGTGGCTAAACTGTGGCTCTCCAGAGATCCATGGACTACAATTCCCATGAACCCCTGCAGGGTTCATGGGAATTGTAGTCCATGGATCTCTGGAGAGCTACAGCTTGGCCACTCCTAGGTGATCCCCCCTTCTCAACTCTAAACTCTCCCCCTTGCTTCCCACAGTCACATAGCCCCCAGCGCGCCTTCTGCGCATGCCCACCACCCGTTCTGAGACAGCTCCCTTGTATTTTCTCCCCTGCCCCGCCCCTCTCCTCCCGCCCGCTCAGAGGCCGACCGCCGACGCATGCGCCGTGCAGGAGTCAACGAGCGCGAGAGAGGCCGCGAGGCTCCGCCCACGTCCCGGCGTGAGCTTTCCCCCCTTCCCTTTCGGCGCCGGCGACGCGCTTCCTCCCCCCCCCTTCGGTGCGGCTGCGCGCTGCGCCTTACATCCGGGTACTGGGGCAGGATGAATGCTCCTTTCCAAGATGGCGGCGGAGGGAGGAGGGAAGGAGATGAACGAGATTAAGACCCAGTTCACCACCCGGGAGGGGCTGTACAAGCTGCTGAGCCACTCGGAGTACAGCCGGCCCAACCGGGTGCCCTTCAACTCGCAGGGCTCCAACCCCGTCCGCGTCTCCTTCGTCAACGTCAACGACCAGAGCGGCAACGGGGACCGGCTCTGCTTCAATGTGGGCCGGGAGCTCTACTTCTACATCTACAAGGGGGTGCGCAAGGTAACGCCGGCGAGGGCGCCCCTAGGTGGGTGGGCCGGCGGCGGACGGGAGCCCCGGCTGCAGCGGGTGGGGGCGGCGACGCGCGGCGCTTCGCCCGGGCTCCTCCGAGGGCTCTGGGCTGCCTCCGCCACGCAGTTGTCAACACGCCGCCTCCGGGGTCCTCGTGGCCGGTGGGGGAGCTGAGGGGTCCCGGCGTCGCTCCTCCAGCCGATCTGGGGAACGGGCAGAGTTATCTCGCTGCCCTTCGTGCCCCGGGTAGCTTCCCAGGTGTTGTGAGAATCCACGTTGCGCAAACGAATCAGGTGCGCCTCGATGCCTGCTAGGAGAAGATTAGGGCATCTGGCTTTCATGAAGGGGCCAGGAAAGGGTTCGAACTTGTGAATGCGAGTGTTGGGAGGGAGTATAAAAGTGAAGGCTTGGTCGCTACGCCTTTTTTTGTTTTGGCCTCTATGGCAGTCCTTTGGTTGCTCTGTAAAACAAGATGCTGAACTAGAGGGACCACTGAGCTAGTCCAGCGATGACCGGGCTTCTTGTGTTGTTGAAGTGTTTGTGATCTATAGAAAATAGATATTTCAAAAGTTGCCTGTTGTGTTTATCCCTGGTTGAGAGAAGAAGAAAAGTTGGTTCTTATATGCGGCTTTGAGGTGGGGAAGTGGTATGAATGCCTGTTAATTTGTTGCTGATAATTATTAGCTAGAATTTTCTGGGTGTTTTGAAGTTCCTAGCATGTACAGATCTTAAAATTGCTAGTTGCATGCACGCCTGGCCAAGAGGTGAGGAAGTTATATGAATGACTGTTTGTTGCTGCTGTTTATTTGCTAGGATATTTTGGGTATTTTGAAGTCTCAGGGATGTACAGGCCTTGTTTCAAGGGAAGCTGTTAAATTAGATCTGTACACTGATGTTCTACATCACTTGGTAGAGAACACATGGAGTCAGCATACATGTGTGTTCACCTGTTTTTCTGGTAGGATGAGATCATAGTATCTTGTATCATAGTATCATGGTCTGCTGTGGTCCTGAGGTATGTATGTATTAAGGCTTGACTTTCTGTGGAAAGAGTGGAGTGTCTTTCTGTTGAGTGGTTAAGAGTTGTGTTCTGTGGGGGGAATCTCCTGTTGGCTGGCATATGTTTGAAAAGGGTAGTTAGACTGTGCAGTTAAATATAAATGCTTTTATATGATACAAGGGCTGGGAAATCTGTCTCTGATTAAAGTAATACAAAACGGTTGTTTCAGAAATCTGGCAGTTCCATTTATGTATTAATTGGTGATGTTGCAGACACAAACTACAAATAACATTGAATGAAGTGCTTTCTGTTCAGTAATCCTAAATATTTATGGACAGAGGTGACTTTAACGGGCAATTATTAACTCCTGTAAATGTAAATAGTCTCCTTTAAAGGAACTGGGTTTTACTTCAAGTAAATTCTTGTACCTGAGCTACAGTCCTGTACCTCTGCAATCAGTTGACTTCCCAATGTATTGTATCTAGTTTCCTGTAATAACCGTTCAGCATCTCATTTTCATTAAAGAGGAGCCTTTTAAATTAATACTTTAGAGTAAATGGTGTAACAAAACATGAAATCTTTCAAATATGGTTGTAAGAGGTTTTGAGAGGTGGTTAATAATACTCTAGCTGAAGATCTTTATAAATTGAGGGAAGTTTCATCAGCAAATGTTTTAGGTGATATTCTCCAGGCTTGTATATAAACAGCAAATTACAAATAACTTGCATTGAGTAAGAATTGTCTTGAATCAGGGAAATTATTGTGAAGTATAAATGAGAATAGGTTATTTGCTTGTACCCTTTCCCCTGGCTAGTATGTGGTACAGAGGTATTAATATGCATGGGCACAAGAACTAGTTTTTGAAGACTTCTGTCTTCCTGAATTTGCTTTACAAGGTTGTGATACTCGGACCAACAGATGAATTTCTGAAAATATGGAACATTCATGGATGTAATTACTTTATTGTTATGATTTACAGGGTACCCTTTGATAGAAACTGCTTGTGGAAGAAAGATGGCATTTGTTCATTGCTAACCACAAAATGTTAGAACTTTTTGAAGGCACGTTTATAGTAAACCTCTTCTCCAAATTAGCAGAGAAAAGCAGAAAATTTGCAACAGATTTGCTACATTTCCAGGATTTTATTTGTTTGACTGGAATGATGCTTAATTCTAGAGTCCGCTATTAAGCAGTGGTAGAATAAATGCTTTTTACTTTCCTTTCGCCTAACCCACTGGGTTGTTAGTCTGAAATGCTGCTGTTCAACCTTTAGAGGAAGGGCGAAAACAAATATAACATGGAGAGGTCATTTAATTGGTCCTAGGCACCGTCGTATCTAAAGACTTAATAGGCTCACAGAACTAAGTTGTATGTCCCTGTATGTATCAGACCATATGTATTCAAGTTTCTGATAATGTTGTTGGAACTGTATAGATAGCTAGGTTTTGCTGTATCTTTAGGAGGCATTGATAACACAGTTGAGATCACTTATGCCTTGACATCCTTGAACTTGCTGAGTGGTTTATTGAACTCCATACAATGAATTTTGCTTCATTTAATGGACGTTGTGAGGTGGCTGTTCTGATTCATGTTAGTGACTGGCAAACCTAGTTCTTTGATTTTGTAAGTATTTCAGTTCAACTTTGCTTAGCATGACCGAACGAGATGCTTTTTCATGAACATGAGTGGGATTTGAATTCAGGTATCTTGTAGAAAAAAAAAGCTAAAATAAAGACCATTTTAAAGAGATGGGTGAGAAAGCAGCTGAATGAAATACCAGAAATCTAAGTTGTTAGTCTTGCTGTAAGATATGTCTGCTTACTGAGGAATCTGTCCCTAATGTTCTAGCCTGTCAAGACAATCTGTTGGTAGATACTGATTATTGAACTTACATCTGTTCAGCAGGGAAGTGACTGCTTCGGTCCTTACAAAATATTTAAGATTCTAATTCATTCCTCCTTAGCAACGCAGCAATAGATGGAGACAGACTCTATAAATGGTGCTTGTGGGTCTCCCCCACTTCTCAAAGCCCTGGGGGCTCAGGAATAAAATGCAATGGGATGCAGAGAAGAGGGGGAATTGTATGATATTGCAATTCCTTGCTCTTCCACTGATGCAAGAGGAGAGTGGGGGCAGTGTTGCCTATTTCCCTCTCCTTCTGCATTTTGTCAACAGGATCTCCCAAACTTTTACCAGCAATGTTCTGGAGGCTGTTGAGACACAGTGAATGTGGGAAGACTGATAATCTTGAATGCCTTCTGCTCATGATTTGCCCATTCCAAGTATTTGTAGAAGTGCTTTGGTTCAGTAAGGCTGTTCTCATAGCTGTTTCTGGCTTTGAAGCTATCCACAACTTAGAAGTTAGTACTGCTGAAGCTAACATTGAACTTGTAAATGTCCTTTTCATAATGGCTGTCATAAACAGAGCTGGAAAAAATACCAGATTACTGTTTTTTCTCTGAGAATGTAGAGTGTCAGTTCTCTGTCGCAAACTTGGCAACAGTGTATTGCACTAATTAACTTTAGGAAATATTAGGGAATAAACTCAGTGGAACAGCCTTCCTCGGGAGGTGGTGGGTTCTCCATCTTTGGAAATTTTTAAACAGAGGCTAGATAGCCATCTGACAGAGACACTCTGTGAAGGCAAAGGGGTGGCAGGTTACAGTGGATGAGCGATAGAGATGTGACTGTCCTGAATAGTGCAGGGGGTTGGACTAGATGACCCATGAAGTCCCTTCCAACTCTATTATTCTATGATTCTAACTTATTCTAAACAGACATTTTGCCTGCCTTGTAGATTAGCTGTAGTAGCCTTTTAATAATACAGGTTACAGAAAGGTGAGTCACTGTGGAGTGTGGGAATTTCAGTCTAGCCTTATTTTTTAAAATGAGAATACTTGTGATCCACCTCTTAATTTTAAATTGACAATCTATGAGTGCATATAGTGAGGGCCATTGTGATGTATCTGAGGAATGCGCATGCATACAAAAGATCATGCTTTGAAGGAGACTCAGATTGACATCTTCAGGTTCACATGCAGCTGCACCAGGGTCTTGTGAAACTCTGGGGTTTCTTGGCAGTCCTGGAAGAGTTTTTCAAATGGATGGGAGTTAATAAATTTTTAATATATTTTAAAAATTTGTTAAACATTTATTGGGTGATATGAAGGCCAAGTGTTTTGAGGCTTTTGAACTCTGGTGCTGGAGAAGACTCTTGTGAATCCCTTGGACTGCAAGGTGAACAAACCAGTCAGTCCTCAAGGAGATCAGCCCTGACTGCTCCTTAGAAGGCCAGATCCTGAAGATGAAACTCAAATACTTTGGCCACCTCATGAGAAGGAAGGACTCCCTGGAGAACAGCCTAATGCTGGGAGCGATCGAGGGCAAAAGAAGAAGGGGACGACAGAGAATGAGGTGGCTGGATGGAGACTCTGAAGCAGTCGGTGCAAGCAGTTTCTCAGTGATAAAAAAAAAGTTGAGAAAGGCTGACTTGCACCAACATATTCCCTGACTGTAAATGAATTATAGCATTTCAGACTTTGTCTTCTGGAATTTCGTATGTCATGGTGTCTACTTCTCTTTAGCAGTCATTCTTTCTTGATGATTTCATTCTCCCATGGTTCTCTAAGAATTTTGAGTTATGACCTTGTGTCCTTGAGTTATGACCTTGTGTCCTTGACATTCAATAAAAATATATAGCTTCTGGCCTGATTGCTTTAGGGGAGAAAGCATTAAATGTTTTCCAACTTGATCCGATAATCATAGAACTCAGAAGTGAATTCTACTGTAGTCAGTGTGGGGCTGCCCCCTTTGTTCTTCTCTTGCAGAATTGTGTCAGCATATATTTACGTTCTTACTTAGAAGAAGAAGAGTTGGTTCTTATATGCTGCTTTTCTCTACCCACAGGAGGCTCAAAGCGGCTTACAGTCGCCTTCCCTTTCCTCTCCCCACAACAGGAGAGGTGGATGAAGATGAGAGAGCCCTGATATCTCTGTTCAGTCAGAACAGCTTTATCAGTGTTCTGGCGCGCCCAAGGTCACTCAGCTGGCTGCATGTGGGGGAGTGCAGAATCTGCACTCCTAACCACTACACCAAACTGGCTACTTAAGAGGACAGCTGGGAGCCAAACCCGTTGCATTCAGGAATACAAGGGGTACTAGATTGGAGGGGGTGGGGTAGAAGAACTGTGATGATGGCCTCTTCCTCCCCCCAGACCTGGAAAAGCTGCAGGCTGGAGACCTCTGGAAGGGAACTCATCAGGAGGGGCAGCTCTCAAGCAGCAGGGATCTGCAGCCTCTGAGCCTCAGAGGGAAGTGAAAGGAGGAGGGGATGGGCAGGGGACGGAAGGCAATTGGCTGGCTGCTGGATAGACAGGCGAGCTGGTTGGAGGAGGCGGCACTCGGGTGGGACAGCTGCCCTGAATGGGTGTTAAGCTCTGAGTGGCACTTAAGCCATGAGACATGCTCCTCCTCCAAGGACTTAACAGAAATATATTATGTGTAACAGATGTGTTTTTTTTTGTAGCTATATCAGGTGGTTTTTAATATTAAGGTTTATTTATTACTCACGAGTCCCTAGTTATAGAATGATCTGTAAAACATATTAGCTTCTAAGCACTGCACTATGCAACTAAGTTGTTGGCTTGTGGTAAATACATTGGCACAATCATGAATATATTGGTTTGTTTTAGCCAAAGCCACCATTTCGTAAGGGATAATAGACACTGACAGGGTCTGTTATAAGGATTATGGAGGATGAATGCAAAATTCTATGTATTTGTAATGATTAAAAGTGTACAAGGCTTGTGGAGAAGTCTGAATTTCTGCATCCTCGTCTTCTTGCTTTGCCTGATAATTTACTTTTATTCCTGGTTATGCGGTTGTTGTCCCCCCCCCCCCCATTCCTACCTGTGCACAGGCAAAGCAATTTTTGGGGGCCATGGGGAGGGTGTTTGATCTATCAGGAATTCTTTTGGCAAAAAATGTATGCTTCCCCTGAGTGCCCCCATGTCGTACAGATTTTTTGATCTGTACAGGAGGACAATTCCTAGCTATAAGACATAATAGAAGTGGCACAAAAATCAGAGTCCAGTAGCACCTTTAAGACCAACAGAGGTTTATAGAAGTGGTTTCTCTGTACCGTAGTCACAGATTTCACTGGAAGGAAGCTAATCTGGGGAGTGATTTTATATGAATTTCTGTCTGTCCCCCCCCCCCCCAGCTTTGGTTTTCTCTATTTCAGCAATTGGTATTGTGTGCACATGTGCAGTTTTAAGAATCCTGGGCTTGATTAAAACAAAACAAGCAAAGCTGAAGTGAGGATTTTCTGGTTGAATGACCTGGGGTATGAAATTTGAAATCATCCCTCGTTCTCATTGTGCTCCTTAAGAGGACAGCTGGGTTTATTTTGAGTGGACTGCGAATTGCATGTTTTGGAAATTAATACTGTCTGGACTATGGAATTAAAAATGGGACCACTTTCTGGATTGCTAGCCGTCTGGCTAACGATGTTAACAGCGGATTTGGTTCTGTGCCTGCTGTGTGGGATGCTTGGGAGCTGGTGAATTTTCTGAGTTCTGGATCACATTCTTCTAGCTTCAAGATTCCATTGTGCTACCAGTTTGGATCATGCGCACTATAGTGACCTGCAATTCTTGACACATTCCTCAAACTCCCAGGCTAATAACTCACTGTTGACAAGCAGCCATGAACTTCTGCGCATGACCTTGAAGAAAATAAAATGTTAATAAAAAGAAAATATAATATATTGAAAATAAAATGTTAATCCACTTGTCCCTGCATGCTTCAGGTGTCACGGGTTACCCAAAATTATAGCTACGAAGCTGATGGTATGCAGGCCTGGCAGAGTTTACTCGTACTCAAAGTGGTGTTTTCATTTACTTTCATTAGACTGCAAGGCTAATTCTGAGTTGTGTGTTAATGCAAAGGTGTGCTTATTGATGGGTTCGCGTGATTAGAGCAAATACTTGGACTGGCGACAGAACATTAGCATTTGAGTGGTTTTATGGACCTTCCACAGGCTCTGCAAGGTTTGCAAATCCTATTTTGTGCTTAGAACAGAGAAACAAATGGGAAACTTCAGATTTGTGTTTGTATATACATATTACACCCTGCACCCATTTACTGAGTGTTCCAATTTGCATGCACACCTGTAGACAGATATTTGTGTACAGACAGTAATACTGATTCCTTTCCTTGTAGCCATTCCCACCTTCAGACAGTATCATCTGCCCCAAGGCCTTGTGTGCTGGTAGCTTTTTAAAACAAGCAAGGTAAAAGGTAAAGGTATCCCCTGTGTAAGCACCAGGTCATGTCTGACCCTTAGGGTGATGCCCTCTAGCGTTTTCATGGCAGACTCAATATGGGGTGGTTTGCCAGTGCCTTCCCCAGTCATTACCGTTTACCCCCCAGCAAGCTGGGTACTCATTTTACCGACCTCGGAAGGATGGAAGGCTGAGTCAACCTTGAGCCGGCTGCTGGGATTGAATTCCCAGCATCATGGGCAGAGCTTTCAGACTGCATGTCTGCTGTCTTACCACTCTCCGCCACAAGAGGCTCTAAAACAAGCAAACCTTATGTCAAATACAGTTAGATCCTACAAAGTTCAAGAGGAAGGTGCTCACAGTTGCATACCATTTCCGAGTTGTCTCCTCCTACAGTCTGAGACCTCCCAAAAGCTGCTGTTGAATGTCTTGAAGAATCACATGGCCAACAAGCTGTATGCATGCGCACATGCACAATGAAGAGTGGAAACAGAAATCTCACTTTCCTCACTACTAGCAGTTGGGCAGGTTTCAGCCAGTTCTTCCTCCTCATTGCAGCCTCTTGAACTGCGTGGCTCTTTTTCCATGCGAGGCCTACAGCCTTCAGCATCAGCTTTTCAGTGGTTTTGGAGCTCTTCGGGGAACAGGTAGGATGTGAGAAGTCCTCATCATCCACCGCCATGTACGATGCAACTCATAACCGGTGATCAAACTAGTTAAAGTCTGTGGCTTAGCCAGTCCACAAGGAACTGAGCTCCGTTTTCTTCTTTGCTGGGCAGTTGTCCACTTAACTACCACTGTCGAGCCTTTAATATTGTAAGAATAAACATTTTGGACATTCGTGTGACTTTTGAAGTGAACATGATGATGATATTATCTGTTCTGTCATGTCCAACCCTTGCCGATTCTATAGGAAAGTTTTCACCATACATTTCTGTCAATTACCACTTCTTTTAGTTGGTTCATGGTCATCCCAGTATCAGCTTTGATCGTGTCAAGCCTGCTGATCCTTTGGCGACCATGTTCCCTTTTGCCGCTGACCATGCCGAGCATTAATGATTTTTCTAGCGAGTTTGATTGCATGATGTGTCCAAAGTAAGTGAGCTTCAGCCATAATATCTTGCCTTAACATGTCACTTTCCAAACTCACTTCTTATTTGGGGTAGTTGCAGACAATGACCAGATTCATACATCAGAACCAAACCGTGGTTTGCTGGCTGTGAGCGCCCCGTGGTTAGCATTAATAGTAACTTTCCTGTAACCCTCTTTTGAGCAAGCTTTGAGGAGGAAGGAATCTGGATGCTGTGGGAGACTGTGAGTACCCTGCAGATGCATTTGAAGCAGAGCTAGTTGTTGGCATGGAGCCGTTCCAGAGACTTAATGGCACTTAAGCCATCAGAAGGGGCAATTTCTACTGATCCCCCCCTCCCCCGGCTGCAGACCCATGCACAGGACCAAAATTTCAGGGGGTGCAGTGGACTATCAAGGGAGCAGGGAAGCAGCAAAGTGCATAATTTGATGCCTCTGTTAGGCTTCCCTGATTCATTACTTGCTTTCCACATCTGAAAAGACTATCCCTTCAGGATCCTGTCATAAGGAAGAAGAGTTGGGTTTTCGTACCCTGCTTTTCTCTGCTTTAAGGAGTCTCAAAATGGCTTCTCTTCCTCCCCCCCCCCCCCCGGACAAAGTCCCTTGTGAGGCAGGTAGGGCTGAGAGAGTCTGAGAGGACTGTGACCGGTCCAAAGTCACGCAGCAGGCTTCATGTGGAGGAGGAGTGTTGGGCTTGAACCTGGTTCTCCAAACTAGAGTCTGCCTTTCTTAACCACTACACAAGGGGTAGTCAAACTGTGGCCCTCCAGATGTCCGTGGACTACAATTCCCAGAAGCCCCTGCCAGCAAATGCTGGCAGGGGCTTCTGGGAATTGTAGTCCATAGACATCTGGAGGGCCGCGGTTTGACTACCCCTGCACTACACCATGCAGGTTCCCATCCTCACACTGTCCATTTGCGGCAGATTGCTCATCATGTGGTGTTCCCTGCTCTCATTCTAGCTTTGAAGCACCGCCCTCTGGCAATTTCTCATAGCGCATCTACAGAACATCTCGCGATTGCATGCAACCTCTTCAGTCCTTTTCCCTAGTGCTTGAATGTGCACATGAGCGAGAGCTACTGTTTGTAAGTGGAAGACACACCACCTTTTATTGGGTCCCAAGGGTGTGTGGGAAACTCTAGAAGGGTGTGTCCCTACTCCCCCTCTCTCTGAGGCAGGCCCCAGAGGTTGCCAAATAGCAGCTTCATTTTAACTATAGTTAGTGCTAGCAGCTGTTTTAAGCTCTGCTACCAACTCAGCCAACTTCTCTCAGGAGGTCCAAAGGCCCATGATGGAAGCAAGACCTATCCTTGAGTGTGTGCTCATGGGAGCAGGTGAGGAGGGGAGGCATGCACTGAAGGAATCTCTCTAAGCTCCTCACAATCCCTACCAGATCGGATCACTTCTTCCCACACGGTTGTGGGACTCGAGTTGCACCTACACTGAGAGCAAGAATGGTGGAAGGCTGAACATCTTAATGTTCCCAGTCACCTCCCTCTATTACTGGCTGCACGCCCAGTTAGCTAATATGCCTCCCCACTTTCTTAGCATGTGTAGAGGGCTCAGGTATTGTTTCTGTCTGCATTACTCAAGGCTGTGTCTGAAAGGAGCTTGTTTGGGGTACATGAAGTGATTTTTTATGAAGCAGCCTATTCAGAATGGGGTAAGCTAGGAAGAGACAGAAGTAAAAGCCTTAAAGAGAACAGTGTTTAACTTAATTGTGGAAGCTGTATAAAGACCTTAGGGTTGTGCGTGGCGGCATCCAAATCGGCCATTCCAGGCCACCGCAGCCAGCGCTGTGGGGGGAGGGGAAGCGCGTGCACCTCCCCTGCCCCCTGTGGTGCGGCACTGGCTGCGGCGGCCTGGAACAGCTGATTTGGACACCGCCACACAGAAGCCTGGCGGGCCTCCTTTGGAAGGCTGTTGTGCAGTTGAGGGGCTACCACTGAAAGCAGTTTCTCAGGGGAACAGGCTTCCTCGGGAGGTGGTGGGTTCTCCATCTTGGGAAATTTTTAAATAGAGGCTGGAGAGCCATCTGTCAGAGAGGCTGATTCTGTGAAGGCTCAAGGGGGAGGGCAGGTTACAGCGGATGAGCGATAGGGTTGTCAGTGCGCTGCATAGTGCAGGGGGTTGGACTACATGACCCAGGAGGGTTCTTCCAACTATGATTCTATGAATAGGTCCTTCATAACTCCATTTCTGTACCGTTGTACTTGCAAATGAGATGCTTTGGTTGTATCTTCATATTGATGATCCCCCTAATTTCCCCCCTATTTCGGGTTCTGTATCCAAAGGTGCTTGCTATAGCTACTTGTCCCTTTATTTATATTTCCATTTATATCCCGCCACTTTCACATAGTGGCTTGTGGCGCCACACCCCTGACCTGATCTTTGGCCCTGGGATAGAGGTGGATCTGGTGGCAAGTAATATCATCCCATGGTCCGACCACGGTACCCTGAAGGCCCTGTTGAGGGTACCCCCCTCCCTTTTTGAACAATGGGCAAATATTAGTCTACCCACAAAGACTTATGGAGCCTGAGAGATTCCTGCGGGACCCTATGCCCTCCAGTAACTCATAGTTGAGAGGGCCACTGTGGACCAGCTCCTGGTTTTCTTGGAGGAAACTTTGTCCATTGATCCATACTAGTCGGGCCTCCTTCTGGCCATGGGGTATGACCATGCTGGTTGTCTTGATGGATGATCTACGGCAGTGGTCCCCAACCTTCATCTGGTCGGGGACCGCCTCCGGGGGTGGGGGAGAGCCAGTGGCCCGGCTGCCGCAGTTGCAGCGCATAAACGCGCATGCCCAATTGGCCACCAGGTGGCGCTAACAGGCATGTGCAGAGTTGCCGTTTTGGCCACCAGGGGCGCAAACGTGCACGCGTGGCAGTCCCGCGCGTACGCGTTAGCGTCGCTGCTGCGCCGGCTGCTGCACCGGCTGCCGCGCCGGCCTCTTTCCCCCCCCTCTCGCTGCAGGGGGGGAGGTAGGCGCGGCAGCTGGCGGCCCGGTACGATGGCCTTTTCGGCCCAGTACCGGGCCGCGGACCGGGGGTTGGGGACCCCTGATCTACGGCAACAGCTGGATCTCGGGGTGGATCTGACAGCCACGTTTTATGTGGTTTACCATGAACTGCTAGCCCACTGCCTTGCTAGGACCGGGGGTTAGGGGGACAATCTTAAGTGGCTGATCTCCCTCCTCCAGAACCAGACACAGAGGGTGGCATTGGGGGAAGAGATGTCTTGCCCCTTTGTGCTCCCCTGTGGGGTGCCACAGGGGGCAGTTCTCTCCCCCATGCTTTTTTAACATTAATATGGGCCCTGTGGCACAGCTGGTATGGAGCTTTGGGCTGGGTTGTCACCAGTATGTGGATGATACCCAGCTCTATCTCTATCTCTTGATGGCTGGCCAGCCAGACTCCCATTTGGAAACATTTGTCAGATGTTTTCCAGATGTTTGGAAGCAGTGTCTAGATGACTTGAAACTCAGCCCCTGCAAGACGGAGGTCCTGTGGCTGGGTAGAAGGACAGGAAGCATGTTTCCCCTTCCTGGATGGGGCCAGCTTACGGTTGTACCTACCACCAGGAATATGGGGGTGATCTTTGATGCCTCCTTATCTATGGAGGCACAGGTCATGAAAGTAGCCCAAGTGCCATTTTTCCATCTACACCGAGATAAGGCTACTAGGGCCCTACCTGTCCTCAGAACATTTGGCCACAGTGATCCCTGCAACAGTCACTTCCAGACTAGACTTCTGTAACTTGCTCTATGCAGGCTTCCCTTGTCTCTGACCCAGAAATTGCAGTTGGTGCAAAATGCAGCTGCTTGGATCCTCTCGAGGTCATTGTGGAGGGCCTATATCCAGCCTGTGCTGAGGCAGCTGCATTGGGTACCAATTAGCTTCTGGATCAGGTTCAAGGTTTTGGTTCTTGCCTTTAAGGCCATCTGCAGCATAGGTCCTGCATATCTGAGGGATTGCTTGTCTCCTTATGCCCCCCCCCCACAGGGCTCTTCGCTCTGTGGGTTTGAATCTGTTAGTTGTTCCTGGTCCTTGGGAGATAAGCCTGGCCTTGACCATGGTCACGGCCTTTTCCACCCTGGCCCCAACCTGGTGGAATGAGATTGTGGAAGAGCTGAGGGTCCTGACGGAAATGACACAGTTCCACAGGACCTGTAAGATGGAGCTGTTCCACCAGGCATTTTGTTGAGGCAGGGCTAAGGAAGATCTGGTCCCTCGCTGCAGTAGCCCATATGCTGGACATCTAGGCAAGGACTACCTCTACCAGGGGGGGGGGTAGTGTGTTGCTGTTGCCGGGCATGGAGGGAGTGGGGAGGAGGTTATAGAATTGGATTGTGCCGCCATCATTGTTGTAATTTTATTTGTTTTAAGGATATTATTGTAAACCGCCACAAGTCGGCAGGGTCCAAGAGTGGCAGTTAATAAAAACTAATATAAATAAACAAACTAAGATATGTGTACTTAATCAGCATGAAGTGTTGCAGTCAGGAGTTATTTTTTCTCTTTCTGCACCATTGGATATATTCAGTTCTGCTTGTAAAAAGCAAGCATTTATACTTTTAAATGTCATAATTATGCCAAATAGTACAGTTTTATATGCCAGCTTATAAATGAGGCATTTTATGCTAAAGCAGAAAAATATTTTAAGACTTAGTAAAGCATAGGATGTATTTCAGTTTTTCCCAAAATTCCCAAGCACCCTGCCCCCCCCCCCTTGGATGGGGCTTCAGAATTTTCAGAGCTTTTACTGCTGTCACTCTCCTCTGCCACCCCCCCCCCCAACTTTAGAGTATCCACAACCTTTGTATTGCTAGGCTTGGTATTTGGAGGGAAATCCCACTTGGACATGAAATGCTTATACACTGTCAGTAATTCTGTGTGTACAGTTCCCAGATTTCTACCTGCCCTCTTTATATTTGTTTACCACAATCCCTTTTTGTTACTGGGATCACTTGCAGAATGAGTTTTCACAGTCATAGCTGAGCTAAGAATTCTTTAGTGCTAGCAGGTGGTATAAGGTTGTGTCTGAAATACCTGTTGATCCCGTAAACCCGGACTTCTCTTTCCCTTGCACTTGTATCCCTACTCTGTGTATTCTAAAGCCCTGGCCTGTTGGAACTCCCAAATGAGATCAGAGCCCTGCGGGACCTTGAACGATTCTGCAGGCTTGTAAAAGAGAGCTCTTCTGCCAGGCCTATGGTTGCAGCCCAAAATAACCTCTGTATAATGCTGGCTTCCCCACCCAAGCCCTAATCTATATGTCACCTAGGGCTGGTAAGATCCTCCCACCTCCTCTTCCAGCAAGTTGAACCTCTAGGCAACTGATGATTGCCATGTTCTTCTTAGATTTTAATTGCACACGTTTAGGTTTTTTATATTTTACCTGTATATTTATTTTTATAGGCGATTTCATTACGATGTGATCTGCACTGAACCTCTGGAGATGGAGCGGAAAATAAGCATAATTATAAATAAATAAAATTAATTCAAGGAGATCGAAGATCAGGAACCTTTGAGCGTCTCAGGTTATGCAGCATGTTCATGCTAGTCTTTGGAGGTACTGCCTTCTTGCCCCTTAGGATTGTTCTCCAAATATTAGCATAAGGATCCTCCCTGCCCAGTGTTTGTGAGAGACGTCCCCTGAATGCATATTTATGTTCATTTTTCATTTATAGCTCATTTTCTTCCTGATCAGGACCTAAAGGAGCTTTCACATTGTTTCCTCCACCTTCTCTAGTCCTCTCAATAAACACCTTGTGAGGCTAAGCTAGGTTCAGAGATTGCTATGGGCCCAAGATCACCGTGTAAGCTGGCAAAGTGGGGATTTGAACCCAGTCTTCCCAGTTGGTAGTCTGACACTCCGTTTGCTGTGATTACCATTGTTTGTTACATCTCCTAATGCATAACTACATTGGAAGGTATGTTTTATTGAAGCTTTTGTGTAAAATTGTGAATTATGTATTTTTGGAAGTTTATATGGGTATACTTTCAGCTTGTTTGTTTATTCTGCAGAACAACCACTGATGAAGATAGACAGAAAGCGGGTTATTTAACCTAGGATCCCGTGTTGGTTGACTCTTTATGATTGGGGGTTGGACTAGATGACCCATGATGTCCCTTCCAACTCGATTATTCTGTGATTCTATGACTCTTTATTTGGACTTTTACTAATACTACAGAGAGGACTACTACATTACTTTGCCTTGTGATTCCTTTTCCCCCGATTTTACATATCCTAATACATACTGGGCATGTTAAACACAAGGACATAGCTTCCCGTTGCCCCATGGTTTCCCACAATAGTATGCTATGGTCAGCCTGCAGTAGCTTGAAATAACAAGTGCTTTTCAGTAGTATTTGCCCCTCTATCTACTGTCCTTTTAAGTTCTTCACATCTATCCAAAGTAATCCAGCCATTCGCAGTTCTGTGGGTCTTATTTGGAGTGATGGTAGAAGTCTTACAAGTTTAAATAGTACTTGTTAATTTATAAAATCATTGAGTGGTAAAATGAGGGATGCTAGAACTTTACATGGAGCACAGTCCTATACACCTTAAACTGCTCAAAGGTACAGATATGCACAGTCTGACAAAGGGAGCTTTGACTCTCCAAAGTTCCTACGCCCCAATAAACACATTGGTCGCTAAGGTGCTCTTGGACTCAGATCTCATTAGAGAAAAGGGAAGTGGTTTCTAAAGTATGTGCAAAATGTCTGATGTGTATGAAAGAGAATGCTGTGATAATCACAGAGAATTTCAAATCCTGATGCAAGTCTCTCTAAAAACAATCAGTGAAATACCACAGGGAATTGGTCATAGGCTTTAGTTAAGGCACTGTAAATCTAAAATACAACAAATATTCTTTAAAGTCATGAGTGTGAGATCAAATAGCAGTGTCATGCCTTCACAGGAGACGAAGGAACAAACTGAAGGCAATACAGGTGCAAGTCATATATTCAAATGAGAGTATGAAACTTCCAAATTAACTCTCACATTTCTCAGATTGAGGCTTAATTCTCCCTCTGAGGCAGAGGACATCTTGATGGGTGATTTCCACTCTTCTTTCTGGGAAGCAGGAAATCCTCTTGCTGTCCATGTTGTGGGAGTCACCTGCCTTCTTAGAGTAGATCTTGTGGTTCTATACTCTACCTTTTATCTACTTTCCGTTTCTACCTACTATCTCCTATCCCTATTCCTACTCAATCTCCCCATTTTCAAAGCCCCAAATAATGGCCATCAGAACCTCTAAAGTTGATAGCTTATTGAACGCCTGCTGCTTTAAAATTCTTCATGTCTTCCGAGGAGAATTCTGACAACTTTCTATTAAAGGAAGAAGCAGAAACCACTCTCACAGATACCACTGATGAGCAAGACAGTGGAGTAGCCAGCATGCACCAGTGTCAGCTTGTTCTGGCTGCCTTGAATGATCGCAATGCATCGGAGGGTTAAAAACACACAAAACACTGCCGTCTTCTGAACCCTGCTGCTGGCCTCACTGTCTCATTTATTTCTGCAATAATGAGTGGTGGCAATCTTGTACACTCCAACTTGGAGCGCAGAAACATTGCAGAAGCCTGTAACAATTGCTCCCAGACTGGGGGGTCTTGTTGTCGACTGTTTTCAGTGGGAGGGGTATTCAGGACCAGCCCCTTTGAACTAGCTCTCCAAGGCTCAAGTCTGGATGGGTAACAGACTTGCCCCTGGGCCCCTGACTCAGGCAGCAGCCTGGAGAACGGGGAAGAGGCAAAATGTTTGCCAGATGAGGAAGAATTCGATGCACTAGAAAAGTCTATTTGATTTTAAAAGTGGATGAGTAACACTGCCTGCTTGCTAAAACATTATCAGCCTTCGAACTCCCAAGAGTCCCCTGTAGGGGATGACAAGACAGCTTCAGGTTCAGATAAAAAAAGCCAGACCTATAAGGTGTAAAGAGATCTTCCCTAGGTCCGCTGCAGCCAAGAGGGTTTCTCGTTTTCTTGAGATTTTTTAAAAGCAACTTAAAACTAAATGGGTCCAAACCTGTGGCAAACTGACCATTACTCAGAGAAGAATTGAGACTAGGGTTTGGAGACTTGCCAGTTGGTAACTGAAGCTCTGCAGCCACCTCACCTCAATATGTCTAATGGAGGCATACCTCCATATCCCAATCTTCAAGCGATGATTTCCTGCTTCATCGCAAGCCCGCATTTTCTTTTATGGACCATCTTTCAAAGAGGTTTTGCTTGGCTGAAATAAAATCCCTCAAGAGTAACAGACAACTTGGTCCAGCTCTGATGGTTAAATGTCTCCTAGCAGTCGAATACTCGAACAAGCTGCTGACATTTTGCTTGCCATTTGAAGAAGAAGAAGAAGAGTTCTTATATGCCACTTTTCTCTACCCGAAGGAGGCTCAAAGCAGCTTACAGTCGCCCTGCCCTCCCTTTCCTCTCTCCATAACAGACACCCTGTGAGGTGGGTGAGGCTGAGAGAGCCCTGATATCACTGCCCGGTCAGAACAGCTTTATCAGTGCCGTGGAGAGCCCAAGGTCACCCAGCTGGCTGCATGTCGGGGAGTGCAGAATCGAACCCGGCTTGCCAGATTAGAAGTCCACACTCCTAACCACTACACCAAACTGGCTCTCACCAAATTTGCCCACGTAAAAAGATTATTTGCTTGAAGCTGAGGGAGAATGACAGCTGTAGGTTACTGACTCCTCACCTTGTTCCTCATTTGTGCATTTTCACATACCCTCCTGACATCTTTTAGGGCTAAAGGTACAATGAATGGGGGAAACATGAATATGACAACACTAGAAACCTTTCAGCATTCTAGCCATTTTCCAGTGCTCAGTATGAGAGGAGAAAACGGCAGTCTTCACAACCGGCTTTCCATTCTTCCCCCTGACCTGTACATTTCTGAATTTAAGGTTTGCAGTGAACTAACACCACAGTGGTTCCCTGCCCCAGGATGAAGTGCCAGCATAAAGAAGGGGCTCTGCAGAAGATCTGCTGAAGTTGTTGATGGGGGGAAGCTCTAGATTAGGGGTAGTCAAACAGCGGCCCTCCAGATGTCCATGGACTACAATTCCCAGGAGCCCCCTGCCAGCGTTCGCTGGCAGGGGGCTCCTGGGAATTGTAGTCCATGGACATCTGGAGGGCCGCAGTTTGACTACCCCTGATCTAGATGAGCAGTGTTTAATATTCAATGCTGACTATCCAAAGAATGGGAAATGATGTGGGAAGCCCACCTACCCCCCCCTCCAAAAACCAAAAACAGCCATGGATGTTACCAGAGAACAGCGAAATGGGACCCTTGCTATAGCCTTCTAATAGGATTTGGTAAACTGTGCTGAGGAGGCGGGGATTGAATGGCACGACGGCGCAGTATAGGAGACATAGTAATTACATTTCCAAGCATAAATAGAAGTCTGTCTGGGATTGCAGGACCTGAAGGCATTTGTGCTTGTGGCGCTAAATGAATTTTTTACTCCGGTGATGAGTTCCTCAGTCGAGAAGACATCTCGGCTGTGTGTGTTAAAGTCAGTAGGTATAGGTTTTAACCAGGACAGGAAGGTGCTAAATTTGTAGGCAACGTGTCCTGAGCACACGGCAAACTTAGCTTTCTATTTCTGGAGCTGTTGTGGCTCTGTGTATTGGGTTAGTCTTGCAGCCAATGCTTCCTGGTTTTCTTAGGTTGGGATTCATGACACACTTTTGGTAAAAAAAAAAAAAAAAAAAAAAAAAAAAAGCACACGTAAACAAAATTTTACAGCCTGTGGCTCAAGGATGTTCCTTTAACAACAGCCTTAAGTTGTACTTTATTGTACAGCGTTAAAACAAACAAACAAAACTTTTAGGAGAGCTTTTTACTTGGAGCTTTTAGGAGAGCTGACAGTCTTAAACTGGCACCTATTATCCGAATGCCCCATTGACTTGCTACACTTGGTGTAGTGGTTAGGAGTGTAGACTTCTAATCTGGCAAGCTGGGTTTGATTCCCTGGGTGACCTTGGGTGTGCCACAGCACTGATAAAGCTGTTCTGACTGAGCAGTAATTTCAGGGCGGTCTTAGCCTCCCCTACCTCACAGGGTGTCTGTTGGGGGGAGAGGAAAAGGAAGGCCAATGTAAGCCGCTTTGAGACTACTTCTGGTAGAGAAAAGCGGCATATAAGAACCAACTCTTCTTCTTCTTCAGTAATATCAGGGCTCTCTTGGCCTCACCTCCCTCACAGGGTGTCTGTTGTGGGGAGAGGAAAGGGAAGGCGAATGTAAGCCGCTTTGAGACTCCTTGGGTAGAGAAAAGTGTCATATAAGAACCAACTCTTCTAATATTTGAAATGTGTTTCTGTCAGTGGTGTTGCAGTTAATGTCAAGAGTGAGAAGGGGATTCCTGCTAACGTTTTCATTATCCCTTTGTCCCTATCACACATAGTAACCTTCATATACACAAACCCATATCTGGTATTTCTGCATATGCACCTGCAAACAGACAGTTGGTAATGCCAGCATTAAAAAGAAGACTTGTTTAATAAATTTTACAGTCTTCCCCACAGTCCTCTCCATGCAGATAAACCCTCTCCAACCAGGTCCTTGTTCCTTTTATTCTAATAAAATGTAATCTTTAGACTCTGAATTATTCCAACACTTCAGAAACAGGTATAATCAGAAAATATGCTGTGTTATCTAATAGAATGGTACTTGAAGAGCGGAACACAAAGGTGGAGAAGTAATAATTGAGGTTCATTAATCAGTCATTATTCTAGTGCTTTTCTTCCCTCATACCAGTCTCACATGCCCATATATTCAAATCTAAAGGGAAAACACTGGCTTGGGTTGATACCATTGTCATGGAGGGGCTTAACACAGCATGCGTGCCTGGAAATTGTAAGAGTTGGTAGGTGAAGGAACTTCCCTGCCAGGTAGGCAGGAGAGGGTTGTATGGAGTGCAGTATATAGGGGGGAAATGTTGAGAGATACGTAATGGCGATTCTGAAGACCAGGAAGTGAGTGATTGCTTTTTCAGCTGAGTTCTTTGCTTCATTCAGTTTTGAGCCAGTTTGGTGTAGTGGTTAGGAGTGCGGACTTCCAATCTGGCATGCCGAGTTCGATTCTGCACTCCCCCACGTGCTACCAGCTGGGTGACCTTGGGTTCATCACGGCACTGATAAAACTGTTCTGACTGAGCAGTAATATCAGGGCGGTCTTAGCCTCACCTCCCTCTCAGGGGAGAGGAAAGGGAAGGCGACTGTAAACCGTTTTGAGCCTCCTTCGGGTAGAGAAAAGTGGCATATAAGAACCAACTCTTCTTTTTCTTCTTCTTTTTGCTCACAGTCTTGATTTCTATCCCGTCACTCTGTGCATTCAGCTGTAAATGCCCCAGGAACCTGTTGGGCAGGGGGGTTGGAGATAGATTAGGTTCCAGAGACGGTTTTGCTGATTTTCCCCTCAGCTTCTGTAGGTTCTGTTGGCCAGGGCAGCATTTCAGGGGCCATTTCATGCTGCAGTGTTGTGGGGGGGAGCTTAGAAAGTTGCACTCTGCTCATGGAAATCCCGCCATCTGCCAGTATTTTTAGCCAGACCCAAGCCAAAAGGTGGAAGATAATAAATTTTCAGGATGGAGTAAAATGCATCATTTATTTGTCTTCTAGCAATGATGGGTGTAAACTCCTCTGAGTCCCAGCAGTCATTGTACCTTCGCCCAACCCCATAATTATTTTGTGCCCCAGTGGGGGGGGAGAAAAACAACAACTGTAGGACAGGTGAGGGGTTTTTGTATCTGATGACAATTTCAGCTTGAGGAAATGGGAAAGCTTTTCTCTGGCTCCCTATAAGAAAGCCAAATTTACAAATGCCAGTAAACCAGACTAACAAGCTGCACCATTATGAAATGATCAAGGCTAATTGCTTTTGTGTTTGTTGTGCTGCTAGGGAGTACCTTGCAATATTTTCATTGTGACTACGGAGAAAAGGGAAGAAACCATTTTAGGAGTGCTTACAAAATCCAGTCGGTCTTCCACCACTTGGAACGTGGATCTGGTGTCCGGGTCCCATGTTAATCCCCCAACCCTTCTGTTCCCTCTCCCTCTCCCCTGCACAAATTGCATCCTCAAGGAAGGAGATTTGAGACAGTACATGCAAATCTAGTGCCTGGGTTCTGGAGTTAGCTTCTTCTGAAATACATATGGAATCACATTTAAAGCCCTGAACAATCTGGGACCAGTGTACCTACGGAACTGCCTTTTCCCTTATAATCTCCAGAAAGCGTTATGATCTTCAACACTGACATCTGCTCTGGGTCCCCATCCTGAAAGAGGTGAAATCAGACTCAGCCAGGGCTTTTTCTGCCTTGACCTCAGATTGGGGCCCTGTAGGACCTCAATCAGTTTCACAGAGCCTGTAAGATGGAGCTTGTTCCATCAGGCATATTGTCGAGGCTCACAATAACATCCGCTAAAGCAGGGGTAGTCAATCTGTGGTCCTCCAGATGTCCATGGACTACAATTCCCATGAGTCCATGCCAGCATTTGCTGGAGGAGCATAAGTTGACTACCCCTGCGCTAAAGTAGATGGCATCATTTCTGGGAGGAGGAGGAGGAGGAGGAGGAAAAACCAGAAAATCAGCTCCCTGCTAAAGAATTCTCTGTCTGGGAATTTTAGTTGGGGCTACTTATGTATAAACTGTAAATGTTTAAAATGTTTTAACATTTTAAACCTCTGTGTTGATTTTACTGTTGTCCTCCGCTCTGAGCGACTCCGAAAGTCGGGTTAGATAAAAAAGTTGTTATTATTTTAAAAATCAAATGTTTAAAGCATTTTTCCAGCAATGTTCTTTATGATGATTGGGAATTTTGGTTACATTGTAAGCCAATACAGACAACAGAAGTAAAAATACTCAAGGAAGCAATAGGGATGGCTTTATTTTTGGGGAGTGACTAAAATGCACATGTATATATGAAAATTAGCCGTAAGAAGAAGAGCTGGTTCCTATATGCCGCTTTTCCTCTACCCAAAGGAGTTTCAAGGCTGAGAGAGCCCTGATATTACTGAAGAAGAAGAGTTGGTTCTTATATGCCGCTTTTCTCTACCCCAAGGACTCTCAAAGCGGCTTACAATCGCCTTCCATTCCTCTCCCCACAACAGACACCCTGTGAGGGAGGTGAGGCTGAGAGAGCCCTGATATTACTGCTCAGTCAGAACAGCTTTATCAGTGTTGTGGTGAGCCCAAGGCCACCCAGCTGGCTGAATGTGGAGGAGGTTTAGAAGTGGGGCCAGATTAGAAGTCCACGCTCCTAACCACTACACCAAGCTGGCTCTCTTAACCTGTAAAGAGGCTTTAACATGTCACTCTGAGAGGAGCAAAGGATGGGAAATGGAACTAATGAGACAAGGCTTCCCCCCCTTCCTGTTGTCTAGTCCAGGGGTAGTCAACTTGTGGTCCTCCAGATGTTCCTGGACTACAATTCCCATGAGCCCCTGCCAGCAAATGTGTTTGCTGGCAGGGGCTCATGGGAATTGTAGTCCATGAACATCTGGGGGGCCACAGGTTGATTACTCCTGGTCTACTCCCCTCCTTCTGCTTTGGAAGAATTTGGGCACCCTCGCAGACTTTCTGTGGGGCTAAGTGGGGCTGTATGACGGAGAAGAAGAACCCAGCCCCCCACCCTCACTAGCTTCAGTGTCATTGCATCAGTGTTCAGACTTCTGTAGGTCCAACTCATAATGTCTTGCATCCTAGGACTGATAAATGATTGTTGTTAGGTGCGAAGTCGTGTCCGACCCATCGCGACCCCATGGGCCATGATCCTCCAGGCCTTCCTGTCCTCTACCATTCCCCAGAGTCCATTTAAGTTTGCACCGACTGCTTCAGTGACTCCATCCAGCCACCTCATTCTCTGTCGTCCCCTTCTTCTTTCGCCCTCGATCGCTCCCAGCATTAGGCTCTTCTCCAGGGAGTCCTTCCTTCTCATGAAGGGGCCAAAGTGTTTGAGTTTTATCTTCAGGATCTGGCATTCTAAAGGGCAGTCCGAGCTGATCTCCTCTAGGACTGACTGGTTTGTTCTCCTTGCAGTCCCAGGGATAAATGATATCAAACCTGAGAATACTAAGTATTCATTTTTGGTCCTGAGGGACCTAAGCTGCATCATTCCAGTAGATGGTTCCTTGATGTTCTGATCAAGTTTGAAGCCTTGTGCCTCCTGTTTCTTAGTTGGTTGTATGGTGAAGCTCTTCATTCTACCTCAGTGCTGTCAAAATGTCTGCTTGGGTTTGTTAATGAATAGCCATATAGATAGGCAGAAGATAGACAGCTTCACCCCCTCCTTCATACTTATATTCAGAGTTGAGGAATCATGGATTGGATCCTCCCCAGTCCATTCTGTTGGTATCTGTGGGAGGAGTCTTCACCACCAGTGGAAGGGGTTGGTGGGAGCCCACCGTTATGAGTTGCTCTTCTTTAGACCTGCTTTCCTTCAGCTTGCCAAAGGGTAGTACTGAAAGGATGGAAGGGAGCCAGAGGATAGAGCTGAAGGGGAGGAAAACAAGATGTGAATCTCCTTTGTAGCATCTGCCTCAGTTCTGATTGTGTTTTGCAATCTTGTCCAGTCCTGCCTTTTTTTTTTAGTAGAATTGAACCTGGGAACTCATATGGAAAACATATGCTCTACCTCTGGGATATTGTGCTCTCTGCTTTCCTCCATCCCCCCTAGCACCTGAAGTTTGACTCCTAAGAGATGCATTTCCCCCCATTCATTACCAATGATATTTAGTGTAGGAAAACATTTAAAAGAAATGCAGAAGGGGTAGCTTGCCTCTTTCTGGCTGCCGCAATCTCATAAGAAAGGGAGCGAAGGAGGAAATATTGAAGCGTTTAAAGCCTTCTATAAATGAGCGGATGTGCTTACAGTTACAAATGCTGTGACCCCCATTAATACATGTTTCATATGTAATGGGAAATGGGAATATGGCTGTAGATAAGCTGGGGGACGTTTAAGAGTTGAATTAGTATTCTGCCTCCTTATGCAGGCTTTCTGTTGTCGATCTCGCCCACTCCCTCCCCACACTGCAGCCTTCTGTGCTGCGTGGCATTTAGTTTGCTTGTCTCCCCAGATCTCTGGCATTAGTGTGGGGTTTTTTTGGGGGGGGATTGGGGAGTTGCTGGAAGGAGGAGGAGGAGGCTGGGAACGATCAACCACCATGAGCCCCCTTTTGTGCATGATTTGTAGGCCTCCAACCCATCTTAAGCAGCGGTTACGAATACAAATACGGCTGGGCTCTCAAGAGAAGGGCATTCACAATTTGCATACAGTGTCTAAAATAAGCTAAAATAACACAGCTAATTAAGAAGCTGCAGAAACGGGTATAGGCTGTCCCTGGGTTTGCTAGTATGTCCTAGATGTGTCACATTTATTTATTTATTTTTATTTTGGCTTATATGCTGCTGCTTTCAAAGACTTGCGGCAGTTTACAATAAAAGAATAAAAACCGTATAACCCTAAAAAAAATCCCCCAACACATTAAAAGATGGCTGTTCATTGGAGTTAACTCCCCATCTCCCCCCACCTCCCGTCCAGCTGCAGTCAGGAGCTCATTCATTCATTCATTCATTCATTCATTCATTCATTCATTCATTCATTCATTCATTCATTCATTCATTCATTCATTCATTCATATGCTGCCCTCCCCGAAGGCTCAGGGCGGTTTACATGGAACAAGAAAAATGATACAGGTAGGAGCAAGGGTCCTGATCTCACTAATTCTAGGGCAGGGATAGTCAAACTGCGGCCCTCCAGCGAATGCTGGCAGGGGCTCCTGGGAATTGTAGTTCATGGACATCTGGAGGGCCGCAGTTTGACTACCCCTGTTCTAGGGGATCCCCTGATGGCAACTCCCTTGATGTTTTACTCTAAGCTTTCACTCAAGACCATTTCCTTGATTTTTTTTCTAATCAAGCTTTATCATTATTGACAATATACCATTATGAGAATTGACTTGCAATGATATTTCTAAAGTCAGCTCCCCAAATATCTAGAAATCCCAGTGGGATTTTGCAGAACAGTTCTGCTGGACCCCGCCTCTGCTTCATGCAGTGACCCGCCCAGGTGGTTCGGAAAAGCCCACAGGCAAGACGCCGAGGTGTGAATGTCCCCCAACATGTCCCCCATTATTGTGGTATTGCTTGTTACTGTACTTTTTAACTTGGGGGTCCCGTTTCACTGTTGCAGCCAACCGGTTTGTCAACAGCAATCGTCTTTAAATTAATCTTAATAATAGTACCATTTTCCTTCAGGGATTAGTCATGCATAAAAACAATTGGTATGTTATTTTGAAGGCTCTCCTGACTTTTCCCCAGATGTATACAGGTTGCGAAGTAAAGCTTTCCCCAGCCTTCAGCTGAAAAGGTGGAACAGGGTAATCCAATGTATGGCCATGCAGGGGGGGAAAAAACATGTACAAGCAGTACTTCAGCTGAAATTGTCTCTGAGTGAGTAAAATATATTGAGAAAGCCAATGTCGTGTGGTGATTGGAGGGTCAGTCTAGACATGGGGAGATCTGGATTGACTCTGATGTCCCCCAAATCTCTCTAGGTAACCTTGGTAGAGTTATTGGCTTGAAACTTGTGCCTCCTATGAGGAATAGAATGAAATTTGGAACGTAACCGTGGCTGACTTTCCTCGAGAGAAGCTGCTGCCTGCAGGGCCCCTAAAACCTTGTTGTGGGGGGAGCAATGGGGCTCATTAACAACACTGGGATAAGGTGGAAACTGGCATGTGTGGGGTGAGGAGAAGGATCAGCCAGATCCGTCCCACTCATACTGCCTGGGCTGCTGACAGAAATGTATTTATGTAATTATATTTATATACCACCCTCTTTTGCGGCTCAAGGCAGTTTACATAGAACATAGGGATAAGTTCAATTCAACAGCTTCAACCAACACAATAGGAACAGCAGTTTAAGCAACCAGTAACAATTCCTTACAACAATTACAGCACCAGTGGTGACAACATTGTCAACTATGGTCCCATGGGTTGGCCGATTCAGGCTCAGTTCATGGGAGGGGTTTTCTGGGGGCCCAGCAGGTGTCGTTGATTCGGTCAACCTCAACTAAATGCCTGCTGGAAGAACTCCATTTTGCAGGGCTTGCAGAACTGTGGTAGCTCAGGCAGAGCCCTGATCTCTTCAGGAAGCTCATTCTATCAGGTAGGGCAGGGGTAGTCACCCTATGGTCCTTCAGCTGTTCATGGACTACAATTCACATGAGCCCCTGCCAGCAAATGCTGGCAGGGGCTCATCGGAATTGTAGTACATGGACATCTGGAGGACCACAGGTTGACTACCCCTGAGGTAGGGGACAGGATAGAGAAAGTTCTGGCCCAGGCTGAGGACAGATGTGCTTCTTTGGGGCTGGGGTTCACCAGCCAGTTGGAAGTGTTGGAACGTAGAGCTTTGTTGGGGGGATAGACAGTGAGGCAGCCTCTTCATGTACACTGGGCTGAGGATACATGAAGGTGATTGCCAAGACCTTAAGTCTAATCTGGAATTCAACTGGTAACCAGGGCAGTTGTTGGAGAGCGGAACGGATGTGGGGGCCTCCATGGTGTTGCTGTGAGAACCCTGGCTGTTGGGTTCTGTATCAACTGTTTCCAGATCAAGGTTAAGGGTAGGCCTGCTTGGAGCAAGTTGCAGAAATCCAGTCTAGAGGCAACCATCGTGTGGATCACTGTGGCTAGATGTTCTGGGGCCAAGTTGGGCGCTAGTAGTTTGGCTTGGTCCAGATGGTGGGATGCCAGCCATACTACTCTTATGAACTGTGTCCCTGTAGAGAGGGAACCGTCGAGGATCAGGCCCAGCTGCCTGGCAGAATGCCATATTTAAAAATGGACAACAGGGTCCATGCCCTTAACTTTGAGCCAATATCTCCTATCCCAGCTTGCCTTGCAAGGTTGTTTTGAGGATAAAATGGAGAGGCAGGATTCAGTCACGTATGCCACCCTGAGCTCTTTGGAGGAAGGGTAGGATAAAAATAAAACTCGTTGAGGCTTCAGAGTACAAGGATGTTTAGGACTGGGTTGTTAACGTGGCAGACACGCTAATTCTGGACATTTGTTACTACAATAAGGTGCAGGAACAAAAGCATGTGTTGACTTTCACAAGCTGTTTGCACCTTTTCTTTCCTTTTTTTAAAAAAAAAAACCCAGCAGATGTAACTCTTTGGAAAATGATTGAAACAAATTGTTTGGGCTTTTCTAGGAGTCTCAGCTCTTACATTGACTGGTTTATGTGGGCTGATCTGTGGGAAGTGTGGATATGTGGATGTTCCCTCTTTTTTGTTTCGTAACTTGTATGTGATGGCCTTACTGAGAGTAATTCTGCCTTGACGCCAGTAATGTACTTGACAGAGATCCCCGTGCAGGGGGAAGGTTGTAAAAGGCTCCACTCAGGATTTTTGCCCCTCCAGTTTCAGAAACAAAACAAACCCTCCACTTTAAGTCGCTCCTGACAGCGAAAGGGACTGGAGTCCAAAGAGGAAACGAGGAAAGTTCCAGCAGGCGGAGCGTAGTGCTCAAACACCTGCATGAGTTTCCTCGTATCCCAGCCAGCTTGTTCAAAACAAATAAACAAATCTGTTCCCAATTCACATGGGATGCTTGCCAACTCCAGTTGAAAGGTAGACTCTTGCAACTTGTGCAGTACGAGTGTCTCTTTACCTTAACGCTGCATTATACCGTAAGGCTGTTATTGGAACCATGGCAAGGAAGGAGGGTCATTCTAACTTGCAGATTTATTTAACCAGAGTTCAGAGTTTAAGACCGTGGTTGGCATTTACATGGCAAAGAATCTCGTCTTATTGTGACAATGTTAAGCAAACATAAAGCCATTGCATTTAGAATTCAGGCAGTGCTGTAAAATGACATTTTATTTCTACCTACTTTGAATAATATATGTGCGTTCCAAAGCTAAAAGCAAATTAACGCTTCTACATGTTCTTTGTGCACCATAAATCAGGCGCTTAGCAATGACAGTTTTTCCAGGCTGCAAAGACCGAACCTTTTGAATCATCCAGATTCCTTCCATTTTCTTCACGTTAACCAAAGTTACTTGTCTGTACTGTTTTATTCTCCAGTTCCATGTAAACCGCCCTGAGCCTAAGGGGAAGGTGGCATATATATATATAATAAATAAATATAATAAATGAAAAAATAAATAGCAAAATCTGGATTTGACAGAAGTGAATGTGTCCTCATCCCACCGTGGGCGGATCAGAATGGGTGAGATCTCTGGGTTTTCTCGATTGTTTGTGTGCATGGCTTGATCTATGTGCTCATTCATTGGTATATTTAGGTGTTTTAGAAACGGGGGAGTGGGGACCATAGCTGTTTAAGGACCGGATTAGATGCTATATGTAGTTCTGTGCAAGGCTTCCTGGTGCTGTCCCCCCTCTCTTTTTATCAAGTCAAAGCAGCTTTGAGAGGGATAAGGGGAACAGTGGGTGGAAGGGTGCATGATGCTTTCTTTTATCCATTTTCTCGCCCCTAGTTGGCTCTGCCTCTTGTTTTCCCCTTCCTGAAAATACAAGTTTAGGGAGATGGGATTTAGAAAAAAAAGCTGCTAGGCAAAGGGTCTGGTTGAAATTGCTCCAGTTTAGCCTAAAATACAGCCTAGTTGGCCTTTCTGGTGTGAAGATGAGTTGGTTTTTATACCTAGCTTTCCCCTGCCTTAAGTAGTCTCAAAGCGCCCCACAATTTCCTTCCCTTCCTTTCTGCACAAGAGGCACCTTGTAAGGTAGGTGGGGCTGAGAGAGCCCTGAGAGAACTGTGACTGGCCCAAAGTCACCTAGCAGGCCTCAGGTGTAGGAGGAGTGGGGAATGAAACCTAGCTTTTTCATATTAGAATCTGCCAGTCTTAACCACCACACAGTACTGGCTCTCAGTTTTTCAGCAAGAAATTTATCTGAAGGATTATGTGTAGAGAGCACATAATTTGAGCATACATTAAAGTGATCTTAGGGGAAGACATTCTTAGTGAGTTGACTGGAGCCTTTTCACGACAGTGAACATCGTCCCACTGTTATGGATGAAGGGGTATGGATGTGTCATGCCGGTTCCAACCAAATGCTATTATGCCGAGGAGAAACAAGGCGACTGTAGTGGCTTGTGCGTATGGGACCGAATTCTGCAGAGAACAAAGGAATGAAAATCTTCATACACCCGTATAGGACACTTGTACAATGCGCAGTATTGAACTGCCATCTGAAGAGTTTATTCAGATGACGGACATTGACGCAATGCAGAGTAGACAGTGCTCGGGTATTTGTGTTAAACGAATGCCTTTTGAATGATGCTGGCAGTCTCCGTCTCCACTTATCTGAAACAATGCGGGAGCTTGGCCAGGACGCATCTTGAGATTTTTGTGTTCAAGGCAGTACTTTTGTTATATTTTGACTGGCGTCTTAGGCAATTAAGACTTCTCAGGCTGTCCCAGAGACCTCTTCCTTTTGGCATGAGGCTGCTTGAAGGGAGAGAGCTGGCACAGACTGGGGCCTTACCGGTGGCAGTGGAGGAGGGGCTGGCAGTGCCAGGGAATCAAGCCCTATGAAGATAGGTTGAGGGACTTGGGAATGTTCAGCCTGGAGAAAAGGAGGTTGAGAGGGGACATGATAGCCCTCTTTAAGTATTTGAAAGGTTGTCACTTGGAGGAGGGCAGGATGCTGTTCCCGTTGGCTGCAGAGGAGAGGACACGCAGTAATGGGTTTAAACTACAAGTACAACGATATAGGCTAGATATCAGGAAAAAGTTTTTCTCAGTCAGAGTAGTTCAGCAGTGGAATAGGCTGCCTAAGGTGAGCTCCCCCTCACTGGCAGTCTTCAAGCAAAGGTTGGATACACACTTTCCTTGGATGCTTTAGGATAGCGACCTGTGGGCCACGGACTACATGTGGTCCTTGACTAATTGGAGGTAGGCCCCGAAGGATGCCTTCCCCCCCCCCCCGGCCCTTTACTTCATCCCCCCCCCCCAGCCCTTTACAACACACTTCGGGTGTCATTGTCTCCCATCACTCCCAGATGGGACTATCTCGTTGCAGAGAAACAAGCTCAGGGTTCCCATTGGTTTGTCATTGTCATGAGTTAAAATTTCCATGAAAATAAAATGTTCCTTATGTTCATTGTTGTGGCGTGTCTGTATCTTATTTTGAAGGGATGTTTAAACGTTACCATAGCGATCAGAGAGCGTTAGGGCAGTGGTTGAGAGTAGAGGAGTAAACTACCCCCCCCCACTGGGCCTCAGTAAAAGGCGTTGAGCGGTCCCCAGTGAGTGGCCCCCGGCGTTGAGTGGTCCCCGGTGATAAAAAGGTTGGGGACCACTGCTTTAGGATGCATTGGGCTGATCCCGCGTTGAGCAGGGGGTTGGACTAGATGGCCTGTGTGGCCCCTTCCAACTCTATGATTCTATGATTCTAAGGCCTGAACCAGTCTGACCTCTCTATGGGCCTTAGCTAAGTTTCTCTTCCAGTTATATTACTGTTGTTTGGGATCACTGAACTTGTGTTGTTTAGAACCACTGTTGGATTGTTGTTGTTGGAATTGAGTATGTTGTATGTTGATTCGTTCCATGTATCCCCCCGTGATGTTGTATGGAAACTGCCCTGAGCCATATGGCTGCACTGCTGCACTGCTCATGTTGCACAAAAATAGCATAAATGTAGTCAGTTCCTGTCATCGAACATGATCTTCCCTTCACTTACCCTGCTAATTTCCCCCTTCCTTCACGTTCTAAAAATTGAAATGTGTGAGCAGGCTTTTGGTGAGGGGTGTATGTGGTACTCTGTATTCCCAATAAGCTGCTACGGAGTTTTTATTTATTTATTTATTATTTTTAAGTGATTGGCTTCTCTGTTTATACATCCAGCGAAACTCATGGGTACGATTCCTGGGCATTTAGTGGTGGTGATGTTTGTACTGGAAGAGGTGAGCGTTGAAAACGTAATTTGGGAGTTGGGCTGCTAGACAGTGGGCTTCTGTGGAAAATCGAGTAGAATGTTTAAAAAACATGTACACAGACACAGATTCTGCAGATTTGCAAACTATACAGGTCATGGATTATTTTCGGGAAAGAGAAATGCATTGCTCAGCCAGGCAGGAGCTGCTGTCCATTCGTACAGAGGTGTACCTTGTAGGGATGGAATATGCTGATAGGCAGGATGGTTGGAGATTCCAAAATTGAATGGCGTGTTCTTCCCCCTTCTGTCTCCTTAGTGCATCTTGGAGAAGGGTTGTAAGGGCAGCATGGTGTAGTGGTTAAGAGCAATGGCCTCTAATCTGGAGAGCTGGGTTTGATTCCCCACTCCTCTGCATGCAGCCAGCTGGTTGACCTTGGGCCAGTCAGAGTCCTGTTAAGAGCAGTTCTCACAGAGTTCTGTCAGAGCTCTCACAGCTTCATCTGCCTCACAAGGGTGTCTATTGTGGGGAGAGGAAGGGAAGGCAATTGTAAGATGCTTTGAGACTCCTTTGGGTAGTGAAAAGTGGGATATAAAGCCCAACTCTTCTTGCATGTGCTTGCAGCACACTATCCCAAGGATTTACGCTCGCTCGCTCACTCACTGCTTGGGTTAGAATCATAGGCTCATAGAGTTGGAAGGGGCCATGCAGGCCATCTAGTCCAACCCCCTGCTCAATGCAGGTTGGCTTAATAATTTAGGGAAAATGCTTCCCAGTACAGAAATTTCTGTTTCCAAGTGTTCCATGATACATTGACTTTCTGCTCACTTTAGGCTGACAAAGCAATCAGCCCTTTGGGTTGATATTCAAGTGTTACTTAAATTGACTTGATTGTGCATTAAAGTTCAAGGAATAATGCTTGGATACCTTGAGACATGTTAGCAAAAATGGAAGACTGTGCATTCTGCTAGATTGGAATTACCAGGAACCTGAGTAACCACGTCTGTGCCTCTTGTGACAACCTGATAGGCCAAACTGTAGCTTGTGAGCCTCATTTCTATCACCATATATTAATACCTGACTTGGCTGGTGAACAGGTGATGGTTTTCCTGGCACAGAGGTGAGATGGAGAAAGCTTGATGTGCTGTATACTGACTTAGGTGCTGTTTTATTCTCTTGTGCCAGCCTTTGGTTTTTAGGTTTTCTCCTGTTCTTTCTAGTAACATTTTAGTGTATTTCATGTTTTTGTGAAATCGTTATGGGCTCAATTTTGTGGGTTGCCTTGGGAAATTTTAATTAGGAAGATGGGTTAAAAATCTATTTTATTCTTGTTTGCCTTGATCTTAGCCAGTGAAAAAGGTGTCAGCTCTATGAGTACATGAATTTTTAATGGGCTTTTGAGGTGGCTGAAAGAATTATACAATTTGCTGCTGAATCAGTGTGTGTGAATGTTAGCAGAAGAAGGCAAATGTACCACATATAAGTGCTAGGTTTGCCCATGCTTCATATCTCACATGTAGCTCATCTAACATGAATGATTGGCAGCACTGACAATGATAACCTAACTATATTCAGGTATATGGGGCAGAAAAATATGGCCTCAGAAAATCATTGCTGCCTCAGATATTCTTCTTTGGCCAAAGAATTGAGTCATAGAATCATAGAAGTTGAGAGGGATTTTAACAGTAGCTGGTACTTTTTGACATTTTCAACCTTCAGTCGCAGAGTGATTGTTAGCATTTGATAGTATTCTCAGCAATACTAGAAAGCTGAAAAAACATATCTCTCTCAGAAGCTATAAAAGCGGAATATTGTGTCTCTTAGATGCTTTATGTGGTACTTACAGGTTATCCTCTTTGTAAGAAACACATAACTTCTGATTTCTAAAACTCCGGAGCTCTGTTTCTTATTCCCTTCCATAGTAATTCAAAAGCAAATATATCTTTGGTTCATCAAGTTCTTAACTAGGCCCCTGATTCAACCAGATGTATTTGCTGTGAAAAAAGAAACACAGGTGTGTACACTGGTTCATTGCACAAAACCGCTTTTGAAACTGTTATGGGTGTACTTCAGCTCGCGAGCAAGTTGCTAGTCCACCTGGTTGCAGACTGAAAACTGAAGTTGCATGATCAATTACAGTTTAACCAAACTGTGTGAGGCTTCTAGCGATTTGTGGTAGGGATGAAACCTTTATACAGATGTTAATTTGAAATTAAAGGTTGGGTGTCCATGAAGCTTGGCCCCACCTAGGTGCAGACATGATTTGATCTTGAGTCAGAATGGTTTCCAGTTCTGAAAACAGAAAACAGTATTAATCTGTGTATTTTATCAGTGGTTCTTTTGATTCTCATGTCTCTTATATTCTAGATCAGGGGTAGTCAATCTGTGGTCCTCCAGATGTTCATGGACTACAATTCCCATGAGCCCCTGCCAGCAAACGGGCAGGGGTAGTCAAACTGCGGCCCTCCAGATGTCCATGGATTACGATTCCCAGGAGCCCCTGCCAGCGAATGCTGGCAGGGGCTCCTGGGAATCGTAGTCCATGGACATCTGGAGAACCACAGATTGACTACCCCTGTTCTAGATCACAGCATTTACAAGCTGTCTTATTACCTGCTTCAGTGTTCTTAATGTCTCTTTAAGATCAAAGCATAATATACAATTCAGGGATAGAACAAAGTCTAAGTACCTGGCTGCTAGGGTGACTTAGAATTGTGACGCTTCCGCCAAGGAATCTGAAATATTTTCTGGCATGTAAAGACTCAAATTACTTTTTGAAATCTGACACGCTACTTGGTATCTTTATGAACTCATGTCACTAAGTTATCAGTGACCTTGTGTAGGTTGTAGTTTGATATTTGCCATACGGCATCAGTATTTCCCAAAAAATTAGAAGCTACTTCTGTGGTATTTTCAGAACTACATTTTAATCAAGCAGACAAAAAAAGAATTGATTTTAAACTTCCTTGTTGAGTTCACTGTCACTCTTATCATTATGGGCCATGCAGTTCTGACCTCATTTTGCTAATTTGTTAACTCTGTATTGTTTACCATTAAAAAAAAAAACAGTGTAAAACAATATTCTATTCCACTGATGTATTCCTCCAGTGTAAAGGGCCTTCTGCGGATTCAAGGGAAAGAAAGCTACTTGCACTAAAGGAAATACTATTACCTTCAAAATGTTAACTAATTTCATTCCTGATCTGTCTAGAACAATGTACGTAAATTTGTAGAAGTCTTCAAAAATTGAATTATTTTCTTTTCCCCGTAACCTTTCTGTCAGACTGTCAAGGGCTAATACAGCCTTTCTCAACTCTTTTAGTGTTGAGAAACCCCTGAAACATTCTTCAGTCTTCGAGAAACCCCAGAAGTGGTGCAGTGGTACAGAATATGGTTGGAAAGCATAGTTGTGTACATGCCCACCCAGGGCCTCTCCTTTCCTCACTCCTTCCACACTCGTCATTGGCCATGGGTCTGGTCAACATGACCATATGTGGCCATATCAGCCAATAAATGTTTAACAAATTAACTCCCACACATTTGAGAAACCTGTCCAGTGCCATCAAGAAACCTCAGGGTTTCACAAACCCTAGTTGAGAAAGCCTGGGAGTCTGAGAACCTTTGAGTGAGAAGCAATTCAAACGGAATTCTGTGGAGAGAATCAGTTAAGAAATCACAGTTGGGAACTGACAGTTGAAGAAGAGACTGTTTAGCACTGAGTGAGGACTGGAAAAGAGCCTAAAGGAGTGAGGAGGATCACTGTGGATCCCCATTCAAACTGAAAAGGGACAGAGCCTCTAATCAAAAGAAGTAATCCTTGCCTTATGGAAAGGGAAATAGCTCTACAGCAAAGAGTGATCCCTGTTCTGTGCATAGGGGAAGATTTATGGGGACTTAGCTGTATATTTCTGACTCTTAAACCTTAAGAGTCAGTAAAACTCGGAGACCTATGCTTGAGTGTTTAAGCAGAAAGTAGAAAGTGTCTCTCAAAGTTTCAAAGACCTTGCTGAAAAGCAAAAACACTTACTTGTTGCCAACATATTATTGAGATTTAGTGTGATTACAAAGTTATATCAGTTTTTATTATCCCTTCACTTCATGCATCCTACCCCTCCTTACACCTGACCTTTCCCCTTCCAAGTTAAATAAAATATTTTGTTTATTTTGAACGTTGAGAAGCCTCTCATGTGACATAGAGAAGCAGAATATAAGCAGGTGATTTTTTTGTCTTTTCCATCAAGTCCCAGGGCTGGGCTAACATCAAAATATATAATTTGTGATGTGACAGGGTGGGACAACTGTAAACAAATGTTTTCTTTATACCCTGCATTTCACTACCTGAAGGACACCTTTACCTTCCTCTCCCCACAGCAGACATCCTGTGAGGTAGATGGGGCTGAGAGAGCCCTAACAGAACTGCTCTGCGAGAATAGCCCTAAGAAAATTGGGACTGGCCTAAGGTCACCTAGCTTGGCTGCATGTGGAGGAGTGGGGAATGAAACTCTATTCTCCAGATTAGAGTCCCCTGCTCTCAACCAGTATGCCAACCTGGCTCTCAAAGAAGAAGAAAATAAATATAGGGCCTCTCAGCAAGAAAGAAAGATGGGGGGGGGGAGGAAATTCCTATAAGGGAGGGAAGGAGGGAGGTAGGGAAGAGGGTAAGATCACATAACCTTCAATTACGCTGACCCATGCAGTACCTTAATCAGTAGTCGCTAAGGAGATGCTTCAAGGCTGGGGAAATGTGGTGTTTTAGTATGAGTAAATGCTGAATGCATGAAGCAGATTATTAGATGATGCCAGCGTTAGAATTTACTTGCCAACAAGTCAGCTTTGGCAAAATACGCCCCTAGCTCTTGGACTGCTATAGTGTGAATAAAATGACCCGTTGACTGCACAAGCTAGCAATTAACTGGACCCTGAAGGTGGCTTAATTCTAGAAGCCGGTCCATTTAAACTCTGCGTTTTAATTATCTCATGCCTTTGGGATTGCTACGTACATTAGACTTGTCTGTTCCGTTGTCAAGCGCCCATTACTAATCTTGTTTTCAATCTCTTTGCAGGCTGCTGACTTGAGTAAACCGATAGATAAAAGGATATACAAAGGAACACAACCTACGTGTCATGACTTCAATCATTTGACAGCCACAGCAGAAAGTGTCTCCCTACTAGTGGGCTTCTCTGCCGGCCAGGTGCAACTTATAGATCCCATTAAAAAAGAAACTAGCAAACTATTTAACGAGGAAGTAAGTGGAAGTCTTACTCTCTTTGGTGCATGCAAACGTATTTGTATGTTTTTAGATCCCCTCTGCATCAGCTGTGCAGGAGTCTGCCTTTTTGATCCATGATAGGGAAATACTTCTATTTTATGTACCGGGCAACCATTGCTGCAATATTGCACTATGGAAATGGTTGTGCTTTTCTCTGGACTCCCCCTTCAGCTTTCAGCTAGAAGGCAGGAGCACTTTACCATGGCACCCAGCAGCAACCTACAACACTGTTTTCAACCCCACCAATGCTTTGCGCTCCCCATCTAGCCTGCACGCTCTCTGCACAGCCTGATTTCACTTTAGGAGCTAATTCTATTTAGTGTTCCTTCTGCATGAGCATTTGCTAGCCATACTGTCAAGCCACAAGTGTTGCAAAGGGGTCAAAGCCAGTTTGCAAGCAATGAGTGAACACGTTGACACAGACTTCACACAAATACTCGCTTAGAAACCGAAAGGAGGAGCAGGCGAGCACGTGAGACATCTCCTGACTGTGATGGGGAGGCTGGGCAAAGTTGAGCCTGGACTGGGCCTGTCCTTGAAAAGGGCCTCAGAGACCAGAGATGATTTTTCAAACAATTAAGTAGAGGAATAAGGAATATATCCAGTTTGAACCAACTTGGCTTCTGATAGCTGTTCACGTGTTGAAGCCAAGGTACTTGCAGGCTTGGATTCTGTGTTGAGTATCTTAATTCAGTTTAATTTGTGCTTCATAGATTGTTTCTTACTTTGAAAAGTGGGTTTCCTTGTCCTCTTTATAGCATTCCTCAATTTCAGAAGTTGTTTGGAGGGGATGCTGCTAAAGAATCTGAAGGCAGTTTGGGCCGCATAGAGATAGTGAAGGTTTTTGGACACTGTCCATTGACTGCAAGAGCAATGATTCTGAGGGAATTTTAGGTAGCTGTGAATATCATGCATATGCCACTTCCCACTAATGGGAAGTGTGTATGTCTCATGGAACTAGTTTTCATAACTTTCAATGGTTAAGAGAAGATGCCACTGTGCCATGTTGAAAGGAAAAAACAGTCACTGTAGCAGAGTGCACAGCCAATTTTGTAAAAGAAGAGAAGAAGAAGAGTAGGTTCTTATATGCCACTTTTCTCTACTCAAAGGAGGCTCAAAGCAGCTTACAATCACCTTCCTTTTCCTCTCCCCACAACAGGCACCCTGTGAGGTGGGTGAGAACAGTTTTATCAGCGCCGTGGCGAGCTGAAGGTCACCCAGCTGGCTGCATGTGGGGGATTGCAGAATCGAACCCGGCATGCCAGATTAGAAGTCCGCGCTCCTAACCACTACACCAAACTGGCTCTCATAAAAGTATGCTGTACTGGCTTTGACACCTTGTTCCTGTGTGAAACAGTTGACTTGTAACTGTTCTGAGCTTTAATCTCTAGCAAACGCCAACACTTGTGACCACATGAAAAGGCTGGCCTACCTGTTGACTAAATTAGGTGTCCTTTTAGAATAGAGTGCTGTTTTTAATCTAAATGCTAATTCTGCTGGGAAGCAAGTTTCTAAAACATGCAATGCCAGGATGCCTTGTCCTACCAACCGCCTGTAAAGTCTGCTTTAAAATACCATCCAGGCTGAGTGAGCATGCTAGCAGGCATATTTGGTCTTGACTCTTTGCTTAAGCCATTACCATTTGATATGGCTTGACTTATTTCTTGCACAGCCCAGCTCTTTGGGAAACCATTCAGAACGCTCCTGTAAGGCAGTGGTTCTCAACCTTCCTAATGCCGCAACCCTTTAATACAGTTTTCTTCTGGGGTTTCTCAGTTCAGTTCTGCCTCTTGTCCCACCATGCCGATCTCGCTCTTTTCCGCTTCTCCAGACAGACGAACACTCTATCTCGATCTACCCCACAAGGCTGTTGTGTGGATGGTGCACCCTCCCTCCCGGCCAAGCTGCTTGCTCTGCTGCGACCCCTGTGAAAGGGGTGCTCAACTCCCAAAGGGGTCCCAACCCCCAGGTTGAGAACCACTGCTGTTAAGCTGTGTCCTGCCTCTGCCACCCACCTCCCTTCTCTTTTGTGTTAATCACATCCTTGTTTTGCATTTCTGTATGCTGTGCCAGTTAGGTTCATGCCTTTTTTTTTTGCCAAGCTGATGGCAAGTTTTGCTATATCACATGTTTCTGCATGACTTGTGTTGAATGAAGAGGAATGCCTTGTGGTTTCTCTGCATCGCAAGACACGGGACTGGAGCCTCCTCTGAATATCATTCAGAATCTCTTAGAGCTAAGCTAGGAATGCCGGTTCGGCTTATTGTGAGAAAAAGGGGCAAGGAGGTGGAACTATCCTTTCCTGGGCAGTTCTGCAGTGGTAAAGTAGGGAAGAAATTTTCTCTATGGACTTTGTAAGCTAAACTGCCTCTTACTTTCTGCTACCTCCTCCTTCTGTATAGCAAGTGTTCCTTCCCTACCTTCCCACCCAGGTGAGTCCCTTTATGGCACAGAGGACCACTTTTAGAAAGTGCTGAGCACTGACCGCCATGCATGTTGTCATTTCTTCTTGGGCAAAGGGGCTGTTGGCCAAAAATGTTTCTAGCTTAGCTTTTAAAAGATTCCAGACGCTACTCTGCACGGTCTCGAGTTCCGTCCGCGTGACTGCACAAAATGATCACTGGAAGAACACCCGTTGCAGGTAAGCAGGTGTCCTCGAGGATGGAGTCATTGCATTTTGTGTAGATTGTAGACGGTTGTAACCTTCATTGTTAGAATCTTCAAAGGCCCATGATACCGTCAGCCCTGACTGAAGCATCTGCATCAAGAACAGACTCTTCTAGTGCAAGAGGTACCACCGTTTCCCAGTTTGAAGCCATCAGATAAAGCTCCAAAAGAGGAACAATGTGTAGTTTTACAGCCAGCTTTCATAAACCAGTATCATTAGTTTCTTCCCCGTTTCAGAGCCGTGCTTGAATGGCTTGGATTAGCAAAATAATTACACAGTCATTAAGAACTAATGAACCCATAGATCTAACGGAACTGGTTCTTCCCGAGAGCCCAGCAGAAGTAATTGAATGCAGAATAAACAACTCCACATTCTTTTCTGTTGTCACTTGTCGCTGGCTGCCTTCATTTGTAGCCAAAGCAGTACATGGAGGAATGTGAAATACATTGAAATTGTCCCGGTACTAAATTGCTTTCCCCCCACCCTGGGCTCAGCATCACCAAGCCTAAGTTATACATTTCTGGGGATCACCATTGTTGCTGTTGCCATTGTTTGCTTTCTTCCCGTTTTCACTTCAGGGCAGTAGAACTAGAATTTTGAGAGTAAATCCCATTATTATCCTGGCTTGGAAATGCCGGAGTTTGTCTTGATCATAGATTCATAGAGTTGGGAGGGGCCTCCAGGGTCATCTAGTCCAACCCCCATTACAATGCAGGAACTCAGCTACCTGCCTACCTACAGGGATCCTAGTTCCATGCCCAAGTGATCCCCCCCCAAAAATATCCGGAATCCAGCCTGGCCTGTAGGAAATTAACCTACAATCTCACAGTGGTGATTAGCAATTCCCTGGGTATCCAAGGAAAGGCCACAAGAGACAAACACTGGCACATCCCATCCTGCCCACCCACTCACAATCTGCCTAAGTTCATAAGATCAGCATTTTTGTCAGCATCTGCTTTAAAACTTCCAAAGGAAGAGAACCCAACACCGCCCAAGGAAGCCTCTTCCACCGAGGAACCGCTCTGTCAGGAACTTCTTCCGGATGTTTAGCCGATCCCTCATATTAGGTTCCTTTTTTTCAAAGATAAATTCAAACAAGCGTCTTTCACTTTCTGGTTTTCTATATCTGTGCCAGGTTTTTATAGGTGACCCCCCTGCAATGTATTAAAGTTTCTGGAGTTTGATTTGTCTCTCCTCTTAAAATTATTTTCGGCTAAAAAGGCTGAGTGTTCCCACTTCTAACCATCACATACGATTGAAGTGCATCATAAACTTATTTCTTAATGCATGTTAGAACAGCTGCGTACCTCCAGCCCTACCGGCAGTGACTGATTGAATGCACCGTATGAAATGAGAAGTGAGAAACTGAGAGACTCTGATGTGTACCTTTGTTTTTTTCCCTTTTCCAGAGACTAATAGACAAGTCCAGAGTAACCTGTGTCAAATGGGTGCCAGGTTCCGAAGGCCTTTTCTTAGTAGCTCATTCCAGTGGCAATATGTACTTGTACAACGTGGAACACAACTGTGGTACCACGGCCCCACACTATCAGCCACTCAAACAAGGCGAAAGCTTTGCAGTCCACACTTGCAAGAGCAAATCGACGCGCAACCCTCTGCTCAAATGGACAGTAGGTGAGGGGGCCCTGAACGAATTTGCTTTTTCCCCAGATGGGAAGTTCTTGGCCTGCGTGAGCCAGGACGGCTTCCTCCGGGTGTTTAACTTTGATTCGGTGGAGTTGCACGGTACAATGAAAAGCTACTTCGGAGGATTGCTTTGCGCGTGTTGGAGTCCAGATGGAAAGTACATCGTCACCGGCGGCGAGGACGACTTGGTGACCGTCTGGTCTTTTGTGGACTGTCGAGTGATAGCTCGAGGCCACGGACACAAATCGTGGGTCAGCGTCGTGGCCTTTGATCCGTATACCACTAGCGTAGAGGAAAGCGATCCCATGGAATTTAGCGGCAGCGACGAGGATTTCCAAGACCTTCATTTTGGAAGAGATCGAGCCAACAGCACACAGTCAAGGCTATCGAAAAGGAACTCTACAGACAGTCGGCCAGTAAGCGTAACGTACAGGTTCGGTTCGGTAGGTCAGGACACACAGTTGTGTTTATGGGACCTGACAGAAGATATCCTCTTCCCTCACCAACCGCTCTCGAGAGCAAGGACACACACCAATGTCATGAACGCCACAAGCCCGCCTGCAGGAAGTGGCGGAGCTAACCCAGGAAGTAACGGAAACAGCATAACAAGCCCGGGAAACTCTGTGCCCCCACCTCTTCCACGATCCAATAGCCTTCCGCATTCGGCAGTCTCCAATTCCGGCAGCAAAAGCAGTGTCATGGACGGTGCCATCGCGTCGGGTGTTAGTAAGTTTGCAACCTTATCACTACATGACCGGAAGGAGAGACACCATGAAAAAGATCACAAGCGAAACCATAGCATGGGACATATATCCAGTAAGAGCAGTGACAAACTGAACCTAGTTACTAAAACCAAAACGGACCCGGCAAAAACTTTGGGGACGCCCCTCTGTCCCAGAATGGAAGACGTTCCTTTGTTAGAGCCTCTTATCTGTAAAAAGATAGCACATGAAAGACTGACTGTGTTAATTTTTCTTGAAGACTGTATAGTCACTGCTTGTCAGGAGGGATTTATTTGCACATGGGCAAGGCCTGGTAAAGTGGTAAGTTTTAATCCTTAATGCTGCATCAAAGAGGTAGAACTTGAATAGGTAGTTTCCCCCCCCTCCCCCCCTCAAAACATAAGTGAATGTTGAATATAAATTTCTTTCTGCTTAATGTAAAAAAGAAAAAAAAAAGGATTATTTCCTCAGAGCCATACTTTTGGATACTGCATGCCGTATTTCTGAACAATTTGAAGTGTCTGACCCTTGGCGAAAGTTCTTTCGAAATACTATTGCCTTCCAACCAGAGGTGCGTTGTGTATCCAAAGTGTCACTGATCGTCTCCCCTATATTTTCAAAGCTATTTTTGTACGACACGATGGAGACAAGTGGGAGAATCAGTTAATGAGGGTGGAACTTGCAAGGGCATTCGAGATTATAAAAGAGCTTGGGTTCTGCAGACCTACCTGTGGAAATCCTAAATGAAGGTTAGGTTCTCAGTTACTTTCTCGAAAGGTGATTATAGCACTGAGAATTCTTAGTTTCCTTTTCAGATATCCACTAGAGCAGGGATAGTCAACCTGTGGTCCTCCAGATGTTCATGGACTACAATTCCCAGGAGCCCCTGCCAGCAAATGCTGGCAGGGACTCATGGGAATTGTGGTCCATGAACATCTGGAGGACCACAGGTTGACTACCCCTGCTCTAGAGGAAAGCTTGCAATGGCTCCCTTTTAAAATTGGAACAAATAGGTCTTAAAATCTGCATTGTAATATTCCAGCTCTTACCACCCAAATCTCGTCCACGCATTTCTGTTCAAAAATATCACTTTTAAAACTGCCTTAGTTGAATGGTGTCACAGGTTTCTTTCTTTATGTCACTTTAGCTCTATGTTTAAAAAAACGATATTTTTTAACTTGCATGTTTTCGGGGGTGGGGGGGTTTGGCGCACAGGCTTAAACGTGGCTCTATTAACATTTTCATATTGAGCAAATCTGAAATTAGTATCTTAAGTTTTAGCACTTTATGAAAATACTGCTTTGTTTTCCCTTCAATTCACATTAGAAACTTGCCTTCTGCAGGCAAGATCCAACCCTCCCTCCCCCCCAAAAAACATTTGGGCTCCCTGTGAGTCATCTTTTCCACAGTGACCCTCTACCCATGCCTCCCAAATAGCCAGCCCCTGAAGGTTTTGGTGGTGGTCCACTGGAACATCAGACACAATAGGAGAGGCTACAGCTGAAAACTTACAAAGTCCAGGGAGCTCATGCAAGTGCTAAGTGGACCAATAAATAGTCAATAGGCAAGCCTGGAATAGAAGCGAAAACAGATAATGGTAGTCTTCTGGAATATTAGTGTTGGACACTATTTTTTGCTGAAGGTCAGCTATAAAGTACTTGAAAGTTGCCAGAGTTACTGGAATACACCGTTTTTGGGAAACCAATACACAAGATCTTCCAATGAAAGCGGAAGCTCATTATGATGACTTCCAAACGACTCTAAAAATAAGCTGAGTTCAGTATTTAAGTGGAATCCTACCGAAGATACTCTGGTCTCTCCTGTATGCCTTATCTCGCGTAGACTAAACAGCCAAATGTATCACATTCCTTTTTTCAGCTGGAAAAACTGTGCACATTTTTAAAAATAAAATGGCAAAACCTCATTAGTCCTGGTATGTTAAAACCATGGTCACCTTCATCCTTCAACTGAGGACTACTAGTTTTGAAGGGAATTTGGTCAAAAGAGGCTGGTTGTACTAGTGAAGACCGCCCTTCCACTTAGTCGTCATTTCAAAGTAAGATTGCTTGGGCTGCTTCCATTCAAGTATTTGAAAAGAGCTGCAAATTATGTTCCTTGACCACAACTTCCATGTAGTATCTGGCTCGACTTGGGGAACATGCTTCAAATATTTCAGGGATAGAGTATGCAGTACCAAAAGCTAGGATTTGTGTATTTTGGCCAATGCGGAAATCTTTAACGAAAGGTAAGTTTCATGCCGATGCTCTTCACTTGGTCTTTGAGAACTAATATCGCACACTGATGTAAATGCCATATTGTTTTAGGATGTGTTTACTTAGAATGGGTTTCAAATGATTTCTCCATTGTTGCAGTCAGTGAGCTCACTTAGCTGGCCTAAACTAGCAAATCAAGCGATATGTTTACAGGGCTCTGGCCGGGGAGGTATTTGTGCCAGAAAGGTGTTAATAAGCATCCTTTTTTTTGTTTTGTTTTTGTTTTATAGGAGAGCACTTACTAAACTTTATACCTATTTAATGAGTCTTCAGAACACTCATGGTAACATATTTCTTCCTCCTGGGTTTATACGCTGTATATTTTGGTCCTGCTGGTAGCTCAGTCCCAGAGCAAAGCTGTGTTCTTTTGGCAGTCCAAAGCTGCCACCTTCCGCTGCCATTTTTGTCCCCAAGACTCAAAAGTAAACCTTTTCCTTCCCATTGCTATGTTTTCCTGCTCAGATTTCTCCCACTCATTGCCGGGATATATCCATTGTCTAAACAGATCACAGCATCCCAGTCTAGACAGAGCGCTTGGTTGTTTGGAGAGCCTGAAACCTGACTTCTCCTGGACTTGCCTTTTCCAGTCTTTCCCTGCAGGTTGGCGTAGTCAGGATAGTAAAGGGAATGGGTGGAGTCTGAGCCACCACCTGCTTCTGCTGCCAGTTAAGAGACAGTCCCAGAGAGTGAGGGGAGAGGGTTTTTTTTTTTTTTTGGCTGCACCCCCCCCTCCCGTCCCACTGCAGCCCCCATGCTGTGCTCCCTTCTGTCCCTCAAGTTCTATTATCCTTAGGGGGACGGCATTTGGGAGGGTGCAGAGGGCTGCAGAGGAAGTGGGCTAGGTTCATTCTGAAAGTCGTCATGCCTTAGATTTAGGATTATAGTTCTTCGGAAGAAAAGGCTTCATCCCTTAGAATCACCTCTTCGATGGACTGCCATCTTGTATAGGTTAAGGAGTCTTCAAGTAGGACGATTTTACACTACAAGCTTGTTACCAGGATTTCCGGCTCCCTTCAGAGAGTCCAGATGGAAAGTATTAATGTAGGATATCACAGACTTGTGGGGAGACTTGGCAGGCACCAAAGCTTCCCAGTAATTACTCTCTCTTTACTGCTGGGGAAACTCAGACTTTTGGCCATGTCCTTCCAGTTACACTGTTAGCCTGGCAGAGACACAGGCATGGCTGCGTGTTTCTTACGCAGTGCTGTGATCAACAGTTCGGTTCTAGTCAAAGGCTATTGCCTTAAAGGACAGAACCTCCCCAGAATCACATGCAGTCTTAGGGGAATGCTCCACTTTATATCCTGAAAGCTTATGAAAAGAGTGCGCAGCTGAGAAAATAGCCCAGTGGAATGGCAGCATGTACACCCCGGCAGAGTAAATGTGTTACCAGTTTGTATAACAAAAAAAAAAAATGCACATGAGATTTAGAATATTTATTTGAACTATATTGTACAGGAGAATTTAGATTTAAATTATAGAACGTCCTTACGTTTTCCAATAAGCAGCAACTGTAGTTACAGCATCATGTTCTTTTTACAATGAGTTCTGTTTTTGCTAAAGCATTTAGCAGACATCTTTGTGCTTCTATATATGGGTGCCGGAAGAAGCTCCATTTACTACTAAATTCTACTTGTTGGGAAGGGGCGTTTTATTTTGTTCGAAGTGTAGAGTGCTGTTGCTGGGGAATATGACCCTATATCATTTGACATAAATTTGAATTCAGGGATTTTTTTTTGGAAGATCAGGATCAGTGTTTTGGTTTGGTGGGGGAAAGTGTGAAATATCTTGAGTCAGAAATAGATGGGAAACCGGAGCCCGTGGGTCCCTTGACGTTGCCATACACCCGCATTTTCAGGACTAAAGTAGCCTTATATACCAGTGTAAGAAGTTGGCCAGTTGACAACGAGTCAGTTCTGTAAATTCCAGAGAGAACGATTGCCTTATAATTTGGGTGTCCGGAACAGAAAGCATTCTGTTGGAAGATTTTTTTTTGGAGGGGGGGGGGTGAAAGACCTTGTTTTTAATTGCTTGATTTTTGGAACTCAGTTATGTACTTGAAAAGACTGTGTATGTCTGTCTCTTTCTCTCCCTCCCGTCATGTTAAAAGCTACTCCCCTTTGCATTTAGATTATCTGTTGGGCTGCTTGTGTTAAGAGAGCTCCTTTTACTGTCACATAACTTGTGTAAAGTTTTTAAAAGGCAAGATTTTTTCCCCCCTCTGCATTTATGAAATCTGTATACATGAATTTAAGATTGACACATTTAGGTGATACTGTACAAAAAAAAATTGTAATGATATAGTGAAAAGAAATCAACAGTAAAATTCATATGTATTTTCTTTATAAACGTCCATCTAATTTCTTGACATCTTGAATAAATTTCATAAGAGCCTTTCTAACATGACAAATTGTTAAACTTAAATTTGACTTGCAATAATAATGAAGCTTTAATAAGTATTGTTGGTATATTTATAATTTTAAAAAGAGAATCATGTCTGTTTTCATATTGCTTATTTTTTAGCGTTTTATGTCACTGTTTCAGCTTAAGAAACCCTTCCGAAATACTTGACACTGCAGAATAATTTACTGGGGTTGTCCTCTGTATACTGACGTTAAATAATAAAAAAAAGAAGAAGTGTGACTTGAACTGTAAAATGTAGATAACTGTTGCTAGTGCTCCTGATCGCCTGAAGCTAAAACGCTGACCTGTCACGAGCGGAGACCTCTTGTCCTATGCAGTTAGCACCTTCCCGAGCTAACGGCCACTGTGAAATCGCTGCCTTTGTAATTGTCTTTTTATAACTCTAAAAGATCCGTGTACAGCCTTGTGGGTATTTCATGCCTATTTCAGTGGTTGGGTTCTTTACTTCCGGTGTTGTTCTGTGTCCATTTGCGCTATCGTAAACAGTCAGTTTAAGCACACTGGATCGAAACTATGTGCAGTGGATCTGATGAACTGCTGCTGTTCTCACCTGGCATCATCAGACCAACCCTTGAGGCCAAAAACGGTTGTGTGAATCCATTAAAGAGTCATTGGAATGGAGAACAGCTGGTCTCTGGGTTCTACAGGAGCTCTTTCACTTAAGGGGTCTCTTCAGGCTCCTCCTTGTAGGGAGGACATTGGGAGAATTAATCATATGCGTAAGAGAGTGCGTAAGCAAACAATTCAGGAGTAGGCGTAAGCCTAGGTGAGAAGACACCCCCTCCCTCCAAATCCCCCCTTCCTCCATTTTAAGCTATTGTGAAATGTTGCAGACAGACTTTTGGGTTTCAGATACGAAAGGTAAGGGCTAGAACGGGCTCCCTTCAGGGCAGCACTGTTCAAAAGCCTGATTCTTTACCAGCTACTATTCACAAAATTATCTTCTAGCAGCTAGTTTCTTCCTCCTAACATTTCTGTCCTCCTTATAGTGGTGTTAAAATGCCCTCAGTCTGATCTTATAGTCTGTCTGCTTTATAACGGTTTTCAAAAGGCTTCCCTTCTAAAAGGATTGACTTTCAACAGGACCTTACTGTCTTTCTAATCTGTCACATCCTGGTTGTTTCCAGTCATTCTTCTGATTTCCCTTTTGAGTTGGTTGTATACAATTCCCCAAGAACAACATTATACCTATTTTCTTCTTCTGGGTTCAGTCTATGTCTTAAAGGGGTCCTGCATAAATACTAGAGCCTATGCTCAAAGTTCAGAGAGCTTCCTAAACTTTTGTGTTTCAGTTGTAAGAGCTCTATAAAAATTACTACAGTTATGTTTCTGGGTGTATCTCTTTCTTAAACCATTCCTTGGTGTGATACAGTACATGTAGAAATTTATTTACCTTGTACATGTAAAGAAACCACTGAAGTGAAATATGTGCTCTAACATCTGTACATGGGATTAGACTGCCTTATATTTAGCAATGACATGCGGAACATGTGGTTGGTTCTTCTGAATAAATTGTGATTCACAGCTAAAGTGTAGTTTCCCCAGTAACTACTAATTAATACTCATATCCTCATGGATGGAGATTCTGAAAGAAAGCTGTACCTGCTTAAATACAAGTGGGTAGCCATGTTGGTCTGAAGTAACAGCAGAAAGTTTGAGTCGAGTGGCACCTTTAAGACCAACGAAGTTTTATTCAAGGTATAAGCTTTCAAGTGCACGGACAATTCCTTGGATACAATGAATTGGGAATTACCAGTCTGTGTAATTCCCCCCGAATTAAAGCCAAACAAATGGTTACCTTATATGCTAAGATTGTAATTCCTTTTGGGACCCTGAATCTGTTAAACATCTTCATTATGTTGTATGCTAATTTATTACTCAGCTTGTCCCTATATGTATGGACTGCTCATTCCCATGTCAGGGGAGGTACAAGTACACATGAAAGTTTATACCTTGGATAAAGCTTGGTTGGTTTTGCAGGCTCCACTGGACTTCAGCATTATCAGCTGAAGACTTCTAGAAGAAGAAAGTTGTTGAAACAACAAACTAGGGGCCAAGCCCGTTGCATTCAGGAATACAACAGGTGCTAGATTGGGGTGGAAGAACTCTGTGGACGGCCTCTCCCTCCCCCCAGGACTTGGAAAGGCTGCAGGCAGCTGTTAGGGAACTCACTGGCAGGGGCAGCTGTCACACAGCAGGGATCTGCAGCCTCTGAGCCTTGGAGGGAAGTGGAAGGAGGAGGGAATGGTCAGGGGTGGGGGACAGAAGGCGATTGGCTGGCTGTTGGACAGACAGGCAAGCCGGTTGGAGGAGGAGGCACTTGGGTGGGACCACAGGCGCTGAGTGGCACTTAAGCCATGAGACTAGCTCCTCCCCAAGCCCTTACCAGAAATATTAAGTGGAACAGATAGGATTCAAGATAAAAATTCTCAAGAATATCTATAGAATGGGAGAGAATGAAAAAAAGAACAAAGAACAGACAAAGTACATTCATTACAATAAGTTTTTGAATTTTTAGCCAACCAGGACATAAACAGCTATTAAGATGACTAACTTACATTAAAATTAACATTAAAAAATCCTTGAAACCACAAATCATTGGATCATTTTGCTTTCTTTCATGCAATAAGTCTATAAAGGGGTTTCCAATTTATCATGCCCCCTTCAAGGATCGCTGCCTTGTTGTGGCAGGGGGGCTTGCGTAGTTCAGTGAAGCTATGAGCTATACCGTGCAGGGTCACCCAAGACGGACAGGTCATAGCTGAGAGCTCTGACAAAAGGTGATCCACTGGAGAAGGAAATGGCAAACCACTCCAGTATCTTTGCCATGAAAACTCTATGGACAGTTCCAATAGGCATAACGATATGACGCCGGAAGATGAGCCCCTCAGGTCGGAAGGTGTCCAATATGCTACTGGGGATGAGCAGACGGCTAGTACAAGTAGCGCCAGAATGAATGAAGCGACTGGGCCAAAGCCGAAAGGACGCTCAGTTGTGGAAGTAACTGGTGGCGAAAAGACAGTCCGATGCTGTAAAGATTTTTATTCCATAGGAACCTGGAACGTCAGATCCATGAATCAAGGCAAGCTGGACGTGGTCAAACAAGAAATGACAAGACTGAACATTGACATTTTAGGAATCAGTGAACTAAAATGGACAGGAATGGGTGAATTTAATTCAGATGACCATCAGGTATACTACTGTGGACAAGAATCTCGCAGAAGAAATGGAGTAGCCTTCATAATCAATAAGAGAGTAGGAAAAGCAGTCTTGGGATACAATCCCCAAAATGACAGAATGATCTCAGTTCGAATCCAAGGCAAACCATTCAACATCACAGTGATCCAGGTCTATGCCCCAACCACTGCTGCGGAAGAGGATGAAATTGATCAGTTCTATGAAGCCCTACAACACCTTCTAGAAGCAACGCCCAGAAATGATGTGCTTATCATCATGGGGGATTGGAATGCTAAAGTAGGAAGCCAAAAGATAACTGGGATAACAGGCAAGTTTGGCCTTGGAGTACAAAATGAAGCAGGGCACAGGCTGGTAGAATTTTGTCAAGAGAATACAATGGTCATAGCAAACACTCTTTTCCAACAACCCAAGAGACGACTCTACACATGGACATCACCAGACGGTCAACACAGAAATCAGATTGACTATGTGCTCTGCAGCCAAAGATGGAAAAGTTCTATCCAGTCAATAAAAACAAGACCAGGAGCTGATTGTGGTTCAGATCATGAGCTTCTTGTTGCAAAATTTAGGCTTAAATTGAAGAAAGTAGGGAAAAGCACTAGGCCACTCAGGTATGAACTAAATCATATCCCCGAAGAATACACAGTAGAGGTGACAAATAGATTTAAGGAATTAGATCTGATAGATAGAGTGCCTGAAGAACTATGGATGGAGGTTCGCAATATTGTACAAGAGGTAGCAACTAAAACCATCCCAAAGAAAAAGAAATGCAAGAAATCAAAATGGCTGTCTGAGGAAGCTTTACAAATAGCTAAGGAGAGAAGGGAAGTGAAAGGCAAGGGAGAAAGAGAAAGATACACCCAATTGAATGCAGAATTCCAGAGAAAAGCTAGAAGAGATAAGAATGCCTTCTTAAATGAACAGTGCAAACAAATAGAAGAAAACAATAGAATGGGGAGGACCAGAGATCTCTTCAAGAAAACTGGAGATATGAAGAGAACGTTTCATGCAAAATTGGGTATGATAAGGGACCAAAATGGTAGGGACCTCACAGAAGCAGAAGAGATTAAACAAAGGTGGCAAAATTATACAGAACAACTATACAAGAGCGAGCTTAACATCCCTGATAACCACAATGGGGTAGTTACTGACCTGGAGCCAGACATCCTGGAATGTGAAGTCAAATGTGCCTTAGGAAGTCTGAGCAACAATAAAGCTAGTGGTGGTGACAGCATTCCAGTTGAACTATTCAAAATCTTAAAGGACGATGCAGTAAAAGTGCTACACTCAATATGCCAGCAAATTTGGAAAACTCAACAATGGCCACATGATTGGAAAAGGTCAGTTTACATTCCAATCCCAAAGAAGGGCAATGCCAAAGAATGTTCAAACTACCGCACCATTGCACTAATTTCTCATGCTAGCAAAGTTATGCTCAAAATCCTACAAGCTAGGCTCCAGCAATATGTGGACCGAGAACTTCCAGAAGTACAGGCAGGATTTCGAAGAGGCAGAGGAACTAGAGATCAAATTGCCAACATACGCTGGATCATGGAGAAAGCTAGGGAGTACCAGAAGAACGTATACTTCTGCTTCATTGACTATGCTAAAGCCTTTGATTGTGTGGAGCACAACAAATTGTGGCAAGTTCTTAAAGAGATGGGAATGCCAGAGCATCTTATTTGTCTCTTGAGAAATTTATATGCAGGTCAAGAAGCAACAGTGAGAACTGAACATGGAATCACTGACTGGTTCAAAATTGAGAAAGGAGTTCGGCAAGGCTGTATATTGTCGCCTTGCCTATTTAACTTGTATGCAGAGCACATCATGAGAAAGGCGGGATTAGAGGAGTCACAAATTGGGATCAAGATTGCAGGGAGAAATATCAACAACCTCAGATATGCAGATGATACCACTCTAATGGCAGAAAGTGAAGAGGAACTAAAGAGCCTGTTGATGCGGGTGAAGGAGGAGAGTGCAAAAGTTGGCTTGAAACTCAACATCAAGAAAACAAAGATCATGGCATCCGGCCCTCTCAATTCCTGGCAAATAGATGGGGAAGAAATGGAGATAGTGACAGATTTTATTTTCCTGGGCTCCAAGATCACTGCAGATGGGGACTGCAGCAAAGAAATTAAAAGACGCTTGCTCCTGGGGAGGAAAGCTATGGCAAATCTAGACAGCATCCTAAAAAGCAGAGACATCACCTTGCCAACAAAAGTGCGTTTAGTCAAGGCTATGGTATTCCCAGTTGCAATGTATGGCTGCGAAAGTTGGACCATAAGGAAGGCCGAGCGTCAAAGAATTGAGGCTTTTGAACTCTGGTGCTGGAGAAGACTCTTGCGAGTCCCTTGGACTGCAAGGCGAACAAACCGGTCAGTCCTAGAGGAGATCAGCCCTGACTGCTCTTTAGAAGGCCAGATCCTGAAGATGAAACTCAAATACTTTGGCCACCTCATGAGAAGGAAGGACTCCCTGGAGAAGAGCCTAATGCTGGGAGCGATTGAGGGCAAAAGAAGAAGGGGACGACAGAGAATGAGGTGGCTGGATGGAGTCACTGAAGCAGTAGGTGCAAGCTTAAATGGACTCCGGGGAATGGTAGAGGACAGGAAGGCCTGGAGGATCATTGTCCATGGGGTCGCGATGGGTCGGACACGACTTCGCACATAACAACAACAACAAATTTATCATAAAGGAAGCTATCTTGCATGCTTTGTGTACGAGGACAAGAATGCATCTAGGGTAATAAGAATTGGTTCTTGTTTGCTGCTTTTCTCTACTAGGAGTCCCAAAGCAACTTCCAATTGCCTTCCCTTTTGTCTCCCCACAACAGACACCCTGTGAGGGAGGTGGGGCTGAGAGAGCCCTAATATTACTGCTCAGTCAGAACAGCTTTGGGGAAGAAATTGATTCATTCCTGGAAGAAGCAGACTAGCCTTAGCAGATATAGGATCAGGAACTGATATATGAGAGAAGTATTTCAGCATACCCCCCCCCCTTCGTCTGTAAACTGTAAAGGAAGGGCATATGGTGATTTCAGGGTGGTTCGTTGGGCATAGAAGTAGAAAGCGGGGGAAATAATTCACTTAAATCTAATAGTAGCTTCAGCTTAAATTGCAGGATTCTCTGGCAGGTAGGTGTCATGAGCCAGGGCTTTAGACTACCCAGGTGTAGCATACTGTCTGTTCTAGTCCTAGCCTTATTTGACAGCTCAGCTGGTATCCTCTGATGGTAAATGGGAAAGCTAAATCCAGGGGTGTTTTTTTTTCTGAGCATCAAGTATGCGAGGCACTCAAACTAATGTGCTTGTCATGTGGCAGACTTGATGTTTGTGCCGATACTTCTGTGTTGTTTTTCATGTACACACTGATACTGGATCACCAATGTCCTCATTTGAGATGCACAATCAGAATTTCTATGATTTGCCATTCCTCTTCGGAGTCCCTTTCTTTAGGCTTCCTGGTTCTCCTGCTCTGTAAATTGAACTTTCTGCCTTCAGGCTCTCTGTGCAGCTCTTGAACTCCATCTCAGCTTCAGCAGAATTAAATGGGGTGAATAAACGTGGTTTGCACAGGCACGTCACAAAGTTGATGGGTATCTCAGATTGTTTGACATTAAAGCCTATTTAACCACCGGTTTAAACCGAGCTGCATCTAAACTGTAGTTGAATTTGGATCAATCTTCAGTTCTTAAAATTGAGGGGTTGCATGCATTGTGTAAGTAAAATTAAGAGAGGCTGCTGTGCTTTTATTTACTCGAGGAATTCTTGTTCTGCCACTCAAGGGGGTTGCATGATTAGTCCCAATCAATAACCTGAACAATTGTAATAGTATCACATTCCAACTATCTATTGGGAAAGCTGTAAACCAGGGGTAGTCAAACTGCGGCCCTCCAGAAGTCCATGGACTACAATTCCCAGGAGCTCCTGCCAGCATTCGCTGGCAGGGGCTCATGGGAATTGTAGCCATGGACATCTGGAGGGCCGCAGTTTGACTACCCCTACTGTAAACTATAGTTGTCCTGGATCTAGTAATAAGATCCCTGGTAAACACTCTGGATTTCACCTTGAGCCTGCAGGCGACTCCCATAGACACTAGATTAATTTGGGTGGGTGTTGTAAAAGTACACTTCCCCCACAGAAAAGCCCCTTCTCACCACAGGATTGACAAAGAGAGTGTTGACTCTTGAAAGTTCATACCCCCAGATTTTGTTTGTCATAAGATGCTACAGAACTCAAACCCAGCTGTTCAGAAGCAGTCTGGAATGCAGGGAAGCTCTTCTGATACCACTCTGTAGTATGTTCTCTGTGGCTCATCTTAGCTCTGGTTGGTATGGACTGACCAGAGGGAGGTTTCCAGATAATATTCGAAAGTAGTTCCACAGTACAGTAATTAAACCTGGATCTAAGTAGAGTACGAGTGAGTGGCATTTGGGCTTCTCTCCAAGAAGGACGACAACTTAAGCTGTATGCGGCAACTACATATTGTCCGACACATCAAGATGTGTTTACACTTTGTGGTGATTTATTGCTTTGAATTTGGCCCTAAAGACTTGTGCTGGGTTTATTAGAATCAAACAAAATTGTCTTCAAAGTAATATCTCGGGTCTAAAAGAGGGTTTTAGGTGCATCTGAGCAGTTGGGAATGCTTAGTGGAATTGTATTTCCCCACCTTTCAGTTATAGAACCAGGGACTGGGTGTAGAGTTATGCAAGTATTTGGATACCCTGTTGAGAGAAAGGAACAAGAATGACACTTCTTGCTAGCAAGAATGACTCATTTAGATTTAGTCAGGTGGGGAGATATGTTGGTCTGAAGCAGTGGAACAAAGTTTGAGTCTGGCGGTAATTTTAAGACCAACAATTTCTTATATAAGTTTTTGTGTGCAGCATACTTGTTCAGATATAGTGAATTGGAAGTTACCAGTCCATGCCTATAGGTAGAGGGTGAGCAGTGAATAAGCATACAACAAAATGAAGATATTTAACAGGTTAACTGGCGTAACAAGCTTAGTTTATATACCTACCATTTGTTTGGATTTAATTTCGGGGATATAAACATGTCAGAATTGAAATTGAATGGGCAGATGTATCCGTAATTTTGGAATGCAGAGACTAATTAACTGAGACCCTGCCATTGTGCTATATCCATCTCGTCGCAAGCATGGAGGTGACCTTGCAGCACCTTCTTTATTGAAGTGGGGTGATTGTGAACTTCAGGAACAGACTAGAAAGGGAAATGTTTGAGTTGCAAGTTATCACAACACTCAGAATAATGGAACTCCAGGACTTAACAGGGATATTGGTTTCTTATCTCGCTGTATATGCTAACCTCGTTCAGCCTTTTCATCTGTATTCTCGCCAATCTTACAGAAAAGCAGTATATTTGGAATGGTAGATTGGATTATATTTTCTCTGATCTGGGGACAGGGGAGATTATACAGCCGATCACCCCATTTCAAAGAAGATGCTGTAAGGTATTCTCCATGCTTTAGAGCAGGGGTAGTCAACCTGTGGTCCTCCATATGTCCATGGACTTCAATTCCCATGAGCAAACGCTGGCAGGGGCTCACGGGAATTGTAGTCCATGGACATTTGGAGGACCACAGTTTGACTACCCCTGCTTTAGAGGAGATGAATGGAGCATAACGGCATGGTCTCAGCATTTCACAATTAAGGATGCACCTAGCCATTAATCTTCTATCTTATTTAATCATTTATAGTTGGATTTATATCCTGCCACTTCTCTAAGGACTCATGGCGGCTTACAATAAAAACATTGATTAATACAATAAACCCCCTCTGAATTAAAATAAACATGTTTATTTCTTTTATTATGTCCCTCCACCCAATGAAGCCCAAACAAATAAACTAAGCTTGTTGTTTCTGTTTGGTCCTTGAATGTTAATTTTGTTGTATGCTAGTTTACTGTACACCCGCTATATGTATGGACAAGTAACTTCCATTTCATTGTATCTGGAGTGTGCACACAAAAGCATGCACACAAAAGCTTATATATCTTGAATAAAATGTTGTTGTTCTTAAAGGTGCCACTAGACAAAAACTTTGTTCATTTAGATGTGTACTTTTCCCCATCCCAAATATTTGGGATGGATATCAAGAACAAAACAATTCAATTTGGAAACTGGGCAAATCTTAACTGATTCCAAATCAAGCCTGTGCATCAAATAAATCAGGGATATTTTGGTTTTGAGAGTGTAAGTTTTATTTTAATATGTTCTGTTGCTTTTAAAAATGTCGTTACCTGCCCTGAGCTCTGGGGGAATGGTGGGCTAAAAATAAAAACTTATTATGATTGGCTAAGGCTCAGTGGGAGCTATATTCCTGAATTTATATAAATAATTATTGAAAAACACTGAGGACAGGCACAGCTATGGCCTAGGTGTGGCCTTCTGCAACAGTGGTAGAAGACCACTTTATCTGTCTATCCATCATAGGCCTTAGAGGCAGATCACCTGATGGGCCAACTTGGCCTAAGGCAGGTACTGTTGACCATACAAACACAGAGTCTACTGTAGAATCTAATACCCAGCAACTAAGACAGTACGTTTGAGAAGTACAACTTCACTTTAAGGAAAGATCGTGGCTTTTCATTCTCAACACAGAGGCTTCAACAAGCACGAACAGCGTCTCGTGAGGTCTTGGAAAATATATGAATAGTTCAAGAAGAGTGTCTAACTATAAATACACATTGACGCGGTCTGAGCTGACCATAGCCGACCAGGAGGGAGATCTTGGAGTCATGGGAGGCAACTCACTGGAAACATTTGACTCGATGCGTGGCCGCAATAAGAAAGGCAAATATTAGGGTGGAGATTATTAGGAAGGGAACTGAAAACACATCAGCCAGTATCATGATGCCCTTGTGTAAATCTACTAGCAGTGAAGCCTGTTGTATGGGAAAGGACAATGGTGTCTAGACCAGGGGTAGTCAACCTGTGGCCCTCCAGATGTCCATGGACTACAATTCCCATGAGCCCCTGCCAGCATTTGCACTGTCTGGGGCAGTGAGGCTCTGTATACTTGAATCTCTGACTCCACTGATGACACCTGGGTTTTGGCCCCTGTGTGACACAGAATGTTGGACTGGACGTGCCATTGCCCGCCTCTTATGTTGAACTGGACGTACCATCTAAAAATAAATAAATAAATAAATTATGCTGAACTGGATGTTGAACTGGACGTGCCATTGCCCGCCTCTTATGTTCTATGTTGACTCGTTCCATGTATCCCCTATGATGTTGTATGTAAACCGCCCTGAGCCATATGGAAGGGCGGTATAGAAATCAAATAATTAATGTTCTCAGAGTCGCCAGTCAGGATTAGTGCTGCCTTGCCCTTCCGTAGGACTGACAAAGAAGGATGGAAGAGGGGAGTTCCTTGGTGGGGCAAACTTACAATAACGGCTATAATGTTGCACAAATCAAGGAAAAGGGCACATTTGTATTACACTGGTGAAAGAATTTAGCTTTTCCTGGAGCAGAGTTTTGACTGTCTAAGAACTGAAAGAATATTACCCTTTTAGGGCCAATGTTCTAGTGGTGAGTCAAAACACGGTGGGGGTGGGGTGAGTTGTCACTATTTTCTTGCACCCCATGAAATCAATTTTTCTGACGGTATTTTGCTCCAAAGGGCAAACCTATATCCACATGGAGGTTAGGTGCCAGGAGTGGAACAAGGGCAAGAGCGTCTCCATGGTCTCTCAAGACAACTCATCTACCGTTCCCTCACATTGGGATTGCACACCTAAATACCTGCCATTGAAATGTAGCACAGCATAGTTGCATTGCAATGTGACAGCATTGGCCTAGACATGCATGCTATGGGGATGCTGAACCTCTACACACTCCAAACTCAGGCTGCCACTAGGCACAAAGCAACACCACCATGAAGGAAGAGGAATGTGAATTTTTATAAACATCTTTTACATCCAGAAGTTCAGTTAAGGCAGGGTTGGAAGACCAGGGATTAGATCCTGCCACTAACTTCTTCATCCCTCTTCCTGCAGCAGACCTTTAAGTAACCTGTTCCCCAGGAGTAGTACGGGGGGCATTTTAGATGCTGGAGAGGCCAGGTGGAGAGGTTGCATTTGATCAGTGGAGCTTTGGGGTGGGATCTAAACAAGGCTTTTTTAGCTGGACCTTTGGTCTGACAGTGAGACTGTTTTTATGAAGCGTTGTTCCAGGCTCATGTTGACAGAACATTTTTATTACAATGGACTGTCCATTGGCATCAACAATTCTGCCTGTGATATTTGTGTTGGGGGCAGGGAATCACTCCAAGAGGATGGTGGTATGGTCTGTATTAGCTTTGCACATAGTTCAGAGGTCTGACATTGCTCTCCTTCACTACCTTCCCCCTTCGTTCTTCTTAACATACATTATTCCGATCGGACGCTTTAAGTCTCCTTTTGCCATTTCAGTTCAAGGGTCTGTTGTGCACCTCTGGAAATATGGACTCCCTCAACCTTAGAATAAAAGATGTTAAGGGATGAAAATGTTGGAGAAGCTATGGATTTCCTCCAGCCTGGAGGTTCCTAGTTTTCAAGAGCTGGGAGTATTTATCTCATTTTGTGAGTATTTGGGTCAGAGCCAGAAAGAGCTCCTGTAGACTCTGAGGAACTAGCTAATTCTACATTCCAATTGCACTTGGATCTTGAGCTGGACCAACTCAAATGGCAAAAAACGAGGTAAGGGAAAAAAAGGTGGCAAAACCAGATATTGGGAAGGGACTTTATTTTTAAAAAATGGAACACCGTATTTGCAATGTCTTGCCAGTTTAGGCGTAAATTTACTTTGTCATTCCATTATCATGTGTTTAGTAGATACAGGGTGAGGGAAGGCCAGTCTCTTCAAGCACTTTAAAAGCTTAGCATGCCAGCTTTGACTGTTACTTAGTTCCTGATTAGTGCTATCTGTGCTTTACCGTGCAGGACCAGCCTCAAGATTTGTAGTATCTATCTCCCTTCTCATTTTTTTTGAGCCTGTAGGCCAGGGGTAGTCAAACTGCGGCCCTCCAGATGTCCATGGACTACAATTCCCAGGAGCCCCCTGCCAGCATTCGCTGGCAGGGGGCTCCTGGGAATTGTAGTCCATGGACATCTGGAGGGCCGCAGTTTGACTACCCCTGCTGTTGGCTATAAATACATTGGCATAACACTGTAGGGGCTTAGTTGCAGGCAACCCCCTTCTTCCTTGCAGAGGGCCTTCCTTCCACAGAAGGATGATCCATGTAGCATCTCAACAGACAACAGGGACTTTAGATATGTTGGGTAGGATGTCCGATAGCCAGCTGGCCAATTGCAAGAACAGGGTGGGATCTTCTCCAGCCAGTAGTTCTTGGCCTAGGGAAGAGAGTCCAGCACCTCACAACTTGCCTCTGCGAAGAGATCCTATGGCCACAAGGCCGAGGTCTGCCATTTCAAGCATCAGGCTGGAGCTTGCCCACTTATGAATGACCATTCCAGCATGAGATTGCTCATGCCATCAGTCTACACTCTCTGGGCTGAAAGGCATACTTGCCAAGGATGCCCATAATCTACAAGGGAGAGTGACAAGGATCAGTTGCCTTCTCTTCTTTCCCCCCAGGAATCTTAGGTGAAAAACACATCTCACAGCTCACCTAGTTTCCCCCTAATGCTTCAATATCATGGCTTTTTAGGAAGCAAAACAAGCTGAGATCTAATTTTAATGTTTCCATTGTGTTCTCAAATCCCACAAAAACAACCAAGAGCCCCGTGGCACTTAGGAGGCTTACTACTGTATTCCAACAAAGTTCTGCGGAGTAGAGCCAGTTTTCCAGATACGAGGCTGTGAAAGCTTCTACCATCATAGTGTGGTTAATCTTGAGTACTCCTAGATGGAGACTCTTTAAAACACACACCCTGCCCCAGTTTTTTGGGTGACGCCATCAGTGGAAAACAAGCAAGCTACCAAGTTAAAAAAAAAGGTGAAATTCACAAGCACCTCCAAGCAGACGTCCAAGGGTATGCAAAACCACTGTGCAGTGAATCTAGAACGTGTTCAGAAAACTCAAATGTTGGGTTCTCTTGCTGGATTAATGTAAGTTGCTTTGTTTGCAGGGTTTATTGCCATCCCAAAACCAAGCCAATTCTCCAAGTGGAACAGTAGTATAGCCACTACTCTCCTGCTAGCAAATCTATGAACACAGAACAAGAAGTAATAGCAGTGGAACCAGAAGCGGCTGTTCAGCCAGAGAAACCCACAAATTCTGGACAGGCAGAGTGTAAACCTGAAGTTATGTGAATCACATAGTGTTTTACACTAAAAAAAAATGTAATGCGTTATTTTTACATCTAATTTTTCTAGTCTGCACACCGAAAGAAGAATTTTGCTTTAAAAATGGTTCTTTTGGTGGTTGCGATTAAATAGTGAAACTTTCCCAGTTTCTTTATACTTTTCAAGTTCAGTGTAATTTAACCTATATAGATCGATCTGTCTATATAGAAGAAGATATATAGTGTAAAATAAAACGTTTCTTAAATCAAAAGTGAATTTAATGGGTAGTACTTCACGGTTATTTGGTTTTTTGCACTGATTTTTTTTTTTTTTAACCAGAGATGGAAAGCCTGGGATACTGTCATGGGAAATGAAAGTAATTTTCTGGCTTAATAATTGTAATTCAGGAGAATGGATGCTGCAATCATCGGGTTTTTCCTAAAAATAAATAACTGTTTGCACTTAAATAGCTTAATGCTAGTAGAGAATTACTTCTAAATGGGTGCTTCGGACACCGTGTAAAGCTATGTTACGGAGAAAAGAGATCCTTTGTATCTATTAAAGCATTTTATTTTAATAATGTTTTCAAATGCAATCTGTATTATATGTGTAAATAAAGTAATTCAGTGATTGGGGAGAAATTGGTCATTACACTAGTAATTTTCATATAAGAAAGTAATGTTTCTAATTCAGAAAATCCATATTAAACTATCTTGAATATGCAGTTTTGTTTACATTCCATTTTAAATTAAATCAATTTTGATGTAATTTTTTTTTTAATTGCATGTTTTCGATATGTGGTCTAGTCTTTGTAGAATAGTCACTTGAAAAGTACACCACTTGGGTTTACTAGCTATTTAATTGGACTTAACATTAATTTAGAATTAATTAATTGAGAATTGAGGCTTTTGAACTCTGGTGCTGGAGAAGACTCTTGCGAGTCCCTTGGACTGCAAGGCGAACAAACCGGTCAGTCCTAGAGGAGATCAGCCCTGACTGCTCTTTAGAAGGCCAGATCCTGAAGATGAAACTCAAAGACTTTGGCCACCTCATGTGAAGGAAGGACTCCCTGGAGAAGAGCCTAATGCTGGGAGCGATCGAGGGCAAAAGAAGAAGGGGACGACGGAGAATGAGGTGGCTGGATGGAGTCACTGAAGCAGTCGGTGCAAACTTAAATGGACTCTGGGTAATGGTAGAGGACAGGAAGGCCTGGAGGATCATTGTCCATGGGGTCGCGATGGGTCGGACACGACTTCGCACATAACAACAACAAACCATTAAGAATCTTTCTTCCCTTCCACTTTACTCTCCTCTGAACACACTTTTCAGAACTGTGTATCATTTTTTAATAAGCCTAAATTTTTTAAAAATTAGTGGCTATTAACCTAAGGCATGCTGTTTGTTTTCATACAACAGTAATGTAGTTTTAACACCTCATGTTTCAAACTCTTATCCTAAAACTAAATAATGCAACACTCTAGGGTAGCCTTTCTCAACTTGAGAAACCCTGAAACGCTCTTCAGGCTTCAAGAAACTCCAGAAGCGGCACGATTTATGAAGACTACAGTTGGGAAGCAGAGCTGTGGACACGCCCATCTGGGCCCCCTCCCCTTCCCGCCCCCTCCAGACCCATCATTGCCCATTTTGGGAGGGGTGGGTCAACATGACCATATACAGTCAAATCGCCCCATAAACGTTTAACAACTTTAAAACATATATTAAAAATGAATTCACTCCCACCCATTCGGGAAACCCTTCCAAGGATGTCAAGAAACCCCAGGGTTTGACAAAACCCTGGTTGAGAAAGCCTGCTCTAGAGTAATAGGACTCAGTACATGACTTAAGCTTTGTAAAAGGATAAAAAGGTACCTTGTACTGAAGGAAGGTATAAGAATTTCCATGGTCTAAATTGCGGGTCTAAATTCTTTTTGTGTGGCTAGCATACACCCTGGAAGCGTATTTATGAAATGGGGGTGGGTGGGAGATGAAAGTTGCACTTGGCCAGACATACTGGGAGCAAGCTGATCTCCAGTGGTCCTTCATTGGCTCACCTTGCTCTTTTGTGGAGATCACCAGCCATACATGCTGAGAACAGGATCTGGTGTGTAATCTGGTGCATTTGCTAGGGAGGTACTGAACCCCGGTCTAAATGCTTCTTGAGTAAGTACATTAAAGCAGGGGTAGTCAACCTGTGGTCTTCCAGATGTTCATGGACTACAATTCCCATGAGCCCCTGCCAGCGTTTGCTGGCAGGGGCTTATGAGAATTGTAATCCATGGACATCTAGAGGACCACAGGTTGACTACCCCTGCATTAAAGTGCCCACCGATGTATCACTGAAGAAAACATTTACCAAGTCAAAGGCAGGATCTGTGGGCCTAAGGCACTCCAGATGTGAAGCTTGGCCTTCCAATGGCTTTTGGAGCAGGAGAATTGAATGTTTTCCTGACTACTCTCCCCCCTCATGCCCGACGGTTCCATCCCGATCCTTAGTGTGAATGAAATGTGTACGTAACTGGATTGGGAAAGAGGCAATCTGAATATTCTAAAACGCTTAGTGCCATGATTTCTGAGCTTGAGCCTGTCAAATAGCACAACACTAGCAAGGAAAGAAGCAGCAGGAAGCCCAAAACAGCAGAATCGTACTGAGTGCTGTCATGTAGATCCAAGCAGTGGCAGGATTTGAACATTAATCATTTCTCTTTCATCCCTAACCCTCCCCCCCCCACCTTCCCATGACAAACCACGGTTTGAACTTTAGGATGCTTCAAAACCAAAGTATGATGGCTAGTTTTTTTAAATTGCAAATTGCTTACATTTTTTTAAATGTCCTTAGTTGTCCTTGGAATTCTTTATGATCAAGACCAGTATCCCATCTTGTTCTTCTGTCATTCTGTCCTCAACACTGTGCGGTTTTGGCTCAGCAGACAATTGTGGATTTCAGAGCAAGAATTTGAAGATGGGTCAGTTGCACAGGTGCTTGCTGGCCCACCTATTCCTTAATGGCCTCCTTGGTATTCTAAAAAAGTGTGTGGGGTGGGGGGAGACGCAAACTCCTCCGATCCAGGGCCATCATTGCCTGCTGACTGGTGCAGATCCATCCTCTCCCTGGGCAAGAGCTTTATCTTACGCAAACTAAAGCAACTTTATAGACCTTTCGCAGAATAAGCTTCATGGCTGGAAACTGTGTGTCAATAACCTCTTCTAAAGTGACCCCCCCTCCTATGTAGCATCTGATCAGAAATGCTTCCAGAACCTACGAAGAAGTATTTCGCTGGAGGTGTAAGCTCTGTGACTTCAGGTGATCCTCACCCCAATCATCTCTCCCACGTTCTGTTTGGTGAGTCGAAGGTGGAGAGCTTTCATGACAGCATAAAATAAAGGTGATGGATTAAATAGTACCTGGCTTTTCCATAGGCTGGGCCTCAGAAGTAAATGGTGAGGAGGGGACCCATTCTTCAGAACACACAGACCTCGCATTGCTTGAATTTCAGATTAAAGCCCTCTTCTGGTGAGCTATACAAAGCCTTCCTTCCTCACGTTGACGGTAAATCAAAAACTGACTGCCAGTGTACCATGGGAGCAAGGGGAGAAGCGTCAGTGTGTGTGTGTGTGTGTGTGCTTTTTTGTCTGTGTCGTAGAGAGTATACAGGGAACAGTAGCATTCACACAGAATTTTAGATTCCTGTCAAGCAAATCTGAAATAATGATTGGTCTATTTCTGAATGCATACAACTCCCATTTTCGTTGGGCTTCTGCTCCTGGGAAGAAAAATGCCATACAAGGGAAAAAAAAAAAAGAACTCCGTGATCTGGATCAATTTAGTCACATTTCTCCTTTTGCATGAACACTCGCTGCTTCAGCTAACCAGATGGAAGGACAAGGAGGGCTCCGAAGCCCTACCCTTGGGCAAGATGGAATCTTATCCAGCTGCCTCTGAAATTGCCAGGCTATCTTTGCATCTGGGAGAACAAAATATATTGACCAGCAACCCCCCCCCCAAAAAAAGGCAGGTTCTCCAAAAATTAAAGCTCTGCCTTTTTATCTCTGCCCATTTGGACCAATGACTTTGGTGCTACTGCAATGTAACAGCAAGTGGGTGCGCATATGTGCATGTGTGTGTGAGGAGACGTGTTTATGTTGTACTGTTAACTTCACTTGCTAGAGTTTCTGGCCTCTCCTAAAAAAGCCTTCCAAAAACCTCCTGCCTAAACCACCACAAAATTCAGAGAGGAAAGGAAATGGCAGACACCACTTCCGAGCCTATGCGAAGAGCTTCTGCCAGAAGAAGGGAAGAAGAAAATGGATTGAATTTACCGAAATGGACTCTTTGGAGAGCAGCCCATGCTGTGATTTATTATAAGAATTGATGACTCCAGGGCAGTGGGGAAGCTCTGCTGTTTGGTTTCAGCTTCCCGGTAACTCCCCTCAGTCTCAGATGAGGCGGGCCAGGGGTCCTCTTGTGTGACGGGAACCTGACGGAGCCATCCTGGAAAGGAGCATAGCCTCTAATACAGTGGCTCTCAACTTTCCTAATGCCCTGACCCTTTAATATAGTCCCTCATATTGTGGTGACCCCCAACCATAAAATTATGCAAGTGTTCTTTCACAGAAATTAAACCTAAATTGGCCAACGGAGTGCAGATCCATTGTTCATGATAAATTGGTTATAAATTGCATATAAATTGGCGGGCACCTGCAGGAGGAGCAGCAGCAGTGGCGGCGCCCCCAACCGGCCAAGCTGCTCGCCCTGCCGTGACCCCTCTGAAAGGGTCAAACGACTCCCAGGTTGAGAAGCACTGCTCTAATATGCTACACATGCAGGGTGCAGAACTTCAACTTGTCGTTCTGGTGTCATTGTCATTCGCTTGCTCGGTCAGCTCCAAATACTGAAAGCCTCTATGGTCCTCTACCCACTGTTCAGAATTCTGTTAAAATACATCCTTCATTTAAAGCAGGGGTAGTCAACCTGTGGTCCTCCAGATGTTCATGGACTACAATTCCCATGAGCCCCTTCCAGCAAATGCTGGAAGCATTTGCTGGAAGGGGCTCATGGGAATTGTAGTCCATGAACATCTGGAGCAGTGGTCCCCAACCTTTTTATCACCGGGGACCACTCAACGCCTTTTACTGAGGCCCGGTGGGGGGGGGGTAATTTACTCCTCTACTCTCAACCACTGCCCTAGCGCTCTCTGATCGCTATGGTAATGTTTTAACATCCCTTCAAAATAAGATACAAACACGCCACAACAATGAAGTGTGTTGTAAAGGGCTGGAGGGGATGAAGTAAAGGGCCAGGGGGGGGGAGAAGGCATCCTTCGGGGCCCACCTCCAATTAGTTGAAGGACCACATGTGGTCCGCAGCCCACAGGTTGGGGATCGCTAATCTGGAGGACCACAGGTTGACTACCCCTGATTTAAAGCACCAATATGCTGTAAGGAAAACTGCCCCATAGGCTGCAGAGCTACAGTCAAAGTTGTGGAAGGCAGCCAGTGTTTAATATTCAGTGTCCTTCTGGCTCTCACAGAAAGTCAGAGATGCTTTGGCCCCCTGGGTTTTCCCCCCTCGTGTATTTTGCTGTGTGCCCCCCACCCCCACCCCTGTCCAAACAGCCGGGGTTAGCTCCCAAGAGGTAAATGGAAAGAGGTAAGCAGCCTACTGCCGGCTGCCCCAGGATGATTCCAAGGCTGGCCCCTGAAGCTTAACTCTGGCTTGTGTGTAGGGGAAGAGACTCGGAAATGGTCAGAACCTGGACGCTTTTCACAGGGGAAATACAACATCGTCAAGCTCTTAAGGACGGCGGTCCTCAAGGATTTAAACTTCAGCTGGAGGTGACTTTCCTCCCAAAGCTCAGCATGCAAGGGTGAGGCTAGTGAAAATGTCTAGGACCTTCTCCTTTTGCCGTTTCATTGGGATTCTCTTTTTGGTGGGATGTGTGTATGTGTGCTTGGCTTAGACACTTCTGTCCAGAACAAAATCAAAGTTTGTAAAAAATACGAATAGTCCCAAGGTTATCGATTCCCCCGCAGCCTAAGAATATTTTTCACGCTACGAAATTTGGGCATTTTACACGAATGCCTCTGACAGCGATTTCACCCCAGTGGAAAATGTACAGTGCTTCAGAGGCAGATGCACCCGGGCACCTTTGCTTTACGCCCTCTGGAGCCTGGCTTTTCTGGACAGGCACCACAGCAGCCTCGCGGCCAGGCTCTAAAAGGTAAGGCAGCAGCTAATCTGCCCGGCTGGTAATTATCCGCGTGGCGTTATTGATTTCCGGAATTAATTTTTTGCCGGTGTCTGTGATTCCTCCTGGTTCTGTGAAAGGTTTTAACTTATTTCATTGGGGAGGTCAGCGCGCGTGTCGATGGGTATTGACGTGGACGCACTACGAGGCTGGTGGATCACGACTGACGGCAAGAGCCATTAATGCTCGATGAAGAGAGAGTAGTGCCCGTAAAAGAGACCATTTCCCCTGCTTACAGAACGACTCTGGATGGAAGCAGAGTTCTCCCCCCCCTTTCAAAAAGGGACAACCGTGACAACATTTGATCAAACACCATTTTCATGGTCATGAACGGATCGTGTTTTAAAAAAAACAGAATCTGTTTACGTGGAGTGATTCCGAAGTGCTAACGGTTATGTCGACGGAGAAGGAGAAAAAAAATCCCCCAATAGTACTACTCAATACAACTGTCTCCTCTAGCACAGACAGACAAAAGACTCTTTGAAATTAGTCTGTATTGAACTATGTTGATAAGATACATCGCAGTCCACCTGACACGGCTGGTTTAGACGATTCATGCTTTCCGACGGCAGGATAACCTTTTGGAAGACAGCGACGTTTAAAACGGACGATCCTCTCATGAACATTTTCATGCAGTAAACACCTGCCTATTATATAGTTATTTTCGGGAGGCAGGCTGACTGCATTCGAATCAGGTGTCGTGACATAATCCAGAAGGTACTTTTAACAAGACTCAAGTCCTGAAACTACCGAACGACTGTCGGAGAGGTTGACTGAGATCTCTCTAGAGAGCACATGTACAAAAATACACAGATTCGGTCTTAACATCATAAATTAACATGTTTGAGCATTTTAATATAAAACTTGTTAACAATTTCGTTCCTACCAGTCCAGCACAGTTGAACAAGTATATGATCCACTTAAGGAGGGAAAGGAGGGTGTTTTTTTGTTTGTTTGTTTGTGGTGGTTGTTTATAAAGAACTTAAAAAAAAACATAAAGTGCATTCTGAGCTACGAAAATGGCGCTTACGGAGACAACCAAGTTTTTCTTAAAAAAAAAAAAGTACCAAAAGAACCGCTTGTTGTAACATCTTGCTGCAGCATTTGCAAAGATAAGGCACTACTGCTGATGTTGTACCTTTGAGAGCACGGAGCGCGCGGGGGATCCGGCCCGTCAGTAGCCGCCGCCTCTTCTCTCCAGAGCAGGCAAGTGGAACTGTTTCATGGGAGATTTAAACTCCTTCTGCTTTTCAGACTGTTGACGAGACAACAGAAGTTACAACCGGCTGTAATCTAGCTGCGTGCAATTGTAGCGTTAAGATAAGCAAGGCAGCGTTTTACCTTGCTGTCCGTCCCGAAACAGGTGATGGGCTGCAACACCTGGACAGGTCTGTTGGTTGCTGGTAAGGTAAAAATGGGCTGAAATGGAGGACTAGGGTAAGAAGCCAAGTGGTTTACTGCAGGAACGGTCAGTTTTGGCAACTCTACTGCAAAGGGAGGTCCGTGATGTCCCAGCGGATTCTCCTGAGCATTCCTCAGAAAATTCTTTTAAAACGAAAAAATAGAAAATTCAGCGTCTCAAAGTCGTATCTTTCGGTAGGTTAAATGTAGGTTTATGAAACGAAAAAAACCATCTGGCCCTGATCTGTGTTGATCTGGATATTCCCACATCTGCACTCCTGCGCTGACTCTCAAGACTTCTGCCTAATAGCGCTTTCGTATCGGTGGCCTTCGTAAGTGAGCGTGCCATGCGGAAGAACCATCCTGGCGGAAGTCATTAGACCAGTCCAGACACAACCGCAGAGGTGAGGAAAACTCTGCCCTAACTGGCATGTGGTGGAAAAGGGGGGGGGCTCTCAGTGCAAAGCAGTTGAGAATGATTGGCTGGCCTTAAAAAATGGGGTGCGTGATGGTAAGGTGGACACTTCTTGAGAAAATAGACTTGTATTCTTTTGTTTTGCTAACTGGAAAATGAATCCACTATTTCATCTAAGGCTTAGAGGTCCATCTAATTTTCTTAATGTGCTCCATTGCTGGGAGGGAATTACAAAGAAGCTAAGAGCTAAAGGGCCTTCCTGCAGCTGTCATTGAAACAGCATGAAGGAACAAAGAGTGCAGGTATATTACAAGCAGAACGGGGCAAACTGAAGGAGTGGACTGTCGGAGTGCCAAGAGGGAAATTTAAGTGCCAAGAGGGAAATTTCACTTTCCTCTCAGTTTGGGAAGTTTTAGCTAATCCTGGAGAGGTTACAATGTGTGCAGCTTGGGACATACTAAGGCTCAGATCCACTAGAACAGCGTTTTTCAACCCTCCTGCTGTTGTGACCCCTGCCATTGCGGTGGTGACCCAAAGAGGGTCATAGGATTGCATGCTGGCATGCCAGCCAGCACCCCTCCCTGCCACTGGCTGCCTCAGCTTTCCAAGATTTCCAGCGCATGCGCAACTCTATGACCCCCTTTGGGTTGCTGCCACCCTTTGGGTTGCCACCGCCAGCGGTTCTCAACCCCTTCCGCTTTGGGTCACCGAGGCCACCACCACCCCTCTGAAAGGGTGGATCCGACCGCCCTGGGAGTCGTAACCCCAGGTTGAGAACCATTGCACTAGAAGATTTCCGCATGTGCTAGGGTCCTTGTGCAAGCAAAAGTGTGGCGCAGCCCTGACATTGGCCCTGCGTGCTAAGGTCAACACAGTGTATCCTGATCTGTCTTCCCACTTGCAAGTACCAACTTTCTAGGCACTCTTGAGATTCAGGAAGGAAAACATTGGGTGCTGCACAAGATCTTGCGGAAGCAGAATTGCACCAAGTCCACTTCCCCTGATCCATCTCTGGATTCAAGGCTGTTCTGAATGGCATGGAGTCCTCTGACAGTAAAGAAGAGCCATGCCTAGTGCAGTGGCCTCTAATCTGGAGAACTGGGCTTGATTCCCTACTCCTCCACATGCAGTCAGGTGGGTGACCTCAGGGCTCTCTCAGCCTCACTTCACAGGGTGTCTGTTGTGGGGATAGGAAAGGGAAGGACATGGGAAGCTACTTTGAGACTCCTTTGGGTAGAGAAAAGCGACATATAGAGACCAGCTCTTCTTCTTCAGTAATATCAGGGCTCTCTCAGCCTCACCCACCCCACAGGGTGTCTGTTGTGGGGAGAGGAAGGGAAGGTGACTGTAAGCCGCTTTGAGACTCCTTCGGGTAGTGAAAAGCAGGGTCCAAAAATCAGCTTCTCTAAACAGATGCTGAATGGAAGCTGTTGCCAGTGTTGTTTCTGCAGCTGGGTCAGATGGCATTTGCTCTTCCTAACATGCCAACACTAGAATCCATTTAGCCCCGCCTGACCTGCCTGGCCCAGTCTCCTGGGGTCTTGGAAGCTAAGCAGGGTTGACCCTTCTTCTGTGAAGATTCAAGGGGTGGCAGGTCCCAGTGGCTGAGCGATAGGGTTGTGAGTGTCCTGCATAGTGCAGGGGGTTGGACTAGATGACCCAGGAGGTCCCGTCCAACTCTACGATTCTATGACTCTGGCTAGTATTTGGAAGGGGGACCTCCAAGGACTACCAGGGTCATGATGTGGAGGCAGGCAGTGCAAACCGCTTCCAAACCTTGCCTTGAAATCCCTACGGTGTTGCCATAAATCTGCCATGACTTGACAGCAGAAAAGAGATCCATGTAAATGGTCTGGAAAGGACGCTTTCTGGAGAAGCCTCCATGCTTGTTGGATCCCGTACCCAGAATCATTCTCCAGAAGTTACAAGAACAACCTGTTCACCTGAGCCCCAGACATTGTGCCTAAAGCTGGCCCAACGTCCTCTTGTGCAGGGGTAGTCAACCTGTGGTCCTGCAGATGTCAATGGACTACAATTCCCATGAGCCCCTGCTAGCTAATGCTGACGGGCTCATGGGAATTGTAGTCCATGGACATCTGGAGGACCACAGGTTGACTCCCCCTGCTCTTGTGTACTGCTCCCGTCTGTGTCATAATATGCCGAATACATGCAAAGCCTATCAGAACTGACAGCATCTGGATACAGCACAAATCCACCCCTGACACTCCCTCCCCCCAAAAAATGCCAAAGCCTTTGCAGCACATCCAGGCCGCTGATCAGATCACCCAGCTCAACAGACAAATGTTTTCCCAGTAAGGCAGAATGACACTGTTTTAAATAAGCTTATTAGTTATTCTTTGATTTAAAAATTACCTGCCTTTGATCCTCCTTTGAAATACGCCGCAAGCCGATGCAATCCCTTTCTAAGGGGCTTTCTGCTAATCTCATTTTTCTGTGCAAAGTCAGAGCTTGCTTCTCTGCAATCCTGTTTGGGGCAAAGCCAGACAGACCCCCACGTTTCAGTTTGACCGGCACAGACCGGAGAGTCGACTGTCACAGAGGTGTGATTGTTCCGTTATGCTAAGCGGCGATTAAAAAATGAAACGGTTAGCGGCCTTAATCCTTGTCAGGTAAGAGTCCGGGTTTTGATTGGCACCCCAGAGATTTAACAGGTTAAATACGGCCACGGGGCAGACAGCCTGCGGACGAACCCCGATCTCTGCATCTGCTGTGCGGCTCTGAGCCCGCCTGCGTGGAGAGTCTGCTCTGCTTACCTCAGTTCTCTGAAGTAAGGATGCTGCAGCGCTTCGCGGGCATCGATTCTGTCCTCGGGATCATACTGGATCATGGCATACATGAGCGCCAGGCTCCTCCTGGACAAGTTAGGCATAAGTGGAGAGATTCCTTTCCCTTTTCTGATGGGGAAGTCAAAGCTCATCACTCTTGACCTGCATTAAACCCAGGGAAATAGAGGGCAGTTCTGTCAAGTGACTCTCAGTATCATTGGGGGTCGGTGGGGGAAAGAACCTATGAAAGAGGGCTAACAAAACACAGACGTTAAAGTTCCCTTCTTGCTGAGCTCAGCTAAGCCCTGATTGATCATTGACTTGGTCCGACTGTGCTGCAACCTCTGCAAAATAGCCACATCTGCATGCCTGGTATGGTGGGCCATATTCTTCTAGGGAAGAGAGGGGAGGACCCAGGTCTCATGAGAGTCCTGCTCTTCCCTCCACATGGTCTCTGACCACTCTAGGAGCCAATCTGGCTGGCTGCCCAGGTTCATAACAGCCTGCCCTCATCAAGGAGGTCTCCTGAGGCTACCTGTCTTCATCTTGCCTCGAGGTTCTCAAAAATGCTGCCAAGGGCTGCTGGGCCAGCTACTATGCCAGGGTAGAGTGTTCAAAGCAGTCTGCCTCTTTTATTCTCTTTATATCTTTACAACAGCCCTGTCAATATTGTGGGTGAAGAGAATTGAGGCTGAGAGAAGCTCGCTGAAGGCTCCCCAGTGAGTTCATGGGAGAGAGGAGGTCTGAATTTCTCGGCTTCACAATTTGAATAAGTGTATCTAGCGCACAAGGTATTTCTAGAACGCCTACAGCTGCCTTATTTTGAGTTGGGCTACTGGTCTATTAAGGTGAGCATTGTCTATCCTGACTGACGGCAGCTCTCGGGTGCCTCATGTCCCGGGCTTTCACATCACCCACTGCCTGATTCTTTTAGCTGGAGATGGCAGGGATTGAACCTGGGACCCTCAACATGCAGAGCAGATGTTCTCTCACTGAGCCATGGTCCCTCCCTTAGCCACTCTCTACCACAGCTGGTGCATCATCTGTGCTCACCGGGGTGCTGTCTGATCAACTTTTAATACAAACAAAACAGAAAGGAAAAGGTGAATGTGACTTGCGGCTTGTCTTGGACCGTTTATGCACTGGAGGTTTCATGCCAGGCTGCAGGCTGGAGTTTTAGTCATGGCAGGTTGCCCCACCTCTTCCTGCGCCCACATGGGGGATCACTTGGCCTGGTGCACCTCATCCGCCCTCTATCTGTGCTCCTGATAGGGGGGTGGGGCAGTGAAGTTCCCAGTGCATAAATGGTCTTGGTGGGGGCTGGGAATCAAGCGGAGAGAAAAGGTGCGAAAACTCTGAAAACCTGTCAGGCACCTAGGAGCCATTTCTTGACCCTCTCCAGTCTTGCAGCCTTTAGACGATGCTTCTGCCATGCTTTGCCCTTCTGCACCAAGAATAACGCTTGGTTTTTTGAAAGCAAAAGTAGATGCTGAACAATCTGATGATGAGTTCAAGAGCTGCCATGATTTGTAAAGAAATCAGTGGAGTGATCATAGCTCAGGTCACGGTTCATGCCTACAGAAGCCCATGCCATGACAAATGAATTAGCTCAGCTATTCTAAATCAGGGCTGGCCAAACAGCGGCTCTCCAGATGTCCATGCACTACAATCACCGTGTGCTGGAAGGGGCTCATGGGAATTGTAGTCCATGGACACCTGGAGAGCGACAGTTTGCCCCCCTGACTTTGCTCTAAAAACTATAATTTTGTTACTAGCTTAAGAAAGATCTGGGCAAGTTTTAATTACAGCTGGTGCATTACTTACTGTTTGAACTTATTAAGAGTTTTCTTGGGAGGAGTACCTATAATTTCATGGATTTTTGAGATCTGGTCCAGTTCATTTGATCCAGGAAAGAGCGGGTGGAAACTGTAAACAAAAGGGAGGAACAGAACTGGCAGTGCTGATGAAAATGAAACTTTCTCCGTGGTCAGGAAGCCGGGCCTCTGACCCTCTCTGATTCAAGACGTACCTTGCAATTTCGTAGAACACGCAGCCAGCGCTCCACATGTCCATTTTGTAGCCATAGTAGCCGTCGGTGAGAAGGCATTCTGGTGCTCTGTACCAACGCGTAGAGATGTATTCTGTAAAGGGCTGTTTGGAATGTATGCTCCTGCAGGATCCAAAATCCCCTAATTTCAGAAGATCCTGCTGCAATGAAACAGTTGTGCATTTCAAATGAGAAGGATTATTTTTTTTTTAAGGAGGGTTTCTTGTTAGCCGGGACATCCGTCTGCTTAGGCAGTCTCCAGGGTTGGGTGTACAAATGAGTCTGTGACCCAGGAATGGGGGGGGGGGGAGGGAGCAAGCTTGGTCATTGCTTCGGGGATGGTGGGGATTTTTAAGTCTTTTATTAGGTTTTGTATGAGGATTTTAGAATGTGACCCGCCACAAGTCACTTTGTGAGAGTGGTGGGATATACATTGAAACAGGAAGGAAGGAAGGAAGGAAGGAAGGAAGGAAGGAAGGAAGGAAGGAAGGAAGGAAGGAAGGAAGGAAGGAAGGAAGGAAGGAAGGAAGGAAGGAAGGAAGGAAGGAAGGAAGGAAGGAAGGAAGGAAGGAAGGAAGGAAGGAAGGAAGGAAGATTTTGAGCCTAAGTTCTTATTAGTGTCCCTTACAGGAAATGGTACCCATCCCCCATTTTAATTAATATTGTGGGCTAGTAGTAGCTTGTTGAGGTCTGCAGTAATTGTGTACAATATATGGGCCCAGGGGAGATATGTGAAAATGTACAGCCTTGAGTGTTAACATTTCAGGGACCCTTGCAGAAGATGCAACAGAAACCAGATTGGCTGCTCTGAAATGAGAAAATTCCGTAACAAAAAAATAGACTGGCTATTTTTATCAACCGTGACAGAAAATACATGGCCTGTCAAAAACTGGAAAAGGAGTGGGGACAATACTATCGGGTTTCTAAAAGGAACCTCAAACATGACTGCTGGGACAGCGTGGTCCTATGCAGAGTTACACCCTTATGAGTCTCCTGAAGTTAGTGGGTTTAGAAAGGGTGTGTCTACTTAGGATGGCACTGCATGTTCCCTTAGGAGTGCCTTTTTCTCCACACTGGAGCATGATACATTTTGAAATCCCAGCTCTGGAGCAAGAACACATCGTTCCAACGATTTTGGTGAAGATTCAATGCAACTATTCATAAGAGAGGTTTTGGCCGGAAGCCATATCTTGTTTATACTAAAACATTACCCAGCACGACCTACCTTTATTAATATGTTTTCTGGTTTCACGTCTCTGTGGAATATTCCGTTCCTATATCAAGAGAAGAACTGAGAGACAGCTAAGCAAGTACTCGTACACCAAAGCCAGTCCAAATAGACACCCCACCCCCCTGATTTTCAGGATACGTGCACCCCCCTACCCCCATCTAACCTCTTGTACCTCTTCTGGAAAACTGGAGCAGTGCCCAGGGTGGTGCAAGAGCAGCAAAAGGCTGCAGCGAGGACAAATCAACAACCCTATGCGCATGCACAGAAATGCACCTTAGGAACGCAGATCCCAGCCCACTTCAGTAGGCAGACAGTACTTTTTGCAACAACAAAAAAATGCAAGCCTACCTATGCATGTGATCAAGAGACTTGCATAGCTGATACATGTAACTCATGATTCTTCGTTCAGGCAATGGCTTTTTCCTCCCTAGATTTTGAATGAGTGAAATTAAAGAGTGGACGCTTCATAGTTTTACACAAAGATCACTTTCAGCTGTTACAGTTTACTATCATTTTAAGTTACGCTGGTGGTGTTAAGCTGCACTTTCCTATGATCTGCAACATTTTAAACCCACTTCTTCTCCAAGAAGGCTTGCGGTGGCCTATGCAATACTTGCACCATCCACTGAATGATCCTTATGATGATCCTATGAGGAGATCATTTTCTCATCCCTGCCAATTTGAATGGAAAAGCCCTGTTTGGATTTTGCTTCTCCCCTGTGAGACTTGAACACAATGCTGGAGAAAACCCTGCGGACCACACAGGACTTTACCTCCTAGTCATTCTGTCTTGATGAGAAGGAGATTGTAAAGGAGGAGTCTATGGCTTCCTATGTAGACAGAGGGAAGGCAAGCCACACTGTCATGTTTCTCTTTCCACAGCTTCCTTATTACAGAACAAGAAAGCATCGTAGCCTTGAAAACAGAACAGGTGCTCACTACCAGAAGGGCCCTGGCAGGGATACCATATATTTGTCACTATGATTCCTGTTCCCTGTTTGCTGCCTCTTTCTCATTGCTACCTGCCCCCTACTTTCCAGCACGCAACCTCTGCAGTTGGATCGGAGGTGTTTGCTCCGTATTGCAGAACTCTTTGCTGTCGCATACTGGGAAGGAAACACCATGTATGGTGTAGGCAAAGGGTTGGATCCAAAGGTCATTTTCCTACCAGCAGAAAGCAAAGGCAATTTTTACCAAATCCCCTTCCCAATTTGCTCCTTGCACTGTTCCTGATCGTCCCCCTGTCTCTTCCCTGCCAAGAGCAATTTGTTTGCAAGGTAAGTGGGCTACAGTAGAAGAGGAAGATGAATGACAATCCCTCCCCATCACCACCACCCCTGGCAAAAATGTCATATGCTGGAGAAAGTGACCTTTGGATCCAACCCAAAGCAGGTGCCTCCATAAAGTTTTTAAAAGAGTACAGTTGATGACCAGCGTTTTAATAATGTTGAGTTGGCTTCAACCAGCTTTTTCGCTGATGAAAAATGTGTGTGTGTGTGTGTGTGGTGGGGTGGGGCGGTCCTTGAGTAACTACCAAAACAGGGATCTTCACTTACAAAAGCCACAGGAGATGGAAGATGTTGTAGAAGAAGAGCTGATTCTTATATGCCGCTTTTCTCTACCTGAGGGAGCCTCAAAGTGGCTTACAGTCACCTTCCCTTTCCTCCCCCCCACAATAGACACCCTGTGAGGGTGGTGAGGCTGAGAGAGCCCTGATATTCCTGCTCGGTCAGAACAGCTTTATCAGGTCTGCATGTGGAGGAAGAGCAGGGAATCAAACCCGGCTGCCAGATTAGAAATCTGCACTCCTAACCAAGGTCACCCAGCTGGCTGCATGTGGAGGAAGAGCAGGGAATCAAACCCGGCTGCCAGATTAGAAATCTGCACTCCTAACCACTACACCAAGGTGGATGGGAATTAGGTAAGACTGAAAGGGAAAGCTGGTTGAATCCCATCCATCCTGCTCATTTAACTAAATGCGAACAATATTTTTAGCTGTCATAGCGCAGCCCACCTACCTTTTATCAGTTCATATATGTTCATGTCCATAAGTTCACAGATTAATGCAACAGCACCAGCTTTCTTGTCACTAAAAGGGGGAAAAAAACAGTTTTAATGTTAACGACATGAAAACAGGAGGTTTCTCTTACTTCTTTGGGTTTGCTTTTTTTCCCCTCCTTTGCAAAAAGGCCAGCCTTGCCACCATGGCATTTATTGGTGGCAAGAGAGGGAAAGCGGCATGGCATAGCCTGGTCTTGTTAGATCTCGGAAGCTAAGCAGAGTCGATACTTGGAAGGGACACCTCAGCTTAATCACTCGCCTTGAAAGCTCCTTGCAGGGACGTCATACACACATTTATTTATGGCAGGGCTTCTTAATGGCCCTGGAAGTTTCCTGCATGGATGGGAGTTAAGGAACTTTCTAAAATTTGTTAAACATTTCTTGGGTGATATGACCGTAGATGGTCATGTTGACCCCCACAATGGTTAATGATGGGCTTGAAAGGGGCGGGGAGGGGAAGGGTCCCAGGTAGGCGTGTACACAGCTATGCTTCCCAACCCTATTCTGCACTATCATACCACTTCTGAGGTTTCTTGAAAAGGTGAGAAAGGCTGATTTATGGTGATGATTTTCGGCTTAATTTTTAAACATCTGCCTGAATATCCAGTAACAGGTTCTGTCCTGCTAGAGCAGGGATGGCTAAACTGTGGCTCTCCAGGTGTCCGTGGACTACAATTCTACATGCTGGCAGGGGCTCATGGGACTTGTAGTCCATGGCCATCTGGAGAGCTACTTTGGCCACCCCTGTACTAGAGTCCCTTGGCCCCAGATCATCCTTGTTGCTCTCCTCTGTACCCTTTCAATTTTATCTACGTCCTTCTTGAAGTGAGGCCTCCAGAACTGCACACAGTACTCCAGGTGTGGTCTGACCAGTGCCGTATACAATGGGACTATGACATCTTGTGATTTTGATGTGATGCCCCTGTTGATACAGCCCAAAATGGCATTCGCCTTTTTTACCGCTGCATCACACTGCCTGCTCATGTTTAGTTTACAATCCACAAGTACTCCAAGGTCTCGTTCACACACAGTGTTACCTAGAAGCATATCCCCCATCCAGTAGGCATGCTTTTCATTTTTCTGACCCAGATGCAGAACTTTACACTTATCTTTATTAAATTGCACTTAAGAATCAGGGTAGTTGCCTCAAATATTAATCGGATTGGTGTTGCTGAAATGAACATCTGGAAGACTTTCCTGACAGTTAGAGCGGTTTCTCAGTGGAACAGGCTTCCTTGGGAGGTGGTGGGTTCTCCATCTTTGGAAATTTTAAAACAGAGGCTTGATAGCCATCTGACAGAGAGGCTGATACTGTGAATGTTCAAGGGGGTGGCAGATGACAGTAGATGAGGGAGAGGGTTGTGAGTGTCCTCCATAGTGCAGGGGTTGGACTAGATGAGGTCCCTTCCAACTCTATTATTCTATGATTCTATGAACACAGGAAGCTGCCTGATCCTGAATCAGATCCTTGGCCCATCAAAGCCAGAATTATCTATTCAAGTCACCAGCAGCTCTCCAAGGTCTGAGGCTGAGGTCTTTCACATCACCTCCTTCCTCATCCTTTAAAAATAATTGGAATTACTGGGGATTGAACCTGGGACCTTCTGTATGCCAAGCAGATGCTCTGCCAGTGAACCACAGCTCCTCATTAAGTAATGATCAAGCCCCCTCCACAATTTATTTTAAAGGCAGTCCTGAGCCTCTGGGGGAAGGGCGGGGTATAAATGTAAAAATAAATCCATTTCTTTAAAAGCAAAATCACCAGTGAAGCATAAACAAGATATAGGAAGGGGTAAAAAAACACATACAGTACTTACAATATCACTTCATGCAACGTTAGAATGTTTTGATGTGGATTCAGTCGTCTCAGCGCTTGTATTTCTCTCAGGTTGTTCACATGTTCGAGACTAAATACAGTTTAAAATCAGAAAATCGGGCTAGACAGTCCTCTTGTACGAAAGAATAATACTGTTTTCTTTATGGTAGTCTCTGCATTTCTTGGGTCAGATCATGTAGATATAAGCTCAAGATGGGTAGCTGTGCTAGTATGTCTGTGATAGGGAGGCCCAAGGGAGGTGTGTCTGGCCTCGACCAGGGCCAGGGCCTTTATGGTCCTGGACCTGACCTAGTAGAATGAGCTCCTGGAAGAGCTGAGGGCCCTGCAGGAACTTTCCCAGTTCTGCAGGGCCTGCAAGACGGAGCTCTTCCACCAGGTATTTGGTTGAGCGATTATGATCTAAGGGCCCTCATAGCTGTAACATCTATCTCCCGATTTATCTGCTCAAGGCACAAGGGGTCTCTTGAATTTGGATAGTGGGTGGGGGGTCTGGGGGGACTGGATTGCTGCCACTATTGTTTTAAGGGCTGGGTTTTTTTATGTTTTATTGTGGGGATCTTTTATTGTAATCCACCATGAGCTGGTTAGTCCAGGAATAGTAGTAAGTAAGTAAGTAAATAAAGAGCACCTTAAAAACTAACAAAATCTGTGGCAGGGTATTGAGCAAAGAAATGCTTCTGAATCATAAGAACATAAGAGAAGAGATCCATGTTGGATCAGGCCAATGGCCCATCTAGTCCAACTCTCTGTGTCAAACATTGGTCAAAACCTAGGTGCCATTAGAAAGTTCACCAGCAGGGTCAGAATTCCAGAAGCCCTCCCAGTGTTGCCCCAAACACCAAGAATACAGAGCACCACTGCCCCAGACATAGAGTTCCATCCATACTTTGTGGCATATAGCCACTGATGGACCTCTGCTCCGTATAGTGGTCCAATCCCCTATTGAATGCTTATAGCCACCACCACTTCCTGTAGCAGTCAGTGAGTCATTTAGACCAGGGGTAGTCAACCTGTGGTCCTCCAGATGTCCATGGACTACAATTCCGCAAACGCTGGCAGGGGCTCATGGGAATTGTAGTTCATGGACATCTGGAGGACCACAGGTTGACTACCCGATTTAGACCGTTTACGCACTGGGAACTTCACTGCCCCAGCTCCCATGTAGGAGCACAAATCAGGGCGGATGCAGCCCAGCATGAAACCTCCAGTGTGCAGCGGACTCACAAAATTCTGATAGTCTTTAAGGTGCTCTTGGGCTCTTGCTCTTTTCTACTAGATATAAGCAGAATTAAACAAAAAAACACACACACAACGCAATGTTGGCTGCACACAATTGTTGGCCTGTGCTGGGATTTGATGGTTTGTTTTTTTATCCTGGCAACAGCTTGCATCAGAACCCCCTTGAGATGTTCCCCTGCAGTCCGAAAGCCACTGATGTTGATCTCTGGAAGACAGGCTGTGCAATCTGAGCTCTATAGATGGTCCTCTTATTCTGTTTCCATCAGGCATATTTTACACGCAGGGTGAGCCCTGTCCTGCTGGCACATTTAGACCGCCTCTGCAACTACCCTGATTTCTCAACCACGTGAAGAGGGAGAAGTCTGGATATTCATATTGATAACCCTTGAAGCAAGTAAGATGACAGCGTTACTCACCCACAGGGATTTTGTGCTGCATTTTTAAATATTCAGAATCCACTTTAAAACCATTTTTATAAGGATGGTGAAAGGAATTTTATGAAATTTGAGGCTAATATTTAAAAAATTGAAAATACTGTTTGTGCTTACCTTTCAAAATGCTGTTTCATTTGCTTACAAGCGTAATATTTTCCATCTCTCAGACACTGTATCTTCAGAACATCGGAAAAAGTTCCCTCACCAATTTTACCAATTGTTTTGTATTCTAAAAAGAGCAGCAAGACTAGGTTTTAGTGCAGACTGCGAGCTTATTGCCTTTAAAATAGCTTAAGAACATTCTGCTTTAGAAAACAATTGCTGCTGTGGTTTACTGATGGGATACTCATTTTCGGTCTAGAGATTCAGCAAAGTGAGTCCTTTGAACCCAACTCTCCATGATTGCTATCACTGTCAAAAGCTAAAGTTACATCTTTCATTAATGCATAACAATTCTGAGAAGTACAGCACTCACTACGGTATGTGACGTGGAAATATCATGTCCAGTGATGAATTAATTCCCCGGATCCTAAGTGCACCTTAAATTCCTATTAAGCCAAGCATGGATAGTCATTTTCTTCCACAGTAGTTCACAGAATTAAAATGCTAATCAGATACGTGCCTAGTTGGTATTCAGAAGTTCAGATTCGATGTGAATTCATGCCAGAGACAAGTTACAGACCTGCAAAAAACTTGACAATTATAGGGTTTTATTAAGTGGGCATTTATTGGGCTGATTTTGTCCTCTTGGGAATTTCTATAACATCTGTATCAGTTCACAGCTTGAGTAAGATTTTGTGATCTCCCACTGAACTAAAATAATTTTTTCTTACCTCTTATGTTTGGCTAGCCCAGGGGCAGTCAAACTGTGGCCCTCCAGATGTCCATGGACTACAATTCCCATGAGCCCCTGCCAGGCTCACGGGAATTGTAGTCCATGGACATCTGGAGGGCCACAGTTTGACTGCCCCTGAGCTAGACTCTAGTTTATTTTATCACTATTCTTTATCCATTTTACAATAAGTACTTGCAGAGCCATACTTTCTGCCCAATGATCTTCTGAATTAGAAAGCAGAAGGGAATCTCTAGTGTTCTTCTGTGCATCGGTTCTACAGCAACTGCTTCTAAAACAATAGTAGTCACTCCATGGCTCACAAGTACCCTCAACCTGAAGAGCCATGTGACTACTATTGCAGGTCAGACTTGTGAAACGGAACAGAGTGCAAGCATTTGAGTTCTCCACAACTCTTTATAAGGCTGGATGTTAAATCCTTCCTCATGTTGAGGCTACCCTTCCAGTTGGACTCTAGCATTCCAAGGAACAGGATGGCTAGGACCTCTCTCTAAGAAGGAAGTCACTAGCCAGCCACTACCCTCACCAGGCAAAGGTCTGGCCCATTTCCCTGAAGCATGGAGCAGATGCCTGTTGGGGAATGGTGCTCAGAAGAGCTGGGTGATGTTGGGCTTGCCACAGCACTGATAAAGCTTGTTCTGACTGAGCAGGAATATCAGGGCTCTCTCAGCCTCACCTCCCTCACATGGTGTCTGTTGTGGGGAGAAAAAGGGAAAACAAAATGCCTGTATATTTGTACTATACCACAGCAACACAATTTGCATAGTTGCGCTAAATGAAACTCAAATACTTTGGCCACCTCATGAGAAGGAAGGACTCCCTGGAGAAGAGCCTAATGCTGGGAGCGATTGAGGGCAAAAGAAGAAGGGGATGACAGAGAATGAGGTGGCTGGATGGAGTCACCGAAGCAGTCGATGCGAGCTTAAATGGACTCCGGGGAATGGTAGAGGACTGGAAGGCCTGGAGGATCATTGTCCATGGGGTCGCAATGGGTCAGACACGACTTTGCACCTAACAACAACAGTTGCGCTAATGTACAACGAACATCCCTGTCCTTTGCATTCAAGTACTGGCGAAACTTCCTTTGCTATCTATTTTTTGTGCTACTAGTTGGTCTTAAAGGTGCTGCTGGACTCTAAATTAGTCCCTGGAACATTTCTATACAACCTCCACTACTTTCTCTTTGGGCATTGGTCAGTTTAAGCCTTGTGTAGGCACACAGAAAGAGCCTCTTGTGGTGCAGGGTGGTAAGGCAGCTGACATGCTGTCTGAAGCTCTGCCCATGAGGCTGGGAGTTCGATCCCAGCAGCCGGCTCAAGGTTGACTCAGCCTTCCATCCTTCCGAGGTTGGTAAAATGAATACCCAGTTTGCTGGGGGGTAAAACGGTAATGACTGGGGAAGGCACTGGCAAACCACCCCCTATTGAGTCTGCCATGAAAACGCTGGAGGGCATCACCCCAAGGGTCAGACATGACCCGGTGCATGCACAGGGGATACCTTTACCTTTAGGCACACAGACCAGGAAGGGATCCCAAGGGTCATCTAGTCCAAATCCCAGCATAATGCAGGAAATTCACAGCTACCCCTCCCCCCAGTGACTCCTTGTTTAATGCCTAGAGGAAGGCAAACTATCTCCAAGATCCCTGAGCCAATATGACCTGGAGTAAAATTCCTTCCCTGCCCCAAAATGACAATTGGCATTACCATGGACATATCAGAAAGGGCCACGTGAGTTGAGCACCGGCTCAATCCCTTCGTGACCTCCTTCTCATGATCTGCCTAAATTCAAAGTGAGTCATAAAATCAGCATTGTTGTAAGAGGGCCGTTCCGCCTCTGCATAAAAACCTCCAAAGGAGGGCCCAACACCTCCCAAGGAAGCCTTTTCCACTGGCAAACTGCTCTAATTAGCTTTTGAAAAACACTGTATCCCTTCAAGCTATCTTGTGTGTTCATAGCTCACCAGCCATCCTTCAGTCCAGGCAGAATGGACGTAGGATGGTGAGGAAAAGGTCACGGAAGGCATAAAGGGAGAAAAGCTCATCCGCATACAACAGCCAGGCTGGGTGACTTGTGACTTAATGGGATTAGGTAGGACATCAGTCACAAGCGATGTGAGATCTCGTAAAACACCAGACAGCCACATTAGCCAGGTATATCAGGTCACCCGTTTAAGGCAGACTGTCTGGCCACACCCCTTTCATTCTGAGGCACTGTAATTCCGGGTTTGTGGGCACTGCAACATCTGAAATGTGTGAGCTCCTACCTCACTCTTTTGAGAGCACTGCTTGGAAAGGCCTGGGGCCACCCTACAAAATCTGGGTCCCTTCCACTTTGCTTCCAAAACTGTGGCCCCCAAGGGAGATTACCTTTGCACTGCAGCCCTTCCTAAATACATTTCCTAAAAGCTAACCCTGTATGTATACGTGTGCTCAGAATTTTGCGGGTCTTACTCTCATATAAGAGAGATTCAAGTGGGTAGCCATGTTGGTCTGTCTGAAGCAGCACAACAAAATCAGAGTCCAGTGGCACCTTTGAGACTAGGAAGAGTCCTTGCACTCAAAAGCTCACGCCTGGAATAGATCTTTGTTGGTCTTAAAGGTGCCACTGGACTCGCATATAGGAGCTGAGCTTTATTTGAATGGCTTTCATTGAAATAAACAGGACAGTCAACAAAAAGCTGATGTACCTAGACGGCTATTGCAATTCTAAACAAAGGATCAGGGGAAGCGTGTTTGTAGCGGCTATAATTCAGTCATACACCATATGGTTCATAAACTTTGTAACTTCAAGCAAAGATTTTCAGGTAGCATAGCAAGAAAATATCCACCTCAGTCCCTGGAGAGCAGACAATGCCTTGCTGGGAGGACTAATGTTGTTTTTCTTATCAGAAAGACTGTGAAAAAGACACCAAGTATTATGGGTGTGTGTGCAACAGTTGTAGTTTCAGACTGTGCATTGTGCAGTGATCTTGATCGGATCAGTTGCATTAGCTGAGCTCAGTAGGGAGAACTGTTGTGGTCACAATGTGCTGCTGGGGAATACCTGACACTTAATAACATTCTGTTTAGATATCAGAGCAGATCAGGCCTTTCGTTTAATTAAAAGCACATCTAACCTGCCCTTCCACCTTTACAGATCCCCAGGGTGGTTCACAGGTTCCAAACAGTGTAAGAACCTGTCCAGAAAACACCACACAGGGTTTTTTATGTGAAAAACAGACCTAGAAGCCAGTTGAGAGATGAAACGGATAAAGAAAATGCCAATGAATCCAAATAGAGTGGTGTGTAATTAGCCCACAGTCTAAGCAGAATTTACAGGTTTGAAGGCTCTCTCAAAGATGATGATGATGATCATCATCATAATTATTATGTTTAATTTTATAGGCTGGCCCTCTCCGCGAGCAGGCTTGGTGCAGCTTACAGTAAATTTAACAGTGACATGAGTAATACTAAAACATTACAGTTTAAAATTATCTGTCACTATTCCTTTCCCATAGCTCCCATGGCATTCTATATCAGTTTTTCAAGCCTATGGTGGGAGGTCTTTCTGTGCAGGGGATAGTCCAGTTATGCTTGGAGCGGCTGAAATAAGAGAGACTAGGTGGAGGGAGACCCATAGTTGTTCTCGTTTTGTCCTGGGCTTCAACCATTGGCCCAGTGGAAGAGCACTGTTTTATAGACTGCAGAACTTTGGTAGCTCCATCAGGCCCTGGATCTCCACTGGTATCTCATTCTACCACATAGATCCAGTGCTGATTAAGCCCTGGCTCCAGTTGAGTCAAATTTGTTTGTGGCCAGGGATCACCAGCAAATATGTATTTGCAGATTGTGGTGTTCTCTGGCGAACATACTGGGAGAGGTGGTCCTGTAGATACACAAGGTCCAGACCACATAAGATTAAAGATGACAATCTCCAGTACATGGCAGGAGGCCAAGATGAGATGGGATCAGGTAGCTGTCTTCTAGAAGGGCATTCTAGAATCTTGTCGCTCCTGTGATAGACTTTTCCCTTGTAGCCACTCACAGTATTTCAGGTGATGGAAGCACATAAAGTAAGGTATCCAAAGGGAATCATGGAGTCCAGATAGGTAGAACTATACCGGGAAAGGCAATCTTTGTGCTACAATAGCTCCAGACTTGTCTAGGATGTTAAAGACCACCGTTAGTTCTCTGGGCTCAGAAACAAACAGAAGATGGGACAGTAGTCATTTGCTCCCAGCATTACAGCAGCAACATTTTGATTGAGCAGCATTTTCCAGACATTCTTCTGAGTATAGTACATAGACCCTATCTAGTCTATGTGTCACAAAGGCATGTGTATGAAGAAGGGTTGGTTCTTATACACCGCTTTTCTCTACCCAAAGAAGGCTCAAAGCGGCTTACAGTTCCCTTTCCTCTTCCCACAACAGACACCCTGTGAGATGGGTGAGGCTGAGAGAGCCCTGATATTGCTGCTCAGTCAGAACAGCTTTATCAGTGCTGTGGTGAGCCCAAGCTGGCTGCATGTGGGGGAGTGTAGAATCGAACCCGGCATGCCAGATTAGAAGTCCGCACTCCTAACCACTACACCAAACTGGCTCACCAAACTGGTATCCATGGCTCAAGCCCTCCATTCTTGAAAGGAATGCAGCTGGCCAATGAACAATCCTAAAACAGCATATTCAAGACTCAGGTTTTTTAAACAGGAGTCTTCATAGACCGTATGGCCACCAAGTGCATTGGACTGAAAACATGGTAAGTATAGGTTTACTCATTTGGAACTGAGAGAAATTGGCTGGTGGAGCAATAAGAATTAAAGGGGCAACACATTGCATTTCAATCCATGCCCAGCTAAATGTAAGAGGATTTTATTTTATTTTAGCCATATAAGATGTGTCCTTAATCTTTATTCAGTTCTTAAGAATCAGGTTTATAAACGAAGCCAAGTTAATTAAGTTCTAGTTCATTAGGATCAAGGTACTGTGCTTTTCCTGAGTGGCATGGAATGGAAATCTTTTAAATAACTATTCCGTTGCTTCACATTTCATCACATTGAAAAGCTTAATGCCGTGTGACTGATTTCTTTTCAAGTTCACATGAGTTTCTTTAATCTTTCCTATTTCTGCCTACATGTCCTCTCACACATACGTTTCCCCCCAAATGCTCACATCCTCCATTGCTAGCACCACAAACTCATTATTAGAGCTAGTGTTACATACCAAACTAATTTGGGACAGAGAAAAATGGGGGAAAAGAAAGAGGACAAGGTGTTAACGTTGTATTCATTTATTTACAAGATTTATACCCCTATACTAAGATGACTAAGCATGTCTCAGTTGGTCTACTCAGAATCCTACTCAGCTGTATGCAGTGGGACTTAAGAATTCTTAGGCTTGCAGTGTAAGTTGTCTCTTTCTACTAGGGTACACTGTGCAACAAAAGGGTACACTGTGCAATTGTTACACAAAAAGAAAATCCCATGTAGTGGACCAGAGTCAATATAAAACAATCTATGTATAATTTCAATTTTTCTAATTTGCTCGAAGAATCCCATGTGGATTATTTAATATTTGATGTCCGTATATTCAGTTTTAGAAGAATAATTACACTGAAGATCAGCTGATCGAAACATCAGCAATTCATTTTCCAATATACCCAAAGATTCTCCAAGCAAACAGTCCTGAACAATTTGAGTCCAATAGCACGTTTAAGTCCAAGAAAGATTGATTCAAGGCGTGAGCTTTCGAGTGCATGCACTCGAAAGGTCACGCCTTGAATCAATCTTTCTTGGTCTTAAACATGCTATTGGACTCAAATTGTGTTGTGCTGCTTTGGACCAACACGGCTACATACTTGAACATCAGTTTTTATGCATAGACTTTATTATATTGACTCTAGTCCATCACGTGGGATTCTTTCTACTAGGGGCCAGTGACTGATTGTCACATTTGGGCAGAGTGGGTCCCCAAAAGAAACCCTTGTTTTTCCTTTTACCCAGAAAGGGTGTGTGTGTGTGTGTGTGTGTGTGAACACGGTGGGACCATGTCCCCAAATGCACAACTTTTGCATAGCCATTGGGGGAGGTGCAGGGGCACATCCACGCCCCCTTCCCCCCCCCCCATTCCTGCCCTTCCACATAGGCCTGCCTCTCTTCACCGTCCAACGCGGGTCCAAAGCTAAGGACTCATCCAGGGCCCCCCGTCCAGGGGCAGGCCTCTGGATCCCCGCTGCACGAGCCGACCAGGCCCACGCCCCCTCCCCACTCTCCCCCTGGCCGAGGTCCTGCAGCTCTTGCCCTTCCTTACTTTGCATCCTCCGCTCGCTTTTCCCTGGGCGCCCGCCGGGTGGGGCCGGGCCGGGCGGTGGGGAGGGGGTGGGTGGCGAGGACGCGGTCCCCTCTGCGGCTCCAAACCCCCTCCCCACGGCGGAGCTGTCAGCACGCCATGTTGTCTCCCCGTCACCCTGGCAACCCCAGAGCGTCGCGCTCTCCCTCAGCCCGGGGGCGCGACCGTGTCAGCCCCGCCCCCTTGCCCGCCCGCCCGCCCGCGGGGCGGCGCAAACGCAGTGGGCGCCGTCCTCCGAACCTCTGCACACACCTCCTCTCACCTCTCCCGCCCCTAGGGTGACGCAAGCGCAGTGGCTCACCTCCGCCCTCTCCTATTAACTGCGGGAAACACAAGGTGGTCTTCATGATCGCGGGGCTTCGGCGTTCGCGCATGCGCGCTGGCGGGCTCGAGCCTCGCCCCGACGCCTCCCGGCTTTCTCCTTGCGCTGAGGACGCTCGCTGTGCGCAGTCGCCGTCGCCGTCGCCGCTCCCCAGTGCCCTTAGAGATTCACCCTCGCCGGCTAGCCTTTGTGCACATGCGCAGTGTCTCATGTCTGCGTCTATAATAGTGTTTCTAGCTGGGTGGAGGATTGAGGGCGGTTTTGCTCTGGTAGAATTCCTCACTTTTTAGGTTGCCAACTCTGGGTTAGCAAATACCTGTAGGTTTTGGAGCGGGATGAGGGTGGGGCTGGAGGGAAGGAACCTCGACAGGGTACAATAGTATAGAATCCGCACTCCAAAACAGCCATTTTTTCCAGGGGAACTGATATTTGTAGAACAACTGTAATCTCCAGGCTCCACCTGGAGGTTGGCAATCACAACCTGGGATATCAATCTCCTCCTCCTCACCCACCCCGGTCTCATGAAGCTAAGTGTGTGTATATATAAACATTTATTGTCTGCCTTTCTCACTTGGACCCAAGACGGATTACACAGTGTGAATCCATGCCAATTGACAGGATGGGACATTCAGTAAACAAGGAGGGTGGTAGAACCAGTCCGAAATCTAAAAACAACTGATCTCATACCAGTTATTGCCTTACAGACCAGCCAGGTATATAAGCTTTCGTGAACCAAAGCTTCTTTCCTCCGCTGTACCTTTCTGACCAAGAGAGATTATACTGAGGAAAGTTTAAACGCTGGGAAATTCTGTTCGCCTCTGAGACTGGTTTAAGGTCACTTCGTAAACGTCACGGCAGAGGCGGGATCTGAACCCAAGCCTTCAAGACCCTAGTCCAGAGGTGGCCAAACAGTGGTTCTCCGGAAGCCCTCCCCACCCACCCACCCCAAAGCATCCATCCCCTCCCTGTCGCCTAGACTGAGGCCAATTGTCATTCCAGGAGATCGCCAGGCACCAACTGGCAGCCCTACAAGTTCCGCTTGCACCCGAACTCCTTTCCCTGCTCTCCCACGCCAGATGACGCTTTCAGTACTGTTCAATTTATCATGTTATCTGTACTGTTTTTATTCCAGCTCCATGTAAACCGCCCTGAGCCTCAGGGGAGGGCGGTATATAAATGTAATAAATAAATACATCTTTTGAAAGGTGGCGATATAGAAATTAAACAAACAAACAAACAAATAAATAAATAAAACAAATAAAAAAATACACGGTCGCGAGGCGGGACGCAAGCCCTGCCCCCACACGACCCCTCCCCGTTTCATTTCAACGCAACGCCCCGCCGGAATCATTCCAGCGCCATAGAAAGGGGCGAGGCGGGAAGGATAGAGCGACGCCTCTCCCGCCGCCAATCGCGGCTTCCCGCTTTCAAACCGGAAGTCCACTCCCGAGCCGTTTCCGGTCTCTATGGTTGGCCGCCCCTTCAAACCCTGCCCCGCAGAGCCGCGTCAAGATGGCGGCTGGTGAGGAGAGCGGAGGGGAGGTCGGCTCGGCGCTCTCTGACGGGGACGATCGGGCCGCTCCTCCTGGGGCATCTTTGCCCCTGCAGCTTTTCCAGACCCTGCCAGTCCTGGTGGCTGAGCAGCGGGCGGCGGCCGAGGAAGGGCGGCCGGGGGAGGCGCCTCCTGGAGAAAAGGCCGCATCGGGGCTGGGGTTGTCCTTCGGCCTCCTGCAGCCGCAGGCTCCGAGGAACGCGGGCCCTTGGTTGGCGGCTCCCGCTCCTCTCTCCGCCACGCGGCCTTTCGGCGGCTCGGCCGACCCTTCCACGGAGCCTCTGCTGGTGCCCAGGGCCCCGCGCAACGCGGCGCAGCAGCTGCAGGACGTGGCCCGGCGGATCGCCCTCCAGCAGGGCAGGTCGGAAGCGGCCTCATCTGCTCTTCCTCCCGCCAGGCTGCTTCCACCCCAGGCACGTCTGTGGAATGACTGGAGGAGGGCGGGCTGGGAATGGCTTTCTGCGGTGTGTTTTGCTCATGCAAGGCTGTGCCGACCTCTTGGTGGGGCCCGGAGGCCTCTCCGGAATTATAACTGATCTCCAGTTCCTCTGGAGGAAATGACAGCCTTGCCGTGTAGTCTTTGGTATTATACCTCGTGGAGTTCCCTCTTGGGACTCCACTCTTCAGCAATTTTCCTGACCTGGCAATCCTTTCAGGAGGGAGGGGATCAAATGGACTGCAGTGGTAAAGATTGTGGCTTGTGGTTCACCACAAGATTGGGGAGGGGGGTTGAGTATCTCTGCTTTAGTTACACTACAAAGTGACATCTTGTGATCGGCAAAAAGAACCCAGTGAGACAAGTCTGCCTCACTTGCATTGCAGATAGCCATCTTCCTTTAACTGTAAATGGAACAGTGGAGCCAGTGAAATGTGAAAGTCTTCTTTTGACTATTCTTCCTTGACTCTGATTCCTACTAGGGTTGTGCGTGGTGGTGTCCGAATCGGCCGTTCCTGGCTAACGCAGCCAGCGCCATGGGGGGAGGGGCCTGCGCCGGTGCATAACTCAGCGCACACACGCTCCATGCCTGCATGTGTGTGCTGAGTTATGCACCGGTGCCCACACCTCCCCTCCCTCCCCCTGCAGCGTGGCGCTGGCTGTGTCGGCCTGGAACGGCAAATTTGGACTTAGCTGTGCACAACCCTAATTCCTACTATGTCAAGATGCCATGCTAGTCTGTCTGTGGCCATAAAAAAGAGCAAGACCCCAGTAGCACCTTCAAGGCTACAAAATAGGCATTTGAAGAATTGAGCAGAGACTCACGAAAGCTTGCATCCTGCCACAAATGTTGTTAGTTTTTTAAGGTGCTACTGAACTCTTCCTCTTTTCCAATTCCTGCTGGAAGAAGAAAATATTTTACATTAATAGCAAACAGCTCTTCTAATCCATAATGTTACTGTGGATATTGCCTGTCTGTATGCAGGAGATCTAGTTTAAACTTAAAAGGATCAACTTAAATACTAGTTCAGAACTGCTTGGAAAGCAATGTGATGTTCAAGATCATTCAAGAGTTTGAGGGACATCTATGTAATCTTATGCTTAAATAATCTTCTCTATTTCTTAAAGCAATTGGAAACCATCTGTGTCCAAGTACAGCCAGATCAGGCAAAAGAAAATGAAAGGCCAGCACTATCTTTTGCCACAAATCAATCCCGGAATATGACCACAGCTCAGTCAGTTGAGAAGAATGCAAAAGTTTTGGGTCTCAATGTTATTAATCCTCAGATCATTCGAATAGAGCCTCTTACAGGGACTGGATCACGTCAGTTCTTCTTACACAACTCTTCTGGACCAACAATTCAGCTGCTCCTGCAGAGACCTTTACATCCCCATGGACAAGTATCTGCAAACAAGCCAACAGCACACCAAATATTAAATGTGCAGAGAAACAAATCCTCTGCAGAAACTCCAAGTGGTACTTTGGTTTCAAAAAATCCAGTAAACCCTATTGTAAACTCTCAGAAGAAACAAAGAGATCAAAAACTTAAAAAGAACCTGAAGGTGAAAACCCGATCAGGGCGGATTTCACGTCCTCCCAAATATAAAGCTAAGGATTACAAATTCATTAAAACTGAAGACCTGGCAGACTGTCACCAGTCTGATTCTGATGACTATTCTGAGCTCAGTGTAGAAGAGGATGAAGAGGGCAAAGAGAAAGAAATGCCCTTGACCTACGACTTGAGGCCAAAATTGTTTAAATGTCAGACTTGTGAAAAATCCTACATAGGAAAAGGGGGCTTAGCACGACATTATAAATTGAACCCTGACCATGGGCCACAGGAATCTTCCCCAGTGAATCAACTTTGTAGTGTGACATTGCTGGAAGACACTGGGAAAGCAAATGATGAAAGTAGTCTCCAACCACCACCACAGGTTACTGTAACGAATGAAAAGGCAGAGGCCTTGGAAAATGGGCAACAGGTAAAAAAGTTTATTTTGTTCCCTTAGTGCGGTGGTTTTCAACCTGTGGGTTGTGGCCCTTTGAGGGGTCGTTTGGCCTTTCCCCAGGGGCATGGTAGCAGTGGCATGGCGCTGGCCTCCTCTGTGCTGCCTCATAGCTCACCGAGGCAGCGTGGAGAAGGCTAGTGCCACAGGAGTGGTGGCTAGAAGTATAGATAGCTTCACCAAGGCAGTGCGGCTGCCTCCATGCCGCCTTGATGCGGGGACGCATGTGCATGTGTGCTGCCCCTGCTGTAGGGGTCATAGAGCTATGGCGGTTTAGAACCGCTGCCTTCGTGGATTTGAGGAGAGAGATGTAATCCTAGTATTACCAATTATTCATGGAGTGAGATTCTAGGCCAGTAGCCTCTTAAGAGTCCAGTAAGATTGCCAGGGTATAAGCTTTCAAGAGTTAAAGCTCTTTTCCTAGGATACCTGTACACGGGACTCAAGCCATACCCATGATGCAGTGGTGTAGTAATGGCATAAGGGTAGACCATTGTCAGTCTGGCATTGTATGGCTTCAGAAAAGGAGTTTTCTTGGTTGACTTGACAAGTGTGTACCCATCACTTTGAGGTACATACTCTAAGGTTATTGCTGCCATCATTTCAGACTGAAAAATGAATGCATAAAGGCCAACAAGTTGAAAAGGCTGTTCTAATGTTAAGTTTTCTTTTAAAAGTCTGATACAGGTGGAGGAAAGAGAATGTTTGCAGCACAACAAAAGGACATCCATTTGTTACGCCTGGGTACAGGGAGATCTAGACATCCAAGGCGTCATGGCCGCCGCAGGAATGCTGTAAGATCAAAGTATTCCGGAAGATTTAACAGACCTAGAGAGATCCCTACCCAGTCTCTTACCCATACGCCAGCTGAGCATCATAGTGGATTTAGAAGGAAAGCTAGGCTAAAAGAGGTATGTATAACTTGTTTTTGTAATTAAGGAATTTTATTTGTTCTGTTGACAAAATTTATACTCTGCCTTTCTGTTCTATCAGGGTGCAATTTTTACGGCTGCAATTTTAGTTAATTTAGACATTATGGTCAAGTAGATAGCTCAATGAAAACATTGACCCTGTGTGCTGCAGCAGTGAAAAAGGAAAGCTCTGTTGCGGATTATTAGGAAAAGGACTGAAAATAAAACACCTCATATTATAATGGCCCTGTATAGATCTACGGCAAGGGTGGCCTCACTGTGACTCTCCAGATGTCCATGAACTGCAATTACCATGTTATTTATTTATTTTATTATTATTTATTTGATTTGTATGACCGCCGCTCTCGGAAACCGGCTCGCGGCGGTTCACAACATTTTAATACAAATACAATATATTAACCATTAAAATTCCCATTAAAACCCCATTAAAACAATGACTAAATCACAATGATGGCGATTAAAAACTATTCCCGTACAGGCCCACTGGATGAGCAGAAGGGAACGGAGGATAATTGGGCATAGGATGGAACACTCTGGGGAACCAGGTCAGTCTAGTACTGGCCTCCCCCCTCCGGGGAGAGGGGTCCGATCTTAGCCCCGGGCCATCACCCGGCCTTAGACAAACGCCTGGCGGAAGAGCTCCGTTTTGCAGGCTCTGCGGAACTCAGAGAGCTCCGACAGGGCCCGCAGCTCTTCAGGGAGCTCATTCCACCAGGTAGGGGCCAGGACCGAAAAGGCCCTGGCCCTTGTCGAGGCCAGGCGTGCCTCCCGGGGTCCTGGGATCATCAGCAGATTCTTACCCGCAGAGCGAAGTGCCCTGCGGGGGGCATAAGGAGATAGGCGGTCCCTCAAGTATGCAGGACCCAAGCCGCGTATAGTCTTAAAGGTTAATACCAAAACCTTGAACCTGATCCGGAAACAAACTGGCAACCAGTGCAGCTGCTTCAGCAGAGGCTGAACATGGGACCTCCAAGATGATTTAGTGAGGACCCGTGCAGCTGCATTCTGTACCAGCTGTAACTTCCGGGTTAGAGACAAGGGTAGGCCTGCGTAGAGCGAGTTACAGAAGTCTAATCTAGAAGTAACCGTTGCATGGATCACAGTGGCCAGGTGTTCCGGGGGCAGGTAGGGTGCTAGTAGCCGAGCTTGGCGTAGATGGAGAAACGCCGTCCGGGCTACCTTAGTGACCTGGGCCTCCATGGAAAGTGAGGCATCCAGAATCACTCCCAAATTCCTGGCTTGGGGCACAGATGACAATTGTACCCCGTCCAGGCAGGGAAGACGCGCTTCCTGTTCCTGCTCCCTTCGGCCTAGCCAAAGGACCTCCGTCTTAGAGGGGTTGAGTCTCAGGCGGCTCTTCCTGATCCATCCAGCCACTGCTTCCAAACAACTGGCGAATTTTTCTGGGGGGAGATCTGGCCGGCCATCCATCAAGAGATAGAGCTGGGTATCATCAGCGTACTGGTGACACCCAAGCCCATAACTCCGTACCAGCTGAGCCAGGGGACGCATATAGATGTTAAATAACGTGGGGGAGAGCACCGCTCTCCCCCACGTTATTTAACATCTATATGTTAAATGTTGGCAGGGGCTCATCTGGAGAGCCACAGTTTGGCCACCCCTGATCTATGGTGTGATCTTTTTAGGAATTCTGTGTTCAGTTCTGGTCACTGCATCTTTGGAGGACATCGCAGAGCTGCAGAAAGCACAGAAGCTAGCAACCAAGATGACTAGGGAACTGGCACACTTTCCCTGTAGTGAAAGGATGAAGATTCTGATACATTTTACTGTAGAAAAATGACTAAGATTTGACATAATAGAGGTTTACAAAGCTATGTACAGGGTAGAGACAGTTGCCAAAGAACTTGTCTCCCTCAATACTAGAACTTGCAGGCGTTCAGTGAAGCTAATGGGCAGTAGATTCAGGACAGGCAAAATACTTCTTTACACAGCAGATGATTAAAATGTGGAATTCATTGGCAAAGGATATAATGACAGCTGCAGGCTTAGACCAGTGGTCCCCAACCTTTTTATCACTGGGGACCAGTCAACGTTGATAATTTTACTGAGGGCCGGGGGGGGGGGTCTTTTGCTGAGGGATGTTGCCGCCGCCTGAGCCCCTGCTCCCCTTGCTTTCCCGCCGGTGCCCCCGACTTCCCGTCGCCCACTGGGGGGGGGCGCTGCCAGCAGCAGCTGCGCAGTGCCATGCTGAGGGGGAGCCCCAGCAATGGCGGCCGCTGGAAAGCACCAAAAGTGAGCCGGCGGCAGAGTGGCAGGGCAGTGCCCGAGGCAGCAGCCGGGGAGGAGGACGAGGAGGAGCCGCAGCCCGGTAGCGACTGATCCACGGATCAGCCCTGGTCCCGGTCTCCAGACCAGGAGTTGGGGACCACTGGCTTAGACAGTTTAAAAAGGAGATTAGACAGATTGATGGCGATCAAGGGGATCTGTCAGCGGATACTAGCCATGATGACTAGAAAGAGCCTCCATGTTCAGAGGAAGTAAGCCTCTGAATACCAGTGCCAGGAGACATCAAGGAAAGCCTCTGTGTCCTGTCAAATCTCCAGGTGACCTGGTTGGCTACTATTTTTTTGTTTTTCTATTTATGCCCCATCCTCTAGAGCTGCGGTCCGCAACCTTTTTTGGGTTGCGGACCAGTGGGGGAGAGGGCGATCCATGCCCCGCGCATATGCGGCAGCCCCCGCATAAACGCTCATGCGTGCCACATCCGTGTGTGTTTGCGCCCGGTGGGGCCACAAATGTGCACGTGTGGCAGTTGTGTGCATGCACGCATGCATGAAACTCCCCGTGCGTGCGTGTTTGCGGCCCCACTGGGTGCAAACGCACATGTGAGGACCTGCCACGCATATGCGTTTGCAGCTGCACTCACCCCCCCCTGCCGATTTGCTGGCCGATTTGCTCGCGGCCTGGTGAGTTTCTGGCTGTGGGGGGGGGGGCAGGGAGAGGGAGCCGTGGCTCAGTGCCGGACTGCTGCCTGGTGTTTGGGGACCACTGCTCTAGAGGCTCAGGGCAGCTGAGATGGGATGCAGGATTCAATGGATTCAATCTCTGATCTGATCTAGCTGGGCTCTTCTTGTGTTCTCAAATAAATGGTTAAGTAGTCTATTCAAAGCCTTTTGATCATCTTTGATCAGTGACTGTGGCTCAGAGGGAAACATGGATATTTTTAAAGAACATATTAATGAAAATGCAGGTATGAGCTTGGAGGCATTTCCCCTCTTAAGATACTGCCTATTGCAAAGCTTCCCTACACTATCTACAAGCATTTAGATTGGCTCTAGTCTCCCCCTCCCCACTTTGCAGTGGGCAGCCTGCCACTGGCACAAGGGGGTAGTTGCTGTGGATTCCCACTGCAGCCTCCCCTGCCGCATCTTGTCTTGTTCCAGACGGTCCTCTGACCCTCAGGAAAAGCATTTGGAAGGGGTGCAGAGCAGCAGCAAGAGGGGGAATGTGGCCAAGATCTGTATTTACTTGCAGGTCTCTGAAATGGAATGTGTATGCTTTTGTCAAAATCATTAGATTAGTAAGTACCTTGATGCCACTTTAACAAACTAAAATGTATGAATCTAATTGACACATTTCATAAAGGGTAGTGTGTAAAATGAAACTGGTCAGGTTTGCTCATGCTGGATCTGTTCACCACTGAAAAAGTTTGCCGTAAGTGGTTAATGCCATGTATATGACTTGTGCATCTGTGTCCTATTCAGAGTGGTGGTATAAAGTAGCTTTTGGTGTTGCCATTTGAGATTTCTTTAAATGCACCTTAAACAGCTTTTGTTTGGGTAATGAAGATAGGAGCTAACTCCTAACATTGATGTTACTTGCTGATTTGACTTGCGTTCCATGATTTCATATATCCTTCTTTCTCTCTTAATCCTCATATGTTTAGAGTTGGCGTTTTAGCATTGTGATTTATGGCTTCTCTAAAGAAATCCTTGTGGTCTTTAACAGCTGATTCAGCAATGCACCAATGAAGATTTCATGGAGTTGGTGGTTCCACATCTTACAGCATTTGTTACTGTGTTTGAATTCCTACTTACAAAGGCAAGTTTATAATGTTAAGTCTTACAATTTCATAGTCTAAAGTGGCTGCAGTTTCCTTAACTGGGTGAAAGCTTACCTCTGGCTAAGAACGTGCTGACTAAGCCATTGTGTTCTTATTTATTTGTAGTCTGTCTCTCTCACTTGATTTTAATACATTTGACAGGATGGGACATTCAGTGAACAGTGTGATGGGAATTAGTCTTGCAGAGCCAACCAGAAGTCTAAAAACAGACCTGGAGCCAAGCAAAAGTATCAACAGGACACATTAAATGATTCGAGCCACTCTTGTGAATAAGGAAATAGAGCCTGTGGAAGTCTTTATAATTATAATTATTTATTGAATTTCTATATTGCCCTCCCAATAGGGCTCAGTGAGTTCTTGCTATATCTGCTCATGGGGAAATAGTTCACTATTGTCAGGCAGTTTTCTTAAGCCAATCTCTTGATATGGAGCTGAGAATGAAGCCAAAACAAAAGTAAATTTGGGCATGGCCAAGAGCGAGTCTGAAGGTGAGGTTACTTTTAAAATATTAGCAGAAACAGGCTTAGGTTTGGATCTACTGGCTTGGCTCCATTAATATTGGAGCCTTTCTCCTGTGGAGCATGCCTCTTATGCTAAAAGGAGGTTTCACCATTGGTGAACCAGAACCTGTGAATCCAGCTTTTACTGTTACTTCAATAATAGATTTTTCTCCTAAGAAGTGCCATTTGTCAGAGCCTGGTAGCTCTCTTCCAAAGACGCAAATTGCCCAACCTGTTTGTATTGTCATGTTCTCAGCATGATGTGTGCAGTACTTTGATAAAAGGCACACCAAATATTTGTAACCTTTGGGAATCAACCTCTGCAATTACTAGTAGTTGTTAAAACTAAGGGGTTTACCTTCCATTGTAGCTTTGCAAAAGCAACACTATGATTCTGGTTTGCAACTCCTCACTGTTTTGTAGGAGGCGAGCAGCCAGAGTTAGCAGGAGAGATAGCAATAGACTTGAGTGGGATACATTGATTCCTAGATATAAACTATATAACAAAGAGAGGGAGGGAAAGATCAGAGGTGGAGTAGCTCTGTATGTCAGAGAGAGCATGCAGTCCAGTAATAAAAATGAGAAGAGAAACAGATCTCCTTACAGAAACACTATGGTGAAAATAGGAAGGAAGCTTAAGTGAGGGAGTTTATCACCCACCGTATCAAAACTTAGAGGATGATTTAGAAAAAACAGCAAAAGAATTATAGAAAGTAGGTAGAAGATGAAATAAGTATCAAAGTAGGTGATTTTAACTCCTTACACATTGATTGGGTTCATGAAAGCAATTGAGGGCAACTAAAATTATTAATTTTAATGATGGGACACTTTCCCTACGAAGAAAAGTTGAAGTTAGGGCTGTTTAGGCTGAAGAGTCCATGATTGAGGGATGGCGTGATAGCTGGTTTCCAAAGTTATACATGGGATAGAGAAGTTAGAGAGAAGTATTTTTATTCCTTTTTCACAGTACAAGAACTTGTGGTCACCCAATGAAATCAATGAGCAGTAGGCTTAGAACAGATAAAAAGTACTTATTTGCCTAATGAGTGATTAATATGTGGAATTCACTGCCACAGGAAGTGGTGGCAGAAGTATAGAGAGTTTCAAGATGGGATTGGAGAAACAAATGGAGCAGAGGTCCATCTGCGGTTACTAGTCAAAAGGTATAGATGGAACACTATATCTGGGGCAGTGATGCTCTGTATTCTTGGGGTGGTGGGTGGGGGGGGCACAGTGGGAGGGCTTCTGGAGTTCTGGCCCCACTGGTGAACCTCCTGATGGCACCTCGGTTTCAGCCACTGTGTGACTCAAAAGTAATTCAAAAGAAATTCCATCTAAACATCCGGAAGAACCTCCTGACAGTTAGAGCGGTTTCTCAGTGGAATAGGCTTCCTTGGGAAGTGGTGGGTTCTCCATCTTTGGAGATTTTTAAACAGAGGTTGGATAGCCATCTGGATGAGCGATAGGGTTGTGAGTGTCTTGCATTGTGTGAGGGGTTGGACTAAATGACCCAGGAGGTGTCTTACAATTCTGTTATTCTATGATTCTTTGACTCCCTGTTAGACTGGATGGGTTATTGGCCTGATCCAGCATGACCTCCTATGTTCCTATGAGAAAAAAGTGTTGGACTTTGTGACTCTCTTTCAACAGTCCTTTCTACAGTTAATCTCTGGAAGTAGCCTGTGCATCATCAGAGTATTTCTTGTTGCTGTAAGGTGGATATGAATGTTGTTTATAGCCAGCCCACTCAACATGCTGCTTTTTATTTTTTTTTAACAAGGTGAAAAAAGAAGAACCAACAAAAATGCTCTTTCCTGATGTATACAGGGAATTTGAAGAACTGCATGCTATGGTGATGAAAATGTACCAAGAGTATATCAGTAATCCTGAGATAAAGGAGCCTCTGGAAATTAAAAATCCCAAGGTAACTGAGGGTTGGTAAATTTGAACATTCATTGCTAGCCAGCAACTACTAGTCGCATACAGGTTAAATCTGTCAGAACTTGCTGAAAAAGAAGAGAAATGGTGAATTTAGATACGAGCCTGTGATCTTAAATAAAACTGACGTTGCTTGTTGCTATATCTCATGCTACAAAAAGTGTGCTTTCCCAAAATGCTGTAAAGGTATTTGGGTCATTCTGTGAAGACTAAACTGAAACTCGAAGGAGGCATTTAGTTATTTAGTTAACATTGAAGGACCCGAGATGTTGTCCATACCTGTGTTAAATTACAAGCGAAAATTTAGAATACAAGTAAAATAGACATGTAAAATAGACATGTAGGCAACATGTCCCAATATTGCAAGTACTTTAATGTTTTGGTGATTACTGTAATGGTCATTTCCATCTGATGAGACCGACCCTTCTTTTGTAGGTTGCTGAATCATTAGGAATGGATTGCAATTTATTTGTAGTGCAGAATATTCAAGTCGGCTCTTCCTCTGAACACAGTAAAATTTTTGGTGACCATGTCTTTACAGAGGCTTCAGGACAGAAACGAGCAGCTGAGGTACTACTATGGATTTTGTCCTATTAATTTAAATATCAAAACAGCATATGGGGCTTTCTGATTGTTTTAGCACATGTTCTTCATGTCAGAAGATGCCATCTTTGCACCACAGATTGGTTGAAAATAATGTTCTTTTGCCATCATAGCTTTACGTTGGGCCACATCTTACTGTCGCTTATTACTGTTCCACATTGATGAATGACAGTATAATTTATTTATGGTATTTATATACCACTTTCCCTTGCGGCTCAGGATGGTTTACATATAACATAGGAATAATACGGTTTAGTTCAATAACTCAAACACAACAGTAACAGTGGTTTCAATAACAGCTTGGTAATCTTTCTATAATGATTCCAACACTAACTATAATAATGTCAGCCTGTTGATTGTGGTCCTGTAGGTTGGTCGATTCAAGTCTGTTCATGGGGAGGGGTTTAGAATCATAGAATCATAGAGTTGGAAGGGGCCACACAGGCCATCTAGTCCAACCCCCTGCTCTATGCAGGATCAGCCCTAAGCATCCTAAAGCATCCAAGAAAAGTGTGTATCCAACCTTTGCTTGAAGACTGCCAGTGAGGGGGAGCTCACCACCTCCTTAGGCAGCCTATTCCACTGCTGAACTACTCTGACTGTGAAAAATGTCTGGGGGGCCCAGAAGATGATGTTGGTTCGCTTGACCTCAACCAAATGCCTGGCGGAAGAGCTCCATTTTACAGACCCTGCGGAACTGCGATCGCTCTGGCAGGGCCCTAATCTCTTTGGGAAGCTCATTCCACCAACAAAGAAAATTGCAATGTTTTTAATATAGTATCTAATATAGTATTTAATATTACTTAATATTATATTAATTAATATTATATTAATATAGTATTTAATATAGTATCTAATATAGATACTTAAGTGTCATTCTGATTATATGCCAATGGGTGGTTCTTTTTGATATGCTGCAGCTTCGAAATGTTAAGAGGTATTTCTGCCTTTGTGATGATCCTTTGGTGGATAAATATGTGGCTTGACAGCAGCCATTTTATCTAAATTTTATATTAACAGAATTCTGATGAAACTTTGCCACTTGCAAAAAGGAATAGAGAGCAATGCCTGCTGGAGAACACGAAGGATTACTTGAGTCATCATGGAATGGAAGAAATAAGTGCTACATATGAAGGTGGTACTTGAACTGTATAAATTGTCTTTGGCTTAAAAGATACTTATTTCAAAGGGTACTGTAGCCCTTAAAGTAGAAAGATGCTGAGGGGGAAAATAGAAGAGCTGGTTTTTTATAGCGTGCTTTTCACTACCCGAAGTAGTCCCAAAGTGGCTTACAATCACCTTCCTTTCCTCTTCCCACAACAGATACCCTGTGAGGGAGGTGGGTCTGAGAGAGCTCTGACAGGACTGTTCTTTGAGAACAGCTGTAAGAGATATGTGACTAGCCAAAGTCACCCAGCTGGCTGCATGTGGAGTAGTGGGAATCAAGCCCAGTTCTCCAGATTAGAGTTTGTAGTTCTTAACTACTACAACCATGTTGGCTTTTGCTAGATGGGAATTGGGCAATTCAGAGAATTTTTTATAGCTTTTGCTAATATTACTTTGTAGTTGTATCACAACCTGTGGCCACTCTGGTACTTAGCAGCACACACAATGCATCGATGGGAACTGCTAGGGAGGACAGGTGACAGCTGAAGCTGCAGGCTGTCACCCAGCCCACACCTGGTCCGTGCTCAGTGCCTGCCTCTTCTGAATATAAGAACAACCCTTTGGGATCAGCCATTTGGCCCAGCATCCTGTCTTTTACAGCAGCCAGCAACAAGCTCATCCTTGGTGGCAGAGAGGAATAGGTAGGTGTGGGAAGTAGGGTGGTGTGATTCGGCCGCTTAAGCGGCCATTCCCGTCTGTCGCAGCCAGCACCGTGCCGTGGGGAGGGAGGCGTGCGTTGACTGGCTGTGACGGGCGGGAAGCCACTTTGGTGGCTAAATCACACAACCCAAGCGGGAAGGTAACCAAGGAAAGGGAAAAGTGGACAGGCTTAAGGTTGGAGAAAGATGGTGAGGAAGGAAAGGGATGCGAGAAAGATACAGTGGGCGATACAGAAAGTTAGAAGGGCATCAAGCTCGAGGAGAAGTCCCTCTTCACTATCAGGAATTGTTTTTATGCTTTGTGGGGTGAGGAAGATAAACTTGGATCATGCCCTTGCAAACCAGGTCAGTTTTCTACTTTAAGGACTGAGAATCAAGTCTGGGATGTTCCCAAAGGTCCTTTGAGGGCACTCTCAGATCCCAGGCAAGGGCTGACACTAGATTGCTAATCCTGTTTCTGCCATTGGTTTGGCTACAGTGAACCTACCTGAAATAATAAATGTTGCACCGGTAGGCAAAATATGTTCATTCATAGCTGCTCGGTGGCCAATCTAGATGTTAAATTCTACAATCCGGTTCCGTAATTATGATTCTGAATAAACTGCCTTAAAACCAACATCTCCCCTGCCTTGGATGGCCCAGACTAGCGTGATCTTCTCAGAATGCAGTCGCCAAGCAGGGTCAGCCCAGGTTAGTGCTTAGATGGGAGACCGCCTAGGAAGTTCAGGATCACTAAACAGAAGCAGGCCATGGCAAGCCATCGCTGAATGTCCCTTGCCTTGAAAATCTTACAAGGTTGCCATAAGTCAGCTGTGACTTGACTGTGCTTTACACACGCACACTGTTTATAGGTAACTAGATGACATGCCCAAGTATGACAATTAAAAAGATTTTCCACTCCGCCTTTTAAGTAGAAGTCTGTATGTAAAGTTTTTATTTTTGGAATTGACTTCGTATTTCTTTCCAGAAGAGAGATCTGCAGCGAATAGCTGCTGCAGAAGCACACTGGCAAAGGAACATGAATCACTTGAACTGGAAGCTGCAATGGATTGTGGAAATCCTGGTCTGCCCTGCGAAGCAATGAATGCAGGGCTTGAGAACTTACAGCTTTCTAGAACCTTGGGACTACTAGACCATTGCCCAGCCTGCCTGTTCTCCTGTGATGAAATACAACCATCTGTCAGTGCAGGAAATTTGCAAGAGGAACACGCGGATGTTTCTTGGAACACAGCAAGCAGGCCAAGGGGTCCTGAATCCGGTAACGCTGAAGTATCTAGTCAGAACTCTGACCTGTCAGCGCTTGAAGAAAACAGTCATAATGAAAAATACCAATTTCAGCAAGAAAATGAAGACACTCCTATTCGCCAAAAGGTGGAACAACCTGAAAACCCTGACAGTGTTGAGCTTGGGAAATACCTTCCCAATAGTCATGACAGCAGTTCATCCATTTGAGAATCCAGCAGAGAGCTGGCTGCTGTATAAAGGGCTTCATGATTCAGCAATGCTACTGATCTTATTTCTGGGATGCATCAGTGTGCTGGTTAGAGAGGCCTGGCAAATGTATAACCAAGGAAAAGAGAATATTTCTTATGAATGAAATCCCTGGGTTTTTTTCTCCCTTGGTGAGGCTTGTGCTGGCCTGGTCCTGCTTTGTCCTAGAGCAGGGGTAGTCAACCTGTGGTCCTCCAGATGTCAATGGACTACAATTCCCATGAGCCTCTGCCAGCATTTGCTGGCAGGGGCTAATGGGAATTATAGTCCATTGACATCTGGAGGACCACAGGTTGACTACCCGTGTCCTAGAGGTTCTGCTGTTTCAATACAACAGTACTGTTACCACTGTGCTCCTTTGCACAGCTAAAACTTGTTTGAAAATGCTGGAGGTGTTTAATAGCAGGAACGAAGGATGGAAGCAAAGATCTTGTTTCTGAAATTGCTTTGTTTCCTTCCCAGAGCATACTGTCTTGGGGGAATAAAATTATTTAACATGTATTTTTCTAATTTAAATGTTGAAATACTATGCATTATATATTTTGCTAGGTTGAATGAGTTTAGAGTAGTAATCAAAAACGTCTGAGGACTAAACTGCTTGATAACGGAGAGATGCTCCTTATAGGTTGCATTGCCTACTTGTTTGATACAATCTTCCCAGAATGAATTAAGCAGATATGTTGCACTGTTTCTTGACAATGTTCTGATAAAGTAAAGGATGTTCTGAGATCGAACTGCTAAGAAATATTAAAAACAAAGATACTTGAAATCTATGTAGTCTCATATTCTATAACAGATTTAGTGGTTCTATATCATGGCCCCCTCAACTTGAAAAAATCAGCTCTGGAAACTATGGTATTTCATTACCTTTGCACAAGCTTGCTTAAATTCATTGTTAGGTGCATGATTTGAAACAGTAATTCAATTCTATGCATGAGGCATCAGCACATGGCTTGACCAATGTAAGTTCACCTTTCTGGCCTATTACTCAACAGATATGTAAAGTATGGTCTTAATAGCTCCTGCTAACACTGGCATCACATCAGTGGTGCAGTCTTACATTCTTGAGTAGAAAGCCCTGCAGTAGATTGTAATATATAGCTAACATGGATATTGCTTTGATTCAGATAGGGTGAAGTCAAAATTTACTTAACTAAGGACAATCCCCTAACCCAGGCTTTAACAATCAGGGTTTCGTGAAACCCTGGGGTTTCTTGACAGCCCTGGAAAAGTTTCCTGAATGGGCAGGAGTTAATTAATTTTGCATTTATTTGTTATATGATCTCATGGTCATGCCGTCCCATTCCCCCCTTCCTAAAAGGGCCAATTATGGGCCTGGAGGGGGTGGGGACAGACTCTGGTTGGGCACGTACACAACTATGCTTCCCAACCATATTCTGCTCAATTGTGCCACATTTGGGACTTCTTAAAGCCTGAAGTATGTTTCAAGGCTTTCTCAATGGTAAAAAGGGTAAGGAAGGTTTCCCTAACCAGAGTTTAATTAAACAATTATTTTTAATTCTGTCTGAATAGGCTCTTTGTCTGCCTAATGTCATTAAGCAGATGTACAGTTAAGCGAAACAAGGTAAAAATCCACATGCTCTTGGCGGGTGAATGATTTGTTGCTGAAGGAAATTTAGAATCTTTTTATTGGTTGGCTGAAGGCCATTCATTGAAGGGCAAGTGATACCTCTCTGGCTTCAGAGGAGAATTAAGTCACGTGGAACTGCTTTACCTGTTCCCCATTCAGGTTTTGGAATACATCCTTTGTTTTAAATGCCATCTTGATTATGGCTACTATAATCACAATAAGTCCTACAATTTGTCACAGTTATCCTCTAGCGTTCTGTGGTGCACAGTAAGATAGATTTGATCGTACTAACTCTACAGGTATGCCAGTATACATTCTATTAGCTGGATTCTTTTTTTCGTTATTTTTTTCGTTACTACTTCATCTGGAAATCCTCGTGCCTCATATGGCAGTTGACTTTTTCCACAAACAGCTTCTCACTTCCTCCATTCAGATTTTTTGGGTCTGATCTTTGTGGAAGTTAGAACCCTTTTGGTGTAGACTGTCAAATTACTGGCTTTAGGTGCCTGTTTTTCGGGTACCTTTGTACATGCAGTCACAACAACTACAAGCAATTGCTACAAACTGAATCAGCTAGAACTGATCTGCTAAGGAAACTGCATCTTGGTGCTTGACTCAGGATTCAAATCTTCTAAACTGAGGGTTGTGGGGAGAACAGATGCTGAAATACCTTGAAACAAAATGAATATCGCCGGCCAAATATTGCTCTAAAATGTCACATATTTTACTTTTTAGTCAGGTATACCTATAAAAGTCATAATAAAATCATTAATTCAGTAAAAATAAAACCCTTTTCCAGGATAGGATTATATAAACATACCAAAATATATTAAATATTATTATGAACATATTAAATTATGAACATATTAAAGGATTCTGCAGTTCAGCTTTCATCCAAGGATTTTCAGGGTAGGAGGTTTTTCCAGTACCTACTGGAGAGATCTGTGTCCCGTTTCCAATAACATACTTTCTAACAGAACTCTGCTGCTGTGTTCAATATAAGGCTGATATAACCATGATGACAGGTAGACCATTAAGAGATCTTGGTTAGCAGTATGTGCAATCTCTTGCACAATAGTTTGCTTCAATTTCAATTCCATTGAGTACATTTCTAGGAGTTTGACAGAAGCTTCATCTGAAATAAAAAGCAAAATCAAGAAGTTGTTCTACAGTGACATCTTTTGGTTTTTATAATACCAAACACTACAATATTTGATTTTTTAAAAATGTTTATGCCACCCTCCATTTATCATTTTAGGAGATTAAAATACCGCAACTTTTAAGTACCCCAAAGGAGATTTTCTACCCTAGCCCTGCTGAAAAAAAAAATCTAATTTAACTTTATGCAATACAGGGAATTGTTAAGTACAAAAATACAGTATAATCCTGGAAATCCATAATCCACTTGATAGAACTGCAGTCCAGTCAGCATGAGCTACACTGAACTAACTGAATGTATTTTGGCTATTGTTTTCAACTAACAGCCATCTTTTTGAACTAGAAAGGGACAATCCATTTCAAAAGAAGAATTGACTTACAGAAATAGGGTGTGGGCCATGTGTGGAATAATGATGTCTTATGGTCTCCATGGTGGTATTTTTCCAAGTCACAGACTCCTTTAGTTGTTGAACAGAGCTTCTCCATTTTCTGATGTATTTTTATCTTAAGGGATTTGAGAACAAACGCATAGGTAAGGTGTTTAATGTAAGAACTGGGCTGCAGCTCATTTTAACAGTAAGCATATCTCACACCAGGTTCTTTGATTCTTCCATTTTACTTGCTTAGAGGATTTCAGTGTTGGGAAAAGACTTCTCCCCGTAAGCCTAAATAACTAAAATGGAGGCACACTGCTAGTCAAGGTGCCTGGTCAGGACTATAAATTCTCAGTGTTTTTTTCAAGTGATAAAATGCTTTCTGCACTTCTGAATGGCTTCAATAAAGGTAGAAGAAGAAGAGTTGGTTCTTATATGCCGCTTTTCCCTACCTGAAGGAGGCTCAAAGCGCCTTCCCTTTCCTTCTCCACAACAAACACCCTGTGGGGTGGGTGAGGCTGAGAGAGCCCTGATATCACTGCTCGGTCAGAACAGTTTTATCAGTGCCGTGATGAGCCCAAGGTCACCCAGCTGGTTGCATGTGGGGGAGCGCAGAATCGAACCTGGCATGCCAGATTAGAAGTCCGCACTCCTAACCACTACACCCAACTGATAGACATATTCATTCCTTGAAGCCCCGTTTAGGTCTCTATGAATGGATGTGGACTTAACAGACAGGTCAATACAGTTACTAGGGAAGAAAAATGAGCAGATTTACTATTTCACAGTGTGGCCTTAGTTTAAAAAGAGGAGTGTAATTATGGTGAAGAAGAGTACCATATTTTCAAGGGTCCCAAGTAGTTCTGCACAGTTCTCTTCCAACTCAACATTGTAATCGGGTGGCAGGCTTCTGTCATTGGAGGCAACATTTTCACATTCTATCTCCAACTTGTCTTTAAACCTAAAAAAATTGTTTTTCCATTATTGAACCTGGTTATTCTTTCTACCCTCTCTAGCTGTCAACAGCATTGTTGCCCAGAAGAAATACTCTCTTCCCCCACCATACACACCAGGGAGAAGGTGCCTCACCCCTGGATTCTTATGCCTCTGATGTATCAGTCAAGGGAGAGTCCCTCTCACATTTTGGAAAATATATTCTCTGCCATTAAAGAGCATTCTAAAACACAAGTTTTAATAAAATAAATGCCAACTAAGCCCCCAAGTCACCAACTGTCAAGAGCCTGTCTTGGATACCTGGCGATTACTTTACCTCTACTAGGCTGATACTTATGATTCACTCTACTCCTAGTGTGGTCAACTAATGAACTGTACTCAGCAGGCTTCTGAAGGCAGAGGCAGAACATTAACTAGGCCAATTTCTATTACTGCCTAAACTGGTCTCTTCTGCCTTTTAATTTTAAGTCAGTCAAGTTCCCTATGCTTTACCAGTCTCTCTGTGGCCCCTTTTAGTGCCTCCCAAAGCTGGACTTTTCCTGTGCAAGTTCAAGCTCCAACAGATAAATAGTTGTTGTTTTTTTTAAAACAGGGCTATTTTTGCAAAGCAATTTGTATTCAGCCACCTTTGGAACTTTGAGATAAACTTGGAACCAGGCCAACACTCTCTGACCCTCAAGGACTGTCTCCCCCTTCCCCTTGATATTCAAGGGATCCATCCAAATGAGAAGGAGTCTGCTTAGCTTCTGAGCCTGGACTAGTTTGGGCCATCCAGGTCAGGGATACCATGTACACCACCTGAACGTCCCAAAAGAAACACAAGACTGCTTTAGGTGCACTTAAGAAAAGCTTATCTATCTACAGGGGAATTGTTTGTGTGACAGCATGCAGAATCATGAATCCCTGGAGAAGAGCCTAATGCTGGGAGCGATCGAGGGCAAAAGAAGAAGGGGACGACAGAGAATGAGGTGGATGGATGGAGTCACTGAAGCAGTAGGTGCAAACTTAAATGGACTCCGGGGAATGGTAGAGGACAGGAAGACCTGGAGGATCATTGTCCATGGGGTCCCGATGGGTTGGACACGACTTTGCACATAACAACAACAACAAATGCAGAATCATTGTTTTTTCTTGGTGGGTAACAGTAATTTCTTAATATAAATATTGCATGGTGTGAATGTTTAAAAGACCACCAGCTAACTGAATTGTAACAACAGAGATGACCTTTGTAAGGGTAGTGCGGACATTTATTACCCTGTAGCAATTTTGATATTCACGATTTTGGTAGCACTGGTCATTCCATTTTCATTCAACTTCTCCCATTTCATTATCAAATTGTGCCAGTCTGCTGCATTATCTTTAATTTTTCTTGCACTGACTGATAACCCCGGTGTTTTAGGAGTAAGGCTTCTTCCTGTTCAGAAAACACAAAATCAAAAGTGCTCTAAATCAGGAAAATTAAAGGTAGCTGCAAGATCCCGTTCTTCAAGTTGCCTTCTGGGTTTTTACATCATGCTTCCAATTTACATTTCCCTCATTTCCCTATGCTTTTTATAACCCCCCCCCCTACCTACAGCCCTGACCTGGATGGCTCAGCCAGCCCAACCTCCTCAGATTTTGAAAGCCCAGCAAGATTGTACCTGGTTATTAGCAGGGTCACTATGCAGTACCAGAAAATGACAAACTATCTCCAATTGGAATAATTGATTTGAACAAGTAGAATGTAGTGTTACTATGACTAGCATAATGTAATGTAACTTGGAATAATATATATATGCTATTCTCTGGTCTGTGAACAGAGAAAGCCAAATGTTCTGCTTCAAAGAAGATCATGTCCCAAGATGCTTCTGTGCCTGAGAGGACAGGCAGGGTACAGAAGGGCAAGGTCTCAGCTAATTGCTGTCAACAACTGATTATCTATTTGCCCATTATTTTCTTAATGTGGACACATTTGTTGTATACCAAATGTCTCCCATGCAGTTCTATCTCAAGTGGATGCAAACCAATCCAAATTTCTTTTTCCCTATTTCTCTCTGGAATCTATTAACCATTTTCATTATGCTGTATGTGAATTTACTCTCACACTCTACCTGTAAGTTTGAACTGATTCTTTCCATGACATTGTATCTGAGGAAGTGTGCTTGCACACGAAAGTTCATACCTTGAATCAAACTCCTGGTCTTAAAGGTGCCCCTGGACTCAAACTTTGTTATCCTACTGGGCCGTCATGAACTGGCTGTTATTTGAGGGCGTTTTCTGCCACGCAGCTAGAACTTGATGTTTAACGTGTATCAACCTGCTACTCACTGGTTATATCGGCCTTTGCAAATGTTATTAGTGAATCTATCCCCCTTATCCTTTTTACAATCCCCTACCTACAGCCCTAACCTGGATGGCTCGGACCAGCCCAACCTCCTTAGATCTTGGAAGCCCAGCAGAATTAACCCTGGTTACTTTGAGTTCAGTGGCACCTTGAAGATGCACAAAATGTAATTATGGATGCATGCACATGAAAGCTTCTGACCTGAATTTGATGTGGGTCTTCAAGACTGCTCCAGACAGACACTGCTTCCTCTCCCCGCCCACCCCCAAACTGCAAGTTTAGAATAGAGCTGGGGTAGTCAAACTGCGGCTCTCCAGATGTCCATGGACTACAATTCCCATAAGCCCCTGCCAGCAAATGGGAATTGTAGTCCATGGACATCTGGAGGGCCGCAGTTTGACAACCCCTGGACTAGAGACACATCAAGCCAGCAATGTCTGGTGACGTTCTGTTATTTGGGTAAAAACCCTATTTTAACAAGCTTCAGCTTATGTTGAGTAGAATCCCGTGGTCAGGAAAACGTAAGGAGATGGAAGTCCAAGAATCATAGAACCATAGAGTTGGAAGGAACGTCCAGGGTCATTTAGTCCAACCATGCATGAACTCACAACTACCTGCTCACCCCTATTGACCCCAATTCCATGCCCAAGTGATCCCCCCAAATCAAAAGAGAAAAATCTGCAGAATCCAGCCTGGCCTGGAGGAAATTCACCCACCATCCCACAGTGGCGATCAGCCATTCCCTGGGTATGCAAGGAAGGGCCACGAGAGACAAACCCTGGCACATCCCTTCCTGCCCACCCACTCACCATCTGCTGGGGAAGCAACCTCGACTCCCGCCCCTTCCCTGCCAAGCCCCCCAGCAGCCTTACCCGCCATCCTCGCCCGGCCCGGCCCAGCCCACCCGGCGTTCCGGCGGAGGCCGCTCCCCGCGGAAGTGCGCTCACGTCCGGCTCCGCCCCTCAGGTCCGTCCCGCCGCTGCCGCCTGGAGGCCGCGGTCGCGCTGGGCTTTCCCTTCCCGGCGCGGCTGGGGGCTGGCGAGCCATGCCCGCCCCAAGAACCACGGAGGGCCCCGGGCCCTGCTGAGGTGAGGCGGCGGGACGCGGCCTAGTCTGGCGGGGCCGTTGCCATCGCGACGGGCGGCGGGGGTCCCAGGGGTGCCCGGGCAGGAGGAGCCTGCCCTGCTTTGGAAACACGGGCTCCTGCCCGCCCAGTCCCTTTAGGGGCGGCTCGGCTTCTGCGAGCCCTTTGCAGAGAATCCTTTAGCCCCTTAAATACGGAATCATTTGTTTTGGTAGCGGCTGTCTGTGGGCAAGCGGCTGCTTGAGATTTGTCACCCTGGCAGGGTTGTTGTAGGTGGCTGCGGGCGCCCTGCGCAAACCCGGGAGTGCTCCTTTGGCGAGGTCCTGTTGAGCGTATTTCTTAAAGGAAAGAGTTGTTGGTTTTCCTACCCCGCTTTTCACTCCCCGAAGGAGTCTCAAAGCGGCTCCCAGTCGCCTTCCCTTCCTCTCCCCCAAACAAGCAGCCCGTGAGGAAGGGGGACCCGGGAGAGCTCCGACAGGACTGCTCTGTGAGAACAGCTCTAGCAGGACTGTGACAGGCTGCACGGGGAGGAGCAGGGAATCAAACCCAGCTCGCCAGCTTAGAAGCCACTACACCACGCTGGCTCGCAGATGAACTTGAGGGGAATAGAAATCTACTGTGCAATTTTGGAGTTTGCTAAATGTATGTGTATGTAGTTAGTATTACAGAGGAATGTATTTGGATTTACTCAGCAAGGATTAGTTGCCTCCTTTCTATACTTTGGACATCCGTTTATACTTGACTGCAGAGGTGTTTTTTTTTTTTTTTTGGCTTATAGGTGGTCTTGGGCTGCCTAATGAAGTTAGTGGCTGGGAGCATGGAGATGGGAGTGGCTAGCTAGCTACTCCCAAGTGTTAGTTACTCCTGATGTATATCTGGGGGTATTGCAATAGTTTAGTTACATTTGACTTTTTCATCATTGGTGGTGGTGGGGAGAGTCATTGCTCTGTGTTGAACAGGGAAGAATCTGTTCTTTTCCCCTTGTAGTCCTGGGTTTTATTTCCCCTGCCCTTTAACAAAGCACAAATATCTCTTTTGCTTCCTTCTCCATCCAGCAGACATTAGAGTGGGGAAATGCACACTTCTTAGGCAGCTTCTCATCCTACAAAATGCTTTATTGAAGATTGCATTGTGTGTAGTCATCAGCTGCTGAGACAAAAAGCAGACCTCTGGGAGTCTTCCCCTAGCGAATGCGCTTATATAGTTCCTATCTATGGCAGATGCTGCAGTGATTGGAGGAAATTGGGTGGAGTCCCCTTCTGGTGATAGACTCCCAGTTCTTAGCAACCCTTTGCCCCTTAGTGGTTTACCTTGCTCACCTTGCTGCGTGGTGCTTGTTGAATTTTCCTTCAGAGATATTCTGTGTATGTTGCTAATGTTGGTTGCAGACTTTGTGGGGAAAGACATATCTCATGGCCCACTTTGTTTGCTTTTTAACAAATGGGTGAAGGTTTGGCAAAGCGGCAATTAATGCTGCCTTTCAAAATATACCTTCGCTTTGCTTCCTCATTTAAGCTACAAGAGGAGAGACTGTCCTTTGTCCATTCCTGCTCCTACAGAAGAATAACACCCTAATTTGTTTGGTCAGCTAGAGAAATGCGTCTTAGCCTAGAACAAGGGGTTGAATATGCTGAACTTTAGGGTCTGTTAAAGCTGAAGGATTCTTTGATGGGACATAGTTGGCAGAGTGAGTGTGAATCCATATTTATTCAGGCTTGAGACTAATGTTCATAGGAGGAAGCATATAAATATGATGTAATTTTGGCTCTCCGCAGGTGTTGTTGTTATACTCTCATACATCTTTTTGGAATTATAAGAAGACAACCTAGTTTTTGTACCCTGCTTTTTACTACCCAAAGGAGTCTCAAAGCAGCTTACAATCACCTACTCTTCCTCTTCTCACAGCGGACACCCTGTGAGGTAGGTGAGGCCAAGGGAGCTCAGAGAGAACTGTGACTGGCCCAAGGTCACCCAGCTGGCTGCATGTGAAAGAGTAGGGAATCAAACCCGATTCTCCAGATTAGAGGAGGCTGCTCTTAACCATTACACCATGCTGGCTCCCAGAGGAAGTTACATATATTAGCTTTTCAGCACGATCACAATCGCACTGCATCCCTTTTTTTAATGTCGCTGTAATTCTGACACTTTACATTGACATAGTGCTGTAGTTTGAGAGCTGTACCATAGGATTTTCTCATATCACTGGTGGGCAAAATTACGGCTCACTTTCTTTGGCCATATCACGCGATCCAACTCAGTGGAGAAAGCAATTATGCTAGGATTGGTCAGTGGAAGAAGGAAAGCAGCCTGACAGAGAGCACAGTGGTTGGATACGATCGGGGTGGCCACTGGCCAGAACATTGCATGGCTGAGGGAGGTGGTGTGGGATTGGGGATCATGGTGAAAGCTGAGCCATGGGATTGCCAAGAGTCGTTGTCAGTTGAATGGCTGACAAGTGCTGTAGTATGCTCAAAGCATTTCACGTGCGTTATTTGTAATACTTATCAGCCTTGGTAAGGTAGGCCAATAACGGTGCAGATTCTGTTCAGTTCTCAGAAGTCTCAGTTTATTCAGTCAGAGCTGACTCCCATGTAAGCATAAATAGGACTGTAGCCTTTAGCCAGTTTGGTGTAGTGGTTAGGAGTGTGGACTTCTAATCTGGTGAGCCGGATTCGATTCTGCACTTCCCAAATGCAGCCAGCTGGGTGACCTTGGGCTCCCACGGCACTGATAAAGGTCTTCTGACCGAGCAGTAATATCAGGGCTCCCTCAGCCTCACCTTCCACACAGGGTGTCTGTTGTGGGGGAGAGGAAAGGGAAGGCAAGCTGCTTTGAGACTCCTTCGGGTAGAGAAAAGCGGCATATAAGAACCAACTCTTCTTCTTAATTAGTTACAGTGGAATTTTTAGTATTTCAGAATATCACAGAGTTGGAAGAGACCACAAATGGCCCTCCAGTCCAGGCCCACCCCCACCCCACTCTTCTTGGGGACTTAAAAATCACACACTCCTGACAGGTGCTCTCCAAAAAGCTTGGAGCTCTTGAAATAAAAATAAAGCCCTATAAAGGGCACTTTATAATAAAGCACGGGACTCTCTGGTTACCCAACACAGCTTTCATGTGGAAACTGAGAAATGAAACCAGGTAGCTGACATTGACCTTAACTGACATCACCCTTAACTTTTGATGCTGGCCTCACTCCGGCTTTGAACTTGACATGTTTCATGTACTGGTAGAAGATGGCAGCTGAACCTTCCCTGTTGGTAGTCATTATGGCGAACAGTATATGGGGATGCCTTGTGTTCTATGGGCATCGTAATTTTATATTGTATGAGGGGCTGGAAGTCTGGGTGGCCCAGGCTAGGCCAATCTCCTCAGATCTCAGAAGCTGAGCAGGGTGAATCTTGGCTAGTACCTGGATGGGAAGGAAGCCCAGGCTTGCTATGCAGAGGTAGGCAATGGCAAACCGCCTCTGTGTGCCTTACGAGTTGTCTCAGAAGCAACTTGACAAGACTCTCTGACAGTGTGATTGTCCCCTTGGGGGACAATCCTGGATGTGCTAAGGAAGTATTAACTTGCTTCTGGTTGCCCAATAAACATGTGCCTGTGTTAGAGATTGAACCAGGAATTTCGAGGCTATCCCCTGTGGACGTGAGGAAAGGTGCAAGAGAAGACTCGGCCGCTCAGGGATTTCTACGGAGACCTGCAGGAAGTGAAGCACAGCCCTGGCCTGATCCCAGTTCCTCTGTGACTTCCAGAGCACCAGGATGGGCAGGAGTGGGTCTCAGTTATTTTTGACAGGAGGAAGGAGCTAAATGTGCCAGCACAAAGGAAGGCATGCCCTTTTCCTTTTTCATGTCCTTTGCTAGTCACAAAAGCCAGGAAAGGGACTCGCAGTTGGTGAGCTAGACAAGAGTGTTTGTGGAGCCCGGGTGTCCGTGAAGGAAAGCAATTATGTATTGTGCTAAATTTGTCACAAGCATCACAAGTCACTTTTATGGCTTGCGAGCAGCTTCTCTTTGCAGGAGAACCTCTGTCCATTCTGTGAGATTATGAACAAAATCCAGGAGAAGAGCAGGTTTGAAGTTCAGTAGCACCTTAAAGACCAGCAAGATTTATATGGTATAAATGGAACGTTGACTCTTGAAAGCTTACATAGCCTGGATACCTTGCTGGACTTTAGGGTGCTACTGGACTCAAATTTTGGTTTTCTGCTGCACACCAACATGGCTACCCACCTGGAAAAAATTTAAAGAACTCCTTATTTTTTTCTGCAAAAGTGCCAGAACTGTCATGATTTTAAATTCGAAAAATGTAAGAGCGATTTGTGCTCCCCTTCCCATTTCTGTGAAAATGTTGGAAAATTGGAACTCAATGGAATGTTACGTCTTGTCTGCCTTAAATCACAGAGGAATTGCACAGTAAGTTGATTTTTGGTTTAGAATAACCAATCTTCTCATGTCCCTAATCCGCAGTCAGTGATATTGTAGATCTGAAACAGCTTCTTTATCAGGAGATAGCCAGTGTGGTAATAGTGGTTAAAGTGCTGGACTAGGACCTGGCAAACCCAGGTGCAAATCTTCATTCTGCTTTGAAAGTCACCGTAACCATCCTCACAAGGTTGTTGTGATGATAAAAACGGAGGAAAAGAGAACAGTGTAAATTGCTTTGGGTCCAGACCGGGGAGAGCGGCAAGGTATAAATGAAATAAATTATAACAAATAGGAGAGAGAATTATATTTTGGTCTTTCGTAGCATAGTGATTAAGAGCAGCAGCCTTTCATCTGGAGAACCGGGTATGATTCTCCACTCTTCAGCATTCAGCCAGGTGGGTGACTTTGGGCCAGTCACAGTTCTCTTCAGTCTGTTCTCATAGAGCAGTTCTGTTACAGCTCTCAGCTCCACCTACCTCACAGGGTATCTGTTGGGAGGAGAGGAAAAGGTGTTTGCAAGCCGCTTTGAGACTCCTTCAGGTAGTGAAAAGCGGGGAATAAAAAAAAACAACAGCAAATCATCTTCCTTTTAACCCGTCCTGTATTTAATTTATTTAGATTCTAAGGGCGATGCTTAACGAAAATTGTCTCTGTTGCGGGGAATAGATTAAAGTGCCTCTTTCCCAGCTCACAGGTAACCCGTACAGCAGTTGACCATGGCCTCGGTGACGCCGTCCTTGACTTTCAAGGAGTTCTGCCCTTTGTATTACCTCCTGAATGCCATTCCTACGAAGATCCAGAAGGGATTCCGTTCCATCGTGGTGTACCTCACCGCCCTCGACACCAATGGAGACTACATCGCTGTGGGCAGCAGTATCGGGATGCTGTACCTGTACTGCAGGCACCTAAACCAGATGAAAAAATACAATTTTGAGGTAAGAGTAAGGTGACCAGATTGTCCCACTTTTGGAGGGATATCTGGGAGTAACTGGCAAATTGTACTTATGTTGCAATTAAAAAAAAATATATTACAATATTCTTCATAGATAGGATATTCTTCATAGGCTGTTAAATCCTATATACCTCAGATTTTGAATATTCAAACAGGCCATCCAGATCAGGAAATTTGACCCATTCCCTGGGTCAGATCATCCCCCTCCCATCTTCACAGCCGTCTCTCGTCCCCAAACCGCCTCCAGACACCAGTTTCTGTTTCCACAGCCTTCCTGGAACCTACATGGAAGCACACATTAGAGCTAGGAGTTGCAGACAAATTGGAAGCAACTCAGGTCCAAATCTAATCGTTCTAGAGGGTGCCTCAAAGATAAGGTGACCAGATTGTCCCACTTTTGGAGGGATATCTGGGGGTACCTTGCAAATTGTACTTATGTTGCAATTAAAAATATATATATTACAATACTATTTTTGCGTTCTATGAAACTTTTTGTTGCTCCATATAAACCAAATTTTTAATCAAGGACCCCCCCCCCCCCCGGTCAATGGTGTCCCGCTTTACCAATGTTAAAATCTGGTCACCTTAGGTAAGAGTGAACACGTGTCAATTAAAACTGTGGGGCTTCAGTTTCCCAGAATGGACCTGAAGTTACTGCCCTCAGCTTTAACATCTGTTAGCTGTCCGCAAGCAAAAGGTGAAGAGGTCCCTTTCAGAAACAAATGAGAACACGTGGGGGTTTAGGAAATTTATTCCAGCATAAGCTTGGATTGGAACAGAGTTTCTCAGACATGTGAGGAAGTAGGCTGTAGTCCAGGAAAGCTTATTCCGCAGTAAAAAAAAAAAGTATTTGAACTGTAAGATGCCTCTTTGTTTTCACTGTGGAAGATGAATTCTTCTGTTCCTCAACTTTATGTAAGTTTATCTTTACATCACTGACACTGAATTCTATTGAACTCTCTACCTAGTTGCTTATAAACCTATTACTGTATTTGGGAGGTATTATAGGTTGGCTTGAAGATGCATCTACTTGTTGTGTGTATTTGCTTTTGTTTGGGTGACTTTGGGCTGTTGTGAGGATAAAATGGAGGAGAGGAGAATGATGTAAACTGCTTTGGGTCCCGATGGAGGGACAAGTGGAATATAAATGTTTTAAAAAATATTTATTCATTTATTCTTTGGATTTTTACCCCACCACTTCTGGCAGAGAAGTAAAATAATAAGCAGTATCCTGAGACCAGCATGTAAACACATAAATTAAGAGTGGTTACATTAGCAACACAAATCCTGAAGTTCGGCAATCAAATTTGAGTCCAGTGGCACCTTTAAGACCAACAAGGTGTTAGCTTTCGTGTCCATGCACACTTCCTCAGACATGAAAGCTCACACCTTGAATAAATCTTTGTTAGTCTTAAATGTGCCATTGGACTCAAACTTTGTTGTGCTACTCCGGACCAACATGGCTATCCGCTTGATTCTATCTTTATGGGAGGTTCAACAATTATTTATTTGTTTTAGTAGTTTAATGCTCTGTTATAAAGTGGCTCACAAAAACATCCAATTTAAACAATAATTGCACCAAAAAAGCGCAAAACCCAAGTGTGGTGTCAGTTTAAAGTTCACTGATCAGTTCATTCGGTGTTCGCTGGCAGTGAGCCATGGACTAATTTCTGTTGCTAAAGGCTTGTGCCTCTGGCCCCATCCGAACCTTATACACGTAGGCAGGAAAGAGACAGACAGGTGAAATGTTGTGCAGCTGCCAAGATGTTCTCCAACAGTTCCTCTCCTTGTACCCAAACAAATCACAGAAGGAGCCAGTTCAGTTTCCAGCCTCCATTCATACATTCATGTACACAAACTTTCCGGCTAAAAACTTGGTTGGAATGAAGTTGGAGGAAGCACAATGGAGGAGGTTCTGCTCCATGTTTATTTATTCAGTAGATCTCCCCCCACCCCACCGTAATGAGTTCAGGGCAGTGTACATAGTTTTCTCTTCCATTTAACCCTCACAACAACCTTGTGAGGTAGGGTAGCTTGAGAGCAAATAACTGGCCCAAGTAAATTTTATGGCAACTGGGAGTTTGAAGATGGGTCTCGCTGGGGCTTGTGCGCCATGCCAGACCCTATGCCACACTGGTGTTCTTACATTATCGGAGCACAGACTCTGAAGCAACATCTTGGAGAATTTTAGAATCAGAATCATAGAGTTGGAAGGGGCCATACAGGCCATCTAGTCCAACCCCCTGCTCAACGCAGGATTAGCCCTAAGCATCCTAAAGCATCCAAGAAAAGTGTGTATCCAACCTTTGCTTGAAGACTGCCAGTGAGGGGGAGCTCACCACCTCCTTAGGCAGCCTATTCCACTGCTGAACTACTCTGACTGTGAATTTTTTTTCCCTGATATCCAGCCTGTATGGCAGTTATGGGAATGAGGATCAGGGGGAAGACTGGTACAGAGGAAGCACTCCTTCGGGCATCCCAGTTCCAGCCAGCCCAAAATAAAATAGTTTTGATTCTGGAAACTTGCTGCCTTTATTTCATACTTCTCTTTTTGCTCTTGTTTGCTCAGGGGAAAAGTGAGTCTATTACAGTTGTGAAGCTCTTGAGCTGCTTTGATGATCTCGTTGCGGTTGGAACAGCTTCTGGCAAGATTGCTGTTTTTCAGCTGGTCTCTTTGTTGCCTGGGAGAAACAAGCAAGTAAGACCCAAACTTGATTAAAACTTGGGGTGTTCAGGGCATCTTCCAATCAATTCTGCAGTTTCCTGGCAGTCGGCTTAAGGACGTGTGCTTAACACAGTATTTAGCAAGTATGTTGTAGCTTCAAGGTACAAGTAGGGTTTTTTTGAAATCCCTAATTACACAGGCCATCTTTGGAAACACGCTTCTGTGAAATGCCTGATGCATGTTAAAATTAAATACCTTGTCTAAACAGAGAAAAGCACCAGTATGTTAATTGGACCATAGAATAGGCTTCCTGCCCTTTACTCAGTTTCTTTGCTATGTTCACGTGGAAATCTTTTTTGCAGCTTCGAAGATTTGATGTGTCTGGAATCCACAAAAGTAGCATCACAGCTTTGGCATGGAGTCCGAATGGAATGAAGTTATTCTCTGGAGATGACAAAGGGAAAATCGTTTACTCTGCTCTGGATTTCGATCAGGTAAAGAATTGCTCCAGATCAGGGGGGCAGTGTTTCCTGAATCACAATTGGAGATGAGGAAGGCCGGGCCTTTATTTTCAGTTAACACTTTTTAATATGAGCAGTCATCTAATGTTCTCACCTGTTGGCATCTCATCTTTTTGCTCTCTCTGGCCTGTACAATAACAGTTAGGAGCCCTCCTTCTGGTGCAGGTTATGCAGTTTTAATATAATTATTTTAATTGCTTTAACGTTATGTTCACCACCTGGTTGACCCTGATCGGGTGGAAAGGCAGTATAAAAAAGTTTTAAATAAATAAATAAAAAGAGTTATATTCCAGAAATGGTAACTAGGCAGTGCTGGGGGAATTCTGAGAAGCCAGCCTGCTCTATATCTAGGAATGCTTCATCCTGTAGGAATCACCTTCATCCTGTAGGGACCACCTGGCTTGCACCAGGGACAGGGCATTCTTCGTGGTGGTGCCCTCATTATGGAATCCTTCCCTAGAATATGCCATGGAGTTAAGCAGACCTGCTGTGTTTTGAGTTGGGAGCTTGGAAGACGGCATTATTCTGGCAAATGTGGAAAAAAGAGAATTTGTATTGTCGATTGAACACATATTTTATTGGAACTTGCTGCTATTAATGGATTTGCAATTATTCTTTTGGCAGTTCTTACTAAAAATTGTGTTGAGCTTATTGATTGAATACCACGATTTTCAGCTGCTGTTGGCTGGTCTGCTGATGTTTGCAGCATCTGGTAGGATAGACATTGGAGAATAAAAAAATATGACATGGAGTTGCCTTACCCTACCATTGCAAATTTTGGGGGGGGGATGATTCTTTGATTAAAGTTAGTAGGATTATTGGAGCCCAGTTTCTTGAGGACTTGGAGTTATGACAGCTTAATGTAGTTGATACAAAGGCACAGTGTTCCATTCATAAAGACTTTGTGCTCGTAATAACAAAACATTCAAAAACAGCAGATCTTGCTCTAAAAGTCAGAGAGCCGGCACTGACTGGTATATTTGGTGGTGGCAGAACTTGTCTGCCAAGCGAGCCTGAATAATTTCTTAATGGTTTGATCTCCTTTCTTGAAATATTCTTAACTTTGCAATATGCTTCATTCCTGAACAGCTGAAAATGATTTAATTTATTTGGTGTTATGGTTACTTCAGCTTAGGGTTAGTCCTATATGATTTAACTGCAGAAGGGTGGAAAAGGCTTAGGTAGTGTTTGTGTCTATTATTGCTTGGTTAAGGATACATCTGTATGTTTATTTCCACAAAAATAGAGTCCAGTAGCACCTTTTAAGACCCACAAAGGTTTATTCAAGGTGGGAGCTTCCAAGTGCATGCACTCTTCCCCAGGCTAAATGAGCAACCATCATAACCACAGCAATGCAGCATAGAATCATGGAATCATAGAGTTGGAAGGGGCCATACAGGCCATCTAGTCCAACCCCCTGCTCAACGCAGGATCAGCCCTAACTTAAAGGTGCTATTGGACTCTATTTTTGTTGTGCTACTTCAGACCAATATGGTTACCCACTTGAATCTATCCTTATTTCTTTCGTTCTCCTTTCTTTATTTTCCTGCTGTATTTGCTGATTCCCCGTTCCCTACTTTATTTCATTCTCTCTCATTTTCAGAGGGGTTTTATAGTAGCAACAGAACTGAGAAAATGCATGCATCTCTTTTTAAGTGTCAAGTCAATTAGTTTCCATTCCAGCATTCCTCCCCTGCCCCCAAATAGTGGGTCTGTGTGATTTTTTCCAGCATTCCACACTTCCTTTTGCCTGATGTTTTCTTGGCAATGACAGTTCTTTTGGCCTTTTCGTCTGTACCTGTCTTCTGCATCAAGGAATTGTGTCAAGGCATCTGAATGAAAGCCCCTTAACTTAGAGGTGTTGTGTACTGCTCAGTGGAGGTCAGTATAGCATGGAGACTCTGCATACTTTTGGGGATGGAGCAGTGGATGCATCCAACCAGGTGATTTAATTTTCTAAGATGCATCATCCCCACTCTGCCCCTCAGTTTGGGGTCTGTGATATAGAGATCCTGCATTGTGCAGGGGTTTGGACTAGATGACCCTTCCAACAGAGATCCCTTCCAACTCGATGATTCTATGAATGTGTGCTGTATTTAGCTTTAAAAGCCACATGCATAATAAATTATATAATATGGTGAGCTCTCCTGAATTTCTCTGGTGGATTGTTGATTGTAGCTGCCATGGTCATTAGAAGAGGCTTTTTAGAATATATTAGAATTGCATTAAAGAAGGCCTCATGAGTGGCTTCTACTCAATGGATCCTCTTTCAGGGATCTATAGATCTCTTCTTCCTGCTGGTTTTGTTTGAAGTATACTACAGTTTGCAATTTGTGTTACGGTCTGTTCAAATTGCTGCATTTCCTCTCAAAAAGCGAATAGAATTTATTCCAGCATAAGTTTTTGTGAGCCTTGAGTCTTCCCCAAAGCATTTGTGTACTCATTTCCCAGATCATTCCTTCCTTCCTTCCTTCCTTCCTTCCTTCCTTCCTTCCTTCCTTCCTTCCTTCCTTCCTTCCTTCCTTCCTTCCTTCCTTCCTTCCTTCCTTCCTTCCTTCCTTCCTTCCTTCCTTCCTTCCTTCCTTCCTTCCTTCCTTCCTTCCTTCCTTCCTCCCTCCCTCCCTCCCTCCCTCCCTCCCTCCCTCCCTCCCTCCCCAGGGCGGTTAACATACAACATCATGGGGGGGATACATGTTGGATCATCACTAGATTCACAATCTGTGCTCAGATGTAGGATTATTGAACCTTGGCTATCTTCAGGCTTGTTCAAGGAGATATCCCAGCCAAGTATCGGGGAGGGGGGATCTCTTACTCCTGCTTGAATGGTCCAGCATGGACTAAATTCCAGTGGTGCCTATCAACTTCTGAGTCAGTCTTCTTTAACCTGACCCAACATGGTTAAAAGCAGTGGTCTCCAACCCCCGGTCTGGGGACCGGTACCGGGCTGTGGCTCCTCCTTGTCCTCCTCCCTGGCTGCTGCCTTGGGGGCTGCTCTGCTGCCGGCTCACCTTTGGTACTCTCCAGTGGCTACCATGGCTGGGGCTCCCCCTTGGTGTGGCACTGCGCAGCTGCTGCTGGTAGTGCCTCCCAGCAGGCGGCAGGAAGTCAGAGGCACCAGTGGGAAAGCAAGTGGAGCAGGGGCTCAGGTGGCGGAGGTGACATCCCTCAGCAAAAGCCTCCCCGCCCCTCCCCCCCCCGGGCGTCTGTAAAATTTTCAAGCGTTGACCGGTCCCCGGTGATAAAAAGGTTGGGGACCACTGGTTAAAAGCACAGTCACATTCTTGGCTTGGCAAACGAAAGTGTTCTGTGTCCGTGTTATGCCTCTCCAGGGTCGTTGCAATTCCAGTTTGGTCTTGGAAGAGCCATCTTCAATCGTGCAGCTAGATTACAGCCAGAAAGTGTTGCTGGTCTCCACTCTTCAGCGAAGTCTACTGTTTTACACAGAAGAAAAATCCGTCCAGCAAGTTGGAACCCAGCCCAGGAAAAAGTAACTCCATTACACTTTGATGCAAACCAATAACCATTTAGTTTCAGATTTGTAGAGCTGGGACTTGGATAACGAATGTAATTCAACGTAATTCTATGCATGCAGTATTTTTTTTTTTGTTCATCAGTCTTTCACTGAAGCTGTTAAGTATGATGATTTTATGGCTTTAGTTTTTCTGACGAGCGATAGCTGTGCTTATCTGAAATTCTCCAAGTTCTGCTTCTCATGAGCAGGACATTAATATCCCCTTCATCTTGGCTACTATCCATAATCCCTGAGTGTAATTCACACTTCCGTGTCCATTCACGTACTTTCCTCTCTGTGCTGCTTGCCAAAAGAGCCCTCTCTATTTGTTTGCAGAGCAAAAAAAAAAAAAAAAAAGGCAGCAGCAGTTTTTGCCAAACTTGCAAATTCATTGCCTGCTTTTGACATATCCTTACAATATCAGGATTGAAAATAGTTATCCATCCTCCTTTTATGGGAGAGGGAAGATAAAAGATCAGGGTTCAAGCAAAAATAATAACAATGGTTGTTTATTCATAGCAAGAGGCCCCTTATTTTGTTCAGCAAAGCACGTTCCAGTTTGTAGTGTTCAGGAACTTTATGCACTGCCTTTCCAAAACTTTGCTAGGACACAAAAGTGGTTGGCGTTGGTGGCCTCTTTTCCTCCTCCCCACCCCACCCCACTCTCTGGTGAAACGATACGGTTTGCCAATACTTTTTTGCTTTTCCATTTTAGCACTGGGAAAATCGGAGCGTGTTTTATACCCGGGCTGTGCAAGCAAAGCGACCTGACGCTGTTTGCTGCAAGGCCCGGGATTCGCCTTTGGAGATCGGACGTCCGCGGGACCGTGCAGGCCACGTACATTTTGAAAGACGTCTTCGCCGCTGGAATGAAACCTTTTGAATTGTATCCCCGGATGGAGCCTGCTGACAAGGGCAGTTACAGTTTCCCTGAGAGGCAACTCGGCCTCCTTTGCTGCTTCTTCCAGGAAGGGTGGGTGCTGAGCTGGAACGAATACAGCATCTATTTATTAGACACTGTCAACCAGGTGAGTGCAACCAGTAAAGCTGTGTTATAGCGAGTGCATTTTTAGACTGAGGCGGTGGAGTCTGCTGAAGGGTTCCATCAAGGTCCCCAACGTGGTGTCCTTGAATGCCGTGCTGCCTGTTGACACCTTCCCGCATGCCTACCAAATGTTTGTGTACTTGTATGGCCTGTAGTGGGTATTGTAAGGCAGTGGCACTGCACTCCCATCAGCAGCCAGTCATTCAGGCACTTGTTGGGAGGAGAGCATGAGGCCCTCTTCATTGGCCAACCTGGCCCCAATGCTCTCCATGTCCTTTATCAGTCCTTTATCAGTAGACCAGCCATTCTGAAGGAGGGGTAAAGAGCAGGGCCCTTTCCATTGGTCTTCACTGTGACCCATTTATATTTCTTGGGTTTAACCATCTTGAGTTGCCTTTGCTGAGTCCTCATCGAATTGGAAGTTGCGTGTTTCTTTGGTGTTGGAAAGCGTCTTCCAGCTGACTTATGGCGCCCCACTTTAGGGATTTAAAGGCAAGAGACATTCAGAGGTGGTTGGCCATTAATTTTCTCCCCATTTTGACTCTGGATCTCCTTGGATGTCTCCCATTCAAATACTCACCATGGTCAACCCTGCTTAGCTTCCGAGACCTGACAAGATCAGGCAGGCCTGGGCTATCAGTTCAGGGAGTTGGTATTTGCCTCTTTGTAAATCTATAAAATCACAATTGTAATGCAGAAACCTTCAGCCTGTGCGTTATGGTTTTGCTGCATCTATGACTAGCACAAGCCACCTGCTTTGTTGTTAACTACAGCAACCATCTAGGGACAGGGCGGGGGCAGTAGGAAATTGCACGCAGGGAAAACAGTTTGGAAATCACCCCCTCCAGAATTGTATATATCAGTCAATTTGAGCAGGTTGATCTCCTCCCCCTTTTCTCTCTTTTTCTCACTTGGTTTCAACATTCTACACCTCCCAGAGCATATTCCGTCCTCATCAGTCAATTTCTATTTTTAAAAATCCTTGTGAGTGTAGCGCACAGTCTGTCTATCAGTCAGAACCTTTAATTGGCATAAAAAGGTTAGTAGACAAAGTTGGGTTTTTCTGCTCAAATGGGAGGACTTCCACCCTCAAGAATGACAGGACCCCATACAATCTGTGGATGGCCTTGCTCATTCTCTAGAGCAGGGGTAGTCAACCTGTAGTCCTCCAGATGTCCATGGACTACAATTCCCATGAGCTGGCAGGGGCTCATGGGAATTATATTTCATGGACATCTGGAGGGTGACAGGTTGACTACCCCTGCTCTAGAGTAGCGATCCCCAACCTGTGGGCCGCAGACCACATGTGGTCCTTCGACTAATTGGAGGTGGGCCCCGAAGGACGCCTTCTCCCCCCCCCCCAGCCCTTTTCTTCATCACCCCTCAGCCCTTTACAACACACTTCATTGTTGTGGCATGTCTGTATCTTATTTTGAAGGGATGTTTAAACATTACCATAGTGATCAGAGAGCGTTAGGGCAGTGGTTGAGAGTAGAGGAGTAAACTACCCCCCCCCACTGGGCCTCAGTAAAAGGCGTTGAGTGGTCCCCGGTGATAAAAAGTTTGGGGACCACTGCTCTAGAGGACAAGCCACACTGCAGTCTTTGGGCACACCTGATTTTAAGGTAGCCTTTGCCCCTGATCATGCTGGTAGGAAGCTGAAGAAGTGTGACCATCTGCCTAGTCCAGGCTTTCTCAGCCAGGGGGCCATGAAACCCTGGGGTTTCTTGATGGCCCTGGAAGGGTTTCCTGAATGGGTGGGGTTAATTAATTTTTAATATATTTTTAAAGTGTGTTCAACATTTATCAGGTGATATGACCATATATGCTCACATTGACCCTACTATCCCATCCTAAAATGGCCAATGATGGGCCTGGAGGGGGCGGGAAGAAGAAGAAGAAGAAGAAGAGTTGGTTCTTATATGCCGCTTTTCCCTACCCGAAGGAGGCTCAAAGCGGCTTACAGTCGCCTTCCCATTCCTCTCCCCACAACAAACACCCTGTGGGGTGGGTGAGGCTGAGAGAGCCCTGATATCATTGCCCGGTCAGTACAATTTTATCAGTCCTGTGGCGAGCCCAAGGTCACCCAGATGGTTGCATGTGGAGGAGTGCAGAATCGAACCTGGCATGCCAGATTAGAAGTCCGCACTCCTAACCACTACACCAAACTGGAAGGACAGGGGCCCTGGAGGATGGGCATTTACACGGCTCTGCTTGCCAACCGTATTCTGCCCAATCGTGCCTCTTCTGGGGTTTCTCAAAGCCTGAAGAATGTTTCACGGATTCCTCAATGGTAAAGAAGTTGAGAAAGGTTAGCCTTGTCCCTCGTTCTATGGTTAAGTAGGATTTGGATGAGGGTTGCCCAGGCTCAGTCATCTGCTCCCTACAGGCTAGATTTATTAGTGACTTTCTATTATGTTAATAAACAGTGCTGGTATTACAGAGCGTGTTAAATCACTCTAGCTTAAGCCATAGTGGAGACTGCAAAAAACAATAAAGAATGCATGAAAGGTATGTGTTTTTGTGCAAAGATTCCTGTCCCCGAGGGCTGAGTACGTGCTATGGCGTTGTCTAGTCAGGTTTCCCAGAAATGGATTTTTGGGTGCCCTGTTTGTGTGACAAAGCTGTAAGGCTGAGGACTGTTTCCAGATTAATGATCAGCTGTCAGCATAGCTATATTTTTCCTTCCTTCATCATAACAGATTTCTGAAAGCTCTTTCCAGCCGGCTTGGCGATGCTTTGAGCTTTGAAAGCATTGACAAACGTAATCTGAGATGATGCTTTCTGGCCTAATAACGCTGAATATGCCATGACAGAGCTAAACTTATAAAACATGTATGACCCATTTCTGTTCCACGCTCTCTGCCAAGCTTAATGAGAACTGCCCTCACCCCAAATCCCTCTTTCCTTTCAATGGTGCTCTTTGTTGTAGTCGAATACTGTTCCCAGCCAAGACGACAATGCAAACTTTCAAGTGTTGTCTGCATTCTAGAGAGATTCTCAGCACTTTCAAAAGCTCCTCTTCCTCTCTCCTTGTTTTTCACAGGCTCTGATTGGCAGCTTGGAAGGATCTGGTGATATCGTGTCTGTGTCTTGTACTGAAAATGAGATTTTCCTTTTAAGGGGAGACCGAGATATCATAAGGCTCTCGAGCAGACCTGAAGGGTTGGCATCAATAGGTTTGCACGCTTTAACGTATTAAATGTATAGCATATGTAAAATGACTGATGTGTGGTGAGCGTTTCTATCCAGAGGCAGCAAACCTCTGAATCCCATCTCTGGCAGGCAACAGTGGGGAAAGGCCTTGGCCCCTGTGCCCTGCTTGTTTGCCCCTCCAGAGCAAGTGTTGGTTGCTGTATGAAACAGTACACTGGGCTAGATGGACCACAGGTCTGCTTCAACAGGGTCTCCGTATGCCCTTATTCTTTGAATGGATTCAGATAATCAGTTTGACTGTCCACTTTAGGATTCTTGCAATTTATGCACATGATCTTGGATCCAAAAAAACAATGGCTGAAGGTCTTTTTTTTTCACATTGGGGCTTTCATACCCTGATTCTTCATCTGTAATTCTTTATGTTCCCCAGAAGGCTGCGCTTGAAGTTCAGTTGACTTTCTTGAGAAAAAAACAACAGTTCAGTTGACTTTCCATAATTTATTGCCTTTGCCTTGAAGACTTAGATGTCTCTCAACACGGACATATCCACTAAAACAAAGCAACAGAACAAGTCTTGAACTTTATTGGCCTCTGTCACCTTTGTAATGCTGACAAGAAGATAAAGAGCTGTATCCGTCATAGGAGATTAAAAAAAAAAGACCAAGGCAGAATTTGGTACAGATATTTTATTACTCAGGTTTAATTTCCAAAAATTACCTCTATTAAATAATGAGAGAGAGATTATGTCATCTGGATGCCAGAATATAGTAAAGTTCTTCAAGTGACAATTAGCTACTGATCTTTTACTCTTTTTGAAGAACAACAGCAAGATGAACAGATTCCACTGTTGGAGCCTGTTGCCAAAATTAGTAGGGAATTCTGGGAAATTTAACAAAGTAATAAAACATTTTTGTCTTTTGAATGCCATCTTTCCTCTGAGGAGTTTGGGATACCATGTATTCTCCATCTCCTTTTTTAAACCATTGCAACAAACTTGTGAAATAGGTTTGATTGTGTGTGTGTGTGTGTGTGTGTGTGTGAGAGAGAGAGAGAGATTCAAGCATGTGCACTGGCAGACTTCAAGCAGTGGCTGGACAGATACTTATCCTGGATGTTTGAGGCTGATCCTTCATTGAGCAAGGAGTGGGATTAGATTGCCTGGATGGCCCCTTCCGATTCTAGGATTCTATGAGTCTAGTTCAGCAGTGGAAGGGGCTGCCTAAGGAGGTGGGGAGCTCCCCCTCACTGGCGGTTTTCAAGCAGCAGCTGGACAGATCCTTCTCCTGGATGCTTGAGGCTGATCTTGCATTGAGCAGGGGGCTGGACTGGGTGACTTGTGTGGCTCTTTCCAATTCTGTGGTTCTATAAGCTCACCCTCTCTGTACTTCCAGCTCCCTGTCGTTTATAAATTTTCATGTGCCATTAAAATGTAAACGTTTTGTGTGTTCAGTTTCAGATGTGAATTCAAAGCTGGCGTGTCCGTTATCCGATCTGAGCCCAAAACTACAGAGCCCTCTCTCTGTAGTTGCATCCGTGTCACCTGATCCGTTTGCACCAGCAAATCAAAAGTGCAGTGGCTTCCCTTCACCCCAAACTCCTGGCGATAAAAATTATTCCCTGACAAAAGCTGATCTGGAAGCAGCACAGGTAATGGAGAAAATCCGCTCTCAGAGCTTTGACGGACTAGGGGAGTTGACCAGCGACCCGAGGAGAAGAGGCTACTCCGTAGCTGGAGAGTCAAGAAGTAGGAGCAGCTCCATGAATTCTGTGGACAGCGGCTCCAGTTTCATGACCACTGGAGATCAAACCTCCCTGGAAGGTCCGCTTTCTTCTCAGAGATTCAGTGTGATCAGCTCTGAAGACTTCAACCAGGAGCTCGTTGTCAAACCAATCAAAGTGAAAAAGAGGAAAAAGAAAAGACCTGGTAAATAACTAGTTATGCAAAGACTTCTTCTAACATTTTCAGTTCCACTGCCAGCTTTTGAGCTGAACATGAACTAAATCAATTGGCAAGAAGCGACCCCTTTACTGAAGAGCTATTGCCTATGTGAGATGCCTTATTTTTGCAATTGATGGTTGCTTGCTTATACGTTCAATAAATTTGAAGAAGATACCGCTTCTTGACAATTGATTTCATTCACGTTTGGACGTTATTTCTTTGTGAAATCAAAGCTTTTGATCTGAAACATGCCACACTGTACAGTTCCTTCTCATTACAACGTTTTGTAGGGATGTCATTGAAGTTCGGTATGGTGAGGCTCAGGAGCCGCTGTCCTGGCATGAGTAGGCTGGACTTCTTGAATTCAAGCCTATTTAGACCAAGGGACTGAATCGGCATAAATCCAAAATATCTGGTTTAACAGTGAAAAATCTAACCCTTGGTGGTGGTAGGAAACACGACATAGTTAACCAGTTTTCTACACATCTTGACACATGGGGTCAGCACCCCCTCGCCATCTATGGCTTGTTCATTGAATCTGGAGCCTGTTTTCACTGTTTGGCTTGGAGATAATCTACCATAAGATTCAGATTCTGAGAATATGGGCGCCAGTTTGGTGTAGTGGTTAAGAGCAGCAGCTTCTAATCTGACGAACCGGGTTTGATTGCCTGCTCTTCCTCCACATGCAGCCAGGTGGGTGACCTTGGGCCAGTCACAGTTTTCTCAAAGCGCTCTCAACCACACCTACCTCACAGGGTGTCTGCAATGGGGGAGAGGAAGGGAAAGCGATTGTAAACCACTTTGAGACTCCTTTGGGTAGAGAAAAGCAGGGGGTAAAAACCAACTCTTCTTCCTTGCAGTGAGGCTGAAAGTGGGAGGAGCCACCTCTGTGTATATAAAATACTCCAGATTTCCTCCCTGGCAATTTCAGGGATTTTTTAAAAGAAAAACAAAACCAGCTTAAACCTTAAGAAGGAGGGATGACACTTGGACCATGGAAAGCAGCTCCAGTTGAGATGTGTTTCCTGTTATAATAAAAATTGAATTGTCAGGGGCTTTCACGGACAGAGTCCGGACGGTGTAGCTGTGGTCTGGTAGTTTTAGTCTCAGTTGTCCTCCTTACTCCAGAGGATAAGGGCCCTCTATGATAAATGACCAGTGGTCATTCTCCAGTAACTGTGGCTGGCATCTTCAGAGGTTGGACACCGCAAGATGGAGATCTCACTGGTACTTTGGCACGGAGAGCTTCCCATCTTGCCATGTCCTGCCTCTGAAGATGCCAGCCGGTGAAAGTTGAGAGTCCAAGACTACCAGACCGTGGCTGCGTAGCCCGGAAAACCCACAACTGCCAGTGGAGTATAATATTTTCAGCTGCTGCTGTTTAAATCATGGAGACACACTGTAGCTTACTAATATAGGTCAAAGTCAGGATTGGCCATGGCCTTCAAAATATAGTTGTTGCCTATATGTTGTTTTTAAACAGCATGCCCTCAGTTGATTGACAGTGTTCTTTCTGCTTTCTCCCTTTCCGCACCTCCCCCCACCCCCTGGACCTTTAATCTCCCGCCTATACACGAGCTTAGAAAACGGGCCCAGGAGAAACCCCAGTTCTCTGGAGAGCACGCCATGCTCGGAATATCAGGGTTCTATTGACAGTCCCCAGTCCACAAATGCGGACTCCCTCTCCATTGCTTCCAGCCTGGTGGGCGGCGTTGTAGACCGCTCGGGGATCGAGTCTCCAGACCAGGAAAGTCTGGAATCGCAGAGTGTGCTGTGGGAGGAAAACGGCTCTGAAATGTTCAGCGTCCTTCATTCTCCAGAGCTGACCGCTGCTTGGACCCTGGAGGGGAGCGCCGAAGCTCCCGAGCTGCTGAAACTTCCTAACGGGGAGAACAAAGCAGGTGCGTTGCCTGCCACGGACTTCTCCGATTCCAGCGCCCCGTCGCTGCTTGCTGGTGATCACGGGGGTAGTGATGAGAGTGAACTCAACGGGGGCCTCCCGCCTGAACTTGCTGAAGCCGACTCCAAGCAGCCATCCCAAATTGCAGAGGGTTATTCCGCTCTGTGTGAAACAGAGCAGATAGTAGATCAGCCGGGCCAGCAAAGGATCGGAGATCTTCTCAAAGGGGCAGAGCCCGTGAATGGAATGCTGGGAAATGCCTGTAGTGCTGAGGAACCTTTGGCCTGGGAAACTGGGGCTGAACCCATCTTGCAGAAATCCCAGCAACCTCTCACGGACACAGTGCCCCCAGGCCCCCTTGATGACCTTCCTGCTGTTTCTAGGGATGAGGCATGTCACCAAGAGGATGCCTTGCCTGGGCAGGACTTCAGGGAGGCATCCAGCCCTGAATGCAAGGTGAACACTGCCAGCGAATGGGTAAGCAATGATGCCGGAGCTGAGAAGTCGGCCTCGAGCGATGAAGAGGACATCTACAGGCACGGCTTGCCGTGTTCGTCTTCGGAGATGAGTGTGGCAGATGCAGGGGGTTGCCTTGCTGCCCCGGAGAAAGCCCAAGCGAGCATAGAGGAAGGGATGCTTTTGAAATCCGATCAGGTAGGTCCTTGAGCAAGCAGCCGCGGCACAGCATACAGAAATAGGCTTTGTTATATACCTTTGAAATGAAGCGTTTTGCTTTGAGCTAGGCTTCACTTCCGGGCTGACAGCTAGGAAGTCCCCGATCGTCCCAGTTGAGCGCTGACTCACCAGGTTGTTTATTAACAAGCATGTCCACCACCAGATGGTCCCATACAGCCACTGATTTTTTAAAAAACAAAAATGGAAAGATATCACGGAGGAGGAAGAGGGATATGGGAGGTTGTGATTTTGAAGGAGAGGTACCGTGCTGTGAAGAGGAATTCACCTGTTTTCTTAGCTGTTTGAAGTACAGCACTGAGCCCTTCTAGCTTAGTAGCACTTCCGGATAACCCAGCTTGGTTCTTTTTGTTTAAATGGGCAGCTGAGGGTTTGTGAAAGCTGATGGAATGGTGAAAGGGCATTCTAGAACACCTAATTCTGTAATTGGCGGTAGGGGATGATGGGGGTAGAAAGCACTGTCAAGTCATAGCCAACTTCTGGCTACTCTGTAGTGCAGGGGTGGCCAAATTGTGGCTCTCCAGATGTCCATGGACTGCAATTCCCATGAGTCCCTGCCAGCACATTGTAGTCCATGGATATCTGGAGAACCATAGTTTTGGCCACCCCTGACGTACTGTTTTCCAGGCAAGGTATGTTCAGAGGTGTCTCGCCTTTGTGTAGCAACCCGGGACTTCCTTGGTGGTCTCCCATCCAAATTTTAAGCAGGGACAACGCTGCTTAGCTTCCAGGATCTGACAAGATTGGGCTAGCCTGGGCCATCCAGGTGGGGGTGGGCGTCCTAGCCTTGAGTTTTTCTTTAAATCCTGCTCATGGCTGGGAAAGCAAGTGCTGGGGGGTTGGTGATGGAAAAGGGAGAAGAAGAATTTTAATATGATATAAATGCAGCTCCCCCCTCCCATACACACACTGTTACATTAACAGATGAAGTTCTCTGGCAGCCATCAAACAGGCATTGATATAAAATAAAAGCTTTAGGCTAAGGGTGTACAGTGAATCAGCCTTTGGGTTGCCTGAGATGCCCCCCCCACCAACAGTACTTGTGTCTTAGCAGACATTGCTAGACTCTTTGCTTGGTGGTGTTGGGCCAGCTGGGTGCCAGTGAAGCTGATTGGCAGAAAATGTTAGGCAAATTGTTGAAAGGTGCCAGCATCTCGAGTTGGGTTTCAAGTGGTGAAACCAAGTGGAAGTTGAAGGGTTAAGCCTTTCCCTGCACAAACTTGAGGCTGGCCAAGCCTGCCCTTTGCTCTGCAGAAGGAGGTGGTGATATGCCTCCTGTCCATTTGAGCTGTAGGCACTGTTACTCCCAGCATCTTCAAACCCTGGAATTCAGAGGGGCAAGGCCTTATGATGACATCATAGAATCACAGAATCATAGAGTTGGAAGGGGCCATACAGGCCATCTAGTCCAACCCCCTGCTCAACGCAGGATCAGCCCTAAGCATCCTAAAGCATCCAAGAAAAGTGTGTATCCAACCTTTGCTTGAAGACTGCCAGTGAGGGGGAGCTCACCACCTCCTTAGGCAGCCTATTCCATTGCTGAACTACTCTGAATGTGAAAATTTTTTTCCTGGTATCTAGCCTATATCGTTGTACTTGAAGTTTAAACCCATTACTGCGTGTCCTCTCCTCTGCAGCCATTGGGAACAGCATCCTGCCCTCCTCCAAGTGACAACCTTTCAAATACTTAAAGAGGGCTGTCATGTCCCCTCTCAACCTCCTTTTCTCCAGGCTGAACATTCCCAAGTCCCTCAACCTATCTTCATAGGGCTTGGTCCCTTGGCCCCAGATATCGGGGTGGGTGGGGGGAGTGTCTGGTGATACCTTCATATACTAGAGGGGGCCGAACTGTGGCTCCCCAAGATGTCCATGGACTACATTTACCATGAGCCCCTGCCAGCATCGGTAGTAATTGTAGCTCATATGCATCTGGAGAGCCACAGTTTGGCCACCCCTCCTTCACCTATCAGGGTTGATTCTGGCCGTTGTTATTGTCTTGAGTTAAGCACCCTTCTTTAGCTAGATGCCATGTCAGCTCCTCCTGTATGCTTTCTTAAGCCAATGAAGATGCTTCACTACCCTCTAACTCCCCAGTCTTTTAGTTTGCAGAAAGCTGGATGGGTTATGCGGGCCCCGGCTACGGGATACTGAGCCTGGTGGTCTCCGACAAATACATTTGGTGCTTGGATTACAAAGGTGGCCTCTACTGTAGCGTTTTACCCAACGCCGGTCTGCGCTGGCAGAAGTTTGAGGAAAATGTCCAGCAGGTGGCAGTCTCCCCTTCAGGTTGGTCGGCTTCGCCTTTCCGCTTTGGGTACCTGGCTGGAAGATCGAATTTGCGTGAGAGCTTCGTCGCCGTCCCTTTGATACCGCTGCCTCTTGGCTCTGTTCTTCCTTTTTCTGTCCCAGAACACACAAGGTTAGAGGCGCCTGAGCCTTGACACGATCGTGAGCTGTTTCCGAAACTCAGTGGCAAAACAAATGTCACTTTGTCAAGATGTTATTAAGATTTCCCATGTTAGAAGTGATTTCCCTTTGAGCTGGGGCCGTATAAAAAAGAACAACGGGAGATAGTGCAGCCTAAGTTGCCTTTTAAGGGGAAAATGCTGTATGTTTGGGGTACGGGGAAGGTCACACCATGTATTTTGTTTTTGGAGCCAGAAAAAAAGCAGTAAAGCTTGTCTGGATCATGCCAGCCCTACAGATGGGTTGGGATGATTGGAACTTTTCAGAGCTCTGCTAGAGACCCTTTTCCTGGTTAGCACCTGCAGGCTTAACAGAGCCGGTCTAATGGTTAAAAGCGTTGGACTAATATTTGGAAGATCCAGGTTTGAATTCTCATCTGTGCCATGGAGGTTTGCTGGGGGACTTTGTGCCAGTCACACTTTCCCAGCCTGTCCTACCTCACAGGGCTGTTGTGAGGATAGAATGGAGAAGAGGAGAATGATGGAAGTGACTTTGGGTCCCTACGGGGGTTGGGGGGGGGGAGGCAGGGCATAAATGAACGAGATAGATCAGCGCACATACTCCAAGCAGGAGAAGAGGTTTATCTTGCTTGCCTGCTTGTGCTTACGTTGATTGAGACTCTTCTGTAGGGAAGTGTTCAGACCCACAATCATATATTTTTTTTTAGAAAAAGAAGAGCAGGGTTTTTCTGTACCCTGCTTTTTACTACCCAAAGGAAAGGGCTTACTATCGCCTTTGCATGCAACTAAAGAGCCAAGCATGAAAGGAGAGACCAGGGAGGGCCACAAAATGGGCTTCGTCCTGTTTATGCTCGTGTTCCTCCTCAGGGACTCTTCTCTGGAAGATTGAACAAAAAACCAATAAAGCCTTTGCCTGTGGTAAAGTCACCATAAAAGGGAAGCGTCACTGGTACGAAGCGTTACCCCAAGCGGCGTTTGTGTCTTTGAGCGACGACACGGCCTGGATCATCAGAACAAACGGGGACTTGTATCTGCAAACAGGTACCCAGCTGAGTGGCTGCTCTTTTCTTTGACCTGTGTGCTGGTGTTTGTTTTCCCCAGACTGCTTTTCAGGTAGTGCTGGGGTTCCTTGGCACAGGGTGGTGGGGCTTCTTCAGGTAAGGTTGGTGATGGAAAGCGCCATCAAGTCACAACCACCTTACAGTGACCTGTAAGGTTTGGAAGGTAAGAGATTTGTAAACAGAGGCTGGATAGCCCTCTGATGGAGAGGCTGATTCCGTGAAGGCTCAAGGGGGTGGCAGGTGACAGTGGATGAGCGATAGGGATGTGAGTGTCCTGCATAGCGCAGGGGGTTGGACTAGATGACCCATGAGGTCCCTTCCAACTCCATGATTCTATGAGGCTAGAGAGAGGCATCTGAGAGGCATCTGAGAGAGAGGCTGATTCTGTGAAGGCTGATTCTGACGGAGAGGCTGATTCCGTGAAGGCTCAAGGGGGTGGCAGGTGACAGTGGATGAGCGAGAGGGTTGTGAGTGTCCTGCATAGTGTGGGGGCTTAGACTAGATGACTCAGGAGGTCCCTTCCAACTATGATTCTAGATGGACAGAGGTGGGTTGCCTTTGCCTGCCTCTGCATGGCAACATGGGGCTTGCTTGGTGGTCTGCATCCAAGTACTAACCAGGGAGGACCCTGCTTAGCTTTTGAGATTTGATGAGATCAAGCTAGCCTGGGCCATCCAGGTTGAGGCAAGGTAAGGCTAGTTTCGGGAAAGGCAAGCTTACCACTCATACCAATCCTCTGCTTATTAGAACAGTGGCACCTTGCAGACCATGTGCTGGCAGGGGCTCATGGGAATTGCAGCTCATGGACATCTGAAGAGCCACAGTTTGGCCACGCCGGTATAAGGTTTCATGTGCAGATACCAAAGAACGGTGCATGCACACAAAAGCTTCTATCCAGAATAAAACTTGGTTGTTCTTCAGGGTGCCACTGAACTCAAACTTATTTCTGTGGCTTCAGACCAACATAGCTGCCCACCTGATTCTACTTATTGGGTTATCCTAGAGTGAATTCAGAGATCATGCAGACAGGCGGTGGGGTCAAGGAGGGACTGGCTAACCCACACAAAGTATATATGTGAACTAAGCGTCCAGAGACTCTTACAGGTTGAGTTCAGGGGTGCCTCAGCAGGTTACTTTCAAACAAAAACAGTTTCTTGATCAGAGAAGGTTTGGGAGGAAAGGCATTTACAATTCTCAGGGTTAAGGAGAGCTGCTCGATTCTCCTGTTTTGATGCCTTCCCGGTTTGTGAAAATACACCTTGTTTTGTTTGTGAAACTCAGAAGGGAATGACTGCTGCAAGCCTACCCATATCCTCTTCTCATGCCACTTCTTAGAAGGAGAAAACATTTTTACCCTGAGCAGACTGCCCTTCTGTACACCCTGTGGGCTCTGTCGCGCTTAGCCTGCAAGATCAGAAGGCTTGTGTCATCTCATGCACATTTCTTGGCTGTATTTGTGGAGTCCATCCTGAGACCAAATGCAATTCCTCCACATGCAAACCAATTAGCTGATACCTGAAAGGTTTGCCAAAGAGGTGGTGAACTGTCCACCTGAAGTTTTTCTTTCTATTTTATTGAGTTCCGTTGTGCCTCGCCATGCACAAGCAGACGTGTTTCATAACTGGTCAGCCCTTCGTGCCTGAAGACTTAGCAAGGAGCTTAGTTTGTGTAACGAAGCCCAGGTCTTGACCGCGGATCATTTCTTAGAGAACTGAACTGCCGCCAGAAGCTGTTGATCCCTCGTATGTGATCTTGCTGATGGAAGCAATAGTGACCTGCCGTGTGGAGTTACACACTGCTGCATTACTCAAAGTCTTCTATATTTAGGCAGCTTGTGTTTATGAATTTCTGCTGTGTCCTCATCAAGTAGGGGAAAACTCAAGAGGATTCCTCATTTATTTTATGCCAAAAGGCAGGCGCCATGTTTTAAATCCAGGGCCGAGCTGAAATAGATGGTTCCCTCGCATTCCACGTTTCCGATGGTGATTCGTCAAGGCTTCACTTGTATCAGGTGGGATTTCGATGAATTGCCTTGACCTGGATAGCGTGGCTAGTCTGATCTAGGAAGCTACGAAAAGAGGACGGTTCGAAATGAGTATAATAACAGAAGAAAGAACCTACCCTAAGCTATAATATACATTTAAACAATTTAACAATAAATAGAAATAGAAATGTCTTATCTCTTCTTTTAATTGTCATAGAACAACCAAAGCGGCCTCCAGATTTAAACCGTTTTCAAAGGTATTTTCATCAGTGGTTGTTATCAGTGGTTGTTTTTCCAACTTAGTATTTGCTGGTGAAGTCCTTCACTAGGATCTATTCTTCTTCACAGAGTTTAAACAATATATATATATATATTGGCCTTTGGCTCACAGGTATGGGGAAATTTTAGAGGAGGAGGAGGAGCCGCGGCCCAGTGCCAACTGATCCATGGACCGGTCCCGGACCCCGGACCAGGGGTTGGGGACCACTGGTCTAAGGCAACCTTTCTCCACTTTTTGACCATTGAGAAACTACTGAAACATTTTTCAGGCTTCAAGAAACTCCAGAAGTGTGGTGATTGTGCAGAATACAGTTGGAAAGCATAGCAGTGGACACGCCCATCCACAGCTCCTCCCCTCCCTTCCAGGCCCATCATTGGTCATTTTGGGAGGGAGGAGCAGGTTGACTTGACCATATGTGGTCGTATCGCACGATCAATGTTTAACAAATTTAAAAAATATATTTAAAATTAATTAACTCCCACCCATTCAGGAAACCTTCCAGGGCTGTCAAGAAACCCTAGGGTTTCACAAAAGTTCAAGGGATCATATTGTGAAAGTACCAATTGCTTTTTTTTTCTCAGTGAAATGTCAGATAATGTGGGCTTATGACAAAAAGGAATCTGAAATCGAAAATTTCAGATCGTAAATTTATAAAAAATCTTTGATGATGCAGTGAATTGCAATTGGTCGAACTTGCAACTTTCTGTTTCACCATGTTGAATTTTCATCAGTGGTTGTTTCCTCCTATGATTGTGAAACTTATCCTAGCAAGTTTCTGCTCTCCCATACCTGTGAGCTGAAGTCCGTTGTTATATCAGTAGAGTTTATGCTACAACTTTGAGTTGGATGAATATTGAAATATTGGACACTTGCTAGGATAAGTTTCACAGTGATAGGAGGAAACAACCACTGATGAAAATTCAACATTGAAAATGGCACAAATTGGTGGCTTCATTACTCATTAAAATAGAGACAAGACACATTTTGACATTGGATTCAATACCTTATTAAGGAGTATTGTATAATTATTATACTGTATCCAGGTTTTGATAGCCTGGGACAGGTTCTCTCTTTTTTCTGTTAGTACGTTTATTCAGAACCGCCTGTTTTTTTCGTGTTGTGCTTTCTGTTTTACTTCAAGGCCTGAGTGTCGATCGCCCCTGTGCCAGAGCCGTTAAGGTGGACTGTCCATACCCGCTCTCGCAGGTTACTGCCCGGAACAGTGTCGTGTGGGCGTTGACTGAGCAGCGGGCGCTTCTGTACCGGGAGGGTGTGAGCAGCTTCTGCCCAGAAGGGGAGCAGTGGAAGTGCGATATCATCAGGTGAGCCACGTTCAATCAGAAGGCACGTTCTGTGACGGCCCTCTGGTTTTGCAATGCTTGGGTTTTTCATCATCCTGGCTCATACTTGCACTTGTTTAGACTATAGCCTTTTGCAGTGTACAAGAAGGCCGGGTTCCCAGTCAGGGCACTGTGTAGCTTTTGACCTTTGGTTCGGTAGCAGCAAAAGCATTCCTGTTTGAAGCTGTTTGCGGCAGTTGAAAGTATGCAGTTTTTGAGGAACAGTGGCTGAATTAGCACAGAGATATGCCAATTGGCACTGAGGCTTTTTGGGTCTTGGAACATGTTTAATGCTACTGCCTTACAACATTAAAGGTACTTAATAAATGCTGCTTCAGCCTCCATTTTTGTCTTCCCCTCCTTAAAGTTCTTTACATTGTTTTGCAAATTCCGTGATTTCTCCTGTGTTCTGCCTTTCTGGTTTTCTTAGCCATGGAGTATATTGATGAGTTATGCGGGGCACAAAATCCCCATCTCCTGACAGTCTTTTTTTCAGCTTCTGAGTTCATTCATTTACCCCTATTATGTTCTGCATCTTTTTTAGAGCCCTTTTCTTTGGAAATGATGGAAGGCAAAAAAGTTGAATTCTGAGACTAATATAGCATTCTAGACAGACAGACAGACAGACAGACAGACAGACAGACAGACAGACAGACAGACAGACAGACAGACAGACAGACAGACAGACAGACAGACAGACAGACAGACAGACAGACAGACAGACAGACAGACAGACTTCCTTCCTTCCTTCCTTCCTTCCTTCCTTCCTTCCTTCCTTCCTTCCTTCCTTCCTTCCTTCCTTCCTTCCTTCCTTCCTTCCTTCCTTCCTTCCTTCCACCTCCCCAGTAATGAAAACCTGGAGCCTGTTTCAATGGGCTGGGCTTTTGTTGGTGATGGCAGAAGGTCCTCCTCCGTTGCCTCTAACATATATTATTGCAGCTAGCTTTTGCCAAATGCCCGTAACAATAAAACTGAGTTGAAGAGCTCTCGCTCCTGTCCATCCAGCTGTTAAGTAGATTGTGAAAGTCAGGCAGTTGGGCTCAGCATGGGCCACATCTGCCCAAGAAACTCCTGTGTATAAAGAACTGCATTCTGTTTACTTTGGCAGTGAAAGGCAGGCCCTCGAACCGGTCTGCATTACTCTTGGAGATCAGCAGACCATATGGGTCTTGGACATCTACGGGAATCTGTGGTTCAGAACTGGCATCACCTCAAAGAAACCTCAAGGGGATGATAACCACTGGTGGCAAGTAGGCATTCCTTATTCTTCCTTCAGCGCATGTGGAAGGGCCCTTAGCTCAGTGACAGAGCACAACTTTCCTCACAAGGGCCCAGATGCCATCCCGGATCATTAGTTTGTGGGAGGGGAACATTGAGTCTTCAGAAGTCCTCATTCCCAAGATGGTGGAGGGTCAATTCCTATCAGAGTAGACAATACTGACCTGACTTGGAATCGGGGACTTTCCTGTGTGCAGAAACCCAAAGATGTATCACTGAGAAGGAATCCTTTTTTGGTGTACGAATCCTAAGGGGAAGTTGCCGCATATGTAGCTTTGAAGGTGACCATTTAACAAATGGCCCCCAGCGAAGGGCTTTATAATTGGCTCACAAAGTCCCTTCCTTCTTCCTCATCACCAGAGCTTCCAAAACAAAACAGAGATTGATGCTCTGTGGGAATTCATAGATGGCTGAAGTCCTCAGCTTCTTCAGCTTCTAGCATCGGGAATGCCCACATCTCCAGCTGAAGAATGAAGTGGGTGTTTCACGTCTGATGCAGAACAGCAGTCATGTCAGCTGTTTTTTCTTGTGGGTGGTTCTTTGCCCCTCACATATTCTGCATATTCCTTTTCAAAGGAAACCACTAGGTGTACTTTAAATGTGACATCCTGTCCTGCCAGAGGAACTACAGTGCTTCCTTAATTTGTTAATCTGTCCTCATTTTTCCGGGATATCCTGGAGCCCCTGAGTTTAGTACTAATGTATGAAATTGCTCATTGTGGTGCTCTGGCCATTGCCTTTTCCAAAGTTCACAAAGCATGAACAATTTATTATTGCGGGAATTGCCCGAAAAAGTGGGGAAGGGTTGTAACTCAATGGAAGAGGCTCTACTTTTGCATGGACAAGGTCTCAGGTACAATCCTCGGCCTCTGCAGGTAAAAGAATCTGGTAGCAGGTGGTCTGAAGGACCCTCTGCCTGAGAGCCTGGAGAGCTGCTGCCCATCTGAGTAGACAATACTGACTTTGATGGACAATGAGTCTGATTCTGCATAAGGCAACTTGATGTGTGTTCAAGTCTCCTGCGTTTCATTAAGTTGCCCGAGTATAGCACCACACAGCCCAAAGGAAGCTCTCCGTTCCTGTTAATTTCAGCTGGAGAGTTAGACTTTGTGACCAGCTAATTGAAAACCGATAAATCTGTAAATCAGGCCTGTGCTTTATGTTTTCTGGTTTCTAGCAGGTGGGAAAGGGCTGTTGCCTCTAACAGAGAGCCGGACTTTAAAGGGCCTGATTCCACCAGTTAGTTCTCGTGGTTTCCTGGGATTAAACTGGTCATCTTGTATTCTTTTCCCCTACTAGGTAAGCATTACAGATTATGTAGTGTTTGACCAGAGCAGCCTTTTCCAGACCATAATCCAGGCGACGCAAACGGTAGCCACGGCCGCTCAGGCTCCTGTGGAGAAGGTAGCCGACAAACTCCGCACAGCTTTCTGGTCGCAGCAGCTGCAGTGTCAGCCAAGCCTGCTCGCAGTCAACGCCAGCGGTGTCTGGATCTCCTCGGGGAAGAATGAGTTTCATGTAGCTAAGGGAAGCCTGATAGGTACGTGCATTTGAGTTGCTTAGAACCGTGGTTCCCAACCCCAGGTCCGGGGACCGGGACCGGTCCGCAGCTCCTCCTCGTCCTCCAACTCTGCTGCCGGCTTACCTTTGGTGCTCTCCGGCGGCCGCCATGGCTGGGGCTCCCCCTAGGTGTGGCATTGCACAGCTGCTGCTGGCAGCGCCCCCCAGTGGGCGGTGGGACGTCAAGGGCGCCGACGGGAAAGCAGGCGGAGCAGGGGCTCAGGCAACGGTGACAACGTCCCTTGGCAAAAGACTACCCCCCCCCCCCGGGCCTCAGTAAAATTGTCAAGTGTTGACCAGTCCCCGGTGATAAAAAGGTTGGGGACCACTGGCTTAGAATATTTGCAGTGCTGAAGCCGTTTCCTTTGAGCCCTTTAAACAGCATGGCAGTGCCTCTGTTCACTCCCATTTTAACGTGTATTTGGAGTGTTAGGACGGTACGCTGGACACCATTTAGGTATGTGTGCCCCAAGTCCAATATCATGTGATGTTACAAAGCTTGAGTCCAGTGGTGCCTATAAGGCCAACAAAGTTCAATTCTGGGTCTTCGGAAAGTTGATGGAGTTCCATTCCATGCCGGTTAATGTGGTGCCTTCCAAGAAGGTTAATTCCGGTGGGTAGCCATGTTGGCCTGAAGCAGCAGAAGAAAGTTTGAGTCCAGCGGCACCTGTAACACTGGCAAAATGTAATTCTGGGTCTTTGTAAAGTTGATAGAGTTCCATTCCACGTGGCTCAATGTGATGCCTTCCACGAAGATCGTGCCATTTCTGGGCTCAGCATTCTGCAGGAGCATTCTGTGCTTCAGTGAGGTTTTCTTTGAAGCCTATAGATGCAGCAGGGTTTCAGGCAGGAATGTAGGACCCTGCTCAAACCGCAGCCCCTCTTCCTGCTGTCTTAGGCCTCTGTCACTTGTGGGTCTTGTACTGCAGAGTGTCTGCATGTGTGTTAAGTACCATCATATTGCTTTCAATTTAAAGCCGCACTATGAGTTAACGACCTTCAAAATATCCTATTGTTAACCTCCAGTCCCAGTCACGTGGAAGTTGCTTTGTATTGAGATGGGCCATTTGTTACTCCAAGAGTATTGCCCATTCTGACTGGCAGGGGTTCTCCAGGGGGAGGTCTTTCACATTGCCTGCTGCCTGATCCTTCTCACTGGAGATGCCAGGGATGCAACTGGGGACCTTGCAAAGTCCTGGAGCCATGGTCCTGCACATCTTGTGACCAGCTTGGTGAAGTGGTTAGGAGTACCGACTTCTAATCTGGCAAGCCGGGTTCGATTTCCTGCTTCTCCACATGCAGCCAGCTGGGTGACCTTGGGCTCACCACAGCACTGATAAAGCTGTTCTAAATGAGCAGTAATATCTGTGCTCTCTCAGCCTCAACCACCTAACAGGGTGTCAGTTGTAGGAAGAGGAAAGGGAAGGCGAATGTAAGCCGCTTTGAGACTCTTACAGGCGGAGAAAAGCGGCATATAAGAGCCAACTTTTCTTCTTCTTCAGTAATATCAGGGCTCTCTCAGCCTCACCTCCCTTACAGGTCATCTGTTGTGAGGAGAGGAAAGGGAAGGTAAATGTAAGCCGCTTTGAGAATCCTCCGGGTAGAGAAAAGCAGCATATAAGAACCAACTCTTCTTCTTCTTCTTCAATCTGTCCTACTGGGAATCAGCTTTTATTGTTAGGAAGTTTGCCTAAAAACTACTCCCATGTCATTTCCGCCTAGCAGTTCTTGTCCTGCTCCCTGGAGCCAGAAAGAATGTAAAGGGCACTATGGAGAATGTAAGACCACAGAAAAAACTAGAGGGAGCCTATCATTCATTAACTGAATGGCACTTCCATCCACTCTTGTGTCTCTGCAGAGCTCTGTGTTGACATAGTGAGCTCTTCCAGAAATAACTAGTTTTTTAGGGTCTTTAAAAAATTCTCATGAATTCCCTGGTGGCATTCTTGGATCTCTCTCTTTCTCTGAATTTCATTCACTCTCTTGAAGCGTCTCATTTTCCACTCTACTTGCCAGTTTGGTGTAGTGGTTAGGAGTGAGGACTTCTAATCTGGCATGCCGGGTTCGATTCTGCACTCCCCCACATGCAGCCAGCTGGGTGACCTTGGCAGTGATATCAGCACTCTCTCAGCCTCACCCACCCCACAGGGCGTCTGTTGTGAGCAGAGGAAAAGGAAAGCGATTGTAAGTCGCTTTGAGACTCCTTTGGGTAGAGAAAAGCAGCATATAAGAACCAACTCTTCTTCTTCTTCAGTAATATCAGGGCTCTCTCAGCCTCACCTCCCTCACAGGGTGTCTGTTGTGGGGAGAGGAAAAGGAAGGCGATTGTAAGTCGCTTTGAGACTCCTTTGGGTAGAGAAAAGCGGCATATAAGAACCAACTCTTCTTCTTCAGTAATATCAGGGCTCTCTCAGCCTCACCTCCCTCACAGGGTGTCTGTTGTGGGGAGAGGAAAAGGAAGGCGATTGTAAGCCGCTTTGAGCCTCCTTCAGGTAGGGAAAAGCGGCATATAAGAACCAACTCTTCTTCTTCTTCTTGCTGTTTAGCTGCTGAGCTGCTTAGTGACGGCTTATTTGAGGCGCAGCTTTACCTGCGCTTGCCATGTTCAAGCTTCCCTAAAACAAAGCGCTTTGTCTGAGGGCCCTGCTCACAAGCCACATTAGTTTCTTCTTCGTTCTGCTGTTCACGAGTTGGACAAACATTTGCTTTGGCAGCGTCCTGCCTGCCATTACTCAGCAGCCCTTCAACTCTGTGAGGCCTGGACGGGACAGGTTTCCAGGAGATTTCATCACTAAGAAATAATCTTTCCCCCCAATAAAGGAGTCCCGAATTCTACTCAAGCAGAAGCTGAATTCATTTCCCAGAGTCTCTGTGCCTTGTCTCAATGGAGAGGGGCCTCGACTGTATCAATAAACCTGAAAATACAAATGGAGGATTAATCTACTGTGGAAAGGAAGACTTCGTGGGGGGCAGCCATTGACAGGACATGAGGTGGAGATTTATCAGTGAATCACAACAATTGGGATATATTTCTTGAGGACCTAAGAGGGGGGAACCCTTGAGAAGATTTAGGCCAGAATTTGCACGACAAAGTGCAGATCTCTGTGGCATCACACTTGAAGCTACCTTTGATCCATCAAGGCAGATGGTGTCTGCTCAAAGTGGCAGCAATTCTCAAGGGTCTCAGGTAGAGGCCTTTCATCTTACCTGGTTTCTAATCCTTTTAACTAGAGAGACCAGGGTTTAAATCTAGGGTCTTCCGCAGGAGGCTCTTCCACTGAGCCACAGCCCCTGCCTGAATGATCTCCTGTTTGTGCGTTTACTTGAGTCTTTGTGCGTCTCTACTTTAGTAGAGACACAAGGGTGGTGTGAAATAACCATAAGAAGAGACTTGAGAATCTTTCTAAGTTGCTGCTGTCTCATTCCAAGGCAAGCCCAGGAAATTGTTCAAGAATGTGCACGTTTCCTTTGAGAAGAGGGCTGCAATAGTCTATATCGAAAACCCCTGCATGGAGGCTTCATTTGGCCAGATACTGGTTATCTAAAGCAGCTGTTTTCAAGGCCACAGCCCTTTTAGGAGCTCTTCTTAGGCTCTAGTAGGCTACTGTAGACTAGCTACTTGTGTATTGATCAAAGCCGACACAGGGATGACCATGAGCCAACTAAAGGAGGTAGTAATTAACAGAGATGCATGGCAAAGACTTCCCTATAGAATCGCCAAGGGTCAGACACGACTGAACAGATAGCATCATCATCAATGAGCTAAGCTAAAAAAGGCCTAAACTAAGAGTGAACTAATTAAACGCAATATACGTTGTCTCATATGTAAGTGAGACAGATTTCTAGAACATTTGACCAAGAGAAGCATGCATGCTCATTAATTCAAGCACACACAAAGGAATAGATGACATTATTTCTTTTTCTCTCCTTTGAAAAAGGTTGAACTTCCTAGCAATTAATGATGTCATGCATGACGAAAATAGTATTTCATTGGTTCAGTTACCCCCCCCCCCATAAACCCTTTGTGTTTCCCTTCTCATGTTTTTTTTCAGACTGTGGCCCCTTCAAGTGTGCCACAGCCCCTGTTGAGAATGACTGATCTGAAGAACCTTTATTGAAGTCCTTTTGATTTAATCAGATGGAATATATCAGCTGAATCACCCGCCCAGTGCTGCTAAGCATGAAATTTTCTAATATGGCAAGAAATGTACATTGCCGGAGGCAGTTATTCAGCTGTAAATGTTTTAAGTGTGGGATGTCTGTTCTCCAAATTGCTTATTTGAAGTCCAGTTTAGATTAGATCTTCAGCCAAATTTCCTTCATAATGCAGAAGCAAATAGAAACCTGACATAACCTAGGGGCTTTCGGGGACTGTTTATCTTTGGAAAGCTATATGGAAAACAAAATTTTAAAAATGCTGAGTATAGTTTTTCAGATCATTTGGGAGCACATTTGAGAAAGCAATGCTGGGAATGTAGCCAGTGCAAGGTTTTGAAATTTGTTTTAGAATATCACTAATGATCTGTGGGAAAAATGCTGACTTCAGTTTGAACTGATCTTGTTCCCTTTGGTATTGGAGAACAAAGATACCGAATCTTTGGTGCAATCAACGGTAGCATTCATTTAGGTTTATGCTAAATTTCTGCTACTTTGGTGAACATTTTATCAGTAGTGATAACGCTGAACCTCAGTATTCTGCCTCAGTGTTTTGTGTGTAAAATTGGACTACTGTTCAGTGACTCACATGACACTTCCCAGCAGTCATTTGTGCATTAGGCTTATCTGCAAGATGTCCATTGTCAGACCCCTTCCACAGCCAAGAAAGTTGACTAAAGTTTGTAGGAGTTTATGTTAAACTGGGCTGGAACCTGTCCTTCGAAAAGGGTGCAGCCAAAAAACCGATAAAATGCCACAAAAGTCTCTTTGGTGTGTGGGATTACAAAAAAACAAAATGTTCAACATTCATTTTAAGTGACATTAGGAGAAAGGGCATGTGAAAGCACAAGCATCATCAGTAGTTTGGGGAAAGAGCTGTGGATCACCGGAGAAGGCTCTTGCTTGGCATGCAGAAGGTCCCAGGTTCAAACCCTGGCATCTCCAGTTTAAAGAACTTGATAGTAAGTGGATGTGAAAGACCTCGAGACCTTGGAGAACTCCTGCCAGACAGCTCTTATCTTGATGGACAGAAGCTCAGGTTCAGTATAAGGCAGCTTCATGTTTGTGTATCCAAACCCAGAACAAAATGTGAGTCCAATGGCATCTTTAAGACCAACCAAGTTTTATTCAGGGCATGGGCTTTCGTGTGCACACACACTTCCTCCAGACAATGGAACAAAAGTCATAAGAGTACAGATATAAGGCAAGAGTAAATTAGTAGTAAATTAGTAACCTGCATCATGACAAATGTGCAGCATGGTGATGAAGATTGGATAGTTCCTTGCTAGAATAACAAAATCTGGCTTTTGGGTTCAGTTGTCGTTCCCAAAAACAAAGGGGATTTAAAGATGTCTAGGTTAGTGATTAATGGCAGATGCTTTCCCAGTTGTCGAAAGAAGTACTTAAAAGAGACTGTTGCTAGTCCCATCTGTCTCTATCCTTATAGCTGTACTCCTGTGATTTTTGTTTCTCTGTCTGGAAGTGCGTGTGTACACAAAAGCTCACTCCTTGAATAAAACTTCGTTGGCCTTAAAGGTGCCACTGGACTCAAATTTTGTTCTGCTGCTTCAGACCAACCCACCTGATTTCATCCAAATCCAGATTAATTTTCATTATTTAAACCAGGGGTAGTCAACCGGTGGTCCTCCAGATGTTCATGGACTACAATTCCCATGAGCCCCTGCCAGCGTTTGCTGGCAGGGGCTCATGGGAATTGTAGTCCATGAACATCTGGAGGACCACAGGTTGACTATCCCTGAACGAATGAAAGATTGACATACAGCAAATATAGTGGGAGCTCTAAGAGGGGGTTGCATCTAAGCTGGTTACGCTGGGGCTGTTTCTGTGCTTGACGCTATTCTGATTTCTTTCTCCAGGTACCTACTGGAATAGCGTCGTGCCTCGTGGCACCGCTTCAGCCACCAAGTGGGCTTTTGTGATGGCTTCTGCGGCTCCGTCAAGAGAAGGTAAAAGCGCGAATGCCTTTGTGTGTCTCAGGTAACTTTATAACCTGACATTTGGGCTGTGCCTTTTGTGGACGTGGATTTTACTCATCCAGTCATTATGCAAACCGAAAGGAATCCTTTCAAGAGGGGAATTTGGGCAGAAGCTTGGGAAATTATACATAACCGAAATACTATCAAGCAGTTTGCACACAGCCTTCACTCTGCTTTGTGACACCAGGACCAATTCTACACACGTGGAAAAAGGCCGTGCCAACACTCGTATTGACGTGGGGCTGATACCCGTGTCCCCCCTCTTGGCCCTGGTCCACTTTAGGACCTCTGTTGCCCTACCAGAAGGGACCATGGATATTTCTGCTTTCCCTTTTTTCCTGCAGGCACCAATGGGGCCTATCCAGGTGCAGGCCCGTGTGTCCCAGTAGGGACAAGAAATGCCCTATTCAGCTCTGTGTCGCTGCGGTGCTGAATGGGGCTTTTAAAAAAATTTGCACAAAGGTGGAATTGTGTTGTTATGAAATCCCACCTTTGTGCAAATAACCCCACCACCACCTCCACCCCCTGCGCGGTGGAACCTTTCAGCTGCACTGTGTGGGGACATAGTAGTCCAGGGGGGACAGGGTCCACTACAGTAAATGGTCCCCTTTCGGGACACAGGAAGTGGCGGAGCATGGTGCTCTGCTACAATGCAGCAGCGCCGCTGGTTCAGAATCAGAACAGGTAATAAAAAATATTGTAACTGGGCCTTCAACCATTCATTAACTTAGAAATCGTGTTGAAAGTTCCTAAATTCCTAACTTAAATTCTTCCCCTTTGCCTCCATGACCGACACTGATTTTAGCCAAGCCTTCTTGATTTCCAGAGTTTTCCTGTTTCTTTAGCAGTTGGGGTAGTATTCACTCAACGGCAAAGCAATTGGGTGTTTCTGTTGTTCTGATTTTCGTTGGGGTGTCAAATTTTATTTTAAAGCAATGCCTGCCGTTTGGATATCCTGGCTGGCTGTTTGTTGCCTTGCTGTGGCCTGTGGCTCAGGATTCCTCCCATAGGAAGGGGGGAATCAACAGAAAGTGCTCTCTCTCATGGACATGCACAGCACTCATGCATGTCCAGGCAAAAGTGCCCTTCTCACTTGCAAAAACCAGTTCAGAGCCAAGCCTTAGTCAGGTAATTCGAGCTTGTCCTTTTATTAGAATTCCTTGGCGTCACAAAGAGCTGTATTGTCTTCTGACCTGCTGTCCGTCCCTTGTCCAAGAACTATTTCTGTCTTATTTGAGCTGCAGCTGCTTGATGCTTAGATAGCAAATTGAATTTTTGAAGAATTACGCCTGGTTATAGAACCGGGTGCCTAAAACAGTTCGCATCTCACCTGAGGCACAAACTCTCTGTCTTTCAGCCTCTCTATCTGTAAAATGGCCATAATAATGGTCTGCCTTGCAAGGGCTGCTCTGTGGTTTACTGAGATACTGTGAGTGAATGCTTTAGGATGCTTTGGGCTGATCCTGTGTTGAGCAGGGGGTTGATGGCCTGTATGGCCCCTTCCAACTCTATGATTCTATGAATGCATTTGAGCATCCTTTGTAAGCAGTAACATTATAGGTGACGTTAGATAAGGACTTTAAAAAAATTGAATGGTCAAATGGACTCAGAATATTGGTTTTGATTTTTTAAAAGAATAAATGCACGAGTCTTAAAAGTTTCTTTGCAAGATTCTGATCTCTTAAGAAAATCCACATTTGACAGCTGAAGCTTCGCTCTTCTTACAGGAAGCTTCCTGTGGCTGCGTCAGAGTAACAAGGACCTGTTTTGCGTCAGCGACCAGAACCCACAGTTCCACCCTTCCACTCTTCAGCTCCCCCTCGATGCCGAGATGGTCCATTATTCTGCTTGTCAGGATGCCATTTGGGGCTTGGATACTCTGGGACAGGTCTCCATAAGGACGCTTTCGCCCACTTGCCCGACTGGGATGCACTGGACCAAGCTGGACCTTTCTCAGCTAGGTAGGATTTCTTGCGCGATGCATTCAGAAACCCCAGATCCAAGGGCAGGTAGGATGGGTGTCTTCTGAATGCTTCAGGAAAGAACTTGTTTCTGTGCCTTTGGTACGTGGCCTTCAAAGCTCATGCTGCTGCCAGAAATGCAGGGTGAGCATCCAGATTTATACACTTCATAATCAGTGGCAGTGTTTAGGGGAAACTCTTCTGTTTAGTACAGCTGTTTGGGAGGGTCCTCTTGTGGCGCAGAGTGGCAAGGCAGCAGACATGCAGTCTGAAAGCTTTGCCAATGAGGCTGGGAGTTCAATCCCAGCAGCCGGCTCAAGGTTAACTCAGCCTTCCATCCTTCCGAGGTCGGTAAAATGAGTACCCAGCTTGCTGGGGTGTAAAAGGTCATGACTGGGGAAGGCACTGGCAAACCACCCCGTATTGAGTCTGCCATGAAAACGCTAGAGGGTATCACCCCAAAGGTCAGACAGGATCCAGTGCTTGCACAGGGGATACCTTTACCTTGGGAGGGTAGCAAAGACGTTATGTGCATTTCTCCATCACAGTTTGGAAGGAAAGCATGCTTCCTGGGCCATTTCCAGCCTCTAGATCTGTTTACCCGATCAAAGTGCTGGAGTTGTGAGCAAGTCATGGGCATTAAATGGGAAAGGATAGGAAAGGTGAGTCCTAATGGCTTGTATCGTGATATAAAGAAAAAAGTCCCTGAAATGTTCCCTGCCTCTCATTGAGGAAGTATTGGAACTGGTGTTCTTGTACCCCACTTTTTGCTACCTGAAGGCCCAAAGCAGTTTACAAAATGCCTTTCCTTTCCTCTTGCCACAACGGACATCCTGTGGGGTACGTGAGGCTGAGACCGCTCCAACAGAACTGCTCTGTAAGAGCAACCCTAAGAGAACTGTGACTAGCCCAAGATCACCCAGTGGGGCTGCATATGGAGGAATGGGGAATCAAACCCGGCTCTCCAGAGTAGAGGCTGCCACTCTTGACCACGACCCTGCACTGGCTTTATGCTCGTGCTTGATTCTGTGCTGACCTGTGTGAGGAAGTGTCTCCTTGACAGCTGATAGGTAGGCCTCAGCTTCTCAGAATCGCCATTCATTGCCAGTATAAGATGCAGTAACTTAGGAAAACAAAGTATTATTTCATTTGAAACACATTAGCATGCAGCAAAGAGAGGAGAGTGAGGTGATGCTCAGAAAGGGGGTCCAGAGTCCTTCGTATCACCTTGCCTTAATGCAGAGGGGCCGTAAGTGAGATCTCACTTAGAACTAGGGTTGTGCGCTTCAGCCGCCAAGCTGTACCAGCACCAGCGCCGCCCCCCTCCCCCCCACGCTGCAGCGCTGGTTGTTTCTGGCAGAGCAGCTGAAGCAAAGAGCACAACCCTAGAACTGCTCTAGATTATGATACCTTGGCACTTGGATTGTGTTCATTACTCTGCCCCTTCAGAGTCCAGCCCTGATGAGCCAGCTGTCTGAGGTAACCAGTTACCCCCTTGGCCACAGCCCTGCCCACTGCCACTTTCCCCTTTGTGTCCTGGTCATTGAATTGGCGGTGAGAAATGCTTACGGCGTTTTCAAGGCAAGAGAAGTTCAGAGGTGGTTTCCCATGGCTTGCCTCTGCATACCAACCAGGATGTTGGCCCTTTTTAGATTCCGAGATCTGGTGAGATCAGGTTAGGCTGGGCTCTGGCAGGTCAGGACAAGGTTTATGGAATCCTAGAGTGCAAAGGGGTCATCCAGGACTTCTAGTCCAACCCCTTCCTCAACGCAGGATCAGCCTCAAGCATCCAGGATAAGTGCCTGTCCAGCCTCTGCTTGATGACTGCCAATGAGGGGGGAGCTCACTACCTCTTTAGAAGAAGAAGAAGAAGAGTTGGTTCTTATATGCCGCTTTTCCCTACCCAAAGGAGGCTCAAAGCGGCTTACAGTCGCCTTCCCATTCCTCTCCCCACAACAGACACCCTGTGGGGTGGGTGAGGCTGAGAGAGCCCTGATATCACTGCCCGGTCAGAACAGGGTTATCAGTGCCGTGGCAAGCCCAAGGTCACCCAGCTGGTTGCATATGGGGGAGTGCAGAATTGAACCTGGCATGCCAGATTAGAAGTCCGCACTCCTAACCACTACACCAAACTGGCTCTCTTAGGCAGCCCCTTCCCCTGCTGAACTAGACTCATAGAATCCTAGAGTGGAAAGGGTCCATGTAGGCCATCCAGTCCTGTCCCCTGCTCAATGCAGGATCAGCCTCAAGCATCCAGGAGAAGGATCTGTCCAGCCACTGCCTGAAGACCGCCAGTGAGGGGGAGCTCACTACCTCCTTAGGCAGCCCCTTCCACTGGTGAACTACTCCGACTGTGGAATTTGCTCCGCCCTCTCGCCCCCCCTCCCCCGATATCTAGCCGGTATCATTTTCCACATGGTTTCAAACCCGTTACATGAACGGGAATGAGATTTTCTTCGTTTGCCTTAAAACCTAAACGTCAATTTCCCACCAGGAAAAAAAATGAGAAGGCAGTAAACTGTTGATAAAATATATGGAAGGTCTGGAGGAGTAACATATTAGGCCGATAAATATTGAATTTTCAGTTCTGCTTGTGCTTCCAAGGAGTCCTGGAGGGGTCCTTGATGAGGTGCCAGCAATCATAAAAGCTTATTTTGCTAGATGAATTTATTCGGTCAAGTTAAAACAAAATGGCTTGAAAATGTTACATAAGGAGGGCATCTTTGGGGATCAGATTGTGCCACTGGTATAAATAAACACCCAGCAATGCAGAGTGGCCTGTTATTTGACTCCTTGTTGAGAAAGGCCTGATGTTTATTTAGATACAGGCTAACAGCTGAGCCATCAAGCCATCAAGCTCCAAAGCCCCTTTGGTCCTGGGTGCTTTGTACCTAGAGGAGCAATAAGACTTTATTTAAAATAGCACGGCTGAATGTCAAATCCGGAGGCGCAACTGAATTATGCTGATGGTTGTTTTCCTCCACGCCCCCCCACCCCCCCCGCTCCTCATGGCTATTTTGAGCTGGGCAGAAGGCCTTATGTAACCAGGCTAGAATAAAGGCAGAATTTTAGACATCATAACGGATTAAACCCCTCGTGGGAATTGTAGTCCATGGACATCTGGAGGACCACAGGTTGACTACCCCTGGTTTTAGTGCATTTGTGTCCTACTCTTCCATTGAGGAGCTCAAGACCGCTTAGGTGTGGGGATGTTCCTGTGTCATGGGCCCCATGCGAGGCCCCCACATAGAGTTTTGCCCCTGTGGAGAAATGCAATTCATTTATTGGATTTTATTTATTATATATTCATACTAGAGGCCAAGCCCGTTGCATTCAGGAATATAATGGGCGCTAGATAGATTCGGGGGGGGGGGGTGGAAGAATGCTGCGGATGGCCTCTCCCTCCCCCCAGGACCTGAAAGAGCTGCAGGCTGGAGGCCCCAGGAATGGGAACTCACTGGCAGGGGCAGCTTTCATGCATCAGGGATCTGCAGCCTCCAAGCCTCAGAGGGAAGTGGAAGGAGGAGGGGGTGGTCAGGGGTGGGGGACAGAAGGTGATTGGCTGGCTGCTGGACAGCCAGGCAAGCTGGTTGGAGAAGGAGCCACTCAGGGGCGGGACAGGCACTCTGAGTGGGTGTTAAGTGCTGAGTGGCACTTAAGCCATGAGACATGCTCCTCCTCCAAGGCTTTACCAGATAATCCTGACTCAAGCCCAGTTGCACTCCATACCCTTCCCTCAGCTGGGAGGATTTTGCTGCTGGGGTTCCTCCGGCCCAGGAATTCCCAACAAGGGGTCCATGGACCTCCAGGCATCTGCAGGAGCTCCAGAGGAGGTCTGTGGCCTTTATCCTCCTGCCTTAAAAGAGCCACAAGCTAGGTAACTGGCTGCTTTCACTGCTCCCCCGTTCCTGAGCATCAGTGACTTATCTCATGGTTTCCACACCTGGGAGGGGTGGAGCTTGCATGCCTACTCTCACTTTAAGCTACCTCCTGCCTCTCCCACTTCAGTCCTCTTCAGGCCCACCTGTCAAAGCATGCAGTGATGTCACTTCTGGGGGCGTGGCAAGAAGACATAACCAGCTGACACCACTTCTGGGGCTCCTTGAAGCCTGAAAAATTATTTCAGAAGCTCCTCCACAGTCAAAAGGTTGAAAAAGGCTGCTCTAGCCCATCAGGTGATAATTGGATCTCTCCAACAACAAAAGAGAAGGCGTCATGGAAACAATGTTATCTCCATGCCTCTGCAAGCTAATTTGTCCAGACCCTCCCCCCCTCCCAAAGCTTATTCAATGCCTTGTATGGAATCTGTTTTCTCCTACGTCAGTTCAGCAGAGTATCAAAGCCGTTCCTGGGGCATATTTTACAGCATCTGCCCATGCTGTTTCTTTGAATGTAGAATCTGCAGATTTCTCTTCTAAAAGAGAGCCTAAAGTGGGAACCTACCCTTATTTGTCTGATGTGCCTCATTACATATTAGACCTCTTCAGAGATGGGCTACCTCAACCTTCCATCCCACCACAGCTGTCAGTCCAGGTTTCTTTCCACCTTTCAGCCAGTATCACCCTCCCTTCTGTGAATGCCTCTTGTGGCTCTCTGTCCAGTCAGCAACCTGCCCTCCATGCGCACTGTAGCTGTCTCTTTGAGAAAGTTAAGGGGGAAAGTCACTGGGTTCTCTCTCCCAGTTAGAGCCTTTCCTCGAGAACTTGCACAGTGTCATGAGCAACAGCCTCTAATCTGGAGGTTTGATTCTCCACTCTTCCACATGCAGCTTGGGGGACCTTGGGGATCGTCACAGTTCTCTCAGATCTGTCTCAGCCTCACCTACCTCCCAGGATGTCTGTTGCAGGGGAGAGGAAGGGTAGGCGATTATAGGCCGCTTTGAGACTCCTTTGGGCAGTGAGTGAACAGTGGGGTACAAAAACCCTATTCGGAGGAAAACCCATCCATGGTGGCTTATAGGGCTTGACCCCTCTCCAAAGTGAGCTTAGCCTAGGCAGGAAGACTACTGTGTAGGGTGGCACAGATGACCGCTTGAAGAACATCCACTGTAGGAAGCAAGGAACAGGACCAGCCCCAAGCAATTCAGGAAGCATCTCGACTGCACAGTGATTTGAAGCCTCTGCAGTAGCTTGGATCTGGCCAGAGAAGACCTCTGATCATAGAATCATAGAGTTGGAAGGGACCTCATGGGTCATCCAATCCAACCCCCTGCACTATGCAGGACATAGTTCATATGATGACCAAAACATTTACACCTTAACAAGGAGTGGCTGTCTTCATATTTATCAGGAAGTGCTGTCTTCACTGGCAGTCTTCAAGCAAAGGTTGGATACACACTTCTATTGGATGCTTTAGGATGCTTTGGGCTGATCCTGCGTTGAGCAGGGGGTTGGACTAGATGGCCTGTATGGCCCCTTCCAACTCTATGATTCTATGCCAAATGGTCCCTTGCTGTTCCCCATTTTGCTCTGCCCTTATTCTCTGCTGGTGCAGAGGCGGTTATTGCATCTACAGCCCTTCTCCATTAGCAGGCAAGTGATTCAGGCTGGTCCTGCACTGAGCAGGGGGGTCAGACTAGTTGGCCTATATGGCCCCTTCCAACTCTGTGCTTCTATGATTCCTTTGAGCCACTGTGGGACTGTGATGTAGTGTTCAGTTCTCTTTGAGGCATCCCATGGATTCCCGCCCAGGGTATCCTGTATTAAGAAGTCATTTGGTGAGAAGAACCACAACACTTTGTCACTCTTGCCTAGGATGGGCTATCGCTTGTGCAGCAACTTATCTTGTTGTTGTTAGGTGCGAAGTCGTGTCCGACGCATCGCGACCCCATGGACAATGATCCTCCAGGCCTTCCTGTCCTCTACCATTTAAGTTTGCACCGACTGCTTCAGTGACTCCATCCAGCCACCTCATTCTCTGTCGTCCCCTTCTTCTTTTGCCCTCAAGTGCTCCCAGCATTAGCCTCTTCTCCAGGGAGTCCTTCCTTCTCATGAGGTGGCCAAAGTATTTGAGTTTCATCTTCAGGATCTGGCCTTCTAAAGAGCAGTCAGGGCTGATCTCCCCTAGGACTGACTGGTTTGTTCGCCTTGCAGTCCAAGGGACTTGCGAGAGTCTTCTCCAGCAACTTGTCTACATCCACCCAAATCCAGGCTGCCTGCCAGCCTACTGTAACTTCCAAAAAGGTTCTTCTTAAGCAGCGTTCTTTGTGGGTTTCTGAAAACACATTGTCTGCCCTAACCCAATGCATCCATCCTTCAGGGTTTTTCATCTCATGGGTTGCCATCCCTTACCCGGAGACGGTGCTGTTATCTGGACTCCTGATCATAGGACAGAACAATCTGTTGTTCAGTAGGCTTGGTCCAATTTGGCATTTGATTAGCATTCTGTACATGCTGTTACCCGTGCTACTGGTGTGTTTTCCAAGTACATGTCATAAAGGGTATGGGGAGGCTCTAAACTAGCTAACGCATCAGTTCTGGCTATGACCCTCTGTGCCTTCTTTCAGACCGTCTTCTGTGTAAATAAAGTTTGAATTTCCAGGGATATGCATCCCATTGGATGATTGACCAAAGGTTTGAGAGAGAGATTTCACAGCTTCGTGCTGTCTGTCTCCATCCTAAGGAGAGCAGCAAAGTTTCGAAGCTGTCACTTGGAAATAAAAAGATCATAGAATCATACAGTTGGAAGGGACCTCCAGGGTCATCTAGTACAACCCCCTGCACAATGCAGCAGCTCACAACTACCTGCCCACTCACAGTGACCCCAATTTCATGCCCAAATGAATCCCCACCGCCAAAAAAAACTCCAGAGTCCAGCCTGGCCTGGAGGGAATTCATCTCCCATCCCACAGTGGTGATCAGCAATTCCCTGGGTATGCAAGGAAGGGCCACAAGAGACCAACACTGGCACATCCCTTCCTGCCCACCCACTCCCAATCTTCCTAAGTTCATAAAATCAGCATTTCTGAGGTTACAGCCCCTTTGGAAAAGGGCTCCCTGTTTGCATTGCACATCGATGACGCAAGCAAGCTAATCTTGAAATGTTATCCCATGCACCCATCCGGCTACTCATATTTGCTTGTTACATTTGGAATGTTAAGCGCAAACGTGTATTTATAGACCTCCTCAGCAAGCATGATCAGTGCCCGGAATAGAGTTCACTTGAGGTCATGTGAAAAACTGGCATCTCTAGTTATGTACAAACCTGCTGTTCAGTGACACTGTCTGGTGACATTCTTTCTCCTTGGAAGTAATGTCTTGTGGCTTTGGGAGATACCGTGCCTTTCATCCTAAGATGTGTGAGTAAAAAGAAGAAATTGCATAAAGAAGGCCAATTAAAAAAAAAAGAAAGAGGAAACCAACAAATTGGACTTTCCTTTGTTCGTCTTAATCCTTATTTCATATTGTGGTCTGTGGTCAGCGTGTGCTCATCTTCTGCGAGTGGTTTGGCCCAGATGATCTTCGCACTGAATGCAGGGACGCCCCCTTGGATCCAGGCTAACATTTTGACTGATGCAAGGACTTCCACCTACAGAGGGTGATTTTTCTACCTCCCTCCACTTCTGGCTTGGTGTAGTGGTTAAAAGTGACGGCCTTGAATCTGGCGAACTGGGTTTGATTCCGCACTCCTTCTCCACATGCAGCCAGCTGGGTGACCTCGAGCTAATCACAGTTGTCTTAAAGCTCTCTCAATCCCATCTAAGTCACAGCCAGTCTGTTGTAGGGAGAAAAAGGGAAGGCGATTGGAAGCTACCTTCAGACTCCTTCGGACAGGAAAAAGCAGGATACAAAAACCCAGCTCTTCTTTTTCCAGCAGCCTGAAATGCTCCCCACTGCTCCAAACCCTAGGAGAAAGATTTGGGAGAGGGTGTATTTCACACTGCTGTGGGAAAATAGGACTAGCAATGCCCTGTGAGTAGGAATCCTCACACCCATGGGAATGTTAGTCTGGATCCAACCCTGCTTGTGGTGGGGAGAGCAAGATCACACCTGAAGTAAAAGCATGTCTCCTGCCTTTGGACAGGGTTGCTTCATTTATGGAGGGCCTGCATGCGTAAAATTCAACAGACGCTGGTCCAAATCAAGCAGCCTTTCCTTGAATCCTTGGCTGCCTTAATCCATGAGGGAAGTTGGGATAAAGATGTTTAAATAAATAACTGTGAGAGATGCCAGTCAGGCCCACATATGTTGTATCTTTAGGATGCTTAGGGCTGATCCTGCGTTGAGCAGGGGGTTGGACTAGATGGCCTGTATGGCCCCTTCCAACTCTATGATTCTATGATTCTATGGCCTGTATGGCCCCTTCCAACTCTGTGATTCTATGATCTTATATGCATGGACCTCATGCAACTGTCACATGATGTGTGGACATGTGGAGGTGGAAGTACTTCAGCAGTGGGATCGTCTGCCTATGGAGGTGGTGAGCTCCCCTTCACTGGCAGTCTTCAAGCAGCTGGCAGCTCATCAAGGACCCCTCCAGGGCTCCATGGAAGCACAAGCAGAACTGAAAATTCAATATTTATTGGCCTAATACGCTAATCTTTCAGAACTTCCATATATTTTACTGCCTTCTAATATTTTTTCCGGTGTGAAATTGACATTTAGATTTTAAGGCACTTAAAACAAGGGAACCTCATTCCTGCTCATGTAATGGGCTTGAAACTACGCGTAGAACGATACTGCCTCGATATCGGGGAGGAGGGATTCACAGAGTAGCCCAGCAGTGAAAGGGGCTGCCTAAGGAGGTGGTGAGCTCCCTCCCCCCCTCCCCAACAGTTTTCTGGACAGATACTTATCCTGGATGCTTTAGGCGGATCCTGCATTGAGCAGGGGGTTGAGCTTAGATGGCCAGGATGGCCCCTTCCAACTCTGTGGTTCTATGAGAACTGAGATGTATGATTTCCTACCCCTACCCCGAGTATGCATCATAAACCTGCCTGTTGGTTTCTGCCAAGTATCAATTTGTGTGAGAGTTCTCCTGTTTGCATGGGCTTGCCCTGGCGACTGAAGCCAAGGGGAGGAACTTGTAAACGGAAGACAGACGTGCACCTACTCGAAGTTGCTGGAAGCAGGAGCAGAGCGCAGTCCAGACAACGGTCCTTGTATGGCAGGGGATGCCTCTGGCTTTCTTCAGATCCAGAAGGGAGGTTTATTCTAGCAGAGAACACTTATGGATTGTTACACCACAGCTAACAGCATTTACGGTTTAGGAGCAGACTGTTTCTGTGATGTGGACATACCTTAAGTTTGTTTAAGCTACTGGAATAGCTTGGCTTGGATCCTAAGCAGCGCAAGCGGAGTCGTACTAGATGGAGGCTTCTTTTCCTGTGGCTTGTTTTCTTTCTCCCCTGTCTGCTTTCCTTCTCTCCCTGTGGATTTTGTTTCCCTTCTTAGATTGCGTGCCTTTCAGTCAGTAAGACTCCAAGGAATGGTGTGGGGGCAGATTGGGGACCTGCAGCCACGGGGAGGGCGGGCGGCAGAATCTAATTTCCCTACAGTGCAAATGGAAAAGTCGTCGTGTGGGAGGAGCTACAAGCATGCCTACAGGATGGCGTCATAGGATCCAAGCCAATTTTTTCTCCCTCCTTGAAGTTATGTGGTGGGTTTTCTAAGAACCACGCTCAGAAAAGATGGTTTAGTTTTCCGTCCCAAACCTTGACCTCTGTCTCCTTCAATGCTGAGCTGCTGTCTTATAACGAACAGAAGATCAGGGGTAGTCAAACTGCGACCCTCCAGATGTCCATGAACAACAATTCCCATGAGCCCCTGCCAACATTCGCGGGCTCATGGGAATTGTAGTCCATGGACATCTGGAGGGCCACGGTTTGACTACCCCTGGAATAGATCTCTATCGACACAAGGCCAGGAATTCATTACCACTACCTTGTTCTGGTTCTTCAACCTTAATCTCAGCTCTTCCAACTTTGTGTCCACTGGCTTGCTAGTCCCTCCCTTCACTTTGGTGGGTTTCAGGGCTCCTAACCTCAGCTAGTAGCTGTATATCTCTTCCTGCTTTCTCAGTTTTTCTTCTTCCCAGCTTTCTTCCCTTCCCGGCTACTGTGGCCGCCGTAGCAGTCAAGCAAGTGCAGCAATAGAATCCTCTTCTTTCTCTCGTTAATTCTAATAAACGAAGTGTGACTGACTGACCAAATATCTTGCTCTTTAAAAAAATAGGTGCTGTGAAACTGACCAGTTTGGCATGTGGAAATCAGCACATCTGGGCCTGTGACACTTGTGGCGGGATCTACTTCCGGGTCGGTACCCAGCCTCTGAACCCAAGTCTGATGCTGCCCGCATGGATCATGATCGAGCCGCCAGTCCAGGTAAAACGATCATTAACTCGGTTGCTCACCTGTATGCCAGAGATGCTAGAGATTATCCCTCCTGTTTGAAGTGATGGCACCTGAGTATTCAGGGCTAGATCTCCAATTCTTGTAGGGGGAGGAAGAAAACAGGTAAAAACTGTGCTGCAGAGAAGTGTTTGTTGTCATCTCTTTCAGGCGTCATATATCTAATTTTAAATCCACACAAAGGGTTCAGGAATAAGAAATATTTGCTGGCTGGGAATTCTGCCTAGTCTCTGTCGCCCAGCAAAATTGGGGACAGGGACAATGGGATCCCCCTTCCATGTATCTTGCAGGTCCTCTGCTTGTATATTTCTGTTTTTTTTTGTTCTTCATAATTTCCCCTTACAGTCCATTGCTAGAAAGGAATTTCATTGGTAACGAAATCTCGAGTCTGCAGGGTTTCCCAACTTGAAACTGCCTGGAAACTCTCCTTGATCTTTCGTGTTTTTATAAGCCGAACAAAGGGTTATCACTGGTTCACTTGGCTTATTTGACATTTTATTCATAAGTATGTTCCGTACAAAAAGTCCCTTGAATGTTAAGATTTCAGAACAAAATGTTAAACACATCTTCAAAGCTTAGTTCTATGAGCTAGATCAGGGGTAGCCAATCTGTGGTCCTCCAGATGTTCATGAACTACAATTCCCATGAGCCCCTGCTAGCAAACACCCCTGCCCCTCCACATGCAACCATCTGGATGACCTTGGGCTAGTCACAGCACTGATAGAGCTGTTCTGACTGAGCAGTAATATCAGGGCTCTCTCAGCCTCACCTCCCTCACAGGGTGTCTGTTGTGAGGAGAGGAAAGGGAAGGCGACTGGAAGCCGCTTTGAGACTCCTTCGGGGAGAGAAAAACGGCACATAAGAACCGACTCTTCTTCTTCTTAAAGCAGCAGAAAGATGTCGCATTCAAAGCGAGAAGGGTCCCCCCCCCCCTGCCGTGTGTGCTGTTTGAATTCCAATTTTGCAGCTGCTTCTTCGAAGACTTCCCTTTTGAAAGCTGGTTCCACAATCACAGCATCACCAACAGCATGGCTGGTTTTCTCCAGCTCCGTCTCCATCACAAAATACCCAAGTACATTCTGTCTGCGGTGGCAATAACTCATTCTCTTATACCACTGTCGTTCACAAAACTCCGTTTATCTCATGACTGGCAGCTGCCACCTGCTGTGCTCTTAAGAGGTCCCAGCAGCAGAAGGCTATTTAATTGTCCCCCTTTCGAAGCTGACTCCGTAGTGGGCTGTAACCTTAACTGTCCTTAGAAAGATTTAGGTGGCGGCAGCAGGGCTATCAGGGGGCTCTGGAGTGAGGAGTTGGATAACTGTGTTGTCCTGCCTGTACCATCCATGGATGCCTTTTTAGAGAGAGGCCATCCGTTTAGGCTTGTAGTCCCAGATTCCTAGTCTATCTTAGAATCTGTGATTAGTTATGTCTTTGCTATTGTTGTTGATAGGTGCAAAGTCGCGTCCGACCTATCGTGACCCCATGGACAATGATCCTCCAGGCCTTCCTGTCCTCTAGCATTCCCCAGAGTCCATTTAAGCTTGCACGAACTGCTTCAGGGACTCCATCCAGCCACCTCATTCTCTGTCGTCCCCTTCTTCTTTTGCCCTCAAGCGCTCCCAGCATTAGGCTCTTCTCCAGGGAGTCCTTCCTTCCCATGATGTGGCCAAAGTATTTGAGTTTCATCTTCAGGATCTGGCCTTCTAAGGAGCAGTCAGGGCTGATCTCCTCTAGGACTGACTGGTTTGTTTGCCTTGCACTTCAAGGGACTCGCAAGAGTCTTTTCCAGCAACTTGTCTACACCCACCCAAATCCAGGCTGCCTGCCATCCTACTGTAACTGTAGGCGCAAGTGTTGGTAGAATGGGAAGACAGCAAATGCTAAGAAGAAGAAGAAGAGTTGGTTCTTATATGCCACTTTTCTCTACCAGAAGGAGTCTTAAAGTGGCTTACATTCGCCTTCCCTTTCCTCTCCCCTCAACAAACACCCTGTGAGGTAGGTGAGGCTGATAGAGCCCTGATATTACTGCTTGGTCAGAAAAACACTACCAGTGCTGTGACTAGCCCAAGGTCACCCAGATGGTTGCATGTGGAGGAAGAGCGGGGAATCAAACCCAGTGTCAGGTGCCCCTTCCCCCCCTTTTCTTTCCCTGTTTTCTCCTTTCTCAGGGTGGCCTCCGCTTGTCCCTACTAGAGGTGTCAAAGAAACATCGTTGCTCAAATCACTGCCTTCCTCTTCCCCTCTCCGGGCGGTGGGATCCGGTGCTCCCCTTTGACTTGTAAAAAGCAGCAGCCTTGCTGGCTCCCACAGCATCACCCCCCCCCCCCGGCTGACTTCAAACTCTCCGGAAAAGGTCACTTCGGGCTCTCCTGTTAAGGGGGAGGGGGTTCACTCCTGTGCCTATAAAACCTGGGTGTGATCTGACAGAGGTGTTGCTGTCAGTTTTCCTGTATACGCATTGCCTTGGCTTTAATGACTGTCTATGCGTCCCATCCTCAATAAAACTAACTTTCTGTGTTGGTAAGTGTTGGTAAGTGTTGGCCAAGTGTTGGTAGCCTCTGGATTTGGAATATTGAGGAGGGGCCCACGGCTTCACTTACCAGCTGGGGGTTGTGACAGTTTGACTGCAACCACCCTTTTCTTTGACGCCTCTAGTAGGGGCAAGCGGAGGCCGCCCTGAGAAAGGAGAAAACAGGGAAAGAAAAGGGGGGGAGGGGCACAGTTGGCGCTCCTAGCCACTTCACCAAGCTGGCTCCAATAAAGAGTTTCAGAGGGTAGCTTTGTTGGTTTGTGGTAGAAGAGCTAGCTTGGAGTCTGGTAGCATTTTGGGGCCCCGACCGGGAAGGCCATGCTACCCTGACTGGATCAGATCTTGGAAGTTAAACAGGGTTGGTCCTAATTAGTACAGGAGAACGCCAAGGAAGACCAAGGTCACTACGCAAAAGCAGGCATTGGAAAAACCACTTCTCTTGCCTTGAAAACACTGCAGCATGGCCTTTTATCGACTGCAACTTGACAGCTAAAACAACAACAACAAAAACAGAAGGTGGTGAGCTCCCGCTCACTGGCAGTCTTCAAGCAAAGGTTGGATATACACTTTTCTTGGATGCTTTAGGATGCTTTGGGCTGATCCTGCGTTGAGCAGGGGGTTGGACTAGATGGCCTCTAAGGCCCCTTCCAACTCTGTGATTCTGTGATCTGTGAACATGAACCCAAGATACCAACAAGAATTTGGGGAAATAAGCTTTCGAGAGTCAAAGCTGCCGAAAGCTTATCAAATGTTTATTTCCCCAAAATCTTGGTCTGCAAGCTTACTGGATTTGATTCTAGGTCTTGAAGAAGCAGACTTTGGGCCAGGGGGTGGGGATGTGTTTGTGTTCTCTGGTTGGTGTTCTCTGTTCTCCCCCCACCCCCATCCCCCATGCTTCTGATCTTCTCTTTTCTTCTCTGTCTCATTCTCTTGTCAATCTGCTACCATCCAAAACTTAATAAGCTGTTCTCAAAAAGCACTGAATTAAGGGAGGGTTCTCCCCCCCCCCCACACACACACACAAAGAGAAAAATAATCTCTGTTACATAATAGTATCTGAGAGGATTCCAGTGCAGGTTGCCACAAAGGGAAATTTGAAAAAGCAACTCCTTTCCCCCCTCCCCCATGCCCGGTCAATTCATATCAAGCTTTTGGCCTGCAGGTATTAGCATGAAAGCATGAAGCAAGCCTTGCGAAGTACAGATTAGCAGTTTGCAGGCGCTTCCATCTTCAAATGACACAGAATATGGTTAGATCAAGGTGGGGAGCCGTGTTAGTCTTTCCGTAGCAGCAGAAAAAGAGCAAGAGTCCAGTAGTGCCTTAAAGACTAACAAAATTTGTGGCACAACAAAACAAAATTTGTGGCAGAGGTCACTGCTCACTATCAAATAGTTGGAGATAACTACTGCAGTGACTCACCAAAGCTCCTCCCCTGCCAGAAATTTTGTTAGTCTTTTTTGTTAGTCTTTAATGCGCTAGGGTAGTGGCCCCCAACCTTTCTGTGGTCAGGAACCGCCTCCAGGGGTGAGGGGAGAGCTGACGGCCTGGGAGCCGCAGATGTGCGCAAACGTGCATGTGCCGTTGCTGCGCATGCGCGTTTTCGCCACCAGGGGCACAAACGCGCATGTACGTTTGCATTGCCGGTGTGCTGCCAGCCGCACCTGCCTCTTCCCCTCCCTCTCACAGCGAGAAGCTCGCCAGGCCTGGCAAGCTTCTCGCTGCGGGGGGGGGGGGGAGGGAGGAGGCAGGCGTGGCGGCCAGCAGCCCGGTACCGGGCCACGGACCGGGGGTTGACGACCCCCACGCCAGGGGACTCCTGCTCTTTTCTGCTGCTGTAGAAAATCGCTGTATTCACAGCAACAGACAAAACAAGAATAAAGAAGCCAAGGGCTTAAGGCTCTTCCCTTCGAAGCCTTGAGTTGCAGAGGTGCTCTATTTATTGTGGTTTATACTTAACATTTCATTAACATTTAATAGGCACGATGTGGTGTATGACATTAATATTGTTTTTGCTGAATTTCATTAGACTCCTACAAATTTGAATATTCTATAACCATTTTGGGATTGAACTCTACAGAGCAAAATATTACCAAACATTAAGTAGGTGATGTTCACCATTCAAGTAGAATTAACCTTTAGTGGCAATTTCTAAGGATTCGTACTATGTATGATTTATCTTTGTAGGTTATTTTCTATAATAATTTCATCACCCAAATGAATGCAATTAGAGAAGCTTGAGTGATTAACAATATTGAAGCATTTCCATTTTCATTCTTGCAATTTTGCTCCTAATATTCAGTTAACGTGTAGCATGGGGACATATTTACACGCGACATATTTATATTTAGGATATCACTGATGGAGATATCGAAAACGGACTGTACCTACGAATCCGTTTTGAACCTTGTTTTCGTTGGAATAAACCATCTTCCCTTCGCCAGCTTGAGGCTTTTTTCTTCGGCTCTTTAGCCAGCGGGGCAGAACGGTCTGAACTTCAAGTCAGACTGAATCATTGCTATCTCAGTGCTCGAGAGTCATATAGCCTGCTCATGAGCGTCTCTGTTCTCTTCTCCAAGAGGGCCAACTTGCACAACACACTTTGCAGCTCTGAGGTCACACTTTGCAGCTCTGAGGCTTCTTGTCAGCACTGACAACGAACGCTAAAACCCTGCAGCTTGAAACGAGATAACCTGGGCTGGAATTTCACCAGCTTTTTAACAGTGCCCTCCTAATGCAAGAAATCTACTCAGGTGTGTTTGGTGATGTTTTTTTTTGGCATTGTCCTGTAAACCAGGGGTAGTCAACCTGTGGTCCTCCAGATGTTCATGGACTACAATTCCCATGAGCCCCTGGCAGGGGCTCATGGGAATTGTAGTCCATGAACATCTGGAGGCCACAGGTTGACTACCCCTGCTTGTAAACCTTGTCCCTGCCACTCAATCTATACCTCAGACGTACTCTGCATTGCTTAAAGAACAGCTAATGACAGTTTACACATCAGAATCCTGGTAGAGGTTAAGCGTGTTCCATTCTTCATCTCCGCCCTGCTGCTTGTCGGGCAGCTCTTGTCTGAAAGCAGAATCCCGTGTTTGTTTCCCATTTGTCTGTTTGCCAAGCAGTGAACCAGCAGTCAGCAACGAGACTGTTCAGGAGTCAAACAGTTGCTTGGGAGAATGTAACTAGCTTTTGTTCTGAGCTTCTCAAAGATACAAACAGTCTCCTTTTTATTCCTTGCTTCAAGGTCGCTCAAGCATTTATTCAAAAGGCTCTTGTCCCCCCCCCCCCCCCGGCATTTGAGAATCTAAAATGTAAATATGCTCTTTATGTTTATTCGGTACAATATTTTGTACGTTACGGTATAAAATGCTTTCGATGACTGCATCCCGATGTTTGATAAACGTTTCTAACTAAATACTCAACAGGGCGCTTTGAAACAATCTACTAATGCCTGTCCTTCGGATACAGCATTGAATGGAATTAATTGCTTTTGTGGATGTTCCTTGGGGGTGTCAAGTGATCTACGGCTGGCCCTGATAGCCGGAGAGAGATTCAGCTGTTTTGCAGTGGGGCTATTATGTTTAGTTCCTCTTTTAATTAGGGTGCTTGATAATTACTGTTGATTCCCTTGTCTGGCCTACCATTGGCTTCCCCTAGGATGGGCTTATCAAATTTATAAAGATACTTCTTAGAGCAGCGGTTCTCAGTCTGTTCTTCGATGCGACCCCAACTTCGGCAGCAGCTGGTACAGCGGTGGTAGAGTGTGCAATTGAGGCGACGTGGAGGCAGCCATTGCCATGGCTCCGCGGGCCTCCGACCACCCGCCCCCACATGCCGCTGCCCGCCATCTGGCAGCGGGCAAACTGGCAACCCCGGGGAAGGGGCGAAGCAACCCCAAATGGGGTCCCGACCCCAAGGTTGAGAACCACTGTCTTAGAGAGTCCCCCCTCCCCATTTTCGTTTCCTGTTTAGACTCTGTCAGAAAACAGAGAGAACACCTGTCTACGGTATACATAAAACAATTAATCTAAGACTCCCTTTTTTCCCAGGGACTTCTTAGGTAGCTTAGATCGTAAGCATTTTTGGTGCCAGAGCATCGAAGTCCAATCAGCACTTTCCATAGTCGTAATAGCAAATGAAAGAATTGACACACTCTTTAAAAGTGCCCCCAGATTCTGCATCCTGACATTCTCCTCCTCCTCCCTTTTTTTTTTTTTTACTGTCAAGTCACAGCTGACTTATGGCATCCCTATATGGGTGTTCAAGGCAAGAGACGTTCATCGGTGGTTTTCTATGCCTGCCTCTGCCTAGCGACCCTGGACCTCCTGTGGTGGTCTCCCATCCAAATCTCACCAGGGCCAACCCACTTAGCTTCTGAGATCTGGGGCGACCAGGTGAGCCCGGGGCATCCAGGCTGACCCTTTAACTCTGCCTAATTTGGGGGCAGTCCTGGCCCTGAACCGCAAGAGTGCTTAGTCAAGCAGGTGTCGCTTTGTTTACGCAGAGGGGGCGGATGCCGCTGCTCTCAGCAGCTTCCTACACAAGAGCTGGAGGCGGGAAAAGCGTTTTGCTTACTCATGTAAGTGAAACCGAAAAAGGAACAGCAGATGCCGCTCAGGAATCCGTGATCTTTATCCGGCAGCCAGGAATTTCGAAACCCCTGTGAATAAACAGCCCTTAATGGTTTGAAACAAAATCCGGCAGGGTTGCATCACTAAAGGGGAGCTTGCGGGCTGACCTGGCGGATTCCGAAGAAGACTTGCCCTTTGCTTCCCCTTGCAGCTGGGGTTTCTTTCTGAAACGTTGATGAGGAAACATCCCACCAACATTTGCTGTGTTAACCGGACTCGCTCCCGACCAGAACAGGGACCTGAGCAAATGGTGGGAAAACACACATCCTTGGTTTTTCAACTTCCGCAGGCCTGAAGTGTTGGGGTGGCCCTGGGATGTGCTTGGCACACAGAAGGTCCCAGGCTCTCAAAGTGGGAAGGATCAGGCAGCAGGTGCCTGAAAGACCCTTGCTTGAGACCCTGGAAAGTCACTGTCCATCTGAGGAGACAATGCAAACTTTGATGGACCAAGGGTTGGAATCCGTATAAGGCAGCTTTATGGGTTCGTGTGACTTAGTCCAGGGAAAAACCTAAGGTCAGCTCCCCAGTTGGATGCAAGACGGACTTCATGTTTTTGTTCTGTTTGCTGTCAGCCTGCGTGTTGTGGTGCTTAAAGCAGAGAACTCTGATCTGGAGAACTGGGTCTGATTCTCCAGTCTTCCAGCTGAAGCCTGCTGGGTGACCTTGGGCCAGTCGCAGTTCTCTCAGAACTCTCTCAGCTCCGCCTGCCTCACAAGGTGCTTCTTGTAGGGAGAGCCAGTGAGGTGGCATGGTTAAGAGTGGTGGACTCTAATCTGGAGAAATTGGTTACTTTCCTCACTCTTCCTCCAAAGGAAGCCTGCTGGGTGACTTTGGGCCAGTCACAGTTCATTCAGAGCTCTTTCAGCCCACCTACTTCTCAAGGTGCCTGTTGTTGGGAGAGGAAGAGAAGGACTTTGTTAGCCACTTTGAGACTCCTTTAGGTAGAGAAAAGTGGGGTATAAAAGCCAACTCCTCTTTTTCCTGTTGTTCTTCAACTCCCTTACCTTTTAGGGCTGTTGTTATCATTCATTGGGTTTATATACCACCCTTCCAGATGGCTCAGGGCGGCGTGCAATACAGTTAAATAGAAAATACAAGAATATAATTTGTACCAAACATTAATCACATTAAAATTTCAACATACTACTCATTAAAAAATTAAACCACAATTAACAGTTGTCCAGTCCTTAACTCCGGCTCATTGCAGCTGTTCCCAGCGGACATTTCTTATGGGGGTTCTGGAGGGCTCAATTGGTTTTATTTATTTATTTTGTGATTTATTTCCTGCCACTCCCTGAAGGCTTGTGGCGGGTTACAAATGTCAGATATAATCTAATAAAACCCCATTAAAACCCCTGACACAAAACCACAAAATACAACAATAATTAACACTATAAAATAAAGATAAAGATATGGCGGAAACATCGTCCCATCCATAACATCCCCAGCAATACCTCGGGGGGGGGGGGGGGGGAGATGTTATCGGGTCATTGACCCTTATGAAAAGCTCAGCGGAAGAGCTCCGTTTTACAGGCCCTGCGGAACTGTGCCAGTTCCAACATCTAGTCTCCCCCTCCCTTTTATTCCAAGTATTCTAACAATTTTGTTCTGGAAGAACAGTGGAACAAATGCTGATAAAGGAAACGTAAGGCTACAGAGAGTCTGGCAGTACAGATTTTCTGAGCCCTCGTACCCAGGACAAACTGTCTTTCTAAAGACATTCCCCCCAGCTTTGGCAGTCTACAATATAAAATATGCTGTCTGTATATCCTGCTTTGCCACAGAACAGTTTAGAACAGGGGTCGTCAACCTGTGGTCCTCCAGATGTCCATGGACTACAATTCCCATGAGCCCCTGCCAGCAAACGCTGGCAGGGGCTCATGGGAATTGTAGTCCATGGACATCTGGAGGGCCGCAGTTTGACTACCCCTGGTTTAGAACACCAAGCCATCGGTGTTCTCAAGTAGCTTCCCAGGCAGCTGTTCGTTAGCCAGGCCCAGGTCTGCATAGCTTTGCACCTTCATCCAGGGCTCTTCCGTGTCCTCTGAGCCTGAGGTCCCTAAAATACGGAGTGCCATGAACTGAGTGCTAATTAAAGTAAGAGAATGACTTTAAGTCAAGGGACACTTTTCTTTGAATGCAGGTTGTTTCAAATGTAACGAAGGAACAGCACCTCTGCGCACCAAAACAAAAGGTGGCCAAGCCCACGGGCTTTTCAGAGAACACGCTCGTGGCTGGCTGATCATATGCTCAGACTTGCCCAGCTAACTTTCCTAAGGCTGCCTGTTTTGAAATGAGATTGCGGGATCGAGTTTGCTGTTAAGGTGCGGCACACCCCTCCTCTCCATCACAGCACTTTCCTTGCTGCCCTGTCCTGCAGTATTGGGGGCAAACAGTTTCTACAGCTGACTTCTCAGTAGGTTCACCCACTTCTGTTTTTTTTCCAAGCCATGTTACATATACTAGAAGGCGCACTAGGGTTTGAATATAAGAACCAACTCTTCCTCTTCTTCCTAGAATCATAGAATCATAGAGTTGGAAGGGGCCATACAGGCCATCTAGTCCAACCCCCTGCTCAACGCAGGATCAGCCCTAAGCATCCTCAAGCATCCAAGAAAAGTGTGTATCCAACCTTTGCTTGAAGACTGCCAGTGAGGGGGAGCTCACCACCTCCTTAGGCAGCCTATCCTAAGGCCCAGAGGCCAGTAATGACCAGTCTAGGGCTCTTATCCAGCCTGCAAACAACTGGTGTGAGGGAGGCTGCTGGGAGGGGGGGGGGAGAGTGAACAGAGCACTCAGATTGTGACTTCAGCGTGGAAGAATGGCCTTGTGCAGATAAAATACTGTATCTTCTCAGAATGAGATCCATGGGCAAATGAGCCTTCTAAAGTAGATGCTGTAATTCCACTTGGGCTGTTGAATGATTTGAACTGTCCTCTCTTAATGAGAAAACCTTTAGACTTGTCAGGACATTGATGGTTAAGCCACATTGGTAAACAGCCATTTTCTGATTAGTCACTGATTAAATAGAGAACTGCAAGGGGGGGGGGAGAAAAAGCGTCTCCTTCACTCCCAGGCACACACGGATGGAATAGCATTCTGTTGAGATTGCCTTCGGAAACATTAAATATTGCCAGCTGGAGTGAGTAGAAGAAGAATTGGTTCTTCTATGCTGCTTTTCTCTACCCAAAGGAGGCTCAAAGCGGCTTACAGTCACCTTCCCTTTCCTCTCCCCACAACAGACACACTGTGAGGTGGGTGAGGCTGAGAGAGCCCTGATATCACTGCTCGGTCAGGACTGCTTTATCAGTACCGTGGGAAGCCCAAGGTCACTCAGCTGGCTGCATGTGGGGGAGCAGGGAATCAAACCCAGCATGCCAGATTAGAAATCTGCATTCCTAACCACTACACCAAGCTGGCTTTGTAAATAAAAGGATCATTAGATAGCCTGTAATTCATAGAATCCTAGAGTTGGAAGGGACCTCCTGGGTCATCTAGTCCAGGGATCCTCAACCTGTGGTCCTCCAGATGTTCATGGACTACGATTCCCATGAGCCCCTGCCAGCATCTGCTGGCAGGGGCTCAGGGGAATCGTAGTCCATGAACATCTGGAGGACCACAGGTTGAGGATCCCTGATCTAGTCCAACCCCCTGCACCCTATCGCTCATCCACTGTAACCTGCCACCCCCTTAAGCCTTCACAAAATCATCCTCTCTGTGGGTTGTTGGTTTTTTTTAAGTAATCTTACATATTTAAAAGTTAACAAGTTAACAAAAATTAATCTTACTTAAAAATTAACAAAGACATGAAAATCAGCTGACATCAAGATTCAGGTGAGCAGCACAAAAGAAGGGGCAAAACCCCCACTCCAAATTGGAATTAGGTACACATGAAGCTCTCTTATAGTAAATCATACCTATGGTCCATCAAAGTCAGTATTGTCTTCTCAGACTGTCAGCTGCTCTCCAGGGTCTCAGGCTTTCCCATTGCCTCCTACCTGACCTATTTAACTGGGGATGCCGGGGATTGAACCTAGGACCATTTGCATGCCTAGCAGATGTTTTGCCTGTCAGCCACAGCCCCTCTGGAAAGGCTGAGGGTGCAAGCCTATGTAAAAAGGATTAAACAAAATATATCTTTCATGCTACTATGTGCTTAAATGTTTATTAAAAGCAAAATAGGCCATGCAGGTCGCCCACTGTGCAGTCGTAGACATTACAAACAGTGCAGTAGATTATTAGCGGCACTAATTAAAAACAATAAACCAATGAAACTGGACCAGACCAGACCTGTTTTAGTTTATTTACTTTTGAGGCTTCTGTAACTCCCTCTCCCAACCCGCCACCATATGCACACTGCATTGTAGTTAACCTTTTAAGGCCATGTGGGTGCACTCCAAAATAATTCCTGTGGCACAAAATAGCTCTATGACCGTTTATGCACTGGGAACTTCACTGCCCCAGCTCCTGTGCAGGAACACAAATCGGGGGTGGATGAGGCACACCAGCCCAAATGCTCCCCCACGTGGGTGCAGGAAGAGGTGGGGCAACCTGCCACGAGTAAAACTCCAGCCTGCAGCCCGGCATGAAATCTCCAGTGCATAAACGGTCTATGAGAGTATCACATCTGTCTACTGATCTTTATAGACCCTCCCAAGGGAACACGAGACAATATTCTCAGACTGAGTGCAGCGGTTCCTTCACCCTCAGTGTGCATGCATATACTGCAGGGGTAAATGAAGGGAACAGTTTTCGCTTGAAACATTCTCTGACTGCCAGCAGATACTACAGATCACATTCCGTGAACCTTCAGCAGGTCCACATTGCCAGAAAAATAGCATGGCTGGCATCACGGTAGAGTGGGCCCCAATCCACTGCATGTTGGAATCAATCCACGCTAGCCCCTTCCTCTTAAGAACAGACTTAGTGTAAATGAATTGATATGAATAACACAAGTTTCTTCTGAAAGTATTTATTTTATCTACTTGTTTGTTTATATTTATATACCGCCCTCTCCTGAGGCTCAGAGCGGTTCACATAAAAAGATACCCACTTTGGTATCTGCCTTCAAGGCAACAACTCCTGGGTAAAGGCCTTCATAAACAAGGGATCAGCACAGGATAGGACCCACAGTAATCGGTTTAAACTACATATAGACCAGTACCAGCTGGATATCAGGGGGGGAAGAATTCATAGTAATTCAGCAGTGGAATCGGCTGCCTAAGGAGGTGGGGAGCTCCCTCTCCCTGGCATTCTTCAAGCAGCAGATAGACAGATACTTATCTGGGATGGTTTAGGCTGGTCCTGCATTGAGCAGGGGGTTGGGCTAGATGGCCTGGATGGCCCCTTTCAACTCTATGATTCTAAGGGGGTAGCATTGCTGAGGTAATGGACTAAGCCTTTGCTAGCAGCTATATGTTGTCCTTCTCTGATTCTGGGTAGCGAAAAAAGCCCTTTTTCCTCACCATTTTACTTTGTTACTTAATACTTAGCCCTTTCAGTTGTGAGGGGATTTCACCATGTAAAATAAGCACAGAATGACCCAAAGGGGGGGGGGGCGGAGACAGTCCAGGTTTACATGAGAATTATTCTCCTTGAACTACCTATGTGTAGAGAGAGAGTTCATAGAATCATAGAATCATAGAGTTGGAAGGGGCCATACAGGCCATCTAGTCCAACCCCCTGCTCAACGCAGGATCAGCCCTAAGCATCCTAAAGCATCCAAGAAAAGTGTGTATCCAACCTTTGCTTGAAGACTGCCAGTGAGGGGGAGCTCCCCACCTCCTTAGGCAGCCTATTCCACTGCTGAACTACTCTGACTGTGAATTTTTTTTCCTGATATCTAGCCTATATCATTGTACTTGAAGTTTAAACCCATTACTGCGTGTCCTCTCCTCTGCAGCCAACAGAAACAGCATCCTGCCCCCCTCCAAATGACAACCTTTCAAATACTTAAAGAGGGCTATCATGTTCTCTCTTGTTCTCTGTTGAGCTAACATGTGGGCCTGCTAGAACCTGATAAGAGGCCATGTGCTTCCGCAGAAGATATTGGCAAGCAGAGTGGAAAAAACCCACCACCACGCTGTCTAACCTTGTGTAGCGAAGGAAAGGCTGAGGGGAATGTTCAGCCTGGAGAAGAGGAGGCTGAGAGGGGACAGGATGGCTCTCTAAGTATCTGAAAGGTTGTCATTTGGAGGAGGGAAGGGAAATATTCCTGTTGGCAGCAAAGAAGACCTGCAGTAATGGCTTTAAATTATGTGTCGAACAATATTGGCTAGATATAGGGGGGTGGGGGGGGAATCATAGTCAGCAATGGAATCAGCTGGCTCAGGAAGTGGTGAGCTCCCCCTCACTGGTGGTCTTCAAGCAGAGGCTGAACAGGTACTTATCATGGAGGCTGATCCTGCATTGAGCAGGGGGTTGGACCTGTCGGTCCCCTTCCAACTCTAGGATTCTCTGTAATATTTCCTTAGCTGTAGCAGTCCCCCCATTTTTAAAGTGAGTGGCATTGGTGGGTATATAGAATCATCGAGTTGGAAGGAGCCATACAGGCCATCTATGCCGCCGCTGAACACTGGCACACAAAAGCTTCCCCCTTTTGCGTATAATCATTTTAGAAGAAGGAAAGTTGGTTTTTATGCCCCCCCCACCCCCATGGCCAATGATAGTTCTGGAGGGGGTGGGAAGGGTTGGGGCCCTGAGTGGGCGTGTCCACGGACATGCTTCCCAACCATGCATGATTGTGCCACTTATGGGGTTTCTCAAAGCCGGAAGACTTTTTCAGGGGTTTCTCGACCATAAAATAGTTGAGAAATCCCGCTCTGGGCCCTTCCTTTTGTCTTTTCACCTTTTCCCCCTTTGCATGGCAGATCTACTTGTCATGTTTGAAAGGACCTTGGACTCTGATTAACAAAGTGGTTCAGGAGAGAAATGGTTGTGCCTTCCAGGAGTTGGCAGAGTGGAATAACGGCCCTTCAGTTGGCGATGTTTGTTCAGAACATTCATTTGCCCGAGGGTCTTTTTTTCTAAATTCTATGGGTTTTTTATTTGTCCTGGTCTCCAACTATCCTTAACTAAGTGGGATGACACCAAAATGCTGCATTGGGCTCTGTGCAAGGCCAGCAGAAAGCAGGGGCCTGTCCTGGACCTCTTCCGTCTTCATTCTGCCCAGTTGCCGTCTGTGAACACAACAAGGCAATGGTAGCAGCTGGGAGACCTTTGTGAACAAAATGGCACACAACGAGGAGGAGGAAACAGTCACAATCGCCCCTCCAGGTGGTTCTCATCGGCAGCATTTGGCGAAAGGCTCCATGGACTACTAGAAAGACGGCCGAGATGTCAACTGATTTGTGTTTCTCTTCTAGCCGGTCGGAGTCAACTTAATCAGCCTCTTCTCCAGTCCCAACGATCAGAGTCTCTGGGCAATTGACAGCAGGTGGAACGTTCATGTCCGCACCGGGATTACCGAGGAGATGCCCGTGGGTCTGGATTGGGAGCACATTCCAGGTAGGGATGTTCCCTTGGTGTTCTCGGTTGCTGTTGGAATCCCATCCTGTCCTCGATCTGTAATAGTTGGCAAGTTCTTTGTCACTGACTATACGTCTTTCTCCTGCATGAGAATGGCCTTTGTGAAGTAAGGGAAGAAATGGAGATAGTCGGACTCTCTCCCTGACCAGTCTCATTTGGGCTCCCAGGCTCAACCCCTCCATGAGGTCATGAGTTGCGTTCCTGTTCACCAGCTTATTGGGTCTCTCCCTTCCCTGCGACCGCCACAATCTCTTGCCAGTAATCTGACTCCTGGATTTTTCTTAAGGTTGATTGGAGTCACAAAAGTAATGCTTCCTTAGGCAGAGGCTGTGAGAATCCTAGTACAAAGGAGTTACATAGAACAGCTGAAACGTTGAAGTGCAGGCAAAAACCTCTCAAGTGATCTGTAAAAAAAGCTGGCAAGGGATAGAATGCTCATGCAGTGACTGTTGTTACCTAGGAGAAAATCCCACTTTATTCAATGGGGTTTGCTCCCTGATAAATATGCACAGGATTACAGCATAAACATGCAATTTCAGAGTGCTGGTTCTTACCTACAAACCTCAAAAATGTCTGGAACCAGGATAACTGAAGGGCGTACCTTATCCGGGCAGACTCGATTGCCAGGTAACTTTGGCATCAGAGACCAGCTGTGTCTTCCTCCATCTTCTCAAGGAACGTGGGTGGCAACCAGAGACTGGGTCCTTCTGTGTGATAGCAACTGAAGCCAGTTTTAATGTTTTAGATGCCGGGTGAAACCCTTTTTATTTTCCCAGATGTTTTATCAATTGCATACTCTGATTAGATACCCCCCCATCCCCCATCTTTCACTGTTTGTTCTTTCTTGCTGATGTTGATATTGTCCTTTTTATGCCGCTGCTGTCATTGGTAGCTGATTTTACTGGTTTTTATAAAGCATTTTTATGTTTTGTTCTACTGTAAGCCATTTGGAGCATTTCTTTATAAACAAGTGTCAACCGCGTTGTAAGTACTCTAGCTAGAAATAGTAATCAGTATTTTTAATCTTAATGTACAGGCATGTTTGCTGTTTTAATATGTGCAATTAAAATATTTTGTTTTTCTTATTTCTGTGTGAAATTCCAGATGGATCAAGGAAAATGTGTGGCAGGCATCTGTCCATTTCTCAGTATCTGAGACAAGCATTTCTTTCTCATGTCTTTGGGTTTAGGGCTACAGGCCTGCCAGTTGGCAATAAGTACAAGAACAGTTTGGGCCCGCTGTCCCAATGGGGATGTGGCACGACGGTATGGCATCACAGATAAGAATCCTGCCGGAGACTATTGGAAGAAGATTCCAGGAAACGTTTCTTGCTTGACAGGTAAGTGGGTCCTTTGACCCCGCCCACTAATCTTATGGGGCTTGAACTAGGCAAGATTTATAGAACTGGAATACAAAGCCAGAGATTCCCTGGAAACCTTAAAAGAGGAAATAGAATGAATACTGTGCATAGGGATTTGCTGTTTCAGTAGCACTATGGAGAGCTGGGTTCAAGGGTTAAAGGTCAACTCAGCCCTGAAGCCCATTGGGTGACTGTGGGTCAGTTGCTGTTTCTTAGCCTAACCTACCTTTTGGCAAGGTTGTGAAGATGGAGAATGGGACAGCCTTTGGCCTGAGCTGTTTAGAAGAACAGCATTCATTCATTCATTCATTCATTCATTCATTCATTCATTCATTCATTCATTCATTCATTCATTCATTCATTCATTCATTCAGCTTATATACCAGCACTCTCAGCCCAGCCGGCTCACGGCGGTTTACAATAAAATACGAACATACATTTTAAAAATAGTCCAGTAATCCAGAATGACAGATAGGGCTTCTATTTACTGATTCCAAAGCTGTCAGGAGAAAGAATCTGTGATAGATAAATAATTAAAAAATGAAAATATGGCAGAATTCTGTTTTATCCCTTCAGTTTGCTTCTATTAAGGGATGGGCATAAACCAAACCATTCTGTGTTTTGCCCTGTTCAGAATCCAGAATAAAGAGATGCAGAGTGGGGAGGTGTTCCCTGCCTATCATCTGTTTTTCTGGATTTCTGCAAACCTCACTTAAAGTAACTGTGGTCCTTTTCAACTGGGCCACAAACGGAATAAACTCATTTCGTTCACGAGTGGGCAGTTCAGTCTTTTGTTTGGCTTGTGGCTCACAACAAACGAAACTGCAATTTTGCATTTTGTAGCCATTAGCCTCCTTATATATTTCAATTATTTACTTCATTTATACCCCCCCTCTTCCCCCAAAGCAGTTTACATCGTCTCCTCTCTTTGAATCTTCACAACAACTTTTAGGCAGAGAGCATTTGACTCGCCCAAGGTCACCCAGGTAGCTTCCGTAGCAGAGCAGAGATTCAAACTTGGGTCTTCCAGCTTCACCATGCTAACTCTTGGTGCTTAATTGCTGTAGTAGTTCCAAGCAGAAGTTTCCTACCCCAGCCAATTACATGTCCAGGCCTGCTTGGCTCCAAGCAGCAAAATTGCATCATGCACCTTTGGCCTTTTTCCATACATTAGCAAAGTCAGATCCAGTCTCTTGCCCAGCCTGTCATCTTGTTTTGTCATCAAAGGATCAACGGAAGATCAAACCAGCCCCCATCATCACATAACGTAAGAATGGCAGAAGAGCTCATTGGTCCATCTATTCCAGCATCCTGTCTCACAAAGTAGCCATCCAGTTCTTCTGGAGGTCCAACAACCAGGCATAGAGTCCAAGGCCTTCATTAGAACATCAGAAGAGCCCTGCTAGATCAGACCAGTGGTCCATCTAGACCAGCATCCTGTCTCACACAGTGGCTAACCAGTTCCTCTGGAGGGCCAATAATAGAGCAGAGAGGCTGAGGCCTTCATTAGAACATCAGAAGAGCCCTGCTAGATCAGACCAGTGGTCCATCTAGACCAGCATCCTGTCTCACACAGTGGCCAACCAGTTCCTCTGGAGGGCCAATAATAGAGCAGAGAGGCTGAGGCCTTCATTAGAACATCAGAAGAGCCCTGCTAGATCAGACCAGTGGTCCATCTAGACCAGCATCCTGTCTCACACACTGACCAACCAGTTCCTCTGGAGGGCCAACAACAGGGCATGGAGGCCAAGACCTTCCCCTGATGTTGCCTTCTGACCCTGGGATTCAGGGGCTTAGTGCCTCTGAATGTGGAAGTTCTCCTCAGTCACCGTTGCTAATAGCCATTGATAGACATCCTCCCTGGATCTATCTAATCCCCTTTTAAGTCTCTCTATGCCTGTGGCCATCATCACGTCCTTTGGTATCTCCTTTGTTCATACTGAATCTGCTTCCTACCAGCTTCATTGGATGCCCTTGCGGTCTAGTATTTTGGGAGGGGGGGGAGTTCTCATTGTCAGTGCTCTCGACTGTGCATAATTGCCACATCCCCTCCTTAGTCAGCTCTTTTAAGGCTAAAGGTAAAAGTATCCCCTGTGCAAGCACCAGGTCATGTCTGACCCTTGGGATGACACCCTCTAGCGTTTTCTTGGCAGACTCAATTCGGGGTGGCCTTGCCAGTGTCTTCCCCAGTCATTACCGTTTACCCCCCAGCAGCAAGCTGGGTACTCATTTTGCCAACCTCGGAAGGATGGAAGGCTGAGTCAACCTTGAGCCAGCTGCTGGGATCGAACTCCCAGCCTCATGGTCAGAGCTTCAGACAGCATGTTGGCTGCTTTACCACCCTGCGCCACAAGAGGCTCTCTTTTAAGGCTACCTGCACACAAAAATGAGAACCAGACCAGAAGAAGTGAGGTAGGCTGGTTCCCATCACTGTTGGCTAATTAGGCCTAGTTCAGACAGTCCATTGGTCAGAGCAGCCTTTTTCAACCTTTTGACCGTGGAAGAGCCCCTGAAATAATTTTTGAGACTCAGGGGTATCTCAATGGAAAAAAAAGCTGAGAAAGGCTGGCCCGGGGTAGCAAAAAAACCTGGGCTGTAAATTTGTACTTGTGGGTTACCATAGCAAAAAAGTTGAAAACTGCTGTTCCAATGGGATCTGGTAACCTCTTTAGAGATAGATCACACGAGTCTGCATGTAGCAGCAGAAAAGAGCAAGAGTCCAGGAGCACCTTAAAGATTTGTGGCAGGGAAGGAGCTTTTGTGAGTCACGATGAAGTTCTTCAGAAAGCTCCTGGACTCTTGCTCTTTTCTAGCTAGGTGTAGTGGTTAGGAGTGTGGACTTCTAATCTGGCGAGCTGGGTTTGATTCCTTGCTCCTCCACATGCAGCTGGCTGAGTGACCTTGGGCTCGCCACAGCACTGATAAAGCTGTTCTGACCAAGCAGGAATATCAGGATTCTCTCAGCCTCACCTCCCTTACAGGGTGTCTGTTGTGGGGAGAGGAAAGGGAATGCAATTGTAAGCTGCTCTGAGACTCCTTCGGGTAGAGAAAAGCAGCATCTAAGAACCAACTCTTCTTCTTCAGTAATATCAGGGCTCTCTCAGCCTCACCTCCCTCACAGGGTGTCTGTTGTGGGGAGAGGAAAGGGAATACAATTATAAGCTGCTCTGAGACTCCTTCGGGTAGAGAAAAGCAGCACAGAAGAACCAACTCTTCTCCTTCTTCTACTTGGTAACTTCTTGGTTTTGTTCCTCGTCTTGTTAGCTACTCCTCCAGACGAACTGTGGGCCACCAGTCCTTCAGGACAGCTCCTTCAGCGTCTCACCAAGAACTTCCACCACTCCCACTCCATGCAGAAACACGGGGACGCGTCCGTATCGTTTCATTCTGACGACTTCGAAGACGAGTGGGAAGTCATATGAGGCCGTTGAAAGAAGCGGGGCTGTAAAATAGCGAGGAAATGCACTCGGAAGTCTTGTTACATGCCAGAATGTCAGGCTTTTAAAGCCGCTCACATTTTGACAATATTTGCACTTTGGTATTAAAAAAAGGAAAGAAAACTGACCTGTCCCAAAATTGTGATGTGAGGTGTCTTGTTTCGATCTTTCTCGGGCGAGATGGACAAACGTGGCTTAAAAAGTGGTCAACTTGTCTTATTGTAGCTGTTCTATTTGGAAGCATAACGTATCAATTAAACCTCATTAACAGCAAAACTATTTTGCTCTAGCATGCACACTCATACGTATTACAATTGGAAGGGCTCCGGGTTACATTTAATGTTTCTCAATAGCAGAACACATTTTCTTCTTCTTCTTCTTGTATTTAAAACTCCTAGCAGAAGTAGCTGGGTACAAAGGGGATGCAGACCACAACGCACCTTGTTGTTTACAAAAACGTAACGAGATGTAGTGACAATGTTTTGTTTTTGTTTTTTTTTGGCAAAAGGTCACATTTGATTTTGTGACTTCATTTGGTACTAAGTGTGCACCATATAATTTCCAGGACTCCAAGAAATTTGGGTTTGTTGCACCATGGGTAAAAACCTTAAGTTCAAACGTTGCTTAAGAGCTTGGACCGTGGTTCTCCCTGAGGAGTACAAGGAATGTGTCTTCCATGGGCACTCAGGAATGGACTAACCCAACTTGGTTAGACTTGTGCAACAAGGGTGCCTCTGTGGGTTGTGTGAATCCCTTGGCCCAACTGAACTGTGCCTCTGACAAGAGTTGACTTCCTTTCTTGTAAAATAATTAAGAATGCGGAACAAGAAGTGGCATAAAGAAATATATATATATATATTCCAGGAGAGAGTCTGTTGTAAGTCACAATACGGTGGATTTTAGCTACATTAGCTAAATCTTGCGCCGTCTTACCCTATTTGAGATGTTTACAACAGAAATGCAGAGCTCGTTGGTTTGTTAATCACGGTAGCTTATAGTTTTAGGAAAGCTGATTTTTCATAAGAACAAAACTGGAGGTCAAAAGAGCTTGTTCAGCGGCTTAGGCAGAAAGGCTGCGGTAGCATTTGGTTTTTGGTTTTTAAAACTCCTAACCAAATTAACCTAAGTGTCTTTTAGGATGTCTAAAGAACTGCTGGAGGATCTGCAAATGAGCCAACTCCCAGTCAGAGGGGGAGGGAGCATGAGACCTTGGTACCAGTTCTGTACCTGCTTTTCCCTCCACCCTTGTTAATACCTGCTTCTGGGGGCAGGGGTTTACATGGGAAAAACAGCATAGGAGGAAAAACCTTGAATCCCCACCATACACACTACCCCGGTCCTTCAGATGTTGGGGCTTGCAAAGGACCCGGAGATGTCACTCTTACCACTTAGTTTTGGCCCTTAGTGCAGAGAAAAAGGCACAAACGTTTCCTCCTTGTTGAGAAAAATAGTGGGAAGCCACAACTCAGAGTATCAAGAATTACCTTTGTGGCTGTGCATACCTGTTTTGGAAGCAGGACTTGCATCGTTAACGCTTGGGTATTGCTCGGTGTCTCAATCTAGTCTTTCAGGAATTCGTTGTGAACTCGGAGGTCATATTTGTCTCCTGCTGAGAGCTGATATGTTTTGCTCAATCTCTTCCTCTCCTATATAAGGAATCAGCCTCTCAAGGGTTTCTTTTTTTAGTCCATCACTGGGTTGTAAGAAGCACTTGGCTAATGATGTTTACTTGGTTCCAATGGGTGGGCTGTTTCAAGGAGCTCCCATAGGAAGTGGATCTCCACAGAAGAATTCTGACCTTGAGGATTTTGGAGGAACAGGGGCGAAACAGTTAACATGCCACCAGGCCAAGAACCTGATGCTCACCTGCAGGGCTGAAAAATGATATTTTCATGGGACTTACACTTTTTTTTGGAGGGGGGGAGCCCTCTTGGTCATGGCTTGAGCTTGCTAGCTGTTCCTTCTCCATGCAGTACATTCACATTGCTTTCTTGATGAATATCAGCCCTTCTAAGCCCATGGGACTTTTTGTATATTCTCATCTAACCATCTGGGGCGTTTTTTCATCCTTCGTTTCACTTCTGTACGCTTGTGTTTCTTTTGTGCTTTCAGACAAGTGCAATAAACTACCCTTTTTCTAAAAATCACCTGAAGTTTGGCTGCTTAATTTCTTAAAATACGAAAGGATGCGGGTCTTAATTAAAAACTCCCACTGGTGTTAAAAGGACTAATTTTGAGATTAGGACTCCAATATTAGGACTCCAAAAGGACTCCAATATTGAGATCTCTAACACCGAGATCATGGTTAGATGTATTGTATTGGTGCCACCCTCTTCTGAACATTATTCTCTCCACCAGGCTGAACTAAGATCAGAATTGTGACCACCGCCGCTATATGTTATGTGATATGTTATATGTAACTTTTAATTGGGGTTTTTATGGGGATTTTATTGTGTTTTAACTATTTATGTTGTAAACCGCCCTGAGACCTATTGGGAGAAGGGCGGGCTAAAAATTAAATAATAATAATAAAAATAATAATAATAATTGAGGACACACACACACACGCCCTGCTGCCACCCCAAAACAGAGATCGGCAACATGGAGCACTTGGTGTGGGCCGGGCACTCTTACCAGTATCTTGGGACCAGGGCTGGCGAAACTGTGGCTCTTCAGATATTCATGGGCTACAATTCCCATGAGCACCTAGCTACTGGCCATGCTGGCAGGGGCTCATGGGAACTGTAGTCCTTGAACTGCAGATTAGCCAACCCAATAACAGTTCCAGAGCCCACATTACCGCAGAGATCCATTTGAAACTGCAGTTTTAAAAGTCCGTCTTGGGGATCCAAGAAGATAGAAAGGAAAACAATCTTATTTACAAATAATTCCTCCCATGCTTTTGAAGTTGAGGGTGTCCCCTCCTGGAGAAGGGGACCGTGTTTTAGAGCAGTGTTTTCCAGCCTGTGGGTCAGGACTGAAAAGTGGGTCACAGAGCCTCAGAAAGTGGATCACGGACTGCCCTTCCCTAAAGGCATCCCCTGGGCTGTGCATCATATTTCGTTCCTCACCAGTATCTCAAATTCTCCCCATCCCACCTCCCTTTGTGACAATTAGAGGTGAAATCTGTCTTGCAACTTGTAACTTCAGGTAGGAGCTGGTGGGAGGGGGAAATAGTGGAAGAAGCATTGTTTTTTATACCCTGCTTTTCACTACTCAAAGGAGTTGCGAAGTGATTTGCAGATGCCTACCCTTCCTCTCCCCACAACAGGCACCCCGGTGAGGTGAGTGGGGCTGAGAGGGCCATGACAGCTCTGCTCTGTGAGAACAGCACTATCAGGGCTGTGATGAGCCCAGGATCACCCAACAGGCTGCATGTGTAGGAGGAGCGGGGAATCAAACCCAGCTTGCCAGATTAGAAGCCACTGCTCTTAACCACTACAGAACGCTCGCTCCCACAATCATCAGGTAGATCTAGAGATGTCACCTTTCTTCTTGTATACGTGTGTATATACGTGATCTTTGTTCAGAAACAAGATCTGACAAGTGGGAAGCATCAAAACCGGTGTCTTCTGGCAATATTACAAATGGGGGGGGGGGGATAGCAAGAGAGTTTAGTAGTGAATTGAACCAGAGAAAGACTAGCTTGGTATCTGAAGTGCCATTAACCTCTTGGATGTGATTAATAATGGCAGCCTGATTAACTTCTAATGAACCCCGTTCGGCCACTACTAAAACTATAATGTGAATTAATAATGATGCAGCCATGTACCATATTCCACCTCAGTTCAGAGGCTGTAGCGAGTTTTTTATTGTAGGCCAAAAGCCAATTCTTAAATACAATACTGTGGGGAGGACTTCACAGGCGGTTTAAAACTCACGGTAGGTTGAGAAGCATTTCAAGAATCAGGAAAAGGGCATTTTTGTTCTTGGTTATAGGGATGCAGCAAAATGGAGTTAATAACTTACCCTTTATTGCATGAAAGAAGACCTCTCATTTAGAGGAAAACTTCAAAAAGCCATCAAAAAACAAGCTATTTTGCTGTTTCTCCATGTTTCAGAAATAAAATCTCCCTCCCTCCCTCCTTCTCTCTCCCTCTCTCTCTCTCCCTCTCTCTCTCTCCCTTCCTTCCTTCCTTCCTTCCTTCCTTCCTTCCTTTCCTTCCTTCCTTCCTTCCTTCCTTCCTTCCTTCCTTCCTTCCTTCTCAGGTACCATGGCTCCTAGCCAGCTAGCTCATGCAGTCTCACAACAAGATTAGACGATAAAATCAAACGATAAACTTCCCTTTCCACCCACCTTCCAAACCCACCCCTTTACCAAGCTGCCAGATTACTGCTGCCAAATACGCAGAGAGATCCCAGGACGGGTGCTGAAGATGGCAGGGGCACCAGAAGGTACCAGAGGAGAGGACAGATTTTCCTCCACCCAGCCTCAACCAAGAGCTCATCATGCAGGCCCTGCAGAACTGAGAAAGCTCTGCAGGGCCCTCCGCTCATCCCACCAGATAGGGGCCAGGACCGAAAAAGCAACAGCCATTCTCACACTTTAGCAACCTGAAGGCATCCCCCCTCCCACGGCAGGGACTGTATGCTAGGTTGACCCTTTACAAATCATATGCAGCAATCTGTCTGAATTCCCAAGTAATACAAGACCCTTTGACTTAGCAAAGCATTGGACTAGATCAGGGGTAGTCAACCTGTGATCCTCCAGATGTTTGCTGGCAGGGGCGCATGGGAATTGTAGTCCATGAACATCTGGAGGATCACAGGTTGACTACCCCTGGACTAGATGACCCAGGAGGTCCCTTCCAACTATGATTCTATGACTTTAAGAGTGAAAGAAAAAGTCATGAAATAAGAGATGTTCCTTGTGAAAGAAATAAGGGAACAGAATTTTTAGCCATAGACTGTCTCAATGAATCACACAGTATCTCAATTAGCAGAGGGCAACGGGCCAGCTCTGACATCATTTGACATCAAAGGCAGTGCTTGGTCCAAAGGAGATAACAGGTAGTTTGTAGCTCGGGGAGGGGGGATTGCCGGTCTATAACGAACGGCCCATTCCAGGAAATTAATTGGGGATCAGGAGTTCAGGGCTAATCTAGGCAAGCATAATAAGGAGGGAACTCAGAAGTTGAGCTGTACAATACAGTAATGTAAAAATGGTAATTATTTATTATAGTGCACAATTAAAAACAGAATAAAAACTATACAGAACTAACAGCACATAAAACCAAAGCTTTTTTTCTGACGCACATAAGATACACTCTCAGCACAGAATTATATAATAGCAAAGAGTGGTGAGCCTAGGCATATGCCATAGGGTAGTGATCCCAAAACCTGTGGGCTGCGGACCACATGTGGTCCTTCGACTAATTGGAGGTGGGCCGCGAAGGACACCTTCCCCCCCCCCGCCCATCCCCCCCGGCCCTTTACAACACACTTCGGGTGTCATTGTCTCCCATCACTCCCAGATGGGACTATCTCGTTGCAGAGAAACAAGCTCAGGGTTCCCATTGATTTGTCATTGTCATGAGTTAAAATTTCCATGAAAATAAAATGTTCCTTATGTTCATTGTTGTGGCGTGTCTGTATCTTATTTTGAAGGAATGTTTAAACATTACCATAGCGATCAGAGAATGTTAGGGCAGTGGTTGAGAGTAGAGGAGTAAACTACCCCCCCCCCACCGGGCCTCAGTAAAAGGCGGTGAGTGGTCCCCGGTGATAAAAAGGTTGGGGACCACTGCCATAGGGGGTGGTCTCCAAAAAGTCTAAAATTTATATATATTGGTTGGAGCCATAATTTACAGATCCCATTCAACCACTCAGCTACACTTTATAATGAGTTTAAACATTTTACATAGAGTGTATTGTTACAATTCTGACCACTGAGGAAGACCCAATAGGGTCGAAACGCGTTTGGTCTTATGTGCTGTTAGTTCTGTATAGTTTTTATGTAGTTTTTATTCTGTTTTTAATTGTGCACTATAATAAATAATTACCATTTTTACATTATTTTATTGTACAGCTCAACTTCTGAGTTCCTACCTGTAAAGCTTGGGTTGTGTTGATTTTTTGGTTTTGGTTTTGCAAAGCACAATAAGGAGTCATTAATACGATTGCACACCTCTAAGTAATTGTCATCTCATTTGAATGCACGTGGGATGGTGTAGATCAGGGGTAGTCAAACTGCATTTGCTGGCAGGGGCTCCTGGGAATTGTAGTCCATGGACATCTGGAGGGCTGCAGTTTGACTACCCCTGCTCTAAAAGTAGACGCTGGACTGGCCAGCCTCTCTTTTTCCCCCAGGAGGGACACTTTCTCCAAATTCATTGCAATAAAAAAAATTTTTTTTTTAATTCTTTCACCAGCTGGTCTGCCTTCTGTCCAGTGCTCTGACTGCAGGCAGAACGTTTTAGAACAAAAGCAAGCTTTAAGAACAAAATCATATTTGCTTACAAAATCAGATAGCGAATTCTACAGGGCTACCAGTCAATAGGACACCAGTCAATAGGACCAGGTCCTTTCCCTGTCTGTAAATAGAAGCCCTGCCTGTCATGCAGTAGCAACTGCGGGTTCCTTCTCCCTCTAAGAGGCAGAGAATGGCAAACCACTTCTGAACGCCTCTTGCCCTGACAACCCCACGGAGTCCGTTGTGGCTTGACGGCCCTTTCCACCACCAGCAAAATGAATTATCATAGCATTCGGCCTGTAGGAAAGTACATGCCGTCCAACCTTTCATCAACCTTATAAGAGATAAGAGCTTTTTGTTATATCCTGCCTTTTACTACCCTAAAGCAGGGGTAGTCAACCTGTGGTCCTCCAGATGTTCATGGACTACAATTCCCATGAGCAGGGGCTCATGGGAATTGTAGTCCATGAACATCTGGAGGGCCACAGGTTGACTACCCTTGGTGTAGAGGATGCAGTTATTTCTAGCCTGGATGCCTGTCCCACACCTGCATACCTGTCTTTCTGATCCAAGCAGACATCTACACACCGTGCTATAACTACCACCACTCTGGGTGTTCAGGACACCAAGATCTAAAAACTAACGAAATTGTCTGTGGAGCCAAACTTGTAAGGGTGAGCAAAAGCTGGGCCTAATAGACAGAATGTGAAAATCTCCAAAAGGACAGTGTTGTTTAAAATGAAATTTATTACAAAGAAGAACGGAATTTGCTTGACAGTAAGAGCTAAACATGTCTAGAAATAATGCAAGCTTTGGAGTGCATGGTGGGTTCTCTACACCGTACAGGTCAAACTGAAGGGCAGCTCTTTTTGTTTAAACAATTGTCTAAGATGAAGAAAGCCACATGGAGTCTCCAAGTAACAGGAAAACACTGCTAAAAGTTGGAATCGGAATTAGAAACCACAGAAAACAGAAGCGACTCCTATTTAGAGCTTCGAAAAAGAGGGTGACTTAGTCAATGCCCGTTGAATGTGTAAATTGTTGCGAAAATCCCGTGGAAAGGTAGAAAGAGATGAGATTGCTTTCACTCATGATTTGGAATGCCCGTTTCACTGCCAGAGTAGCAGGAAGTATGGAGCATACGTATATCTTTATATCTAATTCGGAAGATAGCTCAAAAGTGCAGGCCAAAAAATGCAAACCATGGGTCCGTGTTACAGACAGGAGGGATTTTTCTACAGACCAGGTCTGCAGAAAAATCTCCAAATTTAACAACAACCCCCCCCCCCCCAGGATTGCGTCTCAAAAGAAGTGATATCCATTCAGGTGAAGAAATCATCACTAACATTTCCCAAAGTGTGCACAACCATTTCAATGGAGGGAATGGTGAGAGAATGGAGGGTTGCAGCAAAAAAGCATGACCGGCCTCTTTGCCTAGCTGAGTCAGAGATGCTTCCCCCTCCTGCCCCATTAGCTAATGGATGGTAAGGGGGCAGGGCACACTTCCTGCCTCAAGCCTCTTGGTAGAATTGCCAATCTCCAGGTGGGGTCTCCCAGAATTACAGCTGATCTCTAGATAAGGGGTAGTCAACCTGTGGTCCTCCAGATGTTCATGAACTACAATTCCCATGAGCCCCTGCCAGCATTTGCTGGCAGGGGCTCATGGGAATTGTAGTCCACGAACACTTGGAGGACCACAGGTTGACTACCCCTGCAGATGACTGAGATCTGTTCCCCCTGAGAAAACAGCTGCTTGGAGGTGGGGTGGGGTGAGGTGGGGTGGGCTGGCTCTCTAGCATTATAACCATCTGACTCAGAGTTGCCAGCCAGCTGCAGTGACTACAAGTGGGAAACAGAAAGTAGTAACAGGATAATAGAGGGTGAGCAGGAGGGGAAGAAGCAGGAATGTAGTGCATTTGGAAAGGTCAATAGTTGGCGAGTTTTGTTTCCCATTTAAGTAGTATCGGTTTCGTTTCCCAAGTGAGGACGGTTTGGACAGGGACCCAGCCTATATAAGTCTCGCTGCCCGTTCAGTTCAGTTCAAACTTTATTACAGTCCTTCAGACCAAGTTATATGACGTTAATACATAAAAGACCAAAGAATATGGTCATTTAATATAATACAATTTAAAACAGATCATAAAATAGAACTTAACATTATGCTGCTTTAGAGCTGAGTTGTCACCTGGGGGGTGTCATCACTTAGCAGCCTCTTTGCTCCATCTACATCATGCTGCCAGTTCTGTTGGTGCTGGTTAGTGGGTGGTTGCATTGGAGAGTTTGGCTTTAAAAAAGGAGTTGTTCAGCATCTGCTGCCTTATCCAGTTATTGTAAGGAATCAGCAGGGTGAGATGTCCTCCACCCCACAATTTCTCATGAGCATTAACCAAGAGCCAGCTTAATGTAGTGGTTAGGAGTGCGGACTTCTAATCTGGCGAGCTGGGTTTGATTCCCTGCTCCTCCCCCACATGCAGCCAGCTGGGTGGCCTTGGGCTCACCACGGCACTTATAAAACTGTTCTGACCGAGCAGGAATATCAGGGCTCTCTCAGCCTCACCCGCCTCACAGGGTGTCTGTTGTGGGGAGAGGAAAGGGAAGGCGACTGTAAGCCCCTTTGAGACTCCTTCGGGTAGAGAAAAGCAGCATATAAGAACCAACTCTTCTTCTTCTTCAGTAATATCAGGGCTCTCTCAGCCTCACCCGCCTCACAGGGTGTCTGTTGTGGGGAGAGGAAAGGGAAGGTGAATGTAAGCCGCTTTGAGACTCCTTCGGGTAGAGAAAAGCAGCATATAAGAACCAACTCTTCTTCTTCTTCAGTAATATCAGGGCTCTCTCAGCCTCACCCACCCCACAGGGTGTCTGTTGTGGGGAGAGGAAAGGGAAGGCGACTGTAAGCCGCTTTGAGCCTCCTTTGGGTAGTGAAAAGTGGGATATAAGAACCAACTCTTCTTCTTCATCTATCCCTCCACACACAGATTGCTGGCAAGGAAGACAAAATCTCTTATTTTATTTATTTATTTATTTATTTATTTATTTATTTATTAATTTTCACATTTCTATACTGCCCCTCTCAAAACGTCTCGTGGCGGTTCACAACGACTCAATAAAACACAATACGTGTGACAAACACAAAAGACTTTAGGCATACCCAAGTGTCAGCAAAGGGGCATCCTGTGATCAGGATTTCCTTACTCATAAAAGCTGATCAATTCAGGCAAAATAGGTTTTTATTATGATAATTACCTCCTGATCTGGATAGCCCAGGCTAGTGTGCTCTCCCTGTATCTCAGAAGCTAAGGAGCATTAGCCTTGGTTAACATTTGGATGGCAGACCCCCTCCCCCCCCAAAAAGAATACTTTGGTCACTATGCAGAGGAAGGCAGTGGAAAATCACTTCTGTTCATCTCTTGTCCTGAATATCCTGTAGGCTTGCCATAATTTGGTATAACTCACACTGCTTCCTATGTATTGGGGAACAAGCATTGTTTTAAACTATAAACCTTCCCCTCAGGTACCAGGTATTCTAAAGCAGTGGTAGTCAACCTGTGGTCCTCCAGATGTCCATGGACTACAATTCCCATGAGCCCCTGCCAGCATTGGCAGGGGCTCGTGGGAATTGTAGTCCATGGACATCTGGAGGACCACAGGTTGACTACCCGTGTTCTAAAAGAGCATCTAGGCTTTGGGTTCACTGCTGTAAAGTTAAGTTTTGTGGCTCACCAGCAGGATATGGAAGTCACTGAGGCAGGAATGATATATTAACATAAACAAAAATGTTTGTCTATTTACAAGTAGCTTTCAAGGAACGGATCAGCAGCACAGGTCTCCAGGCAGACAAAAGAGAAACCACCTGGCTGAGGCACGTTCATTTAAGAGAGCAGTTTCCACTTTCTTTACTACTTGAAACTGGCTTTTATCCATTAGCGGCCGGGTTGGATCCTCTCTCATACATGGGATTCCACCCACCCAGTTGTTAAGCCTAACAACTGAGGACTCTACTCTCTGTCAGAAGTAGAGCGAAATCTCTCTGCCACACTCCCAAGCACCAAAGAAGAACCACCTTCTTGGCTTCACACTCACAAGCTCAGCTGCCCTTCATTCTTTCTTCTCTTTTGCAGAATCAGACCGGTTGTCTGCATATTGCCCAAACCTTCAGGCCACCTGGGCAAGAGGGTGCAGAAAGATGTTAAATAATGTTGGGGAAAGGACTGCCCCCTATGGGACACCATAATGATGCGTCCAACAGCAGGATTGGCTCTCCCCAATGGCAACCCTCTGTCTTCAACCCGCTTTAGGACTGCACCCTGAATCCCATCATCATCATCATCATCATCATCATCATCATCATCATCATCATCATCTTCTTCTTCTTCTTCTTCTTCTTCTTCTTCTTCTTCTTCTTCTTCTTCTTCTTCTTCTTCTTCTTCTTCTTCTTCTTCTTCTTCTTGAGGAATACCTGGGTTGAAAGAGAGGCCCCAGGTAATGTGGCCCATCTACTCTGGAACTCATTTCAGGCGGTCCCCAGATCTTCCACACAAGTTTGTCTCTTTCAACCACCTCAGATCTAACCTTCCCTTACTGAGAAACATTTTGGTTTGCTGATTTCGTAGAGTGTTATCTTTGTAGGCCAGGGGCTGTTGCATCAGCCTTCCCTATCACAAAAAGTTTTCCCTGAAACACCAGCCCAAACTATATAAGCCTGCAAACTGCTGAGATCAAGTGGCAGGCATGACACAGAGCCAAGGGAAAACACAATCCTAAAGAGTCAAGGCCAGCATGAACAATTAGGCTGAAGTAGCCCAATTCTTTGCTGGGTTGTGGCGCTCAGCATCTTGAGCAGTGGATTTGTACTTCCCAAAAGAGGCTTAGGGGTACCAGCTCTGGGGATATACTGGAAGCCTGAGGAGGGCAGGGTTGGGGGAGCCTGCTGGACTTCAGGGGAGTAGCCCACCTTCCAAGCGTTCTTTGAGGATCAGTTGTAATTCCAGATCTCCAGCCATCACCTGGAGATTGAGAAGAGGTTTCCCGTACTGTCAAGAGCCTTCTGAAGTTTAAGGTCATTCCCTGCTGGGCTGCCTCTACAAATGAAGTGCCGGCAATTGCACAAGGAAGTAACCAGTTTTCATCATGCCCATTGGTGCAACAGGCCAACCAGCTGGGTGACAGGCAACCTTGATTCTGGAAACACCCCTGCCGTTTTTGTTGACGCAGTCCGTGCTTGCAAACACCCAGGTTTGGAAACCCAACTTGCCCACGGCCCAGAGAAACCCAGCCCATCCTAGAGAAGCACAGACTTATAGTTTGGCTCAGTTCCTGGCACACACTGCTTGTCTAATATCCACGGGATTTCTTTTTCCTAGAACTGAGTGGCAGAACCCAGCCCGTCACTACTGATTTCCTATGAAGCAATAGAGCTTTTTGTTGTTTGTTTCTTGCAAAAGGGGGGTGGCCATTCCAAGCTCTGCAAGAAGAAGCCGAAGAGAAGCAGATGTGTGGCAACGGATCGAGAAGACTCTTGCTCCGCTCTTTCCTCGGCTTGAACCTGCTTAGGAAAACCTCCCTGAAAAACAAGGAACCTCTCCAAGGCAATATTCTTGTTCTAACAATATGTATTCAGCAGAGACAGATAAAAGCACACAGGTAAAAACACACAGAAGGGAAACGGGTTAAAAGATCACAGAATGCAGGAAGTATACAAGGCGGCTTGGCGTAGTGGGTAAGAGTGGCAGTCTCTACTCTGGAGAACCGGGTTTGATTCCCCACACCTCCACGTGCAGCCAGCACATCCAAGAGCAATGGCTTACCACCACACATCTCTTGCCTGGCAGCCAGGAAATCTGGGGATCTCCAGTGTACATTGCACACGTGCCATATGATCCATGATTAAAGAAATAACCTCCTCCAAAATGTCCTATTGTGAAAAGTCTGGCCAGGGGTCTTGCCCGCCGAGGGCCGTCACTCCATCTCCTGCTGGGTCTTCCTCTTTTCCTGCTCTCATCAATTTTTCCAAGCAAGATTGTCTTTTCCCGTGAGAAAAGCTGGGTTTTTCGGTACCCTGCTTTTTACTGGCTGAAGGAGTCCCAGAGCGGCTTATGATCACCTTCCCTTTCCTCTCCACGCAACAGACACCCTGTGAGGTGGTTGGGGCTGAGAGAGCTCTGAGAGAACTGTGACTGGCCCAGGGTCACCCAGCTGGCTGCACGTGGAGGAGGAGTGGGGAATCAGATCTGCCCCAGATTAGAAGCCATCGCTCCTAACCACTACACCAAGCTGATCTCGTCTTCCCATAACACGATCAAAGAATGATAGCCTCATACAAACCAGCTCTAAACTTTTTTCCTTATTTTGATAGTTGTGCCACATTGGATTGGGGAAGGGAAGTTCACTTGCAGTGTGTGTGTGTGTGTGTTTCTTGTTTGCAAGAAGACACCCAGCAGAGCTCCAATAAAGGATTCAGGACTTTTATGCCTCTCCTCTCCAACAAGGGTCCTCCTCCTTCCTCCTTGGCTTGCACAGCACCACGCAGATTTTATTTGAATGCAACTTGGGTTCATGTTGTACAGCTGCCCTGGAAGCGTTGCCACCGCTGGGAGAAATCCTGAGTGTAATCAGCACCCCTTTGTTCTGAAGCCAAAAGACTCCTTTCCCAGCCTCCTCCTTCAGCACAGAAGCTTTAGAAATAGTTGCCCGGATACTGTGTTCAGTTTCCATGCGAGGAGGGTGGGGGCAGGAGGGAAAAGCCTCTATTCAGCTTTAGACTGTGTGGGGTAGCGGTTAAGAGCAGCGGGTTTGATTCCCCGCTCCTCCACATGCAGCAAGCTGGGTGACCTTGGGATGTAGACAAACTGAAGCGTGTCCAGAGGAGGGCAACAAGGTGGTGAGGGGTTTGGAGACCAAGATGTATAAGAAAAGGTTGGGGGAGCTCAGTCTGTTTAGCTGAGAGGGGATCTGATAACCATCTTCAAGTATTTGAAAGGCTGCCATGGAGAGGATGGAGCAGAGTTGTTCTCTCGTGCCCCAGAGGGACGGACCAAAACCAATTGGATGAAATTAATTCAAAAGAAATTCCGTCTAAACATCCGGAAGACGTTCCTGACAGAGCGGTTTCTCAGTGGAACAGGCTTCCTCGGGAGGTGGTGGGTTCTCCATCTTTGGAGATTTGTAAACAGAGGCTGGAGAGCCATCTGATGGAGAGGCTGATTCTGTGAAGGTCCAAGGGGGTGGCAGGTTACAGTGGATGAGCAATAGGGTTGTGAGTGTCCTGCATAGTGCAGGGAGATTAGACTAGATGACACATGAAGTCCCTTCTAACTCTTATTCTATGATTCTACAGTCCTGATAGTGCTGTTCTGACTGAGTAGTTTCTGTAAGAGCTCTCTCAGCCTCACCTACCTTGTAGGGTATCAGTTGTGGGGAGAGGAAGGGAAGGAGATGGTAAGCCGCTTTGAGACTCCTTCAGGCAGGGAAAACTGGGATATAAAAAACAATTTCTTCTTCTCCTCTCCCATAACTTCATTTCAGCTCTGCAGCCAGGGTTCTAAGAAAAAGACTTCCAGACACCCAGTGGGTAATGAATCAGAGGGTTTGCTTCCTTCTGCTGTCAAATGACAGGAAGGCTCCGGGTGAGTGTGGCCTGCTGGTGAGGAATGTTGATATTACAGGAAGCTGGTGTTGTTGCCAAGATTCCCCGACTCCAAACAAAACATTGCCCTGCTTCTCAAGGATGGCTTGGATCACCAACGTGTAGTTTGTCTCCGGTTGCTATGCATTCTGCATCATTTCTTGGATCACTCCCAGCTCGTTGGCGAGACCGAGCCGCCTTCTGGTTTTGTACGAGAGCAAATAAACAAGCACAGTGCAAAACGTCAGCAGGACCACACCTGACTCAACGATTCTAATAGAATAAGAGTTGGTTTTTATACCCTACTTTTCTCCTCTAGAAAGAGTCTCAAAGCGGGTTACAACAGCTTTCCCTTCCTTTCCCCACAAGAGGAACCTTGTTGGGCTGAGAGCGCTCTGTTATTACTGCTCTGTGAGAACAGCACTATCAAGGCTGTGATGAGTCCAAGGTCACCCACCTGGCTGCAGATGGAGGAGTGGGGAATCCTAACCACTGAATCAAGCCGATTGAGGAGCCAGCTTTCAGGTGGGTCCTGGAGACCACCTGGAATTATAAGGGGTCTCCAAGCTACAGAGACCAGTTCCCCTGGAGCAATGGGCAGCTTTGGAGGGTGGGCTGTATGGCATTATGCCCTGTTGAGGTCCTTCCCCAGGGTGCATGGCAACTTCTGCCTTAAACTACCTCCTGTCTCTCCCCCCTCCGTCCTCCTCAAGCCTGCCTATTAATGTGGATGGTGATGTCACTTCCAGTGACATGTCACTTCCTGGAGGTGTGGCAGGGAGGCGTGGCCAGCTCACATCACTTCCAGGGCTCCTTGAAGCCTGAAAACTTATTTCAGGGGCTCCACTATGGTCAAAAGGATGAAGAAGGCTGTAATGAAGCTTTGCAACGTAACCAATCGCTACCCTCTTCTGTGTGCAGCTATGGCCAATGAAAAGCCTCTTGAATGGACCAATCATAGGGCTCCTTTAAAAGCCAATCAGATTGCTTGGTAGGAAGCCTGTATATAAGTTCGTGGGGTTCTTGTGTTTACTGTTCAGTGGTTAGTAAAGAGCTACTGAAGAAATTGCACCTCTATCTACCAAACCCACAGCCTGAATAAAGTGGGAATAGGTTGCCAGACCTGTGCTTGCAAATCCCAGGGCCTTTGGGGGAGGGCAGAGCTTGGCATGGGGAAGGGTAACAGGCAGCTACATGTAAGCTGATCTGAGTCTCCTTCGGGTAATCAAAAGTGGGGTACAAAACCTTCTCTTCTCATCTATACTAAGCCCCAAGACTACTGAGGTCTCAACAGCCACTTGGATTCCTGCCTGGCATATAATTAGTATTGTCAACAAACTGGAGGAAAAAATAAGACCTATCCCAGAGACTTGTTGGTCAGGTGAAGCATTTCCTGGCATGGAGATGAGTAACATCACCTGGTAAATAACATCCTTTAAGCCTTTATTAAAGGGGTAACATGGCATAGTGTACTGGCTAAAGTGGCAGACTAGAATCTGGAAGACTCAGGTTCAAATCCCTGCTCTGCTGGGGAAGCTTGCTGGGTTACTAGCTACACACAAAACCTAACCTACCTCAAAGGGCTGTTGTGAGGATAATATGGAAGAGAGAATAGAATCATAGAATAGAATCATAGAATTGGAAGGGACCTCCCAAGTCATCTAGTCCAACCCCCTGAACTATGCAGGACACTCACAACTCTATCGCTCACCCACTGTCACCTGCCACCCCCTTGAGCCTTCACAGAATCAGCCTCTCCATCAGATGGCTCTCCAGCCTCTGTTTAAAAATTTCCATAGATGGAGAACCCACCACCTCCCGAGGAAGCCTGTTCCGCTAACTGTCAGGAACTTCTTCCGGATGTTGAGATGGAAAGACATGAGCCAATTTGGTTCTCCGTTGCAAAGAAATGTGGGATGTAAACGAGACTGTTTTTCTCTCTCCAGGCCCGTTAGTAACCCCATCATGACCCATGGCCTTGTTCTTTGTCCTCTTTGAATTATTTGTTGCTTGTGTTGATGTTGGAGCTCAGGATCCGCAGCTTTAAAAATCTTTTCTTCTTGTTCTCTGCTCACTCTGCCTGTTCTCTGCCCAGCCTGCTGTTCAGAAGGTCCTGAATAAGGAGTACTTGGTGTCATTTTTGTTGCTTAAGGGTTTGGTAGTCTTCATGTCTTTAGGTGAGGGGTGGCCAACTGTGGCTCTCCAGATACCCATGGACTACAATTACCATGAGCCCCTGCCACCACGCCACAGCAAATTGGTTTGACACGCTTTGCTTTCGGTTGAGGCTGGGGAGGAAGAGGTGTTCCGGGTAATAAATAATCTACGAACTGGAGGTCCCGCCTAGTAGAAGATCGATTTGGTTGTGGCAGAGAACGGATGCAGTTAGGATAGGTGGTCCACGGACTGGTGAACGGGAGGAATGGGACTCCGCCATCTTGAATCTTGCCGCCATTCTTGTCTTAACTTTTGTAATTAATTGTATTATGTTTTATTGTGTTTTTATTGTTTTAGGGGATTGGTTTTATGTGAGCCGCCTCGAGCCTCTGGGGGGAGGCGGGATATAAATAAAATAATAATAATAATAATAATAATAATAATAATAATAATAATAATAATAATAATAATCTGATGGAAATTTTAGATTGCTCTAGTATTTTACTGGGGATTAATTGGGTTTTATGGCAATCGTCGTATTTTATTCTTTTATCTTGGTGTAAGCCGCCCCAGGCTGACTGCATCGGGAGGGACGGGGTATAAATTGAAATATAAATAAATAAATAAACATGAGGACACTTTTAGAAGAGGCTCAAATTGGCACCTGTGCTTAGGTGAGCAGGCCAAGCCCATAGGCCGGATGGCAGAACCAAAATGAGCACAGACCCCTGGGAAAGGGAAAGGTCTCTCTGGTACAACCACGATTCAGGCACACGGTCAAGACCAGGGGTAGTCAAACTGCGGCCCTCCAGATGTCCATGGACTACAATTCCCAGGAGCCCCTGCCAGCATTCGCCGCAGTTTGACTACCCCTGGTCAAGACAGAGCAAGGAAACCCAATGGTTGCTTGTGGGGTAATGCCGTTTAATGAACAGAATGCTTCTTGTCCGGAGAGCTTGGCAGCCCGGCTTTTCCCACAAGCCGGTGAAGGAAGGGAAATAGCATCAGTTCTCTCCTATTTGCTTTTTGCTTCTGACTCAGTTGTGATTCCAGGCAATTAGGGTGCTGGTGCGTCACTTTTTACCAAAAGAGTGCGGCAGGAAAACACCGAGGAAGAAAAAATTCCAGAGTGGAAAAACAGCTTGTTTTTATTTTAATACAGCCTTCTGTGTTTTGAGCTTTACAGCTCTTTCACAAGAGGTCCCTCCTTTTCCACAGAGAAAGGGCTTCTTCCTCCCCCCCCCATTACAGGTTTTTCACAGATGTTTTGATGATGCATGTACTTGTGAGTTTTAGCTGAGCAGATAAGGCCCCTGTTACCTAGATCACAGACATTTGGACAGCCTCCCCTCACCCACACAAAAGGCTGCATCCCACAGATCTATTTTGCTGGCAGACAAGCTTTGCTTATTTATTTATTTATATTTATTTGCCGCCCTTCCCCTGAGGCTCAGGGCAGTATACATTGAACTTGGCGAACGGGGAACAGAACAGATAATAATTGTAAGCAGTACCAAACAAGCGGCCTTCCCTCGATATAAAGGACTCCAGTCCAGACCTCTCCCATCAGGGACAGCTCCTTGCGCCATAGGAAGAAGCCGCTGCCAGGAGTTCAACTTCGAAAGTGGCCATTTTCTCCCGGTGAACTATTCTCATTTGCCAAAGCAGTAGATCTGGAGGCTGGCAACCCTAGGCACTGCAAGTGAAGGTTTGTGGGATTCAGCCTAGTTGTTTTCAATTCTCTTGCATTCACTGCATCCCAGATGCGGCGGGCCTGCTCTGAGCCCCGCGCTGAAGCCGGGGACTCGGGGCAGAGGTGGGTGAGCGGGGCAGGCTTCAACGCGGGGCTCAGAGCAGTGGCCCTGCTCCGAGCCCTACACTGAAGCCAGGGACTTGGGGTGGCGGCTGAACTCGGGGTGGGGTGGGGCCGGGGGAGGGGGCGCCCAGGCCAGGGGGGCGGGGGGGGCTCCTGCACCCAGCCACTGCCCGCTATCGCCCATTCTATTTTGTCTACAGCGGGCTTAAATGCTAGTTTTTAATTAATTTGTTTAACAGCAGGAGTCCCTGCGTTTTCTGAGCCCGTGGGCACCATTCAAATTTGAATGCAGGACACAATTAGAAAATGGCTGGTACAGGAGGCGAAGCCAGACACAAACTGTCAGGGAGCAAAGTTATAGCTGTATATCTAATAGCAACATATGGCCCCCATCTGTGGATGCTTAAATCCACAGTTCAGGACCACACCAATGCAAAATGTATTTTTTTTGCAAAATGCAGGTACTCTACAAGTTCGCAGCAAAACTCAATACATTCTTTTTTTAATACACTGGGGATTTAAATCCTCCCAATTTGTTTTAAAATGCATTTTCTGCGTGTGGACAACACACTTACTAGTGTTGCTGGTCAACTTCAGGCTCACACAACATTGCAGAGGGTTCCAGCAGTGGCTACAGACCTGGCTGTCACAGCTGTGGATTCTGGAATCAGTGACAGGCCCAGCTGCCATGGAAGCAGACACCAGGAGAGGCTTGGATCCTGGTTGTCACTGTGATAGAGGCCAGGAGGGGCTCTAGGCTTGGCCATATCATACAGCAATTGTAGTTTCCAGGTTGTCTTCAAGGGCAGCCCTTCCCCGAGCACATTGCAGTAATCAATCTGTGAGGTTACAGAAGCAGGGGCCGGCATGGCCAGCTCAGTTGTGTCTAGGTAGTGAGAAAGTTGGGGAATCAGATGCAGCTGACAGAAGGTTCTCATGGCCACCTTGCCAATGTTCTTTTCAAACATCACGGCAGGGTCCATGAGCAACCCCAGGCTCTTAGCCTGCTCTGAAGAAGCCAACGTTACTCAGGTGAGGACAAGTGGATTGATTCTGTCTAGAATACCTCTGTCTTGTCAGGATCCAGCTTCAGCTTGGTCTGCCTTGGCCACCTGACCACAGCCTCAGAGAGCTGGTTTGGAGCCAAGACAAGACTCATCTGGAAGCCTGGATAATGAGACATGGAGCTGGACCTCCTCTGCACCCAGTCCCAAAGCTCTGGACCAGGGGTAGTCAAACTATGGCCCTCCAGATGTCCATGGACTACAATTCCTAGGAGCCCCTGCCAGCAAACGCTGGCAGGGGCTCATGGGAATGTAGCCCATGGACATCTGGAGGGCTGCAGTTTGACTACCCTTGCTCTGGACAATCTCCTTTAGTGGCCTCAAAAAGCGTGGAGGATAGATCTTGGTGGGTCTTCCACAATATACATTCCGCCTAGTTGATCTGACATCGCCAGTGGTGACTCGGTGGAGAGCCAGTTTGGTTTAGGAGTTAAGAGCAGCAGCTTCTAATCTGGTGAGCCAGATTTGATTCCCCATTCCTCCTCCACATGCAGCCAGCTGAGTGATCTTGGGTGAGTCACAGTTCTTTCAGAGCTTTTTCAGCCTCACCTACCACACATGTTGTCTGTTGTGGGGAGAGGGAGAGGCTGCTTTGAGACTGCTTCAGGTAGTGAAAAGTGGGGTTTAAAGACCTTCTTGTGCCTAGTCAGATAAAAAAGGGCTATTCCCTTAATACAATTCCATATTCGAACTGAAAGAGAAGAATGGAGAAGTCAGCTATATCAAAGGCTGCTGGGTAGATCAAGTTAGAGCGTTCATCTGTCTGGAGCAGCGGAAATGAGTGAGATCGGCATGGTGGGACAAGAGGCAGAACTGAACTGAGAAACCCTGGAAAAAACAAATTCATATACAGTCATGAACAATGGGTCTTCACGCCATTGGTCAGTTTTGGGTTAATTTCTGTGAAAGAACCCTTGCATGATTTTATGGTTGGGGGTCACCACAACATGAGGAACTGTATTAAAGGATTGCAGCTTTAGGAAGCTTGAGAACCACTGAAACAGTGGCACCTTTAAGACCAACAAAGATTTGTTCAAGACGTGAGCTTTTGCCTGCATGCCCAAAACGGACTCAAATTTTGTTCTGCCACTTCAGACCAATACGGCTCTCTACCTTGGTTTTGAAGACGTCTTCCTTATAGAGGACTAAGAACAGCTAACAATAAGCAAGCATCTGCAGAATGCATTCCCTCTGTCCCAAGAGCCACATTCCCTTTCCAGTGTCCGCAAGGCAGGCAAAACAAATGCTTTAGAATTATTTTTACAATATTTTGGTTTATGCTTGCATGTGACCCTTTGCATTTCACGTCTTTATTGGACTCGGGTTTGTCATGCAAGAGAGAACTCTTCTTTTGCCACACAGCATCAGCAGAGCCTAGGCTTGCCAACCTCCAGATGGCAGCTGGAGATTGCCTGCGATTACAGCCGATCCCCAGATGGTGTAGATCAGAACCTCCTGGAAAAGATGACCGCTTTGGAGGAGTCTGGGGAATATACCACGCTAGGATCTCTTCCTTTTCTCAAATGCCTTCCAAGGCTCCACTTCTTAATCTCCAGGGGAGGAACTTGGAGACAACCACTTTAGGAGAGCTTAAAGTACACAGAAGGAACTGTTCTTTCTCATGGTAAAATGTCCCTCCCCCCTGAGTAGGCAGCAAAACCAGGCTTATCCAGGGACAGGGTAGAGTTGTATATAGTATATATAGCTGGGACAGAAAAATAGGACTTTGGCTAATTTACAGGGGGGGACAGGACCCAAAATGGCCTAATAAGAACAATATATGGCTGTGAAAGTTGGACTATAAGGCTGAGCGTTGAAGAATTGAGGCTTTTGAACTCTGGTGCTAGAGAAGACTCTTGCGAGTCCCTTGGACTGGAAGGTGAACAAACCTGTCAGTCCTAGAGGAGATCAGCCCTGCCTGCTCCTTAGAAGGCCAGATCCTGAAGATGAAACTCAAATACTTTGGCCACCTCATGAGAAGGAAGGACTCCGTGGAGAAGAGCCTAATGCTGGGAGCGATCGAGGGCAAAAGAAGAAGGGGACGACAGAGAATGAGGTGGCTGGATGGAGTCACTGAAGCAGTAGGTGAAAACTTGAATGGTAGAGGACAGGAAGGCCTGGAGGATCATTGTCCATGGGGTCGCAATGGGTCGGACACGACTTCGCACCTAACAACAACAATGCTGTAAGAGGCATTAGATATTGAGAGCAAGTGTTAAAGTGGGGAAACTTTGCTTGCTCAACACCTAACAAGCTTTGGATTTAAATGTACACAGAGAATTTCCAAATCATCCTTGTGGGTCTTCAGCTTGTTCCATCCTATTTAAACTAAGCTGGTTTGCCAGCTAAGTCCCATGCAGCAGTGTTATTCCACAGATGGCCCCATTCAGCAGGCTTCTCAATTTCTTCCTAGCTGGCTGATGCTACAGGAAATCATCATAAGTTGACATCAGTTTTTTGCATTCATTTTGTCTGGAAAGGACATCATTCATGCATGCAGTGTTTAGACTTAAACTCCTGACAAACAGTGTTGCCCAGTCATTACATTCCACAGTTTTCCCTGTTGTTTCTCCATATTTTTAAGAGCCAATTTTTGGTGACTTAGTCTCTACCTAAAAAGCAATTGCAGTGCTGGCCCATTCTCTGTGGACCAGAAGGAGCTATTTAGGCTTCCCAGCACCACTGTCCCATTAATTTTCATGCAAGAGAAGAGAAAGAAGCTATCTAAAAAGGCAAGAAACAGAAAGGGGTCAGGCAGAAAATGAAACAAAAGGGACAGGCAAAAATCATAGTTGAATGAGGCAGTTATGAGTAAACTTCTAGCAGGATCTCGCCCATGGAGACAGGCAGAGGGAGCATATTGCGCTATATTCGGTGTTGCATAGAACCACAATTTTATTTCCATTTCCAGATTGTTACAGAAAAGGAAAGCTTCGGCAGCACCGACAGCCCAGTTTCTGTTTGGTCTGTTTAGCCTGGAGAGAAGATGAGAGGGGATATGATAACCATCTTCAAATACCTGAAGTGCTGTCATAGAGAAGATGGAACAGAGTTGTTTTCGTTGCCTCAGAGGGTCGGACCAGAACCAATGGGTTGAAATTAATTCAAAAGAATGTTTGGCTAAACACCCGGAAGAGGTTCCTGACATTTAGAGCGGTTCCTCAGTGGAACAGACTTCCTCAGGAGGTGGTGGGTTCTCCTTCCTTGGAAGTTTTTAAGCAGAGGCTAGATAGCCATCTGACAGAAATGTTGATTTTATGAACTTAGGAAGATTGTGAGTGGGTGGGCAGGCAGTTGTGAGTGTCCTGCATTGGACTAGATGACCCTGGAGATCCCTTCCAACGCTATGATTCCGCTATGGAAGCAACTAAGTTTTAAATGAAATCAGCTTTTCTATTTAAAGCATGTAGGGATAGCACCTAAACTGCAAAAGTATCAGGGCTGGTTCAAGGCATGTTGAGGCCCCCGGCAATGGACTAGTCCAACACTAAAATATAGTAATGAAAAATATGAGGCCTCTTATCTGAGGCCTTAGAACCTCTTGTGGCACAGAGTGGTAAGGCAGCAGACATGCAGTCTGTCCATGAGGCTGGGAGCAGAGGTAGTTTGCCATTCCCTTCCTCTGCATAGCAACACCCATCCTTCATGATGGTCTCCCATCAAAGTCCTAACCACAACCAGCCCTGCTTAGTTTCCAAGCTCTTGACAAGATCCCCTTAGTCAGAGTTATTCAAACTGCTGCGGCACACCTAGGACAACCTGCATGTTGGCTACTTTATACCAGGGGTGGGCAAACTGTGGCCCTCCAGATGTCCATGGACTACAATTCCCATGAGCCTGCATGCTGGCTACTTTATACCAGGGGTGGGCAAACTGTGTCCCTCCAGATGTCCACAGACTACAATTCCCATGGGGTTTAAGAACCAATTCCCATGGGAATTGTAGTCCACGGACATCTGGAGGGCCACAGTTTGCCCACCCCTGCTTCATACTTCTGGACGTCATCTTCTGTTTAGAAGCCAGTTTATAATTCTGCTCGCCCAAAGGAAGCGGTTAAGATACATATTTCACAGAACAACTCTCCCCCTCCCCCTCCCCCTTCAAAATGCAGAGTAGGTATTCCTCTCTTGTCTCCATGACTCCACCAATAAAACACAAGGCCAGAGTCTATTTATATAGATGTATATATAAAAAGGTTCTAATTAAAACAAAGGCTTCCCCCTCTCCCACACAGTTTTTGCAATAAAGTTCGCCACACAAACGGGCCCAAACCCCCCAGTTTCTATCACACAAGCAGGGCCGTGAGGGCACAGGGAAGAGAGGAGAGGCTCCAAAGTTTTCCTAACTTTTCAGTTTCAGGTCCAAAGGCTTCAGAAAGTGAGGTAAAGGCAGGGTGTCCAGAGCCTCTGGCAACTGCTCCGGCGCTATGGTGCCGATTAAGACTTGCATGGATTTGACAAAGAGAGAAGCTGGGGCGAGGCCTGCCAGCCACTGGAACCTGTTCTCGCCTAAAAGGTCCTGCCACTGCTGCTGGTCCTCCAGCAGCCGCTGCCGCATCGAGAAACGGAAGCCCTGAGGCAGGAAGAGGAAGAGGGAGTCGAGGAGGAGGAGCTTGACACGCTGACTCGCCGCGGGGCTCTCCCAGATCTGCTGCAGGAGGAGGTCCAAGGGGGTGTGGCCAGCACAGTCGTTCAGGCCAGGGGAGGCCCCGTGGCCTAGCAACAGAAGCAGACATTCGGGCCTGGCCAGTTCACAGGCCACGTGAAGGACCGTTTTGCCGCCTTCCACGCGGCTGCACCCTCTGCGGTCCAAGTACCCAGCCCGCTCGCTGGCCGGGAAGTCTCTGATGGCCTTGAGGATCTCTAGCAGGATGTGGACGCGGTTGTAGCGGACGGCCATGGCCAGGTGGGGCGCAGAGGAGTGGCAGCAGCTGAAGTGGAGGCTGGGGACGGCCAGGGCGCTCTTGGGAAACTTCCGGAGGAGATGCCGGGCGTAAGGCTGGTGGTCGTGCACCAGGGCGTAGAGGAGGGCCTCCGAGGGGGAGTAGGAGCTGACTTTGCCGCCCTCTTGCCAGTGGAAGGCCTCCATGAGCCTCATGTCCTCCAGGAGCCACACGGGCAGCTGGTCCCTCACGGCCTGGTAGAAGGCGAAGGAGGACTTCTTGCATTGCTTCTGAGAGGCGGAGTCATGGCTGCGGTAGCCGTTCAGCCATTTGACGTTCCAGGGCATCGCTAGGCCGGGCTTCGAGGGGGAGTGCTTCCTCCTGGGCCGCAGAAGTGCTTCTTCATGGAGACCGAAGGACTACGGGACTGACAGAAAAAAAGCAGAAATAAAACACACAGACAAACATTACTGGCCAGTCCCGGAGTAAGGTCTTGACTGCAACTTTGGTCTGACTATCCTGAACCTTTCCCTCCTCCCCCGAAAAGCACTGTCTGTCTTGATCAACCAGCACTTACTGAGACAAAGGCACTAGTTGCACAATCTGTGGAAATTAGTTGCCACAAGAGAGGAAGGACTACATTACTATTCCGGATCTGAAGTATGAATTGGCCTAAAACAGTGGGGGTTGGGACCCCTGGGGGTTGGGACCCCTTTAGGAGTCGAACGACACTTTCACAGGGGGTCGTGGCAGGGCAATGTCAGGCAAGCAGCTTGGCCGGGGGGGGGCACCATCCACAGAACAGCCTTGCGGGGTAGATAGAGATCGAGATAGAGTGTTTGTCTGTCTGGAGCAGCGGAAAAGAGTGACATTGGCATGGTGGGACAAGCGGCAGAACTGAACTGAGACACCCCGGAAAAAAGCAATTCATATACAATCATGAACAATGGATCTTCACGCCATTGGTCAAGTTTCGGTTTAATTTCTGTGAAAGAACAATTACATAATTTGATGGTTGGGGGTCACCACAACATGAGGAACTGTATTAAACGGTTGCAGCATTAGGAAGGTTGAAAACCACTGGCCTAGAACATAATGCTCACACATGTTTACAGGGCCAACATCCTGTCCTTAAGCATGTATAAACTGGTTCATGACATAAACTGAGATTCTGCAGACTGGCGGTGGAAACTGTCGCAGAGTCATAGCCAACTTACTGGCAACCCCAGAGGGTTTTCAAGGTGAGAGATGTGCAGAGGGGGTGTTTGCCCTTGCCTTCCTCGGTGTAGGAGCCCTGGACTCTCTTGGTGATCTCCCCAGTCACTGCACTTCTGAGATCTCATGAAATCAAGATAGCCTGAACAGCCAGGTCAGGTTATGTTTGCTTAGGTCTATTTCACATCTTAATGGGAATGAATTAAAAGTTCTGTGCCAATAACCCCAATGGGTGATTTTCTAAGGGGCCGGGGAACAAGGAAGCTGTGGGGCTTCAGCAAAGGTGCTGGGAAGTTCTTGAGCTCATCCAACAAGCTTGGGCCCATGCTAATTTCCTCATTGTTCTATTTTTTAGAATATGTGCAAAGATGTGCAAATGATCAAATTTGGGGGGGGGGGTAGGTTAATCCTTTCTGACCTACTTCATGCCTCAGCCAACATCCTAGATATGCAAGCACGGACGCTGCTTTGACTGACCACTCCGTAATCTTGCAGTCAAAATCAGACTTGTGGTATAAAACAATTTTTTGGCTACTGCATATTGAGCAATCACTTTTGGGAGATCTTCCCCACTATGGTTTGGCCCGTTCCTTGTACTTGAGACAAATTCCTTCCCAAGGTTAACATCCAGTTCATCTCTCCTTTCAGATTCTGACAAATTAACTTCTCTGTAATCTGATAACGACTTCTTTATCTCACCCAGAATGGAAGTTTTTGCTCTGGCTGCCAAGAAGATCTGAGCTAAAGCACTTTTAATGAGCGCCACCCATCTGAATTTTTTATTTAATTTGTTTATTAGATTAAGCAGTTAATAACAGAAAATGACTTCAGGTTAAAGATCTGGTGTTGGCTATTTGAAAATTGAATTTTTAGAAGAAGGTTGATTTTTATATGCTGCTTTTCTCGACCCGAAGGAGTCTCAAACTGGCTTACAGTCGCCTTCCCTTTCCTCTCCCCACAACAGACACCCTGTGAGGGAGGTGAGGCTGAGAGAGCCCTGATATTATTGAAGAAGAAGAAGAGTTGGTTCTTATATGCTACTTTTCTCCACCAGAAGGAGCCTCAAAGTGGCTTACAATCTCCTTCCCTTTCCTCTTCTCTCCCCACAACAGACACCCTGTGGGGTGGGTGAGGCTGAGAGAGCCCTGATATCACTGCTTGGTCAGAACAGCTTTATCAGTGTTCTGGTGTGGCCAGGGTCACCCAGCTGGCTGCATGTGGAGGAGGAAGTAGGGGAATCACATCCGGCTCACCAGATTAGAAGTCTGCCTAATAGAAGTTAGATGTTCATTTTCATCATCCCCAAACAAAGGCTTGGTGGAGGAGCTCTGTCTTACTTTGCTAGCTCCGTCAGGGCCTGGACAGAAAATGTCCTGGCCCTGGTTAAGGTCAGATGTACTTCCTTGGGGCCAGGGACCATCAGAAGATCTTATATGTCCTACTCCAACGCATTCTGTTTTATCCCACTGATACTGACAAGCTTGGGGAATTTTGTCAGTCCAACATCTTATTTAAACACTTTCTGTACATTTTCTGCTGTAGAGATTATTATGTCCGTATACAGTAACTACCGTCCTCAGGCAGACCTCTGTTGGTTATCCCGTAAGTTTGGGGGACCTGTCCCACACTGACCAGAACCCAGCCCTTTCCCATCTTTCTCCCACTCTGCAGAATGGGTTTCTTGAAGAGGTGGGAGGGGTCCCCGCCTTGGCGATCAGGGTCGGGGGAGTTTAAACGACTGACATCTTTTCAACGGGGGTGATTTGGGTTTTGCGGTTTTATATTTTTGTTGTAACTGGAAATGTTTTTAGCTGCTGTTGTAAGTTGCATTGAACCAGAAGGGAAGGTGGGAGATACATGTTTTAATTAATAAATTGGACAAATATTAACAATGCATTCCTGGCTCCCTACAAAATCCTGTCTTTTCTTGCTCGTTTTAGTTTCTGCCGGGCAAAAATACCCGCCCCCCCCAAAGGCCTCAGTGTGACACGCATTTGCACAGAGGAGCTCAATGCCTCTCCAGTCCCAAGGCAGCTGCTCTGACAAATTCAGAAATCCCCCCCCCCTACACACACTGTTGTTGCTTGTAATACCATTAAAGAATCAGAAGATCCATTTGGAAAATCTCCTACATCACATGTGATTTTCCTATAAGGAATGACTAACAAAAGTCCCCAGTAGTTTTACTGCTCCGTCCTCAAGAGTTAACTTTTTCCGCAGTAACCCAGATCTCCTGCTCAACATGCAACTCTTTCTGCAGTGCAGATGCAACATTTCCAGATGAGCTGTTCACACAGTGTGGAGAGGAGCAAGTGGGTCACACCTCCCCACAAGCCATTGTGCGCCTCTTCTCGAGAAGGTCTCTTAAAGGGAAACCTCCTCAAGTCCGCTGACTCGTTCTTACCCTCCCATGCAAAAGACCTTGCATAGTAGAAGAGTTTGTTCTTATATGCCGCTTTTCTCTACCTGAAGGAGTCTCAAAGCGATTTACAATTGCCTTCCCTTTCCTCTCCCCACAACAGACACCCTGTGAGGGAGGTGAGGCTGAGAGTGCTGTGGCGAGCCCAAGGTCACCCAGCTGGCTGCGTGTGGGGGAGCGCGGAATCGCACCAGCTGGCCAGATTAGAGGTCCGCACTCTTAACCACTACACTGAAGTGGCCAAGCCAGTCTCTTTCCTCAACCAATTCCTCAACATTCTACATTTTCCCCCTTTACCAATTCCTCAACATTCCTCAAAACGCAATGGGGCACTGGGGAGACTCTGTAAATCAGCCCCTTCTGTCTCCCAAAGTAGTTGACTCTCATTCTCCCACAGCAAAACTTGTGGATTTATTTCCACCCACCCTAAACACATGAAACTGCCTTCTACTGGAGGAGATGTTTAGGTCACTCATCAAGGTCAGTGATTTATGTATTTATTTGGATTTATTTTTCTAAGGGGTCTCTTGTGGCGCAGAGTGGTAAGGCAGCAGACATGCAGTCTGAACCTCTGCCCATGAGGCTGGGAGTTCAGTCCAAGTAGCCAGTTCAAGGTTGACTCAGCCTTCCATCCTTCCGAGGTTGGTAAAATACCCAGCTTGCTGGGGGGTAAACGGTAATGACTGGGGAAGGCACTGGCAAACCACCCCGTATTGAGTCTGCCATGAAAACGCTAGAGGGTGTCACCCCATGGGTCAGACATGATTCGGTGCTTGCACAGGGGATACCTTTTCTTGGATTTTTATACCGCCCATTATTTACGTCTCTGGGCGGTTTGAACCCTTCACTTCCAGCTCCTAGCGACACCCAAACCACCACACCATGCCAGAATGCAGGACACTCCCCCAAATACACACAGTAACCCATTCAGTAGTACAGCTGGATTATTATTTAGCCCCCGCCCTGTCTATATTACCCCGTTCCATTCTTCATTTGCACCTCTAAAGTCCCAGTTGGCCATTTGCTTTCCTAAACAGAATGACTAGAGCACCAGTTTAAATCCAGCCCTCCCCTTTCCTCCCCAGGCAGGTGAAGTTAAAAAGTGCACAGCCTGGGGATTTCCACACACCTGGAGTCTCGCAAACTCTGCTTGGTGAGGCCGCTGCCCTTCAGGTGTCCTTGGGGGCGAGGAGGGGCAAAGGAATTTTAAAAATGCTGCCCCAGAATGCCTTTTTGCTTTCTACGAGTAGAGCTGTCAATGTCACCTTAACCAAAAGTGTCCCCTGTGAATGGATCGCTCTGGGGTGGGGGAGCCCCCTCCCTCAAGACTGTGTTGAACACAAGCAAGGAAAACTGGAGGGGAGGACATGCACGGCACCTTTCTCCTTCGACCCACTTGGGCAAAGGAAGGTGAGGCTATCTGAACTCAAAGAGCAACACATCAAACTTTTAACAAGGTCGTAAGGAGAGAGCTTTCGTAACAGCAAACGGTTGCCAAGTGCATGTCTTCCCCAGGAGTTACACAAGCTATCTTTGCAGTCCCCTGCAGGCAAAATGAGCATTTTTGTGTGGAATTCTGACTAGGTTAAATATTTTCCTCTATTCAAATAGCCCCCCCCCCACATAACCACTCCCCCTTTTATTTCTTCCTCAGCTTTTAGCCTCACAGTGACCTCTCTACGGCTTTCAGAGTCCAAGGATCTGCCCCAGCAACAATTAAAGCACCCAAATCCCTGCTGGTGTTTATTTTTTAAGGGGGTTCTTCTCCGGCGTCTCCGAGCACAGCCTTCTCCCTGCTGCTCCCCCCTGTATGCCCAAGAGGACCAAGCACGGCTCACCCCCTTCCTCTTTGTTTGGGCTTCTCGGAGAAGAGCTAGAAAAATATTAATTTCTCAGCTCAGGAAGTGAAAAGACCTGGGTTGGAAGAAGCTGCTGCTTGTTCTGTGTCCTTGGGGAGGTCAAGGGTTCCACGGTCTTGCCCTACGGAGCAATGAACTCAAGGGCACATAATGCCAACTTTCGATCAAGGCAGATCAAGGAGAAGTGATCCTGGGGTTTTTATACCCTGATTTTCACTACCTGAAGGAATCTCAAAGTGCCTAACAATCATCCACCCCTCCTCTTTCCACTACAGTCACCCTGTGAGGTAGGTGAAGCTGAGAGAGCTCGGAGAGAACTGTCCATGGCCCAAGGTCACCCAGCTGGATAAGAAGAGCTGGTGTTTTTTTTTGTTTTAATGCCCTGGTTTCTCTACCCAAAAGAGCCTCAAAGTGGCTAACAAAGGCCTACCCTTCCTCTCCCCACAACAGCCCCCTGTGAGGTAGGTGAGGCCGAGCGAGTTCTGAGAGAACCGTGCCCGGCCCGAGGTCACCCTGCTGGCTGCAGGGGGAGAATCAAAGCGGTTCTCTACCTTCGAGGCCGCCGTTCTCAGCCACCACAGCAGGCGGGAGGCAACCGGGTCTGCCGCCCGAGAAGGCGGGCTGGGCGGATCCGCGCAAGAATGCAGCCCGCTGCTGCTGCGGGGGCGTTTGCGTGAGGGGCGTCCTGCAGGCCTCCTCTCGCCCCGCGACCCCCGGCGAGCCCCCTCGGCGTCCGGCCCTGACTCTCCCCCGCCCGGCCTTCCCTCGCCGTCCGCCGCCCGCCGTCCTCCCCAGCCAGCCAGCCAGCCAGCCAGCCAGCCAGCCGCCCGCATGCCCCGCCGTCGCCGCCGCGCTCCTCGCCTTCGGGGAGCCTGCCGGGTGCGGGCGCGAGGGGCCAGCCCACCTCGGGTCCCGGCTCCGGCGCGGCTGCGGCAGGAGGCGAGGCGAGGCGCCGGCCGTGTCCCCCCCCCCCCTCCGCCCGGCCCTCCATCTTAGCCCTCCCGCCCGACCCCCGTCTTGCAGGGCGCGGAGCAGAGGCGGCGGCCCGGGCTTACCTCTCCGCTGCGCCCCACGCAGCCTGGCGATCCTGCTCCCCCGGCACGCTCCTCCCCGAGCCGCCGATGAATGGAGCCGCCGCCGCCACCCTCCTCCCTGGACGCCCCTCGCCTGCCTGCCTGCCTGCCTGCCGGAGCCGGCGCGCAGGTCTCCCTCAGCAGCCGCCTCAGCGCCGGGCCCGCGGGGAACCAGCAAACCGCGGCTGCCTCCTCCGGGCGCTTTTATGGCCTCCCCGCGGCGGCGGCGGCCCCGGCGAAGGGCGGTCAGGACCGGGGAACTGTCCAGCGATGGGCGGCGATTGGCGGCGGCCGGGGCTCCCCCCGATGCCCATTGGCTGCGCCCGGAGGCCGGGGCCCCGCGGCGATTGTTGCCGTCAGCCGCGGGCCGAGCGCCAAGAAACTTGGCCGGGCCGCTTTTTGGGTGCCGCCGAGCAGGCAGGGAAGCCCGGAAAGGGAGCGCGGCCTGCTTTCGTTTCCCGGCCCCGCCGCCCCTTTCGTTTCCCGGCCCCTCCCGCCTCGCTCGCTCGCTCGGCCACACCCTCGCCCTCCTCTGGGGAATGACGGGGGGGGGAGTGGGGGGAGGGTCTTACTCCACCCCGTCCTCTTTGCAAGCCTCCGCATTGGGGTGCTTTAAAAACAACAATTCCGCGTGCATGGCGAGTCCAGCCCGAGTGTTCTGAGCATTATGCACACCTTGGACCAGGCTCTTTCATTGTCCTTTTGCGGCTGGAACAGGAAAGGGCATTGAAAGGGCCTTATCCACCGTGCAGAAGGGGCCAGGTTTGTTTTTGTGTCATTTGGGTTGGTTCAATAAGAGGTCGACTTAAGAGGGGATGTAGAGGATGGAGCAGAGTTGTTCTCTCTTGCCCCGGAGGGACGGACCAGAACCAATGAGATGAAATTAATTCAAAAGAATTAATTTAAACATCCGGAAAAAGTTCCTGACAGTGAGAGAGGTTTCTCAGTGCTTCCTTGGGAGGTGGTGGGTTCTCTATCTTTGGAGATTTTAAAAAAGAAGCTGCATAGCCATCTGACGGAGAGGCTGATTCTGTGAAGGCTCAAGAGGGTGGCAGGTGACAGTGGCTGAGCGAGAGGGTTGTGAGTGTCCTGCATAGTGCAGGGGGCTGGACTAGATGACTCAGGAGGTCCCAACTCTATGATTCTATGACTTTGTGTGTCCTCAAGGCACAGCTGACTTATGGACACCCTGTGAGGTTTCCAAGGCAAGAGGCCAAGAGAGGTGGTTTGCCCTCGCCTTGGAGCGGCAACCCTATACTGCCATCGATGGCCCGCCGGATATGGACCCTTAAGACTGATGAGGTTTGATTTGGGGTAGAAGCGTCCCTTTCCATTGGAAGAAGTGGGCATGGATACCAAAGCTTATACCCAGAATGAAACTTTGCAGTTCTTAAAGTGGCCGCTGGATTCAAACTTTGAGGTTCCTTGAAGGCCATGGAAGAGTTCACTGAATGAGTGGGAGTTAATTAATTTTTATATATTTTTTTTTAAAAACTTGTTCAATATATACATTGACTCACCACTCCTCCCAAAATGACCAGTGATAGGCCTGGAGGGGGTGAGAAAGGGAGGAGCCCCAAGGGTGTGTGTACACAGCTCTGCTTCCCAACCATACTCTGTACTATTGGCCTACTTAGGGGTTTCTCGAAGCCTGAAGAATGTTTCAGAGGTTTCTCAATAGTAAAAAAAAATTGGAAAAGGATGTTCTATTGCTTCAGACCAGGGGTAATCAAACTGCGGCCCTCCAGATGTCCATGGACTACAATTCCCAGGAGCCCCTGCCAGCATTCGCTGGCAGGGGCTTCTGGGAATTGTAGTCCATGGACATCTGGAGGGCCGCAGTTTGACTACCCCTGCTTCAGACCAACACGGCTACCGACCTGAATACTGAGCAGATTTCGCTTATGAGAGCTGGAAAGGTTGCATGTACACAGGCTGGCTAATTCCAGAGGGGTAGTTGTGGTTGTCTGTAGCAGTAAAAGATACCTGAAGAAGAAAAGAGTGTTTTTAACGTGCCCTGGTTTTCACTACCCAAGGAAGTCCCAAAGCCGTGTAGAATCATAGAGTTAGGAGGGGCCATACAGGCCATCTAGTCCAACCCTCTGCTCAATGCAGGATCAGTCTAAGTTGTAAACCAGTTTATAAACCTCTTTTCCTTCCTTTCCTCACAGGAGACGCCTTGTGAGGTAGATGGGGCTGAGACGGTTCTGAGAGAACTGCTCTGTGAGAACAGCTCTAAGAGAACTGTGACTGGCCCAAGGTCACCCAGCTGGCGGCATGTGGAGAAGCAGGGAATCAAACCCAGCTCGCCAGATTAGAGTCAGATGCTCTTTAACCACTGCATCATGCTGACACATGAATTGCAGTAGATTTTATCCCAGCATAAACTTCTGTGGAGTTTGAATTTCACTTCTTCACTTCTGCAGCTGCATGTAATGCAGATGTCCATAAATGCACCTTAAACATGTACAGGATATATTCCAGCATATATTTTTGTTAGAGTACAGCTCAGTTCATCAAATGCATGGCGTGTGGATGCTCCTAAATGTTACAAACATGCACTGAACGCATTTGATGAAAGGAGCTCTGGCTCACAAAATAAGGGCTATTTAGTCTCCAGATTGCAAACTTAAATGGACTCCGGGGAATGGTAGAGGACAGGAAGGCCTGGAGGATCATTGTCCATGGGGTCGCGATGGGTCGGACACGACTTCGCACATAACAACAAGTCTCCAGATTGCCCTGATTGTTGTGCTTGGGTGTTCTACTTCTTGGGCTTGGATATTTTGCTATGGACACCAGCTGCATCTCACGAAGCGAGCTCTGATTCACAAAAGCATGTTTGAACAAATTTTGTTATTAGACTCTGATTTGCCATTGGGGTTCTGTTTGTGGTGCTTGGAAATCGCATTAGCATTCTGCTATTAGCAAACATCCATAACTAGTTTTTCCTGCATTGACACATTGTTGGATATTGTGCTATAGCAATCTAATATGTAAAAACGGCAGTCTGGTTGCGCATGGTTGCCACAGCGCATGACAAACAGGAGTGCAATAGCCAACCTTGTGTAGATGCAGCCTCAGTGGTAGGCCCTGTTCTCTGGACCTGCCCCCTGATAAACCACTGCTTCAATTTTGCTTCTGTTCTGCCCTTGGGAACAATTAGTCTAATTGCCTGTCCAGATAATAAATGGGCATGAGAAGTAATCTATAACTACCAGCTCCACTGTGAGATTTATTTATTTAATTCATTTATACCCCACTTTTCTGCCCAGTGGGGACCTAAAGTGGTATACAGTGTTTTCCCCTTCTCTGTCTGATCCAGATGTCTGAGGTGGGTTAGACTGAGGGTGTACATTTGGGCCAAGGTCACCCAGCAAGTTTCCATGGCAGAGCAGGTAACCTCTAGCAGCCATTCTCAATCTTTATTTTTGGCCATGGCCCTTTTAGGAGCTCTTCCAGGACCCCCTGCAGTAGGCTGGCTGCTTGTACAATGAGCGAGGCTAAAAAAGGCCTAAGATAAGAGTGAACTAACAACACTCAATGTACCTTGTCTTATATATCCAATGGAGATATTTCTAGAACATTCGGCTAAGAATGTGCATTCACCCCCCCCCCAAATGCACTAATTCAAGTACTCACAAAGGATTTTTTTCCTTTCATTGACAAAGGTAGAACTTTTTAGCAATTGTGCCAAAGAAGGGCTATCCAGTCCAGCCCCCCACCTTCTTGGGGACTTAAAAATCATACACTCCTCACCTAATCTCTCAAAAACGTCCAACAAAGGAAACTTTACCACCCTCCAAGGCAGCCTGTTTCATCTACAAATAGCTCTAATCATCAGAGAATCCTTTCTCATATTCAAGTTTCTTCTTTCCTGTAATTTGAAACCCTTTTCTCCTAGTCCGTGTCTCTGAGGCTCCAATAAACGGCCCCCTCTTCAACAGGTCCACCTTTCACGTAGTTAAGCACACGAGCACAATTTACCAAGGCTGCATTGAGCTGGAGGTGATTCTAGTGCCACAATCGTTTACCACTGGACTGGCATCCCCAGCCCACACAGGAAATCCCAACCCAGTGTTTAATGATTGTTATCGTGTAACAATAAGGCCACTTCCCACAATGTGTGGTTGCATCCCGTGTTTACAGCATGGCCCAATTCTGTCCAAGCCTGTGCCCCTTCAGAGCATCCTTGTACCCAGTTGTGTTATACCTTCATGCACAGAAGCCCATGGCTGGACTCTGAGCAGGTGGCACACACAGAAACCAGCCTGGCAGAGACTGACTATGGAGTCAGTAGGGCCTCTCAACAAACCTAGGAAGCCAGGCCAGCTCTCCATCTTGTTTGGGCTTCACTAGATTTCTTACATTTCCTCCTTGCCCAACTGACTGAGCTAAATGCGCACGTTATCTAAATCACCCCCCACAGCCAAAGACCATTAGACTATCTACAGAAAAGGAATATCCCTTCAAGGTACTAACTGCAACTTCTTTTGTCTCTCTTGCCCAGTGTAACTCCTGCCTAGCAGCATCTCTTATCCCCAAATGTCTTCCCCCAGTCCTTCCTGATAAAAAAAAGACAGGGCCATTAGCAACACATTACATCTAGCCAAGGCATTGTTCTACTTGATGAGATTACTCCACACCTCCCACTCTAGTGACCTCACAGTTCAAACCCACCTATCAGGTACTCATAATATCGGAGACCAATCAACAATCACGGACCTCGCAGTGGGCAGTCCTGGGGTTGGCCCGGGAATTTCAAACACTATATCAAGCCTTGTGCACACCCTGTGTGTGTGTGTTGTCCCTCCACACCCGGCATCCTGTCCACCCCTGATGTCGTGAACCCTGTGTTTTGGCTGCTTGGATCCAAGAAAGGTGCAGTATCTTGAACTTGTCCCCTTGTAGAACTCAGTGTAACTTGTCCTCCTGTAGAACTTTGTGTATGTATGTTTTTGCTTCTGTGTGTGTTTTGAATGTATCCCAATATTTTCCCCCAAATAAATCCCCTGAGTGTAAGCTTAGTCTTCTTCATTTAAGAAGGGTTTCTTCCAGGGAAAGGACCCCGTAAAAATTGGTAGTAAAGATCCTGTGTTACCCCGCCTCTTGCTATATTCATAATTCCCCAGCAATTTGGGTAACAGTTGTTCTTGCGAGCGTGTTTTTGTTGGAACAACAAAGGACATTTTGAAGAGAATCTCGATTTCCTTTCTCTCCCTGGGCCTAGCAAAAGTGTTGGATGAAGAGCCCCACCGAACGCTCGCGGTCAATTGTGTTCTCTTCCCAAACTACAACTCCACGATTTAATAATTGGAGCGAGGAGTGGCAGGAACAAGCGGCCGGCTCCTCTTCTCCTAACAGCCCGCTCTTCAAGCTGCCAGTCACCTGAATGGAGCCTGACAGCCAAGGCCTTCGAGTGATTTTCGGTAGGCAGCTGAATTTGAAGATTAGCTTTTCCCTCAGGTCTTCTGCGCACAACTGTTACTGGCAGTAACGATATTACTGTTGATACACCGTTACTGTTACCGCCTGTCAGAAAAATCTTGCAATTTTCTCTGAGGTGGGACATTTTCCTGGCCAAAGGTGCTCTCTTCAGAATGAAGTAAAGGCAAACTAACGACTGCTGTGGTTATACCGCATCCCTGACCCTCTGAGCTGAGACTGAGTATTCTTAGTAAGCTCGGTGAGTGATAAGTTTGAAGGCAGCCTCTCACAAAATGGCTGTAGGCCAGCTTCTTGCTCAGCCTCCTTCCTTCACCTCTTATTTCTTCCACATATATTTCTGATAAGGGCTTAGAGGAGGAGCGTGGCTCATAGCTTAAGTGCCACTCAGCGCTTAACGCCCACTCAGGGCGGCTGTCCCGCCCCTGAGTGCCTCCTCCACCAACCGGCTTGCCTGTCTGTCAAGTGGCCAGCCAATCACCTTCCGTCCCCCACCGCTGGCCAACCCCTCCTCCTTCCACTTCCCTCTGAGGCTCGGAGGCTGCAGATCCCGGCCACATGAGAGCTGCCCCTGCAGGTGAGTTCCCTAACAGCTGCCTGCAGCCTTTCGAGGTCCTGGGGGGAGGGGGAGGCTGTCCGCATAGTTCTTCCACCCCCCCCCCAATATAGTGCCTGTTGTATTCCTGAATGCAACGTGCTTTGCCCCTTTTCCTATGTTAAATAGATGTCTCAAGTACCATAACCTGATGCTACCATCTGTCAGGCAGAGTTACAAGTTCCGTTATTCAACCTTCCTGTTACACTTGGGAAATGAAAGGAAAACGCTGTTAGGTACCACCCCGTTATCAATGGTAAGTAGACAGAGAAGTAAATCACTAAATGGTTCACTTATGATTTCCCTATTTGTGTTCCCCCACCCTCCAGTGCAAACAAGCCTTTTTTGTTATACCCCCCCCCTTTCAGATTGCAATTCTTTTCCTATGGTAGGTTGAAATTATGCCTCTAAAATTTTAACCTTTTGTGTTATGTGATTTAGTGCATGTGTGTGTGTTCTTCTGCAAGTTGATTTGAACTTTCGAGTTGGAGGGAGGATTGGAATTAAAATGAAAAAGAGTAAAATACTTTTATTGTAAGAGGCCCTGACCTTGACGGCCCAGGCCAGCCGGATTTCATCAGATCTTGGAAGCTAAAAAGGGTCGTTCCTGGTTAGTACTTGGATGGGAGACCTTTGAGGGAGTCTAGAGTCACTATACAGAGGCAAGCCACCTTTCTCTCTTGCCTTGAAAACATTACCGGGTAGTCATAAGTTGCCTGCAACTGGACAACATTTTCCATCATGTATGACAGGGGTAGTCAACCTGTGGTCCTCCAGATGTTCATGGACTACAATTCCCATGAGCCCCTGCCAACAAACGTCCATGAACATCTGGATGACCACAGGTTGACTACCCCTGATCTAGGAGAGCTGGGTTTGAATCTTTACGCTGCCATGGAAACTGGCTAGATTACCTACCCTCCCACCTGACAGAGAGGAAGGGAGAACAATGTTGTAAGCATCTTCGGGTCCTCACTGAGGAAAAAGCAGGGTATAAATAAGTAAAACTTCTGTTGGCTGCAGAGGAGAGGACACGCAGTAATGGGTTTAAACTTCAAGTACAACGATATAGGCTAGATATCAGGAAAAAGTTTTTCACAGTCAGAGTAGTTCAGCAGTGGAATAGGCTGCCTAAGGAGGTGGTGAGCTCCCCTCACTGGCAGTCTTCAAGCAAAGGTTGGATGCACACTTTTCTTGGATGCTTTAGGATGCTTAGGGCTGATCCTGCGTTGAGCAGGGGGTTGGACTAGATGGTCTGTGTGGCCCCTTCCAACTCTATGATTCTATGATTCTAAACTTGCTGTACTGATCTAGACTTCTGTAGCTTTCAGGCTTGACTACTGCAATGCTTTTCTCTGTGGGGCAGTCCTTGAAAACACACTTTTCTTGGATGCTTTAGGATGCTTAGGGCTGATCCTGCGTTGAGCAGGGGGTTGGACTAGATGGCCTGTATGGCCCCTTCCAACTCTATGATTCTATGATTCTATGAAAACAGGTTTGTGCATGTGCTGGGAATTCTCCGCTATAGGCCCATAAGCTCCCCTGATGAAACTGCAATCCGAAAGGCTCCCTCAGCAGAAGGGGTTACTCTTCAACCAGTCAGAGCACCTTTGGACTTCCGGCTGTTGCAATGCAAGTGGGTGTGAGGGCAGCAATATGTCTTCTCCCCTCGCTCTAATCTTTGCTCTTCGTCGTAAGTGGCCATAGGCAGCGCCTTGGCATTGAGGAGAGCTGATTAGGACAAGGCCTGGTTAATGTTAACTATCGTTTTGCACTGTGCCCTGCCAAGGTAATTGGCACCAGTAGAGGGACCTGCTTTTGTTTCCCTGTTTCTGCTGCACACATTTGGAAACTCCACTGTGACTCAGACTGCGAGGGAGGGCTGAATTGGAAACAATGCCCTATACAAGGAGCTGGTGCCAGTCCCGGCTCTCCTGATTTAGGCCTTCCTGGAGTCTCTTTGCAGTTGGCCAAGCACTTGGAGCCCTGAATGACATCTGGGGAGTGGAAGGAATCTTGTTCACAAAGCAACAAGTATTGGGTCTGGGACCAAAACTTCCAGGCAGCATTGGTGCACACGCAAACTCAGAGGAAGCCTGGAAAGGAAATGTTTCTCCTTGGTGCCTTCATTCATATGATCAACAGTCATAAACATACAAAATGGACAGGGCCTCTTGCAATATTGTTATGCAAAACACAATGGGCTGGGGAGACCCAGGGCAGGAAACCAAGGCACCAAAGTGAAGCCAATTGAGTTCAAGGTCAAATGAAAGGCATCCTGGGAGGAAGATGCACAGGTCACTGGTCCAGCAAAATGTCATAGAAACTCACACAGACACCACCCTGTGGAAGCCTAGGGGGTTTTAAACTGGCCATGATCCATACCTAAATTTATTCATCAGTAATCTCAATCGATTTTAACATGGCCTGCTTTCTAGTGAATCTTTTTAAGAATTCAATCTTACAGTCTGAACTTGGGCTGAAGTCAATTCAAGTGATTTCAACAGGATTTACTCCCTTGTAAGTGCACAAAGGTAGGCAGCTAGACCAGAAGTCACTTTATAGACAATGTTCTGCTAGTAGACCAGATCCCCCAGAAGAGATTTCAAACTACAGAATAGTGTCTTACTCTAGGTTTGAGTTTTCATTACTTTTGGGTAAGTCTTTATACGATTTATATTGCTTTATTCTTGTAAATTGTTTTGCTCTTGAAATTGTCATGCACGATATGTTTTCCCAATGAAATCCTGTTTTTGTAGGTTTTAAAAGAAGGCTATTTATGCCACCTCTAAATGTAATATCAGAATGTTATTCGTTTGATTTTTTGCTCTTGGATTTTGTATAGGTTTGAGATTTTCAACATGTAACACATTTAATACAGATATTGGCTGCTGAGGAAGTCCATCGAAAAACCAATTCAACCGGTGCGGTTTCCAGCTGTTGTTTTGAATAAACAGTTACATTTACCACAGCTTGTTTGGAAGCCTGAACTTGGTGTTTTGTTCCTTGGTTTGATTGTCCTACGATCCAGCTAAGAGGCCTGCCAGCTAAGAGGCCTGCCATACCACTGGCTTCGTCGGTACCTACGCTTCTGTGGCAACAACTCCAAAAGCATCGTAGTAGCTGGGGGTGAGGAGTAAAACGCAGCTCATATAGCAATAGTGACAAACCCTACAAAAGACGTGGAACCTACCTTACCGCCCACCAATCACTACCAATTTTGTCTTCCTGTGACTCAATCTCTCCCCCCCCCCATTGTAGGCTTCCCCCTGCCTACCCATTACCACCAAAATGGCTGAAAAATTCGCCATCAAGATAACGGTGACCTGAATAAAATAGCGGACGGGCAGAAGGACAGAGCATTTTTAGAAATGATACATTTTAAAAAACGATTTTATTGCATTTTTGTATTTTGCTGAATGCTGGATGCTTATATTGTTGTGGACCTCCCCTGAGCCTGTTTGTGAGGAGAGTATGGTCAAGAAATCAAATAATATATAAAAATTTTAAAAATCACGATGGTTATTTATTATTGGACTTATTACCTGCCACTCCTGATGAACCAGCTCGTGGCGGGTTACAAGATATATCCCGATACATAAAATCCTGATAAAACCCCCACTAAAACCCCGTTAAAATACATGACATAACCCCAACGTGGCAGTAAAAATAACCCCATTCTATGGCGGTACGCCTACCAAAAGGGTGCTGGTGATGCGTTACAGAAATTGTAGCACGTGTCTTCCATGGAGACAGTCAGGAGAAAGGCAGCCTTACAGATACTTTAAATACATGAAATTAGGCCGATATATGCCATTGTGATGTTATTATAGAGGCATAATTTGGGAGTTTTCCAGGCTTAGTCAAGCCTATTGAAATGCAGGCAGCCACAGTCTGACTAGTTTGCAGGGGTAGTCAAATTGTGGGCCTCCAGATGTCCATGGACTACAATTTCCATGAGCCCCTGCCAGCATTTGCTGGCAGGGGCTCATGGGAATTGTAGTCCATGGACATCTGGAGGCCCGCAGTTTGACTACCCCTGAGTTAAAGCCTGCAAACAGCCCTCAAAGGCAGTCCTGTACGAAGCAGACGATCCACCAGGGACAGAAGCGAGAATTTGGCCCCAAGGAGCGCTGCCGCAGCTCAGCTATCAAAACCAGTTAGGAGAACTCCAGGTAGCTACTGCCACCTAGCAGCAACACAAGATCAAAACTCATGCTGTGCGTTTGTGCATTGGGGGGAAGGGTTCTTTTCGCTAGAAGAAGCTCCCCCCACCCCCACCCCCATCACGAGGGTGAGGTTAAAGAATTGAAAAGTAAATAAAAAATAAGAAGAGCTCTTTTTTTGTACCCCACTTTTTACTTTTCCTGAAGGAAGAAGTGTTGGTTCTTATACCCAGCTTTTGACTGCCTGAAAGACTCTCAAAGCGGCTTACATTCTCCTTCCCTTTCCTCTCCCCGCGACAGACACCCTGTGAGGGAGGTGAGGCTGAGAGAGCCCTGAGATTACTGTTCTGTAAGAAGAGTTTCTAAGAAGGCTGTGATGAGCTGCCGCTTTTAACCACTACACTTAGCTAGCTCTTGGAGTCTCAAAGTGGCTTATAATTGCCTTGCCTTCCTCTCTACCCTTTGAGGTGGGTGGGGCTGAGAGAGCTCTGGGAGAACTGTGACTAGCTTAAGGTCACCCAGTTGGCTGCATGTGGAGGAGCAGAGAATCAAAACCAGTTATCCGGATTAGAAGCTACAGCTCCAGGTGGCCCCTGGCTCTGGAATTATTGAATGTAAGACATTTCTATGGCAGTAGTCAAAATCCAGGAAGCTGTGTCCTTTGCATTGCCAGATTTCCCCTGCCACTGGCACAGGGATGAGGGAATGGGTTGCCACCTCCAGGCTGGGAAACTCCTGGAAATTTGGGTGTGGAGCCTGGGATTAATAGAGATTTGCAATGGCCTATAGCCTGGTGCAATAAAGTTTGACTATTGAATTGAGACCTCAAGGGGCGGGGGCACAATGCAAGAGTCCACCCTCCAAAGCACCCATTTTCTCCAGGGGAGAGGACCTGTAATTCTGGGTCAACCCTGGATCCCACCTGGGCCCATTCTGCACACATAGGATAATGCACTTTCAATGTGCTTTGGCAGCTGGATTTTCCTGTGCAGAATAGGAAAATCTACTTCTAAAGTGCATTGAAAGTGCATTATCTATTGTGTGCAGAATAGGCCCAGCTGGCAATGTTATCTAGCCTTCTGATTGGTCATAAGTTGTAGTGAGGGAATTCAGATCTGCTATGCAGCCCCTAGAGCGGTGGTTTTCAACCTTCCTAATGTCACAACCCTTTAATACAGTTCCTCATGTTGTGGGGACCCCCAACCATAAAATTATGCAAGTGTTCTTTCACAGAAATTAAACCAAAACTGACCAATGGCGTGAAGATCCATTGTTTATTTGTATATAAATTGTTTTTCCCCCCAGGGTTTCTCAGTTCAGTTCTGCCTCTTGTCCCAGCATGCCGATCTTGCTCTTTTCCACTTCTCCAGACAGATGAACATTCTATCTCGATCTACCCTGCAAGGCTGTTGTGTGGATGAGCGGCTGGTGACCGAGCACGGGCGTATGCAGGAGGAGCAGCACTACTGGCAGCACCCCCCCCCCCGCCGGCCAGGCTGCTTGCGCTGTCGCAATCTCTGTGAAAGGGTCATTCAACCCCCAAAGGGGTCCCAGCCCCCAGGTTGAGAACCACTGCCCCAGATAAAGCCTTGGGTAGAGAACGGTCCATCTTTTACATGAGAAAGGAAACTCCAGTCCTGCTTCCTCTGCAAACAGTCTCTTTGTCCCTTTGTACTGTGTCTGTGGAACAGTGAGCGGCAGAAATGAATGAGGAGAGCCAGTTTGGCGTAGAGAGCCAGTTTGGTGTAGTGATTAGGAGTGCGGACTTCTAATCTGGCATGCCGGGTTCGATTCTGCACTCCCCCACATGCAGCCAGCTGGGTGACCTTGGGCTCGCCACAGCACTGATAAAGCTGTTCTGACCGGGCAGTGAAATCAGGGCTCTCTCAGCCTCACCTCCCTCACAGGGTGTCTGTTGTGGGGAGAGGAAAGGGAAGGCAATTGTAAGCCACTTTGAGCCTCCTTCAGGTAGAGAAAAGCGGCATATAAGAACCAACTCTTCTTCTTCTTCTTCTTCTTCTTCTTCTTCTTCTTCTTCTTCTTCTTCTTCTTCTTCTTCTTCTTCTTCTTGCAGGAATGAAGAAAGTAGCTACTGAGAGTGTCAGCTGGGAAGGAATTAAATGCAGCACACCTTGCCTGACAGTCTGAGGATTTACTGTGGCCAGACTGGTGGTCTGGCCTTTTTGATGTTTGGGGTTCTGGCTCATTGTCCAATGACCAGGCTGTGGCTGTTCCTGATCAAAGACTGCTGGATTTATACCAGTGATCAGTCTGACTCCAGATGCCTGGGAACAGTGCTGGATTATCTGATTATTATTCTTAAAAAATTTAAAAAGGCTGGGAACATCATTCTCCTTCTGCCTGAAGCTGAAATTAGCTAAAAGGGATGTGGGGAAAACAAGAGTGCTTCCCCCAAAATGACGTTTAAAAAGTAAAAGGGCCCAATTTAATGATGGATTGATTTGTATTTGTTAGCGGTTTTTCTTCCTAAGTAACTAAAAGCAGCTTGCAATACTAATAAAACACATCAAATACATTTTTAAGCCCTAAAACCAAGGCATTTATTAACTAAATTTCACCCAGTACTCCAAGAACAACAAGAACTACTTCTTCTTCTTCTTCTTCTTCTTCTTCTTCTTCTTCTTCTTCTTCTTCTTCTTCTTCTTCTTCTTCTTCTTCTTCTTCTTCTTCCTTCTATTTGTTTACTGCCCTCCCAGGACGGCTCAGGCTTGATCTCTGCCAAACCTGCAGGGACTGAGCCAATTATGGTTCCATAGCAAAGGGCCATAACAGGGAAGGCCCTGCTTTTCCTAAATAACAGTGTAATTTCTGGTGTTAAAGGGATATGGTTCAGGGTAACATACAAGGATCCCAGGGCATGAAGCGAAGAGGTTTGTAAAGAAGGAGGCACTCCTTTAATTACCTGGAATGGTATTTAGGATTTTGGAATGGTGATATTCTGAAACAAAGAATATTTGTTAATATTCTTTAGCATGCTTAGGGCTGATCCTGCGTGGAGCAGGGGGTTGGACTAGATGGCCTGTATGGCCCCTTCCAACTCCATGATTCTATGATTCTATGATTCTATGATTCTATGGCCTGTACGGCCCCTTCCAACTCTATGATTCTATGATCCTGTGTTGAGCAGGGGGTTGGACTAGATGGCTTGTATGGCCCCTTCCAACTCTATGATTCTATGATTCTATGGCCTGTATGGCCCCTTCCAACTCCATGATTCTATGATTCTATGATTCTATGGTGTGGCTTTCCCTCACCTCTCACTGCACAGCTTCAGAAACACCCAGCCCCAATCTCCCAAAAGGCACAGAACGTTGGACCCATGACTCCCATTATACTGTATATTTGTTGGATATTTTCAGGATGCTGTTTAGTAATTTACTGCTTATTTACTCTCCCCTTATAGATGCAGTCTAGTGATTTCAGGTTCATTGTCTGAAGACGTGTGCATGCACACCTTGAATAAAAGGTTGTTGGTCTTAAAGGTGCTCTTGGGCCCCAAATTTGTTTTGTTCAGGATCATTAGACAACAACGCAGGTTCAGGGATATCCCAGCCTAGGTGATGGCGTTGTGCCGTCTGATGGCAGCCCTATATTATTTTATAGGTCAGTGGGGCGGTTTTGGTGGTTGATGCTCATAAGGGGCAACCTTTTATGAGAATAGTTGTTGGGTTTTCCTGATGGTAGAAGGTGCTCTTAAGTCACAGCCTGCGAACATGCCTCTGTAGGGCAGTGATTCTCAACCTTCCTAATGTCGCGACCCTTTAATACAGTTCCTCATGTTGGGGTGAGCCCCAACCATAAGATTATGCAAATGTTCTTTCACAGAAATTAAACCCAAACTGACCAATGGTGTGAAGATTGTTCATAATTAGTTTTTTTTTCTGGGGTTTCTCAGTTCAGTTCTGCCTCTTGTCCCACCATGCCCATCTTGCTCTTTTCCGCTGCTCCAGACAGACGAACACTCTATCTCGATCTACCCCACAAGACTGTTGTGTGGATGGCACCCCCCCGGCCAAGCTTCTTGCCCTGCTGCGACCCCCTGTGAAAGGATCATTCGACCCCCAAAGGGGTCCTGACCTCCAGGTTGAGAACCACTGCTGTAGGGCTTCCAAAGCAAGAGACATGTACTGGTGGTTGGCCATTTCCTGCCTCTGCATTGTATCCCCATGCTTTCCTGGTGGTCTCCCATCCAACTTCTAAGCAGAGCTGACCTTGCTTAGCTTCCCAAGTCCACTGAGATGAGGTTAGCCTGGGTCATGGCCAGGCATTCTGTCTGTCATCTTAACAAGACTTGTTACTGGTGCTGTGCTAGCTGTGCTATACTAGCGAGAACAGACTGGAACGCTCTGAGCCTCGGGCCTTGGCATAAAGATAGAAACAGGGAGAAAGAGGCATTGGCCGTCCATAACCCAACGTGCTGAAAGGCAGCTCATGTGCTTGCTTGTTCAGGCTGACTCCTCAAACTGTTCTACAGTAATGGACAAAAGGTGTGGGCTGAACCTGAAGCAGAGATGCTGCACAGCTTCTTCAGTTGTGAGGGAAACACCTGAGAAGAAATTCAAATGAGTAGCCGTGTGGGTCTGAAGTAGCACAATAAAATCAGAGTCCAGTCGCACCTTTAAGACCAACAAAGTGCACTCGAAAGCTCACACCTTGAATAAATCTTTGTTGGTCTTAAAGATGCGACTGGACTCTGATTTTATTGTACCTGAGAAGAGGACCAGCTCTGGCCTGTGAAAGGACTAAAAGCTTTCACTAGGCCATTGGTCTGAGGTTATTCATTATGGCAGGGATCCCCAATGTGGTGCCCATCAAGTATTTTTTGAAAGTGGGTGGGGCCCAATTGCTTTTGAACTTGCAAGGCTTCTCATGGGCTATTGGAGATTTGATTAGCGGTTTATGTTTTTAAAATGCAGCTGCCAGGATCTTTACTGGATGACAGAAGGCAAGAGGCAGCAGTGGTCTGGCTCCGCCTCCTGGGGCAGCCATTTTGTTGCTGTGCCTGACATGCAGTATCAGAACTCCAAAGGTGCCCACAGGCTCAAAAGGGCAGGGACACCTTCAAGAACTTGGGGGTGATCTTTGATGACTCCCTTACAATAGATCACTAAGATAACTTGCCAGTCCTTCTTCCATGTGTACCAGCAAAGCTACTAGTGCCCTATTTGACCTCTAGGCTGGATTACCGTAACTCACCTTACGTGGGACGACCCTTGGCCCTGACCTGGAAACTGAGACTGGTGCAAAATGTGGCTGTTCTAGTCTTTGTTAGGACACCGTGGAGGGCCCATATTAGACCTATCTCCAACCGCAGATCTGGTTGCCCGTTGAATCTCAGATCTGGTTTCAGTTTTAACCTTTAAGGCCCTGCATGTCTTGGGGACCGCCTCTCCCAACATGCTCTTAGAAGAACACTAATATTATCAAGTGTTAATATGCTGATGGTTCCTGGCCCAAAAGAAGTGTGCTTGGCCTCCACCAGGGCCTTTTAATCCCTGGTAGAAGATGCTACCTGCAGAAACCCAGGCCCTAATGGAACTACTAATCGCCTTCCCTTTCCTCTCCCCACTACAGATACCCTGTGAGGGTGGTGAGGCTGAGAGAGCCCTGATATTACTGCTCAGTCAGAACAGCTTTATCAGTGCTGTGGAGAGCCCAAGGTCACCCAGCTGGCTGCATGTGGGGAGCACAGAATCAAACCCAACTTGCCAGATTAGAAGTCCGCACTTCTAGCCACTACACCAAGCAAGCTCTCTCAGAGGGTAACATGGTTGGTCTGCTGTAGAACAGCTAGATTTGAGTCTAGCAAGATCAGCAAGTTTTTTGGGGGTATGAGCTCTCAAAAGTGAAAGCTCCCTTTGTTGGACAGCTGATAGCTGATCTCTGCTGCAGAGAGTTTTGACTCTCAAAGTTATGTTTTTGGTCTCAAAGGCCATGCTGAACTCGCAGCTGGCTTTTCTTCCTAAGCCTTTAAGGGGCCTGCAGTCAGCTTGAAAATTCCAGCTGACTAAATCCAACACGAACTTCTTCACACACTCTGAATGCTCAAAATGCTGCATAAAGGGTATTGCTATTCTGTTGTGTCTGTGCTCCTGCTGAGGACCGAGTTTGAGGTCTGAGGCAGGATCGTAATCCTGCAGCACAGTTAGCCAATGAGCATCTAGATCTCATCTGCCGGATCCGGTCAGTTTAAACTGAAACTGCCCTTTGGAAAATGGCATGCAGTGGCAGGAAGATCTATTGTCTGCTTGTGTATATAAGTTGGGGTTTTTCGGAGGTGGTGTCGTCTCAGTTTTTGCCCCTTTGTACCATCATGCTGGGAGTCACAATAAAGAGCTGAAAGGAGTTCCCAGTATACTCCTGTCTTCCTTGAACTCACAAATTTAACCTATTCCATCAATTGGCATGTTATTTAAGGAAATACTACACAATATTTCATCAGCTGATGTTTGTTTTGTGGCAAATATTATTGAGGGGTCCAACAATTTTCAATGCTAGTATTGTGTTATGCATACAATAATTCCTCCTCAGGAAGTTGCTCAAAGCGACTTATTAGGCTTTTGTACTTCTTCGGGCTCAAATCTAATTTGGGGTTTGCCTCTCTCCTTGGAACGCGCCCGAAGTCCTTCCAAGACAGGAGAAGCAGAATCATTCTTATCAGAAATGCTACTGAGGTGATTTCACAGAGTAGTCTTTCAGGCCTTCCCTCCATAGAGCCCCAGCTAACCCAAGTCTGTCAGATCTCAGAAACCAAGTAGGATTGCCCCAGTTCAGTGTTTGGATGGGAAACCACCAGCACCTCTGTACGTCTCTTGCCTTGACGACCCTATGGCAGTGGTGGCCAAACTGTGGCTCTCCAGAGGTCCATAGAGCAGTGGCCCCCAACCTTTTTATTACCAGGGACCAGTTAACGCTTGACAATTTACTGAGGCCCGGGGAGGGGTTAGTCTTTTTCCGAGGGATGCCGTCGCCTGAGCCCCTGCTCCACTTGCTTTCCCGCTGGCACCCCTGACTTCCCACCCACCGCACACTGGGGGGGGGGCTGCCAGCAGCAGCTGCGTAGTGCCATGCCGAGGGGTAGCCCCAGCCATGGCGGCTGCCAGAGAGCACCAAAGGTGAGCCGGCAGCAGAGTGGCAAGGCAGCCCCTGAGGCAGCAGCCGCTGAGGAGGACAAGGAGGAGCTGCGGCCCGTACCGACTGATCCATGGACCGGCACCAGTCCCCGGACCGGGGGTTGGGGACCACTGTACACTGGCAGGGGCTTATGAGAACTGTAGTCCATGGTCCTCTGGAGAGCCACCGTTTGGCCACTTACAGAGTCAGAAGTCAGCTGCAACCTGATAGAAGATTCCAGCACCACCACCACCAGTCTCCCTGGGTCGTGATGGGAACAAAGCTCCCATGGAACTGTGGGAAAATTCCCAACTTATGCTGTGGTAAGGCAAACGTTAGGTCTATTTACCGTGGGGTTAATGTTCTTTAAGCATCCTGCCTGCTTCTTTAGCGCTCTTTGCCTCGGTCCTGTTTTTCCCCTATTAAGCGGTTTTCAAAATGACAATGCCTTCTGTCACAGACCTGCTCAGCAACTGCCAATGAATATTTGCTCAACAGGGTTAAGCAAGTATTAAAGTTTATTGCGCCAGGAGAGCGACCCGGCCTTGGCCTAAGTAAGCAAAGTCTGAGGGGACCAAAGGATCAGCCCATGTCCCTCCCATCCTCACACTGATCTCGTGAGCAAACGTTCTCGTCAAGGCTGATTCCAGGGTTTTTTTGGGGGGGGGGATCCTGGTCAAACAACCCCCAGGGGGACCCTGTCATAAGAACATAAGAGAAGCCATGTTGGATCAGGCCTTTTAATCTGGCGAGCCAGGTTTGAGCAGATTTGTCCTGGGTGACCTTGGGCTCGCCACAGCACTGAGAAAGCAGTTCTGACTGAGCAGTAATATCTGGGCTCTCTCAGCCTCACCTCCTTCACAGGGTGTCTGTGGTTGAGGGAAGGCGATTGTAAGCCGCTTTGAGACTCCTTTGGGCAGAGAAAAGTGGCATATAAGAAGCAACTCTTCTTCTTCAAAGACACTGGTGCCATTAGGCTTACAGTTGCCTTCCCTTTCCTCTCCCCACAACAGACACCCTGTGATGTGGGTGAGGCTGAGAGAGCCCTGAGATTCCTGCTTGGTCGGAACAGTTTATCAGTGCCGTGGTGAGCCCAAGGTCCCTCAGATGGTTGCATGTGGGGGAGGAGCGGGGAATCAAACCTGGCTCGCCAGATTAGAAGTCCGCACTCCTAACCACTACACCATGCTGTGGTTTGGAAGTAGCAATGGACCCTGCGAGAAACTCTGGCAGCTGCCGTATCCCCCCCCCCCCATACACACACCTGCTTCTTGTCTATCAGGAAGGTCTGAAGCAGATGAGCCAAAGATCACACCTCTCAAAGGAGAGCCAGTTTGGTGTAGTGGTTAGGAGTGCGGACTTCTAATCTGGCATGCCAGGTTTGATTCTGCGCTCCCCCACATGCAGCCAGCTGGGTGACCTTGGGCTCCCCACAGCACTGATAAAACCATTCTGACCGAGCAGTGATATCAGTGCTCTCTCAGCCTCACCCACCCCACAGGGTGTCTGTTGTGGGGAGAGGAATGGAAGACAACTGTAAACCGCTTTGAGCCTCCTTCGGGTAGGGAAAAGCGGCATATAAGAACCAACACTTCTTCTCATGAAAACTGTATTGCTAAGTGGGGAAGGTAGAGGGTGTTAAGCCCTTCAGCTCCACTCAGGTTCCCTCTTCAAAACTGGCCTCCCTTGTTTTATTAGCATTTTAAAGAGAGAAAAACATGGTTATTTTAAAGAGCCTGTCTCCTAACCACTACACCAAGAGAGCCAGCATAGTGTAGAGGTTAAGAGTGTTGGCTTTTAATCTGGCAGGCTGGGTTTGATTCCCCTCTCCTCCAGCTGGGTGATCTTGGGCTAGTCACTGCCCTGATAGTGCTGTTCTCACAGAGCAAGCTGGAGAAGGCTTTTCCAGTCTCTCAAAGATGGAGACTTTTGGGGAAGTGTTGCCAGCGTTGGGTTAAGAAATTCTGGAGATCGGAGATGGAGCCTGGGAAGGACAGAGTCTGAGGAAGGGAAGGAGCACTGAGATGTCCACCAAAGAAGCCCAGGGGCAGGCAATGGCGAGCTACCTTGGAACGTCTCTCGCTAGGAAAACACAGCCGCAGCAGGAAGAGTCAGGCTACTGTCCCAAAATTCCTAACCACCCCCTACTGCTCCCAAATTTCTCACTGCCCCCTGGATCTTTCCACTGCCCACTTCAGGAACCCGTATTCTAAACAAACAAATGTTGCTTTCACACTAGGAGTGCATATTCCTTCAAAGGAGGGGTTTTTGAACATGGCCTGATCATGGCCTCCACCTGTTAGCCAAGCAAGGCACAGAAATTGTATCTACACTGTATCTTTGTGTCCTGGTTCCATACACGGGCACGCATGGATCTGTATGATTCCCACAGCCTCCATGGCAACTGTGTGATGGTCCGTTTGCTCAGATGGCTATCTATTGCTTGGATTGAGCCACCAATGTGCAAATTTCAAAAAACAGTTAATTAACAGCAGAGCCCAAGTGGGCTTTGACTGATCTTTAGTGTGTAGCCCCATAGGGACTAGGCTCACTTGCTCATTTATTGATACTAGGTTCTTCTTTTGCAGAATGCCCCCCACACTGAAAATACAGTAGAAATCCTTATTCCCTTACTGCCCAGAGAGTAACACCACAGGGAACACCCTCTCTTGCAGCCCCTGGGGCCACAGAAGAACATGCATATTAGATGACCCCTGTGAATTCAAAGAGAGGCCTTTAATGTCATCGCCTGATGTCCACAGCAATGCTTCCGATATCTTAATTGGCTGTGGCAAGCAGGAACATTATGCTCCCCACAGGGGTAGAGCTTTTCATGCTGCTGTTAGAACAGTTCCATTATAATCTTTGCTCTTGAAATGTTTCTTTTAAGAATCTCGAAGAAAAGGCTATCACAGCCAGAAGAGGATGTTAGTGAGAGCAACTGTAGATTTTTAGTTGCCTTTTCCTTTCAGGAAAACTTCTACAAGTGTGAAGAAAGGGTAGGCAAATAAGGGCGACATCTAGAGTCCCAGTTCCTTTTGAGGAATCTCGAACAGACACCCTCTCAGGGGTCTCAAAGGTGAGCAGAGACCCAGATGTACCTGAGGGTCCGCCTCCCTGCCTATGCCCCTCAAAGAGCTCTACACTCCACCAACAACAACTGGCTAGTGGTCCCTGTCCCTGTCCAGTTTTCCCAGTGACCCCTAGAATAGCAGTGCCCCAGGGGCCACTCAGATTAGCCAGCTCAAGTCCTGTTTTCACTCCCCAATCCATTCCTGATTCAATTTGGCTTATTTATTTTATAATTATTTGGAATGGGGTCATGCCCTGAGAGTTCAGGCTGGCTAACCAGAAATTTTGTTAAGTGGGTGTCCTCTAAAGAGAGCCCCTGTGGTTATAAAAAAAAGTCTTGGACCAAGTTCGAATTACCCCTTGCACCATGGAAGCAAGCTGGATGACTTTGGGTGCAGAGGAGAGGGTGCAAAGGAGAGTGATGAGAATGATCTGGGGCCTGGGGACCAAGCCCTGGGAGAAAAGGCTGAGGGACTTGGGAAGGTTCAGTCAGAAGAAGAGGAGGTGGAGAGGGGACAAGATTGCTCACTTTAAGTATCTGAAAGGATGTCACTTAGAGGAGGGCAGGGAAAGGTTCCTGTTGGCAGCAGAAAATAGGACCTGCAGTCATAGGTTTAAACTATGTGTAGAACAATACTGGCTAGATATCGGATTTTTTTTCACAGTCAAAGTAATTCAGCAATGGAATAGGCAGTTTAAGGAGGTGGCGAGTTCCCCTTCCCTGGTGGTCTTCAAGCAGCAGCTGGACAGATACTTATCCTGGGTTGAATCTGCACTTACTTTGTTTATTCAGTTGTCAATCCTGTTGAATTCAGATCGATTTGAACTTGGGTCTTCCTCTCCCCTCCTCCCCACTGAAACAGACAAGTGTTCTGCACATACGTAGGGAGGCTCAGAAGGAGAGGGGGGAGCCAAGCACAGCAGGAGCCTCTTCCTTTCTTTTCTTTTCTTGAACGAGGGAGGGGAGAGGATCGGAGACAGCAGAGGAGGGGGGGGGAAACTCACAAGGCAAACCACAACTGACAAAAGTTAGGGCTTCTGCTGAGAGAAAATTAGGGCTTCCTCTTTAAGAAAAGCTTGGCAGCTTTGGCCAATCAGGGCATCTCTACCACGGAGTCAGCCCTGGCCAATCAGAGCTTCTCTACCATAGAGTCTGCATCAAATGTGAAGCAGCCAGAGTTCCTCATGGTTTCTCAATCCGATTCTTAACATATTGAGGGTTAAAAAGCACTCTAAGGTATTGCAGGATAAAGGTAGGGTCACTCCGGATCAATCCTGCTTGTTGCAGAGGGAAAGTTTAAATTGGACAAAATCAAAATGGAAATCGCATTCAGTGGAGATGGCAGGGACTGAATCGACCTGGGATTGGAATAAAAGCAGACTCCACCCTGGATTCTTGAGGCTGATCCTGCATTGAGCAGGGGGTTGAACTAGGCAGCCTGCATGTCCCCTTCCAACTCTAGGATTCAGCATCAATGAAACTGAGATTTTTATGTGTCCCCCCAACCTACCAAATGAGAAGACTGTCTGGAGTTTCTTGTCACGGTTGCTTAGATACCAAGGGAGGTGAAAACCCAGCTGGGTGAAGCAAAGCAGCTTTGAAACACCTGTTACCACCGTCCTCCCCATACTGGCTTAGAACTTGAAGGAGCAGCCTATGGATGAACAGTGAACCATTTTGACTGGAGTTATTATGACAGTGCTTAATACCCCCGGGCCAGAAAAAATAACTAGGCAAGGCAGCCAGGGCATTGTGGTGTGTGGTGGGCGAGGCTGTAGCCCTGGTGGAGGCTGGGGAGATGTCTCTGGAGGCAGCTGGGTGGTCACGGCTGCTGGTGGTCATGGTGGGACGACGGCCAAGCCAGGGCAGCAGAGGAGTGCCGTCCCTGGTGGCTGGGCAGGGTCTGGCCGCAAGGCTGGCTGTGCGCGTCACGACTGGCCCAATCCAGCTGGATTGGCCCATGCAGGCAGATGCTCAGGCCGGACACCGGACAAGTCCGGGACAAACCTCCGCCCACAGGGACTTTTCCGAAATATTAGAGGGTAAGGATACTTTTTAAAAAAAATCAGAATTGGTGATCTAAATAGTTTCACAGCTTGAACTATTCAAGGTGTTCATTAATTCATGTCTCTATGCATCTCGGATTAAGCACTCTGGTTGTTTTTTTCTTCCTTGTGCCTCCTCACAGTAGTCCAGCTGGACTGGGGCTGGCCGTGGTGGAGGAGCATTTAGATGCCACATTTCAGACTCGCTGGTTATCTTGGGTGGGTGCGGAATGGAACCTTGAAGAAGATCACTCCCAGACCAGTCAGCACAATCTTTTTCAGTGTGTTGCCAAGGCAACGGCCCACCGTGGCCACAGAGGCAAAGGAATATGGCTCAAAAAACCAGAGAAAGCAAAAACATTGCACCCACGTGGAATAATGCCGTGTAGTGAACGACAACTTGAAACAGCATCGCCACAAGGTTTTCGCACATGAAGCTGCCTTATCCTGAATCAGAGCCTCGGGAGGTGCCTTTTAACTAGAGGTGCTACCTGGGGCCTTCTGCATGCCAAGCAGATGCTCTAACCCTGAGCCACAGGCTCTCCCAAATAATGTTTGGACAAAATGCCTAGCAAAGATTGAGCAGGGGAGCCTGGAGTGGGCTGCTGTGCTCCGTTTTATGGCACTATCCAGAAGGGGAGATGCCGTCACTCAATTCCAAGTTTCAGTAGCAAAACGCTGCCCCCTTCAGTCAATTTGAAGTTACTACAAATAGGAGAAAACCTGTTTCTTTCCCGTTTCCTTTCCCAGTGATGGGATCCCCCGCCCAGCAATTATACAAGCCAGACTTGTCACATTCTCTGCCAGGAAGGCCTTTGATCATTTTCAGATGATAACGCATTCAAATATGTGCCAATTAAAATATCCTTGATGCAGAGTTTAAAAAAAAACACACCTATAAAATAATCCAGGTGATTAACTGCCTGATTTACCGGCAGCAAATAGAGAAAACCTGAAAGGAGTACTTGATGAAGTCAAATGGGCAGCCGTGTTGGTCTGAAGTAGCACAATAAAATCATAGTCCAGTAGCACCATTAAGACCAACAAAGATTTATTCAGGGCGTGAGCTTTTGAGTGATTTTATTGTGCTACTTGATAAAGGTTAGAGCAGAAATTTTCAAAGCAGGATTGGAGCTGGAACATCAAGAAGCCAAGCGTGACGCATGCTATGGTAATCCCTGTTGCTATCCATGGGTGTGGAAGCTGGACAGGGAAGAAAGTGGGCAGGGAGATATTTGATTCATTTGAAATGAATTGAGAGAACTCAAAGAGAACTGCTTGGTGAGAATAGCTCTAACAGGACTATGACTAGCCCAAGGTCACCCAGCTGGCTGCATGTGGAGGAGTCAAGAATCAAACCCGGTTCTCCAGATTAGCAACAGTTGTTCTTACATCATGGTGGCTCTCCGGAAGGTTCTTTATAAAGAGAAAGGGATTGTGAACTGAACCACTGTGTATAGAACCTCTTAACAGTTTGCAGGGTGTGTTAGCTTTTTGCCTTATTTTCTACCGATTATATATGATTTTCCTGCCTTGCACCTGCATTCATAGAATCATAGAATAATAGAGTTGGAAGTGACCTCTTGGGTCATCTAGTCCAACTCCCTGTACTATGCAGGACACTCACAACCCTATCGCTCATCCACTGTCACCTGCCATCCCCTTGAGCCTTCACAGAATCAGCCTCTCCGTCAGATGGTTCTCCAGCCTCTGTTTAAAAATTTCCAAAGATGGAGAACCCACCACCTCCTGAGGAAGCCTTTTCCACTGAGAAACTGCTCTTCTTCCGGATGTTAAGATGGAATTTCTTTTGCATTAATTTTATCCCATTGAATCATAGAATCATAGAATCATAGAGTTGGAAGGGGCCATACAGGCCATCTAGTCCAACCCCCTGCTCAACGCAGGATCAGCCCTAAGCATCCTAAAGCATCCAAGAAAAGTGTGTATCCAACCTTTGCTTGAAGACTGCCAGTGAGGGGGAGCTCACCACCTCCTTAGGCAGCCTATTCCACTGCTGAACTACTCTGACTGTGAAAAACCTTTTCCTGATATCTAGCCTATATCGTTGTACTTGAAGTTTAAACCCATTACTGCGTATCCTCTCCTCTGCAGCCAGCAGAAACAGCATCCTGCCCTCCTCCAAGTGACAACCTTTCAAATACTTAAAGAGGGCTATCATGTCCCCTCTCAACCTCCTTCATGTCCCCTCTCAACCATTGGTTCTGTATCATGTCGTTGATGATACAAGCATGTTATTTATTTGTTTCAGATTTCTGCAATAGTTGCATAGCAGGGTGAGGAGGATATCCCAGCCGACTTTGGCTCTCTGATTGGTTCACATCCCCCTGGCCACCTGTTTCCAGCACAGCTGCCTCCAAACACTTTGTTAATATTAAACATACACAAATCTTTATTTGCTCCATGTTGGGGAACGGCTCTTCTTGATACCAAGTCCTTTTATACTGCAAAGCACGCAAAAATGGACTCCCTGTTGAACGGCTGTCCTCACGGTGATTCTCGTACCTGCAGATCATTTTAATGAGAAGGGCAGAAGCTTTCCATCTTGTCGACCTTTGGCAAGACAGAGAATCGAAGAATTATGCATTTTTTAAACAAGGGATTACTGAATTATTTACGTACGTCGAACAATCACGGCTGCTCCTACATGGCTTTCCTTTCCTATGTTCCACTCCCTTCAATTCCTACCATATCAGCTGTGACCCCTCTTATGACTCAGCTGTCTCCAGCCCCTCCATTCTCCTGTACTTATTCTTTCTGGCAAAGTGTCTGAAACGGCTAGGGTGCCAACAGGCCTGGAGAACAGAGGTCTAAGGGGACATTATGTATAAAGTGATGTTCCCTCCATGGCTATGAAACCATTTCCCCACATCAACCCTATGCTGAGTGAAAAGTGCATTCTTCTTCTTCTTCTGGCCTGGGGTCAACTCTATCTGCATGAGAGAAGAAGAAGAAGAAGAAGAGTTGGTTCTTATATGCCGCTTTTCTCTACCCGAAGGAAGCTCAAAGCAGCTTACAATCTCCTTCCCCTTCCTCTCCCCACAACAGACACCCTGTGAGGTGGGTGAGGCTGAGAGAGCCCTGATATCACTGCTCGGTCAGAACAGCTTTCGCAGTGCTGTGGGGAGCCCAAGGACACCCAGCTGGCTGCATGTGGGGGAGGAGCCCAGCATGGGGCTCATGGGAATTGTAGTCCATGGACATCTGGGGAGCTACAGCTTGGCCACCCCTGCTTGGCTGACCCTGCATTGAGCAAGGGGGTAGATTAGATGACCTTCCAACTCTATGATTCTATTCAGCATTTTAAATTAAACAAATTAAACTTTTCATGTTTTTTTAACAATGTTGTAAACCCCCTGAAGCCCGTTATGGGAGAGAGGCAGTAGAAAAATCCAATAATAATAATAACAACAACAACAACGATGATGATGATGATGAAATACCCTTTTTGTCACGTATGACGTTGTTAATTGCTAGGACGCTGGACTGTCAAGAAAAAGAAATCATGTCATCTGTTCCAACAAACAAAAATTTTTCCTGGCACACGTGGCAATTCCAGCCTGGGGCCCACAGATTCTAGTCTGTCACTCTTAACCACTCAGGGGGACGGGGGGGGGGGACGGGACGGATGTAGTACAGAGATGGGGGAAATGCAGCTGTCGTCAGTTTTTTGGAAGGGGTGAGTCAGCACATCAGAGCACATTGCCTCTTTCCAGTGTCAAAGACCATTAAGTTAACAGCAGGTAACCAGTGAGAAGGACTTCAGGAAATGCTGATGACAGAGCAGAGAGCAGAGCCAAGGACACCTGTGCCGCACCTATCCCATTCGTAGGAAGAGGAGGTGACACTGAGATCTTTCCCCCCCAGTGGTCAGGCAGCTCTAGCGTTTGGTTTTCAGTGGCCACCCTGAAGCAAAGAGTCGTCATCCCTCATGTACATCTGGGGAGCCACCCTTTGGCCAACCCTGCAGTAGAGTCACCACTCACAAACTGGCACGAAACCCCACAGACAACTTGAAAGTTTGTGAAAAGTTGATGCTGGATCACCTGCCACAAACTTGACTTTGTGGACCACTAACTGGCCAAAATTGATCATGAACTTTAGTTCGCTAGCTGTTTTTTGCCCATCTTCCCTCCACAACACACACGGCCTTTCAGGTGTGGCTGGACACCTGTTTTATGCTGCTCCAAGGGACTAGCAGGACTACATTGGAGGGGTTATTAAACCAGCAGAAGGTAGAGGACTGAGACCCTGTTGGATTCAGACAACTGTGGAAGTCCAAAGGAAAGAAGGGTTTTCTTGGATGCTTTAGGATGCTTAGGGCTGATCCTGCGTTGAGCAGGGGGTTGGACTAGATGGCCTGTATGGCCCCTTCCAACTCTATGATTCTATGATTCTATGATTCTAAGGGTTCCTCTCCCAACAAGCTATTCCCTTTTCCTCCTTGTTCCCAAGGCAAAGTATTCTGAATAATTGTGATGTCCTAGTAAAACAATCTAAACATTCATCTTTCTAAGGAAGACGGTTTACATACAGTCTTGCTCTGGTTTGGCATCTGAACTAGAGCAGGATGGCTTGAAATCGCCTCTCCCACAGAGATGTTAGATGGCACCAGGAAATGAGTTTTCTCTCCATTGCAAACTGTGGCTTTCCTTTCCTACCAAATGTGTTGAAGCCTCCCCTCTTGTGTTCTCAGAATTTTCCACCCACATTCCACTTATCTGGAGAGGCACCTTTGCACATTCCCCTCTCACCCCTCGTTCAGAGGCAAGCTGAGCTGTGGATTCTCTTCTGTTATGCTGATTCCTGAAATTGTCCCTTGAGGTCATCGACAGTGAAAGGAGTAATTGGCTGGCCACTCTTTAAGGTCTACAATTGCACTTTCATACCTAAGAAACTGCTTGTAATCTTGCCTAACCATTTTTTTTACAGGTTTAAAATAAACTAGCAGGCTTTTTTCTCTTTGTTTTTTGCTGCAGGAACAAACTGTTCATGACCTGCGCATATATAGAGGATAACACCATGTGGAAACATGGGAGAAATACATTCCGCACCCCATTAACATAGCATTATACTTATCGTATGAAGGTGCTGCATTTTTGGCATTTTGTATGACATCGCCAACCTCCTTTGTCCGGCCAGCAAACCTGCAGCAAACCACATCTGCAATTTTAAAGCGCTAGTTGGGGAATCGCATAAAGTGGATTCCCCAACCTAAATAGCTTGAGTTACAGGAGAGCAACCAGCAAGCCACATGCTAAAGAAATGCATGGACACGAAGAAGCACTATCTCCTCCTCCAATGTCCCACCCTCACACCTGCTTCCCTCTCCCTTCTCCTGGGGCCATCAGGTAGCTTCTTCCTACATCTGTACCATTTTCTTGTTTCCACTCCTCCCCCAAGCCACTATTTCTTCCTGCCACTAGGCTTTGTAAGACAAAAAGTTTGATTTATTTATATATTTTGTATCCATCGCTCTTGAAAATCATCTTGTGGCGGGTCACAATTAAAAAGTAAAAACCCCAATACTACATTAAAACCATTACAAACATATTTAACAACATACACTGGCAACGAGAGGTAACCCTCCCTCAAATCTTCCAGTGTCCCCCCCCCCCCCGTGTCCAGTACCTCAGGGCTTCAATTCCAAGGGTTACCAATTGATCTTATCATTTTCTGTAGTTCTTAGTTATAGAATTATGGAGTTGTGGAGGGGCCCCTTCATCTCCTGCACCCTGTCCTCAATCAAACACCTGGCAGAAGAGCTCCATTTTACAAGCCCTATGGAACTGTGAAAGATCTCGCAGTGCCCTCAGCTCTTCCGGGAGCTCATTCCACCAGGCTGGGGCCAGGATTGAAAAGGCCCTAGCCCTGGTCGAGGACAGGTGAACATCCTGTGGGGCAAGAATCACCAACAGGTTAATACCTGCAGAGCCCAAGGCCCTGTGGGGAGTATAAGGCGATAGGCGGTCCCTCAGATATGTGGGACCCAGACTGTGAAGGGCCTGGAAGGTTAAGAGCAGAACCTTAAACTTGATCCGGACTGTGACTGCCAACCAATGCAGCTACTTCAGCACTGGCTGGATATAGGCCCTCTTAGATGCTCCAGTGAGGGCCTTAGCTGCTGCATTTTGTGCCAGCTGCAATTTCTGGGTCAAGGACAAGGGAAGGCTGGTGTAGAGTGACTTACAGAAGTCTATCCTGGAGGTGATTGTCGCATGGATCACTGTGGCCAGGTGTTCCGTGGACAGATAGGCTGCTAGTAGCCTCGCTGGGTGAAAAAATGCCAGGCATGCTATTCTCTCATGACCTGCACCTCCATACGTGCAGGTCATGAGACTCTTGTCTACCTGCAAACTGCATTATGGACTTTGAAACTCTGTCTTACAACTTTGCCAGTCTCATGAGTATATTGTGTTAGTCAGGAATATTATACAATACTCTTATTTTTTCACTGCTAGTATATAAGTTTCATAAAAGGTAAAGGTAAAGGTATCATATCTGACCCTTGGGGTGTCGCCCTCTAGCGTTTTCATGGCAGACTCAATACGGGGTGGTTTGCCAGTGCCTTCCCCAGTCATTACCGTTTACCCCCCAGCAGCAAACTGGGTACTCATTTTACCGACCTCGGAAGGATGGAAGGCTGAGTCGACCTTGAGCCGGCTGCTGGGATCGAACTCCCAACCTCATGGTTAGAGCTTCAGACTGCATTTCTGCTGCCTTACCACTCTGTGCCACAAGAGGCCCATATAAGTTTCATAGGTGCACCTTAATAAATACAAAATAACTTTTAAAATCTTGTGTTTGATTTTGGAACAAGCTAAGTTGAAGCCTAGCCTGCCTTACTCGTGCTAGACTACCAGAACAACCTTTTGTCTCGTGGGTCTTGCCTCTGGACGGAATCAAGTTCCTGTTAAACCCCTGACAGGCCTCAAGACTGCCGCTGGGTCTTGAATGCCTAGGGGACCATTCAGAGGTGGTGGCAGTACTACCGAACAAGGCGGTTGGGTTATCTACTTCCTTGGGTTTTATAATTGTTCTGACTCTTCTCGTGGGCCACCCTCTTCTCTGAGGCCTGTGTAGACTTGGCCTCGGGGAAGTGAGGTATGACCACAAGCCCAAGTCTGGGTTGGGAAACACTGGAAGGCTTAGGAGTAGATTGGGGACTTGTGGGACCTCAGTGGGGTATAATGCCATACTAAAGATGCCAGACCTCAGGTAGGATCTGGGGATCCTCCAGTTTTACAGCTCATCATCAGTTCCCCTGGAGAAGATGGCTGCTTTGGAGGGTTGGCTCCATAGCACTATACTCCACTGAGGTCTCTCCGTGTCCCAAATCCTGCCCACTCTCAGCTCCACCCCCAAAGTCTCCAGGCATTTGCCAGCCCAGAGATGGCAACCCTATGCCATACATATCCCACCCAAAGCAGTCGCTTCTTCCTGGGGCATTTATGTCTCTTACCTTGAGATCAGTTTTTATCCTGAGAGATCTCCAGGCTCCATCTAGAAGGTGGCAATCATAGGAGATCCAATCTTTTTGGCTAGTAATTCCACAGGCTAAGTGACTGTTGCAAAGAGTTAAATGGGTCTATGGAGGCTAAAGGCCTCGTTTGCTTGAGTACTTTGGCCTGTGCTGATAACATTTCTATACTTATTGTGAGGAACAAATAAGAAACGAACACAGCAAATGTTATTCAGGTATACTGAGCTTTATTTTTTTGGGGGGGGGGGGAGCTTTCTCCTTCTACTGAAATCTTTTCCCTTCCTCCTACATCAGAAATGGGGTCCCTGCAGTTTCTTTGCTGACCATAATTATAATTTAGGGTTCTATGCTTTGGAAAATCTGAAAGGCAGAGGGCGGTTAAAAGCAGAACAGAGTGTTAAAGGAAGGTATGTTTCCCACTCAGCCTTTGATTTAAAAAGAGTTTAACCATTAAGGAGACCCTCCTTGCACTGCTATGACCTCAGAATTTGTCTCAAAAGGTGTCTGTCGCTCACATGAAATTCTTTTTGACAGGTAGGCTGTTATTGATGTCCTGCGATCCAGGTAGGCCCTTCACTGTGCAAGGAGGGAAAGCACCTGCAACCCCCCATTTTTATTTCTGGCTCACTATAAGCAACACAAGTCAGGCCAAAATGTGGCTACCCAGAATGCTTTGCATGACAGAAATAGGTCAACTGGAAGACTCTAAGTGAAGTCAAGATCCTCAGTGAGAGATCTGCTAACTGTCACAGTGGTAATACAATCTTCTTCATGGAACAGTTGGTAGGACATTCATTCCCACCAATGCAGAGTCCTCCATAACTGGACTCCCTCTCCCAACCTGGATACAGATGAGGTCCACTCCCAAGGACTCGCCTGAAGTCTTTCACTATCTTTGGAAGTATTCCTAATGCCTCATTAGAATTCTTTTATCAAATTCGAGTTCACCTATTAATGAACCTCCATTTCTTTGACATGGTCTTCCTGATCACAGCAAGGCTTTGTTTTAGGGTTTCCCTACCCTGCCCTTAACCCTCAAGGTACAAAATTTGTCATAAAAAAAGAGCAGAAACAAGCATTCTCCATTCTTATGTTTGGCTCTACCTTATGGAGACCCAGGTTGCTGGAAGGGTTGCTTCTAGACCAAACTGGAGAGCCAGTTTGGTGTAGTGGTTAGGAGTGTGGACTTCTAATGTGGTGAGCCGGGTTCGATTCTGCACTCCCCCACATGCAGCCAGCTGTTTGACCTTGGGCTTGCCACGGCGCTGATAAAGCTGTTCTGACCAAGCAGTGATATCAGGGCTCTCTCAGCCTCACCCACCTCACAGGGTATCTGTTGTGGGGAGAGGAAAGGGAAGGCGACTGTAAGCCGCTTTGAGACTCCTTCAGGTAGAGAAAAGCAGCATATAAGAACCAACTCTCCTTCTCCTTCTCCTTCTCCTTCTCCTTCTCCTTCTCCTTCTCCTTCTCCTTCTCCTTCTCCTTCTCCTTCTCCTTCTCCTTCTCCTTCTTCTAGAACCTTCCTCCTCGACATGTTGGATGGTAAAGTATGCTTTTCATAGGAGACCAATTCTCCATCTTTTGCACCCGATCATCTCTTTATTTTCTCTGTATGTATGATCTAGATAAAATTGTATGTACATTGTCAGGGACCTTTTTGATTTGTTTTCAATTTGATTCCTTTTTAGTAATTTATAGAACAGCGCCTCCCTAAGATTTCTTGCCAGATACTCTCTTCATATACACAGGGGGAGTATCTGGCTTGTTACCACCTCTCGCATATTGTATTAGTCTCCTAGAATTGCTAATTCCCCCGTCGTAAATTCAGAAGACAGGTCTATTTCCGGTAACGCTTGAGACAAAATATGACAGGCAGCATTTTCTGACCTATACAAGCAGTTGGGAGGGGAGATCGCCATACCAGAGATTGCTGCTGCATCTGTGACATGTGCAAAAAGTGTCCAGAAAGCATGCCACATTCTGCTTACTTTGCATCATGACCCAGCAAGGTCAGTAATCCCATTGCAGTGTGAATTAACTGGCTTGATGCTTCAGCAGTAAGCTCTTTTCTTATACCTCCCAAATGATCAGCAAGGGAAGTCGGAGAAGGAAAATAAGGCCTGTGTCCATTGTCTTTTCTTTTGTTTCCCTGGCAGTAGTTGGCTTCCCTCCACCAAGGTTCCCACCACAAACTGTGCTTTGTTTTAAACCTGTAAAAAAATCCTCTCTGTTTTCGTGGTTTGAGTTTGTTGTTCCAGGGAAGAGTTCTGAATTGACTGGCAAAAGAATAAAGGATCCATCTCCAGCAGTCCTGAAGAGGGACCTCTTGCAGAGAAAGACTCGCCCCTCATCTTCCCCCGACTTATATCTTTTCTTTTCCTAACCTTCTCTGCCTCCTCAAGGGGCCTCCTCAACATTTCAGTAACACTTTGATCAATGTTCAAAATGCTTCACACACCCTTGTCGGGCATTGTTTTCACAACGAAAGAGTGATAAGTTTTATGAATGGATCAGTTGATTCAACATTTCCACAATCTTAATAACTTCCCCATAAGTTAGCTCAGTGCTATTCTTGAAAAATGTGAAACTGAGAATGAGAGATAAGGGCTGTGTGTTCCCTGGCAAGAGGTCAGTGCACACAGCAAAGGAAGAAGAAGAGTTGGTACTTATATGCCACTTTTCTCTACCCGAAGGAGTCTCAAAGCAGCTTCCAATCGCCTTCCCTTTCCTCTCCCCACAACAGACACCCTGTGAGGGAGGTGAGGCTCAGAGAGCCTTGATATTACTGAATAAGAAGATTTGGTTCTTATATGCCACTTTTCTCTATATGAAGGAGTCTCAAAGTGGCTTCCAATCGCCTTCCCTTTCCTCTCCCCACAACAGACACCCACCCTGTGAGGTGGGTGAGGCTGAGAGAGCCCTGATATCACTGCCCGGTCAGAACAACTTTATCAGCACCCTGGCGACCCCAAGGTCACCCAGATTAGAAGTCTGCGTTCCTAACCACTACACCAGGATGCGGTTTGCCCCCTGCTTGCTCCACTCCCATACTAGTTCTGATCACTAGGGCTGCCCACGCTAGTATGTGGATTCTGCTCTATTTTTTATTTATACCCTGCTTTACCCACCTCCAATAGGAACCCAAAGTGGCTTATCACACTATTCTCCCTTCCATGCTACCCTCATACCAATAAGAGTTGCTAACCTCCAGGTAGCAGATTGAGATCTCCCACTATGACAACTAATCTCCAGGTGAAAGATTTCAGTTTGCTTGGAGAAAAGGGCCGCTTTGGAATGTGGACTTTATGGCATTATACCCTGCTGAGTTTCTCAGCCCCAGGTCTGTGGTTCTAATTGTCCCTCCTGTCCCCAAACCTTGTTCTCCTTAGGCTCCATCTCCCAAATCTCCAGCTATGTCCAAGCCCAGATCTGGCAAACCCTAACAACAACCCTGTAAGGTAGACTGGGCTGAGAATGTAAACCAGAGAGTCTTCAAGGAAGAGTGGAGTTTCAAACCCAGATGCTGTAGTTGTTATTTACAAAACTGACACCCCACTTTTGCTGTCCTTGCAAAGGCCACCAAAACTATGCCATGCCATCTGGGCTGCCAACCTCAAGGTGAGGACTGGAGATCTTCCAGCCAGGGGCTCATGGGAATTGTAGTCCGTGGATATCTGGAGAACCACAGTTAGTCCCCTCCCCTGCTCTATGGCATTCTACCCTACTGAGGTCTGTCTGTTCCCCAAAACCAACCCTTTCCAAGCTTCACCCCCAAAATGTCCAGAATTTCCCATAACCCAAAGTCCAGTGCTCTTAACAAGTCCAGGACAAATTGCATCAATTTTTTTTGGGGGGGGACCCAAGAGTAGGGTCCCAACTGCAAAAGTGATCTATTCAGTTACAGGCTTCTGTTTTGCTAAAATAAAAAATAAATAAAAAATAGGAAGAATTCCCCTCCCCCCCCCCCCGGAATACTTTGTCTTGTTTCTCTGGCAACTTGCCCCAAAGCAAAGAACCCCCTGACCAGGCAGGGCTTCTCTCTCTCTCTTTTTGATGGTTGCTTGGCAACCTCCTAACTCATCACCAAAGGCTGTCTTACTTATTGCTCGTAAACCCATGCAGGCATCTCTTGGCGCGTCAAAGGGCAACAAAATAAGTTTTCAGAATCAGCATTTGTGGACTAGGGCCAAAAGACAATTTTGAGTGGGTCTTTCAGTTGACAGTCTATTTCCCCGTTATTCTCTTTAGGTAGATATTTGCATTTTTTTATTGTGGCCAAATGTTTCCCATGCAATTCAATCTCGGGTGGATGCAAACAAACCCTAATTAATATCTTTTCCTATGTATCTCTGGATTTCATTATGCTGTATGTTAATTTGCCCTCCCACTCCATCTAGAAATTGGAGCTGATTATTGTCATTCCATGACATTGTATCTGAGGAAGTGTGTGTTCCCACGAAAGCTCATCCCTTGAATAAAATTGATTGGCGTTAAAGGGATCCCTGGGCTCGAAATTTGTTTTTCTTCTAGTTGTGTTACTGCTAAGTCTGCTCACCTGTTGGGGCTGGAAGACTGTCGGAGGGAACCATGAAGTGATCATGCAAACTCAGGGCTGGAATTGTCTGTCATAAAATGTTTGTGGTGAGGAGATGAGCCATACGTAAAACAACAGTTTCTCAACAGCAGTTTCTGCACTTCATTTAGAAGAAGAGTTGGTTCTTATATGCTGCTTTTTCTCTTCCCAAAGGAGTCTAAAGTGGCTTCCAGTTGCCATCCCTTTCTTCTCTCCACAACAGACATCCTGTGAGGTGGGTGAGGCTGAGAGAGCCTTGATATTACTGAAGAAGAAGAAGAGTTAGGGCCATTCCGCACCGGGATCCATGTAGCAAATTGTTTGCTGAACGAAAAATCGGCATTTTAAATAGTGGAATTCGTCGTTATGCATACCTGCCTTTGTAGTGGAATCCAGTTGCGTTTCTATCGTTTCCCACAGGCTTCCGGTCTCGGCAAAAATCGCTAGAAAGGAAGCGCTATTGCTGAGCTGTGTCCCGCCCCTGGCCGTCAAGCAGCCAATGGGCGGCCGTTATCATGCTCCCAAACAGCCCCTTTCCCTTTAAGGAAGGTTTAAAAAAAAAAAACACCCGTTGCAACGAATCTGCGTTGATTCGTTGCAATGGAGAGACCCATCCAGCTAGCAGGTGATGTTTGAGCTGCCGTTTCATCGTTGCTACGCTCCCCCCGAGTGGAAAAAAAAAATCCCCCCCCCTCACGGGCGCGATTTTCGGCAGAAAACAGTGTGAAAAATAAAGTGAAAATAAACCAGCAAACGGGCCTCTATGATGCTTGTGCTTGGTGACTTTAAACAGAGGGACTACAGCTGGGGAAGCCTCACTGGGTAAACGAAGGTTTGCCGGTGCGTTGATCTCCGCTCGCTCGGAGAAAAAAAAAAGGCGATCGCTTAGCCGGAAGATCAGAGGAGAGAGCCAGGGGGAGGGACTTTGCAGAAACCGCAACAATGGTGTGTTGCAGATTGGTTGCAGGAGTGTAGCGCTTTCCGGAGGGTGAATCCACTTTTTGGGATTTCCCTGAAAGCGCTACAACGAAGCGCTTTTTGCCAATCGGTTTCAGGAGTGTTGCAGATTGTCAATGACGTTGTGTATAACGGCAAAACTGTAGCGTTTTCAATTAGTAACCATTGTGCTATTTTGGACGAATGCGGAATGGCCCTTAGTTGTTATATGCCGCTTTTCTCTACCCAAAGGAGTCTCAAAGTGGCTTACATTTGCCTTCCCTTTCCTCTCCCCACAACAGACACCCTGTGAGGTGGGTGAGGCTGAGAGAGCCCTGATATTATTGCTCGGTCAGAACAGCTTTATCAGTGCTGTGGCGAGCCCAAGATCACCCAGCTGGTTACATATGGAGGAGTGGGGAATCAAACCGGGCTTGCAAGATTAGTAGTAGTAGTAGTTCCTTTACTGGCTCCTATCTTCAGCTCTATTTATTATTTACTTTGTTTATACCCCCACCTTCCTCCCAGTGGGGACCAGACGTAGCTCACATCAGATGGGCTCCTAGGGCGGTTGTTAAGAATAAAATGGAAAAGGGAAGAGCGTGATATTCCACCTTGAGCTTCTTGGAGGAAGCGGCGAGGCAGGGAGGGGGCACATGACCAATGGATCTGCTGAGTTCAAAGTGGCTTCTTCCCAAGAAGTAGACACCCAACTGGCGCCCTTGAATCTTTTTCAGTTTTCAATTAATTTTTGCACCGGTCAATAAAACCCTGGTAAACATCACACCCCTGCATCGACCAGCATTGAATAAATGTCAGGAAAAGACGTGGTGGAGCTGACCTCTCCTCCCCCCTCCCCCGACTTTCTTGCTTACTATTATGCAAGAAAACTTTATGAATCAAGCCAAATGACAACAGGGAAGGGAAGGAGAGGAGATTAATTGACCTTTCAGGAGACAAGACAGGAAAGAAAATGGAGGCACACCAATGGAACAGCCATTCAGGGGCCAGACCAGTGGTCGATCTTCTCCAACATCCTGTTACTTACAGACGACTCCAGAAGGCCTATGTTAAATCTGTGGGTTCAGAGGTGGACATGGACATCGGTAATTATTTGAGCTCTCACTGGCAATCTTCAAGCAAAGGTTGGATACACACTTTTCTTGGATGCTTTAGGATGCTTAGGGCTGATCCTGCATTGAGCAGGGGGTTGGACTAGATGGCCTTTATGGCCCCTTCCAACTCTATGATTCTATGATTCTATGATTCTCTATATTAAGACCCCAGCACAGTACAAACAGAGCTGAGAACTGAACCAAATAACCCCCAAAACACCGCCAACATGTTTGTAGAAGCCACACAATAGATCTTCTTGCCGGTGCGTACTATTGGTCAAGCTCAGTCCTTAGCAGGGCTACAGACACCACAGTCTACATACAGGGCACTGAAGTGGAAGCCTCCCCCTGCTGTCTGCTCTGACAACTGTATCCAGAGGTACAGTGCCCCTGAACATGGAGTCTTCCTTTTGCTGTCATACCTAATATGACAGATTTTTGTATGTGTGCCACAGCTCTCTTCTAGTGACCCTGTGGAGTTTTCAAGAGGCATGCAGAGGTGGTTTGCCATTCCTGCCTCTGCGTCATGACCCTGACGTTCCTTGGTGGTCTCCCATCCAAGTACAAACCCAGGCTGACGCTGTCTAGCTCCCAGGCTCTGACAAGAACAGGCTAGCTTGGGCCACCCACCGCAGGGCATGCCAGGTGTAGCTCCCATGGATTTGCCTGATGGGAACACCACCCATGCTAATGCCATGACCATGTCCCGTGACCGTCTGTGGCTCCCATTAATTAATTAGGCAAGTGAGAGAAGAACTAGGATTGCCAATGCTGGAGATTCTAAGGATGGAGCCTGTGGAGGATGTCTGTGGCACGGAGGGACCTCTGCAAGGCCTCATAGTCCACCCTCCGGTGCAGCCATTTTCTCTAGGGGAACTGATCTCTGGAGTCCAGACTCTGCCTGGAGGTTGGCAACTTTTAGTACTCTCCTGTCTTGAATCAACCGCCCAACAGATTCCGCTGGTGCCACCTGTTTCTAGGCTTATGGGAAAGAGAGGAGGGAAAGTTGGCTTTTTGCACACACTGTGGCCTCTCATTTGGAGAACTCGGTTTGATTCCCCATTCCTTCTCTGTATACAGCCAGCTGGGTGACCCTGGGCCAGTCACAGTTCTCTCAGAGCTCTCTCGGCCTCACTTACCTTTCAGGGTGTATGTCATGGGGAGAGGAAGGGAAGGTGATTGTAAGCTGCCTTGAGACTTATGAGGCCTGCTGGGTGACCTTGGGCCAGTCACAGTTCTCTCAGAGCTCTCTCAGGATAACCTACTTCTCAGGGTGTCTAATGTGGGGAGAAGAAGGGTAGGTGATTGTAAGCCACTTGGAGACTCCTTTGGGTTGCAGAAAGCAGAGTACAAAACCCCCCAGCTCTTCTCTTCCCTCATCTCTGTAGTCAGGAGATGACCTGTAATTCCAGGAGATCCCAGGTCCCACCTAGAGGCTGGCATCCCTGTGTCCCTCTCTAAAAGGCAAAGGGGAAAAAGAAATGCAAATGAAAGTGCCTTTCAAAGAAACAGCTCATAGGGACTTTAGGTGCCCATCCAGAGACCCACAGCCAGGTGGTGCTCTTAGCTAAAGTTCTGAAGGGTGTGCTGCCATTCGGGGCCCTCCCACGGAGCTATCCCGCCTTACCCATCTTACCTGCTCAGCAAGTCCGCTTTCTTCAGAAGAGGCGGCGCCTAACAGGTTGCTCGGGCAGCCAGAGAACCTTCAATTCCCACACAGATTCCAGCTGGGATCGCTCCCTTCTGACTAAGCCACATATGTGCTTGCATGTCCGTGCATGTGTGCGCCCGCCCCCGCCCACACATACCCAATGCACAGCTTTCTCCTCCTGCCCTTGCACTTTCCCCAGGGAATGCAGTGGCCTCTTGTCTGCACCTGACCATTTTGAAGGCGTTTGGGGAACAGCTGGCGCGCTCCGCCCCAGACACAGCTGCATTTCAGAGCAGTAGGATGGGATGACTGTTCCAATTCATGTGCCGGAGGGGAAAGGCCCAGGAAATACAGTTCGGAGACATCACCTTTGTTCTGGAAGCTTTTGGAATGCAACAGTTACATGACTGAAGGGCTGATGTTATGAAGGGAGCAGGGGAAGAGGGAAGAATTGTGCTCTGGTTTCCGGGTAGGGAGCAAATTGCCCACTGTGCCTGCTCATCATCCACCTGGGGTAGGTGAGCAAAGCCTGAGTCCTCTGCAGCAGGGGTAGTCAACCTGTGGTCCTCCAGATGTTCATGGACTACAATTCCCATGAGCCCCTGCCAGCAAATGCTGGCAGGGGCTCATGGGAATTTTGGTCCTTGAACATCTGGAGGACCACAGGTTGACTACCCCTGCTCTGCAGGATCAGGGATGCAATGCCAGGAACTTGAGGTTTGATGATTTCACTGTGTGCTCTTGAGTGGACAGATTTCACTCCATGTCATCTTGAATTCCAAGCATCTCTCTGTGTAAGGCTTCAGAATGCTTAGTTATTTCCTGTCAGGTTCTCAAGGAGCTCATTGTGCATGCCTGTTTAGACTAGGGTTGCCAGCTTTGGGTTGGGAAATACCTGGAGATTTTGGAGGTAGAGCCCAGAGTGGGTGGGATTTGGGGCAGGGAGGGACCTCAGTGGAGTCCACTGGAGCCCACCCTCCAAAGCAGTCATTTTCTCCAGCGGAACTGATCTCTTTAGCCTGGACATCAGATATAATTCCAGGGGATCCCCAGGTCTCAACTGGGGATAGGAATCCCTAGTTTAGAGCCAGAAGTTAGTACCAGTCCCGGAATAGAGATCCCAAAGGCTTTGGGCACAAGACATTTGCTATCTAAAGAAATACAGGCTGGCTTCCCTAAGCTCTGTAGACAGAAGCCATTGCCTCAGGAGGGCGAAGCCAAAGAGCCCTCATGCACCCAGGAGAGGTATCTGAGGGGCTAGAATAAGTGGCAAAATTGTGGGAAGACAGTTAGGGGTGGGAGTTCTAATCTGATTGGGCAGCCAGTGGGTGGACAGCCAATCAGAGGCATACAGGTGCCAATGCTGGACCTGATTGGCCCATAACCCTTAACACCAAACTCCTCCCACGACCCCTTATACCTTTTATTTAGACGCTCATGGTTACAGATAGGGACTTAGTTTTAAAGCTTTAATTGTTACTAATTTTACTGTATTGTTCTGTTACATTCTATGTGAACTGCCCTGAGCCTTAGGGGAGGATGGTATACCAATGTAATAAAATAAATAAATTAATTGTCTTAAATCTTTTTATGTATGGGTTTTAAATGTTGTTTGCTGCCGGAAGGAAGGAAGGAAGGAAGGAAGGAAGGAAGGAAGGAAGGAAGGAAGGAAGGAAGGAAGGAAGGAAGGAAGGAAGGAAGGAAGGAAGGAAGGGTTTTTTTTGCATTACATTTTAGAACTTTTTTTTTAAGTTCTAAAATGTAATGCAAAAAAACCCCTTCGTTCCTTCCTTTTAAAAAAGTTCTAACTTTAAAATAAGCATTCCAGACCCCCACCCACCCACCCACCCCCAAAAGGAAGTGCAAAAAATCCAATATCTTTAGGAAGACCAGCTGTAAAGCAATGAACAAGTTTTTTATTGCACCAAAAATCTTCTTTAGGCTGGACACTGAAGCAAAAAAACCCAGAAAGGTGGAAAGAAATATACTGACGGTAGGACGCAGATTGCATAATGTCTTCGGATGGAGTTGAGAGGGTGTTATGCAGACCTAATTAGTTTAGACTACTCTAGGTGCCAAAAAAGATCTCTAATTGCCCTTCCGCATTGGAAACTTCCTCCCCCTAATGGATCTTTGCTGCAATTTCTGAAATTAATTAAGTCAGGGCTTCATACGTGCAAGTCCTTGTCTCTCCAGCAGAGGTCAGCAGATCATCCCGATCGATGAATCTGGTCTCCATTTCGGTAAGGGTTGGAATATTTTAGAACAGGACAGTTAGCAAAAAAAACCCACAGAGTACAGGACATTGTGCTGGAACCTCTGCTTCTTCACGTCTCAAGAGCAAAGCTCGGCAAGGAAAACTGAAACACAGCCCTGTATTGGCGACGCATAAAATCATGTTTTTATTACTCTCCATGAAAGCTAAAAAGGGAATTTCCATGTCTAGAGCAAGCTCAGGGGTGGGAAAGAGGCCTTGATTCCTTACTGGGGAGTTTTCCAAAAGACACTTGCGGGGAAAGATGAATCTTTGCTGTGAATCAGTGCAGTTTTAGGGTAACCTTACTAAAGCCCCCATCTTTCCATCAAGTCCTTCAGCAGCGGAACTCGAGCCTCTTAAAAGATTTTGAAAACGATTTGGATATTTCCAGGACAGGAGACAAAAAGGAGGTGTTTTAGCATGCCTGCCTGTTAGGCCTGCTAGCTCTGATTAGGAAATTCCTGGAACTTTGGAGACAGAGCAAACAGAGGGCCATCCGGGGAAGGGAAGGGAGGGCATTCAGCAAGGATGTGATACCATACTAGCAGGGGATCATGGTAATTGTAGTCAATGGATACCAGGAGAGCTACAGCTGGCCATCTCTGCCATAGAGCAGGGGTGGCTAAACTGTGGCTCTCCCAATGTCTTTGAACTACAAGGACTGGCAATGGCTCATTGGAATGATAGTCCTCATTTTTTTTTTTTTTAACCAGGAAAAGTTATCTCTGTATTCTGGAGATCAGCCGTACTTCCAGAAGATCTCTAGGACCCACCTGGAGGGTGGTAACTCTGATACCTCTGCAAAAATGACACAAGACACAGCCACATAGTATCACTTCTGCACAACTAAACGTGGAGCTTTCCTCCAGCAGAAGAACAACTGGTAGGTCTTTGAATGACCCAGGACTGACTCCTTTTGGGTATTTGTTAAGTGCTACCAAGTCACTTCCGAATTAAGGTGGCCCTATGAATTAATATCCTCCAACATGTCCTATCCTTAACAGTCTTGCTCAGGTGTTGAAAGCTAAGGGCTGAGATTCTGGGAAGGGGTTCTGTTTCTTTTTGGGGAGGGGGCACCATCTGGGCATGGAATTGGGGGCAGATAGTTGTGAATTCCTGGCAATCTACAGGGGGTTGGACTAGAGCAGTGGTCCCCAACCCCCGGTCTGGAGACCGGTACTGGTCTGTGGATCAGTTGGTACCGGGCCGTGGCTCCTCGTCGTCCTCCTCCCCGGCTGCTGCCTCAGGGGCTGCCCTGACACTCTGCCGCCGGCTCACCTTTGATGCTCTCCAGCGGCCACCATGGCTGGGGCTCCCCTTCAGCGTGGCACTGCACAGCTGCTGCTGGCAGCGCCCCCCAGTGGGCGGCAGGAAGTCAGGGGTGCTGGCGGGAAAGCAAGTGGAGCAGGGGCTCAGGCGGTGACAACGTCTCTCGGCAAAAGACTACCCCTCCGGGCCTCAGTAAAATTGTTAAGCGTTGACCGGTCCCCGTGATAAAATGGTTGGGGATCACTGGACTAGAGGATTCTGGAGATCCCCTCCAGCTCTTTGATTCTAATATTTCCTTGACTGAGTCAACCCACCTCATGGTGGGTCTTCCTCTGTCCTGCTGCAGTCAACTTTTCCTAGCATTGTTGTCTTTTCCAGTGAGTCTTGGCTTCCTTTAGCAGTATGGTTTTTTTTTAATTTATGTTTTGGTTTTAAATATCTATATCCCTACTTATCTCCTCAGACTCAAGCAAACCATGATTTAGTGCCAGGTTGTGATTTCTACATTTTCTTCCAAGATAGTTTGGTCTCCCTGAAAATAAAAATGCTGTGTGACTCATACTTTTGCATTTTACTTTTCAAAATAAACACTAGACACTAAAGATCTTGCTTGTCCTAAAAAACATTTTTGTGCCAAGGGATGACAGCTCTGTGGGGAGGGGGCAGCCCCTGTGAATATTTTTCTATGCTTCCTGATATACATACATACATATGAGGAGAGGACACGCAGTAATGGGTTTAAACTACAAGTACAACGATATAGGCTAGATATCAGGGAAAAAATTTTCACAGTCAGAGTAGTTCAGCAGTGGAATAGGCTGCCTAAGGAGGTGGTGAGCTCCTCCTCACTGGCAGTCTTCAAGCAAAGGCTGGATACACACTTTTCTTGGATGCTTTAGGATGCTTAGGGCTAATCCTGCGTTGAGCAGGGGGTTGGACTAGATGGCCTGTATGGCCCCTTCCAACTCTATGATTCTATGATTCTATAAGACTTTATTGTTTCCAGCCATAGGCCATTACAATGCGATCAATATCATATCAGTTGATATAAAAACATTCACTGGGGTGTTTTGTTTTGTTTTTTGTTTTAAAAAAAAAACATTCTTGGCAGAAATTACCAACAGTTGTGGGAGAGGAGGGCTGCCTACGTCAAGGGCCAATCAAGCCTCATGGTGGACTCCCCAAATTGTACATGTCCATGTTTTCCCCCAGTTGTTGTTTGGTGTAAAGTTGGCATTTGGATTCAATAAAAGAGCTGTGTTTTCGAAGAATTTGTAGTCTGTGACTTCCAAACCCAGAGACTTATTAATATTAATGACACCCAGTTCCAAATCCCAGAATCTTCAGGTATTTCCCAACTCAGAGCTGGCAACACAAAAGAACTGTAGGAAATGGCTTTTAAAATAATAAAAGAGTATAAATGGGTTCAGAATAGTGCTTTGGACAAAGGAAGAGCTTATGCTCCCCCCCCCCACCTCCCAGCCATTTTTCTCTGCCAAAAAAAAAAACACGACGAAGGGAGTTATTTCACCATTTGGTCGTCCCCCCCCCCCCCGCTCCACAAGGGGGAACCTGGCCCCAGCTCTTTCAAAACACGAACATGCTGTTTGGTTCTCGTTGTATCTATTCCACATAAGACCCTGCTTCCAGATCCCGTTGTCGAATATTCCCTGCATCTGCTGATCGCGTTCGCTTGCATGGATTTCCGCTCTGGCAACCGGAGGGGGTAGACAAGATAGTTGGAGTTCATCCCCTTAAATGCTCACTTGATCCTAGTCCAATCTGGCTAATTAATTCCACCGCAGGACAAGGGGCTGGTGTCATTCAAGTGTTAATTGCCTCCATATGGAAGAGGGTAACCCACCCCCCCCCACACACACTGTTGCTCTGGAATGGAGCTGGTGGGAAATGAAATTTAAAAAAAAAGCCATTAAGCCCCACAACAAAAGGGGCTGGAATTTAATTTTTTAAAAACCTGATAAGTCAAGAGGAGCTCATAGATCATGGAAACAAAGCATTATCATATTATTAGGCTGTACCACAATGTTGTTGTTGTGAGGTGCGAAGTCGTGTTCGACCCATTGCGACCCCATGGACAATGATCCTCCAGGCCTTCCTGTCCTCTACCATTCCCCGGAGTCCATTTAAGTTTGCACCGACTGCTTCAATCCCCGACCCCTGGGAAGGCCTTTCTCCACCCCCCCTAAAGCCCTTCCCAGGGGCTAGGAGCACGATCCCGGCCCCCGGGAAGGCCTTTCTCCGCAATAGCATTTAATAGCATTTAATTCAATCATCAGAAAGGCCAAAGCTGAGAGTGAGCTAAGATTGGCCAGGGAAGCCCATTGTAACAAGAAAAGATTTTTCAGTTACGTGAGGAGCAAACGTAAAGTAAAAGAGGCAATAGGCCCGCTGTTGGGTGCGGATGGACAAACTCTAACGAAAGATGCAGAGAAAGCAGAAAGGCTTAGTGCCTATTTTACATCTGTTTTTTCCCACAGGTCTAAGTGTTTAGGCACATCTAGAGATGGCTGTAGCCAAAGGATAGTGTCTGGGTGGCAGGTTAACATGGATAGAGAGGTGGTCGAGAGGCATTTAGCTGCACTGGATGAGTTCAAATCCCCTGGTCCAGATGAAATGCACCCGAGAGTACTCAAAGAACTTTCCAGAGAACTTGCACAGCCCTTGTCCATCATCTTCGGAACCTCTTTAAGGACTGGAGATGTCCCGGAGGACTGGAAAAGAGCAAACGTTATTCCGATCTTCAAAAAAGGGAGGAAGGATGACCCGGGAAACTACAGACCAGTGAGTCTGACCTCTGTTGTGGGGAAGATAATGGAGCAGATATTAAAGGGAGCGATCTGCAAACATCTGGAGGACAATTTGGTGATCCAAGGAAGTCAGCATGGATTTGTCTCCAACAGGTCCTGCCAGACCAACCTAGTTTCCTTTTTTGACCAAGTAACAGGTTTGCTGGATCGGGGAAATTTGGTTGATGTCATTTACTTGGATTTTAGTAAAGCTTTTGACAAGGTTCCCCATGATGTTCTGATGGATAAGTTGAAGGACTGCAATCTGGATTTTCAGATCGTTAGGTGGATAGGGAATTGGTTAGAGAACCGCACTCAAAAAGTTGTTGTCAATGGTGTTTCATCAGACTGGAGAGAGGTGAGTAGCGGGGTACCTCAGGGTTCGGTGCTCGGCCCGGTACTTTTTAACATATTTATTAATGATCTAGATGAGGGGGTGGAGGGACTACTCATCAAGTTTGCAGATGACACCAAATTGGGAGGACTGGCAAATACTCCGGAAGATAGAGACAGAGTTCAACGAGATCTGAACACAATGGAAAAATGGGCAAATGAGAACAAGATGCAATTTAATAAAGATAAGTATAAAGTTCTGCATCTGGGTCAGAAAAATGAAAAGCATGCCTACTGGATGGGGGATACGCTTCTAGGTAGCACTGTGTGTGAACGAGACCTTGGGGTACTTGTGGATTGTAAACTAAACATGAGCAGGCAGTGTGATGCAGCGGTAAAAAAGGCAAATGCCATTTTGGGCTGTATCAACAGAGGCATCACATCAAAATCACAAGATGTCATAGTCCCATTGTATACGGCGCTGGTCAGACCACACCTGGAGTACTGTGTGCAGTTCTGGAGGCCTCACTTCAAGAAGGACATCGATAAAATTGAAAGGGTACAGAGGAGAGCGACGAAGATGATCTGGGGCCAAGGGACCAAGCCCTATGAAGATAGGTTGAGGGACTTGGGAATGTTCAGCCTGGAGAAAAGGAGGTTGAGAGGGGACATGATAGCCCTCTTTAAGTATTTGAAAGGTTGTCACTTGGAGGAGGGCAGGATGCTGTTTCTGCTGGCTGCAGAGGAAAGGACACGCAGTAATGGGTTTAAACTTCAAGTACAACGATATAGGCTAGATATCAGGAAAAAGTTTTTCTCAGTCAGAGTCGTTCAGCAGTGGAATAGGCTGCCTAAGGAGGTGGTGAGCGCCCCCTCACTGGAAGTCTTCAAGCAAAGGTTGGATACACACTTTTCTTGGATGCTTTAGGATGCTTAGGGCTAATCCTGCGTTGAACAGGGGGTTGGACTAGATGGCCTGTATGGCCCCTTCCAACTCTATGATTCTATGATTCTATGATTCAAGTACAACGATATAGGCTAGATATCAGGAAAAAGTTTTTCACAGTCAGAGTAGTTCAGCAGTGGAATAGGCTGCCTAAGGAGGTGGTGAGCGCCCCCTCACTGGCAGTCTTCAAGCAAAGGTTGGATACACACTTTTCTTGGATGCTTTAGGATGCTTAGGGCTAATCCTGCGTTGAGCAGGGGGTTGGACTAGATGGCCTGTATGGCCCCTTCCAACTCTATGATTCTATGATTCTATGAATAATTCATAATTGCTGGTTTCAGTGGGTAGCCATGTTGGTGTGCTGTAAAAGAGCAGGAACGCCATCGCCATCCACAAGATTTTTAGCCATAAGCTTTCAAAAGGCGAATCTCCCCTTTACTGATACTCTCAAAAGCACATACTTTGAAAACCTTGTCAGTCTCTGCTACTGGACTCCAATCCAGCCGAAATAATCACCAGAATGCCCCTGTGGCGACGACGGAGAATCCTCACTCCTGTGGATGCAGCTTAGGTACCATCCGACTCTCGGCTATTTTAGCTTTGACGGATTTAACGTGGCTTATCCCTCTGGAGTTTGTTCAGGTAAATCCAAATCTCTCGGAAAATAAAAATTCGAGGAACGTTGTGCTCTTCTAACAAGAACTGGAGAAAGAACTGGGCACATGCTCATTAAGGTTAACGGCAGAAGCATAAAATAGTATAGTTTTAATATTTACCTCAGCCTTACCTCAGACTCCCCCCCCCCTGCAGGATTTATCTATGTGATGGGATTTATGTTCTCCCCACCAACTGCTTCTTGGAAGGAAGGGCAGCTGCTACTGAAAATACATCTGCCCCAGAGTGCAGCCTGCCTTTTCACAAGATGGAGCCCCTGTCAACTACAGTACAGGAAGAATCTCACAGGCCCAGAATGAGTGTCTGGGCACATCTCAAGTGTTGCTTCTGGTTTCTAAAGCTCTAAAGGGGTGGCCGAATGGTGGCTCTCTAAATGTTCATGGACTACAATTCCCATGAGCCCCTGCCAGCAAGTTGGCCATTCTGGCAGGGGCTCATGGGAATCGTACTACATGAACATCTGGAGAACCACAGGTTGGCCACCTCTGCTCTAAATGGTCATAGCACATCGGCCACAGTCTGTTGTTCCTCTGGCCCCTTCACTCCACCCCCTCCCCACTCCATACCTATGGCAAAAAAAGCCATTGTGAAAATATTTAATTCATAATATGTGATAATTGGGTTTGCCAACCTCCAACCTCTGGATTTTCCTATCTGGTCTCCAGATAGGGTCACCAACCTTCAGGCAATGGCTGGAGAACTCCCAGAATTTGGATTGGTCTCCAGAATGTAGAGATTAATTTCCCTGGAGGAAACAGCTATTTCGGGAGGTGGACTCAACAGCATTATACCCTACTAAGGTCCCTTCCCAGACTCCACCCTCTTCAGGCTCCACCCCCAAAATCTCCAGGAATTTCCCAACCTGGAGTTGGCAACCCTGTTTTCAGACTACAGACCTCAGTTCCCCTGGAGAAAATGGCTGCTTTGACGGGCAGACTTTATGACATCACACCTCTGCTGAGGTTCCTTCCCTCCTCAAACTCCGCCCTCTCCAGGCTCTACCCACAAAATCTCAAGGCATTTCCCAATCCAGAGCCAGAATGCTAGAAGAAATTATGTCTGTGGCACAGGATCTGTGCCATGCCTCATTTGCCCTGAGGGGAGGACTGCCCCTCAGTGGGAGATCATCTGCTTGGCTTGCAGAAGGTCCAAGCTCCAACTTCTGGCACCTCCAGTGAAAAGATTCTAGGAGATTTTTTTTTACCCCCTCTCCAGAATCCTTCCTGTAGAGTTGGTAAGGAAGAGAAGAAGAGCTGTTTTTTTACGGCCTATCTCCCATTACCTGAAGGAAACCCAAAGCTGCTTACAAACACCTTTCCCTTCCTCTCCCCGCGACAGACGCCCTGTGAGGTAGATGGGGCTGAGAGACCACCACAAACATTGCTTTGTGAGAACAGCCCTAAGGGAACTGGGACTAGCCCTTGGAGGAGTGGGGAATCAAACCCGTTTCTCCACCACTCTTAATGACAACACCACACTGGCTCCCTGATGGGGATCCTGGAAAGCCACTAATGTTCAGAGCAGATAATACTGATCTCGATAACCCAGCTTCATATGTTCGTCATCAACCGCATGTCCATGTATGAATCATCCCAATTACAAGTTCGTGGCCGTGGATGCGTCTTTGACTTAACGAATTCCCTAATCCATGCATGTTTTCACACGCAGCTTTGTTCTGGGGCTAATCGTTGGATCGTATGAGCAGTCTCGCCTCGGTTTTATTGTGTCCTGTCCTGTGGGTTCACAGTGATGTGGAGCCGTACGTTTCTTAGACTTCCGTTTCGGTAAAGCGATGCATAAATGACCACAAGTCCCTGCCCTGCAGAAGGCAGGAAATACACAGCAAGATTATAGTCACCCATTTATCCTCTGTTCCTCAAAAGGTTCGCACTGTTTTGTAAATCTAACTTATGCTTCTCGTTCGGGAAGCTGGAGGAGTGCTGCAACCATGGCATGAAGGATGCTCTGTGTTTGGAATCATGGGCCGTCTCACCGGCTGTTTGGTTTGTCTGTGATCTCAGGGGAAGGACACAGAACAAACCAGAGAAGCCACTAGCTTTGCAGACTCTGAACTGCGTTTCCTTTCCTGCTATCAATTCAGGCCACGGTTACTGATTTTGTCGTCCTGCTTTGCTCTGAGTGCCTTTAACAACAGCCTGAAAAGCCAGGATAGAGCCTAAGCCCCCCCCCCCCCACAGTAGCCTTCCTTCTCCCTCTCATGAGGGCATTCACTGAAACATTCACTGGAAAGAAGGATGGAAAAACAGAACAGGAGAAAAGAGGGGAAGGGGAAATTAATAACGTAGAAAGGAAGGAATGAAAGAGCCAGTGTGGTGTAGTGGTTAAGAGCTGCGGCTTCTAATCTGGTGATCCAGGTTTGATTCCCCACTCCTCCTCCACGAGCAGCGTGCTGGGTGACCTTGGGCTAGTCACAGTCCTGTTAGAAGCCGTTCTCACAGAGCCTCTCCTGCCACACAGGGTATCTGTTATGGGGAGAGAAGGCAATTGTAAGCCGCTTTAACATTCCTTTGGGTAGTGAAAAGTGGGGTTTAAAAACTCTTTTTCTAAAGGCAAATGACAGAGAGAAAATATTAATGGTCTGCTTCCTTTCTCTTTTTATTATCCGTTTAAGCAATTATGTTTTAAAAGTAATAGCCTAGCTCTGACTGCAAAAATAAATTTCCCATTGCAGTTCTTTTTTTTGCACTGTGCAAAGTGTGTCAAGCTGTGTTCCAGAATGAACTCTGTGACATGCAGAAATGAAGCTGTTACAGAGGGACTCAGTGGCTCAGTAGCAGAGCTTCTGCCTGGCATGCAAGGTCCTAAGGTCAAGCCCCTGCATCTAGTCAAAAGGGTCAGGTAGATCAAGATGTCAAAGGTCTCTGCCTGAGACCTTAGAGAGCAGCTGCTGGTCCTTGAATTAAATGTTATATACAAACACAGGCACCACAGGTAGTGGAAGAATTTATATGTAAAGAGGACTTGTTTATTGTAGGCTAAAATGAGCTTGCTTTCTTTCCTCCCTCCCTCCCTCTCTCCCTCCCTCCCTTCTCCTTCCTTCCTTCCTTCCTTCCTTCCTTCCTTCCTTCCTTCTCCTTCCTTCCTTCCTTCCTTCTCCCTCCCTCCTTCCTTCCTTCCTTCCTTCCTTCCTTCCTTCTCCCTCCTTCCTTCCTTCCTTCCTTCCTTCCTTCCTTCCTTCCTTCCTTCCTTCCTTCCTTCCTTCCTTCCTTCCTTCCTTCCTGCATACTGACAGAGTACTTTACCAGGAAAAGGTTTTCTGCCACGGCTGCTAAAGATTTCACCTGCTTCATTTCTGCACCTGTGAAAGACGTGGGCTCACCGCTAATACAATAACGACCAAACCCAAGTGAGCTTATGGAAACTTAATCTTTTAAGAAGGTTTAAAAAAAATCTGAGGTCTAGAATATAACAATTTATTCATAAAATATATATGCTGTTTCTTTACAAATCCACTGGGGGCATTTATCAAAGTAAAAATAATATAGACTAAAATATTTAAATGGCCACAAGGTAAAACAAAGCAGGAGTACAAAAGCAGCATAAAACAACACGCAGGAGTTTAAAATGATACTCATAAAACAGTCCTCAAGCTAAAAGCGTATCATACAATCACTGTAGAAAAAGACAGGCATCTTGTGCAGATTTAATCATAGAATCGTAGAATAACAGAGTTGGAAGAGATCTCCTGTGCTATCTATTCCAACCCCCTGCACCATGCAGGACACTCACATCCCAATCGCTCATCCACTGTCACCTGCCACCCCCCTGAACCTTCACAGAATCAGCCCTTCTGTCAGATGGCTCTCCAGCCTCTGTTCAAAAATCTCCAAAGATGGAGAACCCACCACATTCCAAGGAAGCCTGTTTAACTAAAGGAATTTTAAAACTAGGTGGGTAGACAGACAAACAAATGGATAATGAAGGTTGAGGGATGGGGGGGAGATGATGCTGTGATGATGACATTATAGGTTTTTACCATAGAATTGGGGGGGGGGTCCTAGAGTGTCACGTTGCTGTGGTGATGTCACTTCTGGGCTCATTCTGCACATGTTGGATAATGCATTTTCAGTTTGCTATTGCTGCTGGATTTTCTTGTGCAGAACAGGATAATCTATTTCAAATGTGCATTGAAAGTGCATTATTCAACATGTGCAGTACAGGCACTGGACTCTTCCCCCCACCATTTCCCCTCCCCCGCCCTCCTGAGTGACAGCAAGGACAGCAAGCAGAGGGTGTGATGTCTACTGTAGACAGATGGCTGGACAGATAGATATTACCTGACAGTGAAATTGAGGGGATGCATATAGTGAACTGTTGGAATTGCAATCAGCAACTAATTTAGTGAAGTCTGCCTTGAAGGGCTGTTGCTTAACCAGCTGAGTTGTACCTGTGTGCTCGCTAGTGCTTCAAGTGGTCACAGGTGAGGTTGCAATGGAAAACCCCGAGCTCACGTCTGGGGGATTCCTTTGTTTAAGCTGGATGCCTGCCCACTTCATGTTTCTTCTGGAAGAAGAAGATCAGTGTGTGCTCTGAAGCAAGGAGCAGATGCCATTAAGGCTCTCAGCTCCCCATCTGCTGATGTGTAGGCATGTAGTCTGCCTGAGCCAGCCATAGAGGCTTGCAATGTGTTTTCTTTGTAACTGTCTTTTAAGCTTTTGTACTCTGCTTCAGTAAGGAGACTGAAGCAGATGAATGTGATATATTTTCTGTAAATAACCATGCAGTAAAGATTCTCTTTTAAACCTCAAAGCGCTGTGAGTCTGGATGTGTGCTTCATTCACAAAGGTAATTAAGAACTGCTTTCTTTCAAAACGCTCTGCAGCTCTATTTCTCTGCAGGGACTCAGGACCCAGCCAAGTCCGAAAGTCCCAACAGGAACTTTATTGGTTGGATAATGGTACTCGGAGACCAAGGAGAAGCTAGTTCCTATAACTGTGTAGAGCCACTGGCTACCATCTAGAATTTCTTTCACTGTCTGTGGCAAACAGCGCTTGCCAAAATCCTTCCTTTTGCCACATGCCTTCTCCACACACACACACACACACACACACACACACACACACACACACACTCTGCCTTGCTTGTCAGGAAGCCATGTTTGGACAGGCAGGAATCATTTTAAAGCCAACGTTATTCTCTGTGCTTGACTATTTGGCGTTTGCCCTTAAGACTCCATTAGTGAGGAGGAGGATGGCCCAGAACAAGGCCACATGGCTGCTTCATCACGCTGTAGCATTATGTATTCGAAGTGACAGCACAAAAGGGAGCCGTACAATTTAAAGGCACAGGATACCGCAGAGAGCACCGTTACTAAGCTGGCGCAGCAATGAACTGGATCCACAATATTCCGCTGTTTTCTTTCTTTCTTTCTTTCTTTCTTTCTTTCTTTCTTTCTTTCTTTCTTTCTTTCTTTCTTTCTTTCTTTCTTTCTTTCTTTCTTTCTTCCTTCCTTCCTTCCTTCCTTCCTTCCTTCCTTCCTTCCTTCCTTCCTTCCTTCCTTCCTTCCTTCCTTCCTTCCTTCCTTCCTTCCTTCCTTCCTTCTTTCTTTCTTTCTTTCTTTCTTTCTTTCTTTCTTTCTTTCTTTCTTTCTTTCTCCCTTCCTCCCTTCCCCTCCCCTTCCTGTGATCAGAAAGATTTCCACTTCCACTGGATAAAGTGGCTCGTATTTCCACATGAATTAAAAACCCAGAATTCCTGTCAGAGAAGTCCCAGCATTCAGTCCATGCTTCAACACTTCCACTCTCAGAAAAACCCCGAGGTAAAATGGACATATATTTAAAAAAAGAAAGAAAAAAGCTGGAATATTTCTGCTGCGTTTCCTCCCTTTTGTGAGGTTCTAGCAACACAGCCAGGAATTGGCGTTGTGTCCTTCGCTTAGGCAGCACCCATTTTCCAGGACAGCCTAAGGATAAAAGACATTTGCAAAATGTAAAACATTTTCGACATGGCACAATACAACAGAAATTATCAATAAGGAATCTTATACTCTAGTTTGACACTATAGGGTTGTCACCCTTTAGGAGACTGCCCAGAATTACAACTGACCTCCAGATTGCAGAGATCAGTTTTCCTGGATGAAATGGATGCTTTGGAGGATGCGCTAGATGGTGTTTACTCCTCTCCCCTAACCCCACTGTCCCCAGGCCCCACTCCCAAATCACCAGGAATTTCCTAATCTGGAGTTGGCAGCCCTGTGGCCCACCCACTGAACTCATTCCGTATTTTGGGTCAGTGGTCTGAGTAAGGGCTTCTCCAGTAGACAGGAGTGTTCCGAGTTGGGCAGGGTTCCAACCCTCTCCTCAGCCATGGGAGCTCATTGGGTCGATCAGACCGCTCTTAGTCTAACCCATCACACAGGATTGTTGTGAAAATAAAATGGTGGTGCTCTGTATGCTGACCTGAGCTCTTGGGAAGAGGGGAAAGGCAGTCGTACACATCCCAGGGGTTCTGAGCACATGCATTTGTTTGCATGCCCAGGGAAAGGACGATTGCCACTTGGGGACTGGGAAGCAAATTTCTTCCAAGCCAAACTGTCCAGGGATTTGGGGGGGGATTTTTTTGGGCGTAGCATCTGAGCATGGAATGGGGGTCACTGTGGGTGGGTAGTTGTGAATTTCCTGCATAGTGCAGGGGGTTGGACTAGATGACCCTGGAGGTCCCTTCCAACTCTCTGATTCTCTTCTGTGTACCCATGCTTCAGCTACAAGCACTGAATGAGAAATGCTACTAATGGGCTAACAGGTATACACCCCAAAGGACAAAAATTCTTTTTAACAAATGGTTCTTCAGGTACAATCTAGTGTTATGAATCAGGTATAAAGAAAGACAGGAAATAAAATAACAAATGCCCTTAAAATAGCCTGCTTTCCCCCCTTTGATGGAGGAGTGAGGAATCAAACCCCACGCCCCAGATCAGAGGCCGCTGCTCTTGACCACTACACCAACAGAGAAGTATGAATTTTTAAAAAAATTAGCAGGCATCGTGGGACCTTTAAAGCATGGAGAAAGGGGATTGGTTGCCTGGATTGATTGACAGGCGGAAGAAAGTATAAAGCACTTTTAAAGCTTGTTGCTCTCTTCTGCCGTTTCCAGCAGTACTTGTGGATGGTGAGAAGTGTGAAAGTGACACAGCTAAAAAGTGAGGAGGGGCTGGGAGGAACGATAATATTTAGCGCTATGCCATTCAGCTGGCAAAACGTTATTTATACTGATGTGCGGAAATACCCTGAGAAAGGCTGCACTATCCCAAGCTGGCCGTCCTTGCGAGGTAGGTTAGCCTGAGACTGTGTCACTAGCCCGAGATCAACCAGAGAGCTTTCACAGCAGAGTGGGTAGTTTAAACCCAAATGTCTGATATTGAATCCAATAATCCAGCCTCCACACCCCACTGGCTTGGCTGGAAGTCAGTGGCCACTGTGGTTGGAAAGGGAAGACCAGGATCCAAGCCTTGTCTGAATTTGGAGGGCTGTTCCTCAGCAGTGCACACCTAAAAGACTTCATCTTTATTATCGCCGCCACAAATGATTTTGCAAGCCCCTGCAAAACACTGCTGATGAGGCCTGGCAAGATTCCACAAGGCTCTTCTCACTTGATTATGACTCAGCGGGAGATCTTGTCGTTCGTGAGGTTTCCATATGGAACTCTGCCCACGGCGAACGATAACGAGGCGGGGGAAAGAGAAGATTTAGCTGAGTTAAACTGAGAGAAAGCACTGGAAGGAAGAAGACACAAGGGACAGGAAGCTCAGGAGCAGACAGGTGTGGGTTTCCTTTAATGTGCTGTGGAGCACGTATGGTGGGGCTGGCCTCCATCGTATGAAACAAGATGATGGAGAAGAGCTTTCCAATACCGTGGGCCACCAAAGGGCTGGTAAGTGGGTTCTAGATCAAATCAACCCTGAACTGTGAAAATGACTAAGCTGAGGCCATCGTACATGGATCAGATTGTGAGAAGACAAGACTCCTTGGAGAAGGCAATCCTGTGAGGAAGAGTTGATGGGAGCAGGAAAAAGAGGAAAACCCAATGAGATGGAGGGACTCAGTCAAGGAAATCCTGGCCCTTCAGTGGCAACACCTGGGCAAGGCTGTCTTGGAAGCAATTAAATCATAGGGTGACGATTGGAAGAAGAATTGGGTTTTATACCCCACTTTTCACTGCCCAAAGGAGTCTCAAAATGGCTTCCAATCGCCTTCCCTTCCTCTCCCTACAATAGATGTTGTGAGGTAGGTGGGGCTGAGAGAGCTCTGACAGGCCTGCTCTGCAAGAACATCTTCTTACAGGGCCATGATGAGGCCACGGTCACCCAGTTGGCTACATGTGGAGGAGTGGGAACTCAAAACCGGCTCGCCAGATTAGAAGCCACCGCTTTTAACCACTACAGTTGGTGGAACTTCACACACCCATCCCTCCACCGATATTGTTCGGTCGTCACAGGCACGAAAGGAGGTCAGAAGGGAGGAGACAGGCAGCTTTCCCCTGACCTCAGTGCTGGTGTCAACATCTCCCCAGGCCTGGAGGAGGACGAACATCCATCTTTGGTGGTGCAAATGCAACCCTGCCAGTGACTTTGCAAAGCCACAGTTAGGCCACCCTTATATTATGTGAACTGTTCTTCTGGCGAGCTTGACTGAAACCAGGGACAGATGTTTCCTCTTTGGGGCTGCTTCCACAGGAGGGCATTTCCCATGCAGGAAGCTCCTCCTCTAAATGGAAGCATCTGGACAACTGGTGGGCCTTCCTGTCCTTCCCCCTTTAAACGGAACAAATGGAAACTTCTGTGGGGCAGCTGTCAGCAGGGCACCCCTGTAAATACTCCCCCCCCCCCCGCCGCCACCATGGGCAGACAGAAGTGTTAAGTTCCCCTTTAATTCCTGGGGTTGCCAGCTCCTGGTTGGGAAATACCTGGATATTGGGGGTGGAGCTTCAGGAGGCTGGAGTTTGGGAAGGGGGAGGGACTTCAGTGCCATAGATCCCACCCATTTCTGTTGCCTGGAGATCAGTTGTAATCCCAGGAGATATCCAGCCACTGCCTGGAGGTTGGCAACCATAGATAGAGCTAAGCTCTATAATTCCTGCTCTCCTTTTGTTCTTTAAAGGACTTTCCCCCACGTTTCCCTGCTGAGCCCTACAATGGCTTTATAGCACGGTTCAGCTGGGAATGGGAGGGGAAAGGGATGTGTGTACAAATCAGTATTCTAGCCATGACAGAGGAACAAGATTTCTAGATGTGATGTACATTGGAGCACATGGTTCTTTCTTTCTTTCTTTCTTTCTTTCTTTCTTTCTTTCTTTCTTTCTTTCTTTCTTTCTTTCTTTCTTTCTTTCTTTCTTTCTTTCTTTCTTTCTTCCTTCCTTCCTTCCTTCCTTCCTTCCTTCCTTCCTTCCTTCCTTCCTTCCTTCCTTCCTTCCTTCCTTCCTTCCTTCCTTCCTTTCTTTCTTCCTTCCTTCCTTCCTTCCTTCCTTCCTTCCTTCCTTCCTTCCTTCCTTCCTTCCTTCCTTCCTTCATACTCTCGCAGTGGGGCTTGAGACCTGTTGTGAGGTGTAGATGTTGTTGCACTGATTGGGGACGTAATTCATGAATTTAATTCATGCCATGGACCCCAGCTGGAACAAGGCCTACTTAGGCTGCTTCCAAATTAAAGCACTGCTTGGGAAGTATCTATGTGCTGTTCTTCTCTAATTATCCACTTCCACTTTCCCCCAGTTCTTTCTCAAACCTAGTTTACTGCAAAGCACTTCCAGATTTGACAAAAATGCCCTCCACTCCAGTGATGCAGCTGGGGAAAAATTCCCAGAAAATGGCAAGTGACCAAGGAAAGTGTGCAGAAAACTCCTGTCTGGATGCTCCGCTGCTAATGCAAATATCTCTGTATTTGCAGTGGCAATGCGGAATAAAAGAGTCCTCACCATGTAGGTGCAGCTCTAATTGTGACATCTGACTGACAATGCTGCTACAAACTAGGAGAGGCAGGGGTTGGAGGTTGGTGCCAAAATGTAGTTTGAAACTATGGTTTGTTGCTGGTATGTTAACCATGGCTGATTCTAATTGTGGACGTGGATAAAATCGAAAGGGTACAGAGGAACCTGGAACGTCAGATCCATGAATCAGGGCAAGCTGGACGTGGTTAAACAAGAAATGAGAAGACTGAACATCGACATTTTAGGAATCAGTGAACTAAAATGGACAGGAATGGGTGAATTTAATTCAGATGACCATCAGGTATACTACTGTGGACAAGAATCTCGCAGAAGAAATGGAGTAGCCTTCATAATCAATAAGAGAGTAGGAAAAGCAGTCTTGGGATACAATCCCCAAAATGACAGAATGATCTCAGTTCGAATCCAAGGCAAACCATTCAACATCACAGTGATCCAGGTCTACGCCCCAACCACTGCTGCTGAAGAGGATGAAGTTCATCAGTTCTATGAAGCCCTACAACACCTTCTAGAAGCAACACCCAAAAATGATGTGCTTATCATCATGGGGGATTGGAATGCTAAAGTAGGAAGCCAAAAGATAACCGGGATAACTGGCAAGTTTGGCCTTGGAGTACAAAATGAAGCAGGGCACAGGCTGGTAGAATTTTGTCAAGAGAATACAATGGTCATAGCAAACACTCTTTTCCAGCAACCCAAGAGACGACTCTACACATGGACATCACCAGACGGTCAACACAGAAATCAGATTGACTATGTGCTCTGCAGCCAAAGATGGAAAAGTTCTATCCAGTCAATAAAAACAAGACCAGGAGCTGATTGTGGTTCAGATCATGAGCTTCTTGTTGCAAAATTTAGGCTTAAATTGAAGAAAGTAGGGAAAAGCACTAGGCCACTCAGGTATGAACTAAATCATATCCCCGACGAATACACAGTGGAGGTGACAAATAGATTTAAGGAATTAGATCTGATAGACAGAGTGCCTGAAGAACTATGGATGGAGGTTCGCAACATTGTACAAGAGGTAGCAACTAAAACCATCCCAAAGAAAAAGAAATGCAAGAAATCAAAATGGCTGTCTGAGGAAGCTTTACAAATAGCTAAGGAGAGAAGGGAAGTGAAAGGCAAGGGAGAAAGAGAAAGATACACCCAATTGAATGCAGAATTCCAGAGAAAAGCTAGAAGAGATAAGAATGCCTTCTTAAATGAACAGTGCAAACAAATAGAAGAAAACAATAGAATCGGGAGGACCAGAGATCTTTTCAAGAAAATTGGAGATATGAAGAGAACGTTTCATGCAAAGATGGGTATGATAAGGGACCAAAATGGTAGGGACCTCACAGAAGCAGAAGAGATTAAACAAAGGTGGCAAAATTATACAGAAGAACTATACAAGAGCGAGCTTAACATCCCTGATGACCACAATGGGGTAGTTACTGACCTGGAGCCAGACATCCTGGAATGTGAAGTCGAATGGGCCTTAGGAAGTCTGAGCAACAATAAAGCTAGTGGTAGTGACAGCATTCCAGTTGAACTATTCAAAATCTTAAAGGACGATGCAGTAAAAGTGCTACACTCAATATGCCAGCAAATTTGGAAAACTCAACAATGGCCACAGGATTGGAAAAGGTCAGTTTACATTCCAATCCCAAAGAAGGGCAATGCCAAAGAATGTTCAAACTACCGCACCATTGCACTAATTTCTCATGCTAGCAAAGTTATGCTCAAAATCCTACAAGCTAGGCTCCAGCAATATGTGGACCGAGAACTTCCAGAAGTACAGGCAGGATTTCGAAGAGGCAGAGGAACTAGAGATCAAATTGCCAACATACGCTGGATCATGGAGAAAGCTAGGGAGTACCAGAAGAACGTCTACTTCTGCTTCATTGACTATGCTAAAGCCTTTGATTGTGTGGAGCACAACAAATTGTGGCAAGTTCTTAAAGAGATGGGAATACCAGAGCATCTTATTTGTCTCTTGAGAAATTTATATGCAGGTCAAGAAGCAACAGTGAGAACTGAACATGGAATCACTGACTGGTTCAAAATTGAGAAAGGAGTTCGGCAAGGCTGTATACTGTCGCCTTGCCTATTTAACTTGTATGCAGAGCACATCATGAGAAATGCGGGATTAGAGGAGTCACAAATTGGGATCAAGATTGCAGGGAGAAATATCAACAACCTCAGATATGCAGATGATACCACTCTAATGGCAGAAAGTGAAGAGGAACTAAAGAGCCTGTTGATGCGGGTGAAGGAGGAGAGTGCGAAAGTTGGCTTGAAACTCAACATCAAGAAAACAAAGATCATGGCATCCGGCCCTCTCAATTCCTGGCAAATAGAAGGGGAAGAAATGGAGATAGTGACAGATTTTATTTTCCTGGGCTCCAAGATCACTGCAGATGGGGACTGCAGCAAAGAAATTAAAAGACGCTTGCTCCTGGGGAGGAAAGCTATGGCAAATCTAGACAGCATCCTAAAAAGCAGGGACATCACCCTGCCAACAAAAGTGCGTTTAGTCAAGGCTATGGTCTTCCCAGTTGCAATGTATGGCTGCGAAAGTTGGACCATAAGGAAGGCCGAGCGTCAAAGAATTGAGGCTTTTGAACTCTGGTGCTGGAGAAGACTCTTGCGAGTCCCTTGGACTGCAAGGCGAACAAACCGGTCAGTCCTAGAGGAGATCAGCCCTGACTGCTCTTTAGAAGGCCAGATCCTGAAGATGAAACTCAAATATTTTGGCCACCTCATGAGAAGGAAGGACTCCCTGGAGAAGAGCCTAATGGTGGGAGCGATCGAGGGCAAAAGAAGAAGGGGACGACAGAGAATGAGGTGGCTGGATGGAGTCACTGAAGCAGTAGGTGCAAACTTAAATGGACTCCGGGGAATGGTAGAGGACAGGAAGGCCTGGAGGATCATTGTCCATGGGGTCGCGATTGGTCGGACACGACTTCGCACATAACAACAACAACAGAGGAGAGCGACGAAGATGATCTGGGACCAAGGGACCAAGCCCTATGAAGATAGGTTGAGGGACTTGGGAATGTTCAGCCTGGAGAAAAGGAGGTTGAGAGAGGACATGATAGCCCTCTTTAAGTATTTGAAAGGTTGTCACTTGGAGGAGGGCAGGATGCTGTTTCTGCTGGCTGCAGAGGAAAGGACACGCAGTAATGGGTTTAAACTTCAAGTACGACGATATAGGCTAGATATCAGGAAAAAAATTTCACAGTCAGAGTAGTTCAGCAGTGGAATAGGCTGCCTAAGGAGGTGGTAAACTCCTCCTAACTGGTAGTCTTCAAACAAAGGTTGCATACACACTTTTCTTGGATGCTTTAGGATGCTTAGGGCTGATCCTACGTAGAGCAGGGGGTTGGACTAGATGGCCTGTGTGGGTCCTTCCAACTCTATGTTTCTATGATTCTATGATTCTATGATTCTATGATTCTATGATTCTATGGTTTGTTGTGATGTCTGAATTTGTTGGACATCATTCCACTGGGCCACCTGACCACAAACAAGGGAGTAGGTGGGCAAACGTTCTTTCTATGAGGAGAGGCTAAAAGCAGCCCAAACAGGCTTTATGCTGATGGGGTTCGTCACTTACGAGCTTTTCTGTATTCCCATTTTCCTCCAGTTCCTGTTTCTTTGGGAAGGTTTCTTTTCTACATGTCTTTTGCTCCCTCTTGTGGTCAATTTGATATTACATTGTTTATGTCCGGCATAAAAGATGCAGTTTAAATCTGCAGGGAGATATACTGGACATAAAAGACTGTAATATGGAATCAACCACTAGAGGGAAAAAACATGATCAAAATAGGGGGAAACACTGAAGAAAGAAGAACTTACAAATGAGAAGAAAAAGAAGAGAAGAAGAAGAAGAGTTGCCTTACAGTTGCCTTCCCTTTCCTCTCCCCACAACAGAGACCCTGTGAGGTGGGTGAGGCTGAGAGAGCCCTGATATTCTTGCTCGGTCAGAACAGCTTTATCAGGGCTGTGGTGAGCCCAAGGTCACCAAGCTGGCTGCATATGGGGGAGTGCAGAATTGAACCCGGCTTACCAGATTAGAAGTCTGCACTCCTAACCAGCGGAAGTGTAGAAAAGAATACGGAAAAGCCCAGTATGGTGCAGTGGTGTACTGATTACACTGTGCATAACATTCTGCACATGGATGATGCACTTTCAATGTGCTTTTGTGTGAAACAGGAAAATCTACTTCTAAGGTGTACTGAAAGTACATTATCCAACATGTGAGGAATTAGTATAGAATCATAGAATCATAGAGCTGGAAGGGGCCATACAGGCAATTTAGTCCAACCCCCTACTCAACGCAGGATCAGCCCAAAGCATCCTAAAGCGTCCAAGAAAAGTTTGCTTGAAGACTACCAGTGAGGGGGAGCTCACCACCTCCCTAGGCAGCCTATTCCACTGCTGAACTACTCTGACTTTAAAAATTTTTCCCTGATATCTAGCCTATATCGTTGTACTTGTAGTTTAAACCCATTACTGCGTGTCCTCTCCTCTGCAGCCAATGGAAACAGCATCCCGCCCTCTTCCAAGTGACAACCTTTCAAATACTTAAAGAGGGCTATCATGTCCCCTCTCAACCTCCTTTTCTCCAGGCTGAACATTCCCAAGCCCCTCAACCTATCTTCATAGGGCTTGGTCCCTTGGCCCCAGATCATCTTTGTCGCTCTCCTCTGTACCCTTTCAATTTTATTTACGTCCTTCTTGAAGTGAGGCCTCCAGAACAGCACACAGTACTCCAGGTGTGGTCTGACCAGTGCCATTTGTTGGCAGAGTAAATATGCAAAGGAACCGAGTACTGGCTGCTAAAGAATATACCATGTAGTTTCGTCTGCAAAGTTTGTGAGGTTGATGGGGCCGAGAGAGCTCTGTGAGAACAGCTCTAACAGGACTGTGACTCGCCCAAGGCCACCCAGCTGGCTGCATGTGGAGGAGTGGGGAATCAAATCTGGTTCTCCAGATTAAAGGTCTCTGCTCTTAACCTCTATTCCATGCTGGCTGTCAGAACAGAACCTGTTCCAAAAATTACATGTAGCTCTCCCCAAGAGGCCTGATGGCTCCTCCTTTCCCAGAGAGCATCAACTGCTTCTGTTTCTCAGACACTGCTAGGAAAGAAAATAGCTCTCCCAGAACCATCTGTTGGCAGAGTTTAAATATGCAAAACAAACGAGTACTGGCTACTAAAGAATCAGTAGCTTTATTGAGAATATAGAAATGTTTGTTTGTTTGTTTGTTTGTTTTATTACCCACCACTCTTGGAACTCCGGCTCATAGCGGATTACATAACAGTCCAGTACACTAAAATCCCTATTAAAATCCCATTTAAAACCTATATTAAAAAAACCCTCTTTGTAAAGAGAGGAGAGAGAGGTCTAGCATTCTGACTATGTTCTTCTGGAGGCAATCAGGGAGGAAGTGTCCTCAAAGGAGCAGGAAGTCTCCATTTCAGCCAATCAGAACACAGGAGGAGATTATCAGAAAAATACCAGAGGCAATCTACTCATAGGCCCCTTGTTAGCAATCAATTCAGGTGAGTAGAAGTGGACTCAGACTTCGTTCCCTTGTCTGGAGTATTCATTCACAAAGTACAAGCCGCATTAAGCTGTGGAGCCTATCATGCAGCCTGCTTGCGTCCTACTGAGCCTCTTCTGAATTCTGTCTCTTTCTCTGAAGACTGGAGGCCAGCTGGTCTGGAAGAGTAATATGAGGGGCCAGGCGAGTCTCAGGGCCTGGCAGCCAGGCCTGTCAGCAGATGCAAGCCACATAACTGGCACATAATCATCTGGAGTCAATTTATTCTTTTTATGCATCTAGGCATTGTTTTTGAGCCAGCAAGGGGGAAGGACACACATTTTATGGCAATGCTGTGCCTTGGGAAAAGGAAAACTGTGATTCCCAGAGGTAACTTTGAATGTGCAGCTTAAGAATATCTACAAGGAAGTAGTCATAGTTCAGTGATAAGGCGCATGCTTGGCATGCGAAAACACCCTGTGCGTCGTTCTTTTGCTGGTGCTTTCATCTAAAACAATCTTGTGGAACAGAGTGGAAGAAGCCTAATATTAAGGCCCTGGAAACTTGGGTTGCTTCCAACTGGAGATTCTGTTCCGGTGTGGTAGCCAAACCAGAGTGGTTGGGGGAAGGGGGTTACGCATATAGCTTTGTCCCCTAATCTTCACTTCCCAGGTTTCCCTCTGCTTTGCTCTGATCTTTCCCAACTCTTGTTTGATATGATCTTTTCTATATGTTTGCACACTCTCTGGATGGTAGGTTTGCATCGATGATTTGAGAAGAAGAAGAAGAAATGGGAAGAGATGGAATTGGTGACAATCTAGGAATTGGCCTCAATCTTGCTTTAAAAGCAACAGTCACTTTATCTAAACCTATGTTCAGAAGAGATTGGGTAAATTCCTAGAGCGTCATGGAGGATATAAAAAAGCCCACCTATGAAACTCCATCCTTGAACATCCGAATCTGCCCTATATTGAATCAGGGCAATGGCCTGTTAAGGTCAGTATTGTCCACTCTGAATGGCATTACATTTCCATGGGCTCTGGCCAAACTCTTTCACATCGCTTGCTGCTACTTTCAACTGGAAGGTAGCTGAACCTGGGATTAACGTACAAAGCAGATTCTCTGCCACTGAGCCTCAGTCCCTGGCACTGCCCTTGAAATTTCCTGGAATATGCCAGTCCAAGGCTGGCAACTCTAGTGCATGGGAAGGTATACCATTTTAAGGTCCCGTGGACATGGTGGCTTCAGAGGTTGAATTCTATGGTTGAATTCTAGACCATAGAGTCTAGGACAAACAGAAGGCCTGGAGTGGTGACAGAGTGTGGGTGCTCTGAGACTTCTGATTTTTCAATGGAAGAAACATTTCCACTGAGCTTCTTGCCCTTCTAAAGCTCTGCCCTCCCCAGCTATCGCCTCCCAAATCTGCCATGAATTTCACAAGCCAGAGCTGGCAACCTGATATGCAGTCATCAGCCTCCATAAGATGCCTTAGCTGTTGTTGTGTTATTGTGTTGTTTGATGGAACATGCATGAACAGCACTAAGACTTTGGACCCTCCAACTGTGGTTAATTGGCCCTAGAGTAGCGATCCCCAAGCTGTGGGCCACAGACCACATGTGGTCCTTCGACTAATTGGAGGTGGGCCCCGAAGGACGCCTTCTTCCCCCCCCCCGGCCCTTTACTTCATCCCCCCCCAGCCCTTTACAACACATTTCATTGTTGTGGCATGTCTGTATTTTATTTTGAAGGGATGTTTAAACATTACCGTAGCAATCAGAGAGCGCTCGGGCAGTGGTTGAGAGTAGAGGAGTAAACTATCCCCCCCACCGGGCCTCAGTAAAAGGCGTTGAGTGGTCCCCAGTGATAAAAAGGTTGGGGACCACTGCCCTAGAGGATAAACTGATGACTAGCTTCTAGTAACCGTTCTGCCAAGCCTACCTTTTTCAACCTTTTGACCATGGAGGAGCCACTGAAATATTTTTCAGGCTTTGAGGAGCCACTGAAATGGCCAGGAAGTGACGTCAGATGGCCACAATTTCCTGCCACGCCTGAGGAGGACTGGGGAAGGGAGAATGGAGGTGGCTTGAGGCAGCAGTAGGCATCCAGGCTCCGCCCCCTTTCCTAGGCACAGTAACCATGCCCGAACACCACCCCCAGAAATAGCTCATGGCCAAGTCCATTAAGGCAGGATACGGGGAAAGGCCAGGGTTCCCTTGGGAAGCTCTCACGGAGCCCTGGTTGGGAATCCCTGTGCTGCTCTCATAAGTGCTGTGGTGTGTGACATGTTCCTTCCTGCACTTTGGACTGTGTCCCTGTTCAAAAGAGAGGTCTGTAGTTAAGTACTTGAGTGGTAGGGAAGCTGAGCCAGGCATCAGAATGGCGGGGCGAATGGCTCAGAAGATCTCTGGGGAGATCCAGAGGTCAGGAAGATGCTGTTGATTAATGAGGTTTGCAGAGGAGATCCCATAAGTGATGACTCCAAGCTCCCTGATATTTGTTGATACAGCATTGTTGGTGTACAACTGCTGGGCGGGTCATTTTTTAATGGGTATTCCATGGCATATTGTTTACTGGGTGATGTAATTTACCTTCTATGCCACCAAGAAACTTCAGTTCTCCATTTCCATGCATGACAACTCTATTAAAGGGACAAGGTATTTTTCTCAATTCCTGTTGGCAGCCTGGTGCACATTTCAAAGTTTAAAAAGAAGGAGCCTTTGCATGCCTCACATCTGCAATCCTAGAATCCTAGAATCACGGAAGGTTGCTCCTGGGTCATCTAGTCCAACCCCCTGCACTATGCAGGACACTCACAACCCTCTTGCTCATCCATTGTAACCTGCCACCCCCTTGAGCCTTCACAGAATCAGCCTCTCCGTCAGATTGGCTATCCAGCCTCTGTTTAAAAATCTCCAAAGATGGATAACTCACCACTTCCTGAGGAAGCCTGTTCCACTGAGAAACCGTTCTAACTGTCAGGAACTTCTTCCGGATGTTGAGACGGAATTTAGAATCATAGAATCATGGAGTTGGAAGGGACCTCCTGAATCATCTAGTCCAACCTCCTGCACAATGCAGCTACCTGCCCCCCACCCCCCACAGTGACCTCAATTTCATGCTCAAGTGATCGCTCCAACAAAAATCTCCTGAATCCAGCCTGGCTTGGAGGAAATGGCTGCTTTAGAGGATGGACTATATGTCATCATACCCCACTGAACTCCCTGTCCTCCCCAGACACCATCCCTAAATCTACAGTTGCCAGCTCTGGATTGGGAAATACCTGGGAACTTTGGGGGTCCTCCCGGTACAGTCTACAAAACAACAATACATATTAAAAACATCCTAATATTGCACAAATATTACAAGATAGTGGTTGACAAACTAACTCACCCAAACCTCTAATGCAGCTGAATCAATGGCCGGAGTAACTGGAGATGGGGGGAGGGGGGGGAAAGCACACCAGGGGTAGTTCAGTCGATGGTTCCCTGCCAGTCTAATATGTAGACATGGGAACTAGGGGGAGGGGTCCAGTTTCCCACGGTACTTACCGCGCCCGGCCTCAACCAAATGCCTGGCGGAAGATCTCCATCTTGCAGGCCCTGTGGAATCCAGGGGCCATTCCGCACCGGGATCCATGTTGCAAATTGTTTGCGGAACGAAAAATCGCCGTTTTAAATAGTGGAATTTGGCGTAACGCATACCTGCCTTTGTAGTGGAATCCAGTTGCGTTTCTATCGTTTTCCACAGGCTTCCGGTCTCGGCAAAAATTGCTAGAAAGGAAGCGTTATTGCTGAGCTGTGTCCCGCCCCTGGCCGTCAAGCAGCCAATGGGCGGCCGTTATCATGCTCCCAAACAGCCCCTTTCCATTTAAGGAAGGTTTAAAAAAAAACACACACCCGTTGCAACGAATATGCGTTGATTCGTTGCAACGGAGAGACCCATCCAGCTAGCAGGTGGTGTTTGAGCTGCCGTTTCATCGTTGCCACGCTCCCCCCGAGTGAAAAAAAAAATTCTCCCCCCTCACGGGCGCGATTTTCAGCCGAAAACAGTGTGAAAAATAAAGTGAAAATAAACCAGCAAACGGGCCTCTATGATGCTTGTGCTTGGTGACTTTAAACAGAGGGACTGCAGCCGGGGAAGCCTCGCTGGGTAAACGAAGGCATGCCGGTGCGTTGATCTCCGCTTGCTCGGAGAAAAAAAAATGGCAATCGCTTCGCCGGAAGATCAGAGGAGAGAGCCAGGGGGAGGGACTTTGCAGAAACCGCAACAATGGTAACGCACAGAACTTTCCCGCTAGTGTTGCAGATTGGTTGCAGGAGTGTAGCGCTTTCCGGAGGGTGAATCCACTTTTTGGGATTTCCCTGAAAGCGCTACAACGAAGCGCTTTTTGCGGATCGGTTTCAGGAGTGTTGCAGATTGTCGTTGTGCATAACGGCAAAACTGTAGCGATTTCAATTAGTAACCATTGTGCTATTTTGGACGAATGCGGAACGGCCCCAGAGATTTCTGTCAGGGCCCGCAGCTCCTCCGGGACCGATACCCTGGAATCATAGCTCATCTCCAGACTAAAGAGACCAGTTCCCCTGGAGAAAATGGTTGCTTTAGAGGGTGTACTCCATAGCATTGTACTCCTCTGAGGCCCTTCCCCACCCCAAATCCTGCCCACTACCAGCTCCCCCCGCAATGTTCCCAGGTATTTCCCAATCCAGAGCTGGCAACTGTAGATTTAGAGATGGAGTCTGGGAGGGCAGGGAGCCCAGTGGGGTACAGTGACATACAGTCCACCCTTTAAAGCAGCCATTTTTCTCTCTGGAGATGAGCTGTAATTCCTGAGGACCCCAGGCCTCCACCTAGAGGCTGGCATTCCTGGCATGTATGCTTCCTAGCATTTTCTTTAAAAAATACCTGGTGTTTCTTGGAAGGCCAGATGGGGACAATTTTTTAAATCGTGTCTTACCCTGATAAATAAGGGCCTTCAGGATATACATGATGCCGGACCCCGTGGGTTTAAATAAGGCCTTGAACAGAACAGCAGCAAGCCTCTCCTCCTTTCCCCGTTCCCTTGTTTTTGCCTCCTTCCTTCCACCTATGCAATAAGCTTGCTTATCTCACCGGAGGATGAGCAGAAATTGCTGTCACTAGTTAATGAGGGCATCGTTGAGTCACTGTTGAAACACAGAGGGAGCATGTAAACACACCGAAATGAGAGGCTAGGAACAGATGAAAGATTCTCTGTGGTCTAATTACGTGCAGTAGAACAGCCTGTCAGGATGCAAGGCAGAAGTGAAATGCAGCCGAGAATACCCAGTTCCGGAGGTCACTATTGTCCTGTTTTTTAAAAAAGGAGGTGGGGTGGGGAATATGAATAGCTCCATATTTTACAGTATTCCCTCGTATCCCTGGAAGTAGCAATCCCTGTAACAAGTAGCTGCACATATTAAATTGTATTCTATAACCTTTCTTTTTTCTTTTTTTCAAAAAAGGGCATGCAAATTAATCCACATTTAGAAAGGCATGCGTTGCGTTGGTGCATCAGTGATGAAAAGTGCGATCTGTCGCATCGTGGCAAGACACGTACACTCTGGTGTGCTACTGTGTGTGACCTGGACTTGCGGGTGGGGTGCAGGCGTCATGTCCATACCGTCGACTGAGCGAACGAATCCGTTAATTTTCCTAGAGAGAATTCCAAAAGCAACGCTGAGCCAGCGGAAAAGAGAAAGGGAGAGCAGAGACTCATTGTGTCAAATGTAGAACACCCTGAGACAATTACATGAAATATGAAACGTTCATCCTCCTTCTCTGTACGTGGAAGAGCTTACCAAAGAGCTGGTATCTTAGCTTTGCTTATTTTCCCTCTTCCTTCCCTTCTCATTGTTTCCTTTTGTATCTTGGCGATTATTTTAAATTATAAACTGCCTTGGGCAGTAGATAAAAGCAGAAAGTAAGCATTAAAAAGATGCATCTTAACGGGCCAATAAACTTCGTGGAAAGGGCAGAGCATTGAAGATTCCAGATGATTTGCCAAAAAAGGGGGGAAATTCTACACATTTAGTCTTGCTACACTTGTTTGCCTTTTAGTCTCCCCTCCCCCTCCCCCTCCCCCTCCCCACACATACACACCTGCAGATTACAGAGGTAAATTAACCAATAAACCTTAGACCAGAGGTTCATAGAATCATAGAATCATAGAGTTGGAAGGGGCCATACAGGCCATCTAGTCCAACCCCCTGCTCAATGCAGGATCAGCCCAAAGCATCCTAAAGCATCCAAGAAAAGTGTGTATCCAACCTTTGCTTGAAGACTTCCAGTGAGGGGGAGCTCACCACCTCCTTAGGCAGCCTATTCCACTGCTGAACTACTCTGACTGTGAAAATTTTTTTCCTGATATTGTTGTACCTATAGTTTAAACCCATTACTGTGTATCCTTTCCTCTGCAGCCAGCAGAAACAGCATCCTGCCCTCCTCCAAGTGACAACCTTTCAAATACTTAAAGAGAGCTATCATGTCCCCTCTCAACCTCCTTTTTTCCAGGTTCTCAACCCTGCTAATGCCATGACCCTTTAATACAGTTCCGCATGTTGTGGGGACCCCCAACCATAAAATGATGCAAGTGTTCTTTTACAGAAATTAAACCGAAACTGACCAATGTCGTGAAGATCTATTGTTCATGATTTTTAATTGTTTTTTCCACAGGGGTTCTCAGTTCAGTTCTGCCTCTTGTCCCACCACGTCGATCTTGTTCTTTTCTGCTGCCCCTAGACAGACGAACGTTCTATCTCGATCTACCCCGCAAGATTGTTGTGTAGATGGCGCCCCCACCTCCCCATCCAAGCTGCTTGCCCTGCCGTGACCCCCGTGAAACGGTCCTTCGACCCCCAAAGGGGTCCCGACCCCCAGGTTGAGAACCACTATTTTAGATGGATTTTTAAGATGCAATGAATGTATTAAAACTATTTATCCCATCAGGGTTTACGGGGAAGGTTTCCTGACACAGAGAGATTTGTGTTATGATTGAGCTGCTGGGTGGTTTGTGCCGGTCAAGAAACCTCAACCACCCGCAGACAAAGCAGGGGTTTCTATATACTTAGGAGAATTCCCAGATATACAGAAATCATCATCATACTTTATTTTTAAAGCCCTCCCTGCCTGGTTGGCTCAGGGCAGGTAACAACAATAATTCAGATTATTAAAAGCCCCTTGGAAACCTTCCTGGGGGGGGCTGATTTATACTGGGTGGATCAATATTTTTGAATGGGGTTCTTAGGCAGGGAGGGGTGTATTTTCTTGGTCTTAAATTCCTGGCATAGGCCTGGCGGAACAGCTCCGTCTTATAAGCCTTCCAGAATTGTTCAAGGCTCTTTTTAAAGAAATTATAGTTCTATCACAGAACTCGGAACAAGCATAGAGTCGATGGTCCTACCTTAATCTACATTAAGCCCCAGAGTTCTTGAAATTCTTCTGGTGGTCGCTTATCCCAGGGAACTCTTTAAGCTTCTCCAGCCATGAGTCCAAATCGGGCAAGCTCTTTCTGCTACAGGCACGTCTTGCTGCTCCAATCAAATCCCCAAAGGCCAATTAGGAGCCTTGCCAGGCAGAAGTCCCATCCCCTTTTCCAAAACACTTGGTGGGCAAAGAGTCAGTGGGTATGCCTGGAGGTGCCGGGTTGGGGACTCCTGGGTTAGGATTTGGGAGACCCAGGCCAGAATTCTCGCCCCCCCCCCCTTACCAATGGGGGTAGGAAGGGGATCTTTTTGCTTCCGCCACGTTGTGATGGATTTTAAGTCTTTTAATGGGAGTTTTAATGGGGTTTTAAGACATTGTGACCCGCCACGAGCCGCTTAGGGAGTGGCGGGAAATAAATTGAATAAATAATAATAATAATAATAATAATAATAATAATAATAATAATAATAATAATAATAATAATAATATTCCCCCTCTGCCATGGAAGCTTCCTGTGTGACCTTGATCCGGTTGCACATTTGCAACCTAACCCACCTCACAGGGTTGTTGTGAGGATAAAACGGAGGAGAAGAGAACGCTACAAGCCATTTTTGGTCCCTGTTTCGGAGACATGCGAGATTTGCATGAGGTGGCAAAATCTCTACTTTTTAATTGTCTCCTCTCTTGATGTGCAACCAGTGCAGGAGGTGCTAAGCTTTTTAAAGGCTTTAACCATTTTGAAGCTAAAAGTGTCCTGGCAGGGGAATTAATTAGGATCAGAGGAAAAGCATCGACTTCTATCCTAATTAATCCCAGGGTATGGGGTGAAGGCTCAAGGTATGTTTTACCTTGCCGGAGATCAGCAGGTTTGGATCTGGTCAGAGCTGGGACAGGATGCCTCTTGGAGCCCCCTTCGGCCCCGGGGAGGAAGGCAGATTGGATATCTCTGCAAGAAGAAATAATCAATAACAGTCATGCCCCTCCAAGGATTAATTAAGCTGTGCAGAGGGGAGAATCCCCAATAGTTTATCATTTCTGGGGAGAGGGTGGCTGTTAAATCCATGGGTTCAAAGGAAGCCAGGAGTTCTATTAGCTCTTTAATGGGATCTTAGCATGGTGGTACAAGAGGCAAAAAAAAATGAGCCTCTTGTGGCGCAGAGTGGTAAGGCAGCCGTCTGAAAGCTCTGCCCATGAGGCTGGGAGTTCAATCCCAGCAGCCGGCTCAAGGTTGACTCAGCCTCCCAACCTTCCGAGGTCGGTAAAATGAGTACCCAGCTTGCTGGGGGGTAAACGGTAATGACTGGGGAAGGCACTGGCAAACCACCCTGTATTGAGTCTGCCATGAAAACGCTGGAGGGCGTCACCCCAAGGGTCAGACATGACTCGGTGCTTGCACAGGGGATACCTTTACCTTTACCTTTACAAGAGGCAAAACTGAACCAACAACCCCACCAAAACCCAAACATATATACACAGGACAGACAACGGATCTTCCTGCCAATGTGCACTACAGGTCAGTTTCAGGTTTAAACTGACTGGATCCCGCAGACGGGATCTAGTTGTGCACTGGTCAGTTTCATGCCTGTTTGGATCCTGCCACACTTGGTCTTCAGGAGATCCACAAATACAACATTGGTGGTGAAATAAGAGTCATTTGACGTAGGTCACGAGCCACTCATTCCTCAACCCCAATCCTTCTCATTCCCCACGATGTCCAGAAATGAAGGAGTAATGTCTTTCCTATAGTACACTGAATTTCATGGCTTCTGTGGACCATCTGTGGTCTTCAGGCTGCCCGCTGCTGGTTGTTTCCTCATTCAAGGTGGCCGACCAGAGTTGCCAACTCTAGCTTGAGAAATTCCTATGGATTTGGGGATGATGTTTGAAGAAAGTGAGGGAAGGGGAGGGGGCTCAGTGGGGGCATAATCCCATGGAGTTCACCCTCCAGAACTGCCAATACTTCTGGAGGAGCAGCAAAAGCTGTTGAGGCAAACAAATAAACTCACCTATGCCACTTGGTGTCGTGATTAAGGATGGCAGGGAGATTCGAACTTGACTCCCCACTCCTCCCTTTGCAGCCAGCTGGGTGACCTTGGGCCAGTCACAGTTCTCTCAAAGCTCTTTCATCCTCCCCTGTCTCACAAGGTATCTGTTGTGGGGAGAGGAAGAGAAGGAGGTTGTAAGCCACTTTGAAACTTCTTCAGGTAGTGAAAAGTGGGGTACAACATTCCCCCCCCCACTCTTCTTCTTTTTGATTCTGGTCCTTCTAGAACAGGGTTCCTCAACCTTTTTTCATCCTGTGCCCCCCTTGGGAATTCTGACACAGGGCGGTGGGCACCATCGCAAAATGACTGCTGAAGAAGGCGGAGCCAACCACAACATGTCAGGTTATGCTGAACTCTAAAAGTAACTCTTTAATAAGTCTTTAATAAGTCTGCCGGTTTGGTAGACAGAGACAAAAGTTCTTTGAAAACACGGCTTTTTTTATTGAATCCAAACTCTCAACTGAATACCAGATAACAAGGGGGGAAGCACGAACTTACATACAGTTCAGTGCACCTGCCAAGATCTCTGATTGGCCCTTAACATAGCCCTGTGATTGGTCCATAGAGTCCAGAATTTATAGTCTGGAATTGGTTCCTTTACAATCTTTCATTTGCATGGTGGTTCGCATTAGCACCATTCTGTCCACAGACATAACACTCTTCAATATTTCAAGCCAAAGTTCTGTTCAACAGGATGCCCAGCCCAGCTGCACAAATCCCCCCCCATAGTCCTTGCTACTTTTTTAAAAAGTATTTGATCAGTACCCACACAGTCCCACAAAGTATTTGCCATGGCACTCACAGATACCATGTTAGAAGGCGAAAATCACGAAACTCCAGGATACACCCTGAGAACTGGCAACCTTAGCTCTCAAACAGCCTCAGCAGAGCTCACAGACCTCCTTTTCCCATAAGTTGTGGGTATAGTTCTAATTGCATGGGCTTTGTGCCACACTGGTAGTGGGGCTGGTGGCAGGCTTGTGGGCAGGGACCTGGCTCATGTTGGAAAAGGACCCGGCAGTAGGTGATGTGGAAGACGTCAATCTGAAAGTTTGGAGAGCCGCTGCCAGTCTGAGCGGACAATTCTGGCCTTGATGGACCAGGGGTCTGCTTCGGTAGAAGGTACCTTCATGTATTCATATGTACATGTGTGCACAATATCGCATGCAAGTTTCTGCAGAATTGATCAGCTGGAAACGCACATGATTTCTTCTCAATCAGATTGGTTGCAGAGGGGAAATTTAAATAGCCCAAAATCAGAATTCAGTGTATTTAATTCAGAAATTTAAATAGCCTAAAATCAGAATCGCATTCAATGTAGACAGCAGGGATTGTAGCCACCCCCCAAACCCTGATTTTCCTAGGCTCCACCCACAAATCACCAGGGATTTCCCAACCTAGAGCTAGGATTTTATGGTTCTATGATTTTCCAGGATGGGTGACTTGAACCCGAGTCTCCTCAGTTGTAACTCAACCCTGGAAATTTTTAACCAGAGGCTGGATAGCCATCTCATGGAGAGGCTGATTCCGTGAAGGCTCAAGGGGGTGGCAGGTTACAGTGGATGAGCAATAGGGTTATGAGTGTCCAGCATTATGCAGGGGGTTGGACTAGATGACCCATGAGATCCCTTCCAACTCTATGATTCTATGATTCCAAGCCACTCCACTGTGTGAACTCTCCACGACACCAAAATCACAATAATACAAGTCCCTGGTTTTTGCAAGGAAGAAGACAAAGAAACGGGGAGGGGGAGATTTACCTGCAAAGTTTTTCTTAAAAGTGATCTTTGATCAGTTTGAGCTAACTTTCTTTAAAAAAAAAAGATATTTTAAGAGCATTTCCTGTTGTTGCTTTCACACCTCATATTCAGAGTTTTAGCAGGAGAATAATCACAGGTGGTCTGAAACATGGGGGGGGGGGAATTCCCCCTGTTCTCCTTAAATGCCGTTCATGTTCTCAAAATGTCACCTTTCCCCTCTCTCAGTACCCTTCTTGCTTTAAGCTGAAGGAGCTGTCCCTTTGACAGCAGTGTCCAGACGGTACATAGGCCAATTAAATAATGTATAAATAGCTTTTGGCCTAGTTCTTGCTGAGGTGATAAACTTGTGTTTGGATGCTGCACAGGGAAGCTGCTATGACTCACTGAATACTCCTTTGTTTAAAAAAAGAATTCCATCTACACAGAAAACTGGATCTTGGGTAGAGTTGTCAACTCCTGCTTGGGAACTACCTGGAGATTTGGGGGTGGAGCCTAAGGAGGGTGGGATTTGAGGAAGGGGACCTTTGTGGGGTCCCTTCAACCACCCCCTATAGAAGCCATTTTATGCAGGTGAACTGATCTCTATGGTCTGGAGATGGGTTGCAATTCTAATCTCCAGCCCCTACCTGAAGGTTGGCAATCCCAGGGGGGAAGGTTCTACTTTAGTCTTCTTCCTTGCTATGTTAGTTTTCTAAGTGCAGGGTTTCCGAGGAGATTATGAGGAGATTCCAATCATTTAAACCTCCACCTACAGGATGAATCTCCTAAAGGTAAAGGTAAAGGTAAAGGTAAAGGTAAAGGTAAAGGTAAAGGTAAAGGTAAAGGTAAAGGTAAAGGTAAAGGTATCCCCTGTGCAAGCACCGGATCATGTCTGACCCTTGGGGTGACGCCCTCTAGCGTTTTCATGGCAGACTCAATACGGGGTGGTTTGCCAGTGCCTTCCCCAGTCGTTACCGTTTTACCCCCCAGCAAGCTCAGGTACTCATTTTACCGACCTCGGAAGGATGGAAGGCTGAGTCAACCTTGAACCGGCTGCTGGGATTGAACTCCCAGCCTCATGGGCAGAGCTTTCAGACTGCATGTCTGCTGCCTTGCCACTCTGCGCCACAAGAGGCTCTATGAATCTCCTAGACACAGGTTTATAACTTCAGACCGTGAAAATGCAAACTGTTGACCAGGAGTCATTTCAGCATTTCGGGATTTTTTTCTGCTTTTGTGATTTGACTTGCAAATTTAATCCCATTGACTTCTTACTTCCTCCTTTCTTCCTCACAATCTTTAAGCAGATCAATAGTTTTTTCTGGCAGCTCAAACAGAGGGCTAGACAATGAAGCCACGCCCACCTCCAATGGCAGCAAGGAATACCGACAGGTTCATTTCCACTTCCCGAGAAGCTCCGCTGCCATCTTTGTTTTCAGAATCTCACTGATTTTAGTGATCCCAGTCCATTGAACAACAATGGAAATTCTATTTGCCAGAAAACATACTTCTCTAATTAGTCCAAAATGCTTATGTTTAACTGGGATACAAATACCCACTCTGCTATGGCAGCCGGCTGGGTGACCTTAAGCCAGTCATTCTCTATGCCTAACCTTCCTCACAGGGTGGTTGTTATGTGGAGGAGGAATGAATAATCTTGCCAGCCTCTTTGGATCTTCACTGGCAAGAAAAGAGGGGAGTAAATATCTAAATAAATAAACTAAAATGTTAAGAGCCTCTTGTGGCGCAGAGTGGTAAGGCAGCAGACATGCAGTCTGAAGCTCTGCCCATGAGGCTGGGAGTTCAATCCAAGCAGCCGGCTCAAGGTTGACTCAGCCTTCCATCCTTCCGAGGTCGGTAAAATGAGTACACAGCTTGCTGGGGGGTAAAATGGTAATGACTGGGGAAGGCACTGGCAAACCACCCCATATTGAGTCTGCCATGAAAACGCTAGAGGGCGTCACCCCAAGGGTCAGACATGACTCAGTGCTTACACAGGGGATACCTTTACCTTTAAAATGTTAAGACCCAATTTTTTTTTTTAGTCCAATAGCATCTACAAAGATTTGTCTGAGGAAGAGTGCCTGCACTCAAAGGCTCGCACCTTGAATGAATCTTTGTTGGTCTGAAAGGTGCTGTTGGACTCAATTTTTGTGGTACGACTTCAGACCAACATGGCTACCCACTTGAAGACCCAAAAATGTAAACATAGTGCTATGGTTTATCCAGATCTTAAATATAGACTTTTTGGACAAGTTTATAGATCAATTTTTCCACGATGGAGGAAAAATAAAATTGACACAGCTTGCCGTGAAAGGGGTGGTGCTTGCAATCAGGCCCCGTTGTCGTCCCCCCCCCCCCGCCTCTTTGTACAATTGTCATCTCTCCTGCTGGCAACTTTTGTTGCTGCTCTGTGTAGTGGCAGAGGGGGGGGGGGGAAGGCAGTGTGATTCATTTCCCAGGGAAAGCCGGATGTGACATATCACTCTAGGAATTGTTGGAAATCCTATGGTGAGATCATAGAGTTTCTGGAAATTTCTTCAGAGATGTGATGTCACTTCCGTTTTTTCTCAGCAGTAATGTCACTGGCACCTTCCCATGTCCCTGCACCCACCCAGTCACTTTACTTCATGGCATCTTAAAAAGATCAAGCAGGGCAGACAGAGGAGGAAATGGGTCTACCCAAGGTCACCAACAGGGAGTACACACTCTGGACTTGAAGACCCTAAACAGGATTACAGTACAGGAGAACAAGAAAAGAGCATCTTCTATCTAACAGGACAGCTGCCATACAGTTTTTGTCAAAGTTGACAGCTGCAGGATGATTCACAGCCCAGGCCACGGATTAAAAAAAAAAAGACAACATCCCTCTGCAAATGTGTAAGTAATTTGCTCTCTTGACACCTGCCTGATTGCTCTCACGTGCCTTCTCTGCTTGCCTTCAAACCGTTATGCAAACCGATTCACTGCGCAGGACTTATCAGGTCACATCGATAACCGAACGTTAGAGAAGAGCCATATTATGCTTGATGTAAAGAGCCATCTAGTGTGAGTTTACTGTACGTGGAAGAGAAAGCGAAATCTGCACGGGCATTTTGCACCTGGCTGCATGCACTTGGAAGAGTTTGACAGCCAAATCCACATGTTAGCTGGGGCAAAGGGACTCTGAGCAGCACTGACTCTGGGTAGACCCGAAAGCACACCTGTCTATGGATTTCGTGTGGAGATTGTGCCTTAGCCTATTTGCCTCCTGTGTTGATCCATCACAAATCCTGCAGAAGAACATAGGGTCCCCAGATCCCCCCACTGGTGGGGGATGGGGAAGAAGGCTGCCAGCTCCAGGTTGGGAAACTCCTGGGTAGGAAAGGAGCATCATAAAATCATAGAATCATAGATACATTTGATAAATTCCCTTGTTATTCCCCTCACCTTGGTAAAGGTAGCATTGGGAATGCATATTTTGGGGGATGGTATTTAATTCTCTGTGGTCTTAGTGATACTGGGACCCTGGGCAAAAGTCCACCCCGAAATCACTGCCACTCTAACACTGCCACCCCCCAAAAGGGCCAAGCAAGGGATTCTACTGACACCAGAAGACAGCTAGATGGAGCGGGTGTATATAGCATGAGATGTCCACTCTCCTCCCCCCCCCTGTTATGTATGTGGTCTTAAGTGTGCTAATCTTGAACGCTGTTCAAATGAAGGATTATTTATTTACTTATTTTCGATGTTATTACCTGCCACTCCCGGAACCAGCTCGTTGTGGGTTACAGAAAGTCCAAAAATTAAAACCCCGATAAAACCCCATGAAAATATCAAAAAAGTAAATGAAAATTACAACATATAAATAAGAAAACATGGTGATATAATCCACTCCCTCCCTCCATAAACAACATCCAATCTAATAGGGTAAATGGAAGAGGGGAGCCATAACCCTTGCCATAAATGATCCTGGCATACCACTGCTTAGCACCAGTTGTTGTTGTTGTTATGTGCGAAGTCGTGTCCGACCAATCACGACCCCATGGACAATGATCCTCCAGGCCTTCCTGTCCTCTACCATTCCCTGGAGTCCATTTAAGTTTGCACCTACTGCTTCAGTGACTCCATCCAGCCACCTCATTCTCTGTCGTCCCCTTCTTCTTTTGCCCTCGATCGCTCCCAGCATTAGGCTCTTCTCCAGGGAGTCCTTCCTTCTCATGAGGTGGCCAAAATATTTGAGTTTCATCTTCAGGATCTGGCCTTCTAAAGAGCAGTCAGGGCTGATCTCCTCTAGGACTGACCGGTTTGTTCGCCTTGCAGTCCAAGGGACTCGCAAGAGTCTTCTCCAGCACCAGAGTTCAAAAGCCTCAATTCTTTGACGCTCGGCCTTCCTTATGGTCCAACTTTCGCAGCCATACATTGCAACTGGGAAGACCATAGCCTTGACTAAACGCACTTTTGTTGGCAGGGTGATGTCTCTGCTTTTTAGGATGCTGTCTAGATTTGCCATAGCTTTCCTCCCCAGGAGCAAGCGTCTTTTAATTTCTTTGCTGCAGTCCCCATCTGCAGTGATCTTGGAGCCCAGGAAAATAAAATCTGTCACTATCTCCATTTCTTCCCCTTCTATTTGCCAGGAATTGAGAGGGCCGGATGCCATGATCTTTGTTTTCTTGATGTTGAGTTTCAAGCCAACTTTTGCACTCTCCTCCTTCACCCGCATCAACAGGCTCTTTAATTCCTCTTCACTTTCTGCCATTAGAGTGGTATCATCTGCATATCTGAGGTTGTTGATACTTCTCCCTGCAATCTTGATCCCAATTTGTGACTCCTCTAATCCCGCATTTCTCATGATGTGCTCTGCATACAAGTTAAATAGGCAAGGCGACAGTATACAGCCTTGCCGAACTCCTTTCTCAATTTTGAACCAGTCAGTGATTCCATGTTCAGTTCTCACTGTTGCTTCTTGACCTGCATATAAATTTCTCAAGAGACAAATAAGATGCTCTGGTATTCCCATCTCTTTAAGAACTTGCCACAATTTGTTGTGCTCCACACAATCAAAGGCTTTAGCATAGTCAATGAAGCAGAAGTAGACATTCTTCTGATACTCCCTAGCTTTCTCCATGATCCAGCGTATGTTGGCAATTTGATCTCTAGTTCCTCTGCCTCTTCGAAATCCTGCCTGTACTTCTGGAAGTTCTCGGTCCACATATTGCTGGAGCCTAGCTTGTAGGATTTTGAGCATAACTTAGCACCAGGGGGGGGCCCCAATTAGCTCTTCCACTCAGACCCCAGCCTCAACCATAGACCTGGTGGACTGAAAGTGAACCAATCACAGACTCTTACATAAAGGACCTACGGACCAATGAGTAGCGTGTGTTATGGGCCAATCAGGTTCCTTGGTGGGCTAGGCAAACAGTATGCAAGTTCATGTTATATCCAGGTTCTCTGTTTGGTGTTTCTGGTTGGAGTTGGATTTAGTAAAGAGCTGTTCGTTTTCAAAGAGCTGGGTCTACCGAAATCACAGACTTATTACCCCCTACAGGGTGGAGGACCCATAGGTCAGGGGTAGTCAAACTGCAGCCCTCCAGATGTCCATGGACTACAATTCCCAGGAGCCCCTGCCAGCATTCGCTGGCAGGGGCTCCTGGGAATTCTAGTCCATGGACATCTGGAGGGCCGCAGTTTGACTACCCCTGCCATAGGTGGTTGGGGCCCTTCAAGGGCAGGCCCTGGGGTAGTTGCCCCTGTTGTCCATTGACTAAGTCCACCCCGGATTCTGCCAACTTTTCCCCCACAGCCCTTCTGGAAGCAGAACTGTGCTGATGGTCCCCCTTTGGAATCCAGTTCAAACAATTCCAGCTGTTCCCAAGGCGTCTATCCCCGGAAACGAGTAAAGTCAAACCTACGCCTGTTTAGATTATTTTTGTTAAAAAAAAAAACACATTGGCATTTGACAGAAAGCGACTACAATGTTATATTTATAACTAAGAATGTCAATATGCCAAAGATAGCAAGTCTGAAGTAATTATTCCCACAGCAGCTGTAACGTCAGCCAACTACGAATCTTGATTGTTATAAATTTAACAGTAGGTGATGCACGGAAGGGGTTTGCATGGCACGTCTGGGGGGAGTCGGTCAGAAGCGGAACTCTGCATTTGCGGAACTTTGTGGGAGGCTGCTAGGCTGCCTCTTGGCACTAAACTGGGGAAAATCTCAACGCTGCACCATTAATTGAACCCGATACTTGGCTAATGCAAAGAACAGAGGAAGGGGGAAAGATGTGCAGCTTGCTTGTGTGTGCACAGGCCACTTTTGTAGGAATATGCAGTAACTGTAGTGTGCATACTTTAACAGCACATGAAGACTATCCTACAGGGGGTATTCTGGAGGATATGTAATTTGCATATTCAGATTAGGAACTTCTGATATTTTCAAATAATCTCCTGCTGTGTCCTGTTTGGCTCAGCTGGAGTCTTCCTGGGCAGAGTCTGCACTTACTTTCTTTATTCCATTGTCAATCCTGTTGAATTCAGATCACTTTGAACTTGGGTCTTCCTCTTCCCCCCCTCCCCATTGAAACAGGAAAGTCTTCTGCACGTGGTTAGGGAGGCTCAGAAGGGTGGGGGGAACGCAAGCCTCTTTCTTTCTTTTCTTGAAGGGGGGGGGGGAGAGGAGCCAGGCAGGGAGCCTCTTTCTTTTCTTGGAGGGGTGGGGGAGAAGATCGAAAAAGGCAGAGGAGGGAGGAAAAATCCAGGACCGACAGAAGTTGAGAGAAATTAGGGGCTTCTCCTTTAAGGCAAGCGTGTCACATGACCAGGTGTAGCCTATCAGAGGTTCTCTACCACGGAGCTTTCTTTCCCAAATGAATATTGAGGATTTTCAGCACTCTGAGATATGGCACAATAAAGGTAGAGTCACTCTGAATCAATCCTTCTTGCTGCAGAAGGAAAATTAAAATCGCCCCAAATCCAAACGGAAATCGCATTCTGTGTAGAGGGCAGGGACTGAATCGATCTGGGGCTGGAATAAAAGCTCCGTGCAGTTTACACCCTGGGCACATTTCCTCCACAAACAGTCGGGTAGACTGTTAGGGCTATCGCACTCTTCTCCTCTCCTCTTTACGTTGTCGTTTCTCTTCTTAATAAAACTAGTTTATTCTTTGAGCAGCCAGTGCTCTGCTTCTGTTTTGCATACTTAGACTGGCAATAACATTGCTCCTCTAATGGCTGACAAACATAAGCAGACACACATACACAGCCCTTCCTAACAGCTCATCACACACACACACACACAAACCCTCCACAACCCTCCCTTCTTTTCCATTCACTGGGGAAAGTGGAGACTTGGTGATAGTGGACAGTGCTGTAAAATCGCAGCCAACATATGACATTGTTCAAAGCTTGGGGTTGACCCCTCAGGGAGAAAAGCAGAATATAAATATCAAAATGAAACAAAAATAAATAAAGTGACTTGGGGGCTGTTTTTGACGGGAGAACTGGCACAGGGGGAATAGGTAAAGGCTCTCACCTATTCCTTAGTACTAGAACCTCAGTACATAAGAACATAAAAAGATCCCTGCAGGATCAGACCAACCATCTATCCAATCCAGAATCCTGTGTCACACAGTGACCAACCGGTTCCTCTTGAGGCCGTTTCCTGATGTTACTTCCTGGCATCGGTATCCAGAGGTTGACTGCCTCTGAACTTGGAGGCTCTCTTACTCATCATGTAGACCTATCAAAACTTCCACAGCTAGTGCTGAGATCCAAAATAACACATTATTAATTCCAGTCGTGGAATATTCATAGTGAAGAGTTTGGCCCAGATTTTATTTATTTTATCCTTCGATTTCCATAACATCCCCTCCTGGCACTGCCAGCTTGGGGCAGTTGACAACATAATTAATAATAATTCCATAAAAGCATAAAGGCATAAATACACAGTTAAAACGTTACGTTAATCAATCATAGATCATAGCCACCTGTGCAAGGAGCCGCCATTACTTTCACCTTCTGCAATCTCTTCTCGCATTCAGGATAATTTTTTGAGGTGGGCCCATTTTGTGATGTTGCTATCGCTCACTGGCCCCAATGAAACACCTGGTGAAAGGGCTCCATTTCACGTGCCCTTCTAAACTGTGAGTGTTCCTGCAGCGCCCACAGCTCTTCCAGGAGCTCATTCCACCAGGTTTGGGCCAGGTTTGAAGAACTGAGAACTCTGGGAATTACAAATCTTTCTTTCTGGATTTTTAAGTACTGACCTTGACGGACCGAGGGCTGATTCAGTAGAAGATCGCTTCAAGCCTCCCGTTCTCTGTACGTGGTACGTGATAATGCTGGCCTGTATGCCATTAATAACTTTACCTGCTGATTTCTGCAGACAGGACTGCTGTTCAGCCACTGTTACACTGTGTTTTTTCTAGTCAGCCCGCACTGCTAGCAGAGGTGTGTTAGTTGGGGGGGAAGGGAAATGCCTGCCTTTCTCCCATTCAAAGACTGATTATACCACACCATCATTAAAAACCCTGAGACGAATTTTGGGGACAGGCAGATTAGAAATCTACAAACAAACAAAATCAACAAACAAACAGACCTATCTCTGGTTTTTTAAAATCTAGGAAGATCTCCCCTGGTCTGTTGATGTATTATCGCTATTTATCGCTATTGTATCGCTATTGTAGATGTTAGTTGCGAAGTCGTGTCCGACCCATCGCGACCCCATGGACAATGATCCTCCAGGCCTTCCTGTCCTTTACCATTCCCCGGAGTCCATTTAAGTTTGCACCTACTGCTTCAGTGACTCCATCCAGCCACCTCATTCTCTGTCGTCCCCTTCTTCTTTTGCCTTCAACCGCTCCCAGCATTAGGCTCTTCTCCAGGGAGTCCTTCCTTCTCATGAGGTGGCCAAAATTGCTGTTAGGGAGGGTTATAATTGGGAATTTTAACGCTGTTTTATGGGGTTATTTTTAAAATTGTAAACCGCCACAAGCCTTTTGGGAGTGGCGGTACAGAAGCCAAAATAATAAATAAATAAATAAATAAATAAATAAATAAATAAATAAATAAATAAATAAATAAATAAATAAATAAATAAATAAATAAATAAATCATAGAATCATAGAATCATAGAGTTGGAAGGGGCCATACAGGCCATCTAGTCCAACCCCCTGCTCAACGCAGGATCAGCCCAACGCATCCTAAAGCATCCAAGAAAATACCCTGATTTGTTCGCTGAATGTTATGCAATATCTCTCTGACAAGATATTTTCCGTGTATATATTTGTCCTTTCTTTAATTGTTTTTGTGCTGTTATTTTATAAATGTTCATTTTAAATGTTAGCCACTGTAGTGGGGCAGAGATTTTGTAAACAATGCAAGGCAATATTACTCAAGAAGAGCCTTGCTGCATCCTGACTATGGGCCAACAACAGGGCATAGAGGCCAAAGCCAAGGCCTTTCTCTGATGTTGCCTGCTAGCACAGTTATTCAGAGTCTGAACATGGAGGATCCTTTAGTCAGCACAGCTGATAGTCACTAATAGACTTGTCTTCCATGAATCTGACTAATCCTCTTTTAAAGCTGTCCTCTGTTCCTCTGGCAGCCGATTCCAGATTTTGATCACTTGCTGTATATTAAAAAAGCACTTTTCTTTTGTGAAAAATATACATCCGTCACTTTTGCTCCCAGACAACGAAACAACTCCCCAAACCTGCACCTTTTCTGATATCTTGGTTGGTCCAGATAAAAAGGTTTCCCCCACACTTTTGATTTTGGATTCCCCTCCCCCCTATGAATTATCACTGATACCTACAGGGACTGGTCAACAGGGAGTCCGGGTTGTATTCCAAGTTTAAAAAAACGGCAACTGCATGATCAGTGTTTCGGGACAGTCCGGTGAATTTGTGGACAAAATTAAAATGCGCGCAACACTTCCTGAAAGGTGTTGCAAAAGGTAAGCAACAGCATTGATATTTCCAAGCGCCCGGTTTAACTCCCCCCCCTCTAGCCCCCCCATAGAACAATAGCAATGAATGCATGAGTTCTTGTTTCCTCCGTCGTTTTCCGTGAGTTATTCTTCCTGGCTGTTTCAAAAGTGAAAACAGCATGATCAATTCATTAAAACCTTTTTGCAAAACAGAAAACACTATTTCTAGTGGAGAACCCACAATTTGCAGGGGGTGGTGTTTGGGGACCCACTGCCTTAATTTATTAGTGAACATGACAGTGGAGGGTTTTGTTCTTTCTTTTTTCTTTCTGTCTTCATGTTTCACCCTGGATTTTCCAACACTTGAATTAACAGTTTCCGAACTGAACATCAGAGAATTCAGCCCGAATGGTTTGTGGTATGTCAATCGGTGGTCACCATAGCTACCACTTCAGTCTCCTAACATATGTAGTATTATTTTGTTCTCAAACTCTTTTTTATCCACAGATGCTGTCAGGATTTGTCTTTTGTATGCATCTGATCCATGCATCAGATACTGGCTGTCAGACTACGTAACTCAGTAGTAGCTGCTATAGGACTGTACTATAAAGAAAGTGAAACTTCTGAACATCTATGAAGAGAGTGAGAACAATTCCCCAGTCCTATACATTTCATTAATATTAGAATAACTATTGTTTCCTTGCATCATCTGTATTCTTTTTTAAGGGCATCCTTGCTGTTGATGATAGCAATAAAAATACCGGCCTCTCCCCGCCCCCTCTGACATTTAAATTATGTTATCGGCAGCTGCTACATGGGTCAAATTCAGGTCATGGGAACCCTGGCAAAATGCATTAAAAGTCATAACATGCCTGTGTAGGAGATTTTCTGGGAAGAAACTGCTCTGTGAACAAAGTGTGGAGGCCTAAGAGATGTAGAAATGTGTGTATCAGATCGAAGAACACACAAATACTAGGAAGATGAAGGTGGACCCACTTGTAGTAGGGGTGTGCAGAGAATCCTAGAGAACACGCAAACAGATGGGTTCCGGTGAAAGCCATCTTGGTGTAGGGGTTAGGAGTGCGGACTTCTAATCTGGCATGCTGGGTTCGATTCTGCGCTCCCCCACATGCAACCAGCTGGGTGACTTTGGGCTCACCACAGCACTGATAAAACCGTTCTGACCGAGCAGGAATATCAGGGCTCTCTCAGCCTCACCCACCGCACAGGGTGTCTGTTGTGGGGAGAGGAAAGGAAAGGCGAATGTAAGCCACTTTGAGACTCCTTCGGGTAGAGAAAAGTCGCATATAAGAACCAACTCTTCTCTTCAGTAATATCAGGGCTCTCTCAGCCTCACCTCCCTCACAGGGTGTCTGTTGTGGGGACAGGAAAGGGAAGGCAACTGTATGCCACTTTGAGACTCCTCTTGGTAGAGAAAAGTGGCATATAAGAACAAACTCTTATTCAGTAATATCAGGGCTCTCTCAGCCTCACCTCCCTCACAGGGTGTCTGCTGTGGGGAGAGGAAAGGGAAGGTGAATGTAAGTTGCTTTGAGACTCCTTTGGGTAGAAATCCCCTAGAATTAGTTAGATCAGGACCCTTACTCCTAATGAAAGAACTCCTGACTGCTGCTGGACAGGGGAGGGGAGAAGGGGAGTTAACGCCAATGAATTGTCATCTTTTAATGTATTTTAATGTATTTTCTGTAATTGGGGTTTTTATGAGATGGGTTATTTTATTATTTTATTGTAAAACCGCTTTGAGAGCAGCGGTATACAAGTTTAATTATAAATAAATAAATATAAGAACCAACTCTTCATCTTCTTCTGTTGTTATATGGCAAGATTTGTATCTTGAGGCTAAGTTTAGGCACTGTAGCTCTTAAAACAATTATCTTGCTTTCCTTCTGAATACGTTCCCCAGAGTGCACTTGCTCAGCCAATGCCAACCGGCTGAGGATCCCTGGCCCCAAAGAAGTATGTCTGGACTCAACCAGAGCCGGGGCCTTCTCAGCACTGGCACCCACCCAGTGGAATAAACTCCCTGGTGAGATCAGGGCCCTGATGGCGCTTATCAAATTCTGCAGGGCCTGCAAGATGGAGCTCTTCTGCCAGGTTTATGGTTGAGGCCAATCAGGAAACACCCTAAAACAGCTAAGAGTGGTGGCTTCTAATATAGAGAGCCGCTCCTCCACATGCAGCCAAATGGGTGACCTTGGGCTCATCACAGCCCTGAATCATAGAGTTGGAAGGGACTTCCAGGGTCATCTAGTCCAACCCCCTGCACAATGCAGGAAGTCGCAACTACCAGCCCACTCACAGTGATCATACCCAAGAGATCAGGGCCCTGCCCGAACTCCCAGAATTCCACGGGGCCTGCAAAAGGGAGCTCCTCCACCAGGCATTTGACTGAGGTTAATCTGACCTAGAAACATCTGGCGCTCCCCCTCAAACCATACCCTCCATAATCTGAACTATTCTGACCTCCCTAGGATCTTTGTCAAAGTTGTTCTATTGAAATTGTACCATGAGTTAATTATGGTAACCTGTTAAACTTATATTTACTGTTGGAATTGTTATTGATATATTGTTGTTACTGTAATTAACATATAACATTCTATGTATCCCACAGTGTTCCCATGTAAACTGCCCTGAGCTGTATGGGGGGTGGTATAAAAATCTAAGAAAATAAATAAATTAATTAAAATATAACTAAAGAACCCTTCTTTGTTGTTTTTAGCATTTCTTGCTAGCCTAAATTCATACTGAGATTTAGCTTTTCTAACACTCTCGCTACAAGCCTTGGTTATTTGTTTATATTCCTCCTTGGTTTTAATGTCCTCCTTCCATTTCCATAATGAGTTTTTTTTATTACTCAGTTCTTTTGATAGCTATTTATGGAGCCATCCTGGTTTCTTTAGGTTCCTCCCAGTTTTCCTTCTCAAGGGACAGTACTGTTCTGACCGAACAGTCTTCTCAAAGCTCTCTCAGCCTGACCTACCTCGCAGGGTGTCTGTTGTGAGGAAGAGGAAGGGAAGTCAATTGTAAGCCGCTTTGTCTCCTTCTGGCAGTGAAAAGTGGGCTATATAAACCAACTCTTCTTCTACCCCCACTGCCTCCTTACTTGTAACACCGACAGGCCTGAAATTATCCACCACTGGTAGTGAGAACCGGTTTTCACCTACAATTCTAAATTTTATATCGTTCCCATTGTTTTATTTGTCCTGCTTTTATTGTTGTAATGTTTAACTTGTAATGAATATGGAATTTTTGAACCTGCTGCTCACCACCCCGAGATGCCAGGTCCAAGAGGGACAGTATATAAATCAAATTATAAATAAATGTTCTTGAAGGGATTATTTATGCATGATAACGAAACCAGAAGACACGTGATGGCCTTGTCCAGTTTGAGACAAAATCTTGGGTGGAACTCTGTAGTCTGCCCAGATTGGGAACAATACCTGTGATTGCCCTGGGTGGATCCTTAATCCCCCAGAAAACAGGAGACCAAGTCATGATTGCATTACCTGAGTGAGACTAAAAATGCAAGTGGTTTTTTGATGCCCCCTTGATTGTGTAATAGGATGCTGACTAGGTGTGGCAACCTGTTGGTGATTTGCATAATTGAATCCTGCCAGGTGAAAGAGAAGGGTGCTTTAGTGCTGATGACACACCCTTACGAACCCCTTTGTCCTGAAGACATGCATTACTGTTTTGAATGGGGGAAAAAATAAGGGTTAACAACTCCCTGCAGGCTCACAGTGATCTTATCTGAAAAGTTCAGGGAGCTCCTGGAATCATGGCATCCAACGGGAGTGTCCATTCTCCATTTCTGCTTGGGATTTCTAAAATGCACACCAGTCTGGGTGAAACTGCCATCCATTTGGACATTTCAGCCAAGCAAAGGCATTGCAGAGCAATGTGACGGTGATGTGTAGATGAGGTAGCTTGGTATAGTGGTTAGCAGTGCATGCTTCTATTCTGGTGAGCTGGGTTTGAATCTGTGCTCCCCCACATGCAGCCAGCTGGGTGACCTTGGGCTTGTCACAGCACTGAGAAAACTGTTCTGACTGAGCAGTAATATCAGGGCTCTCTCAGCCTCACCTCCCTCACAGGGTGTCTGTTATTGGGAGAGGAAAGGGAAGGCGATTGTAAGCTGATTTAAGACTCCTTTCGGTAGAGAAAAGTGGCATATAAGAACCAACTCTTCTTCTTCCTCTTCTTCTGAACTGGGAGAAGGGTGCTTGCAGGCAAGCCTCCCCTTGGAGGAAGTGTCTGGGCTCTAATATCCCAGGCAATACAAATTTAGAGTCCAGAGGCACCTTTAAGACTAACAAAGTTTTATTTGAAATATGAGCTTTCGTGTGCGCACGCACCTCCTCAGATACAATACAACAAGTGTGAGTGCACATGAAAGCTCATACCTTGAATAAAACTTTGTTGGTCTTAAGGGTGCCCCCAGAGTCTAAATTTGCTCAGATATTACTGAAGAAGAAGTGTTGGTTCTTATATGTCACTTTTCTCTACCCAAAGGAGTCTCAAAGTGGCTCACATTCACCTTCCCTTCCTCTCCCCACAACAGACCCCCTGTGAGGTGGGTGAGGCTGAGACAGCCCTGATATTGCTGCTTGGTCGGAACAGCTTTATCAGTGCTGTGACAAGCCCAAGGTCACCCAGCTGGATGCATGTGGAGGAGGGGCGGGGAATCAAACCCACACTCCTAACCACTACTACACCAAGCTGCTGCTTCAGACCAACATGGCTACCTACTTGAATCTAATTCCAGGCAATTTTAGGCTGAATTAGAATCTATTTCTAGGCTGCTTGCCATAGTCTCTATGGTCTATACCATATGGAGTAGGCGAAATTCCTAGAGTGTCACTATGTAATTTTCTCTCCTTCTCCTCCATTCCTTGGTAATGTGAAATTGGAGGTGGGAACTGACAAATACCTGCCCTGAGCAGGTAAATGAGAATCATAGCGCAAGAACCTGAAAGACTACCTTGGCCTACATTTCTTCTCCAGGATTTTCCGCACAATTCCTGCTGTTTGTGCCCTCTGCATTCAAAGGTGACACAGGTGGTCTTAAGAGATAGAGCTTTTTCAGCAGTGGAATCCTGTCTGTGGAATCTTTTCCCCTTAAGTTACTTAACAGTTAAGAACAAACTAAAAACCAGCATTTTAATCTAATGTTCTGAGAGTCGCAGGAGTTGAGAACCACAGCTACATTTAGCAATTTCTGTTTTAAGTGTAAAAAAACAACCATCATTTATATAGCCACTAATTTATGTCACTTTTTAATGGCACTGTGTTGTTATCAGTCTTCCTTTTGGAATTTCTGATAATCCCTCACAGACATTTATTGATATATCTAGTTCATCTATTTGCATTCTGCATTGAGTTCATCTGTTTGCATTCTCTGACACGGTGCTCTGGGCAACTGAAAACATAAACGCCAATTAAACGTAAAGGTGAAAAATTTCATTTTGTTTGTTTCCTTATAGACCACCTTTCAGGTAAAAAATCCCCAACATAGTTTAGAGCGAAGAGGAAGAAGAAGCAGAAGAAGAAGAAGAAACATAGAATCATAGAGTTGAAAGGGACCATACAGGCCATCTAGTCCAACCCCCTGCTCAACACAAGAAGAAGAAGAAGAAGAAGAAGAAGAAGAAGAAGAAGAAGAAGAAGAAGAAGAGAACTATGTATATTGGCAGCCAAGGGTTCCATCTGCTCCCTCTCCCCTCCTCCCTCTATGAGACTGTTATTGGGGAAAATGGGATTGATTGTTATGGAATTGGTCTGTTTTTCCTATCTTTTTTTGATTTTGTGACTATGGATTTCTGTATTTTATGTTTTAAGGGGAGTTTTATTGGGGATTTTATTCAGACTGTTGTAACCTGCCATGAGTGGAGTGGCGGGTAATAAATTAAAGTAATAATAAGAATTTTTAAAAATCACTTTTTCAGTACTGCCACATTAATGCTTATTGATCAGAGCCAAAAGGCTGGAAAAGGCAGGTCTTCAGCCGTATCAAGAGGCCTTTTGGGAAACAGTAATTTTCAGCTTCTGAGTGAGGAAGTTCCAGTGCTGGAAAAGAAACAGCCAAAGCCGTCCCCTTGGCTCCCCACAAGCCCAAATTCTGGTTCCAAGAAGAAGTTCTGCCTGGGCTGACCTGAAAATCTCAGATTTGTTGCTACGAGTGGAGGCAGTAAAACTTGATATTGTCTGTATACAGTGGATGTTGACAGAATAGCAAGCAAATGACAGGTGCTTGCCCCAGAACATTTTTATGGTACACAGAAGAAAAGGGTTGGACATCCTGCCAGACTCCCAGGAACAACCTCTGGGAGTGTTTTGGGCTATCATGAGTGGGAGGAGGCAGGAAAATTATGCATTGTGGGTGGAAATCCTTGCATCTGTGGAAATGCTAACCTGGATCCCAGCCCACGGTTACAAAGGATGAATGTGCATATTAGTGAAATTGGTTTGGATCCTACGAATGAGTTCCAGAAGCTATGGATAGTCTCTACTGCGGAACACACAAGGGCAAACCAATAAATCATTTTGCACAACTGAAAACCACTGATCCTGTGGAAATGGTAGTTTCAGAGGAAGAGAAAGAATGCTCCGTAGCAGAGACTATCTAGGGCAGGGGTAGTCCACCTGTGGTCCTCCAGATGTTCATGGACTACAATTCCCATGAGCCCCCTGCCAGCAAATGCATTTGCTGGCACGGGGCTCATGGGAATTGTAGTCCATGAACATCTGGAGGACCACAGGTTGACTACCCCTGATCTAGGGCACATAGAACTTTCTTGTGGGACCCAAGCCATTCTCTTGTCCTTTTAGGGTTTTGTATGAGATTTATGAGACAAAGAGAACATACCTTACATTCCCCCGTCCCTTTTTCTTCCTCTGTCCTTTGGCATCAAGACTTTATTACCAAGTGGGATTGGGAAAGGAACAGTTGATTTTTTTATGAACTATATATTTTTTGACAATTTAGCCTTAAATATACGGCTGATCGCTGAAAGTCTGGTGTGGTGCATTTACAGGATAAATGGCCATTTTCAAACTGTCTTTGTATTCTGTTTTAGTCACTAGTTGCTAATGGATTTTTCATGTCATTTCAGGCCGACCTGTTGTAGTTAGTGGCTGCCAGCAGAATTTATTTACCTATTCATCCATACCTGCTTAAGTTGGTTTCGCAAAGCGTGGTTTAGCTGTTTTTGCGGGGAAACTGCTTTCTTCTATTTTCCACCCCTTTGTGTGCTCCTGAATCGCTCCGGTGTGCTGTTGACAATGTCCATAGTGTTTTCTACAATGCCACTCCTCGCCCCTTTCTGCCAGGCAATCTTCTGATGGCTTTTTAAAAACATATTCTAAGTTGAGCATGATAGCACCAAATCAATATAGCACCTTAGTGCTATAGCAGTACTATGAAGTCAATGAAGTCGAGGCATCTAGATGGTGTCATTGTCGCATTTCGGTGCTATATTGGTTTAGCACTATAGCTGTCAACTTCGAACGTTTAAGAGAGAGAGAGAGAACTCCAAGAAAACACTAAGAAAAATGGTGCAGCGGAAAGGGGCAGGGAAGCAGAATGATTTGAAATGATCATACCATTTTGCATTAATAGAAGCACTTTGCATTAACAGAAGGGAATTTGCTGTGTTCCTGTACTGCTTTACTCCAAATCGGGTCAACAACAAATAACATCTGGCATAGAATGGTCATGTGAAAATCTTCTGTGTATGATAAAGTTTTGGAAGAATAGCATTTTCCCTCTCCCAGCTTGCTTCATTTGCCTTTGAACAGCAGTCATTCAATGTTATTTTCCCCCTCTCCAAGCTTGTTAATGATCTCAAAGAGCTGCCAAACCCAAGTTTGGAAATACCTGGAGACTGAGCCTGGGAGGGCAAGGTTTGGAGAGGGGAGGGACTTCGGTAGGGCATAATGCCATGCAGTCCATCTTCTAAAGCGGCTGTTTTCTCCAGGAGGAGAGAAATAAATATTTTAGATAAATAGTAAACAAGCAATCTCTGTAGGCTGGAGGTCAGTTGTAATTCCAGGATAGCTCCAGGTTCCTCTTGGAGGCTGGCAACCCCTACTAGATGTCCTAAACAGATCTGCTCAGAAGCTTATTCAATTGGACTTACCCCAAGGAAAGCATTCTTAGGACTGTATCATTTGTGTTAATACTGACAAACTGAAGCGTGTCCAGAGTTGGGCAACAAAGATGGTGAGGGGTTTGGAGACCAAGATGCATGAGGAAAGGTTGAGGGAGCTTGGTCTGTTTAACCTGGAGAGGAGATGACTGAGAGGGGATTTGATAACCATCTTCAAGTAAAAGCTGCCATGTAGATGATGGAGCAGAATTGTTCTCTCTTGCCCCAGAGGGACAGACCAGAACCAATGGAATGAAATTAATGCAAAAGAAATTCCGTCTAAACACCCGGAATAAGTTCCTGACAGAGCGGTTTCTCAGTGGAACAGACTTCCTCGAGAGGTGGTGGGTTCTCCATCTTTGGAGATTTTTAAACAGAGGCGGGATAGCCATCTGACAGAGAGGCTGATTCTGTGAAGGTTCAAGGGGGTGGCAGGTTACAGTGGATGAGTGATAGGGATGTGAGTGACCTGCATAATGCAGGGGGTTGAACTAGATGACCCAGGGGGTCCCTTCCACCTCTATGATTCTATGATTTTATTTGCATTTTAACCCTCTGTGAATTTCCTTTGTCCTTTGTCCAGAGGTGGTCCAGAAAATACACAAAATAAAATAATTATAAATTAACAACAACAAGAAGAGTTGGTTTTTATACCCCCACTTTTCACTATGCGAAGGAGTCACAAAGTTGCTTACAAACACCTTCCCTTCCTCTCCCCTGTGAGGTAGGTGGGGCTGAAAGAGCTCTGACAGAACTGCTCTGCGAGAATAGCACTGGGACTAGCCCAAGGTCACCCAGCTGCCTGCATGTGAAGGAGGAATGGAGAATCAAACCCAGCTCTTCAGATTAGAAGCTGCCACTCTTAACCACAACGCCCTTACTCATCTTTTCTAGTTCAGAAACAAAACAGAGAGGAAATTCTGCAGGTTAGGCTGCTATTAAAGGCACCCTTATAACATAAAGAAAAAGTGACAGAGTTCTATTTGGGGGGAGTTATTCTGAATTGAGGGCCTCTCGAATCTTTCCGGGTCCTTCCACATATTTTGTTGCTGAGGAGCCATTTCCAAGTCCTCCGAAACGTTTGCAGAAAAGAAGGAGGGAGGGGGGGGGGAGGCGGACAGATTGCCACCTTCTGTGGAAAAAGCTTGTGGGAGAAGGGAAATGCCAGAGGCCTCCCCCTCTCTGTTCCAGGCGCCAGTTCCCAGCCCGAAAGAGACTGGAACGCGGGGAGACTTTGCCTGCGTGGATGCCAGAAGGAGAGCTGCAGTGAGCGGACAGAACAAAGCCTCCCCCCCCCTCCATTGTGCTGCATTCCTTGGGAACCTTTGAAAAATAAATCTGGGGGGGGGGAGAGGGAGAGACAGAGGCAAACTCTTCCCCCTTTGGCAAGAATCCCTCCAGCCTTTGGCCTGCACTCAAGGTAAACCCCAGAAAATCAGATTAGTTGTTTTCTTGTTTGCATTCGTTCAAATAATTGCCCTACGAACAAACCACAGCAAAAATGTTAGGGCGATGCTTTGTCCTGTGCAGAGGATTGTTTGCGACCTCAGTGCTTCAAAAGCTATGCCGTTCTAGGTCTCAGTGAGCGTGGTGTGGTGGTTCGGCTTGGCGGCTTCTAACCTGGAGAGCCGGGCTTGATTCCGCACTCCTTCACGTGCAGCCAGCTGGGTGACCTTGGGCTGGTCACAGTCCTGTTAGAGCTGTTCTCCCAGAGCAGTCCTGTCAGAGCTCACTCAGCCCCACCTCCCTCACAGGACATTTTTTATGGGGAGAGGAAGGGAAGGCGATGGAAAGCCGCTTTGAAACTCCATCTGGTAGTGAAAAGTAAGATATAAAGGCCAACTCCTCTTCTTGCTAGTTGTTCCCAAATAGGGACGATTCCCCCATTCTGCTCCGATGCCCACCATAACAGTAAACACACCTGTAGGAGCTGAGGTGATTCTTCGGCACAGATATTTTTACATCCTTTCCCTCTTTGCCTCTCTTCTCCCCCACCCTCCTGCCTTCGGTGGCCTTTGTGCCATTTTTCAAATCAGTGGCCAGTAGATTGCCACAGTGTTTCAACGTGCTACTGATAACGAGAAATACAAAATACCCCCAAAAAACCTTCGAGCAGGAAAGAGTGGAGGATGGCAGGCGGCGGGGGGGGGGGGGAGGGTGCCGAGGAGAGAGGGTAGCTATGGAAACCCACTCTTCCTCAAACTCACTTTGGAAACAGCGTTCCAGAAAAGATCACAGGCATCCATTTTGGGAGGCAATGGAAGTGGAGTTGGGGAAGACCCTGGGGGTTTCAAGACACGAAAAGCTACTTTATGCTGAGTCAGTATAATGGTCCGTTGGTTCACTGAAGCCGGTGTTTGCCAACTCCAGCAGTTCTCCATCTGGGGGTCGATGAATCCTTTTCCCAGGGGTCGCTGAGGCTGCTGCCTGTGCCAGAGCTACAGCTGCAGCCATTTTCGAAAGCAGCCATTTTCTCTAGGGCAGGTGGTGGCCAAACTGTGGCTTCCTAGATGTCCATGGACTGCTGCAAGGGGCTCATGGGAATTGTAGTCCATGGACATCTGGAGAGCCACAGCTTGGCCACCCCTGCTCTGGGGGAACTGGTCTCTATTGTCTGGAGAGATCTTCAGGGCCCACCTGGAATTTGGTCACCCTAATTGGGCGGCTTCTCATCCTTTATTCCCAGACCCTTTTTCGGCACCCCAGTTAAAGAAGGATGTAGACAAACTGGAGTGTGTCCAGAGGAGGGCAACAAAGATGGTGAGGGGTTTGGAGACCAAGACGTATGAAGAAAGGTTGGGGGAGCTTGGTCTGTTTAGCCTGGAGAGGAGACGACTGAGAGGGGATTTGATAACCATCTTCAAGTATTTAAAAGGCTGCCATATAGAGGATGGAGCAGAGTTGTTTTCTATTGTCCCAGAAGGATGGACCAGAATGAATGGGATGAAATTAACTCAAAAGAAATTCCGTCTAAACATCTGGAAGAAGGTCCTGACAGTCAGAGCGGTTTCTCAGTGGAACAGGCTTCCTCAGAAGGTGGTGGGTTCTCCAACTTTGGAGATTTGTAAACAGAGGCTGGATAGCCATCTGACGGAGAGGCTGATTCTGTGAAGGCTCAAGGGAGTGGCAGGTGACAGTGGATGAGCGATAGGGTTGTGAGTGTCCTGTATAGTGCAGGGGGTTGGACTAGATGACCCATGAAGTCCCTTCCAACTCCGTGATTCTATGATTCCTTTACAGTGGGGAGGATGAGGGCTGGATCTGGGACTTGCTGCATGCCGCAAAGATGCTCTTCCAGTTCCCCAAAGGTTGGCAGAAGCATGTTGCTATCTTGCAGAAGACAGAATTAAACCCACACAATTTTGTGGGGTGGACCTGTGGGGCTTTTGCTCCGCAAGGAAGCAACATTTATTATGGTTCACTTGTATCCTTAGCTCAGTGTGGAGTTTTCCTTCCACTGAAGGAAGGCTCCATACATGACTAAATGCTGTGACGGGATACAAGTCAAGATTTGTACTTCTTAATGTAGACCAGCCTTTCTCGACTTTTCTGCTGTAGAGAAATCCCTGAAATATTCTTCAAGAAGAAGAGTAGGTTCTTATATGCCACTTTTCTCTACCCAAAGGAGGCTCAAAGCGGCTTACAATCACCTTCCTATTCGTCTTCAAGCTTTGAGAAACCCCAGAAGTGGTGCGATTGTGCAGAACATGGTTGGGAAGCAGAGCTTTGTGCACACCCACACAGGACCCCTTCTCTTCCCATCCCCTCCAGGCCCATCAGTGGCCTTTTTATTGGGGGGTGGGGTTTAACAGGACCATATGTAGTCCTACCCCCTGTTAATTATATCAGTTTAATCTATTGTTCTGTTAAGTTACATGTGAACCACCCTGAGCCCTAGGGGAGGGCGGTGTAGAAGAAATTTTTAAAAATATATTAAAAATTAAGAAGAAGTAGAAGAGTTGGCTGCATGTGGGGGAGGAATGGGGAATCAAACATCACTCTCCAGATTAGTAGAAGGAGAAAAGTTGGTTCTTATCTTCCGTTCTTCTCTACCAGGGATCTCAGAAAGGCTTACATTCGCCTTCCCTTTCCTCTCCCCACAATAGACACCCTGTGAGGCAGGTAGTGTTGAGAGAGCCCTGATATCACTTCTCGGTCAGGACAGCTTTATCAGTGCTGTGGTGAGCCCAAGGTCACCCAGCTGGCTGCATGTGGAGGAGGAACGGGGAATCAAACCTGGTTCGCCAGATTAGAAAGTCCGCACTCCTAACCACTGTACCAAGCAGGGCCATCAAGAAACCCCAGAGTTTCATGAATCTCTGCTTGAGAAAGCCCGATGTAGACATTTACTATGAGGTCTAATATTTGAAAGACCTTAGGCCTGAGGTCTTCCCCAGAATCTCAGATTTAGTGTTGTTTAGTCTTTAAATTAACTCTCTTATTGACTTGCTGAGCAAAGAGATCTGGTAAAGAAGTTTGGTTTAACCTAGAAAGGTGAGTCCTGCAAGACACCTTTAAGAACCAGGAACCAAGCTCACTAGAGCAGATCAAAAGGTTGGACATCACAACTCAGTTCTCTGCAGGCGAAGTTAATGCATAGTTTACACATTGTACACCCCAGGCCCAGACGACATGATATGATTTCTAGTAGGTCTGGTCTAAGTTCCTCCAATCCTCACAACTGTGTCATTTTAAAAAGTTTATGGGGATCCAGTTGATTCTCAGGACTGTGGCATGGGGGAAGGCTGTTGAGGGAGGAAGGCTCCCCAGGCTGTTTTCATGAATTGAAATGGCTCAGCAGGAGAGTTAATTGCCCTGTATTGGCAACGCAGGTGCACAGAATACTGTAAGATGGTCTGCAGTGGGCCATATACAACATACTCACAGGTGTTTAATTCAACCTGATGTTTTGAACATCATTTTAATTCAACAGACCAGCTGAAATCGGTGAAACAGCCGGACTCTGCTTCGTTGCTATGGAATTCCAGTTCCAACCAGGAAACCCTGAATGCTCCTACCACAGGATGCCCCTCTATGGCAGAAGCAGCCATATAAATGTCAGCAAATGCAAAAGCTCATAAAGCAAACTTGAGATTATTCATAAGGCCGAAGTACGGTGTTGGGTGGCAGCTGGTTAAGGAAATGCCACTCCTACGGTAGAAATGGCATCTGTTCCAGTTCAGCGCTTCGGTATTTTGCTTGGATTGATAGAAATTACGTGTTTTTTGAAACTGCCTGTCAATCAGAAGTCTTCTGAATGCATTAAAACATGTCAGTTTGCGCAGGTGAAACTGGGCCCACCTGGACTTTGCGTTGGTGCCCTCCGCCCACTGAGATTTCTCTTGCCAAAGATGTACATTACAATAAACTCTGGAAATTAAACACCCAGAAGATGCTAAGCCTACATGCATTCACATCCTAGCCTATAATTTTTTTTTATCCCACCTCCATAGAATTCAAGGTCTACACAAGAGGGGAAGGGCTGTGGCCCAGAGGTTGAGCATCTGCTTGGCAGGCAGAACGTCCCAGGTTCAATCCCCAGCATGTCCAGTTAAGAATGACCAGGCTGTAGATGATGGGAAAGGCCTGATCCTGAGACCGTGGACAGCAGCTGACAGTCTGAGTAGACAATAACGGCCCTGATGGACCAAGGGTCTGGATTCAATGCAAGGCAGATTTGTGTGTTCAGGTATCCTCTAGCACAGGGGTAGTCAACCTGTGGTCCTCCAGATGTCCATGGACTACAATTCCCATGAGCCCCTGCCAGCAAATGCTGGTAGGGGCTCATGGGAATGGTAGTCCATGGACATCTGGAGGACCACAGGTTGACTACCCCTGCTCTAGCAGAAGCTAGGCAGAGGATTCCCAACTAAAGATCTGTGGACTTCCACAAGTCCGCTGGAGCTCCAGAGAGGGTCCACGGCCTTTCCCCTCCTACCCAAATAAACTCAGCCACAAGCTAAGGGACCAGCTGCTTCCATTGCTTCCCCTCCCGAGCATGAGTGAGTTCTCTTGTAGTTTCTGATCCTGCATGCTTACTCCCACCTTAAACAGCCTCTTCTCCCTCAGTAGAAGGGAGTAGAAGCAGCCAGCCTATTAATGCTAGTAGTGATGTCACGTCTGGGGGGGGCGTGTCCGGCTGACATCACTTCTGGGGCTCCTCAAAGCCTTAAAATTATTTCAAGGGTTCCTCCATGGAATGTCTCTTGTAGCCCTTCCTTGCATACCCAGGGAATGGCTGATTCCAACTGTGGGTTGGTAGGTGAATTTCCTCCAGGCCAGGCTGGATTCTAGAGATTTTGGGGTTTTGGTGGGGAAATCACTTGGGCATGAAATTGCAGAGACTACAGGTGGGCAGTAGTTGTGAGCATCTGCATTTTGCAGAGGGTTGGGCTAGATGACATTGGAGGTTCCTTCCAACTCTATGATTCTATGGTCAAAAGGCTGAACTAGGCTGAACAAGACCAAGGTCACCTAATAAAGTAGCTGAGGGAGAATCTGAACCCAGATCTCCCTGGTCCCGGCCTGATTTGCTAACTACTACATCACAATGGTTCTGACTTTATATTTTAATGTAAGGCAGAGAACCTAGAGTGACAGGGACAGAATTAGTAATGCTGGCCAGCTGGCTTGGTTTTCCTTCCCAGGCACAGGGGAATTTACTGCTAGCTCATTTTTTCCCCCTGAGAGACAAACTGTGACTTTATCAAAAGCACAACACACGTAAATTCAGTAGGTAGAACTCTCCCTATAAGGGTAGCTCTAATCAGGGGAAAGACGCCTAGATTCTTAATTTCTCCGTGGCATTCTGCTCAGCAGGGCCAGATGCTAAAACTCTTCGTTTTTTGCAACTTTGGGAAATGTGGATGGAAGACCAACTTTGGGAAATGTGGATGGAAGAGAGTGGTCCTGGCTGGCCCCTTGCCTCCCCTAAGGCATTGGGCAGCAATTGAAGACTGTTCTATAAAGTAATCCGCACCTTACAAAGTCTGACTGGAGCAAGCAAGATGGTCAACTTTCTGAGCAGTCCTAAATGGAATGACACCCTTTTATGTCCCTAGGAGGCAGTGGGATTAGCTCTGTTTAGGATTACGCTGGTGATGTTTCCTGGGAACTGGATTCCCAAGGTCATGTGGGCCTGATTCACACAGGGGGGTGCTGTGTGCGAGGAGTGGAGCTTCAGCAGTATCCCTAGCCCCATTTTCTTGACTGAAAACAGGCTCTGGGGAGGTAGTCATTGCGCAATGCTGATTTCTCCACGCCTACTAGCTTTTTGCATATTATACCAAGTCCAGTCACCTCTGCTATTCTCATTCACCTACTATTGTGATTCGGCATCTGCTCTCCCATTACAAGGACAGATGGATTTATATTCTAGCTGTATCTGAAGAAATGAATGCTTATTCCCTGCCACAAATTCTGTTAGCCTTTAAGGTGTCACTGGACTCTCCCTCTTTTTTAACCCTGTGGTGTAATTTTGGCTGTGTGATTGACCTAAGGTCATCTAGTGATTTTTTGTGGCAGAGCGAGGATTCAAACCTGGGATACCCAGATCCTAATCTGACGATATACAGGAGCCAAAAAGGGGAGAAGAGGGAAGTTCTGGCTCTAGAACAAAAATGATTGTTGTCATGACATATTTTCTCCTAGGTGGGCAAACTGTGGCCCTCCAGATGTCCGTAGACTACAATTCCCATGAGCCCCTGCCAGCATTCACTGGCAGGGGGTCATAGGAATTGTAGTCCATGGACATCTGGAGGGCCACAGTTTGCCCACCCCTGTCCTAGAAGGATTCTAGGTGCAACCAGCGGGCAGTCCCCATTCCCTAATTACAGGGGGGGAAATATCAAAATTTCTGCCAGTTAAATACTGCTGTAAAAAGCACAAAATCTAGTTAGAGGTGGGGAGCAGAATAACAGAATCACAGACTTGGAAAGGGCCGCGTAGACCATTTGGTCCAACTCCCTACTCAATGCAAGAACAGCCTAAAGCATCCTTAATTCCGTCCAGCCACTGGCTGAAGGCTGCCAGCGAGCAGGAACTCCCCACCTCCCTAAACAGCTGATTCCACTGCTGAGCCACTTTTCCTGTTGAAAAAAATCCCAATATCCAGTCAGTACCTTTCCACTAGTTATTTAAAGCCATTACTGCAGGTCTTATCCTCTGCTGCCAACAGGAACCTTTCCCTGCCCTCCTTTAAGGGACAGCCTTTCAAATTCCTAAAAAGAGCAATAATGTCCCTCTTTGCCTCCCCTTATCCCTAGATCCCTCAGCTTTTCCTTGCAGGACTTGGTCTCCAGGCCCCTGATCAGCCTCTCTTCTGCACCCACTCGATTCTGTCCGTATCCTTTTGAAGGCCAGGACTCCAGAACCGCATGAAGCACTCCATCTTTGTTCTGGTATTCCAGGGGTGGCCTGAGCTATGTGGCGAATGGTGGGACTGTGACATCTTCCTATTTGGATGGTACGCCGCCTTTGCAATTTTAATGCACTTTCAGTGTTAACTAATGAACTGTTGGAAGGTCTGATTATTGCAAGACTAAGAGCCCGTCAAAATGCTCTGGAGCCAACCTAGGAAACAGATTTCCAGTGCAAAAGTGAAGCTGGTTGACTTCAGAGCTCAGATGCCAGTACTCGGTTTAAATACAGCATAATATGTATTAAAAAGGCATCTTGGTGCAGTGGTTAAGAGCTACAGCCTCTAATCTAGAAAACCAGGTTTGAGTCCCCACTCCTCCACATGTAGCCACCTGGGTGACCTTGGCCCAGTCACCGTTCTCTTAAGGCTCTCTCAACATCACCAATCTCACAGGGTGTCTGTTGTGGAGAGAAGAAGGAAAGACGATTGTAAGCCACTTTGGAACTCCTTTGGGTAGTGAAAAGCGGGGTATAAAACACAACTATTTTCCTTGTAAAAACAAGCCAGAATTTACCTGTGCAGGATCTCATGTTCTTGGCAAGAGGTATAACAAGGTCATCTCTTCCTGGTACATGCAACATTAAGACCACTGTGTTGTGTGTTTTCTGGGGTCATCATGTACACCCATATTGCAATCTGCACATGGCAATCCAGTTTTAAAAATGTGGAACCCCGTGTGGGTAAGGGCATTTTTTTTTAAGAATCTGTTTTTTATTTTAAGAGAATTCATACAAAAGAAAAGCAAATACCACATATTATATACTACAATCCTACTATTTAGAAAATAAATATTCATAACACTTACTAACAATACATATTTATTTTTCTTTGCTGGCTGTTGTGATAATGGTTTCATTCTTCTTTGTGGTCAGATTGTCTAGGGCTGGTTACAGGTTCTGGGGGGCTGCCCAGGGACCATTCTGCCTTTGTTTCCCCCCTTACACTTGCTTGCCCCTCCACAGCCTGCTTGCAAGCCACTGTCCATACTCAGTTGCCTGCACTGACACTGGACTTAGGGATGCCACCATTAGGCCCCTCCCACATGCCCTTCCTCAATTACTCTGAGGGGTCTGAGGGATAAAGGGAGGTAGCAAGGGAGGAGTGTGGGTGGGAGTCAGCAACAGTGGGTCCCATCAGAAGTTTTGGGCTTTGGTCACTGTCCTGCCCCACATCAGGGTATGTTTTTTTAAAAAGCTTTTAAAAAAGATTTTCATAAATAAAAGCATAACTTAAAGGATCTACACAAAACTAAAGGAATAAGAATAGAAAATGGATAATACAAGATAATAAAGAGGGGAGGAAGAAAAAAAAGAAAAAGTATATAAAGAAAAGGCTCTCAATTTTATCCACAATGAATGCATATCAAATTACTTATCAGAACAAGTTTAGGTGCCACTGGACTCTAGATTTGTTCTGCTGCTTCAGAGCAACATGGCTATCCACTTGAATCTAAAATTACTTATCAGTTACACTATGATTATATAAAAGAAATGAAATCATTCTCTTTTTTATATATAAACTCATTTCCCCACCCTAATCCTCAAAACCATATATCATCAGTTCATTTTTCCCCATGTCACATAAAAACTCTCAAACTTTTCTCAACTTTTTTATCTTTGAGAAACCACAGAAGTGGCACAATCCTGCAGAATATGCTTCGGAAATATAGCCACCCAGGGCCCCTCCCCTTCCCACCCCCTCCAGACCCATCATTGGCCATTGGGGTGGGCAGGTTGACATGATCATGTAGGGTCATATGTTTAACACATTTAAAAGATATATTAAAAAATTAATTAACGCCCACCCATCCGGGAAACCCTTTCAGGGCCATCAAGAAACCCCAGGGTTTCCTGAAACCTTGATTGAAAACACCTGCTTTACAATTAGCAACTAATATAGATGCCGTCCTTTCTCAATTAAAGAGGCAAATTTGGCCATCTCTGCTGGGACGAGTGTACACAGGGCATTGGGGGGGGTCTTTACTGCCTGCCCTGGCAATTTCCTGGCATATGAACAGGTGCCACACTGAGAAACAGTGCTCAGAAGAGCCACGCATGACTCAACAAAGAGCCACAGGTGGCTCCCAAGCATTAGAGTGACCAAGCAGAAAGGAGCAGGAGTTCAGTAGCACCTTAAAGAGTAACAAAATTTATTTCAGGGGACGAACTCACTTCTTATAGCTAGAATGTGAGTGCATTTGTCCTTGTATTTGGAAAGCAGAGTGTTTTCAGATGCAGAATAACAATAGCAGGTGAATGACAACAGCAGGCATGACTGGATTAGGTGTGCTATGCAGAGGGTAATAGGCATGGAGAAATCAGCATTGATAATGAGACAGGAAACCTAGGTCTTGATTCAGTCCAGGAGGATGCATTGTCTAGAGCAGTGGTCCCCAACCTTTTTATCACTGGGGACCACTCAACGCTTGACAATTTTACTGACCACTGCCTTAACACTCTCTGACTCTGGTCACTATGGTAATGTTTAAACATCCCTTCAAAATAAGATACAGACACGCCACAACAATGAACATAAGGAACATTTTATTTTCATGGACATTTTAACTCATGACAATGACAAATCAATGGGAACCTTGAGCTTGTTTCTCTGCAATGAGAGAGTCCCATGTGCGCCTGCCGGATCGTGGATGAAGTAAAGGGCCGGGGGGGAGGAGAAGGTGTCCTTCGGGGCCCACTTCCAGTTAGTCGATGGACCACATGTGGTCCGCAGCCCACAGGTTGGGGATTGCTAGTCTAGAGGTTCACTATCAGTTGATCTCCCTTTGAAATTTCAAGAAACAGCACGCATGATGATGGAGTTACGTAGATACAAACTGTGCAAGTTCTCAGCGATTCCCATTCTTTACTATGGGATGAAATAAACAATCTGTATGCGGCCAGAATAAAACTTAGTTGGACTTCAAGGTGCTGCTGAATGCAAAGTTTATTTTATAAGCAGGAAGTGTCCTTGATTTCAGATCAATGCATAATTTTGAAAATAAATGTTACTAATAAACAGATGGTGTTGTTTTTTTGTTAAGAGCTCCTTGTTGGAGATCTGACCACTGGAAGCCAAATTTAGGAGCTGTCCCACCTTCATATAAAGGTGAGTCATTAAACAGCCGTCTTTACAGTTGGCCTACCCCAACTCCGGAATGTTTTCTCCATGTCTGTTTGCTGGATGTAGAATTTATGTAGCTTTCGATGACAAGCTGAAACTTTTATTATTTCAGCCCTCCCCCTTCTTTCTTGTTTATGGAGGTTTTGTCTCCACCTTTCTGTGTTCTGGAACTTCTAATGTGATTTATGTGTCGGATTTCTTCTTGTATTCTCAGAATGATGAAAAGTGTATGCCGGCCTTCAGTTATTCATAAGGTAGGGCCCTGCTAGGAATTGAGAGATGGGAGAAACAATACGCCCCTCCTTTATTTTTTTCACTCAGAGATTCTATGAGCTCTCAAGGAGTCTGAACAAATTTCCAATCTCCCCTCCTCCCCTTTATCTTTGTCTGGCTTTCAGCTTCTCTCAGCATTCCGTTTTCCCGGAGAATATACAGTCCTCATAAAGTCTTTGAATTGCTTTGGCAGGAGGTCTTCTGCTGGTTAATTTGCAAAGTCAGGTTTGAGTGTCTCCGGATGGATACCTTGTTCACAGGTGGCCGGGTTGTGATTGAAATGGGGGAAGCCACTTTAGTACGGGATATACTGATGATTCTCTTCCCCCTGTATATTTGACTGCTGTCATTTTCAGAATCCTTACTGCTTTAAATTTTGCACATCTTTGGATTCTGATATCTGCCTTGCTGCTTGTGTGTATAGGGGACTATGTTGACTGTCATTTAAAAACTGTAATCTGCCCCCAGAAAGCCATTTCTAAGTAATTAGTACATTTTTTTTCCAGTTAAGAACACTCAGTTGTATGGATCTGCTTATTTTATGAAGTCTTTTACTTTTTTATTGTTATTTTCTTAGTTGCATAACGCTGGCATGTATTCCCTTTGAATGAAAAAGAGGGAAAAGGCACAGAAGTATCTAACCATTTTCATGGTCAAAAGAAATGCACAAAGCTTTGTACACATAGATCACAGCTTGTACGATCTGGAACTTGCAGGAGGAGTGCATTGCCTTCGGTTCACTTCTGGAGCTTATCCGTTTCTGAGGTCCCTTCTCTTCTCAAACAGGGAGGAGGGACTTAAGCTCCCCACCCCTCATGCTGCCACTATCATTATAACTTTTATAAGGAAGGCTTTGTGCTCGGCGGGATCCAACCAGTTGGAGATCCCTGGCCTGGGAGAGGTACACCTGGCCTCAACCTGAGCCAGGGCCTTTTCGGTCCTGGCCCCAACCTGGTGCAATGAGCTCCTGGGTAAGCTGCGGGCCCTGACAGAACTGTCTCAGTTCTGCAAGATCTGCAAAACGGAGCTCTTCCACAAGATCTTTCGCCAAGGCCTGTAAGATCAGGGCCCCTCCCTGAGTTAGCTGGAAGATCAGCCTGCTTGGGCAGTCTCCGGGGATGGGTGTACGAATGAGTCTGTGAGCCGAGGGGTGGGTGCTTGGTTGCCGCCTGGGGGGTGGTTAACTGAGTTTTAAATGGGGTGGGGATTATTTAGACTTTTATGGGACTTTGTATCAGGATTTTAGACTGTAACCCACCAGGAGTACCTCCCAATATCTGAGGAGAGCAGGCTAGCCTGGTCAGGTTCCATGCTGTTATACAAGTCACACGTTAGCTTCCCCACGGGGGGGGGGGGGGGACGGGGGACGGGGACGAAAGCTCTAGGGGCCATTTAGATCCAGAGAAACAACATGGAGGGAAGGCTCATAGACTTCCTTGTTGCGGTCTCATTCCAAATCTGATCCATCCATGCTTGAGAATTCAGTTTTTAGCATGGGGCTCCCCGATCATATGTGGTTGGCAGTGCCAAAGACTTTGTAACCTGGGAATTGCCCCTTCCTTCTTCTCCCTCTCTGGCCCACTTCTCCAGTTTAACATTACAGTATGTTAAAGGCGATGGGACGACGGAAAAGATGCACTGGGCATTACTGGATTGGTGGGGGAGGAGAGGGAGCCAAGCTCCAGCTGTTTCCTGTAAAGTCACATCTATCTCTGCCTTAGAGGAATGTTTTGGCTTGAGGCTAGTTTGCTACAATAGCAGCTCCAGGCTCAGGAGAAAGAAAGGTGGAGGGGGGGGCAACACTGGATGAGAACTGAAAGGAAATACAAGAGATGTCCTGCACATGGGGCCTAGAGGTCTCCCAGAATTACATCTTCAGCACTTCTATTGCAGACCTCTGAAACGGACAGCTCTGGAAATCAGTTGGCCTGGAAAAAATGACAGCTTTGGAAGGTGGATTCTCTGGCATTCTACCTTAGAGAGCCTGCTTGGTGTGGTTAGGAATGTGGACTTCTAATCTGGCGAGCCGGGTTTGATTCCCCGCTCCCCCACATGCAGCCAGCTGGGTGGCCTTGGGCTCAAAACAGCACTGATAAAGCTGTTCTGACCGAGCAGTAATATCAGGGCTCTCTCAGCCTCACCCACCTCACAGGGTCTCTGTTGTGGGGACAGGAGAGGGAAGGCAAATGTAAGCCGCTTTGAGACTCCTTCGGGTAGAGAAAAACGGCATATAAGAACCAACTCTTCTTCTTCTACTTAGTTGAGCCCTCTCCCTTCACCCCACCATCCCTGGGATTCACCCCCGAACGTCCCAACACAAGAGTTGGCACCCTTACCACTCTACGGCTTCCTGTGCATGTCAGATAAAAACCATGGTATGCAGGCTTTCATACTCTGTCTAGACTTCCCCGTCCTGTAAAGACAGGATATCTAAAGCCACCCACCACAAAGATAAATAGTGGGAAACTCTAGCATGTATCTGGTTATCCAAAAGTCTTTTTGCCTACCTTTCAAAAAATGCAAATCTTCCATTTATTGCCCTGAATGCTTCATTTAATTGAGACTTTAGAAGAATGTGCATGGGGAAAGGAACTCAAAGAGCCAACACAAACACTCAATTAAAGCTTAAATATATATCTCAATGGGAGATTCCACTATCTCTGGAGAAGTCAAAATATAACTCACCCCAACCATGCAGGACTGGCACAGAGAATTGGGTGACATTGAGCCAGCCTCTCTCTTCCTCAGCCAAACCAACCTCACAGGGTTCTTGTTGGGAGATGAAATAGAGGAGGAGGAGAACAACGTTGTAAGTTACTTTGGCTCTCTACTGGAGGGAAATCCAGGGTTTAACTATGTAGAATGAAGAAAAATCCATAGCTTCAACTTGGTTGGAGACCCACTGCTCAGAATACTAGTCTGGGAACAGGAAGCAAGAATTTTGTTTTTATTTAGTTCATTTATACAACAGAATGAGATGGCTGGATGGAGTCACCGAAGCAGTCGATGCGAGCTTAAATGGACTCCGGGGAATGGTAGAGGACAGGAAGGCCTGGAGGATCATTGTCCATGGGGTCGCGATGGGTCGGACACGACTTGTACCTAACAACAACAAATATATAATTTTAATAGCTTTATTTACATTACACTTATCAACCACCTTTCTCATACGGAACCACCAGGAAGAACTGTAAGTACAAGGTATTCCTGTTTCACATTAAAGCAGTAAAGAAGTTACATAAAAAGGACTGGACTTACAATCCATAACACGCTTGCGGAGCCGCAGACTAAATAATCCATTAAGCCCTTGGGGGGAGGGCTTTGTCCGTGATGAGGAAGGGGCCAATCCGGACAGACCATCGCGAAGCGCCTGCCGATTGGCCTGGCCGATTCCCAGCCTGCTGACAAGGAAGCAACTGTGAGCCACGCGGAGCACGGCTCGCAGTTGCTTCCTTGAGGGCAAGGGAGCCCTCGGCGGCTGCGCTCCGCGCGATGGCCGGGGGCTCCCTGGTCTAGCGCCCGCTGTATTTAGATACAGCGGGCTTGATTACTAGTAACCTATATATCACAGTATGGGCTGCAATCTGTAATCATAGTACCCAAGCAATAGTTTTATGAAATGAAACCCTATTACCTGCACAGAAAAACCCTCTTGAATATTTCAGTTTTACAGAGTGGCTTACCTAATTCCCCTTTCTTCTATTTTGCCTTCACAACAACCCTGCGAGGTAGGTTAGGCCGAGAGCATCTCAATCCCTCAAGGTTACCTGGCAGGCAGAATGGAGATTTGAACCTGGGGCAGCCAGATCTTTGGCAGATACTGTAACTACGTCACCACATCAGCTGCCCATACAGCAGAAGTCACTTGCTCTGAGACTTTTTTATTTGGTTTTATTTCCATCCTGCCTCTTCAAAGCCAGACTTTAGATAATAAATCATCAATATATAAAGCCTCAAGCCATTAAAACAATTCATCATCCATAAGCAGGGCAGCTGAGGAAACTTCCGCGTTACCAAAGCAGATTGTCCCAACCCTGCCATTATTTTGGGGTTGCAATCCTGCTTGCAAATATTGAGACACCAGACTGGCAAATTCATAGACTTCGGTGGGACTCACTCCTAAGTAAACAGTTCTAGGAGCAAACTGCTGCGGCAGCTCCTGGATCGGGCCTACTGCGATTCATCAAACTCTAGCACTTTAACTCCCCATCTGTCCTTGTAGCTTGTGCAATGTGGCTTGGAAGGAACTCCAGGGTTGTATCTTCTTGGTTTCCTCAGCCAGGAAGAAAAGCAGGCCTTGAAGATCAAAAAGATCCCCGGCTCCAGCAAGCCCAAACTCCAATCCCACAAAACTCTTCAAGGGCTGCCTCTCTTCTCCTCCTTCCTCATGTGGGGGGGAAAATGGTTAGATGTTGACAAGTTCTCTCCCTCAGCCTCCATCTCTCTCCCCCCCTTCTTCCTCCTCCTCCTCCTCTGGGGAAAGAGAAGCGTGGACGGGGGACGAGCAAAGCCTCCTTTCCATCGGGACGAATGTTGAATACAGCTTGAAATCCACAGACAGACATCCCGCGGTCGAAGAGGGCCGATTTTGGCTCGCTCTCCGCGCATGGGGTGGGAAGAGGCATCGGGAATCGCCTTCGGGGCCAGCGGGAAGCGGCCGAGCCGCGTGATTCTGTCGCCCGCCGTGTCCTGCCCGGGCGACATTTCCTGGGAAGTTGCCTCACCTGGGGAGCGAGAGAGACGGGCGTCCCCCTCCACTCTCGCGCCCCGATTCGCTTGCAAACTCCCAGCCAAATCCCGACGGTGTCTCCCCCCCGTTTCCCTTCCTCCGACTAAGCGGAGTTCCACTTTCCCGGCGGCGAGGAAGGCAGCGCAGCGCAGCACTTTCCGCGCGCCCGAGTGGGAAAGAAAAGGAGGCAGCCCGCGAGGACTTGGCGGGTCGCAGACTTGTCTCTTTTCTTTGTATGGCTATTCCATTCAAACTGTGCGGCGTGTCTCCGGTAACCCTCCGCCAAGGAGGAAGGCGGGGGGGGGGCGGCGGAGAAAAATAGTCCCAAGCTACTCTTTCTGTCTGAGGGGGGAAGCCTGCGCGCGCGCGCGCGTGTGTGTGGAGGGGGAGAAAGGCGAGCAGCACTGGCTCGTGCGCCCCACGTCCCGCGCCCTGGCGCCTCCGCTGGCTTTGCGCCTTGGCCCGTTCCTCCTGGGGCAGCGAGCGCCCCAACTACGACCCCCCCCCCCCTCCTCTCTTTCCCCGGTCTCTTTCCCCCCTCTCCGGCTACAATGTAGCCCTGACGGAACGAGCTGTCTCATTGGGCGTCGGATTCGCCCCGCTCGCTTCCCCCAACCACGTAGAGAGCAGGCGATACGCCTCCACCTAACCTGGCAAACGGAAGCGCCGGGCGGCCTTGACGGACAAGGGCGGGGAGCCTATGAGGCGGGAGGACGGCTTCCCAAAATGTGGGGGCGGCCAATGGGAGCGCGCGGGGGGCGGGCCCGTGGGCAGGCTAGCAGCTCAGGTTGACAGAGCTTCAGTCCCGGCGCAGGGAAGTGCAAAGGGCGGGATGAGCCTCAAAGTTCGAGGCTGGGGCTGGGCGCAGGGAATTTAAAACTGCAACTGCGCCAGGGGGCAGCGGAGGGGGAGGAGGAAGAGGGGGGCGGCCGGGCTTGGCAAGCGGCCGGCTCTTCCCAGCTGCTTCGCCCCTTCCTTCTTTCTCTCTCTCTCTCTCTCCCCCCCCTCTAGTTTTTTCTTCTTCTTCTGTATCTATAGAAAAGCCTTTCTGCGATCTCCCCCCCCCCCCGCGCAGATTTCGCGCTCGGATCTCGCTTTGCCTTGACTTTCTGCGCCCCCTTCCCGTCCCCTCCCCATGCCAGCCATGATCGAGAAGGGCGCAGAGGTCTCGGGGAAAAGACGGGGCAGGAACAATGCCAGCGGCGCGGCGGGCGCTTCGAGCAACGCCTCTGCCGCCGCCGGGGCTGCCCACAGTAACAATGGGAACCCCAAAAGTTTGGCGGCGGCGGCGGCGGCGGCAGCAGCGCCTAATGGGAATAGCAGCAGCACCAACTCGTGGGAAGAAGGCAGCTCGGGATCGTCCAGCGACGAGGAGCACGGTGAGGACGCCCGCGGGGACAATGGGGGCCGGAGGGGAGGGGAGAGAGACCGCGAGGCTACCCCAACTTGGCCCCCCTGTTCTTGCCCAGCCCTCCAAAGTCTTTATTTTCTTGCAGGGGGAGGCGGCATGAGAGTGGGAGCCCAGTACCAGGCGGTCGTGCCCGACTTCGATCCCGGTAAGGCCATTGGGGAGAAATCCCCGAATGGAGAAATGTAGCCTTTCAGTGCCTGCCTGCCTGCCTGCCTGCAGGACTTTTCTTTCCGGAGAGCTTCGGCTCTGCCAGCGGGCGCTGCCCTCGCGGCTCGGTGTCTCTTGCCCGGGCCGACCCTCGGAGTTTGTCCTCGGAAGTCAGCCCCGCTGCGTTCAGTGGGGTTTACTCTCGTGTAATCACGCACGAGGCGGGGGAGAGCTTCTCAGGTCTTTGGACGGTCGTCCTCGAGGCTCATGGGTCGCGTTTTGGTGGCGGGGTGGGGAGGATTAGAGCACTTTATTCCTATTTTTAGGACTCGGGGTGTAAGGCGATTGTAAAGAAGCGGGGAGGGGGCAACTCCCCCCTCTCGGAGAGAGTGTCCTGCCCCCACACCTTGATAAAAAAAACAAGAGCAGCAAGGAGTAAAGGGGGGGGGGTTGCCGGTGGAGAGGGAAACGTGTTTGGGGAAGGTGCCAACATGCTGGGGGGGGGGGGGAGTGGAAGAGGAGAGATTCTCGGGTTTTACTTCCCTTTGTGAAATCTCATTAAAAGTACGTTCTTTGATGTGCCTCTTTTTGTGTTTTCCCAACGTAAGTGGGGTTCTTTTTGGGGGGGGGGGCAGGGGGAGAGAAGTGACTCCCATCTAGTCAAGAAGAGTCAGGATTATTCTCTTGACTCCCCCCCCCCAAACCTTGCTTTCAGGTGTGGCTAGTATGTTCATATTCACATTGGCAGAGAAGGCAGGAAAGAGACGCTGTCCCTTTATGGGAATCCGTGCCAGTCTACTCCCGCAGACTCCTCCTCTCTGCCTCCCTCCCCCCTGCCCCCAAATCAATTATTTTAGATGCAATTGACCTAAATCAAATTACTTAAAAGAATTAGTGGTTGATCTAATTGGATTTTATTTTTGAATGGCGCTGGGAGGGGGAGGCTGGGGTGTCCCCCCCCCCAACCTACCTCTTCCTCTCACCCTCCTGACAAATTTTAGGGTGAGTGGAGCGTGGAGAGGAGAGGAGGAGAATAGATTATAATAATAATAATAATAAAGTCATTCCAGGAGGACACTTGGGTGACTGGGGGACAAAACAAGAAGCCAGGATTGGAGCAGCAAGAGACAGTCAGCTGGGAGAGGTTTAGAATGCCTTTTTCTCCGTGCTGGAATATCTGGTGCAAGTGCCAATAACAGAAAGCGGGCATTCCTGTCACCTCCGGGTGGACCGATGTCTTGAAATCATCTGTTACTCTAGTTGTGGGGTGACGGGGAGAGAAGGAGAATGGACTTCTCCATGTGTTTAGTGTCCCCTGTGAATCAGTTTTCGGCAGGCTCGATTTAAAACGAGGAAACTGAGCAAACAAAGGAATCCAAGTATTACTGTGAGCGAACTAAGAAAATCGGGCTCTGTGTGTATGTGGGAGAGTCATGCTTGGCTAGGGTTTTTTTTTTTTTTTTTAAACAGAGGGGGTTCACTTCCTCATTTTCAAAACCTGAGCACTGTTTCTTTGTCGCTGAAGTTTATTGCCGTGTTTTTAAAGTTCTCAGCCGTTTCTCGTTCCAGCATCACAAGTGAGTTTTGCGTAGGACTAAGTTAATAAGAGTCTTCTGTCCCCCCCCCCCAACTCTTTGTGTTGACACCAGAAGATTTGCTCCTTCATAGACTTCACAAAGCACATCATTTCCGTAGTGTGACCCTGAACTGCTTGCCCTTAAGGATTCTTCCTCCCTTCCAGCTCCTTCCAGCTCCTCCCAGTTGCTGTTTGCGTGATTGGACATGATGTAAAACTGCAGAAGCGTTGCCCCTCAGAAAGCCTCCAGTTCAAATCTTGTCTTTAGCTACAAACTTGCTAGAAACATGATGGTGCTGGGAGAACATTTTGGTTAGAGTGCTTGGGGTACTAGCAGAGAGCTAACAGGAAAAGGTCGGGGAGCACATAAAGTCTTACATAAGTTGGGTTCTGTCCAACTACCCTCTCCCTGCAGTTTTCAGGTATAAAAAGCTTACATTGTTGTAAGAACTACTGAGATGTGTGGAATAAAATGCCCAGTGAATGGAAACTATATAACAAGGCTGCCTTCCAACAGTTGCCATATTTTTAAGCGTAACTGGATGTTTATAATGTTTTTCTCTTCCCTGGCCTGTCACTTATGGATGCAAGCCTTATTTGTCTGCATGTGATGCATGATTCCCACTTGTCACGGATGGCGTGCTGAACATGCACACATCTGTTCGCCATGTATGATTGTGTGCAAATGCCCATGTGGGGAAGATGATTTCCTGTTCTGTGTAGGCTTGGCAAAATAAGGGTATGTAAGTAACACCAAAAAGCCTCTTGTGGCGCAGGGTGGTAAGGCAGCCGACATGCAGTCTGAAAGCTCTGCCCATGAGGCTGGGAGTTCGATCCCATCAGCCGACTCAAGGTTGACTCAGCCTTCCATCCTTCCGAGGTCGGTAAAATGAGGACCTAGCTTCCTGGGGGGTAAACGGTAATGATTGGGGAAGGCACTGGCAAACCACCCCGTATTGAGTCTGCCATGAAAACGCTAGAGGGCGTCACCCCAAGGGTCAGACATGACTCGGTGCTTGCACAGGGGATACCTTTACCTTTAAGTGACACCAAGGGGGATTTATTGGGGTTAACTTCCATGCAGGAAACTCCTTTTGGGTGAAGTCGCCCTTTTTATGTAAGGGGTGATCTCTTTAAAAAAATATATATATATATATTGCTCCCCACTCCTGTGTTTAGTAGTTTAGTAGTCCAGACTTCTTAGCAGCACATACTAAAATGGCTTTTGGTGATACAGCAGGTGACTACTGCCTCTAATGGCAGATTTTAAGCTTCACTTGGACGGGGTAGATAGTTTGTGGCTTATGTCTGCTCATGCCCTAGTAACTGGTTAGGCAATGTCTGCAGTCCCAAAAAAAGTAAAGCTGTTTGAGACACCGACAAACTGTCTCTCTGTCTCTCGTAGCTTCCCTTCAGGCCTAAGATGTGCCGTTAAAGTTGAGTGCGGAAATCTTTGTCTTCCCCCGGAGCCTCAAGTTGTTTACAAACTTGTTTGGCTAAAATGGTGTGTTGTTACAGATGAAGATGCAATTCGGTTTATTTGTTGCATGAAAGATGCTTTACTTCCATTGTTCTCGTAACATCTGTGAGTGGAACCTCGGTAGAACGGGCCTGTGAAGTGGTGAAGTTTCCCACATGGTTAATTTCCATGCTGCTCTCCCAACCAATATGGATGCATGTGGCTAGGCCCTGTGGAAGCAGCTCCCATAATGCAATCTGCTAGCATATGCTTCTGTGTTTAGGTGAGATTGGAGACTGTGCATTTATCATTCCTGTACATTCTTTGTGTTGGCGTAGCAGAATAAAAGCCTGTGCTTATTTTAAGACTTGAACTGGGGTCTTGTTAGAAATTCTAATATTTTAATCACGGTGTTTTGAGAATCCGATGGTTATAAATGAAATACTTGTGTGAGAAGTGAAATTCCCCCACTGGCTTGCAGGTTGCAAATTTGGCCTTGGTCCAGTGATTCCTGCTACTGAGATGCAAGAGGCTGCATGCATAGAGGGTGGGATTTTTTCTTTTTTCTGTCTGTCTTCTCCTCTCCTTTCATTTAAGAAAAGAGTTCGGCCTGTAAGCCTGTTTTGCGAGAGTCAAATGAAATCCGCTTCACTTACAAATGTCCCTTTTAGAGCTCCGGTCAATGGAAACTCACGGGCCACCTTTTATCCTCCTTGAAGTTTTCATTTTCAGCCCACCCTCCTCCTAATAAAGCTCTGTACTAATTGGAGGACAGAACTGTCAAAACTACTCCGTACAACCCGACACTGAGGTGCTGTTTAACTCATGCAAATGTCAGAAATGTCAAATGAAACCTTCCCAGAAGCACTTGGGCCCTTGAATGTCAGCAATACCTTTTCAAGGTATTGTCTGAGTGTTTCCCTGAAACATTAAGGTAGCAGTTTATTAAATTGGGGCTAGGAAGGAATCCCAGGCACTTTATTTCTAAGGTGCCTACAATTTTGATGCTGATTTCTAAAAACTAGACACCCCTCCCCCCCAGCTTTGTCACTTAACCTGGAGTGATTTTTTTAATGATGGAACATAAACATAGGGTGTGTAGATGCATTTGGTGACTCTTGCTCGACTGCCGTCTGTTAAGGCCTTCTCAGGAGCTTGAAACTTCACAATCTTGGTAGCAGGGGTAGTTTGCTGGCAGGGGCTCATGGGTACTGTAGTCCATGGACATCTGGAGGGCTGCAGCTTGACTACCCCTGATTTAGGTATTAATTAAAACATTTTCTTCATGGTTCAAGATGGCTTACAATAATAGCTAAAACCCTAGAAATAGCCCCAGCGGAATTTCACCTTGCCTAGTCCTATAACCACACTTTAAGCCAACCTACATGTTGATTGAGCCAAAATCACGAGGTGCCCTGGCCTCTTGGTTGCAGCTCACACTGGGCTGGGCTGGAGCCTGCTTCATGAGTTGCATTAAGTGAAGTTTTACAATGGTAAGAAGAAGACTTGGCTTTTATACCCCACTTTTCACTACACAAAGGAATCTCAAAGTGGCTTACAATTGCCTTCCCTCCCTCTCCCCACAGCAGATACCCTGTCAGGTAGGTGAGGCTGAGAGAGCTCTAAGAGAACTGCTCTGTGGAAACAACTCTTATCAAGACTGTGACTAGCTCAACCACCTGGCTGCATGGGGAGGAACATGGCTTGCCAGATTAGAAGCCACCACTCTTAACCATTATACCAAGCTATCTCTGGTAGTTGTATATTGTAATACATATATGTATGTATGTATGTGTATATATATATATTGTTGTTAGGTGCGAAGTCGTGTCCGACACATCGCGACCCCATGCACAATGATCCTCCGGGCCTTCCTGTCCTCTACCATTCCCCGGAGTCCATTTAAGTTTGCACCGACTGCTTCAGTGACTCCATCCAGCCACCTCATTCTCTGTCGTCCCCTTCTTCTTTTGCCCTCGATCGCTCCCAGCATTAGGCTCTTCTCCAGGGAGTCCTTCCTTCTCATGAGGTGGCCAAAGGATTTGAGTTTCATCTTCAGGATCTGGCCTTCTAAGGACCAGTCAGGGCTGATCTCCTCTAGAACTGACCGGTTTGTTCGCCTTGCAGTCCAAGGGACTCGCAAGAGTCTTCTCCAGCACCAGAGTTCAAAAGCCTCAATTCTTTGACGCTCGGCCTTCCTTATGGTCCAACTTTCACAGCCATACATTGCAACTGGGAATACCATATATCTCCATAAATTCTAAGGAGGGAACCCTCTCCTAACTTGTGAATAGGCCCATGCAGTGAAAAACGTGGCAGTATATTAGTTCTTGTCCCATGTGGAGCCCAAATATATACAGGATTGAAATAGTACTATGGGGAAATCGAGCAGAGAGAGATTCATTGTGCAGCAGTGAGTTATGTGTGTGTGTGTTGAGTGTTGTCAAGTTGGTTCTGACTTACATGAATTAGTGACCTCCAAAAGGTCTTGTAAACCAATCCCTCTCATGTTGAGACTTCTGCTTTTCGTTCTGTCTTAACTTTTCCCAGCATGATTGTCTTTTCCAATGATTAATAATGTGACTAAAGTACAATGTGGCGCAAAGAGCCTTGTGGCGCAAAGAGCCTCTTGTGGCGCAGAGTGGTAAGGCAGCCGTCTGAAAGCTTTGCCCGTGAGGCTGGGAGTTCAATCCCAGCAGCCGGCTCAAGGTTGACTCAGCCTTCCATCCTTCCGAGGTCGGTAAAATGAGTACCCAGCTTGCTGGGGGGTAAACGGTAATGACTGGGGAAGGCACTGGCAAACCACCCCGCGTTGAGTCTGCCAAGAAAACACTAGAGGGCGTCACCCCAAGGGTCAGACATGACTCGGTGCTTGCACAGGGGATACCTTTACCTTTAAAGTACAATAGCCCCAGATTAGTAATTTTCATTTCTAGGGAGAATTCAGGCTTGCTTTGATCTTTTTGGCGGCCCATGATATCCGTAAACTTCTATCCCAATGCCTCATTTCAAATGAAGCATTTTTCTCCCTCGACCAACTTTCATTGACCATACACAATAATGGGGAATACTATGACATTAATTAACTTGACCTTGGTAATCATCGACATATCACACTTCAGAATGTTTTCCAGCTTCTTCATAACTGCCCCTCCCCAGTTTTCATCTCCTTCTAATTTCTTGGTTGCAGGTTGATAATGGAATCACGGAATAGAAAACCCTGAACAATTTCAGTTTCTTTGTTTACCTTAAAGCTGTGTATTTTTCCAGCAGTTATTACTTTGGTCCTCTTCATGTTTAGCTGTAATCCTTTGCACATTCTCCTTTCACCTTCATTACTAGCAGTTTCATGTATTCACTGTTTTCTGCCAGTAATGTGGTGTCACCTGCATATCTCAGGTTAATGTTCTTCTACTAGTTTCCGCTCTTACCACCACCTAAACAAATCCAGCTTTCTTTACGATGTGTACTGCATATAGATTGAACCGACAGAGATAAAATGCATCTTTGTCTGACACTTCTGCCAACTGGAAACCATTCTGTTTCTCCATATTCCTAACATTAGCCTTTCGTCCAGTGATCACATTATACCTAGATGTAGTGACATACCCATTTCTTTTACAACCAACCATGAGTTATTTACTTGCATTAATAAATTCTAGAGGACCAGGGTCGTGTGAGTGTTGGACTATAATTTGGGAGATCCAGGTACAAGGTCTTGCTCTGCTGTGGAAGGTCACATTGTAACATTGAGCCAACCTCACAGGGTGGTTGTGAGGATAAAATAGAGCGGAGAACGCTGTAAGCTGCTTTTGGCCTCTATTCCCGGCCCATGGGAAGCACGCCTGGCCTTGACCAGGGCCAGGGCCTTTTCGGTCCTGGCCCCAACCTGGTGGAATGAGCTCCCTGGGTGAGCTGCGGGCCCTGCGGGATCTTTCGGTGTTCCGCAGGGCCTGCAAAACGGAGCTCTTTAGCCAGGTCTATGGTTGAGGCCCGGATCAGTGAGGAAGATCGAAGTGCCCCCCTCTATTTATTTATCTGTCTATTTGTCCATCATTGAGCGTCACATAACATTGGGGTCATCTGGCCCTCCTTCCTCCCTCCCTCTAACGGTATGGTTGGGCGATGAGATTTATTTTGCTATGTTCTTTGTTGAAATTGTAACTATTTTTATGTACTATTAATGGGTTTTAAAACTTGGTTTTATGGATTTGTGTAACCTGCCACGAGCTGGCTTCGAGAGTGGTGGAGAATATAATAAACAATAAATAATAAATAATAAATAATAATAAATATTGGGGAGAAAGGCACGATGTAAGTGAATAAATATTGTTGGGAATTGAATTGTACCCTTCACTAATCATTGCTGAATGAACATAAGATCATGGACTTCAAAAGCCTTTTTTAGATCTGACATATGGTTAGAAATCCCTTCCTAGGGAGGCATAGAGTAGGAGTGCAGTCTTATGCAGTTTTTTGGTCTAGGTCTTATTTATTTCAACGGATTTAGGCTGTGGTGCCCTAGCATAATGAGCCTGCTGTTAGGAAGCAAGTAAATGCTCCTCTGATCAAGTAGTAAAGAATGAGGATCTTTGTGATCATTTCCCTGTGCTTTAGGGGGGGTCTGTGGATTTTGTTGGGGGCCGGTGTGGTGTAATGGTTAGAAGTTTGAGGTACGATCTGAGAGACTCCGGCTTGAATGCCTACTCTGCCATAGAAACTCTCTGGGTGACCATGGGCCTATCACACCTCACAGGGTTGTTGTGAGAACAACAGGGATGAGAAGAAAAATATAAATATAAAAATAAATAAAAGATTAGCTGTTTAGAGGTTTTTGCCTGGGAGGAAGGTAGAATCATAGAGTTGGAAGGGACCATACAGGCCATCTGCACAATGCAGGGTAAGTGTCCAGCCGCTGCTTAAAGACTGCCAGTGAGGGGGAGCTCACCACCTCTATTCTACTGCTGGACTATTCTGTGAAAACTTTTTTCCTTGATTTCTACCTGTACCATTCTACACATAGTTTAAAGCCATTAATGTGGGTCCTGTCCTCTGCTGCCAATAGGAACCACTCTCTGCCTTCCAGGTGATTGCTCTCTAAGAATTTGAAAAGTTAACATGTCCCCTCTCAACTTTCTCTTCTACAGGCTGAGCATATGAAAAAGCCCTTCAGCCTTTCCTCTTAGGGCTTGGCCCCCAGGTCTGGGGTATAAATAAAATAAAGTGAGCTTTTGAGAATCCCTTTTTTCCAGCTTGATCCTCAATCTAACTCTTTTAAGATTAAAGATTAGTGCTTTTGGAACGGCTGTGGGAAGAAGCCCTGTGTGACAATCTCTGTGTTAGGCCTAGTCTGGCTTGTTTCCTTAGTTGCTTGGCGGTTCTCATTCCAAACTGTAAATTTGCTAATTGGATGTCAACAGTACCCTTGGACAGGTTTCTTGAAGGCTTATTTCTGTACAGATACACTGTTATCTGGCCTCTTCTTCTGTAGCTGCTTTACTAAGGAGTGGTAAAGTTCTTTCTGTCTGAAGAGGCTGATATTTGCTTGTATTGCTTTCCTCTTGTAAATACTACTATATTTTATACCGGGGGGGAAAAAAGGCATTTTGACTTCTATTTCCTGCTGGCTCTTCCTTTTTGTTTAGTATCTATATATACCACTTGTTTCTCCAACGTTTTCATGGTGTGCTGTTTTTGGCCACTGGATTTGAAAACGTAGAGGTTTGTTTGAGCAAGAAAAGCATAAAACGGGAACCATATTTTACTTTCACTGGATGAACTGAAATAGCTAAAGGCCCTTTGGGCTTTTATTTGGCCATTTATACTCTTGGTTGATTCCCCCCCTCTTCTTCTTGGAAGTATGGAGAATAGTGTCTTCCAACTAGGCATGCACACATACACACAAAATTCGTGCTGTTTTGGTTTTGGTCCAAATCACACATATGACCCACTGTTCTGGATTCACCCAAATCAATTTGGCTTAATCCAAAAAAGTATTGGTTTGTTTTTTTGTGCATATGCTCCCCCAATTCCCAGGAAGCAGAGTGTCTGCCAAACAGCTGGTCTGTTATTATCAGCTGTTTGGTGTGGTGCCCTTTAAATACCTCCTTGCCCAAGAAGGGGGAGCATTTAAAGAGTGCATAAAACAGCTATTGTGATAGCATCAGCTATTTGGTGCATCATTCCCCTCCCCCTTCTCAGCTGCCTGAGAAAGCACAGAGGGGGAGGGGGAGAGTGTGGCGTGCCAAGTAGTGGGGAGAGGATTAGCAACTGTTCTCTCTCCCCTCACCTTCTCAGGTGCTGCTGACAAAAAAAGGGGGAGGAGCCATTTTAAGTGGCTGGATTGCAATTTGGTCATCACTGATTCAGCCCGTTTAAATTGCATGGCTGGATGGTTTGGCCCAGATAGGTCTGAAAAGTACCCAAATCAGCATTTGATTTGAGTACTTTTTGACTTTTCTGAACTGAATCGCTCATCCTTACTTCCGACGCAATACTCCCTGCTTCCATTTTATTTTTACAACAACAGCCCTGTGAGGTAGTAGGCCGAGAGAGTGACTGAGATTCAAGCATTCATAGTGGAGTGAAGATTTGAACCTGCAGCTCCTCGGTTTGACTCACTTGACTACTACAGCATGCTGGCTGATTCAAAGGGCCTTATTTCTTTCATGTCCTTAAAAGCATCTGTGGTTGCCCCGAGCTTGAATAACTTATTTGGAAGCACTGTAAGGATCCCTTGGTAAGATGCATTCATTAATTTGGTATGGGGTTAAATGCAAACCTCTGGTTTTCATGTAAATGACCTGGCTCCTGGGGTGCAATTGCTCGGCATGTTTTTGCAGGCTGTAACTGACATTTGCTACCCATGTCGTCCAAGAAACCGCAGCTGCTAGCAAATTCAGATTATGAAACATGTATCTGTTGGCTGAAATGTTGCAAATCTATCGTGTATTAAACACACAAGATGTGCCTGTACAACAAGAGCCAGCTTGGTGTAGTGCAGGGGTGGCCAGACTGTGACTCTCCAGATGTTCATGGACTACAGTTCCCACAAGCCCCTGCCAGTGCATGTTCATGGGAATTGTAGGCCATGGACATCTGGAGAGCTACAATCTTGGGCAACCCTGGTGTAGTGGTTAAGTGTGGCGGCCTCTAATCTGGAGAAACAGGTTTGATTCCCCGCTCCTCCTCCACATGCAGCCTCCTGGGTAACCTTGGGCTTGGTGGGGGCTAAAACTAGCCTACATCATTCTCTTGTCCTCCACTATAGGTATGAGGGTATGAGGCTGCAGGCTTTGTTGGAACTTCCTCAGTTCCACTGGGCCTGCAAAACTGAGCTTTTCTTCCAGGTTTTTGGTTGAGGCCAGGGCAAGGAAGATCTGGGCCCCTCATAGATGTGTGAGATCGTGGCTCCCCCTGAGACACATGTATCAGAAGGCCTGTTGAGCCACGGGGTGGGAGGGGCAGTTGTAATCGAGGTTTTAATTCTTATGACTTGGGGGGTTTTAATGGTTGTTTTATGGAGATTTTATTGTGGGGAGATTGTTCTTTGTGAACCGCCACGAGCCACTTGGGAGTGGCAGGCTAGAAGTTGAAATGTAAATGAATAAAGTTCAGACCCCGTTCACCTATACTTGAAGTTGGGATTTGTACATCACTTCACCCTTACTGACACTGACCTTTGGCCTATTGTTGCCCACTCACCCAGTTTGTGGAGCTCCTAATCCACGGCTTACTCCCCTCTGTTACGATAACTGTCCATTTTCTCCTGCCCTTTGCTTCCTGTCGCGTACCCAGTTTCTAATCCATAAAAGATCCCGTCCTCTCATCCCATGACTGCCAAGTTTCTCAGGAGTTTTTGGTCAGAGATCTTGTCAGAAACCTGAGGGAAGCCCAACTATATAATTAATGTCTGACACCCTTGTGGTAAAACTGGGAGGGTTACAAGCTTAAACACAAAAACAGGATCTTGCCCCTTTTGGGGAGATGAGATGTTCCCGTTCTCTTTTTAAGGAGAAAACAAAAGGCAATTGGATAAAAAGCTGTAATCTTTTATCTGCTTGGGAGTAGCTTGTCACCAAGTGCCTTATCTTCTGGCTCTTTTTGTGGTGTATCTAAACTGCTGACTGAAGTCACAGCTCAGCGGTGGGTTTGGTAGTCTGAATAGCTGTTGTTTACCGTTTTTAAAATGATAGTAATAAAGTCTCACCCTTCCCTAGTTGGCTCAGGGTGGGTAACATCATTTTTAAAAAGTCGATACAAAAATAAATTACATGTATAAAAAACATATCGACATATAGCCGTGCATCTTTATTATTATTATTATTATTATTATTATTATTATTGTTGTTGTTGTTGTTGTTGTTGTTGTTGTTGTTGTTGTTGTTGTTGTTGTTGTTGTTGTTGTTGTTGTTGTTGTTGTTGTTGTTGTTGTTGTTGTTGTTGTTGTTATTATTATTATTATTATTATTGGCTCGTGGCGGGTTACAGTGTCTTAAAACCCCATTAAAAACTCCCATTAAAAGACTTTAAAATGTCACAGCATGGCGGCACAATAATAATATCCCCTTCCTACCCCCCTTCCTAAAAAAGGGGGGGTGGAGGAGAAGGAGGTCAACGATGTTCAAGAAGAAGCCCGGGGGAGAGCAGTCGATGTACCCCAGCAGCCCCAGCCTCAACCATACACCTGGCGGAAGAGCTCCGTCTTGCAGGCCCTGCGGAACGTTGAAAGGTCCCGCAGGGCCCACAGCTCTCCCGGGAGCTCATTCCACCAGGTGGGGGCCAGGACCGAAAAGGCCCTGGCCCTGGTCGAGGCCAGGCGTGCTTCCCTAGGGCCGGGAATGATCAGAAGATTCTCACTCACAGAGCGCAGAGCCCTGCGGGGGGCATAGGTGTAGTGGTTAAGGGCAGCGGTGTCTAATTTTGCAAGTCGGGCTTGATTCCCTGCTCCTCTGCATGCAGCAACCTGGGTGACCTTGGGCTTGTCACAGCTCTAATAAGAGCTGTTCTCACAGAGCAGTCCTGTCAGTGCTCTCTCAGCCCCACCTACTTCACAGGGTATCTATCGTAGGGAGAGAAAGGGAAGGCGATTGTAAGCTGCTTTGAGACTCCTTCGGGCAGTGAAAAGCGGGATATAAAAATCTTCTTTATGGTTGTGACACAGGGCCGTTTGAAGCTTATGGACCTCCTTCCATTTTCCTCCTCCTTGGCTTTACATTATTTACCCGTCTTCAGTCTGGGGTAGACAGAAGAGGGAACGAAGAGGGTGGGAGCGGCAGGAATGAGGTTTTTAAATTGCACTTTACTGTTGTATTTTACTGATTTTTTTATTATTGTAATATTTCTTTGTGTATATGATTTTAGTGTTGTGAACCTCCTGTGCCAATATTAGGGGCAGTATACAAATATAATAATAATAATAATAATAGAAATGTATACATCACTTTGAGTGTAGGGTTTGGGTTAGTAAAGTAACTCTTTAACTTTTGTCATCTATTGATGCAGAAAGTGAGGAGGGACTAGTTCTTCCAATAGCACAGGCTTTCTCAGCCAGGTTTTCGTGAAACCCTGGAGTTTCTTGACAGCCCTGAAAGGGTTTCCTGATTGGATGGGAATTAATTAATTTTTAATATATTTTTTAAACCTGTTAAACATTTATCAAGTAAAGTGACCACATATGGTCCTGTCAGTCCACCCACCCCTCCCCAAATGGCCAATGATGGTCCTGGAGGGTGTAAGAAGGGGAGGGGCCCCAGGTAGGCATGTGCACAGCTGTGCCACCCAACCATATTCTGCACGATTGCACCATTTCTGGGGTTTCTCGAAGCCTGAAAAATGTCCCAGGGGTTTCTCAAAGTTAAAAAAGAAGTTGAGAAAGGCTGCAATAGCACATTATATAAACCACCCATGGGGGGGGGGGGTTGATGATTAGTCCATAGCTTTTATTAGCTCTATTTGTCTGTAATCTATAAGCAAAACAAGAAGTCTGAGCACAGTATGACTCCATTGCAGGCAATCATACCAGTGGGCTGCCACTTACTTTATTTTTCAAATTTATATTGCTGCCCTTCTCTGAGAGCTCTAGAACAGGGGTAGTTGACCTGTGGTCCTCCAGATGTCCATGGACTACAATTCCCATGAGCCCCTGCCAGCAAATGCTGGGAATTGTAGTCCATGAACATTTAGAGGACCACATGTTGACTACCCCTGCTCTAGAACAATTCCTTTATTGTGTACTTTATTTTTTTTTTTTATAGTCCATCTTTCTTGTTGAGACTCCAGGCAGATTACGAAACAGAAGAATAATGTAGTCATTGTAAGGCATCCAAGAAACAATACAATAGGACCAGTTTACCAGATTAGATGAGAATTCAAGCAAGGTGTTGCAGCATTAGGAAGGCTGAGAACCACTGCCGTAAGCAATGCAGAAACCGGATTGTGGAAGTAGAATATACCGTATTCGCGACAAGTTTCAAACAAGAAGTGACCTGACCTGGTGGTCTGGGCAAGACCAGCCTTGGAAGCGAAGCAGGGTCAGTCTTAATTAGTACTTGGACAGAGACCACCCAGGTGACTCCAGGGTCACTACACAGCAGCAGGCAATGGCAAACCACTCTTGTTCGTCTCTTGCCTCAAACCCCCTTTACGGCACTTTGCACCACCATTACACGAAGTGCAATCAAATTTCCGGCAGGGTATGAGGTTTCAGGAGTCGCTGCTCACTGCTTCAGTCCGTATGTGAAGAAGCAAGCAGTGACCCACGGAAGCACCTACCTTGCCACAATTTTTTTTTTGCCTGCCTGGTGTCATGGTTGAAGAGTAGCGCCGTCATCTGGAGAACTGGGTTTGATTACCCATTCTTCCTCCACGTGCAGCCAGCTGGGTGACGGTGGGCTAGTCACAGTTCTCTTAGGGCTGTTCTGTCAGAGCGCTTTCAGCCTCACCTGCGCGAGGGGACTGTTGTGGGGAAAGGAAGGAGAAGATGTTCATAAGCCACTTTGGAACTCCTTCGGGTAGTGAAAAATGGGGCATGGCATTTATTAACCTACCTACCTATGGACCCACTGCCCTCCTTTGCGGCTGATCTGAGGGGGGTGGGTAAGAGAACGTGAACAGGTTCTCTTTGTGAATGTGAACAGCCATATAAATGCAATAATAGACAGCAGAAGTGGTGATAGAAGCAGTAACAGTCATAACAATAACAACAATGGTAATATAAATGTTAACATATCAGCCAATTGCCCCTTGGTATCTTTAATGGGCACATCTCTATGGGAGGAGGGGTTGCGGGGGTCCAGCCGATACTGCTGGTTCGATTGACCTCAACCAAATGCCTGGCAGAAGAGTTTGAGCGCCTGAAAGAAAACTACCAACATAGGACTAACGCGCTCCTCCCCCCAAAATAAAGGGAGATGGGAGTGGGTAGCCGTGTTGGTCTGAAGCAGCACCATAAAATCAGAGTCTGATAGCACCTTTAAGACCAGCAAAGATTTATTCAAGGCTTGCACTCGTGCCTCGAATAGATCTTTGTTGGTCTTAAAGGTGCTATAGGTCTCAATTTTTGTAGTATTATTGTTATCCCCCCTCTCTTGGTCTCTAGATCGCTTATAACACCCTCCCCCCACCCCAATACCCTTTGACGTCCAAAGGCAAGCAACCCCAATGACTTCTGTACTGTAGCAGCCACAATACACAGCCTCACTGGGCAGAGAAGTCTAAAGGAAGAGGAGTTTTTGTGTCCTCCGAGGAATTAAAGCAGTGGTCCCCAACCTGCGGGCCGGGCCGCGAAGGCCATGGCGCCGGGCCGCGGCTCCCTGTCCCAGCCCCCCCACCCGTAGTAAAAAACTTCCCAGGCCGCAAGCTTACGGCCCGGGAAGCTTCTTACTGCGGGAGGGCGGGGAGAGGGAATCAGGGCCGGGCCGCGGATTGCGCATGGCGCATTCACGCATGCGCGGGCGTGGCCCGATGCCCTGCCGGTCCCCAGCCTCAGAAAGGTTGGGGACCACTGAACTAAAGCATTGTTGCTGGCCTGTTCCTTTCTGCTCATTGTGCAAACTGATTTATCTGTCTGTGTTTAGTGGACTTACAGAACAGGTAATGATTAGGACAGGGGTGGCCAGGCTGTGGTTCTCCAGATGTCCATGGACTTCGATTACCACGAGCCCTTGCTTGTAGAGAGCCACCATTTGGCCACCCCTGCATTAGAAATGAAGAGAAACTGGGGCAGTTTGTCAAGGTGTACTACTCTTGGGAGCTTGGCTTTTTGGTTTGGCTGGTGGTTTGTGCCCTCTAGGACAGTGGTCCCCAACCTTTTTATCACTGGGGACCACTCAACGCCTTTTACTGAGGCCCGGTGGGGGGGAGGTAGTTTACTCCTCTACTCTCAACCACTGCCCTAACACTCTCTGATCGCTATGGTAATGTTTAAACATCCCTTCAAAATAAGATACAGACACGCCACAACAATGGACATAAGGAACCTTTTATTTTCATGGAAATTTAAACTCATGACAATGACAAATCAGTGGGAACCCTGAGCTTGTTTCTCTGCAATGAAATGGGAGACAATGACACCCTAAGTGTGTTGTAAAGGGCTGGGGGGGGTGAAGTAAAGGGCCAGGGGGGGGGAGAAGGCGTCCTTCGGGGCCCACCTCCAATTAGTCGAAGGACCACATGTGGTCCGCGGCCCACAGGTTGGGGATCGCTACTCTAGGAGGTCAACAAAATGGGCATGGAGGAGCCTTGTTCAGAGTGGGCTATGGGGCAGGTCATGAAACTGGCGGTTTTGCTTCTCTGCTTGTTTGGTTTGTGTGACTTGGCCAAGCCCAAGGCTCCAAAATCCCTGCGATTAAGACCTTATTATTAGCTCTGAGAACTTGGCTGTGATTGAGGGAACTGTGCAAGGAAGCTTATTGGGGAGGGCCTGTTTTTCAACACCATCCTGCTTTGTGTATTGTTGCAGGGCAGAGGAAGGACTTCTCCCTTCCGGCTAGGGTTGCCAGCTTTGGGTTGGGCAATACCTGGAGACTTTGGGGGGGGTCGAGCTGGGAGTGGGTGGGATTCGAGGGAGAGGGACCTTAGTGGAGTATAATGCTATGGAGTCCACCCTCCAAAGCAGCCATTTTCTGCAGGGGAATAATCTCTTGTCGCCTGGAGATGAGCTATAATTTCAGAGGATCCCCAGGTGGGGAATCACTGCTTTTGCCACTTAAATGTTCTGATGTAGTCATAACTGCTGAGGAGGTTGGAGGAGCAAGCAGCAAGGAAAACTATTTGTCTTTTTGTGTGGATTATATAAAAACTAGCAAGAAAGCCCATTGCAACCAAGAATGCAATGGGCGCTAGGGCCCAGGGGACACTGGAGGTGCAGATCTCTCTATGTGTCTCAGTGTGCCTCGCAGCAGGAGGCATAGCAGGTAATCAGGGCTTGTTCTTAGGAGGGAAGCAGGGCTGGTGTGCATTTTGGGGCAGCTCTCTCTCTGTGCCTGTCTCTCTCTCCCGCCATCGCAGCAGGGGTGGCTCTCTCTGTGTCTCTCTCTCCGTGGCAGCAGGAGCCATAGCAGGTAATTAGGGCTTGTTCTTAGGAGGGAAGCAGGGATGGTAGGCAGCTTGGGGCAGCTCTCTGTGTATCTCTCTCTATCTCCCTCACAGCAGGAGCAATAAGAGGGAATGAGGGCTTGTGTTCAATCTGGCAGGGCTCTGTGTGTGTCTCTCTGTCTCTGTCTCATCTGAGAGGAATGTGGCCAGCGTCCAGGGAGGGAGGGCGGGAGCTGCAGGGGCAGCACCCCTACACCTGGTTGCACCCTGATTGGCCCTATTCCAACTCGGACAGGCAGACACGTTCCACCTCCCAGGCTGTTTCACAAATATATAGAAGAACCGTGGATAACGATGTTCTGAAATGGATATATGGTGCAGTCATTTCACACAATTCTGGCCCAATGGCATATCTTAACAACCCAGTCTGAGAAACGCCACGCCCCAGTCTCTTATGCTACTTTGAAAATAACAATCCTGGTATCTGGTTCTGGTTTTTTTTTTAAGTATTTATTGACTGTTTTAGACATGCTACTGAGATCTTCAGAAGCTTTTCTCTCTCCCCTCCCGTTGGGTAGATGGTTCTTTCCAGAGAGGGGACCCCTGGAGTGGTGGAGGCATGTTTTTGTGATCCCCCTCCCACCCTCAGCTATTTTCCTGGGTATCCTTTTAGCAACAGAGAAAGACTTTTCTGTGTATCTAGACTTTTGGTTGAGTTTACTGCTGTGGTTGGTTTTGGAGGGGTGTTTCATTTTATTGTTTTTGATATTTAATTGCAGTAGTTGCTGGCTGCTGTCTTTGATGTCCTTATTATTGATTAATTTTAATAATTAGTCTGCAAGCTGCCTCACACTTTAGTGGAGGGTATAATTAAAAAAAGATAATCCCAAAATGTTAAAGCAGAAAAGAGAATGATTTTCCGAGCCCTGTGGTTTTAGAAAAAGAAGAGTTGGTTTTTATCCCCTGCTTTTCTCTACCAGAAGGAGTCTCATAGTGGTTTACAATTACCTTCCTTTCCTCTCCCCACAATAGACACCCTGTGAGGTGGGTGAGGCTCAGAAAGCCCTGATATTACTGAAGAAGACGATTTGGTTCTTATATGCCACTTTTCTCTACCCGAAGGAGTCTCAAAGCAGCTTACAATTGCCTTCCCTTCTCCTCTCCACAACAGGCGCCGTGTGACATAGAGAGAGAGCTTTAGTTGTAAGGCTGGTGTAGGGTTGCTTGCAGGGGAGAATTGGGGTTGGGAAATTGACTTCTGGTGTTCCCCCAGTTGCAGTTTACTTCTCTATCCTGTTCCTAGGCCATAAAAACTTGGCTGTAGGCAAAGCTAAGGGTTTTAAGGTATGCGTGGTGGTGGTGGTGGTGATGGGGATGTGGCACCATAGAACTGCCAGCCAGAACTCTTTAAACCTGCTCTGGCAGGGGCTCATGGGAATTGTAGTCCATGGACATCTGGAGGGCTGCAGTTTGACTACCCCTGTTCTAGAACTTGCTGCTTTGATGGCTGTTGGGATGTCAGCAGTTGCTTGTCATCACAAGGTAATTAAACTTATTTCCAGCTGGCAGAGACTAAACCATGGAGGAGTCCATGGCTAAAGTTCACTCTTACAGCCTACATTTGAAAGATGCAGTACTGGTCTAGATACTGTGGTACCATAAAGTTTTACTGTATTGACTGGAATTGCACACCTGTAAAAACTTGATTTGAAATGTTGCTCCTGTGTGTCCTAAATTCACTTTTCACCACTGCTCCAGAATCCGCTGAAATCCACTACCTAGTATATGTCATTTGCTTACAGTTAGAAGAGCTTCATCAAGGTGTATCAATACTATGCCTTCTAACGTCTAGATATCTTCTCTAATAGGACTATCAGTAGCTATTAGCCACAAAAACGTCCACATTCAGAGGTAGTGAACCTCTGAATAGCAGTGCCAGGTGCCTCCAGTTTGGTGTAGTGGTTAGGAGTGCGGACTTCTAATCCGGCATGCTGGGTTCGATTCTGCGCTCCCCCACATGCAGCCAGCTGGGTGACCTTGGGCTCGCCATGGCACTGATAAAGCTGTTCTGACCGAAAGGGAAGGTGACTGTAAGCCGCTTTGGGCCTCCTTTGGGTTGAGAAAAGTGGCATATAAGAAACCAAGGTTCATTCCGCACTACCGCCTATGTAACCTCTTCTTCTTCTCCTTTTTCTCCTCCTCCTCCTCCTCCTCCTCCTCCTCCTCCTCCGTGTTGTTTTTGGCCCTCCACAGGAACTGGTCAGCTACTGGATGACACAGAAAGCTGGACTAGATGGACTGCTGATGTGATCTAGCTGGGGTCTTATATACTTTAGGATTAAGCAGCTTTCCAAGGAGTACTTTACAAATTTTCTAATAATAATTCTAATAAGCAACTTTGACAAGTTCTAGTAGAAGTTAAGAAGCTTTTTTTAAAAAAACAATATGGCTAGATACAGCACAAATTTCTATAATACTGTATAGTTACTTGATATAAGATTCACATTTCCCTTAGCTTTCCATTACTTCACCTTTGCTCAGCAATTGTTAAGGCTAACTGGGGTTCCATTTTAATGGCAGCAACCCTGATTATCCCTTGCACTTACCTAATGTTAGTATCAGTATAATGCTTAATTCTGTATTATCAGTGTAAGGGAAGGAGAGCGCTTGTCTTGCTCTAAAATAGCTATTCTCGACATTTTTTACCATTGAGGAACTCCTGAAACATCCTTCAGAGTTTGAGAACCCCCAGAAGTGGCACGATCGTGCAGAATATGGTTGGGAAGCATAGCTGTGTACAGACGTACTGGGGCGGTCTCCTTCCCACCCACCCCCAGGCCCACTGTTGGCCATTTTGGGAGGGTTTTCTTTGATAGGACCACATATGGTCATATCACTCAATAACTGTTTAACAATTTTTTAAAAATTATTTCCCACCCATTCAAGAAACCCTTTTGGGGACATCAAGAAACCCCAGGGTTTTATGAAACTCTGATTGAGAAAGCCTGGTCTACTTTGGCTGGTTCTTCAGGGCCTCCGGTAGAGGTCTTTCATATCACCTCCTACCTGGACCTTTTAAATAGAGATGCCAGGATTGAACTGGGACCTCGCGCATGCAAAGCAGAGGCTTTTCCACTGAGTCACAGCCTAACATCCCAGTGTGGATCACATCCGCACTTTCTTAGTGTCAACAGGAAGTACAGTTCTGCTGGACTTTGAAAATAGACACAGAGAATCATTGCTGACCACCCTGCACCCCCGGAAGGGTACTGTAAGCAAGTTTTAAAATATAATAAACCACCTCAAGATTTGAAATTTTTGTAAAGCCATCAGGGCATCACTTAATTTTTTTATTAATCTAGATTCCAGTAGCACCTTAGAGAACAAGAAGATATTTGGGGCATAAACCTCAAGAGTCAAAGTCCCTTTGGCTGATAGAAATGCCATTGGACTTGAATCGGGTTCTTCTGTTCCAGTCTAATACGGCTGCCCTCTTGAAACATAATTTAAAGGTGCCATGGAGACCAGATCTTGCCTCTTGGGCAGCCTCTACTATGCCTGCTGGGAGGACATGCTGTTGCCCAGAGTATACTATATGATAGGATAGCCTGCAATTTCTTAGAAGATCCATTTTGTCCTTACAAGAATTTATTTTGAGAGAGAGCAAGCTGTCCTATTGTGTTTGCTCCTTCATGCATTTCCGTCTCTGGACACCATAATTTTACCATCACTCTCAATTTAGGCCTGCACTATCGATTTGGACTTCAATCTATTTTTATTTTTATGGTCCCCGACTTAAACATCATTTTTAGGAGGGCTTTGAGCGAGCGTTACCTTACAGTCTTCTCCGTGCGTCTCTGTGGGAGGTTGGCCTGTTAACACAGACTCATATAGAAGTTAAAATCTAGCTTGGAATACTATAAGCAAAATGCCTATATGCTTGTTACGTAAGTGACAGGCTGCTCTCCTTCCTCCTTAGGTGGGAATAATTAGTCATGACAAACTGCAAAGCCATGTGAGCCAGAATTCCAGCTCCGTAGAGAAAGGGATGTGGGGAGGCGAAGATAGGAACTGAGTGCTGGAGGGAAGCTAATTCTTCTTTTCATCGTAACAATTAAGCTTGAAAGAGGCTGGATTGCACAGTTGAATCAACTTTCTTTTCTCTACTTCTATATAGGTAAAGCATTAGGGTACAGATCTCTTTCCAGTGGTGTCTGCTTCATTCTTGAATAGGAAACTGGACCACCTGCTGTTCTCTTAACAAAGTTTTAACTTGGAGCAGATGGTGAAGCAACGAGAGAAAATCCATGATGAGGAACTTGATGAGTGCCAGTCAATGGCTGGGAGGCCCCGAGAGGCTACCGGTCAACCTTGTTATCTGTCTAGTACAGGGGTAGTCAAACTGTGGCCCTCCAGATGTCCATGGACTACAATTCCCAGGAGCCCCCTGCCAGCGAATGCTGGCAGGGGGCTCCTGGGAATTGTAGTCCATGGACATCTGGAGGGCCGCAGTTTGACTACCCCTGGTCTAGTACATGGATCCCCATCGTGGTGCCTGGGGGTGCCCTGGCAAGTGCCAATACCTTTCCTGGCACTTGCCAAATGTTTTTAGAAAAGTGGGTGGGGGCAGATGGGGATTTTATCTGCCTATTTGAAATCAGATTGGTTGTGCAGATTTTTTTTTTTAATTCAGAAACAGCTGCTGCAACATTACTGGCTTTATTCTCTCTGACTCTTCTTTCTAAGTTCTAAAAAATGACTCCTCTGTGTATGTAGCTGTCTCAGTTCCCTTTTCGATTGTTGCACCCTCCACTCTGCATCAGAATTCAAGGGTGCCCATCGGTTCAGAGAGAGCCCTGGTCTAGTATATTTTCACAATACACGTTCTACAAGGAGCTTGGGGGTGCGTTAACTTTGCCCTTCTCTCTCTCTTCTCTCTGTGGTCAACAGTAAAACTCTTCAACAGTTGCTTGAGGAGTATTGTACTGGTGAAATGTGCATATGTTTTGATCTGAAGATCTTCATCCATGGAAGCAGTACTCAGTAAAGACAAGTCTTTCTATGCATTGACATTCAGTGTGGTCAATGCTTTAAATTAAATTGATTTTCCTAAGGACCCCAAGGGTTCCAGAGTGGGCAAAGCTCATCCTGAGCAAACAATTTTAAAAAACCAGACACAAAAGCAATATTGTATCAGGGCTACTTGATTTACACTGGCATAACATTTGTGATATTTGACTCACTTCATTTATGATCTGCTGTTCTTACAAATAATTGAGGCACATTGCAACAATTAAGAAGTGCTGTTTTTTATACCCCGCTTTTCAGTGCCCGAAGGAGTCTCAAAGCGGCTTACAATCAACTTCCCTTCCTCTCCCCACAACAGACACTCTGTGAGGCAGGTGGGGCTGGGAGAGCTCTGATAGGGCTGCTCTGTCAGAACAACTCTTAACAGGACTGGGAGTTGCTCAAAGTTACCCATTTGACTGCACGTGGAGGAACGAGGAATCAAACCTGCCACTCTTAAAATCCATCAGTGCAATTAGAAACCATATAGGCAATTTCTAGATATTGAATCTTATTATAAAAATCTGTTGTTGAACAGTTCTGCTTAGCACAGTCTATTGGATAATAGTTGCAGTATCATATATGCCTGTGATAGACAGGTCACAGATACATACATATTCAATGAGACTCTTGTGCTCTGATGGTAATCGGCTAACTCTTTAGTGCTAAACTTGATTCCTATTTGCTGTGTGCCACTTGAAGTGCCTGGCGGGGAAATCTGGGCTTTTATCCCCTGGGATGGGGTGAGCAGTATAAAACAACTCTCTCTTGTGCTTGGGGTCAGCAGCCCCTGCATGTGGGGAGCTAGGGCTGCCAAAGATCCTGAATATACCCCATTTATCATTCAAAGTCTGTCATCCTCCTTCCCTGTTCGTAAATCACCAGCTTGTGATCTGCAAGGCTTTGTGAATCTTCTGCTGTTTTATTGTCCAGTTCCGTTTCTGTCAGGACTATAACTGTTTGTGGCGGGTTGATGCTGGTTTGTGTTGTCACTGTGGGTTACAGTTTCTGCTGACATCCCTCTGCTTAGTGTAACTGATACAGCAGCATTTGGGGGGGGACACTGGTGGATCTGTTCTTCAAACCAGGGGTTGGCCCCTGTTCTGTGTGAAATCATAACAAAATCCACATCTGAGCATGTACCTTTCAATCCATAGCTAAGCAATTGCACTTTCTCTCTGCATTTTTTAATTTATTTACAAAAGCTATGAGTCTACCTTTCCTCCAGAAATCTTGGACCCATATATTTACCCGACATCACTTTCAACTTAATAAAATATTATTTCAGTGGAAAAGGGGGTCCCACTTCAGAAGACACATCTTTCCAGTGGACGAACAACGTTTGAGTCCAACGGCATCTTTTAAGAGCACCAAAGTTTTATTCAAGGTATAAGCTTTCACGTAAATGCACATTTCTTAAGATGCTTTGAAATGGAAATTACCAGTCGATACAGATAGGTGAGCAGCAAATTAGCATAAAGCAAAATAAAGGAGTTGAAAGGTGTTTCATGCAAGGGCCCAAACATTTCAGAATCAGAGATTGATGGGCCAGTGTACCCTTCTTAATACGGAATGCTGAGACGAATTAACGGAGACCCTATTATGCTCCATCTGTCTCCAGTGGACATAAGCCAGGGTACCTCTCTCGTCAGCACCCGTGAACCACTCCAAACAAGTACCCTTTCCCCTCCATTCTGTCTTTCATAGTAGCAGGACCAAGTTCCTGCAGAAAGTTCCGTGGCAAGTGAGCCCCTTCTGTGTCTCTTCTGCTTACAGCTTTAGGACTAAATCATTTCCTTTTCCAGCTGCAAAGCTTTGCACCTGTTGGAAATGTGCTGTTAAAAGCTTTTATTGGCATGCCATTTGCATTCTGTAGGCAGTTGTGGGAAGCTACTTCTGAGTTCCTTGTATGTGCATGCTGGGGTGTGTGTGTGTGGAGATACAGGCAGAGGTGAGTTTCCGACGGAAAGCAACCCGGTAGCGTTATTCATACTACTAGTCCCGGCACATTTCCCTATTTTCTCTTGCATTAAATGTGGCCCTCCTGGGACCCTCCAGCTGATTGTGTGTGGCTGCTAACTTCGCTGTTGGTGACAGTAGCCATGGAAACGCCAGTGGGAAGATGGGAGTTTATAACTCCCTACTTGTTGCTATGGAGGCCTTACCTCAGTGTGGGTATTTCAGTGGCTTAATGATCTAAAAGCAACTTCTGATACTTTATCTGAACGTGAAAGGTAGGGAAGGATCTTTCATCCTGCCTTCCCAGTTCCTAAATATTTTGGGGAGCAGAGAGTTTTACCACCCAATTATAAGATTCAGAGGTTAAAGAAGAGATAAACACAAATGAGTACCTCAATGGTTTAATGGGAATAGTAGTGATTGGGGGGGGGGGGAACGACTCATGACTGAAAATGGATTTATAGACCACATTAAAGGCAGAACTTATTTGTACAGCACTTGAGAATTAACTGTGTTTCAACTGATGACTCGTGGGGCAATAATAGGAAATGTGGTTTGCACAGAGCAATCCCCCCCCCCCTCCTCCCTGGCTAATGCTTGCTAGTGATTTCTACCATGGAGCTACTGCCAGGTTCATTTTGTAAGCTGTAAAAGGTGGATGAGGGGATGTAAATATTTTCAGATAATACCGGAGCCTGATGGTTGATTCATGTTGGTCCTTTCTGCATTGCGTTGATTCTCGGGAAAGGTTGCATGCAAGTTTCACAATGCCCAAGTGAATCGACACAGCGTTGTTGTTCAGTTCCCTGGAGAAAACCTGCCTGGCATGAAGCAGCAGTGAAGAAGAGATGAGTTTTGAAACACTTTTGGAGGATTTTTGGATCTGATTTGGTTGTGGCCGGAAGACCATACACTTCTGTGCATCCCAAGGGAAACGGTATTCAGAGGGCAGTGGATTTGATTCTCTGGTTCAGGATGTCCCCTATCTTCCTGAATTCTTGCAGAATGGAATGACAGTCTTTTCCCCTTCCAGTATTGGCTGTACATGGTGTGAAATTGGAAGTATTGTTGGGATAAAACCAGGAGAAAGAGTGTAAGAAGGAAGGGATCCCAAATTGTCCAGTACAACCTGCCTTCTGAAGTAGAATCTTGTGTGTCATGTATTGCTTCCATATAGAAAGCCTGTTGTTGTTGTTAGGTGCAAAGTTGTGTCCGACCCATCGCTACCCCATGGACAATGATCCTCCATGCCTTCCTGTCTTCTACCATTCCCCGGAGTCCATTTAAGTTTGCACCGACTGCTTCAGTGACTCCATCCAGCCACCTCATTCTCTGTCGTCCCCTTCTTCTTTTGCCCTCAATCGCTCCCGGCATTAGGCTCTTTTTCAGGGAGTCCTTCCTTCTCATGAGGTGGCCAAAGTATTTGAGTTTCATCTTCAGGATCTGGCCTTCTAAGGAGCAGTCAGATCCTGAAGATGAAACTCAAATACTTTGGAAATAGAAAGCCTAGAACTATCTAAACCCAGTGGGCTTCCGCCCCGGGTTGGAATCCTTATGTGGATTGCAGAAGACCACCTATTGTGTTACGACTCCATATTTAGCTGCCTGTTTAGAATGGCTCACCGCTAATATGCATGTGTAGAGAGCAATGACTCCATATTTCCTTCTTCTGTTTGCATGCATGCCAAGAAGAGCAGAGGAATGGTACGTTTGAGTTGGAAAAGATTTATTTTGGACACAGGAAGACTCAGAGAGTGTGGTGTCATGTGACTTTCTTGCTATGCGCTTGCAGCTTGTTGGCTTCCATGCTGAGTCCTGAAGCTAAAGTTTATTCCAGGTAGACGTGTGATGGCCTGGAGAGAAAAATTCAAGGAACTTAAAAAAAAAAAATCACAGTTCCTATCCTCACCCCACAAAGGACTGTTCAGTTTTTTTTCCAATAGAAAAATTGGATTTGTTTAGAACTCTACAAGAAAAAAATACTCCTTTTTCAAACCAAGTGAAATCCTTTTAAAGACACTGTAGTACGAAGATTCTTCGTGTGAGACGATCTACAGTGTGAGATAATTTACCTGCATATTGTAGACATGCATGTTGTCAAAGATGTATCCATTCTTCAAGTATGACTAATGTCTGCAAATAATGCTTATGAGTTCAGGGCTTTCAGTGGTATAAAATTTATGATGCTCTTCAGCTATGCTGTCAGTCCTGTAGGGTCTAATTGAGGCTGTTTCTGATCAAATAATACTTTTGTTTAGTACAAATTTTTTATTTTTGACCTCTATTCTTTCCTACCTCTCGGCAAAAAGAAAGAAATAAACTATGGTTTACTATGGTGGGATGCTGCAATTAGCATCTTTCTCTCTTACATGAGCATGGGTGGTATAGTTAGTTATCCTTGCAGAAAACTAAGGGTCTTATGCTTCTAAATTCTGTAAATGTGCCAAATAGTAAAAATTTTGCACAGGGTTATTGATTATGCATTTTCTGCTGTTAAAGCAATAAAACAAACTTAAGAAAGAGGCAGTATTGCATATATTTCAATTCCACCCCCAACCCCCCAATTTAATTTCTTTAATGGGAATAAACAACTCACGGTTCAGAGACTCTGGAAACTTTTACATCCAAACAAAGCTGAAAATCACTGAGAAATCAATCTATTTATGTTTCGATTTTTATATCGCCCCTCTTGGACTAGCTGTTTCACGGCAGTGTACAACAAGATCTGACATTGATTACAAGATAAAAATGGTAACGTATTACAATAAAATTTTAAATCAGCAACGATAATTATTGAGTTCTGGCCTGCCGGTGATACAGAAATGTAAGGAGGCGGAAAGGGGGGAGGGAGGCCTGATCAGTTGTTTTGATATACTTTCTGCTAGCCTCAACCATTAACTTGGGGTAAGAGCTCCATCTTGAATGCCTTGCAGAACTTTGTAAGCTCCATCAGAGCTCTGATCTTCCCTGGGAACTCATTCCACCTGCTGGAGCCAGGGCTGGAGCCAGGGCTTAAAAGGCTCTGGTGGAGGCCAAGTGTATTCCTTGAGGCCAGGGGCCATCAGTCAGTTGGTGTTGGCTGACCAGATTTACACAAATATACATTTTTGCATTCTTGCTCAAAATTAAAGGAGCAATTCAGTGTGACGCATAATGCCTACACTGATGGGCAGTGGCTCTTTGATAGTTTTTGGCAGGGTGATTCTCAAGCCTTGCTGCCTGAATTAGGGTGCTGGGGAGTGACTCTGGAACTGCCTACACACAAAAGATGTCCTCTCTTCACTGCTGCCTCTAACTTTGTGCCCCTCTCTCATAGACAAGCAGAAGCTGGTGTGCTCAGATGCGGATGTCTCCAGCAATGTGGAATACAGAGTGACTGTATTCCATGGAACGCTGCTTGGTTTGATTACCTCTTGCTCTGCTGTGTGAACACAAGTTTCTTGGCCTAGAGATGTTCCTGAAATTAGCACCAGGTTGCTGTAGCATAGCGGCAGAGACCTGGAATGCAAAGCATTAGTGTTTTTGCAAACCAGTTTTCAGTGGCTTGTTTGGGCGTTGGCCAAGATGCCTTGTCAACAACCTGAGTAGAAAAGCTGTTCTCTCCGTTGTTTGGAAATTGGGAAAGGATTTGAATCCACAGTCGTCCCTTGAAGAAGGAAGTACAAGCAATACTTGGCTTGCTTGGCAAACCGTCTCTTGCGCTGAATTGGAAGTCGGTGATTAATTTCAGATCACACGAATGGAGGATTAAATACACTTAGCACTTGTTCACTTAGCACTAAACTGTGGTTATATCTCAACCAATAATTTTAACACCTGCTATTTTTTATGAATGAACCAGAGCAAAAATACAAATATGGGCTTTTTTTTTAGATCAAATAATGTTTTGATCTCAAAAATTATATTGAAATATTGTACCACAGTTACGCACCAACTAATCAATATGGAAAATTAATTTCCATCTCGTGAAAAAAAAAATCCCCATTCCGCTTCGTTTTTGATTCTGGGAAGTTTTGGTCATTTTCATTCGCAGGTATGAGATAGTATTTAGTGACCTTGTATTTATAAAAAGAGTGTAAACCAACCCAGTTGTTTCCAAGGAGATATCAGTTCTGTAATGCAACAGGCAAAGGGGTATACCTCTGGTTAGATTCCTAGATAACGTGAATGCACCGTTTAGCTACAAACTGCTATATTTAAATTGCCGTACATACTGATTTACATGCACGGTTGGACAGGAGATATATTAAGGAACTGGAATGTTGATTTAAAACCACCATTTTCCTGATTGGTTTAGTTATTCCATCCTAGTTACGTGCTTCTCAGTCGAGTAGCATTTGAATAAGTATTCTAATTCTTCTCTCTTCACCCTATTCCTGTAAGATCAAGTACCTTCTTCAATAAAACAAATCAGTTTTCTTTCTCCTTATCTCAGTCTGTTTAGGAAATTTAATATGGGAGTGACTAATTTAGAAAACATTTCTCAAAAATAAGAGGGTTTCCCCCTCTTTTTACCTTCCATATAATATGGCTATTTAAGGAAGATGTTTAAAAGTGAGTGCATTAGACTTGCCTTACAAGAGAAGAACCCTGGGTCACCTTGAAGACTTTAAGGTCATAGTGGAATCACCTCAGTATTTTGATGTTCTTCAACATCTCACTGAAATTTGATCTGCTGCAACTCAAGTCTGGCTTTGAACCAAGCACCGAGAGGAAAAAATATACCAAATTGCTAGGACTCAGGTTTAGTAGAGTTGGTTTAGATTGGTAAAGAAAAGCGATAATACTAGCCATTTTGGTTTTACATTAAAAACATATGATTTTGTTGAAGTGCAGTGTGGAATGCACGCAAGTGGTGGTATTTAAAAAATGCTTTCAACCGTTTTCTCGCTAGCTCTCTGTCTTTCTGAAGCTCTGTTGAGGGAGTGTTTATACTGTGGGAATCTTGAGCTGGGACACCGGGGACTAGGGGATTATACATGGGGAAAAGCCAAGTTATTCTCTCCTCCAAATTGAAACGAGGGTTGTTCATTCCATACATTGGCTGGGTTGGGGAGTGTTGGGGAGACTGCTATTTCTGGGTTCCCTTATAAGTCACTTTTCAAAAAACACGGAGGCCAAGTCTGTTGGGGCTGAGTTGATTGCTGCAAGACTGCATTCATTGATGACTTATTTATTTATTCAGTGTCCTCCTCTGCCATTTGGTTTGAAGTTTTCAAAGTGACATCTAGTGTGTGTGTGTGTGTGGCGGGGGGGAGTATATCATTATCAAATGTTTGGGTTGTGTAGGATTGCAACAAAACAATGGGTTTATTTTGAAATGTTCTTTTTTCATTCACTTAAGCTGGAAATTGCTGAAAGGGGCAAAACTCAAAGGATCTTCTCATAAGGCTACAATATTTCCATAAGTTATATATTACCCCTTGTAGGTAACACTGTGTGTGAACGAGACCTTGGGGTACTTGTGGATTGTAAACTAAACATGAGCAGGCAGTGTGATGCAGCGGTAAAAAAGGCGAATGCCATTTTGGGCTGTATCAACAGGGACATCACATCAAAATCACAAGATGTCATAGTCCCATTGTATACGGCACTGGTCAGACCACACCTGGAGTACTGTGTGCAGTTCTGGAGGCCTCACTTCAAGAAGGACGTAGATAAAATTGAAAGGGTACAGAGGAGAGCGACGAAGATGATCTGGGGCCAAGGGACCAAGCCCTATGAAGATAGGTTGAGGGACTTGGGAATGTTCAGCCTGGAGAAAAGGAGGTTGAGAGGGGACATGATAGCCCTCTTTAAGTATTTGAAAGGTTGTCACTTGGAGGAGGGCAGGATGCTGTTTCCGTTGGCTGCAGAGGAGAGGACACGCAGTAATGGGTTTAAACTACAAGTACAATGATATAGGCTAGATATCAGGAAAAAATTTTTCACAGTCAGAGTAGTTCAGCAGTGGAATAGGCTGCCTAAGGAGGTGGTGAGCTCCCCCTCACTGGCAGTCTTCAAGCAAAGTTTGGATACACACTTTTCTTGGATGCTTTAGGATGCTTTGGGCTGATCCTGCGTTGAGCAGGGGGTTGGACTAGATGGCCTGTGTGGCCCCTTCCAACTCTATGATTCTATGATTCTACCCCACCTGCAAAGGCCTTCTGGGTCCAATTGGCAGCCTTCTGCCATTGAAAGACAGTCAAAGAGCAGACTGGAATGATAAAGGAATATTTCTTCCCGTTAGATACTGATGGAGTGGCTTAGAATTGGAGGATGTCACTATTTGAAAGGCTATCCATCCTTTTCCTTGTCTCTCTATCAGTATGCTTCCAAAGCAGCAGGTAAGTCCCGTCACTGGCAGTTTCTGGGTAATGCTGACATTCAGGATTACACACAGGCCTAGTATTTTCTCCCTGGACACTGAGAACCGAGGTGAGTCTCCCACTGTGTTGCCAGTGTGGCTGTGTTATCAGCCTTGCTGTTTTGGGCTGGATGAGTAAGGATGAGTGACTTCTTGACAGGGCCCCCAACTGGGTGAGTGAGCAGATGGATAGGTGGGGGGTTTGCGTCCTGGAAACCGCTTAATTAAGCTTCAATTAGTAGGTCAGCTAGACTGCCTCTGGCCTGACACTTATAGGTATGAAACCAGGCCCCAAATTTATATCACATCTCCTGATCCAGGCTTTTTTTTGCTTCTTATATTGTATTTCGTACCACAAGTCCTGTAGCCTGGAGAGCTGCAAATCACCTCACCAAACCTACGCTCTTTTAACATTTTGTCGTACGAGGTTCGCTGTTAGTTTTAGGCGTGTGCAATAAAGTGGATTTTTTGTTTTTAGTGTGTCTGCTTTGATGTGTACACAGGATTCCTTAACTCTGTACCAATGAGCACATTGGTTATGAATCCAGACCAGGAATAGTCAAACTGCGGCCCTCCAGATGTCCATGGACTCCAATTCCCAGGAGCCCCTGCCAGCATGCTGGCAGGGGCTCCTGGGAATTGGAGTCCATGGACATCTGGAGGGCCGCAGTTTGACTACCCCTGATCCAGACTCCTTTGTCTGGGATCCTAAAGGGAGCCTAAGTGAAGGATCTGAATAATACAAGAATTACATGTGACAACCCAAATAAGTGAGTGTGACTAGTCATTCCTTTCAGTTACCAGAGCTGGGAGGTGCATTGTGCTTCAGAGTTAGAACATTCCTTGTTTCAACAGTTCTGCCTTCAGTATAGTAACTAAACAGCTTGAACAGGCAGCCCAGTTACCATATCTGGGGACACCCAAACGCGTCCTGTCAAAATCAACAGTGACTGCCCCCACTGGATTCCCTGCCTAGTCTAGGATCCCTTTGATCGCTTCTTTTTCAAAACCCCAACTACCAGTTGGTTGATGACAGTTAAACTGCCACAGTTTTTTAAATTCTCACTTCAGCATTCCGTTCAGTATTTTAAATCTGATTGGTCGTTGCTGAACAGGGAGAAAAGAGGGCTCCATCTCAGTGACCAGTCCTGGTCTAGGTTGGTGCTGTGGTGAGCACTGGAAATATCGGACAACTAAAATCCTCTGGTTATTCCGGGTTTAGGTGGGCAAGGAAAGGGGGAACTTTGGGAGTTCAAATCTCACCTTTTGGTTATCCTGTCCTGAGAATTAGGTAGGATCAGTTTTGCGGTTCTGCTATGGAGCCCTAAAATTGGTAATCCAAACTTTGCTGTGATTTGTGGAAAGCTTTTAGCTCTCTCAAGTACATTTGCTTCCAAAAAGGCATTCCAGGCTATGGAAAAAGGGATAAAAACCTGTCCGCCTGGATCGGCTCTTGGTGCCAGGAAGGGAAATCTGTGTTCAAGGCCTAAAGTCTGGACCTTCTTTGTCACGCCTTTGTCTTGTATCAGTTCCAAAGGAGAGGAATGTAGAGGTTTCTGTATACCTTTATTTTGTTTAGCTTTCTTCTGTTTTTGTAGAGTTTTCCTAATTACTTGTGCTTCATAGAAGAAGGAGAGTTGGTTCTTATATGCCGCTTTTCTCTACGCGAAGGAGTCTCAAAGCGGCTTACATTCTCCTTCCCTTCCTCTCCCCGCAACAGACACCCTGTGAGGGAGTTGAAGCTGAGAGAGCCTTGATATTGCTGAAGAAGAAGAAGAGTTGGTTCTTACATGCCACTTTTCTCTACCAGAAGGAGGCTCAAAGCAGCTTACATTTGCCTTCCCTTCCTCTCCCCGCAACGGACACCCTGTGAGGGAGTTGAAGCTGAGAGAGCCTTGATATTGCTGAAGAAGAAGAAGAGTTGGTTCTTACATGCCACTTTTCTCTACCAGAAGGAGGCTCAAAGCAGCTTACATTTGCCTTCCCTTTCCTCTCCCCACAACAGATGCCCTGTGAGGTGGGTGAGGCTGAGAGAGCCCTGATATTCCTGCCCGGTCAGAACAGCTTTATCAGTGCTGTGGCCAACCCAAGGTCACCCAGCTGGTTTCCTGTGCGGAAGCGCAGAATCGAACCAGCTTGTCAGATAAGTCAGCGTTTCTAACCACTACACCAAACTGGCTAGTATTCATACTAAGTTACAGATCTGTTCTTTTAATGGCTCCAAGTGCGACATGCCGGCTTTTGAGGATCTTTCCACAAAGCTGGCTATTTTTTCACGCAAGCTGAATCCAGCCAACTTCTGATAGACACACCTCATCTTCCTGGAGATTCCAGGAAAGACACAGGCAGGGTGGTGGCAGATATCTCCTGAAGGAGCAGTGAGAAAAAGGATTTCTTCCCAACTTTGGGCTTTGTCTCAAGCAATTGTAAGCCAAGAACCTTTTGGTCCCACTGAACCTGGAGAGGGGGGGGGAGGAGGAGATTTAGGGCAGGTATAACCTGTAACCTTACAGTGTACTTGCTAGTCATGTTTTTGCAGTTTTTCCTCTGCTGACAGAAGGACTAGGAAGCTTTTAGGAATAATGTGCTGAAATCAAGTTTTATCATCTTCAGGCAAAGTCAAATTTTGTTGTGAGGCAGATATATCCTGTGGCTGATCTCAAATGGCAAATCCATGAAACCTAAATCTCTTTTGGCACTTTTTGGAGAGAGAAAGAGAGAAACCTTTTTATTCCTAAATATATATGGACTGCCTTAAAAAGCACAGAGGGTCACATGTCTTTTGGTGTTGAAGTGGCAAAACAGAGTAGCAATGTGAGTGGCACAACTTTTTTAAGTACTGAAAAGGGAACACATAATTGTCAGATCATCATCCTGAAGGCCAGCCTACGTACTGTTAAAAGTAGAATTATTTTTCTTGCCAGGAGCTACTGTCTGCATGTATAGCATTCAAACTCAAGGAGACTATTCTGTTTAAGGTGAACATAGCTAACTGTGATTCTTGTGTTGGGTTGGAGGCAGAATGGATAAGAGTTGATCTACCCCTTGCAGAGAAGTCTGGATGTACCTTTTGGAACTTCTGGCAGTCGGATAGTCCTGAATGTTCATCTGTGTAAAAAGAAATCATTACATCAGAGAACAAGGAGGTTAAACCTTGATTTCCAGTATGCTTGCTTCATGAAGATGACTTATTTTTTAAACATAGGGTCACTTTCACAAATACGATTCCTAGCTGCAGTGTGAAGTGGTACATCGTGTTACCATCTTGGAAGGACACCATGCTGCAGCTATCCTGCTCCACTCAAGGGGTGTCTGTGCTCTCCCTATTCAAAGGTACCAGGCCTTTGTTTACATTGCAGACATGGGTCTGGAACAGTGTTTAACTCTCCACCCAAGTAAACAATTTGAGCATGTGCGTGAAAGCTCCTTTCCAAATTGCTCCTTCCTTGTGCTTTGCCAAGAAAAGCAAAGATTCAAAACGGGCATGTGCAATTTTGTAGTTAACAGGAGGCCTGTGCATCTTTTCGCACAAAAGAATCTTGATTCAACATTCTTAAAGATGGGCTCAAAGGTTGGATTGTAAAGGTCTCTTTGGACCTTGAATGTATTGTATTTGATTTATTTAAAATACATATGTGCTGCAGATGTTTCCACAGATATGCACCATTTCCCTCTGTCTCCCTCCCCTCCCTTTGTTGTCCCCCCTGCTAAAGTTTCGGATGCATGCTTCTTGGGTCAGGGGTCTGCCTCTTGATTAATGTTGCCCTTATTCATATAGTCACCCATGCACAGTGCTTTATGGCGTACCTGGTGGCATTTTCACAAATCAAAAAGACCACTGGCACATTACGATCCTGGCGATCACAGTGGTTTAGAAGTGGCTTTTGAAATCGAGCATCCGTAGGCAGCAAATGCACAAAAGCTTCAGCAAGGAAAAGGCACAATTGCTTCTAGGAGGCGCAATTCCTCAACCCTCTCGGCCCACCCCTTTCCCTTCCTGGAATGTGTACATGTTCTATTTCCAATATTCTTAAGAGTCTGTTAAAGACTCCCCAAGTATTCCCCCCGCCCCCTTCTAGGCGGATGCTAAAATATCAATCTCCACTCTCCTTCCGAAGTGAGCGTGTCTGATCCAGGCAAGCTGAATAGCAGAAAGAACAAAGCTCCAAGGTTTTGCTGTAATTTGGCAAAGGCCTGTATAGGGAGGAGGAGGAGGAGGAGGCGACTAGAAGATGCAAGAAAATCTCGTGAGCAGCAACTGGGACAGCTCAGTCTTTCAGACATCATTCTCAAAGCTATACTGGTGAGACAAGGTTTTTAAAAAGAACCTGCATCAGATGGTTAGGAGCTGGTTTTTAAGGGCCTAGGGATTCCAATCTCCAGGTGGGGCCTGGAGGTCCCCTGGAATTACAGCTCATGTCTAGACTACAGTGATGGGTTCCCTGCAGAAAATGGCTGCTTTGGTGAGCTGTATGGCATTGAGCCTCTTGTGGCGCAGGGTGGTAAGCAGCAGAAATGCTGTCTGAAGCTGTCTGTCCATGAGGTTCAGAGTTCTATCCCAGCAGCCGGCTCAAGGTTGACTCAGCCTTCCATGAGTGTTGAACTTGAGGTTCAGTGCAGGAATACTTTATATCTGGGGTGGCCAAACTGGGGCTCTCCAGATGTCCACAGACTACAATCCCCATGCTGCTGGCAGGGACTCATGGGAATTGTAGTCTGTGGACATCTGGAAAGTCAGTTTGGCTACTTCTGCTTAATACTGGCGTTTATTGGAGGGATATGTGGGATGGTAGAATAAGCAATACTGTCAGAATGCTATGCTTCTGCCACAATCCTCACAAGTACTTGAAAGGAATGGCTGGGAGTGGAACTAGAACAGTGTTATAGATTTTTTTTTTAAAACAGAAAAGGCAAATGACAGAGGGGAATAGTTGCTGGGAATTCAGGTGTGAGCCACACAACGTTTCATGCCAGCGCACCAAAACAGTTGTGTAGGCTTCTACTGTATTTATTACGTATAACGAGACCTCATGTTAAGGCTGCCAACTCCAGCTCTTTATCTTCCTGGAGACTTGGGGGCCAGGCTCAGGATGTGTACAAGGAGCCCACCAGGAATGCACTATCACTGCAGAACTCTGTGGCACACAAATGAATCTAAGGAGAAAGAGATTTCTCGTAGGTTCAGTGGTGTGCCACAGAGTCTGCCTTCTGAAAGTCCTATTTCCTCCGGGAGAACTGATCTGTGGAAATTAGCTGTCATTCCAGGAGGGCTCCAGCCCATACCTTGAGCTGGGTGACCCTACCTTGTGTGTGCCATTTCCTAATAAAGGGACTCACAACAACCAGTGCTGTGGAAACTTTGTGGATTATTAATCAGTGTGTTGATTAGCTGTAATGTTAGGTGGTTTCTGTTATGCCAAGAGACTTTCTTATAGTTGTAGGTTTGTAGACCAGCTGTTAAATTGCTCTGGATTTTGATGTTGTGTGGCTCTTTAATTATGAAAGGTTGAAGACCTCTGTGCTAGGACTTGGTTCTTTGAATTCGTAGACTGGCTCTTTCAGCTGTGCACTTTAGATCGGCATAGTTGGCTCATCTCCCTCTGCATGGCTGTCTTGGGGGATGATATCCCTGGAGGGCAGCCGAGGCACCTTTATCTAAACATCTCTGTCGCAGGTAACTGTTTACTCCCACTTTCCTACTGAAGCTCATTTACGCTTCCCCTCTTTTATCTGCACTTCTCTTGGTATTGTTTTAAATGTTAGAGTGCAAGCTCCTCTTTGGAGCTTGTTAGAAAAGACACACACAAACAAATGCATACACACAAATTGGGGTCGGAGTTACTTTTTCTCATACGCCCTAAAGCACTGTGCCTTGTATAAATATAAGAGTTGCTGCATGGGAGGGGGAGATCTAAAGAATGCTTCGGAGTTATGTAGTGGTTTTAAAAGACAATGAGATCCTGGCCCTGGGAATTCCTGAATCAAGGACTGCCTGAACCCCCACCCCGACCCCCAATTGGCTGCCATGAACTTTCTATAGCGAAAATTATGCAAAACAGGTGTTGTGCACACACTGTGTCCCCTTTACTCTCTTTGGAGATTGCGGTTAACATTTTTGAATGTGCCAAAGCACACTCTTTTTCTTTTTCTTTCCAAAAAAAAAAAAAGGAAAAGGCCTCTTTAATTAGCTAGTAGCATTGCCACTTTGGAGAGTGAGCTGAGGTTGAGAGAAGAGAATGAGTAGTTTGCTAGAATCTACTTAATAGTATGGGATCATAGAGTTGGAAGGGACTTCTAGGGTCATCTAGTCCAACCCCCTGCAGAATGCAGGAAATTCTCAACTACCTTCCCACCCACAGTGACCCCAGTTTCATGTGTCCCCCCCCCCCAATAAAAACCCAAAATCCCTGGCCAGTCCAGCCTGGAGGAAATTTGCCTTCTGTTCCCAAAGTAGCAATTAACATTACCCTGGGCATGCAAGAAAGGGCCACAAGAGCTAAGCACCTACACAATCCCTTCTGCCCACCCACTCACAATCCGCCTAAATTCACATGAATCAGCAAGAGATGTAGCATGATGATTTATGATTGTTCATGAAACTAGCAGATAATCTTTGTCTCTTTTTTCCTTCTTGTGCTACTATTAACATTGTAACATCTTTATACTTATTAAAATACATTAAAAACAAACCTGCCAAATGGGTTCATGGCAGAGGCTGATTTTGAGCCTGTGGCTTCCCAACTTGTTCTCTTGACTAGTGGATTGTCCAGTCAGTAGCAGTAAGTAAGTTGGCAGGATAAAGATTTAAATATATATATATATATACACACCGTATTTGCTGCTGTATAAGACGACTGGGCGTATAAGACGACCCCCCAACATTTCCACTCAAAATATAGAGTTTGTTACATTACATTAAAGAGCCTCTTGTGGCGCAGAGTGGTGAGGCAGCAGACATGCAGTCTGAAAGCTCTGCCCATGAGGCTGGGAGTTCAATCCCAGCAGCCGGCTCAAGGTTGACTCAGCCTTCGATCCTTCCAAGGTCGGTAAAATGAGTACCCAGCTTTCTGCAGAAGGGGTAAACGGTAATGACTGGGGAAGGCACTGGCAAACTACCCCGTATTGAGTCTGCCATGAAAACGCTAGAGAGCATTACCCCAAAGGTCAGACATGACCCAGTGCTTACACAGGGGATACCTTTACCTTTACCTTTACATTACATTACAGTACTATGGGCCACTATGGGCAGCTATGTCTATCCCAACTGAAGTGCACCCGGCATATAGGACGACCCTCCCACTTGGGGCATGTTTCTCAGAGGAAAAAAGTAGTCTTATATGCCAGCAAATACAGTATGTTTAGGTCTGCTCTGTATTTTTTTTTTCTTTTGTAAGGGGTATACTTTATACTTTATATGCTGTGGCTGTCTCCGCAAATAAGTTTCCATACTTTCCTAGGGAACAGAGCGCTCAAGGGAGGCTTGTGTGATATGTAAGTTATGCATGCACTGGCCTTTTGGTAATTGCTTGTGCCACTCCACACGGTGGTAAAACTTCCCAATTCTCTGGCTGGGCTAAACATCACCTGGGGCACATGCATAATGACCCCTCTTATTAAGGCAAGTCACTGCAGGGGCCCCTTGTTGATTCTGAAGGACAGGAAGGGCTTTATTTATTTGTTTCCCACCTCAACAGTGCTCGGGTAAAATGGGACGGGACTAGAGAAAGAAGCCCAGTGATCGGTAGAGACCCCCCCAGGGAACCCGAAAGCCTGGTTGCCCACCGCTTGATGAGGCACCATCGGAAATGTGCGGAAGCAGCGGAGGCCTGATTTTTAATGAGGCCTTGTGTGCTTTTTGGGTCCCCCTGCAGGGCACTGTTAATCAATAGATGCTACTTAATCTCTGCAGCATCCTTGTAATGAGAAAGTTTTAAAACTTGGGTGCCGTGAGATTTTAGAGTATAAGGAGAATGGTTACCAGCAGTAGTATTGCTCCGCTTTAGAGCCATGAGCAAAATATGGAAAGATTTCCGCCAGCTCAGAACAACTAGCCTGTGTTTGTGTGTGTGTGTGTTTTTTTTCTTTTTCTTTTGAAGAGGAGTATAGGAGAATAGGGGAAGGATCAGTTTTTGTATTTATAGGGCTTAAAGCCCTTCCCACGGGGTTATCCATAGACCCCTTGTGGTTCTGCAGGTTTTTTCGACTACAAATGCAGGCCTTTGCTTGCTCTTTTGATTTTGATACGATATGAATGTATATAGAGTTATAGTGTGCGCAGTTGTTGTGAAAGTAATACGGACGAAGAAAAAACCACGCATGCAGGTCTGATCTCTTTGGAGGGAGAGTAGAATTCTAAAATAGATAAGTATAGTTGGACGTGATGCATCGTGCAGAACACTGAGGGCTAGAAACCCTGTTTTGTAAAAGCACATGTTGAAAACACACATTCTCTCAGGCTTCCAACCCCTGCTGCCGAATTCTGTAAGAGTTCTCATGTTTCTTCTGCCTAGAAACTGCTAAGGTTGTCCTCCATTCTGTTCATCTACACCGGGATGAGCTGTTTGAATATTAGACATCAGACATAAAGGTAAAGGTAAAGGTATCCCCTGTGCAAGCACCAAGTCGTGTTTGACCCTTGGGGTGACGCCCTCTAGCGTTTTCATGGCAGACTCAATACGGGGTGGTTTGCCAGTGCCTTCCCCAGTCATTACCATTTACCCCCCAGCAAGCAAGCTGGGTACTCATTTTACCGACCTCGGAAGGATGGAAGGCTGAGTCAATCTTGAGCCGGCTGCTGGGATTGAACTCCCAGCCTCATGGGCAAAGCTTTCAGACGGCTGCCTTACCACTCTGCGCCACAAGAGGCTCTTAGACATCAGACATAGGCCAGCATATATTGTTTTATGGAAAAGCGTTATCTGATGAAAGGAGCTTTGACTCTTGAAAACTTATATCCCTCAAATCTGATCGGTCTCTACTGGACTCCAACCTGTTTCCATAGCTTTTGAGAGCCATCATGGGCCCATGTAGAAACATAGCAAGTAAATCAGTAATAATACTGGGGGTGTGGGTGGGGTTATCCTTGTACTCTTTCCTAGAAGATGGGGCAAATTGATTATGTAGTGGTGTTGGATAAAAATGACTGATGGATTTTGCAGAGACCTTTCCTTAAAAGATGTCATTTTTCATATAAAATGAAGCTTAAGATCTAGAGTAGCAGGGCAGCATTTACAAAAGGGATGGTAGATGTCTCACCAATACAGCCATAATCCACTGCCTGAACAATGTTTAAAATGTGATTAAATCTAATTAAAGGAGAAGTTCTAACTCTACAGGAGGGGAGAAGTTCTAACACCGCCCTGAGCCGGTCTCCTAGACAGGGCAGTAAAGAAACCTAATTAATTAACTAATTAACGAGCTCACCAACTTTTGTTCCACTAAAATGGAAAGGGGGAGGGGAAGGCATCCATTTACTAGTTTTATGGATCGTGGGGAAATGTTAACTCCTCCCTACACTTTTGTTCGTAATATTTATGTATTTGGATTTTTATACTGCTCATTCTTTACAGCTCTGGGCGGTTTACATGGAACATTATGTAACTTTACATGGAATATTACAGTAATCTATAACATTATACATGTTTCAATACAACATCACAACAATCAAGTAACAATTTACAACATAACATAAATAACAACAATACTGGGGAGATCAAATTGTTCGGTCATGGAAGGGCGTCTGAGGGGGGGGGGCAGCAGATGTTCTCAGTCGGTCGGCATCAAGCGAATGCCTGTTAGAGCAGTGGTCCCCAACCCGCGGGCCGTGGCCTGATGCCGAGCCATGGCTCCTTCTTCCCTCCCCCCCCCGAAGCGAGAAGCTCGCCAGGCCGCGAGCAAATCGGCCGCCAAAGTGGCCGATTAGCTCGCGGCCTGGCGAGCTTCTTATTTCGGGAGGGGAGGGAAGAGAAGCTTGCCGAGCCGCAAGCTAATCGGCCACTTTAGCTTTAGCGGCCGATTTGCTGGCGGCCTGGAGCCGGGAGGGGGAGCCGCGGCCTCCGGCGCAAACGCGCATGCGCGGACTGCTGCGCACGCGCGTTTGCGGGCCCCTGGGCCGCCCTCTCCCCCCACTATGCCGCAGCGGTCTGCAGTGGGCGAAAGCTTGCGGACCGCTGTGTTAGACGAGCTCCCTTTTGCAGGCCCTGCGGAACTGTGGAAGTTCGGGGAGGGCTTTGATCTCCTCAGGGAGTTCGTTCCACCAAATGGGGGCCAGGACCGAGAAGGCTCTGGCCCTTGTTGAGGTCCGACGTGCTTCTTTGGGGCCAGAGATCCGCAGCCAATTGGAAGTGGTGGAGCACAAGTCTCTTTTGGGGGTATAGGCAGGGAGGCGGTCTCTCAAGTACACCGGGCCCAAACCGCGTATGGCCTTAAACAAGGGTTTGCTGCTATTAAGTACATTCCAAGTTGCCAAACAGGGATAAGAAGCAGTCGAAACCAAGACAGACAAATGGGGGTGGGAACAGAAGAGGGGAAAGAGGAACAAAGGCTTATCATGAAAGGAAGACAGTAAAATGAAGGAGGACAGCGTGGAGAACGAGGAAGAGAAATTAAGATGCACTAAAATGCTCCAACAAGGAAGATCTGACTGAGGAGGCAAAACTCAAGCTGGGTGGAAGAAGAAGAAAAAGGACACAGAATGCCGTAAGCAACAACCTTTGTAAGAGGCTGAGGCCTAGCCATGGCAGTAGCTGCAGTGAGCTGTGTTTGTGGTCCTGCTTTCTTGCAGCGCTGGCTTGGCTGATGGGCTCAGCAGGATGTACAAGCATTTGCCCCCTTGTAGTAACCTCTGCAGAACAATACAGTGAGCCGAAAGGCAAGCTTCTGCTGCTGACTCTGCTCTCACTTCCTGCACTCTTAGTAGCTGCAGTGCTGAACTGTATATTGAAAATAAAATAAATTGGATGCATTCTGAAAGCAATGTGATTCTGGTTTTAGGGGCCCTTCAGCTGTCTTGGGCCCTGGTAAGTGAGCCAGTTTGGTGTAGTGGTTAGGATTGCGGACTTCTAACCTGCCGATCCGGGTTAAATTCCGCACTCCCCCACATGCAGCCAGCTGGGTGACCTTGGGCTCACCACAGCACTGATAAAACTGTTCTGACCAGGCAGTGAAATCAGGGCTCTCTCAGCCTTATCCACCTCACAGGGTCTCTGTTGTGGGGAGAGGAAAGGAAAGGCGAATGGAAGACGCTTTGAGCCTCCTTCAGGTAGAGAAAAGCAGCATATAAGAACCAACTCTTCTTTTCTTCTAATTTTGTGTCCCCCCCCCCGGAAGCCTTGTCTCTTTTACTGCAAACCAACATGGCTACCCATGTAGAACATGCTTTGGGTGAGTAACAAAGATCAAAGCCTTGTTTTTTTTTTTTGGCGGGGGGGGGGCTCACTTTGCCTCACCCCCTGTCAGGGAATCATTTCTAGCTGCCCATCTCTGTATTGCTAGCTTTTGATGGTGACAAAGTATGGTTATTTACCTTGCTAGACACACTGTAGGTTAAGTCCCATCTAAAATTCTGGTGTCCATAAAGCCTTTTTTTAAAAAAAGTTTTTACAAAGAATCATAACTTTCCCAACTACCGTGGTAGCTCGAGACACCTCCAGAAATACTGCTTCTGGGATGTGCTAAATCACCAACAGTAACACGGGGTTGGCTGGGTAAAAATTGCGACACCAAGATTGAAGTCCTTGCTCCTCATTTGTCAGCTAGCAAACCCTGGTATTTCAAACAGTCTGCCTTCGTATATCCTAAGCAACCCGCATGATTAAATCATGATGTATGATGTGAGAAATTCGGCTGGAGGTTTCATTTGAAGTCTCTTTCACATGTCTCTAGCTCGCTCCCTTTGAGTTCCCTGCGTTTGATTTTCTGTTTGCCTCCTGCTTCTCCAGACCTGTGCAGTACAGCCTGCTTTTTGCTTGCGCAAGGGAGAAAGAGTATCATCTGATACCAGGGAGGTAGCAGCCTGCAGGCATGCAAGGCAGGCAGGCCAAAGTTAGCTCTGCAGCTACAGGATACCGCTCCAAAGAGCAACGTGCTAGTCACGCTTGAGTCACATTTCGGCTGTCGTGATTTCGAGTAGACGTGGGGGAGTCATGATGCAGACACACCTTGCTTGCTTTCGCGGGATAGCTTAATAGTTGCACGGGGTGACTCTGGCTGCTGCTTGAAGCAAGTGGTCCCCCGGCCGTGGGCATTGATCTATTTGTTAACTAAAAATGATGCCGGAAACGTCTGCCATTGATGTATATAGATATAGATTACCTTTAATGGCACGCTGTGTTTTCCCCGAAAATAAGACAGTGTCTTATATTAATTTTAGATAAAAATGCACTAGGGCTTATTTTTGGATAGGTCGTATATTTATTGACATCAAAAAGAAGTGTTAAATTTATTCTAGTTCCTCCCGGAACCCCGTTAAATCGTACCTTAAGTGTAGAGCAAGCTTCTGTCCAGCTGGGGGATTCTGGGATTGTAGGCGGAGCTGACAGAGGCTGAGCGAGCAGGGGCAGTCACGTTTGAGGGAAAAACATTTAGTCTTGCCAAAATCAAGGCCTTCCATGCATAAAAAGAATCCAAGAAGTATAGATACGGAGGGAGAAATTTGCCAAAATCTAGGGGAACAAGAGCCACAAGGAACTGAATTTAGAAGCTGGAGTTCCAAATCCTAAAATCTCAGTGCAATCGTTCTATAAATATATTTTTTCTCTTGATAAGGACACATAAGCAAGGTGATCCCTGATCAGATCTCCCTTCTTTCTAAAATTCAAAACTGGTGCGTGGGTTTTTGAAAGGTACCAGAGTGGCAACGGGGAGTAGGGTTGAGCTCTCTTGGAGTTACCTGACTTTCTGGCTAAATAGATTGCTTGTTTACCTAAAATATTCCTTCCACTTGGAGAAAATGCCTACCTTGAAGGTGGACTATATGCCATTATACCGCTGAGGCCCCTCTCCGCACTAACTTCCTCTCTCCCAGGCTACACTTTCAAATCTCCATTTCCAAACCTAGAGTTTTATTTATTTATTTTTTAATTACTTTTTATACCACTCTACCATGCGGCTCAGGGCGGTTTACAGTGGATTCGTAGAACAATACAAAAATTGTTGACAACTCTAACAGTAAAGGAGAGGAGATATCTGCATTCCCTTGCCGCGGGCCATCTCAGGCCCTGATTTGGGCTGGGGCCAGGAGGGCGGCGATGTTGAGCGTATGCGGGGATTAGCCCCCCTGCCCTGTTGCTGCCAACCCGGCCTTTCTGTCCCATGCATAATCGGTCAGGGTGTCTGTTGTGGGGAGAGGAAAGGGAAAACAAATGTAAGCCTCTTTGAGACTCCTTTGGGTAGAGAAAAGTGACATAGAAGAAACAACTCTTCTTCAGTAATATCAGGGCTCTCTCAGCTTCACTTCCCTCACAGGGTGTCTGTCATGGGGAGAGGAAAGGGAAGGCAAATGGAAGCCTCTTTGAAACTCCTCTTGATAGAGAAAAGCGGCATTTAAGAACCAACCCTCCTTCTTCTTTTTCTTCTCCTCCTCCTCCTCAACAACAACCTGTGAGGCAGGCTAAGCTGGGAGTAAGTGGCTCAAGGGTCACTCAGCAACTTTCCACAATGGGGAAGGGGCGTTAAACCTACATCTCCCAGCTTCTACTCTGGCCGTCTGACCGGCACACCATGCTGGCTCACTTATCCCTACAGGGGAAAAGAGATGTGGACTGCTGTTGTCATTAACAAACGTACATCTCTTTTAAAAATCCTCCTGTGGAAAGAAGAGGGCAATATTTAGGTGTGTCTTTCTTGAATTTGTGCATTACTCAAGCGACATACCTCAAGCTACCCCAATCCCAGAAACTAATCCTGCGTTGAGCAGGGGGTTGGACTAGATGGCCTGTATGGCCCCTTCCAACTCTATGATTCTATGATTCTATGATTCTATGATTCTATAAGCTAAACGGGTGGGTGTGGTTAGTAGGCAGGCGATGGAAAACGGCCATCTTGCCTTGAAAACCTCCTGGGGGGGAGAGGATGCCATTAGCTGGCTGCAGCCTGATGGAACTTTCCATCAAGTGAGAGATCTTTGTCCATAGTCTCCATTCAAGACTCCTGAAATTTTGAGTTTGACAGTGACAGCCTGAGCTTGCGTCCTTATTGGGCAGCAGATCACAGCTAGGCAAAAAACAAACCAAAACACCAGCATGCAGGTGACAACAGCCTCTGCTGGGGAGGGGATGGAGGGCTTTGCCCAATGCTCTGTTGTAATGCTAATGGTTTCGGTAGCAAACATCCTTTGATGTAGAGCTGCTAGGTGCCCATGCGGGATGCAAAACAAGATTGAAGGTGAAGGGAAACCCGGTCTTAGATTATGCTGAGGGAACTGCAGTGCTCCAGGCTGCAGGTTGTGATTATAATGTCTGCTAAGTGATTGTATTAAAATATATAGAGGTATAATGCAAAGGGCCCATGATAAGCCGGTGTGGTGCAGGGGCTGGGAGGGTCTTGCTAGATCAGATCCAGAATAAAAGCCCAGGTATCACTGGACTTCTGTTTTGCTACCATAGACTAACATGGTGTCCCTGCTGCAACAGATTGGCAGTCTAGATTCTGATTTCCCTTTCTCACTGGCCAAGTGCTCCATTGGGTGGTCTACAGATGGGACACAGAGACCTTCCTTACTCTTGTCCCTCCCCCAAAATATTACTGTTTCCCCTTAAAAAAGCACTTAGTTTGTAGTCCACGGACTACAATTCCCATGAGCCCCTGCCAGCATCGCTGGCAGGGCCTCATGGGAATTGTAGTCTGTGGACGTCTGGAGGGCCGCAGTTTGACTACACCTGTTCATGAGTCTAGTGAACACCATCTTTGTTGGGCACTCCCAAATTGTAGTATTTTGGGAGAGGGCTAGCTAGAGGACTTTCCTCTATTATACAGTGAATCATTTGATAAACCATTGTCCTCACTCCTCCTCTCCCCTGCCCAGTGTTAGTAATTTCTAAACTCTTTAGCCCCATATTTTTGAGCCTCGTTTTGTAGAGGTTTTCCTACCCTTTTGACTGTTTTGGTTGTTCTTTTCTGCTCCTGTTTCAAGTCTACAGTGTCTCTCTTGAGGTGAGTGTGGTCAGAACCACATACAGAACTCAAATGTATACTGTATTTCTGCGCAATGCCATTGGCATTCTGGCCATGTTCTCGCCAATTCCTTTTTTGATCAATTCTAGCCCCACCAAGATATTTCTTAAAAAATTGCCTCCTATCATTTCTGTTCTTAAAAGCACTCGCAAGCCCAGCATAATTTAAAAAATCTAGCAAATAACAGAACACAATCTTAAAATATTATATATGTTAATTACATTTCAGTTCGCATCTTCCACCGAGGAGTGTTGGGGTAGTGTAGCTCTCCTATTTTCCATTTTATCTTCACAATGACTCTGAGGTAGTTTAGACAGGGAGAGGGAGAATCTGGTTCTAGGCCTTTCAGCAAACATTGTGGTCGATTTGAATCCGGGGGTGTCTCTAGTTGCTTCATTTTCATTTACGATAAAGAACTTTTCTTGAGGAGGGAATTGTTTGAATATTTATACTGTCTCTTTTTGTCTGGGGAATCAAAGGGGGGGGATGTCTATCATCGTCCTCCTCCATTTTATCCTCACAAAATTTTGCAGTTTTAGCTTGTTTTGTATATCTGTTACTTCTATTGGTTTTGTGTTTTTAGATTGTGTAAACGGCCCAGAGATGGGATTCAGAGAAATCCCTAAATAAATCCCTAAATAAGTAAGCAACAACCTTGTGAAGTGGGTTAGACTCAGTGTGCCCTTGGCCCAAGGTCATACCCCAGTGGGGATTTGAAACGGGGTCCCCCAGATCTTAGTCCAACCCCGTAACCACTATACCACATTAACTCAGGAGAGAAGGGCCCAAGAAGTTTCAGGGCTAGAGGAGCCAACAGCAAAAAGATCCTGTTTCTGGTGATGACTTGATTGGCCTGCTACAGACTAACAACCCACCCATTTTTACATTCTGATATGTTTGTTCCCTTCCAGTCTCTCCTTTGTTATGTAGCATGGTCAGCCCAGAGTGGGGTGAAAAGTAAACTGTGACTACGCCCCAGTAGCAGAAGAACTAAAGAATCTATGTATTAGGATTTTTTTTAAACCCTCTCTCTTGATTTAAGGCATTTAATTCCTTTTGATCTTTGGAATTCCTACTTAAAAGTATTCCCTGAATTGGGAGAGTTGCAAAGGTTGTTTACACCAATGCTATTAGCTCTTTGCAGAAGGAGGGCTGGAGCCATAACCCAATTACTGCTCTTAATTTTAAGTCAAATGAATCAGTACACAAAACTGATTCCTTCTCTCCCCCCCCCACCACCCTGATTGGAAATCAGCAGGGCCTTTTCAGTTCACAGAATTTAGTTTTAAGAATGCTTGATTAAATCATACTGGGTACCCATGAAATTTATCTTAATGTGTGTTTTCCTGTTCCTTGCTTGATTTTGTTGTGTTGATTTGCGGTGTTGGTATCGATCGACTGGGATTCCTAATTTAGCATTTTTTTGGTTTGGTTGATGTAAACAGCTAAGAAATCTATGTGGTCAGGATAATACTTGAGGTTTGAGTTTTACAAACGCTTGCAGGATTTTTCTTAAAGATTTGTTGGAAGCCTCCCTCCTTAGGGAAACAGAGAGCATACTCATGCCGGACAACCCGGAACTGCAACTGCAAACAACCAAAGTTGTTCAGTATTGAATTGGTAATCGTGTCTATTTGCTGCTGTTACTTTTAAGAAATAATGTTTTGTGAAGTAGTAGTGAGAATGTCAGGCTAAGATCTTAAATTTTCAGATTGGGGAACCTGATGCTGATCTCAGCCTAACCTACCTCACAGGGTTGTTTTGAAGACAAAATGGAGGAGGGAAAACGATATAAGCTGCTTTTGGTCCTCTTTAGTGTGACATAGAGGTGGAAATGAAACATTTTCCACATAAAGAACCTTAGCAAAATGTTTCTTTGTTTATTTCTGCAGGGGTTCCCTTCTCCTTTAACATCTTCTCTTCCACCACAAAAAAAAATGACTTTTAAAGAAAGATGTCAGGATGTTGCCTTTTTGGAAAACAGTACAGGACTCCCAGTTTAGAATTTTTTAAAATGCCTTTAAAACAATACCCTTTCTATGTATAAAGCATGAACTGTAGGAATCTTAATGGCCCCTCACAGCCTAACAGATTTATTACAGCGTAAGATTTCCCGGAGCAGAGACCATTTCAGCATGTTATGGATTAAAAGTGCATGAAATGTATGTTTCGTTCATGACATTTCCGTGCAAAACACATCTGTATATAAGGTAAGCCCTGTGCCCCTTTAGAACAGCTGTAACTGGACAACACAGCCCTTCTGTTCAGCAATTTGACCGCTCTAAGGTAGTCCCTTGGTTAGTAGAATTAAACCTACTGATGATGATGGAGCAATTTTGTGCCCCCTATGAAGTTTATTTTAGAGAACAGTGGTTTGCAGTTTATTAACAAGAGTGCCCCAGACAACTGAACTTTTCTCCCACAAGTTTCTGCATGGTGTTGTTTTTGAAAGTTACACTCTTGGAGGAAACGTGTTTAAGCTTCCCCACTGGAATACAAAACGTGGCAAGCTCATTGCTAATGATGCATTTCCCCACCTCCCCAAAAAAGGCGTTAACCTTCAGCATTTGAATAACTTATTTGCATTCATGCTAAGTGCACTGCCTTCTGCTTTCCCTCATGTTTTCCAGGCTCCTTCGTTCCACCAACAGCCTTCTGGTTTTTGTATTTTACTTAGGAGAACCTGAACAGTATCCTCCCTTGTTTCCCCAGGAGGAATTGGAAAGCACATTATTAATATAGATTTTAGGGGATCGTCGGGAATAGCTCTGTACAGGAGGCCTTAAACACTGCTTAATTTATAACTCGTTAATTAAAGAAGAAGCTACTTGATTGGTGAGGCTTTGGTCCGGAAGCCTTCCGCCGCATTTATCGGGCCTTCTAAATGTGCACCCAGACTGTTCATCGACTGAGGATTTGCCGTGAAGTCTTGGGGGAATCTTGCTGAGTTACAGAGCTGTGTTATTTGCTGATCAAGGCTAACGTTGCATTCAAAAAGAAACAGTGTGTGAAGAGGGAGTTACAGCGAAACATCGGTGAATTCTCCCTGGGATGCTATAATGCGCTGATCCCTTGGAAGCCTCCAACTTCTTCTTTGTAATGACGTCTTTTCGCCCCCATGCCCTGCCCTTCCGTTTGTCTGTATAGACAGAAGCGTCTCTGCTGGCAGCAAAACAATTCTCTTTCATGCCGTTATTGTTCCAGCCGAATTGTGCATTCAGCATGGTTATCCAGAGTAGTCTGGCAATTGTTTCTGAAACTGGAGCCCCAAATATTAAGGAATTGGTTTAAAAAGGTAAAGGTATCCCCTGTGCAAGCGCCGGGTCATGTCTGACCCTTGGGGTGACGCCCTGTAGCAATTTCATTGCAGACTCAATACGGGGTGGTTTGCCAGTACCCTCCCCAAAGGAATTGGTTTAAAGGTAAAGGTAAAGGTATCTCCTGTGCAAGCACTGGGTCATGTCTGACCCTTGGGGTGACGCCCTCTAGCGTTTTCATGGCAGACTCAATACGGGGTGGTTTGCCAGTGCCTTCCCCAGTCATTACCGTTTACCCCCCAGCAAGCTGGGTACTCATTTTACTGACCTCGGAAGGATGGAAGGCTGAGTCAGCCTTGAGCCGGCTGCTGGGATTGAACTCCCAGCCTCATGGGCAAAGCTTTCAGACTGCCTTACCACTCTGCGCCACAAGAGGCTCTTGGAATTGGTTTAGTGTGATGCTATTTTGCGTGATTCTTTGCTGATGAAATCTTTGCAAGGGCTCTGATTTGGATGCCAAATGGCCAACCTCCCTAGCAGTAGGTGGACACCTGCTGTTACAACTGATCTTCAGGAGACAGAGATCAGTTCACCTGGAGAAAATGGCTGCTTGAGACTCCATAGTTTATACCCCATGGAAGTCCCTCCTTTATCCAGAGGCTGCCCTCTTCAGACACTACCCCTAGAATCTCCAGGTATTTCCCAACCCTGAGCTGGCTACCGTAGGAGCAGACCCATGTTCAAGCAACTGATGCACAGTGCAGAGTTCTACATTTGGGTCACAAGAATGAGAAGAGTGCGTTCTGGATGGGAGATACACTTCTGGGTAGCCGTGTGTGTGAATGAGATCTTGGGGACTTGTGGACTGTTAAGCGGATTATGAGCAGACAGTGCGATGCGGTAAAGAAGGCAAATGCCGTCTTTGTGCTGTATCAACAGAGAGGCATCACAACCAAATTACAATGTCTCAGTCCCGTTGTATGCGGAATTGGTCAGACTGCATCTGGGGGCCGGTTCTGGAGGCCTCACCTCAAAAAGGACATGGACAAAAATGAAGAAGAAGACTAAATGAGAGGGTGCAGAAGAGAATGACAAGGATGATCCTGGGCGAGGAGGCCCAGCCTTGTGAGGAAAGGCAGAGGGATTTGGGAATCTTAAGCCTGGAGAAGAGGAGGTTGAATGGGGACATGATTGCTGCCTTTAAGTATTTGAAAGGATGTCAGAGGAGGGCAGGGAGCAGTTCCTGTTGGCAGCACGGTAATGGGTTTAAACTATGTGTATCAGGGGAAGAATGCCTAGGGAGGTGGTCACCCCCCCCCCCCACCAGCAGTCTTTCAGCAGCGGCTGGACAGATACTCGCCATGGATGCTTTAAGCCAGGGGTAGTCAAACTGCGGCCCTCCAGATATCCATGGACTACAATTCCCATGAGCCCCTGCCAGCAAATGTTGACAGGGGGTCATGGGAATTGTAGTCCATGGACATCTGGAGGGCCGCAGTTTGACTACCCCTGCTTTAGGCTGATCTTGCATTGAGCAGGGGTTTGCACCAGATGTCCTGCATGGCTGCTTCCAACTCTTGAGTCTAACCTAGCCATCCAGTTGGTGCTATCACCTTACACATATTATCCCTGCGCACAACATTGTACTGGCTGCCAAAATGCTTCCAGGTTCACTTCAGGGTGCTTGCGCTTAACTTTCTAAAGTCATCTTGGCCTTGGGGCTACTTACGTGAAGGATCACCCCATAGGGACCCATATGACACCTGCTGTCGGGCAACAGGCCTTTTTGGTTTTCCATGAAGTTGAGCCTCTCTCTGCTTACAGGCCTGTTCAGTGGTTGCCCCTTTCTTATGGATTAGCCACCCACAAGGGTAATGGTTCCATATGCCATGTGAGGCTGAAGCTTCATATAAAAACTTTTTGGCCAGGGGGAGATTAGATTTTATTGTTTTCTATTCCTGTGACCCCGCCCCTACTGCATTGTTTGTTGGAGGTCTTTGCTGTCTGAATTGCTTTTCAGTATTTTGTAATCTGCCTTGAATCCTGGTGATAGAGAGGGGGCTATAAATGAGATTATTATAATTATTATATAATTATCTTTAAATTTTAAAGGTAAAGGTAAAGGTATCCCCTGTGCAAGCACCGGGTCATGTCTGACCCTTGGGGTGACGCCCTCTAGCGTTTTCATGGCAGACTCAATACGGGGTGGTTTGCCAGTGCCTTCCCCAGTCATTACCATTTACCCCCCAGCAAGCTGGGTATTTTACCAACCTCGGAAGGATGGAAGGCTGAGTCAACCTTGAGCTGGCTGCTGGGATCGAACTCCCAGCCTCATGGGCAGACAGCTTCAGATTGCATGTCTGCTGCCTTACCACTCTGCGCCACAAGAGGCTCTTACCTTTAAATTTCATGCAGTGTTAAATCTGTTTTAAGAATGGTGGAATAGACTTTTTAACTGAGTAGTTACTACTGCCAACTGAGGATAAGTACTGGACTCTTGCACTTTTCTGCTGTTACAGATAGACTTAACACGGCGACCTGTCTTGATCTAACTGAGGATAACGTTTCATGCAGTCGCCAAAGTGGGCCTTGTCTCAGGAAATCCTTAAAGCAGGCCCTTGAGTCACAGCAGAGTCATGACAACCCCTTGGAAGTTCTGCCTCCTGGCGTTTCAAGGCAAGAGATGAGCAGAGGGAGTTTGTCATTCCTTTTCTCTCTACACAGCAGCCTCAGACTTTAGGCTGGCTTACATGCCTTAGCCCAGTGGTTCTCAACCTTCCAAATCTGCGACCCTTTAATACAGTTCCTCATGTTCTGGTGACCCCCAACCATAAAATTATGCAAGGGTTCTTTCACAGAAATTAAACCGAAACTGACCAATGTCGTGAAGATCCATGGTTTATGATTGTATATAAATTAGTTATAAATTATATATAAATTGGCGGGCGCCTTCAGGAGGAGCGGCAACAGTGGCAGTCCCCCCCCCCAAGCTGGTCACCTGTGAAAGGGTAATTCAACCCCCAAAAGGGGCCCCGACCCCCAGGTTGAGAACTTCCCCTTTTGTTAAATTGTGATACATTTTACTTCTTTAGCACCTTACCAAAAGCCAGATTGGTGTAGTGGCTAAGAGCAGCGGACTCTAATCTGGAGGACCAGGTTTGATATCCTGCTCCTCCACATAACACCACCTGGGGCTGGTCACAGTTCTCTCAACCCCACCTACCTCATCGCGTAACTGCCCTCACCACACTCCACATCCTGAGCATGATCTCCTAAAAGCCATGTGACACTTTAAGGCAGCCCTTTTCAACCTTTTGACTGTGAAGGAACCCCAGGGGGGGAAATTTGGATTTTGGGCAATCCCATAAACGGAGACATGTCCCTTCAGAGAAGTGGCTGCAGAAGTTAGATGTGGGAGCCAGCCAGTCAGTCAGTCAGTCAGTCAGTCAGTCAGTCAGTCAGTCAGTCAGTCACTCAGTCTTTCCAAGAACCCTGGTTGGGAATCCCCGCTTTAAGGACTAAGGCAGTGGTTCTCTTCCTGTCTTGTGCATGAGTGTTGAAATCTGTTAATCATGGGCTATGGGGGGAACCTGGGGATAGAAGGCTTACCTTTAATCCCAGTTCTCAGAACTCTTACAAATACAGTAAATCCTGCCCAGGAATGAAATTGCCTTTTGAGAATGCCAGCCCAACTGGATTGTAATTCAGTGTGTTTTGGCAGTGACTTTCAGATGATGCGTGTTTTCATAGCCAAAGGCAGAAAAGGGAATTTTGAAGTTAATGCCTGGTACAAAAGAGCCGGGGGTACTGATATTGCTGTCTGCACTCTGGTATCTTTCGATCTTCAGCCTGATAGACTAGTGGCTTTGCAGGCCTCGCGACTGAAGAAACCTTTCCAATTTAACCTGGTGTCTTGGATTGTGATATTGCCGTTGCAGGGGTTTGTGTCTTTTGCTGTATAAGAGCTGCTGGGATTAATTTTCAAATTGGGAAGGCGGGGGGGGGGGGGGAGGGGAGAGAAACTCCACTGCTTGTTAGCTACAAATCTGTCTGTACTTGCAATTCATTCTCTCTCTCTCTCTCTCTCTCTCTCTCTCTCTCTCTCATGCATGTGCTCTTTCTCCTATATAGGTGAAGCTTCCTCATAAATAAATGTCAGGTCATTTTAAAAGCAGTTCTGGATTCCACTAAAGATTATACCAAGGTTTGATCTGTACTTGAAAATCCGTGGTGTGAAGAGGTGAGAAGAATACTAGGGAATTTTAAAAAGGAATTCTAATAGGGTATATTTTTTGAGCTGTAATTTCTCACCTTTCACCTGCAGTGAGTTAATTTTGTTTTGGTTAAAAAAAATTTTTTTTTCAATCCCTCTTCTTTTATGCATGTGGAGCGGAGGGGGGGGTGGATTTTGGGAATTCCCACTTCCCACAAGAAATGAAAAAAGCAATTTAAAGATTCTTGAGTTAACAGTCACTGCCCTAACTGATGGATTTGTTCTTTCCTCCCTTTTGTTTACTTAAGAAGTGACAGCTGGCGAAATTTGGAATTTTAACTCCATGTGCTGTGATTGTATGATCTTTGCACACATTGCTTCCATGGGCTGGAAATAAAATTAGACATCACAGTGTTCATAGATGAAATTTTGCTGAGCCCCCCCCCCCAAAAAAAACAAAAACTTTTACAGTGCCTGGCCAGAACTATACAAGTTGCTGTGCAATTATGCCTCTGTTCCTATTCAGTTACATTAAAATGTCATACTTCTGGTGCTCAAAAGTTCAATAGCTTCAAGTTTGAATTTAAGTGTTCTGGGTTCACTGCTTGAATGTTATATATCCTGTTAAGTGTCCAGCAGCTAGGAATGGGTATCCGTCTGCTATTTTTAAAATGCCTTGAGGGATACAGTGGGAGCAAACTTTGGAAGTATTGGTCAGTCAGCTTTCTTTTAAAAGAAAGTAGGGATATGCAGAACCACACTTTGAAACTTTGGTGAATTATTCAGTTAGCACGTTTCTGACCAGGAGCTCAGGCTATGTGGCTCTCTCTTTCCCCACTTTGGCTTCCCAGCAGCCCTGTGAAAGTGGCAAGAATGACATGTCCAAGGTCATTCAAGGGGTTTCTGAATGGGCAGGGATTTAAACATCACTCCAACAGTTAACCACTACACCAGGGGTAGTCAAACTGCGGCCCTCCAGATGTCCATGGACTACAAATGCTGGCAGGGGCTCATGGGAATTGTAGTCCATGGACATCTGGAGGACTGTAGTTTGACTACCCCTGCACTACACCATATGGACGTCTCCCTCCTCCTGGAAAATCCTTGGCTATTTTACCTTTGGTGACTTCAGAATTTGAAGACTGTCATTTAAAGTGGAATTTTAGGGACACAATTATGAAAAATTAAGCTTTCAAAAATTGCACTATTTCATTTGGGGGCATCTCAAATTTCATTTGAATGTCTTTTGTTTGGTAAAAATTTGGAACAGGCATAAAATAATGGATAGTATGTATCTGATTTTAATGTCCACTGATCGTACTTTTACAATGGTTAGCTGGCAGACATTATCCATCTTGTTGGAATAAATTCTGACAGGCAGGTGAGTCTTTTGTAAGTTTTCAAAGAAATAAGCCTATATCAGCGTACAAACTGTAGAATATGTAGCTCTTTCCTCTTTGTTTAATAATCTCTTATTTTACTAAAAGTCAGACACATGGCTCTTTTGGTTGATGGTAGTTGAGAATGTGGCTCTCCATAAGCTGCACAGTAAGTTTGATTGCCTTACATGGTCAGGGTCACTACATTTTGGCTTGGCTTCTCCGCCAAACCATGGTTTTGTTCACATTAACCTTTATCTACATCTTGCATCTTTGCATGTCAGAGAACTTGAGGAGTGGGGCATGTACACTTGTGTATGCTACTGAACAAGCAGAAGTCTTGGTAATTTGCACTGCCTCTGCCTGCTCCAGAACAATATGGGGAAACTTTTCCTCCTCTCCCTTTATGAGATGAGAAGTGAGAGCTTGCTTGTTATGCTGTAAGCTTTGGAGATGGGAGAAGCTGCCGTACCAGCTCCCAAGCTTAGCTGTCCAAATATAAGCCCTCCAGAATTGTTTGGTGAGTGTTTAATAGTATGAAAGAACTCTTGGGAATATCTTCCTTCAAGTATATGTGGCACCCGTGGTAATCATAAAATATCCTACTCTAGGGGTCCACAGTGTGGTCCTTGTGGGCACCGTGGCACCAGATGCCATCTATCCTAAACAAGAGTTTTTAGAAGGCGGGAAGGGTAGGATGCTTCCATCCAGCATCACTTAGAATCATTGAATTGGATGGTACTTCTAGGGTCATCTAGTCTAACCCCCTGCACAATGCAGCATCACTTCTGATTGACCACTGGAGATTTGATTGGCTGTGCAGATTTATTAAAAATGTCCCTTTAGCAGTAGCTGCCACTGTAGCACCAGGAGCTTCACCGTGTGGCTGAAGGTCACATTTTCCAGGTAGGTCCTGGAAACCATTTTCCAGGTAGGTCCACCTCTTGTGGCAGCCATTTCGTTGCTTCTGTCCCTACTCTGTATCAGAATTCCAAATGTGCTCATGGGCAGAGACAGGGTTGCCTTTTGTCCTCTGCAGTGAAGTGGGACTCCAATGGCACCTTTAAAAACAGTGTTTTTATTCCAGCAGAAGCCTTGGCTGATTTATTTATGCAACAGAAAGGTGGGTGGAGATATTACAAAGAAAGAAAACAAAATCCAATCAGTTCATTTAAAAACAGAGGTGAGACACACCCAGGTGTTGTTAGATAGGCAAACGGTAAAACAGTGCAGTATGGAACAAGATAAGCAGGTACAATAGGGCTGCATAGAGGTATGCCTGCATTAAAACCTGTTAAGAGGGTGGGGTATGCAAGATATTGGCACCTAGTGTGTTTTCTTAAACTAGCCTTTTGCTATTAATGGATTTTTTCCTGTCACGGATATACTAACAGGCTACTAATTTGGTGACTCATGGTGATGTTGGAAACCTTTTAATTCAACTTTTACAATTGCTCTTTTGCAATAAAACTACCTAGATTTGGGGGAGGGAATGCGATAACACTTTCAGTTGCAGAAAGAAAATGGCAGCGAGATTCGAATCCAGTTGAACCCTGGAGACCGACAAGATTTTCGAAGTATGAACTTTCAAGAGCCAAAGCTCCCTTTGTCAGATAGGGAAATAGTGGTTTCTTATTGCCAGCATTGGCCTATATCTGTTAACGAGAAACCTGGGAAAACCGTGCTTGTTTGCAAAGGCAACTAGGTTTCTCTGGAAGCAATGCCTCGATCGTTACTCCTTCAGCTTGTTCTACTCCGGCTGTTGATTCTAATATAGAGCATGCAATCCAGGAGCTGACATTACTTCAAGAAGGACGTAGATAAAATTGAAAGGGTACAGAGGAGAGCGACGAGGATGATCTGGGGCCAAGGAACCAAACCCTATGAAGATAGGTTGAGGGACTTGGGAATGTTCAGCCTGGAGAAAAGGAGGTTGAGAGGGGACATGATAGCCCTCTTTAAGTATTTGAAAGGTTGTCACTTGGAGGAGGGCAGGATGCTGTTTCTGTTGGCTGCAGAGGAGAGGACATGCAGTAATTGGTTTAAACTTCAAGTACAACGATATAGGCTAGATATCAGGAAAAGGTTTTTCACAGTCAGAGTAGTTCAGCAGTGGAATAGGCTGCCTAGGGAGGTGGTGAGCTCTCCCTCACTGGCAGTCTTCAAGCAAAGGTTGGATACACACTTTTCTTGGATGCTTTAGGATGCTTTGGGCTAATCCTGCGTTGAGCAGGAGGTTGGACTAGATGGCCTGTGTGGACCCTTCCAACTCTATGATTCTATGATTAATGCATGTGATAAGAGGAGTTCATTCCAGTGGGGTATATAGGGCCTGTTCAATAGCTGATGCACCAGGACAAACATACATGCGCACTTGCAAATAGGGTTGCCAGCCTTGTGCCAGCAAGTGCTGTGAGGTTTGAGGAATGGTACCTGGGGAATATGGAGTTTCAGGAAGATGTTTATTATTTATTTATTTATTATATTTATATAGACCGCCCTCCCCGGAGGCTCAGGGTGGTTATGTGATGTCCCTTCTGACGGAGGCTTTACGAATGTCTGTAATCTTTGTGGTAAAGACCATAGAGACAGGGAAATTTCTTAGAGTGTCACAGAGAATGTGGTATAACTTCAGGGGGGATGTGATATTGCTTTCAGGCGATTCTCTAGGATCCCTCCAATCTCTATGGTCTTTACTCCCATTCTCTAATTCATCTTGTATCTTTCCAAGATGGTATTCTGAGGAGAACCTCAGAGGTGCTCCTTGGTGCTGATCTCAATACAGATATTTGTGCCCAGAAACAAATAGGTGAACATTGTAATTGTTGGAGCACCTGTGTATGATGGATTTTGGAATAACTACATTTTCTGGACAATCTAGAAAACCCCCTGGTACAGAAATCAGCAGCCTGTGGCTTCCGTGCTAAATTTGATACAGTAGAGAACCAAATTTAGAGAGTCTCTTGTGCGCAGGGTGATAAGGTAGCCGACATGCTGTTTGAAGCTCTGACCATGAGGCTGGGAGTTCTATCCCAGCAGCCGGCTCAAGGTTGACTCAGCCTTCCATCCTTCCGAGGTTGGTAAAATGAGTACCCAGCTTGCTGGGGGATAAAATGGTAATGACTGGGGAAGGGAATGGCAAACCACCCCGTATTGAGTCTGCCATGAAAACGCTAGAGGGCGTCACCCCGAGGGTCAGACATGACTTGGTGCTTGCACAGGGGATATCTTTACCTTTACCTTTACAGAACCAAACAAGGATCTTCTAAAAAGAAATGAGAAGGTATAGTGGAGGGTAGTAGAAATGTAGAGGTAGTAAGGATGTAGAGTAACTGATATGTGAAGGGAATGGCAGGCAAAGTTTTTTTTTGGGGGGGGCATAAAGGACTTCTTAGAGATGCTTTACAGAAATTGAAATGATAGAAGTGAACAATTGCATGTAATTCCAAGTGAAAGTACCAATGCGTAGGTACTTGTCAATGCATTAATGCAATTTTGCAGGGTACTCCTATGTATTTTTACTGTTATTTGTGAGACCTTGTGTGTTCCACTGCCTAATACAAGACTCGCAACAAGCAGTATTTTAGCTCTAGAAACTTTAGATTATTAATCACCATGTCATATAATGTAAAGTTTCCTATGCAAATAGGATCCCTTCTACTGGCTTTCTGTTGATTGATTACTTTGAATGTTGACATTATTTGGCTTTTTAATTATAAAAGGTCCGCTGAGACCTGTTTCTGTCGGGATCAGTGCCCCCACTTCTATGAAAACCTTCTTCTGAGATGGAGGACACATTTTGGTGAGTGGTTCTCACTGTCCATTCAGGGAGGCAAGAACAAATTCTTTCTCCTTCCTCACTCTTTTGTGAGAGTCACCCTCCTCTTTAGTTATTTTTCTGCCTCATCGTGAAGAGCAGTTGTTTTTCATCTACTCTGCGTTTTTTCTCCTGGCAAGAATAAAAGTTGATTCATTTGACATGGCGTTGGAGGAGAGTTTTGCAGATACCAGGGATCACCAAAAAGAAAAATAAATGGATACTCTCCTTAGAAGCTAAAATGACTAAACTGAGGCTATGGATGACATTATGAGAAGGAAAGAGTCACTGAAAAAGACAAATAACGCTAGGCAAAGCGGAAGGCAGCAGGAAAAGAGGAAGACTGAACACAAGCTAAGATCTGTGAGATTGAAGCCACGGCCTTCAGTTTGCAAAACCTGAGCAAAGCTATTAATGACAGGATGTTTTGAAATACTTTAATTCATAGGGTCACCATATCAGGAGACGAGCTAGTTCTTTAAACTCCACTTTTCACTACCCAAAGGAGTCCCAGAGTGGCTTAGAAACACTATTCCCTTCCTCTCCCTACCCTGTGAGGTAGGTGGGACTGAAAGAGAGAGAGCTCTGTGATGCCAGCCCTTAAGAGAACTGTGAATAGCCCTAGGCCATCCAGCTTGGCTGCATGTGGGGGAGTGAGGAATCAAACCTGGTTCTCCAGATTAGAGTTGGCTATTCTTAACCACTACACCATGCTAGCTCTCAATTTGAGAAGCAACTTGACAGCCCATAACACACTTCTGGAGAATTGGGGACCTACCTGAGCTTCTTTTCCCATGGTGTTTAAAGGGCACTTCCTAAGTGTGAAGGCAGGACATAGATTTTCTAAATGATGCAGCTTTATGACAAACTCTTGTGAAAACAATGAAGTGTGCGTGCACACAAAAGCTCATACCGTGAACAAAACTTTGTTGGTCTTAAAGGTGACGCTGGACTCTAAATTTGTTGTTCTGCTTCAGACCAACACGGCTAACCATTTGAATCTATCTTGTGAATGTCAAGTGCTGACAAAACTCACAACAAAACTTCTATGGAAAGAAAGCTTTAATGGAATTTAGCTCTAGTCACTATAACTCGAGCTAACTTCCATTAAAGCTTTCTTTCCATAGAAGTTTTGTTGTGAGTTTTGTCAGCATTTGACATTAAGTCAAATCAGTCAACTACAAAGCATGGTTACATGGGAACAGTGAATAGACATGGGTTACAAGGACATAGCAATACGCAAAAGGAAGGTACAATAGGAAATAGGCAAGATGGAGTCACCCAGGCCCGGTGAACAGATCATGGCAGAGAACAGGGACTGATCCTGAGAGTGAAAACAGTATGCTCTGTATCAAACTACGAAGACAGATATTCCTGTAAGGCCCATAAAGCTACGGAAGATACTTCAACTGTGTCACCCTGGTTCTTGCTTGTATTTTGGATTTCCTGTAGAATTACTAAAGTTTAAACCTTTTCCATTCATAATCTGTCCTACGTCTTTAAAATGAAAAAAAAAAGGTAGGTGTAGCCAACTCTGTTCTTCACTTGCCTTTAAGTAAATGGCTCTCATGAGACACCACCCCGGTTTGCTTAGGGTGTGTAGTCAAATAATTGTCCAGGCTATTAAGCATTAATCAAACTTCTACGCTCATTTCCAAATGTGGATTTTTTTCTTGGATCAATCTACCTTGCTTATTCAAAGATGTTGATTATAGAGTGGACCATTGAATAGAGTCTAGGATCATTTACAAAATGTTGAACAAAACAGGAACCAGGATTCTATAAGTCTAGATCAGGGGTAGTCAAACTGCGGCCCTCCAGATGTCCATGGACTACAATTCCCAGGAGCCCCTGCCAGCGAATGCTGGCAGGGGCTCATGGGAATTGGAGTCCATGGACATCTGGAGGGCCGGTTTGACTACCCCTGGTCTAGATAATAAGTCTAGACTTATTACTTTCAATTAATTTAAATTATAGACTCATAGAGTTGAAAGGAGTCAGCTGATTCCACTGCTGAACTACTCTGACGGTGAAAAGTTTTTGTCCTAATACCTAAACCCATTAGTGCAGGCCCTGTGCTCTGCTGCCAACAGGAACCATTCCCTGCTCTCCAAGTAACAACCTTTCAAATGGGAAATTTAACCCCCATCTGGGCAATGGAAATATTTCAGGGCAGGACCAGAATAAGGAAATACCTGGGGAATAGCTACCTACATGTTCTGAAACACGTAACATCTTTGCAGCATTACCCTTTTTGTAAGGGAATTGTGCAATTGGGGCATTTTAAAACCACCCTTGTGGCAGCTCCAGCTTGAATCTAATTTTCTGCAGTAATTTGTTGAAGCCTCTCAGCTGCCTCCCTTACCTTAATTTAAAGGACAAAATAGCAGGAGTTCTTTCCCAGGGAACCTCTTGTCAGAAACTCTTCTCTTGCTGGGTTTTTAAAACTTGTTGTGGGGTGGGGGGGGCAGGGCATGAGGGTGGTAATTTTTACAATAGCATGATACATATCCTGTGGTTGTAATATACCACAACCAACAGAGATCGAAAAGATTTTGGTTTTTAAAACTGTAGGGAGGGGAGTACAAAAGTTTGATCACACTGTTTATAAGTGGAGGGATAAAACACGGGTGGTATCCCTTTTTAGTTTGGAGGACGTTTCAGCCTAAGGAAACTTCGTCTTGCTTAAGTGGCTCTTCCTCCAGGATGGAGGAAGGAAGTGTCAGGATGTGGACTGGCGTCCTTATGCAGTAAAGGTCAAATAGCTGGAACACTGCAATCTCAAAATGGCACACGAAATTTTAAAAGTCTCTTACTGCTTACCAGTACGATAAAGCAAAAACAGAATTTAAAACTCACTAGTCATTTGCACATAACCCCCACACACCCTTTCAGCTAGTCCAGTTAAAATGTCTATTGTTTATCATCATCATCATCATCTTTTAATGTATAGGCTGCCCTTCCCCGCAAGCAGGCTCGGGGCAGCTTACAACTTGTAATTTCAGCTAAGGAATCTTTAAAAACATCATTTATTAAAAACTAGCCCATTGCTGTTCCACCATAGTTCTAGTGGCCATTCTGTTCCAAGCTATTCAAGGGCTGTGGCGTGGCGTGGCGTCTTCTATGGTGCGGCAATAGACGGTATTAACCAGGAGCGGACGTGGGATGAGAAAAGCAGAGGGAGGCCGACAGTTTGTTTTCGGTTTATCCTGGCCTCAATCACAGGTCTGGTGGAAGAGTGTCAGCCCCTGCGGAACTTGGTTAGTCCCGATCTCATTCGGTTGTTCGTTCCACCAGGCAAGAGCCAGGGCCAGTAAAGTCCTGGTCGAGGCCAGCCAGATTTCTCTGGGGCCAGGAATCACCAGCAGATTAGCATTTGCTGATTGTCAAGTTCTCTAGGACAGGGACAGGGGTAGTCAACCTGTGGTCCTCCAGATGTTCATGGACTACAATTCCCATGAGGCCTCTGCCAGCGTTTGCTTGGACATCTGGAGGACCACAGGTTGACTACCCCTGCTCTAGGAGGCATACTCGAAGCAAATAGCAAATGTCCCCTTTTGAATAAGGTGATGCATTGACTGCTGGCTGTGTAGCTCCAGGATTTCTTCAATGGGAGGAGGCTTACTTCTTGCCTGGAGCCCATACACTTGTGGATGAAGCCCAGCTCTGCTTCCCCTGTTGGCAGAGATAGGTGAGACCTTAGAGCAGGGGTAGTCAAACTGCGGCCCTCCAGATGTCCATGGACTACAATTCCCAGAAGCCCCTGCCAGCATTCGCTGGCAGGGGCTCCTGGGAATTGTAGTCCATGGACATCTGGAGGGCCGCAGTTTGACTACCCCTGCCTTAGAGACTTCAATGATTTGGATGAGAAACTCAGCCCAGACAACTGAGGTGCTGTTTGCTGATGTGCTTCATTGAGCATCAAGGAGTATTAGGCTAATGTGGTCTGGTTTTGAACCTGGGCTAGACTACTGTAATGAACTTCATTCAGGATTTCCCCTGAAGGCAGCTTGGAATGGAGCCGTGATTATATAGATTATAGAAGGCATGTTTTGTGAGTCCCGTAAGAAAGGTGTTGCCAGTTCATTTCAGGACACAATTAAATGCTGTTTTTCAGCTTTTAAAAACTCAAAATGGATTACGTTGAGGTGATCCGATGGTCTACCGCAGGGGTAGTCAAACTGCGGCCCTCCAGATGTCCATGGACTTCAATTCCCAGGAGCCCCCTGCCAGCAAATGCTGGCAGGGGGCTCCTGGGAATTGTAGTCCATGGACACCTGGAGGGCCGCAGTTTGACTACCCCTGGTCTACCGGCTCAGATATTAAATTTTGTGGTTGTTAGGGTAGGCTGTAGTAAAAGGCCGCCCTGCATAGCTTCACTTTCTGAACTAAAGTGGTGGCCTTTTTCTGTGATGATGCCTCGGTTTTGAAATTTGTAATCGGTTCAGCATGAAGCAAGCTGTAAGATCTCAAGTGCAAGGGGGAAATGCTATTGATGTACTGGGTGTTGTGGGTTTTCTGGGCTGTGTGATGTTGGTGTGCTTGTTTTAGTCCCAATCCCTGACACGAAGAGATCCCCATCTTTCTATGTCCTACCTCTGAAGATGCCAGCCGCAGTTACTGGCGAAACATCAGGAACTAAAATTGATAGCTTCTTAATCCTCCTAGTGAACAGGAAAAGAGGTGGCAAAATCACTCAACAGTCTAGAGGTGTAAATTACAGGCTTTTCTTTAATTCAGCCCCCCCTAATTCAGTCACTATAAACATGATCAGCTCTCTACATAAGAAGCGTGAGCATATTTCATAGATGGCACTATATAATATTCATTAACATAATGCTAAACTGCAGTGTTCCCCAACCCCCAGGCTGCAGCCTGGTACTGGGCCGTGGAGCCCTCAACACCTGGCCACGGCGGGGGGAGGGAGGCGTAAGCGCCAGAGTGCCAGTGCACCACACTGCAGGGGGGGAGGTCCGTGCGCTTGCGCCCACCAACAAGCGCCGCTCTCCCTCTCCCCACTTCAGTCCCTGGGCCTCCCTCTCCCAAAAAGCCAGAACCTGTGAGGTGTAAAGTATTATATTTAAAAGTGGCATTTCATAGAAGGGGCAAAATGATTTGGCCTGTGTAACAGGTGGGTTTCTGTTTCTTATGGCTGTCGAGTTAAAATGGAAATAAGTTGGTGGTTTCTAGTAAACAGGGGTGGGCAGTGAGACTCGCGGAGGCTGAATGGTGATCCTTTAATTCTGCACGGCTTCCTGTTGTTCAGACTTTGAACCACTTCTTGCTATCTGTTCTAGCCCTTTAAAGAAACAGCACAAAGCCAATTCTTTGCAAAATCCTGCATGAGCATCCCGTCCACTGCAGAAATTATATATGTCTAAAAGAATTTGCATAATGCACATTTAGGGAAATGTGATGTAATGGTCACATCTCCATTTCTCAGCCTGAATAATATATATTGTTCAATTAGAACAGTAGATATAATTTGACTAGCACTCCCGCTGGAAGTCACTGATCCAGTTCTGCATGCTGACACAACATAGCCAAATTCCCGTTTCTCTCCGCTGGCTCTCTTGGCTAACAGTTTAGGGAATCAAATAACAGCCTTCGCTGCAAATCTCCTATTTAACCATATAGCAAGGGCTTTTTTTTTTTTTTTGTGGTTATGGTTGGCTCCCTGAGGATGTCTGAAAACGAGATCCATGTCTCCATTTGATCTTATGAAACGTGGTGTAGACATGCCTTACCCGTATTCACACGAAAGTTTTCCTCTACCTTCGCTTCCAAGCTGAAGAGATTTACATTTGGAGAATCTGATCCTGGCTTTTCCAGCTGTTCCTTATCTCTCTGTATATAAATGCTCCTCCACCAGGCATTTGGTTGAGGTCGACCTGTACCATCACTTCCCAAGGGCCCTCCTCCTGAGCCCCCACTGCAGTTCCGCCCAACCCACTGGGCTATCAGCACAAGTTACTTTACTGTTTAATTTTTCTGCAGTTCCATGTTGCTTGTTGTTTCATTTCATTCATCACTGTTAATCTAAGTTATCTGGACTTTTTCTGTTCTATTTCATGTGAACTGCCCTGAGCCTTCAGGGTGGGCGGTATACAAATATAATAAATAAATAATTTTCTCAAACCCTGGATTGATGCGATTTTTATGAGAAGAACGTGGTTCAAGTGTATTAGCAGGACACTGAGTGGGGATAAATATTTGAAGATCCTTCCCACATTAGCATCCTTCCATCGTCTGCGCTTGGCTGCCACTTTCCCTGCTGGAGGGCTTTTCTTTAAAAAAAAAAAAAAAGGTAGTTGCTGTTGTACCAACATTATAGCAGTCTAGATAGCTCAGCTTATTGGAGCTGATTGGAGCCTGAGACCTAATTGTGATTAGATCAGGTTTTTCAACATGGGGTTTCTTGATGGCCCTGGAAGTGTTTCCTGAATGAAAGAGAGCGAGAGAGCGATGAATTTATAGAATCATAGAATCATAGAATCATAGAGTTGGAAGGGGCCATACAGGCCATCTAGTCCAACCCCCTGCTCAACGCAGGATTATTGAATTTGTTCAATATTTATTGTGATATGGCCATATATGGTCATGTTGGTTCTCCCAAAATGGCCAATGATGGGCCTGGAGGGGGTGGGGAAGGGCCCAGGTGGGTGTGGACACAGCTATGCTCCCCAACCATGTTCTGCATGATTGTACCACTTCTGGGGTTTCTTGACGCCTGAAGGATGTTTCAGGGAGTTTTCAACAATAAAAATAGTTGTGAAAGGCTGTTTTAGATGGAAGACCACCAGAGAAGACAGGGGCTGCTGTGCAGAAGTAGGCAATGTCAAAACTACCTCTGCTTTTCTCTTGCTCCAGGATTGGGGTAGTTATGAGTTGGTTGCAACTCGACAGCACATTCTTCTAACGTTATAATCCATTATTATAAGCACTATATGCTATTTCCTCTAAATTTTCAGCAACCCTTTAAGAAAGCTAGTGATTTGGGGTTAAAGAAATTAAAATGGCATTCTGTGGCAATAGAGTGTTATAACATCACATCACACAATAAATAAAGCAATAAAAATGGTTGACTTTTTTCTTTCTATAAAAGCCCTCTAGTGGTGAAGCGTGGGCAAAAATATAGGGAAAGCCGAGGCTGATGGGTATGCAGACCTTCTATGGGGGCAATCCACTGCCAGCGCAAATGGTTGGGGAACAAAGAGACCTTGCCATGGACATGTAGCCCTAGATATATTATAGATGAAGCATCCTTACCAGCCATAACATTTATCTGAGTTTAATATTGTCTTTTCTAACTGGGAACAGCTCCCCAGGGGTCTCCAAGACGGTGGAAAATGGCTCACCATCCCAGTTTCCTTCCTCAGTCCTACGTAGGGGGATGGCATAACACTACTTATGTTTTAATAATCTGTACATCTGTGTTTTTTCCCCTTCCCCAGCTAAACTTGCAAAGCGGTCTCAGGAGAGAGAGAATCTTGGTATGCTGGTTTGGTCGCCGAATCAGAATATATCTGAAGCAAAGTGTAAGTCAACTACATAATTTTCTATTACTTGCTTAATATTTTTTCAACAAAGTCAAGCTGGAGTGGCCTACTAGGGGGTGTGTGCAGTTTGGGACCTATTCCACATTTTAGTTAAGCCTTTAAAAAGGAAAATTATACTTGGTTCTCAGCCAAAAAAAATAATGAGGTTGGGGGTGAATACTTGAATCTCTTGCTGAATACGGAAAAAGAAGTCCAGGGTGGCGGATTTATGCCAAGAGAGAATTCTTCTGGTGTGGAAAGAACGGTGGCAGCCTCAGTTCTGCTTTCTGTCTTGCATGGAACCCTAGCCACAGTCTATAGCTAGTCTGGCTCCAGTTTGTTATACCAAAAGAATGCTTGAAATTCAGGAATGTGGGTTGGCTTATAATAATTGCATGCTGTAGAGTCACCACCAAGTCATTGCAACCCCAGGAAACTTGGATTTTCAAAGTGAGAGTTGAGCAGAGGTGGCTTGCCATTGCCTTCCTTTGCGTAGCTACCCCGGTCTTTCTTGGTGGTCTCCCATTCAAGTACTTATTGTGGCTGGGGCTGCTTACTTACCAAGCTCCTTTCTCCAGAACTGGTCTCAGAAGGTCGCAGTGGGGAATAAGCTGTCAGCACCGTGGCGCTGGCTACTTTGGGCTCGATCAACCGCTTTGGTGGCTGAAGCGCACAGCCCTACCTGTCGGTCGTTCCTGGCCTCAGGGAGGCTCGCCTGGCTTTGACCAGGGCCAGGGCCTTTTCAGTCCTGGCCCGTACCTGGTAGAATGAGCTCCCAGAAGAGCTGCAGGCCCTGTGGGCCCTACGTCTGCAAGATGTAGCTCTTCCGCCAGGTCTATGGTTGAGGCTAGTGCAGGAGGAAGATCGAGTTGCCCTCCCATAGGAAGTTCCATCACCTGCTAGATCATCGTGGATGACAACTGGTTGACGTAGCCCCCTGCCGCCCTGGTGGCAGGAGTATTATATGGGATGGATTAGGTTTTCTGCCAGATTGTTTTCTAATGTTAATGTTTTGTATTGTTTTAATGGGGTTTTATTGTTGTGGGGTTCCCGAGAGTGCCGGGCAAGAAACGCAAAGATAGATAGATAGATGATAGATAGATAGATAGATAGATAGATAGATAGATAGATAGATAGATAGATAGATAGATAGATAGATAGATAGATAGATAGATAGATAGATAGATAGATAGATAGATAGATAGATCGATCGATCGATCGATCGATCGATCGATCGATCGATCAGAATTGCCTGGGCTATTCGACTGGTGAGTGAACATATAAAGCTGCTTTATGCTGAGCCAAGACAATTTTTTCCTTATACTCTCTATTGGAGGTGGCTTCAAAGGTTTCTGGAAGATCTTTCCTTTCTCCCCTGGCCTTCTCTTCCATTGTGAATGATGGGAACCAAATCTGGGACTTTCCTGTGTGCAAAGCATATGTATTATTCATATTTCTTTAGCAAAGGGATAGGTGGCCTTAGTTTCAGCTGTGTTTAGATTTGACAATTCTCCCAAGTTTACATCATTATGAATATTATTAATTTTGAACACCAACCAAGCAATCTGTATGTAATTATCCATCTCTATGGACGGAGATAATTACATGCAGTCTATGATGCTGCATCCAGTCAGTGGCGTGGAATATGATTCTGCATCAGCCTTACAATGAGAGATTAACAGGAGGAGAAACCCTTGTTTAACTGTGAAGAGCACTGCATTTGTGTCCTAATGGGATAGGAAGGAGTTGCACAAGCCACAGGGATATTATTTAGGGACATGGCAATCTGTGTTGAATGCAAGCAAACTTGACTGAGGCTTTAGAATACAAGATTTGAACTTTACAGTAATGCCAGTGAATTGGACCGCGACCACTGGCCCTGGTTGCTTGGTGTCTTTGTCCCCTAGCTGGGTCCACCATCATCTAACATGTGTAGATGTAGACAACTTAAGGAGAAAAGAGCAACAGGCATAGACTTGAATTATGCAGTAATTTCTCATTAAAAAAAAAGTAAGCCCTATTGAAGTGTTTGAAATGAGGATACAATCTTGCTCCCTAAACATGCTTCTAAATGTTGTGGTTTTTTACAATGGGTTCTTTTGCATTGATTTGTTACAGGGTGGGCACTGATACAGACTTTGTCTTATGGGTATGAGTGAATACGTGGATTCACTAGGCATTACATGGAGCCTTTTCTGTTTGTTTCAATGCACAAACTGCAAACAACCCTTGCTTCCCTGCTATGGAACCCTGATTACCTCATATAGCTTCTACTGAGAGAGAGAGAGAGAGAGAGAGAGAGAGAGAGAGAGAAAGAGAGAGAGAGAGAGAGCTAGCTGCGTCTGCCGGTTTCCCCTGGGTCCTAGCGCCCATTGCATTCGTGGTTGCAATGGGCTTTCTTTCTAGTCTTCAAATAAATTGGATTGAGTATGTGATTGAATCATAGAATCATAGAGTTGGAAGGGGCCATATAGGCCATCTTTTCCAACCCCCTGCTCAACGCAGGATCAGCCCAAAGCATCCTAAAGCATCCAAGAAAAGTGTGTATCCAACCTTTGCTTGAAGACTGCCAGTGAGGGGGAATTCACCACCTCCTTAGGCAGCCTATTCCAATGCTGAACTACTCTGACTGTGAAAATTTTTTTCCTGATAACTAGCCTATATCGTTGTACTTGTAGTTTAAACCCATTACTGCGTGTCCTGTCCTCTGCAGCCAAGAGAAACAGCATCCTGCCCTCCTCCAAGTGACAACCTTTCTAATACTTAAAGAGGGCTATCATGTCCCCTCTCAACCTCCTTTTCTCCAGGCTGAACATTCCCAAGTCCCTCAACCTATCTTCATAGGGCTTGGTCCCTTGGCCCCAGATCATCCTCGTCGCTCTCCTCTGTACCCTTTCAATTTTATCTACGTCCTTCTTGAAGTGAGGCCTCCAGAACTGCACGCAGTACTCCAGGTGTGGTCTGACCAGTGCCGTGTACAATGGGACTATGACAGATTGTGATTTTGATGTGATGCCCCTGTTGATACAGCCCAAAATGGCATTTGCCTTTTTTACTGCTGCATCACACTGCCTGCTCATGTTTAGTTTACAATCCACCCCAAGGTCTCGTTCACACACAGTATTACCTAGAAGCGTATTCCCCCATCCAGTAGGCATGCTTTTCATTTTTCTGTTCCAGATGCAGAACTTTACACTTACCTTTATTAAATTGCATCTTGTTCTCATTTGCCCATTTTTCCATTGTGTTCAGATCTTGTTGAACTCTGTCTTTATCTTCCGGAGTATTTGCCAGTCCTCCCAATTTGGTGTCATCTGCAAACTTGATGAGTAGTCCCTCCACCCCCTCATCTAGATAATTAATAAATATGTTAAAAAGTACCGGGCTGAGCACCGAGCCCTGAGGTACCCCGCTACTCACCTCTCTCCAGTCTGATGAAACACCATTGACAACAACTCTTTGAGTGAGGTTCTCTAACCAATTCCCTATCCACCTAACTATCTGAAAATACAGATTGCAGTCCTTCAACTTATCCATCAGAACATCATGGGGAACCTTGTCAAAAGCTTTACTAAAAACCAAGTAAACGACATCAACCGAATTTCCACGATCCAGCAAACCTGTTACTTGGTCAAAAAAGGAAACCAGGTTGGTCTGGCAGGACCTGTTGGAGACAAATCCATGCTGACTTCCTTGGATCACCAAATTGTCCTCCAGATGTTTGCAGATCACTCCCTTTAATATCTGCTCCATTATCTTCCCCACAACAGAGGTCAGAATCACTGGTCTGTAGTTCCCTGGGTTTTCCTTCCTCCCTTTTTTGAAGATCGGAATAATGTTTGCTCTCTTCCAGTCCTCCGGGACATCTCCAGTCCTTAAAGAGGTCCCGAAGATGATGGACAAGGGCTGTGCAAGTTCTCTGGAAAGTTCTTTGAGTACTCTCGGGTGCATTTCATCCGGACCAGGGGATGTACAAGCCAGTAATGTAACTGTATGAAAATACAAACAGGACTGTATGAAAATACCCCCCCCCCCCAAAAAAAAAAATTCCCCATATATTCAATATGAATATTGAATGGCACTTTGCACCGGGGATGGGATAGGGGGAGAGGAATCTACCCTTTCCATGCTCACTTTGTTTGCATAAACTTACACAGAATTGTGTTGAGGAGCAAGATCAGAATATAAGAAACCAGATGTTAGAAGAAATCCAAGGCCCATTGAGATCAGCACTCTATTCACATGTACCTTTCAGTTGCCCACAACCAGGACATCTGCAACAGGATGCTCCCACCTGTGCACCCCAGCGACTGCCTCTGGTGCTGGAGGGGGTGGATATCCATCACTAACTAGTCCCTAGGTTCCCAAGCATGCATTCATTCTTTTCTGTTGCTGCTCACCATGCTTCTGTTAATCCCAAAACATCAGGGTGATTTGAAAGTGGATAAATTTGCACTTTTCTGGGGTGTTTTGTTACCCAATCTGCAGCTTTGGCTCCAAAAGGGGGGGGGCAACGCTGGTGAACAATGTTGCTCTCTTTTCCCTTGAAAAGGCAGGTTCTTTACTACTTGTACCAGATGCTTTCTGACTATGGTGCTGCCCTTTTAAATATATTGTCCCAGAGGACTGCTGCTCATCAGTTTCTCCAGCGAAGGGAGTAGAAGTTGCTGCAGCAGCCTACTTGAACTGCTGGCAATAAATACAGAGCTCCTTGAGGGGTGAATATCAATGCAGGCAAACCAAAGATACAACCTTGTTGTTGTTAGTTGTGAAGTCGTGTCCAACCCATCACGACCCCATGGGCAATGATCCTCCAGGCCTTCCTGTCTTCTACCATTCCCCGGAGTCCATTTAAGTTCACACTGACTGCTTCAGTGACTCCATCCAGCCACCTCATTCTCTGTCGTCCCCTTCTTCTTTTGCCCTCAGTCGCTCCCAGCATTAGGCTCTTCTCCAGGGAGTCCTTCCTTCACATGAGGTGGCCAAAGTATTTGAGTTTCATCTTCAGGATCTGGCCTTCTAAAGAGCAGTCAGGGCTGATCTCCTCTAGGGCTGACCGGTTTGTTCACCTTGTAGTCCAAGGGACTCGCAAGATACAACCTAATAGTACGCAAATCCCAATGCTATTTCTTTGCTGCTTCATTACAGTGGCAGTGTTGTAGAAGGGAACCGATGCTGGGTTTTGTCCTCAGTCAGTTGGGGTTAGGGTTGCTTGCAGTTAGGGTGCTTCTCACATCTCTGGTTTATCTGAAAAATTATAATCCAGCAACGCCTTTTGGTATAAGGCTGGGAGAAGGTGATGATGAAGGAATGCAGGTTGCATAAGCGTTTGATCTTTCCCCTTTTCGCAGCATGCTCGCACAGAGAACTGTGTTGGAAGCCCACACTAGCTTCTGTGAATATTTTGAACATCCCGGTTTTCATATATATTTATATTTCCTTGGGGATCCTTGACTGCTGACCCTGGCTGCAGGAAACATGATGCGATGCATCTTCTGTCGTTTCTTTTGTGTGTCAGTGTGTTCAAATCAGTTGAACAGTTTTCGCTAGCTGTTTTTGTACAGTACAGGCAAACAAATACTTGTAGTTGGGGTGAGTGGCATAGCAGAAAAGATGAACATGGTTTATTTTTTAATTTTTTAATTTTTATTTGATTTGATTTCTATACCGCCCTTCCATATGGCTCAGGGCGGTTTACATATAACATCATAGGGGTTTACATATATCATCCATATGGCTCAGGGCAGTTTACATATAACATCATATGACCACATGTCTGTCTGGAGGAGTGAAGGATGCTTTCTTCAGTCTTAAGATACTTTTTCCTGCATAGCCTTGCGAAGGGCATTTTCCATGAATGGAAGGTATTGCAGGGAGTTAAATAACTGAGACTTCTACAATTAATTGTTCACAAAAACTACATATCCCGTTGGGGAATAAAAAAGCCATCCTCTTGATAGCATCCAGAGAGCTCATAAACCACACTTTTAAAATGTATTCTGATCAGACCTCTTCAAGGCCAGGGTAGTAATTACTTTTTAAAAAGTGATTCAGGATGTCAGTTCTGATAAAATGTTTGGCCTTTACAAGAACATGGTACAGGGTGTGCTTGACGTGTAGGTTTACAATCCATCTGTTTTACAGTCAGTGAGCTGGATTCAGAGTTTCTGTGCTGCTAAAGGTGATGCTTTCTGCTGGAAAGTAATTTTTTTTGCAGCAGTAGAAGACTCTACTGTTAGCGGGGATACAAGTTTTGGATTCAGACTTTTTTTTTTAATGCTACTTGCAGAAGTTCTCAGAAGTTCTCTGGGATCTTGTGAAATTTTAAATTAGCACGTGTGTGCTAATTTGAGTAGCTCTTCAATAGTGTAAACCTGATGTTCCCAAGATGTGTTGGACTTAAGGAAACTTGGTGTGAGAAGAACAAAGCTGTCTCTGCAGGAGCCTTTTGTTAAATTTTAAGAAGCAAATTTGAATCTATTTTGACTCCCTCATCCTTGCCTCCTGGTAAACTAGAGCAAAGTAAAAGGGCCATGGCTTAAGTATCCTTAAAGAGCAAAAACTTGAGAAATAAATAGCAAAAAGCCCTTATGACAGTGGTTCTCAACCTTCCTAATGCCACAACCCTTTAATATAGTTCCTCATGTTGTGTTGACCCCCAACCATAAAATTATGCAAGTGTTCTTTCACAGAAATTAAACCAAAACTGACCAATGGCATGAAGATCCACTGTTCATGATTGTACAGTGAAAGGGTTGTTCGACCCCCAGGTTGAGAACCACTGCCTTACAACAAAATAATTCTGTTCACGTGTGTTTCTGCCTGCCACTACCAGATATGCATCCAGGTGTGGGTTACAAAGTGTCTCTTTCTCATCACAAACAAATGGTGGTTAGTATGTTTGGCATTTGCATGAAGCCGCAATGTATATATATTTTTTTCAAAAGCAGGGTGCACTTAATAAAATGAAAGTGTACAGTGCAACCCATGAGATGTTTGCAAACCCTTACGTTGTATGGCCAGGAGCGCGGACTTCTAATCTGGTGAGCTGGGTTTGATACCCCGCTCCCCGACATGCAGCCAGCTGGGTACCTTGAGCTCGCCACAGTACTGATAAAGATGCTCTCTCAGCCTCACCCACCTCACAAGGTGTCTGTCGTGGAGATAGGAAAGGGAAGGTGAATGTAAGCCACTTTGAGACTCCTTGGGGTAGAGAAAAGCAGCATACAAGAACCAACTATTCTTCTTCTTCAGCAATATCAGGGCTCTCTCAGCCTCACCCACCTCACAGGGTGTCTGTTGTGGGGAGAGGAAAGGGAAGGCGAATGTAAGCTGCTTTGAGACTCCCTTCGGGTAGAGAAAAGCAGCATATAAGAACCATCGCTGCTTCTTCTTCTACATAAATTGAAAAAGCACAGTTGCCAGTATTTGATGGTTCGTAGTAGGTGCTAGGGGTGAGAGTGCAACTCAATTTGAGCCTTAGTGGTGCTAGTTGAATAGAGGACCTCTTCCAGATTCACTCTTGTATGTCCCCAGCTAGAGGAAAGTGCTGTGACGCTGGAGAATACAAAAGGCATCCTCAGTTACCCTGAGCAAATAAGAGGTAAATCTCTCTCCTCTGGAGTGGCATGTTCAAATCCTTTTATGTTTCATCAAATGTACCCACGACAGCGACAAGATCAAGAAATTGACTTGTTTTGTTACTGGCATTTTTTTGCAAATAGCACGGCTTCCCATCCTGTTTGTACAAGCTTCCTTCCAGAGATTTCATTTAATTGCCGGAAGTATGTTGCACACTCAAAAATGACAATAGTTTTCATGTTGTGATCCACAGAGGTTTGGAATGTAAACTTTAGGTCAGATCTACAGTCACGTAACCATTTTTTATGATCGTCTTTTAGCAAGTAACTGATATACTTGTACATTTATTAGGAGAAAAAAATGGGACTGAAAGTGTGTCAGAGTAGGATCTTATTTATTTATTTATTTGCTTGCTTGCTTATGCCTGGTCTCAACCAAATGCCTGGCGGAAGAGCTCCTTTTTGCAGGCCCTGCGGAACTGTTTACAACATCTTACAACATCTTTCTCCCCTGCTCCATTTTATCTTCACAACAGCCCAGTGAGGTAGGTTAGGCTTGGAGTGTGTAACTGGCCCATAGTCCCCCAGTAAGTTTCCATAGCAGAGCAGAGATTCAAACCTCAGACTTGCACATCTTAGTCTGACTCTTGAATTCCTACAATAAACATACGTGAAATAAATAGAAATTAAAGCCAGCAGCCAAGCCAGTTGACAAAATAGGTAGCTAACCATAGGCACCTTCCCTGAAAACAATACATTCTCACCGTAAGTTGAAGATAATAAAATAAGGTAAACTTAGCTCACTGAAGATAGAGAGGTAGGTACCAATAGGTGATTCTGGAGTGGGGTATTCCATAACAGGGACATTTGTCACAAAGAAGTCCATACCTTTGTCAGCTAGCTACCTGTAGAGTATTCCTGCTTTGAAAAAGATTTTAAAACTTTGAGGAGAGAGACTTTCTTTTCAGATAGAAGGCAGAAACATACAAGTCCCCCAAATCCTTCTATATACAAAAACCAGGGATCACTCCTCTTTTAAGTGCTACATGCCTTTTCACTGGACAGGGATTACATAGCTTAGCACTTTCCCTGTTCATCTTGAATGGGAATCCTCTCTGATCCTCTCACTTCTTTTGCCTCCTTCCCAGTCTACAATCAGTGCTTAACTGTCTGTTCTTCAACTGTCAGTTCCCAACTGTTATTTCTTAACCGATTCTCTCCACAGAATTCCTCTCCACAGAATTCCGTTCAAACAACACTCAAAGGTTCTCAGACTCTTTTAGGCATTAACCTAACAACGATCTCCAACTCCTGCAGTTTTAGGCCTGCTGGGGATGATTACATGGTGGTGTGAATTATCACTATACTAGTGGTCAAGTCCATTGCATTCAGGAATACAACAGGCGCTAGATTGGGGGGGTGGAAGAACTCTGCAGATGGCCTCCCCCTCCCCCCAGGACCTGGAAAGGCTGTAGGCAGCTGTTATGGAACTCACCGGCAGGGGCAGCTCTCATATGGCAGGGATCTGCAGCCTCTGAGTCTTGGAGAGAAGTGGAAGGAGGAGGGGGTGATCAGGGGTGGGGGGCAGAAAGCAATTGGCCAGCAGCTGGGCAGACAGGCAAGCTGGTTGGAGGAGGAGGCACTCAGGTGTGGGACAGCCGCCCTGAGTGGGTGTTAAGTGGCACTTAAGCTGTGAGACATGCTCCTCTTCCAAGCCCTTCCCAGAAATGTTATGTGGAACAGATAATTTTAATAGATTAATGTTTAGGATTTTAAATATTTTATTGTGCTGGGGATTTTATTCTATATTCTGTTGTAAACCGCCCCAAGACCTTGTTGGAGAAGGGCAACCCAGAAATCCAACATCCCTACCTACCTACCTACCTACCTACCTACCTACCTACCTACCTAAACCCTTGACAGTCTGTCAGAACTGCTTTAAGCAAATAGTGTATTTATTTTACCAGTATAAAAACAGTAACCTATTAAAACAAGCCATTGGACATAAGTAGCATAAAACGATCCATACAAATCACTGAGCAAGTGAATAATGAATGGAGTGTTGCTATGTACTTAGGAAAATAACTGGTCTAAAGCTTTTTTTTTTTTTAATTATGAGTTAAATATTCTAAATGAATGTGGTTTGTTATATGCATTTGTAACTGTTGGTAAAGCCATTTAAACAAATGTTTAGAATAACATAAAAATTAAAAAAAATTAAAGTGGTTCATTGTTTTTTAAAGTGTGGCCTATCTGCATAGAAATCAAACTAAACGAGCTGCTTGTTTAGCTCTGTATAATCATGTTCAAAAATAGACAGATTTTATGCTGATTCGACTAAAGCTTCAGCAAGATTCATGTGGAAGTGAATCACAGACTAGATGCTGAAACAGAATTTCAGAAGACCCGTACTAGATCAGACGCTAGAGGGCGTCACCCCAAGGGTCAGACACGACTCGGTGCTTGCACAGGGGATACCTTTACCTTTACCTTTACCAGTGATACCTCAGATGACCAAGCAGGTAGCTATTATTGCCTGCTGGTAACCTTTCTTGGGGGCATCTGGTGAGTTTCTGGGATGGTTGCCAAGGTAGACCGATTTAACAGGTCTGCTTACCTTCTCATGTTGGATATACACGTCGTCCAAACAGTTCATGGCCCTAGCTGGTGTCTCTGGATAAATGCCCCAGGAATAATAAGCATCTCTGCTCATTATTTAGTGAAATTTAATTACTTCTGTAGGACTCCCCTTTCCCCCAAATAGTGCTCAGATAGATGACTTTATTATAGTAGCACAAATAAATTTAAATATATTCATGCTCAAAGGTATTGATTTAATTCAGTAACTTTCTCAACACACCCACCATAGCAAAGCCTTGCGTGTTGGCGAAGGATATTGCTTTGCCTTATGGAAAAACCTAGGCAACCATCTCCTTGTGTGTGTGTGTGTGTGTGTGTGTGTGTGTGTGTAGAGGGGCAAGCAAAGAGGAAAGGAATTCTGTTTTTTTGTCTTGCTAAGCAGATGGCTGTGAAGAATAGCTGGCTAAGTTAGTTTCACAGGCCAAGGGCAACGGCAGGCTATGCTACAGGGAGGACTAAGCAATTCAATGGAGGAGACCACCCCAGCCAGCCTAGGCTGTCTCTAGTTGCCATGGTGATGCAGTATCGATTCCCCCCATCCCCTTCAATGTTGAAGGAACAGAATTTTGAACCAACTATGTTGTTAACCATGTCCAAATGATATAGAGAATTGAAACGAAGCAGTGGGCATCTGTGCACGTGAATTTTGGAGGGGAAGTGGAAAACAATTTTCACTTAAGATTATTTTTTTTAATAAAAAATATAACCATCTTACGGGAGAGGGTGGGAAGAAGATGCTGTTCTCCGCCGGAAAGACTTTATTTAAAGTGTACATTTTGTCTTTCACCAATGGTAGGACAGCAAGGAAAATAGCTTTAATTATAATTATTCATGTTGTTTTATCGCCCTTTCAGGTGTGTGATGAGAAATTCCAAAGAGGGGGTTACTATTTGGTACCTTAATGCCCTTATTGGAGTGACTCTATTTTCCAGCCTGTTTTGGGGGGCTGTTTTCTAGCCTGTTTATTACAAGGGCCAGAGACAGTGGTAAAGGGAAGGGACATTCAAGACATCCAAGCATCAATACTGTGCTGTTTACTTGAGACAGGGGCCAATGCTCTGTCTGAATGTCTGGCTTCTGTGAGATCACGGTAGCTCAGGGATCCCCAACCTTTCTGAGCCTATGGGCAGCTCTGGAATTTTGAGAAAAGTGGCGGGCACAATTACAAAATGGCAGCTGCAGGAGGCAGAGCCAACAAACAATGTCGGGCAGCAAGGTCAACATCTCAGGCAGAAGCCGTTTAATAGGGTGCCCTTCAAAATGAAGATATTGTTTAAAAGTATTTTCTTGCATACACACAGCTTCGTTTCAGTTACCCGGTGAAGATCCTTGTGCTGTGTAGGCAGCAGGTGCTGAAGCATCTTTCAAAACATCTGTGCAGTCAATCAGATCTTCAGTGGCCGATCAGATCCGTGTTGGGATCAAGCCCCACCTGACCCCCCACCCATTTTCTGAAAAACCTGGTGAGCACCCAAAGACACCACGTTGGGGACTCTTGCAGTAGCTCAACCAGTGCCTACGAAGAAACAGGAATATAACATGCAACTTCTAGTCCAAGGATTTGCTTGTGTGTTTTCATTCTCTTTTTATTTCTGTGGTTTATCAAATAGTGCCTGGTCACTGTGAGGCGACATGGCCTAATATATAAAATATCTGACTATAATCCTGGGAAACTTGTGTTTGAATCTCCACTTCTGCCATGGCAGCTTGCTGGATGACTGTGGACCTGTCCCAAAACTCTCAGCCTGACCCTACTTTTCATGGTGGTTGATGTATGGAAATGGAGAAGGGGGTAACAGTGTTCTAAGGTGTTTTGAGAAAAAGCTGGAAGGTAAACTGGCAATGTAAATTAAAAAATGCAAACACAGTGCTTTTTTTAGATTAGTTTTCATTCCATTTTTATTCCCCCTTCTGCCAAGGCTCTCAACTTTGCATAGACAGTTGATCTCTCCACCTTTGTGACACCCTGTGACTTCAGTTAGGTTGCAAGAGACTGGCCCAAGATAATCAACTGAGCTTTTTGATTGATCTAGTATTTGAACCCAGGTTCTCTTAGTTCAGGTGTACTGAACCAGGATTTCATGAAACCCCGGGGTTTCGTAACAATCCTGTGTTTCATGAAAGCCCCGGAAGGGTTTCCTGAATGGATGGGAGTTAATTAATTTTAAAAAAATATATATTTTAACAAAATTTATTGGGTGATATGACCATATATGGCCATGTCGATCTCTTCCCCCCTCTCCCAAAATGGCCAATGGTGAGCCTAGGGGAGGGGTCCCAGGTGAGCATGTACACAGCTCTGCTTCCCAACCCTATTCTGCATGATTGTGCCACTTCTGGAGTTTCTCAAAGCCTGAAGGATGTTTCAGGGTTTCTCCACTGTAAAAAAAGTTGAGAAAGGCTGCCTTAGTCAAAGCTGAGCAGGTCATCTACTGTGCCAAATTGTCTCTAGAGCTTCTTTGACATTATTATGATAAATATTCTGATGTGGCATGTGGACACAACACCTGAGTGTGGAAATAGGATGCAAGCAGTGCCACAATTTAGGGAGGTCTGTTTTAAAATTTCCTCAATATGCTAGGGGCTTTTTTTTTTTTGTAAATATATTTTCCATGTCAGCATTTCTGTTGTTGTTGATTCAGTTGCAGATCCAATAGCAGCGCTCTTCCCTTTGTGGGAAAGATAAATGAGAGCTGTCATTTTCTTTAAAAAAAGACCTGCCAATGCTTGACCAATGGGGGAGCCCATCGGAATCTTATTTTTTTTTAAAAAAAATCCCTTGCTTTCATTCTGCTAAGCTTCTTAAAGCATTACACGATCTCCTCAGCAATTGGGAGAATTCCTGAAGTGATGAAAATAATATTTCCTATCAAGTCATGCTTGGTCGAGGGGTCATCTGCTAATTTTTCTGCAAGCAGAAAAGTCCACTGCGAACGAGTTAAGAGTCACATTTGTATGCTGAGGAAAAAAGAGAAGTCGCCAGGGTGTATTCTCCATTCCTGCTTTGCCTTTCCATGCGCTTATCTTCATTTATAATTTAGTTTGTGCTTTACCTGCTGCATGAGGTTCAGCTGATAACTGGTGTAGCTTGTGAGCTACCACATTAAAAACTGTCCCAGATTGATGAAGAGCAGTTCATAGATTCCGATGTCCCAAGTTCACATTGCAACATAATGTTCCCGCTTAAGATAAATAATTAAGCCTTGATTTTTGGCTGTCTCGCAGCTTTTGAATTGACTAGTTTGTATGTACCTTTTGATTTAGAGAGTCAATAGAATGCAGTGGTTCTGGTGTCAGGCTAGCAAGAAGAAGAAGAAGAAGGAAGAAGAAGAAGAGTTGGATCTTATATGCCACTTTTCTCTACCCGAAGGAGGTTCAAAGTGGCTTGTGGGGGAGTGTAGAATCAAACCCGGCATGCCAATTATAAATCTGCCCTCCTAACCACTACACCAAACTGGCTCAGCCTGCTAATCTGCACTCTGTTAGGCAGATTTCTAGGCGACCTTGAGACAGTCACCCACCCTTAGCATGAGTTACATCTTAAAATTGTTCAGAGGGCAAAGTAGAAGTAAAGAGAACCATGTACACCAGGGTTCCCCAACATAGTGCCCATTGGTACTTTCCCTGGGGCCTGCCAAGCTTTTCAGGAAGTGGGTGGGATCTTTGTAAGGCAGTGCTTTGTTATTGGCTGTTCTGATTTAAATGAAAAAAATGTGTTTGACAGACACATCGGAAGGATTAGTAAGCATCCAAGCATCTTCCTGTGGACTTTCCTTCATTTGTTTTTTTCCCCATTTCTGCTATCCTTTTGTAAAATACCAAGGGGGCAGTATTGTGTTTGACCTTGTACCCTGTGGCAGATATTTTGGGCTGATGCCACCCCTTCTTAAAACTTCAAAGCTTTCTGCAGGGTCCAAAAAGATTGGGGACCTCAAAGCAGACTGCCTAGCTCTTTGGAGCAAGAGTGGGATGACAATGTACTTGATAGCTATTCCTATCTGCCCTTGACATCAACCTGCTGTACAAAAGATTTGTGTCTCAGGGTGAACGCATCATTCATCGCTTTCCAGGTCCCCCCTCCCCTTCCCCGCTTTCTTCTGTTTTACTCGTCACATTCTAATATTGGAACATTTAGTAATGATCTTATCTGAGAATGTGAGGAAACAAACATACTCCACCCCGTCTCCTGCATAGTCCAATATTATGGAAAGGGGGAAGAGATGGGGGAGAGAAATGTTAGGTACGCGTAGCCAGAAATAGTAACTGGAAGCAAAAATCTGCACTGGAAGCAGAAATCAAAGAAGGTGGTAAACAAGACATCCTTCAGCGGTAGACAAAGCTAGTTAATCCACTATTTTGACTTCAAATATGGCAGTATTGTGACTGAATATACATCTTTAGCACTTTACACCAGGCTGACTCAACCAGAGTTTCGTGAAACTCTGGGGTTTCCTGACGGCCGAGGAAGGTTTTCCAGGAACAGTGGGAGCTTGGGGGGGGGGGAGTATCAAAAGAATTAGGGGTCCGCTGTAAAGTCCATGAGTTCAAGGTTGAAAGGGAACCAAGCCAGCATCCCTCTGATGCATATATACCACACTCACTGAGAAGTCACATAAAATTCAGTGGGATTTACTCCCAGGTAAAGCATGTTTAGGATTGCAACCCTAAGGATGATCTGACTGATGCCCCATTATGTTTGTGTATGTATTGGCAGAGGTGGGGGGGGGGAGACACGACCCATGTCATAGTTCATAGATGCCCCCAAACCCTTGGACTAGCCGTGAAGTTGAAACGCATCGGTGAATTCTAGGTCCCACTATTCAAGGACAAAGCAATTAATCCTGTCCGCTTGCCATATTCCTTTGGATTAGCAGTTGACTGGAGTCAACGCAAGGCGTGTAGAAATACCATGGAGGCAGATCCATCGATAGTTGGCGTTTCAGATCAGCAAAGCTTAGCTAAACGGGACCGGGAACTTTGGCTGCTTCCTGTCTACCGCAAAGCGTAAGTAGGGAGGAGAGCCAAGGAGAATGCTAAACTTGGGCGTATGTGCCTAATCCTGTTCTTCACCCCCTTGCCGCTTTCCCCTTACGTTCCCTCGCCTCCTTTTTACCCCAGTTGTTTTCGAACGAGCTAGAACAGGCTCAAGAAGAATCCAACAGCAGCAAGGGTAAGGTGAAGTCCCCCTGTGGCCTCAACACATTTTTTCGTGCTAGATCAGGGGTAGTCAAACTGCGGCCTTCCAGATGTCCATGGGCTACATTTCCTATGAGCCCCTGCTAGTGTTCGCTGGCAGGGGCTTCTGGGAATTGTAGCCCATGGACATCTGGAGGGCCGCAGTTTGACTACCCCTGTGCTAGATTGAGTAGAGAGGATCCTCCCTCCCATCACCCTGTCCACTCTTTTTCATATGAATTCAAGCAGAGTTCTTCCAGCAGCATGCAAGAAGGGATTAACAAATTGGCCGGCTGTAACCTTAAATTCCGCAGCACACCGCGAACCTGGCAGTCAGGGAAACCTGGGATTAAACATCTCAACCCCGAGTCAGGCCCCTTTCGAGTCTGTGTGACCCGAGAAGCAAGGAGAGATTAAACAAGGCTTTAAGTTGAGATAAAGCAGTCGGCTAGGCCTCCAGCTGCAGAAAATACTGCCCCGTGTAAATGGGCATTGAAATCTGTGTGCTGAACAGTGGCAAATACACACACACACACACAAAAAAAAGGGTTGTGTATCTGGGAGGTTTTCGTTCTTGGACTTTTCTTCCCCGCTTTGCAGACAGCCTAAGGCAGGGGTAATCAAACTACGACCCTCCAGATTTCCATGGACTACAATTCCCATGAGCCCCTGCCAGTGTTTGATGGCAGCCCCTGCCAGTGTTTGATGGCAGGGGCTCATGGGAATTGTAGTCCACTGACATCTGGAGGGCTGCAGTTTGACTACTCCTGGCCTAAGGAAGCGGATGGTGCTAGTTAAGTCTCCTGTGGCAAGGAGGCATGTTTTTCTTGTAACCCTGTCTGCCCATACTTGCAGCTGGGGAATGACTTCAGCAGTACTGCATGTGGAATTCCTTTGCTAATGCATGGGTTCTTCTGCGGCGTTCACCCTGCATGCGGAAGGCCCGGTTTGGGGGAACCTCCTTGCCCCGCCCCTCTGCCTCTTGTTCTATCCCTGTTAATTTCTGATTAGGATATGGTTGGATTTATATCACCGCCCCTCCCGGTGTGCCGGCCCAGGGTGGTTTACAGCAATAAATAATACTTGCAAAGCATTAAAACAAATAAAGCAATTAAAACACTGTTCAAAAGGGTTCTATTACAATGCTGGTGGCCTCCTGATGTTTCTCTCATTCAAGGGGGGGGGGGCTCTTGTAGGAGGGGGCCAACTTGATGATGCTTTGCTATTCGTTTGGCCCCAACCAAATGCTTTTCAATCAGGCCTGGAGGCAGTCTCTAGTCAAAAATAGTAAATAGTAATAATAAAAAATCACCCGGGAGACCCAGATTCAAATCCCATTCTGCCATAGAAACTTGCTGGGTGACCTTGGGCCAGTCAAATGCTCTTAGCCTAACCTTCCTTGCAAGGTTGTTGTGAGGTTAAAATAGAGGAGAATGATGTAACCTGCTGTGGGTCCACACAGGGGACAAGGACAATTTATAAATCAAATAAACTTTTGTTTCTCTGTACTTGCAGTCTAGGTTCTGCTTGGCACAGGCCATTTTTTATTTAAAGGGGCAGCAGGCTTCCAACAGCAGGCTTAGGAGGAGCCCCTGCTTGGCTGCTGTGTGTTGTGAAGGAATCCCATTTGGTGCAGGTCATATAAGGTTTGCTTTGATCATCTGACAGGTTCATTTGGGGTCACGGCTGCTGCATTCTCATTTAATCCCACGGGTAAATAACGTAGGAGGGCAGGGCAGCATTTCCCAGGGGGTTCTTGCATTTAGCAAGCTCCATATATGCCGCAAACAGAGAACTATCGGCTACTGACATTGGAAAATGTTTCCAAGGTGTTCTAGTTTCAATTGGATGTTTGCACTGAAAGGAAGGGTGTGTGTGTGTGGATTGCACTTTTTCCCCCTGAAGCATAGGGGGATTCCTTTTCGTCTGGCCACCCTGTGGCTCTAGCCAGCTGCTGCAGGAACCTGAGAGACCTTCATGAAAACTAATTTCTCTCTGAACGGTGCAGGCTAGCACAATGCACGCCTGGCTTCCGATCTAGATTTATAACTCTCTTTTATCATTTCTGTATAAGCAACTCGGTGAAAGAGAGACTGGCAGAATCCTACATGCTTGGGGTAGATGAACACTGTTCCAGGAGGATAAAGTGCACCAGAAAGATAGAATCCCTTTTTTCTTTCCCTTCCCGGGTGAATCATAGAATCATAGAGTTGGAAGGGGCCACACAGGCCATCTAGTCCAACCCCCTGCTCAACGCAGGATCAGCCCAAAGCATCCAAGAAAAGTGTGTATCCAACCTTTGCTTTAAGACTGCCAGGGTGCTGCCGCTTTCTTTGTGCCAGCCCAGCTAACGGTGAAGAGAGTGACAGTCTTGGTAACTAGTCACGCACTGAAAGAGGCTGAGATGATGGGCAGAGGGCAGGGCAAACCTGCTCTTTCACTTCGTAAAATTACCATCTTCCTTGTTGCAAACAAATTGTCTCCGATCTCTTGTGCCAAAGACCGGGCTTTTCAAAACAACAGCTCCTGTTATGGAAGCAGCTTTGAGCTAGTTTTCATTTAAATATGCGGAATTTTAATGGGACAGATGTATGACGATGTCTGTAGTCACCAAGAACTGGATCAAAATTAAGGAAACTTCCAGTTTAAGTCACTCCTGTGTAAGGAACTCATCAAGATGTCTGGGGCAAGCCATTTTCATTGTTTCCCGCTTCCCTCCCACCACCCCCAAATTGGCAGTGGGGGGGGGGATAACAATACTGACCTAGGGCTGTTTTATCCCGTTTCTAACCTGCCCTTATTCCACTGATGAGCATATGGGATGGTCTTCCCTGCTCCCATTGTATCTCTGAGGGTAGGGTAGGCTGAAAGAAGGTGACTGGCCTCAGGTCTCCTGACAAGTTTCATAGATTGGGGATTTGAACTTGGGTCTCCACGGTCATTGACTGACCATCTGACCCAGTGGTTCTCAACCTGGGGGTCGGGACCCCTTTGGGGGTCGAACAACCTTTTCACAGGAGTCGCGGCAGGGCAAGCAGCTTGGCGGGGGGCATCCACACAACAGCCTTGCGGGGTAGATCGAGAGAGCGTTCGTCTGTCTGGAGCAGCGGAAAAGAGCGAGATTGGCATGGTGGAACAAGAGGCAGAACTGAACTGAGAAACCCCAGAAAAAAACAATTTCTATACAATCATGAACAATGGATCTTCGCGCCATTGGTCAGTTTCGGCTTAATTTCTGTGAAAGAACCCTTGCCTAATTTTATGGTTGGGGGTCACCACGACATGAGGAACTGTATTTATGGGTCGCGGCATTAGGAAGGTTGAGAACCACTAATCTAACTATCGTGTCTGAAATGCTTTAGCTGTTTTTTTAAGCTCTGGGCTCTTTTTTTTTTTTAACTTCTGGGTTTATTTTCAGGCTGGTATTGCTTAGTTTGCGCCTCAGGCAGATAGACTAGGCTGTAAAACAAAACAAAAAAAAAGGAAGGTTTTTGATTTAGCTGTACATAAATGTATGTATTTTTAACATAATGTTACTCTCCTCGGAGCTCCTGTGATCTTACTGGTGTAAATTAATAGCCTCCTGCAGACTAGATAAAATAGAAACTCTTAAGTTATTCGGAGTGAAAACTTGAAATTGTTCAAGGCATGGGTACACTTGAAGGCTTGTAAGTAGTTACATGCAAGAGAATCCTTGTTATGTTGTTATGTGCGAAGTCATGTCCGACCCATCGCGACCCCATGGACAATGATCCTCCAGGCCTTCCTGTCCTCTACCATTCCCCGGAGTCCATTTAAGTTTGCGCCTACTGCTTCAGTGACTCCATCCAGCCACCTCATTCTCTGTCGTCCCCTTCTTCTTTTGCCCTCGATCGCTCCCAGCATTAGGCTCTTCTCCAGGGAGTCCTTCCTTCTCATGAGGTGGCCAAAGTATTTGAGTTTCATCTTCAGGATCTGGCCTTCTAAAGAGCAGTCAGGGCTGATCTCCTCGAGGACTGACCGGTTTGTTCGCCTTGCAGTCCAAGGGACTCGCAAGAGTCTTCTCCAGCACCAGAGTTCAAAAGCCTCAATTCTTTGACGCTCGGCCTTCCTTAAGGTCCAACTTTCGCAGCCATACATTGCAACTGGGAAGACCATAGCCTTGACTAAACGCACTTTTGTTGGCAGGGTGATGTCTCTGCTTTTTAGGATGCTGTCTAGATTTGCCATAGCTTTCCTCCCCAGGAGCAAGCGTCTTTTAATTTCTTTGCTACAATCCCCATCTGCAGTGATCTTGGAGCCCAGGAAAATAAAATCTGTCACTATCTCCATTTCTTCCCCATCTATTTGCCAGGAATTGAGAGGGCCGGATGCCATGATCTTTGTTTTCTTGATGTTGAGAATCCTAATGATGAGGTATTTCTATCTGTGCAAATCCACAGAAGTTATTATGCTTAATACTACTACTGCTAGTAGTAGTAGTAGTAGTAGTAGTAGTAGTAGTAGTAATAGTCAGCTCCCCCCCAGTATCTTCATAATACTGATCTGAAAGGGAAAAAAAGAAAGGAAAAAAAGTATCAGCTTTCTGTCAGTTTCCAGATACTTCCCTGTCTGTTATGTCTGGAGGTAACTGCATTTTATTGAATTTATTTTATTAAAACATTTGTTTCCCGTATTTTCTCCTGACTTGAGCTGGTTTATCACACAGAGATGATTATTTACAAGCCGACTGTGAATGCTGTGTAAAATAACAGAAGTATTTGGGGGGGGAAACCATTGCCCAGAATTTCCTGGGGTGGAGAGTGGCAGCGTAATAAAAGTGCTGGATTAGGAGAGGTCAGTTGAAATCCCCACAGGACTGTTGGGTTTTCTGTGTGACCGTGGGTCAGTTGGGCTAACTTGGCCTAGCCTACCTCATAGGGAGATTGTATGATTATCTAAGGTGGGGGGCATCAACACCCGGTCCCAACACTTGGCAGCAGGCCGCGGCTCCCTCTCCCCACCCCTCCTTGCAGTGAGAAGTTTGCCAGGCTGCAAGCAAATCAGCTACCAAAGTGGCCAATAAGCTCGTGGCCCGGAAAGCTTCTTGCTGGGGGGGGGGGGAGGGAAGCATAGCCACTGGCACGTTGGTGGCACAAACGTGCATGCGCGGGGCTGCTGTGCATACGCATTTGTGCTCGCTGGGGGTTTCACCAGGTGCAAACATGTGTGTGCGGCAGGTACATGCATGTGCGTTTGCGCGGGGCTGCCACGCATGTGCGGGCCCCGAGTCGCCTTCTCCCCCCACCCCTTGGCAACGGGCCGCAACCTCAAAAAGGTTGCAGCCTCTCCCGCAAAGACTGCCTCTCCCAGTATGCCCCCAGAAAAACTTTCAGATCTTCAAAAACATGTTCTTCATATACCAACATGGTATATGTTCCTGAAAGGAAGTCTGTCTGGCCTCAGCTAGGGTCAAGATCTTTTTGGCCATGGCCCCAGCCCAGTGGAACAAGCTGCCAGTTTGAGATTTGGGCCCTGATGGAACTACCCAAATTCCACAGGGCATGCAAAAAGGTGCTTTTCCAGCAGGCTTATGGTTGAGGCCAGAACAAGCTGGTACAGCTAATAAAATCTACAGGCCTCCCTCCATTCATCTCCAGGGTATTCCCTCCACTAAATTCAAAGGTGAACTCAAAGGGGAGAATCCCGTTATGCCCATAAGTTGATTGACAGGAGAACTGACCGATTGGAGTGATAGGCAGGGGGGAAAAAAAAAAGAATCTCTGCAAAGTTTTATTCCTTGCTGTAACCTCCATTTTAATACTATGACGTACGAGGTATGATAAAAACCACACCGAGCCTGCTTGCAGAGAGAGGCAGTCTATAAAACTAAGAATAGATAAATACAAATAAATAAATAAGGGGAAACTAGAAAAGGGAGGATGATTGGGCTAGTCTCAGTCGGAGCAATGCATGGCTTTACATCCTTGAATGTGAGAATTCTACCTAAATGCCCCAAAATGGGCTTGGGGGTTGGCTGCGGCTGACGTCTTCATCCCAAAACGGCTTTTAGTTCTGCAGGCTAGTGCTAGAAATACATTTTGCATCTTTTGGCTGCGTTCCTTAACCCGGAGCACTTTCTGGAGCAGCTGTAGCAGGTTGGATAGGCAGGGAAAGTTGCAAGACAGGATCGGTGGGAGCCCGTTGACAACTCCTTCTCCAGACTGGGGCCAGCCAATGCACAGTGGTTATTAACCCCATGAGAATGTGAAAGGCTTTGAACAGTGCTCAGGGAATGGCTTCGTGCCAGATTTCTCTCGCCCTTTGGCTAAAGCTGGGTGAGAATTTTGAGAATTGCAGAGATAGGGGTGTCTGGTTTGGGTTGTCTTTTTTGTTTTGCCCTTTGCATAAAGCTTGAGAATGAGCTTGTAGCTTATTCACAACTCCAGTTTGCAGACAAAGTTCGAAAGAAGCAGCTGTAAAGTAACAGGGGAGCTGTTCTAAATCTGGATAAGATGAACCCATAGTAGGAAGTAGGATTAGTTAACACGGAGAATTTTTCAGGGCAAGGTCATGCTGTTACATGTCCTATAGTCCCATGAGGTCATACATCTGGAATGTGTTAAGACTGTATGTGAGAGCGCGTCCTCATTCCTTATCCCAGTGCAGGGGTAGTCAGACTGCGGCCCTCCGGATGTCCATGGACTACAATTCCCATGAGCCCCTGCCAGTGAATGCTGGCAGGGGCTCATGGGAATTGTAGTCCATGGACATCCGGAGGGCCGCCGTTTGACTACCCCTGTCCCAGTGCATCTTTTTATACCAACGTTGCCCACTGAAGTTCTTTTCAGTCGAACGCTCGCTGAACTTTTCCTTACTTTTTAGAGAGATAAAATTATATCTTTTTAGAGATATAAGAACTTGACACATTTATGCCGTTTACTTTTTTGTTGCTGTTCATTAGTGAAGATGTGACCTTTCCAGAAACTTTGAAGTCATAGGAAAAAAATGAATCATAGAGTTGGAAAGGGACCTCCAGGGTCATCTAGTCCAAAATGCAGGGAATTCACAACTACCTGCCTACTCACAGGGACCTCACTTCCAACACACAATCTCTGGCCAGTCTGACCTGGAGGAAATTTGGCTCCTGACCCACAGGTGGTGATCAGCATATCCCTTTGCATTGCTTTGAAAAACAGAATTTCTTATTTCTTAGGGGTGTATATAAAACATAATTCGTTACCAAAGCAAAACCTATTTTATTCAAACAATGGGGAAAAGTGTAAGTTACAATTTAACATACAGAATTGTAGCATTTGTCATTTTTTTGAAGTAGATTTGCACAGGCAAAACTGTGAATATGCCCAATATGAGAGAAAGGCAAATGTGGCTGCTACAGACAGCTGTATCCTATGCTACCGTAGCACATGTATCCTAAATTTGACCATTGGAGAGGGAGGAAAAAATAAGCGGAAAACAGAAAGCAGATTTTCTAGCTAATAAAAAGAAGTATTTGGCCAGAAATGTTCTCATACAGCCACAAATAGGACTGTCAGCATATTTAGAAATTAAAATTTATAACACTGAGAATACTGACCTTCAGTAATGTGGATGAAACATGTAGCATATTTTGTTTTCTTAAAACTAGTCATGTTTAAACAATTAATATATATTTGAAAACACGTCTACTGTATATATCAAAATTATCAGTATCTTATAATGTATATTATCTTGCACAAAAAACCTTTTTGAATGAGCAACAAAAAATCTTAAAAATCATTTTGCTTATTCCAAAAGAGAGTCTTCAAGGCAGGGATGGGGACAGTTTTTGACCCCGCCCCCCTATTATTTTTTGTTCTTGTTTTCCTAAGGAGGGGTTATGGGTGGTATGCGGGAGCTCTCTCCCATCCCTACTTTATCTTCACAACAACCCTGTGAAGTAGATTCCAGAGGCATAGCCTTGTTAATTTGTTGTTGCAAAACAGCCAAGGTCTTGGCCCTTTAAACATCATGTATCTGTGGCAAAGTGGGGATTTGAATCTGGCACAAGTTCCTAGCCCTCCACCTAGCCCAGCATTGAGTTTCATCTTCCAGGTTTGTCAAATTCACTGTATACATTTGGCAAAGTGGACTGATGCCATAATAATAAAAATAATAAATCCAAAGCTTGCTCTAAACCTTGTCTTTTCCAGGCCAATGGTGTGTTGCAGCTCCTAACCCCTCCCCTCCCCACACACATTGCATCCAGTACTGCTCTGGGGCAGTGTTTCAAGGGGCACAAGTGACTGTGGGTGGGCTATTATTTTATTTATTTATATAGGAAGAATAATGTTCAAGTCTGTATTTTTTGGAGCCAACTTCTTGCCTTACAAGGTGACACTAGAATGTTTGGGGGCTTTTCCTTTTTGGTTAGGTGAAATTATCTCAGCATAGCCACAAGTATAACTTTTTTTTCCTGAATTCACTTTCCTATACATAGGACAGATGAAACCATATTCTCGCTGTATCCGAAGAAGTGAGCAGCGGCTCCCCACAAATTTAGTTAGTCTTTAAGGTGCTCCTGGACTCTTGCTGTTTTCCGCTCCCCTCTGTGAATTTTCCGGACGAGACAACAAAGGAGGCCTGCTGAATGGTCCTTCCCGTCTCGTATCCTGTGGACATCCAGATGCCTGGGAAGGCCCACAGCACAGAGAAATAATTCAAAGCCTGCCCCTATCCCCCACCTCTGGCAAATGGTATTCACCTATACACTGCCTCTGAATAAAGAGGCTCCATTTCATCATCGTGCCTAATGGCTTTTGACGGATGAATCTGCCTAGTTCCCCTTTTCAACAGCCTTCTAGACCATGCCAGTCTGGTGCTGTGCCTGCAAGATGTAACGTGTGAATTGGTTCTAATTTGCCCTATTAATTGCACAGTGGGGTAAGTTCTTCGCAGTACTTCCCTCTCCATAGGAAACCCTAAAAACTGAGATCTGTAAGGAGAGGCTGGATGTAGCTAATTACCAGTGTGTTCACCAAGTGGAAATTTCTAGGATTCTTTGGTGGAAGCCAAAGGAATCCTTTTTTCCCTTCCCTGACCATTTCCAGTGCAGCATTGTAGCTGTCTTGAGCTGTACTTTTCCTGCCAAATAGATAAGACCGTTTCTGGAATTAACGATTAATTATTTATGCAAACTATTTACCTACAGGCCGTCCTTTTAGTGCCTGAAGTAATGTGCAGTCCTTCACATGTAACCCCAGCATCATCAGTCTCCAAAATAAAATTCAACCAGCCCCAGTAAATCATAACAGGAATTATAAAAGAAATACAGGCTAACCATGAAACCACAATACATCAGATAAAAGACCAGCTGAAAAGAGGCCATTAGTTAGTACATTTTTTCTCACTGGTCCTCTGAGGAGTTCAGGATGGTGTATGTCATTTCTTTCTCTCCGTTGTATCCTCAGAGCAACCCTGTGAGGTAGCATCTTAGAGATACTTCACAAAATTTGGGGGATATAAGCTTCCAAGGGTAAGGCTCCCTTTGTCCGATACAAGTTAGAGTCAGAACTCGTATTTGATGAAGGGATGCCTATACTTCAATAATCTTATTGGTCTCTAAGGTACTACTGGAATCAATTATTTCTGGCTACCCAACATGGCTACACTCTGAAAAGCTTCTTCTGCTTTAAATTAGAAGAAGAAGAAGAAGAGTTGGTTCTTATATGCCACTTTTCCCAACCCGAAGGAGGCTCAATGCGGCTTACAGTCGCCTTCCCTTTCCTCTCCCCACAACAGACACCCTGTGGGGTGGGTGAGGCTGAGAGAGCCCTGATATTATTGCTCGAACAGCTTTATCAGTGCTGTGGCGAGCCCAAGGTCACCCAGCTGGCTGCATGTGGGGGAGTGCAGAATCGAACCCGGCATGCCAGATTAGAAGTCCGCACTCCTAACCACTACACCAAACTGACTGATAGACGGTGACTTGACCAGTTACCCAACAAAGTTTCTGCAGTGGAATAGGGAACTTGAACTGTTGATTCATTTGAACCAGCCTTTCTCAACTTTTTTACCATTGAGAAGCCCCTTAAACCCCTCAGGCTTCGAGAAACCCCAGAAGTCCCACAATCATGCAGAATATGGGTGGGAAGCATAACTGTGTACATGGCCACCCAGGCCTCCTCCCCTTCCCACCCCCTCCAGGACCAACATTGGCCATGGGGGGGCAGGTCAACATAAGCAAATATGGTCATATCACCCAATAAAAGGAGCTACATACACATATACAAACTAACTTCCACCTATTTGGGAAATCATAGAATCACAGAGTTGGAAGTGGCCATACAGGCCATCTAGTCCAACCCCCTGCTCAACGCAGGATCAGCCCTAAGCACCCTAAAGCAATCCTTCCACGGCTATCGATAAAATTCCCGGGTTTCACAAAATCCTGGTTGAGAAAGCCTGATTTGAATATATTTATATTTATATTTTATATATTTTAAATATATTTATTAGCCTTCTTTCTACCCGATGGAACTCAAGAGGGCTTAAAATGTTATAATAGAACCAGTGCCCTAAGACCCTTTGTCCTCTTCTCTTGCCTAGAAATCCCACATTAAATTTATCTCTTAATCCCCCCACCCCAATATCCTCATCAATGTTCCACAGTGAGACTCCTCAAGAACTGTGAGGTGTTTCTTTGACTCCAGGCACCACTGTTTAAAGTGTTTAAAACACCTTTTTTTGTGAAAGAGGTCAGGCTTTTGTTTGTTTGTTTGGTGTTGCTTAATTGATACAGAATATCTACCTTTGGGGGGGGTCTTCCAAGTCCTGAAGGGGGTGCTGGTGGAAATCAGCGCAACCTTATATACGAGAACTGACACCTTTTTTCTTTAATGAAAATTTTTCAGCTCTGAATTCTTTCCTTATTCCAGTCAAAGGGATAATTTGCCTGGTGGCATGGTAACCGTCAGGCAGTAGATAGCCTACCAGCAAAGAGAAAATGTCAGTGGGGTTAGAATGTTTCTCTCTTCACCATCACCAGTTCGTATGGATTTTGTGTTCTCTCTAGAAATAATTTCTTGGTTTCACAGAAGGAGATCCCATTTGGGCACCGAATGTTGCAAACATTCACCGTTTTGCCCAGTTTTTAATTTTAAAAACAAAAAAAAACTTGTACTCAAACTAATGCCTTGTTCTGCTTTATCACATAGAGTAGCTCAATAGAGAAGAAATGCTCCAGTTTTGCTTGGGGCAACAAATTGTGGCAAATTCCTTTAGTCACTGCATGTATGAAGGGGGGGGGGTGGATTGTGTCAGTGGAAGAGTGTGCACCTGCCACTGCCAACCTGTGCCTTTTCCCTCAGTGGTTCCCCCCACCCTTTTCAGTATCACCCTTTTCAGTGAGCTGCAGTGGATTCCGTATGCGCACCTGTCCTAAGTCCCAGCAGGGTGGATAGAAAGAACAGGCCCATTTGTCTACCGGTGAACCCTTGACTGCTTTGTAAACTGAGGGAAATGTGCACACATGCTTTGGATGCTTCCCTGACACTTACCACAGATCATTGGGTTTGTGCATAAGTATTGGACGCAGAACTGAACATCTTGAGAATTTTGGCTCCAGTGTTTTCTCCCCACCCACCCCCAGCCATTATTTTCTGCCTCAGAAATCACTGCTCTTATTCAACCTGTCAGCACTTATTGAATTTTGAAAGCGGGTAGTAGGCACCACTAAAATGTGACTGCCTTGAAAGGGTGGGGTGGGGGGAGACACGGACAGCCCCGAATGGCTGCCATGCAGTCACAAATGTTGACGTTCTAAGCCAAGTGTCTTCATACCATGGAAGCACATGTTTACAAATGTGTTTATTTGTTGTATGGTGTGTGTAGTTTGACCATAAGGAAGTTGGACCATAAAACCGAAACCTTGAATCTGATCCGGGCAGCAGTCGGTAACCAATGCAGCTGCCTCAGCACAGGCTGGATATGGGTCCTCCAAAATGTCCCTGTGAGGACCCTAGCTGCTGCAATTTGTACCAGCTGTAATTTCCGGATCAGGTGCAAGGGCAGCTGCATTTTTACCCTTGCTTTGCTTTCCAAGAAGTCTGTGCCGGCTAAATTAGACCGCTACACTTGGCGGTAGAGTCTTTTCCTCCAGGATAACATATGCATCTAAAATTTGCTCTGTTCCTTGAGGGACTTACTGTAACCTGAATCCTTCCAGCCGTGTCTATTTTGTAATCTAGTTAAAAGCAGCATCCACATTAATTCCTGCATTCTTCTTACATGAGGAAGATGCCAAGATGGCTAGGAAGATAGCAGCCTGAGACTGCAATGTGCAATCTTCTTTTTGTCTTGGACAAAAAGTGCTGTTACTTGAAATCCGTCCCCCCCCCCCCACACACACACTGTGGTACAAATGGGCTGTAAGTTTACTTGTTCTCTGTTTTGAGGCTGTCTTTTTCAGCCTCTTCTGCCTCAGATTGGCACCCACATGGTGTTGTGATTAGACTAGGCTTTAAGAGTCTCGGGTTCAAATCCCATGTCTTCCACAGAAACTTTGGGATAACTTTGGACCAGCCTCTCTCTGGCTAACGTACACCCCAGGATTGGTGTCTGGAAGATAAACTTGGGGGGGGGGGGAGAAGAACAATTGTGTATGCTTCTTCCCCCATGTTAGGGGGAAATGTGGGGCATACAATACATTAATGAAATAATAATAATTTAGGGCCATTATGCGAATAACATGGACCCGACTCTGTTTTCATGCGGTGAACTTATACCTCATCTACAGCATTATTAAGTACTTCAGAGGCCCACAAATTGCAACTGAAGAGCTGGCTACAACCAGAAACACATCACCTCCCATAACTACCAGTAAATGTGAAAAATATTTTCTTCTAGGGGGTAACAAAAGTCCATCAAATCAGCATGGAGATGCCATAAATCAGTAACAAGAGAGTGATGTGTTGAGAGCAAAGTTAAATAGCTGTTATTGCTTTCCTATTGGCCTCTCTGCGGCTCTGCTACGTAGCAGGTTTCAGTATTTTGGAGGCCTTTCCAGATGCTCCAGTTGAAGCCGGAAGACTGCAGCCCGTGGCTGAACGAGGCTGATGATGTCATCTAGCATGCTTTCCTGTTGTGGTAGAACTGCTTTAAAGCCAGTAGTAAAACTGCCAAGTTCTGGAAAATCATATTTCATGTCCAAAACAGGGCACAAGCGCATTTGCCAAGAAGCTAGCAACTGTAATATTAATGCTTCCTCTGCGCATGAATGTTTGATCTCTCTCTGTCCTTTTTGTTCCTCCTCTGCAGTGCCCAAGCACAAGATTTCTGCATGTCTTTTGGCTGTTTTCTATGATGCCAGCAATGGATCTATCCTTGATTTGTACCAGTGTTCCTGACCTCCGAAAGACAGGCACTGGCTCCTGTTAATATTTCAGACGTTAATTCTTGCTTCTAGTCATGTCTGCTGTCCGCCACTCAAGAATACAGAGTGTTTTGCCGTAGGCATATATGCAACTTGGTATCTCTCCCCACCTCCCCCAAGATTTGTTGTCCTTTAAGAATTATTCCATTTGTCCTGGATTTTCATACCATTCCAAGCCGCTCCCAAGGGGAGTGGGGGCGGGAAACGAAACCATGAATACGTAAAAAATGTGAAAACATTGAATCATAAATACAATTTGGTTTCAGAGGCAATACCAGACTGTAGAGTCACAGTACTCCAGTTGTGTATTTGGAGAATTGGTCATCTTTCCCTTTGTGAAACCTGCTTGAGTTCTTACAAATGGAGGAGTCACTCTACCTCCTCGCAGGGTAACAGACTACGGCAGTTCCCAAATAGTGCACAGAACGGAAGCTTTACCACCCTTTCTCCCATTTTGTCGTCTTCTTGCGGCAGTTTTACCAAAAGGCCACAAGGTGGCAGAATTGCTTTACGAATGGCCTCTCTGCCCCGCCACCTGCTACCAGCCAAGCTTCCTTGCTCCTTCCTCTCTCTTTTTTATAGCTAAGGTTAAAACTGCTCCAGGTATTTTGTTTAGGCTGTCACCGTGTTCCGGAGCCCGAAGGGGTTTTTGGATTTGCATGCAAGAGATCGGCATCGGGTCCGCTACATGATAATGGATTTTGGGAGCAAAGAAGGGAAGAACGAGAAATCTTTGCTCGCTTCTGCCTTAGCCTTCTCGTTGTTTGATCAATGCTAGAACCCGCAGCAGGCATACTAATACGGGGGATGCTGCCGGAACTGCTGCGTTGTCCTCAAGTCACCCTGTTCTCTCAGTGCATTTCGGCACGTAACGGACAAGGTGTTCAGAGCCTCCTTGCGGTACCTTGTCACGTACCGGTGATTTAAGGCTTGCTGGGGTAGCTTTGCTTTAGGATTTCTTGAGCTTTCTTCAGGCTCGGCTCGTATGAATCCCCTTGCCTTGGACGGTATGATGTGGGGAGAGGGGTCTGGAGGTCCTTTCGGCAGCCATCTATACGTAGCCAGCAAAACGGTCAGGAAGCAGGATTTCAAGACCGTGGCGTGTCGGTGCAGGAGGGGGGAGTGGAAACCCATACAGAAAAGGGGCTATCGCTCCAGAGGCTGGGCTCTGTTGAAAGGAATTGGGTCATGGCAGTGCTGTTGTTACCAGGCTGTAAAGTAACTAATGGGTCTGGGGGTGTACTGGCCCCCAAAAGCCATAAAGATGACTTGCCCAAAGCACTACAGTTCCCTCCCCCCCCAGCTAATATCTCTTGTAGGTCTAATGGGTTTTTTTTTCTTCCCACATTATGGTTAGTGCCCAATCAAAGAAACTGTTGTTGATTTACCATATCTGCATAAATTTGCATACAAATAAAACAGCAAATATAGTATACTTCTGTCAAGGTATTTTTTGTTTGTTTCTGATACACATTCTCGCGTTTGTTGTCTTAGTTGTGCACATATGATGCATTTATTGTGCACATATGATGCATATTCTACCATCTGTTGTCTTAGAAGAGGCATTCCCTCCTGTGCAACAGAGTGGAGAATGCCTCTTCTAAAGAGAAAAAAGGTTGTTTTTAAAGTAAATATTTTTATTAGGGATAAGCTATTCTATCGGCTAAGTGCTGTTTTTAAAAAATAGATCACAAAGTTTTGAATTGACTATTCTAACGAATCATTCGGCTTAATGTTGCCGCATGGGAGGGTTGGCAGGCTGTTCAACTTATACGGCCGTTTCCTTAACAAAATGGAAGCTGGCCTATGAATCCGTGGGTCTGCCTCTCACAAGCATTACTAAATCATTTTTTTAAAAGGGTGCATGAAAGCTTGAGAAGGACTTGCGGGGCGTTAACACAAAAAACCTACTAGCCATTCATTGTAGCTTAAAGTGTGCGGTATATATAAAAGTCTCTTTGCACACTTTTTCTAAGTGTACACATTGAATGTTTTAAATGTAAACCTCTAAATAGGACAGATTGTGCAGATCTGTATATACGGTGCAGGGGCATTTGTCAGGAAGCTTCCAATTTCCTGTGGAAAGGCTGTATGGGCCAATGATGGAACAGATGCTTATTATGTAGAAGGTCACAGGTTCAGTCCCCGCCATCTCCCGCAGGATCAGGTAGCAAGTGATATGAAATACTTTTGACTGAGACCTCGGAGAGCCATTTGTCAGAGTAGAGAATCTGAACATTCTTTTCATTGGATGCTTTAGGATGCTTTGGGCTGATCCTGCGTTGAGCAGGGGGTTGGACTAGATGGCCTGTATGGCCCCTTCCAACTCTATGATTCTGTGATTCACAGTTCCCAAGCTAGGACGTCATTTCGGGGGCAAAGTTCTCCAGGAAGAGTGTAGAAATAACCAAGGATCTGCGAGGCAGGCTGTTTATTTAAAACCAGTTTTACAGACTGCCGGACGACGGCAGTTTACAAGATGATAATCGATGAAACAATTGGAGCCAGCAATGGCAAAGCTGCAGCACCTTCAAAAAAAATTTAATATCCCTTAAAAATTGACACAGCCATAAAACCAGCACCCGTCACAGCAAACACGAGGCGAGAGAGGGGCGAACGGCACGTCAACCATAAGTCTGGGTGTAGCGAGAGATCTTCACCTGGTATCTCAAGTCAAGCAAGCTTGATGGTTGTGGGAGGGAGTTGTAGAATTGAGATGCTACCACCAAAGAGCAGGGGCTGTGACTCAGCGGTAGAGCGTCTGCTTCGCATGTAGAAGATACTGGTTCAATCCCTGGTGTCTCCAGCTAAAAGGATGAGGTAATTGGTCACGAGAAAGGCCTCTGCCGGACACCCAGGAGAGCCACTGTGGGTCCAGGTAGACAGTCCTGATTTTGATGAGCCAGTGGTCTCATTCAGCACAAGGTGTGTTCTTTTGTGAATGAGGGCCCTTTCCTAAAAGGCTGTGCATCCCTCCTCCAAGGGTAGGCTGCTTATTAACATAGTTGGCAGGCAGGGTCACGTGGGAGCAGAGGGTGAATACTACTGTGCTTATGTTTAGGCTAGGGAAAAAAATGGAATATGGAACTAGAGGAGGAAAGACTGTTCTTAAAATCCATTTCTAAGAACTCAGAACCAGCTCCTGCAACGGAAATGCTTGAGACTGTGTGCTCGCTTTACCGCAGAATAAATGTCACCCTGCAGAAGTAAAAGTGCTTAAAAACACCAGCTGCCAAGGAAAAGCAGAGAATATTTATCTTCTATATTTTCGATTCGCGCCCCCTCCCCCCCAAAAAAACACCCAGTTTTCTCCTCGGAATTAGTCTTTATACAACCAGTTCTATCACTAGAATTTGCAGTGTATAATAGCTTTTTAAATTAGTGGGGACTTGTGTTTATGAAAAATTACTGATTATTCCTTAATTAATCTCAATTGCTGATGGTTACTTAAGCTTTCCATTTTTCATAATTAACATAATGAGCTAAAAAGATTAGAGTGAAAAAAGATGTTCGTCCTTAGTGTACTGCTAACAAATGAGCTCAGACAATTGCTGGGGGCTCATCCACATATTCCAAAACGTTGGAAATTCTTGACACGTACGTTGGGGAAAGCGTTTGCACATGTGTGCAGCACTGCACACAGAAAGCGATGTGTAAATTGGGCAAGCACATGTATAATAAAGGTAAAGGTATCCCCTGTGCAAGCACCGAGTCATGTCTGACCCTTGGGGTGATGCCCTCTAGCATTTTCTTGGCAGACTCAATACGGGGTTTGCCAGTGCCTTCCCCAGTCATGACCGTTTACCCCCCAGCAAGCTGGGTACTCATTTGACTGACCTCGGAAAGATGGAAGGCTGAGTCAACCTTGAGCCGGCTGCTGGGATCGAACTCCCAGCCTCATGGGCAGAGCTTTCAGACTACATGTCTGCTGCCTTACCACTTTGTGCCACAAGAGGCTCTTACATGTATAATCCAGCCACCTAAATGTGGAAGGATAGCAGAAATCAGGAAGGATGTCTTTGTGTCTGGCTTTCATACCATGAGTATATCTAATTCCAGATCAGGCCATAGAGTATGGATCAAAACATCCACAGAACGGAGGCAGGGTCATGCAGAAAGGTTTGTAATGTAAAGGAAGTCCTAGGTTTGCAGAAAAATCTCAAATCTTAAAAAAAAACCCAGACAATTAAAACTGCAAACACCTGTAGCCTCTTGTGACTGTTTTGTGGCTCTAGGGGTTGGGGCAGGGCTTGGGGGATTTCCGCCATGTTTATAGACCGTTGGCTTTATTGTACTGATATTTTATGCCCATTTTAATGGGGTTTTAATGAGGGGTTTTAGCTGGACATTTTGTAACCCACCACAAACCTGATTGGGAGTGGCGGGTAAATAATAATAATAATAATAATAATAATAATAATAATAATAATAATAATAATAATAATAATAATATTGCTGAAACTTTCAAGCCTTGGTTTCTGTAAAGCAAAGTTGTGGGGAGGGAAGAAAAGATGTATTTAGATGTGGACACTGGGGGGGGGGGTGAGGTTTGGTGAGGAACTTAGTGGGATATAATGCCATAGAGCAGGGGTAGTCAAACTGCGGCCCTCCAGATGTCCATGGACTACAATTCCCAGGAGCCCCTGCCAGCATTTGCTGGCAGGGGCTCCTGGGAATTGTAGTCCATGGACATCTGGAGGGCCGCAGTTTGACTACCCCTGCTATAGAGGCTGCCCTCCAAACCAGCCATTTTGCCCAGGAGGACTGATATTTGTCATCTAGAGATCAGTTGTAATTCCCAGGCAGTATTGGTGGTTGGCGACTCTGCCCTGCCTGGCTGCTTTTTAGTGCTGCTGTGGGTTTTAATTTATATTATAATTTGCCTTGAGCTTTGGAGGACACAGGCTTATATAGGAACGAATATATATACCTAAAAAGGGCGAGAGATTGCCTCTGGCTGATCTCATTGGCGTCCTAAGAACCCAGCACAGCGAACAATGGCGGATGAATGTTACAGCAGATCAAATTGTGAAGGGTATGCAGGTGGTCATGATAAATGGGAAGCAACGCATTCAGCAAATGGCCCATAATTTGGGAACAACACACAGTTAAGATCTGATACGCAGAAGCAGCAAAGGAATAGTCACAGGAGCCTTAAAAGTCCAGTTTCTGAACCTGCTCCACAGTCCCATTTCCTTTTGGATCAGTTTCCAGCGGCGGCAGCGGCCAAATGCCTAGTGAGCAGATGCCGAAGCCGAACGTCACTTTTATTTATTATGTTAGTAACTTCGTTTATACACCACCTCAGTCCCCTTGGGGACCTTGAACAAAAAAAAGATTCTGTGAAAAAAGTTTCACCACTCCTATAAACCTCAAGTTAAAACATACACCAGTACTTCTAATAAAAAATCTTCCTATTTGTTACTTCTAAGGAGTGATAAACCTCCACAGATTATTAAAGAACTACCTTCAAAGCCCATTCCTGAGAATGGGCCTTCAAAGGGTCCCCTTTCCTGGCCCCTGGACAAGCAGCTTAAGGTGGCTTTGGGCCGCAGCTTGCAGCCGGATCAAGAGGTGCGGGTGGGGGCTGGACAGCTCGTTAGGAGGCCTGGGACAGAGCTCCTTAGCAGGCAGTCAGCAGGCTGGGAGGCCCTTGTCAGCAGGCCCAGCCTAGCAGGCCAAGAGGCCCTCATTAGCAGTCCACCTCAACCTCCACCACAGCCCCCTCTGCTGCTGGCTCCAGGCACTGAGGCACAACTGAGAGCAAAGAGCCTAGAGTCCAGGGACGGAGGGCGGGAGCTGCAGGGGCAGGGCCAATCAGGACAAAGCTGGCTGCACCCTGATTGGCCCTATTCTAACTTGGACAGCTGGACATGTCCCACCCCCTAGGCTGTTTCATAAATATATAGAACAACAACAATGGATAAGGATAGAAGATCAACCTAGTATGTTAAACACCTATACTGCAGTCTCATGGTGTGAGTCCATAGTGCTCTCTCTAACAGTAACAGCAAAAGAACAATAAGACAGACACTCATCACTCTTAAAGGAACAGACCAGTCTTGAGTCCTCAGTCCACAATTCAACAGATAGTAAGTAACTGTGGTCATCAAATGATGTCTGTAGATTCCTGAATTCATCCAGTGCTTTTCCTCCAGATAATTAATCCAATGCCATTAATTTTCCTGTAGTAAAACAGAAACTGCTAGCTGTTCCTTGAAATTTTTGAGTGCCCTGCTTGTTATTGGTACCAGCTAGATATCAAGAATATCTACATGATAAATAGGCATATGTATCTATATATTTATTACATTTGTATACCACCCTCCCTGAAGTCTCAAGGTGGTTCACATATCAAAGCAAAACACCAAAATTGTGACAACTTGCTCTTTAGGAATATAAACATTAATTTGGACCCAATATTCCTTTCCATAGCAGACCATGGTCATGCTGTAGAACAAGAAGGCTCTTGGGTAACAACCCTACAGACATGTGGTTGAAGGGGCAAGATGTAGCGTTAAAACTTTTTTCACAGTGTCTTTTTTTGTTCATATAATGTGCCAAACCGTGACCCTGTAAGTAGTGATTGTTTACCCATGGGGAACCTCACATCATTCTCCTCTCCTCCATTTCATCCTCACAACAGCCCTGTGAGATAGAATCATAGAGTTGGAAGGGATCTCTGGGGTCATCTAGTCCAACCCCTTGCAGAATGCAGAAAATTCACAAATACCTACTCATAGTGACCCCAATGCCATGCCCAGATGATGCCCCACCTAGGTAGGTTAGGCAAGGAGCATGTGACTGGCCCAAGGTGAACTCTATACATTTTGTAAAATGAAGTGATGTAGCAAGGATTGTACCAGTTCAAAGAACTCCCGGGACAAGCAATTTTTAATGTTCTTTTATGTGTTCCGTTTGTTAGGGGAGCCCCAATTCCCTCCTAATAGTTAACTAAGACATCAGGGGGAAAGATTCTGGTCTAACTCTTGCCTGCTACACTCACTTTCTGTTTCCAGGCTGTTTTTAGCTGTCAGAAAGTTGATTTCCCCAAAATGTAGTCTGAAGAGGTTGAATCGGTTCTGCCACATTATTCTGTCACATAGCTGCAGTAGCCTTCAGTTAATGGGTGAGTTTCATGAGCGAGGTGTGAAGTCTTTCTTCCTTTTTAGCCCTCACTAAATCCTTTTGTGCAGTGGCTGACCACAAGCTTCTTTATTCTGAGAGGGGGAAGAAAAATTTTACATGCTTCACACTTTCATTGTGCTCCCTTTAGCTATCTTCTTCTGCTCTTCTAATCTTTAAAAGTTGCAAACACTTTGCCGTTTCCTTCCAGAGAGTATTCTTACAAGCTGCTTGATTCCCCCCCCCCCCCCCGTTCAATTACCTTTCCCAGCATTTCAGTAACCTTTTTGAGATTATTACACAAAAGTTTGAAATGGGGATGTGCCATTAAAGCAAATCATAAAACTAGCAAAAAGAACAAAATCCAACTACCACCACCACGAAGATCAGTGATGCATGGTCATTTGTTTCTACTTTTCCGTCGAGTTTCTGACAGTTCCTAGAGAGGCATGACATCTGCCCCTCTTAGATCTCTGCCCCACCCAGTCTCCCCGCTTGTTGTGGGGCAAGTTCTATCACCCCTAGTCTGATCCATAGGAAAGTCTCTCTTCCACCTCACTTTTGCTAAAAGAAAGGGGCATCTGGAGAAGACCCTGCCAAACGTAAAAACAGGTGTTAGTGTAGACTTTTTCACCTTTTTTACCACTGAGATACCGCTGAACCATTCTTCAGGTTTCGAGAACCCCCAGAAGTGAAGCTTATTAGTTGACCTCGAGCTCTTTATCTCTCAGCCTCGCTTGCCTCATGGGGGCTATAAAGTGGCAGAAGAACCTAAGCTCTGTGGAGGAAGAGTGGTATAAAAGTGTTGGACCTATAACGCAGCAACTAGTGTTTTTTTAAAGTTGTTTTGCAAATGTCTTTGCATTTGCAAAACAACTTAAAAATAAACATAGTTGCTTTGTTATAGGTCCATGGTGTCTATGGTTCTAAAGTCATTTTTGTATTAGTCTCACAGCAATCTTGGGAAAAATTGAGGCTGAGAGTGTGTGACAGTCCTCGGACAGCCCTCACTTCAAGAAGGACGTAGATAAAATTGAAAGGGTACAGAGGAGAGCGACGAGGATGATCTGGGGCCAAGGGACCAAGCCCTATGAAGATAGGTTGAGGGACTTGGGAATGTTCAGCCTGGAGAAAAGGAGGTTGAGAGGGGACATGATAGCCCTCTTTAAGTATTTGAAAGGTTGTCACTTGGAGGAGGGCAGGAAGATGCTGTTTCTGTTGGCTGCAGAGGAAAGGACACGCAGTAATGGGTTTAAACTACAAGTACAACGATATAGGCTAGATATCAGGGAAAAAATGTTCACAGTCAGAGTAGTTCAGCAGTAGAATAGGCTGCCTAAGGAAGTGGTGAGCTCCCCCTCACTGGCAGTCTTCAAGCAAAGGTTGGATGCACACTTTTCTTGGATGCTTTAGGATGGTTAGGGCTGATCCTGCGTTGAGCAGGTAGTTGGACTAGATGGCCTGTATGGCCCCTTCCAACTCTAGGATTCTATGATCACCCCGTGAGCTTTGGGGATGTGAGGAACTGAACCTGTGCCCTCAGCTCAGTAGCCATTCTAAAACTCTTGGGGGAATCTGTAGATCACCAGTTTTCACCTGAATGACACAGTGGCAGATAAACAAACTCGTGGTTAATTAGTATTTGTTTGAATTTTTGAAGTCTTTGAAGACCATTCCCTTCATAGCTCGTGGGGTCCAAACAAGATCACAAAACCGACGTGTAGTTCTGGGGGTTCTTGTTGATGTAATTAAGTGCAGAGTACCCAAGAAGTCTCTTGTTTCTCACTGATCTGAAAGTTGAAGAGGAAGAAGTTGGACCTCGTGGTGCAACGAAAACCTCACCAGACTTTGGAGGGGGTCAGAGGAAAGTTCATTTCCCCCTCCATATCTGGCATTGCATCGTTTTGGGAACCGAGGGGGTTTCCTTTTGCTTCTTTCTGACATCATTATAGCCTCAAATAGAGCCCATGTATTTATATTTCTTCCTTGCTCTGGTAAAGAGGTCAGGGTAGGTTAGCACAGTCTTGTCGCTAGTGCAGAACCCAGTTGTGATTGGGGACTCAAAATTGCCTCCCGGCTGCTGAGAAACGGATGACCCAGCAGTGACTCACGGCCCCTGATGTGTGGCATTTTCTCTAGTGGCCTGAGCCTAGCCTGTACACACAAACACACAAAGATTAACCAAACACAGTTCAGGTTCCAGTGCCAGACGCTTTCTACAAAAGCCTTTCAGAAACCCCCTCTGATATTTGTACCTTAAAAATAAAAAGTGCAGAAGCAGAAGCATTCAGAGAAGCACTCGGCTAGCCAGATCACAGGACCCTACAAAGGTTCTGTGAATAACAAGGCGGCCAGGGTTCTTCCTGCCAGACTTTGTTGCCCTCTGCTACTCTGTGCTCCATGAGATGTCACTTCCACTGCTACTCTGTGCTCCATGAGATGTCACATCTCGTAACTCTAGGAATAGCCAGAAACTCTGTGATTTTTGCCCAAAAGAGCTTCTGGGATCCCTAGAGCTACCTGGTTAACTTCCCAGGTTTTCCTGAAAATGATGTCATGTACATTGTGGTGCTGTATGTCCCATGGGAACTTTACTAAATGAGCTCTCTCCCTAAGAGAGAATTAGCCCAAATCATAGATTGCAAAGATGTACAAACTACAAAATGTCATGGTTTGCATTCTTCATAGCAGATTGCCCACCGTCTTGGTTTGGAAGGTGCAAAATATGGTCGCTGATTTAGATCAGGGCTCGTCAACCCCGGTCTGCGGCCCGGTACCGGTCCGCCGGCAGCCGCGCCTGCCTCTCCCCCGCCCCCCGCAGTGAGAAGCTCGCCAGGCTCGCCAAAGCGGCCGCTTCACTCGCAGCCCTGCTAGCTTCTTGCTGTGAGAGGGGGGGAAGAGGTAGGCGCAGCCTCCGGCACGCGAGTAGACACAAATGCGCATGCACGGAGCTGCCGCGCATGCGCTTTAGCGCCCCTTGCTGGCGAAAACGCACATGCGTGGCTACTCTGCGCATGCATGTTTTCGCCAGCAGGTGGTGCTAATGTGCATGTGCGACGCCTGGGCCGCCAGCTCTCCCTCACCCCCGGAGGAGGTCCTCAACCAGGAAAGGGTTGGGGACCGCTAATTTAGATGGCACCGTAGAAATATTAACCCGGACACACACACACACAGTCCAAATCCACACAGTTCAAGAGCATGGTTTGGCATCACATCTGAAACTGTGTTGACTTTGCATTTTTTACGACCTTACCCCTTGCAAAAAAGATGCAAAACGATTTGCCTTTCAGTAGCAGATGTGTAAGGAAAATTGTAAAGTTATATATCTATATCCTGCTTGTCTTCCTGTTGGGGATCCAAAGCAGATACAACATTATTCTCTCCCTTCTCTGTTTTATCCTCACGGCACCACCAGCCCTGTGAGGTAGGTTGACCTGAAAGAGAGCAACTGGCCCAAGATCAGTCAAACAAGCTTTTGTGGTAGGGATTTGAACCTGGGTTCTTTTGCACTTTAAACCTGGCTCTTGCACCGCACTGGCACCTGGAATGATGCAAAACTGCTTATTCCTTACTGTTACTTCAAGAGTGCAGGGAAATTGGGGGCACTGCTCAGAAACTGTTAGTTTGTGAGCTTCTGATCTAAACCCTGGCCGTTAGAGGCATTTGGCCTGAATTCTAGCTCAAGCTAAATGAGTGAGGAGATAAAAGGTTATCTGCAAAGTCTTGCACAATTTTCTTATGAAGACCAGTTTGGACACAGTATTTTTTGCTTTGTTGTCAGGGCAATTAAGATCCGCATGAGGAATACATAGTACGGGGGTAGTCAAACTGCAGCCCTCCAGATGTCCATGGACTACAATTCCAGGAGCCCCTGCCAGCATCTGCTGGCAGGGGCTCCTGGGAATTGTAGTCCATGGACATCTGGAGGGCCGCAGTTTGACTACCCCTGACATAGTACTTCTATAGCACAAAGCATCATAGTAAAAAGTTCAAGAGAATCCCTGGCCTTTTTTAATTTTGTAAGCCTAGAACTGCTGACTCCTGCCGTCTCTTTCTTTCCCTCTCTTTTCTGATAGACCTGTGTTTTTCTATATTCTGGAATTAGAGAAACTTCAAGTTCTCACATGGCAGGCTAGAAACTTTCATAAACTCGCCTGCAAGACTCCTGTGACCCCTTCTGGCTGTCAGTATGCCGCAAATGACTAAGCAGAGGTCTGTGTGGGTGGGTGAACTCAGCTTCTTTGCGGCTCACAATTTTGGGGGATTGATTTTGCTAGACAGGGTTAACAATATAGCCTCAACCTGTGGTCTGGAAACAGCCAAAGCTCTGTGAATTGGGATGGTGTGTGAACCAGCCGAAAACCTGCGAAAGCCATGTGGTGCAGTCCTGACTGGGCTGTGTGATCACACACTACAGGTAGTGGAGGGAAGTGCATATATGAATGCTAACTTCTGACCGTGCAAAAATAAAACATGCCTTCACATATTGCAAGGTGTGTGTTTCCATGGTTCCATGATTCCATGCCCCCTCCACCCAGGGTCCGGGGCAAGTCAGAGCACTGGGGCCCCACCGACACAACCAGTCACAGGAACAAAAAGTTACCAATAAAATTTGTTGTTGTTAGTTGCAAAGTCGTGTCCGATCCATTGCAACCCCATGGGACAATGATCCTCCAGGCCTTTACCATTTCCCTCTACCATTTCCCGGAGTCCATTTAAGTTTGCACTGACTGCTTCACTGACTCCATCCAGCCACCTCATTCTCTGTCGTCCCCTTCTTCTTTTGCCCTCGATCGCTCCCAGCATTAGGCTCTTCTCCAGGGAGTCCTTCCTTCTCATGAGGTGGCCAAAGTATTTGAGTTTCATCTTCAGGATCTGGCCTTCTAAAGAGCAGTCAGGACTGATCTCCTCTAGGACTGACCGGTTTGTTCGCCTTGCAGTCCAAGGGACTCGCAAGAGTCTTCTCCAGCACCAGAGTTCAAAAGCTTCAATTCTTTGACGCTCGGCCTTCCTTATGGTCCAACTTTCGCAGCCATACATTGCAACTGGGAATACCATAGCCTTGACTAAACGCACTTTTGTTGGCAGGGTGATGTCTCTGCTTTTTAGGATGCTGTCTAGATTAATTAACATTAAAATTAAAATTATATTTATTGATACCTCCAGCAAAATCACTGCTTAAAACGTTAAAAAGAGCATGCAGTCCAGCAAAGATTAATCAACATAGCCTGTCCGTTCACATAGATTTGCATGGGGCCCCTATGCGCGTGGGACCCTGGGGCAAGTGCGTTAAGACAGACCTGCCTTGGCTTCCATTTCAAAAAGGGAGATGATTGAAGCTCAGGTTTTCATTTTATTTATGCCACCTAAATACAGTAAGCCACAAAGCCGCGTAGGTTGGCGCTTGCGCATGGAATGTCAAGCAGGCTCCTTGGAACGGTCTCCTCCGCTATCAATAATTTCTCAAGGTAATGAAACAATCTATCACGGCCCCCACTCTCCTCCTGGGTATGCGCCTCTCCCTTTCGCAAAGCTGATTTGTCGCTCCTCTGGTCCCTTCCCCTGTGCACGTCGCAATGGCCGCTCCGTGCAGCTGCGATTGGTAATTATTTTGACTCGGGGTTCAGCCCAGAGTCAATCGAGTACCTCTTAAACTTCCTATTCAAAGAGAAGTCTCTGTCCCCCCCCCCCTTCCAAATCGCTTCTATGCTCTTATGCCGAAAGCTCTGAGAAGGCTCTTAATGGACAGTAAAACCCCTGACTTTAATTGCTGCAGACATTAGGACATTAAGAGCCTAATTTATAAGAGAACTTTTCAATCCCTTTTCCTTTATAGATCTTTGGAGATGGCGAAAATGGTTAAAATACTATCTGGAGGGTGAGCTTGGCTTCACACTAAAAGGCATTTAATCGTAGCTCTGTGTGTGTGTGTGGGGGGGGGGGAAGGACTTGGTTTGCCAATACAAATTTTTTTGCTTCGTCAGAGAATGGTGACTCTGTAGGGTTTTTAAGGTAAGAGTCTTTCAGAGGTGCTTTGCCTCTTTGTCACGACCCTGGTATTATTTTGTGGCCTGCCTTCCAAATAGCGACCAAGGCCGACTCCGCTTAGCTTCCGACATCCGACAAGATCGGGCAAGTCAGGTCAAGGCCTGCCAATACATACTAGATTCTTTATTCGTGGTGGAGAATGAAGCGGACGAATGAATGGAAGAGAAAATGGTGTTTAAAGTAAACTGAGGGCCAAGCTTTTCCGGGCCTTGGCCAGCCATCAAGATGGCACGTATGATAAGATTGAAAAGTCTAATCAATCAATCAATATTTATTTATGGCCATTCAGACCAAAATTAATGGAAAAGTCTAATTCTGCAGGGTGGTCAACAATTTGGATATACTTAAGAATGCAGCCTAGCCTGATGGCAGTTTGGTCTACCGATCTTGTAGCCGTAAACAGGAAAATGGTACCAGCTAGGGGCTTTCTCATGTGTGGGATGCAGGGGCGGCCCTCAGTGACCGATTAACCGTTTTACATGCAGAAGGTCCCAGGTTCAGTTCCCCACATCTTTAGCTAAAAAGTTCAGACATCAGGTGAACTGAAAGACCACTGGTTGAGACCCTGGAGAGCCATTGCCCGTCAGCATGATCCAGATAGAACAGGACACATGAATAAATGAAACTACCTTACGCTGAATCAGAGTCAGTCTTGTCTACTCAGACTTGCAGCAGATCTCCAAGGTCTCAGGCTGAGATCTTTTCACACCGCCTGCTGCCAAATCTTTTAACTGGAGATGGTGGGGATTGAACCTGGAACCTTCTGCAAGCAAAGCAGAGGCTCTACCTCTGAGCCAGGGCTCCTCCCAAGTAGCAGTAAGCAACTTCATGTGTGTGGAGTGACCGCTTCCCCGGTGCTGATTGGGCTTGTGTCAGCTGATCACACAAGACATGTTCACAGCTCTCTGTCATGAAGACACTTGTTTTTACTCGGTCTAGTCATCTTTTGCAAGACATAGAGAAGGATCAGCAGATACTTGGTCAGTAACTATATGCAGCATAAATATATTGAGATTGGAAAGAAGGTACCGAAAATGTGGGAGGGGGCTGCTTCTCCACCTACCCTTCTTTGGCTTTTCTGGATCATGTCCATGATCTAGTGCCTTTTGATGGGTAGTGCCATCAAGCTAGCTGGAAAATATCCTTCTTAAACTTTCAGGAATGTCATTATCGGAACAGTTGCAACGATGAGATTATACAATCTGGACTGAATTGGATCCCTCCTCCCGCCCCCCTTTTCAGGCATCAGGGTTCAGTTTAACACGGAACTAAAATTATCGATGTTTCTTCCCGCTTGGAGATATGTTGTGTGTCCACGGAGAGACATTGTTGGCCCTTTCTCCTTCATCACCTGCAAGACAAAATCCAAATGCATTTCTCTCTCGATTTTGATACTTTGGAATAAGTTACAGCAATACCACAGGTCACAGAGAATGAAACATTGAATTTTTTAGAAAGCTAGCTTCTACTGAGCCAATTTATATATGTAAAGGGGCAGATGAGAGATGCATTGTTGTAAGGAAGTATGTGAAAATGCAAAATTGCCTCCTGTTGAGGCAGACCAAGGGTCTACTGAACATGGTATTGTTTGCTCTGACTGGCAGTGGCCCTCCAAGATAGGGTTATTTCCAATTCTTGTTAGCTCCTTCGGGTGGACGTGCCAAGAACTGATCTTCAGAACTTCAGTGCTACCACTGAGCCTCAGCATTTCTCACCTGCCAAAAGCTTGTCTCGTGGCCAAGCCTTTCAGTCAGTTCTGAGGTGTCACCCTGTGAAATAATTTCCTGAGCGCATGAGTTCCTCTCCATCGTTCAGGTCATGTACCGCAGTGTCTATTCCATGCCCAGCAAAACCGAAATTGACGTGGTCTTAATCACAGGAAGGAAATGGCTTGTTTAGATTTCATTCAAGACCTAATCTTCAAATTGTCTTTTCTTTTCCCCGCAGTGGACGAATACATCGCCATTGCTAAAGAGAAGCACGGCTACAACATGGAGCAGGTAACAAAACTACTTGGGGGTTAAAAAAATGCATCATAGAGGTGTGTCACTTCTATACATCCCAGTCTCTCTTCTTTTAGTATTTGGGGAATTCAGGAGAGCAAGTTCTCATGGTCAAAATCAAACTGTATTGCACTAGGCCATAGACCAGGGGTAGTCAAACTGCGGCCCTCCAGATGTCCATGGACTACAATTCCCATGAGCCCCTGCCAGCATTCGCTGGCAGGGGCTCATGGGAATTATAGTCCATGGACATCTAGAGGGCCACAGTTTGACTACCCCTGCCATAGACCATTGCAAGATCAAATACACAGCAAAATTGTTCAGTACAGTGGATTAGTACAAAACAAGCACAGATCTCTTATGGTTATCAATGAGAAAGTTCTCGTAGCCATTTAGAGCTTGAGGAAGCAATTCACATAACAGAAATGGCAGGTGAATGGTAGTTGTGAGGAATCCCACTAGGGATATCCAGTATAGTGGCTGTGGGTGCCATGGTGCCTACCAAAACCTTTTCTGGCCCCTCTCAGGTATTTTCAGAAAGTGGTCAGGGCAACATGGGCCTTTTCTGATTGTGCAGATTTTTAAGAATGTTTTGGCAGCGGAAATCACAATATAGAGATCTTCATTGTGCAACTTGAAGGTAAGGTGCAGGACCCATTTTGTGGCTACCTCCGCCTCCTGCAGCCCAAGCAAGCAAGCGTTGTGGTTTTACTAAATGGCCAACCAAGCACGCACTACCAATACTGCCTCTAGCAGCTTGTTACTGAACCTTGAGACCATGGTGTATATCTGCTCCTCCAGTCTAGTATCTGTGAGACCTTTCAAATCCCTGTTCTGCCACAAAAGTTCACTGGGAGATCGGTTGTTGTTGTTAGTTGCGAAGTCGTGTCTGACCCATCGCGACCCCATGGACAATGATCCTCCAGGCCTTCCTGTCTTCTACCATTCCCCGGAGTCCATTTAAGTTTGCACCGACTGCTTCAGGGACTCCATCCAGCCACCTCATTCTCTGTCGTCCCCTTCTTCTTTTGCCCTCGATCGCTCCCGGCATTAGGCTCTTCTCCAGGGAGTCCTTCCTTCTCATGAGGTGGCCAAAGTATCTGAGTTTCATCTTCAGGATCTGGCCTTCTAAGGAGCAGTCAGGGCTGATCTCCTCTAGGACTGACCGGTTTGTTCGCCTTGCAGTCCAAGGGACTCGCAAGAGTCTTCTCCAGCACCAGAGTTCAAAAGCCTCTACGATGCTAGGCCTTCCTTATGGTCCAACCTTCGGGAGATCAGTATTTATGACTATTTATTTACAAAACACATACCTCTCTTTCTGCCCCCACCTACAACCACCAAGGCAGCCTTTCCTAAGCCTAACCTACATCATCGTGTTCTCATGATAAAATGAGGAACGGAGGCCCACGTAGCCAGCCCTGAACTCCTTGCGGTTTTCAGAATGTTCTGGATGAGTAAATAGGTTCATCCCCCCACCTTAAGTAGGCCTCAACCGGTAATCCTGAGAGAGCCCCTCCACCTATGTGACGAAACATTAACTAACCTAGAAACTTCAGTAGATGTCAGTCAGAAAAGGGAACAACCCCTTTGCTTTTAAGATTCTCCTCAGGGGAATGGAAATTACCAGGCATGCCTGTGACAGGAACACCGCCTCAGGTAACTCTTGGCGGCGTCTTTGTGCTCCCTGTACGTCCGATTCTCAGTTTAATGAAAACGGGGTGCTTTTGGAGAAGCGCAAGGCTTGAAATTAATGGCCCATCAGAACAGTAAAGACTTACCCCCTTGAAAATGCTGAAAGTAGAAGAGCGCACTGTTTAAGCTTTTATTATTCTATGGTTCTGGGAGGCAACCCCCCCCCCCCACTGGGAGGCTTGAAAAACTACCATTATGTCTTCAGATTCTTCTTGCAGTGAGTCATAATTAAGGGAATTCCAAAAAGGAAAACTCCCTAGATGTTAAGCAACGAGAGCGTAATGACTTGTGGAACAAGCAGTGGGGGTGATGCGTTCATTCACAGACATGGAGCGGCGGCAGGTTTTGAAGTGAAAACTTTGTGCCAACAAAAAGACATTTTTCTTTCCTTTCCTTTTTTTTTTCATAGCCAAGTGGGAACGAGAGAGGAGGGGAACCCCAGAGCCAAAGTTAGCAGTCTCATTTTGAATGGTTAAGAGAAATGTTGAGCCTGGGGAGGGAGAAGGAGGGAGAGTCTTTATAGGATTGCAAAATCAGAGCTGACTTTCTCCTGGCACCAGGAGTGTATTCTGTGATATTTTTAGCTGGAGGATGGGGGATGATAATTTCTCTTGACACTTGAGAAATGCAATTTTGTCAGCTTTGCTTCAGGTATCAAGATAGTTGGGCTCTTTTGGAACATCTAGATCAGGGTTGGCCAAACTGTGACTCTCCAGATATCCATGGACTACAGTTCCTATGAGCCCCTGCCAGCATGCATTCTTTTCTTTTCTGCCAATTTTGTTGAATCATGTACCAGCTTTTGATGCCATGCAATCAATGATTCCATTCTTCTGGATTGTCTTCAATACCAGGTGGGAATCTTAAGGGGCAGTCCCTCCACTGACTTGTTTTTGGCTGATGGCCTGTGGTCTGCAGTTGGAGTTGCTGAGTCACCTCTTCAGGATCTCTTACATAAACTACCACAGAGGCCATCACCATAATACCTACGTGAAGTTGCTGAGTGGGCTAACCCACTGCATTGGCCTTGGTTATCCTCCATTTGCTGAGGACACCCAGTTCTGTGCTTCACTAAGCAAACATTAAGGAGTGGCTGGCTGTGGTCCTGAACAAATATCTGAATGTGTCAGTCAAATGCATGCTGAGTGAACAAGCTGGAATTGAATGTGGGGAGGAGAAAGTGGATGCTAGTGGAGAATACTCATGCTGGAGGGGTTTCCCAATGAGAGAGCCGGTGAGAGATATTCCTGACCTAGCTTTAAATTCTGAAAGCCATGGCTGGGTGTGTCTTTCCATTTATACCTCATGCGTAGGTTCTCATCCCTTCTTGACTTCTCTAAACTTCTTGACTTCTCATCCCTTCTTGGCTTTCAGTTCTGGAGGCCTCATCAGTTCTGGAGGCCTCATTTCAAGAAGGACATAGATAAAATTGAAAGGGTACAGAGAAGAGCGACAAGGATGATCTGGGGCCAAGGGACCAAGCCCTATGAAGATAGGTTGAGGGACTTGGAAATGTTCATCCTGGAGAAAAGGAGGTTGAGAGGGGAGATGATAGCCCTCTTTAAGTATTTGAAAGGTTGCCACTTGGAGGAGGCAGGATGCTGTTCCCATTGCCTGCAGAGGAAAGGGCACGCAGTAGTGAGTTTAAACTACAAGTACAACGATATAGGCTAGATATCAGGAAAAATTTTTGACAGTCAGAGTAGTTCCGCAGTGGAATAGGCTGCCTAAGGAGGTGGTGAGCTCCCCCTCACTGGCAGTCTTCAAGCAAAGGTTGGATACACACTTTTCTTGGATGCTTTAGGATGCTTAGGGCTGATCCTGCGTTGAGCAGCGGGTTGGACTAGATGGCCTGTATGGCCCCTTCCAACTCTATGATTCTATGATTTTATGATTCTATGATTCTAAACTTGCTGTACCTATCTAGACTTCTGTAGCTTTCAGGCTTGACTAGTGCAATGCTTTTCTCTGTGGGGCAGTCCTTGAAAACATATTGGAAGCTTCCACTGGCGCAAAATGCAGCTGCTCTCCTTGTTCCCCTTGTTACATTTATTGAAGTTACGCTCTTCAAAACCAGGCTGATTTCAAGGTGGTGATTTTGCACTCCAAAGCCCTTTTTAGCCTGTGGAGCCTCTGGTGGGGGATCTTTACTTGGTGAATGCTGTTTCTGGTGGTGGTGGTGGTGGAGGAAAGTGCCATCCAGTCACAGCTGGTTTGCGGTGACCCTCTGTAGCAGGGGTAGTCAAATCGCGGCCCTCCAGATGGCCATGGACTACAATTCCCATGAGCCCCTGCCAGCTGGAGGGCTGCAGTTTGCCTACCCCTGCTACAGAGGGTTTTCAAGGCAGGAAACGTTCAGAGGTGGCCTGCAGTTGCCTGCCTCTGCATTGCAACCTTGGACTTCTTTGGTGGTCTCCCGTCCAAGTATTTATCAGGCCCGACGCTATTTAGTTTCTGAGGTCTAGAATCATAGAGATGGAAGGGGCCATACAGGCCACCTAGTCCGATCCTTTGCTCAATGCAGGATCAGCCTCAAGCATCCCTGATAAGTATCCAGCTGCTGCTTGAAGACCAAGTGCATGGGAGCTCAGCACCTCCTTAGGCTGCCAAACTACTCTGACTGTGAAATTTCCCCTCTTGCTTTCTAGCTGATACTGACCTACACATAGTTTAAATGTATTTGTGCATTCTAGCCTCCGTGGCCAACAGGAAACGTTCTCTGCCCTGTCTGGTTAGATTAGGCTAACCTGAGCCATCCAGGTTAGAGCAACCATTGGGGCTTTTTAATTAATTAATTTTGTTTGCATTATTCTTCATTTGAAGGAACTATAATCCACCTGAATGGTTCCTTTCAAACAAGGGCCCCGAGTACTGATCAACATTGTGTTAAAGGAGCACCTTTTTGTGACAGTGACTGTAGCTCTCTTTCTCTCTGTTCCCCCCCCCCCCCAAAGTAATAATGCAGTTCGGTAGATACTCAGCATAGCATGAATGCATCAAAGAGTGTTTGCAGTGACTTTACCCAAATGAGACCTTCTTGTGGCAGCCTAGACTCGAAGGCAGAAGGATGCGCTCTTCAAATTGCAGATCCAGTTTTTATTTACATTGATTGTTATCTCACTTCACCCTTCCCCTCCTGCAGGCTTTGGGGATGCTCTTCTGGCACAAGCATAACATCGAGAAATCTCTGGCGGACCTGCCTAACTTTACCCCATTCCCAGATGAATGGACGGTTGAAGACAAGGTCTTGTTCGAACAGGCTTTCAGTTTCCACGGGAAAACGTTCCACCGAATTCAACAGATGGTAAGGAATCCTGGAGGCCACAGGTGGAGATGTGTGTGATGGCCCTGGCATCAAAGCGAGGGAGGCCCTTGTGGATCTGGATTCTTTAGAAAATACCAGTCTATCTTGGGTTGCCCATTTTATCTAGAAAGGTATGGGGCTGGTGATGTTTGGAAATCTGCATAGCGAAAATGTTACGTGTGCTAGGTTTGGGGGCAGAGTTAAGGTATCTGAAGCAACAGTTAAACCTCAGTTGGTCTTTCGTCATCTGATTGGAATGGCTTTTTTTTTTCTGCCTGTGGAGGAGGGAGCAGAGAGATTTTGCCAGCTTCCCCGATCCACTTGCAGATTCCCAATTTTGAACACTTGAAGCTGCTTTACTGGGTCTGAGAACTGGGTGATCAAGGTCAGCCTTGCCTAACTCAGATTGGTAGCAGCTTTGTGGGGCCTCAGGCAGAGATCTTTCAGGTTGCCTACAAATGCCATTTTGGGCTGTATCAACAGGGGCATCACATCAAAATCACAAGATGTCATAGTCCCATTGTATACGGCACTGGTCAGACCACACCTGGAGTACTGTGTGCAGTTCTGGAGGCCTCACTTCAAGAAGGACGTAGATAAAATTGAAAGGGTAGAGAGGAGAGCGACGAAGATGATCTGGGGCCAAGAGACCAAGCCCTATGAAGATAGGTTGAGGGACTTGGGAATGTTCAGCCTGGAGAAAAGGAGGTTGAGAGGGGACATGATAGCCCTCTTTAAGTATTTGAAAGGTTGTCACTTGGAGGAGGGCAGGATGCTGTTTCTGCTGGCTGCAGAGGAGAGGACACGCAGTAATGGGTTTAAACTTCAAGTACAACGATATAGGCTAGATATCAGGAAAAAGTTTTTCACAGTCAGAGTAGTTCAGCAGTGGAATAGGCTGCCTAAGGAAGTGGTGAGCTCCCCCTCACTGGCAGTCTTCAAGCAAAGGTTGGATACACACTTTTCTTGGATGCTTTAGAATGCTTAGGGCTGATCCTGCCTTGAGCAGGGGGTTGGACTAGATGGCCTGTATGGCCCCTTCCAACTCTATGATTCTATGATTCTATTCAAAGCTGCTGCTTTTAGTTGGAGATGCTGGTGATGGATCCGGGGACCTTCTGCATGCCAAACAGAAGCTCTACCACTGAGCCATGGTCCCTTCCTGCACGGTTCTCTCAGTCCTGCTGGCCTGTTATAATTCTGTGCTGTCAAGCTGCGACCGATGGTGCCCTCAGGGCCTGAAGGTTTTCAAAGCAAGAGAGAATCAGAACTGGCTTCCTTTTGTCTTCCTCTGCATAGCAACCCTGGTTTCCCATCTTACTAACTATGTGCAAAACTGTTCAGCTTCTGATGAGAGAGGGCTGGTCAGGGTTCTTCAGGCCACTGGCCTGCAGGGGCACAACTCTGCCGTGGGAGAGGAAAGTGCAGAGGCTGCCTTCCTGTGATGTGAATCTTCACACTGCTTAGGATAGACTTCTTCAATATTTTAACAGTTGAGAAACCCCTGGAACATTCTTCAGGCTTCACGAAACCTCAGAAGTGGCGCAGTCGTGCAGAATATGGTTGGGCAGAATGGCTGTGTACACGCCCACCTGGGGCCCCTCCCCTTCCCACCTCTCCAGCCCCATCACTGGCCATCTTGGGAGGCGTGAGTGGGTCAACATGACCATATATGGTGATAAGGTAAAGGTATCCCCTGTGCAAGGGGATACCTTGCACCCCATGTCTGACCCTTGGGGGGACGCCCTCTAGCGTTTTCATGGCATACTCAATATGGGATGGTTTGCCGTGCCTTCCCCAGTCATTACCGTTTACCCCCCAGCAAGCTGGGTACTCATTTTACTGATCTCGGAAGGACGGAAGGCTGAGTCAACCTTGAGCCAGCTGCTGGGATCGAACTCCCAGCCTCATGGTCAGAGCTTCAGACAGCATGTCGGCTGCCTTACCACCCTGCACCACAAGAGGCTCATATATATGGTCATATCAACCTGATAAATGCGTAACACATTTAGAAAATATACTAAAAATTAATTAACTCCCACCCATTTGGGAAACCCTTCCAGGGCTGTCAAGAAAGCCTGATTTAGGATCTAAACCATAATAATTTGGCTGTGAGAGAGCACTCCACTATAAGCCACTGTCTTTGCCCAAGATCTCTGCCCCCTTGCTTTTTATAAGGGCAGAAGCTTTCTTAATATTTATATCCACCAGAGACTGAGGGTCATACTAAAGGCTGTGTGTTGTTAATTAGCAGGAGCAACGGCTGTGACTAATTTGGGTTTGCCAAAGAGTCTGGCTCAATCCGCTGTTTTAAGGCGCTCCCCTTTTCATTCTTCGGAGACCTTCTCAGCTTGGTGTACCTGACTTTTTTAAAGAGCAGAACTTGGATGTGCTGCTTGATGTGGGTCCATGGCCAAAATTCAAGTCAAAAATGCCTACCCCGTGTGGAATTCTCCCTTCTCTCCTCCCTACCCCCCTCCCATAATGTTTGTCCGAATTATCTGTATCGATTAGCTGCCCATGGTGGCAGGCAATGATATAGAGCATAGTTGGGTGGGGAAAAAAACGATTGTCCCAGCATGGGGTAGATCTGCCAGTGCCGAATTGTGTCTTCATCCGATCCAGCTTTTGCCTTTTCACTACAAGAAAATGTTGATTTAAAAAGGCAGAAATGTTAAGAACTCAAGCGTCTCTTATTTGATTTATTTATTTATTTATCGTATGGCATGTACGTTACGTAGCTGAGGCATCCTAAGATCCTGGCTTGCCACTGCTTACCCCCACATCACAGCCTTGGTATTCCTTTTTTGGGTTGCCCTTCCAAGATTCCAAGAGCTGATGGGATCACCCTCGACTGGGTTTTATTTATTTATCAAATGACATGTGTCGTGTAGGCAGGAGATGGTAGGATTGTCTGGCAGCCAGGCAAGAGACATTCGGAGGTAGCTTGCCATCGGCCGCTCCCACGTCATGACCCCTAGTTTTCCTTGGAGGTCTCCCATCCAAATGCTAACCAAGATCAATTCTGCTTAGCTTCTAAGACCTGGGCCCATTCCGCACACATAGGATAATGCACTTCCAATGTGCTTTGGCAGCTGGATTTTCCTGTGCAGAACAGGAAAATCTACTTCTAAAGTGCATTGAAAGTGCATTATCCTATGGGTGCGGAATAGGCCCTGTTGTGCTTAGTCTTCCCAGGTCTCCTTGCTGTACCTTCATCAAGTGGAACCGTTTGGCGGTCAGAAGTCTGCAGAGGAGTCTGGATTTTGGGTGGGGTGAGGTTTGGCAGCGGCCCAGTGGCAGGGCATCCGTTTTGTAGTTGCAAGGTCCCAGGCTTGCTCCCTGGCACCTCCAGTTCAAAGGACCAGACAGTGGATGATGGGAAAGGTCTCCCAGCCGATTCCAAGTACAGCAGACAAAGAGCATCCTTGGAAGGTTAAGGACCTGACTCCACATAAGACAGCTTTGTGCATACACGTGGGACGTAAAAGGTGTTTTGCATTTGTGAAGCTTTGACTTTTTAATTTGTATGCTTCTCGGCCAGGTAAAATGATCTCTTTTTGGCACATTGATGCCTCGGAGTGGGGCCTGCCGCTTTGCAGCCAGTAGTGAAAGAAATGGGGCAGATGTCAGAGCGGCTAGGGTTTCTCATAAAGCTTGTCTTGGAAGAACTGGCTTTCCTAATCCTCCTCAAAAAAAACGCACTCTTTTGACAATCGGAAGCCTACCGTGAGGGCATCTGCGGGATCTTTCTGGCACTTCAGATCATCCCTGAAGCACCCCATCAGTGCTGAATAACAGCAAAAAAGACTCTACTCCTCACTGCCTTGAGGAGTTTGCAGCCTAGACATTGAGGGAGATCTGGTAGGCGTGGGGGATAACGAAAGATGATTGAAGCAAAGGCGCTTAGGTTTCCTTGCAGTTGGGGATGAGAACTTAAGACGGGGGAAGGCAGTCTTTTCTTTGATCTGAATGCTCTCCCCCCTCCCCCTCAACACTTATCTGTGCCCTTACAACAAAAAAGTGGGTGTGGGGAGGCGGCAGGCAGATGAGGATTTAGAAAGGCAGGCTGGACGCCAGTAGGACAGGGGTGTCCCCTCCTGTAAAGTAGCAATTGCTTGAAATTAGAATGAAGAGTGTAGCCTTGCGCTGGTGCTTTCCTGCTCCCTTGGAATTCTTCTTACAAAGTCCCCCCCCCCCATCCATAACTGCATCTCTTAAGCACATGCATCAAGCAGAGCCACTGACTTGCACAATCGCACAGTCCCAGCTTTTAACCTGAGGTCATTCCTGCTGAACCGCCCCTCTCCTTTGAAGGAGGAGGAGGAGGGCACTGCCAGGCTGAAGGTGGGATTGCACTGTCTGATAGGCACATCGCTGGTTGCCTGCCTCTGGGCTAGCTGGATTTGCCTTGCTGCCCTTAGTAAGAGGCATACCAAACTTGCTTTCCTCACAGCCTGTAGACCAGGGGTAGTCAAACTGCGGCCCTCCAGATGTCCATGGACTACTATTCCCAGGAGCCCCTGCCAGCATTTGCTGGCAGGGGCTCCTGGGAATTGTAGTCCATGGACATCTGGAGGGCCGCAGTTTGACTACCCCTGCTGTAGACCATCTAGGACAGTGGTTCCCAACCTTCCTAATGCCGCAACCCTTTAATACAGTCCCTCATGTTGCGGTGACCCCCAGCTATAAGATCAAGCAAGGGTTCTTTCACAGAAATGAAACCAAAACTGACCAATGGCATGAAGACCCATTGTCCATGATTGTATGTAAATTGTTTTTTTCCCCCCGGGGTGTCTCAGTTTAGTTCTGCCTCTTGCCCCACCATGCCAATATCGCTCTTTTCCGCTGCTCCAGACAGACCAGCGCTCTATCTTGATCTATCCCGCAAGGCTGTTCTGTGGATGGTATCCCCCCCCCCCCCGTCCAAGCTGCTTGCCCTGCCGCAACCCCTGTGAACGGGTTGTTCGACCCCCAAAGGGGCCCCAGAAGTGATGCCAGCTGGCCATGCACCTGGCCACGACCCAGAAGTAACATCACTACCCATTCCCCTAACCCTCCTTGTCCTCCCTCCCACCACCTCTACTACAATTATTGCGGCTCTGCCTCATGCAGGCTGGAAAGAAGAGTAGGAGCTGAGAAGACAGCCCAGACCTCCCCCCCCACCCAATTCCCACGCCACTTCACAGCTCTTGCATACTCCCAGGGATCCACGGACCCCTGGTTGGGGATCCCTGATCTAGATGTACATTCAGGGTGTGAATTTCCTTATGAGTGTGGCTTTGCTCCTTGTATCCATTTGTGGTAGTGTGGAGTAGTGAGCCGATTTGCCAAGCTAGAATCAGGGAGGCTCGAGTTCAAATCCCCGTTCTGTTACAAAGCTCTGGGGGTAACCTTGGCTAGCTTCAGTGGCCTTTACAGTGTTGTTGTGAGGATAAAACTGGAGAAGGGAGGGTGGGCCCCGGCTTCCTTGGAGGAAAGTGTTGCACAAATATAATTAATCTAACGATGTAAAGAGGCACGTAGAGTCTGATGTTCGTGCCTACTTGATTTACATCCGCGCCTTGCAGAAATCAATCCAGCGTGGGTTCCCTGAGCAACAAAGAATCAAGGGCTCTGCATAGCCAGCTAAAATCTAACCATAAAACCTGATAATTAGTGCAGCCTTTACCCTTCAAAATTAAGCATGCATTGGAGAGCGTGCGTGGGGGTGGGGAGGGGAGGGGAGGGGAGAGGAGAGGATAACAACCACAAATTCTTAGCCGTTACCAAAAAAAAAACCCCGAAATTGCTTTTTAAAAAAACAATAAAAGGCCAAGGTAGCACAACACTTGGTGCAAGGTTCCTTAGTTCTTCGGAATGCTTTATCAGACTGGATGTTTAAAAAAAGAATGCCCACCTCCAAAATGTGCCAGGGCAGTGTGTGTGTGTGGGGGGGGGCTCACATCTACCTAGGTTAGGCTTACTCTGGGGTTTCTTGACTGCCCTGGAAGGGTTTTCCAAATGGGTAGGGGTTAATTAATTTAATATATTTTTTTAAAAAATATTAAACTATTTATCGGTTGATATGAATATATATGGCTATGTTGACCCACCTCCCCTCCCCAAATCGGCCAATGATGGGCCTGGAGGGGGTGGGAAGAGGAGGGACCCCAGGCGGGCTATGCTTCCCAACCAAGTTCTGCACAATTATGCTACTTCTGGATATTCTCAAGGCCTGAAGAATATTTCAGGGGTTTCTCTGTGGTAAGAAAGTTGAGAAAGGCTGATCTAGGCTATGACCTTAATACCTTTTTTGTCTGCATCTTGGCTGCCACCCTCCAGGTGGGGCCTGGAGGTGTCTCGTTTTCACAAATGATCTCCAGAGTACAGATATCAGTTTTCCTGGAGAAAACACTTGCATTAGGACAGGGGTAGTCAACCTGTGGTCCTCCAGATGTCCATGGACTACAATTCCCATGAGCCCCTGCCAGCAAACGCTGGCAGGAGCTCATGGGAATTGTAGTCCATGGACATCTGGAGGACCACAGGTTGACTACCCCTGATTTAGGATACTTTGGGCTGATCCTGCATTGAGTAGGGGGTTGGACTAGATGGCCTGTGTGGCCCCTTCCAACTCTATGATTCTGTGATTTTTAATGGGGGGGGGGCTCCATGGTATGGTACCCTGCTGAGGTCCCTATCCTCTCAAGGCTCCATCTCAAAAATCTCCAGGCCCAGAGTTGACAACCCTATTCTGCTTCCCATTTTAAGATGCTTCGCTTACTTTGGTGGGCCCAGGACTTGAATGGCGGAACCCACCAGCATTCTGAGAAGATGAAAAAATGGAAGCTCCCCCCCCCACACAGAACATAACAATCAGGAGAACAAAATATGAGTCCATTGGCACCTTAAAGACCAACAACATTTTATTCACAGTGTGAGCTTTTGTGTGCACGCACCCTTCCTTAGACAATGAAATGGAAATCACTAGATTACATATATAAGGAGTGGGTAAATTAGCAGTAAATTAGTATAAACAGCTTCATGAAAATGTACAAGTATGCAGTGTAATAAAGATGTTTAGCAGATCCAAGAGCCTAGCCAGAATAACAAGCTGAGTTTATAAGGTTATCAGTCCTTTGGGCTCAACTCCAGTTTGAGAAACATAATAGAGGGAATTGAAATGTCAAGATTGGTAATTAATGGCAGATGCATTCCCAGTTGTAGCGCAGAGTAATTAAAAGAGACCTAGCCCCATCTGCCTCCACCCAAGCATGGAGGCATCCACACAAGTGACAGGCTGGAGTTAGACTCAGGTGGTCTTAGGGTAGGAGACTTATCTTCACGGAAGGCATAACAATCTGTAGTCGATGAATGCTGACATGGGCCTAGAGAGGCCAGGCTTAGCTGCCTCACCCTCTGGCCATATTGCAAGAGTACTAATAGGAATTTGCACTCATAAGAAGGGGAAGGCATTGGTGCAGAAGGCTGGAGTGTGCAAAATTCAAATACAGTAAGAGCTGTAGACACCCTTAAAAAATTTTTTTTGAAACAACAAAGCAAGCAACAACAAAAACAAAATTGAGAGGTGGCACCTTAATTGCAAATTGCGTTTTCTGAAGCAGGCTGGACTAGAAGCAAAAGCAGAACAATTGATAATTTAATTAGTAGTTAAGCAAGTGAGAATGCAGCCTACCTAAAGCGGTGTAGTGTTGAGGGCAAAGGGAACGGCGAAAGCTGGAAAAAGAAGGGAGGCTGCCCAGTAAAAACCCAGGGGGAGGGAAACAAACACAAAAGCTGAAGCATTTCCTTTTGAAGCGTGCCTCCTGTCCTGTGGCTTAAGTCACAGGCTGTTGCCACAAAAGCCGCACCAGTTCTGGAAAAGCATCCAAGATGCCAATTAATCCCCGGTTTCTGGAACGGCACCAGGAGGTGGTGCTGCTGGGCAATTGTGCACCTGGCACTTTACATTGTGGGGTCTGGCATAAACAGAATGGGCCTTATGCCTCTGATTCCCGCCTCTAGGTTGGCAAGTTGGAAGGGGCCTCCAGGGTCATCTAGTCCAACCCCCTGCACAATGCAGGGACTCACAACAACCCGCCCACCCACAGTGACCCCAATTCCGTGCCCAAGTTATCCCGCCACCCCCACCACCAAAAACATCCAAAATTCAGACTGGCCTGGAAGAAATTCATCTACCTACAGCAGCAATTAGCAATTCCCTGGGTATGCAAGGAAGGGCCACAAGAAACAAACAGTGGCACATCCCTTCCTGCCCACCCACTCACCATCTGCCTCAGTTCATAAACTCAGCATTTCTGTCAGATGATTATTCCAGGAGATTTAGAGGCGGAGCCTGGGGAGGGCGGGGTTTGGAGAGGGGAGAGACCTCAGCACGGTACGATTGCAAATCGTACAGCCATTTTCTTTCGGGGAACTGATAGATCACTTGGAATTCCAGGGCAACTCCAGGTTGGGAAAGAATGCTCTTCCAGTGCTATGTGCGATGATAGGCAGCGTTGGCTTACAGTCGGATTGTGGCCCATTCCCAGGCTTTCTGTGACCCCAGACCTCTGTGTTTCTCAGCTTCCAGACAAGTCGATAGCCAGCTTGGTGAAGTTCTATTACTCCTGGAAGAAAACGAGAACTAAAACCAGCGTTATGGATCGCCACGCTAGGAAACAGAAAAGAGAGCGGGAGGAAAGGTAAGTGTCTCAACGGGTTAGGGTGAGGGCCTGCTTAATTGGTCTACAGCAGGGGTAGTCAGCCTGTGGTCCTCCAGATGTCCATGGACTACAATTCCCATGAGCCCCTGCCAGCAAACACTGGCAGGGGCTCATGGGAATTGTAGTCTACGGACATCTGGAGGACCACAGGTTGACTATCCCTGGTCTACATGGCCAGATAGATATTTATTTGCCTTTTTAGTCCCTTTTTTCACTGTGACTCAAGGCTGGACTCAAGAATGCGATTGAACTGTTTAGTCAGTCAGTGCCAACTACAAAATTTGGTGACGTTTGGATGATAATACGTGTACCCGATTGCAGAGATGCCTAGCAAAACAAAGCCATCCAGTGAATCAGCAAACGGATTACAAAATGTGATAACATTTGAGTCTTCTTACTGAAGTAGCGTAATGCAGCAGGCCTTGGCCTGAAGGTCTGGAAGAAAAAGGACACATTATCTCTAATAAAGGTCAGCGACTGAGCCGATCCATCACAACACAGCTTTACCGCTGCCGCTAGAAGAATGCTCTCCCAAATAGTTCTGTTTGCACATTTTGCAGAACAGAAGTAGTGTGGGGATCTTCCTAGAACAGGGTTTTTGGGCATACAGAAATGTGGACGGTTTGAGACACTGGCACAAATCTGTTTCAGTCATTTTAAAAAGCGATGATGTGCCAGAGGGGTATAAGGTGAAAAAAGTGAGTAGTCTTTGGGTCACGTTATGCAAACTTGGTGGTTGAATTTTTTTCAAAGCACTTGTTGCTAGATTCACCTTTTTTGTGTTTTATAATCCCCTTCTTTTCATAGACGCCCTTTATTATAGTCCCCTCACTTTATAAGGCAGGGATCCACAACATGTTGCCGTGGGCACTGTGGTGCCTGCTGCTACCTTTCCTGGAACCTGCCAAGCATTTTTAGGAAGTGGGAAGGCCAAGTAGGACTCGTGCCCAACAGGGCTTCTGATTCGCCACACAGATTAAAATAAGATTGTTTTGCTTGCAATAGCCAAAACAGTGTTGGTTTTATTCTCTCACACAGTCCTCTTTCCCAGTGTATTTTTTAAAAAATTACTATTCCTATCCCCGTCATTTGGACTCACTCTCTATGACTCTGCTTCCTGAAGTGGCCATTTTGTGGTTGACTCCACCTCCTGTGGCAGCCATCTTGTGGTCACGCCCACCACCCTGTGTGTGAATTCCACAGGTTCCCACAAGCTCAAAAAGGTTGGAGAGCCTTGGTCCACAGTCACTGTACAACTACAGTGTCTATCCAAACACATCCTCACTCAGCAGTTGTGTTTGTTGTGGTTGTACCATGGTTTCACCTAGTAAGAATACAAGCACAAGTGTACATCCTGTGTTGAAAGTGTGCCAGGGCTCTTACGCATTGAAGGGTGTCTGTCATTTATATGTACAGGTGTCGTTGCTGTGGGTATACCCAGTCACAAACGCAACTGCTGAGAAAATTGTGGGGGCTACTCTATGTAGGAGAAAGCCAGGAACTCAAAATAACATGAGAAGCAAATTAATTGTGTTGAGAAGGCCAGTATTCTTGTTATAGCAAAGTTCTGATTAGTGGGGTTTTGATGTGTGCCACATTATGTCCAATGGTGCATTAAGGGGTGGGGCCAGTATTCTAATGTCCACCAGCATCTTCATGGCAAAGCTTTTGGGGTTATTAGTTGCTGTTCATTTCTGACATAAGGTTAGATCTATTCCTGGTGAGGTTTCCTGGTTCCTAGATCTTCTAAGAATCTTGCTGTAAAAATACTCCATCTAGATCTCGTGGTTCCAGAATCCCAGTAGACATTAGGCGCTTCCTGTGGGAAGTGATGTCACGAGCTGACAAATCTTTCCAGTTATCTGCCAAAGAGGGTTGGTCCACTGTGTTCATAAGAAATTGCAGCCAGCTTTTGAATTCCTTGTTTGTGAGTCTGAATTTTGTGGGAAACACGATCCTTGCTCGGGGTCTTCTTTCCCTTCTTGCAACACAATGCTACTTTCTTAATCAGGTGCTTTATTCCTAAGTGGGGGGTGGAAGATGGGAATGCTCTTCTTTTTGCAATGCGTGAATAATTTTGTACTATATACTAATGAAATGTAGGGTCTTTTAAAGACCATGCTTGTGATTAAGTACCACATTACAGTCATTGGGGGAAATTCTTGCAGTTGAAAGGCCTATCACATACAGTGATCTGGGTTTTTTTTGGGGGGGGGTGTTCCTTTTGGTAGGGGTCATCAGATCAATCCTCCATTGCTTCTTCTTCAAAGAGGCAATCTGAAGATGTAAAATAGTTCCTGATGGGAAACAGACTCTGAAGTGGCTTGCAGCCATTGATTCCGCAGTCCATTTTGTGCTTTCCGTATTCTGTAAGGACAGTGGTTTGTTTCCATAGTTTTGGTCCCCGGAAACGCTCTTTGAAGATACACCCGAGTCCAGATTTTTGCTTTAATTCAATGTTCTTGCAATGCAGGAATATTGATTTGAAATAGTCTGAGAGCCTGTTGCTATGGAGATGGTGATTCCACCGCTATAATTCAGGAAGGGACCCGGCTGGCACATGTTAGTATTTGTGTAAATCTTTGCCAGTTTTGCAGTCATTTCAGCGGTAACACCCAAACTGTGGGTCTAGGTCATGCTGGCTTTAATGATAGCGAGCTGTCCGAGTGGTGTGTGCGAGTCCAGAAAGGCGAGGTGGTGGTTGTCTGTATTAAATAGATCCTTGAAATCAGCTCATGATCTCTGGACAATGGGAGCCATAATGGCTGGTGTTCCCTTCTTAAAAATTAGCTTCCACAGATAAGCAGTGTCTGAATACACAGGGATGATTAAAGCCACCCTTTTCCCCTTAAGGGCTGCAGTCTGCAGCGGCTGCTTATGGTGATTGGAGCAGAGATCTATATAGATCAAGCAGCTGCAGATCCTCATCTCATCTCATCAGTGACTTTGCTGGGTGTCAGGTTGACACTTTTCTAGATTAAACATGGTTGTCTCAAAGCTGTCGCAGCCAAACCTGGACAGGTTTTGTTAGGTCTCTTTTTTCTTTCTTTTTGCAAAGAGCTCTTCACCTGCTTTGCCATTAGTGTTAGAAAAGTGGGGAAGCAAGCTGTAATTTGTGACTGCTTTTATGGCTTGTTTTTATGCTGTTTCTGAGTTTTACGGTACTGTTTTACTCGAGCAGGTCTGGAGTTGAATTTACTACAAATTTAGGGCTGCAGATTATGAGGATAATTTTAATTTTGGAGGGTAGCATGTTGGTCTGCAGTCAGAGAGTGGAAATTGGGTCAAGTAGCAACTTAAAGCTACTTTTATTTGGGGGGGGGGGGGTTATGAACTTTTGAGAGTCAGAGTGCCCCTACTTTGAGCCTCGAAAACTTGTACTCCCAAAATAGTTCAGTAGTGGAATAGGCTGCCTAAGGAGGTGGTGAGCTCCCCCTCACTGGCAGTCTTCAAGCAAAGATTGGATACACACTTTCCTTGGATGCTTTAGGATGCTTAGGGCTGATCCTGCGTTGAGCAGGGGGTTGGATTAGATGGCCTGGCCTGTATGGCCCCTTCCAACTCTATGATTCTGTGATTCTAAAGTCTTAGTGGTCCTTAAAGTACTCCAAGGTTCCAATCTAGATTATGAGAAGGAGCCTCTGGCTATTAAAAAAAACATACACTAAAAATTACTAAATTGCCAAATACTGTGGGTCCTCTTAAATTTGACACCATTTAGAGCCCTGTTAGGTGTCAGCCCTAGGCCTGAGCAGGTCTTTGGAGAGGTGGCACATAATGTTTTCGTAGTTTAATAAATGGTGGTATAAGGATTTTATTCCCAATCGTCATGCACCCGGATCCCAGGCAAGCGTTCTTGCTTGCTAAATGTCTCCTAGATAGGCTTGCCAACTTCCAAGTGGGGCCTGGAGATGTCCCAGAATTACTGCTGGTGTCTAGATCAGGGGTAGTCAAACTGCGGCCCTCCAGATGTCCATGGACAACAATTCCCATGAGCCCCCTGCCAGCGTTTGAAGAAGAAGAAGAAGAAGAGTTGGTTCTTATATGCCGCTTTTCCCTACCCGAAGGAGGCTCAAAGCGGCTTACAGTCGCCTTCACATTCCTCTCCCCAGAACAGACACCCTGTGGGGTGGGTGAGGCTGAGAGAGCCCTGATATTCCTGCTCAGTCAGAACAGTTTTATCAGTGCTGTGGGGAGCCCAAGGTCACCCAGCTGGATGCATGTGGGGGAGCGCAGAATCGAACCCGGCTCGCCAGATTAGAAGTCCGCACTCCTAACCACTACACCAAACTGGCACTCCTAACCACTACACCAAACTGGCAGGGGCTCATGGGAATTGCAGTCCATGGACATCTGGAGGACCACAGGTTGACTACCCCTGCCTATACGGATAAGTGTTGAAATTTCGAGTAGCAAAGGATATCAGATCTTCAAATGGGAGAGGTGTGGCTCAAACCAAATTGCAAAAAGAACTTACGGCAGGGAACTAATCACAGCCTCTCTTGCCCAACCCCCTTGTTGGAAAAAACATGGAAGAGAGAGACTCCTTAGTTTAGAAAAAAGTAGGGTATAAAAACCTACTCTATTTCTAAAATCCATTGTGTGTGTGTCTTATATGCTTGAACTTCAGTCTAGAGGCGGTTTCCTACGGGCTCCCTCCGGGGCCAGGAAGTAACCTCGCACAAGCCGCTGTGTAAAGGCTCAGGGAGAGAGGCACAGCTGCATAGCCCTCTCTCTGCACGGTTTTTATTCCGCCAACAGGGAAAAGGCAGTCCAGGTTGAACACCAATGACCAGGCAGATCCCTTGGGCTGCCTTTTTCCTATTGGTGGAATATCCCCCCCACACACACACACACCCTCAGGGCCAATCACCTCCGGTTTTGAGAAGTGCTTCGTCAGGGCCGCAAACTGAGTTTTATAGGTGGAGAGATAATCTCGTATGTCTCTATATCAGTTGTACGTAAGACCGCTGTGTGGTGCTCAAACATGGCGATCTAGATGTGGGTTCCTTGTAGTCTTAACACCTATATGAATTTTCCTTGCAAGACAAAAAACAAAAACAAAAAGACCCAAAAAAAAGGAGGGGGAGGGGGGAGAAGGGAGTCTACAAAGCCTGACCTTTTGCGATATTCGCAGTATGCAAACACTATCTCTAGATACACAAACAGAATAGCTGTTCTTAAAAAAGCATTTGCATCTCCTGGCTGCTCACTTATAAAGCAACACATTAGTTCAGCTTACCTTGAAACCATGCTCCCTGCAAAACAGCTGCACACGTTATTAAGTTCTTTTCACCTTAATTTGTGTAAACGGGAGCTGGAAAGTAAATAATATTCTACAGTGAATAAGTGAAGTCTCCAGCCTCTCTGGAAGGAATTCTAAACAAGATTAGGAGAAAATAACATTGGTTTCTGTCACTGAGGCTCTTGCGGTATGTTTTTAATTTCATGGATTGCTGGGAAAGGTGTGTGGTTGTTTTCCATTGGATCTGAAGCCTATGCATCTATTAAAAGCTGATCCAATAAATTTCTGGAGTCTCGTAATGCTTCTTAGGCAGCACAGCACATTTCAGCTGCTTCCAGTACAGTAGTTCTGAGTTGTAAATTGGATTGGAGCATTCATTTGAATTCTAGTCTGATATTCCATGGGAATGAGCAAAGGGTAAGAACTTGAATTAGCTTGCTGGCGTACTGCCTTGTTCCCTTGGTTCAGAATTCAGTCCACCTACATCCAACACTGTGCAGATCCACCAATCAACAGTAGCCAGACCTTCTTATGGTGCTGGTTGGACCTAACAAGAAATGGTATTCCATGACTTTTGTTTCTGGATCCTCCATACTTGTCACAGGCTGATAGCCAGAAAGCTGACTCGTGGTGGTTCACAACTATAACAGTATACAGTATAAAACTATGTGACATAGTTAATAATAAGCTAAAATAATCCCCAACAACAAATAAAATGGCGTTACAACAATTGTATAAAATGATTTAATCTTATATCTAATGATCTAAAAGGGCGCCAAAACCCACGCCTCCCTCCCCCCTGCTGTGGCCAGGTACCGAGGGCAGCCGGTACTGGGCCACGGCCCAGGGATTAGAGAACACGGCATTACAGTACATTTATATACAATTTTTACATTGTTTCTAATTCTGAGTTTGTCTTCCTGCTTGCATAATAAACACCCCACCTCTCCTTAAATTCTGTTTCTCAAATAGTTTGTTAATTTTGCCATTACTGCATTCCTATCCTAAGCTTGGACAGATGTCTGATTTTCATTTTGCTGCATATTCTTAGCTTCCATTGGGAATTTAAATTTTAATATAGCCTGCATTTTTCCATATACTTCCTTCCAACATCTTTTTGATTTTTTACAAGTTCGCCACATATGGTATCTTGATATTCTAATATTTACCTTTGTAATTTTTAGCTACTTTTTCAATATATCATCTGAAGAACAATTTATACCAATCTGATTGGCTGTGAACTTAATTTCTTTGTGCCATGACTGTTTCCATTGATGCATTGTTATTTGCTCTTTTTAAAATTTGGCATCCATTTAATCATACATTTCCCACTACTTCTGTTTGTAACTGAAGTAATAACTTGTATATCCTTATCCATCCATAGTTCCTCTATATATTTGTGAAACAACCTGGGGGTGGAACATGTCCAGCTGTCTGAGTTGGAATAGGGCCAATCAGTGTGCATCCAGCAACACTGGCTGCACCCTAATTGGCCCTGCCTCTACAGCTCCCACCCTCCCTCCCTGGACGCTAGATACACAGAGCCCTGCCAGACCCAACATGAGCCTTCATTCCCTCCTATCGCTCCTGCTGCAAGGGAAGCAGAGAGCAACACAGAGAGGGCTGCCCCAAGCTTCTGACAGAGACACAGAGAGAGCCGCCCCTGCTGGGACGGAGGGGGAGACAGGCAAGGGACGAAGCCCGCCTCTTCCTGTTGGCTCTCAGCAACTTATTCAGAAGCATGCTGCTTCATAAGATGGAGTTCGGCATTTAGCCATCGTGGTTCATAGCCAGTGAGGAATTGGACAGGAGTCCAACTATTAAAGTCATCTAAACTGGTATCTTTGGTACGTCCTGCAGCAAGTTCTGCAAGTTAGTTCCTCGTTGTGTGAAGTACTTCCATTTGTTCATTTTGCCTGTCAACATCTTTGGAAGCCCCAAGCTGTAATGTGAGGTTGAGGAAAGAGAATGTTCTCACCAGACCTTTTCCATCCAGTACCCAAATACACCCCCCTTTGTAATTTTGGTGCCTTTGTGATACCTGTTGAGAGAGAAGGCCAATATAAGTACAGCAGGAAAGCTTTTTAAAAAAAAATGTGATCTGATCCCTTTAATACTGGAATCAGCCATGTTGTTTTATGCTTTATGAAACCATATATCCTCGAATTGGAGATCAGTATTTCCTAATTAAAGAAAACACCGTTATTTCGTATAAATGTTCTTGTGATTTCCCTTTGAGCTTTGTACCTGCATCTATCACATTGGGGGGGGGGGGGAGTGACGAAAAACATGTATTTGTGTATGAGTTTTGCGGTCCATGCTAAACATGGTGAACAAATAATACAGCATTGCCTTCTTTATTTTCTAGTGAGGATGAAATGGAAGAAGCAAATGGAACTAATCCTATAGATATTGAGGTCGAACAAAACAAGGAAAGCAAAAAAGAGGTATTTTCCCAAAGAATGTTGTTTAATATATTAAGAATATACCATGAACTTGTCTAGATAATTATTGGTTTTCTTGTTGCTTTCTTTAGCTGTTGTATATAAGGATTCAGTTCTCTGCCTGGTATGTGTCCCTGCCTTTTATCCAAGGGACTCGGGGTGACATAAATGCTTTCCCCTTCCCCCATTTATCCTCACAAGAACTGTGTGGTAAGGTTAGTCTAAGCGTGTGACTGGGCCTTAGTTTAACCCAGTTAGCGTCATGTCAGAGTGGTCATTTGAACTTGGGATTTTTCTTGCCGTCTCAGATCATTGTGTATTGTTTTTGCGTGGGGTTTTTAGTTTTTTATATAAACCGCCTCAAGCCAGCTAGACCTGGGAGTGGCGGTCAACAAGTACAAAAGGGGAGGGGAGGGAGAGGGAGAGGGAGAGGGAGAGGGAGAGGGAGAGGGAGAGGGAGAGGGAGGGAGAGAGAGAGAGAGAGAGAGAGAGAGAGAGAGAGAGAGAGAGAGAGAGAGAGAGAGAGAGAGAGAGAGAAAGAAAGAAAGAAAGAAAGAAAGAAAGAAAGAAAGAAAGAAAGAAAGAAAGAAAGAAAGAAAGAAAGAAAGAAAGAAAGAAATCCTCCAGGAATCAGCCCTGTACCATTTTGGGACCCACCTATCAGCACACCTGCCTTTTATTATAGCTGCTGGAGACTTGTGGTTTATTGTCCTTGGCAGGCCATCAATAGGAGCTACTCTGAAGCCTTGATAGGCTTTCTTGCTTGGTTGGTGAGATTTGCTTGGCGGATCCGAGAAGACAAAGTTGTTGATCAATATGTTCTATGAAGCACGGTCTGCTTGATAGAGCGATTCTACCTGTTGAAGACAGCCCAAGTCCCTGACAGCTTCTTAAATGCTGAGAATTGTGAAACGTTCTCAATATTTTTCTAAAGCTTTATGAAGTTGTGGCGTTTCCTAGAATCCCTCACAGAACCAAACTGCACAAGACAGCATCCTTGTGGTCGCCATGGGAACACCAACGCCAGTTTAAAGTAATTTGAAAATACTGGAAGGGTCCAATGCCTAGAGGGTAGCAGGCAGAGGTGTTCTTGTTCCTCCCTCCCCCTGTCCCTCCCCCTGGCTGATCTGTGGCTCTCCAGAGCTCTGTGGACTACAATTCCCATGAGCTCCTTCCAGCTTGGAATTGTAGTCCACAGACCTCTGGAGAACCACAGTATGGCTACCCCTACCTTACTATGTGCCAAAACAACTGCACACACTCTTCCAACCACAGCTGTTTTGGCACTTGAAAAAGAGCTGAGGAGGGAAGCAAGACAAACCAGGATCAGACCCTCATCGTGGCAATGTCCTTGTGACAGCCATGAGGGCAATATCATGTCTATTTTGGCCCTCAGGCTCTTGGAACTACCACTATACTGTAGGCCAAGAGCAGACAGCCCTTTTTACACGAAAGCAACCCTACGAAAAAACTCAAAAACATCTACCTGTGATGCTGGTGTGCTAACACATGAAAATGAGAGGAGACATTAGTTTTGCATGTGTACAGCTTAGCCAGGGTGTTGGTTTCTCAGGGGCCCACCTTAGTGGGGAACTGGCCCTGCCACTGAGCGGACCGTTGGGTGTCATGTGGTGGAGGGTGAAGGTATCACCTGCCTCAGAGGAAGTCTGTAATCACAAGATGTCATAGTCCCATTGTATACGGCACTGGTGAGACCACACCTGGAGTACTGTGTGCAGTTCTGGAGGCCTCACTTCAAGAAGGACGTAGATAAAATTGAAAGGGTACAGAGGAGAGCGACGGGGATGATCTGGGGCCAAGGGACCAAGCCCGATGAAGATAGGTTGAGGGACTTGGGAATGTTCAGCCTGGAGAAAAGGAGGTTGAGAGGGGGACATGATAGCCCTCTAAGTATTTGAAAGGTAGTCATTTGGAGGAGGGCGGGATGCTGTTCCCATTGGCAGCAGAGGAAAGGACACTCGGTAATGGGTTTAAACTACAAGTACAACGATATAAGCTAGATATCAGGAAAAAAAAATTCACAGTCAGAGTAGTTCAGCAGTGGAAGAGGCTGCCTAAGGAGGTGGTGAGCTCCCCCCTCACTGGCAGTCTTCAAGCAAAGGTTGGATACACACTTTCCTTGGATGCTTTAGGATGCTTAGGGCTGATCCTGCGTTGAGCAGGGGGTTGGACTAGATGGCCTCTATGGTCCCTTCCAACTCTATGATTCCATGATGCTATGATTCTATTTACTAATATGTTAATCACCTTAGTGCAGGGATTCCCACCCAGGGTTCTGGGGGACCTGGGGTTACAGCGAGAGTTCCCCAGGGGTTATGCAACCTTTCCCGGAGGTCTGGACGGCCATTGACATCATTAGACCTCACTGGAGCCCCCTTCTCCCTTTGCTCTGCAGGCCCAGTCTCTTTCTCCACAATGGAAACAGTAAACAATCGATTGATTGGCTGTCTCCTACATCTTACTTCTGTGGCCACCTCTTTGCATGCCACCACTTTCAGGGGTCCTTGAAGCCTGGAAAATAGTTCAGGTGTTTCTTGAAAAGGCTGCCTTAGTATAATGGTATTGTAAAATATTTCAGGTGTTCCTCCATGGTCAAAAGATTGAAAAAGACTGCCTTAGTGTAACACAGCCTTTTTCAACCTTTTGACTGTTAAGGAGCCCCTGAATAAAGTTTTTGGGCTTCGAGGACCCCCTGAAGTGATATCAGCTGGCCTTCCCTCCCTACCATGCCCCCAGACCTGACATCACCACCTTTTCCACATCCTTTTCCTTCCTTTTGCTCTCTTCCCCCACCTTTGCTCCTACTATGATGGCTGCACCTCATGTAGGATGGAACGAAGGGCAGGAGCAGAGAAGACAGCCTGGACTTCCCCACACATCCATACCACAATCAAAACTTTTCCCCTTTGATATTTACACCTATGGCCTACCCACCAAGCCCCCTGGGCAGAGGCAGCAAGTTCCCTAGCTTGTGGCCAAGTCCATTAAGGCTGGAGGGGAAAGGCTGCAGACCCCCCCCCCCCTGGAGTTCCCACGGACCCCTGGTTGGGAATCCCCGGTGTAACAAAACACTCAAAACCATGTTTACATGTTTACATGCCAGTCTTCACTGGCAGTCTTCAAGCAAAGGTTGGATACACACTTTTCTTGGATGCTTTAGGATGCTTTGGGCTGATCCTGCGTTGAGCAGGGGGTTGGACTAGATGGCCTGTGTGGCCCCTTCCAACTCTATGATTCTATGATTCTATGTACAGTACAGTACAGAGCCAGTTTGGTGTACTGGTTAGGAGTGCAAACTTCTAATCTGGCATGCCGGGTTCGATTCTGCACTCCCCCACATGCAGCCAGCTGGGTGACCTTGGGCTCGCCACGTCTCTGAGAAAACTGCTCTGACCGGGCAGTGATATCAGGGCTCTCTCAGCCTCACCCACCCCACAGGGTGTCTGTTGTGGGGAGAGGAAAGGGAAGGCGACTGTAAGCTGCTTTGAGCCTCCTTCGGGTAGGGAAAAGCGGCATATAAGAACCAACTCTTTTTCTTCTTCTTCTACTGATCTGTTTTAGCATTTTCAGATAATGTAGAGAACAAGGCAGTGAAACGTTTTTGAACACTGGGCCCCGTAGTCAGCCCGATAGATATAAATTCCTTGGAGGAGCTGGGAGCACAGGAGGTTTAGGACAGCGCCTGCTCTCAAATCGCCGTTTCCTTCTCTCTAAATCAGAGCGGCAGGCAAGTTGCGGCAAATCTGTCCTGCTGGTAATAATGCTTGTTGCAGCCAACGTCACTCTTGTCTGGTCTCGGTGCCAAGATGGGGTAGGCGCTAATCTCATCTAGTTCAACTGGAGCTGAGCTTGGATGCAAAGGGATATGGGGACGCTCTGCTTACATCTCGGCAGACTGTGTTTTTGTAAGGGCAGTCGTCACCTCGTTAACACCGAAGGCATCTGTTTGTCGCCAAAGGCCATCCTGCCTGCAGCGGTAGAATTGATAGCGCCCATGGTCGATGCCCTGTTATTCCTGGCAATGTGCATGAATTCATCCACACCGTTAGGACAGACTGTGCTAAGAATGCCACCTTGTTGTAATGCGTTGCCAGTGCAGTTCCGTTACCAGGGCCCATGGAGTGTAGATGGAGACCCATCGTTGGATCCCCATTCGGCCATGAAAAATCATTGCGTGGCCTTGGGCCGTTTGTGCGGTCTCAAACCTAATCGACCTCACAGGGTTGTCGTTAGGATGAAGTGGAGGAGAAGAGAATAAGATTAAGCCGCTTTGGACTCTTGTTGTAGAGAAAGGTTAGGTATTATTTTTTTGTAATTGTATGGGGTTCTGATTGGGGGTTGTATTATGTTCTGAATTTTGTATGTAACCTGCCATGAGCCGGCTGGCGGGCAATAAATTCAGCAACAACAACAATAATAATGAAGTCCACCCTAGTAGTGTGGGAGGAGGTGGTGTAGTCATACTACTTGGGTAAAATTTATGAACTGGGCCTTATTTTGGCACAAGCCGTCTCAGTGCTGAGTTCCGGAAGTGTGTTTTCCTTCTGCGTCTGTTTTCTTGCGTCCCTTTTGGACAAAATCCCCTCGTTACTTCTGCAGTTTCAAAAATAAAATAAAAAAGACAAAACGAATTCCAAAATTTAAAAAAAAGCTTCGGTTAAATGACAGATGGATAAATTCATTTGATATACCTAATGAAGTTCTGCTGAAGTAAACTTCCACTTAGGGAGTATAGTGTGACATTGAGTGGTAATTAAACATAAATCTAATATAGTTTAAATTCAGTTAAAATTGTCTCCCTGCCAACTCCGCAACCCTGGGCAGCTGAGGTACGCAGCACAGTGCTTTTGCAAGAGATGTTTACATCTCAGCTCCCTGAATGCCAGCAAACCCAGCCTCTTTACCATACACCAGGATGAGTTTTGCACCCGCCACTTTCCCCCCTCCCAAGATTAGCTTTCATATGCCAAAATGCAGAATTCTTAGTCTCACCACAGAAAGATGAGCCCAGAGCTCCAGGTGAGTAAAGAATTTCTAAGCTCTTCAAATTTGCCTGGCCTTGAGGGGTTGTGAGGAGTGTGTCTTGAGCTCAAATGTAGCAAACAAATCTCCTTCTATCAGGGGTGGCCAATCTGTGGCTCTTCAGATGCCCACGGACTGTCAATCTATCCATTTTATTTGCAGTCATGGAAAATCCAGTAGAAAGCATAGAATAACAAATATAAAATCAATTACGAATGGGGGCTGCTTTGGGCTTTAAAACTATACAGGTGTGAGAAGGAAAGTCGGCAGGGAGGGCACAGATGTTTTGAGGTCCCTCCCAAAGCCAATATTGTTAGTTCAGTGAAAGACGACTCCTCTGCTGGCACCCGGAAAACCACATCTGTCCTAGTCAAATGATGATATAAGATAGGTAGGTATTTAGCTAAGGTTTGTGATGTCTTTGACAAGGCTTTTCCCCTGTGACAAATGCGGACACTGTAGACATCGGTTCTGCCTCATCCCTCCCCCCCCCACCACCCCCAAGCGTTTGATAGCCCCTGGCTCCCCGCCACGCGGGCGAGAACAGTGGATGTAGCCATGCATGGTGAAAGTCAAAGTTAATTTGTATCTGCTGCGCTTTCCAAGAGGAAACAGATGGTTGCAATGTTTGAGTTCAAGTTGCCTTTGCAGCCAAGCAGCGTGCTTTGGATTGCACGCCCTCGTTTTTCATGGTTTAACACCCTTCGTACTTTAATTGGTGCCCCTTATTTTTTTTTGATACCCACCTTACCCCCCTCCTCAAAACTGCCACAAAGCATTCAGACGTGTGTGATAGGCCACTTACAAAATGGGGCGTGGACACTCTGTGGCGAGCAGCTAATTTTATCTCCCCAGATACATGGTTGGATTTTTTTTTTCAGTAGTCTGGATCAGAGACGTAGTCAAATATCTGGAAGAGATGCTCTCAATGGAAATCGGGGAACTTGGACAATGGATTCCAGTTCAAATTAAACATCTAGTTAAACATAAACATCAAGTTAAACATAGAACATCTAGTAAGGAAAAGGAAACCAGGGAAAGCCCCAGGTATTGATGGAATACCAGGATACTTATTACAGTCAAACCCAGGACGATGTGCAGAAGTCCTGGCTCCTTTCCCCCCTGTTATAAATGGGTCGGTCTGTCTGTCTGTCTGTCTGTCTGTCTGTCTATATCTATCTATCTATCTATCTATCTATCTATCTGGGGAAATGCACAGGATCCTCAAAATTATCATCCAATAACCCCTCCTTGAAGTTCTTGGGAAGCTATCCAAAGTTTATTTGAGTGCCATAGTAAAAGACTGGATGGAGGAGTCAGGTGTACTGTGTGAAGAACAAGGGTATCCATCGGAGATATTCTGCAGAGTAACTAATTTATGCCCCTCTTTTCTCCCGTGGGATCCTAAAGCTCTGTTCACAACGTCATTCTCCGTTCCTCCGTTTCATCCTCACAACAGCCCTGAGAGGTAGGTTAGGGTGAAAGGAAGTGACTGGCCCAAGGCAGAGTGAGGATTCGAACTTGGGTCTCTCTGATCGTAGCCTGAAATGCTCACCAGTACACCACACCGATGAGTTGTCTTGCTTATTGGGGGGACTGGATGGGTGACTTGGGGACTGGAAACTAGTAAACGGTTGCTATGCCTTTTTTGGAGTCAGTTAGCAAATGTGAGGATCCTGAATTGAAGGATAAAGATGAAGCAGGCAGCTGCTGTAGAATTTATCAGTCTTTGTATCCGAAGTCTTTTGGCCAACGCAGTCCAAAATTATCCTGCGAGATTAATCGATGAGTGCTGGGTGTCCATTTTTCCTGCACTGTCATATTTTTTCAGTCCAAGTTTTTCTCTCCCCCCCTTCCTCTCCTCCCTCTTTAATTAAAAAACTTGATGAGCTCAGAGTCCCTCACTTTATCATTTGGTTAACTGATGTTAAAAATTAATACGGGCAAAGGAAGAAACGGAGGATACACTTTTCCCCTCGTGGTGGTTAGGTCTCGGCCAGTTAAAACCATATCTTCCCCCCCTTTACCCCCACCCCTAAAGGGTAGATTCGTATTTTCTTCTTTTCCCCCTCCTGCTGGTCTCTACCTTCTTTGATATATGTATGTATGTATGTATGTACAGAGCTGATGGTCTGGTGGGTCTCTCCCTTGAGGGAGGAACCAGCGAGAGATAACCTGGCAGGGAAGGCCCATATGATGTTTTGCGGATGTGCTGGCCTGAACCATAGGCCATAAAGGCATTGGGGGGGGGGGCTTGAAAAATACATTTCCCCTTTCCCTTCCAGGGCAGTGTAAGTTGGGCTTACATGCACAGCATCTATGCTACCTTGAACATATAGCTTTGGCTTGAAGCGGGGGGGGGGGTCTCCCCTGATACACATACCGGACTTGTACCCCAGAGATGTTTGAACAAGGCCAGTATAATTTGGATGAAATTCAGAGAGGTACACAACAGGGTATCCTCCCTTCCCTTGCGTCTCTCTTAGCAATTCTCTCTGGATTAAACCTGAAGGTTGTCCCTTGCCCCCCTCTCACATTTCCCCTTCTCCTTCTTTAGTTTTGTGATAAATTAATGCCTGAACCCATTTAACTAGAATTTGCTCTCCAACAAGAGCTTGACTGTGGGATTTAGAAGTTCGTTGCAGTCGCTGGCTTGAAACCCAATTACAGTCAGCTGTGAGCTGCATCAGTTTAGAGAGCATGGTAAGCCGTAATTGCAAACCTGGACAAATGGGGAAAGAAGAAAGAATGGGTGAACCCACTGAGAATTCCCAGTAAAGTGCTGGGGAGCAGGAATGGTGTAAGAGACGGCTGTGGCTGAGTGACGCAGCGTCTGTTTGGAATGCATAAAGAGCCAGGTTCAAGCTCTGATATGTCCAGTATAAAGGTGGGATAGGTAGGAGGTGATGTGAAAGACCTCTGCCGAAGAGTCCGGAGAACCACTGCCATTCTGAGTAGACATGGCTGACCTTTATGGATCTTTATGGACCGAGGGCCCAATTCAGTCTTGGGCAGTCTCATTTCTTCAGCCGTCTCTCTTGATTCAGCCTGCTCTGCATGACTAGAAATAACTCCACGTTTCCCACCCCAAGTGGCTTGGATGAAAAATGGGAGACTGTAAAGTAAAGAACTAAAATTAAATTGATTGTGTTGCAGCTGTAGCTAATGCAGTGGTTTCGGCGATAGCCGTTCAGCTCAGCCAAGCTGTTGTGGGTCACCTAGCTTTTGGGGTGTTTGTCAAGGAGGAGGTAGCCAGTCCCCATACTTCTGTGTGTGTTGTCTGCTTTGGTGGGGGTCAAAGGGAAAGGTTGACTTTTCTCTGGCATGTTTGATTCTGCGCTCCTCTCCATGCAGCCAGCTGGGTGACTTTGGGCTGATCACAGTCCTGTTAGAACTGTTCTCACAGAGCAGTCCTTTCAGAACTCTCTCAGCCTCACCTACCTCACAGGGTGTCTGCTGTGAGGAGATGAAGGGAAGGCGATTGTGTGCTGCTTTGAGTCTCCTTTGGGCAGCAAAAGCAGGGTATAAAAAACAACTAACCTGGAGATCAGTTATAAATCCAGGAGTTCTCCAAACCGCACCTGGAGGTTGGCAATACTAGATGCACAGTTGTGCATATATCCCTTTCTATTGTTCCTCTATATATTTGTGAAACAGCCTGGGGGGGGGGGGTGGAATGTGTCTGGCTGTCCAAGTTGGAATAGGGCCAATCAGGGTGCAGCCAGCATTGCTGATTGGCCCTGCCCCTACAGCCCCCCCCCCGGACGCTAGCCATGTTCCTCTCAGCTGCACCAGAGACAGAGAGAGACACACAGAGCCCTCCCAGACCAAACACGAACCCTCATTCCCTCCTATCGCTCCTGCTGTGAGGGAAGTAGAGAGACACACAGAGAGAGCTGACCCAAGCTGCTGACAGAGACACAGAGAGAGCCGCCCCTGCTGCAATGGAGGGAGAGAGAGAGAGAGAGAGCAAGAGAGATCTGCCCCAAATTGCAAAACAGCCCTCCTTCCCTCCTGAGAACAAGCCCTAATTACCTGCTATGCCTCCTGCTATGCCACCCGCCAAGAGACACGCAGCGAGAAGGAGAGGCAGAGAGAGACACAGAGAGAGAGAGAGATCTGGACCTCCCAGTATCCCCTGGGTCCTGCTTGCAATGGTCTTTCTTGCTAGTATATATGTAGGCCCTTTTGCATTCTGCCCTGCATGCCTTTGGAGGTCTTGTCACTGTGCTTTAACACAGCAGGAGAGAAATATAATTCACCCTTTCTTTTAAATAGACAGAGATCAGTATTATATCTGCAGATGCATCTATTCCTTTGCAGAGATGAATATCCCAGGTTCATGTTCAGCAAACCACATCCCATCCCTTGTCCTTAAAAGACCTCTTTCCGGGCAACTTTCATACCCATGCAAAAAATAATAATAAATCTTTATCTTCCTGCATGGTGGTGCTGCATGTAAAAATGAGCGAGTTTTAAGGATTAGGCGGTAGTCATATGACCCTTCGTGTTTTGTTTTAAATTAGTTTCTGCTTTTTCCCCTCTGGCTGACACATAGGAAATTGCATCTCAAACTTAAACTTTACTCTTCCATTCTCTCTCTGTCTCTCTCTTTCTATCTCTCTCTCTCTCTCCCCCACCCACACACGCAACAAGCAGGATTTCCTTTTTGTTTCTGGTACCGAATTAAACGGACACGCTTAGGCCTGGCATTGGAAAGAGCTGGGCTTGGCAGATCATTAGACAGCTTTGAATTGCACGGAAAGCTCTGACTTTTTCAGCGTTGGTGTACGACCAGGCTTCTACCCCCCTTCTCCTTTTCTTAATTGGGGGAGAGCTTTCCAAACATGTTTCTCAAACCTTTTGCGTTTGTTTTGCCCTTCCAAGCTTGTGCTGCCTTCTGGGACTCCCCAATCCATCAGCAGCCATCTGTTCCACGGGTAAGAGCACTGAGATCCTAGCGTGCTGTTCTAACGCACACAGCCCACTGGCGTTATTTGCAGACCGATAGAACAACAGAATATATGACCTGCCTCTCAAACCCACAGCCAGGACAACTGAGAGCAAGACGAGAGCTCTTTCGGGTCCCTCCTCCTCAGTTTTATCAGGATGGTAAACAATAAGTCCAGGCCCGTCCATAAAGCCAGCAAAGATTGCCTGAATGTCAGGGGGTGAGGGGGTTGAATCTATTTTATATTTAGCCATAGATGGAGGAAGGCACCTCTTTGTGTAGGATCTGGTCCCTTTCCTTGATACCAGCCTGGTGTATTGGTTAAGAACAGTGGGCTCCAACCTGGAGAACTGAGTTTGATTCCCCACTTCTCCGCAGGCAAGTTGGCTGGGTGACCTTGGGCTAGTCACAGTCCTCTTAGAGCTCTCTCAGCCTCACCCACCTCACAGGGTGTCTGTTGGAGGGAGAGGAAAGGAAAGGTGTTTGTAAGCCACTTTGGTTTCGTTTGGGTAGTGAAAAGTGGGGTATAAAAACCAGCTCTTCTTCTCTCCCTATGATTGGGGGGGGGGAGGTCCCCAAGTTGAAAACAGTCCTGCTGTTTCTGTATTTATTTTTGCATTTATACCCTAGAAGCTTATTTTGCATATTCTTTATTACAAAATAAGATTATGCTGGGGAACTCTGTTTTTATTCTTTTATTGCAATCACAGTGTGAATATTTCAAAGGCAAATTGACCTTCTGGACTTGGAGGTGTCTGTGCCAGATTTCAGTGGGTCTAATTCAGATCAGTTAACTCTCATTCAACAGGTTTTGTGGGCCAGTGTGAACAACAGGGAAAGTCCAAGCAGAAAGCAAGATAGGCTCCTCCATATATCACCCCCCTCTCTCTCTCACCCCCCCCACAGAGAGAGAGAGAGGGGGAGAGAGAGAGAGAGAGAGAGAGAGAGAGAGAGAGAGAGAGAGAGAGAGAGAGAGAGAGAGAGAGATCTAGTAAAGATCCTTTGCATCCTTCCTGTGATCACTTCCGATAATACAGTAGTAGCTATTGAAATTTCAGCAACACCAGCCCTACTGGCATGATGGGGCCCAGTCACGTGTGTCCTGCAGTCTGCAGTTACAGAAGCCCCTTTTCAAAGCATGCGTGGATCACTTTAAAATTAGAAATCTTAGTTGAAGGAAACACGTGAATTTTAATTGACCAAAATATGTGAATCTGTGAAGCATGTGAATAACACAGTAGTCTTGAAGAAGAACAGAAAGTATTTTTTAAAAAAGATTAAAAATCTTTGGGGTTTTTTTTTAGATTGGGTGTGTGTACCATGGTAAATTTCCCCCAAATAGGCAAACTCAGAGCTTTGGCAAAAAAAAACCCAGTCGTTTATTTCAGAAGGGGACTAACAGCATCACAGGACTCCTGCAATGCTAAAGACAAAAGCAATAGGGATCAAAAGCAATTACAGAGGCAAATCCTTCTCCCTCCCAAATTGTACACAATTCCATTTCACACAGGAGGGTCCTTATCATCAGAGGATAGTACAGTTTACTGCACCTCTAGGGCGGAAGGAAATAGCCAAAACATCTGAAGGTGTGATAGAGGGCCATCTGGTCCTGAGAATGGGGACAAAAAGGTGGAGGGGGTGATGAGAAAAGCAATTCTCCACAAGGAGTTTTGGGACTCTGATCAAGCAATTCATGGCAGGAGCCAGTGGCTACCTAACAGCATGTGCAAGAGGCGTAGTGTTTAAGAGCAGAAGCCTCCAATCCGAACAACTGGGTTTGATTCCCCAAATCCTCCACATGCAGCTCGCTGGGTGACCTTGGGCCAGTCACCTCTCAGGGCTCTCTCACCCTCCCCTACCTCACAAGGTGCGGGTTGAGGAAGGGAAGGTAAACCACTTTGAGACTCCTTTAGGTAGTGAAAAGAGAGGCGTATAAAAACCTATTCTTCAAGCAAAGAGGGGAAACCCTTTTATGGAATGCTTCTGCTACAATTTTTAGGACTTGTACTCTGAAACTTGTATTGATCTCTAAGATATTACTGAACTTGAATCTAATAGTTTTTAAATGAATCATTGAAAAATATTTTGATAATTTGCTGGGCAATGAATTGGGGCGAGGGTGCCATTTTTGTCCATCAAGAATTCCCAACCGATTAATCCAGGGGTAGTCAAACTGCGGCCCTCCAGATGTCCATGGACTACAATTCCCAGAAGCCCCTGCCAGCATTCGAATGCTGGCAGGGGCTCCTGGGAATTGTAGTCCATGGACATCTGGAGGGCCGCAGTTTGACTACCCCTGGATTAATCACAGGAAGTTCTCTGTATCACATAAAATCCAACACCCCAGCTGATGCGCAGTAGGCTTCTACCTTGCAGGCACCTCCGGCGGAAGCCATCCCTCAGGTGAAGAAGGAGAAGCACAGTTCCCAGGCTGCCAAGAACAGAGCCAAGAGGAAACCCCCCAAAGGCATGTTCCTCTCCCAAGAGGACGTGGAGGCCGTCTCCGCCAACGCAACGGCTGCCACCACCTTGCTGAGACAACTGGATATGGAATTGGTCTCCATCAAGCGACAGGTACGCGTCTTCTCCTGTAACAAAACGAAGCTCATTTTTAACTATCCAATACATTAAAAAAAAGAAAAGGAGCTGCCATCGGTCTCAATTTTCTGGCTCCCTGGGGGATTTATAGCTTGGACTAGATGCTTTGCATCCGGATGAGACTTGATTAAGAAGCTGTCCACTGAGCAGCGTGTGCTGGAATGGAATTATTTTTCAGCTTGGCTTACTATTTACAGTGCAGAAGGGAACAGAGCCAGGCTTCCCAGATCCCCATTTCTTGCCCAAGATGCTACTGTGGACTTGCATAAATTGGAGCCTTCAAGCTATGTTCTTTGGAATGAATCTCTCTCTCTCTCTCTCTCTCTCTCACACACACACACACACACACACACACACACACACATTCCTATCTGGCTGCAGAGGAGAGGACACGCAGTAATGGGTTTAAACTTCAAGTACAACGATAGAGGCTAGATATCAGGAAAAAAATTTCACAGTCAGAGTAGTTCAGCAGTGGAATAGGCTGCCTGAGGAGGTGGTGAGCTCCCCCTCACTGGCAGTCTTCAAGCAAAGGTTGGATACACACTTTTCTTGGATGCTTTAAGATGCTTTGGGCTGATCCTGCATTGAGCAGGGGGTTGGACTAGAGGGCCTGTATGGCCCCTTCCAACTCTATGATTCTATGACAATTATTTTGCCCTTGTATGGGGGAGAGTGACCCCACCGCACTGCAGACTCATATAGCAAACTTCCACATGTTTGAGTCCAGGGGCCAGGAGGTGGTTTCTGCTATACTGCTCTTGTGCAGCAAACAGTGACTCTCCTTCCCCTTCACTTGATTCCTCTAAAGGGGATTCTCCAAAAGCAGGACTGACTTTCCCAGGTGAATTGTCTTTCTGGATTTAGAAATGTTTGTGCCAGGCGTGAATTGTTGCCAAGGGAGACATAAGCCCATCCTAGTGTGGCTCGTTACCAGTTGTATTCCCTCCCCACTGGTGTTATGAAGAAGGATGAGTTCCTTCTTCCCAGTATTGTCGGATCATACTCCCTCTGGTCCTTTATGCATGGCGCCAGATTCCCCGCACTGGCGCTGTGCCGTTGTGGCGGGGCACAATGCCCCGCCATTTCCCATGAATGCACGGGAGCGGGGCATGCTGGCTTTATGCCGCGCTTTATGCCGGGGCTAGGAGGCCCGGCCGAGGTAAGTGCAGCGGTGCGGGCGGGGGAGGTGGGGAGAGGCCGGGGGAGCGGGGGGGGTAGGGGTTGCTCCTGCCAGCTCCATGCCACCACGGAGCCCCCTTAAGGGACACCGCAGGTTGAGGCTGGGCAGCCTGACAAGCCCAGTGCTGCCAATTACGCACAGCGCTGGGCCGCTGCAGCCCTGGCTTACCCGGGAAGCTCCGTTCGCTTAATGTGGGTCTTCCGGAGCCCAGGGCCAGGAGGCGCCCGCAGTCGTGGCGGCAGCCTTATGGCCCTTGCATAATGGGCCTCTGAAATGCTCTCTCTAGTTATCTGGTCATGCATTCTTTTATATTAGAGGGATCCGATTTTTTCTCTTTCATTTAGAGCAGGGGTTTCTTGACGACCATGGAAGAGTTTCAAAAATGGGTGGGAGCTAATTAATTTTTAATATTTTTTTAAAATTTGTTAAACATTTATTGGGTGATATGATCGTATGAGCCTCTTGTGGCGCAGGGTGGTAAGGCAACCAACATGCTGTCTGAAGCTCTGCCCATGAGGCTGGGAGTTCGATCCCAGCAGCCGGCTCAAGGTTGACTCAGCCTTCCATCCTTCCGAGGACGGTAAAATGAGTACCCAGCTTGACTGGGGAAGGCACTGGCAAACCACCCCGTAGTGAGTCTGCCATGAAAACGCTAGAGGGCGTCACCCCAAGGGTCAGACATGACATGGTGCTTGCACAGGGGATGAAGAAGAAGAAGAAGAAGAAGAGTTGGTTCTTATATGCCGCTTTTCCCTACCTAAGGAGGTTCAAAGCGGCTTACAGTTGCCTTCCCATTCCTCTCCCCACAACAGACACCCTGTGGGGTGGGTGAGGCTGAGAGAGCCCTGATATCACTGCTCGGTCAGAACAGTTTTATCAGTGCCGTGGCGAGCCCAAGCTGCATGTGGGGGAGCGCAGAATCGAACCTGGCTGGCCAGATTAGAAGTCCGCACTCCTAACCACTACACCAAACTGGCTCTCCTTTACCTTTACCTTATGATTATATATGTCATGTCGACCTGCCTCGCCACCCCCAAAATGGCCAATGATGGGTCTGTAGGGGGCGGGAAGGGGAGCGGCCTCAGGTGGGGCGTGTACACAGGTGTGCTTCCCAACCATATTCTGCACAATCGCAGCACTTCTGGGGTTTCTTGAAACCAGAAGAACCTTTCAGGGGGTTCTCAATGGTAAAAAAGGTGAGAAAGGCTGATTTAGAGAATATGCCTCTTCTTGAAGTAGCCTAATAATGCAGACTAGCCCAATCTTGTCAGAGTTCAAAAGCTCCGTATGGGTTGATATTTGGATGAGAGATCACCAAGGAGGTCCAGGGTTACTATGCATAGGAAGATAATGGCAAACCAACTCTGTCCCTCTCTTGCTTTGCAAACTATGCCTTGATGGCACAGTTTTATCTATACCGCTACTAACACGGATTTTGCAGTATTGCTTCCATTTCTTTTGAACCAATTACTGGATCTGAATCGCAACTGCATGCATGTTGTTGTAGATCTGAATAGAGTATTGATACTATACAGCAGGGGTAGTCAAACGGCGGCCCTCCAGATGTCCATGGACTACAATTCCCATGAGCCCCTGCCAGCGAATGTTGGCAGGGGCTCATGGGAATTGTAGTCCATGGACATCTGGAGGGCCGCCGTTTGACTACCCCTGCTGTACAGAAACTAATTAGTGCAACTGGCTAGAAGAAGGGTTGGTTTTTATATCCCACTTTTCACTGCCCAAAGGAGTCTCAAAGCGACTTAAAACTGCCTTCCCTTCCTTTCCCCATGGCAGACACTCTGTGAGGGAGGTGAGGCTGAGAGAGCACTCTCAGTGATGAGCTCAGGGTCACCCCAATGGCTACATGTGGAGAAGCAGGGAATAACCGTGCTTGCCTGATTAGAAGCCGCTGATCTTAACCACTGCACCAAGCTGGCTCCAGGAGACTAGTATCTGGGAGACCCAAGTTCACATGCCTGCTTTGTGGTGAAGAAGAGCTGGTTTTTATACCTTGCTTTTCGCTACCCAAAGGAGTCTCAAAATGGCTTACAGTCGTCTTCCTCTCCCCACAACAGACACATAGCGAGATGGGTGAGGTTGAGAGAGCTCAGAGAGAACTCTGACCAGCTCAAGGTCATCCCAGCTGGCTGCGTGTGGGGAAGAGCGGGGAATCAAACCCAGTTGTCTATATTAGAGACTGCTGTTGTTAACCACGAGTTGCCTTGAACCAGTCACTGATTCTCAGACTAATTTGTTTCAGAGTGTGGATGTTAAGATAAGGGAATGGCTAATCACCACTGTGAGATGGTAGGTGAATTTCCTCCAGGCCAGACTGGATTCTGGAGTCTTTTTTTGTGGCGGTGGGGATCACTGGGACATGAAATTGGGGTCACTGTGGATAGGCAGATAGTTGTGAGTTCCTGCATTATGCAGGGGGTCAGACTAGATGACCCTGGAGAACCCTTCCAACTCTATGATTCTATAAATAGTGGGGTGGATGTATACAATCCTTACCTCCATAGTGGAAGGGTGCAATACAGATGTACTAAATCAGTATGTGTGGCTGTGGCTCACGTGCATGAACAAATGCCGTATACTGAATGAACCCATTCTTCAAGGTCACATGCATGCCTTTTATTGACCCATCAAGGTCAGTCTTGCCTCCGCTGACTGGCAGTGGCTCTCCTGGGTTTTCCGCATCACCTACCAGCTGACCCTTCAACCTGGGACTTTCTACATGCTAAGGAGATGTTCTAGCACAGTGGAAGAACATCTGCTTGGCATGCAGAAAGTTTGAACTTCAGTGCCTAGTACCTCCAATTAAAAAGATCCAGATAGGAGGTTATGCAAAGACCCTCAGCCTGAATGTCTGGAGAGCCGCTACCACTCTTGAGTAGACAAGAATTACCTTGAAGGACCAGTGGTCTAATGCAGCAGTCCCCAACCCCCGGGCCGGAGACTGGTACCAGTCTGTGGATCAGTCGGTACCGGTCCACGGCTCCTCGTCCTCCTCCCCAGCTGCTGCTTCAGGGACTGCCCTGCCACTCTGCCGCCTGCTCTCTTTTGGTGCTCTCCAGCGACCGCCATGGCTGGGGCTCCCCCTTGGTGTGGCACTGCACAGCTGCTGCTAGCAGCGCCCCCCCAGTGGGCGGAGGGAAGTCAGGGGCCCCAGTGGGAAAGCAAGCAGAGCAGGGGCTCAGGCGGCGGCATCCCTTGGCAAAAGACTACCCCCCTCCCAGGCTTCAGTAAAATTGTCAAGCATTGGCCAGTCCCCGGTAATAAAAAGGTTGGGGACCACTGGTCTAATGCATGTGGTTAGCCAAAAATTCAGTCCCAGCACAGTATTATGAGCCAGTGGAATTGCAAAAAAGAAAAAGAAAATGGGGGGGGGGGGGGGAGCTCAGTGTGTTGATGCCAGAGTTGTTGCTGCTTCCACTGCCATTTCTGGAAACATAATCAGTATTGTTTGTTCGTTTCATGATATTTTTATATTGGATTTTGAGTCTGTTTCAGAATGTGGCTACGAATAACAGATTGGGCTCAAATCCTGCTTTTTAAAATCTCTTTGATAATGAAGGATTCTGTTGTGGATTATGAATCTCTCATGAGTGGCTGGAAATGAAGAATGAACGTTAAAAAAAAAAGAAAAGAAACCTGGCAGGTGCCAACTCCATTCTCTCCTGATGTTGGAAATGCATATGCTGCCTTTTCACGAAACTGCCTGGGACAGCTGTCAAAAAAAAAATCAGAAAAATCATAAAGATAAAAAAAAAACCCAATGAAAACTCAGGTCATTAAAAATAAATGGCATAAAACACATAAAAACCTGCCCACTGCTGCAGAACGAGAACAGAGGTTGAGAAACTACTGGATTTTTCCGTTTACCTCTTGGTTTGTTGATTTATATTGCAAAAAAGTATCAAAGCCCATTTAAAAAATGGGCTTTGAAAGGGACAGCAGGCAGGAGGGTGTGAGAGGGTGGCTGCAGCTCCCTTTGGCCCGCAAAGTGGGCTAAAGGGAGTGGAAAGCCCCCCTCTCCGCTGGCGGTGCTGCCACAGGAGGCTCCCTTTGGCCCAGCTACGGCAAGAGTGCTTCCTGGGCTAAAGGGAGTGGGAAGCTCCCCACCCCCCAGCAGCAGCGACAGGGCTTTGTGGCCCGCAGGGAGACTGCAGACTCCTCCCTCCCAGCAGGAGGGTACCTGCGGGCCGCAAAGCCCTGTCGCTGCCTCTCTCCTCGTGGGCAACAATGGAGGCCGCAGCCACAAGGCTTGTACCAGGCAAGGAGGGAGGGTGGGAGCTGGAGGGAGAGGGCCAATCAGGGTGGACCTGGACGGACAGGGCCCTGGACAGTCTCCTCCCAGGTGGCTGTTTCTCAAATATATAAGGAAGCGAAATAGTGTTAAGGATTAAAACGGGGGTTGTTGTTGGTGGGGAGACTAGCCAACTTTATTCCAGGATAAATGTTCATGAGTCTGACCTCACCCAAAACATTGTAAGGCGGAAAATCATTTTTTTTTAATTTACACCAAAGATCATGGTGGTAAGGAGAAACAAGAAGAGTTGTAGGAAAGAGAGTCCTGCCTTAAATCATTCAGGTGTTAGAATTCTAGACTTGAAGGCAAGCAAACTTCTGTTTTAGGACATTTCTTTATTCTCAGCAGGAAGCATAGGCAGAACTAAAGGTACACGCAAGGGTTCACATATATAAAACACAGGCATATCCCCTTCCTTCCCTCCCATGGGAAGGTGATGACTCGGGTTTCAAAGGAAGACCAAACATTCCTAGAATCTGTGCTAGGCACAGCGAAGAAGGGAGGGAGTCTAAGGGGGATGGCATCGCACAGCTTTGTTATGGGACGCTCCAGTCATAAAACACAAGCTAGAGAACTCGGCCTTGAGGTGCAAACGCAGACAGGAACTAGGAAACATCACAGGCCAGGCAGCTTCAGACATCAATCACAGGAATCAATTACAAACCATGTGGCAGAATAGCTGGGATTCTGACATCGGGCGTGAGTCCCAGGGTAAGGGACTCAAGAGGAATACGTTCAGGCATTCGGTAGTACTTTACATCAGTGGTCCCCAACCTTTTTTAGGCTGGGGACCGGCAGGGCAACTGCCCCGCTCGCACATCACGCACGCATGGCCACACCTGCGCGTCGCGCATGCGCCATGCACTGCCGAAAGTGCGCATGTGCGAAAGTGCCGCACATCACGCATGTGCGAAAGTGCCGGGGATCGCGCATGCGCGAAAGTGCCACGCATGCGTTATTTCGGCCGCACATGGTGCATGCGCGGCCCAGCCACGGCCCTGATTCCCTCTCCCCCCTCCCTCAGTAAGAAGCTTCCCGGGCCACAAGCTTGCTGGGCCGCAAGTTTTTTACTGCGGGGGGGGGGGCGGGGAGAGGGAACCGCGGCCCGGCACCATGGCCTTCGCGGCCCGGCACCAGGCCGCAGCCCGCAGGTCGGGGACCACTGCTTTACATGTCTGTCTGCATTTTTGCTGGCAAATCGCGTATCTGAGGGAAGGGCTCTCTGAATATGTCCCCCGAGGAGCATTATGCTCTGCTAATTCCAACTCTGGTCCCAAAGAAGTAATTCCAACTCTGGACCCAAAGTCCCTGGTCCCAAAGAAGTGCATTTGGCCTCAACCAGAGCCAAAGCCTTGTTTTGGCCCTGACTCCAGCCTGGTGGGATGAGCTGCTAGCTGAGATCCAGGCCCTATCGAACCGGCCTCTCTTTTCTCCCTACTACCCTGCCATCAGAACTCAGAACTCGGGACACGAATCCGGAAATACGATCCACTTAAGCCCATATTGGAGGTCCCATCAGACCATTTCATTCCAATATCTAAAACGGAAGTTGGTTTTAAATTGATTGCATTTTTAACCTTGCACGTCCGGTTTTCCTGTGTCATCAGCCGCTCCGAGACTGTAACTAGAAACTGTAACTAGAAAGGGGCGGTCGGTGAATCAAATCAAATCATAAGTAAGAATAGATAAACAAATTGTTTTCTTGTCTTGCTGCTTTTATCGGAATTTTGCATTGATGACTGATGTGCACTGCCCCAAGGCTGATTGGAGATTGGAGGGGGCAATCTATAAATCAAATCAATCAGTCAGTCAATCCTGATGATGGTGATATTGATGATGATGATATGATGCTATAGGCAAAGACCTGAATGCACTTCCCTGTTAATTCCTCAGGGCCGTCTGCCCTATCTGCTGTGTGTGAAATCCTCTTGATGTACCTCAGTCTTAGAACTTGAGCAGATGTACCTCCAGTTTGACAAAATTTAGGTTCCAGGTCTGTCTGTCTGTCTGTCTCTCCCTCCCTCCCTCCCTCCCTCTCTCTCTCCCTCTCTCTCTCCTCCTCTTTCTTTCCCTCTTTTCTCTCTCTCTCTCCCTCTCCCTCCCTCTCCCTCCCTCCCCCCTCTCTCCCTCCCCCTCCCTCTTTTCTCTCTCTCTCTCCCTCTCCCTCCCTCCCTCCTCTCTCCCCCTCTCCCTCTCCCTCTTTTCTTTCCCTCTTTTCTCTCTCTCTCTCCCTCTCCCTCCCTCTCTCTCCCTCTTTTCTCTCCCTCTTTTCTCTTTCTCTCTCCCCCTTTCCCTCTCTCTCCCTCCCTCCCCCTCCCTCTTTTCTCTCTCTCTCTCCCTCTCCCTCCCTCCCTCCCCTCTCCCCCTCTCCCTCTCCCTCTTTCTTTCCCTCTTTCTCTCTCTCTCTCCCTCTCCCTCCCTCTCTCTCTCCCTCTTTTCTCTCCCTCTTTTCTCTTTCTCTCTCCCCCCTCTCCCTCTCTCCTCCTCCCTCCCCTCCCTCCCCCCTCTCTCCCCCTCCCCTCTTTTCTTTCCCTCTTTTTCTATCTCTCTCCCCTCCCTCCCCCCCTCTCTCTCCCCCCCTCCCTCTTTTCTTTCCTCTTTTCTCTCTCTCTCTCCTCTCCCTCCCTACCCTCTCTCTCCCCCTCTCCCTCTTTTCTTTCCCTCTTTTCTCTCTCTCTCTCTCTCCCTCCCTCCCTCCCTCCCTCTTTTCTCTCTCTCCCCCTCTCTCCCCTCCTTCCCTCTCCCTCTCTCTTTCTCCCTCTTTTCTCTCTCTCTCTCCCTCCCTCTCTCTCTCTCCCTCTTTTCTTTTCTTCTTTTCTCTCTCTCTCTCCTCCCTCCTTCCTCCCTCTCTCTCTCCCTCCCTCCCTCTCTCCCTTTTTTCTCTCCCTCCCTCCCTCCGTCCCTCCCTCCCTCTCTCTCACTCTCTCAAACACACAACTCCACAGGAAAGAGAGCATGCGACAGAAAAATCGCCATTCAGAGCTTGCAGGTGATTTTCTGAAAGAGAAGGTGCGCATTGGGTTTTTTAGGTCCCTTTATCCACATTGATAGAAAACCTTTCTTTTCAGATTCAAAATATCAAGCAATACAAACAGTGCTTTGAAAGAGAAACTTGAAGGGGGAAATAGAAGACTATAGGCTGCCAGAGGTAAGCTTCTGTACTAGTGGAGCATTGTGCTTTTGTGGGAAAGGCGGGTTGTGGGAAGTTAGTTCAGTTTGACTGACCGACTAGAAGCCCTGGGCTCCACCAAGATCAATGACTGTGCCCCAAGAGCACGTGAAACTACTCGTCTGAGAGAGATCAGCTGCTTGGAGCAGTGATTAAGTCTTGCAGACGCTTAATTAGCGTGCTCCTCTACTGGGCTTTCCCATAGGGTCCATGCGAAGAAGATTGGGATGTCTTATTAGATGCGATACTGCCAGCTTGATCCTTAAAAGTACTTAGTATGTTCTTTCAGAATCTGTGGCATGATCTTGAACAAGTTCTCTTTCATGTATTGTTCATATGTTCCATGTAAACCGCCCTGAGCATCTGGGGAGGGCGGTATATAAATTGAATGAATGAATGAATGAATGAATGAATGAATGAATGAATGAATGAATGAATGAATGAATGAATGAATGAATGAATGAATGAATGTTAAGATCCTCAGCCCAAGATGCCGCCACCAGTCTGAGTAAACCGCGTTCGCCTTGGTGGGCAGATGCAGGGGTCCCCAACCTTTCTGAGCCTGCAGGCAGCTTTGACATCCTGGCACAGTCACAACAGACCCCCTGTGGGGTGGTGAGGCTGAGAGAGCCCTGACATCACTGGTCCGTCAGAACAGCTTTCTCAGTGCTGTGATGTGACGAGCCCAAGGTGGTTAGTTGGACTTAGCAGATAAACCAGGGTGATCCTGCCATCTGACTCTCAGCTCAGGTTGACTGGCCATTCTTCCTTTCCTGCAGCCAGTCCACAGTGGATTGTAGAATGAATTGATTCTGCCATGAAGTGCTCTTTGGCTGATACCGATTAACACAGTCTTTGCTTAACAAATTGCTGTTCTCCCCTTTACGGCTTAAGCAGCTCGTTGGTTTGTGTGCTGTTGCCAGGGTGGGATTTGAAAGCATACTTGTTGCCCAAGTAGATGACTCCTTCTATTTTTTGGTGACACTTAGGTTACGCAGAAGTTTAATGCGCGCTGGACCACAGATGAGCAGCTTCTTGCCGTGCAAGGTATGCAGTTATCCATTGATACCTACTCGGGGCGTGGAGGAGCGACCCTTTGTTGCTTCATGATAGAAAAAAAATTCCCTCTTGACTGATGAGAAGTCCTCTAGATCCCTCTACATGTGCCACATTGCTCAGATGGTGGATGTCCCATGATGCAACAGCTCCTCCCCTGGCACCGATGCAGTTTTACTGCATTGTAGATACGGACAGCGCTATAGGGGAACTAGACCAAAAAGATCACAAATAACTTTCCTCTTGCAGGAGCAGAGCTAGGCTGGCCTCTCAGCTAAACATGTCCAAAAGGGTGTTTAGATCCCTGCACAGGAGAAGGGAAAGAAAGAAAGAACACCGTGATATGGCCATGTGTAAATTATAAGCCACCTAGCCCATATAGAAGAAGAAGAAGAGTTGGTTCTTATATGCCGCTTTTCCCTACCCAAAGGAGGCTCAAAGCGGCTTACAGTCACCTTCCCATTCCTCTCCCCACAACAGACACCCTGTAGGGTGGGTGAGGGCTGAGAGAGCCCTGATATCACTGCCTGGTCAGAACAGTTTTATCAGAGCCGTGGCGAGCCCAAGGTCACCCAGCTGGTTGCATGTGGGGGAGTGCAGAATCGAACCCGGCATGCCAGATTAGAAGTCCGCACTCCTAACCACTACACCAAACTGACTCAAATAGATAGATGTGTTGAGGCCTTATGAGGATGGCCATAATGTCCAGAGTCAAAGAAGTGAAGATAATTAGTTAGCAAAATATGTGCTCCTTTATCAAATGAGCACAGTGAGATATTGTTAGAGGCCTTTAAAAGCTTATAAATATGGGTAGCTGAACTGATGTAGAGCTTCTTCTCAGAAGGGGGCATCTTATTTGAGAGCTACTTCTCTTTGGGTCAGGTGCTTTAATGGATTGATAATTCTTCTCCTTTAATTATCTGCATAACAATAACAGATGGTAGAATGTTGTTGATTTAAGTTACTGTTAAACATTGCAATGGTTGCATTTTAATAAAAGATAAAAACGGAAGCCATGATTCTCGCTTGAGCACTGTGCCGGTAACAAACCAAAGGCACGATCGGGGTGTACCTCTTGCCAGCGACTGAACGGACTGATACAAAATTTAGCGAGATGCCGAGGTGCTTTGACCAGAACAACTAACTGGCGAATGCCAAGTGCAGTTCCAAACATCTTGCGCTTGTTGGTAAGATGAGAGCATTGTTCCGTTGGAAGCGATAGGCCCAGCTTTGTACCCCCTTCCTGTGGTCGAAGGCTTCCAGCGACAACTGGAAATGCTGCTGCAGGTTTGCGGGTAGAGTTATCATTGAGGTTGTGTCTGTTTGCCAGTTATTGGAGAGATGGCCGTGGAGATGCAAAATGGAATGTTCCACACTCCCAACCTGGTTGGGTTTTGTTTAGACCAAAGCCTAGTTGTGAAGATGGTTTTGAAGGTAGATATTGGCTAGATATTTGGGGGGGGGGATTTTCACAGTCAGGGAAGTTCAGCAGTGGAATCGACTGCCTAAGGAGTTGGTGGGCTCACCCTCACTGGTGGTCTTCAAGCAGCAGCTAGACAGATCCTTCTCCTGGATGCTTGAGCTGATTCTGCATTGAGCAGGGGGTTGGACTGGATGGCCTATAGCAGGGGTAGTCAACCTGTGGTCCTCCAGATGTCCATGGCCTACAATTCCCATGAGCCCCTGGGAATTGTAGTCCATGAACATCTGGAGGACCACAGGTTGACTACCCCTGGCCTATAGGACCCCTTCCAATTCTAGGATTCTGTGTATGGGCAGCAACCTAGGGAGATCTTGCTGGAGAGCAGACTCAAGGAGCAGTCTTAAGTAGATCAGCTCAGAAATAAGTCCCATTTTATTTAGTGGTGCTCAGCTCACTGGGAGGCATCTTTTTAGGACTGCATCGTCACTGAGGCAGGCTGGTGGTATAACTTCAATTTCTCACTTTGCAACAAAGAGTGACTCTAGGCTGGCCAAATTCAGTCACTGTAAACCCCACCTTGCAAAGGGGCAATGAGAATACAAAGGAGAAAGGGAGAAATGTGTATGCTGCCATAAGTTCCTTAGAACGACAGGAGTGGGGGAAATGAGTGAAATGATGAGAAGACCAGTAGAGTTTTAGTGTATCACAGAGTTCCTTTTTAATGTCCCAGCCAACGTGGAATGCATTATGCAAAAGATGTAAAGTTTGCTGAATTTGCGTGGTTTATGCAACATCCAGTTTTCCTGGCACCAGATAGCCCAGGCTAGCATCATCTTGTCAGATCTTGGAAGCTAAGCAGGGTCAGCCCTTGAAGGGGAGACCGCCACAGAAGGATGTCCAGGTTCATGACTCAGAGGCAGGTGATGGTGCAGAACATTTGAATTGTTTAAAAAAATGTGCAATAAATTTACTTTTCTAAAAAATTTTAGGCCACTTATATGCTGCCTTTACAGTGTGGCACTCAAGGCGGCTTAGAAAGAAAAGTATTACCCTAAAATACAATGAATTGTCGATATAAAAATAGAGCAAGACATTTTTAAAAGCATGGGGCATAAAAACCATAGAATCATAGAGTTGGAAGGGACCTCTTGGGTCGTCTCCTGGTTGACATGTTCCATTTACACCATTGTAGATCTACTGAAGCAGACTTACCCCGTTCTTAATTTTATATTGATCTATGCCATCCCATCTCCTTTCAACCTGATAAGATACAAAGTTCCCAGGAAAAATGAATTCTGGTTCCTTCTCCGTGCAGTTTTGTGTTCGAAGCATCCATGGCAGCACACCTCACCACCATCTCTCCCCCCTCCCCCCTTTAGCAATCAGGAAATACGGCCGCGATGTTCAGGCAATCTCCGACGTGATCGGGAACAAGTCCATCGTGCAAGTGAAGAACTTTTTTGTAAACTATCGGCGACGCTTCAACATAGACGAAGTCCTGCAGGAGTGGGAAGCAGAGCACGGGAAAGAGGAGACGAACGAGACGAACAATCAGAAGCCTGTAAAATTGCCGGATAATACCATTAAAGTGTCTGAAGAGGAAGATGAGGTAGGTCACCCTCTGTCCCTTGCATAGCTTCAGTTTGAATCCGGTGACCCATCAGTGGGAAGGGCTGGCCGGCATGGATCCTTTCTTACATTCCCCTCCATGCAGCTGCTCTGAGACAGTGTGGTGATGTGGTTGAGAGTGTCTGGGAGAGCCAAGTTCAAATCCCCACTCATGCCAAGGAAACTCACTCGGTGCCCTGCGCTGGTCCTAAGTCTCTCCGCCTAGCCTAAGGTTTTTGGGAGAGGAGAGGAGAGGAGAGGGGAGGGGAGGGGAGGGGAGGGGAGGGGAGGGGAGGGGAGGGGAGGGGAGAGGAGAGGAGAGGAGAGGAGAGGAGAGGAGAGGAGAGGAGAGGAGAGGAGAGGAGAGGAGAGGAGAGGAGAGGAGAGGAAAGAGGTAGGGAGTTGAGGGAGAGGTGATGAAAAGGCACCCAAACAAAACAGGGAGAGGCAGAAAGCGATGGTTAAAGACGGCACATAGACTCACACACACATATGTTACTAAGGATGGCCATCCTCCAGGCACCTGGGTGATCTCCTGTTATTACCATTGTTCTCCACACAAAGGAAATCAGTTCCACTGGAGAAAATGGCTGATTTGGAGGGTAGATTCTATGATATTTATACCTTTCTGTGTTCCCTACCAGGCTTCATCTCCCCATTCTCCAGGCATTTACCAGTACAAAGCTCTCGGCCTTAGCAATGTTATCCAGCTGATAAAAGCTGCATCATAACTTCTGTATTTGAATCTTACTGTGGAATTCATGAATTGAGCTCTGTAGGAGGAAGGGCAACAAGCCAATATATTTTAAATAAATGCACAGCGGGAAGTGCTGACCCCTCCCATTCCCCATCACCTCTCCCATGCATAGTTTTGTCTCTTTTGGGGGCATTTGTTATGTTTGTTTCTTTGGGGATGGAGAAAGAGGCATGAGAACAGGAAAATACATTGCAATTAAGCCATATGCCCCCCTCCCCCAGCACCCATATACATTCTCCTCCTTTTCTCTTCCAGGCTACTCCCGTCTTGGATGTCAGATACGCATCCGCATCATGAAAACTCAGGTAGCTGAGAACAATTTTTTGTTTTGTTTTGTTTTGACTACTGTGTTATCCGCGATATCAGGTATTAGCAAAACCTCAGATGGCCACCTGCATCGTATCTCTGTGGACAAGCAGCTATTACCAAAAAAGAGAAAGCGAGAGAGAGAAAGACAGAGAACAAATTTTGAACTAAAGGCAAAGATCCTCCCACACACACACCTCTGATCCTGCGCTGCATTTGCCTTAATTTTCTCCTCACTTCTCCGTACTGCCTATGTTTTATGCTCCTGCGTTTTCTGGGATCGGTTCTCCGTTTTCGTCGACGTCCTTCCTGGAGTGTCGGCTGCTCCTCAGACCATCTACGCCGGATGAACTGGCCTCCTTCAAACAACTCTCCTCCTTCTTCATCGCCTCCCTCCTGCCAAGTAGTCACCTGCTTACAGTCGGTGTTTCCAACCGCTACTCCCAAGTAGGACGTTCATGTATTCATGGCCTTGTGTGGTTTCTGCTTGTTTTCTAATGTAATTATTACTCTAGAAGTGACCCTCTCTTTTTTTTCCTTTTCTTTTTTGATAAGTGAACTCTCTGTCCAGAAAAGGGGGTATGGCAGAGTTTGAAGTTTGGGGGGCGGGGGGAGAGAATATGGTCCGGGAACATGATTTCAGAGCCGGGGCCCATCTTGTTTTCTGGCACGTCTACTTCTTTTCTCATCTTCTGCTTCTTTCACAAAGTTCACCGATCGCTTGTGGGTTTTTTTTTAACGGTCATTAATGATGCTTGTCATAGTTTTCTATTAAGTGCAAAAAGGAATTGTGTAGCCTGTAATCTACTTTGACATAATCTGCCCACAACACCCCCACCCATACAGACCACCTTATGGCATTCAGTGTCCTTGTTTGGTAATCTCTGAATGCTAACACAGGTGGATCGTTGACCAGAACATTAAGGGGATTAAGACAAAAATTCAGCTCTCTCCGTTTTGTTTAAAAAACACCGCGTACATTTCTTAGCTTTTTAAATGTTTGGCGCTCACGCCCCATTGAAGAGCATGGTGGCTGCACAGGTTCTCTGCCTGGTAGGTGACTCACCTTGATGAAAATTCAGCCATGACATCGCAGCGCACGTCTTGCACGGGGATTTTTAGAACTGGAACCTGCCGAAAGGAAGCACGGAAGTTTCCTAGCCCTATTTTTATTCACCAGCAACCTTTTCTTCCAGCTACATACAGACCAGTGTAGAGTCAGACTCACCACGGCACTGAGAGAACGCCAAGCGGGCGGCCTAGCCCCCTTGGGAAGGGCTGCCATGGCTACATAGTCATTGCTGTTTCTAGGGAGCGAATGATGCTGTGGGACAAGTCAGCCACTCCTCCCATGTGACCTCAGATGCCTCTCCTATGCAACATGGACCGCCCCCCTCCACAAACACACACACACACACACACATCACTTGCATAGCATCTAAGGGGGTGTTCTTAAATATTTCCATTGGTCACCTTCCAATGTAAATTAAGTGAAGATTTTATATTTTTAATCGACTGATCTAGTTGTTTTTTTTATCATGGCAATCAAAATGAAATAAATTGAATTATTACCCAAAACCTCAGCTCCAGGGGCCTTTTTTTGATACTGAAGGGAAGCATAAGGTTAACTATTTAATTCATATGTGAATACATAGAGTTTCCTTATACTGAGCTAGACCATTGGGTCATCCAGGTCAGCATTATCTACTCAGATTGGCTGCGGCTCTCTGCAGGGCCTCAAGCTGACGTCTTCCCCGTCACCTGCTTCCTGGTTGTTTTAACTGGAGATGCTGGAGAACCTGGGACCATCTGCATGCCCTGCAAGTACTCCGCCACTGAGCCAGAGCCCCTCCCCGAAAGGGCCCATCTTGAGTGTTCTCTTTATCGCGTCCTGTGGCAATGACTCTTGCAAACAGGAGAGTATGTAATCTCAGCTGGCATTCCCTCTAATTAAAATTTGTCTTCAGCAACTAAAACTGAGCCCTTCCCCGCCCCTGTCCCCTCTGACATACCTATGAACTAAGACTTTGGCTGATTAAACTACCAATTAAATTGATCCTAGCTTACGGCATTCACTTTAATTTTGTTTAGTATGCCAAAAAACAAATACATCGAGGCAGGGGGACAGAGACTAGTCATAACTTGGATTCTTGAGGTAAATTGTGTGGTTGGGTGTGGCCATTCTCTTCCACTGTGGTCATATGAGTTGAAGCACAGTAGCTTTTTTACTATGTTAAGTAAGTAAATAAGTATGTAAAGACACTAATGTGTCTTTACTTACTTACTTACTTAACATAGGAAATGAGCTATTGTGCTTCAACTCATATGACCACAGCAGAAGGGAATAAATTTGTTTAACACGAGTTGATGACATTTACCATCCTGGCCTGAACAGAGTGGTGCCCTTCCTAGCCCATTGTTTTTGGTGGATTTAGAAGGATGTCTCTCTGGCCGTTTACGCACTGGAGGTTTCATGCCAGGCTGCAGGCTGGAGTTTTAGTCGTGGCAGGTTGCCCCACCTCTTCCTGCACCCACGTGGGGGAGCATTTGGCCTGGTACACCTCATCCGCCCCAAATTTGTGCTCCTGCAGTGAAGTTCCCAGTGCGTAAACGGTCTCTGCTTAGCAATGCGCTGTAAAAAAACTCTGAAGCTCTTAGATTCAGGGGGGACGGGGGACTTCTATTATGGAAGAGAAGGCCAAGCTGGGCTTTGTCATTCTTTTTGGTGGTTTTGATCACAAAAGCATGAAAGCTAGAGGGTAGCCAGTTGTCAGTGAACATTCCCGATAAGCTCATATGTCAATAGCCCATAGTGATCCTTCAGCATCAAGAGTCGCTAGGCCATGGCTTCTGCTATTTCCAGGTCACACCGGCAGTGATGTCTCTATGTCCCTTCCAGATCATGTCAGAAGTGATGTCACTATATCACCAAGATTGGCAATCAGTGGGAGACTAACGTTTTAGGGGGGAGAGAACATGGATGATGACTTGAGAGATTTAGTAAAGTCTATGCCGCCATTTATTGCTTATTGTTCTTGTGAATTTAATTGGGGGATTTATGGGCTTTTATTGTGAATTTGTTCATTTTATATTGTAAACCGCCACAATACGGCAATTGCCATGAGTGACGGTATATAAATTGAAGTATAAATAAATAAATGATGTCACCAGTGACATTCTGATGTCACTTCTGATGGCCTGGAAGAAACATAATTGTGTCACCACGCCAGCGTTTGCCCATACTCAGTGATTTAACCATAAGGTTTTTGCCAACTCCTGTAAAGTGTTGCCCATGATGTGATGAAGTCATTTCTAGGCTGTGCCGGAAGTGACGACAAAACACTACTGGTGATATTGATCCCTCCTCCCCGTGTCCCCCCACCACCCAGTTAAGCTGGCTTCTCTGCCACTACCTCACTTCACCATTTTCTACATCTTTGCTTGAGGTATATAGTTCATGAATGGCCCTGCAAGAGCTCTTTGTTGGAGCTGTTCATGGCTGATTGTAGTCATGTGGGAAGTACCTTTTGAGAGACTGAGAGATTCTAGCTGTTAACTGATTCAGGAAAAACGTAAAACCAGTGTCTTATCTGAGCCTGGGCAACTATCCTGAGTTGCATAGATCCAACAGCATTTTGAAAAATAGCCCCAGCTAGTCTCATATAGAAGAGAGAAACAGGAAACAGCAAGCCAGGGATGGGATCCCTGGCTACGTTCCATTGTTAACTTTTTAGGCGACGCCTCTTTGTGCCTGTGATATCTGGTACAGCTGACCAGCTCTAAGAGCTGTTTTTAAAATTCCTAACCTAGGCATTTTATAAAAGCACGGCCGTTTCCTACCAGGAAAACGTACAGCCTAGCTGCTCGAGTTGCTGCGATTGAAATGTTGACATATTCTGACCATATTTTTTGTTAAAAGGTTTGTGTTGACACCTGATCAGTTTGATTTTTTCCTTTAAAAAATTCTACTTTTTAAAAATTTTTAGCCCCCGCTGCCATACTTTACAATGTGCAATGTTTTTTTTTGTTTTTAAAGAAAAATGTCACCAAACCCAGGAAGCCTAAAAACGCGCTAAATCTGAAAGTGGATGGGTTGATATGGGACGGAACAGTTTTAACATTTGTCCCCTACCTGCTGTCTCAAGTGGGCACGGTCCAGCGATGAAGTGTATCTCTGTGGTTCTGGTCTGAGTCCAGGTACAAGAATATCACAGTCTTGCTGCAGACCGCCCCCACCTGCGTTCAGGAGAAGACTGGGTTTTGGCTCAATCCCCTGTGGAAGGTCAACATAGAAATCCCATCAGGGGGAAGGAAAACCTTGTATATTCCCTCCCTTTTCCCACTGGTAACTTTTAAAACTGTAGCCTCGTGCGAAATAGAGACTCCTTTGCAGTTAGTTCAGCTGTGCTTGCAACTGCTCCCTCATGAAATATTCTTTTACTTGTTTTTTAAATAATGAGGACTTCTGTGTGGAAATGCCTCGGTTTTATGGTTCAAGCATTAAAGCCTCCGAGCTCTGCGTTCTGATTCAAAAGGGTCCACAAAGACTACCACATAATATGTAATATTTGCTTACGGTTTGCTTCAGACGTATCAATGTGAATGTCATAATTATATATTTTGTGGAAGACGGGGAATTTTTTATTTCCTCCTAAGTATAAGTTATTGTGCATAACAATGGTATCGCTTAGGCAAAAAGTGGTACTTAAAAAAAAAACAACAACCTTTTAGTTTTAGAAATCTTAACAAATGTATTGTATATGCATCCAAATTTTACATTTGTTGTATTTAATTTTTAAATATAGATGTGTAACATGCTAGGCAATATTTGTTTGTTCCCCTTCCATTTTTTCCTCTTCCTGCTTATACATTGATTTACCTTGTTACTTGAATATTGTATCCTCAGTGGTCTGAAACACAGCGATCAAAACTTCTGTAATTCTAGAACCAAGGGAGGAAGCAAACGTAAACAAGTTTAAACTGCTTTTGGCAACCTCATACAATTAAATGCTTAAGATTACGTTCAGATGTTCATGCTTAGCCCAGCCAACTTAAACTATAATGGGCTGGATCCACCAGAGCATTTCCGAAAACGGACAGATTTCCACCCAAGGGGTGTGATTTTTCTCACCTCCAGCCTCCCGCTGCAGCCTGAAATGCTTCCCCAGCTGGGGGAACGAGAAAGTGGCACCCCGTAGGCAAAAACCGCTCCAATCTTCCGAAATGCTCCGGCGGAGCTAAGCAAAAAGTTACGCCTTCTGTTTTGTGTATAAACCGGCTTGGTCTGATTCTTGCCTCCTATCTGGCTCCTGCCCATGAGGCACCATCCCTACAGCCAGGACACACAGCAAGGGGCAGCTCTGTGCAACAAACTGTAGTTTATGCATTCATATATCGCCACAAACCACAATTGGTGCACATTGTTTTTCACTACCCGGTCGAGCACCAGCCAACGAGCTCTGGATTTATTGTCGTGTCTCCATTTGGACATTGCAATTCAGCGTCACAAAGTCAAGAATGAAATGTTTTTCAGAGACTATATTTTTACATGGCCCTAGAGATGACTGCACTCGAAAACGGGTGGCACTATTTTTATTATTATGAGAAATAAAACGGCAATTCTGTTTAACTGGTGAAAGCCCCAGTCATCTTTGTGCTCCCAAATCCGATTCTGCTGTTGCCTGGAATCAATGCAGCTTTCTTTTTCTTGGGCACAGTCTGCCATATTCTTCAATTTCGCAGCCTCCAGTTTGCTTGGGGATTCCTCAGGTGTAATTGGTACTGGAACGAGAGGAAGTTGGACACACAAACACACGCTCCCGTTGGCTTGTTCTCACTGTGGAAAATAAAGCACAATAAACAGTTCTGGAAACAGAAGGTCAGTCTATGTCTATGCATGTTGTATATTAATGAGTGTTTACATCCATATCCCCCTCAAATTAAATTTATACTGGAGTGTATAGTATTCCATTATGTAGATTTTATCAGTTTTGTTAACGCCTCATAGACGGCTTACCAGTTTTTGTTTTGTTTTTCCTCCAAGATTTTATGATGTATAAGGTTAAGTTTGCATATAGAATAAAATGCTGTATAGCCTTTGAAGTGATAAAAAAAAAATTATGCATTGGCGGGGGAGGGGCTAGGTCTTTTTTTAAAAAAACAAACATATGTAGTATTAATGCTGTTGTAAGTAATATTTTCATGTCTCTTTTTGCCTGTTTCCCTGCTCTCCCCCCCCCCCAATAATTTAGCACCCTTACTGTGATGAACGTTCATAGAATTATAAAACTGCTTCACCATTGAAAAGAAACAGTTTCAGGATATTTCCTCCCCCCCCCCTTCCCTCTCCTTGAATTATCCAATTACTGTAAGAGGAATTAATGGGAGGGCGGAGGGGAGTTTGCGATTTTTTCATTTGTAAAATTATATGCAGTTCATTTTTCTATACTTCCCAATGTTCGCCAATATGAAATAATAATAATAATAAAAAAGAATCAAGCCACTGATTAAACCGAATGGGTATTTCCAGTCTTGTCATTCCAGAGCTGAGGGGGTTTTTTTTGTTTGGGGGGGGGGGAGTCAATACAGTTCCATGAAAGACTTGAATGGTTAGTTTTTTTAGAAGAAGAAGAGTTGGTTCTTATATGCCACTTTTCTCTACCCGAAGGAGTCTCAAAGTGGCTTACAGTCGCCTTCTCATTCCTCTCCCCACAACAGACACCCTGTGGGGTGGGTGAGGCTGAGAGAGCGCTGATATCACTGCCCGGTCAGAACAGTTTTATCAGTGCCATGGCGAGCCCAAGGTCACCCAGCTGGTTGCATGTGGGGGAGCGCAGAATCGAACCCGGCATGCCAGATTAGAAGTCCGCACTCCTAACCACTACACCAAACTGGCTCTTAAAGGTTATTTAGAATGGATTTGTTTCCCATGTTTGTGTTTGGCAGTTTTGACCTTGTTCAAGGGTGGGAGGGAAGATATGTGGGGTTGCCAGGTCCCTCCTCCTCAGCCCCTGGCAGAAGATGGGGGGTAGGGTTGCCTGTTACAGGATAAGAAACCTCTGGAGATTCGGGGACAAAGTCCTCAGTGTCATGATTCCACCCTCCAAAGCATTCATGTTCTCCTGGGGAACTGATCTCTGTAGTCTGGAGTTGAGCTGTGATTCCAGAGGATCTCCAGGTCCCTCCAGGAGGCTGGCATCCATAGCAGATGTGTCTCATGTTAGTGGTAAGAGGCATGTATGAAGGAGTTGTGCAGGCATACTTTGGCATTTCATCTCTTCGTCCACTATCAACCCCATTTTTTCTGGTTCTAGTGGCCCATGCTGCCAAAGAAGCTATATCAGATGCATATCATCTTTATGTCCAACCGCCTGTGATTTGACATGCATATGTACAAACAGTATCTGGAAATTTAAAAGGTTATTGTCTGTGAACGTGGATAAAGTAGCATTCTGCTACTGGAAATTGCCCCAACCTCCACTGGACTGTGGATCAAGAAAAGAGTAGACTCCTAATTCTGTCACATATACTAGAGCAGGGGTAGTCAAACTGCGGCCCTCCAGATGTCCATGGACTAAAATTTCCACGAGCCCCTGCCAGCGAATGCTGGCAGGGGCTCGTGGGAATTGTAGTCCGCGGACATCTGGAGGGCCGCAGTTTGACTACCCCTGTACTAGAGGATCAGATGTGATACCTCACTGCAGAGAATGGAATTACAGAATTAGAACACAGTGTATTAATATTGGCAGTCTTCAGGCAGCGGCTGGACAGATCCTTATCCTGGATGCTTTAGGCTGATCTTGTATGGGGCAGGGGGTTGGACTAGAGAGCCTGTGTGGCCCCTTCCAACTCTAGGAGTCTATGAATACATACAAGCATAATACATGCAATGAACACATAATATAGAGCCAAAAACCAGCCCCCCCAACCTTTTCTAGCCTTTTGAATGCTGACACAGTGTAGTGGGCCCAAACAGTCACAAAATGGCTGCCACAGAAGGCAAAGCCAACCAAAAAACGTCAGAGAGTGAAGTTCTGTAACTCTTCAACATTCTGGCAGATGCTCTATTTGACACTGTGCCTTTTAAAACACTTTCTTGCATACAGGACCTTAACAGAAGCCCTGCTGAGCAAAAGCTCCATCCACTTTTTATAACAGATATTTCTTGGCACCATATTGGAGATCCTGACAGTAAACAGCGGTGTAGACTACGGCCCTGTTTCATTTTTAAAACCATCTTTACTTTCTTTAGGTAAAGGTAAAGGTATCCCCTGTGCAAGCACCGAGTCATGTCTGACCCTTGGGTGACCCCCTCCAGCATTTTCATGGCAGACTCAATATGGGGTGGTTTGCCAGTGCCTTCCCCAGTCATTACCGTTTACCCCCCAGCAGCAAGCTGGGTACTCATTTTACCGACCTCGGAAGGATGGAAGGCTGAGTCAACCTTGAGCCGGCTGCTGGGATTGAACTCCCAGCCTCATGGTCAGAGCTTCAGACTGCATGTCTGCTGCCTTACCACTCTGCGCCACAAGAGGCTCTTTTATTTTTTTTAAGTCCCCCAATATTGTTTTGCATAGGGTGTAGTATGAAAGAAGCAAGCCCTTCCACAAAGTGGAGGTCCTAACAATGCATGTGTACAGACCCTTGTGTTGAACTGCCCATTTTCAGGGTGGCATCTATATGAGAAGGTGAGTCTCTCCCAGGTGGGTTTCTTTTGACCTGCTGGCAAGTATTAAGCATGGTAAGGACCGAACATCAGGATGTCATCTTTTCTTGCAAATGAAATGTCTTGGGTGAATGCATGTTCCCAATTTCAGCTCTCTTTCTATTGTATGAGCACTTCAGTGACTTTAATCCTGCTTCCACCCTTCCGAGCTAGTCAGCTGGTGAGGCTACAACGTTTTGTTTTTCTGACATGATGTCTGACAATGTAATCCTACTTCAAGGCGTTCAAAGAAGAACCAAACGTCCTTAAAGGATCCCGAAAATCTTCTCATATATGTGCAGCGAATTCCTTTCATAATATTAATCACCAGCTGTAGGTCTGTGAGGGATCGAGGAAGAGAGAAGCATTTTGGAAATCATACCCAAGACCCCGTTATTCTGCTCTTCCGAGTTCCCATAATCTCTCAGCGGACTTGAGCAAGCCAGCATCCCTTCTCCACCCTTTCACCTCTGTAAACTGATACTTGGCTGCTCTCAACATCCCACACTCCTGAAATCCACGCCAAGCTGTGTTTGGCTAATTTACCCGGTCTTAGTCCTCTGCATTTAGTCTCCCTAGAGTTGCAGACCGTGGGCGGCCATGGTGGTTGACTTTTGTTATCCACATGAGAGCTAGCCAGTGAACTCTTGGGGTAGTGATATCTGAAATCGGTACCACTGGTTCCGGCTAAATTCAGACATTTGTGTTCTTCTCCAGTCCCTAACCAAAGGGAGTCTGGCGGTTGTCAAACAGTGGCTCTGAACATAGTAAGGGGTTTAGAAACCAAGTTGTAAAGGAAAAGATTGAGGGAGCTTGGACTGTTTAGCTTGGAGAAAAGGCGACTAAGAGGTGATATGATAACCATCTTCTAATACGTGAAGGGCTGTCATACAAAAGATGGAGCAGAGTTGCTTTCTGTTGCCCCAGAAGGTCGGACCAGAACCAGTGGGTTGAAAGTAATTCAAAAGATTTTTTGGCTAAAGATCCGGAAGACGTTCCTGACATAGCGGTTCCTCAGTGGAACAGGCTTCCTCGGGAGGTGGTGAGTTCTCCTCCTTTGAAATTTTTTAAGCAGAGGCTAGATAGCCATCTGACAGAAATGCTGATTTAATGAACTGAGGCAGATTGTGAGTGGGCGGGCAGGAAGGGATGGGCCAGTGTTTGTCCCTTGTGGCCCTTCCTTGTATACTCAGGAAATTGCTAATTGTCACTGTGGGATGGTAGGTGAATTTCCTCCAGGTCAGACTGGATTCAGGAGATTTTTGGTGGGGGGATCACCTGGGCATGAATTTTGGGTCACCATGGGTGGGCAGATAGTTGTGAGTGCCTGTATTGTGCAGGGGGTTGGACTAGATGACCCTGGAGGTCCCTTCTAACTCTGTGATTCTAATTCCGAAAGAGCTCTTGACGTCCTTTGGATTCTAAGAGTTCCAGGTAATTGAGAAAGATTCCTTTTCACTAAAGAGGAATATCATCATATCCAATAATCCTTTGTAGCAGAGGTCTCCAACCCCCGATCCGCGGCCCGGTACCGGGCTGTTAAGACCATGGTACCGGGCCGCCAGCGGCCGCGCCTGCCTTCCCCTCCCCCCGCAGTGAGAGGGGGGAAGAGGTAGGCGCGGCCACTGGCACGCCAGCGACGCAAACGCGCATGCGCGGAGCCGCTGCGCACGCATGTTTGTGCCCCCTGCTGGCGAAAACGCGCACATGCGGCTGTTCTGCGCATGCGCGTTAGCGCCACCTAGTGGCGAAAACGCGCATGCGCGGCAACTACGTGCAGCTGCTGTGGCCGGGCCGCCGGCTCTCTCCCACCCTCGGAGGCGGTCCCCGACTACAAGAAGGTTGAGGACCGCTGCTTTGTAGGATCTCTGTCATATTTTCCTATTCATTCATCCTTTGCCCTTATAATAATAATAATAATTTATATTTTTTATAACCCGCACTTCCTATGCTCAGCAGCAGTTAATAAACAATCCACAAAATTGTAAAGTCAATACAAATAGAATAAAACCATCCTGCTTATATAGCTCCCAAGTAACTCAGGTTTTGATGGGGGGGTCCAATCTTTAAAACAGTCCACACTCCGTTAATGGCAGTTATATTCATTTATATTTATATTCTACATCTGGGTCAGAAAAATGAAAAGCATGCCTACTGGATGGGGGATACACTTCTAGGTAACACTGTGTGTGAACGAGACCTTGGGGTACTTGTGGATTGTAAGCTAAACATGAGCAGGCAGTGTGATGCAGCGGTAAAAAAGGCGAATGCCATTTTGGGCTGTATCAACAGGGACATCACATCAAAATCACAAGATGTCATAGTCCCATTGTATACAGCACTGGTCAGACCACACCTGGAGTATTGTGTGCAGTTCTGGAGGCCTCGCTTCAAGAAGGACGTGGATAAAATTGAAAGGGTACAGAGGAGAGCGACGAGAATGATCTGGGGCCAAGGGACCAAGCCCTATGAAGACAGGTTGAGGGACTTGGGAATGTTCAGCCTGGAGAAAAAGAGGTTGAGAGGGGACATGATAGCCCTCTTTAAGTATTTGAAAGGTTGTCACTTGGAGGAGGGCAGGATGCTGTTCCCATTGGCTGCAGAGGAGAGGACACGCAGTAATGAGTTTAAACTACAAGTACAACGATATAGGCTAGATATCAGGAGAAAAATGTTCACAGTCAGAGTAGTTCAGCAGTGGAATAGGCTGCCTAAGGAGGTGGTGAGCTCCCCCTCACTGGCAGTCTTCAAGCAAAGGTTAGATACACACTTTTCTTGGATGCTTTAGGATGCTTTGGGCTGATCCTGTGTAGAGCAGGGGGTTGGACTAGGTGGTCTGTGTGGCCCCTTCCAGCTCTATGATTCTATGATTCTATAATTCTATTTATGTATTTATTTGTATTGAGATTTCTAGACCACCCCTCTCCAAAGAACAGTAAAAGAATACAATATAAAATAACAATGTGGAAATACTAACATCCAATTAAAACCGAATTCTTAGATCCTAATAACTTGCTACATCTTGGACACTCCAGCGAGCTAGGCAAACAGACTGGAATGTATTTTATAAGAGCCTGACTCAGAAAGGGGGGTACTCATTCAACAGAAGCCCCCAGAGTGGGGGATGGGCAGGGGGCCCAGATGATAGTTGAGGTGCAGCCCCAACCTCAACCCAATGCCTGGTGGAAGAGCGCCATTTCGCAGGCCTGTCAGAACTCCAAGGAGCTAAGGATAGCAGAAATGGAAGGAGTTATCCCCATTTTTTTCCACCTACAGTAACTCTGTGAGGTGAATTCGGCTTAGTGATTGGCCCAAAGTTAGCTAATGAGGTTCATGACCCAACTGAGGATCCAAAACCAGATCATCCTGGTCCAAGTTCAACACTCTAACCACTACACTTGGGACATTAATAAACTATACTCAGTTTAGCAATCATAGTGATGCCACATGTATTAAAAATTCAGGTTAACAAATATGGAAGACCACACAGCCTGCTTGGGAATTCAATTATTTGCCACTGGAAAATAACTCGTTCAAATCCTTTTCGCACCGTATTTTGCTTTTGTATCATTTTCTAGATTTAGTAAGAGCTCAAAAGTGTGAGATGGGCTTTGCACAGGAAGACTCATACAATTGATTTGGGGCACTTTATGAAACCCCAGACCAGGGGTAGTCAAACTGTGGCCCTCCAGATGTCCATGGACTACAATTCCCAGGAGCCCCTGCCAGCGAATGCTGGCAGGGGCTCCTGGGAATTGTAGTCCATGGACATCTGGAGGGCCACAGTTTGACTACCCCTGCCCCAGACGATTAGGAGCATTTTGCCAATGTGATACTACGATTACTACTATGACAGTGTATTGGAAGAGCAACCACTGACGAAGATAGAACAGAAAGCGGGTTACTTAACCTAGGATCCCGTTTTGGTTGACTCTTTATGTTTGATCATATATTTGACTATTTAGACTTTATGTTATAACCTTTTCACTTATAAACACAGAGAAGACAACTACATTATCGTGCCTCGTGATTTCCTTTTTTCTTCTGAGTCCACATTGAGGAATCCACGGTTCTATACTTGATTTAAACATTTTCAGGCTGTCAATCATTAGAGGGTCTTGGGTTGAGTGTGCACACTTTTAAAAAATTCATTCCCTCCCCCCGCCAGCCTTCATCAGTCAGTCTCTGCAACCCAAACACCTTACGAAGATGGGATTTTTTAAAAACGCGGGTTATATAATTCAATTACAAAGAAGGATTTAAATTCAACCCTATTTCACAGCGTTTAATGGATTCGAGATACTCTGGACTCTGTCCAGGACATGAAAATATAGCTTTTGATGCGTGTACATAACAATTACAGGCTTAAAGGACTCGACTGATTAGTTTGAATGGGAGTGGTCTTTAGGTTTGCTTTAGGAAAGAAAAGAAAGGGGGAAATGCATTTGAAAACATGTGAAGACCACACCGTGGAGTTAATTGTGTCCTGCTTTTGTGTGGCACCGTGTGCAGTATGTAGTTTTGCATTCTGTGTTGTGTACATTAGACCCAGTGCTGGGAGTACATTTTTGTAACGATAAAATGGCTTGTCTATTAACATGGACAGCTTCTCATGCCACAAATATGAATGCTGTTTGCACATCTTCCAAGTTTTACAATCTTGTTTCATGTGCATGTTTTTCCTGAGTGGATGGCAAATATGTACATGTGATACAAAATCAAAAAGGGAACAAAAACCCAACCTTAACAAAGTCAGGAACTCAAAAGTTGAGCTATAAAACAATATAAAATTTAAACAAAGACCCTACTTTTTGAAAACATCTTTTGCAGCAGACATAGGAAAAATCTTTAAGATATACAACAAGAAATGCAAGGCTAATCCATTATGGAAGTCAAATGGGTAGCCGTGTTGGTTTGAAGCAGCACAACAAAACAAAATCAGAGTCCAGTGGCACCTTTAAGACCAACAAAGATTTATTCAAGGCGTGAGCTTTTGAGTACAAGCACTCTTCCTCAGACTATGAACTGACCATCATGACAGTGGGAATATATAAGCAAAAATAAATGCTGTTAAATTTTAAGAATAGTAATTTAATAGCAGTTTAAATTTAAAGAAAGCAATTGCTGTTAAATTTAACAGGATTAACTTTTGCTTTATATTCCCACTGTCATGATGGTCAGTTCATAGTCTGAGGAAGAGTGCTTGCACTCGAAAGCTCACACCTTGAATAAATCTTTGTTGGTCTTAAAGATGCTACTGGACTCTGATTTTGTTCCATGGAGGTAATCGGCTGGCAAAATTTAAAGGACATGGAGACACAAGTTGTAAATACCCAGGAAGCTGAGCACAAGGTGCGTACTTCACTAGAGAGCCGTACTCCAGATGGTACTGCCCTAGGCAGCAAATGTAATGCTCCATCATTGCACTGCGATATCTCCATTACTTTTCAGACCCTTTCAAAACTTAACGTTTCGTCTCACCAAGATCTTTGACGTAAAAATAATTTGACGTAAAAAATGAAAAAAAAAACCCAAAATTTGAGTTTTAATGTTTGATGTTTTCACATACATCTTGCACAACAACCCGATTCTCGCAACTTTTTTTTTTACCGAATGTAGGTAGCAGGAGTTAATGTGCAAAGAACCCTGTGCTGTTTCTCCATTCTCAGTTCGGCTGTGGCTTATTTGCAGGTGGAAGAATGCAGATTGGAGACTGCAGCTGCATCAAGGATGCTGGCAAGGGGATCTGCCCTTCACCAGTTCTGAAAAGCAAGCGAAACCGGTAGGCAAAAAGTGGTATCTCCTTGAAATGTATTAAATGCAGTCCTAGGTAGTTTAAATGGTTTTGCAACTCAATTCTACAATGGATTTTACTTGCTCCTTGTAGGCCCTTTTTGCTCCCCTTGTCCCTTTAAATCAGTACATTACCAACACCTGGGTTGTCAGAGTGAGCTTTAAATGTGGAGTGGGTGATAAACAGGTTGGGCAGATTGAAGACCCATTTACTGAAGAGCTATTGCCAAGGTGATAGGCTTTCCCTTTACAGCTGAAATGAATACTAGTGCTGTTGAATCTTTATGTTAAGGTAGGCTGACTACGGATCTTGACATATTTTTGTTTATAATTTATTTAAAAGTGACAGGGTGTGCATAACTGGTTACAGATGAAAGTATTATTTGGTTACTTTACACAATGTTGTTACTTTATTATAGACCATAATTGCAACCACTGGAGAAGAAACAAGGTTTTTGCATTTAAACTACCTAGGACTGCATTTAATAAATGATACCCCTTTTTGCTTTTCGTTTCATTTCCTTTTGGGTATATTTTCATGAGAAACCAATGGCATTTCTTTATTTGGACTTGACCAGTCCTAGTCAAGGCCAAATCCCTTCCTTACCTCTCTGCCTTAACTCCTCTCTCTCCTCCCCCCACCCCCTCTGTAGCCTGCCCCAAAAGAAGGATTCTATTTGGTTTCCATACACACCTGAAAAGTACTTTCGGAAGGTAGCCATGTAAGTCTGCAGTTGAAGCTAGATTTGAGTCCAGTAGCAGCTTAAACAACTGGATTTTCTGGTCAAGAGCTTTCAAGAGGAAAGGATGCGCAGTAATGGGTTTAAACTACAAGTGCAAAGATATAGGCTAGATATCAGGAAAACATTTTTCACAGTCAGAAAAGTTCAGCAGTGGAATAGGCTGCCTAAGGAGGTGGTGAGCTCCCCCTCACTGGCAGTCTCCAAGCAAAGGTTGGATACACACTTTTCTTGGATGCTTTAGGATGCTTAGGGCTGATCCTGCGTTGAGCAGAGGGTTGGACTAGATGGCCTGTGTGGCCCCTTCCAACTCTATGATTTTCTGATTCTGTGATTCTGTGAAAACCTTGTATTGACATAAATGGCAACCCTTTGGGTGCCCTTGGACCTCTGTTCTGTTTAAGGAAACCTTCCACCTGTGCATACTTGTTGATGTATGAGATGGACAATGTCTGACATCTCATGGGTGCCACAAGCAGCACCTCATCTTGGCTGGGAGCCTGAAGGGGTAGAAATACTGTACAGGATCACTCCCGGCTTTGTCCGAGTTTCCAGCATAGCAGACAGAAACAAATATCCACCGAGGACTGGCAAATTGTACACATGGTAGCATGCAGCGAATTGACATGGGACTCGCTGCCAAGAAGGTTTCATGGTCCTATAGCCCAGTGGTCCCCAAACTTTTTATCACCTAGGCCCTCCTCTGTTTCCTTTCCCACCGCGGTGCCCCTGACGTCTTGCTGCCCACAGCAGCTGCGCTGAGGGGGAGCCCCAGCCATGGCGGCCGCTGGAGAGCGCCAAAGGTGAGCTGGTGGCAGAGTGGCAGGGCAGCCCCCGAGGCAGCAGCTGGGGGAGGAGGACGAGGAGGAGCCGCGGCCCGGTACCGACTGATCTACGGACCGGGGGTTGGGGACCACTGCTATAGTCTATCTGCTGCTTTAAAAATGGGCACTTTGCCGTTTGTATTAAAGCGGCTTATTGGGTAGAAGATCGGAGTCATCATGTTTTCTGCAGATCTGTCTTTACCGAAGGAAACAATCAGGGCCTTGAGCAATGAATCTGAACAGTTAGATCTGCGAGCCAGACAAGCCCACAGGTTTTCTTTGCTTTTCCCTAGGCAGAGCCCAAAAGATTTGCGGTGGAAACAGAGCAAAACAATGGTTGCATGAATGGAGACCGGCGTTTACTACATTAAGAGGCAATTAGGCAACTTTCATGGGAGCGCCTATTTATATTCTGCATTGATTGCATTACATTTAGCAAGTAGGTTACAAGCGCCGCTGTAGATCCTGGCTTTATTTGCATGGGACAAAAGGCTGTTGGTTTGCAAAAGCCTTTAGTGCTCCAGTAACAAGGATATATTTGACACAGGCCTACGGTTCCATCGCAAAACAGTTTTTGCGAGCTTCCCGTTGTGAGAATGTTGGAGAGGCGATTGCACTGTGCTCCTCTAAAACACTGCCCTGGCAATAGGTCTTTAATTCATGCACATCTTTATTGGGATTGTGTCATGCATGCCTCTCTCCTTTTCCAGAGAGAAGCTAACAGGCCCTCTTTCTTGAGTAGCATCCAGGGATCTCAGCTGTAGCTCTTGAATAGCTGGTAGGCCCAAAGGCTGCAGATTCCAGTGCTGGGCAAACTATCTGCTGGTTCCAATCAAATTGACTGTAATTTGGGTGTAGAGCAGCCTTCTTCAACTTGTTTACTGAGAACCCCCTGAAACATTCTTCAGGCATTCTGCAGGGCCTGCAAGACGGACATCTTCTGCCAGACTTTTGGTTGGGGCCAGTTAACATCTACCTCCCTTCCTAATTATGGCTCCACCCACCCATCCATCTGTTTACTCGTCTATTCACTCCCAGACCAGCATGACTTCTTGGGAGAATACCAGTAACTCCAATAGATGCTCTGTGGAAGAACTGTTGCTGTTTTTCACCTGTTGCTATTTTTAAAATTGATTTTAAACGAACATTGTTTAAATTATTGTATTTTATACAAATCTTACACTGCCCTGAGCTGGCTTCCTGGGAGGGCAGTCTAAAAACCGAATGAATGAATGAATGAATGAATGAATGAATGAATGAATGAATGAATGAATGAATGAATGAATGAATGAATGAATGAATGTTCACAGTTCTTGAACATCTGGCCTGATCTCTGCTAGATCCTGGCTGGTGGGTGAACGATGCATCGATAAACACATACCGAACAAGCAACCCATGACAAAGGAGCAGCTCTTTTTCAGCCTTCCCCCATACACAACATGTGCCAAGAGGACATAAACCAAATCTGGATGTTGGGTTCTGCAGCCCAAAGCCCAGCAGAACCTAGTCACCCAATACAACAGCTCTAACCCATCCTGTAGACACCCGGTGGAATGGAACTAATGCCATGCCTTGGGGGTCCAACTTCATTCATTCATCCTCCTAGCTGTCATGCTGTATCAGCTCATGTGGCTCTCATTCATAATGGTGGACTTCTGATCCACTGGGCTGGGGAAACGAGAATGACCAGTGTGCAGCCATTTTGGTCCTGGTTCTACTAGGGCTTAGAGCCAACAACAGGACACAAATTTCTCGGAAACCCCCAAGATGCTGCTTCTCCAGAAACAATAGAGTTTTCTTTGGCGGGGGGCGGGGAGATACTTTAAGCTGCAGGAAGAAGGTGGGAGGCAAGAAAGTCATGCACTGTGGCCATAAATCCCTTCTGCCTATGGTTAATACCCTCGGTCTGATGCTTTGTGCACGGTATCACCTGCACCATCTGTGATTTGTGTACAAAATGAAGTCCAGCAGACTATACCACACTGTGGCTCCCATGTGAGTTAGGTAAAGGTAAAGGTATCCCCTGTGCAAGCACCGAGTCATGTCTGACCCTTGGGGTGACGCCCTCCAGCATTTTCATGGCAGACTCAATACGGGGTGGTTTGCCAGTGCCTTCCCCAGTCATTACCGTTTACCCCCCAGCAAGCTGGGTACTCATTTTACCGACCTCGGAAGGATGGAAGGCTGAGTCAACCTTGAGCCGGCTGCTGGGATCGAACTCCCAACCTCATGGGCAGACAGCTTCAGACAGCATTTCTGCCGCTTACCACTCTGCGCCACAAGAGGCTCTTACGCCACAAGACAATCCAGCAAAAGGGTACACTGCAACTTCACCAGGCAGCAGGATCAGGCGGCTAATAAACAGAAATGCCGCCGACCCCAATTTGAAACGATTACCCGTCAGCCTTTCTCATTAGTGTCAGTTTCTACTTGGTCCGTGACAGCGCAAAAGATAGAAGATCTGCACTGGATCATGTTCCGCACACTGCGGTCTGAAGAAGGGGACGCATCAGCATAGAGCGCACGTCTTGGAGTTCAAGCTGCAAAATATGGCCGGTATGTGCTTCTCACCAAGCAGACATAATATAGTGGCAGAAGGTACTCCCCAGCATCACCCAAGCTGGGTTATGTGAAATATTTATGTCTTGCTTTTCTCCTACTCCTAGGTGGGATCAGCTTATGCCCAATCTTTCTCAAAGGACGTGGCTTCATTCAGAATTTATACTTTTGCCTTTCTGTTTTCCTCCCCTCTTTCTTTTATCACCTCTGTCTTTCTCAGGGAACTTTTATGAACTCCACTTGAAAACAGACATTCTACTGCCTTATAAAACGAGGAGGGGGGGGGAATCAGAAGAAGAATCCAGTGTTACTCGGGGGCTTTCTTTTTGTGTTGACAACTCATTTGGCCATGTAGAAAGTGAGGCTTACACCCTGACCTGGATGGGCCAGGCTCACCCAGTACCATCGGGAAGCCCGGTTTAAGGATTCACGGGGCCTTAGCAGAACACAACTGGTGCTGTTACTGGTGCAAGTAACAGCGGGGCACCCTTACCAGAGACAGCTGGAACAACTCTAGCTTGAAATCTTGAAAGTGTACAATATAACAATAACACACAAAACACAATAACACGAACATTGTTCGTCAATAGCTCACTACATGCAACTGTAAAACAACCACACAATACTTATGAACATGAAGAGTCAGGCGCAATTACCTTGAAACTTCCCTTTGTTTTGGTAATCGCAGCTCACGAAGGAAAGCGTGGTCGTAGTCCTTGCATCCATCCTCTTTGTTTCTTGAACTTTGGTGGGATGTACAAGCACAACGCCTCAATATCTAAGGTGGCCTTCCTCAACTTTTTCACCATTGAGAAACCTCTGAAACATTCCTCAGGCTTCAAGAAACCTAGAAGTGACACAATGGTCCAGAATATGGTTGGGAAGCAGAGCTGTGGACACGCCCACCCAGGGTCCCATCCCTTCTCATCCCTCCCCTTGCTTTAGGATGTTTAGGGCTGATCCTGCGTTGAGCAGGGGGTTGGACTAGATGGTCTGGATGGCCCCTTCCAGCTCTATGATTCTTTAATCCAAAACCCCTCCAGGCCCATCAACTGGCCATATATGTACGTACGTAAGTACACATACACACACACATAAATTAATTAACTCCCACCCACTTGGGAAACCCTTCCAGAGCCATCCAGAAAACCCAGGGTATCACAAAACCCTGGTTGAGAAAGCCTGTCGTAGTCCTTGGACTCATCCTCTTCGTTTCTCGAACCTTGGTGGGACTCACAAGTACAATGCCCCAGTGTCTAAGGGGACCTTCACACTTACACAACTTGTTGTCTGCACACCTGCTCAATGAGCGATATGCACACTCAGTTAGCAACCATGCTTTTTTTGTTCTTGCGGTCTACCAGCTGCATAAGTGGGAAGACCCCCTTACAATCACAATGTGAAGGTCTCCTAACTGTACAGCACCATAACCAGAGGCTGGATAGCCATTGGACAGAGTGGCTGAAGGGGGTGGCAGGTTACTGTGGATGGGCAATAGGGTTGTGAGTGTCCTGCACAGTGCAGAGGGTTGGACTAGATGACCCAAGAGGTCCCTTCCAACTCCATGATTCTATGATTCTAAATTCCGTCTAAACCTCCGGAAGACGTTCCTGACAGTGAGAGAGGTTTCTCAGTGGAACAGGCTTCCTCAGGAGGTGGTGGGTTCTCCATCTTTGGAGATTTTTAAACAGATAGCCATCTGACAGAGAGGCTGATTCTGTGAAGGCAAAGGGGTGGCAGGTTACAGTAGATGAGCGATAGGGATGTGAGTGTCCTGCATAGTGGACTAGATGACCCATGAGGTCTCTTCCAACTCTATTATTCTTTGATTCTATGACCCCTGGAACGGCAGGGCCTGCAGCACGTGCTACTAGGGTAAACTGCTTCTGCTCATCCGGTTGTGGAAGTTAAGCAGGCTGGTCTTGGCTGGTACTCGATTGGAAGACCACCAAAAAAGTCTCTTCGCTGGAGACCCTGAGGATTCAACCTTGGGCATGCTGTGTGTACTTGAGTCCTGAACCACAGCCCATTCCTGATAGTCAGGGGCATCTGAAAACGTCACTTGGTGGTGAAATAGCTGTCCTTTTAAGAGGGAGGGGAAGAGTGTTGACAGATACAGCGCATCTTTCTGGGCAAAGACATATTGGATCCCAGCAGGACCCCTGTTTAACTGGGACAAAGCTGCCCAGCAATGGGATTTAGGCCAACTCTCTGAGAAAATCAGGGTGTGTGTGTGTTTTTAATCTTCAGATGGAAGAAAGAGGCAGCCATCAATCCGTGTGACACTGACAAGAACGATCCGCGTGTTGGAGACAGGGAGCACGATTTGACGCAACCCCAATTCTTTTCTCCCGAGCAGCCTGGGCAACTTTATCTGTGTCCAGTGGTGCCCACCGAGTTTTCAAAGAGGCTGTGCCGTACCAGGGGACACAGCATGGGAAGGATAGTGCCTCCGTCTCCAGGGCTTTGTTTTCGGCGGGGAAAGCCAGTCTGATTATCAGACGGTTCTAAAAATGGAGAAAATTGCTTGTGTATCTTTGCGGCTGCTGTCGGACTTGCGTTATCAGATAGGAAGGAGGCCTGAGAGACACTGCCGGGGGATTTCTATTTCCTTGGTGCTGTAGGTGTTTTTGACATTCGCTTCTAGGCCTTTCACCAAGAGTGACAGGCAAGCGCAGCGTTGGAGAAGGTGGCTTTGTTCTTTTGTCGTTGTTTTTAACCAGTGCGTATAAGTGTTTTGCCCTAACCTAGATAGCTCAGGCCAGCCTGATCTCATCAGAGTACAGAAGCAAAGCAGTTTTGGGCATGGCCAGTGGGTGAGTGGGAGAACAACAAAGAATGTCAGGGTCACTCATGACAGAGAGACAGGCCGTGGCAGATCACCTCTGAACATCTCTAACCTTGGAAACCCTATAAAATCAGAGTGCAGTTGCACCTTTAAGACCAACAAAGATTTATTCAAGGCGTGAGCTTTCGAGTGCAAGAGCCAGTTTGGTGTAGTGGTTAGGAGTGCAGACTTCTAATCTGGCATGCCGGGTTCGATTCTGCGCTCCCCCTCATGCAGCCAGCTGGGTGACCTTGGTCTCGCCAGCACTGATAAAACTATTCTGACTGAGCAGTGATGTCAGGGCTCTCTCAGCCTCACCCACCCCACAGGGTGTCTGTTGTGGGGAGAGGAAAGGGAAGGTGACTGGAAGCCGCTTTGAGCCTCCTTCGGGTAGGGAAAAGCGGCATATAAGAACCAACTCTTCTTCTTCTTCAGTAATATCAGGGCTCTCTCAGCCTCACCCACCCCACAGGGTGTCTGTTGTGGGGAGAGGAAAGGGAAGGTGACTGGAAGCCGCTTTGAGCCTCCTTCGGGTAGGGAAAAGCGGCATATAAGAACCAACTCTTCTTCTTCTTCTTCTTCTTCTCTTCCCCAGACTGTGATCTCCTTACATGTCAGGGAATATATAGCAAAAATCGAGTCAGATTTTTGGAAACCCTAAATCATGATTTTTCAACTGGGGTTTCATGAAACCCAGGGGTATCTTGACAGCCCTGAATGGGTGGGAGTTTATTAAAATATATATCTTAAATCTGTTAAACATTTATTGGGTGATATCTGATCCACATAATATATTTCAGGAGGAGGAGCTGGTCTCATGGCTTTAATGCCACTCAGCACTTCACACCCACTCAGGGAGGCTGTCCCGTCCCTCAGTGCCTCCTCCCCCAACCGGCTTGCCTGTCTGTCCATACTTGAATGGATTTGAATGAAAAGTCAAAACGGCCGTGGAAACAATTTAGTTTGCTTCAAAAAAATAAAAAATAAAGACTTCTGGGCTGCCTTTCTCTTCAAGGGGGACCCAGGAAAGCTTACAGGTTCTCCAGGATCGCAGTACAAACCCACAAGTCAGAGCATCGCAGAATAATCCTCAAACGGCAGCGATTCTTATCAGATTGACAAACAGGCAACGACATCACTCAATTTGTCACCGCCGGTTCATCAACAGTATCACCCGACCAGTTCAGCCGAGGCCTTGAAACTCTAACTGGAAAAACAACAACCTTTCTTCTTTCCTTTTCTTGAAATGCGGGGAGCTTCAAGCCAAAGCGAATAGCCTCCCGTGGGTTATTCCGCAGTTCCCCAGCTGCCACTGAAAACACCCCTGGCTGAGCTAAGGAAGTTGTGCTGTTTACGGAGAGGGGAGGACAGGGAGGCCCTGCAGAGAGGAATGCTGGTTCATCTTGTCGCTGAGACTCCAGGCTGGTTTGGACATGCTGCAGAACGAGGTATCCAGACAAGGGCAGAGGACTGAATGAACTGTACCGTGGCACGTGCGTGTTCCTTGACGTCAGTAATTCCTTGCAAATGGACAACTAGCACAGCTAGTGAAGCACTGTGAGAACATGTTATTCGTTTATGCCCCGCCTGTCACCCCAGTAGCAACCTGAACAGGCCAGACTAGCCTCATCAGAGTTCGGGAGCTGAGCAGAGTCGGCCCTGCTTAGTGCTTGGATGGGAGACGGCTGAGGAAGATGGGGGTTGCTGTGCAGAGGCAGGTCGTGGGGAACCGCCTCTGCACGGCTCTTGCCTTTAAAACCCCGGGATGGGTTGCCAAAAGTTGGTTGCCACTTGACGGCACCTAATCAGTATGTTGTTATTTTTCTCCTCCGCTGGGGACACAACACAATTCAGAGTGTTGCTCTATTTAAATTTCCATTTTGAGAAAATGGTTAGGTGAGCACCACTCGGTGCCATGTTATTTTACCAGCTAAGTCACACAGCCTCCTAGCACTGTGAAATCTTGCAGGGGTTTTGTGAAACCCTGGGCTTCTCAAGAGTCCTGGGCCAATTCTGCACCCAATAGATAATGCACTTTCAGTGCACTTTAGACGTAGATTTTCCTGTTCTGCACAGGACTCTTTATGCACTGGGAACTTCACTACCCCAGCTCCACTGCAGGAGCACAAATCGGGGGCAGGAAGAGGTGGGGCAACCTGCCACGACTAAAACTCCAGCCTGTAGCTTGGCATGAAACCTCCAATGCGTAAACGGTCCAGGAAAATCCAGCTGCCAAAGCCCATTGAAAGTGCATTATCCTATGTGTGCGGAATGAGCCCTGGAAGGGTTTCACCAATTGGGTGGGATTAATTAATTTTAATTTTAAAAAATTATTGGGTGGTATGACTAGATATGGTTATGTCAACTCACCCACTCCCCTCCCCAAATGGCCAATGATGGGCCTGGATGGGGTGAAAAGGGGAGGCACCCTGAACATAAAAATCATTGCTGGCCAAGGCTTTGTTGTACATGGTAGCTACTGGAGTCCAGACAGGTAACTGCATTGGGGCTGGGGGGGAGGGCAGTGAATACCTGCCCCAGCCTTGTTCCTGGCCCAGCAGAGTAGGCTGCTTGGTTTTTCTAGCGAGTTTGATCACATTATGTGTCCAAAGTAAGTGAGCTTTAGCCATAATATCTTCCCTTCTAATGACATAGTTGGTTTGCTCCGCTCTAAAACTGTCTTGTTGGTAACTTTGGCTATCCATGGTATTTGCAGTATTCGTCTCCAACATCATAATTTCTTAAAGGTATCCCCTGTGCAAGCACCGAGTCTGACCCTTGGGGTGACGCCCTCTAGCTTTTTCTTGGTAGACTCAATACGGGGTGGTTTGCCAGTGCCTTCCCCAGTCATTACCGTTTACCCCCCAGCAAGCTGGGTACTCACTTTACCGACCTCGGAAGGATGGAAGGCTGAGTCAACCTTGAGCCGGCTGCTGGGATCAAACTCCCAGCCTCATGGTCAGGGCTTCAGACAGCATGTCTGCTGCCTCACCACCCTGCACCACATAATTGCTTACAGTGAGATAAACCCAGCAGCAAAGAGACAGTCCCTCATCTTTTATCCCAGCAAGTTTGTGCACCGTTCAGCTGTTCTCTGAGGCAGGACTTTTTCAGCTTCTCCAAGACATGAAGCACGCAGAGCTGCGAGCATGGGATAGCTGTGACCTCACAGGTATGGAGACCACGTCTGCGGGCAACAGACTGAGCTGAGCACCAAGAGGTGTGCTAAACTGAGGAACAAGCCAATAGCAGTCTCGATCCACTCTGGCAATCATTTGCATTTCACACAATCCAGTCCAGTCGCAAAGTGGATGAAAAGTGCATTATTTAATGCGTGTGTGTGAAAGTGAAATTCCAATGCACTTTGCAGCTTGATCTGACTGTGTACAATGGCAAAATTCACTTGCAAACGGTCGCTGAAGTGGATTGAAACTGTGGCTCTTGTGATCCGCTGTGGGCCAGCTTGTTCTGGATACAGCGGAATATAACTGTAAACTTAACCATTGGTAGCTCTAATATTTTGGAAATGCCTCTCTGGGCAGAGCGCTGTCCGGGACAACTCCGGGTGTCCGGCCTGTGCTTCCACCAGCACGGACCAATCAGGGCGCGCCCACCAAAGCTGGGTGCATCCGGATTGGGTTGGCCCATGAAGCGCCCGCCTCCAGAAGCTGGCCGCAAGGCGCCTGCCTGATGAGGACGCCGCTCCTGTGGCCCCATCCCTTTGCCGGCGACCCACCCGCCAGCAACCATCCTGACCCAACACGCAGCACGGCCATCGCCCAACCTGCCGGCGGAGCTCATGGCTTGCACGACGTGGTGGCAGAGACGTTCCCCACCCGCCAGCACCACACGCCACTCGAGCGCCACACAGGCTCCACTCACCCGCCTGCCGACCCTTCCGCACCATGCCGAGCTGCCTCTCCGGGGCCACCCATCGCTAGTGCCTGTTGCATTCCTGGATGCAACGGGCTTGAAAGCTATTTAATAAATAAAATAAATAGAATTAATCCTGGGCAGCTTGTTTTAGCAGCTCCCACTCTACTGGGGGAGGCACTGTTTTGGGATCAACAGAATGCATGTGAAACATTTCTTCTCCTGAACTTTTAAGTTTCTGCACCAGTTTTATGAAAGAGCTGTGAGGAACTAGATCAGCCTCCCAAGGGGCTTGCGGGAACAGGAAGGTCTGCTGGCAGAGATTCCATAGGGGAATGTCTTTCACAGCTAAGATAAAGTTGCTAAAAGGGACATTCTCCTAGCAGATTGTCACGGTGGACAGAGATGGCACCTTTTAGCAGAGCAGCATTCACAAACCTTAATTTCTAAGGAGGTTTCTGGGGATCCCCAGCTTCAGAAAGAAGACCATGCACGCTCATTGTATGGGGACCCTGATTCAAGCCCCTTGGAGACTGTGCTTTTACAAACACACACACACACACACACTCCAAATAATGCACTTTCAAATGTACTTTAGCCATTGTTTCCCAGTGGATTTTGCCATTTCACACAGTGCACTGAGAACAGATGGAAAGTGCATTATTTAGCTTCTCTGGGTGGTGGTTTCTAGGGCAGGACGCTGCCTCTTGGGAACCGTTTTGTTCGTCAACTGGGAACAAGACCCTACTGTTCCATTTTGTCAAGAGGATAAACGACAGCTTGTAAAGTATTCGCCATCCCATTGCGTTATGAAATGATAATAGCATGTATTTATATTTTGCTCTGCTTTTAACCGTGCTGCTTTCTGCCTTGGGCTTCACCTGAACAAGGTGTGATATAAATCAAAACGCCACTAGTAAAGCAGTTTAAAGCTTGGGTTATCACGCTCAGAGTCCCCCAGGACAGGGGTAGTCAACCTGTGGTCCTCCAGAGGTCCATGGACTACAACTCCCATGAGCCCCTGCCAGCGTTGGCTGGCAGGGGCTCATGGTAATTGTAGTCCATGGACCTCTGGAGGACCACAGGTTGACTACCCCTGCCCCAGGAGAATGTGTGCCAGTGAGAGGGGTGGATCGAGAAGCCAGTTTTGGATAATGATGCTTTTCTTGAAGATTGGCAGCAGCGTAATGAGGTGGAGATGTGTTGCCCTGTGTGATGCGAGGAGAAGGGTAACAGGGTGAATCCCTCTTTGAAAAGTGAGTGCTGGAGAAGCCTCTCCACGGACATCGGGAGAGCCACAGTTGGGGCAACCTGGCATGATTTCTAGGCTTTTAAGTTTATGCAACCCACCGGGAGACGGTTTTGCCGATAGCAGTGGGAAATAAATACTACACATAAAAACAAATTGGTAATGCAGTACTGGCCTGTTGGTCTCAGAAAGGGAATTCTTTCCAAGGTGGAAAGAAAACTTTTTCTTTTACTCCCCCAGCCACCATTTTGAAAACCTTCATACCGCGGTACCATTGAGGGGCATTTATGGTACCATATGATACCTTGGTACGATGGGTGGGAAACCCTAGGTTAGAGTGTTGGGCTAGGATCTGGGTAACCCAAGTTCGAATCCTTACTCTTCTCTGGAAGCTTGCTGGGTGACTTTAGCCTAGTTGCACGTGTTCTGACTAACATGCATGGAATGTTTCTTAGTCCTGGGCCCATTCCGCACACACTGGATAATACACTTTCAGTGTGCTTTGGCAGCTGGATTTTCGTGTGCAGAACAGGAAAATCTACTTTGAAAATGCACTGAAAGCACATTATCTAGCGTGTGCAGAATAGGCCCAGGACAGACTTTTTCAACTGGGGTTTTGTGAAACCCTGGGTTTTCTTGGCAGCTCTGGAAGGGTTTCCCAAATGGGTAGGAGTTAATTAATTTTTATATAGCTTTTACATTTGTTAAACATTTATCAGCTGATATGACCGTATACAGTCATATCAATACCCCCTCCTCCCAAAATGGCCTATGATGGACCTGGGGGTGGGGGGAAGGGGAGAGGCCCATGGTGGGTTTGTACACAGCTATGCCTCTCAACCACATTCTGAATAATCGTGGCTCTTCAGGGGTTTCTTGAAGGGGTATCTCAATGGTAGAAAAGTTGAGAAAGGCTGGTCTGGGACTTGACAAATTGTCTTTGCAGCCCCAAAATTTAGGTCTTGCATTTGGCTCTCAGAGCTTTGTAATTTAATGACCTCCCTGCTCATTCCTGCTAACATAAAACCTAATCCTAAACTCCTTTCATGGTTTCTTGTAATTTTATGGATGTTGTAGTATATAAATTAGTAGCCGTGGTTTTCGTCACCACAACAAAAAGCAAGTCTCTGACTCAGATAATAAAACACCCATATTTGGAAAGCTGGTGAACTGTAAGAAAGAAAAGAACGAAACAACGGACTCCTGGAAAGTGAAGGAGTTGGTTTAAATCAGGCCCAAGGGGCACTTTCGATCTCATTGAAGAACCTCAAGATACGTACCTCTTGAGGGCTCTAGCTGTCTTTACTCACGGCGCATTAACACAGTATTAAGGCTACGTTATGCTTTTTTGTGCCAGAATAAATCCACTCTCATAGGGCCTCTTGTGGCGCAGAGTGGTAAGGCAGCCGTCTGAAAGCTTTGCCCATGAGGCTGGGAGTTCAATCCCAGCAGCCGGCTCAAGGTTGACTCAGCCTTCCATCCTTCCGAGGTCGGTGAAATGAGTACCCAGCTTGCTTGCTGGGGGGTAAACGGTAATGACTGGGGAAGGCCCTGGCAAACCACCCCGTATTGAGTCTGCCATGAAAACGCTAGAGGGCGTCACCCCAAGGGTCAGACATGACTCGGTGCTTGCACAGGGGATACCTTTACCTTTAAATCCAATCTCAATAACCTGGAAGAGGGTAGAACTTTCTAAAGGTAGCTGAATCCCTCACAGTTATGGCTGAGGAGGAACAAGAGTGGTGGGTGAGAACTGTCAGGAGCAAAGATACCATAAGAGATGAAGGGTTTGTGTTTGACAAAACCACTAGGCCCCATGGTGAAATTTCTAGGCAACACGACAACCTAGCACCTGGGATTTATTAAGCCTTTCTTCTTTGTAAGCAATTGCTGCATGATTACAAAGGTTATGTTGAGAGGAGAGCCAATGTTGTCCTCCTTACACTTTTTGGTCCGCTCAAACAACCACCCATCTGAACCACACCACAGCACTGAGTGACTGGGAGATCCCTGCCTTTTGCTTTCTATTTTCTTTTGCCTGGAAGGAAAGGGAAGGCGAATGTAAACTGGTTTGAGACTCCTTCAGGTAGAGAAAAGCAGCATGTAAGAACCAACTCTTCTTCTTCTTCTTCTGCCCTCAAACTGACTTTCCTGTCATGACTCTGACTCTCTCAGCTCTTCCTCTTACTAACCCTTCTAGACATGGTAGTTAAGAACTCCCCCTGAATCTTTCCCGTCCTTGCCTCAATCTTTAAACTCTACTCCAGCCTCCTTTCTCTCAGATCTCACAAACATAACAGAGAAGAGAATCTTTGAAGGAAAGAGGTCTGGTGTGAACTTTCACCCAAGCTTCTTAGTCCTTCTCAGCCCTCCTGTCTCTGACTGTATGAAGAAGAAGAGTTGGTTCTTATATGCTGTTTTTCTCTACCCGAAGGAGTCTTAAAGTGCTTACAATGGCCTTCTTTTCCTTTCCCCACAACAGACACCCTGTGAGGTAGGTGGGGCTGACAGAGCTCTGAGAAAACCTGCTCTATGAGAACAGCTGTATCAGGACTGGGATGAACTATGATGAACCCAAAGTCACCCAGCTGGTTGCATGTGAAGGAGTGGGAAATCAAACCCGGCTCGCCAGATTAGAAGCCGCCACTCTTAACCACTATGTCGTGTTGGTCCAAGATATCATACCACCCAAAAATGCCCCTTTGGGATTGGCCCGATATCATACCACCCCCCAAAAAACCCCTTTGCTTCCCTCCTCCCATTGGATGAGACTGCCCTGTGGGGCAGAAATTAACAGATGTTGGCTAAACCTCAGAGAGAAATATTTAGGGTCTGGCTAGGAAATGCCTGTCAGAATGAAGATAGATAGGATATTTATAGCGCATCGGGGCGGCTTGGAAACCCCCTCATTTATTTTTCTTTTTGAAAGATGAACCATAAGCCGGTGAACAAAAATATGTCTCTTAAAAAAGGCAATGCTGGATGCACGAAGGAGAGGAGTTGGGGCACACCTGACCTGTTCTTCGATTTGATAGAAGGCATGTCCAGCAAAAAGCCCAGGCTCTGCACCCATTTCAGGGTCTATTTGTTCTTTCTTTCCCCAAGGAAGCTCCACTTCATCGCTCTCTCTACTCCATTTCATTCTCACAACAACCCTGACAGGTTGAGTTACAGACAATGGCTGACCTGAGACCACCCAGTCAACTTTCAAGGATGAGTGGATATTGGAAGCTGGGTCTTCTCAAGTCTGTGTGTCTGTTTGTGTGTGTGTGTGTGAGTGACACAGAGAAAGAGAGAGAGCTGTTTTTTATATCCCACTTTTAACTACCCAGAGGAGTCTCAATGTCTTACAAACACCTTTCTTTTGAGCCAGTTTGGTGTAGTGGTTAGGAGTGCGGACTTCTAATCTGGCATGCCAGGTTCAATTCTGCACTCCCCCACATGCACCAGCTGGGTGACCTTGGGCTCAACCACGGCGCTGATAAAACTGTTCTGACCGAGCAGTGATATCTGGGCTCTCTCAGTCTCACCCACCCCACATGGTGTCTGTTGTGGGGAGAGGAATGGGAAGGCGACTGTAAGCCGCTTTGAGCCTCCTTCGGGTAGGGAAAAGCGGCATATAAGAACCAACTCTTCTTCTTCTTCTCCTCTCCCCACTACAGAAACTTGTGAGGTCAGTGAGGCTGAGAGAGCTCTGAGAGAACGGTGTCTGGCCCAAGGTCACCCAGCAGGCCTCATGTGGAAGAGGAGTGGGGAATCAAACCCAGCTCTCCAGATTAGAAGATGCTGCTCCTAACTGTGACACCAGAGCCCATTCTGCACATGTTGGATAATGCACTTTCAGGGCACTTTAGAAGTGGATTATCCTGTTCTGCATAGGAAAACCCAGCTGCAAAAGGACATTGAAACCGCATTATCCAATGTGTGCGGAATGGGCCCAGGTTGACCGTCTAGTCTTAACCACTGCATCACACTGCCCTAGTCTGATTGTGTTATCCATGACAACCCAAGGGTTGCAAGAGGCAAGCAGGGTAGGGTTGCCAACCTCCAGGATGGGGCCTGAAGAACTTCCGGAAGGATGGCTTCGATGGCATTTTACCCTGCAGAGGATCTTCCCCCACCCCAAACTCTGCCCTCCCCAGGCTCTATATCCAAATCACCAGGAATTTCCCAACCTGGAGTTGGCAACCTTAAGGAAGGGCCCAAACGTAACTTCTCTAAGCCCAGCAGACGTTTGTGACACCTCACGCATTTTATACATACGTTTTATTTATGTATTTTCTTAATTAACGTCCTGCCTTTCTCGCCACTGGGGATCCAAATCAGCTTCCGTCCGTCTCCTCCAGTTTATTCCCTTCCCCATTTTTAATTTTTATTTATTTTATGTTTATATACCGCCCTCCCTTGTGTCTCAGGGCAGTTTACATTGGGACTTTCAATATGATAACAACCTGATTCAAATATATAACAAAACGAATTTTTAAACGATAAGAACAGTCAAAAACTTATATCAGAACGGAACAATTTACAAATTAACATTGTTGGACATTGTTGTTTTAGCCACACAACGACCCTGTGAGGTAGGCTTGGCTGAGGTCACATGGCAAGCTTTAGCCACTGCACCATGCTTTCTCCCCACACGTACAAGATCCAGGGTCACAGATAAAAACTGAACAGTCAACAAAGGAGACATTTAGACTTCATTTCCGAAATAGCTAGAGGCTGGACATCTCAATTCCCATAACTCCCTTTCCCCCCCAATGCTTGGGTCCGCCCCCTAGTGATTCTGTGTCAAGGAGTCCTTGTTAGTGCAGCAGGCAGAGATTGTGGCGTCTTAAAAACCGAATGTTCGGCTTCTGTAAATAACTTCCTGACACGCACGCACCTGCGCTTTAACATTTCCCTGGTAAGTTATACGGCTGCATAGCAATAATGCTCAGCGCATAACCAGAGCGCTCAATGAGGGAACTGGCAAGTGATGCTCTGGGATCCTCTGCTGGTAAAAAGGGCTCTGTTTTTTTTTTCCTGGAGCAGGTTGGAAGCGCTGCAGAACTGGGTTGCCGTCCAGGGCCGTTACTGTGGCAGGGAGGAAAGCTGTACATTATGGGTTGCACCAAAAATAAAACCAAGGTGAAGCTCCCTGTGATCTGAATGCAGAAGGAATGCAAGAACAGGAGCAGAGCACATGAAGGCAGGTGCGGTCACAGGGGAAATCCGTTTCGATTGCTGTAAAGGTTCCTTTGCCTTAGTGCTCCAAGACAAAGTCAGGGGTGTAAATAACTGAGGAGGAGCCCTTGAAATATATTTTTTAGGCTTAGAGAATCCCTGGAAGCAGTGTCAGCTGGCCATGCCTCCCTCACACACCTTGGAAGTGACATCACAGGAAGTGACATCACCACCCTTGCCTTAGTAGGCAGGCTTGAGAAGAACTGGGGGAGAGTCAGGAGGAGGCTGAAGGCAGGAGTGGGCATACAGGCTTTGTCTCCTCCCAGGCCCAGAAACCACAAGAGAGCTCACGCTTGGGAGGGGAAGAGGGAGAAACAGAAGTGACCAGTTCCTTGGCTGTTGGGAAAAAAACTACTAGAGGAGTTAATTAATAAAATTAGCAGAGTTATTGTATAAAATAAATGATGAGACCAGACAAGGCAGGTATACTGTATAAAAAAGAACAATCTTACTAGCTAAACAGGATAGGGGAAACTGGAAGACAAAACAAGAAAATGCATAGCTTCCTATAGCTCTTCCAGGAGCTCTACACCAGTGGTCCCCAACCTTTTTATCACCGGGGTCCGGTCAATGCTTGACAATTTTACTGAGGCCCAGGGGGGAGGTAGTCTACTAGAGCAGGGGTAGTCAACCTGTGTTCCTCCAGATGTTCATGGACTACAAATCCCATGAGCCCCTGCCAGCATTTGCGGGCTTAGCTGGCGGCCGCTATGGCTCCTCTGATTGGGCAAACGGATGAGAAGGACGGGGGAGCAAGCTGGCCTCTTGTTTCTTTTCGTTGTGGTCGCTGAAGGCAGCGGGCAGGAACCTCGCTGCCGCGGAGTTGTGTGGGCTGCCCTGGGAATAAGGCACTCCTGGACGTGAGATGAGGGAGTCCAAGTCAGAGCAGGAATAGAGAAGGGGAGCTTTGTGACCTGGACTTCTGCAAAGTCGGGTCGACGTTGGTGGGCTGAAGGACCTAACTTCTTAGACAGAGCCGCGGCCCGGTAACGACTGATCTACGGACCGGTACCGGTCTTCAGACCGGGGATTGGGGATCACAGCTCTACACCTTAGCTGTTACATGGTGAAGATTCAAGATGGATCTGACTCTCTGCCTAAAGCAGAGCTCTTCTCAAACAAAGGGAGGAAGTGGAAAACTTCTCTTCCTGCTAAGCTTGTGGAAGTGACATAGCTGAGTCAGGTAATGGCCGCAGCTTGACAAATCTGCATATCTAAAACAGACCTTTTGACCCACTGCCTGTCCCCATTAGCAACAACTGTAAACAAACAGTTTAACCCTTTGACTGACAGTCTGTGGCTGGCTCTTGTTAAGAGATAAAGTCCAGCAGTGGCCAAGTCTATCAAAGCTGGAGGGGAAAGGTCATGGACCACCTCCAGAGTTCCCGTGGACCCCTGGGGGTCCTCATACCCCTGGTTGGGAATCCCTGACTCAGAGACTAGCAGTGGCTCTCCAGGGTTTCAGGCAGAGGTCTTTCACATCACCTGCTGTCTAGTCCTTTTTAACCAGAGATGTTGGGGATCGAACCTGGGAGTTTTTGCATATCAAGATGATGTTCTACTGCTGTGGCCCTGCTCAGATGGGAAGAGTCTTTGTCTCTCCTGGGGGTCTCAGCTGAGATCTTTCACATCACTTATGATCTGATCTCTTAACTAGAGCTGCTGGGGATTGAATCAGGGACCAAATGCATGTTGAGTCAATGCTCTGTTATTGAGTCACAGTCTGGAAGATCTCCCCTGCCCCGAAGACACCTTCCCTGTATAATGGGGTTCAGATACTCACTTCCTTTTTTGCTTTGTGTCTTTTATGGGTGCCAGGAGTTGGAGCCAGTATTGGTGACCCTCACTTTTTACTTGGCCCCAATGATGGCTGCTGTTGAACAAGGGTCCTTGGTAGGGTTAGATTTGGGGTCAAAGAGCTGCTCTCTTCTTGGGCCTCAACAAACTGGGTGGACAGTAATTTGCTAGCAAGACACCTTGGTCTTTCAGTTCCACCACACCCAGGTTGTGACTATTTCTGGTTCCTTGCTAGTAGTGTTTGCAGCTTAGCATATGGACTCAGTAGTCAAGTATCAACGGATCAGCTCCACCTATCAGGTCAATACAGTTTTGGCCCCAGATTTTCCCACTTGGAAAGCAGCAGAAGAGTTGGTTTTTATACCCCACTTTATTCTACCAGGAGGAGTCTCAAAGAGGCTTACAATTGCTTCCCCTTCCTGTCCCTACAACAGGCACCCTGTGAAGTAGGTGGGGCTGAGAGAGCTCTGATAAAAAGTGCTCTGTGAGAGCAGCACGGTCAGGGCTGTGACAAGCCCAAGGTCACCCAACTGCCTGCATGTGGAGGAGCGGAGATTAGAAGCTACTGTTCTTAACCACTACACCAGGCTGGGGGCACCAGCCTTGCTAAATTTCCACAGACACCCCCGGGGGGAGGGGATAAGAACAGAGAAGCCCAAACTTGTGACCCCTCAAGGAGTTTCTTGGGCCTTGGTTGGCAGGTTACTGTAATGTCTGACCGGAAATATTTTCTTAGAGTCATGAAGTTTACCTGGAATATCCCAGTTTGCTCAACAGCCCAGGACAACAACTCAAGACCCCGTAGCCTCAACCAAACAGTAAGGTTCCTGGCAAGTGGCAGGGGATGGTGGCAGGCCTAGGCCTCATTTTTGATGTCATACAGTAAGTGACATCATCATGCAAGCAACACCTGGGTGACATTCTGGTATTTGGGCAAAACCTCTATGGTAAAACTGGCTCCTACCATAGACGTTTTGCCCAAATACCAGAGTGTCACGTGGACATTGCTGGCATGATGATGTCACTTCCTGTATGACATCCGCAACAAGGCTTAGCCTCCCCCTTTCTCCTGGCAAGTCCCCAGCCTGCTAGCTGTTTAGTGGCTGGGGGTTGGGCCTGGCAGCGGAGGACCCCTGTCTCCACTGGAGTCTGTAAGGGTCTGGCAAACCTATTCAAACAATCTCACAACAAATAAATTTCAGACTGTTAAGGCCAGCCGGTCTCTGCTCCCTTTTAAATATCCTACAAACCAGAAGATGTGGGGATGGGCAGACAGGGAAGGTCGGCCACTCTTGCAAAAGGGGATTCATTCTTGCTCTGCTCAGAGTTTTGTCCTGGCATCTTGGCACAATTCCAGGTGTGTTTATGAATTCTAGTAAACCGCAACCAAGGGCTCAAGGTTAGTGGAAGGCCCTGCTCTCTACGGTGCTCACAGCAGTAGTTAATCCAGCCCCCAATTAACATTACAGGTAGCTTTATGGGTGACCTTGGGCGGTGAGTGAGTCTACGACTCTACGGGTTACTTAGTGCATGTTTGCATTTGGTTTTAACGCGGCTCCCCGTAGCTGCCTTGATGCTCTTGTTTTTATTGTGCTAATGATAATGGATGCTTTAAGTACATGCACATCAAGTGCCGACTGTCGGGGCTGGGCACCGTTTTAAGAGCCCTGCAGCCGAAATAGTAATTTTGGATTAAATTTGCTCCTGTTTGCCTTTCTGCAATACAGGGCTGTGCCCTCAGCTCTGCAGGGTCATCTAGTATTTTATTCAAAATAGCAAAACAAAAAGAGATCGCTGACTCTGGCCCTTGGCTCTCTCGCTTGGGTCCTGAGAGAGAAAAGGTTCTTGGCTTTCATAGAATCATAGAATCATAGAATCATAGAGTTGGAAGGGGCCATACAGGCCATCTAGTCCAACCCCCTGCTCAACGCAGGATTAGCCCTAAGCATCCTAAAGCATCCAAGAAAAGTGTGTATCCAACCTTTGCTTGAAGACTTCCAGTGAGGGGGCGCTCACCACCTCCTTAGGCAGCCTATTCCACTGCTGAACTACTCTGACTGTGAAAAACTTTTTCCTGATATCTAGCCTATATCGTTGTACTTGAAGTTTAAACCCATTACTGCGTGTCCTTTCCTCTGCAGACAGCAGAAACAGCATCCTGCCCTCTTTCTTCGCTCTGCTTCCTTCCATTCAGATGGGAGACTAAAACATGAAGCTGTGCAGCGCCGGGAATAGGACGGTCAACCCCTGGGAGGAATTGGGGACAAGGCCTCATCTTCAGGCTAAAGAGATGAGTTCGTTGGAGAAAAGGGCTGCTTTGAAGGATAGACTCCATGGCATTAGACTCCACTGAGATCCTTCCATGCCCCAAATCTTCCACCCCCAAAGTAGCCAGATAGCTCCCAACCCATAGCTGACAACTCTAACTTTAGCCTTATGATCAGCGATTAAATCAAAGTGTACCTTTAAAATATTAGAATCATAGAATCATGGAGTTGGAAGGGACCTCCTGGGTCATCTAGTCCAACCCCCTGTGCTATGCAGGACACTCACAACCCTATTGCTCATCCACTGTAACCTGCCACCCCTTGAACCTTCACAGAATCAGCCTCTGTATCAGAGGGCTATTCAGTCTCTGTTAAAAAATTTCCAAAGATGGAGAACCTACCACCTCCCGAGGAAGCCTGTTCCACTGAGAAACCGCTCTGACTGTCAGGAACTTCTTCTGGATGTCTAGATGGAATTTCTTTTGAATTAATTTCATCCCATTTGTTCTGGTCTGTCCCTCCGGAGCATGAGAGAACAACCCTGCTCCATCCTCTACATGGCAGCCTTTTAAATACTTGAAGATGGTTATCAGATCCCCTCTCAGTCTCTCCTCTCCAGGCTCAACAGACCAAACTCCCCCAAACTTTCCTCTCCAAACCCCTCACCATTTTTGTTGCCCTCCTCTGGACACGCCCCAGTTTGTCTACTAGAGATGCGAGCTTTAATATATCAGTTAACAACTGAAATGTTGATTCTCTAGTAGGACAAATTTTAATTGCTAGGAGAACTAAATGCAAGCTCCCCCTCCTCGTTGCTTTAAGGTTATTTTTGCTCTTGTGAATCACCATGCCAAGGGAGTGAAAAAGACAAATATCAATTTTCTATTTAACAAAGGATAGCATCTGTCACTTAGTAAGAACATATTTCCATGCTGGATACGGAGTAAAGTTCCACATCTGGGATCCTACTTCTAACTAGGGTTATCCGGCCATGTCTGGCGACAGGCAGGAGTTTAGGTAGTGAGGACACCAGGGGGCAGCATAGTTTCCACTGTGACATCACTTCTATGGAAAATCAGCAGGGATGTCACGTCACTCTAGGAACAGCTGGAAACTCTATGGTAAAACCACCTGGCATTCTGATGTATACTGCACCTAAGCAGAGAAATACTATTTAGCAGAAGCAGATAATAGCTGCTGCGATTTTTAATCTCTCTTTGGATTTATCCAGAGATGTCTTCAGAGGAAACCACCCTACCGTATAGATTTGATTGTTTTTGTGCTCTCAGAATTCCAAATCAGCTTTCCTGGATGAATAAGAATCAATATTGCTGCAAGGATATACAAGGAGAAGGAAAGAGATCTGACAGGTCCCATGTGTGTGTGTTGTCTCCGAAGCAGTTATTATTTTTTTTATTTGATGCTTTATCAGCTAAGCCTCTTACTTTCAGCCTACGCAGAGGGGGGCAGTTCCCATTATGCCTGACGCTTCTTGGAAAGGGGCTGAACAACTGATAATCTTCAGGTGCCCAAGAAGGCTGATCTGCTTACGATGCAGCTCGTATCTCTCTAGATTTCCATTGATCCCCTGTCTTAGCTCTCATAAATGCTCCCTTTTCATTGTCCTTTCTATAAATGCTGGGGTTTCTCTGGTTTCTCACACGGTAGCTGGTCTGGGAACTTACTCACTACACTGCATGAGGGGGCATTGATTCTTTTGGGATACCCTCTTCTCACGGGGTAGACAAGCTATGATCATAGAATCATAGAGTTGGAAGGGACCTCCAGGGTCCTCTAGTCCAACCCCCTGCACAATGCAGGAATGGCCAACTACCTGCCTACCCATGGTGACCCCAGTTCCATGCCCAAGAGATCCCTCCACCAAAAATCTCCAGACTCCAGCCTGGCCTGGAGGAAATTCACCTACCCTCCCACAGTGGCGATCAGCCATTCCCTGGGTATGCAAGGAAAGGCCACAAGAGACAAATACTGGCACACCCCTTCCTGCCCACCCACTCACAATATGCCTAAATTCATAAAATCAGCATTTCTGTCTATCTAGCCCCTGCATAGAAACTTCCAAAGAAGGAGAAGATGTCTCCAAAGGTAATGGTATGCTTCAGTTTTCTTACTCTCAGTGTGGGAGAACCGTAGGGTACAGCACTGGGTGGGAACTGCATCCATGCTTTTGATGGAGTGGGAATGGTCAGTTAGGGCTTGAGGAAATTCCTGGAGATTTTGGGGGTGGGGTCTGGGGATTCTGGGGCTTGGGGAAGGGAGGGACCTCAGCAGGGCAATGCCTCAGAGTCCTCTCTCCAAAGCAGCCACTTTCTCCAGGACAGCTGATCTCTGTAGTCTCAAAACCAGTTGGAATTCTGGGAGATCTCCAGGCCCCAACAGGAAGCTTCCATGGAATCTGCAGACACCTTCTCCAGCAGAGGCTGTTGTACTTTTGTTGAAATGATGAGAAGACAAGAGTCACTGGAAAAGACAACAATGCTAGGAAAAGTTGAAGGGGCAGAAAACCAGGAAGATCAAACAGGAGGTGGTTTGACTCTGTCAAAGGAAGCCCTCAGTTTGCAAGACCTGAACAAGTCACTTGATGGCACTACACACACACACCCTAGAGACCAACAAGAGTTTGAGAGTCAAAGCTCTCTCCATTTTGAAAGCTTATGCAGCAAGAATCCCAGCAGTCTCTGAGTTGTTGCCAGACTTGAATCGAGCTCTTCTGCCGCAGACCAATGGAGCTACTCTCTTGAACTCACATAGCACCGGATTAATGTGCACATGCTCAGAAACACTCATTTCATAAACACTACTGGCCTGAGGGTTCAAACGTAGCAGAAGCCGAGCTTGGTGGGAGGGATCTGTCACTAGACAGATGCTCCGTGTTTAAGCCAGGTCAACTTGGCAGTAAATAGAACCACGGCAGAATTTGCCAAAATGCAAACCCAGCTCAAAAGGAGTACTCGATGTCTATAGTGGAAGAAGAAGAAGAGTTGGTTCTTATATGCCACTTTTCTCTGCCCAAAGGAATCTCAAAGCAGCTTACATTCGCCTTCCCTTTCCTCTCCCCACAACAGACACCCTGTGGGGTGGGTGAGGCTGAGAGAGCCCTGATATTACTGCTCAGTTGGAACAGCTTTATCAGTGCCGTGGCGAGCCCAAGGTCACCCAGCTGACTGCATGTGGGAGAGTGCAGAATTGAACCCGGCATTCCAGATTAGAAGTCCGCACTCCTAGCCACTACACCAAACTGGCATCCTACAAGCTAGTGCAGTAACCCAGTCTCTAAAACACACAGAGTTGTAGGGGCTTTCACAGAAATGGTTCATAAATCTAGACCCCCAAAGATCTTTTGGGTCCTAAAGATGAGTAATCAGACAGGACCAAATGCACCAGCAGGTTTGGATGCCTTCGATAGTAGCTGAGGGCGCACTGTTGCATTTTCCGGGATGTAAATTTTCATCCAGAGGTGACCCATCGCTCAGATCTTGTATTCCCATGAAGGGTTATTTAGCACCTGAGCTGCTGAAAGGATCTGGTGCCCTGTCAAATAATTTGTACGGCCTTTGGGTCCGCAGACAAATGGAAGGTCTTAAAATTACCGCCCGTTAGTGGGAGTATGAAAAGCCTGCCAGTAGCTGGGAGATTAGAAACCATGATCTTGGAGGGAAGTATGATTCTGGCCAAGCAGGATTTATGAAGGCACTGCTGCTATAGCTATTAATAGTCAGGGAGAGGAATTATGTCCAGGGCTTGGAGAGAAATTTTACAAGCATCACTACAAAGCAGGTGATTAGAGGAGATCAGTCGAGCTAAATGGTGCGTGTCAAACACAAAGTTTCAGTGATCCCCAGCGTGATGCCCACAGATGTGGTGTGGTGGGTAGAGAGGCAGAATAGGATTCGAATCCTCACTTCCACCACACAATCCTGCTGGGTGACCTTCGTGCTGCATGGGTGTGTGCGTGTGTGAGTGGAAATGGTACGAAACAACCACTCACCTTTTTGTATCCCCATCATCCAGTTTGTGTTATTACGCTTTTGCGTTATAGCGCTACTGGGGCGATTTTAAAAAGTGATTTCAGACTTGGAAAAGTGGGTCCCAAGGACAATGGGTTGAAAAGAAAAGGCACATTTGGTCACCTCCTACAAGGCCTGACATAAAGGGCCTAGTTGGTTTGTGTCAGATCTTGGAAGCTAAGCTGGGTTAGCCCTGCTTAGTACTTGGGTGGGAGACCACTGAAGAAGTCCAGGCCTGGTACTCAGAACCAGACAATGAGAAACTACCTATGAACATCACTTAGCTTGAAAATCTTACAGGTGTCAGAATCCTCATGGTTCTGCCATGATTTTAAGAGGTTGTTTGTAGCTGGGTGGCTGAGTTTGGCCTTGTAGCAGTTAGGTCCCAGGAGCTCAGCCTGTTTCGCATCTGCTTCTGCAGGGGAATATATAGAGGAGCAAATAGCTGAATGGGGTCTTTATTTGAAGATAAAGAACCAAAGCTTTGCTCTCTGTCTGTGCTGCAAAACAGGCTGAGCTCCTGGGTCCGGTTGGGAGTTATGTATACACTTTATTGACTGTGACGAGACTTCTTGTAAATTGTACTGTGGTGACTTTCATATGATCCTTTGATAAAATTGTACGTACACTTTTTCAATTTGTTTTGTTTTGCGTATTTGAGGTTCTTTGTGGTTTACACTTTATTCCTTCTGAATCTTGCCACAGGGCTCCCTGGTTTTTTTTTGTTACTCTTGTAGTAATTAGAGCAGCTTGCCTCTGATGTATGGTTTATGGCGCTTTCCTTTCCCCCCTCTGCATTCCATCTCTCTCTTCCTTCCCATCACACACTATCCCCTGCCTCTCCCTGGTGTCTTAGAGTCTGGGTCTTTATCAGCACGTTATGGCTGTAAAAGGTCTGCCATTTGTGGGGACTTCCCACCGGAGGGAGGGGAAATACCAGGGGAAGATATATGCAAAGATCTGTATCCCAAGCCCCAGTTCAGTCAATGCCGTAAATGAGTGCACTTGCTTGGCTCAATAAATGAAACTTTTACTAAAATAAGAGTTTACTTTTGGGCCTAACGAAGATGCTCACAACAGGGTTCCCACAGTTTAGCCATGACTTGGCAGCATTTCCCACCCCCTCCATGAGTAATGAGATCTCCCCAACACGCACACACAGATACAACCTTCAAACAGGAGTGTTGTGCTAGATTCCGAGATTCCAGCCTTGACAGCCTGGATGCCTGAGTTGCCAAATTCCTCCAGCAGGGGTCTTTGCTTACAGGAATTTCCCCCAAGGATGTTTGGAAATCATTTCTGACAATCCCATGTTATGCTGGAGATGGATGGTTTCCTTTCTCCCATGTGGGGGCAAAATGGAAGGAGCTGAAGGGAAGGGAGGGGGATTTCCCTTTCTGAAAAAAAGACACTTCAGGATTATAAAGATCTGAATTAATTAGTTTGTTTTTGCAAAAGCAAGCACATTCCAAACCATTTCAAGTCCAAGATCGCCACATCCAGTGCTTGCCTAAAGTGGGTGGGTCGCACATGATCTTCAGCCGGGAATTCCATCGCAGAAACTTCATTAAATGTAATGCTGCTTTATAAATCAAATGTGTGTCTGCTTGCTTGTAGAAGAAGAGATACCCTGCTTTTCTCTGCCCAAAGGAGTCTTAAAGCGGCTTACACTTGCTTTCCCTTCCTCTTCTTACAACAGACAGCCTGTGAGGTCGGTGGGGCTGAGAAAGCTCTGACAGAGCTGCTCTGTGAGAACAGCTCTGACAGGACTGTGAGTAGCCCTAGGTCACCCAACTGGCTGCATTTGGAGGAGCAACAAATCAAACCCAACTATAGTTGGGAATTTCCTACATTCTGCAAGGGGTTGGGCTAGATGAGCCTGGAGGTAACTTCGAACTTTAGGGCCTATTCCGCACACATAGGATAATGCACTTTCAATGTGCTTTGACAGAACAGGAAAATCTACTTCTAAAGTGCATTGAAAGCGCATTATCTGTTGTGTGCAGAATAGGCCTAGGATTCTATGATTTTAACAGATTGGAAGCTGCCAGTCTCAACCACTATACCATGCAGGCTCTTTCTCTTTCTCCCCTCCTCTCTCCCAAAGTCCTTTAAAACCAGATGCTTAATGTAAAGTTACTGGCCTGGATGGGGCACAAACAGAGTTTTGATTCTCTTTTCCATTTCAGCTGCTGAATATGATCTTGTGCCTTCAGTTAGCCTCAGTACCTTGAGTTGCCAATTCTGGCTGAGCGTTAGGGGAAGTGGTGGGGACAGCAGAATCTGAGGACTGGAGAGAGTTCATCAGGATGTGACTGTTGCCAGAGTTTAACCATGCAAAGAGAGCTGAGCACCGAGCTTCTTAAAAGAACACAATTGTTTTACTGTGAAGAGAAGCAAACTTTGCATAGAGAGAAGAGAGAGAGAGATTCCTAACTAACTAACTAACTAACTGTTCTGTGTTCATTCGATCTGTTTTGGAGGCAAGCAGGGAAGAAGTATGCTCAAAGAGCAAGAGCTTTTCAAAGGAGCCAATCAGGATGCTGGAGATTACACTGAAAAATATCAGGAAGTTCCTATTCTAATAATGCTAACTACACATCTTCCCTAATGCCCACTGCAGAATACTCTTGATATGCTGATGAATCATGCACACTACAGATCCTGTATATTCCAACAGTGATGCTATAGAGACCAACCTCCAAAACTGCCCTTTCCTCTAGGAGAACTGATCTCTCTAGTCCAGACATCAGTAGTCATGCTGAAAGAACTCCAGGCACCACCTGGAGGATGGTAACCTTGCCCTACACAGAAACACATTTTCACAGCTTGATCCTGCACATATTGCAAACCGGTTCTCCTGCATTAAACGAGACTAAAAGAACAACCCTCAAGAGGTCTGCTTATTAAAGACAGCCATTTTACTCAACAGGGTTTCTTCCCAGGAAAATGTTCTTAGGCTTTTGGCTGCTAGCCTATGCATGATTTTCAGCTTCATTTTACTTCCACTTAGTAGCGAGTACCCACTGATTTCAATGGGGCTTATTCATGAGTAATTGTGGCTACTAGTCTCCGATCTGCCTAGCTTGAGGCCATGCATTTAGAGAAATACATGCAGAGGACTGCAGCCCATTCCAACCCCGCGACCGATTCCACATGGAGGCGCAGAACGTGCACTCCTCATTGCTTGCAAACTGCGTATTTGCAAGCCTCCTCACGGGAGACCCATCCTGTGTTTTCCCTCCACCTCATCGCGTCTTTTTGCTTCCTAATGGGGTGGCAAGGATAAACCAATTGAACTTCTCCTCCTCCCCCCCCGCTCCTTGGCTTGTCAATCACAGCAAGCCACCAATAAAAGCACGCCGATTGTCTTGGGGACTCAAACGTCCGTCTCCTGCAAGCCCCGACATTTTTTTAAATGCACTTCTGCATTGCTTGCAGTAATGCCACAACGTAAATGCATTTTTAATTTAAAAAATCAACACTTTCCCATTGCTAAGGAGAAGCACCTCTATGATAAAGCATTTTATTCCTTTTGGGATTCGTGGTGTTTCAGACTCTATTTATGTTTGGGTAGAATTGTGAGAGGCTGGACATAGTAACTGGACCCCGAGGAGTGATTGTATGTAAACAATAGGTTTAAAAACAAAGAGCCTGGCTGATCAGGAGAGGTCTGCTTCATCATGCTCCCCCCTCCCTTTCCCCGTTCATTCACCTCTGCCAGAAAACACAAATGGGAATGCATTTTGCCTGCCTGATCCCAAAAAGACCATGGACATATTAGGGAATATTTTATTTTAACTTATGCAAGGTAGTTTTGTGTTCCCACAGCAATGTGGATCATGTCATTAAAAAAAAAATCTTGAAGGAGGAATTGTTGAGGGGTGTCTGTTTGTGTGTGAGGGCAGGCAAAATGCTTCATGGACTGTTGCACATTTCTCCCCCCCACACAGGCTTGCCCCTGGTTGCTCCCTGATGTGAACCGAGATAACAAGTGACAAATCCAGTTTTGGCAATTTCCCTCATCTTGAGGCAAATCTGGCCAAAACTTGAGCCAACCCCCCCCCCCCTAGTTTCCTGAAATTTTTCCCTCACACCAGTTGCTCACAGGCTGGGTAAGGCCCCCGGTCCTTATATTGAACACCCCTGCAGAGAGCCAGTTTGGTGTAGTGGTTAGGAGTGCGGACTTCTAATCTGGCATGCTGGGTTTGATTCTGCACTCCCCCACATGCAACCAGCTGGGTGACCTTGGGCTTGCCACAGCACTGATAAAACTGTTCTGACCGAGCAGGGATATCAGCGCTCTCTCAGCCTCACCCACCTCACAGGGTGTCTGTTGTGGGGAGAGGAAAGGGAAGGCGACTGTAAGCCGCTTTGAGCCTCCTTTGGGTAGGAAAAAGCGGCATATAAGAACCAACTCTTCTTCTTCTTCTTCTTCTTCTTCTTCTTCTTCTTCTTCTTCTTCTTCTTCTTCTTCTTCTTCTTCTTCTTCTTCTTCGGCTTTATACCCTACTGAGGTCCCTCCCTGAACCCCTTTCTCTCCAGGCTTCACCCCCACCCCAATCTCCAGACATTTCCAGACTTGGAGCTGGCATTCCCAGATGCCACCCCAAGAACAAGTGGTGCCTAAACTGGGGAGGGGGAGATGAAAGAGGTGGTGGAGGAGGCAGAGAGAGTCTAAGAGAGAAGCAGACCGGTTGTGGGGGAAAGAGAGACGGACATTTAGAAGATTAGATCAGTTAGTCTTTATCGATTGGGCCAGTTCTCCCAATCATGTTATTTCTACAGAAAGCACATGCTTGTCTGCCAAAAAAGGCTGGCCACAAGGTCAAAATTCAACCTTGTCCATTTGCATTTGCATTACTGAATTCCTGTTATTGGTTTGTGCCCCTAACTTTAAAAGGTCTGGAGTTGGAACAAGGCTAAATTTTCAGTTGGCAGAACTGAACTTTCCTACTTCCCCTCTCCCTGTATGCAGTGTTTCCCCTGGGGGAGCGGGGGGAGCGGTAGATCCTGGGAAAAACACAAGGGGGGTGGTCTGCATCTGGAAGAAGGAATCACTGGAGATTGCCAGTCAGGCTGGATCTAACCCCTGCTGGGACTCTCCATCACCCCTCTGACAAATTGCTGCTTTTCTTCCCCCCCCCCCCCACTGCTTATGCATGAGTTCACTAAACCTTAATTCTAAAATTCTATCATCTTACGGGCTAGTATTTTGACAAGGCAGGATGGGCAGGGTTTAATTAGTATTTTGACAAAGTAGGACAAGATTTAATTAGTTGCAATACATTAAGTTTGACTTTAACATAACATGGAGAATTAGAAAAAAAGACCAAAGAATGCATGTGCTTATCTTACAGCTCTCAGAGTTATAAAGGTACTGTTTCACTGGTCAAGTAATCTGGTCAGCTATAGCAGTGGTCCCCAACCCCCAAGCCGGAGACCGGTACCGGTCCGTAGATCAGTTGGTACTGGGCTGTGGCTCCTTCTTGCCCTCCTTCCCGGCTGCTGCCCCGGGGGCTGCCCTTCCACTCTGCCAGCGGCTCACCTTTGGTGTTCTCCAGCGGTCATCATGGTTGGGGCTCCCTCTTGGCGTGGAACTGCGAAGCTGCTGGTGGCAGCGCCCCCCAGTGGGCGGCGGGAAGTCAGGGGCACCGGCGGGAAAGCAAGTGGAGCAGGGGCTCAGGTGGCAGCGGCGACATCCCTCTGCAAAAGATTACCCCCCCCTGTTGAGAGAGCCAGCTTGGTGTAGTGGTTAGGAGTGCGGACTTCTAATCTGGCAAGCCAGGTTCAATTCTGCGCTCCCCCAAATGCAACCAGCTGGGTGACCTTGGGCTTGCCATGGCACTGATAAAACTGTTCTGACCGGGCAGTTATACCAGGGCTCTCTCAGCCTCACCCACCCCACAGGGTGTCTGTTGTGGGGAGAGGAAAGGGAAGGTGACTGTAAGCCGCTTTGAGCCTCCTTTGGGTAGGGAAAAGCGGCATATAAGAACCAACTCTTCTTCTTCTTGACTGGTCACCGGTGCTAAAAAGTTGGGGACCACTGACCCATAGCAGAAAAAAGAACATTCATCAATGATTGTGGATGTTTCCTGTTCTGGGTGCTGACTGTTTAGTGATAGTTCCCTGATTCCTCTTTTTGAATAAAGGTGGTGCTGTGGCTAATATCATGGCAATCCCATGGCACAGCTAGCACCATGATCCTTAATCCCACACCACCTCCCTCAGCTGTGCCATGTTCTGGCCAGTGTCCATTTTGATCGTATCTAACCACTGTGTTCTTTGTCAACCTGGTTTCCTCTTTCCACTGACCAGTCTTAGCATAATTGCTTTGTCCATTGAGTTGGATCACATGATACGGCCAAAGTAAGTGAACCAGAGTTTCATGATTTTGCCTACCAAAGATATATCAGACTTTAAGCACTGTAGTATTTCCTTGTTCGTGACTTTTGCTGTCCATGGAACACACACAGAAGCTTTCTCCTTCTTTGGAAGCTTTTAAGCAGATGGGTCATGTCAACCCACCCATCCCTTCCCAAATGATGGGCCTGGAGAGGGGTGGGAGGGGCCCTGGGTGGGCGTGTACACAGCTATGCTTCCCAGCCATATTCTGCAATATTGTGCCATTTCTGGGGCTTCTTGAAGCCTGAAGAATGTTTCAGGGGTTTCTCAGTGATAAAAAAGTTGAGAAAGGCTGCCCTAAATAGTAATATCAAAGTCAGGGGTAGTCAAACTGCGGCCCTCCAGATGTCCATGGACTACAATTCCCATGAGCCCCTGACAGCGAATGCTGATCTAAGTTTTCAATCCACCCAATCACATCTGGGGAGAGTATAGAGAGCTCAGTCACATCTCCCTGGAAAGCACAATGCTCACATTCCAGTGACAGTTGGCAAATAGTTTGGCAGGCTGCACCACAATTGCATTCAGGGCCTGGTATTTTGCCCCATTTAAACAACAGGTCTGTGCAACTGCCAAATCCTGTTCATATTCTATTAATTGACTTCTATACTTTATGTGGCAAGTCAGATCAGCACAAAGTTTGTACATGCATTCATTGTAACTTGTGAACAGAGCTTTACTGAATCTGCTTTGCCTGCAGAGGGTTCGCCATTCAGTCCACAGCATAACCCCTTTAAAGTGTTGGCAGAGTTGAAATATGCAGAGGAGGGTAAAGGATCAGGGTACTTAAAAGAATAAAATAATATTACTGTGAAGAGAAACAACTTTGTATAGAAAGAGAGTAAAGAGAGATTCCTAACTGTCTAAGTGCCATGTAGTGTCTCTTATCCAATAGAAACCAAACCAGTGGCATTTCTGCACCCATTAAATGTAGTGAAATGCTTACCTTAAGAAATCGTTATATTCCACCCCTCCATATGATGTCGCCAACATCCAGCGTCTGGGCAGTAACCAGCCGGCTACATCCTCCATTTTAAAGCGCTAGTTGGGGAATCACATAAAGTGGATTCCCCAATGTATTTAGCATGAACTACAGGAGAGCCTCTTGTGGCGCAGAGCCTCTTGTGGCGCAGAGTGGTAAGGCAGCCGCCTGAAAGCTTTGCTCATGAGGTTGGGAGTTCGATCCCAGCAGCCGGCTCAAGGTTGTCTCAGCCTTCCATCCTTCCGAGGTCGGTAAAATGAGTACCCAGCTTGCTGCTGGGGGGTAAACGGTCATGACTGGGGAAGGCACTGGCAAACCACCCCGTATTGAGTCTGCCATGAAAACGCTAGAGGGCGTCACCCCAAGGGTCAGACATGACTCGGTGCTTGCACAGGGGATACCTTTACCTTTACCTTTACAGGAGAGCAACTAGCAGAGAGAAGGTATGGAGGCTCAAATGTGCTAAAGGCACCTGCCTCATCCAGCCCTCATACCCGCCTCCTTCTCCCTTGTTCTTGGGGATGGGAATGTCTTTTTTTTTAAGTCTAACTTCCTGGAACAACAAATAGGTGGACAGGCATGCAGGCGATGCTAGAAATAATTTATTCCGAAAGTTGTAACACAAATCATGCCTCTAAAGTCCCTCCCCCCAAAATCAGGAACAAGATTAATTATTAAAAGTATCTAGACTCGTGATTCCATAAAGAGTGGCATTCAAAACGCACAATGCATATATGATTAGATGCATAAATGAATTTTAAAAAATTAGCAGATATTGCAGGCCCTTTAAAACATAATGAAACGGGATTGGCTGCCTGGATTGATTGACAGCAGAAGAGAATCGCATGTAAAGCACGTTGCTCTCTTCCGCAATTTCCAGCAACACTTGTGGAGGGTGAGAAGCGCAAAAAAGCGGCAGACGAAAGTGAGACAGCACAAAAGTGAGAAGGGGCTTGGAGGTATGATAAAGTTTAGTGCTACACCATTCAGCTCGCATAACTCTATTTTTGCCAATGTGCGGAAATGCCTCAGGTAATGCTGATGAAGCAACAGTTCAATTTCCCCATACCCCCTAGTATCAGTAGCCAAAGAAATGGAGTGAGGGAACGCAAACACCAAACCTGAGGTAAATTCTTCTAGACCTAGAGTCCCCAGCGTGGAGTGAGGAAAGGCAAATACTAAACACGAGATAAATTCTTCTAGATCTAGCGTCCCCAATGTGCAGTGAGGAAAGGCAAACACTAAACCTGAGGTAAATTCTTCTTAGATTTAGAGTCCTCAACATGGTGCTCATGGCCCCTGCTGACACTTTTCCTGAGTCCTGCTAAGTGTTCTTTTTTTTTTTTTAGAAAGTGAGTGGGGACATGTGGGGCTTTTGTCCAGGGAGGCTTCTGATTGGCCATTGCAGATCTGAATATTTGGGTAGATCTTTAAAAACATTGTTTTAGCAGCAGCTGTGACCTTAGCAGAAGGATCTTTGCTCTGTGACTGTAGGGAAGCAGCGGCGGCCATTTTGCGACTGGCTCTGCCTCCTGCAGTAGCCATGTTGTGGCAGCCATTTTGCCCCCCAGACTGTGCCAGACTTCCAAAGGGGCCTGCAGGCTCAAAATGACTGGGGACCGCTGCTTTAAACATCATGCGTGAAAGGGGAAACTATATATGTGGCAGCCATATTTTGTAGCAAACCTAGTTTAATCATTTCTCGTGTGCTATATTAGCTACAGCGATATCTGTAAAGAGTTGATAACATCTGAAGCAGGGGTAGTCAAACTGCAGCCCTCCAGATGTCCATGGACTACAATTCCCAGGAGCCCCTGCCAGCGAAAGCTGGCAGGGGCTCCTGGGAATTGTAGACCATGGACATCTGGAGGGCCGCAGTTTGACTACCCCTGATCTGAAGTTTCCCTAAACGTTTTGGAGTCCCACAAAGAACATGCTTGATAGGGTAGAAATGCTTCAACCGGGAACTTTCTCTCAAAAACAATGCTTGGCGCAGCAGAAGTAGAGTTTACTTCTGTTTTGCGCACTTTAAGTGCTGCCTTGGCGGGAGGGTAATGCTTCAACCTTGCAGCTGTATCCCGTAGTATATACAGCTTCCAGAAATGACAAATTAAGCTTTCAAGAGAGGGCAAAATGTAATTCCAGCCCAATTCCAGAGTGTCTAGTTATCACCATGTATGTTTTATAGGTATCTTCCTTTTTTCCTTTCCTTTTCTTCACTTTCTCTCCTACATGAAGTAAAAGAAAAATGATATTATTAATCAATCTGTAGCTTTGAACAAATAGCTGTTTTTTCCCCTCCAGTGGGGAGGAAAGATTACAGTTTCAGAGAGTCTCCGCCAGTCTATAGGCCAGTGGGTGAAATGCAGGCTTGACTTCCATACTGTGGTAAAGAATGACAAATGATGATACAAAACGAAGTTTGAGTCCAGTGGCACCTGTAAGACTAATGAAGTTTTATTCATGGTATTCTGCATAGGAAATACAAAAAAAAAAAAAAAAAGATCAGTAAATTATTTTTTTCAGCTCAGGTAAACCAAACTGAGAGCCAGCTTGGAGAAGTGGTTAAGGATGGTGGCTCCTAGTCTGGCGAGCCAGGTTTAATTACCCACTCATCCTCCACATGCAGCCAGCTGGGTAACTTTGGGCTAGTTACAGCACTGATAAAGCTGTTCTGACCGAGCAGTAATCTCAGGGCTCTCTCAGCCTCATCTCCCTCACATGGTGTCTGTTGTGGGGAAAGGGAAGGGAAGGTGATTGGAAGCTGCTTCAAGACTCCTTCGGGTAGAAAAAAGTGGCATATAAGAACCAACTCTTCTTCAGTAATATCAGGGCTCTCTCAGCCTCACCTCCCTCACAGGGTGTCTGTTGTGGGAAGAGGAAAGGGAAGGTGATTGGAAGCTGCGTTGAGACTCCTTCGGGTAGAGAAGAGTGGCATCTAAGAACCAACTCTTCTTCTTCTTCAGTAATCTCAGGGCTCTCTCAGCCTCACCTCCCTCACAGGGTGTCTGTTGTATGGAGAGGAAAGGGAAGGTGACTGTAAGACATTTGGAGATTCCTTCGGGTAGGGAAAAGCGGCATATAAGAACCAACTCTTCTTCTACTACTACTAATCGGGAAGGCCAGGTTTGATTCCCCACTCCTCCTCCACATGCAGCCAGCATAAAAGAACCAACTCTTCTTCTTCAAATGCAGCTGCTTACATCAGAGTTGATCAAGACGAACACTGAGTGGAGGGTGCCCATCCTGGCTATTCTCTTTAAAATGATTCTCAATACAGATTCCTAATGACTGGGGTTTGGCCATAATCATAACCAAAGCACAAGAATGTGGACAAATGTAATCTAACCAATTACAAGGCATCTTTTGAATGGGACAAGCGTTTTGAATGCAACAAGCAGAGCAAACTATGGACCAGGATGTAACTCAAGCGAGTCGAACTGTGACTTTGGTGACTTGCAAGAGTTTTTGATGTGGCAATGGATTATTTGTGGTATCAGGGATACTTCAGTTAGAAAGAAGCTCCTGTACAAAAAGGACCTGCCATCCACTGTGCAGAAAAGTGCATTTGGCTCTTAGAGACAAACTTAGGTCTGAACCACAATGGCTGGTAGACATGGAAGTCATCACACCAGATGAAGAACCAATGGATTAGGTAAGATCCTTAGACTAATCTGGAGAACCGGGTTTGATTCCCCACTCCTCCGCTACTTGCAGCCAGCTAGGTGATCTTGGGCCAGTCACAGTTCTCTTAGGGATGTTCTCACAGAGCAGTTCTGTCAGAGCTCTCTTAGATCCACCTGCCTCACAGGGTGTCTATTGTAGTAAGGGAGGAGGGGGCTGTTTGTAAGCCGCTTAGAGACTTTTTTGGGTAGTGAAAAGCAGGGTAGAAAAACAAGCTCTTCTTTTACTATTTATGGAGAAACTTAGTGGTCTGTTGTGTATATGCTTAGTCTCAAGAGACCTCAGTGATGCAATCGAGAGGGAGAACTTCAAATAACCAACTAGGGTGGACATAATGACCCAGTCCACAAATGGCCATGTTTTTGTAGTAAGCTGTGGTATGCTTTCTTAGGATTTGTGCAGATGGAATAAACTAAAAAGCATTTGCAACTCTAAATTTAACACTGTTTTGAGGTGATATAGATATCTCTGCCTCCCCTTCAGCTTTGCTTCTTCCATGGAGGCTTATCATGAGTACATACGTGTGATTTATGAGCATTTCTGTGGGTGGACACCTCTATGGATGACGTCATTGTCTGGGGTTCAACTAAATGGGGCATAATTAACGACACTGGGAGGTTCTGAGTGCTACCAGGTTAGCAAATATAGAGCTGATAGGGAGAAATGTATAGGAGATGGTATTTCTATAGAGAAAGTGAAATTAGATTTGAGGGACCGGCTCTCCCGATATTCCCTCCAGAAGAGCACTCAGGACATCAAGTGCTGATATGCTGTTGATCCCTGGCCCAAAAAAGGTTCTCCTGGCCTTGACCAGGGCCCTGACCCCAGCCTGGTGGAATATGTTGCCAGCAGAGATCCAGGCCCTGACGGATCTATCAAAGTTCCTGCAGGGCCTGCAAAATAGTGCTCTTCTGCCAGGCATACAGTTAAGACCAGAGCTAGCAACAAAATCAGTGGGTCTCTCCCTCCTCCCAGAACATACCCCCCAAAGACACCAGCACAACTGTCCAACAATATTGCTTGGATAAAAGGTTAATGAGGAGCAAGTGGAACACTAGAGGGATGTTTTATTGCATATAATGTTATTGCATTTTATGTTTGTTTTAGCATGTTGTCCACCACCTGGAACCTTGTAAGGAGGGGCGGTTAATAAATCAGTAATAATTATGATGATCATGATGATGTCAGCCATTCAGTCAAGGCCGACTCTTGGCGACCCCAAGGCTCAACTGTTGTCACGATTTCCGATCTTGCAGCAGCAATAACAATAACAATAACAATAATGGTGATGATGATGATGATGATGATATGCTATAGCCATGATGACACATAAACAGTTGAAGACAGATGTTCAGCAGCTCTTGGGGTTGGTGAATGTCTAGGGATATTTCATCCCTCATCTATATACAGAGCTGAGCTATATCATGCTGTGGACCCTCCACTTTGGAGCAGCTGGCACAAGAACTCGGAGTCTCAACCCTATAAACTAACCCTGAAGAATATGCCAGGAAATCTGGATAATTTTAATAGCATCATTATCGGGGAGGAGTATTACTTTGGTCCAATCATTTGTTGGAAAAACAGGGTAAGGCATACAGAACAACTTAGCACATACATGCCAACCTAGATCTTGGAAGGAAGATAAAGGCGAGCAGGATTTCTTCCCACGCACAGAGCCGAACAGAAAAGATGCAATTTTCTTTTTTAGAATAGTTCACGCCGGGTCTTTGAGGCTCACTCTCATATAATTAGGCTGAAGGATTTTGGCAGCTCAGATTTTTGACTGGCCTATGCAGGGTACCTTCTCCCACACCTACAACCTCCTTTTGATGGTTAATTGGTTCACATCTTGAAGCACACAAGAGAAAAAAAATATCAGGCACGTGGTTGAATGTGGGAGATGACAATTTATTATGACTGGAACAAGGTCGCTGATTCAGAAATTTCAAAGCCTTATCTTGCGGTTATAATGGATTTTAGGGTTCTGTTGGAGAGCAAACCCATAAGAACTTGTTGTGATTTATGTCTACAGCAGCAACTGCAGACATAAAAAACTGTAGTCCTTGGAAAATAAACCTAAAGATCTCTTTAGATAAAATCCTGTGTGTGCGTGTGTGTGCGTGTGTGTGCGTGCACACACACACACACCGTCCACCAATGGTCTTTTTACAGACAGGGATCCATTTGCTGCAGCAAAATAAAATAGAAATCCAATGGCACACAGAAAAACTAGCAATATTTATTCCATCATAAGCCTTTGGGCCGTTCCCTTCATCAGATGCTTGGCCCAAGGTCACCCAACTGGCTGCATGTGGAGAAGCGGGGAATCATACCCAGCCCTCCATATTAGAGTCTGCTGCTCTTAGCCACTACACCATGCTGGATGAGATCAAACTAAAGCAGTTGTTAACACCTGTGAGTGGCTGAAAATTAGCATAACAAGTGCTTTAATACAAACTCAGCCCTACTTACCACTCAGTTACTCATGCATCTTGACTAGTCCTTCCTGACAATTAACTACCTCCCCACACCCCTATATTTAAGGCATGAGGAAGCTTATACCCAGAATTAAACTTTATTAGTCTTAACGGTGCCACTGGACTCAAACTTTGTCGTATTGCTTCAGATCAATGTGGTTGCCCACCTGAATCCAACTTAACTTGGACAATTCCTGAAGATTTGGGGGTGATGCACATGGGATAGAGTTTGAGGAGGGAAAGTAACTCAGCACAGAGGTGGTACCTTAAATCTGTCATCTGAAGCTGCCAGAAATGATCTGAAGATCAGGACATAGTGATTCCAGGAGAACACTAGGCCCTTCCTTAAGATTGGTAACCCTGGAGAAAATGAGCTGTGGAAGCTGTCATGGCATGGAGGTAGATATAATTAGTTAACAAATAACATATCATTAATCCACAGTTAAGGGGACCAGACATTTTTGTCTTAGGACCTGTTGGCAACCCGAGAAGTGGTCTGCATTCAGACAATCACTGTCACTATAGTTTGTTTAATTAAATTTATTAAATACCCTCAGGCTTGATTACTGCAATTTGCTCTGCATGGGCCATCCCTTGACCCTGCTCCAGGAACTAGAGCTGGTCCAGAATGCTGCTGCCCAGGTTCTCACACAAATACCTTGGAAAGCCCATATAAGGCCAGTTTTCCAGGGGCTGCACTGGCTTCCAGTAGAATTCTGGACCCAGTTCAAGGTTCTGGTACTAACAAGGCCAGTCCTGGTCCTATGTATCTGAGGGACCGCCTATTCGAATGTGTCCTCCATAGAGCACTATGGTCAGTCAACATCAACCGAATGAGGTGTGAGGTTCTTCATTCGCTCCAACAAAAGCAAACCTTCAGAAAAGTTTATTTATTAGAGCAAAGCAAGCTACTGCAACTCAAGCATAGTTAGAATTGACGTACAGACTACATAAGGAGTCTTAGTAGACCTTATATTGAACATGAGTCATCAGAGTGACTCAGTGGCTAAAACGGCAAATGGGATTTTGGGCTGTATCAAACGGAGTATCGTGTCCAGATTACGGGAGGTGATGGTACCGCAGTACTCTGCTCTGGTTCAGCTTCACTTGGAGTACTGTGTTCAGTTTTGAGCACCCCAGTTGAAGAGGGATGTAGACAAACTGGAGCAACTGGAGAGGAGAGCAACAAAGATGGTGAGGGGTTTGGAGACCAAGGCATATAAAGAAAGGTTGGGTGAGCTTGGTCTGTTTAGCCTAGAGAGGAGGCAACTGAGTGGGGATCTGATAACCACCTTCAAGTATTTAAAAGGGTGCCATATGAGGGATGGAGCAGAATTGTTCCAGAGGGACAGACCAGAATGAATGAGATGAAATTAATTCAAAAGAAATTCCATCTAAACCTCTGGAAGAAGTTCCTGACAGTTAGAGCGGTTTCTCAGTGGAACAGGCTTCCTCAGGAGGTGGTGGGTTCTCCATCTTTGGAAATTTTTAAACAGAGGATAGATAGCCATCTGACAGAGAGGCTGATTCTGTGAAGGTTCAAGGGGGTGGCAGGTTGCAGTGGATGAGCAATAGGGTTGTGAGTGTCCTGCATAGTACAGGGGGTTGGACTAGAGGACCCATGAGGTCCCTTCCAACTCTATGATTCTATGATAAGAACACATGTAGAGTTCAGGGGAGGTGCCCCCTTTCCTGGGAACATAAAACAGATACCATGTCAAGGAAGTCACAACTTCTTGATAACAACTAGGGGTAGGTAAACAACGGGAAGGAGGGAGACCAAACGGACGTGGGAGAGAAAGGGGAGATGAGGCATGTTAGAACATCTGGTGTACTCTGAGAACTACAAAGGGAATTCGTCCTTGGGTATCAGCTGTGTTCAAGCATGGCAAACTACTAAATCATGGCAGAAATACACATGGGCTTCTGACATGAGGGTCGCTGGCCCCAAGGAAGTATGCTTGGCTTCAACCAGAGACAGGGCCTTTGTATTCCTAGCTCTCACCTGGTGGAACAAGCTCCCAGAAGAGATGAGGGCCCTGGTGGAGCTTACTAAGTTCCATAGGGCCTACAAGATGGAGCTCTTCCACCAGACTTGTGATTGAGGCCAGCGGAAATACGCCTAAGACATCTGGTTGGGCCTCCCTCTCCCCTACCACCACCCCCTCGTACTTTCAGACCAGAACTTGGCACCTGCTGGTGCTGGTGTATAGCAATAATTTTAACTTGTTTAATTTTTATTTATTATTATGCATTTTATTGTTTTTAGCTTTATATAACCTTGCTCGAGAGGGGCAGTATAAGAATTGAAGTATAAATACATAAATAACGCAGTGTCTCAGTGCACAGCAGAACCCAATAATTTTCCTGATGCCCATCAAGTTTTTTTTAGAAGCTAAGCAGGGCCCGGTGAGATTTCTGATGGGCCATTAAGATTTGATCAGTTGTGCAGATTTTTACAAATGTTTGTTTGGCAGCAGCTGCCACCATTGCACAAGGATCTTCACAATGTGACTGAAATGAAGCCATTTTAGGGCTGGCTCCACCTCCTGCGGCGGCTGTGTCAGGATTTCAAAAGTGCCCACAAGCTCCGAAAAGTTAGGGGTCCCTGACTTAAACCATGGTTTCATGCTATATCTGAACTCATTTCAGTATATTTCAGGTTAGATAAATGTTCTTGAACTCAGATGCCAGAGTATTCCCCACAAAAAAGTAAACTTTACACCTTGATGTTTCATTTAACTGAAATTTTGTTTTTTAAAAATATATTTATAGCGGTAGATTAGGGACCCACCCATCATGGCAGCCATTTTGCTGGATTGACTGCTAACTGCTAACTTCTGCGCTCCCCCACATGCAACCAGCTGGGTGACCTTGGGCTCGCCACGGCACTGATAAAATTGTTCTGACCGGGCAGTGATATCAGGGCTCTCTCAGCCTCACCCACCCCACAGGGTGTCTGTTTGTGGGGAGAGGAAAGGGAAGGCAAATGTAAGCCGCTTTGAGCCTCCTTCGGGTAGGGAAAAGCGGCATATAAGAACCAACTCTTTTTCTTCTTTTCTCAAAATTCCAAAAGTGCCCTAGGCTCAACAAGTTCAGGGACCCTGAGGAAGAATGCAGGTCACCTCAGATTTAGGAGGGGGCATTATGAAATTCCAGCAGTGTGTGTTTGTGTGTGTTAGGTTGCCTCCTGGCAACCGGTGGGGTATGGAGGGACTAATCCAGGACCAGAAGGGAGGCCCATCTGACAAGTAGCGAAGTATCTTTGTCACTGATCACATAATCCGGAAGTAATATCATCATGTCCAGATAGTCAGGGCAACACTCTGATATTTAGGCAAAAAATTCTATGCTAAATTTTTTTTGTACCACAGAGCTTTTGCTCAAATGCCAGAGCATCATAACGACGATATAGATGTGATGACATCACTTCCGGGTCATGTGGGCAGCGATGTGCACACGTTGGATGGATCGCCCTCATTTCAGGATGTGAGAGAAAAAGAGGAAGTGAGGAATGTTAGGGCAGGGTAGTGGCAGCAGGGTCCCCCGGCTCAACTGGTCTGGCAACCCATGTGTGTGTGTGTGTGTGTGTGTGTTAAGGTTCAACACAAGCTCTTTAATAGCTTCACAAATAATCATTCATTATCCCAAGTCCCTTGTCCACTGCGGAATCTCTGGGACTCCATTACTGTCTAAAAGCTTAGGAAGAATTACATTAAAAATTATTTAGTAGTGTAGAAAGCTGCATTGCTATGCTGCGCACGTCCCACCCTGTAATTCATAGGTTATGAGTCTGCCCAAGCAGTCTAATTCATGGGTGTGATTATTTAAACTTTTTCTTTTTCGGAGGTCGCCGGATGGATTTATAGCTTTCCTCTGAAGTTTCCGATTCACCTTTTGAAATGAAGCCGTGCTGGGTATTTTTTTTTTTAATGATCCATCAGTAACACCATTAGAATCCAACTCTACTTAGCACATGATTTTATGCGCAAATAATATTATTTAGCATGGCATAAAGCTCACCTGGGTCAGGCTTAAAAGGAACATTCTATCCAGATGGGTTTGTTTATGTGCATTTCCTAGGGCCAGTTTATATAGAATCATAGAATCATAGAGTTGGAAGGGGCCATACAGGCCATCTAGTCCAACCCCCTGCTCAACGCAGGATTAGCCCTAAGCATCCTAAAGCAATATCATCACTAGCTGTAGGGTGGGGGTGGGATACAGATGCCAGCCTACAGGTAGAACCTGAGGATCCTGTGGAATTACAGTTCATCTCCCGACTATAGAGGTCCGTTCCCCTGGAGAAAAGGCATCCTTTGGAGGGTGGCTCTGAAAAGGCATCCTTCGGAGGGTGGCACTCTATGGCATTGGACCCCACTGAGAGCGTTGTCCTCCCCAAGCTCCATCCCCAAATCTCCAGGAATTTCTCAACCTCGCAACCTTTCCCCCTGCTGATGGCGAGGGGGCACCTGGCAATCCTTGGGTAGAAGGGGGATGACATGTTGGAATGCTTCCACCACAAAGTCTGCTAAGATCGACCACTGACCTTCCAAGAAAAATTTCCCCTCGGATCCAAGTCAAACACTATAGGAAAACACATGTTTCTTTTGGCAGAAAAGTGCTAATCATAAGAAAACAAAAGTCACTGGACGACAATGCTAGGGAAGGTTGAAGGCAGAAGGAAAGTAGGAAGACCCAACAGGTAATGGATTGACTGAGTTAAGGAAGCCATAGACCTCGGTTTGCAAGACCTGAGCAAGGCTGTTAATGGAATGCTCCTCCAAAGGCGACCAGAGCCCTGCGGGACCTTGAACTGTTCCGCAAGGCTTTCCCACCAGGCCTGGGGTTTATTATTATTAATATTTAAATATATTTCCCACCACTCCCAAGAGTGGCTCGTGGCGGGTTACAAATTGTCCCTGCTAAAACCCCAATAAAACCCCATTAAAACTATACAAGGACATAAAAAAACATAAAAGTCGTACAACAAAAACCAGAAGGAAACCAGGCTTAAAATATCACTGAATTGATCTGCTCTACATCTTGTGGTGCAGAGTGGTAAAGAAGCAGAAATGCTGTCTGAAGCTGTCTGCCCATTAGGTTGGGAGTTCAACCCCAGCAGCCGGCTCAAGGTTGACTCAGCCTTCCATCCTTCCGAGGTCGGTAAGATGAGTACCCAGCTTGCTGGGGGGTAAACGGTTATGACTGGAGAAAGCACTAGCAAACCACCCCGTATTAAGTCTCCCATGAAAACGCTAGAGGGCGTCACCCCAAGGGTCAGACATGACTCAGTGCTTGCACAGGGGATACCTTTACTTTTACCTTTGCCCATCAAAGACCCAACAGCACATCATCTGGGGTTAGTAAGACTCCTCTGACCCCTCCTTCCTTGCCTTGAGAATAGGTTAGGGATGGTCAAACTGTGGCTCTCCAAGTGTCTATGGACTACAATTACCATTAGCTCCTGCCAGCTGGTAGGGGCTCATGGTAATTGTTGTCCATGGACATCTGGAGAGGCACAGTTTAGCCACTCCTGGATTAAGCAATTAAGGATGGAACAGTTTTTATATGTTTTAGATTTGTAATTATTTGTTGTATATTGCATTTATATATAATTTATTGTTGTTGTTATTGTTGTTATTATTTTCAACAACGTCTTATGAAACACCATTAAAACACCCATTAAAAGACATCAAAAGAACCCAACATGGCAAAAAACCCACTCCAAACCCCCACTAATAGAGGGGTGGAGGAGGAGGTATAACGGTTTACTACTCAAATTTTGTATGTTTTACTATGGTGTACCCTGCCCTGAGTCCAAACAGAAAGGGCAGGTAACAACAACAACAATATGATGTTTTGAAGGACATTAATTCATAGGGTCGCTCTAAATTCGAAATGATTTGACAAAACATATATGCTAATCAATGGCTTTCTCAATACGTGTAGATCCAGTTCTCACCAAACTTGAAGGGCAAGTTGAGAAGAGTCAGGGAGAGATCTTATGTGAGTCTGGTGCCATTAGCACATCAGGGGGCTGTTCTAGCACAGTTTGTCTGATGGCTAAAGTTTGTTTACAAAACAGGTATGCCACAAACTGAACCAAAGCATTTCCCCAGCTATACGAGGCTTGGACCCTACCTATCTGTAGAACCACTTATCTCCTTATGCCTCCTGTAGGGCACTTCGCTTTGCAGGTATGAATTTGCTGGCTGTCCTGGGCCCCCGGGACATTCACCTGGCCTCGACCAGGGCCATGGCTTTTTCAGCCCTGGCCCCAACCTGGTGGAATGAGCTCTCTGAAGAGCTATGGGCCCTTTCGGAGTTATCAGCTTTCCGCAGGGCCTGCAAGATGGAGCTCTTCCATCAGGTGTATGGTTGAGGTCATGGTGGGTCCCGGAGTTACCATCCGTGGATCTCTTAGCATCGATTAAATCAGGACCCTTACTCCCAATGAGAGAGAGCTCTTGGCCCCTCATTGGACAGAGGGAGAGGGTGCGGGGTTAGAACTCTGTATCACCATCTTTTAATGTTCAATGTTCAAAATTTTTAAGGGGTTTTTAGGGGGTTATACTGGTTTTTATTGTTTTATTGTAAACTGCCACAAGTTCGATTGAAGAGCGGTAGTATATAAATATAAAAATAAACAAATAAATGTCCATTTTGAGCAGTCACTCCCTTAGTTTTACCTACGTTACAAAATTATTACTGTAAGAATAACATGGGGGTGGGAGGCACATATATGCCTGATCTCGGTGGAAGAAGGTTGGGGTAAAAATACACTCCGTCAATAAGTGTATTTGCCTTTTGCTTTATTTGCTTATGGTGAAATTCAGCAGTTTAATTTGTACACATTATTTGCAAACTCAGCCTTTTTACAGCATGGGGGAGATTAATATAAACCTCTGTTTTCCAATTCTAGACAAAAGAAACGTGCAAAAAAAAATGCACAGAGAAGGCATCCTGATAAGAACGCTAGTGCAGACACACCTAAAAGACCCTTTTAAATTACATATATTAAAAGCTTCAACCTGATCCATTGCTTGGATAGTTTAGCCAGAAAGGACAGGTAAGGGGAAAGACTAATTAAAGATGGCAGTGAGCTTTGAAATATGGCAGCAGAGTCTTCAAAGCCTGGCTATAAATCTTCCTTAAAATTACCATGAGCTGTCTGTAGCTGTGACAGAGGAACCAGGCTGAACCCCCTGGTCTTCCTCCCTCTTCATGGGGCTTTCTTCATACCCTGCCCTTCCCTGAACTGTGGATGGAGCCAAGGACACATTTGCAGATGATCCAGTTGTTTGTGAATGGACAGAGCTCAGGGAGTGGTAGTTTTGGGGGACTAGGGAGCAGGCAAGCTGCTTTGGCCGAGGGCCTCAGGACACTTCCCTGGAAGTTGGGTTGCTAGCTCAGAGTTGGGAAATACCTGGAGATTTGGGAGGTGGAACCTGAGGAGGGTGGAGTTTAGGGAGGGGAGGGACTTCAGTGCCATAGAATTCACTTCCCAAAACAGCCATTTACTCCAGGAGAACTAATTTCGGTAACTTGGAGATCGGTTGTAATTCCAGGGGGCTTTTTGCACGGCTTCAAAATCGCACAATGGTTGCCAATTGGAAACGCTATTGATTTGCCATAACGCACGACGTCGTAGACAATCTGCCACACACCTGAAACCAATCTGCAAAAAGCGCTTCCTTGTAGCGCTTTCAGGGGAATCCCAAAAAGTGGATTCACCCTCCGGAAAGCACTACACTCTTGCAACCAATCTGCAACACTAGCGAAAAAGACCTGTGCGTTAACATTGTTGCAGTTTCTTCAAAGTCCCTCCTCCTGAGCCTGTCCTCCAAACTTCCGGCGAAGCGATCGCCATTTTTTTTTCTCCGAGCGAGCGGGGATAAACGCACCAGCGAGCCTCTTTCTGTTTAGAGGCTTCCCTGGCTTCAGTCCTTCACCTTTAGTCACTAAGCACAAACCACATAAAAGCCCGTTTGCTGAAATACAGTCCCTTTATTTTTTACACATTAATTCAGCCGAAAATCGGGCCCGTGAGAGGGGGGGGGATTTTTTTTTTATCACTCGAGGCAGCGTGGCAACGATCATACGATCAAACGACAGCTCACATTAGGCAGCTGGATGGGTCTCTCCGTTGCAACAAATCTACACAGATTCGTTACAATGGGTCTATTTTTTTTTTTTTAAAAACCTTTCTTAAAGGGAAAGGGGCTGTTTGGGAGCATGCTGACGGCTGCCCATTGGCTGCTTGACGGCCAGGGGCGGGACGAGCTTGGCAATAGCGCTTCCTTTTCTGCCGAGACCGGAAGCTGTGGGAAACGCTACAAAACGCAACTGGATTCCACTACAAAGGCAGGTATGCATAACGACGAATTCCACTATTTTAAATGGCGATTTTTCATTCAGTGACCAATTTGCAACAAAGATCCCGGTGCGTAAAGCCCCCAGGTGTTCTCCAGCTGCCACCTAGAGGCTGCCAACGCCATCTGGAAGTCAGCCCCACTGGAGAACATGGGATTTACTTCTGAGTAGAACATTTGGCAGTGTCCACCTAAGAAATATCTTCTAGCTCTCTGTGTTGATGCAATGCCCTTTACAATAGTGTAGTGGTTAAGAGTGGTATAATGAATAAGATTGGCAGCTTCTAATCTGGCAAACTGGGTTTGATTCCCTGCTCCTCCACCTGCAGCCAGCTGAGTGACCTCAGGCTCGTCACAGCCCTGATAGTGCTGTTCTGGCAGCTCTATCTACCTCACAGGGTGCCGCTTGTGGGGAGAGGAAGGGAAGGTGATTGTAAGCCGCTTTGAGACTCCTTCTGGAAGAGAAAAGCAAGGTATAAAACCAACTCTTCTTCCTCTTCTTCTTCATCCTCCGTCTCCTATGAGCCCTTCTGTGTTAGAGCTCTGTGGTGGAGCAGGAGAAGAAGAACCTGCAAATAATGACAGGTTGATGAATTTATTATTAGGGCTACTGGATTCACACTCTGTTCTCACACGTGTTAACAGTTGTATTTGTATGCTAATTTACTGCCATTCACAGATTTTACCAATTTCCTTAATCTCAGCTACAATCGCCCTTTACTTATGATTCTAACTAGCCTTTCCTGGCAACTTAACTCTCCCCATTTGTAATGGTTGAGGACGTTTTCTTTCATTGTATCTGAAGAAGCATGCATGCACACAAAAACACATGCTTTGGTCTAAAGGTGTCCCTGGACTCAAACTTTGTTCAACCAACCTGGCTGTTTAGTGTTCATAAGTGGATCATCATACATTATAGAGTGCTTTTGTCCTCTGTGGCTCCTCTCCAAGTCATCTCAATCAGATAAAATCTAAGAGTTCCCTGCTTGACAATTCATGCCTGAGTGTTCGGCAAGGGGTTGGGCTAGATGACCCCGGAGGTCCCTTCCAACTCTATGATTCTATGTGTGGATATGATTTGTACTGGGACCACAGCATGTGGGGACGAGGGACTCAGACTCCCCCCATTTTCCCAACATGAAATGGACTTATCATCATCATCATCATCATCACCACCACCACCACTATCATCTACTGCCCTCCCATTCTGCTTAGGGTGGTGTGCATCAATAAAACATGGGTATTAAAACCTTAAAAGCAATAAATAAATCAAAATAGTATACCCTCACATCTGAGCAGTTTTCCAATGCACCTGTCAGAGGACATCTTCCATCTTGGGGAGGCCCATTAAATGTTATTTGAATCACTGGCTTCAACCAAATGTTTGGCAGTAGAGATCCATCTTTCAGGCCCTGAGGAACTGAGACAGCTCTGACAGGGCCTGGATCTCCTCTGGGAGCTCATTCCACCAAGTGGGGACCAGGACAGAAAATGTCCTGGCCCTGGTTGAGGCCAGATGTACTTCCTTGGGGCCAGGGACTACTAGCTTGTTGGAATTTGCAGATTGCAATGCTCTTCAGGGGACATAGGCAGAGATAACTGTATTTTCCTCCCACTGGGAAAGCTTAATTGTGTACCCAATGGAGCTACCAGTGTGACTCCCTGGAATAAGCCCAAACTGGGGACAAAGAATGGGCTATGTGGCCTGTTTCTGCACCTGTTATGTCCCCACCTGTGGCGGTGCCAGTCTGCCCTGGGACAGTGTGCACCTGGTGAATTGAATTCTAAGCTGGGAATACCTAGAGCATGTCTGTTGGACAGAACCTGGAGTAGACATGTAAAGGACATAAAGATAATGTAATGTGTAAATTAGCCCCTTGAATCCCCTAGAACTCCTGTGATCTCAGGACACAAGCTGTGGAACAGAGAATTCGGTGCTTGGGTTTTCTGTACATATCTGCCATCAAGTCACAAACAACGTATGGCAACCTCACCAAGGGGCTTTCAAGGCAAGTGAGATGCAGAGTTGGTTGGCCATTGCCATACTCTGCAGAGCCTTCATCAGCGGTCTCCCATGCAATTACCAATCCTGCTAAGTTTCTGAGATGGGATAATATTGGGCTATACCTCCCTCCCTCCCTCCCTCCCTCCCTCCTTCCTTCCTTCCTTCCTTCCTTCCTTCCTTCCTTCCTTCCTTCCTTCCTTCCTTCCTTCCTTCCTTCCTCCCTCCCTACCAGGGCTCTTGCACTAGCCCCCAAAAAGGGATACCTTATTCCCTTGTGCCTCCTTGGCCCTTCTGTCCTGCTCCCTTCTTGCAGCTGGCAATGCCAGCAGCCACAAACAGAAAGTCAGTGACAGCGTCCCCAGAATCTCATCAGATGGGCTATCAAATGGCCCTTTACCCTCGCCATCAGGATGACGTCAATTTCAGGAAACGGGGCTGATAAAGCAGACACCAATCCCAATACTGAGCAATGCCTTTTTGGCAGCCTTCTTGAGATACTGGCCTCTGCTCGCTGCCACCCACTTACTGCTCATGACCTCCCCAATTCATCATTCTGGTCTGTAGTCAGATTTGCACTCTGTCCGTGAGCTTTGGCAGAGCTGCTGGCTTCCCTGCCTCCTCGTGTTGGCAGCTGTTTCTATAGCCCGTGCGCTATGACAAATGTACAGCCAGTCGTGGCCCCTGCTGTGGGTGTTTGCCGCAATCCCTGGATCTCTTGCTGAATGGCCAAGTTGGAAGACAGGTACAGAGAGAGGAGCTGCCATGTATTTATCAGCACGCATCAATGAATGGTGACTGATGAGAGGGAGGGTCTAGCTAGTGTTGGCACCACTGCAGCTTTGCTACAGGGCTGCTGGTGGCCGCTGCACATGAGCCTGCTCAGGAAACCGGAGCTCCTGCTGCAGTTGCCACTCATCAGTTGTGGCTCATAAACTTCTGTCTTTTCCATTCCTGGCCACTAGTCAGCACCTGTACTGCCACCACCTCAACCGGGAAGGAAGCCACTTGAAGAAAGTAGGAAGAACCCTGAAGAGCTGAGGATCCTTCCTAATGTCAGGTTTGTGCAGGAGAGACAGGTGTGCTCAAAACAACATCTGTTTATTAACAAGGAGATGCAGGGGCTGAGGATCCTTCCTAATGTCAGGTTTGTGCAGGAGAGACAGGTGTGCTCAAAACAACATCTGTTTATTAACAAGGAGATGCAGAGGGAGGAGCTAATGGCTGCTGAACAAGGGAGCTCATGTGGTCAGTAAGTTTAGAGAGCAAACAACTAACTCAGCAAAGAGTCCACTGACTAAACTTGATGCACAAACAGTCCTGGAAAGGGGACCATCCCTCAGCCTAGCTTGGCTCCACCCCCTACCCACCATCATCCCCCATCTCTAAGAGAGTGGCCAGACTTTACCATGGCAAGACTGGTAGCTACATCCCTTACCAAGGCATGGACAGGGTCAGGGCTAGGGCCAGGTAGAAGTGGTAAAGGATGGACCATGAGTAGAGTTCCAAATCCCCAGGCAGGGCCTGCAGCTCTCCAAGTAACCAGCTGAATATAGGGTGGACTCTAAAAGTCCAAGTAACCAGCTGAATATAGGGTGGACTCTATATATATCCTATTTTTCACTGCCTGAAGGAGTCTCAAAGCAGCTTACAATCGCCTTCCCTTCCTCTCCCCACAAGACAACCTGTGAGGCTGAGAGAGCACTGAGAGAAACTGCTCTGTGAGAACAGCTTCTAACAGGACTGTGACTACCCCAAGGTCACCCAGCTGGTTGCAAATGGAGAAGCAGGGAATCAAACCTGGGTTGCCAGATTAGAAGCCACTGCTCTTAAACAGTACAGCAAGTTGGCTTTGTGTGGCATTATATTCTGCTGATGTCCCTTCCCTCTGGAAACTCAGTTCTTCCCAGGCCTCAACTTCATAGCTCCAGAAATCTCCAGCTCAGAGTTGGCAACCCTAGCCATGGGCATCTATCAATGCACATGGTCTCTTTAAATTACTTCTTTTCACCACTGGGAAAGAACCTGCCATTAATCACTAACCTTAACATGTTTATTCCCCTTGTGTTTTTGTGAACGGAAGTGGAACCCAAAGGGCTGACAAACTCAGTTTGTTATTCTAGCAAGGCATTTGATTGTGCTAAACATTTTCATGATGCTGCATGTTTGCTGGATATCTTCATGATGCTGTTTACTGTCGGAAGAAGTTCCTGATAGTTAGAGCAGTTTCTCGGTGGAAGAGGCTTCCTCGGGAGGTGGTGGGTTCTCCATCTTTGGAAATTTTTAAACAGAGGTTGGGTAGCCATCTGACGGAGAGGCTGTGAAGGTTCAAGGGGGTGGCAGGTTACAATGGATGAGTGATAGGGTTGTGAGTGTCCTGCATAGTGCAGGGAGTTGGACTAGATGGCCCAGATCCATTCCAAATCAATGATTCTAAGGTATCCCCTGTGCAAGCACCGGGTCATGTCTGACCCTTGGAGTGATGCCCTCTGGCGTTTTCATGGCAGACTCAATACAGGGTGGTTTGCCAGTGCCTTCCCCAGTCATTACCGTTTACCCCCCCCCCCCCAGCAAGCTGGGTACTCATTTTACCGACCTCGGAAGGATGGAAGGCTGAGTCGACCCTGAGCCGGCTGCTGGGATCGAACTCCCAGCCTCATGGGCAGAGCTTTCAGACTGCATGACTGCTGCCTTACCACTCTGTGCCAAAAGAGGCACAAGAGGCTCAATGATTCTATGATTCTACTAATTTGCTGCTATCCTTATTGACTCCGATGCTCATATTTCATTGTCTGAGGAAGTGTGCATACATATGAAAACTCATGTTTCGAATAAAATATTAGTGGACTCAGGTTTTGTTTAGCACAGGGTCGAGTGAGTCTGGGACAGGAGTGTCCAGCTAGTGGTAGTGGGGACTCTCATCCAGGAGACTCCTGGCTTCCTGAGCATACTCCCTCCCTGATTGCCTCCAGGACAGCAGTTGAACAACAGAACGATGACTATAGACAAAAGCTAGCTAGATAGTTACATCTCCTTTTCTCTTTCCTTACATCGTTGTTTCGCTTCATAAATAAAAAATTACTTTATTCTTTAAATAGCATGGTGCTCCGCCATCTCTGCATATTCAAACTCTGCCAGCACCCATTACCTTGGTTGCCAGCCATTAGAAGGCTAGAAAAGAACATGAATCCATTAACAAGATGATTCTCTGACTGAATAAAAAAGAGGATACAAAGCATTTCATCCTTTTGTGGATTTTTATTATAAATTTAATATCCGTATCTATCATCTAGCTGTAGCAGATTTAAGGAACAAGGATGGACAAAAATAAAACTTCTTGGCATCCTTTCAGGCTCTCGGCCACTCTAGTTGATTCCACCTCTTCTTTTAAGCCACACGTTTGTGAAACTTCCCATGTAACTTCGCAGCACAACATGCTTCAGTGTTGTGACTCCATTGGTGCAAACAATTTTGAGCCACGATGCTTTCTTTCACAAATGGATATCCTGACCTAACACACTACATTGATATCTGTTCTTTGAAAACCAAGGCATGGTTCACCAAGCAGAAATCAAGTGCAAGGTCGAAGTCGAAGTTCAATCTGGAGATCTTTTGAGCCTTAGCAGGACTCTGCCTGGCACAGAGTTATCCACTTCCTCTCTAAGCCTTCAGCATTACTCTGTCCTCTGCATTAGAAGCTCTAGAACATAGCTTGGGCTGAGGTCGGGACAGCTGTTCATAGCAAGGTTCCCGGTATCCAGCACCTCCTCCAGCCTGGTGTCTGGAGCCCCTATCTCGTTACCCCTGGCTACAGCAATGGGGGATAAGCACTGCGTACTATGTAGGCAGTTGCTAGGGTTGCCACCCATACTTTTATGAGTCTAGCGCAGCCTTTTTCAACCTTTTGACCTTGGAGGAGGACCTGAAATAATTTGGGGCTTATCACGGTCATGATAAAGCTGTTATGACCAAGCAGCAATATCAGGGCTCTCTCAGCCTCACCTCCCTCACAGGGTGCCTGTTGTGAGGAGAGGAAAGAGAAGGCAACTGTAAGCCTCTTTGAGACTCCTCTAGGTAGAGAAAAGCGGCATATAAGAACCAACTCTTCTTCTTCTTCTCCTTCTTCAGTAATATCAGGGCTCTCTCAGCCTCTCCTCCCTCACAGGGTGTCTGTTGTGGGGAGAGGAAAGGGAAGGCCACTTTGAGACTCCTTTGGGGAGAGAAAAGCGGCATATAAGAACCAACTCTTCTTTTTCTTCAGTAATATCAGGGCTCTCTCAGCCTCACCACCCTCACAGAATGTCTCTTGTGGGGAGAGGAAAGGGAAGGTGAATGTAAGCCACTTTGAGATTCCTTCTGGTAGAGAAAAGTGGCATATAAGAACCAACTCCCCTTCTTCTTCACTGGAAGTGATGTCAGCTGGCCACACACCCCAGAAGTGTCACCGGAAGTGACATCACTAGCCACACGTTTCACCCTCCTTTTGCTCCAAAGGGACACCAGCCCTTGTGACTTTGTGTAAAAACTGTTTCTTATGCAATGTCCGCATGTAGATTTGCGGGACTTTCAAGTGAGGGATCTGTTAATTCCTCTTCTAGTTTGTTGAACTCCTTTGCAGGGTTTTCTCTTTGGGGCAGCTGCGTCAATAATTTGGTCCAGAAGGGCCTTCCCCAAGCCCTCACCATTAGCATTTTGATACTGGGCAAAGCACGTATTTATTTGTTGTTGCTTTGGGCTAAGTTTCAGCTAATGATCCATTCAGCTCTCACTTCTTATCCAGCTGCTATTTTTATAGATTTTTGTTCATTTTTTTTTGTTATTATTGTACTTGATTGCTGATATTGTGATTTGTGAAAGTTGCTTTAGGAAAACACGTTTTGGGGGAAGTTGGGGGTAAATGTCACAGTAGAATCAAATGCCTTGGTTACCATCCTGATGGAATGAGGTTTGGGACTGAATCCAGTTGAAGATTACTGCACGCGCGAAGGTCCTTGGGGAAGCACAAACGCCATTCCTTGCTGCCTGCTTGTGCTAAATCAGTGGTTCTCAACCTTCTTAATGCCACAACCATATAATACAGTTCCTCATGTTGTGGTGACCCCTAACCATAAAACGATGCAAGGGTTATTTCACAGAACTTAAACCGAAACTGACCAATGACGTGAAGATCCGTTGTTCATGATTGTATATAAATTGTTTTTTCCCCGGGGTTTCTCAGTTCTGGGCCTCTTCCGCATGATGGATAAGCTGATGAAAACTCACGAAATGCATCGTTGTTTTTCTGATCTCTGCACAGAAGAGTAAATTTACTCCGCAAAACTGATTTTGCTCTGCAGGGTGAACTGCCTCTTTGGTGCTTTAAGCGTCTTTTAAGTGTTGTTTCTGAAAGAAGTTTTTCACTGATTAATTTCTCTCCTGCCTGCCTCAGACGCTCTATTAGTTATGCAGAGAAGCTCCTTTGGTTATGCAGATTAGTGACTGCATTAGAGAAGAAAGTGGAGTTGGCAAAACTACAGGGGGCAGGGCTATGAATTGTTCCATGCAGAAAGCATTGCAACGTGGTTTTCCAACAGACTATATTCAATGCAGAACAACGATTGTAGCGGTCTAAACTGGTTGTTTTTTAAACTGTTTTATTTGGCAAAATACCTCCCAGTTCCGCCTCTTGTCCCACCAAGCTGCGCTTCTACCTGGAGCGCCAGGCGGGAGACTGAGCTACGCTGGAGGCACTGCTGGAGCAGCTGGCGGCCAAGCACGGGCACCTGCAGGAAGAGTGGCAACAGTGACAGTGCTCTCCCCCCCTGGCCAAGCTGCTTGCCCTGCCGCAACCCCTGTGAAAGGGCTGTTCGACCCCCAAAGGGGTCCCAACCCCCAGGTTGAGAACCACTGTGCTAAGTGAAAGCAGTTTTGGAGAGGGGCCTTGGCTAAGTGGTAAACCATCTGTTCAGCATGCAAAAGATCAGGGGGTTCAAAGCTCAGCATCTCCAGTTATAAGGGCCAGGCAGAAGGTGATGTGAAAGACCCCTTCCTGAAGCTCTGGAGAGCCACTGCCAGTCTGAATACTGGCAGTGGCTTTGAAGGACCAAGGGAGAAATTCAACTATTTAATGGACAAAGTCAATAGTGTCAATATATATATATATATATATATATATATATATATATATATATATATATATATATTTGTAGTCCACCTTTCCCACAGATTACACATTGTTGCATTGCTCCCTATGCATACTATTATTCTGTTCAAATCATTTCTTTAGTTAAATACTCATATCCTGCATTTCTCCCCAATGGGTCAACTCAAAGTGACTTACAACATCATTCTTGCTGCTCGACATTATCTTCACAGCAACCCTTTGGGGTAGGTTACATTGAGAGACAATGACTGGTGGGGTTGCCAGGTTCCTACTGGGAGTTGGCTGGGGATGGGGAGGATTGACTGGGAGCATCAGGGAGGTCCATCTGACATACAGTGATGTATCCATGTGACCCAGAAGTGCCTTTGTCACATCCAGGACATCAGGGTGACCGTTTGTTATTTGGGCAGAACTCCATGGTAAATTGGGCTTCTTCCACAGAGTAGATGAGAGTGTCACCCTCACATCCCTAGTGGGATGATGTCATTTCTAGGTTACGTGAACAGCGGTATAGACACATTGCTCCATGTCAGATAGATCTCCCTCTTTTTCAGGATATGTCCCCCCCACCGCCCAGCTGGTCAGTGGTGGGGAGGTGGGGCCTGGTCCTAGGGGACACCTGCCTCTACTGGGGGGGGGGAGTCTGGCAATCCTAAAGACTGGTCCACCTTCCATGGCAGTTCTGAGATTCAAACTTGGGTCTCTCCCAGATTCTAGCTACATTCTCTAGGGAATGACTGATTAAAAATGCAGTTCCGTACATTGACTTCCATCAGCAAAGTCCATACAAATCTAAATAAACCCTTATTCTGCTCACACATTCCTGGATCTAGGCCTTTATGGTTTTCAAGGACAGCTACTGGGCACAGTCTGAAGCAACCGAAGGCCCCCCTTCATTTTGTGAGATTTGTTTCAGAGCTTTCCCTTTAAGATGCTTGAGGATACTCAGCAGGTGCATTTATTATTATTATTATTATTATTATTATTATTATTATTATTATTATTATTATTATTATTATTATTTAATTTTTAGACCGCCCTTCTCCAAATAGGTCTCAGGGCGGTTTACAACATAAACAGTTAAAACACAATAAAATCCCCATTAAAACCCCAATTAACATCAACAAGTCACATATTGTTATAAGTGGCGGTGGTCACAATTCTGATCGTAGTTACTCTACTTCCCCCCAAGTTCAGCTTTGTGGGGAGAATAATATTCAGAAGAGGGTGGCACCAATGCAATAGATCTAACAATGATCTTGATGTTAGAGATCTCAATATTGGAGGGGATCCTCTGATGGATTAGTGGGAGAGCTGCCCTGGCCTCAACCATGAAATAATGTTCATTATGTGACGCCCCTTTGTTTTAAAAGCTGTATCTTAGGTTTTCTCATGGAAATCAGTCAATAAACCCTAACGACAGACTTTTTATTCCATTCTAAAATTTAAATTACAGCATAATCAATCTATAAGAATTTGTACGAACGTTATCAGGCCGTTTGGAACAGACCTTTGCCGCCGAAATAAAAAAAGAATTAGTCTAACGACAAAGTCAATTAAAAATCAACGAGACTGTCGATGAAAAGTGAAGTTAGTCATGCATCACCTCGTAATAAATAATAACTCCTTCAATAATAATGCTTTAAAAAAATTAATTAGAACGTAAGTATTCATGGCCGTTCAATCCATTGATAATGAACGAAATGAGGTTGATTAATGAACAATTGATACCAGTTCCTTCTTTATAAGTATTGATTTGTTAAATCAATAACATCTCACCAAAGTTTAAGAATATCCACACACATCATACAGGAAAATAACAAACCAAAGAATAATGCCAAATGCTGAAACTAATTTCGGGCTTTTCTGAACGCTCGACTTACTCTTGGTTTTCTTGGCAGTGAACTACAAGTGCTGAACTCAGTTTGGGCAGTTGGGTTCTTCTGCACACCTCCACATTTGCACAGTTGTGATGTCAGTTTCTTCTGTACATGCCTCAAGTGATCAAGGGAGGGTGTTTGTATTTTTGCACACGCTTGTATCGATATATTGGTATTATGGAAATGAACACCGGTGTAAAAACTTAAGGAAAGAGCAGGTCGCTCCATTGTCACTTGCAAGACTGCTGGGGGGGGGGTAATATTCTGGGAGGGGCTACAACTAGCTTTTGGTTCAAAAGAAGCAGCTCTGCCACTCAGAGGGACAGCTTGGTGTAGTGGTTATGAGTGGTGGCTTCTAATCTGGAGGTCCAGGTTTGATTCCCCACTCCTCCTCCACTTGCAGCCAGCTGGGTGATCTTGAGCTAGTCACAGTCTCTGTTAGAGCTGTTCTCACAGAGCAGTTCTGGCAGAGCTCTCTCAGCCCCACTTGCCTCTCAGGGTGTCTGTAGTGAGGAGAGGAATGGAAAGCAATTGTAACCTGCTTTGAGACTCAAGAAGTGAAAAGTGGGGTATAAAACCCAACTCTTCTTCTTCACCTGAGGGTCATACTATGGGTTGGAGGAATATCCAGATTGCCCCCCCTGCCCTAGGTTTTAAAGATTTTTAATTGTAGAAAGGTGATTTTTAATTGTGAAAATGGTACAAGGGGAAGAATTGCCCCACTCCCCAACCATGAGACTCCAACCTGTGGCTGATGTCATTTTTGCAGCTAAATTACATTTGGGGATCCAAACACAGATCTCTGGCTCATTAGGCTAATCTTTAACTGAGTTGTGGGTGTAAAAATGAGGATGGGGGATGAGCAGAACAAAACGCAGCTGGGGAGGGAAACTCATGGCAGCAAAGTGAGTTATGATTGGCTGGGCATCCCAAAATGAATCTGATTGAAATGTTCACATTGCTGTAGGTGGAACTCAAGGGGGTATAGAGAGTATGGAGGAGAATACATTGCTGGAGAGCTTCATCCCTCCTGCTGGATGCTCAGTGGGAAACAGAGTTACTAACCTCCAGGTGAGGAGGTCTACAGGCATTTCCACTGACCTCCAGACTACAGAGATCAATTCCCCTGGAGGGAATGGCTACTCAAGATGGTGAACTCTATGGTATTATGCCCTGAAGAGGTCCCTCCCCTTCCAAAACCCCACCCACCTTAAGCTCCGCCCCCAAATCTCCTGGAATATCGTCTTACAGTCCCTATTAGGCGAGTCTGAGCTCTGTGGTATTAAGAAGAGTTTGTGTGAGTAGTCCATACTTCCAATGAAGCTGGGGATGTACCCTGCTTGGGAGAGCAAGGGAAACTGCATGAACCCAACCATGGCAAATTCTCTTCCCTGAGGTACCTCTTTTAATAAATCTTCAGTGAAGTGTGTGTGTAAACACCACCCAAGCGTGGCTTATTTATACAGCAATTAACATACATAGATTCTTCCCACTCTCTACTTAAAGAGTCGTTTCTTCCCCCCCCCCCCCCCCCCGTCCTCCCACTAGGTCCAGTCACGCTCCATAATGCCAGCTAAGCATTTCCCAGATATCAATGTGTTTCTTCAAGCCAGCATTTAGCAAGGGCAGCTGATTAGTTATGCTGTCATGGAACAAGCCCAACTATCGAAGGAACATTCCAAGGTAACTACTGAATAATAATGATTTGGGTTTTACTCATTTAAGAAGAAGCATCCGGAGACATGAGAGGAATGGCTGTTTCAGTCTGATCAGCTCAGATGCTTTCCCATGGCCTCAGTTCACCCCAGAGCAAAGGGGTTATGCTTCACCAGCCAGAGTGGGGCAGGTTCCTACTTTGCCCTGGTCAGCTGTGGAGGGCAACAATTTCATTGCCGGAGCACATATAGGAAGCTGTTTCATACCGAGTCAGAATCTTGGTGGATCAAGGTCAGGATGGTGTCAGAAACCCGGCAGAAGACACCCAAGTAAAGTCACTTGAACAAGCTCCCCCTCACTGGCAGTCTTCAAGCAAAGGTTGGATACACACTTTTCTTGGATGCTTTAGGATGCTTTGGGCTGATCCTGTGTTGAGCAGGGGGTTGGACTAGAAGGCCTGTATGGCCCCTTCCAACTCTATGATTCTATGATTCTATAACTCCTTGAGACCACTCTTATAGTGAAATCCAAAAAGAAGCTTTATTCTGGAGATCCTCCTGCCTGCTGGGAAGGCGGGGGAAGGGGGTTAGGCATGTTCCACAGTGGTGTGCAGCACACCTTGTCCTCCTTACTGCTGAGAGGGTGATGGGGGCTGGCTAACCACACCCCACTGTGTCGGCCTTGGCAGCCTGCCTTGCTAACTGGGCTGCCCCGGCTTTCTTTGGGCTGTTTTTAAAATGGGATTTGGTTCTAGATTCTCTATAAAACCAGAGCAACCAGAACCAGTGTAGGTGTGTGTTCTTTGGGTACCCTGCATACACCACCTGTTTGCATGCGGACTACTTCTTTTTCTTTCTCTGACAATTCTCATTGGATGTAGTGACACGGTTGATGTCGCATAAACCTCCCTATATCCCTGCTCCCTATGCTCCCACAGGCTGCCTGGCTTAGCCTGGCCACCCTAGACATGAACCCATCCCACAACATGATGCTAACTTATTCTGAATCTGACCATTGGTCTATCCAAGTCAATACTGTCTACTCTGACTGGCTGTAGCTCTCCAAGGTGTCACAGGTCGTTTGTATATCACCTCTTGGCTTATTTTGTAACCTTGAATTGCCTGGGATTGAAGCTAGGACCTTGTGAGCACAAAGCAGATGCCCTACCGCTAGTCCCAGTTGAAGTGGATGGAAGGGAATCTCCTTGTTCGCCTTTGCTTTGGTGAAATGTCAGGAAGGCTAGAGGCCCAGAATTTAAGAGGCAGAAAACAAGAAAATGATGGAGCTGGCAAGGAATCCAGAGGTTTGGGGGCACTTAGCGAAGCATGAATTGATGTGCAGAAACAGCCTGAAGCAGCACAAAGTCAAAACTCATCACGAGGCATAGTGGGATGGCTGGAATACATGTGGCAAACTGAGGGGACGGACAGGGGGTGATGGATACCCACAAAGACTTATTTATTTTTGTACAGAACTTACACGAAATGTCAAGAAGGTGCGCAAACAACATAGGATCACAAGGAAAATAAAATTGGTAAAAGCAAAATGTAGAAATAGAATGACAATGTAAACAGAAAACAAAGCAACTTAAATGAGTATTAGGAGTTTGGGGAGGGGGCATATGGGGGGGTTGGAGAAGGGTGGACTTTAGTGGGATATAATGCCATATAGACAACATCTCTAAGGCAGTGGTTCTTATCCTGTGGATTGGGACCCCATTTGGGGTCGTCTGGCCCCTTCTGGGGGGTCCCCAGGTTTGTTGCTACCGCGGCGGCAGTGGCCGGCAGTGGCAGTGGCCACAATTGGTGGGTGGCGGGTGGTGACCACCACAATTGGTGGTAGGCGGCGGGAGCCGCAAGCAGTGGCTGCCACAGGCAGTGGCGAGCGGCAGTGGCCGCAAGCAACGGTGGGCTATGGCTGGCGGCAGGCAGCGGCAGTGGGCGGTGGCCAGCGGAGGAGGAGTCCTGGTAATGGCCGCTTGTCTAAGATAAAGATAACTTATATGATGGCATTTGTTGGATCCATGGGTTCAAAGACCAGGACACTGGGAGTTCATTTCTCTTTCTCTTTAAAAGACTATCAAGATCTGGGGAGGAAGCTCAAGCAAATGGGGGCACAAGTGGTATTCTCTTCAATCTTGCCTGTCAAGGGAAGAGGAATGCATCGGGAGAGGAAGATAATGGAGGTGAATCACTGGCTGCGTAGTTGGTGCCGGCAGGAGAGATTTGGTTTCTGGGACCATGGGATAGGCTTTCTTGAGGAAGGCCTACTAGCACCTGATGGACTGCACTTATCGAAACTGGGGAAGAATGTGTTTGGCAGGAACCTGGGGAGATTCATCAGGAGAGCTTTAAACTAAAGCCACTAGGGGAAGGAGACGATCAACATAGGGAGTGTATGGAAGGAAAACGATCGGAGGCAGCCCAACCGGCAAGGCCAGCTCATAGGGAACCAAAAGTAAAAGGATTCAGATGTCTTTATACTAACGCCCGAAGCATGGGCAATAAAAAGGAAGAGCTGGAACTTCTCATGCTGATGGAAAGGTATGATCTAGTAGGCATCACAGAAACTTGGTGGAATGATTCTCATGACTGGAATGTAATGGTGGATGGATATGAACTGTTCGGAAAAAACAGAATAGATCGAAGAGGTGGAGGAGTGGCACTGTATGTGAAGAAAGGGCTTACCTGTCAGGAAATTCTAGTGAAGGAGAGCATATCTACAGTGGAAAGCATCTGGGTGAAAATAAGCGAGGGGAAAACAAACAGTGTGGTGGTTGGTGTCTGCTACTGACTGCCTGACCAATGAGAGGATGTGGATGCTGCACTTTGTGAGCAGCTTGAGAAAATATCCAAACGGCAGGACCTTGTCATCATGGGTGACTTCAATTTCCCAGATGTGTGCTGGGAAACTAACTCTGCGAAGCGTCCTCAGTCATGCAAGTTTCTGACCTGCCTGGCTGACAATTTCATTTATCAAATGGTAGATGAACCCACAAGAGGTTCAGCCATACTGGACTTAATACTGACCAACAGGCAAGAGTTGGTGGATGAGGTGAAGGAGGTGGGGACCCTAGGGGGAAGTGACCATGTCCTCATAGAATTCCTTTTGAGATGGGGAGCCAAGGAAGCTTGTAGCCAAACGCGGATGTTGGATTTTCGTAGGGCAAACTTTAATAAACTCAGAGACATGATGAGTGTCATACCATGGACGAGAATGCTGGAAGGGAAGGGAGCATGTGAAGGGTGGGCGCTACTCAAACAAGAGCTATTGCATGCTCAATCAATGACTATTCCAGAAATACGAAAACACTGCAGGAGCTCTAAGAAGCCTATTTGGATGAACAGAGAACTTCAAGAGGAACTAAGAAAGAAAAGGAAAATGTTCAGGAAATGGAGGGAAGGACAGAGCTCTAAAGAAGAGTACCTACAGGTTACTAGGCACTGTAGATCAATCATCAGAAAGGCCAAAGCTGAGAGTGAGCTAAGATTGGCCAGGGAAGCCCATTGTAACAAGAAAAGATTTTTCAGTTACGTGAGGAGCAAACGTAAAGTAAAGGAGGCAATAGGCCCGCTGTTGGGTGCGGATGGACAAACTCTAAAGAAAGATGCAAAGAAAGCAGAAAGGCTTAGTGCCTATTTTACATCTGTTTTTTCCCACAGGTCAAAGTGTTTAGGCACATCTAGAGATGGCTGTAGCCAAAGGATAGTGTCTGGGTGGCAGGTTAACATGGATAGAGAGGTGGTCGAGAGGCATTTAGCTGCACTGGATGAGTTCAAATCCCCTGGTCCAGATGAAATGCACCCGAGAGTACTCAAAGAACTTTCCAGAGAACTTGCACAGCCCTTGTCCATCATCTTCAGAACCTCTTTAAGGACTGGAGATGTCCCGGAGGACTGGAAAAGAGCAAACGTTATTCCGATCTTCAAAAAAGGGAGGAAGGATGACCCGGGAAACTACAGACCAGTGAGTCTGACCTCTGTTGTGGGGAAGATAATGGAGCAGATATTAAAGGGAGCAATCTGCAAACATCTGGAGGACAATTTGGTGATCCAATGAAGTCAGCATGGATTTGTCTCCAACAGGTCCTGCCAGACCAACCTAGTTTCCTTTTTTGACCAAGTAACAGGTTTGCTGGATCGGGGAAATTTGGTTGATGTCATTTACTTGGATTTTAGTAAAGCTTTTGACAAGGTTCCCCATGATGTTCTGATGGATAAGTTGAAGGACTGCAATCTGGATTTTCAGATCGTTAGGTGGATAGGGAATTGGTTAGAGAACCGCACTCAAAGAGTTGTTGTCAATGGTGTTTCATCAGACTGGAGAGAGGTGAGTAGCGGGGTACCTCAGGGTTCGGTGCTCGGCCCGGTACTTTTTAACATATTTATTAATGATCTAGATGAGGGGGTGGAGGGACTACTCATCAAGTTTGCAGATGACACCAAATTGGGAGGACTGGCAAATACTCCGGAAGATAGAGACAGAGTTCAACGAGATCTGAACACAATGGAAAAATGGGCAAATGAGAACAAGATGCAATTTAATAAAGATAAGTGTAAAATTTCTGCATCTGGGTCAGAAAAATGAAAAGCATGCCTACTGGATGGGGGATACGTTTCTAGATAGCACTGTGTGTGAACGAGACCTTGGGGTACTTGTGGATTGTAAACTAAACATGAGCAGGCAGTGTGATGCAGCGGTAAAAAAGGCAAATGCCATTTTGGGCTGTATCAACAGAGGCATCACATCAAAATCACAAGATGTCATAGTCCCATTGTATACGGCACTGGTCAGACCACACCTGGAGTACTGTGTGCAGTTCTGGAGGCCTCACTTCAAGAAGGACGTGGATAAAATTGAAAGGGTACAGAGGAGAGCGACGAAGATGATCTGGGGCCAAGGGACCAAGCCCTATGAAGATAGGTTGAGGGACTTGGGAATGTTCAGCCTGGAGAAAAGGAGGTTGAGAGGGGACATGATAGCCCTCTTTAAGTATTTGAAAGGTTGTCACTTGGAGGAGGGCAGGATGCTGTTTCTGCTGGCTGCAGAGGAAAGGACACGCAGTAATGGGTTTAAACTTCAAGTACAACGATATAGGCTAGATATCAGGAAAAAGTTTTTCTCAGTCAGAGTCGTTCAGCAGTGGAATAGGCTGCCTAAGGAGGTGGTGAGCACCCCCTCACTGGCAGTCTTCAAGCAAAGGTTGGATACACACTTTTCTTGGATGCTTTAGAATGCTAAGGGTTGATCCTGCGTTGAGCAGGGGGTTGGACTAGATGGCCTGTATGGCCCCTTTCAACTCTATGATTCTATGATTCTATGATTCTATGATTCTATGATTATTGTGACCCCAGCATAATGGGACAAAGATGCAAAACTGAACCTGAGAAAACCACAACCAACCCAGCTTATATACAAAAGCTACACAATCGATCTTCCCGCTGGTGTGCTATTGGTCAGTTTTACTTTAAATTGACTGGATCTGGCAGATTAGTCAATTGCAGTGCAGACTTCTGATCCTGATTCAGACCTCAGGCTTCATCCTCGGCAGAACTCCAGCCACAACAGTATTCTCCGTTGCTCCATGACAATGAGCAATGAAGAAAGCTGGCTATTGATGGAGTATGTTTTACAGATACTGGTGGCCACCAAGAAGCAATATCAGTAGGTTCTAGATCATATCCATCCTATGAATTCTCCCTAGAAGCTAAAAGTTAATTGTCACTGTCATACCATGTTCACAACATGAGGAGATACATTGACATGAGAAGATCTTATTGACAAGTTGGTAGAATGCGGTATGGACCCTATTACTGTTAGGTGGATTGAGAATTGGTTGACAGATCTCACCCAAAGGGGGCTTGGAAATGGTTTGTCAACTTCTTGGAGAGGAGTGAAGAATGGAGTGCCTCAGAGATCTGTACTGGGCCCTGTAGTGTTCATCATATTTATAAATTATTTGGATGAAGGAAAAGAGGGAGTACGTATTAAATTTGCAGATGACACTAAATTGGGAGGGGTAGCAAACAAACCAGGAGACAGAGTCAGAATACAACATGATCTTGACAGGCTAGAACGCTCAACTTTTGGTTTTCTTGGCAATGAACTACAAGTACTGAACTCAGTTTGGGCATGGTTCTTCTGCACACCTCCACATTTGCACAGTTGTGAAGCCAGTTTCTTCTGTACATGCCTCAAATGATCAAGGGAGGGTGTTTGTATTTTTGTACATGCTTGTATCGATATATTGGTATTATGGAAATGAACCCCGGTGTAAAAACTTACCATTGGTCTATCCAAGTCTGGGCTAAAAGGAATTTCAATAGGGACAAAATCATAAGCATCACTACAGGATGGGTGAGACTTATGACTGTAGTACATGTGAAAAGGATCTGGGGGTCTTAGTAGACCATACACTGATCATGAGTCAGCAGTGTGACTCAGTGGCTAAAAAGGCAAACGGGATTTTGGGCTGCATTAAAAGAAGTATATTATCCAGATTACGTGAGGTGATGTTACCGCTTTGCTCCACACTGGTAAGACCTCACTTGGAGTACTGTGTTCAGTTTTGGGCACCAGAACTGAAGAAAGATGTAGAAAAACTGGAGTGCTACAAGGACCAAGTTGTATGAGAAAAGGTTGAGGGAGCTTGGTCTGTTTATTTATTTAGATTTCTGTACCGCCCTTCCCTACAGCTCTGACAGAGAAGAAGATGACTAAGAGGTGATAGGATAACTATCTTCAAATACTTCATATAGAAGATGGAACAGAGTTGTTTTCTGTTGCTCCATTGGGTTGGACCAGTAATTCGATATAGCTATAGAGTATGATGTATTGTTCTTGTTTATGTTCCATGTGAACCACGCTGAGCCTATGGGGAGGGTGGTGAATTAATTAATTAATTAATTAATTAATTAATTAATTAATTAATTTTTCTCCAGGCCAGGCTGGATTCTGGAGATTTTTGGTGGGCGGGATGACCCCAGAGGTCCCTTCCAACTCTGATACTATGACTGGAAAGGACAATAATGCTAGGAAAAGTTGAAAGTAGAAGGAAAAGAGAAAGACCCAACATGGGGCAGACTGACTCAGTCATGGAAACCACAGCCTTCCGTTTGCAAAATCTGACAAAGTGGTTAACCATAGGATATCCATGTCTTGTGTACACATGCTCCAAGCCTTGTCATGTAAAACGTTATTTAACTGGAGAGACCAGGGACTGTAAGTGTAGTGGTTAAGAGTGACGGCTTCTCATCTGGTGAGCCAGATTTGGTTCCCCGATCCTCCACATGCAGCCAGCTGGGTGACCTTGAGCTAGTCACAGTCCAGTGGGGTATATAAAAAACTCCTCATCTTCCTCTAAGTTGGACCTGACTGGAAAGCATTTGGCAAACCTCCTTGGCTTTTCTCTTGGGAGGCTTATGTCTTGTTCCCCAGTTGTGCACAGGGATCTTGATTTTTCAATGATTGTTTTGATAGCTCCTAGATCCACTCTGTTGCTTCCTAACCATGTAGTACATGCAGTTGGCTTTGTGCATTCTCACGCAGTGAGTTTTACTACATGGCCGCCTTTGCTGCATAACCGTTCCTTTCTGCAGGCAAATGGCTTAAACAGACTGTTGGAACACTCACAAATCATATAAATTGGTCACAAATAAACACCGCATTTCAATACCATCCTGTCCTTTGGTGCTTTTTAAAACTGTCCTTAGGGATGCCAATAGTTGCCAATCATAGAGTTGGAAGAGACCTCCCGTGCCATCTAGTCCAACCCCCTGCACTATGCAGGACACTCACAATCCTATCACTCATCCACTGTCACCTGCCACCCCCTTGAACCTTCATTGAATCCGCCTCTCCATCAAATGGCTATCCAGCTTCTGTTTAAAAATCTCCAAAGATGGAGAACCCACCACCTCCTGAGGAAGCCAGTTCTACAGAGAAACTGCTCTAACTGTCAGGAACTTCTTCGTGATGTCTAGACAGAATTTCTTTTGAATTAATTTAATTCCATTGGTTCTGGTCTGTCCCTCTGGGGCAAGAGAGAACAACTCTGCTCCATCCTCTATACTGAAGTCTTTTAAATGCTTGAAAATGGTTACCATATCCCCTCTCAGTCGTCTCCTCACCAGGCTAAACAGATCAAGCTCCCAACCTTTCCTCATACATCTTGGTCTCCAAACCCTTCACCATCTTTGTTGCCCTCCTCTGGACACGCTCCAGCTTGTCTACATCCCTCTTCAACTGGGGTGCCCAAAACTGAACACAGTACTCCAAGTGAGGCCGAACCAGAGCAGAATACCATCACCTCCCATGATCTGGACACGATGCTCTGCTTGATACATCCCAAATCCCAATTGCCTTGGCACATGTGCCATTTTGCAAAAACCCCTATGCACTTGGCACTGGCTGGACAGCCTGAGCAATGAACTAGCCTCTGATCGCCACCAACTGAGCATGGGAAGTTTGATTGTCAAATGCGCTCAGGGTGAAATCTGCAGCCTCCTTATTTTACCCTGAAGCAGCTCCCCTCTTTTTCCCCAACCGCATGCCCTTGTCGAGGTTAACGGCAGCCCCCCCAGCTTCCAATGCTTCAACCTGATCCACAAGACAAAAATCCAGTGTGCATAATATCAGATTTTAGCGGCAGCCCGACCAAGGTAGTCACGCTTTGTTATCTACAGTTCTTTGCATAATCGCTCTCTCTGTCTTTCTTTAACAACCGTTTTACAAGCTGGAAAATGTTATGCGGGAAGTGGCCCTTGCAGTAGAAATTATATCATTTCTCCCTGCGTTCTTCACCAGCGGGCTTGAGAGTCTTCCAGCGTCTCAGTAGATCTTGATTTGGGGGCGGGGGCGGGGTGGGCCAGTGCTCCCGTGCCCAATGAGCAGCTGCCTGGCTGACATTTTAAGGAATTGTGTTTGAAATAAGAACCATCCTGGGAATGATCGTGTTAATTTCATTTCCATGCAGAGGGACCGATGGAAATTAGACACTGAAAACATAATAGATCATTGCAAATGTAGACTAATGACTGCTTGTTATCGCCTTTCGTTTTCAAGGCAGCGAAATGGGATTGCACTAACACTCCGGCTATTAGACAGGAGCTGTCGCAAAGCCCTTTTTTAAAGGATGCAGATGAAATATCCTCAATGCAAAAAGAGCAAAATTTATTCCCAGAGTTCTTCTCCATGCACAAAAATACCCATTTCGTTACGCTTGGTGTTTTGCAACTAACCTAGGCAGGAAAGTGATTCCCTGCTAGAATCATAGAATAATAGAGTTGGGACCTCATGGGTCATCTAGTCCAACCCCCTGCACTAGGCAGGACACTCACAACCCTATCACTCATCCACTGTAACCTGCCACCCTCTTGAACCTTTACTGAATCAGCCTGTCTGTCAGATGACTATCCAGCCTGTGTTTAAAAATTTCCAAAGATGGAGAACCTACCAGCTCCCGAAGAAGCCTATTCCACTGAGAAACCACTCTAACTGCCAGGAACTTCTTCTTGATGTTTAGATGGAGTTTCTTTTGAATTAATTTCATCCCATTGGTTCTGGTCTGTCCCTCCGGGGCAAGAGAGAGCAACTCTGCTCCATCCTCTCCATGGAAGCCTTTTAAATACTTGAGGATGGTTACCAGATCCCCTCTCAGTCATCTCCTCTCTAGGCTAAGCAGACCAAGCTCCCTCAACCTTTCTTAGAATCATAGAATCATAGAGTTGGAAGGGGCCACACAGGCTATCTAGTCCAACCCCCTGCTCAGTGCAGGATCAGCCCAAAGCATCCTAAAGCATCCAAGAAAAGTGTGTATCCAACCTTTGCTGGAAGACTGCCAGTGAGGGGGAGCTCACCACCTCCTTAGGCAGCCTATTCCACTGCTGAACTACTCTGACTGTGAACATTTTTTTCCTGATATCTAGCCTATATCGTTGTACTTGAAGTTTAAACCCATTACTTCGTGTCCTCTCCTCTGCAGCCAACAGAAACAGCATCCTGCCCTCCTCTAAGTGACAACCTTTCAAATACTTAAAGAGTGTTATCATGTCCCCTCTCAACCTCCTTTTCTCCAGGCTGAACATTCCCAAGTCCCTCAACCTATCTTCATAGGGTTTGGTCCCTTGGCCCCAGATCATCTTCGTTGCTCTCCTCTGTACCCTTTCAATTTTATCTACGTCCTTCTTGAAGTGAGGCCTCCAGAACTGCACACAGTACTCCAGGTGTGGTCTGACCAGTGCCGTATACAATGGGACTATGACATCTTGTGATTTTGATGTGATGCCCCTGTTGATACAGCCCAAAATGGCATTCACCTTTTTTACCACTGCATCACACTGCCTGCTCATTTTTAGCTTACAATCCACAAGTATCCCAAGGTCTCGTTCAGACACAGTGTTACCTAGAAGCGTATCCCCCATCCAGACAGTCTCCAAACCCCTCACCCATCTTTGTTGCCCTCCTCTGGATACACTCCAGTTTGTCTACATCCCTCTTCAACTGTGACGCTCAAAACTGAACACAGTATTCCAAGTAAGGCCGAACCGGAGCAGAGTAAAGTGGCAGAGGCTCTGCTTGTCAGGCAGAGGTCCCAGATTCAATCCCTGGCATCTCCAGTTAAAAGGGTCAGGTTATAGATGGTGTGAAAGACTGAGGCCCTAGAATGCCACTGACAGTCTGAGAAGGCAAGACTGACCTCAGTTGACCAATAGTCTGCTTCAGTATAAGGTGGCTTCATGTGCGTTCAGTTAGAAGAAAACTGCAATGAACCTATCTGGTCCTTTGTATCTTAGTGCAGAGCCTCCATTCTCAGCCTGTTTTTGTCCACGGCTCTTTTAGGAGGTCTTCTCCAGGGGCTTCTCTGGTTGTAGTCTGGCCTCTTGTGCAGTGTGCTAGGCTAAAAAAGGCCTGAGCTAAGAGTGAGCTAACCGTTCTCAATGTACCTTGGCTTATATATGCACAAGACAGATTTCTAGAATATTCGACCAAGAGAAGCATGTGCATTTGGGTTTTTTTTCTTGAATGCATTAATTCAAGCACACACAAGGAATGAAATTCTTTTACTTTCCTTTGATGAAGGTTGAACTTTCTAGTCTCTTTTAAGTACTCCTTTTCACAACTGGGAAAGTGTCTGCCATTAACCACTAACCTTTACAGTTTTATTCCCCCAGTGCTTTTGCGAACAACAACTGAACCCAAAGGTCTGCTTTGCTTTGCTAGGAAATAATTACCATACTGCATATTTGTGATGCTGTTTGCTAATTTGCTGCTAATTTACTTTCTCCTTATATCTGGACTCTTATGATCCCTGTTCCATTGTCTGAGGAAGTGTGCCTGCATACAAAAGCTCACACCCTGAATAAATCTTTGTTGGTCTTAAAGGTACCATGGGACTCAAATATATTTGTTGTGCTACTTCAAACCAACACAGCTAGACAACTTTCTAGCAATTAATAATGTCATATGTGACAAAAAGAGTATTTTTGGGGTTCAGTTGCCTCCAAAAGGCCCTGGCTCTGGTCGAGTCCAGTCATACCTCACATATAGAAAATGGAATGCTGAACTAGATGGCTGTCAAGGTCATAGTTTGCCTGGGGCATGAAACACCTTGTGCCAGTTTTGGATGGATCCTTATACCATGTAAATTTGAACTTGAGGGTCATCATATGGAAAAGGAAACTGCAGGTATAGACACTTGCCTTTAAAGCCAGCAAGCCTCTCCTCTACCCAGGCCTTTCCTGATGGTTTGCTTTATTAAAACATGGTTACTCTTCCTTCCATCAGTGAATCCTGACAGTGGCTTACAGTAGAGCGAAAACTCTGCATTAAGTAACAATGATCAAAGGATTCCAGAAACAAAGACTGAAACAAAACACAGCCGGCATAAACTTTGCATCGTTTCAACTAAAGGAAAAAAAAAACAAAACCAACAGCAGCATTTCATGAGGAAGAAAGCCTTTTGGAAAATCAAAAGAATTTTGATGGCGGAAAAGAAGCAAGTGGGTGGAAAGTGTAATCAAGTTGCCACTGAGTTATGGTAATGGTTACAAGGTAAGAGATATTCCATGGTGGCCCATTCCGCACATAGGATAATGCACTTTGGATGTGCTTTGGCAGCTGGATTTTCCTTTGCGGAACAGGAAAATCTACTTCTAAAGTGAATTGAAAATGCATTATCTATTTTGTGCAGAATAGGCCCAGGGTTGACACTGCTTAGTTTCACGGATTTGTTGAGATTGAAAGCACAGTTCTCAGAGGCAGAACCTTCTTTTAGAAAGGGCAGCTCAGTTATCTAGGCTGTTGCTATTTAAACCCCGTTAGCCAAAGAGGAAACTGCTCCTTAGTGAACGTAAAAAGAACTGAAGGACGTTGGAGTCCACAGGCACCTTTAAGACCAACAAAGTTTTATTCCAGCTTTTGTGTGTACGCATGTTTAAAACATTTATCCACAGGATAAAACAGGTGTAAAGGTAAAGGTAAAGGTATCCCCTGTGCAAGCATCGGGTCATGTTTGACCCTTGGGGTGACGCCCTCTGGCATTTTCTTGGTAGACTCAATATGGGGTGGTTTGCCAGTGCCTTCCCCAGTCATTACCGTTTACCCCCCAGCAAGCTGGGTGCTCATTTTACCGACCTCGGAAGGATGGGAGGCTGAGTCAACCTTGAGCCGGCAGAGCTTCAGACTGCACGTCTGCTGCCTTACCACTCTGCACCACATACAAAAAGCAAAAATGCAGCAGCCAGAATTCTCTCCTTGGTCCCTTTCCCTCCAATAGCCCCGTGCTTTCTTATCCTCAGTTCATCTCTTCATTTCGCATATGCAGTCCACTTACCTCTGGAAGCTTCTCTCAATTCTTTATCGGCTTCCCCCAACAGCCAGACACTTAAAGCCTTGATTCTCCGCAGAGTATTCACGAGGCAAAACAAATAGGTTTCCTGCTGTCACCAAGGAATGAAAATAAAATAATTCAAAGACACTCTGGAGGGTTAGCGGCGTTAGTCTGTTGTGGCGAAAGCACACAGCACCTTAAAAGACTAACTGCGATTATTTCAGCACGAGATTTCGTGAGCCATGGCCCACTGCTTCCGATTCACGAGGGAGACAACCGTTCTAGGGAGGCCAGCCTCTAGAAATGCCCCGGAGATCTCCTGAAATTACAGCTCATCAAAACGGAGGTTTGGAGGGTGGTGGTTAGATCTGTGGGCTTGGACACGGGAAGTTCAGCTCTTTATTGTGATGGTACGAGAACCAAAACTGAACTTAAAACCTCACAACCAACCCCAACTTACGTACAAAAGCCACACAATAGATCTTCCCATCAGTGTACGCTACAGGTCAGTTTCACTTTAAATTGACTAGATCCAGCAGAGAGGATCTAGCCACGCATTGGTCAATTGCATTGTAGGCTTACGATCCTGCCCCGGACCTCAAGCTAGGTCCTCAGCAGGTCTACAGATGTAACAGTGGACTCTATGGTAAGGTGATCAAATTTTAACATTGGTAAAGCAAGACGCAATTGACCGGGGGGGGGGGGTTCTTGATTTAAAATGTGGTCTATATGGAGCAACTAAAAGTTTCATAGAACGCATAGAACGCAAAAATAGTATTGTAATATATATATATATTTTTAATTTCAACATAAGTACAATTTGCCAGGTGCCCCCAGATGTTCCTCCAAAAGTGGGACAATCTGGTCACCTTACTCTATGGCACTGTACCCCACTGAGTCCTCGTCCTCCCCAGGCTCCAGCCCCACACCTCCACGAGTTTTGCAACCTGGAGCTGGCAACCCTATCCTCCCACGGGCGCACAGGAGGACGTGTCAACCTTAAATTATTGGTCAGATTACATATATAGCGGGGATAGGATTATTATTATTATTAATATTTATATGTCGCCCTTCCCTGATGGCCCATGGAGGCCTTTTTGATTGCCCTGACTTCTGACGACGAAGAGTGGAAATCACAAAAGAGGGCTAGTTCGCCGTTTAATAGAGGCCCGTGCTTTCACCGTTTGAACCAGGAACAAATAACTGACCTTTCCATTCTCAAAGCCTCTTATGAACATTAAATATGCAGTTCACACATCTCTGTTATCCAGAAGGAATAGCTACAGTGTGTGTGTCGAGGGGAGGGGAGGGGATGGGAAAAAAAGAAGCTTCTCTCTTGCCTGGGAGCCGAAAATGTCACCATTCATAATAATACCCCTAATCTCCACTGGCCAGGAAGTGAGAGAGATGGATTGTTGTGCCGAGGCTGTTATCCAACACATAGGAAGCTGTCATGAATCCACAAGAAGATTTACCCAAATAACTCCTGGGATACACGCAGAGCGCTGGGTAGAGAGTCTTGCGCTTGCTTAGACAATCCATTACCTAAGGTTATCAGCCACTAAGCTTGTTTGGAATGGAGACGGGGCTCTCATAAAAGGGAATACGGCTGACGGATTTGGGGAGGGGAGCTGAGAAGTCACACTGCTCTTCGCTGTTCCTTTTAGCTTCTCACCTGTACACTGTTACGTTTCTGACTCCGAGGGGCTCCAGGTGGTCTACCGTGGTCCTCACTTTCCTAGGTTAATCCTCACAAGAATCCTATGGGGTTGATTAGTACGAAATAGAGCTAGTTCGGTGTAGTGCCAGATGGGGATTGGAGAGATGCGAGTTCAAATCCCCATTCTGTCTCGACCTTGGGCGAGTTATTCTCTGACCTTGAAGGCTCGAGGGGGTGGCAGTTTACAGTGGATGAGTGAAAGGGTTGTGAGTGTCCTGGCTAGTGCAGGGGGTTGGACTAGATGACCCAGGATTCTATCCAACTCTATGATTCTATGATTCTATTCTAACGTAGGGTTGCCATCTCAAGGTCGGGAATGCCTGGAGATTTAGAGGTTAGGGTTCCCAGTATCCAGGTGTTGGCTGGAGATGGCCTGGCATTACCATTTATCTCTAGATGACAGAGAGCAATTCCCCTGGAGAGAATGGCAGCTTTGGAAGGTGGGCTGAATGGCATTAAAGCCCCTCCCTACACTCCTAAATCTCCAGGGATTTCCCAACTCTGAGCTGGCAACCCTAATTAGAATATAGAAATGGGGAGGGATGTGGGGGAAGGACCTCAGTGGAGTATAATTGACATATTTGAAACATTTTTATGCCACCTTTCCGCCCAAGTAAGGCTCCCAAAGGGGTCAACATGAAAACAGTTGAGCTGTCAAAGAGCATTTATTTAAAATAATTCAGTAAAAGCACATACACATCTAAACACACAGCACCAAAACCAGGGAGGAAGGCCAATAAGAGTTCACTGGGGCTATGCTAAACACTAATTAAAACAAGGAAGCCTTCACACACTGGCAGAAGGCAACTATAGAGGGAGACCGAGGGATCTTCCCGGAGAGCGAGTTCTAACATTCTGGTGCCACAACCGAGAAGGCCCTGCCTAGACTCACATACTTCCGTTAGCTCCTTGGAAGAATGGTAGGACACAAAAAATAATGCCCTGAATAAAGACCAGGCCCTTGAGTGGATTGAAAACAGACCCATCCTGTAGCAGAAGCACTATCGTTGATGGGTTGAAGCCGAATTGACTCAGAAGTCAGAAGGAGGGCCGGAAAACATCCTCTCCGCGCCATACAGCACTGAACCGAGAATTCCTGAGAATGCACCCCCCCCAAAAGCCTCCGGGGATTGCAAACTGCTGGGTTATTACTGCAGGACTGGAGGTGAATTAGTAAAATGTGCTGCAGAATTCCCACAACCTTGCAGCAGCGGGCTGCTTCTGCATGCATTCAGGGCCTTTTTCTGATTCAGCGCTTTCTCCCGCTATAGCTCTGGACCTGGCAGCAACGGGGTGTGATTAGAATATACAGAGCTGCTTTTCTCGCAAAGCTGTTGCTCTGAGTGGCTCGCCCTCCCCTTCCCGAAAGCCACTGTTGAATTGGAGGGATGCGCAATATTGGCACAGGCAGAGGCGTTCTGCAGGCTTTGAAAACCACAGTAAGAAGGATGGCGGCTGGTGCTACTTAGGAAACGGGAGGGAAACACGTATGTTTTAAAGGCGAGAGTCTCGTTGACCAACTAATGCAGTGGAGAAGGAAATCCGTTTTTGGTCTTTGAGACTTTCAGCAGAATGTGCACTCTACATGTTTGTTCGCTGTTGTCTATTTGTATTGTTTGCACACCAGGATGAGCATAGCACAACCTCCCCCCCCCCTCCCCGGTCTGACCCTACGGCAGCCAGTGTTGTGTGCTCAAATAAAAGTCAACATTTAACCCTCTGGAATGGAGCGATTCACAGTGCAGGCGACCGGGTTGACTCCGGCTGGAATTATGGTCGCTGTGAATGAGAAACCAAAATGAATTATCATACTGGATCTATATACTGAACGTTGACGCTGCGGCAGGGAGGTTTTGGGGACTGCAGTGTGGAATGCCTCCTTGGGAGTAAGGCCCCGCTGAGCACAAAAGGACTTAATACTGTTTCTGCACCGGAGGCTTCGTGCCGGGCTGCAGGCTGGAGTTTGAACTTGTCTCTTGTTCCCACATGGGGGAGCATTTGGCCTGGTGCACCTCAGCCGCCCCGGAATTATGCTCCCGCATGGTGCGGAAACTGTCAGTATGGAGAAAACATGCATAGGCTTACCCAGGCTTAATATCTGCCACAGTCCTCCATTGAGCAACTGAGCAGCGGGAGGAAAATGGAGGGGATGACATCATAGTGTCCATGACGCTCTAGGGATTTCTGCTGATCTCTGTAGTTTTTAACCATAGGGGTTGGAGGAAATTCTTTTGGATTGTTACTGTTGTGTACGCAGTTCCTCAGACGACCAGAGTTTGAGGTCCAAGCTGGGATCATAAAGCACTCAATTGGGGGCTTCAGATCCCAGCTAGGAGTGTAAAAGCAGCCAATGGAAGAAGAAGAGCTGGTTCTTATATGCCACTATTCTCTAAATGGGTCGGACACGACTTTACACCTAACAACAACACTCCTAACCACATCACCAAGCTGGCTCTCCCTGGGAAACAAGGATTACAGTTGTTCTGTAACCAATGAGTTGCCAGAGTTAAAGTTCTCTGCTTAGGACCAATGCGGTTACTGGGTGGAGAGATCCTTTTGTTCAGGATGTTTATATGTTGGGTAAGGTTGGGGAACTTAGTTCAGTGTGCTTTACTTGCATCAATAAAGAGCTGAAATGAATAACTAGTCTTCTGGTTTCTGCACCCATGGATTTAACATTTACAGAAGTGACACTGCAGCATCTGCTGGGCAAAAACTTCACTTGGACAGGTGACAGGAAGGGTATCGGCAGGGACCACAGAGTATCTTTGGGCACCACGCTGGGGATTGCTGCTCTAGAGTAACTGGTAAGCCCCTGTGGGAGTCAGGATGTTTGACTAGATGGACTCCTGGTCTGATCCAACAGGACTCTTCTTACAGTCTTATCTTGGGCCCGAGTTGCTCTCTCATCAGCTCAATGCCTTTTAAAAGGTTTTGAAGTGTACATTTCGACAGACAGTAGAAAAGAGGTGGAGTGTGGGAGCCCTTTAAAGACTAACAAAGTTTTTGGCAGGCAAAGAGCTTTTGTGATTACCCTTCCATAAATGCTTAAGGTGCTCCTGGAATCTTGCTGTTTTCTGCCGCCGCAGACAGACTAACATGGTTACCCATCTCGATCTGTTTCCCAGCATATAATGCGTGAGAACAAAGTTTGAGTCCAACAGACTTTAACAAAGTTTTGGTCAAGGTATAAGAAGACTCTTGCGAGTCCCTTGGACTGCAAGGCGAACAAACCGGTCAGTCCTAGAGGAGATCAGCCCTGGCTGCTCCTTAGAAGGCCAGATCCTGAAGATGAAACTCAAATACTTTGGCCACCTCATGAGAAGGAAGGACTCCCTGGAGAAGAGCCTAATGCTGGGAGCGATCGAGGGCAATAGAAGAAGGGGACGACAGAGAATGAGGTGGCTGGATGGAGTCACTGAAGCATTTAGTGCAAACTTAAATGGACTCCAGGGAATGGTAAAGTAGTGGTCCCCAACCTTTTTATCACCGGGGATCACTCATCGCTTGACAATTTTACTGAGGCCCGGTGGGGGGGGTAGTTTATTCCTCTACTCTCAACCACTGCCCTAACGCTCTCTGATCGCTATGGTAATGTTTAAACATCCCTTCAAAATAAGATACAGACACGCCACAACAATGAACATAAGGAACATTTTATTTTCATGGAAATTTTAACTCATGACAATGACAAATCAATGGGAACCCTGAGCTTGTTTCTCTGCAACGAGATAGTCCCATCTGGGAGTGATGGGAGACAATGACACCCGAAGTGGTCTGCGGCCCACAGGTTGGGGATTGCTATGGTAAAGGACAGGAAGGCCTGGAAGTTCCTTGTCCACGGGGTTGCGATGGGTCGGACATGACTTCGCAACTAACAACAATAACAATAACCTTTCATGTGCATGCCCGCTTCTTCAGGTATCTACAACAGACTATTATGGTTACCCATCTTGTTCTGTTTTCCTCAGTTGTGTGTTTCAACAGAAATAAGAAAACCCCCCAGCTATTAAAGAATTGACATGTAAGTGTTTTGGTGGCCCCAAATAACAGAAAATGCCATCATGAGGGTAAAATTTTATGTGTGTGTGTGTGTGCGTTTGGCAGTCTATGTAACAAGATGGTCCTCTATGGTAGACAGTTTTGATGGACAGGCGAAGTTCCGCCTCTCTCCAAGAGTGACCAATGACAGCCTGCTAATTCCAGATAGGGATTTTTAGTTGCCCCAAATAACATGAAATGCTACCAAACAACTAAAATTGCCAGGTGTAGGGTTTTTTGTGTTCCTCGTAAGCAAATGACCACCCAGCCGTGGGCAGTTTTGACAAGTCGGTGTTTTTGTTGCCCGCCAAATGGCTGAATTTAGGAGTCAACTGAGTTGGGTGCATCTCAAATCAACTCCATCTTAGGCATGAAGCTGTATTTCTGTATCTAGTTCTTGCTTTGTCTTGCCCGTTTTCCATTTCATTTTTTTTAGCACCGTGCCCTGACATTGCTTTTAAACACAGCTTAGCCTTTAACTTCCTTCATTTAAATAAATATGCAAATGACGTTTGCTTGATAGCGTTATTGATTGAATTGTCCTCGGAGAGCCCGTGTGCTTCCCAGTTCATTATAGCCTGGGACGCATTGTTCTTGGCGATGGTGCTTTTTACCGTAGGCTTGCTTCCCAAACAGTATGACTGAGAGAAATGCCGCTGCTTTGAAAGTCCCTTTTATGTGCGCTGAAGAGATGGTGAAAAACGAAAGAAATGATAAAACAAAAAAACTGCATAATTTTTTTTTTAAAGACTGTTCCGAAAATAAGAAGAAATGGTAATCTTTACACTTTTAATCGTTGCTTGCAGTTCCTTTCATTTCTATACCTGCCGTAAAGTAGACGCTGAGTGTCTGTTTTGTCTGCATTTTGCATTTTTGTTTGAAGCAAGTTTGGATATCAGCCTTAAAACAATACTGGGGGTGGGAGGGAAGGATTTTAGCCAAAGTGGTAGAGGGAGAAAAGGGGCGAGTCCTTCCCTCCTTCTGCTTCTCTGAAAATTCTCTTTGCCTGGAAAATTCGTCTCTTGAGCAGCTTTCCCTAATCAGATATTTATTAGGCAAATCTATAAAGGATGAAATCATTAATGACTTTATGTCATGACAGCTAAATGGAACTTCCACATTTCAAGGCAGCATATCAGATCGCAGGAAACCTACGGGGGAAGCTCTTGCCGTCATGTTGTGCTTGGAAGGAACTGGATGAGATGGGCGTTTGAGTTGTTTCTAGACCTGTTCTAGTTGCTGGTGTGAGTGCAGAAATATTTACATTGGCAACGAATAAAAGAATAGCATCCCAGAGTTGGAAGAGACCATCCAGGCCATCTAGTCCAACCCCCTGCTCATTGCAAGGTCAGCCTAAAGCATCCAGGATAAGAATCTGTCCAGCCACTGATTGAAGACTGCCAGTGAGGGGGAGCTCAACACCTCCTTAGGCAGCCGATTTCACTTCTGAACTGTTCAGATTGTGAATCCCCCACCCCATATCTAGCTGATACCATTCTCCGCATAGTTTAAAGCCATTCTTTTGGGTCCTATCCTCTGCTGCCAACAGGAAGCACTTCCTGTCCTCCTCCAAGTGACAACCTTTCAAATACTTCAAGAGAGCCATCCTGTCCCCTCTCAGCCTCCTCTTCTCCAGGCTGAACAGTCCCAAGTCACAGGGCTGGGTCACCAGTGAAGCTTCAATATCAAGATTTCCTTTGCCTTTTCTTTCCGTCAGCTGCTGTGTTCCCTGTGGTGCTGTCTGCTGTACCACCAGGGGGCTTTTTGAGGCCCTTAAATTTCTTTCAGACGCTTCCCAAAGCCCTCCAATAGCTTAGTAGGGGAAATGATGGCCACAGGGGCCTGGCAGCAGGAAAATACTGCCAATGTGGGAGAAGATTGGCAGTCTTCAAGCAAAGGTTGGATGCACACTTTTCTTGGATGCTTTAGGATGCTTAGGGCTGATCCTGCGTTGAGCAGGGGGTTGGACTAGATGGCCTGTATGGCCCCTTCCAACTCTATGATTCTATGATTCTAAGCCTTGGAAAACGTACACCTTTCCATCCAAAGTATAAGCTTGGGCTGTGCTATTCCCAAAAAGACTGGAACACTAGCAGGATGGGAAAATGGTACAGGGGAGGCAAGATACACACACACCTCCAACTACTGCAGTGGCTTTAATTAGATTTGGGCCTCCACAGCACTGCTAAAAGAAGTCCCCCAGTGGGAATTCAGTTTATAAATTTTTAGCACATCCCCAAGGTCAACTGAGGAGTGCCATCTCCTCTACTTTGGCTCCTGGTCTCTTAAACGGAACAGAGATGAAAGAGCAAAGGCTCATGGAACTATTAAGGAAAGTGACATCCAGGGGAGAGGGACAGAGAGGGGGAACCAGCGTCCGAACACATTTTCCCTCAGGTTGCCCAGTGCCTGGTCTTCCCTAGCCCAAGGCATCATGCAGGTCCACCACAGCCTCTAGGTTCTCCTTTCTGCTGGATGTGCCATAGGAAGGATCTGGAGATTGTGGGGGTGGAGCCTGGAGTGGGCGGGATTTGGGGCGGGGAGGAACCTCAGTGGAGTGTAATGTTATGGAGCCCACCCTCTGAAGCAACCATTTTCTCCATCTTCTCTGTCGCTGGAGATGAGCTGTAAAACCAGGGGATCCCCAGGTCCTACCTGGCGACTGGCATCCCTACTGACAACACCTCTAGACCTCTCTAACCAGCATCCTGTCCTGACTAATATGAGATATATCTAGCTCCTCCTGCTTGGCTTTCCCTAGGCTAGCCCAGTAAAGGATTGGGCCGATCCAAGCCTCTTCCAATTGGCACTCTTCAGTGGAAGGTTCATGGCGAGTGAGGGAAACTTGGCCCAATGGCCTCCCTTGGTCGGACCTCCTCCCACATCCTGTCCCACCCTCCCTTGAAGTTTCTAGAGGATGTTCTGCAAGCCTCAGTTTGACCTATTTCACACTCTTCCACATGTCTTAGGAGTCGTTACCCTGCAATAAAATCATGAAGATATTCCTTAGCACATGGATGTTATATAGAGGCCTCTTGGCATTTGAGGAGTAGTTTCTGGTTAGGGTCCACTGAGGAAGAGGTCAAAGGCAAAATGCAGGCTTTGCCATTCTTCATTTGCTTTTGGAATTCCCAGTGGCATTCCTACAGTTACCCACTTTTGGAGTATTACCATGTTGGGTTTGTGCTTTTAAAGCATTGTATAAACTTTTCCCCCACATTGCATAAACTCTTACTTAGCTGCGTTGTTACTACACAGTGGGTTTTCTTCTTTTGTACCGCTGCCATACACTGTGTACCCAACTTTGTATTTTTTGTCTCACTTTGCTGCCCAGTAAGCCCCCTGCTGGCGAGCTGATTGTGCTGGGGGGAGGACCTCAGAGTGGGGGAACCCCTGAGAACCCCGGCCTATGTGTGCGTTTGGTGGGGTTGTGCAGATGGTGGTCATGGAATTCTTCTGGTTGAAGCTATTTGCAAGTGTGGCGCTCCATGAGTGGCAGATTGAAGGCGACTTGTTCCGACCTGTTCCCCGGCTATTTCAAAACTTGCTCCGGACAGGAAAGGCAGACCTTCCGTTCCTGTACTGTCTGGCTGAGAAATAGGCAGAGGGTGGCGAGCGTACTTTGGGGGAGAAGTTAAATGATGTTGTATGCATTCCGTAATGAGCCCAGAAGATAGGCTCTGACTAGAGTTAAAGTGAATTAATTGCCGGCTCTTTTGATCTAGCAGAGACATATGTACCTGCTAGGTCGCCTATACATGACCACATTAATCATCCCGCTTGCATTATTACCGAGCTTCTTGTGTGTTCTTGATCAAAGGAGTGCACCTCTTGATAAATGGCGGGGCTCCATCTCACCCTGCACATGGCTTCTGCTTCCTGCAGTGAATGACTCAAGGTCTTTGCTTACAGGTCCAGAGGGGGAATCAGGGAGGCATGCTTGAGCCCAGTGATTCCCCTGTGATCCTCTCCCCACAACAGACACCCTGTGCAGTAGGTGGGGCTGAGAGAGCCCTGATATTACTGCTCAGTAAGAACAACTCTATCAGTGCTGTGGCAAGCCCATGGTCACCCAGCTGGTTGCATGTGGAGGAGGAGCTGTATGCAGAGGAAGGCAGGGGCAAGTTACCTCTATTTATCTCATGCACTAAAAACCTTAATGCTGGCAGGGGCTCATGGGAATTGTAGTCCATGAACATCTGGAGTAACAACCCATGCCTTAAGGGGTCACGTTGCCGACTGTGACTTGATGGCACTTTACTCACATACATAAATGGAACAGAAGGAGAAAATTAACCCCTCTTCCATACTACAGTTGAGATTCCATTGCACTACAGCTGTTTTCATAGAGGCAAATTGCACACCATAGATTCTAATTGTAGAACTGGGGACCAAGCCCTATGAGGAAGGGCTGAGGGACTTGGGAATGTTCAGCCTGGAGAAGAGGAGGCTGAGAGGGGACAGGATAGCTCTCTTTGAAAGGTTGTCACTTGGAGGAGGGCAAAGAACGGTTCCTGATGGCGGCTAAGGGGAGGACTTGCAGTAATGGGTTCAAACTCTGTGTAGAACAGCACCGGCTAGATATCAGGAAATGTGTGCGGAATGGGCCAAGTTCAGCAGTGGAAGGGGCTGCCTAAGGAGGTGGGGAGCTCCCCCTCACTGGCAGTCTTCAGGCAGCGGCTGGACAGATCCTTATCCTGGATGCTTGAGGCTGATCCTGCACTGAGCAGGGGGTGGGACTAGATGGCCTGGATGGCCCCTTCCCACTCTAGGATTCTGGTGAGTCTAATTCAGCAGTGGAAGGGGCTGCCTGAGGAGGTGGGGAGCTCCCCCTCACTGGCAGTCTTCAAGCAGCGGCTGGACAGATCCTTATCCTGGATGCTTGAGGCTGATCCTGCATTGAGCAGGGGGTGGGACTAGATGGCCTGGATGGTCCCTTCCAACTCTAGGATTCTATGAATCTAACTCCAGAGTCACACATAGCTCAGCGCTCATCCCAACCAACCTCACAGGACTATTGTGAGCATAAAGTGGGCCAATCTCCATGGTGCTGCCCTAAGATCTTTGTGTCAAAAGCAGGCTACACTTTTAATAACCCGTGAAGGGAAAAGATGAAGAAATGGGCGATGTGCTATTACCACCAATCATAACTTGTGCAAAAGAAAGCATTAATCCTAAATATGAAGCCCGAATAAATACTTTTTGTGCTGACGTGTGAGCAAAGGTAGACCGACAGCGGGCTCCGTGGAAAGCCAACTTTGGAATACAAGTAATAATCTCCGATGGGCAAAAAAAGAACCAAACTAGGGAGAATTTTTTTGAGTTTCATGCCGCTTCAGATAAGTGCAAAATGAACTTCGCACAGTGGTGTCAAAAATTGAGTTTTTGGAGCAAGGTCTGTTCACTTTGGTGTAGGGATTAGGAGTGCAGACTTCTAATCTGGCATGCCAGGTTCGATTCTGCACTCTCCCACATGCAGCTGGGTGACCTTGGGCTCGCCACGGCACTGATAAAACTGTTCTGACAGAGCAGTAATATCAGGGCTCTCTCAGCCTCACCCACCCCACAGGGTGTCTGTTGTGGGGAGAGGAATGGTAAGGTGACTGTAAGCCGCTTTGAGCTTCCTTCGGGTAGGGAAAAGCGGCATATAAGAACCAACTCTTCTTCTTCTTCTTCTTCTTCTTCTTCTTCATCTCACTGAAACTTGCTATTTCCTTGGCCAGGAACAGGATGTCATTCTCACATTGGAAGTCATGCTCTGTTCACATCGATGTCCAAGGCCAACACTAGGCTATGGCCTTGGACTGAATATCAGCTTATACAGGAGATATTTGCACAGCAGAAGGTGGACTAAGGTGTTTGAGCTAAAGGCTGGCACCTTGAAATGAGTGGTCCTGGCTGTCCTGATTGTGTCAAAGTTTGGAAGCTAAGCAAGGTCCATGCTGGTTAGTACTTGGATGGGAGACCACTATGGAAGTCCAGGATTGTGGGTGGTATACAGGCAGTCAAACCACCTCTGTTTGTCTCTTGCCTTGAAAATCTGAAGGGGTCACATAGAATCATAGAGTTGGAAGAGACCTCTTGGATCATTTAGTCCAACCCCTTGCATTATGCAGGACACTCACAACCCTATCGCTCACCCACTGTCACCTGCCACCCCTTTGTGCCTTTACAGAATCAGCCTCTCCGTCAGATGGCTATCCAGCCTCTGCTTAAAAATCTCCAAAGATGGAGAACCCACTACCTCCCGAGGAAGCCTGTTCCACTGAGAAACTGCTCTAACTGTCAGGAACTTCTTCCTGATGTTTAGACAAAATTTCTTTTGAATTAATTTCATCCCACTGGTTCTGGTCCGTCCCTCTGGGGCAAGAGAGAACAACTCTGCTCCATCCTCTCCATGGCAGCCTTTTAAATACTTGAAGATGGTTATCAGATCCCCTCTCAGTCGTCTCCTCTCTGGGCTAAACAGATCAAGCTCCCCCAACCTTTACTCATATGTCTTGGTCTCAAAACCCCTCACCATCTTTGTTGCTCTCACATAAGTCAGATACAACTTGATAGCATTTCACACACACATACACAAATGATACAGAACGGGAAAGTTAACTTCTCTTCCCGGTGCTACATCCTCAGCTGAGATTGCAGCTTACTGCCGTAGCTTTTTTAAAAGCCAGATTGCATGCCCCAGATACTTATTCATATATAAAAAAGAAAAACCCTGCTGGATCAGACCAGTGGTCCACCTAATCCAGCATTGTGTCTCATACCATGGCAAACTAGTTCCTCTGGAGATCTAACAACATTACATAGAAGCTGAGGTCTTCATCTGTACACCGCCCGTGGCGCCGCGGGCGCCACGGACTAAATAAATGGTTAAGGGGCCTTGAGGAGGGCTCTGTCCGTGATGAGGAAGGGTCCGAATTGGACCCTTCCTCACGACAGACAATCGGAGGGACCAATTGGCAGGCGCGAAGCGCCTGCCGATTGGTCCCTCCGATTCCCAGCCCCAGCAACTGCGAGCCGCGCTCAGCGCGGCTCGCAGTTGCTCCCGGCCTGACGTGGTGAGAGGCGCGAAGCGTCTCTCACCGCGTCAGGCCGGCCCCAAGGAAGCCCCCGCCGCAAACACAACACAAGACTCCAGCCGCCGAGAAGCTGCAGAAAAAAAAGAAACACCCCCGGAGGAGCCTTTCGCCGCTAGCGCAACGAGAGGCAGCAGAAAAAAAAAACCCTGTAGGAGCCTTTCGCAGATCCAAGCAGCAGAAAAAAAAACCCCTGTAGGAGCTCCAAGCCGCCGCGCCCACGAGAGGCAGCAGAAAAAAAAAACCCTGTAGGAGCCTTTCGCAGATCCAAGCAGCAGAAAAAAAAACCCCTGTAGGAGCTCCAAGCCGCCGCGCCCACGAGAGGCAGCAGAAAAAAAAAAACCCTGTAGGAGCCTTTCGCAGATCCAAGCAGCAGAAAAAAAAAACCCTGTAGGAGCCTTTCACAGATCCAAGCAGCAGAAAAAAAAACCCTGTAGGAGCCTTTCGCAGATCCAAGCAGCAGAAAACAAAACCCTGAAGGAGCCTTTCCCAGCTCCAAGCAGCATGAAAAAAAACCCCTGTAGGAGCTCCAAGCCGGCACGCCCACGAGAGCTAGCAGGAAAAAAAAACCCTGCAGGAGCCTTTCACAGCTCCAAGCAGCAGAAAAAAAAACCCTGTAGGAGCCTTTCGCAGATCCAAGCAGCAGAAAACAAAACCCTGTAGGAGCCTTTCGCAGATCCAAGCAGCAGAAAACAAAACCCTGAAGGAGCCTTTCCCAGCTCCAAGCAGCAGGAAAAAAAACCCCTGTAGGAGCTCCAAGGCGGCACGCCCACGAGAGCTAGCAGAAAAAAAAAACCCTGCAGGAGCCTTTCACAGCTCCAAGCAGCAGAAAAAAAAACCCTGTAGGAGCCTTTCGCAGATCCAAGCAGCAGAAAACAAAACCCTGTAGGAGCCTTTCCCACCTCCAAGCAGCAGAAAAAAAAACCCTGTAGGAGCCTTTCACAGCTCCACGCAGCAGGAAAAAAAAGCACCTCCTGGTGTCCCCTGGGTCCTAGCGCCCATTGCATTCCTGGTTGCAATGGGCTTTCTTGCTAGTATGAACATAAGAGTTGTTGTCAAGATAGGTTGAGGGACTTGGGAATCTTCAGCCTGGAGAAACGGAGGTTGAGAGGGGACGTGATAGCCCTCTTTAAGTATTTGAAAGGTTGTCACTTGGAGGAGGGCAGGATGCTGTTTCTGTTGTCTGCAGAGGAGAGGACACGCAGTAATGGGTTTAAACTACAAGTACAACAATATAGGCTAGATATCAGGAAAAAAATTTCACAGTCAGAATAGTTCAGCAGTGGAATAGGCTGCCTAAGGAGGTGGTGAGCTCCCCCTCACTGGCAGTCTTCAAGCAAAGGTTGGATACACACTTTTCTTGGATGCTTTAGGATGCTTTGGGCTGATCCTGCGTTGAGCAGGGGGTTGGACTAGATGGCCTGTGTGACCCCTTCCAACTCTATGATTCTATTATTTTATGATTCTACTAGCAAGAAAGCCCATTGCAACCAGGAATGCAATGGGCGCTAGGACCCAGGGGACACCAGGAGGTGTTTTTTTTTCTGCTGCGTGGAGCTGTGAAAGGCTCCGACAGGGTTTTTTTGTTTTCTGCTGCTTGGAGCTGGGAAAGGCTCCTACAGGGTTTTGTTTTCTGCTGCTTGGATCTGCGAAAGGCTCCTTCCGGGGTTTTTTTTCTGCTGCTTGGATCTGTGAAAGGCTCCTGCAGGGTTTTTTTTTTCTGCTAGCTCTCGTGGGCGTGCCGGCTTGGAGCTCCTACAGGGAGCTGCTGCTTGGAGCTGGGAAAGGCTCCTTCAGGGTTTTGTTTTCTGCTGCTTGGATCTGCGAAAGGCTCCTACAGGGTTTTTTGTTCTGCTGCTTGGATCTGTGAAAGGCTCCTGCAGGGTTTTTTTTTTCTGCTAGCTCTCGTGGGCGTGCCGGCTTGGAGCTCCTACAGGGTTTTTTTTTCCTGCTGCTTGGAGCTGGGAAAGGCTCCTTCAGGGTTTTGTTTTCTGCTGCTTGGATCTGCGAAAGGCTCCTACAGGGTTTTTTTTTCTGCTGCTTGGAGCTGTGAAAGGCTCCTTCCGGGGTTTTTTTTCTGCTGCTTGGAGCTGTGAAAGGCTCCTGCAGGGTTTTTTTTTTCTGCTAGCTCTTGTCGGCGCGGCGGCTTGGAGCTCCTACAGGGGTTTTTTTTTCTGCTGCCTCTCGTCGGCGCGGCGGCTTGGAGCTCCTACAGGGGTTTTTTTTTCTGCTGCCTCTCGTCGCGCTAGCGGCGAAAGGCTCCTCCGGGGGTGTTTTTTTTTTTTCTGCAGCTTCTCGGCGGCTGGAGTCTTGTGTTGTGTTTGCGGCGGGGGCTTCCTTGGGGCCGGCCTGACGCGGTGAGAGACGCTTCGCGCCTCTCACCACGTCAGGCCGGGAGCAACTGCGAGCCGCGCTGAGCGCGGCTCGCAGTTGCTGGGGCTGGGAATCGGAGGGACCAATCGGCAGGCGCTTCGCGCCTGCCGTTTGGTCCCTCCGGTTGTCTGTCATGAGGAAGGGTCCAATCCGGACCCTTCCTCATCCCGGACACATCCCGCCCCAGAACCCCTTACTGTTTTATTTAGTCCGTGGCGCCGCGGGCGGTGTACAGATAAGAATAGCCCTGTTGGATCACACCAGTGGTCCATCTAACCCAGCATCCTGTCTCAAAACTTAGCCAGGTATTCCCTCTGGAGGCCCAACAACAGGGCATGGAGGCTGATGCCTTCATATGAATCTAACCAGAGCCCTGCTGGATCAGACCAGTAGTCCATCTAGCTCAGCACTTTGACTCATAATGTGGCCAACCAGTTGCTCTGGAGGGCCAAGGCCTTTTCGTGATATTGCCTCCTGGCACTGGTAGGGGATGATCTAGAGCAGCCTTTCTCAACATTTTGACTTTCAAAAACGCTCTGCACCATTCTTCAAACTTTGAGAAACCCCAGAAGTGGCACAATCATGCAAATATGGTTGGGAAACAGAGCTGTGTTCACACTTATCTGAGGTCCCTCCCTTTCCCACTCCCTCCAGGCCCATCATTGGTCATTTGGGGGAGGATGGCAGGTCGACATGACCATATGTGGTCATATCTTTAATCTGCTCCTGCAGAGCGGATTAAATAAAAGGCTAAGGGCTGTTGGGGAGGAGTTAGGGCGGGCCCTGTCCGGGATAAAAACTCTGAGGAGCAAATAACCTCAGAAGCTTCGCGGCTCCTGATTCTCTCCTCAGACTGGCAATCCATGGCCAAGTGACCAATTGGGAGGCATGCGAAGCGTGTCTCCCTACTGGCTACTTGGCCCGTCTCCTGGACGCCATGCCACCAACTCTTCAGTCCTCCCGAGCCGCCCTTGCAAGATGGCCGCCGGGGAGGACCCTTGCCCCACGCCACTGGGCTCCGGGGAAAGGACTTCCCCTCCGCCCAGTGACTTCTCTCTGATGACTCAGGAACTCCCCGCCACCCCCCCTCCCTGAATGCCGCTGCCGGCCAACATCGCGAACCGACCACCACCCTCCGTCCCCGGCTGACCGACCACGCGCACTTCCCACCCTGCCAACGATCGTCCGACTGCCGCCGCCGACCTCCCCCTTCCCACGCAAACACTTGCCTCTGGCCGCTTCCCCCGCTCTCCCCGGCTTTCGAGCACACTGCCGCGCCGATGCCTCAACGAACGCCTGCCTCCCGCTATGAGGCTGAACACACCCCCGCCGACACGCGACGACACCAGCGCCGCACCTGGACCGCCGCCGCGAGCGCCGTGCCTGCCCCGCACTCGCCATGCCACGGCATGCGGCCGCCCGCCTCTGAGGCAGCCCCAATCCACCATCGCCGTACCTCCCCCATGCTCCGGAGCCGCGAACACACACAGAAGGTAGGACGCCTTGCTGACTTCCACCCCCGCCTCCCGCAAGCCTTCTCCAGTCCGGAGGGGGGAGGAGGACAAACGCTTCTGCGGCCCCACGGACGCCGCGGCCTGCCTCGCAGACTCGCCCCACACTGTCCCCAGCCACGCCGAAGGCTTTGGGAGTCGGGGGGGGGAAGCCCTTCTAGCGCCCATTTTATTTCTATATAAAATGGGCTTTGAATCTAGTCACTCAATAAATGTTTAACAAATTTTAAAAATATATCAAAAATGATTTAACTCCCAGCCATTCAGGAAACCCTTCCAGGGCCATTTCACGAAATCCTGGCTGAGAAATTCTGGTCCAGAGGATGGCCTGGAAGCTAAGCAGGGTTAATCCTTGTTAGTACTTGGACAGGAGACCACCCCGATGTCCAGGGTTGTTGCGCAGAGGCAGACAATGGCAAATCACCTCTGAACGTCTCTTTCCATCTGACTGGCCATTGGTGATTGGACTGGCTATGGAGATTTTTTAAATGTTGCTTTGCTAGCAGTTGTCAGCTCGGCATCAGCCTCTTCACTGAATGAACGTCAGCTAGGGCAGCCATTTTTTGGCAGCCATTTTGTCCACGCTGTGTCAGCATTCCAAAGGAGCCCAGAGGCTCAAAGAAGTGAGGATCCTGGCTTTAGGGTGAATGGGGTGCATTTAATACTCCAAAGCAATAAGCAGCTAATAAGTGGAAACTGTTTAAGAAACAAGCCACCTTAATCGAAATATTTTAAAACTGGCCAGGTGACAAGAAAAACCTCCCACAAATTATCACGAAAAGCAGCAGGAGTACAAATACGCCAAAGCAATTGTGGAGGGAAAGCAACTAATTAGTCAAGGGAACCATCTGGAGGGTGGGTGAGGAGGATCAGCAAAGCCCACAAATTAGGCCATACAAGAGAGAGAAGAGAGGGCTTCCCAGTCTCAGCTTGGCTTTCCCACCGCTGTTTGGCTTTTTACTGAAATAATTTAAATGTTGTTTTGCTTTGCATGTGTGTGCATTGCACGTTTGGCGGGGGGAGAGGTGAATATGGAGCATGTCTGAACATGTGCATACTATTTAATGACACCGGTTGGATCTAGTGTGAAATTTCCACTTGCACTAGCACAATGCAAGAAAAAGCCACTTCTACATGCATAAGGCCCTAAGTGGTCTGGGTGCTGTGTACATCGAGGACCGTCTGCTTGTCCATATCCCTTGCAGAGCAACACGCTCTATCCACTCAAACAGATTGGTAATCCCTGGCCCCAAAGGAGCCCCCCTGGCCTCAATAAGAACCAGGGCCTTTTTGATGATGGTCCCAACCTGGTGGAATGGGCCCCTCAATTAGATCAAGGCCCTAACGGGCCTGCAAAACAGAGTTCTTCCTCCAGGCCTTCCGCTGAATGCCAGCAACGGGAGACCTCCCAATGACCTAGATCAGTGGTCCCCAACCTTTCTGAGGTTGGGGACTGGCAGGGCATCGGGGCGCGGCCTGCGGCCCGCGCGTGCCACGCCCACGCATCGGGCCGCGCCTACGCATCGGGCCGCGCCCGCGGGCCGCGCCCACGCATCGGGACGCGCCCCGGGTGCCGCGCCCACACGGGCGCGGCCGGCCCTGATTCCCTCTCCCCGCCCTCCCGCAGTAAGAAGCTTCCCGGGCCGCAAGCTTGCGGCCCGGGAAGTTTTTTACTGCGGGGGGGGGGCGGGGAGAGGGAGCCGCGGCCCGGCGCCATGACCTAGATCAGTGGTCCCCAACCCCCGGTCCGAACCGGTACCGGTCCGTGGATCAGTCAGTACCGGGCTGCGGCTTCTCCCTGTCCTCCTTCCTGGCTGCTGCCTCGGGGGCTGCCCTGCCACTCTGCCGCCGGCTCACCTTTGGTGCTTTCCAGTGGCCACCATAGCTGGGGCTCTCCCTCAGCGTGGCACTGCACAGCTGCTGCTGGCAGCACCCCCCCTAGTGGGCGGCGGGAAGTCAGGGAGACCAGCGGGAAAGGAAGTGGAGCAGGGGCTCAGGCAGCGGCAACGTCCCTCGGCAAAAGACTACCCCCCCGGGCCTCAGTAAAATAGTCTAGCGTTGACCATTCCCTGGTGATAAAAAGGTTGGGGACCACTGACCTAGACTGATCTCTGTCAGGCAACTCTATTATCACATTGTCCAAGCTCATGATCTCCTCTTCTCCAAATTGCCGTTAAGTATTTCCAAGTTATGTTTTTGATGTTGACATTATGACTGATATAACTGTTTTTTGATCTTACACTATTAAAAAACAGTTGATGTATATTCCGACTTTACTTGTTCATGTTGACTGCCCTGAGACGTCATAGTGAGGGGCAGTATATGAACGAACAAACAAACAAACAAACATACCCCCATTTGTATTTCTGCTTGAGCAAAAGCAACCAATTGGCACATTATTATTATTATTAGATTTATTACCCGCCACTCTCAGCACACCAGCTCTTGGCAGTTTACATAATGGTCCAATACAATAAAATCCCCAAGTAAAATCCTATTAAAACCCATATCCTTAAAATATATAGAGAGAAGTCAGAGTAGTTCAGCAGTGGAATAGGCTGCTTAAGGAGGTGGTGAGCTCCCCCTCACTGGCAGTCTTCAAGCAAAGGTTGGATATACACTTTTCTTGGATGCTTTAGGATGCTTTGGGCTGATCCTGCATTGAGCAGGGGGTTGGACTAGATGGCCTGTATGGCCCCTTCCAACTCTATGATTCTGTGATCCTAGGAAAGCACTAGGAGCTGCACAAGATCTTATGCACCTGGAAGTACACTTTCATTTACGTTTCTGTTTGTGCTTTGCTGGAGCCAAGCTAACTATTTCATTATTATTTGCTGCATGTATAGTTTGCCTTTCTCACTGGGATTCAGGGCAGATTACAGATACGATACCAAGTATCGAGTCAAGCGAATGACAAACATTTGGCTGGAACAAGGAAGCTTGCTAGTGAAACAGAATAATGCCATGGACCTTGGCAGATTTATTTATTTATTTATTTATTTATTTATTTATTTATTTATTTATCATACTTTTATACCGCCCTCCCCGGAGGCTCAGGGCGGTTTACATTATAACAGAGAACCATACATAAAACAGTCTGTAGAACATGTACATCAATAACCAACAATTGCAACCAAACACAACACAGTATAACAATAAACAATCATAACACAAACAGGTCCAGGGCTTATTGATGGGATTCTGAGGGGGGTGGCTTATTGATTGAATTCTGAGGGGGGGGTGGGGGGGAGCAGGGGCCCTTGGTCGCTGTAGATTACATCTGGTCTCAGCCAAATGCCTGGTGGAGGAGCTCCTTTTTGCAGGCCCTGCGGAACTGTTTAAGCTCCGTCAGGGCCCTGATCTCCTCTGGGAGCTCGTTCCACCAGGTAGGGGCCAGAACAGAGAATGCTCTGGCCCTGGTCGAGACCAGACGGACTTCTTTAGGGCCAGGGATCCTTAGCTGATTGGAGGCAGTAGAGCGCAGAGCTCTTTTGGGGGCATAGGCGGGGAGGCGGTCCCTCAGGTACACTGGGCCCTGACCGCGTATGGCCTTGAAGGTAATTACCAGAACCTTTAGTCTGATCCGGAATTCAACTGGTAACCATTGCAGCTGATGGAGAATAGGCCGGATATGGGACCTCCACGGTGTTGCCGTGAGGATCCTGGCTGCTGCATTTTGAACCAGTTGTAGTTTCCGGGTCAGGGCTAAGGGCAGGCCTGCGTAGAGCGAGTTACAAAAGTCCAGTCTAGAGGTGACCGTCGCATGGATCACTGTGGCTAGGTGTTCCGGGGCCAGGTAGGGCGCTAGTAGTTTGGCTTGGCGGAGATGGTAGAATGCCAGCCGCGCTACCTTTGTGATCTGGGCCTCCATTGTCAGGGAGGCGTCCAGAATCACGCCTAGGTTCCTGGCAGAGTGAGCCGTAGAGAGCTGCACGCCACCCAGGGTAGGCAGGCGCGCTTCCTCGCATGGGCCCTTCCTACCTAGCCACAGGACCTCCGTCTTTGAAGGATTGAGCTTCAGACGACTCTGCTTGAGCCATCTCGTCACTGCTTCCAGGCAGCTGGCTAATGCTTCTGGGGGAGAGTCAGGGCGGCCATCCATCAGGAGGAAGAGCTGGGTGTCATCTGCATATTGATGGCAACCCAGCCCAAACATCCGTACCAGCTGTGCGAGAGGGCGCATGAAGATGTTGAATAGGATAGGAGAGAGGACCGCTCCTTGTGGGACTCCACAAGTAAGTTGCCGGCGGCCTGATGTTTTCTCTCCTATTGCAACCCTCTGTCCACGATCCTGGAGGAAGGAGATCAGCCATTGAAGGGCTGTCCCTTGTATTCCAGCATCGATGAGGCGGCGAGCTAGAAGCTCGTGATCGACTGTGTCGAACGCTGCTGAGAGGTCTAATAATATCAGCAGTGCCGACCCGCCTCGATCCAACTGGCGACGGAGGTCGTCCGTCAGGGCGACTAGCGCTGTCTCTACCCCATGGCCAGGCCGGAAGCCAGACTGGGATGGGTCTAGGACCGAAGCTTCTTCCAGGTATTCTGTCAGTTGGTTTGCGACTGCCCTTTCTATCATCTTGCCCAGAAATGCTAAGTGAGACACGGGCCTGTAGTTGTTAGGCTCTTGTGGGTTTAGAGATGTTTTTTTCAACAGTGGACGTACCACAGCCTCTTTCAAACCCTCCGGGAATTCTCCTGTTGTTAGAGATAGGTTTATTATCTCCTGGAGGGGGCCCATTATCTTTATGCCAGCTGTTTTCAAGAGCCAGGATGGGCAAGGATCTAGTGGGCATGTAGTTGGTCTTGTTGTCGCTAGAATCCTGTCCACTTCGGTCAGCGTGAGTCGTCTGAAGTTACTCATAGTTTTCTCCAAAGATGGCCAAGGGGCCTCTAGTTCACTTTTTGTATCTAAGGTTGGAGGGAGGTCGTGGCGGAGTGTCGAGATTTTGTCCGCAAAATGACTCGCAAATGCCTCGCAGCTGATGTCCAATTGGCTACTGTTTTGTTGCCCTTCAATCAGGGCAGTGAGGGATCGAACTACCTTAAACAATTGAGCTGGGCGTGAGTCTGCAGATGCGATAGTAGCCGAGTAAAAATTGCGTTTTACTGACTTCACCGCCATCTCATAGGCTTTCATCTGCATTCTATAAGATGTTCTCGAGGCTTCGTCACGAGTCTTCCTCCAAACTCGCTCTAGCCGTCTCAGTTCCCGTTTCTTGTCGCGAAGCTCCTCGGTGTACCAGGGAGCTCGCTTGAGACGGGGCCGGAGAGGGCGTCGGGGAGCTATCTCATCAATGGCAGTCAGCAGTCTGTTATGCCAGTCACTGACCAGGCCATTGAGAGAAGTGCCAGGAGGCATTGGTTCCCGCAGAGCATTCCGGAATCCTATTGGATCCATAAGTCTCCGTGGGCGAGCTAAAATTTGCTCGGCGCCCAACTGAGGAGGTGGTGGGAGCCTTAGCCGAGCCTTTAGAGCATAGTGGTCTGACCATGGCACGGCTGTTGTTGTGACCAGATCCACATCCAAACCTGCGCCGAAAATAAGATCCAGGGTGTGACCTGCTTGATGGGTGGGGCCAACAACAAATTGCGAGAGCCCTAGTTCTTGCCATGGATGACACTAGGTCCTGTCCAGTTCTAGAGGACAGTAGCTCAGCATGGACGTTAAAGTCCCCCAGGACTAGTAGACTGGAGAACTGTAGCGTCCAGGCCGCCACCGCCTCTAGCAGGGCAGGCAGGGCATCTGGTGGTGCATTGGGCGCGCGGTACACTAGCCAGATGGCCACGCTCTCGGTTGATCCCCATCCGAGGCCAACACATTCAATGCCTGGTATTGACGGCGCAGGAAGGGTTCTAAAGGAGAAAGCCTCTCGGGTTAGGATTGCCACCCCTCCTCCCCGCCCCGCTGTCTGGGACTGGTGGAGGACAGAAAACCCAGCAGGGGCTAGATCTTTGAGGGCAACCGTTTCCCCGTCCCTGGTCCAGGTTTCTGTCACGCACGCCAGGTCCGCTCTTTGCTCTACAAAGTGGTTTTGCAGCGTAGAGGTTTTGTTGTTTATTGACCTGGCGTTGCACAGCACCAGTGTCAGAGGCGGGTTGTTTACCTTTGCCTCCACCCTAGTGTCACGAGGGATGGGGCGGAGTCTGGAGGGGGCTCGAGTATGGTTGATTTTCGGCCCCCTTGGTTTGATGTATCTCCGCCATCCGCTGTCCCTGCCTTTGCCCCTTATTATTGGGATCCCTGACCCTATCAAGGCCCCTGCTTTTTCTCCTTCCTCAGTTTTGCTAGGCATTATAAGCTCTATGGACACTGTTGGTTCAATTCTTAGTTCTATGGTTTGGCTGGGGTTGATTGTTGAACCCCGGTTCTGTCTTTGTGTGTGTGAGTTGTGTATCTGTGGGAGGTTGGCCCTGATCGCTAATTACAGCCTCTCAGGGCTTTCCGGTTCCACTTGTGTGCAGTTATGTGCTGGGTGTAGGGTGTGTGTCGTTGTGGGTGCCTGAAGGGGTGGTCCCGATCGCCTGTTGTGGCACCTCAGGGTTGCCCAGTCCAGGGGTGTATGATGAATGAGTGGCCTGAGTGTTATTTCATGTTGGATTGTGGTTGGAAGTTGTGGATTGGGTGGTGGCTAGTTGGCAGTTAGGGTTGTTTGGTGAGTGGAGGGTAGTTGATAGGTTGGTTGGATTAATTGCTTTGGCTGGGTTCAAGTAACTTGATTTTTTGGAATTTAATTGTTTTGGGTAGGTTGGGGTAGAGTTTAGATTGTTGGGGTGGGGGTTGGTTTTTGGGGGGGTTCGGTATTGGGTTAGAATAGATTAATTGATAGTAGTTGATTGTATATGGTGGGTGGGTGGGCAGGTGTTAATTTAGTGTGAAATCAATCAGGATTAGTTGATTGTATTGGTTTGGGTAGATCTGTTGGTGTCAATTTGTTGTTTTGGCTGGGTGGGGGTGTTGGTTAATTTGGTTTGGTTGGGTAGATGGGTGGGATGGGAGGAGAAGTTAATTTAATTTGGAGTCTGTTCAGTGTGGGTTGGTAGTTTGTGAAGGGAACTCTTCTTATTTCTCTCCTGTCTCTCTCTTCCCTCTTTTTCCTTTTTTCCCTTCCCCCTTGTTTTTCTTTTCTTTCTCCCCCTCTCTCCTTGTTTTCTCCTTCTTTCCCCCCTCCCCTCTTTTTTGGTCCTTCTTTCCCCTCTTCCCTTCCTTTTCCCTTCTTCCCCTCCCCTCCCCTCTCCCCCCTTTTTCCTTTCTTCCCCCCCTCCCCTCTTTCCTGTGCATAACACAATGTTCCCGTCTAATTCTTTGCCGTTGCTGGTAGTTTGGCCGGTGTCTTCTTTTTCGCTCTCTCTGTCCTCTCCCCTTCCTTCCCCCCCCCTCCGTTTTCTGTTTGCAGTTTCTTTTCTTTTCTTTTTCCCCCCGCTTGATTATCTTCCCGCCCTACTTGTTCCCGCTCAATTTCTGACAGATTGTTTAATGCACCTTCCCCCTTCTTGGGTGGGGTTTTCGCTGTTTAAGATCCTCTCCCTCCCCCAACTAATTTGCTTCCCGCTCAATTATTCCCGCTCAATTTTCTTGACGTTTGTTTGGTATCCCTTCCCCCCTCTGGTGTGAGTAGCGTCCGTCTGTATCCCTCTCCCTCCCCCACGTAATTGAGACGCTATTCCTTCCCAAGACCCCCAGTCGTTCGTGGGCAGTCTGCCCCCCCCTCTGGGCACAAATCAATTTAAATCATTTATAATTAAATAGTTAATCAGTTGAATTAATTAAGTTGTTGTCCGTTTGAGTCTTTTTCTTTCCACTTCACGAAACCCCCCCCCCCGCCCTCCCAAGGTTCGGCACCTCTCTTTCCTTCTTTGTTCTGGCTATGCGGGTGTTCCTTTTCTTCTTTCCCTTTCCCTTCTCCTTACTTCAATATACCGGCCGGCTGCAGTGGGGCCCCACGGCGCTGTGCTCCCAGCGGGCTGCAGCAAGGTTCTGCGAAGGTGGGGAGGCTTTGGACGAAGGCCGGTTTTTCTTGGCCGCGGCTGGGCGCGCAGGTGGATGGCGGCCGGGGCCGTGGGCGGCGGTTCAGCGTGATGGTGGTGAATCAAACAGCGCACGGGTGGTGGGCTCGGCGCAGCGGTGGTCAGCGCGGCAATGGTGGAGCGGTCGGAGCACGGGTGGTGGGCTTGGCGCAGCGGCAGTGGGGTGGCCCCGGCAGGAGTCAGCTCAGTGGATGTAGCGGTCGCAGCCGACCGGCCTGTTGTCGTAGGATGGGTCGGTGGTGGTCCCGCAGCGCTGGCCAGTTGTCCAGCTCTGTTCGGATGGTGCACGCAGGGCCAGGTAGTGACGGTTGCTGTCTGGCTCTGTCTTGGGGGGCTGCAGAGGGACTCTTGCAACGGCAGCCTCCGTTTCTTGATGTTGGTAGGCTGCACCAGGTGGTCGACTCCTTCGGTCGCCTCCGTGGGCTCTACGCTCCCCCAGTCGGGCTCAGAGTCGCTGTCGCTTCCCTCCGATTTTCTGGTTAATTTCTAGTTGAGTTCCTTACCGTGTTTGTCTTTTGTATTTTGATGTTCTTCTTGTTTGTTTTCGGCTTTTGTTTGTGGGGCTTGAGGTCTCGTTACGTTCTTTTAAAGTTTCAGTCGTTCCTTGTTTCGGTTCCGTTCCTTTGAGGTTTCTGTGGCTGAGTGGTGGGATTCTTTTTTAATTAATTTTTTTAAATTATTATTGTTATTTTTGATCAATTTGGTTGCTTTTTGATGGTTGTTCTTGGGCTAGGCCTGTTTAGGCCTGTTTAGGCCTGTTTAGTTGTGGGAGCAGTCTGATTTCATGACTGCTCTGGCCGCCCTCTTGGAGCGGGCAATTTGTAATGATGATGTTGGAAGACGCAAGCTCTGTCGTGTGCATGATTCAAAGACATATGGAGAATAGCCTCCAGGGGGCAGCAGAGGACAGATGTATTTAGCATCATTAGAATAGGAACTTCCTGATATTTTTCAAATGATCTCTACCTGTGTCCTGTGTTCTTCCTGCTCCTTTGAGCAGACTTACCCCCTGCTTGCCTGCTGAACAGACTGACAACAGAGCAGTTAGTCAGTTAGGTCTATCTCTCTCCTCTTCCTATACAAAATTTGTTTTCTCTTCTTAATAGAACTATGTTATTCTTTGAAGCAGTTTGGGGCTTCGTCCTCTTTGCGTGTTTAAACTCTGCCAACAAACCGGAGAAAGAGTGCCCAACCTGTAGCTCTCCAGAGGTCCATGGACTACAATTCCCATGAGCCCCTGCCAGCACATGCTGCCAGCACTCACCACCTCTTCAAAATTCCCAATGCACCTGCAAGCTGAAAAAAGGTTCAGGACCCCTGGGTAAGAGAAAGACCAGTCAGTAAATCAACAACCGGAGTACAAAATATGATTTAAACAATTCAGTCTAACGGCAAAGATTCTTAATAAAGCAAACCAATGCAGTGGGGCCGAGATGGATGTATTGGGAAAACAACAGCAGCGAACAACAAAAAAACAAACCGTCTACAGCCATGAAACAATTAATGGAGGTAACATTTATCCTTTCTATAAAACAATCCCATCTAACAGCAGGATTCTTAATAAAGCAAACACACGCAAGGGGGCTGGGAATTGTAGCCGGCGTACGCCAGATGTAGCAGCTGCTGCCACCTGAGCTCCTTTGTACGTTAGCATATTCCCCGGGCCCTCCTTGAAAGTGGAAAAGCAGAGCCCAGTGAAGTTCTCCGGGGTGGGCGCTGCAGGTAAGTTTCCACTCTCAGCTTTAAAAAGCAAGCTGGAAGCAGATCATAGAATCATAGAATCATAGATTTGGGAGGGGCCATACAGGCCATCTAGTCCAACCCCCTGCTCAACGCAGGATCAGCCCTAAGCATCCTAAAGCATCCAAGAAAAGTGTGTATCCAACCTTTGCTTGAAGACTGCCAGTGGGGGGGAGCTCACCACCTCCTTAGGCAGCCTATTCCACTGCTGAACTACTCTGACTGTGAAAATTCTTTTCCTGATATCTAGCCTATATCGTTGTACTTGAAGTTTAAACCCATTACTGCGTGTCCTCTCCTCTGCAGCCAGCAGAAACAGCATCCTGCCCTCCTCCATTGATCCCTCAGGGACAGGAAAGAAGGAGGCAGCTGAATGCTTCCCCATGCTGGCTTTGCACCTTTGAACACCTCAGCCGTATGCTCTGTCTTTCAAAAGAGCCACCCGTGCAAGCGTGGCGAGGCAGTTAAGAGCAGCGGTGTCTAATTTGGAGAGCTGGGTTGGATTCCCCGCTCCTCCTCCACATGCAGCCAGCTGGGTGACCTGGGTCAAGTCGCTGTTGTGGGCAGGACCAAGTTCTCCCTTAGGCACTGTGCCTACGGTTCGTTATGCTTTTAGGCGCCCACGGAAATATTTTGATTTCTTATAAAATTAGAAGAAAAGCATGAACGGTTAAGATGAACGCATTTTTTTTAAAAGAAATTCACGTGAGAAATAATGAAATGTTTAGGGCCCACAAAAATCTATTAAGTTTTGCCTACAACAGAAAAAAAAATCAGATGTTGAAGTATTTAAGGTTATATCAAAAATAATTTAAATATTGATATTATTATGGTGGGAGGGGCCCATGAAGGTATAAGTACTTTGCATCCACAAAACTCTTAAGGCCCACAAAAATTTTTTTTCTTAAAGCAAAAATAAAATTAAATATAGTATTAATAATTTATTTTCAACCTTTTAGGCCTCGAAAGGACAATTATATTCCTCTTTATACCAAAGTAGTGGCAAAATATATACATGTCAATATTTTTTAATTGAGGAGGAGGGTCCAGCCCATAAGGGTAAAGGCTGTGGGGAGAGGAGGACAAAGGCGATTGAAAGTGGCTTTAAGACTCTTAAAGGCAGAAAAGAATGGGGCATAAGTGCCAGCTCTTCATCTTCTTCTACTTCTGGGATGGGGTCCAGCTCTTTAATCGTTATACCACACTGATGCTCCATCTCACAATAAATCCCTTGGTCATGCTATGTAAAATAAGGGCATCTATTTTCTTCCAGCGACTGTTGGAGGTCATGAGGGCTGAAATTTGTCTATAAGCAGACTCTGAGGCACCTAGTCTCTGCAGCTGGTGGTTCCTCTACAGCACATTCTGGTTTTCGTTGAACTATTCTTGCCCTCCCCTCCCTCTTGAAATCTTGGCTTCTTGTGACGTCTAAAACGGCACCTATAAAAACAGTAGTAAAACCTAATTTAAAGCCCCAGCATTATGGACAATATTATGTAAAAGAGACAAAATATTTCGAGAGCCCTGTCCAAGGAATGTCTTCCTGAAAAGTCCCTTAAAGCAGGCACTGAAATCATGCTTATCCACCAAGATAAATTTCACTTCCTAAGTATAGTTGATATGCGTTCCTCAAATAGATGTAAATCATTATTTTGGGACTGCCCAGGCTGGTGCCACTTACAAATTAATTTAGGCTTTTGACCAAGCCAGCCTCCTATTCATAGAAAGGGACAGAATACGAAACTTGGAATAAATCTCAGTTTGTGCCTCCGAGTCAAGACCGCATCCTAGGGTGGAAACAGTAGTGTGTTGTAGAGGTTAGAGCAGCCCTTCTCGGCCTTTTTACCATGGAGGAACCCCTGAAATATTTTTCTGGCTTCAAAGAACCTGGAAGTGGTGACGTGCCGTTTCAGAGAACTGGGTGGAGAAGTATGATGTGTCAGCCGGCCAGTTGATCATTTACCATTTGATCATTTACCATTTCCATTGTGGAGAAAGAGACTAGACCTGTAGAGTAGACTTTCTCAACCAAGGCCCATTCCGCACACATAGGATAATGCACTTTCAGTGTGCTTTGACTGCTGGATTTTCCTGTGCGGAACAGGAAAATCTACTTCTAAAGTGCATTGAAAGTGCATTATCCATTGTGTGCAGATTAGGCCCAGGATTTTGTGAAACCCTGGGGTTTCTTGACAGCCCTTGAAGGGTTTCCTGAATGGGAGTTAATTTTGTATATATTTTTAAAATGTGTTAAACATTTATCATGATCTAACCATATATGGTCATGTCGACCTCCCCCCGAAATAGCCAATGATGGGCCTGGAGGGGGTGGGAAGGGACCCCAGGTGGACATGTACATAGTTATGCTTCCCAACCATATTCTGCATGATCTTGCCACTTCTGCGGTTTCTCGAAGCTTGAAGAAAGTTTCAGGGGGTTCTCAAAAGTTAAAAAGTTCAGTAGAGCAGCTGGGGAAGTAGGCTGCAGTGATGTCTGGTGATGTTAGTGGCCATCCAAACTTCTGAGGAAGGCCATGTAATCCCTGGGGAGCTCTCAAATAACTCCAGAGTTCCTCAGGAGCCCTAAGGAATCCCTGGGGTGAGGAATGGAGATCAATCGCCCACTCCAGCCACTGAGTCACCTGGGTCACCTTGGGACAGTCCCTCGTTTTCTCTCAGCATGACTTTCCTTACAGGTTTGGTGTGATGATGAAACAGAGGAAAGCAGAGCCACATACATAGCTCTGAGCTCCTTGGAGAAAGCATGGGAGAAAAAAAAGACGTGATGTATGGAAGGTGGCAGAGCAATCTTCTCCTTCCTTGCTGTCACTTGCTTCTGCTCACTTTGAGTAATGAGAACTGTCTCGCACAGGCAGAGGCTTGATTTCTTTCACTCTCTAAGATCTGCTGCTGTCATAATATCTTAAGACTGTAATCCTACAACCTTTTAATGGGTTTGGAAGAGAACAGGCCCGGATCCCATGCTCTGTGGCTGAAAGAGTTGAGGATGTTTCCCATGCCCAGCCCCAGCAGTCCCCTTCTGACCCCAAGAAAATTTCTTCCTGATGTCACCTGTGCCCACAAAGTATAACCTGAGGTCACCTGTGCCCACAAAGTATAGCAGCCTTGCAGGTCAGGAGGCTGCAGTGGAGAAAAAAGGAAGATAAATCCAGGGCTGCCGGCTCCAGGTTGGAAAATACTTGGGGATTTTTGGAGTACAGTTTGAGGAAGTTGGGGTTTGAGAAGGGGAGGGACTTCAGTGGAGCATAGAGTCATATGTTTCATTGGCTGCTGTACATATCTTATGTTTTATGAATAAGTGTGTGCTATAATTAGACCTCTGAAGAAGGCCCTACACAGGCCAAAACGCGTTAGGTCAACAGTTGATACATATAGTGTATATAACATTGTTCTTGCAATAACCTATGGGCTGTATATCTATGTTTTAATTTAAAAAAATAAGTTGGCACAATAAAAGTCATGTAATTTTGTCATTAACTAATGATTTTACACAGACATTCAACCTTTTAGGTCCTGACTTCAGTTGGGTTTTTGTGGTTCGGGTTCCAATAATTTTTTCCACTTTTGGTTCTTGAACCCTATTTATTTATTCTATTCTATTCTATTCTATTCTATTCTATTCTATTCTATTCTATTCTATTCTATTCTATTCTATTCTATTCTATTCTATTCTATTCTATTCTATTCTATTCTATTCTATTCTATTCTATTCTATTCCAGAAAGTGGGAATTACAGCATAGAATGCCACTGTCCGGGCAGCTGTCAATCTTACTTGTATGCAGTGTGGCACGTTCGGAAATTTTTGCTGTAGGGAGCAATGCTGGCATGGCAGAGCATCGCAGGTCCTGCAGATACGAAGGCCCAAGGCCATGAAGGGCTTTGTAGGTGAGAACTAGCAAGCGATGTCTACAGTTGAATTAACATGTTCTCCGTGCTGCAGAAAATGTCAAGAGCAGACCAAGATTGCACAGATGAAAGTTGTGGAATGCTATCTATATGCATGTGTTTTTGTGTAAATGCATGCACAAGCATAACAGGTCATACTTTTGGGTGCCTGTGTTTTGGAATGCTGGCAGATAAGATTTTTTTTTTTTGTAGAACAAATGCACAACTACTGCAAAGTTGTCACAGGAGACCCAGAGAGCACAGCGATCCCCAGCCTTGTGTTCAAGGGATACGTGCCAATATGTTGGCTGGAGCCCAGTGACTTGCAGAGTCTGAGGTATAAAAACCACAACGTCTTAAATGAAACAGAAGGGAAAAAACCTGAGGGAGCTTTAAGGGCCATTCTGCACGCCATAAATTTAGCATCATACTCACCCCTCGCAGATGCTATATTCTGGGCCCTCCTCATGACGTCGCCAGCCTCCCACGTCCGGCCAGCAAACTACTCGCAATATCGTGACCCCCTTTGGGACTCCGAGGCCACCGCTGTTCCTCTTCCTGCCTGTGCGCACAGCCACCCGAGTGCAAGGCTTGGAGGTGGATCTGGACCATGTGCAGGTGGGTAGCCGGCAGCAATCCTTGCATTGTGGATCCCTCTCTCTCTCAGGCCCTCCTCCCTGCCTCCCCATGGAGGTGGTCCCTTAACCACGGTGCCTAGGCTGGGGCTTGCCTCCCCTCCCTTCCCCTCCCAGCTCCCAGCTCACTGGCAGTGGCAGAGCGACGGCAGCGGCTATGGCGGCCTCGGCAACCCCTGGGAAAAGGGTTGATCAACCCCCTAGGGGGTCACAACCCCCAGGTTGAGAACCGTTTCATTATCTGTATGCCAGTTTGCTGCTACTCACAGATTTTACCAGTTGCTTTCATCCAATCTCAGCTATACTGCTCACTCAGCTGGGTATATATCTTGACTCCAAATAGCTCTTCCTGACAACAAACACATTCCATAGGTAATGATTGAGGAAGTCTTGCTTCAGTGTATTTCAAGAAAACTTACACCCAGAATTAAATTCTGTTAGTCTTACAGGTGCCATTGGACTTCAGCTATGTTCTGTTGCTTCAGACCAGCATTTGCCCACCTGAATCAATGCTTGACCATGATACTCATGTTGATTTTTGTTTTGCTTTAGTCTGTCATTGTGTCCTTGTTTTTTTTTTCTTTTTGAATAACCATTTTGAATAAAATATTTTTTTTAGATGAAATAGCACAACTGTAGGAGACAGTGGCCTTTCATCCATGGGGTTGGAGTGAGAGATTCCTTCTGAATGGTTTGGCCATTTAATGGCATTTTAATATATGCATAAACAGGTATTTTTAATAGGCTAGGAACATTTTTTTTTACAAAAATTCCTGATGGCAGGAATTGGGTTATGAGTCAAAATGTATTCTTTCCACTGAATATGTTGTGATTATGAATTCTAATGTGTGTATAATTGTAGGTTTGGCTTCTTTTTGTATAGCTGCCTCCCCCTCAAAATAATGATTATTTTTTTTAATTGCTTGTTTGGAAGGCTGAGGCTTTGTGAGTGTGTTTGTGTGTGTGTGACAAATCATGAGGAAATCAGCTAGGTGGAAATGAATTACCACTGTTAATGCAGATTGCTGTTTCTGGTTTTTAATTCTATTTTATGCTTATTTGGTATTTTTGTATCTGCCTTGAGTCACTGTAGGAAGACAGGACACAAATAGTAGTACAACACACATTCAGTCAGCTGGGTGATGGGGTGGTGAAAACAGGTTTCTAAAATTATTACTGTTATTATATTTCAGTATCAATTGCTTATTGGAAATTGACTATGATTTTGCACAGTCATTTGCTTTTAACTCTCCTTTAGTTATTCTGTTGCTCGCTGAAGGAGAAAGATTTGTTTGTTTCTTTATTTGTTTATTTATTTATATTTTGGTTTCTATATCGCCACTCCCAAATGGTTTGTGGCCATCTATATGCCATCTGTATGCCTGATTCTGACCTTTAGCCACCAGTAAATAGGAGTCTCTTGTGGCACAGAGTGGTAAGCAGCCGAAATGCTGTCTGAAAGCTCTGTCCATGAGGCTGGGAGTTCGATCCCAGGAGCCGGCTCAAGGTTGACTCAGCCTTCCATCCTTCTGAAGGCGGTAAAATGAGTACTCAGATTGCTGCTGGGGGGTAAAACGGTTATGACTGGGGAAGGGAATGGTATTGAGTCTGCCATGAAATCGCTAGAGGGCATCACCCCAAGGGTCAGACATGACTCGGTGCTTGCTCAGGGGATACCTTTACCTTTAAATAGGAAGAGCACCCAGTGCTAGGCTGTGCCTCTGCAATGTGGTTCAGAGAAAGCATTGAATCAAAGATACCAGATAGATAACTTGAAATATAGGGATTGCCTTGATAAAGCCTTCTGGATACCTGGCACCTTGGGAAGGTGGGAGGTGGATGAATGTGCTACAGATAATGTAAACTTGTAGGGTCAGTGAAGACCTAGTGTCCCACGGTTTCTCAGTGGAACAGGCTTCCTTGGGAGGAGGTGGGTTCTCCGTCTCTGGACATTTTTAAACAGAGGCTGGATAGCCATCTGATGGAGAGGCTGATTCTGTGAAGGTTCAATGGGGTGGCAGGTTACAGTGGATGAGCGATAGGGTTGTGAGTGTCCTGAATAGTGCAGGGGGTTGGACTAGGTGACCCAGGAGATCCCTTCCAACTCTATGAGTCTACGATTCTATGACCCCATGCCACATCAATGGCTGCAGAGCCAGCCTGGAGATTTTGAGGTGGTCCTAGAGATGACACTGAAGGAGTGGAATTATTGAATTCATCCAGGCATCTGAGGTAGATATATAAAACACTGTAACCTTTTATTCTTTGCACAGGAGTTCTGGACTCTTAGTCCCCTTGTGACTTTTTCGTTTTGCTGCAGCTAAAACAAAAAACTCATTAAAAGGTTTTCCAGTCTGCCGTGCTCTGGGTAACTAAGCACAAGTGGACCCTGTCTTGGCGGCAGGGATGTCCAGAAGCACAGCTACCCCTATCCATTGCACAGGGACGACATACAGGTTCAAAAGACTAAAAACTGTCTAGAAAGGCTGCAAGAAAGGCAATAGGTGTTTTTTTGTACAGGAATTAAATCTCTTACTCACTTAATTTGCAGCCTAACAAAACAGGCTGTGTACTGGTAGAATTACACTGTGCAGAATATCAGAGGAACTGGAAAGACGACTTGCTTCAGTTCAGAAATACCCTTTCAGGGCCTGATCCTTTTTATGTTGTGGGGTTCATTGTTTTCTTTTATGGACACCTTCTGGGTTTCCTTTGCTGGTATATGGAGCTCCTGCAAAGCCTCTTATTGTGGCTTCCATATATGTTGCCAGTTCTGCAGTTTTGGTTCAGGTTTAATTTCCCCTTTTTGCCTGCAACTGTCCTTGGATTTTCTCATCACGCCCCCCCTCCCCTCCCCTCCACAAACCAACATCTTTTTCAACATTTCCTCCAGGCCACTGTCACTTGAGTGGTTTCCAATGAATTCCTGCCCTGACTGTTTGCTTCTGCATGGATGTATTGCTCCATGACCCCATTCTTTATGAGGAACAGTATACCTCAGAGGGGGAAAGGTAGTAATTTTGGCATTCAGAAGTCTGTGTGTTCCCAAGGAAATTTCTTGTTTTAGAGTCTCCAAGTCCATGAACTACAATTTCCATGAGGCCTTGCTAGCAGCATGTGCCAGAGTGGTGGTCAGGTGACATTGTAGCACAATGCAGGAAGTTTCCCCTTTCAAATGCATAATCAGTGCCCCATAAAACGATGCAGTATCAGAGCACATGCATAAATGGGAATGTTTTTAAAAAATAATATTTAAAAGAGTTGGCGAACTGACTGCAGAGAAAACCAGTACATGCATAATAGCACCAAGTGTGTTCATTGGAAAAGTCAATGGGGATCTGGCACCCACATTCTCCAACCAGTAAGAAAGCATGATTGGAAAATCCTTATAGGGTTCAAGGGAATACCCCTATATTGGCTTGGCTCTGCCTATTGCAGTTACGGGCTTTATATTTGGAGTGGCTGACTTCCCAGCATCACTTCTGTTGGCTAGGGATAGGTGGTGGTTCACAGGCTACTAACACAATCCCCTGTACAGGATCGCATCACAAATCTACACTTGTCATATCCTGACCCTCTGCGGGCTCAAGACTCAAGAGCTTGCAGCAGCTGTGAAATCCAAGTAATGAGATTTCCGTGCGTGTATACACCCACCCACAACTGGTAAATTGAAAAAGAAGGCAGTACAGATGGCAGAAATGTGCTGACGCACAGGATTATGGATTCTAGGAGTTTTCAGTGCAGATAGTCAGTGTCAGGTGCTAGTTGAAAAGAACCTCAGCGGAGACATGAAGACCTAAGGCAGCTGAAATAGGCTTGGGACATCTGTATTTATTCTAGCTACCTCTCATTATCTTTTGGGTTTCAGCATGAAAATGAGTGAAAAGACAGGAAATGACCAGAGGTCTAGGACTCTGCAGCTGTTATACACAACAAAGGTAAAATTCCAGGCGGCTTGCTAAGACATTCACTTCTTTTATGTTAATAGCGTGTTTCAGAATGGGAGTTTGATGATGATCATAACTTCAGCTTCCAGAAATTTTTTTTCAGGTACAGCCTAGCTTCCCTTATTTTTATTGCTGATTTTTATTCCTCCCCTGTGTCTTTCCATTTGCATCTCACCCCCACAGTGGCCAATTAATAGTTCTGTTTTTAAGGCAAGAGATTGACAGAGGCCGTTTGCCATTGGCTGTGTCTATGTAGCAACCCTGAACCTCCTTAGTGGTTTCCCATAAGAGCATCAGAAGAGCTCTGCTGGATCAGACCAGTGGTCTATCTAGTCCAGCATTTTGTCTCACACAGTAGCCAACCGGTTCTTCTGAAGGGCCAGCAATAGGGTATAGAGAGTGAGGCTCTCATAAGAATATCAGAATAGCCCTGTTGGATCAGAGCAGTAGTCCATCTAGTCTAGCATTCTGTCTCATGTAGTAGTCAACCAGTTCCTCTGGAGGGCCAAGAACAGGGCCTTGAAGCTGAGACCGTCTTCTGATGTTGCCTCCTGACTGTGAGATTCAGAGGTTCAATGCCTCGGGAATGTCGAGGCTCTCCTCAGTTACCATGGCTAGTAGTCACTGATAGACCTATCCATAGAGATCCAGCTTGGTGTAATAGCTAGGAGTGCGGACTTCTAATCTGGCAAGCTGGGTTCGATTCTGCACTCCCCCACATGCAGCCAGCTGGGTGACCTTGGACTCGCCACAGCACTGAGAAAACTGCTCTGACCGAGCAGTGATATCAGGGCTCTCTCAGCCTCACCCATCTCACAGGGGGTCTGTTGTGGGGAGAGGAAAGGGAAGGTGATTGTAAGCCACTTTGAGACTCCTTCAGGTAGAGAAAAGCGGCATATAAGAACCAACTCTTCTTCAGTAATATCAGGACTTTCTCAGCCTCATCCACCTCACAGGGTGTCTGTTGTGGGGAGAGGAAAGGGAAGATGACCGTAAGCCGCTTTGAGACTCCTTTGGGTAGAGAAAAATGACATATAAGAACCAACTCGTCTTCTTCAGTAATATCAGGGCTGTCTCAGCCTCACCTCCTTCACAGGGTGTCTGTTGTGGGGACAGGAAAGGGAAGGTGATTGTAAACCGCTTTGGGACTCCTTTGGGGGGGGAGGAGGAGGAGGAGGAGAAGGAGGAGAAGGAGAAGGAGAAAAGGAGAAGGAGAAAAGGAGAAGGAGAAAAGGAGAAGGAGAAAAGGAGAAGGAGAAGGAGGAGAAGGAGAAGGAGGAGAAGGAGGAGAAGGAGAAGGAGAAGGAGAAGGAGGAGAAGGAGAAGGAGAAGGAGAAGGAGAAGGAGAAGGAGAAGGAGAAGGAGAAGGAGAAGGAGAAGAAGAAGAAGAAGAAGAAGAAGAAGAAGAAGAAGAAGAAGAAGGAGGAGGAGGAGGAGGAGGAGGAGGAGGAGGAGGAGGAGGAGGAGGAGGAGGAGGAGGAGGAGGAGGAGGAGGAGGAGGAGGTGGAGGTGGAGGTGGAGGTGGAGGAGGAGGTGGAGGTGGAGGTGGAGGTGGAGGTGGAGGTGGAGGTGGAGAAGAAGAAGAAGAAGAAGAAGAAGAAGAAGAAGAAGAAGAAGAAGAAGAAGAAGAAGAAGAAGAAGAAGAAGAAGAAGAAGAAGAAGAAGAAGAAGAGTTGGTTCTTATATGCTGCAAAGCGGCTTACAGTTGCCTTCCCATTCCTCTCCCCACAACAGATACCCTGTGGGGTGGGTGAGGCTGAGAGAGCACTGATATCACTGCCCGGTCAGAACAGTTTTATCTGTGCCATGGCGAGCCCAAGGTCACCCAGCTGGTTGCATGTGGGGGAGCGCAGATCCACCCATCCATTTACTAACCAGGATCTGCTTAACATGAGATTGGGCTCTCCTGGGTCAGGGCTTAGTTAACTGTATATCATGCAAATAAGAGTGATCATATGGCTGGTAAAACAAATATATTTAGTCAGTTGACTGGTCAAATATTGCTGGGAGTATGGACTGAAGGTCCATGGTGAAATGAATCCTGTGAATCATTTTTGATCAGGAGAAGAGTTAAATCTTCCCTTCCCCATTGTGATGGCTCTGATCTGTCTTGCTCTTGTCCCATTTGGATGGGTTTTCCTTCCCCCTGACTAAATTATGCTCAATCAGAGGTCTTCGAGGTCATATGTAATCTGGCAGCTTGCTAAGCAGCTTGGACTTGGTAAACTGCCTGGGCGTTAGGCTGTCCAAATGTTAGCTGCTGTGAGCTCTGTAGAGAAGTGGTGGGGTATAAAGGTGCAAGCACTTAGTCATGCCTGACCCTTGGGGTGACGCCCTCTAGCATTTTCATGGCAGACTCAATACGAGGTGGTTTGCCAGTGCCTTCCCCAGTCATTACCGTTTTACCCCCCAGCAAGTTGGGTACTCATTTTACCGACTTCGGAAGGATGGAAGGCTGAGTCAGCCTTGAGCCGGCTTCTGGGATCGAACTGGGGTCAGAGCATCAGACAACATGTCGGCTGCTTTACCACTCTGTACCACAAGAGGCTCTCTACCCCACAAGACGGTTTATACGTGTGATAAATAAAAATAAAATACGGTCAAGGACTGTCAAATGAAAGGTCATTATTTAGAGTATTTATTAGAACTGTAACAAGCACGGAGGCTTATGCTAATTACTAAAAGCAAGTCAGCTAATTTACGGAATAATTAAATTAATTTTTATACTGTGATAATCAATTGTTATCCATAACGTACCGTGTTATGCAATTGGAGGAGTATGTTAATAAAGTTTAAAAGTGGATTGCACCGTGACATTAGGTCCTTTCAGGGGAGGCGGTGAATCCACTGAGATCATGTTCCCCCAGAGATTCATGGCTTCGATAGACTTCCAAAATATCCTTGGGTCTGTTGGCAGCCATTCCCGTTGACTTAGCCCAGGGGTAGTCAACCTGTGGTCCTCCAGATGCTCATGGACTACAATTCCCATGAGCCTCTGCCAGCGTTTGTAGTCCATGAACATCTGGAGGACCACAGGTTGACTACCCCTGACTTAGCCCATTACAGTCATAATTGTTCTCTGGGACAGGAAGCTGACTCACACATTGGGCACAATGGTTTTTACTCCAGGTTGTGTTCTTGATGCTGGATGGTCATTTCGGTTGGTGGCAGTGGAGAGATTTATCAGTGTTGTGGCGAGCCCAAGGTCACCCAGCTGGCTTCATGTAGGGAAGTTTGGAATCAAACCCAGCTCACCACCAGAGTAGAAGTCCCGCACTCCTAACAACTACAAAAAGCTGGGATCCTTCTCTTTTATTTGTGAAGCAGGCTGTATTTTCTCTTTTACAAGTGGTCCATAAACTATCATCCCTTTGGTGTGTATTATGCTGTCAAGTTGTTTCTGACTTATGGAAACCATACAAATTAATATCCTCTGAAATGTCCTATTATTAACAGCCTTGCTCCGTTTTTGTAAACTGAGGACTGCGGCTTCCTTGATTGAGTCAATTCATCTAATGGTGGATATTGGGTCTTATTCTTTTTTCGCTGCCTTCATCCCTTTTTGAAACAGCCACACTGATCCATCCCAGGTTGGACTGCTGTAATATGCTCTTGAAGACAACTCCAAAGCTTCAGATGCCACCAAATGTGACCGCATCTCTTGCTTACAGGAACCAGCCATTCTGATCCTATTATACATGGATTGCAATGTCTATGCGAGGTGCATATTTGCTTCCAGGTTCAGTTTAAGGTGCTGATTCCCATCTTTAAAGCCCTTTGCAGCCTAAGGTCTGCATCACTGAAGGATTACCTTCCTTGGAATAGACCTGGTCAAGTCACCAACAAGAGGTGTTTTCCAGTTGCCTCATCGGCATGGTTAAAGCTCTTCTTTGCTTCTGAAAACTGGGCTTTCTCAGTTATTGCACTGGAGTTGGGGAACAGCTTGGCTGTGAATATTTGCCAAGCCCTCTCTGCTGTGGCCTTTAGAAAGGATTGTAGGATCTTTTTGTTTGAAAGGGCATTCTCTTGACTGCTAATATTGTTGTGGTGTGTACAAGGCAGTTTTGGCGTGCTGTTTTTCTCCTGCTTTTATTATGATTTTAACTGTTCTTTGTCTTTTAATGTCTTCAGTTAACCACCTTGAGTTCCTGGACAGGAAAGTTATCATATTTCAAAAGCAATTAATTGGTTTTATTACATTATAGTAAATGAAACATTTCCACCACGTTTTAATGCAAGCCTTTTAATGGCACTAGGAAGATGGAAATCCAGAAAGCATACAGGCCCAGGATTTTAATTATCTGTCCGTGATTCAGTGGTAAAGCATCTGCTTTGCACACAGAAGCTGAGCAAGACGAAAAGTATATTGCCTTCAATATATTTAATAGTAATCATCAAACACAACCAATACCAATATCCTACATAATACCAATATCCTCCATTGTTGGACTTCCTCAGTTGTACAATAACTGCATGTGACCAATAAATTCAGGCAGAGCTCATAGTCTCTTGGATACAACTGAGGAAATCCAACAAAAAAACTATTACATAGGATACTAGTCTTGGTTGTGTTTGACTATTACTATAAACGTAATAGATAAACAAACAAACAAATAAATAAAATATTAAAGATACTGAAGAATCATAGAATCATAGAATCATAGAATCATAGAGTTGGAAGGGGCCATACAGGCCATCTAGTCCAACCCCCTGCTCAACGCAGGATTAGCCCTAAGCATCCTAAAGCATCCAAGAAAAGTGTGTATCCAACCTTTGCTTGAAGACTTCCAGTGAGGGGGCACTCACCACCTCCTTAGGCAGCCTATTCCACTGCTGAACGACTCTGACTGAGAAAAACTTTTTCCTGATATCTAGCCTATATCGTTGTACTTGAAGTTTAAACCCATTACTGCGTGTCCTTTCCTCTGCAGCCAGCAGAAACAGCATCCTGCCCTCCTCCAAGTGACAACCTTTCAAATACTTAAAGAGGGCTATCATGTCCCCTCTCAACCTCCTTTTCTCCAGGCTGAACATTCCCAAGTCCCTCAACCTATCTTCATAGGGCTTGGTCCCTTGGCCCCAGATCATCTTCGTCGCTCTCCTCTGTACCCTTTCAATTTTATCGATGTCCTTCTTGAAGTGAGGCCTCCAGAACTGCACACAGTACTCCAGGTGTGGTCTGACCAGTGCCGTATACAATGGGACTATGACATCTTGTGATTTTGATGTGATGCCTCTGTTGATACAGCCCAAAATGGCATTTGCCTTTTTTACCGCTGCATCACACTGCCTGCTCATGTTTAGTTTACAATCCACAAGTACCCCAAGGTCTCGTTCACACACAGTGCTACCTAGAAGCGTATCCCCCATCCAGTAGGCATGCTTTTCATTTTTCTGACCCAGATGCAGAACTTTACACTTATCTTTATTAAATTGCATCTTGTTCTCATTTGCCCATTTTTCCATTGTGTTCAGATCTCGTTGAACTCTGTCTCTATCTTCCGGAGTATTTGCCAGTCCTCCCAATTTGGTGTCATCTGCAAACTTGATGAGTAGTCCCTCCACCCCCTCATCTAGATCATTAATAAATATGTTAAAAAGTACCGGGCCGAGCACCGAACCCTGAGGTACCCCGCTACTCACCTCTCTCCAGTCTGATGAAACACCATTGACAACAACTCTTTGAGTGCGGTTCTCTAACCAATTCCCTATCCACCTAACGATCTGAAAATCCAGATTGCAGTCCTTCAACTTATCCATCAGAACATCATGGGGAACCTTGTCAAAAGCTTTACTAAAATCCAAGTAAATGACATCAACCAAATTTCCCCGATCCAGCAAACCTGTTACTTGGTCAAAAAAGGAAACTAGGTTGGTCTGGCAGGACCTGTTGGAGACAAATCCATGCTGACTTCCTTGGATCACCAAATTGTCCTCCAGATGTTTGCAGATCGCTCCCTTTAATATCTGCTCCATTATCTTCCCCACAACAGAGGTCAGACTCACTGGTCTGTAGTTTCCCGGGTCATCCTTCCTCCCTTTTTTGAAGATCGGAATAACGTTTGCTCTTTTCCAGTCCTCCGGGACATCTCCAGTCCTTAAAGAGGTTCCGAAGATGATGGACAAGGGCTGTGCAAGTTCTCTGGAAAGTTCTTTGAGTACTCTCGGGTGCATTTCATCTGGACCAGGGGATTTGAACTCATCCAGTGCAGCTAAATGCCTCTCGACCACCTCTCTATCCATGTTAACCTGCCACCCAGACACTATCCTTTGGCTACAGCCATCTCTAGATGTGCCTAAACACTTAGACCTGTGGGAAAAAACAGATGTAAAATAGGCACTAAGCCTTTCTGCTTTCTCTGCATCTTTCGTTAGAATTTGTCCATCCGCACCCAACAGCGGGCTTATTGCCTCCTTTACTTTACGTTTGCTCCTCACGTAACTGAAAAATCTTTTCTTGTTACAATGGGCTTCCCTGGCCAATCTTAGCTCACTCTCAGCTTTGGCCTTTCTGATGATTGATCTACAGTGCCTAGTAACCTGTAGGTACTCTTCTTTAGAGCTCTGTCCTTCCCTCCATTTCCTGAACATTTTCCTTTTCTTTCTTAGTTCCTCTTGAAGTTCTCTGTTCATCCAAATAGGCTTCTTAGAGCTCCTGCAGTGTTTTCGTATTTCTGGAATAGTCATTGATTGAGCATGCAATAGCTCTTGTTTGAGTAGCGCCCACCCTTCACATGCTCCCTTCCCTTCCAGCATTCTCGTCCATGGTATGACACTCATCATGTCTCTGAGTTTATTAAAGTTTGCCCTACGAAAATCCAACATCCGCGTCTGGCTACAAGCTTCCTTGTCTCCCCATCTCAAAAGGAATTCTATGAGGACATGGTCACTTCCCCCTAGGGTCCCCACCTCCTTCACCTCATCCACCAACTCTTGCCTGTTGGTCAGTATTAAGTCCAGTATGGCTGAACCTCTTGTGGGTTCATCTACCATTTGATAAATGAAATTGTTAGCCAGGCAGGTCAGAAACTTGCATGACTGAGGACGCTTCGCAGAGTTTGTTTCCCAGCACACATCTGGGAAATTGAAGTCACCCATGATGACAAGGTCCTGCCGTTTGGATATTTTCTCAAGCTGCTCACAAAGTGCAGCATCCACATCCTCTCGTTGGTCAGGCGGTCGGTAGCAGACACCAACCACCACACTGTTTGTTTTCCCCTCGCTTATTTTCACCCAGATGCTTTCCACTGTAGATATGCTCTCCTTCACTAGAATTTCCTGACAGGTAAGCCCTTTCCTCACATACAGTGCCACTCCTCCACCTCTTCGATCTATTCTGTTTTTTCTGAACAGTTCATATCCATCCACCATTACATTCCAGTCATGAGAATCATTCCACCAAGTTTCTGTGATGCCTACTAGATCATACCTTTCCATCAGCATGAGAAGTTCCAGCTCTTCCTTTTTATTGCCCATGCTTCGGGCGTTAGTATAAAGACATCTGAATCCTTTTACTTTTGGTTCCCTATGAGCTGGCCTTGCCGGTTGGGCTGCCTCCGATAGTTTTCCTTCCATACACTCCCTATGTTGATCGTCTCCTTCCCCTAGTGGCTTTAGTTTAAAGCTCTCCTGATGAATCTCCCCAGGTTCCTGCCAAACACATTCTTCCCCAGTTTTGATAAGTGCAGTCCATCAGGTGCTAGTAGGCCTTCCTCCAGAAAGCCTATCCCATGGTCCCAGAAACCAAATCTCTCCTGCCGGCACCAACTACGCAGCCAGTGATTCACCTCCATTATCTTCCTCTTCCGACGCATTCCTCTTCCCTTGACAGGCAAGATTGAAGAGAATACCACTTGTGCCCCCATTTGCTTGAGCTTCCTCCCCAGATCTTGATAGTCTTTTTTAATAGGAGCGATGGTATTCAGGGACATGTCATTAGTTCCCACATGGACCATCACAAATGGGTAGCGATCCGTAGATTTGAGGAGTTTGGGCAGCCTTTCTGAAACATCTTTAATTTTCGCCCCTGGCAAGCAACACACCTCTCGGGTTAGGGGGTCAGGCCCAGCCACGTGGCGATCCATTCCTCTTAGCAGGGAGTCTCCAATTACCAGTACTCTCCTTTTTTTTTCCTTCTCAACTCCATTTCCTTCTGTCTCCGTGGCCTCTTCCCTTTGTCTTAGAGTTTGTTTTGGGACCTCTTCCCTTGTTGACCCTTGCACCTCCTCTGCAAGGGCCTGAAATCTATTCTGGAGCTCCAAAGGCCCCGAGAACTGTCTCGCCCTTCGCCGTTCAGTCTTTTTCCGAACTGCCTGCAGAGGCTCCCTATTGTGGTCAATCTCCTTGTCCTCTTCAGGACTGGTTGTATTCTCTTTATTCTCTTTATTCCATGTTGCAGAGCTCTGGACTACGAACTCCTCCCCTTTCTTACTTTGGGTCAGAGTAATAATTTTGTTTTCTAATCCCCTAATCTTTTCCTCCAAAAGTTTTACCAGCTTACACTTGGGGCAGCTGTAGTCCATCTTGTCTTCTGGGAGGAAGGCAATCATGTCACACTCACTGCAGATGATGGGATGAGTGTCCTGGAGGTCCATTGTAATGTCTAGGCAGTGCAAGTACTAGGGAAATATAATCTACTGATATAATCTACTGATTCTAATTGCTCGGCCAAGAACCCCAGGCTAAGAGCCACAGGCCAAGAGCCCTTTGTCTCTTGCCAAAGGCTCGCGCCTCTGGTGAGGAGTAGCCCTTTTTAATCCTCCCAACAATTACCCAGCAATCACCTCACCCAGGCAGAACAATAGCCTCACCTGGTCAGCAGCAACTCTCCCCAGTAGCTCTCTCTCCACGTGCTCTCAGTTGTCTGAGCTCTGCCTCTGGTGAGGAGCAGCCCTTTTTAATCCTCCCAACAATTACCCAGCAATCACCTCACCCAGGCAGAACAATAGCCTCACCTGGTCAGCAGCAACTCTCCCCAGTAGCTCTCTCTCCACGTGCTCTCAGTTGTCTGAGCTCTCATAAGAAAATACTTTTTCTTCTTACTTGACTCCATGTTGGCATCCAGTTGAAATTAATTCTTCAGAAACTTACAATATTTATTGAGTTGTGTGGGTTTTTTTCTTATTTGTGTACATCCTCCTGTGTGTATTTCTACTTTGAACTTGATCCCTTCTGCATGCAAGGTAACAGTCTCTGGTGCCTCCAGTTAAAAGGATCAGATGGTAGGTCATATAAAAGTCCCCTCCGTTATCTGAGATCTTGCAGAATGGACCAGACTACTTGATAGGCTCGTGGGTTGGACTCCGTATAAGTCAGATTCATTTAATTTCCTGTAAGAGATGTTTTGAACAGTGTTAAGAGAAAGCAGAAGTTCGCACTAAGAATTAGATGAGTGCAGTAAATAAATATTGATTTTTTAGAACTATGGCATGGCTGGATCCCTCTCATTTCAGGAATGGTAATAACCACCCCTCCTAACCATCCACCAAATTACCATCCTTCTCAAACAACAAGAACAGAAACATTAGAATATCAATGCATATACACGTCTCAAATAAATAAATAGATAGATAAATAAATAAATATCCTATATACTCTCGTATAAACCTAGTTTTCCAGCACCTTTTTCCCCACTGAAAAAGCCCTCCTCTACTTATACACGGGTATATACGGTAATTGAAATAAAAGCCTGCTCCAGCCAGCCAGTCATTGCTCTGGCAGCTTGAGGACATCAACAGATTGACTGAGGGACTCTGATCTTTTTTTTCCCTTTTGCCTTCACTTCTTCCTCTTCTTAATCACTTCTTCCAAACTATTCTTTTGGTTTCTGTGGGTGAAAAGCGGGTTACAAAAACCTGCAACTATTCATCCTCTTGACTTTTCTGTATTTGTTGGGGAGGGGAGGCTGGATGGGAGAGCCTGTGATGATGGAATATTTCCCACCCTTGGCTTATATGCAAGTCAATAAATTTGCCCAGATTTTATGGGGAAATTAGGCACCTCGGCTTATATGCAGGTCAGCTTATATATGAGTATATATGGTAACCCAACAAACTGATAAAATGGAACTTGTAGGGAGGGAGGTAAAGGAGCATAGAAAGTAGTTAGAAGGGAAAGAGAGAGAGACTTGACTTGTATTTCCCAGGCTAGCCTGATCTTGCTAGATCTTGGAAGCTAAGCAGAGTTGGCCCTGGCCAGTATTTGAAAGGAGGATCACTAAGGAATTCCCTGGTCACTATGCAGAGTCTGGCAATGTTAGACCACCTCTGAACATCTCTTTTCTGGAAAACTCATCTTGTAGAGTTGCCAGATCCCCTCTAGCCATCAGCAAGGAATTGGAAGGGGGTAGGGTTGCCAGATTGAGGTTGGGATACTCCTGGAGATTTGGAGATGGAGCCTAGGAAGGACAAGAAGAAGAAAAATGGTTCTTATATGCCACTTTTCTCTACCCAAAGGAGTCTCAAAGTAGCTTCCCTTTCCTCTCCCCACAACAGACACCCGGTGAGGTGGGTGAGGATGAGAGAGCCCTGATATCACTGCTCATCAGTTTTATCAGTGCCATGGTAAGCCCAAGGTCACCCAGCTTGGCTGCATGTGGGGGAACAGAGAATCGAACCCGGCTCGCCACTACACCAAACTGGCTCTCAGTTGGCAAGATCTATGATGAGGTACAATTTCTCAAATGCATCCATTTTCTCTAGACATAGGGTTCCCCAATGATGCCTTGAAAGGGACATTTTTATGTCCATGGCCGGGCAGAAGAAAGCTGTGCAAAGTTTACAGCGCTGTTACCATTTAACATTTCTCAAGTATAACACCAGAAGATCAATCCTGCTAGTTCTCTAAGGCTTTTGGATAAGAGCGCAGAGATCTGGCTGACGCTAAAGAAATGTTGGTCTTGTTTTGTTATTGTGCTCTCAGTTTTTCAATTTGGTTTTAAAAAATGGGTATCACATGGATGTGTTTCTGCCGTGCAGTCGTAAAATGGCAGATGATATTTCAAAATAGGATAATATCACACAGCACATTGGTTTGAGTTTGGACTCGTTTCAGCAGATTTATTGGCAAAGGACTTTTCTTCTTTACATGCTGAAGTCAACTCAGAGTAGGGCTGCCAGTCTACAGGGGGTGGCTGGAGATCTCCTGGGATTAGAACAGGCAGCAGTGATCATTTTGCCTGGAGAAAATGGCTGCTTTGGAAGAAGAGGAAGAGGAAGAAGAGTTGATTCTTATATGCCACTTTTCACTACCAGAAGGAGTCTCAAAGCGGCTTACATTCGCCTTCCCTTTCCTCTCCCCACAACAGACACCCTGTGAGGGAGGTGAGGCTGAGAGAGCCCTGATATTATTGCTCAGTTAGAACAGATTTATCAGTGCTGTGGAGAGCCCAAAGTCACCCAGCTGGCTGCATGTGGGGAGCAGGGAATCAAATCCGGCTCGCCAGATTAGCAGTCTACACTCCTAACCACTACAGCAACCTGGAAGGTGGACTCTATGGTATTATACCCCATTTAAGTCCCTCCCCTCCCCAAATTCCACCCTGCTCAGGCTCCACTCCCAAAGACTCCTGGTATTTTCCAGCCTGGAATTGGCAACTGTACCTCAGAGGAAACTTACTCTACTTAGGGTTCAAATATACAATATACCTGACACTCATCATGTGTGACCAGATACGCTGTCAGACAAAAATTGAGGGAACTCACCACAACAAATACTTGTTCGCTCTGCTTTGTGAGGAAACACCACAGCTCTGTGAGGCGGCGGGCCTGCTCGCTGGGCCCTGGGGAAGCCATCCCCGGCCCCCTTCCCCAGCGGCGAGCCCTACTCACGGCAGTTGGTGTGGCTTCTAGCCAGAGCTCTGGCGCCTTCTAATTGGGCCCTCACCCGACTGGCTAGAACTGCTGTCTGTCCTGGTGAGGGGCCAATCAGAAGTCGCTTTGTGTCTTCCAATTGGCCCCTCACCCAGACCGGTCCCATCTACTCTCCGCCCATTAAGGGCTTAGCCTTTTATGTAAACAGTGAATGCTGTTTACAGATTCTAAGATCCAAGTCCGCACTTTAACCATTAAATCTTCCACTGGGAAAATGGCAGCTTAATAGACTGGTCCAGGAAAATTCAACTTATCCACCCTTGTGACAGGTATGATCTTTTCCCAAACTTTGCATAAATCAGCCTTGGGCATTGTTGTACACATGTACAATCTGAGCCAGGAAGCTTGGAACAAGTGACTGTGATTCTGGACTCTTGAATGGGATGTGTTGAATCCCCGCTCCTAAACGTTCATTGGGCTGTGTAATGGACTTATCAGGGACCTCTGCTAAGGATCAGTTGTGCATCTTGGGAGCCTCAAACATGGATATAAGTTCCACAGTTCCGGTTGTCTTTGTTCAGTGTACTCGTGCTTAGCTGTTTGGAGTTCAAGAGTCTTTGTCTCTCCCGAACCCACGGATTTCATTGGAACTTATGAAGAAAAAGAAGAGTTGGTTTTTACATGCTGCTTTTCTCTACCAAAAAGAACCTCTTGTGGCACAGAGTGGTAAGGCAGCAGACATGCAGTCTGAAAGCTCTGCCCATGAGGCTGGGAGTTCGATCCCAGCAGCCGGCTCAGGGTTGACTCAGCCTTCCATCCTTCCGAGGTCGGTAAAATGAGTACCCAGCTTGCTGGGGGTAAACGGTAATGACTGGGGAAGGCACTGGCCAACCACTCCGTATTGAGTCTGCCATGAAAACGCTGGAGGGCGTCACCCCAAGGGTCAGACATGACACGGTGCTTGCACAGGGGATACCTTTACCTTTACCTTTCTCTACCAGGAGTCTCCAAGTGGCTTGCAATTGCCTTCCCTTTCCTCTCCCCACAACAGACATCCTGTGAGGCGGGTGAGGCTGAGGAAGTCCTGATATTAACACTTGGGGGCTTTTTGCACGGCTTCAAAATCGCACAATGGTTGCCAATTGGAAACGCTGTTGATTTGCCATAACGCACGACGTCATAGACAATCTGCAACACTCCTGAAACCGATCAGCAAAAAGCACTTCGTTGTAGCGCTTTCAGGGGAATCCCAAAAAGTGGATTCACCCTCCGGAAAGCGCTACACTCTTGCAAACAATCTGCAACACTAGCGATAAAGACCTGTGCGTCAACATTGTTGCGGTTTCTTCAAAGTCCCTCCTCCTGAGCCTGTCCTCCAAACTTCCGGCGAAGCGATCGCCATTTTTTTTTCTCCGAGCGAGCGGGGATAAACGCACCAGCGAGCCTCTTTCTGTTTAGAGGCTTCCCTGGCTTCAGTCCTTCACCTTTAGTCACTAAGCACAAACCACATAAAAGCCCGTTTGCTGAAATAAAGTCCCTTTATTTTTTACACATTAATTCAGCCGAAAATCGGGCCCGTGAGAGGGGGGGGGGGATTTTTTTTTAATCACTCGAGGCAGCGTGGCAACGATCATACGATCAAATGACAGCTCACATTAGGCAGCTGGATGGGTCTCTCCGTTGCAACGAATCTACACAGATTCGTTACAATGGGTCTGTTTTTTAAAAAAAAAACCTTTCTTAAAGGGAAAGGGGCTGTTTGGGAGCATGCTAACGGCTGCCCATTGGCTGCTTGACGGCCAGGGGCGGGACGAGCTTGGAAATAGCGCTTCCTTTTCTGCCGAGACCGGAAGCTGTGGGAAACGCTACAAAACGCAACTGGATTCCACTACAAAGGCAGGTATGCATAACGACGAATTCCACTATTTTAAATGGCGATTTTTCGTTCAGTGACCAATTTGCAACAAAGATCCCGGTGCGTAAAGCCCCTTGGTCAGGATAGCACTGTCAGGGCTGTGACAAGCCGAAGGTCACCCTGCTGGATGTGGAGGAGCGGGGAATCAAACCTGGCTCGCCACATTAGAAACTGCCATTCTTAACCAAGCTGGCTCTTACACCAAACGTAGCTGTTTTCCCCAGGAGAACTCATCCCTGCAGTCCCCAGATCAGTTTAATTATAATCCTGGAAGAATTCCAGGTCCTGCCTGGAGGCTGGCAACCCTCAGACTATAATCTATTATCTTGTGACTCATCCTTCTCTAAGGTGCTCCTCTCTCCCCCTCTTTGCTGTCATCCCTGCTGGCAAACTCCTGTGGACAACCCAGGCCTCTTCAGTTACTAGCTGCACCGTTCCACAACACGCACTCACACGCTCCATCACATAGATTTGTGCCTAGTGAACTGGTTTCTCTTCAGTGTATACATCTTCCAAACCCGTTCCTCGCGAGAATCATCTTTCTTGCCTTTCTCTCAACTCAGGGGCGGAGGGGAGAAATTGTCTCTCTTTTTGCTATTTAATTGGAAAGCTTGTGTCACCGGGGACAGGGTGAGAAGACATACTTGTCATCCTTGTTTTCTGGATGCTGGAGTAGAAAGCATCTCTCTGCCCTCCGTCACAGTGCTTGCATCCTATTTACTCTACTGCTTACATTGTGAATTGTGACAGTTGTAGTGCTGCTTTAGTTTAAGCTCCCTGACTCTGCGTTAGCTGGAATGCCTGGCTCAGGAGCAAGTCTACGCAGAATATTTCCAACTTTATTGGAGTGTGTGTATTTAAATAGACAAAGAAAAGATGTTCCCACTTACTGGCTGACATGTCCTGGCATTCTCCAGTATTCTCCAGTATTTTTCTAGCTCCTGCCGGTCCAGCTCTATCCATGGAATGAGTGTTTGCATTTGCTAATTGTCTGCTAAAAATAAGTGCAGACTTCACTGGACTAGTTTTCACCAGTTATTTAAATTTTGCTCCCATCCACTTGATATGAACTCTGGCTCCTTTTGATAGGTCCTTTTGAGAGCACTGTAACTATTAATACTGGGAGTGCCACTTTTTCCCCCATGCTACTTTCCCCAGAATGGAAATCCTAAACGTGTAAAAAGGCTACTATGTCACTCTGGGGCAGCACATCTTTATAGTGGGAGCAAAAAGCTTGCCTTCCAGAAAGCCATGCTAATTCACACATCACTAGGTTTGCCAGCCCCCCAGCTGGCAACATTTTAAAACAAATCATCAAACAGTCGATCCTTGAGCAGCTAGAGCAGATGGCTGTAATTACTAAGGGTCAGCATAGTTTTCTCAAGAACAAGTCATGTCTGACTGAATTTATATCTTTGAGACCTTGCTAGATCAGGGGAATGCTGTGAACATCATTTACCTTGATTTCAGTAAGGATTTGATAAGATTTCTCATCATATTCTTATAGACAAGTTTGTAAAATGCAGTATGGATCCTGTTACTGTTAGGTGGATCGAGAACTGGTTGACAGATCGTACCCAAAGGGGGCTTTGTAAATGGTTCATCAACTTCTGGGAGAGGAGTGATGAATAGAGTGCCTCAGAGATCTGTCCGACATATATATAAATTATTTGGATGAAGGAATACAGGGAGTACGTATTAAATTTGTAGGTGACACTAAATTGGGAGGGGCAGCAAAAACACAAGAAGACAGAATCAGAATACAAGATGATCTTGACCGGCTAGAAAACTGGACGAAAATGAATTTCAATAGGGACAAAATCATATGCATCACTATAGGATGGGTGAAACATCTCTTGGCTGTAGTACATATGAAAAGGATCTGGGGGTCTTAGTAGACCATACACTGAACATGAGTCAGCAGTGTGACTCCGTGGCTAAAAAGGCAAATGAGATTTTGGGCTGCATTAAAAGAAGTATATTACGCGAGGTGATGTTACCGCTTTACACCACTCTGGTAAGACCTCAGTTGGAGTACTGTGCTCAGTTTTAGGCAACACAACTCAAAGATGTAAAGAAACTGGAGTGTGTCCAGAAGAGGGCTGTGAAGATGGTGAGGAGTTTGAAGACCAAGTCACATGAGAAAAGGTTAAGGGAGCTTGGTCTGTTTAGCCTGGAGAGAAGACGACTAAGAGGTGATATGATAACCATCTTCAAATACTTGAAAGGTTGTCATAGAGAAGATGGAGCAGAATTGTTTTCTGTTGCCCCAGAGGCTTGGACCAGAACCAATGAGTTGAAACTAATTCAGAAGAATTTTCAGCTAAACATCCGGAAAAAGTTCCTGACAGTTAGAGCAGTTCCTCAGTAGAACTGGCTTCCCTGGGGGGGGGGGGGGGGTTATCCGTCTTTGGAAGTTTTTAAGCTGAGACTAGATAGTCATCTGACAGAAATGCTGATTTTATGAATATAGGCAGATTGTAAGTGAGTGGGCAGAGGAGATTGTATCTGAGTGGCCCTTTCTTTCATACTCAGGGCATTGCTGGTCACCTCTGTAGGATAGTAAGTGCATTTCCTCCAAGCCAGTGTGGATTCTCGGAGGATTTGGGGGTCTTGGAGGATCACCTGGGCATGAAATTGGGGTCACTGTGGGTAGGCAGCTATTTGTGAGTTCCTGCATTGTGTAGAAGATTGGACTCGATGATCCTGGAGGGCCATTCCAACTGTATGAGTCTTTGATTCTAAGTTCAGAATAGTAACCAACAATGGCTAAAGAATACAAAAAAATCTACTGACAATCTGACTCAGAGGCTATGTGGGACCAACACCTGCTGTGGGGTCAGGTCCCCTTCCTCCCTTGCAAACACACACACACACATACAGACACACACAGACTCCCTTCCCCCTTCCCGTTAGCCATTGGTTTCCTAACCTCCTCCATGGTACCTCCCCCGCCTCTGACACTCACTCACAAACAAACACATACCCACAGAGACTCCCTTCCCTTCCTCTCTCCCCTTTCCCCCCTTTACCTATTGATTTCCCAACCTACCTCCCACCCAAGCAAACACTCAAACTCCCTTCCCTTCCTGCTTACCTTCTCCTCCTCCACTGCCTTGGCCCCCGTAGGTTGTTCAGCTGCTTCCTAGGCTCTTGGGGCCAGCACAGCTGTTGGCTGGGCTCTTGTCATCTTCTGGCGCGCTCCATGGGCGGGACTACAGACATCACATCCGTATTCTTTTCCGTTTGACGAGGCACCCCGGAAGATGTGTCCCACATCAACAATCATAAGATACTCATTAATTTTATTTTCCTTATATCTTGAAGCCCGTACTGAGCCTTTGCAGCCAGCATGAGCTCTGACCTGTTTTGATTTTAGTAAATGGTATATGCTTTCAAGGTTAGTATTTTAAACTATATGCACTTATTATTGATTTTTCATGGCGTATTTCTCTGTTTCAGATTCTTTGGAGAAGGCATTTAGTTGAAAAACAAGGACTGACCAATGGCTTTTTCAATCATAATAACTTAGATTGTTGTATTCTCTAGCCATTGTTGGTAACCATTCTGAAAATATTTGACAACAGTGCTGGAAAAGGTTTTATCATTGCTATGTCTTATTTGAAGTAATTTTGCCATGCACAGTTCCTGCTGGGCTCTTTGATTCTATATTATCTATGTACTGTGGCTCTATTTGATTTTGTTACCACACAGAGGCATAGCAGTGGCCAAGTGTTTGTGAGGTAACAAGCTAAAACTGAATCCAGATTGGAGACCAATTCAGATTCAGGGTTTTGGTATTAACCTTTAAAGCAGTGGTCCCCAATCCCCAGTCCGGAGACTGGTACCGGTCCATAGATCAGTCAGTACTGGGCTGCAGATCCTCCTCGTCCTCCCCAGCTGCTGCCTCGGGGGCTGCCCTGCCACTCTTCCGCTGGCTCACCTTTGGTGTTCTCCAGCGGCTGCCATGGCTGGGGCTCCCCCTTGGCGTGGCATTGCGCAGCTGCTGCTGGCAGTGCCCCCTAGTGGGCGGCAGAAAGTCAGGGGTGCTGGCGGAGCAGGGGCGCAGGGGCTCAGGTGGCGGTGGTGGCGTCCCTCGGGAAAAGACTACCCCCCCCCAGGCCTCAGTAAAATTGTCAAGCGTTGACCGGTCCCCGCTGATAAAAAAGTTGGGGACCACTGCTTTAAAGGCCTAAACGGTCTAGGACTAGTGTATCTACAGGATGTTGTTTCCCCCTATATCAGATTGTCAGATCAACATCTACTCAGTCCAAGGGAAATAAATTTGGCCTTGACCGGAGCCTGGGCTTTTTTGGCCTGATGGAATGCCCTGCCAAAAGAGATCAGGCTTAGTTTTAAAATTGCAACCAGCGAGTAATTTGGTGGTCAACCCCAAAAGGTTGTTGTTAAGGTGTCAGGCGGCTAAGCTGCACCTATGTGCTCACTAGTGACACCACATGGTTACAGCTAGGATTGTAGTGGAAGAATCTCAAGAAGATGGCCTGGGAGAACCCTTTGCTTAAGGTGGGATAAATAGCCCATGCCCTTCCCACCGAGAAGTAAATAAAATTCCCAGCAATTGTTCACATACTTTAGCGCCGGTTGATTCCCATTTTGTGTCCTACCAACAAGCTGCTCTGTTCTTTTGTAGCCTTATGGCTGACTATTTCAACCTATTCTACGTAGGGTGGCCCTTGAAGACAGTGCAGAAGCCTCAAATGGCACCGAATATGGCAGCTCGTCTTCTGACTGGATCTCACATGTTCAATTATTATACCTATACTCTAAAACAGGGGTAGTCAAACTGCGGCCCTCCAGATGTCCATGGACTACAATTCCCAGGAGCCCCTGCCAGCCTTCGCTGGCAGGGGCTCCTGGGAATTGTAGTCCATGGACATCTGGAGGGCCGCAGTTTGACTACCCCTGCTCTAAAATATCACCACTGGGTGCCTGTTTCCAAGTCCAGCTCAAAGTGTTGGATCTTAACTTTAACGTCCTTCATGACCTGTGACACACACTCAAAAGAACATGTTTTATACCAGCTTGGATCTCCCAGGCAGGTCTCCTTGGCTGTTCCCCTACGTATGTACCAAAGTAAGCTCAAGTTACAATTGACATGTCAACCCCAGAAAAGGGCTCTCAAGGGAAGAGAGAAGCAGAGTTGGGTTTCCATTGCCTTGGAAACCCATCCCATGCAGTCTTCCTTGGTTATCCTCCATGCTGGCAGGGGCTCATGAGAACTGCAGTCTATGGACATCTGGAGAGCTACAGTTTTAGCCACACCTGGGCTATACCATGCCACCCTCTCTCTTGGCTGTCCCACCAACACAGCACTTCTGATATCTCATTAATTTGAATTGTGTGGCTCTTGCATGTGGGTCTTTTCTCAGAAGAACACAAAGAGCCTTTCTCTTGGGAATTGTAGTCCATGGGGCTCGTGCAAATTGTAGTCCATGGACATCTGGAAAGCCACGGTTTGGCCACCCCTGGGTTATACCTTGCCGTCATCTCTCCTGGCTGTTCCTACCACCACAGCATTTGTAATGTCTCACTAAATGGGATTGTGTGGCTTTTCCCACAGGAATGCAAGAAGAGCCTTGCTGGATCAGACCAGTGGCCCATCTAGTCCAGCATCTTATCTCGCATAGTGGCCAAGTATTTGCCCTGGGGGGGGGGGGGCGAACAAACAAGCCACAGAGGCTGAAGCCTTCCTCTGATGTTGCCTCCCGTCACTGGCATTCAAATGCCTCTGAACATGGAGGCTCTCTATAGTTACCCTGGCTAGTAGCCACTGGTAAACCTGTCTCCCACCAACCTAATACCTAATTATTCAGTTTTACAATACAGGAAAAAAAAAAGAAAAGGAGGGGGAAAGAAAAGCAAGCAATAAATTACATTTTAGTCATGTACTGTCAACCGATAGTTTCTCATAGTCTTCTAGGTCTCCAACAACTGTACAGGCCTCTTACGAAAACTTGATATTGCCAAAAATAGTGATACAGAGGTGGGTTACCATTGCCCTCCTCTGCACTGAACTCTGGACTTCCTTGGTGGTCTTCCATCCAATATTAACCTGGGTTGGATGTGCTTCACTTCTGATATCTGACAAGATCAGCTTAGCCTGAGCCGCTCAAAAGCCAGTGACATGTTCCTAACTGTAGGAACTGATTAATCATTGGCTGAGTTTTAACAATTCACAAATTTTTCTCAGTGGAACAATTCAGAGCAGTTTCTCAGTGAAACAGGCTTCCTCGGGAACTGGTGGATTCTCCATCTTTGGAGATTTTTAAACAGAGGCTGCAGAGCCATCTGACGGAGAGGCTGATTCTGTGAAGGCTCTAGGGGATGGCAGGTTACGGTGGATGAGTGATAGGGTTGTGAGTGTCCTGCCTAGTGCAGGGGGTTGGACTAGATGACCCAGGAGGTCCCTTCCAACTCCATGATTCTATGATTCTATGAGGCTAGATAGCCATCTGAGAGAGAGGCTGATTCTGTGAAGGCTGATTCTGACGGAGAGGCTGATTCTGTGAAGGCTCAAGGGGGTGGCAGGTGACAGTGGATGAGCAATTGGGATGTGAGTGTCCTGCATAGTGCAGGGGGTTGGACTAGATGACCCAGGAGGTCCCTTCCAACTCTACTATTCTATCACACAAGGCCCCCCTGCTCCACCCATCCATTTAGGATTTCTTCAGTGTCTCCGATTTTAGGGAAAGAAAGAGCCTTATACAGAATCAGATCAAGATCAGCATTGCCTACTCTGACTGTCAGCAGCTTTGTAAGCTCCCAAAAAGACGTCATTCGCATCACCTACCTTCCTGGTGCTTTTTAGCCGGAGAATGCCAAGGACTGAATCCGGGATGTTCTGCATGCCAAGTAGACACTCTGCCTTTGATTCATGGCTTCGCTTCTTTGTCCTTTACTTCTCAGTATTAACAGCTGAGCCAGTGTGATGTGGTGATTATGGTACTGAACTCAGATTCAGTGGGTAGCTGGATTGGTCTGAAGCAACAGAACAAAGCCTGAGTTCAGTGCTGAACTAAGGCTGGGGAGATCTGATTCACCCCACCCCCCCCCCCCCAAAAAAAAAGCCGAGCCTTATTTAGCCTTCCCGACACGGCAAATGCAAACTAGAGACATGCTTCTATATGCTGCCTTAAGTGCCTTCCAAGAAAGATGGGCTAAAATGTAATTAATGTGCGTCTCATTCCAACCCCATTTACCTCTTGCAAGTGTCACCTGCAGTTAGGACAACCTGTGGCAAAGTTCCTTGCAGTTTAGTAGCAGGGTGTCCTTAGGCAAGATCAGTAGTTGCAAAATCTAGGCCTGAGCTTAGGCCTGGTTCATCTGTGGAAAAGAATCAGGTGCTTGAATTGACTTTGGGATTTTGGACTGCTCCCTTCTGTTGGAATCTCTGGAAATAGAAAGCCAAAAAAAGGATGCAAAGAGAGGGGGGGGATGAACTTCTGTCTCTGACCGTTTGAGCTCATCAGGAATGTGACTGCCCTTAGAAGTGGTCAGGGGAACTGTTCCCTGGAGATCAGTTGTGATTCTGGAAAATCTCCAGGCCCAACGTGGAGGTCGACTACCTTACCTGTGGCTGCCCATACTGGCTGAACTCTGAATTTTATGCACTCCTGAATAATCACTGTGGACTCCAACATCTGGAGTTAGTGCTCTGGGGTCTAAGGGCGTGGTTTCAATGCATTAGAAGAAATTCCGTCTAAACCTCCGGAAGAAGTTCCTGACAGTTAGAGCGGTTTCTCAGTGGAACAAGCTTCCTCGGGAGGTGGTGGGTTCTCTATCTTTGGAGATTTTTAAACAGAGGTTGGATGGCCATCTGATGGAGAGGCTGATTCTGTGAAGGCCCAAGGGGGTGGCAGGTGACAGTAGATGAGCGATAGGGTTGTGAGTGTCCTGCATAGTGCAGGGGGTGGACTAGATGACTCAGGAGGTCCCTCCCAACTCTATGATTCTGTGATTCTATGCACTACCCCCCCCCCAAAAAAAATCCTAAATGCATGGCAAAATGCATGACACCAGAGATCCGTGGACTGTTTGGGAGTTCTGAAGGGGGTCTGCGAGAGCTCTGAAGTGGTATGGTATTAGGGGTCCAGGCTGTCTTTTCAGCTCCTACTCTTTCCGGCCAACGTGAGGTGGAGCCACCATAGTAGAAGTAAAGGCAGAGAAGAGGGAGCGAAAGGAGAGATAATGGCACAGGCAGTGATGTCACTTCTAGGGGTGTGGCATGGGCATGGCCTGCTGACATCCCTTCTGGGACTCCTTGAAGTCTGAAAGATTATTTCAGGGGCCCCTCTATGGTCAAAAGGTTGAAAAAGGCTGCACTACATGTTTGACACTAGGGCCCATTCCACGCACTTTGGATAATGCACTTCCCATATGCTTTGGCAGCTGGATTTTCCTGTGCGGAGTGGGAAAATCCACTTCTAAAGGGCATCGAAAGCACAGTATCTAACGTGTGCAGAACCGAGTGCTTTAGCCGGTGGAAACGGGCGCCCAGGGAACAGGCATAAAAATGAATAACGCATAATGCCCCCACCCCAAAAACGAATAAAGAACCCCTAAATCTGAGTTCAGCACCATAATTACTACATCACACTGGCTCAGCTCTTAATACTGGGAAGGACAAGGAAGAGGCTTATGGGGGTGGCAGGTAACAGTGGATGAGTGATAGGGTTGTGAGCGTCCTGCATGGTGCAGGGAGCCGGACTAGATGACCCAGGAGGTCCCTTCCAACTCTATCATTCTATGACGCAGCAGCAGCCCTCTGCACACGCTCAGAGAGGCCCTTCCCCCCGCAGCACCGCTGTCCACGCCTCCGAGCAAAGGCCAAGCCCCAAATTTGGGAAGGGCGCGCTTCCCAGGGGGACAGGCGACCCTTTCCTCCCCGGGGCTCATTCAAGCATGCCAGGCGCGGCTTGAATGAAAGCTCCCCGGGGAGAGAAAAAACCCAGCAGCGACAGCGGCGGCAGCGGCAGCAGCAGGCCGGCTCCTCGCTCTTCCCCCTCCCGTCCGTCCGTCCGCCGGCCGGCCTGCCTGGCAGGGGAGCCGACCATTCAGGCGCCGGGGGCGGGGCGTGCGGTCCCGCCCTCCCCGAAGAGCCGGGTGTCGCGCCGCCGCGCCTCCTGCTGTGCGAAGAACGAGCCGGGCAAGGCGCGAGGCAGGGAACGCGGCGCGCGGGGGATTTCCAAGCCCGGGCTGGGCGGGCGGGCGCGAGAGGAAGTGTGGGGCGGGGCTGGGGAGAGAGAGAGAGAGAGCGCCGGGGCAGCGCACCAGGGACTTTCCAGCCGGGGCGTGCGGGCGGGCGGCTGGCTGCCTTCGGGGCTGGCTTTGCTGCAGCGCCCGACGGACGGACGGCGGCACCAGCGGCGGGTCTCTCCCCCTCCTCGCAGCGCAGGGAAGAGAGCAGCAGGTAGGGAGGGCGCGCGGGCTGCGTCGTCTGCTTTTGCTGCATTGCCCGGGCTTGGGTGGGGGGCGGCGGCGGCAGGAATGCGGGGGCTTCCCCCCGAGGGAGGGAGGGAGAGAGGGAGGGGGGGTGTGTCTCGTTCTCCCTCCGCGCCTTGCCCGTGCAGGCTCGGCGGAGGCAGCCGCTGTGGCGAGCTCCCCGGGCGCTTGGCGCCTTTGCAGGCTTCGCCGACAGGCGGAAAAAAAAAAAAGAGGGGAGGGGGGCCGTCCGCGCTGCAGCCGCAGCAGCCGCTTGTGGGACACTCCCCCTCCTCCCAAATGGGGCTGTTGCTTCTTTCTCCCCCCCCCTCCCTCTCCCTCTCCCTCAGCAAACCCAGACAGTCCTGCAGGCGCGAGGCGAATTCAGGCTCCCGCCTGCTGCTGCTGCTGCTGCCCTGGCGAGAGATTTCCCCCCTTTGCTCACGACGCCGGCTTGCTTTGATGCACACGGTCACGCTCCAAGCTGTTGCTTCTTTTTTTTTTCCTCCGGGCGGGGGGGGGGGCGGCGGCGGCAGTTGTTATTAGGGGGAGCGACAAAACTGCGCCCCCCCCCATGTCATATCTTGCCTTAGCTTGATCAGTAAGTCTGCATGCAGAGCCGTGTGGGGAGAGGGCGGGCGGGAAGGGGAGCCTGCTTGCTCTGCGCCCAGAGGGTGCCTGCCTGCCTTGCATGCCTGCATTTGATGTGGTGTTTGAATCGCCTCATTTCTGGCTGCCTCCATATGCAGTCCGTGTGGGCGGCAGAGGCTTTAAAGGGACAGCGCCTGTCTTCCTCAGCAGGGTTGCTTCCCCCCCCCCCTCCTTATTTTTTTTGAGGGGAGGGTCGTAGGGGTGGGATGCTTCAATCCACTTGTGGCAAACTCCTCCTTGTACCAACTTGGCATCTTCCAAGGCTGGTTGGGGCTTGAACGCTTTGCGGGCACGGATGCTCCAGCAGGTTGTATTTTCGATTTCGCCCGAGGATTTGCTTGTGTCTGATGCAGGTGGGGGGAAAAAACAAAACAGAGGAAGACGCTAATCAGAGATAAAAATTCAGAATAAGAAGAGGTCCATCCTTTCTGATGGGGCACGTCTTTTCTGTTCTTTCGTAGGGGGGTAGCTTTGTAAGCCAGTACAGAAGGAACAGCCTGTTACTGTTAAGAGGAGACAGCAAGAAGGTATTATAACATTATATTACAATTTTTTCTGTTTGGTATAACCCCCTCCCCCTTGCGTTCGATGCTTACGATGTTAACATACCATGAATACTTGTTTGTGTATCATTACGTCATTGTTGTGGCGCCCTGGAGAAAAATAATTCATGAGAAAGTTTATATGGAGTCATTTCTCTGCAGATGAATCTCTTCATTGTTAAAACCATATGCTGATGTATACATGTTCATGAGCATATGAGTGGAAGCCAGGAAGCTCAGCTAGTTACAGACCTGGTGGAGATTAACACTGACAAAAACATTAAAAAAAAACACACAAACCCAGACGAATCATGGTTAACTTTTCATTCTACCCGTGTCTCTGTAGTGTGGTACCAACATATTGCTGGTGTACGCATTGTAAGGTTACTACCAGCGTGGAATTCAATGCCTCCATTCATCTAAATTTCGTTAAACCTCTTCGTTTCCTCTGTCGTCTGGTAGTAGCAAAATGGAAGAGAATGTGGAAGGGACATTTTTGGGGTGATGGGGCTATTCTTGTGCGGCCAACAAGGAGAAGACAGTGGCTGGTGTATAGTGAGGAATGGATCTTGTACAATCAATGAGTTTACAGGAAAAATGGTACATTGCTATGGCTTGGGTGGGAAACGTGTGGCTCAACTGAGCTTGGGTTTGCCTGTTATTGATCTCCGAGCCTGGATTTCTTGGGACTTCTTAGAATTGCACCAGTTGTGTTGTGTGCCGGGTGTCTAATAAAGGAAAGAGGAGTGAGGGTTCCCCCTCTTTTCAAGAACCATGTCATTGAATGTGGTGCAGTGAATGGCTTACGGTACGGATTCTGGCGCTGGCTGTTGAGTAAAAGAGATGTTGGAGTCATGGGGAGGGTAACTGAATCGTGACAGATGACCACGTTTTCGATGGTCGTTAGGTTTTTTCTAGGGACCATTTGAAACGACCACGTTTTATGCTCTGTACAATAATAGCGGGTAGTTCTGCAAAGTTGTATTTGAGTTTAAAATTACCTGTGTGCATGGGTTGTAAAGTGCTCACAGCAGACGTGTTCTGCATGCGATACAGAATGACTCTTGCGCTTTGCATGCGTGGTTTCATGGTTATGTCGGGAAGCCCCTGAGTGCACTGGTTTAAGAATGGAAACAGTGACCTAGCTTCAGCTTGGCCAGCGGCAGTATGCATGCTATGTGAGGTTTGTGCACATGCTTCGAAACGCAAGTGGTGCTGAAAAGAGCCGTGTTGGCACCTGTGCAAAAGGCGCATTTCTTTAAATCTACCTTAGATTCAAATGGGTAGCCGTGTTGGTCTGAAGTAGCACAATAAAATCAGAGTCCAGTAGCATCTTTAAGACCAACAAAGATTTATTCAGGGCGTGAGCTTTCGAGTGCAAGCACTCTTCCTTGGTTGCCTGTTTCAGTTGGTAGGGGGGTTAAATGTGTAGGAACCCATTTTTGTGTGCAGTGGCAAAAGACTCAACCAAAAGCCATTGTGGCTGTCATTGTTTGAAATCCATCACGAACACCATGGGTACCCATGGCCAGTTCGTTGTGGAATTGGAACCAGGGAGGTAATTCTGGATGCTCCAAACGAGGCATTGAAATCAGTTTCATGTGCAAGTTGCTTGTGTCCCCAGAAGATAGGAAACTACCTTGGGCTAGATTAAGTTTTTTGAGGTATTTTTCTGTCATGTGATGATTTCCTTGGCTGGTGATGAAGAACAGCCTCCTTGAAATTCTGGAATTTCATGAAATAGTCACAGAATGAGGCTCCCCAATGAATGGGAATGTTGAGTATCCGGATGCGTGCGAAGTCGCTGTCTACGTGCGTAAATGTCCTCGAATGACTTCTCCATTGCAGTGCGTACACTTGTGGCAGGGGAGGGGGAAGACCGGGATGGGGTTGCACGGTGCACGGTGGAAGTGTGTCTGTTGTGCTGGCGGAGCACAGTTTTTGAGTTTTCTGTTCGATCCGGATTCCGGCTATTCCAAATACATCTGCCTTTGTCTACATAAGCAAGGTAGGTAAGGTTTTAGTAGGTGGTCTGACCACCACCACCTTTATTCCTTAAATATTAGCATGCCTTTCTCTTTCCAAAAAGAGCCACTGGCTTAAATTGGGATGGGGTAGTGTTTCCCATGATTTCCTTCACAATCTATCTGGTTAGCTTACTATTTACTAGAAAATAGAATCATAGAATCATAGAGTTGGAAGGGGCCATACAGGCCATCTAGTCCAACCCCCTGCTCAACGCAGGAGTAGCCCTAAGCACCCTAAAGCATCCAAGAAAAGTGTGTATCCAACCTTGCTTGAAGACTGCCAGTGATACAACAACTGGCAGCAAAATACAACAACAACAACCCCCCCCCCCCCCCGGTCATCTTTGGTCACAGCCATTGAGATAGTTCCTATAAATGTCTCTGTGAAGACACAACTTCAATGAATAGCAGAGAAATAAAACTGTTTTTCCAGACCACTTATTGGACTTGGCCATCCCATCGCCAGGTCCATGTTACATGTACAGGTCCATGTACAGTGGCTTACTAAGTGATCATAAAATATTTATACGTGTAGTTCTGAGGCATTTAGTTGGACTACTCCATTGTGCAGCAATGGCTGATGGGAACTGTAGTTTCCCAAGTTTCTTCTGCAACCAGATGACTTTGGTACCTTTTAAGGCAGTGGTCCCCAACCTTTTTATCACCGGGGACCGATCAACGCTTGACAGTTTTACTGAGGCCCGGGGGGAGGGGGGGGCTTTTGCCAAGGGACGTTGCCTCCGCCGCCTGAGCTCCTGCTTCACTCACTTTCCCGCTGGTGCCCTGGACTTGCCGCCACCCGCTGAGGGGCGCTGCCAGCAGCAGCTGTGCAGTGCCACGCTGAAGGGGAGCCCCAGCCATGATGGCCGCTGGAGAACACCAAAGGTGAGCTAGCGGCAGAGTGGCAGGGCAGCCCCCGAGGCAGCAGCCGGGGAGGAGGACAAGGAGGAGCTGCGGCCCGGTACCGACTGATCCATGGACCGATCCCGGTCCCCGGCCCGGGGGTTGGTGACCGCTGTTCTAAGGAATGTGGACTGTTTCATGATTTTCTCATAGAAACACTGTATGGGAGGAAAATCATAAGCATTTTCATGCCTCCTTGTATTTTTCCTGATTCTACTTCCACAGAAAATTCTGTGGCAGACATGCACGATTTTTGTTTTAACATTTGTTGATGTCGTTGTTTATGTGCTGCAGTTCATATTCAAGATAATACTGCCTACTTTGAATAGATTTAGAATAAAGAAATATAAACATGACCGTCTTCCTGTTCCTAGTGAACAAGGTAATAATGGTGGATGCTACATTTGGTGAGGTGGCTCTAGTGAGCAATGTATCTTGTGGGAAGACAGAAAGAATTTCTTATATGTATTGTCTTTCCACTGTGGCCCCCCCCCAGGATGCTCAGAACTACAATCGGAGTATCCTGTTTATCTAAAATGTGTTTCAATCTGAATGTAAATCCCTGGAGGGTTGTCAACATTTTGTAGACAAATATGAAAATATCATCTTGTCATCTTGTTGATTTGCACTTTCTTAGCTCCACCTTCCTTCTCAGAAAGTAGCATGCTTATTAAGAAATTATTTTTGGTGGGTGAAGATGCTAATCACTCTGGAGCTCTCAATGGATACTCCATTAATACTTGTGTATGTGTTTGTAACAAATTCTGAAATGCAGAGAAATGTACATGTTTATGATTAACTAACATCTTTTCGATTAAGCCATGTTGGTCTGACGTAGGTCTCTTTTGGTTGCTGTATTCTACAACTGGGGATGCATCTGCCGTGAATCACTAATCTTGACATTTTTATTCTCTTTATATTATATTTTTGAACTGGATTGGAGCCCAAATGATTGATAACCTCATAAACTCAGCCTGTTGTTCTAGCTAGGCTCTTGAACCTGCTAAAAATCTTTGTTGTATTGCATATTTGTTAGATAATTTCATGATGCCGTTTACTAATTTACTGCTAATTTATTCTCTTCTTATCTGATGATTTTAATTTCATTGTCTGGAGAAGTGTGCATGCACAAGAAAGCTCACACCTTGAATAAAACTTTTGTTAGTTTGAGAGGTGACAAAAACTACATATATGGATCATGTCATTCATTTTAACTTTAACCTGCCTCATCCCAAAATATAGGAAGCTGCACACAATGGGGAACTTTCTGGGCACACCTATCCCACCAGCTGTCCAGACATGGATATAGTATTTCCACTTGGTCTACCCTTATCCATTGTTCCTCTTAATATTTGTGAAACAGCCTCGGGGGTGGAACATGTCCGGGGTGTCCGAACTAGCCACTTTGCTCTCAGACAGAGAGACACAGAGAGCCCTGCCAAATCACAAACGACCCCTGATTACCTGCTATGGCTCCTGCTACAAGGAAGAGAGACAGACAGACAAACTGCAAACGAGCCTCAAACTGCAAAGGAGCCTTGATTCCCTGCTATGAACCAGCCCTGATTACCTCCCATGGCTCCTGTTGAGAGAGTGAGAGAGATCTGTACCTGTCGGTGTCCACTGGGTCCTAGCACCCATTTCATTCCTGGTTGCTAGTATAGACATAAAATCCAATGGAAGAGTGTATCCCACACACACACACACACGTGTATATATATATATATATGTATGTATATATATATGTGTGTGTGTATATATATATATATATATATATGTGTGTGTGTGTGTGTGCGTATATATATATATATATATATATATATATATATATATATACATACATACATACATACATACATACATACATACAGTAAATAAATAAATAAAACCTAGAATTCACTTGATAGATCTAGTGCCTTTGATGTAGAATTGTATATCACATTTGAGCCAAAGAGGAGACTATAGAAGGTCTGCTAATCTTTTAAATTTATATTTTAAATTTGTACAATCACTCAGTTGTCTTAACTGTAACTGCCAAACTGAACCCAAATAAAAATACCTTCTTCTTCAATCTGTTTTTTGAGTCTGATAAGGCAGAATTTCCCACCATTTCGCCATTGCAAAGTATGCCTTTGCCTGCTTTTTTCATTTTGAAGATAGTATATTTACCTTTCATCCCAGTGAATGAAATGGAACCATTTTATTATTTTTTAAATCTTACTGCTTTTTAGCCTTTCTTAATTTATTTTGTTGATAGGTGACCTTTAATCTTCTTTACCTCATTGATTTTTACCTCATGACTTTTTTTCTGGAGAAATTGCTATTGCAGTATTGATGTAGTCACCTTTGGGTCAGATTGAAATTAGTTGTGGATTGAGATAAAGGTTGGTGCACTGCTAATGTCTCACAAGAAATGAGTGGATCCATTGTGAGGTTGTTGTTGTAACCTGAGGCAACATTGTGAAGATCTGAATAACATAAGAAGATCTTCATCTGAAGAGATGTCCTGTCACTTTCCTGATTGATATGGTGCTGAATGAGTCTAGAAACTGTTAGTTAACAGGTAGTGTGGGTCCAGGAACACCCCAAAAGACAGAAGTGCCCCATAAATGATGAGTGTCCACATTTCCCTCCTTGCCCTGTTGATCATAAGGACAGTTGGTCATTATGCAGGACTAGGTCATGCTTGGTTTTGGGGTGGGTCGTCCCTGTCTAGGCCCTTGTGAGATTGTGAGCAAACAGTTGTCAATAACCCAATGGCTCCTCCTTCCAGATCTTATTGTGATGTCATCCAGTGTTCTTGCATTTAAGATCGAGATAGTGGGAAGGCGGAAAATCTGAAGAACTCAGTCCTCATTCAGAAATGTCTCTCCATGAAGTCCATCACTACTTTGCGTAGGATTTTACTGAGAGCAAGTTCAGTATGTATTCAAGCCTATGTATCTTCTCTGATGAGGCTAGCAAGTCTGGTGGGACTCTTCCTGGTCCACATGGGAGCTCTTCATGCCAGACAGTTAAACCAGTTTCTTCATCTTTACCAGCTACAGATCACAAACAAATAGGACATTTTCCTCAGAGTACTACTAATACTGAAGCAGAATATGAGTTGATAGACCATGCTCAAAATGGATCCCAGCCTCAAGAAATGTGTGGCCTTCCTATACAATGGCATGGTCAAGAGAAGAGTTATCTCTCCCAATAAATCTCCAAGAGCTCAAAGCAACTAATTAAACCTTCTTCATGGAATTAGTTAGGAATTGCAGTGTCTCAATCAGAACACACAACTCAAGGAGGGTCAACATCTTCCCACAAAGAACCCTTGAAGATACTCTGAGCTGAATGGAACCTGTCATCACAGAACCCATGTGGGGAATTCACAATGTCAAGGTTGATTGATTAAGCTGCCAGGCTGTATAACTTGACAGTAGAGTGTCTCAGGCATCCAATAGTGGATCTTCTTGCCAATCAAGAGAACCGCCTGGTCAGGAGATTTTACTGCAGATTCTACCTCCTGTTGGTGGAGAGGGTAGATGCCCTAACATTGAAGTGACTGAAAGTACTTCTTTATTCCCTCAGATTCTCATCCTACCAAAGGTGCTGAGGAAAGTTGCTCGGCAACAAGCAGAAGTGACGGCACCCTTTTGGTTGAGAAGACCTTTTGGGTGAGGGATTAGAGAGGATACTTATTAAATATGCAGATGATACTAAACTGGGAGGGGTAGCAAACAACTGAAGACACCAACAGAATACAGGATGACCTTGATAGGCTCGATGATTCTATGATTCTAAGACCATCTCAACCATCCTCCAGCTATCAGAGGGAACACATCTGACCTTATCAATGTTGGAAGATATGCTTCCGCAGAGCCTGTCATAGCACGTGCATCCAAGCATGGCTGTGTTTGACTGTATGGAAATTGAAAAGTCATTCCTGTTGAAAGCTGGTTATAACAAAGAAGTCACAGTTCTCGCATCCACCAGTCGATATCTATAATTGCACTTGGAAGGCTTTTGTCCGCTGGAGTAGAAGAAAGGGGAGGCTGCAGGTCTCCAGGAATTCAGAACCTCCTGAGTGTTCTCCAGGACGGAGTAGCAAAAGAACTATGCTCTACCATGCTCAGTAGACAGGCAGCAGCTCTGGCGACAGTCTTTCCCATGATCCAAGGCATCATCCTCATGTATGTTCCTTAAGGGTGCATCTTGGAGGCTTAATGTGGTCCTGTCAGCTTTAACTAAGTCTCCTTCCGAGATGTTACAGGACACTTCACTGAATTTTTAAAGGATGAAAGCTGTATTTTGATGACAATAACATCTGCCAGAAGAGGATCAGAACTGGGCTCACTTTTAGTTAGATCTGATTTGGGCATGTTTTATTAGGATAGTTTCGTCTTTCTGTCCTAAAGTTAGTTCATTTTATTCTTCCAATTTGCTGTCTTTTTGCCTAAAACCTCACTCCAGGGAGAAGGAATGGCACACCTTAGACGTACCCAGAACCTTAAAAACTTATATTCTGTGGACAGATGGTATAAGAAAGACAATCAGCCTGTTCATTTCTGTTTTCTTCAGCTAACATTGATGCAAAAATGTCAAAGGCAGCAATTAGCAGGTGTCATAAGTCATGTATTAATGAAGCACCTACAAGGCCCCAAAGCTGAAAATTCCAGAGCGCATTACAGCTCATTCAATAAGATCAGCTGCAACTAATGCAGCATTTTCTAAACAAGTAAATAAGTATAGGCAGCCACAGGAAATGGCTGCAACATCAGTATAAGAAGAAAACGCCGTGGCTTAGTTGGCAAAACCAACCCCAAAAAATCAAAGGTTCATATTAAAGTTGCCTTATTTTTTTATTCCAGTTGCATTAATACGCCTTAAGATTCTGGTATTGAACACCTTGTTTCACCTCTGCTGTGTCATAGCATATCTAATCACATGGACAAAAAATGTACCTCCCAAAGCTGTGTAGTAACCTGCATTGTATCAGCAGACAGGAACAGGAAGAAGAAATTTGATCCTGCCTCCCTGACTGAATGGTGGGAATAACCCAAACAAGATGTCCTCCTTACTTCAGAGAAGGACCCTTCTCAATGAGTAACCAGTGGTCATTCAGGTGTCCCCAATATGATGCTTATGGAAGCCATGATGTCTGCTAGCACCTTTCCTGGCTTTCATCAAGTGGGTGGGCCATGTGGAGCTCAGCAAGTCTTCTGAGTGACCACTGGAGATCTGATTGGCTGGGTGGATTAAATGTTTCAGCTGAAGCTGTCACCACATCCTTGGATTTATTGTGCCATTCCTCTTTTCCAGTGTTTTTTTTTTTTTTTAAGTTACCCCTATACTTGGGTTTCTTCTGTGTTTTGGCTAATCTACTCATGGCAGCCAATTTTTGGCCGGCTCAGTTTCCTGGAGCAGCCATTTTGTGGTTAGAGCTCTGCTGTGCTGCCTCCAGAATTCCAAAGGTGTGCACAAAGAAATTTAGGAACCTCTGCTCTAGTTGCAGTATTATACTGCCTTTTCATGTGTCTTGGATTCAGCTAGTTTTCTCACATACATGGAATTTAGCCTGTTGTGCTAACAACTACTGAGGTGGCCGCTCTAATTCACACTTGCAGCCTTGTCCAGAATTAAATTACGAAAGACTGGTGTTGTTGTTTGTGCTTCATCTTACATTTAAAAGACTCTTCAAAGATTCAACTTCTCATACAAACAAATACTCTTAAGAAAAATGGATGGCAGTTTTGAAAAAGATCCGGTCTGAAGAGCAGCTAGGTGCTACAAATAAATACGTACTGCCCTTCCTGCAGTGTTTTATACATGCAATGCAATAACTTGATGAATTGAGGATGAATATTTTCTTTTTTTAATGGATGACATAGGTTTGTTTTAAGAACAAATGAGCCCTGCTAGTTCAGACCAGTGGTCCATCTAGTCCAGCATCTTGCACAGTGGCCGACTAGTTCCTCTTGAGATCCAACAGCAGGTCATATAGGCCAAAGCCTTCATATGAACAAGAGCCCTGCTGAATCAGACAAGTGATCCATCTAGTCCAGCATCTTGTCTTACACAGTGGCCCACCAGTTCCTCTGGAGGTCCAACAAAAGGGCATAAAGGCCAAGGTCTTAATTAGAACTTAAGAGGTCTGCTGGATCAGACCACTGATCCATCTAGTCCAGCATCCTGTCCTACACATTGGCCAACCAGTTTCTCTGGAGTGCCAATAAGAGGGCAGAGAGGCTATCTCCCCCTGATGTTGCCTTCTGGCTCTCAGATTCAGGTGTTTTGTGCTTCTGAATGTGAAGGTTGACCTTAGTCACCATGGCTCAGTCACTGATAGACCTGTCCTCCTGAAATTGATCTAATCCCCCCTTAAAGCAATTTATTTTTGTGGCCATCACTACATAGTCTGGCAGTAAATTCCACATTTCAATCACTTTGTGAGTCAAGGAAGTTCTTGGTTGACTGTGGTGCACAGTGCATGTTTTTATACCGATTTACACCAACCAGTTATGCTCCTAGTGCTGGTGGTGTTTGTTCTGTGCTTATCTTAGAGCAGTCTACCAGTGGTAGGAGACTATTTTCCTGTACAATTAATGGTTTCTTTGAGCTATGTTGTATTGCTTAATTTACGTGTCCCACGGAAAGCACTGTAACCTAACGAACAAATGTGATTAATCACAGAAAGCTAGAGAAAATAGAGGCATTACCAGTGGCTTGATGCATTATGGTATCTTTTGCTGGTCTTGAATAAAATTTGCACCTTTGGCTTGAGGAGCTGGCCCCAAAATTTAGGAGCCAGACTCCTTTCTTCAGCCTTCGGTTTTGTATTGTAGTGATCCTATTTTTCGTATTATTGCTGCCTAATCCTGGACTCATCACAGTTTCTTGTGACTCAAGCATTCTCACAAGTGTGAATACATAAAGGAGGAACACAGGTTGTCATCTGTACTGCAAGAGAAAGCTTGCCACCTAACTCTGACCTACCTTCTCCTGAGATTCTCGTAATTTAATTTCTACTTTAAAAAGCTTCATTTATTTAAATAATTATAGCCAGTGTAGAAAGTGACTGGTGAAGGAATTAATTCATCCATCACCGTCCTGGAAGGTGGGGGATGACAAGGACTTTATTCACATGCATTTCGCGTCATGCAACAAAGCTTTCGGTGATCTGAGATGATAAATAAGCTTTGCACATCGTACACAAACTGAGGATTGACAAGAGGCACTACAATAAAATTATTGCTGAAAATACTGAGTTTCCAACTGCCATGGCAACCTGATGCCTGGGATTTGTCAAGCTATGCTGTAATGTGATTTTTAACAATGGAGTTATGAATGCACACATTAAGAATTGTGATTTTTGGTCAGGCATTGGTTAGTCCTGTCTATGAAGACTGGCTGTGACTGGCCAGGTCTTAAATGGAATTCTAGAATCATAGAGTTGGAAGGGGCCATACAGGCCATCTAGTCCAACCCCCTGCTCAATGCAGGATCAGCCCTAAGCATCCTAAAGCATCCAAGAAAAGTGTGTATCCAACCTTTGCTTGAAGACTGCCAGTGAGGGGGAGCTCACCACCTCCTTAGGCAGCCTATTCCACTGCCGAACTACTCTGACTGTGAACATTTATTTCCTGATATCTAGCCTCTATAGTTGTAGTTTAAACCTATTACTGCATGTCCTCTCCTCTGCAGCCAACGGAAACAGCCTCCTGCCCTCCTCCAAGTGACAACCTTTCAAATACTTAAAGAGGGCTATCATGTCCCCTCTCAACCTCCTTTTCTCCAGGCTGAACATTCTTTCACATCACCTTCTTCCTGATTCTAGAGATGCCTGAAATCAAACCCAGAATGCTGGTATGCAAAACAGATGCTCTGTCTACCATTGGGCCATGACTCTACCCAGAGCTTATCAAAATTAAAATACTAAATGTGAAACCGATGGTGTATGGGTTTTTTGGGGGGATACCATCTTCTCTTTTTAATTTTATAGCTAATTTTTTAAAGGTCAAGTTTGACTTTTTGTAGTCATGATTAAAACAGAATTTCTTTGGTTGCTATTTGTGCTTTCCTTCAGCTTTGCTACTTGGGATTCCTGAAGGAATTACCATCATGCATAGATATATCCACTCCTACCTTTGTTAGCGAGGTTTGACACCAAAGAGACGTTAAAAAATGGATTTCCCTCCATTTTATATTGTAAACTAGTATAGTGTTTGTTTCCAACGTGACCTTTTTGGTCCTGGCCCCAACCTGGTGGAATGAGCTCCCGGAAGAGGGAGCTGCAAGATGGAACTCTTCCACCAGGCATACGGTTGAGGCCTGTTATTCAATTTGAGATCCTCCATGTCCACTGTGTTCATCTACTTATAAGTAGATCTGTCTCTCCACTCTCACCAGTAAGATAGCAAGAAAGTTGGCCCTGGCTGGTCGAGGGAGTGAGCTTAGCTAGTAGTTTTTTCGGCTGCCGTTTTATTAACTTTAGTATTGTAATTATGGGGTATTTATGGGTTTTATTGTGTTTTTATTCTTTTATTGTGTGAACCGCTGTGCGCCCAATCAGGAACAGCGGTGTACACATTTAAATAATAAATAATAAATAAGTCTGACATTGTTCACCTTCTACTAGATCAGCCTTCCTTAACTTTTTTTTACTGTTGAAAATCTCCTGAAACATTCCTCAGGCTTCAAGAAACTCCAGCAGTGGTGAGAACGTGCAGAATATGGTTGGGAAGCAGAGCTGTGCGCATGCCCAGGGCCCTTCCTCTTCCCACCCCTTCCAGGCTTATCATTAGCCATTGGGTGAGGGGTAGTGAGTTGACATGACTATATATGGTCAAAAGGTAAAGGTAAAGGTATCCCCCTGTGCAAGTACCGGGTCATGTCTGACCCTTGGGGTGACGCCCTCTAGCGTTTTCATGGCAGACTCAATACGGGGTGGTTTGCCAGTGCCTTCCCCAGTCATTACTGTTTACCCCCCAGCAGCAAGCTGGGAACTCATTTTACCGACCTCGGAAGGATGGAAGGCTGAGTCAACCTTGAGCCAGTTTCTGGGACCGAACTCCCACCCTCATGGTCAGACAGCTTCAGACAGCATGTCACTGCCTTACCACTCTGCGCCACAAGAGGCTCTTATATATGGTCATATCACCTGGTAAATGTTTAACAAATTTAAGAACTATGTTAAATTAATTAATTCCCACCTATTTTGGAAATGTGTCAAGAAACCTCAAGGGTTCATGAAACCCTGGTACTAGATCTTAAGATGTATTGTTTGTATTTGAATTGTCTGGTGTGGTGTTCAAATGTCCATTTCCAAGTCTGAAGATGGTCTTTGCTTTTAACAATATGATTAATTGAAGGATTTCATTTTCATGTGAATTTGTATCGTTTACCATGGAAGATTTTTCCTTCATGGTCCTAAAAGAGAGCCTTCATTTCAGCCTATGAATTCTGCAATATTTTAAAAAACAGACAGTGTCACCATCAAGAATAAATTTTAAATGGACTACTTTGTTCTTTTACGGTGAAGAATGACATCCAGTATATTGTTAAGAATGCTTTGATATTCAGAGGCTGTGTTCCGAAACCTTTATCAGATTCCCAAGTGGTTAGTCGAGGTGAACCTGGATGTGAGTTGATTGTGCAGTCAATGAAATGAGACTGTGTGGTGAATCTTTTGTCCCTAGTCTTAGAAACAGAGAAATGCTTTGCTTAAAAAAAATCATGGATGTTTATTTTATTCTCCAGTCTTCTCCCAAAGCAGCTTATTTTATACCTCATTCTTCTCTCAAAGCAACTTGCACTGCTCTGAGTTGCAGGTTAGGCTAAGAATGTATGATGGACCTCAGCTTGTCACCTGGCAATCTTCCATGGCAGACCTGGGGCTCCCAAATTCTAGTTTAACACTCCAACCACTATATCACACGTCTCTCTGGCTGGATGTGACTATACTGTGCCAGAATATTGGTGTGGGAAAAGTTCTTGAGGATCAGATATGTCTCCATACTTAGGTCTAATTAGCAGTTGATCTGGGACACCTTACAAAATGCTGGCAGGGGCTCATGGGAATGGTAGTCCATGAACATTTGGAGGACCACAGGTTGACTACCCCTGATCTAGAACACAGTTGCTCATTTTCCCCTCTGTCGTGAATTGGGACAGGGATGTGTTCAGGCTAATAATTGTGTAGATATGCTAAATATGAACGTTGATGGGGTTGATTGTATTTTCTTAATGCCAGCTTCAGAATTCACACGGTGTTGATGTCATTTCCGTTTTGCTGGATACCTGACCTTTGACACCACAGGGTTCTGAGGGGACCAATGCAGACACCATTTCACTTAACTCTTCAGTTCCACCGAGGTAGCTGCGTTAATCTCCAACCACAAAAACAAGTCTCCTTAAGCCTGCTTGGAGAGGTTTCATTTGTTTGAAGTAACCTTGTAGCTCTTGAAAAATGGTTCAGCTAATCTGTTTGTCTTTAAAGTAAGAAGTTCCTTGTTTGTTGGAAGGTAGCTGTGAATTTGGCATTAAGACCTTTCATAATTGAATACTATATTCTTGTAGAGAGCCTCTTGTGGTGCAGAGTGGTAAGGCAGCAGAAATGCAGTCTGAATCTCTGCCCATGAGGCTGGGAGTTCAATCCCAGCAGCTGGGTCAAGGTTGACTCAGCCTTCCATCCTTCCGAGGTCGGTAAAATGAGTTCCCAGCTTGCTGGGGGGTAAACGGTAATAACTGGGGAAGGCACTGGCAAACCACCCCGTATTGAGTCTGCCATGAAAACGCTGGAGGGCGTCACCCCAAGGGTCAGACATGACTCGGTGCTTGCACAGGGGATACCTTTATATTCTTGTGGGTGGAACTGCCCTTGAAAACAGTTCAATAACTGATGCCATATAAGACTTCTTCCTGCCAGCCTGTATCATCAGTTTACTTATTTGTATAGGATAGGACACCTAAACCTCAGATTTACAGATCTGCAAGTGCACGATGGAGGAGGAGAACCTATTGTTAATCTTCGGGCAAGAAGATAAAGCAGAAGTTGGCCTGAAGGCAAGTCAAGCGGTGATTTTACAGCAACATCTTAAAGCAGAAGCCTGTCATGTTGATAATGGAAGAGCTTTCTAGGAATTCCAGTGCAGAAAGTAAACAAGAAAACGTAGCCAAGAGAAGACATATGGAAGCTGGAGATTGGAAAGAAGATTTGTACAGGAGTGAAGACGTAAGAGGGAGAATTAGAAAGAGATTAAGGGAGATTGTAGATTTTGGATTGGATTCCCCTGGAAATGAAGCAGGAAGCCACACAAAGAGACTTAAGCTCAGTTTATTATTTTGCACACTGGACAAGCCTGATAGCTTGATTAGGAGTTTGGCATAAGTCACCTCTAGAGAAAGAACACATTTCAGATTTCCAGGACTGAAATACAGTAATGTGGATATGGAGAGCAGAGCCTTGCTTATAGCTGTGGCCTGAACTAAAGATCCTTCAGTCCTGGTAAGTGATTCAGATGACCCTTGGGTGCTGTAGAACGGTCTGGACAGAACTGGATCTCAAAAAAGGGATGGAATCATGCTTAAGAAGTGTGTTACTTCATGAGATGTACATTTTCCTTTCTCGAGGGTCTGTGCTTTCAGGCCTCTTGAGGCCTCTTGACATGAATGAATCATTGCGATAGCCTCTGGTATCCATTGCGCCAAGATGGAATCTGAAGATTCAAAATGGAGTCTGAAATGTTTGTTCCCATCTGCCCAACCATTGACAGATGAACAGATACCCCGTTATAGGCCAACTGGAGACCATGAAGACACTTGAACCACCACACCAGTTTGGTGTAGTGGTTAGGAGTGCGGACTTCTAATCTGGCACGCCGGGTTCGATTCTGCGCTCCCCCACATGCAGCCAGCTGGGTGACATTGGGCTCGCCACTGATAACACTGTTCAGGCAGTGATATCAGAGCTCTCTCCGCCTTACCCACCTCACAGGGTGTCTGTTGTGGGGAGAGGAATGGGAAGGCGATTGTAAGCCGCTTTGAGCCTCCTTCGGGTAGGGAAAAGCGGCATATAAGAACCAACTCTTCTTCTTCTTCACATAAAAGAGCTTGTGAGCATTATCCTTTGTATATGTCAGGGGTGGGCAAACTGTGGCCCTCCAGATGTCCATGAACTACAATTCCCATGAGCCCCTGCCAGCATTTGTAGTCCTGGTATATGTCTCTGTATTTGTTCTCTTCCCTACTGGGTTAAGAGACATTCAATGATGAGAGAGCAACTATAACTAAAGGCGAAAGAGAAGTCTTCCGTTGTGTTGTAAGATATCCTGTGTGAAGCAATAACTGAACATTTCTAGCTTAATGAATTTTAATAGGGTTGCCTATTTAAAATCTTCTTCTGTGACATTAAAGGCACACTAATTTTTTGACAGCTGTGTCCTTAGAGGGTGTTTCATTTAAGCCTTCCTAGGGCTCGTGAGGCTATCCATAAATTTAAATTATAATAAACTTAAAAAAAAAACTTTTGGTATCTGCATTTATAAAGCTGCCTGATATTTTTAGCTTCTGCTTATGGCTCATTTTAGTGCAACGAGATGGGAGATAGGGAAATCATATGTGAGACCAGAAGCCAGGAAAAAACTGAATTAGGTAATGGAGGCAGCCTAGGAGCCAGAGAGGAAAGGAAAGAAGAAAACACAAAGGAAGAGAGGGGAAAATGAGACCGAGAATAACATACAGTGGTAGTCCCCAACTTCTTTTATTATTTGCAACCTACTTGCAAAGCATCCTTAAGCTACTTTCTTCTCCAATCAGTATCGAATGCAAGAAACGCACAACAGTTAACAATGCACCAGTTATATTTTATTTCATCTCGGAGATTTGGAAAGTTCCGCTGAGTTGTAGCCAATTTATGGCCACCCTGTAGGGTTTTAAAGGGAGAGAGGAGCAGCTAGTTTCGAAGAAGAAGAGTTGGTTCTTATATGCTGCTTTTCTCTTCCCAAAGGAGTCTCAAAGGGGCTTACAGTCACCTTCCCTTTCCTCTCCCCACAACAGACACCCTGTGGGGTGGGTGAGGCTGAGAGAGCCCTGATATTACTGAAGAAGAAGAAGAGTTGGTTCTTTTATGCCGCTTTTCTCTTCCCAAAGGAGTCTCAAAGGGGCTTACAGTCACCTTCCCTTCCCTCTCCCCACAACAGACACCCTGTGGGGTGGGTGAGGCTGAGAGAGCCCTGATATTACTGAAGAAGAAGAAGAGTTGGTTCTTATATGCCGCTTTTCTCTTCCCAAAGGAGTCTCAAAGGGGCTTACAGTCACCTTCCCTTCCCTCTCCCCACAGCAGGCACCCTGTGAGGGAGGTGAGACTGAGAGAGCCCTGATATTACTGCTCGGTCAGAACAGCTTTATCAGTGCCATGGCAAGCCCAAGGTCAGCCAGCTGGTTGCATGTGGGAAAGCACGGAATCAAACTCGGTTCGGCAGAAGTTTGCACTCCTAACCACTACACCAAACTGGGTCTCTTTGCCATTGCTTGCCTCCCATACTACGAACTTCCTTGGTTGTCTCCCATCCAAGTACTAATTGGCCCTGCTAGCATTCTGAGATCTGATGAGATTGAGATATCCAGGTCAGATTGTTCAGTTTTTAGCATTTATAAATATAGAACAATAGACTGTTGTTTTGGAAATTTTGTGGTGGTAGATCAAAATTCTGCCTTAGAATCATCCAGAATCTCCTTTTCTCTGTCTACCTGCAAGACAGCTGATGCCCATTTTTGAGTTTTGGCCCCCAGATTGATACCCATTGATGTAGAGGGATTTATTGTCTACATTTGCCATTTCCCTGTTTTGAAATAGGCAATATCCTGTATTATATTACAGAATGTTTCCCATACTGGTTAGCTGCATCCAGGAGCCTCAGTATCATGAACAATTGCTGGGAATGAAATTGATACTTTCCTGGAATTATAACTGAGCAAACAGAGCAAACATCTTTTTCAAGTTTAATGTCACAGTTGTAAGTCATTAATCTGCACATCTGCTGAAAGGTTTAAGCCTTTGATTTTCTGGGTTGTTGCTTTCACCTTCTTCTGGGCTCCACAGGTGCATATATTGTGTGCAATAAAACACAATCTCACTAGAATTCTACTCTGAAATGAAGCTGGCTAGAAGCAATGAAAATTAATACTTGCAATAGAAGTAACATTTTATTTCCTCATTAAGAGCATCTCTGTTGTGCTCTTCCAGCTCCAGGACAGACTTGTACGGCAGGTAATATAGGTTCTTAAAAAAATTATAGGTAATGCCAATTTTAAATAAGGTGAAAGCCAGTCTGCAATAGTCCCTTGTTTCCCAGCCATAATAAAAATAGTTGCTGGCACAGTTAAAAGCAAGTCATTGTGGTATATTCCATAAAAACTAAGCGTAACCAGCTCTCAAATCAGATGTCCTTTAAACAGGACAAATCTTCTTACTGAGACACTAGTAGAAATGGCACCTGGCAAACTCATTTTGGTAGAATGTTTCAAAATTGATGGCCACAACTAATTAATGGAGATGGTGACTGAAGGGAACCTCCACATTTAGAGGCACAATTCTTCTGAATCCAAAAATCGGGAGGCAACATCAGGGGAAGGCCTTGGCCTCTATATCCAGTTGTTGACCCTCTAGAGGGAACTGTTTGACCACTGTGTGAGACAAGATGCTAGACTGAATGGACCATTGGTGAGATCCGGCAGGGCTCTTTTTATGTTCTTATGATGACTCCAGAGGTTTTTCAAGGTGAGATGAACAGAGGTGGTTTGCTAGAGGGGCTGTGTTTGCCATTGTCTATAATTGTTTGCCATTGCCTGCCTTTCTAGCAATGGTGGGCTTCCTTAGCAGTCTCCCATCCAAATAATATCCAAGGCTGACTCTGTTTAGTTTCAGAAATCTAATGATTTTGGGCAATCCAGATGAGGGAGTTTTAATGGATGATCTAGAAGTTGTTTACAGCTGCTCTCAAGAATGCTCCCTCCTACCGTTCCCCTCTGTTACATAGGGCCACATAACAAAGAGCTAATTCAGTCTCAGAATTCAGTTAGCAATCAAGGAAGGTGACTGTTTAGTGCTTTAAAGCAGCATTCCCCTACCCCTGGTCCAGAGACCGGTCCCGGTCCGTAGATCAGTCGGTACCGGGCCACGGCTCCCACTTGTCCTCCTCCCTGGCTGCTGCCTCGGGGACTGTCCTGCCACTGCTGCTGGCTCATCTTTGGTGCTCTCCAGTGGCTGCCATGGTTGGGGCTCCCCCTCAGCTCAGTGTGGCATTGCGCAGCTGCTGCTGGCAGCGCCTTGCAGTGGCTGGCGGGAAGTCAGGGGTGCTGGTGGGAAAGCAAGTGGAGCAGGGGCTCAGGCGGTGGCAGTGATGTCCCTCAGCAAAAGACTAATCCCCCCCCCCCAAGGCCTCAACAAAATTGTCCAGCGTTGACTGGTCCCTGGTGATAAAAAGGTTGGGGACCACTGCTTTAAAGGCAATAACCAGCCTTTTGAAGTGATCCTTGGAGATAAATGGCAACCATTGTAGAAGGCACAGGAAAAGAATAACATACTTTCATGGGCTTGCTTGTCAAATCCTAGGCCAGTTGCTGTTAGATCAACATTTAAGACATTTTGAAGCTCATCATTCATATAACTTGGTATGAAACACAATTTATAACGGTATATCACGAATAAATTTGGCTACATGCCTCCAGTCTCGAAAGGTGTAGTTGATGAACTAGTTAACCTTGGTTGAAGGCAATATTAACCACGGCTGCCACCACCTGGTAATTCAGGAACAGTAGTGGAAGCAGAAGTGCTGTCATTGTAGAACAGGCTTTCTGAACCAGGATTTCATGGAAGGGTTTCCTGAATGGGTGGGAGTTAATTAATTAAAAAATTGATTAATTTTTAGTCTATTTTTAAAAATTTGTTAAACATTTATTGAATGATATGATATCTGGTCATGTCAACCCCCCCTTCCCAAAATGGCCAATGATGGGCTGGAGAAAGTGGGGAGGGGAGGGGTCCCAGATGGGTGTGTAAACAGCTATGCTTCCTAACCATATTATGCACAATCATACCACTTCTGGGATTTCTTGAAGCCTGAGGAAAGTTTCAGGAGTTTCTTGGCAGCAAAAAAATTGAGAAAAGATGTTGTAGGAGATTACCTACTTCAGACCAGTTGCCTTTCCACCTAACGTATCCCACCTTCTTTGCATTAAATTTTCAGTGTTTGCTGTATCAAGTCCAACCACATGAATCAAGAAGAGTTTTAGAATTCCCACTGCATCCTCATTGTCATATGGAAATGTGAGCAAGAAAGAACACCAAATTTCGTCTGCAAATTGATTGACAGCACAATCCAGATTTCTGAACAACTTCTCACAGCAGTTCCATATAGATACAGATCTTAAGCAACATAAGGGATGAGACAGAGAGGAAGGAGAATTTATCTCCAATGAAAAGGAGATTGAACTCATTCAGGTGGCCCAACAGTCATTTCACTTCCAATGACTTTAAGGTTTTGCTTACAAAATGTCTACGATTTAAAGCAGGCTCCTCCTCCTAATTCTTCTAAAGAGACTCACAAGTATTATGGTCCAAAGGACAGTGAAGATTTTTTCCTAAACCTGAGGTTACTCAGACTAATTTTCCCATGCCAGAGTCTTTTGAAAGGAAAATTAGGGCACAATGGGAGAAGCCTCTTATGATTAAACAGTTTCCATCTTTCATTAAGAGGATGTATACCTTGCCTGAATATGCTGAATCAATGCTGATGGTCCCATCTCAGCGTTATAATCTTTTGGCTTGGTTTCATAAGGCGGGGAAGGAGATCTCAGTGACATTTTAGATCGTAAGTCTGACACAGCTTTGCACAAGACACATGAGGCCATGCCATGGTGATCAAGGCATCCAACACAGGATCAGCAGTAACCAGAGCAGCTCTGGCTTGGTGCGGAAAGCTATTGACTCTTATTCAGCTACTGAGTCAGAACAGAGAATCATTGAGGTCACCAACAGTATTCTTAAGGCTTTGGCCTTCAATGCTGACACGTCATTAGATACCATTGTCTTAGCAACCTGGGTCATGGCATCCACCACGGTTGCCAGACACTTTCTTTGGCTCAAGGCCTGGCAGGCAGACCCAAGTTTAGAAAACATAGTGCTGCCTACCTGTTCCAGGAAGATAAACCATTTGGGAACCCCTTAGATCAAGTTCTTGTTGAGACTAGGGATAAAAAGAAGGCGATGCCCTGCTGTCCCTTTCTGTCCACCTTCTGAGCCAATCACTCCAACCCCACATTTCAATCGGAAGGTAAGAGAGATTCTCCAGACAAAACATAGGGAGTCCTCCAGACAAAACATCTGCAGAGGTGGTTTCTATTCCAGGGCTCATGGGTTCTTGTCGTGGTTCGGTCCTTGGTGGCTTGGGAACCGGACCGAACCCCGCCATCAGAGGCGCCCGCGATCACGGAGGTAGGGCATGGTGATCATAGGCAAGCCGGCAGCTGGGCGCCCCACCCGATCGTTGAGGTGGCAATGGCCGCTAAAGAACCTCAATGTCCCCCTCCACCTTTTGACAAGGGCCCGGAGATGGCCCTTTGTTCCAGGAAAATGGGCCATCAGGAACCCCGGAAAACCTCGCATATGTGCATGAGTCATGATTGTATCAGCATGTTCCCTCCGCAAGTACTGGGTGGGGCAATACAGCCTAAGGAGGTGGGTTTTGTATAAAAGGGAGCTTCCACCTGGAGTTCAGTGGAAGCTCTTACTCCATACCAGCGGACTCCACGTTGCTGAAATAAAGCTTGTTCCTGTTGTATCGTTCACCAGGCCTGGCGTGACGTTTTCTTCAAAGGGGCACCCTGTTTTTTCAGTTAGCAAGCGGCTCCCCGACATCGTAAGAGCTTCCCACCGAACTCCAGGGTCGGCATCGCATCCGAGCGCTTATCGGGACGGATCCAGAGATGGCGTTTTCAAGCAACGGGGCGGTCTCGACCCCCACGAACCCCGGGAACATGAGTTTAATGTCCCCGGGAGATTTCCTCCGAAAATCGGGGGGCCAGGAGCAGCTGTCCGGGACCCCGAGACCCTCGGCAGCGGCGGCCAAGGGAAGGCGCCGGGCCATGGGGTTCCCAAGCACGGCGGGGAGCGCGCCGAGGTCTGGGGGGTTGGCCCCAACCTGGGACACCCAGCTGAGGCAGGCGCTTCGCCCGGTAGGACCTGAGGAATCCCTAGAGGACCTGCGGCGGGCCATGGCGGACTTGGCCAGGCGCTTGCAGGCAGCTGAAGCCCGTGAGCAAGCTCGGGCCGGGCCCGGAGGGACTGGTAATACAACGGCGGAGGGGATCGCGTCGAGTGAGGACGTCTCCAGCGACGAGGACGAGCCCGGCACTGGTGAGCGGGCCCCGGACCCCGACCCGGAGCAGTTTTCAGTCCCGAGTAGGCGAGACGGCCAGCGGAGAGGCGAGACAGCAGAGGATCTCGGGGGAGCGGGTGAGCCGACGGGGCGGCGAGAGCCGGACCAACGCAGGAGCGACGTGCAAGGCAGGGAGCGGCACGGCGTCGTTGGGCAAGTTGGTAGCCGGTGGAGCGGAGCAAGACGAGACGGCGGACGCCGAGAATCCCGGATCCGGAGGGGGTCGGACTACTCTCCAAAACGTTCCCCCCCAGAGCTTAAGGCGCGTTTCGACGGGACGCCGGACGACCTCCCGCAGTTCCTCCTCCACGCGCTGACGCATGCCCGGAGGTATGGAGACCGGTATGAGGACTCCGAGGACTTGGTCTGGGGGGTGGCCTCGTGTCTCCAGGGCAAGGCGGGTCAGTGGTACCTAGGGTTGGCCGAGCGCGGCGACCCGGCAACTCGGGACCTGCAGGACTTCGTGGTCGCGCTCCGCCGACGATTCCAGGACCCCCAGGCTGAGGACAAGGCAAAGAGTCGGATCAAGGGACTTCGACAGGGTACTAGGGGGGTTATGGACTATATAGACATTTTCCGGAGGGAAGCAGGCAAGGTGTTCTCCTGGAACGAGGAGACCCAAATCGAGTACTTCCGGGAGGGCCTTAACCCGAAGCTCAGGGAATGGGCCGTGATCAAGGGGACGGAAGAAGATCTGTCTACACTGGAGGGGTGGTGTTTTGTGGTCGCCAAGCTGGAAGCCAGCCTGGGTTGGGCCGCCGCACCCCCCCGGGAGGCCAAAGGCGGGTCAGCCGAGGCGCCGAGACCGGGCCCCGACAACTCTCGCCCCAAACGACCCCCGAACCCCGAGCGGGAAAGGAGACGCCGGGAAGGTCTGTGCCTGAAATGCGGGGGGTCAGGACATTTCGCAGCAGCGTGCCAACGGCAAGGGGGGGAGGACCGCGGGCTCTCCCAGGGGGGAGGTGCGACACGCCCCCAGCAGGCACGCCGGGCGGAGGACCTCCGCAACGAACCGGGAAGCGCCCAGGCGACGGGAAACGGCCAGGACCTGCTGTAGACGGCGCCGGGCAGCAGGTCCCGCGGTGCGAGGGAAAACCCCTACAGCATGAGGCGCGACCTCCGAACGTGGTAATTTTAGAGCTCCGGAACCCGGAGAACGGACTAAGTTGGGTGGGGGAGGCTCTTTTGGACTCTGGATGCGACCACAGCATGGTCCACCCCCAGATAGCCCGGGCTTTGGGGCTACCGAAGCGCATTCGGAAGGTTCCCCTGGTTTTCGTCCAGATGGACGGCAGCCCGATTCAGGGGGGACCTTTCGGGGAGGAGGTGGGTCCTATCGCCATCCACATAGGGGACCACCAAGAGCTGCGGTGGCTGATCCAGGTCCCCGTAGCGGGATATCGGGCGGTGTTGGGCCTGGATTGGCTGAAGGAACACAACCCCGTGGTGGACTGGCGGGCGGGGACCCTGAAGTTCGACTTGACGGTGGGTGCACGGCATCGGGTCCCCCACGAGAATTCCAGCCACAAGAGGACGGCGGCGCGTCCCAGGGGAGCGGCGGCGGCGCAGCAGGAGATACCAGAGCCCGAGGTCCCGCCAGAGTACCGAGACCTCGCAGCCGTTTTCAGCGAGCGGGAAGCGGACGAGCTACCCCCACACCGCCGCACGGACTGCGCTATCAACATCCCAGAGGGGGCGGTACTACCCAAAGGGCGCATCTACAAGATGAGTGAGGGTGAGCTCAAGGACCTCCGGGAGTTTTTGGGTAAAAATCTGGCCCGAGGTTTCATCCGGCCCGCTTCCAGTCCCATGGGAGCTCCAGTCTTGTTCGTCCGGAAAAAGGATGGGTCCCGACGGCTGTGCCAGGACTACCGGGGCCTCAACGCCATCGCAGCGGGGAACGCTTACCCCCTCCCGCTGATCCCGGATTTGCTGGCCCGGCTGGGCAAAGGGACTCTGTTCACTAAGCTGGACCTAAGGGAGGCGTACTACCGGGTACGCATCCGGGAGGGGGATGAGTGGAAAACAGCGTTTAACTGTCAATTGGGACAATTCGAATTTAAAGTGATGCCGTTCGGTTTAAGCGGGGCACCTGGGGTTTTCATGAGTCTAATTAATGAGGTGTTGCAGGACCTTCTGTTTCAGGGGGTGGTTGTTTATTTGGATGACGTCCTGATCTACAGCCAAGATCCCCAAGAGCACGTGACCCTGGTGAGGGAGGTGTTAAAGCGCCTGCTGGCAAACCACCTATACGTGAAGCTGGCTAAGTGCGAATTCCACCGTCCCTCCCTGGACTATTTGGGCTACCGCATCTCAGCCCAGGGCATAGCTATGGACCCCGAGAAGGTGCAGGCGGTGCTGGCCTGGGAAAGGCCCCGCACCCGGAAACAGCTACAAAGCTTCCTGGGGTTTGCTAACTTTTTTAGAGGCTTCATCCCCAGATACTCCTCCGTAGTGGCTCCCCTCACGGACTTGCTAGGTACCAAGGGGAGAGGTCCTCGCGCCACGCGGCCCAGCGCAGCGCTCGGCTGGAATGAGAAATCGGAGGCAGCGTTCCTGGCCCTCAAGCAAGCTTTCGCGTCTGAGCCCACGCTACTGCACGTCGACCCAACCCAGCCGATGGTGGTACAAGTCGACGCCAGCGACGCAGCAGCCGGGGCGGTTCTCCTGCAGCGAGACAAGGCGGGACAGCTGAGGCCGGCGGCCTACCTCTCACGAAAATTCGCCGAAACGGAGCGGAACTGGTCTACCTGGGAGAAGGAGGCGTTTGCGATTAAGTTCGCCCTCACCGAATGGCGGCATTGGCTGGAGGAAACAGAGGAGCCGTTCGAGGTCTGGACAGATCACAAGAATCTGGAGGCGCTCCGGCAACCGCGATCCCTGAACGCCAAGCAGATGAGGTGGGCGGAGTTCTTTTCGCGGTACAATTTCAAGCTTGGTCACATCCCCGGCAAAGAGAATTTCCTCACGGACGCCCTCTCCCGTCTGCCGCATTATGGGGAGGGGTACGCTCCCTGCACCAGGTCCGTGTTTGGTGAGGAGCAGCTGGGACGGGGGGTCGTCACTAGGCGTCGGGCCAGGGAGGAATGGGAGCCCGACCCAGCGACCGCCCCGCTCCGAGACCGCCTAGTGGCAGCCTACGGGACAGACGAGGAGCTGGCTGAGCTCCGGGACTCTTTGATTTTGGACTCCGGTCTCTGGCGGAGGGGGGAGGCTGTCTACGTCCCGGAAGGGCTACGACGGGAAGCCCTCAGCCTCTGCCACGATGCTAAGACCGCCGGGCACTTCGGTTTCGTAAAATCCTGGAAGTTGGCCCGGCGGCGGTTTTGGTGGCCCAGTCTGCGGCGGGACACAAAAGCTTACGTCAGTGGTTGTCCTGTCTGCCTGACCTGCAAGCCGGGGGTTGGCAAGCCGAAAGGTCTGCTGCACCCGCTCGAGGTCCCGACCCGGCCGTGGTCAGTGATCTCCATGGACTTTATAACAGACTTGCCTCCCAGCAAGGGGAAAACGGTGATCTGGGTGGTGGTAGATCTATTTTCCAAACAGGCCCATTTCATCCCTTGCGCCAGTGTCCCCAGTGCTTCACAATTGGCTCGGATGTTCCTGGATCACGTGTTCCGACTGCACGGGCTGCCGGACAAGGTGATTTCCGATCGGGGCTCACAATTCGTGTCCCGGTTTTGGCAAGCTTTCCTGCGCCTGTTAGACATCGAGCAAGGGCTGAGCTCCGCTTACCACCCCCAGACGGACGGGCAGACCGAGCGGGTTAATCAAGTACTGGAGCAGTACTTGCGGTGTTTCGGTTCCTATCATCAAGACACCTGGGTGCCCCTGCTCCCCCTGGCCGAGTTCGCGTACAACAACGCAGACCACAGCAGCACGGAGATGTCGCCTTTTGCCGTCGTCTACGGGACAGACCTGAGACACTTCCCGGAGCTTGGAGAGGTCCCCGCCCGGGAATCGGCCGACCTTCGCGAGTGGGGGAAGCGTGCCGGGAGCTGCTGGAAGTCGCTGCAGGAGCAGCTCCACAAAGTCAAGGCAGCGCAGAAAGAGGACGCCGACCGGAAGAGACGACCAGCTGAAGAGATCCGACCGGGGGATCGAGTTTACCTTTCCACCCGGAACCTACGGTTGAATTTGCCCAGCAAGAAGCTAGGCCCTCGGTTTTTGGGGCCTTTCGAGGTCTTGGCCCCGATCAACGAAGTTTCGGTCAAGCTCAAGCTCCCCAAGAACCTCCGGCACATCCATCCCGTCTTTCACGTGAGCCTTCTAAAAAAAACTCCGGACGGTGACGTTTGGCACCCCGTGGTTTCCCCGCCAGCGCCCGAGGTCCTGCCGGGGGGGGAGCACCACGAGGTGGCGGATATCCTGGACTCTAGACTCCACAGGGGGAAGTTGCAGTACCTCGTGGAATGGAAGGACTTCGCTTTGGGGGACCGGGAATGGGTCTGGGCAGCGGACGTCCTTGCGCCCCGACTCACTGAACGTTTCCACAAGCGGTATCCTGGCCGTCCCGGGGGGTTGGAGAATGGACCTTTGGGGGGGCAGAATGTCGTGGTTCGGTCCTTGGTGGCTTGGGAACCGGACCGAACCCCGCCATCAGAGGCGCCCGCGATCACGGAGGTAGGGCATGGTGATCATAGGCAAGCCGGCAGCTGGGCGCCCCACCCGATCGTTGAGGTGGCAATGGCCGCTAAAGAACCTCAATGTCCCCCTCCACCTTTTGACAAGGGCCCGGAGATGGCCCTTTGTTCCAGGAAAATGGGCCATCAGGAACCCCGGAAAACCTCGCATATGTGCACGAGTCATGATTGTATCAGCATGTTCCCTCCGCAAGTACTGGGTGGGGCAATACAGCCTAAGGAGGTGGGTTTTGTATAAAAGGGAGCTTCCACCTGGAGTTCAGTGGAAGCTCTTACTCCATACCAGCGGACTCCACGTTGCTGAAATAAAGCTTGTTCCTGTTGTATCGTTCACCAGGCCTGGCGTGACGTTTTCTTCAAAGGGGCACCCTGTTTTTTCAGTTAGCAAGCGGGTCCCCGACAGTTCTGTTAGGGCAGATATAGAGGGAGACAACAAGTCCCCCAAAACATGATTTTTGGTGTTTACCAGTAAGGGGCAGGCTGGCCTCGTTCTCAGACACATGGAAAAATCCAAAAATCAACTCCTGGGCTCAGGAGGTAGCCACACTGGGATACAAAATAGAATTTCACAAGAACCTTCCCCCCCTCCCAGATAATTTTTTTCTGCTCCCCTGTATCCAAGAATCCGCTAAAAAGACAAATCACTCAGGATGCCATCTGTCACCTTTTAAGCAAAAGAACCATGGACACAGTCCCCCAGTCAGAAAGGGGTATTGGGATTTACTCACTTTTCTTTACAGTTCCCAAGAGGAATGAAGGTTGGAGGGCCATTTTGGATCTAAAATTTGTTAATAAGTACATCATTCTCAAACATCTATGCATGGAGACCTTGAGGTCCAAGCAGAGGCCCTCCTACACAACAAGTTCCTTACCTCCTTAGACCTCCAGGAGGCGTACTTCAATATCCCAATTTGTCCAACCCGCAGAGACTTTTTGCGTTTTTGTTTTGGGGATCAACATTATCACTACAAAGCCCTACCCTTTAGCCTGTCTACAGCCCCAAGGGTTTTCTCAAAGATATTGGTGGACTTGGTAGTCCTCCTTTGCCAGGAGGGGATCCACATTCATCCTTATATCTACGACTTTCTCATACGAATATCCCACCTATATCAATCACTTTGAACCACTCAGAGAGGCATTTGAACCCTAGAGAAATTCGACTTTGTGCTAAACAGGGGAAAAAGCTCCTTAGTTCCTTCTCAAAAGATGAAGCACCTGGGGATACAGATAGACACTAGTCGTCTTTACTTTTTTCCTCCCCCAAGTAAAAATTTCCAAAACTATTCTACTGGCCTCGTCAGTCATCAAGCCAAAGTGTTACCTTCTTATGCAAGTCTCCAGCCTCCTGGGACTTCTGGTTTCCAATTCGGAAGCAATACAGTGGTGACGGTTCCAATCTCAACCTCTTCAGCTGGCCTTACATCTTTCTCAGGAAAAGATCTCCAAGGAAATTGATACATTTGTCACCTTATCAACAGCGGTAAAGATCAGTTAACAGTGGGGGATATCCAGCAAAAATCTAAGCCAGGGCAAACCCTTCCTTGTCATCCATTCATTCCAGATATTTACATATGCCAGCCTTCAGGGCTGGGGAGCCCATCGGGAATCCAGACTGACTCAGGGTACATGGTCACAGATGGAAAACAAACTCCCCATCAACACTCTAGAAGGGATGTGTTTCCAGCTCTCAAGACATGCAGAGATAAGAAATCAGGATCCTGTGTCATAGTGAGGATGGACAACATTTCTGCCAAGGCCTATATCAATCATTAAAGTGGCTCTTGTTCCAGCAGGTTACCATTTGAGGCCAGGAGACTCCTCATGTAGACAGGAAAGAACCTAGCATCTTCAACCCCCTAATACATTAAAATCAAACAGGACATAACATTACAACAAAGAAGCATGAAAACATGGCATAAATACTACCCCTCCCCCCTTAACCATAGTAGAAGAAGTGGCAAGAGGGAGCCATAACCCAATGCCATAGATGAGTGGTCCGCAACCTTCCGGCTGCCACGGACCGCTGTGCCGGAGTGGGGGGAGAGGGCGGCCTGGTGCCCCGCACACACGCGGCAGCCCCAGCACAAACGCGCACGCCCGGACTTGCCGCGCGTGCGTGTTTGCGCCCGGTGAGGGCGCAAACGCACATGCGTGTTTGCGCCGCTGCCATGCCAGCGGCTGCGGCTCCCTCTCTCCGCCCCTCCGGGCCGCCAGCAAATTGGCCGCAAAGCTGTACTGGGAGCATAGGGTGACAGGCGGTCCCTTAGATATGTCTTTTCATCCAGTGATTTCCATTGTCATATCAGGTTTGGGTTCTGTGTGTACTACACAAATATGTCCTCCTGTCGAGTGCCTTTGAAAATGTCATGTTTTCTTTTCCTGTAAATATTTTCCATATTTTTCTTCCCAGTTTAAATTTGGCCAACTTTTTATAAATAATCAAGGTGTCTTAGGACTTGCCCCCCACATAGCAGCTGACACACAGCGAGTTTTGGGGGTACCAGTGAATGCACTCCTTAGAATTGTGGATGCATACCCAAGGATTGCTCCTTCTGTTCTACCATTATAAGCTGTTACCAGGAGACATGAGTACTTGAATAGTCCTTGGGTAGGTTCTTGTTGCTTGTACTATGTAATTGTATGGTTATAATTGCCTGCTTTCCGTGCTTTTCATCTCCCAACTTCTTTCCCCCCAAATATGTAGTTGCTTCAAAGCTGTTTTAGTTGTTCCACTTAAAATGATGAGGCGAGTCCCCATAAAGCTTGATGGGCAATGCAACAATGTCTCACGTCTGCTTTCTCTTGTTCTGGTTGGATCATATCCAGCTGTGAAGAACGATTTAGTAACTTGCTGTGTAACCCTCTCAGAATGGTTGACCTCTCATTAAAATCTTATCTCTTTTAAAAATCTTACTGTACCTCTGAAATGCTCAGGGTTTCCACATGGGTTTCCACTCTTCTGTTTTATTCTCACACCAACACTGTGAATTAGATGCAAGGAAAGAGTGTGAGAGAGTCAGACATACCCGAATGAGAGGGTGACAGTAAGTTTGATGGCAACGTGGGTGATTTGTATCCAGGTCTTTCCATTTCTAGTCTGACTCTCTAAGTATTGCACCATACTGGTTCTTGAACAGGGATTGAAATGCTACTGGCATTCATTTGAAAATGGTAGCTTCTGTCTTGTATCCATTTTAGGGTGTAGCCAAGTTTTATTTACCATTTTAAAAAATATTTTTAAAAATATTTTTAAAAATACCCGATATATGTCTTCAACCTTTCCAACCCTTGGAGCTACTCTTCACATCTGGTGACAGGATAGGACATAGTAGAACCACATGGTAGGAGAACAAGGAGCCAAAGGAATGGTGTCACCAGGGAAGAAGGTTCCACACCACAAGCAAACATGGAAGATTGGAGGACTCATACACCTGGTGGCCTGGCCAGGAGAAAGAGTCCGTTTCTGTGTCTGTGCTAAAAAGTCATTTTATCCACTGGTGAGTCCTTACTGAGCTGTAACCCTTTTACAGTCAATGTATTTTTCCTGGGGTGGTGGTGATGGAGGAATCTGCTGTTATAGCACTACCCCAGCAAAAATGTTTTCTGTTAAGGGGTTGCAGTTCAGCTCTTGAGGCTCCAAAGACCCTCACCTGTGGGTTGAAGATCCGTGCCTTGATCATTCAGAGTTGTAGAGCTCTGAAAATTCTGATTAGGATGGCGTCATCCACAAATCTGGTTACATCACTGCTTCAAGGTAATTTTGAAATGTTAAATGGTACCAGTCCCAAACAGGTCCTTGGGTAACACCAGTTCTAGGTTCCCTCCATGAGATGTTGATTTATTTTCACCTCTTGCTTTCTGAGCAGTTACTGAACCATATGATGTTCTACGTTGTCCAACTCAGCGGTTGCTTTTCAAAGCTTCTGAGTTCCCTGAAGCTTCATTGACATCATTGAGGTAGATTTGTTATTCTGAGGTTGTGGTCTGGAGACAGTGTGCTTTTGTAACGGGTGAGCAGGTGAAACAGAAGCCCAAGCAAACAAACCCCAAAGTTAAGGATATGTTTGTTCTAGAACGCAAAGTGGGACAGGATTGGTAAACAATACTGAGACTTCTTCCCATTGGCTTCTTAAACTTTTTATCACAGTTTGTGGCTTAATTTGCCTTCTTTTGCTATAGAAGTTTTTGAATGATAATGATAATTTGGTATCTGTATTTGGTATTTTATCATATTTTGACTGGGGGAAAATGCTTGGTTGAACAACCTTCAGATTTCACAAAATGGGCTATTAGTGGCCCCCATAAGGAGTGATATTGGCTTTGAGGGGGAGGAAATGGGCCAATTTTTATAGCTGGTGATTGTAACTGGCAGCAGGCCTTGCTTCAAATGTTGGTCAAGTCAGGCATCTGCTAGGGCCCTGCACATCACTGACCAGAACTCAATAGTGCCATCTTGACAGAATCCCACCCTTCCAGGATGGGAGAGTGTGTAAGAGCTGGGTGTTGTGATGGCTTCATGGAAGAAGACAGGTCCTCCTTGAAGTTGTGTCTCCCTTCCTTCCGCTGTTTTCTTTGCCCATGTATATTGTGCCAAGAGTACTTGTTTCTTTTTGGGCAGGGAAGAAAGAACTTTGGTCACTATTGAAAAGTGAGGAAGGCAGAAGTCTGTTGTCACCCAGTGTCTTTTGAGTTTTGGTGGTACTTACTGAGTTGTCCTTTGTGAGCAACTAGCTTCGGAGGCACTGTCCTCGGAGATAATTAGTTTAAGCAATTATGTGAGTTCAGTATATAGATGCATCGCTTCCTTTCCCTGGTGAGACAGAAGCAAATTAAAAGCAACAGCTGTGCCCTTAAAGCATCATGCAAGCTAGTAGGCTGGGTTTTTTTTTTTGGCGGCCATTTCCATAGTATCTGGAGGCTCAGGCGATGAGAATGGAGACATTTTTTATCAGCCTGGAGTATCAGCAAGCGTTAGTAACCCCTGAACTTCATTCTTCTCATTTATTCTGAAGCATCTCTTGACAATTCACTTGACTTGTTGTCCCGGTGGCAAAATACGTTTTCTGAAACTTGACTCAAAAGACTTTATATCTTGACATTCATCACCTTCCTGAATACTTGCTGTTGCCGATCAAGGAATTAATACATATCCTCCCACCCCACCCCCGATGAGTAAGTGGATTTATGCTTTCTCAAGGTTATGATACAGATCCATGCAAGAAAAGAAAGGAAATCTTGGGAGTAATTTAAAAATCGGAAACAAGACATATCAGGATCCAAATGCAGCGGAACAACCGCTGCACTTGAATACGACTGTGGCCAAATATATACCAAAAGTCGTGACTTGAAGATATTAAATCTCTGCAGACCTAGGAAGCAGCCCTCTTTGAAGTGCTTCCAAAAACTAAATCAGTGCATCACATCTCTTCTTCAAACTCTTCACTTGGGCAGTTGTCTGAATAGATAAGTTGGTAGCTCTTCATTTGCTCTTCTAAAGAGCAGAAGATCTGGCAAACATCCAGCAAGAGAGAGTCACGCAATCAAGCTTCAGCAGTACACATCAATAATGTGGACTGACTCTACCTCTAATACTCACAGGGACTCCTTCTGCCCCCAGTTGTATAGCTCCCTGTTGTTCGTTGGATGCCTCCCCCAGGTGATGTCACCTTTTTGTGGAACCTTGTCAAAAGCCTTACTGAAATACAGGTAAAAAAACATTGTCTGAATTTCCAACATCTGATCAGCCCATCATTCAGTCAAAGAAGGAAACCAGGTGGTTCTGGCAGGATCTGTTATAGACAAAGCCATGGTGACTTCCCCAGATCAACATATTGTCCTTCACATTATTGCAGATTGCCACCTTTAAAATTGCTCCATTGTCTTTCCTGCAATTGAGATCAGACTCACTGGCCTCCAGTTTTTTCGGTCATCTCTCCTCCCTTTTTTGAAGATTGGGTCACTCTCCTCCAGTCTTCAGGCACATCTCCAAGAGGTCCTAAAAGATGACGAAGAAAGGTTCTGCAAGTTCTCCAGAAAGATGATTCATGTGGATAGTCATGTTGGTCTGAACAAACCTTGGCCTGAATAAAAGTTTGTTGGTCTAAAAGGTGCTGTTGGACCCTGTTGAACCATCAAGTCACAGTTGTCTTGTGGTGACCCCATGGGGTTTTCAAGATGAGTAGCTTAGGGGTGGTTTGCCATTGCCTGCCTATGTGTCGAGCCCATGGTACTGTGTTCCTTGGAGGCCTTCTATCCAAATACTAGGCAGGCATAAACTTCCATATTTGACTAGATTGAGGTAGCCTGGATTATTCAGGTCAAGGTCTAATACTGCATGTAGAGTTGTAAAATCTTGAGTAACTTTGAAGCCCTGGGAAAAAGTGCTTCTTTCTGCCAGGGAGGAAAAAGCTCTCCAGAAACTTTAACAAAAAATGATATATATTCAATATGTTCCTGTGAAGCCGACATTTATCTAATGTCTTCAGAACCTAATATACATAATTAGCAAATCCTTATCCATTGGTCCTATTAATATTTGTCAAACCGGCCAGGGGTTGGAGCTGTCCAGGGTGACTGAGTGCCAATACGAGTCAATCAGGGTGCAGCCCTTAGAGCTCCTGCCCTCCATTGCTGTCTGCTCCCTGTTCACCTTCCAGACGCGCCTGGTTGCCCACAAGGCACCCCCGCCACTGCACACACCCTGGCCCATCACCCACACCCACTCAGGGCCCTTGTAGGGGACGACAAGATGGCGGACGCCATGGGGCCAACAACCAGCTTGCCTGCCGCGGCCACTTGCAGGCTGCGCTGCCCCCCAGGAGGCCCGCCACCACTGCACCACGTCCTCTGACGCTGCCACCCACGGAGGGCCATCACAGGGCCAGGCTACGCGGCAATGGCATCCCACACATCCAGCGCTCCAAGGAGGAGGCGGCGCCAACCTCTGAGGGCTGCCATAAGACGCCCTCGCAAGCACAGCGTGCCCACTGCCATGCTGACAGGATGCCGCCACTTCTAAGGTAGGGCCTTTATCACTCGGAGGTGGCCAGCCGCTTGGAAGGCCCATGTCACTACAGACTCAGGGAGGCCACTAGTGCCCGCTGCATTTCCCACTGCAGCGGCCTTCGTGGCTAGTTAGCATAGAAAATGGTATTATTTGGCAGGTTTGTTAAATTTTTAAAATAAAATTGCTTTACTTTTCTGTGAGCAAATTTGTGAGTATAGCCAGTACTGAGAAGCCAGAGACGGTATGGCTGCAATCAGCAGTACCCTGTGCTTCTTTAGAAGATACATATTAATGGGAGGTAAGGAAAAATAAAAGTTGGAATAAGAAAACATGCATTTTTTTTACTATAAAGTTTATTATTTGGACAGAAATACTCTTAATTGGTGGGACTACATGCATAATTGGACACTGTTATGAAGGGTATTGTTGAAAAACAGCACACTCTTTAATAATGTATTATTATTTTGCATAGCATATTAATTGTTGCCCGAAGTATTCACATTTAAATATGAACACAACCTTGAAAATTATATTGCATAGGTCTAGAGCAGTCTTTCTCAACGTTTTTACCATTGAGAAACCCCTGAAATATTCTTTAAGCTTTTAGAGACCCCAGAATATAGTTGAGAAGCATAGCTTGTGTATATACCTCCCAAGGGCCTCTCCCCTTCCCACCCCCTTCAGACCCATAATTTGTGGGGTTTTGGGGGGGGCGCGACATGACCATTTATGGTCATATTATTTGACCTTAACCCTAACCCCTGGGGCCTTCAGTGGTTAACATCTTTGCTCCACTTTCTCAATGCCTTTAGTTGCAGGGGTGGGAGTGGGCTGTTGTCCGCCATGTTACGTGTTTTAGAGTCTTTTATTGGAGAGTTTTTAATGGGATTTTAGACTACCGTGACCCGCCATGAGCCTGCTGGGAAGTGTGGCAGGATATAAATCAAAATAGATAAATAAATATATATGCCCCCCTCAACTGGAGTAACCCCTTCGGAGCTCTGGAGCAGTGGTCCCCAACCTGTCTGAGGTTGGGGACCGGCAGGGCATTGGGGCGCGGCCCGCGGCCCGTGCGGGCCACGCCCCCGCATCGGGACGCGCCCGCGGGCCGTGCCCGCACATCGGGCCGCGCCCCCGCATCGGGCCGCGCCCTGGCCCCGATTCCTTCTCCCCGCCCTCCCGCAGTAAGAAGATTCCCGGGCCGCAAGCTTGCAGCCTGGGAAGTTTTTTACTGCGGGGGGGGGGGAGAGGGAGCCGCGGCCCGGCACCATGGCCTTCGCGGCCCGGCACCGGGCCGCGGCCCACAGGTTGGGGACCACTGCTCTGGAGTATCCCTAGGGTTACTAGCTGTCCTGATTGAGAATTACTGCCATAGGGTTTTCAAGGCCAGAGACGTTCAGAGGTGGTTTGCCATTTCTCTCCTCTGTGTCGTGAACCTAGACGTTCTTGGTGGTCTCCTGTCCAAATGCTAACCAGGGGAAATCTTGGTTAGCTTTTAGATCTGACAAGATCCAGCTAACCAGGACCAACATTTTCAAGCCTTTAAAAAGCTCTTAGCAGAGTGTTTGTGCATTTGCTTCCAAAATAAAGTCTCAGTGGATTGCATTTGGATTCTCATTGACAGGAGGAAGATCGGTTTTCGCAGGGAAGTCCTTAGGAAGTTCGTGAATCTCCATACAGTCATTTCTTTATTTTCTTTATTTTCCGTGTTTGCCTATTTTGGAAGATTAAATGTATGCCCGAAGTTCTATTTATTTTCTGCCTCTGGGGTTTGCTTCAAATTGTGTTTGCATATTAATAGTAGGCAGTTAAAAACTAGCTTCACCCGTTTGTATCCCAGCAGGAAAATCTGAATGTTTAGACTTCAACAAAATCAGGACCGGCTCTCAACAGTGGGAGATAATGTATTCATGCATTGGAATCACAGAGTGGGGTCTCGGAACTTGTTTTGCTGCTTTTGTTTTAATGGATGGTCTCTTCCTTTGCAGAAGGGAAGCACTTTCCAAACACATGCTGTCTTTATATATAATAAATAATATCTAGGAGCTTCAGAGTGGGCAAGCTATCTTTTTTAAGTGTGTGTGTGTAGAAGTCAAGTATTACTTCTTCTGCATGGCTTTTCTTGGAGCGGCACACATGATCACAAGCATCCCTGTTCACTTGTGATAACCTGGGCCAGAGTGAGCCTGCAGGCACATCTGTAATTCTGGCATGACACAGTGAGCATAGCAACAAAATGGCCACTGCAGGAGGCAGCCACAAAATGGCTGCCTCTGTGTCAATTCAGTAACACAGTGCAGGTCCTTGTGTTGTGGCAGCTGCTGCCAAAGCAACAGGTTTTTAAAAATCCTGAATAGCCAATCAGAAGCCTTGTTGGCAAAAGCCTTCCCTGGCTTACCCACTTCTTAAAAACACCTGTTGGGCACCAAAAAGCCACAACATTGGGAACCTCAGACCTGGACTTTCTTCACAGACTTAAGAGAGGCCGCCATGATATTAAAACGTGGTCGGAACCTGAGGACCAGATCTGGTGCAGTTTAATGGCTGTGTGGAGATTGTGGGAGCATTTTTGCACATCATGAGTTCTTCCATTTGCCTGGAGCCCCAGAATGCTAGAGGGAAGGAGTCGACATAGCGTCAGCGCTTCAAGTGGCTCAGAAAGGATTAAAACTTCTCAAGTTCCGAACTAGGTGTTACAAATGACAGAGCCATTTTCAAAGTTCAGGGTCTCCCTAGTATGGAGCTGAACCACTGTCTGTCTGCCACTAGACTAGCCTTTCAACATTTTTGCCATTGAGAACTCCCTGAAACATTCTTTCAGCTTCCTGAATCTCCCAGAAGTGGCACAATAGGGCAGAATATGGTTGGAGAGCATAGCTGTGTCCATGCCCCTCCCCTTCCCATCGCTTCCAGGTCCATCACTGGCCATTTTTTGGTGGGGGCGCAGGTCGACATGACCATATATGGTCATATCACCCGATAAACGTTGAACAAATTTTAAAGATATATCAAAAATATAATTAACTCCCACCCATTCGGGAAACTCTTCCAGGCCTATCAAGAAAGCTCAGGGTTTCACAAAACTCTAATTGAGAAAGCCTACTCTAGACCTACCTCAAGCCTTCCTTTCTTATTGCCTACATGCCCTTTCCCAATGACTCTGGGGAGCTGGTAGCATGAATGTGAATGCTTTAAGCAAGCAGATGGGGAAGGACATGAAGAGAGGTAGCAGGGCAGGTGACTGGGGTGTGGGGAGTCAGTGGCAGTGGGCATCATCAGTAACCCTGGGCCTTGGTATCTAATCCACTCCTGGGCATGCTAGTGCTGTCCTAGACTTATCAGATTGCTGCCCTGTTGTTTTTCCTCTGTAATATGCAAAGCAGCTTAATTGGTGTCCTGATGGGCTTGTTACCTGGAGAAGGGCTTCCCCTCCACCAGGTAACAGCTGGTGAGCAGAGCCAAAAAGTAGACAATACAGCAACTAGAAAAGAGTTTCCGATTTATCCAGCCTGATGACTAGTTCAGAGGTAGTCAATGCTGGCAGGGGCTCATGGAAATTGTAGTCCATGAACATCTGGAGGACCACAGGTTGACTACCCCTGGACTAGTTGATTTCAGCCTTGTCGCACATTTTAGACACTGTGGCTTCTTTTAACATCCCGCCCCACCCCTATGCGGTGCTGTAGGGCTGCGCATTTCTTTGGGTGAGATGGAATACCATCTGCTTTGTTTACTTGACACAGAGGAAAGAAGGTTTGTTTTTAAAATTAGTTTGCCAAAATAGGGATCTTGTTTGGCTACAAAAACCAAGTGTTGGTGCATTTTTGAATGCTCAGATTAAACTGTCAAGGAGGTGCCTTCAACGTTTAAATGTTTGCCAAAAACAGACTGACTGTGGCATCTGCTTTCCCAACAGTTGTGCCAATCAGTAGTAAAATCTTGGAGGAACGTTTGATGCTTGAGGATAGATTTAGAGACAGAGGAGGTGTGCCTATTTAATCTAGATTTTTTTAGAAATCCATTTTTAGAAGAATTCTGCTTTTGAGTAATTGCTGTTTTTAAAGGGAACAGTAATTGAGTCTATCATTTGATCTGTAAGGAGCATCTTAAGTTCTGCATGCTTGAGGGATTAGATCCTAATCTTTTCCCCAAAAATGCCAGAGCGAGGAGCCTTTTTGCCAGCACAAGAATTCTTTCATTGAAGGCTCCTTCTGCCAAAGTCATCCACCACTAGCGACGGAGCAGAAAACAAGAGTATCTGACCCAATATTATTGTTTCTCTCAAGATTTCTGAAGCTTAGCTGATGAAAAACGGAAAATAATTTTCTTACATCTTAGATCTTGATGCAGTTTTATCCAGTGATGCCTTACATTGTTTTTATCATAAGACCATCCAAGGAGAAGACTTGTTATTGTGTATTGTATTGTTTGTAGCTCCCTCCACTCTTACTTCCCGACTATGAAATCTGTGAGATATCGCCAGCCTTCATAATACCTGGTAAGAGTGACAGAGATTTAATAAAGACTGTTGCAGTCCTGCAGAGGTTGGTGGCCTAACCTTTCTCACCTAGCCATCTGTCCAACCCGTGGCATATCTGCTAATGAGTGGCTGGCGGAGGACACCCCCTGATTCTTTGGCCGAGTGCCCGGAGGCTGTGATGGAGTGCCTTAAGCAGAGCTGCTTGGTGTCTCTTATTAGGAGACTCTTGTATACACATCTTTGACAATGTCAATCGTACAGTGGCTGGAACATCTGGGAGGTTTGATAGACACCCAATGGAACTTTCTCCTAATGACAGACAAGAGAGTCTCTAAAACCAGAGACATGGCCTTAGCCTTGCTCAAAAGCAGCAGCAGTGAGAACCACTCAAAACAGATGACCTCATGGACCCAGGAGAGAACTAAGCTATCTCTGCTTCTGGCGTGAATGGCCGCTTCAGATGCCGAAGCACCCAACCCCAGTTTTTACTTGTTAGGTTCGAAGTTGTGTCCAACCCATCGCGGCCCCATGGACAATGATCCTCCAGGCCTTCCTGTCCTCTACCAGTCCCCGGATTCCATTTAAATTTGCACCGACTGCTTCAGTGACTCCATCCAGCCACCTCATTCTCTGTCTCTTACTAAGTTTTACTTATTAAGTTATAAATGATGTATTTTATGTTAGAGCAGTAAAATTAGTTTAGGTTTGGTGGGACAGTAAGAATTTAATATATTTAATCCACCCCCAATAAACTATTTAAAAAATCCAGAAATTTGTGCATTATTTTGTGAAGGGTCATAGAATCATAGAGTTGGAAGGTGCCTCCTGGATCATCTAGTCTAATCCCCTCCAGCTAACTGGTTGTAGTTAGTATCAACTAACTGGGGATCAGTTCCTGTTGTTACTCCCCTCAAGGGAATAGGTTAGGTATTGCTCTAGACTCCTCAAGCATGGTGTATTTGTCTTATTTCTTCAGGAACTAAGTAGGTTGGCTGCATGCTTCAATTTAAGGGCCTTTTGAACACCTTTCAAAATTGTCATGGCACATCTCTGGAGCTGGAGGACTCCTAGAGGAATACTTGTAAGATGATGATTGTTCTGCAGCAATTTAGCAGCATCTTTGTAATACTTTTAGTCTGGCTGATCAAGAATCAAATTCCCACAAAGGTCCCTTTTGAATCCCAGTATTTCATGTGCACCTTTTCTGAGAATGTGCTCTTGAGTTGGTTTGCATTGTTGGTATGAAGTATGTACGATTTATGTATATCATGAAGCATGCTGAATTCTTGTTATTGTCTGTCATTATTTCACAAAGCCAGAGAAGAGCACCAACAACAAACCACTGAAAACCAGCACTAGGAGGCAAAGTCATAAAAAGCCCTTGGTTTCTTTGACCTGCTTGGCCCTTCAGGGCAACTGGTGTACCAGAGGTTGTTGGAGTAGATGGACCATTGGATCTGATCCAACAAATCTTCTTTAGGATGCTCTGGGTTATAATATAAAATAAAAGACAAGTCTTGATGAAATTTTCAACACAAGCAGAAGAAAATGTCATAAGGACTATAAAATGCACTTTAGCCTCTGATCCGATCAAGTATCCAGGAATAAACATGACTGGACATAACTGCAATCTTTTAAATATTGATACAATATTTGTCTAGATGTAAAAAGGTTAAAATCTCCTAGTTGGGCAGAATTTCAGCAATAAAAATGAATGTACTTCCAAAGTTAAATTTATATATATGAAAGCATTTTGTCATAATGGCAAAGACAGAAGCACATGTATTTGGGAGAGGCAAGAAACCAAGGATAAACTTCACATTACTCCCAAGATGAGAAAATAGTGGAGGATTGCCAGTTCCAAACATAAAGTTATATTACCAAGTGGCTGTCTTGGTCTGGATTACAGATTGGATCAAAGATCCTAAACAAAGTATAGTGAAATTGGAATCAGGTTTAGAAGAAGGTTTTGATTATGTATAATCAAAATAACCATGGCACAAAAAAGTAATACAATTAGACATGAATAAGGACAACTGAACTTTAAGGGAAAAGCCTGAGTTTGAACAGACGATTATTATTAAATAAAAAGATTATTTGCTACAATGGATATGTTATATATATCTTATATTTAAAACAGAAGAATAAGTGAAAAATGCATGATTAAAGGGGCACAAACTTTTAAACAGCAAATACTTATGTCATAATGGGAACTGTTATGGGAGAAATAAATTAAGTTTACAGCCAGTCCGATGTAAGAGAATAGATAAAAAGTGTTTTTAAGATGGCATATTGAGAAAATGCATAAAAATATAATGGAAAATGTTGGAAATGGCAAGGAATAGATAGAACTTTTTATACCGCTTTTTTATACCGCTTTACTTTGCTCTGGTTCGGCCTCACTTGGAGTCCTGTGTTCAGTTTTGGTCACCCCAATTGAAGAGGGATGTAGACAAACTGGAATGTGTCCAGAGGAGGGCAACAAAGATGGTGAGGGGTTTGGAGACCAAGGCGTATGAAGAAAGGCTGGGGGAGCTTGGTCTGTTTAGCCTAGAGAAGAGATGACTGAGAGGGGATCCGATAACCATCTTCAAGTATTTAAAAGGGTACCATATGAAGGATGGAGCAGAATTGTTCTCTCTTGCCCCAGAGGGACAGACCAGAACGAATAGGATGAAATTAATTCAAAAGAAATTCCATCTAAACATCTGGAAGAAGTTCCTGACAGTTAGAGCGGTTTCTCAGCGGCTTCCTTGGGAGGTGGTGGGTTCTCCATTTTGGAAATTTTTAAACAGGGGCTAGATAGTGATCTGATAGACAGGCTGATTCTGTGAAGGCAAAGGGGTGGCAGGTTACAGTAGATGAGCGATAGGGATGGGAGTGTCCTGCATAGTGCAGGGGGTTGGACTAGATGTCCCATGAGGTCCTTTCAACTCTATTATTCTATGATTCTATATGTGGTAGACTTGTAAACAAGTACAAAATTCTTGAAGAAAATACATGGAACAACACAAAATGTATTAAAGTTCATTCATGTGGACCCTAAGAATATGCTATTGAGAATATTACCTAGTTCTCAAAGGTATTGGAAGAGTTTCAAAGGTATTTGTATACATGATGACTGCTGCTAAAACAAAACCTCCCGGGTCAATTTCCCTGAGCCGTAAGGAAGGGTGGTATATAAATGCAAATAAATAAATAGTCCAGTTCCCTACCAAATGCAGGAAATGCAAAACTATCTGCATTCTGCAGTGTATTTGACTTGATGACCCTGGAGGTACCTTCCATCTTGATCACCATCATGTAAAGATGGTTGAAAAAGCATTATTCTTTCATGTATGTGTTGCTATTCTGCCTTTGTAATTGTTCTCCTTTTCGCCTTCATAATGGTTTGAGTTAAGTAACTGTGAAGGACTTAAAAAAATAGTCATTTATTTTAAAAAAATAACCTTTTGCTTTCAGCTACTCCCTTGTCTGCTAACATTTTTTCCTTTTGCAGTGTTGGCAGGAACAGTGGATATCCCTTGTGTGTTAGTGCGAAACAGCACTGCATATTTTCTACCGTCTCTTAAATTTTGCTTCGGCACTAGTTGTAAGCACCAAGCCCCGAATTGTAGGTTTATGATGACGATGATCATCATCATCATCGTCATCATCGTCGTCATCATCATCATCAGATTTATTGCCCATCACTCCCTGACGACTCGTGGTGGGTTACGACAGGGGTAGTCAACCTGTGGTCCTCCAGATGTCCATGAACTACAATTCCCATGAGCCTCTGCCAGCATTTTCTGGCAGGGGCTCATGAGAATTGTAGTCCATGAACATCTGAAGGACCACAGGTTGACTACCCCTGGGTTACAACATCTGAGTAAAAAACCCCATAAAACCCCAATTAAAATCCCAGATAAATATCACAGTCATTAACCGAACTACAAAAAGATACACGGTGGAGAATCAGTGGCTCAAATAATCTCAGTTATCCAAAAGCATCTCAAGAGGAGATGGAGAAAAGAGGGTGCATATGTTACTAGCAACCGTCGATTCCTGGAAGGGAGGCCATGTAGATGTCCCTACCAACCTCAACCACCCTGTCCCTACCAACCTCAACCATAGACCTGGCGGAAGGGCTCCGTTTTACAGGGCCTGAAGAATGCTGAAAGCTCCTGCAGGGCCCACGGCTCTTCTGGGAGCTCATGTTCAGGAATACGATATAAAGTTGACCTGCTGTATTGTTGGTAATGTAATGAAGTCAAGCTTCCATTCAAATTTTTTTTAGTGGATTTACAAGTAGACAAGCATTGTGTACTTATGTTTACCATTATGTGACTTGTAGAATCAACAAGATGTTCTGTAAGATAACTAATTATCCTTACATTTAAAAGAAGAAAAGAGCAAGGAGCTCAAGGCTGTGTTGCCAGCTGAGAAAAGAAATGGAAAGAGGTCCATCTCTGGGCTAGCATTCAACTTCATTACTATCCATGTTAAAAAGTGTAGGTTATTTGAAGGAACCTGCAAATGTGGATTGGCTCCCACTAAAATAGATGCAGCTGAGGCAGCACATTTTTGCCTTGCTATTTCCACAGACTCTGCTGGGCTGCAACAACACAAAATGGTGGATGTCCTCTGGATACCTTTTTGATCTGGCTGTTTCCCAATTCGAACTTGCTGCGTATATGCAACTTGGAATATCTTTATTATTATTATTATTATTATTATTATTATTATTATTATTATTATTATTATTATTATTATTATTATTATTTCGATTTATTTCCCGCCACTCCCAAATGGCTCGCGGCGGGTTACAATATCTTAAAAACCCATTAAAACTCCCATTAAAAGACTTTAAAATGTCACAACATGGCAGCACAATAATAAGATCCCCTTCCTACCCCCATTCCTAAAAAAGGGGGGGGTGGAGGAGAAGGAGGTCAACGATGTTCAAGAAGCCCGGGGGAGAGCAGTCGATGTACCCCGGCAGCCCCAGCCTCAACCATAGACCTGGCGGAAGAGCTCCGTCTTGCAGGCCCTGCGGAATGTTAAAGGGTCCCGCAGGGCCCGCAGCTCACCCGGGAGCTCATTCCACCAGGTGGGGGCCAGGACCGAAAAGGCCCTGGCCCTGGTCGAGGCTAGGCGTGCTTCCCTAGGGCCGGGAACGACCAGAAGATTCTCACTCGCAGAGCGCAGAGCCCTGCGGGGGGCATAGGGCACTAGGCGGTCCCTCAGGTATGTGGGTCCCAGCCCGCGTAAAGCCTTAAAGGTTAGAACCAGAACCTTGAACCGGATCCGGACAGCAATTGGTAACCAGTGCAGCTGCCTCAGCACAGGCTGGATGTGGGCCCTCCAAGGTGTGCCGGTGAGGACCCTAGCGGCTGCATTTTGTACCAGCTGGAGTTTCCGGATCAGAGACAGGGATAGGCCCGCGTAGAGCGAGTTACAGAAATCTAATCTGGAGGTGACCGTTGCATGGATCACAGTGGCCAGGTGTTCGGGGGACAGGTAGGGCGCTAGTAGCCGGGCTTGGCGAAGATGGAAAAATGCCTGGCCGGCTACTTTCCTGACCTGCGCCTCCATAGTCAGGGAGGCATCAATGGTCACACCCAAGTTTCTGGCCTGGGACGCGATGGTAAGATGCGCCCCTGCCAGGGTGGGTAAATGCGCTTCCTGTTCCCGCCCCCTACTTCCCAGCCACAGGACCTCCGTCTTGGAGGGGTTGAGTTTCAGGCGACTCTGCTCAAACCATTCTGTCACTGCTTCCAAACATCTGGCGAATGGTTCCGGGGGGGAGTCTGGGTGGCCGTCCATGAGGAGATAGAGCTGGGTGTCATCAGCGTACTGATGGCAGCCCAACCCAAAACTCCGTACCAGCTGGGCCAGAGGGCGCATGAAGATGTTAAATAGTGTGGGGGAGAGAACCGCGCCCTGTGGGACCCCACAAGGGAGTCCATAAGGGCGCGAGAGCTCATCCCCCACTGCAACCCTCTGGGTCCGGTTCTGGAGGAAGGAGCGTATCCAGCGCAAGGCTGTACCCCGTATCCCCGTACCGGCGAGGCGGTGGCCCAATATCTCATGGTCCACGGTGTCGAAAGCAGCCGACAGATCCAGAAGGACCAGCACGGCTGACCCGCCTCTATCCAGCTGGCGACGGAGATCATCCAGCAAAGCGACCAACACCGTCTCCACCCCGTGGCCAGGGCGGAAGCCAGACTGATATGGATCGAGTGCCGATCCTTGAACAGCTTTGTGTAATAATACCAGACAAATCCCTGTCAGCAGAAATCCCCAAGGACCCTTAAGTGATTCTAACAATATTGCTGGAGTAGCTTGTGGAGATCTTCACGTATGATTACCCTCAGGATAAGAAGTCATTATTAAATGCCAAACGGCTGTTAATGTGTTAAAAGGTAGGGACAGGGGACACATCCTGGCTTCAAAACTCATTTGCCAAGCCACCATCTTTATGTCAATCAAATTTGGTAGCGACAATTACTGGCCCTGAAGAATGGCATGAGAATTCCGCATTTATAGTGCAATCCTATGCAGACTTACCCCAGCAAAAGCCCAAAGAGACAGCGTGGGGTCATGGTAAAGAGTGGCGGCTTCTAATTTGGCAAGCCAGGTTTGATTCCTCGTTCCTCCTCCACATGCAGCCAGCTGGGTGACCTTGGCCTCGTCACTGCCCTTACAGAACAGTCCTGTCAGATTTCTCTCAGCCTCACCTCCCTCACGGGATGTCTATTGTGGGGAGAGGAAAGGAAGACGATTGTAAAGTGCTTTGGGACTCCTTTAGGTAGTGAAAAGCAACCTATAAAAACCAACTCTTCTTCATATCCCATATATTGTAATCAGCCTTTGACATTCCCTTCATTGTTCAGAGCAGTTTTTCACGTGTACGAGCGACCTGGCTTCAAGAGAAACAATCTAATGTCCATCTTGGCGTGGTGGAATGACTTCTGTGGGGTCTTTGTCTCCTTGCCTTAATACAGGGGTAGTCAAACTTCGGCCCTCCAGATGTCAATGGACTACAATTCCCATGAGCCCCTGCCAGCGTTCTCTGGCAGGGGCTCATGGGAATTGTAATCCATGGATATCTGGAGGGCCGCAGTTTGACTATCCCTGATTTAATAGATTGACTGGTGTAGTTTTGCTGGACTGTCTGTGGAAGTGCTCTTCCTTCTCCCTTTTTCCAGGGTGAAATGCTTCAGCCTGCCCAAGTTCCACTTCTCCCTCACCATGTTGAGCAGTGTCTTTGTGTATGCAAAGTGCCTTCAAGTCACAGTTAACATGGCAACTGGATAGACTTAACAGAGGTGATTTATCATTGCCTTCCTCTCTCCCATCTCAATGTTAACCAGAGCTGACCCAGCTTAGCTTATGAGAGCTGATGAGATAGGGCTAGCATGGGTCACCCAAATCAGAGCTAGCAGGTGCCATTATACTTTAAAATAACTTGTATTATCCAAAGATGTCATGGCTTACAATCATGCTGTCTGATAAAAATATACATTTTTAAATGTTTCACCTTTTATTGAGTTGTCCCAACATCAAGACAAGAATAAAATAGCAATTTCTCAAAAAAATTTTGATTAGTAAAAAGGTCATCAGCTTGATCTACTGGTTCTCAATTGACAGGCTGGTCTCATCTCACACACACCCTCTGATAAAAATATTGAACTAATCTCTGCCGTGGCTAAATTTGCATGGAGGGTGGCTAAAATAAGGAAGACCTGGGCGAATCTGGAGCAAAGAGAGTATTGTATTTTAATTTAACTTTTATAGTTTGGAATCCTTAAAAAAAAATTTTAGCCTTAGTACTTCAAGTATATTTGTACCGTAATTTCAATTCTGGTCTAGTACCACATTAATAAACTGACTGATTGAACAGGAAATAACTTGTATTATGCTCTACATTTCTTCTAGTCTGTTTGCGTCTGCCTTCTTTTCTAATGTCTTTCTCATAAGAACTGTGTGGGGTGGATGGAAACTTCCTTCATGTTTAAGGGCCTTCTTGCTGCTTTCCCGTGCCTCATACCTGACCCACCCAAGGATCCAAAGCCTGTAAAATCTAAACAGCCACTGGCTTGGATCCTAAAGATGCCCGATTTGCAAAAGGAGACAAAGAAATCCATATATTTAACGAGCTTCCTCTGACAGTATGACTAAAGTGTTCCGTGGTTGTAGCGAGTATGAACTATACCAGAACTGTAACTTAAATAAAAGTGATTTACTGTAAAGTATGTCAGAAGTCTCGTGGCATTAAAAGTTTAAAACCGGTATTTATTAAAATATGGCAGTAGTAGTACATATAAATGTCATGCTGCTTGGTACCGTATTTTAAGCCAGACAGTGCTCAAAACTGTGATAAAGAGATCTCTGTTTTTCTATTTCCACCATGGAAACTTGGTTGCCAAAGTCAAATCGGGAAAGTCAGGGCATAGCTAGCACATCTCTGGTAACTCCAGTTTCTTATTTGTTTTAATGTATAATTTAATTATTGACTGCCCCTTCCCAATGGTGGACTCAGGATGGTTCACAACAGTGATCTACATTTTCAAAACAATAAAACTCTTGTAAAAATGTAATAAAATACAATTTATTCAATTGCCACTGGACTATAGCTGGTAAGTTCAGTATGGTGGTGGTGGTGGTAAAAATATCTCCTGAATAGGGAACCTCAAATAGCGGAAGAAGAGGCATATAGAAGTTCTCATTTGGCCTGGCCTCAACCATAGGTCTGGTGGAAGAGTACCATTTTACAAGCCCTGTAGAACAGTGGTCCCCAACCTTTTTACCACCGGGGACCGGTCCACACTTGACAATTTTACTGAAGCCCGGGGGGGGGGGTAGTCTTTTGCCGAGGGATGTTGCCGTCGGCTGAGCCCCTGCTCCACTTGCTTTCTTGCTGGCTCCCTTGACTTCCCGCCGCCCACTGGGGGGCGCTGCCAGCAGCAGCTGTGCAATGCCACGCTGAGGGGGAGCCTCAGCCATGGCGGCTACTGGAGAACACCAAAAATGAGCTGGCGGAAGAGTGGCAAGGCAGTCCCCGAGTCAGCAGCCGGGGAGGAGGGTGAGGAGGAGCCACGGCCCGGTACCGACTGATCCACAGCCTGGTCCCCGGCCTGGGGGTTGGGGACCGCTGCTGTAGGACTTTGTTGGAAATGCCTCTTCTTCTACTCTCCTGTTTGTCTCTCCTTAAGTGGGATTTTTTAAAAAGGAAATAAAGACTAGCCAATGAAAGTGGGTCAATGAAAAGTAAGCAAACATTTTGAAATTTGATGCATATGAAGGCCATTTTATACCTGTCGAGTGCTGAGGACGGGAACCTCAGTGGAGTACACCATGGAGGCCATCCTCCAAAGCATTCATTTCCTCCAGGGAAACCAACGTCTTTCTTTTGGAGATGAGCTGCAATTCTGGGGGGGTGGCATTCATACCTCCACACATATCCCTAAAGTGCAGGGAGCATAATTGGGGATGGGGGGATGGGGGAGGAATGGAAGTTCTTTTACAAGTGGAGAACACCATGGAAATTGTAGACCATATACAGGCAACCTCGAAATAGTCTGTGTGTCTACACAGAAAAAATTCTTGGACAACAGTTACAGGTAAGTGCAACTGTTTTCTGGGTTAAGTCTCCTAAATACTAAAAATTAAGTTACCTGATTACATATTGGACGTGATTAAGGAGTAGATCTGGAGAAAGTGTGTTCTGAAATTCTAACAAAAAGACTTCAGCTGTATTGGAGATGCCTTACTCCTCAATTTGTTGCTTAGGGAAGTGCTTTTATATTTATCTTTTTGCATAGCTATTATGGACTGTTCTTGAAATCTGCAGTTCTTCTGATTCAAATAAGTTGATTTTCCACAATAGATGGGATTATTGTGCAGTACATAGCCTCTGGTGATCTCCTTTGATTGGTACCTGCGTGAGGTTCAATGCAAAACTATCCTTGAATGCAGATTGATGAGGGTTAGGTGATTTCCTCTAATTATCAGCAGAGTATTTTGTCCACTCGTAGCTCAATTATCTGAAATATTGTTTCCTCCTTTCATCAAACTATATAGATAGAAGAGAGTGTCTGTATTTTTGTATACTGCAATTGCAAGCAATGAATGAACACTTAACTTTTAGGAGAATGTTTGATTCACTGTGGAGTAGCTGGAAGCCATATTCTGTAGGGGAAATGTGTATTATTCAGCTGCATTTGCATACTTAAATCGATCTTTGAACAATATGGAGATTGACTGTGATATGTACACCTGTTAGGATGGGATAGATTTCTTACCTCGTTTTGTTAGGTGATATTCTCCTATTCTCTTTGTGTTCATTTCTTTTACAAAAGGAGGTGAGATGCAAGATATACTTCTTTGGTTTGAAATTGGAGTGTTGGTCTTTACTTGGCGCATAACTTACTGCCCAGGGTTAGCGTGTGAACTCCCAACGCCTGCGGTGCAGCTAGTGGACCTTAGCAGTTTGATGACTTTGCAGGTGTTGCTGGGTTCAGTGTCCCCAGTTGGCTGTAGCTGTGAGTAAGGGCAAGCATGCTTGTATCTCTGTAGTTTTGTGTTTCTTTTAAAGTAAACACAAAACCGCAGAAACATAAGCATGCCTGTTGGGGTTGAGAGGAGTCAGCCGTGGGGCCTTCCTTCCGCCGACCCTGGAAGGTGCAATTGGGGCCGGGAGGAGGAGTCCATGAGAATGAGACCTTCCTGCCCCCTTGACCCAGGCGGGTGCAGCTGCAAACTGGCCAGGCAATGGCAAGGTCATTGGGGCCGGGAGGAGTTGTTTGTGGGACCTTCCCTGCCCAACAAGGCTGCCGCTGCTATTCTGGATGGGCACCGGGGAGGCGGTGGCCTCCCAGCCTTCCTCTCAGCCCCCCAAACAAGGCTGGCTGACCTGATTGCTGGCTCTTCCTGTGGGTGGATGGATGATGGAGGAATTAAAACAACCGTCCAGCTCCCCAGCTAGTAACTTTAACCAAAGGCCACACAAAACAGAGCAGCTTTACATGCCCCCCCCTCAGAGGGCTGGAAGATCCTTCAAAGCATGAACTTCCCAGTGGAGCTGATTCCATAGAGAAGGAGCAACCATTGAAGATGCCCTTGCCTTGGTCGTTAACAACTGGGTAGTTCACAGCCCAGGCACCTATAGATGGCTCTGCAAGGATGGTCTTAGGCCTTCCTAATGCTGCGACCCTTCATACTCTTTAATAGTGGCTGAGCGTGGGCGCCTGCAGGAGGAGTGACAACAGTGGCAATACCTCCCCCCCCCAGCCAAGCTTCTTGCCCTGCCGCGACCCGTGTGAGAGGGTCATTCGACCCCCAATGGGATCCCGACCCCCAGGTTGAGAACCACTGATCTAAGGAAGCAGGAGGGAGGTGGGGGTAATATTTAGCGCGTATGTAAGTGGAACTGCGATAAGCGAGCATGTTTTTGTTCATCCAGGACACCATCTGTAAAGGGCTGCCTCAGTGATAGGGGAGGTTTATTCAGTGGTGGCACTTGACAGGGTTTTTCTCTTGTGACTGCCTACATGGAATTTTGGTTCTCAGCAGGCCTTTTTCTGTCTGGTTTTCCCTGGTGTAATGTGGAAGCCTTTTCCGGGGTATTTGATGTCGCTTCTGTTCTAGAACTTTAGTAGTTGGTTATGATCTACATTTTGGCTAACTTTTTAGTTTGATTATTTTTGGTACCATGTCTCTTATTACTTTAATTTTGTGTGTCACCTTGAGGGTTTTTTTTTTTTTTTGGTACAGAAATGGGATAAAAAAAAATCCCAGGCATGAGTTAAATATGTTTTTCCTCTTTCCCTTGTTAGGTTGGTGCAAAGAAAACTTTCAGTGTTCCCCCGACACAATTTAATGTGCTGCTCTCTCTGATGCTTGCATCTAAAAAAAAAAAAAGCATCCGTAATAGTTCTTTAAGTTTTCTCTGAATCAGTGGAAGGATCAAGGTTCCCTTTTGAAGAAATCCAATTGTTTCATTTGTTAGAACATCTTTTCAGTCACTTGGTTATTGAAGCTGAAACGTTAAAAGGCATCTTGCTGGGAAGAAAAATCACTACATCCCTCAGAATGGACCGTAATCCAACATTTTCAGGCGAGGAACGCCAAGCTGGACAATTTGGGGTCTCTGTGAAGCTGCTGCAGGACCTGTAGCACTTTAGATTGTTAGGCTAAGGACGAAAAAGACCAACCATCCACCAGCAGCGTGGTGTACTAATTAAAAGTGGTGGACTCTACTCTGGAGAACCGAGTTTGATTCCCTATTCCTGCTCCGCATGAAGACTGCTGGGTAACCTTGGGCCAGTCACTGTTCTCTCTGAACTCTCTCAGCCCCAATTACCTCACAAGCTGCCTTTTGCAGGGAGAGGAAGGGAATACAGTTGTAAGCCACTTTGAGACTCTTTATGGTAAAGTGGGGTATAAAGACGTCCTCTGCTGCTTCTGACAACAGAAATGAAAGGTCTTTCGATGTTGCCATTAAATACATGGAAAGCTAGGGTTCTTGTGCGTACTTGGCTTTATCTGTCAGGCATATGTTTTGGAAACTGGTCAAGACCAGTCATTGTGGTTTAATTAAGAGACTGTGCCTTGCAAGATGGGCAGAGCATTTGTTTATTTTTTTTATATTATTAAGTGCATTTATATCCCACTCTTCCTCATATATCCCATATTGTAAGCCACCTCAAGCCCTATGGGAGAGAGGCAGTTTAGAAATATAATAACAATAACATTAACAATAACAGTAATAATAATAATAATTAGTAATAATAACATTAGTAGTAGTAGTAGTAGTAGTAGTAGTAGTAGTAGTAGTAGTAGTAGTAATAGTATGGTTCAGAGCAGGCTACAATGATAGTTAAAACATCCCCAGCAAAAACCAAAAATAAAACTGTAAATCCCAAATCCCCCCCCCCGCCGTTGGCTGCCATTGAGACCCCTTCAAGCTTTGCAGTACCTCCTGAAGGAAGAGCCCCCCTCCCTCGTCCCAGTGCCATAGTGGGAAAGGTTTAGGCTCTGTTCCACTAGACAAGCCACCCTAAGCGGTGGGATAGCCAGCAGATGACTTCCTTATGACGGTAGTTGGCAAGAAGGGCCATATGGAAGGAGACGGAACCATTACGTTTTCCTCTTACATTTTTGGCCTCACCTGTGCAAGACAATATGAGCACTCGATGTTTTTGACCCAGGTGCCAAAGAACTCTGCCTACCTGCAAAGGTGTTGCTGTAGTTAAAACAAAAAGAATAGGTGGAAGGAAAGAAGGGGTTTTTGCTTGATTGAGGTGCCGAATTAGTGAATTAAGAGGGAGCATTTTTAGCTTTTCTTTCTCCAAAACCAATCTGAAGGCAGGTTACAATCAGAATAGATAAATTCACACTGAGAATTAAAAGATCATCAGAATGAACATTTCCAACTATTGCCTGGGCGACAAAATTATGTTAAAATCCAGTGGTGATACCCTGTTACTCTTGAGGAAGAAAGCTGAATTTATTTACTAAATTTATTTCCTGCCTTCCTACCCTCATCAGGCCAACCAAGTAAGCTAGCTGACTAAACATAGATAATTTTTAAAAGTCTTAAAAACCATTACAATCAAAGAATAATTAAGTCTAGGCTAAAATACACATATGAAAACATAAAGATTAAAATCAGAACATAGGGCAGGAAAGAGGGATCAGCAATGGAACACCAAAAGAAAACAAAAAAAGTTTTTAACCTGCATGGAGAATCGTGGAACCATAAAATCACAAGAATTGGAAGGGGCCATACAGGCCATCTAGTCCAACCCCCTGCTCAATGCAGGATCAGCTTCAATAGAATAGAATCATAGAATCCTAGAGTTGGAAGGGGCCATACAGGCCATCTAGTCCAACCCCCTGTTCAAGCATCCATGAAGACTACAACAGAAGGGGGCGGACAAGACAGCTCTCTCTGGGATTGCCGCCCACTTAATTGCAGAAGACAGGACCATACAAAGTAGCATATCAGAAAATGACCATAGTGGTCAGACAGGTTCATAATGATATGTTGAGGATTATAGGAAACAAGAATGGAACCTCATGTGTGCACATGTGTGGCTATGACTGGGAGATTTCATTTCCCTTTCCCCACGATTGCATTTCCCTTCCCTAAAAGGCAGGGGTGGCCAATCTGTGGCTCTCTAGATGTCCATGGACTACAATTCCCATGAGCACATTCTGGAAGGGATTTATGGGAATTATAGCCCATGGACATCTGGAGAGCCATAATTTAGATACCCATCCCATAGGGTCTCCTGTTTTTATGCTTCTTTTTCTTTCCCACCCGTCAATTATCCTTCTTTCATATGGCCCACCCTTTTCAGCTTTTCCTCTTCCTCCCTGGGAGCTCTTCCTCAGCAAAATCTGCCCAAGTTCCTTGATGCCAGAAGGTGGGCCAGTTCCTGCTATACAGTGCCAACCTGGGTTGTGTCCAGTTGTGTTGGTGCTGAGTCTTGAGTGGCTGCTGCAAGCCTGCCTCTTGCTAGCCCTATTCCCGCAGAGGACATAACAGGGGGAAGCAACAGGAACTTTACAGGGTAGTTTTGTCCTCTGGGTTTTCCCTCACTCCCCAGGTTTGCTTAAATGTACAGGTATTTTATTATATGGGGAGATTTTAATCCCTCAATGTATTTTTTAATTTTTATTTAAGTTTCAGATTTTTCTGTGAAACCTGAAACTTCCTTTGGGTTTGTCTCCAGCTTCATATTGTAGATCTGTGCATTATATCTTTTAGGGTGCTATTTGGAGTTAGATATGAGCTCTGTTGTCGTGCAGGGTGGTAATGCAGCCGACATGCTGTCTGAAGCTCTGGCCATGAGGCTGGGCGTTCGATCCCAGCAGCCGGCTCAAGGTCGACTCAGCCTTTCATCCTTCCGAGGTCGGTAAAATGAGTACCCAGCTTGCTGCTGGGGGGGGGGGGGGTTGGTAAAATGGTAATGACTGGGGAAGGCACTGGCAAGGCCACCCTGTATTGAGTGCCATGAAAACGCTAGAGGGCGTCACCTCAAGGGTCAGACATGACCCGGTTCTTGCACAGGGGATACCTTTACCTATGAGCTCTATAAGAGCCTCTTGTGGCACAGGGTAGTAAGGCAGCCGACATGCTGTCTGAAACTCTGGGCATGAGGCTGGGAGTTCGATCCCAGCAGCCGGCTCAAGGTGGACTCAGCCTTTCATCCTTCCGAGGTTGGTAAAACGAGTACCCAGCTTGCTGGGTGGTAAAACGGTAATGACTGGGGAAGGCACTGGCAAACCACCCCGTATTGAGTCTGCCATGAAAACGCTAGAGGGCGTCACCCCAAGGGTCAGACATGACCCGGTGCTTGCACAGGGGATACCTTTACCTTTATGAGCTCTATGTAATTTGTGTTTTGTGATATTTTTCTTCTTTTGCCTTTCTGCTCTTCCTCCTGCTGTTAAACATGCACACAGTCTGATGAAGATCTGATTAAGACTGGGGGGAAAATTAGCTCAATTCACCCACTCAGTTTTGAAGGAAGTAAGGGAAAATAAAGTAGGCATTCTTGGGAAATACATCAGGCGTTCTAGGAACTTCTAAGTTCTTCAGCTTGCTGGAAAATAGTTCAAAATCTGAAAACTAAGTATGGAAAAAAGGGAGAATTGATTATGATACTCCGAACCCAATACCGTCTTGTACCTCCATTTTCTGTTTCATTATGACCTGAGGAACGTTAGGTATCAAATTGTGCGGTCAGCCCTGCAGGCTGTCTACACATTTCTTAACCATGGACTTTCCCCCTGAGGGTATTTCAAACCTGACAAATGAAGCACTGCCCAGTACACTGGTCCCATGACTTCCTGTCACAGCATTAGAAATCCCCATAATCTGAATTGTGTGTAACTGGGCGGGGGTAGTGACAGTCCTGATAACCAGCGTGAATCTAATGTTTTGTAGTCCTCACCAAAGTACATATTTGGGCATACTGCTGAAATTATCTGAAAATAAGATCATCTATTTCTTGGCTTGCAAGTTTGTAATGCTGAAGTTCTTGTCATACAAGAACGGTAACTAAATATTTTTTTAAAATATCACGAATTTACATTATCATTGGTTACTTAGACCAGGGGTAGTCAAACTGCGGCCCTCCAGATGTCCATGGACTACAATTCCCAGGAGCCCCTGCCAGTATTCGCTGACAGGGGCTCCTGGGAATTGTAGTCCATGGACATCTGGAGGGCCGCAGTTTGACTATCCCTGACTTAGACCATTGCGCCTCACTAGGTGGAAAGGTGCTGGAAAGAAAGTGGGCTGTTTTGTTGACCCAGCATGCTGTGAAGTTTGTGGCTGGTTCCTGCCACTTTCTCTGCCTACGTTTGTTCAGCAGGGGAACGGGATGGTTGGAACTAGAAGAAAAAGAGTTGGGTTTTATACCTTGAGGCGTCTCAAAGCAAGTTACAAATTGCCTTTCCTTCCTCTCCCTTGTGAAGGAGATGGGGCTGAGAGAGTTCTGAGAGGACAGGGGCCGGCCCAAGGTCACCCAGCAGACATCACATAGAGGAGTGGGGAATCAAGGTAAACACCGCAAGGTGGAAGAAAATGGTGGAATGAGCTCCCGGAAGAGCTGAGGGCATTGCAGGAGCTTTCTCATTTCCTCAGGGCCTGCAAGATGGAGCTTTTCCACCAGGCCTTTGGTTGAGGCCAGAACAACTTCCATCTCTGGCCCTCCTCACCATAGCTATAATATCATACTATATTCCCCACTTATCCCCCCCCCCCCCTGAGGTACAGGATATGCCGGGGGTCAGTTGGGTTTGGTGGTGGATGGGGGCTTGGGGACCGGATAGCTGTTGTTGGGATTTTTATGTTTTACTGTGGGGATTTTTATTGTAACCCACCATGAGCCAGATAGTCCGGGAGTGCCAGGTAATAAATCAACTAATAAATATTTAAATTAAAATCCTGGCTTTCCAGATTAGAGTTCACCACTCTTAACTGCTACACCATATTTTAAACCTGCAGGAGTGTGGTGGTGAATGAATGAATGAATGAATGAATGAATGAATGAATGAATGAATGAAAATCTTGGTTTTCCAGAGTCCACCACCCTTAACCGCTACACCACATTGTCAGGACGTCAGGCAAAATCAGGCTTGTGATTTGACTACTTTGAAATGTCAATGTTGATGCCTTCTTCAATTTTTTGACCGTGAAGGAGCCTCTGAAGAAGAAGAAGAGTTGGTTCTTATATGCCGCTTTTCCCTACCCGAAGGAGGCTCAAAGCGGCTTACATTCGCCTTCCCATTCCTCTCCCCACAACAGACGCCCTGTGGGGTGGGTGAGGCTGAGAGAGCCCTGATATCACTGCCCGGTCAGAACAGTTTTATCAGTGCCTTAGTGAGCTCAAGGTCACCCAGCTGGCTGCATGTGGGGAGTGTAGAATCCAACCTGGCATGCCAGATTAGAAGTCCGCATTCCTAGCCACTACACCAAACCTGAAGTATTTATCAGATTTTGAGGAGCCTCGGAATGGGGCTGCAAGTGATGTCAACTGGCAATGCCCCCTGCCTCGCCCGAAGAGGACTAGGGAGCATATTGAAAGGAGGAAGTTTGAAGAAGGAATAGGCATCCACGTTTCACCCCATTTCACAGGCATGGTAACCATGCAAGCCCCCCCACTCCCCCCAGGTCAATGGAAGTTTCCAGTTCCCTAGTTTTACAACGGTGCTAGGAATAGCTTGTGGCTGAGTCCATTAAGGCAGGATTTAGGGAGGAAGGCAAGGAAGCCCTCTGTTCTAGAGCAGTGGTCCCCAACCTTTCTGAGGCTGGGGACCGGCAGTGCATCAGGCCGCGCCCGCGCAGGCCATGCCCGTTCATCGGGCCGCGCCCGCACGGGCCACGCCCGCGCATCGGCCCGCACGGCCGCGCGGCCTGGCCCTGATTCCCTCTCTCCTTGAGGCCTGGGAAGTTTTTTACTGCGGGGGGCGGCGGGGAGAGGGAGCCGCGGCCCGGCGCCATGGCCTTTGCGGCCCGGCACCGGGCCGCGGCCCACAGGTTGGGGACCACTGTTCTAGAGAATGCATGTGATTGCCTTTCTTTAGGTTTTGTTAACCAGCAATCTATGCTAAAAGGTGTATATATTATAATAACATTTGGTTTTATTAGATTTCCATATCACACATTTCATACTGAAGCAGATCAATAGGTTCTGCTGCAGAGGTAGAATACATTATATGCTCATGTGTGACAGGTTTTGTTGTTGCTTTCATCACAGCTGACCCTGTAGGGTTTTCAAGGCCAGAGATATTCAGAGGTGATTTGCCATTGCGTTCCTCTGTGACATGGCCCTTGTATACCTTTGTAGTCTCCCATTTAATGACTACCCAGAAGTGACCCCACTAAGCTTCTGAGACCTGGTAATCTTGGAAATTTGGGCTATCCCAGGCTGTGAGCCATGGGCAGGCTAGTAAGGCAGCCATTAGGGGAAAGGTAAAGAAAAGTATCAGAGCAGCCTTTTTCAACCTTTTGACCATGGAGGAGCCCCTGAAACAATTTCTTAGGTTTCAAGGAGCTCCGGAAGTGATGTTAGCTGGCCATGCCTCCCTGCCCTACCCCTCCGGAAGCGCCGTGTCACCAGAAGTGACATCACCACCTACATTAACAAACAGGTTTGAGGAAGAAGACCGAAGGAGGAAAGATATTAGGGGGTTTGAGGGGGGAGTAGGCATGCAGGCCTTACCTCCTCCCAGGCACAGAAACCACAAGAGAAAAGCTTGGGAGGGGGGGCATCCAGTTCCCTAGCTTGTGGCTGAGTACATTAAGGCAGGAGGGGAAAGGCTGCGGACCCCCTCCAGAACTACTATGGACCCCCAGGGGTCCCAAGATCCCTGGTTGGGAATCCCTGAATCAGAGAATGAAGTGGATCATTGGTCCTACTTCCTCTTTGAGAGCTTTCAGCACAAATGGTAATGCTCTCATCTGAAATGTGAGAACCAGTGTGATGTCAAAGCAGATGCGATGTGCTGTGCATTCTCATTCCATGGTGCAGTGTTGTTCATATAAATTTGTCAATAATGCAGCAGTCTCTCTTGATCTTGCAGACTGCAGGCAAAAAGGAACCTCGACTCATTGTTTTCGACATTTTGTGGTTTCCGAGTCTGAATGTCAGCTCTTGTTTACTGGTAGGACTAAGCAGTGCTATAGTAAAATAAAAAAGGTAAAGGTAAAGGTAAATTATGTAAACTGTCCTGAGATGGTATTCTGAGGGGCGGTATATATGTGTATAAAGGTATGCCCTGTGCAAGCACCAAGTCATGTCTGACCTTTGGGGTGACGCCTTCTAGCGTTTTCTTGGCAGACTCAATACGGGGTGGTTTGCCAGTGCCTTCCCCAGTCATTACCGTTTTACCCCCCAGCAAGCTGGGTACTCATTTTACCGACCTCGAAAGGATGGAAGTCTGAGTCAACCTTGAGCCGGCTGCTGGGATTGAACTCCCAGCCTCATGGGCAGAGCTTCAAACAGCTTTGCCACTCTGCGCCACAAGGGGCTCTTGTAGTAAAATACTGCGACATAAAATAAAGTAGAGGGGTAACCTGGGGAGCCCAGGTTGGGCCTGGCCAGCACCTGAATGCAAGATTACCAAGGAAGTCTGGAGTCATTGTACAGAAGCAGGCAATGGGAAACCACTTCTGATTTTCTCTTTTCTTGAAAACCGCCTATTCTGTTATACCTCCCAAAGTGCACCAAGGACCAGTGACCAGAACTTGCTCAAGATCCCCAGCCCAAAAGTAATAAAACTGGCCTCAAAAGAGACAGGGCTTTTTTTGTTCCTGGCCTCACCTAGTGGAATGTGCTCCCTGATGAGATTAGGGCCGTCTGGGACCTTCAACATTTCCGGAGGGCCTGCAAGACAGAGCTGTTCCGCCAAGTGCTACAGTTGAGGCCTCGAAATGAACACTGATCCACCCCTGGCCTCCCTCCCCACAAAGCCAATACTGAGCTATTCTCAAACCAACCGTCCAGCACAAATGAAATTTCCCTTTACAAGTCTCTAATAGAGGTGGTTTAATAAGTGAATAATAAAATTTAATAAAATTTAATTTTTAATTCAATTTGAAAAGTTTAATTGATATCAATAGAACTTTGTTACATGCATAGGCTTGTTGTTACCAGCACTGAGCCAACCAGGAAGGGTGGGCTATAAAAATAAAGTTGTTGTTATTATTATAATTATATTATAAATTGGCAGTGATGAATCCAGCCACAGTGAAATGTGTTTCAGCAAGGAGGTTGAAATGAGAACGGGTGACAAAGGGAATGCGAAACTGCTTGACTCTCATTTTGCCTCAGGTCTGATTTAAACATATATTTTTCGTGCTCTAAGTTGGTGACATGATATCTGGTGCGAGTACTTGCCTCAAGTGTTAATTGTCGCAAATGTGTTGAGTGGTGTGAAGGAGTTTTTTTTTAGATTCTCCCCACTGGAGGCTTCATATCCCTTAAGTCACTGCAAATGTCCTAGAGGAAGTTGATTTCAGCAAGGCTTTAAACAAAACCCTCCATGACATTTTGGCCTAAACAAAACCCTCCATGACATTTTGGTCAGTGAAATGGTTAAATGCATGTTGGAGAGCAGTATTGTCTGGTGGATTCATGACTGGCTGAAGAATCCTGTTCCCAGAGTGGTTATTAGTGGGTACTTCATCATACTGGAAGGTGGTCTCATGCCTTATCTCGGGGCTCGGTGCCCTTTAACTTCTTGATAATTTGGATTTAGGATGTGGCTAGAATTTCTGGCAAATTTGCAGATGGTACAAACCTGGAGGGATAGTTAACACCTTTTAAGTATTTAGCCGAGAGGAAGATGACCCTGAATGTAAGGCTACTTCTTTTCTTCCTTCTCTCTGGAGTAAATACTCTAGTTTAGAAAGCTGAGCTGAAACAAATAAAATGGAAGAAATGCAAAACTCTGCGTTCAGGCAAAAATAATCAGGTGCACAGGTACAGGATGCAGAATATGAAAAGGATCCTGTGGGTGCTCACAAGATGAGCAGGAGTCAGCGGTATGCTCACTGGCAGTCTTCAAGCAAAGGTTGGATGCACACTTTTCTTGGATGCTTTAGGATGCTTTGGGCTGGTCCTGCGTTGAGCAGGGGGTTGGACTAGATGGCCTGTGTGGGCCCTTCCAACTCTATGATTCTATGATAATAAAAGCATGGTAAGTAGCAGCCCATATAGCCCTGTCTAGCATGAGCTCATGATGGTTTGGAATTAATCAGAGGTTGGCCATTGTTGGTAGTTGGATGGGAAACCTCCAAGGAAGACGATGGCTCCTATGCAGAGGCAAACGGGCTCTGTTCAATTCTTGCCTTGGGAATTCTGTGAGAGGTTGCGATAAGTCAGTTGTGACTCGATAGTACTTCATTATAATTATTCTTACCCAAGTCACGAGAAGTAATAATTCTACTCTGCTCTGTGCTAATCAGAACTCTTCTAGAGTACTGTGTCTAGGGCCCATTCTGCACCCAACGGTTAATGCTCTTTAAAGGCACCTTAGAAGTGGATTTTCCTGCTCTGCACAGGAAAATCCAGCTGCAAAAGCACACTGAAAGTGCATTATCTTCCATGTGCAGAATTAGCCTAGTTCTAAGATGTGCAAGTGGAGTGGGTTCGGGGGGAGGGGGCCAACGAAGAGAGGGGAAAGTTGAGAAATCTGACAGTGTTTAGAGAAGACTGAAAGGAGACATGATTGTGTCCTTCAGCGCTTTCCGATGGAAGATGACAAAGGCCTGGCCTGATGCTCCAAAAGTCAAGACTAGATCTAATGGAATTAAATTACAAGCGGTTAATTTTTTCAATTGAACGTTAGGAGAAACTTCCAAATGGTAAAGGTGGTTCTACAGTGGAACAGGTTTTGTAGACCTCTTGCTAGAGGCCAGCAGTCAGAAATGTGCCAGCTTTGCTTTTCCTTTATTGAGCAGAGGTGTTGCAGTGGATAAGAAGAAGAAGAAGAAGAAGAAGAAGAGTTGGTTCTTATATGCCACTTACTCTAGCTGAAGGAGTCTCAAAGCGGCTTACAGTCACCTTCCCTTTCCTCTCCCCACAACAGACCCCCTGTGAGGTGGGTGAGGCTGAGAGAGCCCTGATATCACTGCTTGGTCAGAACAGTTTTATCTGTGCTATGGCGAGCCCAAGGTCACCCAGCTGGCTGCATGTGGGGGAATGCAGAATCGAACCCGGCATGCCAGATTAGAAGTCCGCACTCCTAACCACTACACCAAACTGGCTCCAAGGACCCCTTTAATTCTAGATTTGTGGATGGAACAAGCAAATGGATCAAATTAATGGAATAGATTTCCCACACTGTCCTCGGTGCTCATTGAAGAGCCGGTCTGAGGTTGTTGGACCTTCAGAAACCTAATGGAAGGGTTAAGAACTATGGCATGGAAGGGGGAATTGGCAGGAAATTTCCCGCCTCTCAATGCAGGCTCTTGATCTGCTAATGAAATGCCTTGTGCAAAAGGGGAAGGTTTTATTTCTTCTGGGTTTTCTTTTACCCGCTTTCTCATTGCCCCTGTCACATCTCACTATTCCTGACATTCCCCCATTTCCAGGGAGCTCAGGGGGCTTCAAGGGAGCTGCATTGGCTTCCGTTTGAATTCTGGTTCTGGTTCTTAACCTCCAAGGCCTTACGGAGTCCGGCCCCTGAGTATCTGAGGGACCGCCTCTCTGAATATGTTCCCCTGAGAGCTATTCTATCGAGCAATGCTAATCAGCTGAGGCCCCAAGGAAATCCATCTGGATTCAACGAGAGCCAGGAAATCCATCTGGCTTCAACCAGAACCAGGGCATTTCAGCCCTGGCTCCTGCTTGGTGGAATGAACTCCCAGGAGAGATCAGGGCCCAGCTGGAGCTCTCTGTGTTCTGCAGGGCCTGCAAGACGGAGCTCTTTCACCGGGACTGTGGTTGAGGCCAGCTAATTAACAACAATTCCAATGAAATCTTGGGGCTCCCTCCTGCCCCCATTGCCCTCTGTTTCCCCCTTGATTCCTCCTTATTTTCAACATCAGGTAGGCCAACGTGGTAATGATTCACTATCGCTAAAACTGGTGTGATAATAACCAACTGCAGTTGGTTAATTTTATAATTTTTAACTTGTTGGTATTGTGATTAATTTATTGGTTTTGCTGTGTTTTAAATTATGTAAACTGCCCTGAGACGGTATTCTGAGGGGCAGTATATATATGTATAAAGGTATCCCCTGTACAAGCACCTAGTCATGTCTGACCCTTGGGGTGACGCCCTCTAGCGTTTTCTTGGCAGACTCAATACGGGGTGGTTTGCCAGTGCCTTCCCCAGTCATGACCGTTTACCCCCTAGCAAGCTGGGTACTCATTTTACCAACCTCGGAAGGATGGAAGGCTGAGTCAACCTTGAGCCGGCTCCTGGGATTGAACTCCCAACCTCATGGGCAAAGCTTTCAGACGGCTGCCTTACCACTCTGCGCCACAAGAGGCTCTCTCTATATGTATAAAAAATATTAAGAGACCTGTTATGTGAATTTGTCCCTTTCAGTTCTTGGAATGGAATCCAGTGTACATACAGTAGCACCCAGAAGGTGACAATTTTCCATTGGTTATAACAAGTAGTCATCTACATCTTAGAAATGGGTGGATTTTTAGGCTTTTTCTGCTTGTGTAGGTCTATAAAAAGACTCTCAAGTGTGTTTGGAAGCGATTAAAATTTAAGTGTCCACAGAGCATCATAAAATACAGCAATATAAAATAACAAAAAAGGAAGAGATGAGGAAGATTTTGGTTCATCGAAAAACCTCCGCTCTGCTTGCAAATTTAAATAGTATGAAGGTATAATTTCTGCAATATGATTATCTCAGTCTCCATAGAGTATTCTTATGTAGCAATATACTTTTTAGAAATACTGAATTCCAGTATGTGACTTTTTAAATTTTTGATTTTGTTGCTCCTTTAGGGTAAAGAAGTCAAACAGTTGACCGCATAAAGCCGGAACCAATTCACTGTCCATTTTTCTGTTGCCTGTTCTGTGTTCAAACGTCAATGTCATTGTGCATTCCCGCTTCCATTATACCGGTAAGCTGCTATATTATTTATTTTATTCATTCCTCTGTTCCACATAATATATTTCTGGTAAGGGCTTAGAGGAGGAACGTGTCTCATGGCTTAAGTGCTTCTCAGTGCTTAACACCCACTCAGGGCAGCTGTCCTGCCCCTGAGTGCCTTCTCCTCCAACCGGCTTGCCTGTCTGTCCAGCAGCCAGCCTTCTGTCCCCCACCCCTGACTACCCCTCCTCCTTCCACTTCCCTCCGAGGCTCGGAGGCTGCAGATCCGTGCTGCATAAGAGCTGCCCCTGCCGGTGAGTTCCCTATCAGCTGCCTGCAGCCTTTCCAGATCCTGGGGGGAAGGGAGAGGCCATCCACAGAGTCCTTCCACCCCACCCAATCTAGCGCCCATTGTATTCCTGAATGCAACTGGCTTGGCCCCTAGTTCATTTATATTTAACGAAAGCTATACCCTACCTTCCTGCCTCGTAAGAGCCACCATGGTGACTAACAAATGAAAACATATGTGGTAAAAACATAAAGAGACTGAAACCAACATTATTTTTGGTAAATTACCAATAGGGTTGATTCTATATATTGTCGATTTACTTCTTTATTTTAATAATTTGTATCTTGCACTCTCCACCAAAAGCACGCATAATCAACAGCCTAAGTAAGCAAGCATATCTTTAGCAGGCACTGGAAATGACGTGTATGCTTGACCAGCTGGGTACATGTTGGAAGAGTGTTCCATAATAGAGAACAGCGTTACCTCCTAGCTGTGCCTGTGAGCGGCCAAAATGGAGCCCGCGGGATCGTGCATTGCCCATGCCCCCTTTTAAGATTGTAGCACTTCTGTTCTCAGGATGTGAACTGCTGCACTCCCTTAAGGGGGAAATTAGAGGATACCTTGGCTGAGGGGACTACTAGAGATATGAAACTTCTGGAAATTGTAAACTATGGAAGAACCTGGGGGTGGGAAGGGGCGGGACAAGATCAGAAATGTTGGGGAAATGGAACTGTATGCAAGACATAACTTTTTGACCCAACCTAAACTTCCTTTATTGCTTTAGCAGTGTAGCAGGCATACTTTTAGTTAGATTCAATGACTGACACTTCAGCCCCAGAAGACTTAGAAGGATAGCCTGGAGGAGGTTGAAAGGTGACATGATTGCTCAAGTATGTGAAAGGTAGCCACTTGGAGGAGGACAGGGAGCAGTTCCTGTTGGCTGCAGAGGACAGGACCCACAGTAATGGGTTTAAACGACATGTGGAATGGCTAGATATCCAAGGGGGGGGGAAATCAGAGTAGTTCAGCAGTGGAATGGGCTGCCTATGGAGGTGGTAGCCTTTAAGCAGTGGCTGGACAGATACTTTCATGTATGCTGTTGGCTAATCCTGCATTGAGTAGGGGGTTGGACTAGATGGTCTATATGGCCCTTTCCAATTCTGTGATACTATAGAACCCTGCTTAGCATTGCAGTGTTAGCGTTCCACAAGCAAAATTGCACATTTACTCAATAGCTGAGAGAGAGGGCACTCCAAACTGGTACACCCTATACTACCTTAGCATATATATCTTTTTTCCCCCCATTTGACAGGTATGAGAAAAAATTGAAGGTAGAAAACAAATTCTGCAGTGAACAAGAGAATATACTATTTGGACAGAAACACATTCAAAACTCACAATAAGGTAAGACTATCTGCATATTTGGATATTAAACTTTGGATATTAAACTATCATCAGCTCTGTTTAAAATTTCATTGCCAGTGTTTCTCAGCTCTGGCCTGCAGATGGGTTATTCTTAATTTCCCCGCATCACCTACCACTTGATGTAAACTGGAGGATCGGTCTAGAATTCGAAATATTTCCAACAGACTGGAGGGTTTGGTGGAAAGCAGTACCGTAGGCTAAAACAAAGATGAAGGGACAGTGTTTAGCCGCAAAGATGAGGAACTAAATATTCGTAGATTGCTAGCTTAACTGTGGCCCTACTAAGGAGGATGTGGCGGATTCCAGGGGATCATAAACATTATCCTGCTGATCCTCTCTTACTGCAGAAGAAATAAATTTGCCTGTTCATGAAGCGGTTAGCAAAAAAACATTAATAAAACGAAGCACTGCTTTTTGAAAAAGTATTCATGAATCCCAAGCGTTGACTGCGAAACAATCAGGTAAACGTTTTCATGTGGAAAGCAGCTCAAAAACATTAGGTTGAAACAAGTGGGAACCCGTAAGACCCCCAGGGGTTGCTGCTGGGGCTAGGGTTGCCAGCCTCCGGGCAAGATCAGGATACAGAGCACAATTGCAACCAGTCTCCAAACAACAGAATGTCCTGATTGCTTTGGAGGGTGGACTTTATGACTTTATATTTTGTTTAGACAGGGGTAGTCAACCTGTGGTCCTCCAGATGTCCATGGACTACAATTCCCATGAGCCCCTGCCAGCAAATGCAAACGCTGGCAGGGGCTCATGGGAATTGTAGTCCATGGACATCTGGAGGACCACAGGTTGACTATCCCTGGTTTAGACCACACACGCACCCCTCCCCGCATTCCATGCTCTCAGACTTTACTACAGAATCTCCTGAAATTTCCTAGTCTGGAGCTGGCAAGCAGCCACTGAAGGGATCTGTTTAAAGCGACAGGTGCTGCTTTTATCATTTCTGGATTTTTAAACCACCCAGTGTTGGTTTTGCTTTGTTTTTTAATCACATTTTCCTGAAAAACTGGGCCCTTTTAAAGGTATGTAGACAGTTATTCTTTGCCTCTTTGTTTGTTTTTAAATTTATATACCGTCGCTCCCCAACAGATCTTGCGATTTACAGAATGAAACATTAAAATACAATAAAATCCCATAATTTACCCAGTTAAACAGTAAAACAATAAGAACGACAACAGGGGGCAGTGGTCACATCCTCTGGACAATTCTAACCCTGAACAAGATGTTCTGTTCACTGTTTACAGTTCTAGTCACTGAATTTAAGTATTCAAAAATGTATCTGACTTCACTATCAGAATGTAAGACAAGAGGTGGGCCTGCAAGACACATGACTGGAGGGGGGAATCCCATAGTCTCTCCCCTTCCTCCATCACTGAGGCTGGTGAGATTCCAGCCCCAGCATCGACTACTCAGCTCGCAGCTACACCCAAGCCTTCAGTGACGGCTTGTGGCCTCTGCCTCTCCTTGGGTCTGGAGTGGCGGCCATTGACCTTCTTTGCCACAGCAGAGAAAGACACCAGCTGCCACTCTAGACCTGGAGTGGTGGCCGACATCCTTCCCTGCTGTGTTTGGAGCCTCAACAGCTGCCAGCATCCTTCTCCTTTGCTTGCAGGCCTGAAGCAGTTGCCAGCGTCCAGCACCACTGGACATGGAGCAGCTTGCCAGCATCTTTGCAGAGCTCAAGTGACACCCTAATTGCATTTTTCTGTGCATGCGCAGACAACGCAATACTATTCTGGGGAGATATAAGCCTCCCTTTAATTTTTTTTTTTTTTTTACATTTTAGATTTTTCTGCAAACTTCAGGAGTCAGCCTTCCCGGGGTGCCGATCTGTAGATTTAGCTATCCGCAGATGTGGGCTACAAGCGGCTGTTAGAATATAAGATGGTCCATTATCTGAATGTTGCTTTTTCAAGCAGCATTTTTTGAAGAAAAAAAACCCTTTCCATTTTGATTTTAATTTGAGAAGGTTTATTAATGTTGCTGCAGGAGAGAGGCATTTTAGATTCAATTAATAATTCCTAGAAACATGGCTGTTTGTTAAATCAGGGTGCCTGGAATGATTTAGTGGATTCACTTTGCCAGTTTCCTTCTGAATAAGCAAAGATTTTCATTGCCAGGTACTCACTTTTTTTGTCATATTGAAATATGGCCTGCCAGTTCACCTGGTGGCATAGCCTCATTCTGTGCTAGAAAACGATGGATCAGTGTGATGTTGGGGGGGACCAGCAGGTGTTCTCAGTCTGTCGCCCTCAAGCAAATGCCTGGTGGAACAGCTCCCTCTTGCAGGCCCTGCGGAAACTTGGCAGAACAGGAACAGTACAGAGAAATCAGTGGCTATAAATAACAACAGTAGTAATAAACAGTAATAACAATAGAACACTAATATGGTAGAACAATGGAACAGAAGTGAACAGAAGATCATTGCAGCTTAATGACGCCCCGTGATTGGATGATACAGACCAAGTTTACATGGGAGGGACGCTCGGAGGCCCAGAGGAAGGTCATGGTTCTGGTCAACCTCAACCAAATGCCTGGTGGAGGACCTCCTTTTTGCAGGCCCAGTAGAATTGCTCTATTTCCATTAGGGCCCTGATCTCCTCTGGGAACTTGTTCCATCAGGTGGGGGCCAGGACGGAGAAAGTGCTGGCCCTGGTTGAGGTCAGGCGAGCTTCCTTGGGGCCAGGGATCGCTAGGCAGTTGGAGGTAACAGAACGTTAAGCTTTGGGGGGTATAGGCAGAAAGGCGGTCCTTCAGGTACACTGGGCCCAGACCATGTATGGCCTTAAAGGTTATTACCAGAACCTTACGTCTGACCTGGAATGCGACTGGTAGCCAGCAGAGTTGTTGAAGAAAGAGAAGCCCTTCTGTGGTGTTCTGTCTGAACTTAGTTCTTTGCCTCTGTGATTCGAAAGTATTTTGCCACTTTCTCTGGTGAATGAAGCCTGCTCACTTCTGGATGTCAAAATAGAGCCAGTTGGAAAGGAGGGTTATTTTGTCCTTACACTTTGGTTCTGTTTCTTCTCTTGAATGCTTTTTTGTCTATTACATAATGAATACTTGCTTTATGTCAGGCTCTGACATTTTGTTCTCTTCTCACTCTCTTTAAATTGCAAACCATTTCTTTATCACCTCCTGTTGTAACCTTCTCTTTCCCAATTTATACTGCATTCAAGTGTTAAGTCCAAGTTTATTTCTCTTGGTGATCTCATTTTCTCAGGTAACTTTTCAGCAGCCTCCTGTAATGAGTCCCTAAATCGACCGCTGACCTTCCCAACCTCTTCTCGATCCAAACCAGGCATGACATGGAGTTCTGTCTTTCCCCCCCATATTTTAGAAATGAAAGATATCATTGGAAGGCTGCAATTCTGCATTCTAGCTTTCCTCTCCTGTACAGAAAAAGATATGATTCCATCTTCAGCAGTGCCAGATGCCGTTTGAATTTGTAATTTAGTGGTTATTGTTGGGTTAGGAGAAGAGATGCTCTAGTTCAAATCCCTACTCTGCAGTCATGTTTCTCAACATAATTTACCTCACACAGTTATGAGGCAAAATGTGGGAGGCAGAACATATATGGTAACTTGTAGGAAAGGTGGGATAATTATAGATCATAAAACAACTTGTTTTCTAGGGTTGCCAACCAGTTGATCAGTTGTATGAATCTTAATAATAATACCAATACCAATACCAACACCAATACCAGTGATGATGATGATGATGATGATGGAAGGAGTACTTGAACACAAGTGTCATAACTAATAGCTGCTTAATTATATAAAACAGGATATAAAATAGAGCTAATACAGCCATGTCAAATCTTATGTTTTGGTTGTTTGAACATTTTAGCCTGTGGAGGGGCCTAAAGTAACTTGCAAGAAGCCACATAAATAAAAAATGCTGGACTGGGTATAGCAAACTGATTTTCATAGGTCCCACACTGCAAGATCTGCGTTAAGGGCCAAGGAGGGTGCTGTATGGAATATGCTTTTAGAATCAGAATCTTGAGTGGGAAGGGCCCTCCAGGGACCTTTAGTTCCATCTCTGATTTGAGGCTTGCAGCTTACCCATTTTGTGGTAATGGTGGTTACAAGGTGGGAACCATCTCCCAACAAGCAGTGTCACAGAATCATAGAGTTGGAAGGGATCTCCAGGGTCATCAACCTTTTACATTTGAACCTTCCTGCATTATTTGGATTCTCATGGGTGGGAGAGGAAGGATTATATGCTGTGTTCAACCCCCTGAATCCCAGTTCTGACAAAGTATCATAGAATCATAGAGTTGGAAGGGACTTCACAGAATGACAGAATCATAGAGTTGGCAGCCACCGGCAGTGCATAGCTGCATGCTCGACAGCTTTATGTGTCCCCATGGGGGACACATTTCAGTGGGGCACCTGATCCCCTGCTGAAATGTATCTCCCAAGGGATGCAGCTGCAGTGGAGAGGTTCCACTATACAGGGTGGAGAGTTTTTTTTTATTTTGCAGGACAGTGGGATTGCATGGGGACTGTCCTGCAAAATCCCACCTTCCTGCAGAATCACAGAATCATAGAGTTGGAAGGGGCCATACAGGCCATCTAGTCCAACCCCCTGCTCAATGCAGGATCAGCCTAAAACATCCAAGAAAAGTGTGTATCCAACCTTTGCTTGAAGACTGCCAGTGAGGGGGAGCTCACCACTTCCTTAGGCAGCCTATTCCACTGCTGAACTACTGTGACTGTGAAAATTTTTTTCCTGATATCTAGCCTATATCGTTGTACTTGTAGTTTAAACCCATTACTGCACGTCCTTTCCTCTGCAGCCAACGGAAACAGCATCCTGCCCTCCTCTAAGTGACAACCTTTCAAATTCTTAAAGAGGGCTATCATGTCCCCTCTCAACCTCCTTTTCTCCAGGCTGAACATTCCCAAGTTCCTCAAGCTATCTTCATAGGGCTTGGTCCTCGTCGCTCTCCTCTGTACCCTTTCAATTTTATCTCCCCCTCACTAGTAGTCTTCAAGCAAAGGTTGGATACACACTTTTCTTGGATGCTTTAGGATGCTTTGGGCTGATCCTGCGTTGAGCAGGGAGTTGAACTAGATGGCCTGTATGGCCCCTTCCAACTCTATGATTCTATGATTCTATCTACGTCCTTCTTGAAGTTAGTCCTCCAGAACTGCACACAGTACTCCAGGTGTGGTCTGACCAGTGCCGTATACAATGGGACTATGATATCTTGTGATTTTGATGTGATGCCCCTGATGATACAGCTCAAAATGGCATTTGCCGTTTTTACCACTGCATCATACTGCCTGCTCATGTTTAGCTTACAATCCACAAGTACCCCAAGGTCTTGTTCACACACAGTGCTACCTGGAAGCGTAACCCCCATCCAGTAAGCATGCTTTTCATTTTTTCTGACCCAAATGCAGAATTTACACTTATCTTTATTAAATTGCTTTAATAATTTAACTTCCGTCTAGTCCAACCCCCTGCACAATGCAGAAACTTGGAACTACCTGCCTACCCATAGTGACCTCAATTTCATGCCCTAATGATCCCCCCTCCCACCAAAACTCTCCAGAATCCAGCCTGGCCTGGAGGAAATTCACCTACCATCCCGCAGTGGCGATCAGCAATTCCCTGGGCATGCAAGGAAGGGCCACAAGAGACAAACACTGGCACGTCCCTTCCTGCCCACCCACTCACAATCTGCCTCAGTTCATAAAGAGTATATGTCGGGTTCACTTTCTTGCTTTAGAATAAACTCGTTGTTTGTGCCAAATCAAAAACTGTGTTTTCTGGGCAGCTGAAGAAACTTGACATGGCAGAACGGAGTGGCAGAATGGAAAGCAACTGTGGATGGAAGGAAATAAAGGAAAAATAAAAAGACCCATCACTGACCTATAAACTTAACCACTTGTTAACCGCAACATTAGAGTCTTGAAAGCTTTACTACTGTCCTTTGTTGACCTGTTCTATTCTGTATACAAGTAGATTTACCAATCTAGAGCCTCTTGTGGCGCAGAGTGGTAAGGCAGCCGTCTGAAAGCTTTGCCCATAAGGCTGGAAGTTCAATCCCAGCAGCCGGCTCAAGGTTGACTCAGCCTTCCATCCTTCCGAGGTTGGTAAAATGAGTACCCAGCTTGCTGGGGGGTAAACGGTCATGACTGGGGAAGGCACTGGCAAACCACCCCGTATTGAGTCTGCCATGAAAACGCTGGAGGGCGTCACCCCAAGGGTCAGACATGACTCGGTGCTTGCACAGGGGATACCTTTACCTTTACCTTTAGATTTACCAATCTCTTCTACAGATTTTGTTAGGAGTTGCCAACCAGTTAGGAGTCACCATTCTTTTCCATCTCTCCAACAGGGCAGGTTTAGAAAGGAGTTAGGGACGGCAGCAGCCCAAGGAAATGCTAGATGGTGCTCAACTGTGATAAATACATGTGTATATTTTTCCAGCGCTCATGGAAACTCTTGCTTTTGGTAGGATCTTTCCCCTTGTAAAGAAATTGCTGCTCTGCTCACTTTTTCTGGGTCATAGGTGGAAAATTATGTCTGCTGATATCTCGCTCCATGGGATACAACAGGCCAGAGGACAAATTATAATGTAGCTTTGTTTAATCACCATCGCTCTTTCCTACAAAAGGTAATAGTGAAAAGCACAATTAAAAGAATGTGTGCTCCCCCTCCCCTTTGGTTTTAACCATTTGCAGTGTAAATTACAGTGCTTCTTCTTAGACATATTTTACCCCCTTCCTCAAGAATTTACCTGATTAATCTCAAATGGGCATAAATCAGGGATAGACACCCATTAGGTTGTGGAATTGTACCACTGAAAATCTGGTGCTATAAGCGTTGGACTTCTGTGTTAAAATGTGAGGGTGGTTTTTTTAAAGTTATACCCTGATACTGCTGCACACAAAGTGGTTTCCAACTATAATTTATTTATTTATTATATTTATATACCATCCTCCCGGAAGGCTAATAATAATGCAATATTAAAGTGATACAATACCAAGAAATCACTGTAGCCAGCTTGGTGTAGTGCAGACTTCTAATTCTCTGATCCCCCACATGCAGCCAGCTGGGTGACTATGGGATCGCCACAGCACTGATAAAGCTGCTCTGACTGAGCAGGAATATCAAGGCTCTCTCAGCCTCACCTCCCTCACAGGGTGTCTGTTGTGGGGAGAGGAAAGGGAAGGAGATTGTAAGCCACTTTGAGACTCCATTGGGTAGAGCAAAGTGGCATATAAGAACCAATTCTTCTACTTCAGAATAAAATCTGATGAAGAATACAAATCTGAATAATCAGCTCTCAAAGGAGCATATTTTAAATCCAACAATCATTAAATGGCAGAAGAATGTCAATGAATATATTGTATGCCCAATAACAGCCCTTAGCCACAGTGGAAGTCACCAGCAATGTAACATCATGCAGAAGGATGATGGAACAAAATAGCCTTACACAGCTTTTGAAAGTGTGCTGTAGAGAAGACACCCTTTCCACCTTCTCTGTTTAGGCCATACCACAGGGTGGGAGCTGCTACCAAGAAGGCCATATATCTTATTGAGTCCAAATGTACTACCAGAAAAGGACACTAGGCTGATTTGAGTTATTGAGTGGATCTATCTATCTAGTGAAATAAAGTCCTTCAGATATATGGGATATCTGAAGGATTTTACAGTAAACTTAAATTACATGAATGTTAAATGTTGTTTCACGCCCACATTTTTTCCTCTAGTACTGTCTGTCCTTCACATGTCAGATATATTTGGATTTACCCAGGGAATTGCTAATTGCTGCTATGGGATGGTAGGTGAATTTCCTCTAGGCCAGGCTGGATTCTGGAGATTTTTGGTGGAAGGATCAGTTGGGCATAAAATTGGGGTCACTGTGGGTGGACAGGTAGTTGTGAATTCCTGCATTGTGCAGTAGGTTGGAGTAGATAACCCTGGAAGTCCCTTCCAACTCTATGATTCAAAGGTTTGTGCATGCAAGAATAAGCAATGTGCATATATCTGGATCTGACCAAAATCTAGTTTCATTTTTTTCTATTGTCCTGCTTAAGCGCTTTGATGAAGGTTTCTTGGATGAACTAATGGTAGGGTCTATTAAGTAAATCACTCAGAATATCAGTGAATTACTCAGTAAAGTGTGGGAAATTGACGTATGAATTGAGGATTTTGCTGAATTCTTACAATAGCAAAGAAAACCCTTAAAATATAGTATGATATATACCCTTCCCCACTCAGAGGTAAATTTTCACTCTAAAAAGAAAAGTTATTGGCTCAAAGACTGTGAGCTGCATTAATAGTGTGGATTTCTTCCAGGCCCAGCTCCTCCCCACCCTACGGAGTCTGGGAGGGGGCAAAAAAATGCCCCAGTCTGTTTCACGGAAAAGGTGGGGGTAGCGTCAGTATGGACGCAGTGCTAATCCTCGTGTCCACATGATGTCACCGCCATTCCCGCCCCCTCCAGGGCCTGCAGTGGATTGGACCCTCATTTACCCCAGGCTAAGGGAACAGAGTAAAATCCATGTTCACTTTGCCCGCTGTGGGAATGAACAGGGTCTGTCCCGTGGCAGGCCCATGTGGATGGGAAGAGCTGCCGCGGGGAGGACCAGAGACTTTTTTGTTTGTTTATTCTGCAGGAAGGTGGGATATTGCAGGACGGTCCCCATGCAATCCCACTGTCCTGCAAAATAAATAAAACTCTCCACCCTGCATAGTGGAACTACTCCACTGCGGCTGCATCGCTTGGGAGACACATTTCAGCAGGGGATCAGGTGCCCCACTGAAATGTGTCCCCCATGGGGACACATAAAGCTGCCGAGCATGCAGCTATGCACTGCCGGTGGCTGCCGCAGTGCGGAATTGGCCTGAGCTAGAAGAAAGATCTATCTGCATTAGCATTGTGGTTCACCAATTGGCCAGCCAAACACTCCTGAAGGCCAGCGTGCAGCTCAGAGGCCAAAGACTCCCTCCCATTGTTACTCCCCAGCGCTCATATACAAACAGATACTGTCTCTGAATGTGAATTGCCATTTAGCCATCACACCTATTAGCCATAGATGGCTCTGCCCAAATTTCTTTTCAAAGCAAATAAAACTCGCTCTCTTACATGAGATGTAACATCTCATGATAATGTGGCTGATGTGATACATCTAGTAAAAGAGGGATTCCGGCCAAATTTTGATAGTAATATGAGATATTTTTGAAAAATTGCCAATTACTTTTTAAAAACGTGATATGCCAAGAAAGATGTTGAGGGGTTATGTGGCATCCACAAGCACCATGTTGAGGACTCATGAGGATGCCATTCAGTATTAACATATTGGGTTCATGAACATGTATATCAGCCTTTTTCAACTTTTTTACCATCAAGATACCCCTTAAACATTCTTCAGGCTTCGAGAAGCCCCAGAAGTGGTATGATCATGCAGAATAGAAAGGGAGGGTTGGGTCCCCTCCCCTTCCTGCCCCTTCCAGGACCATCATGGGCCATTGAGGGGAAATGAGTCGACCTGACCATATATGGTCATAACCCCCAAGGATTGGGTATTTTATGGATTTTTTGTAATCCGCCTTGAGACCCACCAAGGAGGAAGGCGGACTATAAGTGTAATTAATAATAAATAAATAAATAAATAATTGCTAACACGTTTTTAAAAATATGTAAATTAACTTCCACCAATTCAGGAAACCTTTCCAGGGCTGAAAAGAAATCCCAGGGTTGAGAAAGCCTAGTGTATATAGTGGGCTGCTGGCAAGTATGAGCATGATGTTCAAGTGTGTTTTCTTATGTGTTGTGCATGTGCAAGGCTGGGCCTCTACCCACATGGATTAGTTAATTAGCTATTTCTTGTGTGTGTCTTTTCTTTGTAGAATCAATCCGTCGCAACATGGACAGTACCAAGAAATCTGATCCCCCAGTTTCAGTGGATACGGTTCAACAAAAGGCCAACCCTGAACGCAGCCCTGTAACATCCATTTATGTACCGGAGCAAGGTGGTTACAAAGAAAAGTTTGTGAATGCCGTGGAGGACAAATACAAATGTGAAAAGTGCCATCTCATACTTTGCAATCCAAGACAGACAGAATGTGGGCATCGATATTGTGAAACATGTATGATCGCTGTGTTAAGGTTGGTGCTTTTGTGGTACTGAGTCACTCCAACAGGACTGAAAATTCTGAAGTTCGTATTTATATGGTATCACCTTCTTCTTCACAAGCTCCATTTTAACCTTCTAATTAAATAGCAAATAAAATATATAATGAAATATTTCCTCCAAAACATTTTGTCATGTACTATTAATAATCACAAGCTTTGTTCTTCAGGTTTAATTCTGTTCCAGTAATTAATGAACAGAGACCGCTTTGTACAATTAATGACTACCCTCTTAGGTTAACTTGCCTTAACTACTTAACGAGTTTCAGCACCATGTGTAGCAAAATTTATATACTTGTTTTTATCCATTCAGTTTGTATACTGCCCCTCACTGATGAGCAGGGCTCCTGCGCTTAAGGAATTCTGAGTAAAGAAGTATTTTCTTGGGTCTTTCTTGGATCTGTTGCCCATTTGCCTCATGGGTCACCGTGGGAGAAGGAGAAAATGTCTCCACACTGCACGTGGAGCAGTCCCAGGGATTAAGATCGGGTTTCCCTCTCCCCTTAAGGTCCGGGCCAGTTTTAGATTGGCCTGACTCGGGAGGTCCCCAGTGACAACATCCCAATTTCCATCGGCCATCTTTGGTTCACCTACTGGGTCTATGTGGGTTATAAATTAAATTGTGGGTTATAAATTAAACCCAACCATAGTTTGGGTTGAGTGTTAGAATGTTTTTAACAGGTTTAATGGGGGGTTATTCTTATTGTAGAGCCTCTTGTGGCACAGAGTGGTAAGGCAGCAGAAATGTTGTCTGAAAGCTCTGCCCATGAGGCTGGGAGTTCAATCCCAGCAGCCGGCTCAAGGTTGACTCAGCCTTCCATCCTTCCGAGGTCGGTAAAATGAGTACCCAGCTTGCTGGGGGGTAAACGGTAATGACTGGGGAAGGCACTGGCAAACCACCCCGCATTGAGTCTGCCATGAAAACGCTAGAGGGCATCACCCCAAGGGTCAGACATGACCCAGTGCTTGCACAGGGGATACCTTTATTCTTATTGTATGGTTTGTATACCAAAATTATAAACCGCCGTGAGCCAGCTTTGGGAGTGGCGGTCATACGAATCCAATTATAAACAAACAAATAAATATAAATAAATAAATTTCTAAACCTATATTATGCCCCTTTTATTTCTAATCCGTAACGCCCCAGATTTTTTTCAGCCATTCTTCCGAGGCTGAAAGAGCTTATTAGGGATCAGGTTTATTTTTAAACAGTATCTCTTGATAAACTGACGCTGATGACACTTGAGTGTAAATTATGACAATTCGGAAATAATCCTGAGTGATCAGGCCCTTGACATTTTCCTGCTTGCAAGGCACTAGTGATGCTCTGTCACACGGGTGTAAGAGAGAAGAGGGGAAGTGAGGATTGCGCTCAGCTGAAGACATTCAGACTGTTTATGCACTGGAGGTTTCATGCTGGGCTGCAGGCTGGAGTTTTAGTCATGGCAGGTTGCCCCACCTCCTCCTGCACCCACATGGGGGAACATTTGGCCTGGTGCACCTCATCCGCCCCTTTTTGTGCTCCTGCATGGGAGCTGGGGCAGTGAAGTTCCCAGTGCATAAACGGCCTCAGTGACTCTGAGCTTCTGAAATTAAAATCTGAAATATTGTTGTCAGGTGGTGTAGCAGTTAGGAGCAGCAGCCTCTAAGCTGGAGAAGCAGCTTTGATTCCCCACTCCACGTGCAGCCTGCTAGGTGACCTTGAGCTAGTTACAGTTCTCTTAGGGCTCTTCTGGCAGAACAATTCTCTCCGAGCTCTCTCAGCCCCATCTACCTCACACGGTGTCTGTTTGGGGATAGGAAGGGAAAGGGGTTTGTAAGTGGCTTTGGGTTTCCTTTGGGTAGTGAAAAGTGGGGTTTAAAAAACAGCAATTCTTCTTCCTCCTTCACCTTCTTCGACTGTCTCAAATTTCTTTAACCAAGTTCCAGTCTCCCTTGTCTTTCTTACTCCAACACACTAATTATACAGACATTGGAAACCAGTTAAATTGATTCCTACCGATAAGGTTTTTTTAGTTCTCAAGGGAAAAAATGTCTAATAAATTTAATCTGAGCCCTCTATTATATTGATCAAAAAGAGGGAAGCTGCCACCTGTAAGGTCAAGAGATGATCAAAGAGAGACACAATGATAATAAAACTTTTTAAATAGGAGCTAAAATAGGAGAGGGAAAAATGTCCCCCATGTCAATAAAGCCCTCTAGGAGGGGCGATATGTTCCAGTGTGCTGCGTCGTCATCTGCTGCTTCAGTAAAGAGTTTGGTTACCTGTTGTGATAACCACCAAATGCTTAGGATATAGAGCCCCCCATGGAGGTGCCCTGGCCCAGTGGTAGAGCCTATGCTTGGCATGCAGAAGGTCCCAGACTCAATCCCCGTAATCTCCGTTTAAAAGCAATAGTTAGTAAGTGACATGAAAGACTTCGGTCTGAGAACCTGGAGAGCAGCTTCCGGTAAGAGTAGGCAATACTGCCCTCCGTGGACTTCAGGTCTGATTCTATATATGGCAGCTTCATGGGTTCAAATATTGATTTCAGCTTCCCGAAGAGGAAAGGGTTGTTGGGTGGGCTTCGGGGATGGAGGGCTAAAACAGAGGTAGTCATCCTGTGGTCCTCCAGATGTTCAAGCAAATGCTGGCAGGGGCTCATGGGAATTGTAGTCCATGAACATCTGGAGGACCACAGGTTGACTACCCCTGGGCTAAAAGATCCATTGATGCCTGCAGAATTCCGTTCTAAGGCTCCTTTTCCCCTCCCTCTCCCACTTCCTCAACCGTTGCTTCCGGAAAATTTTTGTGAATTGGACTCAATTCCGCTGACACTCATTCTGAGTTTTCAAAGGGGCAAATGAATGGAAAATAATCTGCAATGAGTTTGGAATCGTGGTTAGAAAAGAAGACTAAAAAGCGGTTCCTTTCCCTTCAATTCGTTAGCCTGTGACGATTGTGCCGGAGAGCTTTTTTAACACTCCGGGTCGTCTGAGGATACGAATCCGGGAATCTTTGAAGAGAGCTCTGCAAAGATTACTGCTCAGTATGCGGCAACCGTTTTTTAAGAGAGCAAACAGGATACTTGAGTGCATTCAATAAGAACGAGGAGACACCGATGTGCTCTCAGATCGTGTGTGTCCTAATACTGTTCCGATCTTTTGTGCTCACCTCAAGGCAGGGGGAAGGATGAGAGGAAGCTATAACAAATATGAAGATGGCCCATGGAGATGATATTTAGAAGGGTTCTGCCATCAGCATGGACCACAATGTTAAAAAGAGTTGAGGATTGTGCTTACTGTTGTAGCCAGAGAGTGTGATCGAGCTGGCCGGTACAATAAAGGCTGAGGACAATAACCACAAAGTGTTGATTATAATTCTACAAAGAAGCTCCATTCTTCTGTGGAGACATGCAAGCCTGGCTTCTTCTCACCTGTGCTCCCAGTTTGAGCAGCCTTGTATGGCTGGGGCCTTGTAGAGTAGCATAGTTACTGAGTTTCTCTGATTAAGGATGCCGTTGAAGGTATAATATCCCGGTGCAGTGCAGTAATCCTAGCACAGCACATGTCCGGCAGAAGGGTAGCCTAGGGAAGAGGCGGAGGACAGTGAAAGGGCCCAGTGACTGCAAGTAAAATATTGAGCATGGAGTTTCCAGATCAGTGGGGGCCCCCTGATATCAAGCTACAACTTTGGTTACTGCGTCTCTCCTTCCTCTTCCCTCTAGAGGTAGGGGGAGGGGAGGGGATGGGGGGGGTTCCTGCCATGTTGTTGGGTCTGTTTGTTTATTGTACTTCGTATTTTTGCGTCCATTTTAAGGATTTTTTAATGGGGGCTTTTAACTGGACATCTGTAACCCGCCACGAGCCTGCTTGGGAGTGGCAGGTAACAAATTAAATAATAATAATATAATAATAATAACAACAACAACAATAATAGTGTTGTGACAGTGTTCACCTCTCATTGCCAGGACCTCTCTCTGTTGCAGAGCAGTGTTCCCGTAATATGTGCCTGCTTGTCCCATCCCTCTCCAAACCGTCGTCTTGAACTGTATCACTAACAACAGTTTTAAAGGGTTCTTTCCCTCAGTGTCGTAGATTCTGTCTGAAGTAGTGTGTACAGGAACTGAGCTTTATCAAGCATCTCTTCTCATGGAACCAACACGCCCAAAATGTTGTTCATGCATTTCTGCAGCGATAGAATATGGGCAATATAACATATTGAAAGGATTGTATTCATTGCTGTCACAAGAAGTGTGTGGCAGCTTACATAAGACCCACAACTGCTTGTGTGTGTGTGTGTGTATGTGTGTGTGTTATTCTTGAAGGCCACCACGGTCCCGGACTTTGTCTCATTTTTATTCTTCTTTTACTGGCCATGTTTTTAAAAATTATAATTGGATTTATTTATAATTGTTTTATAATTGTTATGATGAAATGTAACATTTAAGCAAACAGTTCTTGAGCATAAAATAAGGGTGTCTTTTTCTCCCCTCTTCTAGTTCTTTAAGTCCAAAATGTGCAGCATGTCAAGAAATAATAGCGAAAGAGAAGGTAACAATTTTTCCCCCACCCTACATTATTTCTTTCCCCCCTTCTCTCAATTATTTCTGCATGGTTTAAGCTCTGTCAATAATTCTCAATACCTGTTTAGCAAGGCTGTTTCATTCTAGATCTCACATGTCATTGATTCATGTATCTCCAGTTTTCTTGGACTTAATAGCTTTCCATGAGTATTGAATATATTATTGAGTATAATATATAATTGACCCATTTCGAGGGTGGCCAGAAGCCCCTGGGTTTAAATAAACAATGGCCTGCACCCAGAAAGCTGTGGAAGGAACTTCGACTTGTAGAAATATAGGGTTGGGAGGAAGGGTTATACAAATTCTCTGCCCGCCTGCTGGGGGGGAAAAACCTCTTGTGAAATATTTTATCCCTTTTGGATGGGATGAATGAAGAATGCTTCTAAAAACAAGTGTCCTTTCCTCAAATGCTTATGATAAAGATTTTTTTAAAAATGTAAGACAGTCTACAGCGGGGATGCACAAGTTGTTTGAGCCTGCAGGTACAATTGGAATTTAAGCATGATATGGTGGGCACACCAACCAAATGACCACCACAGGAGATACAGCCAGCCGCACAGGCCTACTTGGGAGGTGGTGGGTTCTCCATCTTTGGAAATTATGAAACAGAGGCTGGAGAGCCATCTGACCGAGAGGCTGATTCTGGGAAAGTTCAAGGGGGTCACAGGTTACAGTGGATGAGTTGGGAGTGTCCTGCATAGTGCAGGGGGTTGAACCAGATGACCCAGGAGGTCCCTTCCAACTCTATGATTCTATGATTGCCGCAGCTTAATGCAGTGTAGATCCCTGTGCTATTATGACCATGGCTTCTAAATCCGTGTTTAAAAAAAATCTGCACAGCCAATCAAATCAAATTTATTTATTATTATGGTCCAAGACCAACAAGCAAAAATGGATTCCAGAATACATATCAAAAGTGGTGTGCATATAATAATATTATATAATCTGTAAACCGCTCGAGGAGCGGTATAAATAAAACAGTAAGGGGTGTTGGGGTGGGCCGAGTCCAGGATTGGAACCCCAGATTCGCCCCTTGGCCCCGGACTGACAAGTGGAGGGGCCAATCGGAAGGTGCGAAGCACCTTCGATTGGCCCCTCCTCTTGTCAGTCTGGGGCCAAGGGGCCAATCGGAAGGCACGCACAGCCTTAAACCTAGTATGTATATATATATATATATATATATATATATATATATATATATATATATATATATATATATATATATAACAGCATAAAATACATAAATGCAGAATAAAATCATTGCTTCCCTCAGTTAGTCCAGAGGTTTCCGAGCCTAGGTGCCAGCCATCCATCCTTGGCCAGCTCACCCAATCAAATCTCCAGTAGACATTCAGAAGCCCTGATGGCTTCATCCACTTCCAGTTTGTCTCCCTGCAGCTGCTGTTCAGAGTTATAGTTCCCGTGTAGAGTTATCATTTAGCTATCATGGCCAATAGTCATTGCTAGACCTTATTCTTCATGGATCTGCATGACTCTGGACCTTTTATCTTCTAGGAAAGCATCATTAGATTCTAGTATTGTGGGAGACAGCTGGCACCGGCTAGGTGGCAGAAGTTTCTTTCCTAGAAACGTAAAAGTGAAAAGAAATCTGTATAACGCCTGGCCCCTCCAGAACCAGCTGGAAGCTTTGGAAGCAACGGTACCACTTTCTGGTGCCTGTAGCTGCGACATAGAATTTAACTGCTGTTATTTTCATCATCTGCCCTCTTGATCCTTTCTTCCTTCTGCTTGCTCCCCATTCTTTTGCTGGCCCTGCAAGTGAGTTGTTAGGCTCATTGCGTTGCATTGTTCCTGCACGTCGGTATGCTGCTTATTAAACCTCTCTGCTCCCCGGTTGCTCACATCAGATTTTCATTACTTTGTGTGAGGTTTTATGATGAAATAAAAACAATTTCATGTCCTACGGGATTCCTGCACGGAGCCTGTCGTGAGAAATTAGGAGCCTTCCTGGACCAGAACCAGGGTGGAATGGAGTAGCATAGTAGTTAAAATTTTGAACAAGAATGCGGAGCACTGGGATCGTGTAAGTTCCTCTGAATGCAGAGTGCCCATCTGTCTATCGTGACTCACAGCTATGGATGAACTTCTTCTCCATAAATGTATCTGATCCCTTTTATAAAAAGCTTTTGTGAAGATTATCTGTAATCATGCTTAAGTTTGAGAGCTAATTTAGCACAGTGATTGGAATGCTGAATGCCACCCTGACAAACATGGGTCGATTCACATCTCCAGTGAACTTGCAAGATAGCCAGAGGCAGGAAGTTCTCTGTCAACCTTCATCCCCTAATAAGGGTGAACTCTTTCTAGTCTCATTAGGAACCTTGTAAATTTGTATAAACCTCTACCAGTGACAAAGATGGTATGGTCATTTGTGCAGCCTGTGGAGCGCTGGAGTCCCCTTTTGGAGGAGGAGGACATCTTTCTGGTTGGAAGCAGTTCATGGTGGTTCACTTGGCTGAGATCTTCTTGGGGTCTGCAGAACCCAAGAAATTCCCAGCCAAGTTGTAAGGCATTCAGAATCATCTTGCAGGTGGATGTGGTCTGTGGTCACCAGCTGGTTGTGCATAAAGACTTGTGTGGGAGTGTAGTGAAGAGTAGACCAGTCTGCAGTGGATCACACTTGGTGTTTGGTGGCGGAGCAGGAGAACATGACTCAGGCATGAAATTTTATGAGAATGATGATTGCCTCTCCTGATCATGATGCCCCTTGCCCTGTCTTCATCACAGGGCCTACTGCAGGAGCTTGCTCCACCAATACCCCCTTTGTCATCATCATGGTGACTACCCCTGCCCTCTGGAACCACTCTGTGAGGAGATTTGTACCCTGTGGGATTTGTTAGGGTACACAAGGCTGCCCTGTTTTGTGCAGCATTTAATTAAACCAAGAGAATTGTGAGCTGGCCATATTTGTTCCAGAACTAATGACCACCTGAATTTTAATTATGGCCTGTTGTATTCATTTGTAGTTATATATATATAGTTACACATATTATATTGTAATTGTAATGCTATGTTCAGTTACGCTGTGAACTACCCCGATTCCTCTGCTGAGAAGCAGGTGCGGGTCATAAATCGATAAATAAAGTTATAGACATGAGCCTCTTTTGGCGCAGGGTGGTAAGGCAGCCGAGATGCTGTCTAAGCTCTGACCTTGAGGCTGGGAGTACGATCCCAGCAGCCAGCTCAAGGTTGACTCAGCCTTCCATCCTTCCGAGGTCAGGTCGGTAAAATGAGTACCCAGCTTGCTTGCTGGGGGGTAAACGGTAATGACTGGGGAAGGCACTGGCAAACCACCCCGTATTGAGTCTGCCATGAAAACGCTAGAGGGCGTCACCCCAAGGGTCAGACATGACTCAGTGCTTGCACACGGGATACCTTTACCTTTAAAGTTATAGACATACAAATCATTCAGACTGCCTATCTGAATACGTCCCCGGAAGGGCATTATGCTCAGCCAACGTCAACAGGCTGGTGATCCCTGGCCCTCCAAAAGTGCATCTGACCTAGACTAGCGCTGGGTCCTTCACGGCCTTGGACCCATCTTGGTGGAATGAGCTCCCAAGTGAGATCAGGGCCCTGTTGGAGCTCCAGCAGTTCTACAGGGTCTTTAAAACAGCCAAGCCTTCGGTTGAGGTCTTTAAAACCGCCAAGCGTTCGGTTGAGGCCAGTGTGGAGACAATTAGCCACTCATCTTTTAAGGTTTTAAGCCTTTTAAGCTTAAATTGTTTTTACTGTTTTCGTTTTTTGAATTTAATTGTTGTAAACAGCCCTGAGATGGCTGTGCTGAGAGGGGTGGACATAGAAATCATCAATCAGATTATAAATAAAATAAATAAAAAACATGGGCCTCCCCCCTGCACATGCCCCGCTCTCTTTCACTGTTGCATTAGGAGCGGCTCTACAAGTACTTGGGCTGATTTATGATTGTGGCCATTCGGTGATTTGGAGGGTTATTAATCCTAGTTTTATTGATTGTGCGTGTTTTTCTATTATTATCTTATGGTTCTATAATGGTATTTGATGTACCCTACGTTGTATTTTAACTATGTTTGTTAGCCACCCGGAGATGCTGAGTGAGGGGCAGGATATAAATCAAGTTGTTGCTGTTGTTGTTGTTAATAATGATGATTGTGATGATAATGGCATGTGTTACTGAAGATTCCGGAGGGCTATACATCACAGCCCTTTAGCTTGCTTGATCTATAAGGCATCCGCACGGTTGCTCTTTTGTAAGGGCAAATCTGTGTCCGCTGCCAGTTTTCAAGGTAAGCCGCAGCCCGTGTTCAGCAGGAAATGCCTTGCTGGTGAAATGGGAATGTCAAACTATATTTTCTCCGTTTGATTTCTTGGGGCAGCGGTGGAGAAATTACAGGTTCGCAAAACTAAAGGACACGATGCGTGAGTGAGTAACCTACACAGCTAAAAGCAATAGAAATAACTTAAAGCAGACCAGGGAATGTTTAAAACACACACATGCATAGTCAGATTTCTGCACACAGTGCACAGTACCGATAACCACAGCAGCGTGGTCATCTTGTTGTGCATGCAGAAATCAAGAAGAATGGGAAGGCGACTGTAAGCCGCTTTGAGCCTCCTTCGGGTAGGGAAGAGCGGCATATAAGAACCAACTCTTCTTCTTCTTCTTCTCCTCCTCCTCCTCCTCCTCCTCCTCCTCCTCCTCAAAACCCAGCGTTGTTTAATATTGTTCATCAGAGGGTGTTCTCAAACATTTCTTGTCCTTATTCCATGCGTGTAATTCTTAAGGAGCATTTAGTTGGGTGAGCCATTCATGCGGTTGAAGTGGAGTATGGTCGCGCCGGTATAGACCACGCCCGTAATCATTTGTTCTTAATTGTGCCTCGTTCTAGGTGTTTAAGGATAACTGCTGTAGGAGGGAGCTTCTTGCGCTTCAGATATTCTGCAGAAACGAAAGCAAAGGCTGCCGAGAACAGTTGACCTTGGGACAGTTGCTTGTAAGTACTAGGATATTTATGTATATTTGAATATTTGTTTATCTTGCTTTTTCTCTGGCAAAATGATACTCAAAAGGGTTTGGTAAAATGGATGGCGATCCTGTAGGGTTTTCAGTGCAAGACATGAGCAGAGGTCATGCCTCGGTGTCATGATCCCAGTCTTCCCTGGGGTTCTCCCATCCAAGTATGGGGTACTTTAGGCTGATCCTGCATTGAGCAGGGGGCTGGACTAGATGGCCCCTTCCAACGCTAGGATTCTCCCTGTCAGGGTTGAACCTGCTTAGCTTCTAAGCTCTGCCTCACCTGGGCCATCCAGGTCAGGACCAAAACAACCTCAAAACTTTTTTTTTTAGGTGAATGATTTATACGCTCTGAAGAGAAATCATATCTCGCAGAAATGGCCAAATTAACTAGCCAGGTTAATGGGAGATCAACGCAATTTCAAGAACAATGGCATCGTTACTTGGGTTTCCTTAGTAAATATAGAACTAAGGGTGAAGAATGGTGCATTAAAATTCTTCATTTCCTGTTGGGGAGGTTTCTTGACCTTTTTGGACTTTCTGTATTTCTGCTTTTTGTATCTGTAACGTATTATTATTTTCTTCTTTTCTATTATTAATAAAAATTCTTCAAAAAAAACCCTTTAAAAAATCATGACACAACAGTTTAAAAAATTATCAAGGGGTTGGGCTGAGAGGAAGAAGAACTCAGCCTTTGGCGCAAACCATCTCCCCAGATTACCAAATGACCTGATCTCATCCAGATGCCACAAGTTGTTCTGAGAGTGGCGGGCTGTAAATCTAATCAATCAATCAAACTTGATCAATAGAGATTTACCCCACCCCACCGTCAGCTTTGGTTGCTGTGGCAGGCAGAGCAAAGAAATGTAACCCAGGAACCAACCAGAGCTGCACTCTGAATTAGCCACTAAGAGCTGTGTTTTGGGGAAAGTTGTAAGTTTACTCAGGAGTTATGTTTTGAGCACAGGGAGTTAGCTTTATATACACATTCATGTTCATTGGGAGCAACTTGGGACTTTGTATCACATAGGTAACTGGAGTTTTGTGCCTCCCAGAAATGCATTGTCTCTTGCTATCACAGCACAGGGGGCGTGTGTTGCTACTACAGGTTTAGCGCCCCCCCCTTATTTTTCACCCTCAAATCATGTGCCACTACTGTATGTGTGAAAGTATTTGAGGTGTTATACTGTGTCAGCAGGATTTGCAGGGCCTGGTATGGATGGGTTTCTACAGAGGTCCAGATTTTATTCCAGTGGTTCTCAACCTGGGGGTCAGGAGCCCTTTGGGGGTCGAATAACCCTTTTATAGGGTTCGCGGCAGGGTAGCTTGGCCAGGGCAGATCGAGATAGAGCGTTCGTCTATCTGGAGCAGCGGAAAAGAGCAAGATCGGCATGGTGGGACAAGAGGCAGAACTGAACTGAGAAACCCCGGAAAAGAAAACAATTTATATACAATCATGACCAATGGATCTTCATGCCATTGGTCAGTTTCTGTTTAATTTCTGTGAAAGAACACTTGCATAGTTTTATGGTTGGGGGTCCCCACAACATGAGGAACTGTATTAAGGGGTTGCGGCATTAGGAGGGTTGAGAACCATTTAAACAAACCCTTAAACCTTAAATGTTCTTGTTGGGCACCCTAGTGCAGTGTGAGAGACAGGAAACTCTATGATAGTGGGAAAATCCCAGAGTTGTGTCTGGCTCCAAGGAAATCCATGAAAAACACATAAAACAAGGTAATGTGAAGACTTAAACAAGAGTTGGTGGAATGTTAGATTTTATAGAGTACATGCCCAGCAAAAACGCTTTCTTTGTTGTTGTTATGTGCGAAGTCGTGTCCGACCAACCGCGACCCCATGGACAATGATCCTCCAGGCCATCCTGTCCTCTACCATTCCCTGGAGTCCATTTAAGTTTGCACCTACTGCTTCAGTGACTCCATCCAGCCACCTCATTCTCTGTCGTCCCCTTCTTCTTTTGCCCTCGATCGCTCCCAGCATTAGGCTCTTCTCCAGGGAGTCCTTCCTTCTCATGAGGTGGCCAAAATATTTGAGTTTCATCTTCAGGATCTGGCCTTCTAAAGAGCAGTCAGGGCTGATCTCCTCTAGGACTGACCGGTTTGTTCGCCTTGCAGTCCAAGGGACTCGCAAGAGTCTTCTCCAGCACCAGAGTTCAAAAGCCTCAATTCTTTGACGCTCGGCCTTCCTTATGGTCCAACTTTCGCAGCCATACATTGCAACTGGGAAGACCATAGCCTTGACTAAACGCACTTTTGTTGGCAGGGTGATGTCTCTGCTTTTTAGGATGCTGTCTAGATTTGCCATAGCTTTCCTCCCCAGGAGCAAGCGTCTTTTAATTTCTTTGCTGCAGTCCCCATCTGCAGTGATCTTGGAGCCCAGGAAAATAAAATCTGTCACTATCTCCATTTCGCTTTCTTAGGGGGATTTATAACACATGTAGCACTCTGATTCTCTTCTGCAGAAGAATGTCGGGAGATAATTTTTTTGCTGATTTGCTTGCAAAAGAAGGATGCAATGAAAAAGGGATCCTTGTGTCAAAATTCTTCTGCTCTTTCCTAGAATGCTTGGGTTCGCTTATACTCAGTTATACTAAGATGTGAATTCTCATGTGCAGGAACATCAATAGACTTCTAGAGAATAATACTTTACGCAGTGTTTTATTATGCTGTCTGTAATATCTTTTTCAGAACCATCTGAAAAATGATTGTCTTTTTGAAGAACTTCCATGCCCTCGTGTTGACTGTAAAGAGAAAATCCTGAGGAAAGACTTGCCTGATCATGTAGAAAAGACCTGTAAATACCGGGAAACAACATGTAAATATTGTAATAGCCAAGTTCCAATGATCATGATACAAGTGAGTATTGTCCTAAGACCACTTTTAAAAAATACCCCAGTGGGAGCTTTTTTTTAAAAAACAAAACAAAACAAATAAAGACCAGTGAGTTGGTTGGTGGAATAAAAGTCTAAATAAAACCGGTTTTTGGTGTCTGAACAGGCCCATTTTTCCTTAAAGCCCGATCCCAAAGTTTTTGTTTACTCACAAAAATTCTAAGCTACTTCCTGGCAAACCTGCATGAGGTTGCTTACAAATAATAATAAACAATAAAAACAAAAAACATGGTAGAAGAATGGTGAAGCTAGAATTGGCGCACCACTTAATTCACTGGCCTGATACCATTGATTGGCTGGTCAGTTTGACCACCTGCTGTTTGATCACTGCCACATGTATTCCCTAAACCGAAAATTCCACCTGTGCAGATTGTCTTGTTTTGCTGCCACGTCACTCACTAGCAGTCCCTCACCCTGCAGCGGTCAGGGTCAAATTTAGCAGCATAGCAGTGCTCCTCCTCTTGGTCACCTGCTGTAACTGCAGATATTTCCAACCAGGAGAAATGGAGTTTGCTGCCTACTTAGTCCAGCTGCCTGTAGAAAGCAACTTTTGTTTTCAATAGTTGCTGTTACCACTTTATTTTTATTTTGGTTAAAAATATCCTTGTGATCCATAAAAGCTAAAGAGAAGACCCATTTAGTGAATTCTTAATGTTGGAAACATTGCCTGATGTTTTTTAAAATTTATTTGCCAAAAATTGAAATTTTTGATTCAGGGTGATAGGTATTTTTTTTAAGCACAAGTACCAAGCTTGTTAGTCATTAAGGAGTCTTTGATTTTGATAAAGTAAATACTTAACGGGTTAATTGATCAAAAACATTTTTGGGGGGGGAGTCTTAAATGGATTACCAGGTCAAGGAAATATTTCACTGTTTTTTAAAAATGCTGCAGGAATTTCATTCGGTTGGGGGGTCTTACCGCTTTCACACAACTTTTAAGGAGCCGAAAATTAGTTCTGCTCCTAATCAAAAGAATTTTTTAGTCATAAGACTGGCCACATTTTAGTATGGTGGCAAATCAGGCAGGTTTTTTTTTTTGAGAGCCTCAAAGTAAAAATGAAAGCAAATATTGTTTCTTGCTGTACAGAGTGAGAAGGGGGGAGGAATCAAAGCTATGCAAATACAAGCTTTAAAAATCTCCTTTGTTCTGGCTTAGCTCAAGGGTTCATAGATGCTACATGGCCTGCAGAGTAGGAAATCCCCTTTGTGACTCTAGTGAGCAGATTTTCAGTTAAAGAAATACGAATCTATATTATCTATCTGGCCTTCTTTTGCCAGAAAGTACAGCAGGTATATGAAGAGCAATCACATAAAGAGAGTTTATTGGGGGAGAGGCATGTATATAATTCATTTAAAGGGAAAGTTAAAAAAGCAAGCAAACCAAACCCCTCATGTTCTGTTACTTTTGGTAATTGTATTTTTATAATATAAAAATGCATGTATGGAGGATCTGAGATCTCTGTCACCATGGTAGTAGTTGAGATCCTGATATTTATTCAATCATTCATTCATTCGATTTATAGGCCGCCCCTCCCTAGAAATTAGGCTCAGGGGGGGTGTACAACATTTAAAATTCACATTCCCGGTATAGTTCCGATAAAACAGCAAAAACAGTAGACTCTGAACGCTTTGTTAACCAAGACCTGCTTGATCATGCCACTTCTGTGGTTTCTTCAAGCCTGAAGAATGTTTCAGGGGTTTCTCAGTGATAAAAAAGTTGAGATTATAACCCTTCCCCCCTAACCTACAATAACATATTATTTGTTCCCATCAATACATTGTTTTTAACATTGTTTTATTATCTTAATATTTTTATGTAGCAATACTTTTGTATTTTTACTACACATATCGATTAATTTTTATCATTGATTGCAGTTTGTATTGATGCATTATTTATATGGGTCAATTGACCGAATAAACATACTGTACTGTAGTGTACTGTAGTGTACTGTAGTGTAGTGTACTGTACTGTACTGTACTGTACTGTACTGTACTGTACTGTAAAAGTTGAGAAAGTCTGACATAAGGCCTTAAAGGTTAATACCAGTACCTTGAACTTGATCCAGAATTCAATTGGTAGTCCGTGCAGCTGCTGGAGGGCAGGTCCTGTGTGGGCCCTCCATGGTGTCCCATTGCTAGTCAGAGTAGATGGGGTAGATGGCTCAGTGATCTGCTTAGTTATAAGGCAATTTCGTATGTTCAAGGCTTCAAACCTATACATTGTTGCCATTAACTCCTGAGAAGCTTGCATAAGTTCAGATTGAATGTCACAGAAACTCCTTAAGGATAGATTCAAGTGGGTAGCCATGTTGGTCTGAAGTAGCACCACAAAAATAGAGTCCAATAGCACTTTTAAGACCAACAAAGATTTATTCAAGATCATGCCTTTACTAAATCTTTGTTGGTCTTAAAGGTGCTATTGGACTCTATTTTTACTGAAACTTCTTGACTGGAGTGGAAGAAAACATATACATTGAATCTGATTTCTATTTTAAAAACACTCCTCTCTATTTTTACCTGCTAGATAGCAAAGAGCAAGGGCAGAATGTGGGTTGGTATTCATGGGGAGAATGTGGGGTGCTCTATCTTTATGATGGAGAAGGTAATGGCAGGAAAGGGAAGCTGGAAGGGTTGCCAATGACACTGCTTATAAGACAAAAGGTTCAGCTGAAAATGACTTAAAATTAACTTTGTTCTTTGTATTGTGAAGCCCTTAAGGACACAGGGCAACACATTCCTTTGCCTTAGAACAGGGGTAGTCAACCTGTGGTCCTCCAGATGTCCATGGACTACAATTCCCATGAGCCCCTGCCAGCAAACACAATTGCCTTAGAAGGCATTTGCCCAGATGGAAAACATCTTCATCACTAGCAACCTGGGATATCCTTTTCTAGATCATTCATGCTTTGAGAGAAGCTGCTTTACCGGCTGTTGTGGGTGTGTGTATCTGCTTTAAAGATGACAACAAGCCTGCATTTTTCCTCTCTCAAGTTCAGAGTACTTAGAGGGCACGAACCAAAGTTTGTGATGAATTTTGGCCGAATCACGGTTCCACACAGTGAAGTTCATAGCGGGTCAGTCAGCATGGACTTTCTGGAAACTTTCAAGCCACACTGCTTTTTCTTTTGCCTTCTGAGAAAATTAGATTTTTTGGCATGGGGCATAATTTCTGGGTCTTTTTCCTTCTAGAAACACGAAGATGCAGACTGTCCTTGTGTTATGGTTACGTGTCCTCATAAATGTAGCGTCTCTGCACTTTTGAGAAAAGAGGTAAGAGAGCATGTAACAGGGTTATACATATTTTAGAATGTTCTTCTTATACTGTTGTGCAAGAACTTTACCAGAAGCAGTTCTACTGTACTTTTTTCTTAATTACTGCTACTAAAATCTACTTTAAAGACATTTCTAGATTTCCTGGAAGCTGTATTTCTGACTTCTTAAAAAAATGTCCTGAATTGGTTGCGTCCATTTTCTCTTTTTTTCCTTTTTAATAAATGCCGAATTTGCAATGCTTATTGCGGGTATCCAAGAAGAATTTACAGGCACTGTATCGTCTTTTTTTTTTTTTGCAACATTTAGCTGTAGGGTTGCCAACCTCCAGGTGGTGGCTTGGAACGGAACCCAGGAAGATACTGACTACGTAGTTTTGTGATGTGTAAATGAGAGTCCTCCAAGAATTGAATTTTATTTATTTACAAAGATGTTGATTAGGTATATTCTCCAAAGATGTTTGACACTGGCTAGTGAAATCATTATCATAAGATCAAAATAAAAATATGAAAGTATCCTCAAAAGCATTATTGGTAAAGGTGTAAAACAGTGAAAATATGATAATGCCATAACCACTGTTCAGTATAAGGTCATTATTAATATTTGCTAAGCATAAAAATGAGGGTGATCTTCAAGGGCAGTTCCACACAATAATGCAATGTAGATTTCATGACAGTGGCCAGGTTTTGCTTCTTAAGGAAAGGCTACTATTGAAATTGGTTAGAAGGTGGTCCAGAAAGAGTACCATAGTTATGGATGTCAAAAATTGCCAAGAGGTCCAGGAAAATCAACAGGGTTGTATTTTCCCCTTCTGTTTCCTGGCAAAGTTTATCAGAGCAGTGTAAATTCCAGAACAGATTGGAAGCTAGGTTCTAATAGATCTAAATTTGTTCCATTTTTACTGTAAAATTTTATTAATAAGGAATGGTAATGTATGTAATGGCAATGCACACACAAAAAGCAAGTTTCTCAGACTGGTGTACCAAATCATCTTGAGGATTATTTGGCAAAAAGAAGGCTAATGTCTGAAGAATCACATAAAACGAGGGGCATAATCCATAACCATTCCCAGAAGACGGAGTAATGTGGCCAGTTACTCTAGTCTAAAACTGAAGTGCTATAGTTTATTTATTTAGATTTTTATACTGCCCTTCCATACAGCTATGGGCGGTTTACATAGAACATGATGGGGTAACTACATAGAACATTGCAACAAATATAACAATCATAAAATGTCAACCAGAACAATATTTGAACAGGAACAGGAACATTGACACAGCCTTGGGTAGGTCGGATTCTTTGGTCATGGAAGGGGGATGTTGGGGGGGCAGCAAGTGTTTTTGGGTCGGTCAGCCTCAACCAAATGCTTGGTGTAGGAGCTCCCTTTTACAGGCCCTGCGAAATTATGAGAGTTCAGGCAGGGCCCTGATCTCTTCAGGGAGCTCGTTCCACTAGGTGGGGGCCAGGACTGAAGAGACTCTGGCCCTTGTTGAGATCCGCAGCCAGTCAGAGGGGGTGGAGCGTAAGGCTCTTCGGGGAGTATAGGCAGTGAGACGGTCTCTCAGGTACCAAAACCTCCAATCCAGAATTCATGGCATGTAGAAGCCAGGGGAAGAAGTAGCAATGGGGAGTAAGCTTGGTAGATAAGGGGGGTGGTGGAAATATTGGCCTTTGGTGATAGGAATTGGACATCTGTTTCTAAGCAGATGAGACAAAGAGTGATGTGTGAATGAGGTGCTCAGTTTAGAAGGGACATCCAAGGTTCCACAAAGCTTGACAGCTCTCATAAGAACTCAGTTTGCGTGGAGTTGGACAGGTGATTGAATTCACTGGCCCATAAATGTTGGCTCAGTCATGCTTGAGGAGACAGGTCCTCAGGTCTTTCCAGACGGTCAAGATGTCTGTTTCGCAGTTGGAACAAATTCCCCTGAAGAAGAGCATCGAAAGGCTTTGCGATTTTCTTAAAACTAACTTTTGCATCTTACTGAGTTTGTTTTAGTGGTTTCTGCCCCCCTCCCTCAAATACGTACAAATATGCTAGAGAGTTTGAAAAGGTCTCCATAGGGGTCTTCTCTCATCTGTGCTCAAGTGTAGAAGCAGGCTAGGAAGTGTGAGTCTTCTGTCAGTGCTTAGAAGGGAATCCTGCTCTTTCTGAATCCTTCTAACAACACCACAGATTAGAAGTCTAGGGGGACAGCAAAACAAATAACACGCAGTCTAGCTTTCTTGGTCCTGCAGGTTTCCCTGTCATTTTTGTAAATGGTTTGGGGGCATTGAGGAACCCCAAAACGATTTGTCTGTCTCCTATAGGAGATTGTGAAAGCAATCTGCAACCTGTCCTTTCAGATGTTCAGATATGTCCTGAAGGATTCTAAAACACACTACGGATTATCTTAGAGTGGTCATGATTTCCTTTATTTACTACTTGCCGCCTTTCTTCCTTGTTCCTGTTTTGCTCCTAGTTGCTGTCCTGTAACCCAAATCTAGCTGCATTCACAGAGTGAATTTTTTGCTACTTAAGTGACCCTTATTTCTATGTGCTGCTTTCGTAAATATGAGACCTGTTACGTTCTTATTACAAATTACATGTTTGCTTCATTCAATATTTGTTCTAAGTCTCTGTCCTTCTGTTCTTTATTCTCCTCACTGAAATTCTGCATGACACGTTTGGGAGACAGGATAAATATGCTCCTAATTAAAAAAAAAAATCCAAGGGGGAAATGCACATTAATACAGTGGAACTACTTTTCGGCTTATTTATAACTAATTTGCCTCCTGAGGAGCGAGGCCATTCATGAGAAATCAAAAGAACCTAGAAAAAATTGAGGTCCCTTGGGTTGAATTGTAACATTCTTTATAGATTCCACTGTAAATGTGTCGCTTTGTATATTCTACTGGAACATTTTGTGTGGTTACGTGTGTGTGTGTGTGTATCCTCAAGTACAACTGGAGGTAATATGAACACATGTTTTTCAAGCCAATGAAAAACAACAAATCACACACAATACAGATTCGTATTGCGTGCCCTATATATATATATCTATTTTGAAACTTTATTGTGCATACATTTGCCGTCAAAAAAAAAAAAACAAACTCACATTTTTTTCCTGTTTCAGTTGAATGCACATTTGTCAGAATGTATAAATGCCCCAAGTACCTGTAGTTTTAAGCGTTATGGCTGCACTTTTCAGGTCAGTATATATTGATTATATACTTGATGAAAGTCTGCAATAAGAAAGCGTAATATTTTGGTACCTCTCTGGACGAACGCCTCTTGTTTTCTGTTAAAAGAAATGCATCCAGTTGCTTGAGTGATTTAAAAGCTATGCATCGGGTGTGTTTTTGCCTACCTTAAAATGTGTCACAAGCACGTGTGCAAGAAGAATAATGTGTCAGGATTTCAATATGTCTTGTACATAACAAATTTATCAAATTTTGAAAAGGAGAGGCATCCTTAAGGTTTATTTCTCCCTCCCTATCCCTTGAGGAAGTAGTCCGAGATCACATTCTCCTGCTGTTTTTATGGAACAGTTATTTCTACCATAATGAACATTTCCAAAACCTACTGCTTGTGTACAATAAAATCTGTAGTACGTGTGACCTCCAAGCTGTTTTTAAGAAATAACCCTTTAAAACTCTCAGAACCATGGGAGATAGAAGAATCAGAAGGACCAGATCCTCTCATATGACCCTACCAATTCATTGAGGGCATAATCCAAGACTTTGGTCATGTTCCCCGGACTATCCAAAGTAGACTGAATAGTTAGGGTTAACAAGGCCTTCTTAGTAGCAGCTCCTTTGCAACTGCTGTGCTTGTTTTGCTGGAGTGTGCACAGAGGTTACCTGTATGTAATGGTTGTGCTCAAAGAGATGAAACGTACCAGCTCTGCTGAGCCACTGTAACATTCTTCATATATCTGGGAGACGTCAATTAATTGTAATTCCCGGAAAGTGAAAATGAACCCAGTTTTCTCTCTCTTAGGTTGTCTAAAATGGCTGTCGTAATCTAGCAGGAAGTTAGTTGAGAGACGTTTTGTAAGATCAGTAGATCATACGAACAACTGAACATTGTTCCTTTCCGATGAGTTTTTGCTGACTCTCAAACTTCGATTTGTAAACTGTGCAAGGACTTGCCTTTTAATTTTCCCTCCGCCAGTAATTTTTGCAAGACACTTGTGGGGAGGCTCTGTTGGTGATCTTCAGGTCCCTTGCAGCAGGGGTAGTCAACCTGTGGTCCTCCAGATGTTCATGGACTACAATTCCATGGAATTGTAGTCCATGAACATCTGGAGGACCACAAGTTGACTACCCCTGCCTTGCAGGACTTCAGTACCCACTGTTCATTGCTGGGGTTAAGAGGAAGGCATGATGGCTCAACTTAGTTGCATTTATCAATCTACCACATACTTGTTTGGGCCAGTGGCCCATCTAGTTCAGCTCTTTGCTCTCTAAAGACTCAGAGAGGGATGTTTGTTATTACCTGCTGAGTTCTTTTAATGCCAGGGATGAAGCCGGGGGCCTTGAGTGTGCAAAACATGTTCTCTACCATTAAGCCATATGTTTGTTCAGCAAAGAACAGCAGGAGAAGCAGACTAACCTTCCTCTGGGGAGCCATGGATAATGATAGTGAAAACTTGCTAGATGGTGAACAAAAAGCATTCAACATTTTGTATTCAAACAGGATTGCTCTCACTCCTAGAAATAGTTTGTCTTGTAGCTCTGCTTGCTTTTGTCTCATCACTGTTCATTATTTATGTATTTGTACGTGTGTGTGTGTCTGTCAATCTATCGATTTAACCTAAAAACGTTAATCAGAACTTACCTATTGAATCTAGAACCTTTTTGCAATTTAGGTTGAATGTTTAATTCTTTTAAAAGGTACATACTCTAAAAGTAGTGTGAATGAAACCAGTTCTAGTGTGTTTTTTGTCTTCCATACATATTGCTTACATTTTGTATGTGACCATGCAGTAGTTATATCGATGTGCACAGTTAGTGCTAGGGTGGCAAAATTTCTGAATGCTTAAAATGTTAATCCAAAGGGGTTTGAGAACTATCGGGAATGGAAAAATTCTGCTTTCCGTTTAAAACAGTGGTGCATTTTTTTAAAGGGTGATTAATTCAATTCTAATATTGTTGTTTTCATGGGGTGATGGTGGAAATCATGTTTATATAAATGTCAGTTAGAGCCCAAACGATTTTCAGCGTATGATCTTTCAAGAGTCAAAGCTTCCTTAGATATAAGAAGAAGAGTTGGTTTTTATACTCTGCTTTTCACTACCAGAGGGAGTGGCAAAATGGCTTACAATTGCCTTCCTTCCTCTCCCCTCAACAGACACGCTTTGAGGTAGGTAGGGCTGAGAGACCTCTGGGAGGAACTGCTCTATGAGAACAGCTCTAAAAGGTCTGTGAGGAACCCAAGGTCACCAAATTGGCTGCATGTAGGGGAGGAGTGGGGGAATCAAACCTGGCTCCCCAGATTAGAAGCCGCAACTCTTAACCACTACACCAAACTGACTCTCTCCAAGCTGCCTCTACCTAGGGTCTCAGGCATGAGTCTCAGAATCTTATACCCTAAAACTCAGATCTAGTAAAGTGTTTTGAATCCATTTTTGATTCCCTAGAAGTTTCAAGGTACAATCCACCAAGTCCTGCTTTCTTGATCAAACAGGGCCTTTCAGAAAGGAGTTCAAAATAGCAGCAGCAGAATTTGACTACTGTTCCCTTGACTTGAGAAATGATTTTTTTTTTCCATTTTGTAGTTCTCTCATTCATTCATTTTTTCCCACAGGACAATGGCTGAATGTAGTAGGCAAAACAAGTGAATTCAGCATGGTACTCTGAAATATAATTACTTGCAAATACACCATAGACCAGTGGTCCCCAACCCCCGGGCCGTGGCTCGGTGCCGGGCTGCGAAGGCCTCGGTGCTGGGCCATGGCTCCCTCTTCCCGCCCCCCCCCACAGCGAGAAGCTCGCCAGGATGTGAGCAAATCGGCCGCCGAAGCGGCCAATCAGCTTGCGGCCCGGCAAGCTTCTTGCTTTGGGAGGGGGCGGGAAGAGAAGCTTGCCGGGCCGCAATTTTCTTGCGGCCTGGAGGGGCGGGGAGAGGGAGCCGCGGCCGCCGGCATGCCGGCAGCGCAAACGCACACGCTCAGACTTGCCGCGCGTGCGCGTTTATGTCCGGTAGGGGCGCAAACACGGCAAGTCCGCGCATGCGCATTTGCGCCGGGGTTGCCGCGCACGCGCGGGGCCCCAGGTCGCCCTCTCCCCGCACCCCAGCGCAGCGGTCCGCAGCCTGACAAAGGTTGCGGACCACTGCCATAGACGTTATCACTTTTTAAAAAATAATACATTTTGCTGCTTCTGAAGCTGCATTGCAAGCAGGTGGTTGCCCACAAAGAGCAAAATGGTTTCCAGACAAGCCATTCTCCCTTTCTCCTCTTCTACAATGAACGAACTCTTAATTGCTTCAGCTCTCTTTTAACCTTAAGGAACAATTAGCTGTTCAAGGTTAAAAGGCAATTGAGAAAAGCATTAACACTTATTTAACAAACACACTATGCAAGTGGTTGGGTTTTTTAAAAAAAAGCAATAAGTAAAAGCCCTTCCAATCTCTGAACCTGTTTTGAGGATGTAAAAGAGTCCTGCATTTGTTAACGCAGTCCTGTACTGTTGGGACTGAGACCTTTGGCAAAAACTCAAGTTGTAGGAGATGGAAACAATCTTAACTGCAGTAGAGAAAAGCAGTGCTGGAACGTAAGGCAGGGAGTGGGTGGGAAGAAGAGTGAGACTGAAGCGAACCTCAAATGTAATAAAGGGCTAGATGAAATTACTAATTAACTCTAGAAATATATGGAACACAGCAGCAAAACACAGTTCTTTCCACTGATTCCACTGTGTGGATTTAAATGTTCAGGATCCCAGGCTTACGAAACACACAATATTTTGTTCCAAAGCAGGGTTTGGTGGATTGAGCTTTTGCCGTGAGAAGGTGTTGCCCAGTGTGTGTGTGTGTGTTTTGGCTGGGTAGACAAATGGTTTTAAAACACACTTGATTTTTTAAAATGTGTGTCCGTATACAGTAGTTGCCTCCTGAAGAAATGTAGGGCGAATTTTCGGCCCAACCGAAAATTGGAAAGTCCTTTGGGTGAACTTTTTTAAAAACGAGAAAGGGTCCTTGTAAGATGCTTGAAAATAGATGAACTGTTCAAATGTATTGTTTTATGGGGGGCGGTATATCTATGGAGACTTGGGTGAAGAAATGAAGTTGTCTAAAATATATACAATTTTTGTCACAGGGAACAAATCAGCAAGTTAAAGCACATGAAGCCACCTCTGCCGTGCAACATGTAGACTTATTGAAAGAATGGAGTAATTGTCTAGAAAATAAGGTACCTCTCCTACTCAGTTTACCTTTAATTAATTTATCTTGTATTCGTATAGCAAGGTTACAACTCTGAGAAATTATTCCTACCCTACCCATTCAGTTGCCAAAAACAATGAAACTGATCTACTTAGGGAAATGACGTTATTTTTTTATTGGGTTGGGTCTCATGGATCATTTCAGCTGATGTACCGTATTTGCCGGCGTACAAGACGACCCCCAACATTTCCACTCAAAATATAGAGTTTGTTACATTACATTATAGTACTTTGGGCCACTATGGGCAGCTATGTCTATCCCAACTGAAGTGCACCCGGCGTATAGGACGACCCCCCCCTCCCCACTTGGAGGCATGTTTTTCAGGGGGGGAAAGTAGTCTTATACGCCAGCAAATACCGTACTTGGGAAAGACTCCTCTGGCAGGGAGAAAGTTCTTCTGTTAGCGGGTTATATCCTCAGAATCTAACCCATTGTTTTCTTGCCAACCATTCCCAAGCAATTTACAATATAAAATAATAGCTTGCAGTTGAATGTGTTTTTTTTCTGCTCCTCCCACTGCATTTGATTATTAGATCAATTTCTCCAGATGGCTTGCCAGGTGCCCCGAGAAGATTTTAGCTTTGGTGTGTGTGAGTGTGAGTGTGTGTGTATCCTTGGAAAAGGCTTTTATTCATTGATTACCTTCCTTTATATTCTTGGCATGAATTTCCCTCAATTTCTCATAAAAAGAAGCAAGAATGAAAATTTCCGCACAATTAGAAACTGCATTGATTATAGAATAAAAAAAACACCTCCTTACACACACACGCACACACACACATGGTTTGTGATCTTGGAATTACATGGATTCCATGTAATCGGTGGTCCTATATTTTTTCCCATTTTAGCTTTTCGAGATAGACTTCATTCTTCTCATAGCAGTTTGTTGAAAGAGTTGTGATGTTATTTTGACTCATGAATTGATTCATTTTCTCCTTGGTAGCTACTTGGACATTTTTATGATTACAGCAAAAGAAGCTTTATGCCAAAAGATTTGGATGACTTGTGTGTGTTGGATTTTTGTTTTCATAGTATATGCAGTACAGTTTTTGGCTGATCTTTTGGTCTTACCAAGCCTCCAGAAAACATACATACATACTATGTATGGAGAATTGTATATATTGAAGATATAGTTTTGTGAGCCAGAAACAGCGAAGTGCCATAGCAAACTTTGACTGATGTTTTTAAATAACACTGAAAACACTATAAGAACATAGAATCATAGAATCATAGAGTTGGAAGGGGCCATACAGGCCATCTAGTCCAACCCCCTGCTCAACGCAGGATTAGCCCTAAGCATCCTAAAGCATCCAAGAAAAGTGTGTATCCAACCTTTGCTTGAAGACTTCCAGTGAGGGGGAGCTCACCACCTCCTTAGGCAGCCTATTCCACTGCTGAACTACTCTGACTGTGAAAAACCTTTTCCTGATATCTAGCCTATATCGTTGTACTTGAAGTTTAAACCCATTACTGCGTGTCCTCTCCTCTGCAGCCAGCAGAAACAGCATCCTGCCCTCCTCCAAGTGACAACCTTTCAAATACTTAAAGAGGGCTATCATGTCCCCTCTCAACCTCCTTTTCTCCCCTCTCAACATAAGAAGACCCCTGCTGGATCGGACCAATAGTCTATCTAGTCCAGCATGCTGCCTCATATAGCGGTCAACCAGTTCCTTGGAGGTCCAACAATAGGGTGGGGCATTCCCCTGATGTTGCCTCCTGGCTCTGGGAATTCAGAGGATGCTTCTGAATGTGGCGTTCCCCTCAGTCACCATGAATAGTAGCCATTGATAGACTTCTCCTTCAAGATTCTTGTCTAATTTTCTTTTAAAGCTGTTTATTCCTGTGACCATCACTACATCCTCTAGCAGCAGGATCCACATTTTAATCACTCTGTGTAAAGTAGCATTTCCCTTTAACCATCCTGAACCTACTGTACATCAGCTTCATGCCCTCAAGTTTTAGTAATTTAGGAGAAGGGGAAAATTTCTTTGTCAGCCGCCCTGAGCCGTATGGGAGGGCGATATAAAAATCAAATAAATAAATAAATAATCTCCACCCATGCATAGTTTTATAAACTTTATCGTGTCCCCTTTAATTTTCTCTTTTCTAAACAGAGAATTCCCAGATTCTTTGGCCTTTTCTCATAGGGAAGAAACCCCCTCATCATCCTGGTTGCCATCCTCTGTAGTTATCTCTGCTCTGCAGGGTCTTTTCTGAGATATAGTACTCTCCTTCAAGGCCATACGTGGTCAGGGACCATCTGTTTGCCTATACCCCCCAAGGAGCAACACACTGTACCCATTCTAACAATCTGGTGATCCCTGACCCCAAAGAAGTCTGCCTGACATCAACTAGAGCTAGAGCTTTTCCGTCCCTGGCCCCCAACCTGGTAGAATGAGCTCCCTAGTGAAATCAAGGCCCTATCGGAATTTGCAAAATGGAGTTCTCCCAAAAGGCTTTCAGGTGAAGGCCAGAAAGGAGGACTTGCCTACAACCTGGTCTCTTATCAGGCAACTCCTGACATTCAACAGTGTCCCTAACAGAAATTGTAGTATCTACTTCTACTACTACTACTACTACATCTTTATGCACCCTTTTGCTGAATTGGTGCAGAAGTTTGGGGACATCTGGGGGCACCTGGAAAATGTTGAAATTACTTATGTTGACATTTAAAATATATATATTACAATACTATTTTTGCATTCTGTGCATTCTATGAAAAATTTTGTTTCTCCATATAGACCAAATTTTTAATCAAAAACTCCCCCGGTCAATGGTGTCCTGCTTTACCAATGTTAAAATCTGGTCACCTTACCCCAGCAAGCTGGGTACTCATTTTACCGACCTCGGAAGGATGGAAGGCTGAGTCAACCTTGAGCCGGCTGCTGGGATCGAACGCCCAGCCTCATGGTCAGAGCTTCAGACAGCATGTCGGCTGCCTTACCACCCTGTGCTACAAGAGGCTCACAGTTACAATAGAGAAACAAAAAAATGAAGCAAAAGGACTTTAGGATGCTTTAGGATGCTTTGGGCTGATCCTGCGTTGAGCAGGGGGTTGGACTAGATGGCCTGTATGGCCCCTTGCAACTCTATGGTTCTATGATTCTAGGACAGTCTTGTGTTGCCTCCTGTAAGAGCAAAAACGAAACCTGTTCCTGAGAACTACAGCAAACCTGTTACGCAGCGTGCTTGGAGGAGATACTGTCCTCAGGAATTAAGAAGTGATCTTTCCAGTTGTGTGAATACCAGCTCATGAAGGACTTTCTAAGTCAGAAGCAGCATCTTGAATTAAGATTGCCTTGAACTGAGTAGTACCAGTCTTTCTGATCTCTTTTCAGTGTATCACAAGTGATCAGCCTTAATGGAAATCCCAGATTATTGTCAGTTTCTAGGATTAGCAGTTGTGTGTCTGGAAAGGAATGATAAAAATGTGATGATCTCTGATCAAAATCTAAAACTAATAGTCCCAGAAGAATAGTAAAAAAAACCTCATTGGTTGGTTGCTTACAGATATAAGCTGCTTTAACAATCCCCCCTCCCCAAATGAAATCTGGGAACTGTAGTTCTATGAGCACAACGGAGTATCTTAATATACTTACCAAACTACAATTCCCAAGATAATTTGGAGATATGGTTAGGAACTAGTAAATGAATACAGAAGGAATAAGTTTGTAGTCTTACCTTGATGCAAAAATAGCTCATCTTAGTGGACGAGGGCCAGAATTAGATTTTGAATTTTTCTTGCCATCCTAAACTGGGTTTACATGTGATGGCTAAACTAAACGGCTTTGCCCCAGAACTTTAAGCAATATCTCATAAGATTTTGGAGTGCACGTTCAAATTATTTTGTAAAGAAACCATGTTAAGAAGCAGACGGAGAGCTCAGCTGTGATGCGGTATTTGTTATGCATGGCAAAAGTTTCTTGAGACTTGCCTGTTCTGCCTACCTCTAGCCCCAAGATTATTATTATTATTATTATTATTATTATTATTATTATTATTATTATTATTATTATTTAGATTCATAAACTGCCCCTCCCTAATACGCTCGGGGTAGTGTACAATGCTTTAAAATTCTCCAAAAATATAAACTCTAATAAAACCCTAATAAAACAATAAAACCATAAAAATATAAACCTGAGTGTCCCAGTTATCTCACCTCTTAGGCCTTGTTCTTAGAATCATAGAATCATAGAGTTGGAAGGGACCTCCTGGGTCATCTAGTCCACCCCCCTGCACTATGCAGGACACTCACCACCCTTTTGCTCATCCACTGAAACCTAATACCCCCGAACCTTCACAGAATCAGCCTCTCCTATTATAACTATATTGATGTACTCTAGAAGGGGGTATATTTTGGAGAGAGGAAACTCAATGATTTTATTTGTTTGCCCTGGCCTCAACCATATGCCTGGTTAATTTTATTGGCGTTTTTAATGGGAGGAGTTTTATTGTATGGGGGTTTTATCATATAACCCGCCACGAGCCGCTTAGCCGAGAGTGGCGGGAAATAAATCGAATTAATAAATGAAATAAATAAATAGCACCATTTTATAGGCCCTGCAGAACTTTGGGGCTTCACTCAACATGTTCCAGCTTTAGTGTCTCGTGGAAATATGGGGATCCCATCCTCCTGGTTTTTTTGAGCCTTTAAGACAGCCCTGCTGGTTCCACTGGTTTTTCAACTATAGTTTTTACATACTCTTAGGCAACTGTAGTTTTGGGTAGCAGGGAGAAGGGAACTACGTGAATTTGGGGGAGGGGGGGACGAGAACCGGCGGGAAGTCATGAACGTTCGAACCTCTTATCTGATGACTTTAAATCAGATTCCGGGTGTATTTTGAGACCTCGTCCCTTCTTTTGTCTTCTATTGACCACCGCCACTGCTGCTTGGCAGTCCGTGGCATTATTTCAGCCACGAGAAACATCCTCTCTAGCTGTTATCTTCATTGTCTTACTGATGAACGATGATTGTACAGCGTGCGTTTTGCTAAGGTCAAGAGTACAGTGTTCCAGATGTGAGACGTTTAAGGAACAAAAGCGCTGATGAACAGGGTAGAAAGATCCTTGCGGGCAGGGAAACGTGCTGGTTAGTAGTTTGTCATGGCCTCAGTCATGGGGGGGGGGACGGGGACGGGGACGGGGGGGACAAAAACTTACTTCTTGTAGAGGACTTTAGCAATACATTTCCCGTCCTCTTTCATATTGTTTCTCAAATGCGCTGCTTTTAGTCTACTGCAATCATTACTGATTGGTGTAGACTTTCTTCCTTTACTCCGATACCGTGCTTAGTGGCTTTAGCCATGATATCAGCTGGATATCAGTCTATCATGATAATGGCTAGGGATCAGGAAAATAATTTCACAGTCAGAGGAGTTCAGCAATGAAAGGGGCTGCTTAAGGAGGTGGTGAGCTCCCCCCCTCTGGCAGTCTTCAAGCAGCGGCTGGGCAGATCCTTCTCCTGGATGCTTGAGGCTGATCCTGCATTGAGCAGGGGGTGGGACTAGATTGCCTGGATGACCCCTTCCCACTCTAGGATTCTAGGAGTCTAGTTCAGAAGTGGAAGGGGCTGCCCCAGGAGGTGGTGAGCCCCCCGCCCCCCGGCAGTCTTCAAGCAGCGGCTGGACTTATCCTGGATGCTTGAGGCTGATTCTGCATTGAGCAGGGGGCTGGATTAGATGGCCTGGATGGCTCCTTCCAACTCTAGGATTCTATGGCTGTAGGAATGGCCCTCGGTGTGCTTTTTAGTTCCAAATGAAGTGTGGTGGCTTTTTAATCTTTCTGTGTCTTGTATGATACTTTCTGCCAACCTGTTTAATACAGATATCTTGGATAAGCACCATGGATTGGGGCTGAACAGCATGGTGTTTTCATCTTTCTGTCCGAAATTCAGTAGGTTTCTCTCTTGTGAGGGAATGAATAAAGTGCAAACTGTTTCGAAGGAAGGGTTTAGAAGGAAGAGTTTTCCCATTTTCTAGGAGGAAGAGAAGAGAAAGCCATTAAGGTTTCCACTTTGAGGAAGGGCAGGATAAATACTTTACACAGAAGTAAGAAACACTCCTTATGGGCTCTCTCTCCATTGCTTGTGAGAAACAGCTCGTACCTTTTTGTTTTTTTGGTAAAGTTTGGCAGGAGTAATTGTAGAATTTTTTCCCCAGGTGGCCATGCTCCAGAATGAAAGTTTGGAAAAGAACAAGAGTATTCAAACTTTACATAATCAAATTTGTACCTTTGAAATAGAAATCGAGCGACAAAAGGAAATGCTACGGAGTAATGAATCTAAAATACATCATTTGCAGGTAAGATCTTCAGATTCTTCCCTGTTGCAAGAGTGTTTCCCGCTTTGCCATTTTAGTTGCATATTTAGGTGTGTTGATTTACCTAAAACAGGGGTCCCCAATGTGCCCCTGGGCGCCGTTGGACCTGCAGGCACAGTTCCTGGCAGCCACCAGAAAGTGGGTGGGGCCTTTGCCCTGCAAAACGTCTGATTGGCCCTTGGAGATTGGATTGGCCATGCAGATTTTCTAAAATTTTGCTTCAGCAGCTAACGCTACAGCGCAATGACATTCACTGTGTGACTGAAGGTAAGTTGCAGCAGTCATATTGCGTCTGCTTTCACCAGTGACACTGTGCCACAATTCCAGAGGCGCCCGCTGGCTCAAACAGGTTGGGGACCCCTGTTTACAAATACGTCTGTGGCACATATCAGTGGTTGCATCCCCTTTCTTGTTTGCGATAGTGGGTTCTGTGCCCGTACAAAGTCATACAGTACATTAATGGGGTAAGAAATCATGACTCGGTCCCAATATTAAGTTCAGCCGTGGTTTAATGAAACTAACTGTGGTTAGTGTGATTCTGCAGATGCAGGCTGCATCACTAAGCGTGGTTGAGTAGGGTATGGCAAACCAAGGTATGACGCCACAGTTACTCGTAATTATGATTTTCACGAGACAAATGAACATGGACATCTTGGCCTCATCCTGTCTTTTCCCCCTATGCCATCCTCGTTGCAGTACAGTCAGGATTTCTGCTGGTTCTCTGCAGACCAGGTAGGGGAAACGACAAAGGCTATGAAACCTGTGTTGGTCAAGGCAAACCAGTTGAATGATCATCTTCCAGCCAAATCCTCCTTTCGCAGAGTTAAAATAGTCCGTGTTTTTCTATTGCATCTGAATGGAGCCAATCCAAGTATTTTTACCTTGTCACCTGGCAAATTGCATTTCAATTAAAAAACAAAAAGTCTTGGGAAGGTTTATATAATGCATTCAGGATTGGGAATTATAGACTGGATTTTGACTCATGGCAGAAAAAGAACTTTTAAGATTTGGTTTGGTTTCTTAATCCAGCACTTCTGTTCTCAGGAATGGCCAGGCTGCACAAGCCACTCTAATGTCACCATAGGAATTTGTTAGGACAATAATGAAACAATATATATAATCTGTGGGGATGTTCCAGTAGATGCTTGGATGTCATTGTTCACCAATGGGTCGCCATAGGGGATAAGGGGTAGTTTTGTGTCTTGCTTGGAAGCATCTGGTTGGTCACAGTGGGAAGCCAGATGTTGGACAGATGGACTTTTGGTCTGGTGCGGAAGAGCTCTCCTTCTGTTCTTACCTGTGCGCTTGTCAGAGTGCTCAATTTCCCAATAAACCAAACTTCTGTATAAGAAAGCTAATTAATTAAGGAATGAAGACATCCAGTACAAATGCATAGTCAGAACTGAGGCTCTTGGCTCCTGGGCTGGGTATATAAAACAAAAGAACGCATCTTCCCCTCTCCCTTAGGAAAGTGACAGAATGCATTTCAAAGGAAGACGAAACACTACAGATAACCTAACTCCAAAGGGGAGACTAAGAGTGCAAGGAGGTGTGGGGGAGGCAGGAAGAAAATAAATATTTTATTTATTTAAATGTTTATACCGCCCTTCCCTATAGCTCTGGGCGGTTTACGGAAAACATTTCGGAACATTTACATGGAACAGTATCAGTATCAATATAACAATATAGCAACAATAACATGCCAACTAGAACTAGAACAGTATTTCGACAACAATAACTTTGACACACCCTTAGTAGGTTCGACCTCTCAATCTGGGGTTGCGGGGGGACCTGTAGATGTTATGGGTCATTCGGCCTCAAGCAGATGCCTGGTGGAAGAGCTCCTTTTTGCAGGCCCTGCAGAATTGTGGAAGTTCCAGCAGATGTGGAAAGCTAGCTGTAGTAAACTAAACAACAGGTTGCAACCTTGAGGTGTCAGAAGCAGGCACCTAGACAAGCATCACAGGACAAGCATTTACATGGCAGAAATTCCAGGGGGATTCAGACAGCACTATCTATGACTATTCATCTCACCATCCTTTGGAATCAGAAATGCATCTCACCACTAATGTTTGTTATCTCCTGGTGAGAGACAGATTATACTTCATGTAATGGCAGACAGTAGCATGCTAGGAACTGGGACCAGAGTGACACAATTACCACCCACAAGAGGGAAGCAGACAGCATAAGATCGGGACCAGCATGTCTGAAATGACGCATGTTTGACTTGATTTTCAAGTGTCTCCTGCCCGTAACACCATTAATTTAAGTCTTTAAAAGTCATCTGTCTTTTCAAACAGATGGTTTTGGGAGTTTTTTGATCGGCATAGCTGGAACATAAAATGAACCATTCCAATTGAGTGTCTCTCTGCAACATTTCCCCCCCCCCCCAATGAATTTTTGAAAGGGTGGGTTTAGTTCTAGTTAGGTATTGCAAAGAAGGTCAGCAATCTGTGGAGGTCAGAGGCCGAAGCAGAAAGCAAATGAACGTTGACTTGAAAATGCATAAGAATATGGCGCTTCTTGCGAACTTTCAGATGTTGTAATTACACAGAACAAAATTATCCTCAGCTGTGTTAGATTCAGTTCTGCAAAGCTGGTGCTTTTCGGCGCAATTTGTACATGACTCACTGAAGTGGGGGGTCTTAATGGGTAAAGTCTTTTGCAAAACCACTTCTGAGATAAAAAAATCTTCAATAGTCTCAAACTGGTGTGACATTGAATAGGATTGCACTGTATGCACAATGGTGGAAAGTGCGGCCAAGTCACTGTTGGCTTATGGGGACTCTGTGGGGTTTTCAAGTCAAGAGACGTTCCGGGATCGCTCTGCATCGTGGCCCTGGTCTCCCATCCAGTTACTGGCCAGGGCTGACCCTGCTGAGCTTTTGAGATCTGCTGTGATCAGGCCACCTTAAGACTGCCCTGTTCAGAGCACTGTATGTGCTCTAAAGCAGTGGTCCCCAACCTTTTTGTGGCTGGGGACCGGCGGCAGCAAGGAGGGCGATTGCCCGGCCGCGCATGCGCAATGTGCGTGCACGGCCCTGCTTCACTCTCCCCCCCCCTCCATAGTAAGAAGCTTGCCGGGCTGCAAGCTTGCGGCCTGGTAAGTTTCTTACTGCAGGGGGGGGCGGGAGAGGGAGCCGCGGCCCAGTGCCACGGCCCGGTGGTTGGGGACCACCGCTCTAAAGAATGTGCTCTAAAGAAAATATAATATATTTGAAACCACCTTAAACCTCGAATCATAGTGGGTTGAAACTCTGATGTTTCTGCTTTGTCTTCTGATGATGGGGAGTGCCTTAGTTGAAGGAGACAAGGTTTGCATGGGAGCAAGATTTGCACGCCACCATCAAACCGTGGTTTGTGATTTTGGTCTCTAAGCAAATGATAGTTTTTCCAGCTCTCACTCAATGGCAGATTATGATCAGTGAAGGAGCTAGGAGAGGGGAAATCTGTATATGCGAGGGGGAGGCCAGAGTGCTAAAGCTAGAAATATCCAAGTCATGGTTTGGTTGTTACATTGGAGCTGTGCTTATGAAGAGTTTTTCCATGAGCGGTAATAGTTTTCCTCTTTAGAAGAATAGGAAGACTTGTGCTTTTCACTACTCAAAGGAGTCTCAAGATGGCTTCCAGTCACCTCCCCACAACAAACACTCTGTGAGGTAGGGGGGGCTGAGAGAGCTCTGACAGGACTGCTCTGTGAGAACAGCTCTAATAGGACTGTGATTCAGCCAAACGTGGAGACTAAACGTGGAGAAAGGAATCAAACCTGGCTCGCCAGATTAGAGACCACCACACTTAACCACTACATCAAATTATTTGTTGTTTGGATCCTCTGGAGTGGCCCCCTGCCCCCCAAGAATAGAATTTGGGAGGGGGGATTTACTTAAGTAATATTAACTCCGTGTTAAGTGCCTTGTTAGTATTATAAGGTGCTTCCTAATTCCTGCCCGGGTATCCTGTGGGATATATGGCCTGTATTACTTCAATTTATATACCACCTTCCCCCCCCCCAAGGTAGAGCTCAGAGTGGTTCACAACAAATAAACATGGTTAAAACAGTATAAAAGTACAAAGTATTTTTTTTTAAACACAACTGTTAATGCTGAATCCAGCATTCAGCTCTAGAAAAACTCAACCTAGGGAGGTCCCACAGGGCCCCAATCTCTTCTAAGAGGGCATAGTTCCCTAGATAGGGTTATGATTGCAAAAGACGTTGCCCTGGTGGTAACAGGTCCCTTTGCCCTGGTGTAACCCGGGGGCACAGCAGTAGGCTCCGAGATGATGACCGCATTTCCTAAAGGGGAGAGGCAAGGATGTGCAGCATCCCTGTGTATTTCTGGGGTCTGATTAAAATACATGCTTGGTTCATATTTTCCTTTCTTTCTACAAGGAAGTAACCCCAGAGTTTTCCCCCATTGGCTTATCACAGCCAGTCCTTCATGGCTGTGTCCAGTATGAATTAGCACAATTGCAAAGGCAGTTCGATATTTTTTTCGCTAGCGGGTCATTTTTTTCTAATAAGGGACAATGAAAGGGAGTTTCCTAGTAGAAACGTTTATACCCTTCCCATCCGTGCTTTCTTGACGTATTCTGGCAATCAGACAACAGACAGCCTACTCCTGGCTCTGAAAATCCTATGATAAGGCTTGAAAACAAAGGACTTTTGGAACAAAGTACAGTTTTATGGATCCTGTAGGGTATGGGATCTTCTGCTAGGCAGCATGAGAAAGGTGTTTTCTCAAGGCCTTCTGTTTATTTCTCTTTCCTTTTCTGCTGCTTCTAGAGTCATTTTCACTTACATTTTCAGTGGCATGCAAACGTCAGTTTTACTTACATACCTTGCCTAATCCATTGTATACTCTGCCATGTTGCAATGGTTGTGGGAAGTGCCACCTAGTCACTGTTGTCCTACGGCTACTCCATAGTTTCAAGGTGAGAGACATTCAGAGGTGGTTTTCCTTCATGTCATGACCCTGGTGTTCTTTGGAAGTCTCCCATCCAAACACCAGCCAGGGCTGACCCTACTTAGCTTCTGAAATCTGATGAGATCAGGCTAGCTTGGGCTATCCAGGATCAGGATGCATTATTACAGTACAGCCAAAAATATTGGGGTAAGTTTGATAAGAATGTTCTCTGCTTAATGAACAGACTGGTGAGTGTTTATTTTATTTATTTGATTTGATTTGATTTCTATACTGCCCTTCCATATGGCTCAGCGTGGTTTACATACAACATCATAGGGGGGATACATGGAACGAGTCAACATACAACATAGTCAATATACAACAATAACAACCCTACAGTGGTTCTAAACAACACAACTTCAGTGATCCCAACAATAACATAACAAGCTAAACCCCCTAGAGCAGGGGTAGTCAAACCTGCTCAACCTTTCCTTTCAAGAATTTGTGCATTTTGCACAATTTTAGTAATTAGCATGGTATAATGCTAGGCACACAGGGGAAAGTGCTTCCAGACTCCTTCCTCACCCAGTTGCCTGAATATACAAAACGACTTTATGCTGAATCACAATCTGTCAAGGTCAGCGACCTCTGCTTGGACTTGCAGAGGGTCTTTGGGGTTTAACAGGTCCTTCTTACTAGAAATGCCAAGCCCTCAACCTGCAACCTTCTGTGTGGTGAGCAGATGCTCTACCACTGAGTTTCAGCCACTCCCCAAAGGCAAGGCTATATAATTTCATATAAAACTTGAGTCCATCAGTCTTCAGAGTTCATAGAATGTTTTGTAAGTCAGTTCAGGACATTTGGAAGCTTGGTTTCAAGTAGAGCTGGTTTAGTCAGGGCATGATGGTGTGAATATGTGGGAGTCATGAGTTTACATCCTGCCTGAACCAGTTACGTACAGATCTCAATCGAGTCAAGGATCCTGCAGAAATACTTGTGGGAGAAGATGGTAGAGCAGAACCTTCTCCACTTTCCAATCAGGAGCTTCCTGCTTGTAGCATTGCAAATTGGGGGACTCTTATGACCAAAATACATCGCATTAAAAGATGCTGCAGCAAGGAGAGAGAACGGGGTGAAATGACTGCCCCCTTCACTGGGGCAAGTAGCCAATAAAAGAGGGAAGTGGAGGTGAAGTGGTCGCATCCCTCCGCACTACAACTTGTATTTGTTCGCAAGACTTCCTCAGTCCTTGGAGAAGGTTTCTGTAACATGCAGAAACTTTAGGGTAAATAGGAAAGATCTCCTCCAAATCTTTCTGCAGTCTGACCACTGGATCTGACCCCTTGCTTGTAGTTTCAGGTCTACAGTTCATGAAAGTATTCCTTTGTCAATATTCCTTTCGCTTAAATTTTCCCTGTGGACATATTGCTGGCAGAAGTTCCCTAATGCAATAATTGTGTTTCTTTTTCTTTTCTTGCCTGCAATTCAAATTCATATTGTATTCAAACAAAAGATAGCTCTTGAAGTGGAGATTCTAAACAAAATGGCAAAGTTGGTTTTGAATTATAACACTTGCTGTCACAGTAGCTAGTTTTATGGCACTTAATGTAAATTAAATTGCATGGTTGTAATAATTTCTGGCTAAAATTCCTGCTCTTCCAAATTGTGCAGGACGATTTTAAAATATTTTGGATAGCATTAAAATGGGCGCAGATGGTTGTATCTTGAAACCATGATTCCATTTTTTACATTCGTTTCTTCCTCCAAAAGAACTTATAGGAACATAAACAGTATTGCTTTAAATTTATTTATTTATTATTTTGATTTATATACCGCCGCATTTCCTAGGAACTCACAGCGGTTCACAGAATAAAACATTAAAAGACAATAAAAATCCCATAAAACCCCCAATTACAATAGACAAACAAGGGGTCAAAACCATATTTCAACAATCTATCCCATCCCACCTCATTCAGACGTAGGCCTAGTCTTCTTCCACTAGGAGTGAATAGGTGCAGACCTAACAGACTCAAAGAGACTGTTGACAGACTCAAAGAGACTATCCATAAATATTGTGACCAGTGGGACTAGGGTTTCCAGCTCCAAGCTGGGAAATTCCTGGAGATTTGGGGGAGGGGGGGGAGAGGCTGGGGTTGGGGCAGGCTTTTGGGAAGGGAGGGGAGCTCAGCAAGTAGGTCAGTCATAATAGTGGGAGATTTCCAGGCACTACCTGGAAGTTGGCAGCCCAGAGTGGTACACACTGGATATGCTTAGTGTTGTATTTTGTTACCTCTACTGCCTCCGCAACTGCCATCCAATCAGACAATGGGGGGAAGAGTTTATAAAATCCAGGAGTAAAATGCATTCACTTGATATACCATTATTGGCAGGGCCTTTCCTCTAGACTCCATCCATTCTGGACACATGCGTGTCCCATGACATAACTGAAGTTGAGACGGTTTTCTGCTCAAAGTTTCAGAGCTACTTCTGCTGACAGAGCCTGGCCCACCTCTGGAAGAAATCTAATCTTGTGTTGCATGGTGTGATGGCATTATATGAAGATGGCAAAGGGGCAGAAGGGAAGAGGGCATAGAGAAAGTCCTGTGTTCATGAGTGTGGGTTATCCTCCACCAACTCTATAAACTTTCTGTCTCTGTCATGTGGAGTAGATGGCTAGAGTTAAGACCATGAGTAGAGTCCTCTGAATCAGACCAGTAATCCATCTGGTCCAGCATCCTGTTTCACACAGTGGCCAACTGGTTGCCCCAGAGGGCCAAGTAGAAAGGGCATAGAGGCCGAATCTGCCCCCTACTGCTGCCTACCAGAACTGGTATCCAGAGGTCTGCTGCCTCTGCAGTATGGAAGCCGAACATACCCCAACCTGTTCATCAGGTTGCAGAGGTGTGGCCAGAACATAATGATTCCATTTTTCTTAATGACGTTGTGCTGCTGTGAAATCTTACTATGTGATTAAAGTGTTGTCTGGCCCTAGTCGGGTCAATTTTATTTATTTTAACTGCTCGTTGTTTTTTTTAAGTCCAGCTTTAAAAAGTTTTTTTTTTAAAGCCCGGCTTTCCCTGTCTGTTACTTTCCTGATGATTTATAAAAAATATTGTACTGTTTTCACAAAGCGGGTGATTGATAGCCAAGCGGACAAGCTGAAAGAATTGGACAAAGAGATCCGTCCCTTCCGACAGAATTGGGAAGAAGCAGATAGTATGAAGAGTAGCGTGGAGTCCCTCCAGAACAGAGTGACTGAGCTGGAAAGTGTTGATAAGACCACTGGGCAAGGAGCTAGAAATACGGGTAAGTCTGAACACAATGCAGTAGAATTGTCATTGGGCAGGCTCTGTGAATGGACAAAATTAGGCATTTTTTAAGTGGGGACTCCTGTAAGGATGTGTTCATTGAAAACAGGCTCAAGGGAAACTGCTGCTTCTTGAAAGAGCCACTATGGTGCCACTGGTTTTACTATCTTATCTGTTTTTACTTATTACATATGCTGGTTTTGAGCCATCGAATGGATGGATAAATAAATAATTGAGCAAACAAATAAATAGTAGTAGAAGTATCAGACTAAGGCACAGTAGCGTACTGGGGTACAGCAGTGTACCTTGAGAGCCCCTTAGATGTATTGCAGAATGGGGGATTCCAAGATGGGGGCTACACAGAGCCAGCTGCCACCACCACAGCAGTGCTGCTTCTTTCCCTGTGGCTGGGGTAAGTTGGCCCAGTGGGTCTTCTGTTGGGTGTCAGGGCTGTCTTGAGTGGCAGGGGGAGGCATCTTTTTGTTTTATTTTTATTTGGATATGGGTCATCTGCATGTTAATTTGCATTTGTGCAGAGTGTGGTGGGATGGTTTTTATGTTTATTTGCATATTTTATTTTTTTGATGTATTTATTTGTGTACAGGGATGTGGCCAGCTGATATCACTTCCATGGTACCTGCCCAGGACTAGGGCATTGGTTCTCAATCTTGGGGTCACTTGGCCCCTCCCGCAGGGTCACCCTGTTGCTGGCCGCGGCAGGAGGAGGCGGGGCCATGGCACTGGCCACCTCCACACCACCTCGATTGTTGTGCAAGAACATGTGCACTTGCTCCCAACCCTTGTACACTCCTGTCGCTGAAGTTGGGGTTGCAGCACCAAAAAGGTTGAGAACCGCTGGACTAGGGTGTGGGAAACCCAACTCTGAATTGCTGCTCTGCCACCCAAGCTTGCTGGATGACCTGGGATCAGTCAAACAGTCTCAATCTAGCCTAGTTAGAGAGGATGATTGTGAGTTTGGGATGGCCAAAATGTGGCTCTCTAGATGTCCATGGACTACAATTCCCATGAGCCCCCTGCTAGCATGTGCCGGCAGGGGGCTCATGGGAACTGTAGTTCATGGACATCTGGAGAGGCACCATTTGGCCACCCGTAGCTTAAACTAAAATGGAGGAGAGGAGAAAATGCCATCAAGTCACTGCTGACTTATGGTGAACCCGTAGGGCATGAGAAGGCATGATGTGTCATTGTCTTCCTCCATGTAGCAAACCTGGACTTCCTTTCCCATCCAAATACTAACCAGGGAAAACCCTGCTTAGCTTCTGAGATCTGATAAGATTGGGCTAGCCTGAGCCATCCAGGGTTTTGTCCAATGTATGAATTAGTTTATCCTAATACATTGTGGGATTTTTCTTCCAGTTACGATTTAAAAAAATAAAATAAAACACTGAAATGGTAATGGTAGTCTTTATCTAATATAATTTTTAACAATTTTTTTCTTAGTATTCTTTTTTTTCCCCTTAATATTCTCTATATTTCTGTTCTCCGGTTATTTTTACCGTACGGCCAACAATCTTTCATGTCTAGTTCAGAGTAGTGTTTCATCTGAGCAGTTCAGTCAGGCGGCACAATAAAAGGGTCACCGCCTTATTCAGGGAACAAAGTAAGAAACCCACAAATTAGCGATATGACACAGACCCTTCTGAGTGTCTCATATAACATTATTTGGTTCAAAGGCAAATTAGCATATATTAAGATAATTCTGGCAATTGTCCCTGGTATTGCTTCCTGTATGTGAGCTGCTCAGTTAATAAGGAATAAATCCAGATTTCACATGAGCCTCCATTGCTGGTGTTGGTACATGGAGAACCACATACTTTCCAGGTAAGGTTTTTTTCCTGTCAAATCACGCAGACCTATAGCAATCCTGTGGGGCAGTGGTCCCCAACCTTTTTTCGGCTGGGGACCATGCGTGATGCGCGGCGCAGCCCAGATTCCCTCTCCCCCCCCCCTCCCGCAGTAAGAAGCTTCTCGGGCCGCAAGCTTGCGGCCTGGGAAGTTTTTTACTGCGGGGGGAGGGAACTGCGGCCCGGCGCCCTGGCCTTCGCGGCCCGGCACCGGGCCACGGACCGCAGGTTGGGGACCACTGCTGTGGGGTTTTTAAGGTAAGAGAGGTTCAGAGGTGGTTTGCCATTTTATCATGACCCTTGTATGCCTTGGGGCTTACCCTGCGTAGCTTCTGAGAATGGGTCAGATGAGCTATCTAGGCAGAGAAGTAGACATATTGAAAACAGGTCCCCTCTAATTCTTTACAAAAGGGCCTATGAAGAACCTAGAATGGAAGTAGGTCATAGAGACGTGGTTCTCAACCTTTGGGTCCCGACCCCAAGTGGGGTTGCCTGGCCCCCTCCACAGGGTCACCAGGTTGGTGGCGGTGGTCGGCGGCAGAAGAGGAGCCATGGCACTGGCTACCTCCACGCTGCCTCCATAGTGTTCTACGCCTGCACGTGCGCCTCATGTTCGCACCTGCTGTCCCCGCCCATGCATGCGCCACCACAGCAGTTCGGGTCACAGCCTGATGGTGGTTGAGAACTGCTGTCGCAGAGGATCCCCCTTCTGCTTATGATGAGGTAATATTTCCCATGGGTGAGCTGGAAGAAATTAGTATAGCCCTTGGAGATGGACACCAAATTGTGCGCTGCCTCTGTGGGTTCAGTTCCCAACCAGTATCCTTCTGTTGATGTCCCACCCACTCAAAGGGATTCCAGAGTGGAAGACGCAATGCGCATTTCCCTGTTGTTTACGAAGGACATTCAATTTGACCTATATTAGTTAGTAGACGTTTTTGCAGAGAGTCTTCTTTGGGATGTTATGTATTACCCAAATGTTGACGAATACCCTGTAGTGAAGTAAGCTGATCTGGGGGGGAAGAGGGCCGATAGATTAACTAAATTCATGAGAACAAATGCATGAAAAGATTTAGAGACGCCATCACCATCTTATAATTAAAGGGAACACACACTGAGAACTTTTGTCTGTTGAGGATCTATCCCTATGAAAAGAATACATCCTTCCTTTGAAAACTTAGGAAACTAGGGGGGGGGGTTGTTTTGTTTTTGTTGTCTTTGAGGGAAGGGTGCATAGTTACAAAAATAGGTAAAGAAAAGTGGAGAAAGGAGTAACAATCTGTTCATTGTAATCCAAAGTTATACTTTGGGGTATTTTTATGGCAGCATTCAGACATATGGCCAGAGTATCTTGAATACGTGTTGCTGTTGGTTTTAATTCACTGATCTTTTAAGGTTATGGTTTGGGCTTACTCTTGGAGTAACTGTGTAAGTAATAATATGTAAACCGTGAGACCCATGAGTTACCCTTTTGTGTATTATAAGCCTCATGTTTAAGGTTCTGTGTTCTTTAAGTGAGGAAAAAAGCAGCCCTCTGGGGGACCAGCTTTTCAGAGCACTCCTAAGTAGCTCTACTCAGAAATAAATCCCCTTTTATTTGGTTGACCTCCCCCCACACCCCACACCCCACCGGGAAGGTGTCTTTAGATTTAAAACTTGTAATATATCTTGTTTTTTCTCTGTCTCCCTTTCTAGGTTTGTTGGAATCACAACTGTCTAGGCATGACCAAATGCTGAGTGTTCATGACATCCGACTAGCCGACATGGATCTCCGGTTTCAAGTTCTGGAAACTGCCAGTTACAATGGAATATTAATCTGGAAAATCCGAGATTACAAACGTCGGAAGCAAGAGGCGGTGATGGGGAAGACTTTGTCCTTATACAGTCAGCCTTTTTATACGGGATACTTTGGCTATAAGATGTGCGCCAGAGTTTACCTCAATGGCGACGGGATGGGCAAAGGGACGCACCTGTCCTTGTTCTTTGTCATAATGCGGGGGGAGTACGATGCGTTGCTTCCATGGCCGTTCAAGCAGAAAGTCACCCTTATGCTGATGGACCAGGGGCCTTCCCGACGCCATTTAGGAGACGCTTTCAAACCCGACCCAAACAGCAGCAGTTTCAAGAAACCCACTGGAGAAATGAATATTGCTTCTGGCTGCCCAGTCTTTGTTGCGCAGACTGTTCTAGAAAACGGAACCTATATTAAAGATGATACTATTTTTATTAAAGTCATAGTGGATACATCGGACTTGCCAGACCCCTGACGTATAGCACTGAGGCCGGTTCAGCAGAAGACAACTCCATTGGGGGCTTTTTTTTATATCAGTCTGTCTTCAACAAGGGGTCCCGAGAGCTCAGAAGGGATCCCGATGCGTTAACAGAAGGAAGAGATTGGAGGCATAACTTGCGTATGATCCAATGGGAAACCCGTAGCAACCCATTAAAGAAATCATACCATGGTATATTTTCTAACTAAAACTTAGTAGGAACACTTCAATTCTGACCTGATCTTCATGGGGATAAAGATTGTGTCAGAAAAGCTTTTCTTAATATATTGGTAATCTCTAATCGGTTGGAAGGGGAAAAAAAAGACAAAACCATCAGACTTTTCTTCCTTTATGACTAGAAAACAAAAAGCCGAAGTTCATACATGGGTTAGCTAGAAACCGTCAGCATGTTAAGTAAAACAAACCAAGAAGAGAAATTATGAAGTAATGTTGCAGTTAAGATATTATTACTTTGAAAAATCTAAGTGCAATCTTGTCTAAAATATAGTATATTGTCTATTTTTAAGGCCTCACCTGGTCTCTGTTTTAAAATAATTACTTTGTCAGAAGACCTTGACAAGACCGTCCAGATCTTCTTGAAAGTGTCTAAAATCAGAGTCATATTTTTGTTTAGAGTTCTATTAATTGCTACAGAAAAAAAAAGCATTTTATTTTAAAACTGTTGATAGACTGATATTTCTTGGAAGAAAACAAAAGATCAAATGCAGGTTATCACTTGTGATATGAAAAGAAACTATTCAACTACTGCTGTTATTTCTCTTTAGAAATGTAAACCTACAATATATGTCGTAGTTAATGACACTATTTCAAAATTAAGGAAAAATAATCGCTCATGGATGCTGTGCATCATTACCAGATTTATAATTTTCACCCTAAAATAGGGCATTTGTTGAACTTTGGAGTTCTAAACGGAATCCTGTATGTTTTTAAAGTTCTGCCTCATGCGCTCCGACCAAGCTCGATAAAATGTATATAAATATATATATATAATATCTATTTTTTGCTAAAGCATAAATGTGCAACATATTTTTAGTGTTTGAGAAGAGGCGTAGTGCTGAGTAATACCTATATGGGAAAACCTGCTGATTCATCCTCTACTTAGCAATTAGCAGAGGATATCCGTTAGGAGAAAGCAGTGTCTTAATGGGAAGACGGTGGCTTGCATGCATTCATGTGCCTTAGCTGTAATGTGCTGCTTTATAGCTCATAGCTTTGTATTTTTTCCGATTTTAATTTCACGGTACCTGACAGTCATTTTAACTGGACTTTAGGCATAATGCACTGACCGACCCATAGAGCCCAACTGTGTTTTGCAGCATGTGGAAATAGAAGCCAAAACCCTGTGCTTCTGGCTAACCAGAGATTCCATGGACTCATTGTCGTGGAATATGTACTTACTTATCCAGGTGCTATATTTTGTGCATGATGCTCCTATGGAGCCGGGACTTCTGGCAGCGCCCCCTGTTCCTAGCGCAGTACAAGATCTGCTGCCCAGCACCTTGCTTATGGGTGGCTGGTGATCAAGCAAACATCGTTCCCAATTGGCTCTGTTCAGGGTTGGGAGGGGAGTATATTAATACGTATGTGTAATCAGCGTGTTGGTGGCGGTTGTTTTCTGGTAGATGGACACATGCTCCTGCAGGGAAATCCACAGGATCCTCTTTATCATCACTGACTACCTGAGCTTTACTAGAAACCTTCTTCCAGCCTTTGAATCATGCTGATTGCGACTCACGGGACTTAGCGACTTCTGTTTTGATCGTCCCTTGTGTGACTTGTAAGTCAAATGGCATAGCTTGGACTTGTACACCAACCATGTGGGTGCTGCTTTATCGCATGGGTGATGTGTAACAACAGAGTGCTCTCCTAGGCAGAGGTGGCGTGGCGCGTTGGAAGGAAAGGAATCATGTGCTTTTTAGCTAGTCACGTTGTATCTACCAGGCTTTTCCCGTAAGGTTTGGGTGTTCCATGGCCAGGGTTTGTGTGTAGGGCTCAGTTGGAATGTTCATGTCTTTGTCGTTGAGTTTCCTTGCTCTTGCCATTGTCTCTTATGGCTGTGCCTTCCCACACAGTGCCTGCCAGAAGTATTTTTCTGTTAATAAATATACCAGTTGCATGCTGAGTTGTCCTCATGGGTTTTCCAGGCACCTGCTTGAACACGGCCTGCTGTTTTTTTGGGGGGGCAGCCAAAAATCACCCAGTAGCAACACGTCTTCCTCTTCTTGCCTTCCATTGTCCAGGTACTGTATTCTCTCTTATGGTACTTAGCTGTCAATTGGTACAAATTAGCATTAAGAAGGCAGAATTCTAGCTGTGATAACAAAAACAACAAAAAAGGAGGACTTCCTGCCAAAGACTACGCACAGGGCAGTGTTGCGCAGGCTGGCGTAAACCCATTACCTTCTGCTTTGTGGGGGGGAAACAAAAAAGAGTTAACTCGGCTTGTGATACTCATTCTAATAGTCATGACCGTAGGCAGCTGAGCTTTTGTATATGCATTACAGAATTTTACTGAAAACAGGATTCCCTAGTGGAAATGTCCAAAGGGCTCACCTACCCATTGCTACTGCACATTATCACGAAATGGTTTCGAAGCGCGAACAGTTTACTTCCTGTTTGAATATGATACTGCTCGAAAATAATTATCCTAATCTCAGGCCCCGTGCAATGCAACACGATTATTATTATTGTTAATATTATTTTTAAAAGGTCTTATCTCAAAACCTTACAAAATGTGAGCAGAGGGAAGACACACTGCAGTTCCCCAGGACATTGGTGACTCGGGGAGATTGTGGTGGGTTATACATCCCATTACTTAAATGGACTCCAGGGAATGGTAGAGGACAGGAAGGCCTGGAGGATCATTGTCCATGGGGTCGCGATGGGTCGGACACGACTTCGCACCTAAGAACAACAACATACATCCCATTGTCTTGCATTGTTAAGAGCGATGCGTTCCCTTGGCCCAAGGCATATTTTTCGGCTCCAGAGAAACTTGAATGAACAGAGTATACCTTGTAGTGATGAATGATCCTCGCTGTGGTGGGAGATACAGCTCACTGCAATCACCTCTTCCCATGTCTGCAAAATTAGAACTCTGGTTTAGGAATTCAGTCAGTGTCCAGCTTTCATCTGTTTACTGTTTTCAGTGGAGTTTTTGTTCTCTGATTTAAAACAAAAACCAAAAACCTAAAGCCCTGTTGTCTGGAAGCTTAACTTTAGTTAATTAATTAATTAGGAGCAGAGCATTTTGAGTAAAACAGCTGTTCACCAAGATTAAACAAGGCCTAAAATGCTGATCAGATTAAATGGGTAATCTCATTAAAAGTGTGTGACTTGATAATCAAGAGTTGTTCCCTATAGGAAGGGATTCATTTGTTAGCAGTCAGTAAGCAAGTATATGTTCTTCCTAGTCTTCTGTGTGTGTGTGAACGTGCACATGCGCACACACTCCAAAGATAGTCATACTCCCAAGAAATTGTTCTTAGGGCTGCACTTCACAATGCAGTCTGTTCATTCCTTACTTGGCAGGACATTTGACAGACCTAGAATCAGAAAGTTGGAAGGGGTCTCCAGGGTCATCTGGTCCAACCCCCTGCACTATGCAGGACACTCACAACTACCTGCCCACCCACAGTGACCCCAATTTCATGCCCAAGTGATCCCCCCACCAAAAATCTACAGAATAAAACTTCAATAAGACATTCTTTCTAATAACAATGCATAAGATCGTATTCTTAGTTACTTGGAAGTAATGGATCAGCCCAGTCACTTAAAATTGTTGAATGGCCCAGTGAAATCAGGCCTAGCACTTCCAACCCATAGTAAAGCACTTGGAACTCACTATGGGTTTGCTAATGACTCCGAAACCTAAGGTTCTTAATATTCATTTCTAAGCACAGCTTTAAGGATATTGTACAGGTATTCTTAGAGAAGGGTAAGCCCACCACTTAGGTGGTGTGTTTTGTCTGTCTTCCACCCTCAGAGATCAGCACCCGCTGTGGATTGCCACAGCTGTTAAAAGAATAATCCTTCCCACTCACCCCCTTTGAAGAAGCCCATAAGATGAGACGTAAGCTCATTGGGGTGCCCAAGACTCCTTTTGGGGAAAGGGGGGAGGGGAATGCAAGCAACCTCGGCCCACATGCTTTCAAGGAGCAGAGTAATAGCTGAATACGAGATGAATGTAGGACTTGCTTGTCCAGGCGTCCGTCTGTCCTGTTACATTCAGCTTGAGCTGTGAAGCTAACTGGCTCTGGTACCTTCTGTGGTCCCCTAAAGTTATAGGGTTGACACAGCGAACCAAGCAGCGGCTGGCTAATGTCTATTCAGCTTGGGCCTCCCAGCACTGATCTGAGGTGAATTTGGAGCATAGGCCAGGCTCTCCGTCGAGCACAGTGGCACAGTGTATCACCTTAACAGGGGCTACTCTCTGTCTTAAAGGTGTTGCCTTCAAAGCCCAGGGCCTATGAGAAGACTGACTCTCGTAGCTTGATTTACTCACATCGCCCATTGTCTTTTCAGGAATATGTTCATATTTATATCTACATTCCTGTATTTAATAATAATTTTGGGTGGCAACCATGCATGATCGCCTGCAAATGGAATTAAAGATTGCACTCAAGTCACATGCATTTTAGCTTCCTTCCCTTCGCTTTTTGTTTCAAGCATTGTCAGTTCTTCGTTTGCTTTTGTAGCCGCCTATCTCTAAAGTGCGGAGACATAAACAGCTAACTTTAAAAGTGCACTAAAATAAAATGGGCCTAATATTCAAATTTGCCACACCTCATCCCACCAGACTCTGGTAGCCCAAAACCAGCTAAAAAAACACAACTCTTAAAATACCTTTGAATGTTGGCGAGATTTGCGGTTGTATCTCTCGCTTTCTTGCTATCCATCTTTCCTCTCTTGTTCTTTCTCAGTCCCACCTATCCCGCCTAATTAGATGGCGAGCATAAAAGTATATTTTTGCTTGGCCTTGTTTCCTGATGTGGAATAGAATCATAGATTTGGAAGGGGTCATACAGGCCCTCTAGTCCAACCCCCTGCTCAATCAATGCAGGATAATAAAATGAATAAAAATTAATTAACTCCAATCCATGTAGAAAAATCTTTCAGGGCTGTCAAGAAAGCTTGGCCTAAAGCATCCATGATAAGTACTTGTTCAGCTGATGCTTGAAGACCACCAGTGATGGGGAGCTCACCACTCCTTAGGCAGCCTACTCCATGGCTGAACTATGTGAAATTTCCCCCCTGAGATCTAGCCAGTACTGTTCTACACATTACTGTGACTAACAGGAACTGTTTCCTGCCCTCCTGCAAGTGATAAACTTTCATCTACTTCAAGAGAACAATCATGTCTCCTCTGTTCTGACCAAGCAGTAATATCAGGGCTCTCAGCCTCACCTCCCTCTCAGGGTGTCTGTTGTGGGGAGAGGAAAGGGAAGGGGATTGTAAACCACTTTGTGACTCCCTCTGGTAGAGAAAAGTGGCATATAAGAACCAACTCTTCTTCAGTAATATCAGGGCTCTCAACCTCATCTCCCTCTCAGGGTTTCTGCTGTGAGGAGAGGAAAGGGAAGGTGAATGGAAGCCGCTTTGAGACTCCTTCGGGTAGAGAAAAGCGGCAAAAAAGAACCAGTTCTTCTTCATCTTAGTCCCGTTTTCTCCAGCCTGAGTGGGGGAAGGCAGATAAAGGCTTCAATATAAAGTTCTATTGCAGCTTGCTTACAAGAAAAATGAATAGAGCACCCAAAGGTGCTATTTTTTTTTCCTATTTTTTTTCAATTAAAATCAATTTTAGAGGTTTTTAACAGGTGCTGTTTGTGGCTTCAGTTTTGCCAACATCCCTGAAACTCCCTAGCATCACGTCACCTTTCTAGTATGTTGTATTGCGTAGCAAGTGCATCCGATTTGGTTTCAAACTACAAATCCGGTCAGTGGTCCTCAAGGACTGCTGAACAAAGGCACAACGCCAGCTTGGCGGCTGTTGTATTTCCCCACGCTAGATGTCGAAGCAGATTCTGCGTGTACATTTGACAAAGCACTTTAGGCAGCCCCCAAGTCAAACATAAGTCTCAAATCCAAACAGGATTAAACTGTTCTAGTGCCTATGATCTATTTGTGATCCCTCTACATGACTGTATGAGCATTGCTTCCCTGCTAATTTCACTTCAGCTACCGTCTGTTTCTTCAGAAAGGCGTGGATGGCTTCTAGGCAGTCAGCGTTTTATGCCGTAACGTTCCACGTTCTTGCGGAAAACGCTGGAAGGGAGTAGAAAGGGGGAGGTGTGGCTTTATAAGCAATGGAATGGAATCGATACTTTTTAACCTGTGAAAAGTGTACTGCGCTCCAAGCCCCCTTAAATTGGGTTTCTCTGTCTCGGGGAAGACGAAACTTGAAAATACAGAATGTTTGTATTGTGCCTGGCCCAATCCCATGTGAATTCTAAATAGAGATTTTAGTTTAATGATCTGCCCCACAAGTGTCGGGGGGGGGGGGGTTGTGTTGTTCAAAACTTAGTTCGACCCACTTAAAGGAGACTGACCAGTAAGGAGCATTCAAAACCTCACCTGTTTATCTCTCTTACCTTGCTAAACAGGCATTTTCACTGATCAGTCGGTCTTTCGGAATATTGAACGGTGCATACCAGGGCTGATAAACGGTGGTTACTCCAGGAAGTTTTCTGTACCTTGGTGAATTTACAAAAGTTCCGGAAACTTCTTGAGGACTTGGCGCCTTCTTGTAAGCAATCTATGCAAACACATAACTAGGTGGGAGGTTTTAAAGAGAGAGAGAAGGAAAGCTTTGATTATGGTATTAACAAATGAATTTGGGTTACGATCCTAATGACTTCACCTGTACCTGCCTAGATGATGGTATTTTGTTTTTTAAGTGCATGTTTTTTCTCTCTCTTGGAAGCTATCCTCATAGGACCCCAAACCTGCTCTTTGGATTCCAGGCATTACACAAACTGGCAGAAGAATTGCTTATATGCCTAATGTTTCCGTTTTGAAATGTTTTCTCGTCAGTCCCCCAAACGGGTTGGGGGTCATCTGGGTAGTGTGGGTCGATGGCTCATCGAAGAAACGTTTGTAAAAAGGGAGGGGGGTCTCTCATAGACGGTGCTTTCGCAACCTCATGAATCATGGCCTTAGCTTGTTGCAAATTCTGAGCTTACTTGTTTTAAGAAACAAAACAGAAGCTTTACACTGAATTCTAGTTCACGAAATTGAGTGGTACAATTGAGCCTTACTGTTCGTAGGCATGGGGTTCCTATGAAGCGGTCTTTAATTGCATTGACAGCGAAAGCTCATAGAATGTAAAAAAAAAAAAATTAGCTTTGCTCAGTATGACGTAGCAGTTCGCTGCTGCTATGAAACGTATATGTGCTAATCCTCATAATGCCATAGGAGACGGCGTCTTTCAGGGCTAGATAGAGAATGTAAGAAAGGGCAGACCATGCCAGAAAAATGGAGGGGGGGATATATATAAATTGCCAGAAAGCATCCAAACGGTCTACCAGCTTCCGCAGTTGACCTTGTTAAATACTTTTACTGTTATCCAAAACAAAAACAAAAGTTGCAAAAGCCAATGAAAGGGGGACTTCAGTGTATATTTAAAACAGTTAACACTTGGTGCTTGGTGCGTCTTTCGTCTGCACTGCTTTACAAATAATCAGTCAAGCCTCAAAACAAGGATCGCTTATCTCTGTGGAAACTGAGATTGAATGTTACATGGAAGAATGGTCCGTGTTGGTGCTACGTATAGGATACACGGGCTTTCGCTTCCTTGTGTTGCTTTCAGGCTGCTGAAGCATTGATTTTTACCCCCCGAAAAGGAGAGGGACAAGGCAGAACTCGCTTTATTGATTGTGAAGTCTATAACTGCAATGTTTTGGAGACTCATTTGTGATAACTGCAGTTCCGTTGTCCCTCTTGGGAACCGATGAGGCTAATGGGAGATTCAACATGCTTATCCCTGTCTGCACCCAACAATAAAGAAAACCTGCGTCTGAGTTTTATAGGGTATTCTAATAACAGCAATTAAAAAAAAATTATAGGGGGGGAGGGGATTGTTGTTTTAGAGGTTTTAAGTTTTTAAGGGCTTTATTGGACAAGGAGAACTCAAATATTTTTAATTGCATGATTTAATTCTGGTTCTGCCAACTTTTGCACTGTGAACATTTTAATTACATATTTTAAACAAAAAAAAAAACAACAACAACTGAGGGCTTAACTGTTCAACTTCCTGCCTTTTTAATCCGGGGGTCGCTTCCGACACAATCCTTGCATTGGTGGCATCGCTGTTGAAACGATTCTCAAAGGATGTTCATGTGGAATCCCTACGGACGTTTTACGGGGATGGGTCCTCAATTGCCTTATGTGAACTGCTGGGTCTGAAGCTCAGACGTGGTTCACAGGATCATCTTTAAGCAGTTTGAGAGTGACAGAGCCACTCTGCCGAAACGATTTCCACATGTCCTTTCAGGAGCGATCCCATGGATGCAAAATATCACACGGGGGCTGACTCCCGTCTTTGTTAAGACCAGTGCTAGGTGGAAGAACAACAGTGTATGTGTTTGGACGTAACTACAGGCATCTGTTTTGAAACCGTGATTTAAAAAAGGGATCTATTTAACCCCAGATTATCTGCTTGCATATCTACAAGTCTATGTAGCTTTTTTTGTCTTCCACTTCACGATAAATAATTCTGACACCCAGAGGCTAAACATTTGTTGGCAGCTCTAGCAGAATTTCTCTCTTAATGACTTGCTGGAAGAGGAATTTGGTACACTCTATTCCAAGCACTGATTTGCATTGTGCATCAAGGTTTAGGACTCAGCAGTTAATGTCTGCATTAGGTGATCTCTCCCCCACCACTGTGTTTAGTTGCTTTAGAGAATTTTATAGATGTGTTGCTGGGACCGGAATCCCAGGTCTAAACACACCATAATGTGTTTGACATTAAGATCTGGATTTCCTCCAGCTATGCTGATTTAGATTATCAACCCAGGGGCTTTATCCTTTAGAATGAAACTCTGCATTTCAGTTGCGGGCTCTTTCAGAGCTCTAGCCCTTTAACCAGGCTGGTCACCTGAGCAGCTTGGTAGAAACTGGGTTTTTAAGATAAACCAACATAGCCATCATTAAGGGTCTCCTTCCCTGCAGAAAGTATTCCAAGCTTTAAACTGTGCTGTTGCTTGTGAGCAAAGTGATGCATTTTCCAACAATGACCTGTTCTACGAGCAGAGATCTGAATATTTGGTACTTGTAGAACAGTGGAGATTCATGCTTCTTCCTTTGCCCAGTATTCAATCCTCAACATAATGTTCTTTTCCATGTAGCTCTTTAGAATGTATATCTTCTGAATTTTGTAAGAATATAGGATAAAATGTAAGGTGTTTTTTCCCATTGTTGTTTTGTGCAGTCCCACAAGGGTATTGTGCATGCATGCAGGCCAGCCCCCCAAAAGATTTTTATGTAGCTTAGTAACTGAGCTGCAGGAGCCCCTCCCAACTGTAAGCATTTGGGGCTGTTTTTCCCACCCAGTGGTCACGTGCTCCAGGGAGGCACTCTGCACACTCCTCAGTTCTCTCTTTGTCAACATCTTGAGAAGAACATTCGTCATGAGCCATTTCACTTCTTCATCAGAATGTCTTTATTCAAGAAGTGTTTGATTTGTTTGACTACAAGGACCCAGGCGGATCAGCGCTCCATCTATCTGCTCTGCCTCCGGGAAAATCACAATGTAGCACCATGTAAAATCTGCCAGCACTTCACCCAAAAAACCACACGGGCCGTGCCTCCTGGCTCAAAGCAGCCCTGTGGAAGAAGGCTTTATTCACCTTGGTCACCCTGGCAGCCACAGTGGAACAACCAGGTTTTACAGCCCCTAAACCAGGGGTAGTCAAACTGCGGCCCTCCAGATGTCCATGGACTACAATTCCCAGGAGCCCCTGCCAGCAAAAGCTGGCAGGGTCTCATGGGAATTGTAGTCCATGGACATCTGGAGGGCCGCAGTTTGACTACCCCTGCCCTAAACCAATAACAGACTCTTTTTCACCCTCTGTCTATCACTTCCATTCAGTCGGTTCCAAGGCCAGATCCGAAATGCAGATGTGCCGGTTCTAGAATGGGCCCTAACTAGGTCCACTTCAGAACCTCCAACAAAGAAGCACAAATCAAAATCAAAGCACAAGGCCCATCAGTCCATCTCTACAGATGCAACTCGCTCGGAGTCGAAGGGGGCACTTTCTGAGGAGACTAAAGAACCGGTTCCAAGACCTACAATTAAAACCAGTGGGCATACAATCCTGCACACTCCTCCTTCCAGGCTTTGCTCCCTAGCATGGTCTTCATCTATGTGTGACTTGATAGCTCCAACACTTTGGAAAGTGTTGTTAACGCTCCAGTTCAGCCATCATGGAAAATCCAGGTTCACTACACCAACACTCTTGCTGCCTTTGGTTAATGAAAAGTGGGTTATTAAGAACGAGTGAATAGCAGAAGAAGAAACAAAATAAGCCAATCTAGCTAGGGATCTGAGAGGTTGAGCAACAGAAGAATATGCTAAATATTATAAGACAAATATGTGCACATTTAAAATGTTTAAAACATCAACATTAGTTTCAGACTGTTGAACAAATCTAGAGCTTATTGACATATGGATAAATTACTTGATACAAAAAATCAAATGTGTTTCAACCTCTCTTGTGTTCCTCAGTGGTCTGATATTTTAAATACACGTATGTAAGCCAGTTTGGTGTAGTGGTTAGGAGTGCGGAATTCTAATCTGGCAAGCCGGGTTCGATTCTGCACTCCCCCACATGCAGCCAGCTGGGTGACCTTGGGCTCGCCACGGCACTGATAAAACTGTTCTGACCGAGCAGGAATATCAGGGCTCTCTCAGCCTCACCCACCTCACAGGGTGTCTGTTGTGGGGAGAGGAAAGGGAAGGCGACTGTAAGCCGTTTTGAGCCTCCTTTGGGTAGAGAAAAGCGGCATATAAGAACCAACTCTTCTTTCTCTTCTTCTAATGTAGTAATAGGGACTCTAAGGTAGCAAAAAACATAAAGGAAGAGGCTACCATACTTCTAAATTGTGTCCAAATATATCTTTCTTAGGGCCCTCCATTAAAAGATTTAGTCTCCAAAATCCCACTCTTATAGCTCTCAGCCTGAGTGGATTCTCATGTGTCTCGTAGAATTCTGTTCTCCAAAATCTTTTAATGGGGGGCTCCAAGGGAGAGATACTTGTACAATAGTGTGATATTAATATTGATGTATTAAAAAACAGCTCTTTTTCCTTTGTGAGACTATAGAAAATGGTCAGGTCCTCCAGAACAACTGATAGTACTGAGTGGTTATAAAGTTTACATGTTGGACAGACAACTTACACCAATATTCAGGCTCCGAGGAAGACTACTAGAGATCCATTCCTATTTCTGGGGCAGTCTCAGAACTGACTTCAGATGACACCATGGAAGATCAAGACACAATATTGCCAAACGAAAAGTTGCGTCTCTACTCTGAACAGATGGCTGGAATGGCACAAAACTTGGACATTTAAGTCAATTCTATGAAGAGCAGATCTAAATCCATCTTTCAACGTGTCATTTTAAAGAGATTCCTCAAGGGCCTTAATAATTTGTTATCCTTGACCCTCTCACCACCTGTCCCTTGGATAACCTTTCCAAGAAGGTGTCCTTCCTAGAGCCAGTTATGTCTGCCAGTTCAGTAGGAGAGATAACAACCCTTTTATAAAGTTCCATGATCCAAAAGTTGTTTTAAGACTCGATCCATTTATTTTGCCCAAAGTGGTTTCTTGATTCCTGACTTGAGTCAGGATATTTCACTCTCCACTCTTCTCTCACCCCCGTCGTCTTCAGCTGAAAGATGACTACATGCATTAGATGTTAAATGTGCTTTATTTAAAGAGGACAGAGAAATTCAGAAAGGTTCCTCGGTTACTTGTCTGCTTTGCTGGCCCCCTCATAAAGAAGTGCAGCATCGACACTATCCAGATGGATTGTCACCACGATGAGAAGAACTAGCATCAGTGGATTGTCTATTACAGGTAAAGACACACTCCATGAGGGCCCAAGAAGCATCTGCCTTCCGAAGAGGCATTCCATTGCCTGATAGTTGCAGGGCAGCCACCTGGACCTGAGTTGACACCTTTGCAAAACAATTACTGTACGGATGTGAACAGAAGAAGGGAGACTTCAGTGGGGACAACAGTTCTGCATTTGATATCCCAATAAAATTGCTTGCAAGCCTTCTATGTGGGACTGCACAGAACGACGATGATGAAAACTCTGGCACTTATCTGTAACTGTTGTTTATCTAGTTGCATCTGTGCAGGCACACATCCCTCCCTCCTGAATAGTTCTTTGTTGCAATATATATATCACTGGCTTGTGGAGGTGGATGAGGAGAACTGAGGGAGTGTGCAGAGTCCGTTTCATGGAATCAGAGTTCCAAGCGACCTCAAGAGTCATCTAGTCCAACCCCCTGCACAGGGCAGGAATTCACACCCACAGTGACCCCAATTTTATGTCCAAGTGATTCCCCCACCAAAAATCTCCAAATCCAGCCTGGCCATTCTGGAGCCTTCCTGGAGCAGATAACCATCTGATAGGAAAAATGGTCATAATGTATTCAGTTGGGCGAGGCTCCTCCTCCTCTCTTGCTGACCTAACTACAAACCTTCCAGTGGCTGGCCTGCGTGGATGCCCAGTGGCCATGTGTCCCTGCACAGAGAAAACTAGATGAACAACAGTTACAGGTAAGTGCAACACTTTTTTCATTTTTAACTATAATCCAAACACTCCAGCGATCTAGAGAATAAAAGGGGATGCTAGGGACACCCCCCGTATTGAAGTGATGGACCGATTCCATTCTTCTTTAGGACAAGTAGGATAACCGCTAACATCCATAAAATGCCATTAATTAAATGAGCTGGGAAAAAGGCATCCTTTTCCAAGAAGAGAAATATCTGTTGAAAATACATCAGTAACTGTGTACAAATCAGTCTGTGTAAAAACTTGTGTGACTTTTTTTTAATTTCATATTCTTTGGTAAAAGGTACATTGGTTGTGTTCAGTTTTCTGATCCGGAAACAAAGACCAAAGAAGGCCAATCTCATTTGATTGTGTATATTCTGCCTGTCTTAATTATTGATAGCTATAAAGGATACAGTACAAGTAAGTGAATCTGGTAATCAATGGTTTTTTTGTATGTTTTTTTCTTAAGGAAAGGAAACTTTAAAAGTGTATAATTTATTGTTCAGCAATACCCATGTTGTTAATAAAGATTAGCAACGTGTCCTAATTTCCCAATAGCATTATTATATGTTGTCCTTCAGTTCGTTGTATTGTTATTTGGTATTTATTTGTGTTTGAAGGTCTTGCTATGTCTTGTGTTTTGATGCTAAATAAATGAGAACAGTGTGTAGAATGCAAAACTTTGAAATGCTGAACTGTATTAAAGGAAAAAAATAAACCTAAGTAGGAAGTCATATTTTTTAATAAACGGGATTCTGTCTTAATTTCATTGTACGATGTTGACTTACAAAGTGTTTACCTGTTTTCTACTCTATTGTCGTTTCTAGGGAAACCTTTTGATGATTCTATCCCTCATAAAGATTTATTTATTTCTGTAAATGTATAAAACCGCCATTTCGCTGAAGCGGACCTAGGGCGATGAATTATAATACAATTTGGTCTCAATAAAAGCATGCTAAAAATCTAAACTTTGACCCATAAGTGTAAGACCAGAACCCTGGGTGGGGTGTGGCACCTGAGGGAGCCCAGTCTGTTAATATTATAAGTGCTGTCTATTTTACTGGTGGAAGAGCTCCATTTTACAGGCCCTGCCGAATTCCAGCAGGCAGGAGGCCAAATGAATTCCTTTGAGGCCAGGGCTCACTAGCCTGTTCACATTGGCTGAGCACAAAGCTTTTCTGTGGACATAATTCAGAGAGGCGATCCCTTAGGTACACAGGGTCTGGACCATGTATAGCCAGAAAGACCAAAACGAACACCAGAATACAATCGGTACGTCCTGCCTTCCAGGGCCAACAAGAAATCCCACGGTTTCATGGAACCCTGACTAAGAAAGCCTGGATTAAGGAAAAACCACATTACATGTTTAGCCATGGCTTTATCTGTCTACTGTGATGCGGCCGCAATGCTTTGTATCGTTTTTATTCTGTAGGAGAATAGTACTGTTAATGGATTCTCTCCCTTTTCTGGTAGACTGGAAGCTGGCAACCGAGGTAAGCTTGGTGGTGTCCTCGATCCCTGATCTATCTAGCCTCCCTGAAAGGGACACCTGTGACCATAAAGCATCATCATCTGTCAAGTCTGAACCAAACTCCAGGCAGCACACTTGAACTTAATGTGTCTATAGTATTGGAATACTGACCTTCCCGTTCAAACACTAAGCTTGCTTTGTGTTTTAATAGAGCCCTGGCCTGTGCATGATTAATTCGGGATAGAATTGATTGCTCAGTGGGATATCAAAAGGACATCAATGCCCTTGTTTTCGGATAAGGCTAAAATAAGATGTTTCTCACGTACGTGACATTTGCTTTCCGCACAAGGGGAAGATTGAAAGAGAAGAAATTGCAAAACAAATTGCTAGAAAATGATGCTAACTCCATTTCTTCCCCCTCCCCCCAGTTTAATGTATTAAGCTTGAAACAAAAACAGTATCGAAAATAAAACCTTTAGGGCTTCGTTGCTGGATGAAGTTACATCTCCTAAGGGATACTGAGAGGCCTTTTACTTGTTCCTTCAAATACGATACTTTTTAAATTACCGCAAACAGAAAGATTTTTGCCCCTGCTGTTTACAAGTTGGAGATAACATTACATTTACTTCTCTAAAACTTCCCTCCCGTCCTTGTATTTTCATCTGTTCCATCTGCCATCTGTTTTCATCTGTTCGTTTGTGTTGAAAATTCTGGTAGTGGTTTTGCATGCCTCTAGAAACCGAGAAAAGCACAGGTTGCTGGGGGGGGGGGGGGTGGTAAATGCATTTTTAATATTTTGACTTGTGCTGAGGGTGTTTTTAACGTATGAATGGGGAGAAGGGTGCCTGTGTGGATTATCCTAAATCAATCTACTTTGTGCAGTTCAGACTCTTACCACACATTACAGCAGGCCTTCTTATCCAGTCTCATACCCTGGGGTTTCTTGACAGCCCTGGAAGGGTTTCCCGAATGTGTGGGAGTTAATTAATTTTTAATATATTTTTTTTTAATTGTTAAACATTTACCAGGTGATATGTCCAATGCATCTTACCATCATCATTACATGAGCATGATACTCATCCCAGTTTGGCGCAGTGGTTAGGAGTGTGGACTTCTAATCGGGTTCAATTCTCCACTCCGCCACATGCAGCCAGCTGGGTGACCTTGGGCTCGCCACAGCCCTGATAAAGCTGTTCTGACCGGGCAGTGACATCCGGGCTCTCTCAGCCTCACCCACCTCACAGGGTGCCTGCTGTGGGGAGAGGAAAGGGAAGGTGTGGACTGTCCTTTCCTTCCAGATTCTTCTGTGGCTTCCCCTCAGGGAGAAAATGCCTCTCCCCAAACTCCAATAGAGCACCAAACCCACAAAATTGCAAAAAAAAAAAAATGGAAGAGATTACGAGGCAACATGCAAAATGGAAAAGGAAGAATAGAAGATGGATGCAGTATCAATGGTAAGCATCCCAATTTTTAACCTCCCCCCCCCATCCAGAGACCTTTTCCCACAATGCTAGAGCACAGTGAGGAATATCTGATAGCCATAAGTGTATGTGTGTGTGTTCAAATATGGTTGTATCATAGGAATTGATGACTTGATTGCGTGGTGTGCTGTGATGGACTGTCATGGGTTAATGTCTAACAGTCTGATAACCTCTGAGTGACAGAATTTGAATGGAATTCTGTTGTGAGTCAGTTAAGGCATGACAGTTGGGAACTAACAGTTGAAGAACAGACAGTTAAACACAGACTGGGAACTGGGAAGGATGGCCATAAACATCTTGTACCTGCACTCTGGACATATCTTCTTCCTCTGATTTTTCTCCCCCAAATTGCAGAGTATAACTCTGCATATTCATAAAAATAACCCAGATTGCTGAGATTTTTTTCTTGTGTTTATTTCCCCATACACAGAGGTGTTGTTTTGGGCCTTTTTGCTTTTGAAAAGCTCATGTTCTACAAATGGCTGTACCATGTTATCAAAAGCAAAATTAAATTAAACTGTGGTGTGGAGGGGAAATAAATACCCACAGTGAGGTTTGAACTCATAACACTGTGATCTTCAGGCTGGTATCTTACTAACTGAGCTATACAACCTATGCTACAGTTTAAAGCATATAAACCAATAGACTAAGGTGACCAGATTGTCCCACTTTTGGAGGGTCATCTGGGGGTATTGTACTTATGTTGAAATTAAAAAAATATATATATTACAGTACTATTTTTGCGTTCTATGAAACTTTTTGTTGCTCCATATAGGCCAAATTTGTAATCAAGAACCCCTCCAGGTCAATGGCGTCCTGCTTTACCAATGTTAAAATCTGGTCACCTTACAATAGACAAAGGTTAATCTAATGGAGGGTTTAGATTAATTTTGAAGAAAGGAATCCAATTGTATCTCATTACCCAGCAGACATTTTGACTGGTTAGTCTTAGTGATGTTGTAGAGTTTACCTCAGGGCTGCGGATTAGAATCATAGAATCATAGAGTTGGAAGGGGCCATACAGGCCATCTAGTCCAACCCCCTGCTCAACGCAGGATTAGCCCAAAGCATCCTAAAGCATCCAAGAAAAGTGTGTATCCAACCTTTGCTTGAAGACTTCCAGTGAGGGGGAGCTCACCACCTCCTTAGGCAGCCTATTCCACTGCTGAACTACTCTGACTGTGGAAAACTTTTTCCTGATATCTAGCCTATATCGTTGTACTTGAAGTTTAAACCCATTACTGCGTGTCCTCTCCTCTGCAGCCAACAGAAACAGCATCCTGCCCTCCTCCAAGTGACAACCTTTCAAATACTTAAAGAGGGCTATCATGTCCCCTCTCAACCTCCTTTTCTCCAGGCTGAACATTCCCAAGTCCCTCAATCTATCTTCATAGGGCTTGGTCCCTTGGATTCTCCATGGGTAGCACCTCAGAATCTTCTCCCTCATTAGGGTCCCTTAGGGACTTTTCCAGAGACACACACCCATTCCCCATGACGTGTGTTGTGAAAAACCTCATGCCTAGAAGTTAATGCCATTTGAGCAGCAAGCCCATTGTGGAATTACATTTGCCCCATTTTAGTCTGACACACAAGCTTCGAGCTCAAGGATGGGAAGAGAACTGGATTTTTTTTAAAGGAAATACTAGACAAATATTTGAAAATACATCATTATGAAGGGGAGGGAGGTGGACAGCCTTCTTGGCATGTGGAGGAGATTTGGAGGCCAGTACCGTGTGTCTATGGAGGAACATGGATCATACAGGAGAATCTCTCTAGGCCCCTGGAATCTATGAATTATTATTAACTTCACTGATAGCCTTTCTCGCTGAGATTCAAGATGGATTACAAAATCAATTCCACTGAACAGCAAAAACCTCCAATAAACAATGCCGCAGAACTACCTTTACAGGACGGGGGGAAAGCTGAAAATGATTTGAGGCAGGATGTGCCACAATGAAGAAAGGCAATTACAAAGTTAGAGGGCATTGCGGTGAAAAGTGAGGCATTACGTACCATAAACAATGCATGTAGACACTCCTTTCTATCCTTTAAAGAAATGACCTGTGGTGTTCCATGAGGTCTTCTTCCAAGAATCTGACTTGTCTGAGGTAAAAAGTTAGTGGGAATTCATCAGATAGCCTTTTCAGGTGCTTCTCCACATTATTGTATCTAACCATCCTGAACAGCTGAGGTTGACCCTTTCTGCATGAACAGCATGATTTTGATTATCACTGAATTGAAGCTGATATCCCTTGCGTTCACATCCTGTTCACATCTTGTACCTGCACTCTGCACATATCTTCTTCCTCTGATTTTTCTCCCCAAATTGTAGAGTATAACTTTGCATATTAATAAAGGTAACCCGGATTGTTGAGGTTTTTCCTTGTGTTTATTTCACTACACACAGAGAGGTGTTGTTTTGGGCCTTTTTGGCTTTGGAAAGCTCATGCTTTACAAATGCCTGTACCATGTTATGAAAAGCAAAATTAAATTAAACTGGGGGGGGGGGGGATAAATACCCACAGTGAGGTTTGAACTCATAACACCGTGATCATCAAGCTAGTATCTTACTAACTGAGCTATACAACCTATGCTACATTTTGAAGCATATAAACCAATAGACAATGGTTGCTCTAATGGGGAGGTTTAGATTCATTTTGAAAAAATTAATCCAATTGTATCACGTTACCTTAAGAATTGGTTTTATACCCTGCTTTTCATTATCTGAAGGAGTCTCAAAGCAGCTTACAACCCTTCCTCTCCCCACCACAGACATCATGTGAAATCGGTAGGGCTGAGAGAGCTCTGAGAGAGACTGCTATGTGAGAACAGCATCTATCAAGGCTGTGGCTAGCCCAAGGTCACCCAGCTGGCTGCATGTGGAGGAGTGGGGAAACAAACCCGCAGTAGAAGCCACTGCTCTTAACCACTACACCACACTTTAAAAATAAATTAGCAGGAGAAGGGGGGAAAGATCAGGGGGCAGCAATGAGGGACATTTTGTTACCCCCCCCTCCTACACACACACATAATGTGCGATGCACATATCAAGAGGAAGAAGGGGGAAGGGCTATAGACAAGAAAGGCTCACTTGTAGTTCTAACGCTGAACCCAGATTCTCACAAGATTTGGAGGGGGGGACTTACAAAACAAAATAAGAGAGCCAGTTTAGTGTAGTGGTTAGGAGTGTGGACTTCTAATCTGGCATGCCAGGTTCGATTCTGCACTCCCCCACATGCAACCAGCTGGGTGACCTTGGGCTCGCCATGGCACTGATAAAGCTGTTCTGACCAGGCAGTGATATCAGGGCTCTGTCAGCCTCACCCACCTCACAGGGAGTCTGTTGTGGGGAGAGGAATGGGAAGGAGAATGTAAGCCGCTTTGAGACTCTTTCGGGTAGAGAAAAGCGGCATATAAGAACCAACTCTTCTTCTAAATGCTTATTCAATGCAGGCATAGATATATAAGATTAATATATGTCAGTAGCTAATGAAAAGGCACCAAAAAGAAAGGTGACAAGGTGAAGTCAGGACAACCTTACACTAAAATCGCAAGTCAGAATTGAAAGCGCCTTTACAAATCTCTCTTTACAATTTCAAAAGGGCTGATGAAGGAGCAATGACTGCAACATAATGTCACCGTTGGAGATGTGGCCTCAGTGGGGTGGGGGAGAAATCCCAATGGAGTTGTTTCTGGTTGTTTGTTTCCTTTGCCTTGAGAGCCAACAAAGTTTGGGGGGGGGGCACAGGGCAATTGGACTTTTAAAAGAAACAGACAAACAAAAGCCCAACCTAGCTGCAAAGTGAAAGTGAGCTGAATGCGGGGCAAAAGCGAAGAGAAAGCCGAATGCATAAAACGCCAAAGTTTTCTTATTCCAGAAGGTCTTCAAACTGACTGCCTTGTCATTGTCAAGAGTGTCCTTTCCTCTTTTTAATGGTGTTTTTGTTATCTTTGTGTGCTTTTGTTCTGTGTGTTTTACAATGCTGTTTTAAACACACTGGAACGGCTTTACCTTGTTCTTAAGCTGTTTAAGCTGTTTAAGCCTCTTGTGGCGCAGAGTGGTAAGGCAGCAGACATGCAGTCTGAAAAGCTCTGCACATTAGGGTTGGGAGTTCGATCCCAGCAGCCGGCTCAAGGTTGACTCAGCCTTCCATCCTTCCGAGGTCGGTAAAATGAGTACCCAGCTTGCTGGGGGGTAAAACGGTAATGACTGGGGAAGGCACTGGCAAACCACCCCGTGTTGAGTCTGCCATGAAAACGCTAGAGGGCCTCACCCCAAGGGCCAGACATGACCCACTGCTTGCACAGGGGATACCTTTACCTAAGCTGTTTTGATGGTTTGTGTATATTGTAAACTGTCCTGGGCACTGAAAAGGAGGTATGAAAATTATTTATTTTATTTGTTTGTTTATTTATTGGATTTATATCCCTCCTCTCACAACTTTTGTCGCCTAGAGTTGGCTAACAATTAAACCCATAGCAATTTTCCCATAAAAACCCCATTAAAACAATGGCAATAACCTGTTAAAACAATGGAATAAACTGAACTCACTTACCAACAAGGCTGGGAGGGATCTTAACAAACACACAAGGTGTTTTTAGGTATGTTTGTATCTCTCTCAGCTCTCTATTCCCTTTTGTTATGTTATGGTGGGGAAAGAAGCATGGGCTTATTTTGCAAGCAGCTCCTGAAAAATACAGCAAGCTTCAATTCAGTTCATTTATTTACTGTCCTTTGACTAGCCATTTCTAACAAATGAATAAACGTACGCCATCAGCATATAAATGTAGCGTTAAACAATGCCAAATCAATACATACAGAGATTAAATCAATGAGGCATAGATATAAAAGATTAATATATGTCAGTAGCTAATAAAAAGGCACCAAAAAGAAATATGATAATAATATATAATAAAGGTTATAAAATTACAGTGATAGTAAAAGCACTTTGCGTTTGCAAATCACTGTATGGCAAATGCTTGGAACGATAGGTCAGATTCTCTTGTGCCTATCATCCAAAAGATGTCTCAATAGCAGTCCCTCAGCATGACTGGAAAAATTATTGAGGGTTAAAATGCATAAAGAAAATTCCTCTCTTCTTTGGGCCGATCCTGCGTTGAGCAGGGGGTTGGACTAGATGGCCTGTATGGCCCCTTCCAACTCTATGATTCTGTGATTCTGTGATATAGTGGACAAGTTTCAAAATGGGAACTGTTCAACAAATAAATAAATAAATCTACTGTCCTAGAAAGAAATGAAAATCTTGATTCTTTAAAAAACTAAAAATCATCCAATAGGCTCCAATCATGAGGCTTGACAAGCCAAACAAAAGAATTTGGGCTTTCTTTTTTTAAGGAAAAAAAGTGTATTTGAACATTAATAACAATGTTAGCTGCAGTTTAAAAAAAATAATTGGAAATGAAAGTAGATTGGGGAGGAGGAAAGAAAAATGAGCCTTTGGATAGGGCAGTATATAAATATAATAAATAAATAAATCTTCAGACTCAAGATTTAGATTAGAAAGTGACTCTTTGGTTCATTCTCAGTAGCCTGTTCCAGGTTAGAAAATGCCTCAAGATTGTGATTGGGGAGCCAGAGGAGGGCGATTTATAGAGGGGAGGAATGTAATGCCCCCTTCAAAAGCAGCTGTTTTTTCCAGGTAAAACAATATCTGTTGCCTGGAGATCAGTTGTAATAAGGAGAGATCTGCAGCAACTACCAGGAACCCCATTAGAAAGGGTTACATGTGCACAGATCCAATGTGAATTCACTGTAACTTGTGTACAGGGCTAGTGTCATCCCACAGTTTCTAGAAAATGTGACACTGATGTGGGAATGAGAGGTACTGTGGGTCTCCTTTCATGCAGCTGCTGGTGTTATGCTTTGTCCTGCAGGAAGGAACTATATAGGAACTGCCCCCCATGCAATGAACATAACGGCATCCCAAAATTTTCTGTCCTAGCCAGAAGGTGCTGCCCCCCCCCCCATTTAAATCTGCCACCTGTCAGAGTGGTGATGCATATTTCAATATTCTGCATGTCCTTGTATGTTAATGACATACTGCTCTTTCACCGCTAGTCGTGATACTGAGTGTATGTGTGTGCCCTTTTCAACTTCCTGCATGTCAACTTCCTACTCCGTCTTGTCTTTTCGGCGAAGCAAACAACGTCCTTTATTTCAGTCTTTTTAATCAGTGGGATTCTTCTGTTCCCTTAATCATTTTCTGTGAATGACTTCTGCCCGTGTTAATGCCAATTGCCCGGATGTCATGGAGAGCAAGCACAAAAGGTCAGAAATGTAGCTGAAATTAATTAAAATCACTTTTGGGGGAGGGATGAAGCCCAACAGGCTGGCTATTATAACTTTACAATTCTTTGTAGTAATAATTCTGTCAGATGAAAAGAGATGAAGATACGATGCTGAATCTGACTCTGTGACCTCACAAATGGACGTTTCATTCAGAATTCGTGTGTCAGCTTTAGGAAATCATTGCAAAACTGTCAATAGCTCCCATGGCAATATCTGAGCACTGTTTGGGAACAAATGCATACAGATGTGCGTGGCTTCTTTTGAAGAGAAGCAAAAAGAAAAGTTAAAAGCGTGCATAAATAGTTGTGCTCATTTACATACAGTCAACCCAGCACCCATTTTCAGTTGGGTCGTGGGAACTAGGCTGGGGTTTTATTGTTCTTCTCACTTGACAGACACATTTTGCTTTTTCTCACCATCCATCATGATGCCATTTGTACCATTTTCACCTCCCTACATATATCTTCCTGCTCTGTCTTGTCTTCCCTTCAAAGTCCATGTCATTTTGATGGTTTTATCACAGAGCAGCTCTGTAGCATGAATCCAAGTGCCCATGCTCACTTGGAGGGGCTCCAAGTGGGCATGGACACAGCTCTGCTCTCCCAGCCGTATTCTGCAGCATCACACCACTTCTGGCGGTTCTCAAAGCCTGAAGGATGTTTCAGGGATTTCTCAATGGTAAAAAAAAGCTGCAAAAGGCTGCGATTGGGTTTTCAATGAGAGAGACATTCAGAGGTGCCTCTGCATCACTGCCCTGGATTTTCTTGATGGTCTCCAAGAGACTACCCTGCTTAACTTCCAAGTTCTGATGTGATCGGATGAGCCTGGGCCAAGGGTGAGAGGAAACTGCAAAACAACATAGAATCATAGAATCATAGAGTTGGAAGGGGCCATACAGGCCATCTAGTCCAACCCCCTGCTCAATGCAGGATCAGCCCAAAGCATCCTAAAGCATCCAAGAAAAGTGTGCATCCAACCTTTGCTTGAAGACTGCCAGTGGGAGGGAGCTCACCACCTCCTTAGGCAGCCTAGTCCACTGCTGAACTACTCTGACTGTGAAATTTTTTTTCCTGATATCTAGCCTATATTGTTGTACTTGTAGTTTAAACCCATTACTGTGCGTCCTTTTCTCTGCAGCCAATGGGAACAGCATCCTGCCTGCCTCCAAGTGACAACCTTTCAAATACTTAAAGAGGGCTATCATGTCCCCTCTCAACCTCCTTTTCTCCAGGCTGAACATTCCCAAGTCCCTCAACCTATCTTCATAGGGCTTGGTCCCTTGGCCCCAGATGATCCTCGTCGCCTTACTCTGTACCCTTTCAATTTTATTTATCTCCTTCTTGAAGTGAGGCCTCCAGAACTGCACACAATACTCCAGGGTGTAAACTGCACGGAGCTTTTATTCCAACCCCAGGTCGATTCAGTCCCTGCCCTCTACACAGAATGCGATTTCCGTTTGGATTTGGGGCGATTTAAATTTTCCTTCTGCATCAAGAAGGATTGATCAGGAGTGACCCTACCTTTATTGTGCGATATCGTAGAGTGCTTTTAATCCTGAATATATTATAAAATCGCATTGTTTTGAATCTGGGCTCTACTCCGGGGTAGAGGACCTGTGATTGGCTACAGGTGGTCATGTGACAAGGAGAAGCCTTAAAGGAGAAACCCCTAATTTATCTCAACTTCTGTCGGCCTTGGATTTTTTTTGTGCCTTCTTCGTTCCCCCCCCCCCACCTTCAAAAAAGAAAGGATTTTTTCCTCCCTCCTCTGACTTCTTGGATCCTCTCCCCAATTCAAGAGAACAAAGAAAGAGTCTCCATTTGCCCCCCCTCTTCTGAGCCTCCATAACCACGTGCAGAAGACTTTCCTGTTTCAATGGGGAGGGGGGGGGAAGAGGAAGACCCGAGTTCAAGCAATCTGAATTCAACAGGATTGACAATGGAATAAAGAAAGTAAGTGCAGACTCTGCCCAGGTGTGGTCTGACCAGTGCCGTATACAATGGGACTATGACATCTTGTGATTTTGATGTGATGCCCCTGTTGATACAGCCCAAAATGGCATTCGCCTTTTTTACCGCAGCATCACACTGCCTGCTCATGTTTAGTTTACAATCCACAAGTACCCCAAGGTCTCGTTAACACACAGTGTTACCTAGAAGCATATCCCCCATCCAGTAGGTATGCTTTTCATTTTTCTGACCCAGATTTATTAAATTGCATCTTGTTCTCATTTGCCCATTTTTCCATTGTGTTCAGATCTCGTTGAACTCTGTCTCTATCTTCCGGAGTATTTGCCAGTCCTCCCAATTTGGTGTCATCTGCAAACTTGATGAGTAGTCCCTCCACCCCCTCATCTAGATCATTAATAAATATGTTAAAAAGTACCGGGCCAAGCTCCAAGCCCTGAGGTACCCCGATACTCACCTCTCTCCAGTCTGATGAAACACCATTGACAACAACTCTTTGAGTGCGGTTCTCTAACCAATTCCCTATCCACTTAACTATCTGAAAATCCAGATTGCGGTCCTTCAATGCAGTCCTTCAACATCCTAAGCATACACTAGCATTGGATCCATCCTAAAGACCTGGAGGAAGGTTAGGATAAACAGGAGAGGACTATGTTGTAGTGGTTTCTGTCACATACAGCAGGGGTAGTCAACCTGTGGTCCTCCAGATGTTAATGGACTACAATTCCCATGAGCCCCTGCCAGCAAATGCTGGCAGGGGCTCATGGGAATTGTAGTCCATGAACATCTGGAGGACCACAGGTTGACTACCCCTGACATACAGTGAGGAGTAGTTGCAGTAATGAGTGGGGTGGGGGAAGCGAAGAAGTTGGACCGCAATCTTGATAGAAGAAGGAGGCTTGCAACATGGATGTGCAGGCTGCAAAGACACCAAAGCTTCAGTAAATACAATTGCTTTAGTCACTTCGTGCATTTCTGATTTCAGTCACTTCAAACAGCTGTATAAATCAGTATGAGGGATTGGGTGAAACAGTTCAGATTGATGATTTACTAGGTATTATTCAGTCAGCCTAAATGTCAGTCTTTCCTAGGAAGAACATCAAAAGCCATAATTTATTTATTTATTGTATTTATATGCCAGGCAAAGACATCACTCTGCCAACAAAAGTGCGTTTAGTCAAGGCTATGGTATTCCCAGTTGCAAAGTATGGCTGTGAAAGTTGGATCATAAGGAAGGCCGAGCGTCAAAGAATTGAGGCTTTTGAACTCTAGTGCTGGAGAAGACTCTTGCGAGTCCCTTGGACTGCAAGGCGAACAAACCGGTCAGTCCTAGAGGAGATCAGCCCTGACTGCTCCTTAGAAGGCCAGATCCTGAAGATGAAACTCAAATACTTTGGCCACCGCATGAGAAGGAAGGACTCCCTGGAGAAGAGCCTAATTCCGGGAGCGATCGAGGGCAAAAGAAGAAGGGGACGACAGAGAATGAGGTGGCTGGATGGAGTCACTGAAGCAGTAGGTACAAACTTAAATGGACTCTGGGGAATGGTAGAGAACAGGAAGGCCTGGAGGATCATTGTCCATGGGGTCACGATGGGTCGGACACGACTTCGCACCTAACAACAACAACAACAACAAAACAGTACAAGTTGAAAATATACACATAATCAGGAGAAAAAAAATCCCCCAAATCTCCCTTCAAACCCCCCCCCCTTATAACCACCTATCCAGGAGGATGTAGATATCGGAAAGTATCTGAGTATCATTGAAATTCAGCTAATTTTTACCTGTCTGTCAAATCCTTCTGAAGGCACAAGCCACAGAGTAATAAGAGTTTTCATTTTTCATGCATGAATTTGTGTGTGCCTTGCTACCCATGCAACCAGCTGCAAATGCTTCCTCATGCCATCAAGGTAAGGACTGTCAGCCATGCAGACATCTGCGAGCAGCTGGGGGGCTTGTGAGCAAGGCCAGGAGGGATGTAGTGAGACACTTAGGTGAGTAGCTCCAAAGAACCCCCTGCCAAGCAACTCTCTGCCCAAGGCCCCACAAATCTGGAACTGGCCCTGAGAGAGAGAGCCAGTGTGGTGTAGTGGTTAAGAGCAGCGAGCTTTAATCCAGAGAACTAGGAGTGATTCTCTACTCTTCATGCAGCCAGCTGGCTGACTTTGATCCAGCCACAGTTCTCTTGGAGCTGTTCTCACAGAGCAATCCTGGCAGAAGCTCTCTTAGCCACACCTGTTATTTATTTATTTTGTCAACTTATTGCCCGCCACTCTCATAACAGGTCCAAGGTGGGTTATAACAGTCCGCATTAAAAGCCCCAGTAAAACCCCATTAAAACAATTCTGGACATTCATCCAAAGACAGAACAGACTCTTAAAACATTGAAAAACTATGGCAGTCAACAACTCACTAACCCCCAAATAAATCTAGTACTGGAGTGGGAGGAGGGAGTGCAGATCACATAGCAAGTGCTCATGCTCTTAACACTGGGGGGCCTACCGGATCTTCGACGCCACACCAACCTCAACCGTAGACCTAGCGGAAGAGTTCCATTTTGCAGGCCCTGCGGAATGCTGAAAGCTCCCACACCTCCCTCACAGGGTGTCTGTTGTGGGGAGAGGAAGGGAACGGTGTTTGTAAACTGCTATGGGACTGCTTCAAGTAGAGAAAAGCAGGGTATAAAAAACAGCTCTTCTTCTTCTTCACCTTTACACCTCCTTTGGAAACTAGCCCTCAGCATCACGGTGATAGAACATATTGCTGCATTAGACTTCAGGAGGAAAGATAGGAGACAGAAGCTTGTCAAGCAACCCTCTTTGTTAGCATTTTGATACCAGTCGAAACTTTTTCAATTTCTGCTTGGCTTGCAGTTCTTCCTTTTCTGTTGGGCTTGCCTGTTTCGAATCTGCCCTTTCAAAGGGGCCTCGGGCTTTTGGTTAAAATGGTTTTGATCTGAGAGTGCTCTGTTTTGCATGCCTCTGTCGTTATAGCATTTTGCTGTCTGCGCCAGTTTCATTTTTCATTCCTATTCTCATTTCTGTTTTCCTGCACGCAACGATGCCCGTGAAACACACCGAAATGCTAAGCTATTTGTATTTGTTAATGTCTTAATGTCAGCCACTTTGGACAACATTTTAAAGCTCCACATCCATTTCCTCCTAGCCTGTCATTTTTAATTTAGTTATTATTTCTCCAATGGTTATTCTTGCTCATCTGATTCCTCCAATGATTCCCAGTGAAATTGTTTGGACAAAGGAAAGCTAACAATGTTTTGGCACAGGATAATCAAAAAGCTGCATAAAACATGCCATCAAATAGCTTTGGGGGGGGAAACCCTGATGAACAGACTTGTGTAATCCAAAAGTTGGCGTATTCCTCAAGTTTCCGAAGATCATTCAGAAACAGATCATTTTAAAAAAGAATAAAATGGCATGCCTCGTTGTTCATCACAGTTAATCAGCAGATAACTCTTGTCCTTTCCAGCTCCTTCTGGCCTCCATAGCAGAATTAATGGCATGTTGTTTTGGAAGTGGGAGCAGAAGAAAGAAAAGATGACTTTATCACAGCCCTGAGATGATTTCCAGCAGGAGTCATTAGAGGCCAAGGGCATTAATTCAGCCACCCTGCTGTCTGTTCTCAGTGTCGTTCATGCTGATTACAAATGTTCGTTCCCTTCGGCAACATTGCACTGGTTCCAAAGTGTGTAGACTGTGACCAGCCTTTTTTTTGAGGCTAGACTTCCTGATGACAGATGCGAGAGCCTGGATTTTGTGTGTTTGTAAAAGGGATTTCATAAGCCACGGATATGCAAACAGAGAAGCAGGACACGTCCAGGCAAGATGTAGTGATTCCTACAAATGACTCACATTTCTATTTAAACTTTGATTAATATTAGCTGGGCTTGTGGCATCAGGAGCTCACACATTATTTGCATGTCATTTTCCTTCCACGGATTCCTCCCCCTTTCTGAGCAGTTTGCCCCAATAGGAAAAACATACCTAGGTATTCCTTACAGAAATACTGCTGTCCCAATGCAAACCCTCTTTCCGCATCAGGGCTGATTCTGCACTTACTTTGTGTTTTCCATTGTGGATCCTGCTGAATTCAGATTGATTTGAACTCGAGTCTTTCTGATTAATCTTGCACATACATATTTCTGTTGGAAGGGGCTGATTATACATCCCTGTTCTCTATGAGTTTGCCAACCTCCTGGTGGGTCCTGGAGAGCTCAAGGAATTTCAAGTCCTATTCATATTACATAAATCAGTTCCCATGGAGAAAATAGCTGCTTTGGAAGGTAGACTCTGGGGCATTTATTTGCTGAGGTCCCTCCTCTCTCCAAACCCCACCCCTAGCTCCAGCCCTAAATCTCCAGGAATTTCCCCCAGCCTTTCAAGTACCCTGCTTATCCAGGGCTGGTTCTGCACTTACTTTCCCCTCATCCATTGTCAATCCTGCTGAATTCAGATCAATCTGAACCCGGGTCTTCTGCCTTTGTTTTTCCCAAACTGAGACAGACATTGAATTTTACACTTAATTGCCTGGCTGCTCTTTCCTTCCCACTTGATTGGGGAAGCTAAGATGGGTGAGGGGCGTGGTGGTCACAAAGTTCTCACTGGCATTGAACACAAGGCTAGAGAGGGATTTATTTCCTGCCATTTGTCTCCTCTACAGCCAAAGCAAGCATGGGGCAGGGGGGAGGGGGAATGAAGAAAGAGGCTGCTTGTTTATTTTTCTTTTCCTCAGGGTGGGGAGAGCAAGGGGGAAAGACAACCTGAAATGCAAATCTCAGCATGTAGAATTGTGGGCTTGGAGCACAGTCACTTTAGAAATGAGGGCAAAAATAAGTCTTGCAAGGAAATGGCAACCAGGAACCAGATAGTCTTTGAATTGATGCCCTGACCAATCAGCATTGGAGGCACGGAGGAAGGGAAGGAAGTTAATCCAGTAAAACACAGAGATGTACATTTAATACTGGGCCTTTGGGATCAGTTTTCTCAAATGCAGTGAGTTATATCCACTCCTGGATATCGCAGAGGGGAAAGTAGTGTCACTGCGGATCAATCATAGATGTTGCAGAGGGAAAATTTAAAGCGCTAAGTACCCAAAAGGAAATCAAGTGAGATGTAGATGATTTTTTTAAATGTGGGGTCACCAGGAATAAAAAGCCCAGTGCAGATTCCACCTTGGTACTCATATGGGTACCTCTCCATCCCCCATAGGATCAAATTTAAAGCTCTCTGCTAGAAGCACATTGTTCCCAGAACTTGTGATGTGCAATCAACTTCTCAACAGTCCTTCATCAAGGAAGCATTGTCTGTGAACCCAGAAATTCTAGTGGAGGGAACACAGCTAAGATTATGTAGATACAGAACAATGGAAAGAAGACAAACAAAGAGGGATATCATCCAGTCCAAGAACTAGGCAGGACATAAGAGCATATAGATGGATGGGAAAGTCTGTACTAAGCAGCTCTTTTCTTTCTCCACCTTTCCATGGGTGAGGAGGGATGGAATCTTGTGGCATTTTGCATGTTCTTAGCGTGGTAAGTAGTTTGTCAGAATTCGTGCTTTGCCCAAGGAACATAAGGGTCTTTTGTATCTGTTACTTTGGTGGAGGTTAAATTAATATCTGAGAGATAATTTTGTGTTTCTGCAGCAGTCATTAATTTTCTGGCTGGCCAAATTCTCAGAGGAACCAGCCTATTTAAAGGATGTATCACATTAACAATATGATTAAAATGGCTAAGGTTGATGTAAATCATCCAGGCAAGACGTCCCAATACCCTGGCCAATTTTCAGGACTAGTTGCATATTTTGGGTGAGAAATTATCAGTTTCACATTTGTGAAGCTATTGGTGCATGACGTCTAGACATGATGACTTCTTACTTTTCATATTTGGCAACCATTAAAGTAATGATTCCAGCATCAACATCTTTTTAGCATATTCTAAAGCAAATAATGTTTTTTTTAATTAACCTCTTTGACCTTCATGTCGTCTTTTGCTAACCTTTTGCTTTTTTTGTCAGATGGTATAGGTAGACCAAGGGTCAACAACATGTGTGTGTCTGTAGGCATCTCATAATTTTAAGAGGCGGTGGGTGAGCACCACCCTAAAATGGCTGCCATAGAAGGTGGAGCCAAACCCCAAATGGTGGCTGCAAAGGCGGAGCCAAACACAATCGCTTCCTCTTAGTTTTTGCATAAAGAATTGCCTTATTCAGAGTGTAACCATAAGTCAAAATATGTATTATACATACTTTGGTCAGAAGCACGGTCTACCCACTGGGACAACAAAACACCAGAAGAAATAGTGGGAAGGCTTCTACTCACACTTAATCTTCCCTCATGGAACAATCAAGCCCCCTAGACTCTTAGAAGAAAGATTCCTCTCTGTTTTACAAAAGGAGAGTTGGTTCTTATATGCTGCTTTTTTCTACCCGAAGGAGTCTCAAAGTGGCTTACATTCGCCTTCCCTTTCCTCTCCCCACAACAGACCCCCTGTGAGGGGGGTGAGGCTGAGAGAGCCCTGATATTACTGAAGAAGAAGAAGAGTTGGTCCTTATATGCCGCTTTTCTCTACCCGAAGGAGTCTCAAAGCGGCTTACATTCGCCTTCCCTTTCCTCTCCCCACAACAGACACCCTGTGAAGTGGGTGAGGTACTTTTAACTCTTTTTCATAGTTGTTGCATTTGTTTTTATACACTGCAAAGCTACAATGAAGCGAGGTGAAACAGTTTGCCTCAAGTCAAACGCAGCAAAACCAAAAAAATACGCTAAAGTTGCCTGTGCGCAGTCCTTCGTTGGGCAACTATTTCCCCATGTTCTGCAGTAAACTGCTTTGTGATGGCTGCAGATGTTCCCTCCTTTGAAGAAAATTGTCACAGTGCCCCTACAGCATTCCTCTTTCATCTGTTGCCAGAAAATCCGAGACTGGGAGCTCTCACTTTCGGCTAATCCAGGACTTCCAGTCTGGGCTCCTGGAAATCTTTTGACACGCAGAGTGAAGCTTCACGGATTGCATAGCAAACACAGTTTATATATATACTAGAGGCAAATCCTGTTGTACCCAGGAACACAATAGGCGCATGCATACATGCCTGCCTTGTGGCTTTCCAGGGTGCTGACTCTCCCCCCACCCTGTTCCCTGCTGGATCTTGAGATCCAGCATGTTGGAGGGGATTAAACATTAAAAGGTAAAGGTATCCCCTGTGAAAGCACTGAGTCATGTCTGACCCTTGGGGTGACGCCCTCTAGCGTTTTTATGACCGACTCAATACCGGGTGGTTTGCCATTCCCTTCCCCAGTCATTACCGTTTACCCCCCAGCAAGCTGGGCACTCATTTTGCCAACCTCAGAAGGATGGAAGGCTGAGTCAACCTTGAGCCGGCTGCTGGGATCGAACTCCCAGCCTCATGGGCAGAGCTTCAGACAGTATGTCAGCTGCCCTACCACCTGCGCCACAAGAGGCTCTTAAACATTAGAAGACTCTAATCTCAAGAGCCCAGAATGATCCCCCACTCCTCCTCCATGTGCAGCCAGCTGGGTAGCCAACCTCTAGGTGGGAGCTTGGAGACCTTCAGGAATAACAGCTGATCCCTAGGCACCAGATCTTCTGGAGAAAACATCTGGGAGGAATGGAAGGAGGGAGAGCAGAGGCCATGCTGGGTTCCATGGGGCTGATGGGCAGCTTTTACTCCTTCTCCCATTCCCCCACCCCCGACTCTTGAGGCCCCACCTCCACCAAGGAACATTCCTAACCCTGGGGTCACCAACCTCCAGGCGCTGTTTGGAATCCTCCTGGAATTGGAGGTCATCTGCAGACTATAGAGATCAGCTTCCCAGCGAAAAATGGCTGTTTTGGAGGGGGAATTTTGCTATGACAGCTCATTTCCAGAGAACATTGATCACTCCCCCTGAAAAAAAATGGCTGCTTGGGAGGGGGAACTCTGTGCTTTCACGAAACCCTCGTTGAAAAAAGCGTGCTCTAACCAGTTCTCCCCTCTGCACCTGGCAGCATATTCAAAATCTTATTCAGCAGCTGATACTCATACAGCCTGTTAATATGGAGGCTGTATTCAGTCACTGCAGTTAAAAGTTTCCAGTGTGACTCTTCTGTATGAGACATTAAGATGCAGTATTACGTCTTGCGTGGAACTCTGGAAAGGAAAGGTGCAGTGAGTTCATTAGCAAGAGCCTTCTGCAGAAATCAACACCTTTCCCTAATGCAATTTTAAAAGAATGCTCTGGCAGCATGTTCCTTTGAGTAGCGAAAGTGTTTTGTTATGGATCACCCTGCTCATCTGTGCTTTATCAACTCTTCTTATCGACAATACGAGGTGGTGGGGGTTTTTTTTTGTTCTTTTCTTCTAAAACATTAATAAAGCTGAGCAAAGTACCATTGCAAAAGTGAATGCCAAGTCACAGGGAATACAAATATGGTAAAATGGCCTACGGGTCTGAATCATTCTGCAGCAGTTTGGGCTCAAGGTTTCCCAGTAGCTCCCCTATAACTGTTGAACAACCTTCCTGAGATTGTTTTGTTTTGATTGTGTTATTTTATAATTTTTGGACTCTTGTTACCTGCCTTTAAAGGCTTTTGAACTCTGGTGCTGGAGAAGACTCTTGCGAGTCCCTTGGAATGCAAGGCGAACAAACCGGTCAGTCCTAGAGGAGATCAGCCCTGGCTGCTCCTTAGAAGGCCAGATCCTGAAGATGAAACTCAAATACTTTGGCCACCTCATGAGAAGGAAGGACTCCCTGGGGAAGAGCCTAATGCTGGGAGCGATCGAGGGCAAAAGAAGAAGGGGACGACAAAGAATGAGGTGGCTGGATGGAGTCACTGAAGCAGTCGGTGCAAACTTAAATGGACTCCGGGGAATGGTAGAGGACAGGAAGGCCTGGAGGATCATTGTCCATGGGGTCGTGATGGGTCGGACACAACTTCACACCTAACAACAACAACAACAACAACAACAACAACAACAACAACAACTACCTGCCTTGAGTGCTGAGGTGCTCTGGAGAACTAAATAATCAGAACTAGGGATACAGAGAATACAGCATCCTATGCTGTGGGGGGCAATCTGTTTATGGGGACAGTAAGAAACATTCAGCCCCAAAGAAACACTTTCCCAGCTCCACTTTCATCTGTAAATGATGACAACTATTAGAGGAATCGTCCCATTGCCTGGAACCAAGTCTGAACTTGCGATGTGCATTTTTCATGAAATGCTGGGTAAGGATACCAGAGGATTGATGGTACTGCTGCCACATGCCAAGAAAAATATCTCATGGCATCTGAAAGCTAGATAAAAGGAATGGATGATGTCTACAAAAATCAAGGTCCAAGGGGTAGTCTGCCTAGGCACTTTCTTGAATTTATGAACGCGGCAGCCAGGAAGAAATGAAAGACTTATGCCTTAGTGAGTGTTTGGCAGGACAAAGGTTGAAGTCACCCATGCCAATTAAAGCACTTTTGAGCAACTCTTCCCTTGGTGTACAGAAAGGTAATTGTGCCTGTACTATGGCCAAGTTTCCGATAGAATTTATTGCCATGCACAAATATTGATTTACAATTGCCTTCCATCCTTTCCTGCACTTTTCAATGTGCATGTGATTTTGGCCAAAGCTTCAACTATACAAGAGAAAGAAGAAGAGTTGGTTTTTATGCCCCACTTTCCACTACCTGAACGAGGCTAAAAGCAGCTTACAATTGCCTTCCCTTCTTCCCTTAGAGCTGTTCTCACAGAGCAGTTTCTCTCAGAGCTCTCTATGCCTCCTCTACCTCACAGGGTGTCTGTTGTGGGGAGAGGAAGGGAAGGAAATTGTAAGTGGCAATGAAAAGCAGGGTATAAAAACCCACTCTTCCAACCTGTAGAGACCTCAGACTCGGAGGGGTCAATTGCTCACTCACCATTCCCACTGTGTATGTCGTTTAGGGAGCCATCTGCAACAGCAACAATTACAGTCGACACTCCTGGATATATTGTATGGCTTTAAACCCAAAACTGGTTCAAAATCCAGAATCTGTGATCCTAAATAATTCTTCAAAAAATTGTCTCCTGCCGTTATCATCTTGCTGCCACATTGATATCTTCTCATATCGCGAGCTGTGTGCCTCCAGCTAGAGAAGTATAGTAGCAACCAGAGATAGGACCTTTTTAGTTCTGGCATCTCATTTGTAGAACTTCCTCTGGGGGACTGTCAGGAATTGAGGACTCCTCCAGATTACTGATATTCCTGCTCGGTCAGAACAGTTTTATCAGTGCCATGGCAGGCCCAAGGTCACCCATCTGGCTGCATGTGGGGGAGCAGGAAATCAAACCTGGCTCATCAGATTAAAAGTCTGCACTTCTAACTGCTACATCAATCTGGCTCTTCAATTTTTAATATATATATATATAAAGGTAAAGGTAAAGGTATCCCCTGTGCAAGCACTGAGTCATGTCTGGCCCTTGGGGTGACGCCCTCCAGAGTTTTCATGGCAGACTCAATACGGGGTGGTTTGCCAGTGCCTTCCCCAGTCATTACCGTTTACCCCCCAGCAAGCTGGGTACTCATTTTACCGACCTCGGAAGGATGGAAGGCTGAGCCAACCTTGAGCCGGCTGCTGGGATTGAACTCCCAGCCTCATGGGCAAAGCTTTCAGACAGCTGCCTTACCACTCTGCGCCACAAGAGGCTCTCTCTCTCTCTATATATATGTTTAATTTTGTAAAAGATTTATGACCATATACGGTCATGTCGACCCACCCACCCCTCCCAAAATGGTCAGTGATAGGCCTGGGGAGCGTGGGACAGGGAGGGGCCCTGGGTGGGTGTGTTCGCAGCTCTGCATCCCAACCATATTCTGCACAATTGTGCCGCTTCTGAGGTTTCTTGAAACCTGAAGAATGTTTTAGGAGTTTCTCAATGGTAAAAAAAGTTCATAAAGTCTGATCTTACGGCTACTATTTCTAACAGTGAGCACCCATGGATTGCCAAATAACATACAAATTTGGATCCAGCATTCCAGAATCCAAACACATAAGTTCACTTTCAGTACTCACCATGTCTTATCTCCCCACCCCCAAGTATGCCCAGAAGGACATGCACAGTCTGTTGTAGATAAAATGATTACTTGTGGGGAAGCATTGCATTTTCCAACGGGAAGTTCAGATAAAAGGGCAGAGTGGTTAAATGAAAGGCAAAACACGGAATCTTCACCCTGAGGCCATTTGTCCGGTGCCCAAATGTTTCACGATGAAACACTCAAATTAGCCTACTCCTTTGCCTGCGCCTTGATAGAAGCTTTTCACCAATTTAACCTGTATTAAACTCAAGAAAGGAAAATGTTATTGAGCCCAAATCCTGGTGGATTTGCAGTTATGATTGCTGAAGACTGGAACTGAGAAAACTCAGGTGTTCCTACGATGGATCATTACATCCCTAGCTGAAGTTTATCCCATCCATTCGGGAAACATTTCCGAGGCCATCAAGAAAACCCATGGTTTCACAAAACCCTGGTTGAGAAAGCCTGAGTTAGGACATTCAAAAGATAAAATAATAGGATTAGGGTTGTCGAACGGGTCAGAAAAGCAGAACTGTAGCAAAGCATAAGTATTAACCTGACACATTAAATGATGTGTACTAGGATTCTAATTTCAGTGAGCTAAACACATTTGTACTGACTGCCGTCCCTAATAATTTATCCCAGTAACTTCGTGAATCATTTAGTACGGTGCAACTCTATTGCCTGAGTAGAAAAGCCTTCTTGAATAATTCAGCTTTGCAGAGTCTGCAGAAAGCCAGAAGAGTGGGAGTCTCCCTGACCTGTTCAGTAAGGTGACCAGATTCTGAGGGGACCTAAGGCGGGACACCGGGGGTGGGGGTGGGGGATGTGGTGGGGGGCGGGGGGGAGGCTCCTGCTCAGTGGTGGTGGCGGCAGCAGGTGGGTCCCCGTCCCCCTCCCCCCTCCCCCCTCCCCCCTCCCCCTCCTCTCAGCCCTTAGATGAGACAGCCTCCTGTCTAAATGCCAACAATCGGAAGGGTGAGGGGGCTCTCAGTGGGTCCTCCACCCCGTCCCTTCTCTTCCCGCCGGCTCTGCAGTCCCCTCCTCACCTGGCTGGGCTTGCTCTCATGGGGTAGGGTGGAGCTCGCTGATCACTCCCCTCGGGCTCCAGGCGCACAAGCTCAGCAAGGAGCTGCCTGCAGGCTGCAGCATAGCTGGAGCATCGGGGAGGATGTGCGGGCCCGGGCGGATGCGGGGCTTAAGGTCGCCCCTGCCTTCAGCTGCCGAGGGCCTGCCCTAAGCTGAAGAGGCCGAGACTGGTGGGGCAGTGGAGGGAGGAAGCTGAAGAGAAGAGAAGGCAGCAGCAGGAGGAAGTCTGGAAGTGCCCCGCCGCAGCCCATGGCTGTTGCCACCGCTGCCACCCTCTGCTTCACCTCGCACCTCCAGGGCCCCGCAGCCGCCACCATTGCCAGCTCATTTCACACAGCCAGTGGGAATGGCGGCACCATGCAAGCCCCGTCCTGGAGTCAGGGGACACTTAAGCCCGGGCTGCCCGCTGCACTGCCTGCCAAAAATAAAAAATAAAAATAAATGTTTTAATTATTTTTTTTATTTAAAAAAAATGCAGAACTTCATGGGACATTTGGAAAACGCAGCGGGACAGGGTGCAGATGCCCCCAAATGTGGGACTGCCCCGCCAAAAGCAGGACATCTGGTCACCTTACTGTTCAGGCAAGCCGTAAGACAAGATGGGGGCTCATCATGGAGAAGGTGTGTGTATGGGCACCTGTTGAACTTGCCCATTTATAGGTGTTAGCACCTTTAGAAGACTTTGCTCCAAGGAATGAATGAAAAAGAAGAAGGGTTGGTTGTTATATCCTGCTTTGCACAGCCTAAAGGAGTCTCAAAGTGTTTTACAGTCACCTTTTTCCCCTTTCCCCACAAAAGACAGGTGAGGTGGGTGGGACTGAGAGACCTCTGACAGGACTGCTTGGTCAGATCAGCATTATCAGGGCTGTGACAAGCCCAGGGTCACCCAGTTGGCTGCATGTGGAAGAGTGGGGAATCAAACCCAGAAGTCATTGTTTATAACCACTACCACAAGCTGGCTCTCCAGCTATCGTGGTGAAATATACCTTCCAGCAAGTAAGAGGGGATGAAGCCATGAACGGCTTTGTATGTGATAGCCAATACCTTAGCCAACTTGGTGTAGTGGTTAAGAGTGGCGGCCTCTAATCTGGAGAGCCGGGCTTGATTCCCTGCTCCTACACATGCAGCCAGTTGGGTGATCTTGGGTTAGTCACAGTCTTGTTAGAGCTGTTCTCACAGCAGTTCTGTCAGAGCTCTTTCAGACCCACCTCCCTCACAGGGTGTCTGTTGTGGGGAAAGGGAAGGGAAGCCTATTGTAAGCTGCTTTGAGACTTCTTTGGGTAGTGACAAGTGGGGTATAAATCCCAATTCTTCTTCTTAAACTGACAGGCAGCCAATGGTGTGTCTGCAGAATGGGTGTAATATACATGCTCCATCTGGCTCTGGTTAGTAGCTGGGCCACAGCATTCTGGACTAACTTGACTGCCTGAGATGATCTTAAGGGGAGACCAATGTGTATTGCATTACAGTAGTCTAGACTTGATGTTATTGTATCATGGATTTTAGTGGTGAGATTTGCTGTAAGGGGCCATCTTTTTGGCCAGGCTGAGTAAGAGAAAGCCTTTTTTGCACCTGTATCTATTTGCTCCTCCAGCAATAATGTGGGCTCCAGGATAACCCCAAGGTTCTTAATTGAGTCAGCACGGGTCAGCTGAACTCTGTCAAAAGTGGGGAGCACAACATCAATTAAATTTTTTTCCTTCCCAACCAGTATTAATGCTGTCTTTTCAGGGTTTAGTTTCATTTTGTTCACTCTTAGACAGTTTACCATAGCAGTCAGGGAGCAATTTGGAACCTCTATCACATCACCAGGGGGCTTGTATAAGGATATACAGAGCTGGGTATAATCGAGATATTGATGACATCCAACCCTAAAGGTACAAATGATTTGTCCTAAGGGATTTTCATAGAGATTGAAAAGCATGAGGGAGAGAATTGTACTCTGTGGAACTCTACAATGATGATAATTGGTTTCTAGTAGCAATCCTTTGAGTCTGATTTGAACCAGTTCAGTGCATACCCCCTGCTATCTACCTTTGCTTCCAAGAGCCTCAACAAGATGGCATAACCTTCTGTATCAAAGACTACATATAAATCCAGGAAGATCAACAAAGAGGCATGGCCTTTGTCTACCCTCAGACAGGGGTCATCAATTAAAGCTAGCAGGGCTGTCTCTGCCTGAAGCCAGATTGAAAAGGGTCTGGGGCAGATGAATGACCAAAATTGACTGTCATGAACAATTGAATAATCCTGGTGGGTTCCAATCCAAGAATTTCCAAATGATTAAGGCAGCTGTTTCTGAACTGGCATTCCCTCTAGACACTTTGTAATGCCCTCTAATCTTATGCTATACCTACTACTCTGCTTAGTTGAAATAAATCCAAGACTAGCTCTTTTCTTTGGGGAAAAATTAAGGACACACATCAGTCGGCACCATGGTGCCCATGGGTGATGTATTGAGGACCACTCGTTTAGCTACTGGTGGTAACAATAATCCATTGGGGAAAGAAAATTACATCTAAACTCTCATATTGAAGACAGCTATTGTGGATATACTGGCTTCAATCCTGGTGGCTCTGAAATCAGAAGGGATTTCTCTCAGCTGTATTTTCTCAGCTCTTCCTTATTGCTCCAGTACCAAATGCCTTCCAGAATGCTCCATCTAGGGACCTTCAGGAACAGCAGGAGGGAAATCTGGAGGTCTGTAACAGGAAGAGGGAATTGGCAAAAATCCCAATGGGAATATTTTCAGAAGAAGTCAACCCATTAAAAAGCAGAAGCAGAAAGTCAACTGGGAGTTTTCCAGATGTTGCTGCCAGGTCCAGACCTAGAATTAAGAACATAGGAGAAGACAAGCCTTGCTGGATCTGGCCAGTGGTCCATCTAGTCCAGCATCTTGTCTCACACAATTAGTTATTCAGGAGGGCCAACAAACAGGGCCAGCATCAGCATACCCTGAGGTGGGGCAGTGGCCAGGGCCCAAGAGGACTTCTGGTGGGGGCTTGATACTGCTATCTCCTACCCATACACTTCTACTGCCACCTATTTGTGCCCGTGCTCCCAACTGTCCAGAACCATTGAGGAAGGGCATGTGGGCAGTCCACAGTGGTTATACTCCTGGTCCTATGGCAGGCAACTGAGTACGGCCAGTGGGAGGGCTTCTGAGCAGGAGAAGGATTCACAGGCAGGTAAAGGGTATGCAGGTGTGGGGGTGGAAAGGGTGGCAAAAGGGGGGCCCCTGGGTACCATCTGCCAAGATCTTCCCCAAACCAGGAACAATCCACGTTTAATAAACGGGGCATAGAGGCTGAGGCCTTCCTTTGACATGACCTCCTGGCACCTATTAGGCAGAGCAAAGAACAGTAACAAGTAACAGTGTTTGTGCACCACTTGAGCACCAATGATTAGATGCTTACTGGTGGGAAGGGCTGCCGTTCGGATTTCATTCATTTATTGGCCAGGAGTGGAGCCTCCATGTCTTGAGCGCTGCTGCTGCTGTTGCTTTCCAGTCCTTCCTCTGTAGAAAACTTTCCTCTTGGTTTGTTGGTTCTTCAGTGTATGTAAATAATCACCATTTCCTTTTTTAATGGGCAATTTGCTGGAGATTTGGGGGGTTTTCTGCAGAATGGCCAGCTGTGTGCTGCATGCATTACCACATGGTACAACTGGTCATAGTTTCACACTCTGCTGCTGAGTCATTCTTGCCTTGATATTAAGCCCTCTTTCTTCCTGGAGCTTTTATCGGCAAGCATAAAACTGATCTCCAGGACATACAGATCGGTTCACCTGGAGAAAACGGCCAGTTTGGAAGGTGGACTCTATGGAATTATGTCCCATTGATTGATACCCCGCCCCCCAGCCCTGACTTTCTATAGGCTTCACCAATCTTCAGGTATTTATCCATGCAGACCAGTGGCAACTCTAAGCCGAGGGAACTAAATCTTGCCTATTATAAAGCAGCCCCATTGCCTGCCAGTTAGTTTCCAAGTTCAATTCAAGGTGCTGGCTGTAATCTCTAGTCTTTCACAGGCTGAACCCAAATGTCTCCCTCCTTACCTCCCAGGGTAAAAATTATTATTATTATTATTATTATTATTATTATTATTATTATTATTATTATTATTATTATTATTATTATTTATTTATTTATTTATTTATTTATTTATTTATTTATTTATTTATTTAGACCGCCCTTCTCCCAATAGGTCTCAGGGCGGTTTACAACATAAATAGTTCAATCAATCAATTTATTTACGGTCATAGACCAGCCAGTAAAAAAGCATAAAATTACAAATATAAAATCAATTATAAATGGGTGAAAACTAAGAAATAAGAACAATTGTATATAGATCCAGTATAAAAGAGAGAGAGAGAGAAAAAAAAAAACACTAGGGAACAGGGTTGGTCCAGCTCTGCCTTATTTTTATAGCTACCCAAGCAAATCTAGCGATAATTTTTGTTAGATCTTTATTTGTGTCTGAAAGTAGTAGCTTAAGACGCTGTTTCCTCAAACCTCTGGGGCATTCTGCGAGCAATGAGGCCAGTGAATTTGTACGGATGTGACGATAGAGCCTGCACTCAAATAGGACATGTTCAGCTGTCTCTATTTGACCTTCGCCACAGACACACTTACGTGCTTCTATCGGTAGCCCCTTGAACTTTCCTTCCAGGAAAGCGGAAGGGAGGGCATTATAGCGGAGAAGAGTAAAAGATCTTCTTTGTTCAGAATGTGGAAGATCAGTTAGATATGGCATTAAGACAGCCTTATTAAGAAGGTCTTTCCCAAAAAGTGGGTCCAGTATCTTATTGATATCATGCTGTCTTTCTACATCTATTACTCTGTTCCTTATTAATTCTTTCGCTTTGTCATGTCCCAGGCCCAGAATAAATTGATAGGACAGACCATAGGAACACAGCTTCTCTGGTAGTGCTTTTAGCCAGGGTGCGACAAATGAGTCTGTTAGTAGAAGGCTGATAAGACCCCTCTGCCGAAATACCAGTTTAAGCCAGAACATAAGGGTTGCCTAGTCTGAACATTAACCATTCCAGTCTCTATCCTAATTGCGATATTGGAGATGTTATTTGGCAATTGGAGAATAGTTCTCAGAAATTTAGACTGGACCTTCTCTAGGTTAGATAGATTGCCAGAGATGCTTATTGGGGCCCCATAGGTTAGTTGTGCAAGAGCTTTAGCCTTAAAGATGTTGATGGCCGCTTGTATGCATCTTCCACCTTTTTGCCAAAAAAATTTCTGAATTGCACTTGATAGTTAAAAACACAATAAAATCCCCATAAAAACCCCTATTATGATCTTCAGGCTGCCACCTATTGGCCATTTGTGATATCAATCAGAACTAGTACTTTTCCTATGGTCGCTCCCATTATGGGCTCTTTGAGAAGGTACAGGGACCACGTCTTTTGCCAGGGCTTTTAATAGGATACAGACCACAGTAATTGGGAACGGGGAGTTATTGGGGGGCTTTATTTTGTACCATTTAAAATGGGACGTTTTCAGATGTGATTTGTAAGCTGCTTTGACCCACAGGGGATATAAATATTTGAAATTTTAAAAAAGAAATTGACTTGTCTAAATTGCTGGACAAATCCCTTTTGTAACCCCCTTGGTTAGCCTCTTGCCTTGAAAACCCTACAGGGTCCCCATATGTCAACTGAGACTCGACAGCCCTTTCTATCCCCACCCCCTTACAAGGCCATTCTAAGAATAACAAAATAATGTACACGAAGCACTTGAATATTTAAGTATACTATACAAATGCTTATTATTATTGTTATCATCAATATATAAAACAATCAATATTGTTATCATCAATTGTTATCATCAATATATTGTTATCATCAATATGTTATCATCAATATTATTGTTATCATCAATTATCATCAACAATATTATATTGTTATCATCAATATTGTTATCATCAATATTGTTATCATCAATTGTTATCATCAATTGTTATCATCAATATATTGTTATCATCAATATTATTGTTATCATCAATATTATTGTTATCATCAATTATTGTTATCATCAATATTGTTATCATCAATTATTGTTATCATCAGTCTTCTTCTCCCTGTAAACCCCCCCCCTTTTCTGTACAGATCTTGCTTTCTTTAAAAGCCTTAAATTCAAGTATCTTGAAGTAAAGCACAGGCTTGTATCCGTCCATGTCACTCCAAAGAGTTAAGGATATTTTCTTCAGAAAAGGTGGTGATCTCAGCTGATCCCACCCTCTTCCTGCAGCCCGCTGAATACCCAGAAATTTTGTTCCTGGATATTGGTGTGCCCTCAGGAAGAGTATATAGAACAAGGGTGGGGGACGGCTGTTGGAGGGGATTATTAGCTACAATAACTGTGAAGTTCGAAGAGGCTATTTTTATACCTTGCTTTTCTGTACCTTGGAGAATCTCAAAGTGGCTTACAATTGCATTCCCTTCCCCTCCCCACAAGAATTACCTTGTGAGGTAGGTGAGGTTGAAAGAACCATGACTAGCCCAAGGTCATCCAGCAGACTCCAGGTGGAGGAGGAGTGGGGAATCAAACCGAGTCTTGCTGCACTTGGCCACTACACCATCATGACAGGGCAGGGTGATGGAGTGGCGTTTAAAAGAATGGATTACAATTTTCTAATTGATCATACAGTTATTGTGAATTGGCTTTAGTTCCATTGCTGCTGTTGTTGTTGTTTTCAGTGTCCAACCTTTGGCAATGCCATGGCACAGCTGTGACCACAATCCCTGATCCCACACTGCCTCCTTCAGCTGTGCAATGTTCTGGTTGGGGCCCACCCCATCATGTCTAACCATCATGTCCTTTGTCGGCCTGGTTTCCTTTCTCCACTGACCAATCTGGAACCGCTCGGTGAGTGGTATAATATTTTATTAAGGGTAAGTGGGCGGAGAGTGGGTGGGGCCAGTCCAGACAAGAGTTCTAACCAGTCGTGCCTTACGATTGGGCCCTCACCAGCACAAGTCAGAGCTCTGGCTAGAAGCCGCACTGACTGCTGTGAGTCAGTCCAGCCACTGGCCTAGCTGCTAGGGAAGGGGCCAGGGATGGTTTCCCCTGGGCCCGCCAAGCAGGCCTGCTTGGAGGGCCTAGGGGAAGCCGCGGCATCGGCAGGGAGGGCGCAGGGAACTGCGTCCCCGGGGCGCACCAAGCACACCCGCTGCCTTGCTGAGGCGGCAGGGGCGGCGGCGGCGGCGGCGGGGCCCCCTTCAAAGCCCATTCTTAGGAACGGGCTTTGAATCTAGTCTTAGCATAATTGCTTTCTCCATTGAGTTGAATTGCATGATATGGACAAAGTAAATGATCCAGAGTGTTGTGATTTTGCCTACCAATGATACATCAGACTTTATGCACTGTAGTATAGAATCATAGAATGATAGAGTTGGAAGGGACCACATGGGTCATCTAGTCCAACCCCCTGCACTATGCAGGACACTCACAGTAGTTCCTTATTTGCAGAAGGCTTCTCCAACACCAGAGTTTAAATGAACCTGTTTTTGTCTCGTCCATTTTTTTCATCATCCAACTTTCACAGCCATAAGTGGGTATTGGAAAGATGATAGATCTAATCTACATTTGGTGGTCAGGCTCACGTCCTTGCCTTTCCATGTTCGGTTCAAGCTCATCATTGCTGAGTCACCCAGAGCAATCTGACATTTTATTTCAATACCACAATCGTTACTCACATCAATTTGTGATTCAAGAAAAATGAATTCTTGAACGCATTCGATCACTTTGCCATCAATTGTTATTGTGACATGTCTGTTTTTTTTTTTTTGCAGTGGTCATTATTTTTGTCTTTTTAGTGTTTAAGAAAAGGCCAAATTTCTGACTTCATTGACCTTTGTAATAAGCTCTTCTAGGTCTTCCTTAATTTCTAGAATAGTTGATTACAGCTGGAGACAAAGATCTGATCTTTGTTTCTTCTCTGCATTTAAGTATTTGAAAGGTTGTCATTTGGAGGAGGGCAGGATGCTGTTTCCGTTGGCTTCAGAGGAAAGGATTCGCAGTAATGGGTTTAAACTTCAAGTACAACGATATAGGCTAGATATCAGGAAAAAAATGTTCCCAGTCAGAGTAGTTCAGCAGTGGAATAGGCTGCCTAAGGAGGTGGTGAGCTCCCCCTCACTGGCAGTCTTCAAGCAAAGGCTGGATACACACTTTTCTTGGATGCTTTAGGATGCTCTGGGCTGATCCTGCGTTGAGCAGGGGGTTGGACTGGATGGCCTGTGTGACCCCTTCCAACTCTATGATTCTATGATTCTAAAAATTGCTTGCTTAGCTAGGTTCGCTACGTAACCTTTCACCTATAGTGGAATATAGAACAGCTTGAATATAGATAAGCAAGAGAATTATGCCAAAAGCAGCCTGCAGATAGCCCTGACATATTTGGACTATGATTCTGGGTCGTTGAAACTTTACAACCTTGACAGAACGATGGTACAGGCTAGTGTCAGATGTTTGGTTCTGTTTAGCACCAGAGGTAGAGGGTTGGTTAGGAATATTCTCTGTTTAATATAAATTTGAAGGATGAGTCCTGACCGGTTCAGGGCTGGCCTGGAAACTTTGGGGAAGGACCAAAGGACTCCTGAAGGAGGGGCATTATTGCATTGGTTCAGGCCTCTGAGCCAACCCCATGAGGTAGACATAACATTCTATTCAACCCTCTCTTCTGTACATAAGTTATCTGTGACTTTGTTTTTGTTGCAGCTAAGATAACAAAAAGAAAAGACTAAAAGATTTTCCAGTCCGGTGTGCTTTCGGGTAACTCCCAGGGGCTCACGTGTGCATACTTGTGTTTGAGAGGTCTCTTTCCTACTTCTTCCCCTTGGCCCACCAGTCTTCAGACTCCTACGCCCCAAACAGAATTTTAACCTGTTTTACCAGTGCTTTGAGGTCACTGGGGCTCTCTGTGCATGTAGAGAATGCAAAGGCCACTCCCCCTCTCTCAGGCAGCTAGGCATGTAGGTGAGGCACTTTGAACACAGTCTGCTTTATTAAAAGAGAAAGAGCTGTATTCACTATGGTGCAGCTTCACAATCCAAAGCTCAGTGCATAGTGAAAAAAGATTTCATAACACAAGAAAGGCTTATTGCTGACTCTAAGGAAACAAAATAAAACACGTTCTCTGGTCTAACTTTAGAGTCACAGATGCTACCTCTGCATCCAGTCTAGCATGAACCCCTAGCTTGGACACTGTTAACAAGGTATTCAGATTTTTGACCCTTCCTGCTAGACGTCCCTTAACCAATCTTGATTTTGGGAACAGATGACCTCATGAGACCTTAACACTCTTCTCCCATCAACAAGGAGCACCTATGTCTTGGCTTTATTGCCAGGTTATGTTTTTGCAATAGCTATCCATCTTGCTCCTTCTTGGCAGCCAGGCCAATGGTTATCTCTTTGTCTTTGCTCAAGCCAAGCTCCCTTGGCGACCCATCAGCTGTGTGTTCAGTGCCATGAAGAAGAAGAAGAAGGAGAAGGAGAAGGAGAAGGAAGAAGGAAGAAGGAAGAAGGAAGAAGGAAGAAGGAAGAAGGAAGAAGGAAGAAGAAGAGTTGGTTTTTATACCCCACTCAAGTTGCTTCCAGCTCATGACGACCCCCCTTAAGTCTTCACAAAGTGGTTTACGATTGCTTCCCTTCCTCTCCCCACAACAGAGATTTCAGATAAGCAGTAGCTGCACAGGGGTACGTGTCGTCCTGATGTAGAAAATTGGAGGTATGGTGAAACACATATTGCTCACCCGTTGTTCTAGCAGGGAAGGTGTTACAAACATCTCCTCCGAGAATGTGTCCTCGATTTTCCTTAGGAGAGAGAACATTACTGGAACGCACGTCCCTCCTCCTCTTCCATTTGTTCCCATTACAAGTTGCGGTCGCCTTTTCACCCCTTCCTGCCTGAGCATTGTCTTCACTGGTATGGAAGAAGGGCCACCACTGAATTCGTCATGTAATAATAAAAGCCATTCATTGTCCGGAGCGCGATGTGCAAAGCTTCCCGTCCCTTGTTCTCGTTCGAGAGCATTAACTGTGGGTAAAAAAAGAGAGGAAACCTCATTTGGCACCATTATTAGTAATTATAAGATAACAGGCGTTTCAGAGAGGGAAGGAGCGAAGAAGGATAATACTCAGCCGTTGCATAGAATGTTACCGTTTTACAAACAATGAATGAAATCCAATTAAGGTTTAATGATATCTCCCCAACCAATTCCAGACTCAAGATCTGATAGCCCAACTCTACAACCTGCCTCTGTTGGAGCAGCCCCATTGATTTTAATAGAACGGCTCTGGAGTAAATGAGTTGTAGCTTGCTGCCTAATACCTGGATTCTAGGACTGGTTGGACAAGCAACGACGTGTTTGGAGCAAGGGACCACTGCTTACCTTTTCTATTTCTGTTCATTTTCTTTTTATTTTCTACCCCATCTGTAAGTATTTTGCCGTATGTGATTTCTTTTTCTTAGGGACTTTGAAGTGACTACAGCAATAGAGGAAGACGAGTTGGTTCTTATATGCTGCTTTTCTCTACCTGAAGGAGTCTCAAAGCGGCTTACAGTCGCCTTCCCTTTCCTCTCCCCACAACAGACACCCTGTGAGGTGGGTGAGCCTGAGAGAGCCCTGAGATTACTGAAGAAGAAGAAGAGTTCGTTCTTATATGCCGCCTTTCCCTACCCGAAGGAGGCTCAAAGAGGCCTTCCCTTTCCTCTCCCCACAACAGACACCCTGTGAGGAAGGTGAGGCTGAGAGAGCCCAGAGATTACTGAAGAAGAAGACGAGTTAGTTCTTCTATGCCGCTTTTCTCTACCCGAAGGAGTCTCAAAATGGCTTACAGTCGCCTTCCCTTTCCTCTCCCCACAACAGACACCTTGTGAAGTAGGCAAGGCTGAGAGAGGCCTGATATTACTGCTTGGTCAGAACAGCATAATCAATGCTCTGGCATGCCCAAGATCACCCAGCTGGCTGCATTTGGAGGAGGAGCGGGGAATCAAACCCAGCTTGCCAGATTAGAAGTCCACACACCTAACCACTACACCAAGCTGGTCCTTTATGCTGCCCTTTTCATTACTTTGTAGAGACATAACAGGATTTTGGCAGACTGAATCACTGTCAGAAAGTATATGAAAATGTATAAGACCTATGTTACATATCTGCTTCCCACCAGCATATGGCTAATGTCACATGGTTTATCCCTGGACTATGAACAAATTGGCTACTCTGATAGCAGAACATCAAAGTGGCAGAGATGGATTTTATTTCTCTATCATACTTCCTCTGACCCCTTCAAGGATCGCTGCCTTGTCATGGCGAAGGGGCTTGCATAACTCAGTGAAGCTATGAGGTATGTCGTGCAGGGCCACCCAAGATGGACAGGTCATAGCTGAGAGCTCTGACAAAAGGTAATCCACTGGAGAAGGAAATGGCAAACCACTCCAGTATCTTTGCCATGAAAACTCTATGGACAGTTCCAATAGGCATGATATGACGCCGGAAGATGAGCCCCTCAGATCGGAAGGTGTCCAATATGCTACTGGGGATGAGCAGACGGCTAGTTCGAGTAGCTCCAGAATGAATGAAGCGGCTGGGCCAAAGCCGAAAGGACACTCAGTTGTGGAGATAACTGGAGGTGAAAAGACAGTCTGATGCTGTAAAGATTTTAATTCCATAGGAACCTGGAATGTCAGATCCATGAATCAAGGCAAGCTGGACGTGGTTAAACAAGAAATGACAAGACTGAACATCGACATTTTAGGAATCAGTGGACTAAAATGGACGGGAATAGGTGAATTTAATTCAGATGACCATCAGGTATACTACTGTGGGCAGGAATCTCTCAGAAGAAATGGAGTAGCCTTCATAATCAATAAAAGAGTAGGAAAAGCAGTCTTGGGATACAATCCTCAAAATGACAGAATGATCTCAGTTCAAATCCAAGGCAAACCATTCAACATCACAGTAATCCAGGTCTACGTCCCAACCTAGTCAAGGCTATGGTATTCCCAGTTGCAATGTATGGCTGCGAAAGTTGGACCATAAGGAAGGCCGAGCGTCAAAGAATTGAACTCTGGTGCTGGAGTGAACTCTGGTGCTTGAACTCTGGTGCTTGGACTGCAAGGCGAACAAACCGGTCAGTCCTAGAGGAGATCAGCCCGGACTGCTCCTTAGAAGGCCAGATCCTGAACATGAAACTCAAATCCTTTGGCCACCTCATGAGAAGGAAGGACTCCCTGGAGCCTCATGCTGGGAGCAATCGAGGGCAAAAGAAGAAGGGGACGACAGAGAATGAGGTGGCTGGATGGAGTCACTGGAGCAGTCGGTGCAAACTTAAATGGACTCCGGGGAATGGTAGAGGACAGGAAGGCCTGGAGGATCATTGTCCATGGGGTCGCGATGGGTCGGACACGACTTCGCACCTAACAACAATGCCCCAACCACTGCTGCTGAAGAGGATGAAGTTGACCAGTTCTATGAAGCCCTACAACACCTTCTGCTTATCATCATGGGGGATTGGAATGCTAAAGTAGGAAGCCAAAAGATAACTGGGATTACAGGCAAGTTTGGCCTTGGAGTACAAAATGAAGCAGGGCACAGGCTGGTAGAATTTTATCAAGAGAATACAATGGTCATAGCAAACACTCTTTTCCAACAACCGAAGAGACGACTCTACACATGGACATCACCAGATGGTCAACACAGAAATCAGATTGATTAATTGCTCTGCAGCCAAAGATGTTCTATACAGTCAGTAAAAACAAGACCAGGAGCCGATTGTGGTTCAGATAATCAGATTCTTGTTGCAAAATTTAGGCTCCAATTTGCATGATCATGCCACTTCTGGGGTTTCTCAAAACAGTTAGAGATGTGCACCAACCTCATTTTTGTGGTTCAGTTTGTGGTTCTTAGCTGAATCATGAACCAAACCAAATCATTGAAGAAAAGTGTTGATGGGAACACTGCAGGGAACTGCTAACTTACAGGAAAGTTCAAAAACTAAAAGCCTGGGGTATTCGTATGAAGGATTATGACGCCTCTACACTAATGAGCAGAGTATGGGAAACAAGCAAGAAGAACTAAAATTCCAAATAAAGGAAGGGAACTATGATATAATAGGCATTACAGAAACTTGGTGGGATAACTCTCACAACTGGAACATCTGGCATAACTACTAATCATCTGGCATAACTACTGATTTTATGAACTTGGGCAGATTGTGAGTGGGTGGGCAGGAAGGCTGTGTTTGTCTCTCGTGGCCCTTCCTTGCATACCCAGAGAATTGCTGATCACCACTGTGGGATGGTAGGTGAATTTCCCCCAGGCCAGGCTGGATTCTGGAGATTTTTTTTTTTGAGGCAGGGGGTCACTTAGGCATGTAATTGGGGTCATTGAGGGTGGACAGGTAGTTGTGAGTTCCTGCTTTGTACAGGGGGTTGGCCTAGATGACCCTGGAGGTCCCTTCTGACTCTATGATTCTGTGATTTTATGATTCTAAACCCATAGGAACAGGTTGTATTGATTTGTGAGCCATTTAAAGTTTAGATCCCTGATTTCTGCTGGTTTGTTTTTTTGTGAAGAGCCATGAATTGCATCAACATTCTGGGAAGTTTGGAGATTCTCCAGGTTGCAATCATTGCTTTGTGAGGCACAAACTGTCCAAAATCTGGGATTAACTTTAGGGTTTGTGCCAGCTGGTTTATGCCCATTCCTACACTTAGTGATCCCCTTAATCTGAAAAAGTATGACATAATTATTGATAAGTCTTTGACCTCCTTGTAAAGGAAGATGGTTACACTGCTAGGGTAAAGACCCTATGCCGGGCCCTGGCTTATTCCTGTCCTTGCCTCCCTCTACAGCAGGCTTTCTCAAGCACAGTTTTGTGAAATGCTAGGGTTTCCTGATGGCCTTGGAAAGGTTTCCTGAATGGGTGGGAATTAATTAATTGTCATGTTAAAAATGTGTTAAAAATTTATTGGGTGATATGTCTATATATAGTCATGTTAATACAGGCACCCCTCCGAAAATGGCCAATGATGGGCCTGGAGGGGCCCTGGACGGACGTGTCCACAGCTCTGCTCCCCAACCGTATTCTGCACGATCGCACCACTTCTGGGGTTTCTCGAAGCCTGAAGAATGTTCCAGATGCTTCTCAATGGTAAAAAAAGATGAGAAAGGCTGCTCTAGGGCCAGCGCTTGGTGTCCCATCCTCACTAAACTGCTTTGGACTGAACTTCCTTGCTTTACATAGTCCCAAGTGTCATGCGATACAGCACGGTCCAAAGTTCACTGGGAGACGGAGGAAAGTCAAAGTGCAATTCACAGCCTGCGAAATGAAGACACTGCTGCTCTTCTTCGTTTTCCTACAGCTCCTTGGTAAGTAAAATAATGCTGAGGAGTATCTGGGGGCTAGAGAACGAGGCTGGTTATTTCCCCCCTCTCACAGAGAGCGATTGTAAGCCGCTTTGAGCCTCCTTCGGGTAGAGAAAAGCGGCATATAAGAACTAACTCTTCTTCTTCAGTAATATCAGGGCTCTCTCAGCCTCACCTCCCTCACTGGGTGTCTGTTGTGGGGAGAGGAATGTAAGCGGCTTTGAGCCTCCTTCGGGTAGGGAAAAGCAGCATATAAGAACCAACTCTCCTCCTCCTCCTCCTCCTCCTCCTCTTCTTCTTCTTCTCCTCCTCCTCCTCCTCTCCTCCTCCTCCTCCTCCTCCTCCTCTTCTTCTTCTCCTCCTCCTCCTCCTCCTCCTCTTCTTCTTCTTCTTCTTCTTCTTCTTCTTCTTCTTCTTCTTCTCTTCCTCCTCCTCTCCTCCTCCTCCTCCTCCTCCTCCTCCTCCTCTTCTTCTTCTTCTTCTTCTTCTTCTTCTTCTTCTTCTTCTTCTTCTTCTTCTTCTTCTTCTTTCTTCTTCTCCTTCTACAGTAACAATATTCAATAGCGCCATGGACTCAGACATTTGCAACTCATTTAAAATGCAGGAAGGGAAAATTCATCTCCAGGTGGACAAAGAGGAGGCGATGGAGCGATCGTCTGCACAGGCTGCGTGCTGTACCTCTGCTGCTTTGATCTTCTTTCCGGTTTCTTGTCTTGTCCTTTCTTTCCTGCCCCCCCCTCCCGCTTCCCCCCACCCCCGCAGCAATGCAAGGCCCGAAGCTCTGTGCTCAGAGCCGACTTCTACTGAATATGCATGGCCGTTTAACATTCAAAGGCCATGATTCCATAGCGGTCGGGCTGATGAAGGCCAAACTGGGAGGGTATATTTATAGAAATGCAGCGGCGACGTTAAACCAGCCATGCCGGTGCTGCCCTCTTGAAACCTGCAAATATAATAACGGGGACGAAGAAAAACGCGAACGTAATAAAGCTCGACGCTTAAGGTTCGTAACAGGTTAAAATGACGCTGCAGGCCACCGAGGAGCCTCCTATAAGTTAAACCCACTCCAAGCAGAGGGCTTGGCACTGTGATATTGCAGTATGCAATTTTGTTTTTGTTCTATAAAATAAAAAACGGTAACTTCGCCACAGGAAGGAATATCATGCAATCAAATGTAATGCATATTTTTTGCTGCCAGAATATATTATTATTAATAGCTATTTATATACAACACATTTATTGACTCACAGGGACATGCCAAAACAACGTTCCGTTTCTTCCATTTGCTTGATGAAAGACTTATAAGCCAGGTCAGGATGCTCTGGGCACAGAGCAAGGGCCATTTGGGGGAATGTGGGTCACTGGGGGAATGGAGGTGTGGGAGGTAGATGTATATTTACAGGAGTTGGCCTAGATAGACCTTGAGGTCCCTTCCGGCTTTATGTTTCTATGATGATTATTCCTATTTTGCTGTTGGCAGGTGAAGAGAATCCCTTCGTGGATTTAAGCTGTAATTTGAATCCAGAAATTTCTGGGTGGCTGATACTTCCAGCTTTTGCACTGTATTGCTTGAGCTGGCTTTCTCAACCAGGTTCATGAAACCCTGGGGTTTCTGGATGGCCCTGGAAGAGTTTTCTGAATGGGTGGGAGTGAGGAAGGTGAGGCTGAGAGAGTCCTGAGATTACTGAAGAAGTAGAAGAGTTGGTTCTTCTATGCTACTTTTCTCTACCTGAAGGACTCTCAAAGTGACTTACAGTCGCCTTCCCTTTCCTCTCCCCACAACAGACACCCTGTGAGGGAGGTGAGGCTGAGAGAGCCCTGATATTACTGAAGAAGAAGAAGAAGAGTTGGTTCTTATATGCTGCTTTTCCCTACCCAAAGGAGTCTCAAAGTGGCTTACAATCGCCTTCCCTTTCCTCTCCCCACAACAGACACCCTGTGAGGGAGGTGAGGCCGAGAGAGCCCTGATATTACTGAAGAAGAAGAAGAGTTGGTTCTTATATGCCGCTTTTCCCTACCCAGAGGAGTCTCAAAGTGGCTTACAGTTGCCTTCCCTTTCCTCTCCCCACAACAGACACCCTGTGAGGGAGGTGAGGCCGAGAGAGCCCTGATATTACTGAAGAAGAAGAAGAGTTGGTTCTTATATGCCGCTTTTCTCTACCCGAAGGAGTCTCAAAGTGGCTCACAGTCATCTTCCCTTTCCTCTCCTCACAACAGACAACCTGTGTATTGTTAAATATTTATCAGGTGATGTAGACACCCTCCAAAATGGCCCATGATGGACTTGAAGAGATAGGAAGGGGAGGGATCTTGGGTTGGCGTGTCCACAGATCTACTTCCCAATCATATTCGGCACCATCGGCCCACTTCTGTGGTTTCTTGCAGCCTGAAGAATGTTTTAGGGGTTTCTCAGTGGTAAAAAAGTTGAGAAAGGCGGTTTTAATGTTTCGGGGATTTGTAATGGACTTTAAGGGGATAATGAAAGCAAGCTTCAGCAGAGCTACTCAGAAGTAATTCCAGTTTTATTAAATGGGTCTTATTCCCAGGAAAGTATATTTGGGTTTGCATTAAAAAACAACACACACACACAAATCTAGTCACTTTCCAGACTGCAATTCAATCTCAGTATCATCGATGGCAGAGACGAGACTCGTTTATTTTTCTGTTCCGGTTCAAGGTCTGCATAACAGCCCTATTACCATTAAGCACGGTGGAGCTTACTCCAGGGATTACCTAATAAGGAATTCTAGGGAAGTGACGAGTTACCACTTTGTTTGTTCGTATGTTTTCCTGCTTTACAGTTTGCTAGGACTGCCAGCATCCAGGTGAGGCCTGGAGATCTCCGAGAATTACCACTGACCCCCAGACTATAGAGATCAATTCCCCTGGAGAAAATGGTAGCATCACATTCCCCACTGAGCTCCTTCATCTCTCAAAAATCCACTCTCCCCAAATTCAACTCCTCCACATTTCCAGGAATTGACCAATCTGGTTGTGCTGGTGTGACTAAATAATTCCTCCCCCCCCCCCCAAAAAAAAGCCCAACTCCTAATTCCTTGACATGGAAAACTAGATGTCAGGCAAATACGTTCTCTTGGAACCATCTCTCCGATGTACATTGGCAATCTGTACACCGCCCGTGGCGCCGCGGGCGCCACGGACTAAATAAAACAGTAAGGGGTTCTGGGGCGGGATGTGTCCGGGATGAGGAAGGGTCCGGATTGGACCCTTCCTCATGACAGACAACCGGAGGGACCAAACGGCAGGCGCGAAGCGCCTGCCGATTGGTCCCTCCGATTCCCAGCCCCAGCAACTGCGAGCCGCGCTCAGCGCGGCTCGCAGTTGCTCCCGGCCTGACGTGGTGAGAGGCGCGAAGCGTCTCTCACCGCGTCAGGCCGGCCCCAAGGAAGCCCCCGCCGCAAACACAACACAAGACTCCAGCCGCCGAGAAGCTGCAGAAAAAAAAAAAACACCCCCGGAGGAGCCTTTCGCCGCTAGCGCGACGAGAGGCAGCAGAAAAAAAAACCCCTGTAGGAGCTCCAAGCCGCCGCGCCGACGAGAGGCAGCAGAAAAAAAAAAAACACCCCCGGAGGAGCCTTTCGCCGCTAGCGCGACGAGAGGCAGCAGAAAAAAAAACCCCTGTAGGAGCTCCAAGCCGCCGCGCCGACGAGAGCTAGCAGAAAAAAAAAACCCTGCAGGAGCCTTTCACAGCTCCAAGCAGCAGAAAAAAAACCCCGGAAGGAGCCTTTCACAGCTCCAAGCAGCAGAAAAAAAAACCCTGTAGGAGCCTTTCGCAGATCCAAGCAGCAGAAAACAAAACCCTGAAGGAGCCTTTCCCAGCTCCAAGCAGCAGGAAAAAAAACCCCTGTAGGAGCTCCAAGCCGGCACGCCCACGAGAGCTAGCAGAAAAAAAAAACCCTGCAGGAGCCTTTCACAGATCCAAGCAGCAGAACAAAAAACCCTGTAGGAGCCTTTCGCAGATCCAAGCAGCAGAAAACAAAACCCTGAAGGAGCCTTTCCCAGCTCCAAGCAGCAGCTCCCTGTAGGAGCTCCAAGCCGGCACGCCCACGAGAGCTAGCAGAAAAAAAAAACCCTGCAGGAGCCTTTCACAGATCCAAGCAGCAGAAAAAAAAACCCTGTAGGAGCCTTTCGCAGATCCAAGCAGCAGAAAACAAAACCCTGAAGGAGCCTTTCCCAGCTCCAAGCAGCAGGAAAAAAACCCCTGTAGGAGCTCCAAGCCGGCACGCCCACGAGAGCTAGCAGAAAAAAAAAACCCTGCAGGAGCCTTTCACAGATCCAAGCAGCAGAAAAAAAACCCCGGAAGGAGCCTTTCGCAGATCCAAGCAGCAGAAAACAAAACCCTGTAGGAGCCTTTCCCAGCTCCAAGCAGCAGAAAACAAAAAAACCCTGTCGGAGCCTTTCACAGCTCCACGCAGCAGAAAAAAAAACACCTCCTGGTGTCCCCTGGGTCCTAGCGCCCATTGCATTCCTGGTTGCAATGGGCTTTCTTGCTAGTCTTTTAGAATGCAGGAACGTTCCGTTCTTGGAGAGCCAGCGTGGTGGTTACGAGCAGCAGCTTCTAACCTGGCAAGTCGGGTTTGATTCTCCACTCCTCCTCTACATGCAGCCAGCTGGGTGACCTTGGCCTCATTACAGCCATGATAGTGCTGCTCTCACAGAGCAATTGTATCAGAGGTCTTTCAGACCAACCTTCGTCACAGGGTGCCTGTTGTGGGAAGAGGAAGGGGACGGTGTTCATAAGCTGCTTTGGGACTCCTTCGGGCAATGAAAAGTGGGTTATAAAAACCAACTCTTCTTCTTCTAAACCTCCCCGATGGTCAAAAGTGGTACAGAGGCCAGACACGGGTTTTCCACCGCAGTTAGTTGTGGGCTCAAAGGAGAAACACTCCACTAAAGAAAGATAATCTTGCTTATCAAATTACAGTCGATTGTTCTTTCTTTGCTGTTTATCTTGATTGTGCAGCAAGTCAGTGTTCAGCACTGATCTCAGTTCTCCAGGGATTCCCCTCATACAGATAATTGGTATCATGAAACCAACGATGTCCCCTCTTAACCACCATCTTCTCTAATAAGCCATTGGCAAAAAAACAACCCCCCCCTGTAATTAACAAAAAAACATTCACAAGTCTTCCTTGTCAAAGAAGTATAGAAATGGTTATTATTCTCTAATAATTGCTTATGTTTCACAGAATTTACACTGTGCAATCACATTCTCTTTGTATTGGATACACAAAACTTGAGAGCCAGTTTGGTGTAGTGGTTAGGAGTGCGGACTTCTAATCTGGCATGCCGGGTTCGATTCTGCACTCCCCCACATGCAACCAGCTGGGTGACTTTGGGCTCGCCACGGAATTGATAAAACTGTTCTGACCGGGCAGTGATATCAGGGCTCTCTCAGCCTCACCTCCCTCACTGGGTGTCTGTTGTGGGGAGAGGAAAGGGTTGATTGATTGTAAGCTGCTTTGAGATTCCTTTGGGTAGAGAAAAGCAGCATATAAGAATTAATTCTTCTTCAGTAATCTCAGGGCTCTCTCAACACTACCTGCCTCACAGGGTGTCTGTTGTGGGGAGAGAAAAGGGAAGGCGACTAAGCCGCTTTAAGCCTCCTTTGGGTAGAGAAAAGTGGCATATAAGAACCAACTCTTCTTCTTCTTCTTCTTCTTCTTCTTCTTCTTCTTCTTCTTCTTCTTCTTCTTCTTGCCTGAAGTCCCGGAGCAGACTTTCTCAACTAGAGTTAACTCCAGGGTTTCATGGTGGCCCTGGAAGGGTTTCCTGAATGGGTGGGAGTTCATTAATTTTAAATATATTTTTTAATTTATTAACCATTTATCGGGTGATATGACCATATACTATCATGTCAGACCTCCCTGCCCCCTAATGGCTAATGATGGGCCTGGAAGGGGTGGGATGGGGAGGGGCCCCAGGTGGCCATGTACACAGCTATTCTTCCCAACCATGTTCTGTACCATCATGTCACTTCTGGGGTTTCCCGAAGCCTCTAGAATGTGTCAAGGGATTCTCAATGGTAAAAATGTTGATAAAGGCTGCCCTAGAGGCAGGAATAAGCCAATTAAATTTCTGCTATGGCTGGCCCAGGGCATGGTGCTACTGAAGAATTCTCTTATTACTAACTGTTCTGTCTTGTTCAAAACCACTCTCTAACTTTGGTGATACCTGCAATGCAGTCCTAAATAGACTTATACCCTCTAAGGCAGTGGTTCCCAACCTTCCTAATGCCACAACCCTTTAATACAGTTCCTCATGTTGTGGTGACCCCCAACCATAAAACTATGCAAGGGTTCTTTCACAGAAATTAAACCGAAACTGACCAATGGCGTGAAGATCCATCGTTCATGATTGTATATAAATTGTTTTCCCCCCCAGGGTTTCTGAGTTCATTTTTGCCTCTTGTCCCACCATGCCGATCTCGCTCTTTTCTGCTGCTCCAGACAGACGAACACTCTATCTCGATCTCCCCTGCAAGGCTGTTGTGTGGATGGTGCCCCCCCTGGCCAAGCTGCTTGCCCTGCCACGACCCTTGTGAAAGGGTCATTCAATCCTCAAAGGGGTCCTCAGGTTGAGAAGCACTGCTCTAAGGCCATTAACTTCAATGGCCATAGAAGAGTATCAATCCAATTAGGATCTCACCGTCGATCACTATGAGTGGACACAAAAGGAATATGCAGTCATGGGGCAAATCTGACCACACATTTGAATGATCAGTTTATAGGCCAGTAGAAAGCTTGACTGTAGTTTGGTGGTATAAGGAACCACATTCATTTTAGTTTGGAAATTTCTGGCGGAGCTACTCGGCCATTTCTGTAGAAAACCAAAGATAGGGGATGCTTTGGTCTGAGAATAGCATAAATATAGTAACACTACCATGCTTAATGAGAAGTTGCACCTTTCTGAAATAATTCAGAAGATCTGCGGCACAATTTAGAGATTACTAACCAAGTCCAACAAGGCAAGAAGGGACTTTTGCACCGGGAACAGCAAAAAAATTATTGGTTAATAGCTTTTAATCAGTAGACAGTTGAATAAGGGTAAGAAGTATGGAATAGTGGGTTCAATACGGTGCAGAGTCACTTGTGTGTCAAAACAGCCTTTATTAGATTGCACATAACTGAACTAAAACAACAGCCCACCACTCAAACTAATATAAAGGGTAGGGTTCCCAACAAACCCTATGATTGGCCCAGTGTGAGTTCCCCAAGTTCAAAACGATTGGACCATTCAAACGATCCAGTAGCAGGACGGATCCCGCGTGCTGGCCAATACCTTTGCAAGGCCCCAAGATATGAATTGCGGTTCACACTCTGCGAGTTTGCTACACTATATGCACAATGGAAAGTGGCCTGGAAATTTTCCAAAGCTCCATACAGTGACAGGAAAAGAGAAGAATACCCACAAAAATGGAATTTCATGTGTTCGGTTGAAAACTGCCATTGGCTGTTCATTGACCATGGAAGCACAGCGGCATCTCTTTCTCTCTGTCTTTGCCGAAAACTTCACCAGAAGCCATGACGACTGTCAATCCACTAGAGTTCCTAGGGGAGAGTGATTGGGGTCCACCAACCAGTCAGCACGTTTCATGGATAATTGCCTGAGACCATCTGCAAGCTAGGTGACTGTCAATGCTGGCAGCTGCATGGGCTCCTACCCTTCAAAAGTGGCAGAAATCAAGTCTGTCTCATTCCCCCAAGGTGAAGAGTCCTTGCCCCATTCCTTGCAAATGTGTTTCCCAGATGGTGGTGGAAATTGCAGGGCTATGGCTCAGAGGAAGAGTCTCTGCTTTGCATGTAGAAGGCCCCAGGTTCGATCCCTGGCATCTCTAGTTAATAAGGACCAGGTAGAAGGTGATGAGAGAGACCACTGCTTGAGACCCCAATGAGCCATTGACAGTCTGAACAGACAATACAGTCCTTGATAGACCAAATTTCTCATTCGGCACAAGGTAGCTTCATCTGCATCCATCTGTGTTCAAGTCACAGCTGAATCATGGAGACCCCAAAGGATTCTCAAGGCAAGAAGAGGAGTGATTAGCCATTGCCTGCCTCTGCCTCAATCCTGGGCTTTCTTGGTGATCTCCCATCCAATCAGGGGTGTCAAGCTGGAGTCCGTAGCAATCCGGCCACATCACAATACTGCCGAAGCACAAATCATTTGCAAATAGGTTTGCACCAGTGTTTGTGTTTGCTGTAAGAATCCAGAGCTGTTCTTGGAGTTTGGCAGTTTTGTACAAACTCATCCCTAATCATTTGTGGCGCTCCTAGGAGCAGCAAGGGAGATCAGCTAGGGGGGAGTAGCATTTTGGGGAGCATGTGACAGCACTCGAAATGTGTAGACTACCGTTTGTTTGTTTTTTTGAGTGGGCTAGTCCAATCCATTTGCGAGGCTTCCTTAACATATAGGAAATGCTCAGGATGACAGTTTCCATTGGGAACATGCTGGGCTCCTTGGCTACTCCCAGGGTAGTGCTGCCTTCCGCCTTCCTGACTGACTCTTTTCCCCTGTTGAGAGGCCCCGGAAGGTCTCAGAATGTGCCTCGACAGCGAGATACTTCCTGTCACTATCACGCTACCCACTTCCTCCCCCACCTCCTTTCATGCGCCTCCTTTTATTGGTTCCTCCCTGAACCACGAGGGCGGGACTTCCTTTGGGCAGTCGGAGGCTGCAGGGGCCCATCCTTCATTGCCTACCCCTACTTCTGCAGGTCTTCGGCATCCTCCAGCTCCTCCATGGTGACTGGCAGGTGAGCTATCTTGGACAGGACTGTGGGGCTCCCAGCCATTATGTGGGTCAGGGCTTGAGAGACCCAACAGGTCAGTAACTGCAATTCATTAAGCAGAGATCGTTTTGGGGAAACCATGTTAATCTGCAGTACAAGAAGCTAGTAGTCCCTTGCAGTCCAACTGGAGACCAACAAGATTTTGGAGGTAGAAGCATTCGATAGCCAAACTTTGATTAAAGGACAACAAAATCAGAGTCCAGTATCACCTGGACTGATTCATGGCACGAGCTTTCGAGTGCAAGCACTCGTCCTGAGACTTTTGACTCTTGAAATCTTTTACCCCCTCCCCCAGATCTTGTTTGTCTCTAGCTCAATAAATGGACTATCCATCACTGAGAATCTGGCACGGTCATTTTCTGAGAGATAGATCATCTGAAATGATGTGCATTACATTCTTGGTTCCTTTGTCTTTTTTGATAGGTTCTTCAAGAGCTGTGTATAAACAGTGGATCCCAAACACCAATTTTGAAAATGTTTCCAACTGGGATCGAGGCCGAGTGCCATGTGCCAACGACATGGTTGTTTTTGGGAGCAGCGAGGTATTAAATTTGGGGGCTGGGAAGCCCACACTATTTAGTGTGATCTTTGTGGCAGCTGGTGGAATGCTTTGTTCTTTGTTTTTTTTCAGGTGGTGTCAGTCTTCGTTCAGTCACCCCACACCTTGTCGAACATGGTAAGCATGTGCAGCATTGCGACGCTATAAGAGATACTGTAAAAAGTTGCTATAAATGTATGTGGACTGCACTGCCACAGTCCTAAAAGTCCATCTTCTCCAGTTCCAAATTCTTTTATGCATGGTGCTACGATGTTCCTGCACAAATCAAAGCAAAATGTAAGGAGATTCCCCAGCCTTGGAGGTAAAGTTTAAAACATGTTCTTCAAAGGAAAACCATCATGGAAAAAGTGATGATGATGATGTTATCTGTTCAGTCATGTCTGACCCTTGGCGATTCTATAGGAAAATCTTCGCCATGCACCCCTGTCTCTGACTGCTTCTTTTACTTGGTTCATGGTCATCCCTGTGTCGGCTTTGATCGTGTCGAGCCAGCAGATCCTTTGGCGACCACGTTTCCTTTTGCTGCTGACCATGCCGAGAATTAATGATATTTCTAGCGAGTTTGATCGCATGATGTGTCCAAAGTAAGTGAGCCTTAGCCATAATATCTTGCCTTCTAATGACCTAGTTGGTTTGCTCCTCTCTAAAACTATCTTGTTGGTAACTTTGGCTGTCCATGGTATTCGCAGCATTCGTCTCCAACACCATAATTCGAAAGCATCTATTCCCCTCCTGTCTTCCTTCTTCAGGATACATCCCCTATAAAACATGACTAGCCAGACCAAGCTGCACTTCTAAGCTGGGAGACACATTTTTGCAGGGCTTGAGTGGAATGGTGGCAATTTGTAAGCACACCAAGAGAGATTCTTAAAATCTAAGGCTGTGGATGGAAAACTTCTTTTTCTCAGGGGCTTCTTCCAAAATGTGTTGGCCTGTTAAGGAATGCTTATGAATCTGGTGTAAGATCACCTCATGTTGTAGAGGCCTCAAGGACAGGGACTCTCCTTCATTTCATGGCTGGGATCTGAACCAAGAATTTCCTTGTTTGAAGACCTCAAACAGATATAATTCAGGGTCCAAATTAACAACCATTCCCCACAACTGCTGGGTGGTTGAGGGGAAGGCAAATCAGAGCCCAGATCTCACTTATTAGAAATCATAATGCAGATGAGAGAACTTTGACTCTCAAAATATTGTGCCCCCAAAATCTTATGGGTCTCTAAGATGCAACTGGACTTGAATCTAGCTGATCAGCTGCAGAACAATACAACTACACTCTGAAATATTTGGCCTTTACTCAGCATCACCAATGGACTAGTTACCTGCTGCCAATTAAGTGGCTGATGCCGGGGACCCATAGAAAGAAGGTGGTGTAGGCCACATTACCAGCATTGGAAAGAAAGCATTATCATATCAGTGAGTTCTGAGTAAAATTCTGGTATTTGGGCAAAAACTCTATGGTAGAAGCCAGTTCTACCATAGAGTCTTTGCCCAAATGCAGAGTGCCACCGAGAACTCGCTGGTGTGGTGCCGTGACTTCCAGTGCAACACTGGAACCATGGCTCAGGCCTTTCACTTTCTCTTAGTAAGTCCCCCACCATCCAGCATGAGAGCCAGCCTGGTGTAGCGATTAAGAGTGGCGGCTTCTGATCTGGCAAGCCGGGTTGGATTCCCTGCTCCTCCACATGCAGCCAGCTGGGTGATCTTAGGCTCATCACAGCCCTGATAGTGCTGTTCTCACAAAGCAGTCCTGTCAGAGTTCTCTCAGTGCTAGCAACCTCACAGGGTGTCTGTTGTGGGGAGAGGAAAAGAAGGTGAATGTAAGCTGTTTTGAGACTCCTTCAGGCAGTGAAAAGCAGGGTATGAAAGCCAACTCTTCTTTATCTTCCTACCTTCAACCAGTTGCCAGGAAGAACCCTAACCCTAGGTGGGTTAAACTATAATGTATTATTTATTTATTTATTGTATTTCCCTGCTTCTTTCTTTCTGAAGGGGTTTAGAAAAACAACAGAAAGTAGATACAGCCGTTCGCAAGACCAGCACAGTTGTAGAGACCCTGTTGGGAAATAGAGAGGGATGTTAGGGGTGGAGCCTGGGGAGGGTGTAGTTTGAGGTGGGGAGTGAATGGTCATACAGCTTGGTGGGGGACAGGGACCTCAGTGGGGTTCAGTGCCAGGGAGTCCATCCTCCAAAGCAGGGGTAGTCAAACTGCGGCCCTCCAAGTGTCCATGGACTACAATTTCAATGAGCCACTGCCAGCATTTGCTGGCAAGGGCTCATGGGAATTGTAGTCCATAGATATCTGGAGGGCTGCAGTTTGACTACTCCTGCTCCAAAGCATCCATTTTCTCCAAGAGAACTAATCTCTGTGGTTTGGAGATGAGATGACATTCCCGGGGATCCCCAGGTCCCACCTGGAGGCTGCCCCCTCTACATGCCATAAAATAGTGGTCCCCAACCTTTTTATCACCAGGGACCAGTCAATGGTTGACAATTTTACTGAGGCCTGGGGGGGGAGTTAGTCTTTTGCCGAGAGACGTCGCTGCCGCTGCATGAGCCCCTGCTCTGCTTGCTTTCCCGCCGGCGCCCCTGACTTCCCTCCGCCCACTGGGGGGGGGGCTGCCAGCAGTATCTGCGCAGTACCACACCAAGGGGGGTCCCCAGCTATGGCGGCCGCTGGAGAGCACCAAAGGTGAGCCAGCGACAGAGTATCAAGGCAGCCCCCGAGGCAGCAGCCGGGGAGGAGGACAAGGAGGAGCCATGGCTCGGTACAGATTGATCTACGGACCAATACCAGTCCCCGGACCAGGGGTTGGGGACCACTGCCGTAAAGTCCACCCTCCAAAGCAGCCATTTTCTCCAGGGGAACTGACCACTGTAATTTGCAAAAGTAGGGGATTTCCTGGATCCACCTTGAGGCTGGCAACCCTAGTGGTATATATATTAACCAACTTCCTAAATGTCCCCTGAGTCATCTGAATAAAGGTGAGGCACTAGTCCGACAGGGTCCCCGTAGTTGCCGTTGTCTCGTTTCTATTTCCAGTCTGAAGCTTCTGTCAAGACCGTCCATGCGCCCAGTTTGCCATGCGCCAACTGGCTGAGCACAGCTCTCTCCTGTGTTCTGCAGGGAGCAATTTTGTACTCTCGAAACAGCCAGGCTACGTGACTGTGTGGGTCCCCCCTCCTCCTGGCTGCCGCCTGCCTCAACTCTGTTTTCTCATCAATGCCGTTCTGCTGCACCCAACTGCCTGAGCAGGGTCTGTCTCTCGTAGGGATGGGTTATGCTCTGGGATGACCCTTCCCATTCAATAGCAGCAATCTGAGCTCTCATGCTAGGTTTTTCTTGGGGCATTTAATAGTATAGCCGGCATACTCCGATGGAACAGAAGCTGTTTTTTGAAGCCAGTGGTGTTGCCGTAAACAGTGATCCTGTCAAAAATATCTGCCTTTTGATGTGTGTGTTTGTTTCCCCCCCTTTCTTTCCTCTCTGCAAACCATATTCATTCTGGGAAATGGCAGCAGAGGTTGCCACGGTGATTTGAGTTCTCAGCCACTGGGTTACCAGCCATTAAATAGCTGTATTCAGAACTGTTTATATTCTGCATCTGCATAGCGCACACAGCCAAGGCTGGGATTGGAGATAGAATTGGACAGGCTGAATATGCCATGCCTCTCTCTTCCCTGTTTGGCCAAGCAGGAGTCTACAGGGATCCCCAATGTGGTGTGAAAACCACTGGGGAACCAACTCTGGGTTCAGAAGTTCCTGGAGATTTGCAGGTGGTCCATGGGGAAGGGAGGGTTTAGGGATGGGAGGGGCCCTAGCTGGGTATAATGACACAGCATCTGACCTCCGAAGCAGCCATTTCCTCTAGCAGAAGTCATTCCTGGGCCCATTCATAGAATCATAGAATCATAGAGTTGGAAGGGGCCTCTTGGGTCATCTAGTCCAACCCCCTGCACTATGCAGGACACTCACAACCCTATCGCTCATCCACTGTAACCTGCCACCCCTTTACAGAATCAGCCTCTCCGTCAGATGGCTTCCTAGGCTCTGTTTAAAGATTTTCAAGGATGGAAAACTCACCACCTCCCGAGGAAGCCTGTTCCACTGAGGAACCACTCTAACTGTCAGGAACTTCTTCCGGGTGTTTAGACAGAATTTCTTTTGAATTAATTTCATCCCATTGGTTCTGGTCCATCCCTCTGGGGCAAGAGAGAACATCTTCTATATGGCAACTTTTTAAATACTTGTTCTTCCACTCCCCGCCCCCCCTCCCGAATCTAGTGCCTGTTATATTCCTGAGTGCAAAAGGCTTGGCCCCTAATTTTTGCACAGAGCACCACTGATGCTTCCTACATTTCCAGTGTTCATGTGAAACATCATTTACCTGTCAATAACTTTCTTTTTTAATGAACAGATATGGCTTGCCCAAGGCTAACTTCAAGGTTCAGGGATCTTGCAGCTTGACATGTTGGTAACAAACCCTTGACAATTACAAAAAAAACAAACCCTGATTTGTGGTGATGTAATAGCGTGCGACATGTTCATGCATTTATGAGATCTAAATGAAAGCTGCATCTGCTTAGTTATACAGTGCATACCTTTTGGATTTAAAGGCACCACTGAGCTTTCTGACACTCATGCTCCCAGGAACATTGTGTTGAGTGTACCTGCTTGCGTTTAGAAGGCATGCAGCGGGCTACCTTGGTGTAGTGGTTAGCAGTGCGGACTTCTAATCTGGCAAGCTGGGTTTGATTCCCTGCTCCTCCCCCACATGCAGCCAGCTGGGTGACCTTGGGCTTGCCAGGCACTGATAAATCTGTTCTGACTGAGCAGGAATATCAGGGCTCTCTCAGCCTCCCCTACCTCACTGGGTGTCTGTCGTGGGAAAAGGAAAGGGAAGGCGACTGTAAGCTGCTTTGAGACTCGTCTGGGTAGAGAAAAGCGGAATATAAGAACCAACTCTTCTTCTTCTTCAATAATATCAAGGTTCTCTCAGCCTCACCTCCCTCACAGGGTGTCTGTTGTGGGGAGAGGAAGGGAAGGCAAATGGAAGCCTCCTTGAGACTCCTTCGGGTAGAGAAAAGCGGGATATAAGAACCAACTCTTCTTCTTCCTCCTCTTCCTCTTCTTCTTTCTCTTCCACCTCCACTTCCTCCTCCTCCTTAGGGGCCCAACCCACATGAATGCAAGAAACTGTTTTATAAATACCAAGTCACACCATTTGGTCTACCAAGGTCCATCTTAACATCTTTGACTAACGGGATCTCAGGAGGAGATCTTTCACATCACCTAAGATCAGAGCCAGTGTGGTGTAGTCGTTAAGAGTGGCAGCCTCTAATATGGAGAACTGGGTTTGGTTCCCCACTCCTCCTCCGCATACAGCTGAGTGACCTTGGGCCAGTCACTGTTCTCTCAGAGCTCTCTCCGTTCCACCTACCTTACAAGGTGTCTCTTGTGGGGAAAGGAAGGGAAGGCAGCTTTGGGACTCCTAGGGGTAGTGGAAAGCAGGGTCCAAAAAACCCAGCCCTTCTTCTTTTTAAATAGAGATGCCAAGGATGGAACCTGCAACTTTTTGCATGCAAAGCAGCTGCACTGCCCCTGAGCAATGCCACGCTGAGCACCGCTATAGTTGGCAGCCCCAAATTTCCATGACCCAATTAACAGCTATGGCAACCTATGGGGAGAGATAGAAGTCACGGTGTGATGGGCAGGATTTGCATGGGGGATTATGCTAAATGAGATGGCATTCATGAATGGAAGAAACAGATGCCCAGAGTTAGTATAATTTCTAGATTGTCTTCAAGCCCTTTGAGATCTCCTAGCTTGCAGTGGGACAGTTAAGCCACGCTTCATCCCTTTCCACGGAAATAAATTCGCAAGGAACAGACGGGCATTTTAAATGTTGCGGAAATGGACTCATACACAAATTCGGTTCCCTGAAAAGCAATGACCTTGAGATGCAGCAACCACAGGTCCATTGAGGGTGCCTTTTTATCTTGCCATTCCTTTAAGGGTAACAATGCACGGCTTTCTCTGTCCTCACAACAACCTTGTGAATCAAGTCAGTACGAAAAAAACACCAAGCGTCATTGGCTGGATGGACATTTGAACCCAGGTCATTCATTCATTCATTCATTCATTCATTCATTCATTCGTCCATCCACCTACCTGCCTATTTGATTATTAACTAACCTCCTGGGATAACTATCTCGGGTGATTTACAATGTAAAACAATAAGGTTAATAACTACTAATATTCAACATATAAACATATAGTAGCATTTAAAACAGTAAAAATAAGCCTCTTGTGGCGCAGGGTGGTAAGGCAGCCGACATGCTGTCTGAAGCTCTGACCATGAGGCTGGGAGTTCGATCCCAGCAGCCGGCTCAAGGTTGACTCAGCCTTCCATCCTTCCGAGGTCGGTAAAATGAGTACCCAGCTTGCTGGGGGGTAAACGGTAATGACTGGGGAAGGCACTGGCAAACCACCCCCTATTGAGTCTGCCAAGAAAACGCTAGAGGGCGTCACCCCAAGGGTCAGACATGACTCGGTGCTTCCACAGGGGATACCTTTACCTTTAAAACAGTAAAAATGCCCATTCCCTATAGCTGCCATTATTGCCACTAGAAAGCTCTGCACCTGTCACTGTTCCAGGCGGGAATTCTGCAGGGAGGGCCCCTGGAGTTACTTGCTGGCCTGGATCAGATGCCTGGCCAAAGAGCTCCATCTTGCAGGCCCTTTGGAACTGCGAAAGTTCTTCTAGTGCTCAGAGATCATCCAGGGGCTTGTTCCACCAGGTAGAGGCCAGGACTCAGGAGGCCCTGACCCTGATCAAGGCCAACCACACATTTTTAATCCATACTCTGGATCCAAGTTCAGGGAAGGATGAAGAAGAAGAAGAAGAGTTGGTTCTTCTATGCCTCTTTTCTCGACCCGAAGGAGGCTCAAAGCGGCTTACATTTGCCTTCCCATTCCTCTCCCCACAACAGACACCCTGTGGGGTAGGTGAGGCTGAGAGAGCCCTGATATCGCTGCTCAGTCAGAACAGCTTTATCAGTGCCGTAGTGAACCCAAGGTCACCCAGCTGGCGGCATGTGGGGGAATGCAGAATCGAACCTGGCATGCCAGATTAGAAGTCCGCACTCCTAACCACTACACCAAACTGGCTGGGTCAGGGGAAGTGGGTCAGGGGAAGAGGGGCAGCCATCCTTTAGCTAGCCCAGTTTGGACTTGCTTTTGGCCTACTTCCTAATCTTGTGCTCTTTTGTGAATGTGCAAAGGGGCACGAGTGTTTCTGTACGGATTGCCACTATTAATTTATGCGCCATCATTTATTCACACTGCTTAAACTGCTAATTACTTGGATATTTTAATAAGACAACATGCTGAGTTTAACTGGTCTATAAATGTCCACTTGAGGAATTCTGTTCTTCTGTTTGTATAAATTGCAGATGTGCTGAATTTTAGAAGACGCACTAGTAAATAGTGTTGTGTTTTTTTTTAATTGGCTATTGTCTGAATTTTAAAGCAAAACAGCCCCCATTTCAAAAGCATTTGTCCGGCAATTGTTTTGCATTTCCTTGGGAGAGTGGGCTGCCCCACCTTCCATCATGTCTCTTCCTCCCCCTTTTCTGGTCTGAGCATGCACAATAACGCACTCACACTATACCACCAGCAAAATTAATTAAAAAAAAATTGCACCCCTCCATCCCGCAAGGGAGGAGGGGCAGATTATTGGTCAGAGTTGATATGTCATTACTTGAGGCGGGAATGGAGGAGGATCCTGAGCTTCCTCATTGGAAAACTAGCCGTTTCCGCATGGAATTGATAAACTCGTACCGCCTCCTGCTTGCAAATGCACGGTTGTAAGACATGCATTTGCAAGCTACCTGATGTTTTCCCACTCCCTCGTTGCAGCTTTTTGCCTCCCAACGAGGCAGCAAAGGAAAACAAAGCGAACTTCTCCCCTCCCCACTCAGCTTGTCAATCACTTCAAGCCACCAATCACAGCACAGTGGATATTTCGGGGCCTCAACCTTCCCCACCAAGCCCTGAAATTAATTTAAAAAAAAACGATGTGGTAATGCCACAATGCAGAAGCATTAAAAAAATAATAACCCTTCAGCGTTGCTATGGAGAAATGCCACAACAATAAAGCATTCCCTCCCCTTAGGGATTCTTGGTGTTTTGGTCTCTAGACAGGAAGTTTTGTGAGAGGCTGGCCATGGTAACTGGACCCCGATGATTTTGTGTGAATAGTAAGGCTTAAAAACGAGGAGCACGGATGCCTAGCTGTTTGGTAGAAGTATTTCATGTATAATATACCTGTAATAAAGGTATATAATTAAAATACAAAACATATATTTATTATTCATCAATTATTTATCCATAAACATAGATATGCGAAAGTGTACCTGGTTATTCATTGGACACTGTATGTATCAAAGTACTGATATTCTGTACTGATAACTGAGGCCTAGGGGAAGCAACATAGTAATTAATCAAACAAGGATATGTAGACATTCCAAAATACACCTTTGGACAGGAACATCTAATTAAGTATAATTACGTGGGATGTGTTGAAATTTATGAATGTATTTATTACCATTTTATAATTATCAACCGATAAATTGGGTCCCTTAGCCTCTTCCGCGAATTTACAAGCCTGACAAGTCCAGCATTTAAAGCGACCCGCCGTTAAATGATCCTCCCCAGAGTTTGTGGATTGAGAGATTAACTCTTTAATATTCCTCCCTCGCTTCCACACAAAAATGAGTTTAGATTCACAGCCTTTTAGATCGTGTGCCAATGTTTTAAGATTATATTTTTAATGTGATTTGAATACGCTGAAAAATCCAGTGCACATAACATCCTGTTCAAAGTGGGGCATTCTTTGTAAGTTAGCAATGTGTCTCTAATAGCCGATCTAGCTCTGGTAATGGCTTGTGAAGGATGGTTACTTCTCTTAAGGAGGCACTGAGTTTATCTGCTGCTGATTCAAAATCCTTGTTAAAGATATTTATTCGGCGGTGCCTTAAAATTTTTAAGTTGTCTAGGCAACCAAAGAGTTCAGTACTGTTTTTCCTGCTGGTGCCTGGAAAATCCAAAATGGCTGCCAAAAGTTCATGAGATTGTCTTGCAAGATCTCAGCACTTATTTTGTTTAATTTCTTTGTTCCTCTCTCTCTCTCTTTCTCTCTTTCTCTCTCTCTCTCTCTCTCTCTCTCCTTTTTAAAAGTTTGCCAAGTTTGTAGAAAATCCCCCCTTTCTGTACACAGTCCCATTGCACCATTGTGTGGATTTTTTGATCCATATTCTGGGTCCAAGCTCAATATTAGATACATTGATGGTGGCCAGACAATTGTCACCGCTGTCCCTTTGCCATTACAGAGGACATGAATAAATCATGGATTGTGCTCCATTTCCCAAAACGACCTGGCTTGTGTGTTGCAATCCTTTGCCTCCTAGCCAGATGTGAAGGGAGACGGGAGATGCATTACCTCCCTGTGGCAGCCAGGACAGATTGGCTACATTGCTTTTGCATCTGTTTGGGCTGCTTCAGCCTCCATCCCACTCTAAAGCTCTCCAAATCAGCAAGTGAACAAAGCTTTTGTGTGCTGTTTAAATATCTGTCTATAAAATGGTCCATCCTTGTTTGCTTGTTTTCATTCATAGGGCACATGTGCCAGCTTGGTGTAAAGGTTAGGAGCCGAGATGGCTTTGTAGAGAGTGGCGGTATACAAATGGAAAAACAAAACAAATAAACAAATAAAGAAATAAATCTGGTGAGCTGGGTATGATTCCCCACTCCTCCTCAACATGCAGCCAGCTGGGTGACCTTGGGCTCACCACAGCACTGATAAAGCTGTTCTCACAGAGGAGGACTGATTCTGCACTTACTTTGCTTTTTCCATTGTCGATCCTACTGAATTCAGATCAATTTGGTCCTAGGTCTTCCTACCCCCACCCTGAATTGAAACAGAAAGCATTCTGCACTTGATTGGGGAAGCTCAGAGGGGGGAGGGGAATGGAAACTATTTTTCTTTTCTTAAATGAGTGTTGGGGAGGGGGGTTGAAGTCCTGTTGGCATTAAAGAGTGCTTTATTAGCCAGAGCAAGCCAGGGGAGGAGCCAAGTGCAGCTGCGGCTGCTTGCTTCTTTCTTTTCCTGAAAGGGGTGGGGAGCCAGCAGAGCCTTACAGAGAACAAGGCAAATCTCTGCTCAGAAGTGTGGGCTTCTGGAGCACTGTCACTTTAAAAAAGGGCAAAAAATAAGTCTTGGGAGGGAAGCCCTGTAACTGGGAACCAGGAAGTCTTTGAATTGACGCCCAGCCCATCAGGGACAGACTGCTTCTCTAGGTCAGCTTTTCAGGAAGAAAATCCAGCAAAATGCAGAAGATCCACACTTATCCTGGGGGCCTTCAAAAGCAGGTTTCTGAAATATAGCAACTTATATCCATTCCTGGATATCATGGGAGAAAGGTAGGGTCCACCGCTGATCAATAATTGTACATGTTGCAGAGGAAAACATTTAAAGCGCCCAAAATCAAAATGGAAATTAAACATAGTGCAGAGGAGAGGGGTTTATTTGGGTTGGGAGAGGATAAAAAGCGAAGTGCAGTAATATCAGGGCTCTCTCAGCCCCACCACCCTCACAGGGTGTTTGTTGTGGGGAGAGGAAAGGGAAGGTAATTGGAAGCCGCTTTGAGACTCCTTCCGGTAGAGAAAAGCAGCATATAAGAACCAACTGCTGTCATTGTTGTTCCTCTTCTTCCTCCTCCACTTCTTCTTCATCTTATTCCTATAGGAATTAACCATATAAGAATGCATTGTACATTTCTCTGTACCACTGACAGATATAATGGATGGGGAAAGAGCAAATATTATTGTCCACGGTTTTAAAGAAAGCATATGAAGGAGAATGTTCAGCAATTCTGCAGTAGCAATTGAAAGAGCAGTGGGGCTCTGCTATCCCTTCCCTCGACCCCATGATAGATTTTATGGGCAATATTAGAGTTCAATTTACTGGAAATTTGAATTTGAATGAGAGTTTATTTTTGTATTTTGGAGTTTGTGATTTTAATGATGTGATCCGCCCTGAGTCCGTTGTGATAGGGTGGAATAAAGTTTGGTGTAGTGGTTAGGAGTGTGGACTTCTAATCTGGCATGCCAGGTTCGAATCTGCGCTCCCCCACATGCAGCCAGCTGGGTGACCTTGGGCTCGCCACAGCACTGATAAAGCTGTTCTGACCGAGCAGTGATATCAGGGCTCTCTCAGCCTCACCTCCCTCCCAGGGTGTCTGCTGTGGGGAGAGGAAAGGGAAGGCGACTGTAAGCCACTTTGAGACTCCTTTGTGTAGGGAAAAGCGGCATATAAAAACCAACTCTTCTTCTTCTTCTTCTAAATAAGGTGCAACTTTGCTTAGGATTTCTGTAGATTTATTCCTTGGCAAATCATAGTCCAGAATTGCAAGAGAAACTGGCAAGCTACGGGATGAACTCTATGAGTCCCTTCCACAGAATGATGTCCTAGGGAATCTCCAGGCCCTGTCTGGAGGCTGGCAACCCTATCTTTTGGAGAACCAAGGAACATTTCACCATAACCTATAGAGCCTCTATTACGACTCCTTATTCCAATCGGAGGGCTCTGGAGAACATTTTAGAATTCCGGAACTGTGGTGGGCTGGTCATCCAACTGAGTTACCGTCTGTCATTTTCATTTGGGGTTTAATAATTTATGGTGTCCTCCCAGGCTAGCTCTGGCAACCACCTAGGAAAAGAATAAATGGCCTGTCGAGGTTTCCTTTTTCCTGACCAGTTGCCAGGAAAGAAGAGAACAAGGCCCCTTGCCTCCATCTCACTGCAGAAATATATGTATGCGAATTCAGAATTTGCTGCCGTTGATGCGCTTGGGGCATCTCGGCTGGCCTCAGAGTTTCCCAGATACAAGAATGAAAGAATAATGAGAAATACGGAGCATTTGCTTGTGTGCCTAGAATCCTGAGTGCTGTGCTTGTTTGGGGAGGCCTCGGTGCAACTTGAAGCGATGAAGGGAATAACAGAAGTTGCCAGGCCTTAATCAATTTCTGATTTAAAAATCAACTTGGGTATAGGAAACAGTGAAATCAGGTAACTACCTCAAAGCAGAGTCTCAAAGCTGCTTACAATCACCTTCCCTTCCTCTCCCCACAGCAGAGAACCTGTGAGGTAGATGAGGCTGAGAGAGTTCTGACAGAACTGTGACAGGCCAAGGTCACCCAGCAAGCCTCATGTGTCTCAAAGTAGTTTAAAATCACCTTCCTTTCCTCTACCCATAATAGTCACCCTGTGAAATAGGTGGGGCTGAGAGAGCTCTAAGATAACAGGACTGTGACTGGCTCAAGGTCACTCATCTGGCTGCATGTGGAGAAGTGGGAAATCAAACCCAGCTCTCCAGATTAGAGGCTGTCACTCTTAGCCACTATACCAATATGGAGGATGAGGATTTCTGCTGGCTAGGAGGGAGACACTGCGGACAGTAGGACTCAGAGCATTCAGGGTGTAATCTGAATGGGGCTTTTTACCCAGTCCCAGTTCGAAGGAATCCATCCCATCTACACTGAATTCAATTTCCATTTTGATTTTTGGCACTTTAAAATTTCCATCTGCAACATGCATAATTGATCTGCGGTAACCCTATCTTTCCCCCGCAATATCTAGGAGTGAATATAAGCCTTGATATTTGAAAAACCGGCACAAGTACAAGTGTAGATTTTTGCTTTTTGTGAATTAACTTCCTACTCTGTGCCTGCAATACTGATGTAGCATAGCAGTCTTCCCTGATTAGCCAGTACATCAGTTCAAAGACTTCCTGGTTCCCAGTTGCAAGGTTGAAGTGACTGCACTCCAGAAGCCCTAACTTCTTTCAGCAGAGATTTGCCTTTTGCTTTCCCCCCTCCTCCTCTGCTGTCTCCAATCTTCTCCTCCCCACCCTCATTCAAGAAAAGAAAGAGACTCCTGCTATGCTTCGCTCCCCACCCAAAGTAAGTGCAGAATCAGCCCAGGAAAACCAGAAGAATCCTGTAAACAGTTACATTTACTTTTGCTTTGGCATGTTAGCAAGCCCTCACTAATTAAAACCAGTGTAGAGGTTAAAATGCTGGAGTGGGCCTTAGTAGTCCATATGATTGCCAACCACCTGATGGTGGCTGGAGATCTCCCACTGTTACAATTGATCTCCAGGTTACAGAGAGAGTTAACCTTGGGGGGAAAGGCCACTTTGGTGGAATCTATGTCATTATATCCCATTGTAGTCCCTTTCCTCCCTAAACGCTTCCCTCTTCAGGTTCCTTTCCTGGCAGCCCAGGGCTGGCAGCTCCAGAAGCTCAGATTCAAATCCTCTTGGAGCTATGATCTGGGCACATTGCTGTGTCTTTGCCTAGCCTACATCACAGGCTAGTCAGGCTAAAATAGAGGAAAGGAAAATTATAAGTACTGCCTTGAGCTTCTTAGTTTAGAAAAAGAGACTGCTGCGTTGCAGTTGATAATGAATCTCAAGGCAATAAATCCTCCTGGACTGAATTAAGACCTAGGTTTCCTGTGTCATTACCGATGCCAATTTCTCTACACCTGCTACCTCCCTACATAGAACACCCAATCCAACCATGCCTGCTATTGACATTCACCTGCCATTGTAATTTGTCTACTAATGCAATCTGGCATCCGAAATCTCTCTGCTTTCCAATATAGAGGACAGATGGACTCACATTCTCACTATATCTGAAGAAGTAAGCAGTTGCTTACAAAAACCCATCCCCTGCCACACATTTTACCAGTCTTTATGGCGCTACTGGATGTTCCAGCCGCTACTACAGACAGTCTAATATGGCAACCCATCTTGATCTTGTAGGCAAAGCTCGATAAAAACATGACAGAGAGAATTCAGTAATGTGAAACTGTATTGAGGTGACCCCCCCTCCAACTTCCATTCTCTATTGTTATACAGAAACACTGAAAGTTTGCAGTCCATTCCCTGAATGGCATTTGGGTGCCCCCAGCAAGGAGAACAGATGTTCCCATTATTCAGGCTATTTAATCCTGAAAAACAGGGAATTGTCCTGTTCTACTAGGGTAAAAAGAGAGAGAGAGATCACTGCTCTATCCCTGTGCTATTTTGAAGTCTCCTCAGTGCTACTGAGTCTCCTTCGAATCCCTTTTAAAAATCTCAGCATGTCCACACAACCCGCACGCTCTCCCATCCCCACCCCGCGATATCCAGATTTTTTTTAACGGGGGCCCATAAACCAGCTGCAAGTGGCAATCTAATAGGAACCGAAGGGGAAGGAGCAGGCTGGCGTTCTTGACGTTGCAGCTGACGAGCTCGCTCCTGACATTTTTAGCAAGGAGGCATGGCATGAATTATTGAAGCAGCCCTGGAAATGCTTTCCTCTCCTCCAGGGTGTTCATGAAGCGCCTTATACTACGGGGCCAAGAATTCCTGTTGGCCCCCCAACAGAACATTCTATCTAGAAAGTGGAACAAGGAGGGCAACAGGAATAGGAGGAGACATCTAGCAGGATCAGGTAGTGAATTTGAAAGGAGGCTCACGATTCAAAGGGCGTACGTGGAGCCCTCTTGGGCCGCAGGTAAACAGATTCAACAGGTTTTTGTACAGCCTCAAAAAACCTTTGAAACCTGTTTGACCAAAAGGGTCAGCGAAAGAAGTGACATGTCCATGTGTTCACAATGAGAAGATGAACCTCCAGTCTTGCAGGGGGTTGAGCTAAATGATCCTGGAGGTCCCTTCCAATTCTACGATTCCATGATTCTAACAATTGTTGCTCTCTCGGCGATTTTGGTTTGACTCAATGATGTTGGTGTGGATCCAGCCTTCTGTGCATGGAAGGCACAGGGAGCTCACCTGCATTCCTTTCTATTCCTGATGTTTTTCCTTCTTCCAGAAAAGAAGGGGATCCATACAGAACAGGTAGGGCTGGCAGATCCCCTCTGGCCACCAGTGGAGGGTGCGAGGTTTGCGTTGCCAGATGCAGGTAGGGAAATTCTGGGGATTTGGGGAAGGAGTCTAGGGAGGAGAGGGACCTCACTGAGGCACAAAGATATAGGATGTTCAAGGCAAGAGATGTTCGGAGATGACCTGCCTTCCTGCTTAGCTTCTGACCTCTGATGAGACGGGGCTAGCCTGAAGAGATCAGGTTCTTAAGGGTATACCAAATAACACTGACTAAGAGAAATGGCCACTATAGTTAACACTTGTGCCACAAGACTCTTGTTATAGCGAGTGAGGTAAACAAATAAGACTACCCCTTTGGCATACACCATTATGGTATAATGTAGTGCAGGGATGGCCAAACTGTGGCTGTCCAGCTGTCTATGAACTACAATTCCCAGCATCATATTGACAGGGACTCATGGGAATTGTTGTCCATGGACATCCCAAGAGCCTCAGTCAGGCCCCCCCTGATTTAGCGCATATCTGAAGCCTCCTTTAATGGTAACTGGTATGGATCCGATGCAATGACATTTGTCATTACCATGACGGCAAGAAATGTCTCCTGCCTTTCACTAAATTAGACCCATTGATTCCTCTAGTCCAGTCAGTATTATCTGCTAAGAGGGCAGAAACAGATGAGGCGTCAATCTATAAAATGCAATTTTGCTGATCTGGGCAGCCTCAATTCGCCTCAGGACAATGCAGAGGAGAGCAAAAGGGTTTAAACATTCAACCCCACTCAGTTCCATTGGCCAAAACAGGGTTCTTGGTTTTCTTATTTGCATTTTAAAGGGAGAAAAAACAAGACTTCTACAAGCATTTTTTTCTCTTTTATTTGAGCCTCCCTGAGCCTGCATTTTATAGACATACTGTGATGCATGATCGTTATCATCTCCGTTTGAGACAGGGGGTGCCCCAGAGTCTTAGCCACAGGCCTTCCATGTCAGCAGCTACCTGTTTTGCTTTAAGTAAAGATACCATGGATTGTAAGAGCCTCTTGTGGCGCAGAGTGGCAAGGCATCAGAAATGCTGTCTGAAGCTGTCTGCCCATGAGGTTGGGAGTTCGATCCCAGCAGCCGGCTCAGTAAAATGAGTACCCAGCTTGCTGAGGGGTAAACGGTAATGACTGGGGAAGGCACTGGCAAACCACCCTGTATTGAGTCTGCCAAGAAAACGCTAGAGGGCGTCACCCCAAGGGTCAGTCATGACTCGGTATAGTCAGAACCCTGAGTATAGTGGTTAGGCGTAGTGGTTAGGAGTGCAGACTTCCAAGCTAGCTGAGTTTGATTCCACACTCCCTGGGTGACCTTGGGCTTGCCACATCACTGTTAAAGCTGTTCTGACCGAGCAGTAATATCAGGGCTCTCCCAACCTCACCCACCCCACAGGGTGTCTGTTGTGGGGAGAGGAAAGGGAAGGTGATTGTAAGCCACTTTGAGACTCCTTCGGGTAGAGAAAAGCAGCATATAAGAACCAACTCTTCTTGTTTGTTTGTTTGTTTGTTTGTTTGTTTATTTATTTATATTTTTATACCGCCCTTCCCTATGGCTCTGGGCGGTTTACATAAAACATTTTAGAACGTTTACATAGAACATTCTTCTTCTTCTTCTTCTCCTCCTCCTCCAACTCCAATTCCAACTCCTCCCCCCCCTCCAATAATGAGCCTGTAAATTACCTCGGCATCTTCTTTCTTTACATTTTTGTCTTTGCTCTAATGGTGTGTTCGCTTCAGGTGAGATGGCTCCTTCTTGGTGCTGATGGCTCAGGTGTGGGAGGCTCTTTATCAGGCAATGACCCTTCTGTAGAACCTCTCTCCACTGTTTTGAGTTGTTTGCTGGTTAAGTTGAGATCCAAACAGATAGACTCAGATTCCTAATCTCCAGAGGAGTCCTCCTGTGCCAAGGCTGACTCATGAGACCGACCTTGGTGGGCCAATAGTCACTTAAATTAATATAAGGCAGCTTCATCTGTGTTCATGATCATTCTGCTCTGCAGCTGTAAACACGAAGAGAAGGGCAGCGTATTTATTCACATGGCAACGGCTGCCTCTCTCTTTGCCCTGCAGATGAAAAGGTAAGATGAGTGTAGCCGTCCCGATGTTGGCAGCTCCCAGTCTTTAGCCTTTGCTTTAAATCCACGCTGGCCGCTCACGTCCCCAATCTCAATAATGCATAAAGGGCAGCAAGACTTCAGTTCTTGCTCCTGAAGAACATGGGATTGTTTCCTGCTTACAATTTCCTCTTTGGACCCCTCCGGCTGAAGGGATGGTCTTGGAGGAAGAGAAATAATTTCTTCCTAAATGGAGCTGAACTGCTGAGGTACTGCAGGGGGTGCAGAGTTTCTCTCCAGCATCCGTCCCATCATGGCCAGAGATAAAAGGCCAGAGACTAGCACTTTATCCTGCACTTTATCATTGCACTTTATCATTGCCATCTAAGCCGGCCAAGTGAGAGAAACATGTGAAAATGATTGCTACCGAAGGGGGAAAAGCCAAAGGGTGACAATATCTAAGTAGGCTTTGTAGTCCCAGAGGTTTGTTGCCAGGCTCCTAATTGGTAGGAGAAGAATGTATTAAAGATTGCTCCAGGATCTTCATAGCCGGCAGAGAGACGGATCTCGAAATGTCAGCGGCTCTCCAGAGAGCCTGTTCTTAACCAATCGAAATGTTCCCTGCTAGCCCTAAGGGCCGGATGCTTCTCCGCTTCCTCCTTTTCTTCTAAAATAGCAGAGTATGGGTTAGAAACACAGGCAAGGGAGATAATGATTCACACTGAGCGGTTTGGAGATGGATTTTAGGGTCAAATCATCATTAAGGCTCGATAGCATACTGCAGAATAACAACCTGGTCAAATTATCTAGGTGGCACAAATACAGAACAGTTATGGGGTTGTGGAATTCGGGGCTGATTCCCTTGATCCACTGGGGTGGTGCAAACAGGAGTCGAGTGAATGTGAACTGAGTTCCTTTAAGGACAAAGGACTTTTACTGAAGTAGCAAGAGCATCAGGTGATTAACCGCATAGTCAGCTGACCTATCCATGCATCATGTGATACAAGCAATCTTGTGTCAAGGAGAATAAAATGAATTTCAGTAGTGAAAAATGAAAAGTTCTGTATGTAGGTAGGAAATATCAAATGCATCATTATAGGATGTGGAAGACCTGTCTTGGCAGTAGTATGTGCGAAAAGGATTTAGGGGGCTTAGTAGACCATACACTGAACATGAGTCAGTAGTGTGACTCGGTGGCTCAAACGGCAAATGGGATTTGGGGCAGTATCAAATGAAGCATCGTGTCCAGATCATGGGAGGTGATGGTGCTTTTGCTCTGCTCTGGTTCGGTCTCACTGTGTTCAGTTTTGGGCACCACAGTTGAAGAGGGATTTAGACATTAAACTGGAGCGTGTCCAGAGGAGGGCAACAAAGATGGTGAGGGGTTTGGAGACCAAGACATATGAAGAAAGTTTGGGGGAGCTTGGCCTGTTTAGCCTAGAGAGGAGACGACTGAGAGGGGATCTGATAACCATCTTCAAGTATTTAAAAGGCTGCCGTACAGAGGATAGAGCAGAGTTGTTCTCTCTTGCCTTGGAGGGATGGACCAGAACCAATGGGATGAAATTAATTAAAAAGAATGTTTGGCTTAACATCTGAAATAAGTTCCTGACTCTTGGTGGAGCAGGCTTCCTCAGGGGGTGGTGGGTTCTCCTTTTTTGGAAGTTTTTAAGCAGAGGCTGGATAGCCATCTGACAGAAATTATGATTCTGTGAATTTGGGCAGATTGTAAGTGGGTGGGCAGAAGGGATTTTTCTGAGTAGGAAGTCTCCCGTCGAGCTGATTGGAGCACAGAGACCATCTGAAAGACATCAAGAAGTTCCTGATCTTAAAGATGCTAGTGACACGACTTCTCCGATGCCCCCTGTAGGATATTCTTCATATTCTGTTCAGTCATGCACACTACAGATGTTGCATAGTCCACTACATCCCAAAATTACCAGGAGTTTCCCAATCTGGAGCTGGCATCTCAGTGGCCAGAAGGGATCTGGCAACTCTAGGCTGGGAGGGGGAGGGAATACACAGCTTATCTCTGGGGGAGCACCCCGATGAATGTTCTACCTGTAGATACTGCCATTTCCTTTGGAGAAAAGGACGTTTATATTTTCTCTGGTGGAATGGGGGGGGGGATAGAAGTCAGAAGATTGGACGTGAGTTTCATTTCAGGGACTTCCGTTTTTTAAATAGAATTTTATTTGATTTTCTAGTTAATTACAGAATAGAATAGGTATAAAGTCAACGTTTACAAACATGTTAAGAATTCATCCCAATGTTTTTAAAATTCCTCGGCTGGCCTGTGGTTTACAATAGCTGTGAATTTAGCCATCACCGCCAGTTCTCTGATCTTTTCACACCAAGTGGCACCTGTTGTTTGCTTCCATCCGGAAGCAATTATAAGCCTTGTGGCTGTTATCATAGGAAAGAAGAATTCTGCAGTGTCCTTAGATACACCTGTTGGCAAAATACTCAATAACTTATATTTTGATTCAAATGCAAATTTACATTTCAACATAATTTGTAATTTAGTGTGTCCATTTTATCCATTTTTTAACCTATTTACAATTTCACCACATATGTTTCCTTGCATTTCCAACATTTACCATCTGTTTGATTAGACATTTTTCATAACACTTTAGGAGTCAGGGACTTCCTGTTGTCCATGTGGAGGAAAATCCCCATATGGAAGCAGTCTCTGTTTAGATTAGAGTTGTCAGCTCTGGGTTGGGAAATATCTAGAGATTTTGGGGACTGTAGGCTGGAATGGACAAGGTTTAGGGAAGGGAAGGGAAGGGAAGGGAAGGGAAGGGAAGGGAAGGGAAGGGAAGGGAAGGGAAGGGAAGGGAAGGGAAGGGAAGGGAAGGGAAGGACTTTATGTCAGTGGGGGACATAAAGTCTACCTTCCAAGCAACAACAGTGAGCAATTCTGGAAAATGCAGTGCAGGGAGCAACAAGAACAAAGAACAAGAGAACATTTGTATGCCGTGGCAAGTTAGACTCCCTGTGTGACATTTTTCTCAACCAGGGTTTTATGAAACCCTGGGGTTTCTTGACGGCTCTGGAAGTGTTCCCCAAATGTGTGAGAGTTAATTAATTTTATATATATATATTGTTTTAATTTCTTAAACTTTTATCAGGTGGTATAACCATATATGGTTACGATCCGGCCTCCCTCTCTCAAAATCATCAGTGATGGACCTGGAGGGGTAAGAAAAGGAGGGGGCCCAGGTGGGCGTGGACATAGCTCTGCTTCCCAACCATATTCTGTACTATTGCACCACTTCTGGGCTTTCTCGAAGCCTGAAGAATGTTTCAGGGGTTTCTCAACAGTTAAAAATTTGAGAAAGGCTGCCCTATGTGAAATAACAACGTACAAGACCAAATCTGATGAAAAACATGAAACAGAGCCTCAATCCGGAAATTGTTCCTGCCTTTTTACAAGGTCTAACTAGAAGTAAAAAAGAGCCTCTTGTGGCGCAGAGTGGTAAGGCAGCAGAAATGTTGTCTGAAAGCTCTGCCCATGAGGCTGGGAGTTCAATCCCAGCAGCTGGCTCAAAGTTGACTCAGCCTTCCATCCTTCCGAGGTCGGTAAAATGAGTACCCAGCTTGCTGGGGGGTAAACGGTAGTGACTGGGGAAGGCACTGGCAAACCACCCCATATTGAGTCTGCTATGAAAACGCTGGAGGGCATCACCCCAAGGGTCAGACATGACTCGGTGCTTGCACAGGGGATACCTTTACCTTAACCTAACCAGAATAAAAGACTTCCCCACAAGTTTTCTTGCATTAACTTTATTTCATTGTTGTAGCATACGGCCAACACAAGTTCTTTGTTGTTGTTCTTGCTGCTACCTTCCGTGGCAACCATTTTCTCCAGGTGGACTGACCTCTGTCATTTGGAAATCTGTGGTAATGGTGGCAGATCTTCGGCCACTACCTGGAGGATGGTAGCTCTGAATATTGCATACTCTTGAATAAAAGCCAGGATCTCTTTTTCCCACCAGCATTATAGATCATATGCTTGCATATGAGAAGGGGAGAAGTTTATTTTTTCCTGAGTAGTAGCAGCAAAACAAAAATAGTGGGCATATAAATATTCCCTTTATTTTTTTGCTCTAAACCCTGCCTTCCCTGAACTTGGTCGATATATCATTTAGCAGTAGTGCTCCCAGCAAAATGAACATCTATTCCACTATTGGCAGTAGCCCAGCATTCTGGAAGGTCACTCCATCAGGTTGTGCAAGAATAAATGACAGCCAAAAGCCAGCTCCGGCTGTCTAATGGTCTCTCCTCCCAGGCGCTCTTATGTGGCACGGCAAGAAATTTCCCCCCAAAAAGGTGCACAGCATTTGAGACAAGGCAAAGCAAAGCAAAGCACCATTTCTAACTGCTGACGTTCATGGCTGAAAAAACACATCAAGTGGTCCTTTTCAGAAAAGTTCAGCAGGTCATCCAAGTATGATAGGTATGCTTCTGCAGTCTTCAAGGATGACCAGGCTTTTTTCTAAACCCGATTCAATCCACTTTTATCTCAGTAAGGACTCAAAACAGGTGATAGCAGGGGCGTTTTTCATAGAGTTCATAAACAGTTGTGCATAGCAGTGTAGAGGGCAAAGGGCATAGAGGACTAAAGAACATGGCAGCAGGGGTTTCCCCAAGCATCTTTCAACTGTAGATTTCAGGCATATATGGCTCCAGCTTGAATTGGAGTAATGCAGAGAGGATAGAAACTACCCTACATGAAGGCTGGGTCCAGTGTACCTTAGGGACAGCCTATCTGAATATGTCCCCAAAAGGATTTTACACTCTGCCAGTGCCAACAGGCTAATGATCCCCAGCCCCAAGGAGGTGCATCTGGCTTCAACCAGGGCCCAGGCCTTTTTGGCCCGGGCCCTAGCCTGGTGGAATGAACGCCTAAGTGAGATCAAGGCGTCTTCAGAACTTCAACTGTTCCATAGTGCCTGTAAAATAGAGCTCTTCCTCCAGTAATTTGGTTGAGGCCAATGTGATATAAAACAATATAGGTTTGTTAATTAGTGGATGGCCATTTAATGGGCAGAGTTACCGATCCTTGTATATGGATCATTAGGTTTTTTTATAATTGTTTTATACTGTTTATAATGTTTTATGATATTTTACTCATGTTTTATTTTACCTTATTATTAGCCACTCCAAGGCTCTGAGTTAGGGGCAGGATATAAATTAAATAATTTTTGTTTTTTTGTTTTTTGCCTATCAAATCTATCCTTTCCAAGGTGGCATTACCTCTGCCTTTTGCACATTTTTGAATTCCAGAGTTTATGCATGGGTTCATAAGAATGTAAGGAGATGGTTTGGATGGGCAAAATGGCGCCAGGGTAGAAGAACTGCATTCTGTGCCATCGTGCACCGACTCTGCCTATTTTGATATCCTCTGTCAGATATAAACAAGCATCCAAGTCATATGACTGTTGATTGGAAGGAGATATAGATTTTGAACACTTTCTGAAGTTCATCTGGAATTGTTACTCTTCCTACACAAATAGCCACACTCGCCAGACTTGTGGATCCTCATCGCGACATAAATCATGTGAAGAAGTCTGTAGGTGGCCTGCCTCAGCAGGTTTGTCCCAGGGGGACCATTTCTCATTTGACAGAATGCAATAGGGAGTTGATGACAAAGTGGATACACCTCACAGCTATCACAAAATTCAGCCACTGTACCAGAAGACTGGAGAGTAGCAAATGTAACACCATTTTTTTTTTAAAAAAGGATCCAGAGGGGAACATGAAAATTACAGGCCAGTCAGCCTAATCTCTGACCCAGGCAAATTAGTTAAGAATGGCAGACTCTAATCTGGGGGACTGAGTTCGATTCCCCACTATTCCACATGTAGTCAGCTGACCTTGGGCTAGTCACAATTATTATCATCTTCATCTTTATATCCTGCCCTTCCTATGCTCAGGGCGAGTAACAACAATTAATAACTAAAATATTTAAACAGTATAAATACAGTAAAAACATACTTTTAGGGCTGTTCTCGCAGAGCAGTTATCTTAGACCTCTCTCAGCTGCACCTTCCTCACAAGGGGTCTGTTTTGAGAAGAGGAAGGGAAAGGTGTTTGTAAGATGCTTAGGTAGTGAAAAGTGGGATGTAAAACCCAGGGCCCATTCCGCACAAGGACCAATGTTGCCAATTGGTTCCACTAAGCGGAAACTATTTTTTTAAGTGCAATCTCGGCGTTACGCATACCTCCCTTTGTAGTGGAATCCAGTAGCGTTTCATTCGTTTCCCACAGGTTTCCGGTCTCGCAAAAATCGCTAGAAAGGAAGCGATTTTTTCTGTGCTTGGCCCCGCCCCTGGCCGTCAATCAAACGAACAGCCAATGGGCGGTTGTTATCATGCTCCGGAAAAGCCCCTTTCCCTTTGAGCACAGGTTTTTTTAAAAAAAGAAAAACACACGTTGCAACGAATATGCCTTGATTCTTCCTAACATAGAGACCCATCTAGCTGACGTGTGAGCTGGCGAGTCATCGTTACCACGCTACCTTCTCCTCCTGCATGGGCGCAATTTTCAGCCGAAAATAAAGGGAACTTGCAAACGGGGCTGTGTTGTGCTTGTGGACTTAGGGGAGCTTTAAAGCACTTCTGTGGAGGGACTGTAGCCGGAGCAGGCTCGCTGGGTAAATGAAGCCTCGCTGGTTCATTGCTTTCCGCTCACTCCGAGGAAAAAAAATGGCGATTACTTCACCGGAAATTCGGAGGAGAGAGCCAGGGGGAGGGACTTTGTTGGAACCCCAACAATGGGAATGCACAGGTCTTTTTTGCTAGTGTTGTAGATTGTTTGCAAGAGTGTAGTGCTTTTCGGAGGGTGAATCCACTTTTCCCGATTTCCCTTGAAGAGCTACAACAAATTGTTTTTCGCGGATCTGTTTCAGGAGTGTTGCAGATTGTGTGTGACGTCTTGTGGAACTGCAAATTAGTAGCGTTTACAATTTGCAAGCCTTCTGCTACATTAAAGTCGTGCGGAATCACCCCAGCTCTTCTCTAATCAGAGATATAATTGTTAGGCACATAGAGGCCTATTCTACATGGAGGTGGATGCACCTGACTGCCACTGGTTCTTCCCATGTCCCCAGGGGGGACCGTTTTCAGCGGTGCATCCTGTCCGCCCCAGATTTCTGTCTCCACACAAGTCAGTTGGAAGGAAAGGTTCCACCATCCGGGGGGAGGGGGGAAGGGAATTATTTATTTTCTGTTTAGCTATATCACATTCCTAAACAGAAGATAAAATGTTCCAGTGTTCTGGCTTTCCATGACACCATAGTCAGCCCAGGTTGGGGAGAGGAGCTAGGCCTGGGAGGCCTGATTCTTCCCTGCCAGATAGGCTTGAACTGACAAAGGCCCTGATGGTGCCCACGATAGGCAAGGGGATGCCAGAAGAATCTGTGTTCCTTTTCCATGAGGCAAATAAGAGTCTGAATTGGGACAGGCCCAAGCTGGCGCTGACATCATCTAAAGGTGGGGATCAGTCTTGCTGCCAGACAAGCACCGGCCCAGGCTTTTTTCATCATGCAGAAAAAGTCAGAGGGACAAAGCCTGCTTAGGGAATATCAGCATGGCTTCTGCATTGAGAAATCCTGTCTCATCAACCTTTCAGAGTTCTTTGAGGAAGAGGAAGAAGAGGGAAGATGGTGATGGGCTGGATGGGATCAGCCAAGCTCCTTCCCCTCCTCAGACTCTGTCCTTCTCGGGCTCCACCCCAGATCTCCAAAAGTCTCCATCGTTGGGAGGCTGGAAAAACTTCCTCCAGCTTGTTCCTGGCCATAGGACTTTCCATTGCTTGCTTCTCTTGCTCGCTCTCTTTCTTTCCCGATTTGTCCTTCTCCCCAAATCACTTTTATAAAGATCTTCTGTATATTTTTTCCAAACTAAAATACAGCTGCTGCACGACGACCAAAAAAGAAGTGTAGACCGTATAGTATTCTTTGGATTTCCAATAGGCTTAACATCAGGAAAGAGGTGTGTGTTCGTATATGTGGGGGGCAGGCACTAGGGAAGTGGCCTGGGAGACAAGTGGAGGACAGGCCCCCAAAATTTGGGAACCACTGTTCTAGTTAATTGTGGCTGAGTTGTATCATTGTAACTGCTAATTTGGTGCATCTATTTGGTTGTTGTTATTTATTGAATTTATATACTGCCTTCCCGAATTTGGACTGCTCAGGGTGGTGTTGCATGGTTGAATTGGTTTTGGCGGGGAGCCGCTGGGTTTTGCTGGATATTCCATATTCTACCCTGCTCATTTTTGTCTCATTCAGTTACTGGTTGTTGTGTTCTATCCTTTTGATTGCTTATTTTTTGGGGGGGAAACCCTCATTTTTTATATAGACAAAAGCTAATTGCATCCTGTATCACAGTACAGGTCTTTTCATATCGCAAGAGATTAAGAATTTCAGCTGGTCAGTGGAGTGTAGCAAGAACAGGGTAACATGCAATGCATTAATTATACCACAGATTTACAGCTTGCTATATAAGGTTTATGAAGACCAATACACATAAACACAATCGTGATCGTACATCCTGACAATATGCTGAAGGTTCCAAAGCCTCCTATTGGTGGGACCCCCTGCCAATTGCTGCTCTTACTCGGGAATCCACACCCCACCACCTTCCTTCAGGCCTGCTGTGAAGGGAGCCTCTGACAGCCCCTGACTGAGGCGAGGGAGGCGTTTCTGAGAGCCATGCAAGGGAGTCTGAGGGCATGGGTGTGCTTTCCTCTAGAGAGGGGAAAGCTTTCCCCTTCTGCCTAACCACTTGCTGACAGGGAGGCCACAGAAAAGCTTCTTCTCACTTACATTACCGCTGTGGCTGGCCTTGCTGCTGGAGAGCAGATACAGCCAAGCCATGCGTGTCTCTTCTCCCCCACTCTGAACATTTGATGCCTACCGCACAAGGTTGTTGTGTAGATGAAACTGGATGCTGTTGCGGGGGTTCTTTTCCCTCCTGTTGCATTTGCACAACAATCCTGTGCAGTGGGCTTCAGCGGTTTCATCTCCATAACAATCTCCATAACAAAGGCCTCAAATGATTCTTTTGCACAACAGCCCTGTCCACTCTCCAAAAGCAGCCATTTCTGCCTGGAGAGCTGAAGATGAGCTGTAATTCCAGGAGACCTCCAGGCCCTACCTGGAGGTTGGCTATCCCTGGGATGGGAATATTTCTTGAGGCTTGGAGGTGGGACTTCAAAATTGTACAATGCCTCAGAGTCCATCCTCCAAAGCAGCAATTTTTGCCTGCAGAGCTGATCCTTGTAATCTAGAGACGAGCAGCGAAAGTAGAGACAGTGGTAGAGGCTTGAGGTGGATTTATGCAGGTGTGTCCCACCTGGGCTGTGGGCTCTGGCCAGCCCTTACCAGCAACAGTTTGCATTTTTTGGTGAAAACAGGCAGACAGTCCATCAAGGATCCTGCAAGTCTAGAAAGTGCAGGAAGATCTAAATAAGGAATATTTAGACCCTGTAAATGTAAATGGTGAACAAATAACTGGCTGGAGAGACATAGGGGCTGAAGTGACTTTGCTCAAGCCTGCCCTATAAATAAAAATTGGTATTTGCCCTGAAGGTCCTAGGAAATAAAAGCCATAAGTGGCCCAGAATTTCAAGTGGAGCTAGCTTGGGAGTTCACATACAAAGGGTTTACAGGAAAGTAGACAGTGAGACTTTGGGGGTAATTAGGTGTTCCAGTTTTATTAGGCAATGGTTTGGCTTTGCAGGCAGTTGCCAGCAGTGGGCCTCAGTGGGCCTCAGACTTCAGAAGGGAAGACATCACCAGCCAAGCAACAGACTGGCAATCTTCAAGCAAAGGTTGGATACACACTTTTCTTGGATGCTTTAGGATGCTTTGGGCTGATCCTGCGTTGAGCAGGGGGTTGGACTAGATGGCCTGTATGACCCCTTCAAACTCTATGATTCTAGACTGTGCTAGCTGAGCCCAGTAAAAGTGAGGTTTGGAAAAGGGGCTTCAAAAGGGTACAATGCCTCACTCCACCCTCCAGAGCAGCTATTTCTGCTTGTGAATCTGATTTTTATACACTGGAGATGAGCAGTAATTCCAGGAGATCTCCAGGCCCCACCTGGAGGTTGGCTACCCCTGCATTGGAAATATTCCTTGTGGTTTGAAAGTGGGACCTCAAAAGGGTTCAATGTCTCCGCAACCACCTAATGTGCCACATAGCACCGCCTGATCTATTTCAGGTCAACAAAACATTGCAGAGAAGAGGTAAGGTTGCCAGACTGGAGTAGGTTCATGTTCTAGAATTTCACATTTCCTAGGTGTGCACAGAGAGGGCTGCCAGCTTCCAAGTGAGCTAGTGCCTGTTGCATTACAACACACAACGGGCTTTACTACTAGTATATATCGAGATCTATCTATCACTCAATAAAGAATCTTTCAGGGCCCATGCCAAATCTCTTGAGTCAACAAATGATGAAAAGGGGACCCAGTATCCCATGTAGTTATTTCCATAAGTGCCATTTTGGATGGCCTTAATTTATGCATTTATTTTATGAGCTATTAAAATCCCCCCCCTAATTACTCGGTGGGACATTGTTCCCCTCTCCCTGCCCTTCCCCCTCCCCCTGGTTGCCACCCAATCAAATCTATCTATAGCCCATTCAAAGAATTTTGAAAGGCTTTTCATCCTTGCTTGGTTTTTGGAAGAAGGCCCTTTGTTTGCTTCCAGATCTCACGCCAGCACAGCTTGTTTACTCTGGCACCGGTAATTTTTAAAATCATTTATCAAGCTACAGTTGGAAACATATGCTCAGTCATTTTTACAGGCTACGGCAGGATTTGTGAGTTCCTTGCATTCAGTAAAGTTCATTAAGCTTAATCCTTAAGAGGATTTCTACCTCTTTCGCATACCTGGACTAATCTCTGTGTTTGGAAGGCTGGCTGTCTCCCCATAGTCATGTTGATGGGATTCTAAGGAGATGCGTCTAATATTTGGGAACTGAGCACCAGGTTGATGGACAAGCGACTGTCCTGCTCACGAGAGGTAAAACAGCCACTCAGCTTTTTCACACCTGACCCTCTGGGAATGCTGCTCTGGCATCCCATCACCCTTCAGAGTTAGTGGTGGGGAATGAAAGGTTAGACTGTAAGCTGAACATGGACAGACAGTGGGATGCGGCTGTGAAAAAGGCAAATGCAGTCTTGGGCTGTATCCAGAGAAGCATCACATCAAAATTGCAAGATGTCATAGTCCCGCTATATACCGTATTGGTCAGACCCCACCTGGAGTCCTATGTGCAGTTCTGGAAGGCTCACGTCAAAAAGGACATGGTCAAAATTGAGAGGGTGCAGAGGAGAGTGATGAGAATGATCTGGGGCCTGGGGACCAAACCCCTTGAGGAAAGGCTGAGGGACTTGGGCATGTTCAGCCTGGAGAAGAGGAGGTGGAGAGGGAACATGATTGTTGTCTACTTGAAAGGTTGTCACTTGGAAGAGGGCAGGGAATGGTTCCTGTTGGCAGCAGAGGTTAGGACCTGCAGTTATGGCTTTAAACTTTGTGTAGAATGGTGTCAGCTAGATATGAGGAAAATTGTTGTTGTTGTTGTTGTTGTGTTTGTTGTTGTTATTATATCGCTGCTCCCATAACTGGCTTGTGGCGGTTAACAAAATAGAAACATCCATACAATTTAAAATCCCCTTAAAACAAAACAGTTTACAATATATGGCATATGGCGGAGACCCAATATAACGGTCCCCTCTATTCTGGCATCAGTCAGTAAAGATGAAATAGTAACTGAGAGCATAGCATAAAATGGAATAAATCCGGCTGAAATTAGGCCCCTCAACAGTCTAGTTCAATAGGGCCATCAGAGGGGGGGGGGGCTCCCACCTGGCCTCAACTCAACGCCTGGCGGAAGAGCTCCATTTTACAGGCCCTGTGGAACTCAGAGTGTCCCCTCAGGGCCCACAGCTCGTCCGGGAGCTCATTCTACCAGGTAGGGGCCAGAAACGAAAACCACTATCAGAGTAATTCAGCAGTGGAACCGGCTGCCTAAGGAGGTGGTGAGCTCCCCCTCACAGGTGGTCCTTAAACAGCGACTGGATAGATACTGAGCATGGATACATTGAGCCGTGTGTGTGTGTGTTGGACTAGATGTCCTGGATGGCCCCTTCCAATGCTATGAGCCTACAGAAGGAGGGATGCCCAGAGGTTGTGGAACATACTCAGGGGAGGAACACGCTATTTCATGTGTAGCTCTGCTTGGTAGTGTGGCAGAGTGGTTTAATTCTTCCGCTGAAAGAGAATAGAGTGGTGAGAACTATCTCAGGTGATTAGGACCCATTGCACACACATAGGATAATGCACTTTCAATGTGCTTTGGCAGCTAGATTTTCCTGTGCAGAACAGGATAATCTACTTCTAAAGTGCACTGAAAGTGCATTATCTATTGTGTGCAGAATACGTCTAGGAGACCTGCCCATTCTGCACACATTGAATAATGCACTTTCAAGGTACTTCTGCAGCTGGATTTTCCTGTGCAGAACAGGATAATCTACTTCTAAAGTGCACTGAAAGTGCTTTATTCTACATGTGCAGAACGGGAAGCTTTAAAGAGAGCTCACCACAAACAGTAACATTCCTGCTTGAAGCTGCTTCAGTAAAAAGCATCCAAGTGCATGGAAGGACAGGATGCTTAGGTTATAACTTTTTCCTCCCGTCTATCTGCCTACAACACCCCCCATGAAATAATTGCATGCACAGTTATGCAAACAATGTAACGAAGTTCACCTCGCTGTCCTTGAATCAATACTGCTCAGTTTACACACGTCTATATAAAGCGGCAGTTCAGAAGAGAAGGAGGAGCGTTTTGCATCCTAATAGGAAGCTCAGAAGGGAAGGCTGATCCCCCCAATGGCTGCTGCAGGAAGGCCTGGAAATCTGGCATTGCTTGTTGGTCTTCAACAAAGCTTTGAAAACCATTTGTGAACTTGTGATTTCTTGAACTGGATTGCTCCGGCTTGTGCCATTTTGTCAGATCTCATAAGCTAAGCAGGGTTAGCCCTGTTTAGTAGTTGGCTTTAGCGGCCGATTTGCTGGCGGCCCGGAGGGGCTGGGAGGGGGAGCCACGGCCGCTGGCATGGCGGCGGCGCAAACGTGCGTGCGCGGACTGCTGCGCACATGCGTTTGCGCCCCTGCAAGGCGCAAATGCGCATGCACGGCAGTCAGCGCATGTGCGTTTGTGCTGGGGCTGCCAAGCGTGCACGGGCCCCCGGGCCGCCCTCTCCCCCTAGTCCGGAGCAGCGGTCCGCAGCGGCCGAAAGCTTTCAGACTGCTGCATTACAGCATGGGCTCCCCCCCCATTATAACATAACAACATTATAAAGTGGGGAAAAAACAGGCAGTAAGGTTTCATGTACCTTCTCTGTGCAATTACCCATCTATGAAGTCCCTTCCCTTCCCTTTTTTTGCTGGGTAGGTTTTGATGCCAAGCACTTGCATTGTTTCTTCATTCTCCCCTCCCTGCTCATTTTCTGTTACTCTATAGCTCCAGGAATATTTTCCCCTTCTTTTTTTTTTTACAATGCTATGATGCTATAACATCATTGCACATACCACAAAAAAGAAAAAAAGGAGGCTCGATCGCTGACAAAGTACACAGCCCCATTTCGAAGGAAGCGTGGGACACATGGGGAGGGCTGGATCTGAATTCAAGAAAAATTTCCCCCAATAAACTTTCAAGCAATAAAAGTCAGCTGGGGATTCGGCTTGCCAGGAAACAGTGGCGACACTGCAGTGCGGAAAAGGGTTGTGCCAGTTATGTGGTGAATCCTGCTCATCTCCAGAGGCAGATGAACTCTCTCCTCTTCCAGAGGTAGAGTTAAACCCAGGGGTAGTCAAACTGTGGCCCTCCAGATGTGCATGGACTACAATTCCCAGGAGCCCCTGCCAGCAAATGCTGGCAGGGGCTTCTGGGAATTGTAGTTCATGGACATCTGGAGGACCGCAGTTTGACTACCCCTGGTTAAACCGCTCTGTCGCACTACCAGGCAGAGCGGTACCTGGGAAACCATTCCCAACTTCCTGTCTGCCCTGTCCCTCAGGCAGCCCTCAACTTCCTGCCCAACCTTCCCTCCTCCTCTGAAAAGTGATTGGATGCTGGATCGGCACTCCCATAGGCTCAGGAGTGAACCAGCTGAGCGACTGTTCTGCCTCTCAGGGGCAGGACAGCCTCCTGTCCATCATATGACTCTACACATCTACGGTTGCCAACTCTGGTTTGGGAAATTCCTGGAGATTTCGTTGGGGAGGGTGGGGCTTGAGGACAGGAGGGAACTGAGCAGGGATGTGATGTCACAGGAGAAAACATGTGCCTGGTGTTCACAAAAATATGAACATCTTTAAAAAGAGCACATGCATCCATGCATATATTTATTTATTTTATTTATTAGATTTTTATACCACCCTCCCATACGGCTCAATTATACAATTGTACGTATATATAAAGTTAAATGCATGAAATATTTATAAACAGTAATTATAGCTATTCCTATATTATTGCATTGCAATTAACTGCAATTAATAATTTTCATTAGTGTTCTTTGAAGACTGCAATTCATGATTAAACAGTGATTCATCCACAGATTCTTGCTGTGGAATTTGACTTTATTTTTCATCTGCCATTTGCTCCTGTTAAGATCTGAATTCTAGTCAAAGTGATGCAGGGAAATAATTTTCTTCCCCGGATGATGATGGTTGTTGTTGTTGTTGTTGTTGTTATATGCCATCAACTCAAGGCTGACGACATTGAAGGGTTTTCAAGACTAGAGGTGTTCCGAAGTGGTTTTCTATCACCTGCCTCTGGGTAGCAACCTGGGGCTTCCACGTCCAAATCCTAATCAGGGCCAACCCTGCTTAGGTTCTGAGATCTGACAAGATGGAGCTTGTCTGGGATATCATAGTATCATGGAGCTGGAAGGGGTCCTACAGGCCATCTAGTCTTGTGATTTGGATGTGATGCTTCTGTTGATACAGCCCAAGACTGCATGGGCCTTTTCCATAGCTGCATCCCACTTTCTGCCCATATTTAGCTTATAGTCTAACCTTTCATTCCCCACCACTACCTCTGAGGTGCACACAGTACTCCAGGTAGGGTCTGACCACTGCGATTTTGATGTGATGCCTTATCCCAAATAAACCTGTAAATATAACAGCAAAGGGCATGAGTCAATGGTAGTCACCGATAAATTAGTCAGTGGGAAAGCTGCATTGAACCAAGAGGAAAGGCAGCATATAAAGGTTTTAATGAGTAAATAAACACTTCTGGGCTTCACTGAGAGCCAGTGTGCTGTAGTGGTTCTCTCAGAGCACTCTCAGCCTCACCTCCCTCACAGGGTGTCTGTTGTGGGGGAGAGGAAGGGAAGGCGATGGTAAGCTGCTTTGAGACTCCTTCAGGTAGTGAAATGGGGCGGTGGGGAATAAAAATTATCTCTTCTCCTTCAATGAGGTTAATGGGAAAGTTTCATTCTTATCTATTGACTGTAATTTTTCTCTACACTCCTTTCCCCATGGATTTTAAGTCAGGTCTTTGTTTTGTAGAGATCCTTTTTCTACACAGAGTAGTTCAGCAGTGGAATAGGCTGCCTAAGGAGGTGGTGAGCTCCCCCTCACTGGCAGTCTTCTAGCAAAGGTTGGATACACACTTTTCTTGGATGCTTTAGGATGCTTAGGGCTGATCCTGCGTTGAGCAGGGGGTTGGACTAGATGGCCTGTATGGCCCCTTCCAACTCTATGATTACATGATTCTATGATTCTTCTATGATTCTATGATTCTATGATTCTTCTATGATTCTATGATTCTTGGGTGGAGTTTTCCTAGGTCGGGGGGAAGCTGTTTGTGGCTTGGTAAATAAGCAGGGTTGACCACAGTAGATGCTGAGATGGAAGACCACCAAAGAAGACTGGAATTGCGGTGCAGACGATGATAATGGCAAACCACCCATGCTCATTCCTTGCCTTTATCTTCCCCTGCATAGACGTCCCAGTCTTCCTTGGTGATCTCCCATCCAAGTAATCCCATCAGGTGGAACTTCATGGGGCCGCCATGAGCTGCCTGTGGTTTGACAGCACCTTTTATCTTCATAAGAAAACAAAACTCTTTCGAAGACCATTCCAAGACACACCCAGATGCAGAAAGGACTCCTGGCAGGGAGAGTAGACTTATTAAATTATTACATTGACGCGTTCACACAGCCATTGTATTATCAGGCCATAAACCACTTAAGAAAATAATATTAAAGCCACTTCTGAGTGCTCTAAAGAGATTATAAGGCATGCTAACATGCCTACAGCTCTATAATGTGATGATTAAATAATGCCGGATCGATTAATAGTGTTAGTGAAACATCTGTGCCGAATCCGGAGACACCCGGCTTCAAGCAGTCCAGGAAACAAAACTGAAAGGGTGTCCTGAGGATAAGGGTGAGCTACATTCGGAAGCAAAATCCTATCTCCAGTTAGCGATGCGCTCATTGTGTAGAGTGGGACAGCATACTTAAAAGCAGCAAGTAGGTCCATTTTCTTAGCTTAAAGAAATTGTGCACAAATTAAATGAATCACAGCTGACTTAGGAGGGCTAAGGAAGGTTGTTTGGTGGCCAGGAATGAATTAGTCATTCTATGATAGGAAGGTATCACATGAACTCTTGGAACTGGGACCAAGCCCTATGAAGATAGGTTGAGGGACTTGGGAATGTTCAGCCTGGAGAAAAGGAGGTTGAGAGGGGACATGATAGCCCTCTTTAAGTATTTGAAAGGTTGTCACTTGGAGGAGGGCAGGATGCTGTTTCTGCTGGCTGCAGAGGAGAGGACAAGCAGTAATGGGTTTAAACTTCAAGTACAACGATATAGGCTAGATATCAGGGAAAAGTTTTTCACTGTCAGAGTAGTTCAGCAGTGGAATAGGCTGCCTAAGGAGGTGGTGAGCTCCCCCTCACTGGCAGTCTTCAAGCAAAGGTTGGATGCACACTTTTCTTGGATGCTTTAGGATGCTTAGGGCTAATCCTGCGTTGAGCAGGGGGTTGGACTAGATGGCCTGTATGGCCCCTTCCAACTCTATGATTCTGTGATTCTATGATTCTATAACTGCCTGATACCAAGCCAGACCATTAGATCATCGAGTTAAGTACTGTCTACTTTCCAGGCTTTCCGGGGTTTTGAGCAGAGGTCTTTCACATTACCTACTGCCTGCCCTTTTTAACTAGAGATGTTGGGGCTTGAACCTGGGACCTTCTGCATGCCAAGCAGAGGCTCTTCCATTGAACCACAGCCTCTTCCCCAATGATAATGTTTGAATCAACAACAGACGGAGATTCTTCTGCCTTGTGAGTTTCTTAGCAGACCATAGGGGAAATGTTGCTTATTTTTCTTTAAGGAAAAAATAGTAACAGGTCACAGTTGATGATAATTTCAGCTTCTGGGAAGTCGATTCTGTATCCGACACAAAGGGTACCAAAATAGTAAGCTTGATGTTTTGCTTTGAGAGATTCTGCACCCCTGACCCCTTACAGATAATGGGCCTCAGTTAACCTCTGAAGATTTTTTACGTGCAAAAATAACAAGATGCTTGACCAGTTCTTCTCTGCTTTGCCAGAACTGTAACTAGAAGGTGGAATAATCTGTGAAAACTGTTGCAGTAGGGCAGGAACTACATTGCTCTAGATATGTGTATGTGTTTCATTCTTGACTGCTTGGTGTTAGGAACACAGACTTATAATCTGGCGAGCCGGTTTTGATTCCCTGCTCCCCCACATGCATCCACCTAGGTGACCTTGGGGTCGTCACAGCACTAAGAGCTGTTCTGAATGAGCAGTAATATCAGGGCTCTCTCAGCCTCACCTCCCTCACAGGGTGTCTGCTGTGAGGAGAGGAAAGGGAAGGTGATTGTAAGATGCTTTGAGACTCCTTTGGGTGGAGAAAAGTGATATATAAGAACCAACTCTTCTTCTTCTTTTTCTTCTTCAGTAATATCAGTGCTCTCTCAGCCTCACCTCCCTCACAGGGTGTCTGCTGTGAGGAGAGGAAAGGGAAGGTGATCGTAAGCCACTTTGAGACTCCTTCTTATAGTGAAAAGCGGCCTATAAGAACCAACTCTTCTTCTTAATGAACGGGACATCCTCTTTGTCTTAATCTGGAAGCTTCTCTCTAGCTCTGTTCCTGTGCCCTTTGTCCCTGGGTCCTCGTAACTCTTCAAGGAGCAAGAAACATCTACAGGTCTTTCCCCAAAAAGCTATGTCCCTTACAAGCACACATGTTATGGGCTAGGGCAGGGGTAGTCAAACTGCGGCCCTCCAGATGTCCATGGACTACAATTCCCAGGAGCCCCCTGCCAGCATTCGCTGGCAGGGGGCTCCTGGGAATTGTAGTCCATGGACATCTGGAGGGCCGCAGTTTGACTAACCCTGGGCTAGGGTACAGTACTTTGTAGACTGGACTTCTCACTCTCCTTTTGACAGCAATATGGATTTGTGTTGAATTTGCTTAATAGAAGTTTTATCTTTTTTGCAATAGGCTTGCTTGGAGTTTATTTACTGTACACAAGGCCATGCTTCAGTGACCGTGCAACTCTGCTGTATGAACTAACGCATATCCCCAATATAAACAGCTAAAGAAATGGCTTCCCTGTGCAATTTCATCAGACTCTGATCCCTGGTTCATCTTCCTGGTATTCAAGAACACAAGGCTGCCTGACCAGAACACAAACAAAATGCTGCGGCTGGCTGGGGAGGAAATAACAAAATTGGGCAAGGGTCAAAGGACGCAAGCCTCTCTGTTACCACAGCAGAGTCTCCCTTCGAGATTTCCCTTCCCAGCTCCAACCCCGCTTTGCTTCTGAGATCTGATGAGATCAGGCTATGCCATGCTTCCTTCCCTCCCTTCTTCATGAACTTCCCTGACCACCTGTCTGCTTCTGCAGTGGGTTTGACTGTCAAACACATTTGTGGCCAAATTCTCAGCATCCCTACACATCCTCACCATTTGCTGGCTCTAATATTTGTGAAGCCCCCCTTTAGGTGGAGCGCTGCCCAGGACACATCTGCATGTCCGGCCTGAGCTTCCGCCTGCACGGGCCAATGCAGGCCCGGATTGAGCCAGCCCCTGGAGTGCCCACCACCAGAAACTAGCTGCCAGGTGCTCAGCCAGCTTCACGGCCAGACGCTGCCTGGCCGCTGAGAAGGGCGCTCTCACGGTGCCCTGCTTGAGCTGCATGTCGACTGGCTGCCAGTGACTGCACTCGTCTGTCTGGCTGCGGCCCCATCAGCCCAGCTGCCGGCAGGGCTACCGGCTCAGCTGATGCACACCAGCCCAACTGGCTGCGCTGCTATTGCCCCAGCCGGTGGCACGAGGACCGTGTTGACCGCTGTGTGTCACGTCGCCTGCATGCGGGGCTGTCCGCCCACATACCATGCCAACTGCCTGTGCTGTAGGGCCGCCTTGACTGCCATGCGCCATGCTGCTTACCCGTGGGGCCCTCGGCCCAGCCGCATGCTGGAACAGAAGGTAGGGCGGTGGAGGCGGCCACCTCTGCGGGGGCCTGCTAGCATCTGTTGCATTCCTGAATACAAAGTGCTTTCCAGCTAGTAGGCTATAATTTGCATCTGGGTGGTTATGGACTATTGTCTCCTAAGGCATCTTTGAGTGCTGATACCCTGACCTGGGCCTAGTCTGCATACAATAGATAATGCACTTTCAATGTGCTTTTGTGGCTGGATTTTCCTGTGCGGAACAGGAAAATCTCCTCCTAAAGGGCATTGAAAGTGCATTATATCATGTGTGCAGACTAGGCCCTGGATAGCTGGGGCCAGCTGATCTCGTGGCATCTCAGGAGCTAAGCAGGGTCGGCCACAGTTAGCACTTGGATGGGAGCCCACCAAGAAAGACCACGGTTGATACACAGAGGCAGACAAGAGCAAACCACCTCTGTTTGTGCCTTGCCTCAAAAAGCCTTAGAAAGTCACAATAAGACCGTTTATGCACTGGAGGTTTCATGCTGGGCTTCAGGCTGCAGTTGGCAGGTTGCCCCACCTCTTCCTGCATCCACCAGGGGGTAGCATTTGGCCCGGTGTTCCTCATCTGTCCCCGATTTTTGCTCCTGCACGGGAGCTGGGGAAGTGAAGTTCCCAGTGCATAAACGGTCTAAGTCATGCGCAACTTGCTGGCACTTTGTATGCCCCTTCTGTTCCAAAACAGCCTACTTATCTTGTGCCGGCAGGGTGGATGGCGGCGGGGGGGGGGGAGCTATGAAGTTAGAAGGGATCCTAGAAAGTCTCTCCTACTCCCTGAAACCCCTGCTATAAATCACGGGAAGGCGGCTTCTTCCTGAAAGCCTGGGTCAGTGTCACGGTGCCCCGGCAGAGATTGATGAGCACTGCCATGGCAGCAGCTGTGGACGGCACCAGAAGGCGGCTGACAGCCCAGTGTATCTTAAGGCTCCTCGGGAGGAAACAGCAAGACGTATTGCTGTGTTAATAGGAGCCAGCCAGCATGATGGTGTGAAAAGGGTAGGGATAAATGGAAGAAGATGGAGCGGCTCGTGGGAGCTGAGAGGTGCATCTTAACCCGGGTGTAGATTCCCTTTTGTCCCCGCGTCGTTAGGACCAGGATCCAATTATGGCAGAAGAACTGGCTGTCCGGGGGCGGGGGGGGGCGGTTCTATTTAAGACTCTGGGCCAGGGTGACCCTCAGCGGAGCTACACTCTTGGAAGGGAACTGAAGTTGACGGTTTTAGGAAGGCGGCGGGTGTCAGGCTGTTTAGAATTGCACGGTGAGAGACCCAGGGGCTGAATATTCATTTGAGAGCGCCTTGCCTCCAACGCCCTGCGTCAACATCATTCTTCCTCATTAAAAAGACAGATATGCATATATAATCTTCCTGCAAGCCATATGTGGCTGATACTGGGATTTAACACAAGCAAAGATTGTTCATCACAAAGAGAGAGAGAGAGATTAGAGTCACTTGCAAATGTAGCACTTCTTTGGTCTGCTCCCTGCAGACGCCTTTTCCCAGGAGGAAGGAGATTTCCCAGGGTAGAAGCTTTCCAGAGTCAAAGGGAGACAGGATGGTAGAGTGGTTAGAGTGAAGAAGGATAGTTGGTTTTTATAACCCGCTTCTCATTACCCGGAGGAGTCTCAAAGCGGTTCATCAGACACCTGGTAAGGTAGGCGGGGCTGGGAGAGCTCTGACAGGACTGCTCTGTGAGAACAGCTGCATCAGGACTGTGACTAGCCCAAGGTCACCTAGCTAGTTGCAGAGTGGAGGAGTAGGGAATCAAACCTTGGTCTTCAGATTAGAGGCCACTGCTCTTAACCACTACACTAAACTGGCTGTGGGACTAAGAACTGAAGGACCCAGATTTGAGCACTCACTCTGCTATGGAAATTCACCAGGTGGCCTTGGGCCAACCTAACCTACCTCACAGGGTTTTGCGAGGATATAATGGGGCAGAATTGAATGGAGCAGAAGAGAGGGATGTAAACAGCTTTAGGTGCCCCCCAGGGGCAAAGCAGATCATAAACTGATCATGAATACTTTGACTCTCGAAAACTTATACCCCAGAAACCTTGTTGGTCTTTAAGGACTCAAAACTTGCTTGTCCATTGCAGACCGATCCCATTACCCACCTGGCACTTCCTGCAATGCATCCAGGAATTGCACGAACGGAGCAGCCCATCTGGCTTAGCAAATTAGCTCTGTGCACAGCTCCCGCCAGAGAAGGGGCTTTTCCTTCCATCACTAAAGGTCTCCAATGGCCTTCATCAGGGGCTCCATATCTGGCAATGGGTGGCTGTAGCTTTCCATAGAAGGGAGGTAAATGACATCACCTGGTAAGATGTCACCTCTTATAGGGGCAGCATATTTTGACTCCAGGTTGTTAGCAACCTTATTTGAGATCCCTGAAAGGAGGGGGGAAAGGAAAGAAGCCTTTTTGCAAAAAAAAAAAAAAAAAAAAGGTGTGTGCTCTGGTCCTGAGTCACAGTGCTTCTTCCCATCTTCCGTGTGAGGACTTGGGTGACCAGCAGCTTCCCTTGTGGACTGATGGAGCCCTGGGCTGCTTCGAGGGCTGCCAGGCCGCAGGTGGGCCCTGGGGATCCCCTGGAATTATAGCTCACCTCTAGGTGACAGAGACCAGTTCCCCTAGAGCAGGGGTAGTCAAACTGCGGCCCTCCAGATGTCCATGGACTACAATTCCCAGGAGCCCCTGCCAGCATGCTGGCAGGGGCTCCTGGGAATTGTAGTCCATGGACATCTGGAGGGCCGCAGTTTGACTACCCCTGCCCTAGAGAAAATGGCTGCTTTGGAAGGTGGCAGCATTACACTCCACTGAGGCCCCTCATCCCAAATCCTGGCTTCTCCCCTAAAGTCTCCAGGTATTTCCCAACCCAAAGCTGGCAACCCTAGCCAGTTTCCTTCCTCCTAAAAGTTGCGGGATCGGGCCCAGCTTTCCCTTGGTATGGAAAAGCAGGTGCATTTTCTGCAAGCAGATATGGTGGCCAGTGAGCCAGGTTTGATTCCCCACACCTCCTCCACATGCGGCCAGCTGGGTGACCTCGGGCCAGTCACAGTCCAGTTAAAGCTGTTCTCTCAGAGCCGTCCTTTCAGAGCTCTCTCAGCCCCACCGACCTCACCGGGTGACTGTTGTGGGGAGAAGAAGGGTGCTGGAAGTCGCAAGGTATAAAAACCCATTCTTTCCCTCCTCCTCCTTCCTTCCCTCCCATCCATCCCTAGCTGGGGAAAATAAATTTAAAAAAAAATGAATTCTCTCCTCTGGGTTCTCTGTGCAGATCGTGCAAGAAAAGTGCTGCCACCTGCAGGCGAGAGCTGGCAAAAGCACATAAAGGACGGATTAAAAAACACACACACACGCAGAGAGGGAAAGTAATTAACTGGATAATGGGGGAATCTGCCGCCCTCCCCCCGTTTCCCTCTCTAATCGCAGCCGCAGCCCCGTTTCCGGAACCTGGTGGGAAACTTTCTGTATTAAAAGCTTCCCCCTCCATTCACACGTTCCATTCAGAAGCCCACCCCTCCCCTGCCAATCCTCTATCCGTGCCAGGAGAAGCTAAAAGGTGCTCCACGGCAGCAGCAGCAGCATCGTCCCTTTATGGTGAAGAGAAGGGCCGGTGGCTGGCGTCACGCAGTGCTTGATTGCAAGCAGGCCCTTGCCGGCGCTCCCTCCAGCCTTGCAGAACAGCCTGCTCTCGGGTGCAGCCAGCCGGCCACACGGCAGCCGGGCAGCTCCGGCACGCTCCAAGCGCAGCAAAGCAGCGGGGAGGGAAGGCGAGTCGATGCGCACATTTCTCTGCCTCGGGAAGGGGAAAGCGACTGCAGAGCGGGCGCCGTTCAATCCAGGCCGCCCCTGCCTTTCGGAACAGTTAATCCCCCCTCTCGCCCTTATCCGATTCCTTCCCGGGCTCGCGTTCTGCACGTGCGGCGCTTTGGAAGCAGCTTCCTGTTTCGCACAGGAGAATCCAGCCGCAAAAGCACAGCGAAGGTGCATTATCCAACTCAGCCTTTCTCAGCCTTTGCACTGTTGAGAAATCCCTGAAGCGTCTGGCAGCCCATTCTGCACACACTGGATAATGCACTTTGCAGCTGGGTTTTCCTGTGCAGAACAGCAAAATATACTTCAAATGTGCATTGGAAGCGCATTATCTATTGTGTGCTTTGAGAAACCCCAGGAGGGGTTCAGTCATGCAGAATATGGTTGGGAAGCATAGCTGTGTATACATTCACCCATGGCCCTGCCCCGTGCCCATTTTTTGAGGGGGGGGTCAATATTACCATATGGTTACATCACCTGATAAATGTTTAATACATTTTTAAAATATATTAAAAATTAATGAACTCCCACCCATTCCGGAAACGTTTCTGGGGCCATCAAGAAACCCCAGGGCTTCACGAAACCCTGGTTGAGAAAGCCTGATCCAACCTGTGTGGAATGTCCTGAGGGGATTAGATCCAGGACTTTTGGGAGGCCGGTCTGCAGCTCCTGAGAGAGAGTCAGGATTTTGGAGAACATTCCAGCTGTTAGGGAGGAGCATTGATTGGCCTGCCTTGCTGGTGGGTTGCTTGGAAGCCATTGATTGGCTGCTGTGCAGAACAGAATGTTCAGGTTTTTTGGGGGGGGGAAATTGGAAGGCACTGATTGGCCACGGCCTCTTGGATCGGCCTGCCTGATAGGGTTGTTGTGATGACAAAAAGAGGTATCATTCCCCAATTTGATGCAGCTCAGAGCTTTCTGGGGATGCGATAGGAGCTGCCTGTAATAGACAATGTGAAATCACCCATCACAAAGAATGATAATACTGGGGGCTTGGTACCCCTCTTTTTATGACCCAAAGGAATCCCAAAGTGGCATACAAATACCTTTCCCTTCCTCTCTCCACAACAGACACCCTGTGAGGTAGGTGAGGCTGAGAGAGCTCTGAGAGAATTGTGACTGGCCCAAGGTCACCCATCTGGCAACAGGTGGACAAAAGGGGAATCTAATATGGTTCTCCAGATTAGAGGCTGCCGCTCCAAAGCACTATACAAAGTTGACCAGAATATAAGCAAAATCAAAACGGTGCCGTTTTCTGCCCCTAAGGAGTTGTGGCTCAATCGAAGATCCTCTGCTTTGCATGTCAAAGTTCCCCGGTTCAATCCCCAGCATCTCCTGTTAGAAGGACCAGGCAAGCAGGTGAGGTGAAAGACCTCAATTTGAGACCCCGGAGAGACCCCCACCAGTCTGTGCAGACAACACCGATGTTGATGGGATGAACTCTGTGGAAGGCAGTGCCATGTGTTATTTAAGTGTTTCTAATTAATTAATTAAGAGCCTCTTGTGGCGCAGGGTGGTAAGGCAGCAGACATGCAGTCTGAAGCTCTGCCCATGAGGCTGGGAGTTCGATCCCAGCAGCCGGCTCAAGGTTGACTCAGCCTTCCATCCTTCGGCAAAATGAGTACCCAGCTTGCTGGGGGGTCAACGGTAATGACTGGGGAAGGCACTGGCAAACCACCCCGTATTGAGTCTGCCATGAAAACGCTAGAGGGCGTCACCCCAAGGGTCAGACATGACACGGTGCTTGCCCAGGGGATACCTTTACCTTTAATTAATTAATTGATTAATTACTGAAAAGCACTTAATTAATTATCCCGCCACTCCCATTCCAATGGCTCATGGTGGGCCACAAAGTCCTCAATAAAAACCCATTCACTCCCATGAAAAGGACATTCCAAATTCAATAACACGGTAAAAGCATAGCAAACAAAGCGATAAAACAACTCGATCCCCTCCGCCCAGCAATCTAACAACCCACTCGTATTGCTGTGTTGATCCCAGCTGGATTCCAGGGATAGGCTGTCGCAGTCAGGATTTTTCTCTTGAAGCAGACCTTGGATCTGTGAAGATCAGAAGGAATGAGATGGTATTCCATGCCTCCTCCTCCTTAACTCCTGTTTAGAGCTGGCCTAGAGCTGAGTTACAGATTCTGAACGCTTATGCAGCATGACTCTGCCTCAGAAAGCAGTCAGAGGGGGGAGAGCTGGTGTCTTAATGCTCCCCGCCATACAAGAAGAACACCAGCCTGAAGGAGCATCACACTGCTCAGGCAGAGAACATGCTGTGTTAGAACCCACTTTCCATATGAGAGTTGCTTCAGTTTTATACAGGAGAACACTTCAACGTGCAAATAAGTGTTCCTTTGCAGGAACGGTGTGTGCTGACATTGGGGTCTTTGCTGGGTCTAGATCCCTCCCCAAAATCTGAAGTGGCATCCCCTCCACTCGGGAAGCCTAGAGGCCAACTGCAAATCAGGAAGACTGTGGTCCTTCCAAACTGTTAAGAAGAGCTACTTTTTTGTACCTGCTTTTGAGTCTCAAAGCAGCTGACAATCACGTTCCCTTCCTCTTCCGACAACAGACACCCTGTGAGGCAGGCGAGGCCGAGAGAGCTCTGACAGAACTGTGACTGGCCCAAGGTCACCCAGAAAGCCCTTCACTCCTAGACTCCATCCAGAGTGAAAACATTTCTTGGGTATGGATGGACCCAACATTTTGGGTTAGCAAGAGTTAGCCTGGCCATACCGGAATAAGTTCACTGGGGAGGCAAATAGCTGCTTTCCAGGGACACAAAAAGAGTTTCCTTCCCTGCCAAAATCCCAACTGGGCTCATGTGCTCCTGGCTATGGAGTCCCCATCATGTAACTCTGGATGCTTGTTTCAGCCAAAGGCCTCATGTGTCCACTATGGGAACCTTCAACGTATGAATTGTCTTTTCAGAAATGAACCCACTTTACAGGTTGTTGTGAGGGTTACATCATGAGAATAGAAGTAGGCCAGGCTTCCTCAGCCAGGGTTTTGTGGTACCTTGGGGATTCTTTCCCAAATGGGAGGGAGCTAATTAATTTCTTATATAGTTTTTTAATTGGCTAAATCAGGGGTAGTCAAACTGCGGCCCTCCAGATGTCCATGGACTACAATTCCCAGGAGCCCCCTGCCAGCGAATGCTGGCAGGGGGCTCCTGGGAATTGTAGTCCATGGGCATCTGGAGGGCCGCAGTTTGACTACCCCTGGGCTAAACGTTTATTGGGTGATATGACCACATTGATCTGAGCCCCCAACCCACTTGTCCAGTACTGGGTCTGGAGAGTAGCTGTGAATTTCCTGCATTCTTCAGGATGACCCTGGAGGTCCCTTCCAACTCTAAGGTTCCATGTTTCTGTGATTCTAATTGTTGGTAAGGGGAGGGGCCCCATGTGAGCGTGTCCACAGCTCTGCTTCCCAACCATATTGGGCATGTTCATGCCACTTCTGGGGTTTCTCGAAGCCTGAAGAATGTTTCCGGGGATCCTCAACAGCAGAAAAGTTGAGAAATGCTGAAGGAGATACTTGAAAGCACTATGCACATGCTAATTGTTACTGGGGCTCAAAATACTGGGTGGACTGGGACCAAACCTACATGTTATATTATACACAAGTGGCCACCAGGGACTTGCCTGTGTAAAAGTGCGATGGGGCTTCATTTGGATCAGGGCCATAGTGTGGAGGAAGGCAGGTGACACTGACTTCCCTCCGGTACTGTTTTCTGGAGCCGAAACAGCCCGAAGGAGGGGGGGGCTGTCTTTGTCCCATCAGGGGCTGCAGCGTACTTATTTCTTGCAGGGGCCACTGCCTGACTGGGCAAAGAATGCTACACCCCTGGGCCATGTTGGCTCAGAAAATGGGGGAGGAGGGAGGAGTCCATGGGGTTTCACAGGGCCCAGCGTGCCCCCCCCCCCCATCAAGCATACAGCTGACTCATAAGCCCCAGTCGCCATACCCTACATGTGCTATTGGGAGTGCCTCCCCTGTCATGGTTCCAATCTAAATCAGATCTTCTGGCATTTTTACATGGGAGCCATCTCCAGGGTCTGGCTCTCGGACTTCAGGGTGAAGCTTTAATTAAGTCTTTTTTTGGAAAATCAGGACAAAGATCAGCACATTGCATATACTCTTAGACAGGAATCTTGACAGAGATGCTGGGCAAGGGGGCCGCAAAGCATATATACCTTAGCTAGGTGAGGGGGGCATAGGGACAGCATTCGGCGGGAACATTGATTCACACAGGAAGAGCAACACATTTCCTTTTGATCTAAAGGTAAAGGTAAAGGTATCCCCTGTGCAAGCACCGAGTCATGTCTGACCCTTGGGGTGACGCCCTCTAGCGTTTTCATGGCAGACTCAATACGGGGTGGTTTGCCAGTGCCTTCCCCAGTCATTACCGTTTACCCCCCAGCAAGCTGGGTACTCATTTTACCGACCTCGGAAGGATGGAAGGCTGAGTCAACCTTGAGCCGGCTGCTGGGATTGAACTCCCAGCCTCATGGGCAAAGCTTTCAGACAGCTGCCTTACCACTCTGCGCCACAAGAGGCTCTCCTTTTGATCTACAAGATGCCAAAACAGCCAAGTCAGCCATCTGATATTTAGACTGAGCTCCCAGTGAGAACAGCCTTGAGATAAGAGAGTGAGAACAGGATGAGCCTTTGAAATGCAGGCGGAGATGGGAGATGGGAGGGGATTCTTTCCCAAATGGGAGGGAGCTCTCGAGTGGGCTTGGGAAGGTGCCACAGCTCAGCAGGAGATCCAGGAGCATAAGGCAATCAAGCAAATCTCAAAAGGAAGTGACAACTACAGGTCAGGAACTAGGGGTTCATGACAGTCTGGCCCTTAGTACATCAAATTCCCCACTTTATCTAGTATCTGTGACATCGGTACTGCAAAAGTTGCCCTAGTTTTTCAGTCTAAATGTTTGCTGCTGTTCTAGTCTTCATAAGGTTGCCACCCACCGCTAGCGATCCCAGGGAATGTTTTGGGGTGGGGGGCTGATCTTGGAAGGTGGGAGCACTGCAGACACCACGACATCACATCCAGGTGGAAGTCATGTGACAATGTCAATGATACTCTAGGAACCCTTCCGCTCTCTTTACCATAGAGACCTGTAGAATTCCTAGAGTTTCAGGATCCCTGGCCTAAAGGCGGTGCAATTGGCCTCGACTAGGGCCAGGGCCTTTTCGGCCTTAGCCCCAGCCTGGTGCACTCTGCTGAAGGAGATCAGGGCCCCGTGAGACCTTAAACAGTTTAATGGGACCTGCAAAATTGCTTTTTCACAGGGCCTACAGTCATGGCCCTGATGGACCTTCAAGAAGTGGTCCTCAACTTCTGCAAATGGAGAGATCTGCCCTCTAAAGATGTGACCCCCCCCCCCCCAAACCTAAGCCTGCACTAGTTCGGGCCTCCAGAAATATAATGCTTTTATGGTATTTCTATATGATTTTATAATTGTTCAGTCCATGTTGTTATCCGCCCCAAACATTTAGGAAGGGTGGGTTATAAAAATAAAAGATTCATTATTTATTTTTATTTATGTCGGGTGCTGTGATGTCACTTCCGGGTGCTCACCTGGATATGACATCACAGTTTCCCTGCCTTGGTCCGCCTCCATTTTTTCCTTCTGCTTCTCCATCGATCCAGTGAGATGAATGGAAGGCAGAATGAAGAGGTTGCCTAATTCTAGATAGTAATTTTGAATGGCTAGATGGGTGCTGTTGAAGTTCCTTGTGGTGGGGAAATGCTAGCTGTGTACGAACGTTGTTAATGTTGGAACATCACGCCTCCAAACCCTGCTTCTCTTTGTTTGTTTATAGTACCTTCCACTGAATGGAGAATTCATTATGGCCCCTGGTGCTGGGTTTGCAGCTTTTGACGGCAATTATGAACCAAGATGTGAGACAGGTATTGTGCGCAATCTACCATTCATTAGTCATGCAAATTAAGCTCATTGAGAATAAACCTCCGTTACGCTGCTTGCCTGAGTCATTTGCAAAGTCATAATTAACTTTTCCCCGGAGCCCCTCAAAGTTTTGAAATTATAGTTGGAGCTTTCCTCTTTTTTTTTTTCCTAAAGAAGGAAGGAGAAGAAGGAGGAAAGGAGATGATAAACATTGGTTACATACATTCCACCAGGAATGTCTCCTTTGGGAAGCCCATTAAAATTAATTGTGCTGCGTGCTTGCCAAACGGGCATTTGCATGGGGGATGTTTCCAGCGGAAGAACGCTCATTGTTCGGATTGTTCATTGTTTTGAGGACAAATGCAAGGAAATGCAAGTTCGCAGGCCCTTAGCTGCAGAGGTGGGTTTGAATGCCGCACCCGTGGCTTAATTTAATGGGGGTCTGGAACTTGGGAACCGCGGGTTCTTTCAGACCCAGATCTGACAGTGTAAGTTAAGTGAGCAGGAAGGCTATTTTAATGTACTATAATGGAAATACTCAAGTGTTTGGGACTGACTGCAGATTCCAATTGCAAATGAGGAAAATCATATCAACAGCATAAATGTTTGTATTTTGTGGTTGCCTGGTTCATGCATTCATTTCTGTGGTTTAAGCACAACTTGGGCTGGTTCTGCACTTATACCCCCACCCCCCTTGTCAATCCAGCTGAATTCTGATCGATCTGAACCTAGGTCTCCCGCCTTTGTTTTTCCCGAATTGAAACAGACCTTGCATTCTGCACTTAATTGTGTGGCTGCTCTATCTTTCCCACTTGATTGGGGAAGCTAAGAGGGGGAGGGAGGTGGTGGTCGCGAAAGCTGATACTGAAGGAGCACAAGTCTGGAGAGGGGCTTATTTCCTGCCGTCTCCTCTACAACCAAAGGAAGGGGGGGAATGGAGCACAACTGTCACCACGGATCAATCATAGACGTTGCAGAGGGAAAATTTAAAGCGCTAAATATCAAAATAGAAATCGAATAACATGAAGATGACTTTTTTAAAATTCAGGGTCACTGGGGATAAACAGCCCAGTGCAGATTCAGCCATGGTGCCATGTTGGATTCAGCAGAATACCCTGCTGGATCACATCCTCTAGTCTTAGCATCCTGTCTCACACAGCGGCCTACCAGTTCTTTTAATCATTCTCTGCACAAAGAAATATTTTTGTTTGGCCCATCCTGAATGTGCTGCCCATTACCATCATTGGATGCCCCAACGTTCTCCTTTTACACTCTCTCTTTGGCCATCAAACCTCAGCTAACGTCTGATGACCCAGTGAGGTTTTCGAGACAAGAGATATTCAGAGATGGTTTGCCACTGTCTGCTTCTACATCATGATCTTGGACTTCCCTGGTGGTCTCCCAACCAAATACTAACCAGGACTGACCTTGCTTAGTTTCCAAGATCTGCCATGATGGGGCTGATCTGTGCTCTCCAGGTCAGGGCACTGCTGTCTGTACCCAATGACTAATTTTATAAACCTCTATCAAGTCCCCTATTAGTTCTCCGTTCTCTAAACTGAGTATAGTGTTTTAGTTTGGTTTTGGACAGGAGGTGGAGGAGGAGAGCCCGTGTTTTGGTAGAGATTCCAGTTCTGCGGTGTTTCCCATTCATGTCAATGGAAGGCAGTGCCTTGGGCAGGCAAATGATGCCCATGAGAAGCAACCTCCTCCACTGAAGTGAATGGGAAAGTTTACCTTGCAGCTGTTAAACACATATAGAGCTCTCAGTCGCCAGCATAGAACCCACCAAGGACATCCTGATGCCCGTTTGCTACTTCCTTGAAATAAATAGCTGCACCTGGCCAGGGCCGGATTTTCCTATAAGCTAAGTAGGCTTCAGCCTAGGGCCTCAAGATCAAGAGGGGCCTATATTCAAATTGTTAGCAAAATTAAAATTACACTATTACACTAATCACAACATGTTTCATTTAGCATATTGATATATATCACAGTAATGATGTATTTAATTATCTCTCATGCAATTTACAAACTTAAAAATGGGAGGTGAAAGGGCGACATAAGTGGAATAACCTAGGGCCTCTTTTCATGTAAATCCGGCCCTGCTCCTGGCTTTCCTTCATCTATGTGGACCAGGAAGTCATACAGAAGAATTTTGGAGTCTTCACCCATTCGTATACCCTCCTGGATCACTGGAGGATGGATACCTTGCGTCCTCTTGATATTTTCAAGATCAGCTGAACCACAGCAGCCATCTTGCAATGGTGCCCACTCCCTAAGTTCCTGAAGAGACCACAGTCTGAACAAAAATGGGAGCCCCTGTTCTAAATGATGATGATATTTCTGTTTTATAGGGGGGGGGGGCGAGTCTCCTAGTCCCATACAATCTAAGTTCCCTATGAGTTAGATATAAATTTACCATAGGGCACCAAGTCCCTTCTGGGGGCAAGGGATCCCCCACTCCTGGAGCTCATTTCCTGTTGCCACTCTAAGCAAAGGTGGAGGAAAAATCAAGAAAAACAGGCTCTTCAAGCAACATTAAGATGTCACCTCTGTAGAAAATTCAGATGTCAGTCCTCCCTAGTAATTGCAGGTAACTCTATGGTTCTGCCATAGAGTTTCTGGCTGTTCCTAGCAAGGCATGACGCCACTTCCAGATCTGGCCTAGAAGAGATGCCATGCCATCCACGACGGCCACCCCTTCCTGTCCCAGTTTCCTCCTAGTGCCTAGGCATGGATCACATCCCCTAATCTTAGCATCCTGTCTCATGCAGCGGCCAACCGGATCCTCTGGAGGGCCAACAACAGAACATAGAGGCTGAGACCTTCCTCTGATGTTGCCTGGTCATCCTCTTAGCCACGAGGTCTTTCCAGTTCTTGGTTCTTATGAGTGTGCTGGATGGTGTGCAAAATCTATGACAGCTTCGTTAATATTAAACAGAAAGAAGACTGTTAATGAATTAAATATGAATTTCAGTAATACACTGTGTTCCGCAGCCCCAGTGTATTGTTTATTTCATATTAAATTCCCTAGCCGAGGAAGGATGAGAAGCAGTTTCGTGGATGGCATGTTTACAGTCGCACTCGCAGAGAGCTGTGACTTACCCCCTACACACGCACACACGCACGCAACACCGATGGCTAGTATATTGCTAATAAAGCCGTCAAGTTTATTGTCATCAACAGCTTCCCCCTTGAGGCCTATTTGCCTGGAATATTTGTGGGAGGCGGCTCCATGGTCCTCTCCAGTGGCTTCCAAAAGTGCAGCACACCATCTCTGTCATATGTCTAGAGCGGTAAACCAGCTATGGTTGGAGGATTATGGTTCATCACTGTGGAGAGTTGGCTTGCCCTCAAAAATGCTGAATGGCTCCAAGCTAGCAATCAGTGTGCCTGGGCCCTGACATGGATAGCCCAGGTGAGCCCAACCTCATCAGATCTTGAAAGCTAAGCAGGGTTGGCCCTGGTTAGTCCTTGGATGGGAGACAACAAAGGAAGTCCAGGGTTGCTACACAGAGGAACGCAATGGCAAATTGCCTCTCTTCCCTTGAAAACCCTTCAGGGTCCTCATAAAATGGTGGGGACTTGATAGTACTTTCCTCTACCCAGAAACTGTGCCAGCTACTCATATCCAAATTAAGACTAGGTTCCCTGGGTTGGATCCTGTATCTCCTTTCCCTGATGGTGGAACTTTTCTCTAGAGAGACAGCTTGGTGTAGTGGTTTGAAGCGTGGACTTCTAATCTGGCGAGCTGGGTTTGATTCCCCGCTCACCCACATGCAGCTAGCTGGGTGACCTTGGGCTCGCCACAGCACAGCACTGATAAAGCTATTCTGACTGAGCAGTAATATCAGGGCTCTCTCAGCCTCATCTCCCTCACAGGGGAAAGGAAAGGGAAGGCAAGCCGCTTTGAGACTCCTTCGGGCAGAGAAAAGTGGCATATAAGAACCAACTCTTCTTCTTCTTCTTCTTCTTCTTCTTCTTCTTCTTCTTCTTCTTCTTCTTCTTCTTCTTCTTCTTCTTCTTCTTCATCTTCTTCTTCTCTGTCACAAGGAGAGGCTCATGAACCTTCTGATGAAGGTTGCAGAGGGCCACTCATGACCCCTCCACACACAAAGACTACATCATTTGGCTGGTTCCATGGATCATTAGGATGAGCAAGATCCTTGGATTTTGATCCTTCCTCCCCACCCCCGTCCCCTCCTTTCTATAGCCTTGCTTCTGATGGCTTCTGAAGGTTCTGCATCAGAGAAAAGTTCCTTCATTGTTGGAATGGAAACGTAGGACTTGATTCCTTATCTATTGGCATAAAAGGCTACAGGAGAGAGAACAGGGTTGAGTTCCTTTACAGATTGGACTGCACCATCTGTGAAATCCCACCAATATAAGGGTCAACTTTCAGTCCTATTCAGTTTTACCACTAGCCAGATGCGCCTGGTGCCTTAGAGGCATTGTTTTCAACAGATCAGCAATATCCCTGGGCTTGGAAGAAGAAGCTATCTTTGGACAATATTAATGCTGAGACTATTGCCTTTGAACTCTGCCATGTGTGACGTTTTACCCAATTGTTTTCAATAAAAAAAACCCTGCATTTGCAGGCAAATCTCTTAATTGAAAAAGAACAACAATGAAGCTTCTTGGAAGCTTTGCTAAGACTAACTTCTGCTGTCCATTGCCCTACCACCTCCAAGTCCCCCCTGCTTCCCCCGAAAATCCATTTGGGCATGAAGATTCCAAGATGCCATCCTTCTGTTAGCTATAGAGGCACAACCTTACGAGCTTTACGGGAGTGGCGGGAAATAAACAAACAAACCACTTTCCAAGGCCATTGTAGAGATAGTAGTGCCAGGCAACCAGACAGGAAATTCCCCCACTAACTTGCTAACCCACTACTGCTATAATTCAGACCCTAGACATCTGAAGTAATCAGTTATATGGACAGCAAACAGAGCAAAATAATAAAAGAGCAAATAGCAGAATCAGGCATGGTTTTGACACCCTGGCTTGGGGCAGAGTGCTGGCTGGAGCAAGCAAATCTCTTCCTAGATTACTGCCGGACACAACACTTGTGCATTAATACCAGCCATTAATAAGAAGAAAGCATTCATTGAAGCATGTACCACTAATTGTTATCTCTGTTTTAATAGGTTCAGAAATCAAATTTACCGGCTTGGGGAGTTTCCAGTGGTATGACCCCACCCTGTGGCAAGCTGCAGTCTCCTTGGAAGACCTGGAGAGGGGCAAGTACATGTTCTCAGTGGACGAAGAGCATGTCCCATGCCAGGACGACGATGTCCTCTTTCGGCCCGAAACATCCTTCCGGGTGAATATTGAGTCATCCGAGCAGATGATACGTCTCAGGAGCATCTCCATAATGGGTCAGGTAAAACTGGAACGCACGGATGGGTTGAAGCAGAGATGCTGCTTCACCACCTTCTGTTTCGAGAGTTTTGAAAGAACGGGAACCTGCTGGATCAGTCGATTTAAACTGAAACTGACCAACAGTGTTCATTGAAGGGAAGATCCATTGTTTGCTACGGTATGTAAGTTTTTCAGTGGGTTCTCAGTTCAGTTTTGCCTCTTGTAACATCATGCTGCAGCCTCTTGTGGCGCAGGGTGGTAAGGCAGCCAACATGCTGTTTGAAGCTCTGACCATGAGGCTGGGAGTTGGATCCCAGCAGCCGGCTCAAGGTTGACTCAGCCTTACATCCTTCCAAGGTCAGTAAAATTAGTACCCAGCTTGCTGGGGGGTAAAACGGTAATGACTGGGGAAGGGAATGGCAAACCACCCCGTATTGCGTCTGCCATGAAAACGCTAGAGGGCGTCACCCCAAAGGTCAGACATGACTCGGTGCTTGCACAGGGGATAGCTTTACCTTTAAAATCATGCTGAGAACACAATAAAGTGCTGATTGAACTCCCATTGGTCCTGGCTTCCTTTGAACCCGCAGATTTAACATAGATACAGCAAAATAAACCAGGTGCTGGTTTATCAAACTTTTCACTCATAACTTGATTTTGAGTGTCCTCCCCTTTTATGAATATTGAGTCCAGTAGTCCCCACCACCAAGCCAATGGAGTAGTGGGGAAAACAATAGGCAGGTACAATGGTGGTACATTTCCTGGACAAGAACAAGGAAGTGATGTCACAGTGCCTGTAGCACTCTAGGAACTCCCAAACCTCTATGGTCTTTGCCATAGAGATTTATGGGAGAGGGAATGATCATATGGCCTTTACCATAAAGACTGAAATAATTTCTTGAGGCTGGTGCCATGATGTCATTTCTGGGTGCCCACTTGTAAGTAACTTTGAAGTGCCAGCAATGCTCCCCCTTCTGTTTCTGCCCCTCAGAGACTCCCAGGCATTGCTGATACAAATGTGGCAACCCTACTTCAGACACTGAGGGATCATATTTGTAGGCCAAACCTAGGTATTTTTTTGAAAGTTGAAAGAGTGTGGCCGTCAGAAAGACATGCCAAGCTCAGTTCAACTAAGGTCGTTGTTATATATGTGGCAGAATGATGCCGATGTGACTCACCATGCAAATGAAGGCTTGTAAAGGAACCAATCATAGACTCTAAATTATGAACTCTATGGACCAATCTAAGGGCTACATTGAAGGTCAGTCAGAGCTCTTGGCAGGCCCACAGAACTGTATATAAGTTGATGTTTCCCCATTGTTGTTGTTTGGTATTTTGACTGGTGTGATTCATTAAAGAGCTGTGTTTTCAAAGAACTTGTAGTCTGTGCCTACTAAACACACAGGCTTATCAGTTGTCCTGGCAAGCAAGTTGCCAGGACAGAAAGGATATAAGGGATACTTCCTTTGCCCTGCCGGTGCTGCCCCCTGCTGCCCAGGGTAGCAAGGAAGGGAATTGCTGGGGAAATGCCATCATAGAATATCTGGTTAGACCCAGAACTATCATCCAGCAGTGTGGCAATATTTCAATCATGGGCCATAAGCTACGAGTAGCTCTTGTTATGACGACCTTACACTCTATTTAAGAGATATATTTGCAAAATTGAAGTTGGTCTGAAAACAAAGCTAGTGGACGAAACACTTTGGGACTGTTTTGAATATAAATAATAAAGAAATATCAGAAGATTGAAGACTCTATGAAGTCTATTTTGGATATTTTATTTGCCACCTTGGTATCCCAGTGCCTCAGAGAGCCAGCGTGGTGTAGTGGTTAGGAGTACGGACTTCTAATCTGGCATGCCAGGTTCGATTCTGCACTCCCCCACATGCAGCCAGCTGGGTGACCTTGGTCTCAAAACAGCACTGATAAAGCTGTTCTGACCGAGCAGGAATATCAGGGCTCTCTCAGCCTCACCCACCCCACAGGGTGTCTGTTGTGGGGAGAGGAAAGGGGAGGTGAATGTAAGCCGCTTTGAGCCTCCTTTGGGTAGGGAAAAGCGGCATATAAGAACCAACTCTTCTTCTTCTTCTTGTTTGTATCTGATTCTTCACTGGGTCCTACGATTCTTAATTTATCAATTTTTCCTTAGGAACAGGAGCAGGAAGCACTTAGATAATCAATTAGCCCGAGTTGAGCAAAAGGAACCGCCCCCCCCTCCTCCAGTCAAGTCAGGTCAGTTAGTTCCAAAGACTGGCAGGCAGCTAGGGGTGCCAACCTCCAGGTGCAGCCTGAGAATCTCTCAGAGCTCATCTTCGGGCTCCAGGGTTCATTGCCTCTGGACAAAACAGATGCTTTCGAGAGCTGACTCTATGCCATTGTGCCCAACTGAGATCTGTACGCTCCTCATGTTCCACCTCCAGGTCTCAGGGATTTCCAAACCTGGAGGTGGCAACAGTACTCCCCTGTCCCCTGCTGGTGGCCTGGGCAGGCCTGACAAATGCACAAGCGGCACTAGGGCATCTGCAGTTCAATGCAAAGCTGTTGAACCGGTCTAGAACTGAGGCTTCAGTCGTCCTAGAGGGAAGGAAGGTATGGTTGCTTTGCGGGCCTCATACTGCAAAGAACTGACCATGACCTTCTGAGGCTACATCCACAGGAGCCGCAGTCTGGCTTGGTGCCCAGAGCACAGCTTGTGGGCCAGGCACGTCTGTACAGAGCTGCTTCCTTGGGCCTGGCTTCTCCAGTTATCCTGGCAGGAAAGAATGTATTTGTGGCGATCTCAGGCCCTGTTCGGTGTGGCCGGGGCAGCTGCCTCTGAGCCATGAGGAGCGATGGCAGGGGTCCCTGCAGGCGAGGGTTGCCAGATCTAGGGTAAGAAATACCTAGAGATTAGGGGTAGGGGCAGGGTTGTCAGTCTCCAGGTGGCAGCTGGGGAATCTCTCGTTATTACAATTTATCTCCAGATAACCAACATCAATTATCTGGAGAATATGGCTGCATTGGGAGATGATTCTATGGCAGTATACCATGCTGAGGTCCATCCCCTTACCAAACCCCACTCTCTCCAGGCTCCACCCCCAAAATCTCCAGGTATTTCGCAATCAGACCTGGCAATCCTAGAGGGGACAGACCGCAGCAGAGTATAATGCCATTGAGTCCACCAAAGAAGCCATTTTCTCCAGGGATAGTTGATCTTAGATGTCTGGTCATCAATTATAATAGCAGGAGAACTCCATTTGCCTCGTGGAAGTTGGCAAGCCTAGCAGGAAGTTTTGGAGTTCTGACACACTGTGGTGGGCACTGCCACAAAATGCCACACTGCCACACTGCCTCAGGAGCAGAAGAAGAAGAAGAAGAAGAAGAAGAGTTGGTTCTTATATGCCACTTTTTCCTACCCGAAGGAGTCTCAAAGCAGCTTATAGTCGCCTTCCCTTTCCTCTCCCCACAACAGACACCCTGTGAGGTGGGTGAGGCTGAGAGAGCCCTGATATCACTGCTCGGTCAGAACAGTTTTATCAGTCCCGTGGCGAGCCCAAGGTCACCCAGTTGGCAGCATGTGGGGGAGTGCAGAATCGAACCTGGCATGCCAGATTAGAAGTCCGCACTCCTAACCACTACACCAAACTGGCTCTCTCAGGAGACAAAGCCAGTCACAAAATGGCTGCCTCAGGGGACAAAGCCAGTCACAAAATGGCGGCCGCAGCTTAGCTTCAGTCACACCATGAAGATCCTGGTGCTGTGGTGGCAGCTGCTGCCAAAGCGACGTTTTTAAAAGGCTGCTCAGCCAATCAAATTTCCAATGGCCTTGCTGGGCACCGAGCCCCACCCACTTTCTAAAAACACTTGGCGGGTGCCAGAAGAGGTGTCCGTGGTTGCCATAGCACCAAGTTGAGTGCCCCTGGCCTATGACATCTCCTGTTCAGATGCTCCTGGATGGTTTCCTCAACAGCAGGTGTTTGGCATTCCAGGAAACAGCCTGGGCGTTAACTGAACCGCTCTGATTGTAAATTATGGCTGTGGGGTTGTTTTGTTGCTGTTGACAAAACTGACTTACTGCTAGCCACTCAAATTGATCCGTGTTTTCTCTACCTGAACTGTCCATTAGAAGTTCACTGCCAACGACACCCTGGCAGAGTACATGAAGAGCCGTTCTGCAAAGCTGCAGTTCCACGGGCAAGGGGCAATCCAGCTGTCCAACGCCAGATGTCCAGACAAATCTGGCTGTGAATGTGGAAACGCAGCGGTGAGTTTCATCTTGCCGCTTCTTCTGAGGCACACGCTTTCTGCCTGCGGCGAAGGACGGGTGGGAGAACTCGGGGAGACAGGTCACCGCTGTTGATCTTTCTCTTCGAGGAGTGATCCAGTTCTTCTCATTCAAGGACCATCACAGAATCTGTGCTGCCCTGCTCCAGAATTCGGAAGGCCGGTGTCCAGTGCCAATGTGCAAGAGCCCACTGAAGCCAGCTGGCCACTGTTGTGAAATCTGCGGTAAGCAAAGAGGCATGGTAGATGAGACCTGATGATAGGGGCTGGAGATGAGAACTGATGAGAGGGGCTGGAGTTCTCCCAGGATTGCAACAGTTGCTGTGGAGGAAGCGGCAGCTTCAGAGGGCAAACTCCACAGCAGGCCTGTTTTGCAACTCCCTGCTGATTCAGGGATGAAGCGGCATAAGCGTCCCCCAGCCCTGTTCCTGGCCGAGTGGAGTAGGCTACGGGGCAGGTTCTGGCATTGGGGGGCAGAGGCGGCAGAGCAGCATAGGCCTGCCCCAGCCCTATTTCTGCAGGCTCCCACTGCAGGCCCCCTTTGGTGAAGAAGAGCAAACTGGTAGCCAGCCCAGAGTAGAGGTATGGTTCTGTTCACAGATAATCAGAAAATGTTGCTGTGCTGTCACTTCCTGTGCTGTGGGAGTGGCCTGGTGATGTCACATCTGGTGGGAGTGTCTGGGTGATGTCACTTCTGATGACATGTGATTTCTGGGGACATGGAAGGAAGTTGTGGCCCACTGACATCACTTCCGGGGTTTCTCAAAGCCTGAAGAATGTTTTCTCAATAGTCAACGTCACACCATCTATTGTAATCTATAAGTGTCATCAGGTTGTAGCCAAATGGTGGCAACTCCTCATGGGATGTTCAGAGCAGGAGAGGAGCAGAAGTGGCTTGCCTTTGCCTTCCTGTTTGTACCAACCCTGGTCTTCTTTGATAGTCCCCCTTGTCCACAGTTCCTGAGTTCCCATGAGCTCCGGCTAGTTAAGTCTATTCAGGCTGCAGGTACACCACACATTTCAAGTTTTATCCCTTCTCAAGTTCTACCCTCCACTGGCACCTTCCTCAAATTTCTGAAAATACCCCAGGCTGGCATTGGCTACTCTGGACATGACACAGGAGCCAATTTTGCAAGTCCCTAGTGGCACCAAATCCCAGTCTGCTTGGCCAACAGGTGTCATCATGGTTCACGTTTATATGCTCACTTAAGACCTTGTGCAAACCTTTGTTTCTTATAACCATGGTTAGTATCTAAAACTAGGGATCCCCTCCCAGGCAGTCACTGAAGTCCTGGAACCCAACCTGGGCAGAGTCTGCACTTACTTTCTTTATTCCATTGTCAATCCTGTTGAATTCAGATCGCTTTGAACTCGGGTCTTCCTCTTCCCCACCCCCTCCCCATTGAAACAGGAAAGTCTTCTGTACATGGTTAAGGTAGTTCAGAAGGGGGGGGGAGCCAAGCCTCTTTCTTTCTTTACTTGAAGGGGGGATGAGCCAGGCAGGGAGCCTCTTTCTTTTCTTGGAGGGATGGGGGAGAAGATCGAAAAAGGCAGAGGAGGGAGGAAAAATCCAGGACCGACAGAAGTTGAGAGAAATTAGGGGCTTCTCCTTTAAGGCAAGCATGTCACATGACCAGGTGTAGCCTCTCAGAGGTTCTCTACCACGGAGCTTTCTTTCCCAAATGGATATTGAGGATTAACAGCACTCTGAGATATCGCACAATAAAGGTAGTGTCACTCCGGATCAATCCTCCTTGCTGCAGAAGGAAAATTTAAATCGGCCAGAATCCGAACGGAAATCGCATTCTGTGTAGAGGGCAGGGACTGAATCGATCTGGGGTTGGAATAAAAGCTCTGTACAGTTTACACCCAGGTGTCATCACTGTTCAGGTTTATATGCTCACTTAAGACCTTGTGCAAAACCTTGGTTTCTTATAACCATGGTTAGTATCTAGAACTAGGGCTCCCATCCCAGGCAGTCTCCGAAGTCCTGGAATCTGACCTGGATAACCCAGGCCAGCCTGGTCGTGTCAGATCTTGGAAGCCTAGCAGAGCAGGCCCGGGCTAGGAATCAGGAGGGCGGCCAGTAAGGAACACCAAGGTCATGACGCAGGGATAGGCCATGGCAAACCACCTCCAAAGAACTCTTGAGTGGCAGCCAGTTAATCGTAGGGTTTCCTGGCTGCGTGACACACATGCCATCCGATAAGCAAAATAAATACAGAGATCCTGGCTTATCTCAACAAATGTGGTTTTCAGAGCCTTCTCTCTGCAACTTGGAAATGAGCCAGGATTAAAGCTGGACATAGCAGAGACGCCTGCACTCATGTATCACACGAAGCCACAATTAAGAATAACTGTCGTTAATAAGAGCAAGAGTCCAATAGCACCTTAAAGGCTGACCACGTTTGTGGCAGGCTATTTAATCACTGCTCATCTCAATCTATCTCCATGTAGCTAATGAAAAATTCACATTCTCTGCTTAACTGGCTGATGGTACAATCAACACCTTCTGTCCCTTTATTACCTTTTTGGCCTTGTGAAAGGGATAGCGCAAAACTGGGTTGAATGCAGCACTGTAGAGGAAAGCATGCACTCCACAGCCTTATAAGTTAATAGGAGAGAAGATTTAGGTAAAATCTGTCTATGCCATAAAATCAAGGCAGGGAGGGGGGACAGCTGCTGATTCTGCTTTGGGGTTCTTCATGTGCCAGCCCGACAGACCTATATAGGACTCTTTGATCATGGCCGAGGCCTCCAGGTAAAGGTGCTAGACTGTACTGAAAGCCCCTAACCAATCTTATTTTACTTGCTGCTAAATTCCTCTTTCTGCCCCCCCCCCCCAGTTCTAGATGTGTTGTTCCTCCCTCTAGTGGTCAGTTCAGTATTACACTGGTTTATTTCCAGCATATCTCCCTGAGGTTTAGATCAGCAGGGAGATATGCTGGATATACCCCGGTGTAATATTGAATCGGCCACTAGAGAGAGCAAAACGTGTGGAAACAGACACCTTGCCCTGAAGAAACAGGAACTTACCAGTGAGTAAAATGAAAATATGGGAGGGGAAAACCCGGCCTGCTACTTTAAGCGCTATGCTGCTCAACATAACATCCCCTCAGCCATTCCTCCTCACAAAGCTCCCTGCATGAGCATCATGTGGAGAAAGATTGTGGAAATCTTTTGCAGTGTGGATGGAAGTCCATGAGGACTTCTTGCTCTTTCTCCGTGCTGTGGTTAAACTTATATTTTTTGTTGGCCATTCCATCTTCTTTCCATCCTGAGGCCAGGACAGCTCCTCGGTTAGATGCATTTGGGGGTCAAGAGTTTCTGACCCTGAAGGCTGGGGTGAGGGAGACCTCGTCAAAACTACTGAGGAGTGAGAGATTTGCAGAGAGAGGGAGAGAGCGAGGCCAATAAACTGCCTAGTGCCGGGCAATCAGACCGTTAATCAGGACCTCTTAAGCTATTAATCAAGGTACACTTAGACACCGAGGATCCAGCTGCATTAACATTCCTGCCAACAAAGACCTATGTTCACATTAGCATTTTCTTCTGAGAGGTTCTTAACTTCAGGCTGATCTAATTTGGGCTGGTTTGACTTTCCGGCAGAAAAGCCAATCAATGAGGTAACTAAGTGCCTCCAACATGCCTCCTCTTTGCCCAGAATGCCTCCCCCCCCCCAATTCCTTATTTGGAATAGGAGCTATCTCCCCTTTACCCAATCAGGGAGAATTTTGCTAGCTCACCTTGCTAGAAGTTTGGCATTTCTGGTCATTGCAAAAACATAAGAAACACCTTGCTGGATCAGACCAGTGGTCCATCTAGTCCAGTGGCTGGCCAGTTCTTCTGGAGGGCCAACAATAGGGCACAGATGCTGAGTCCCTTTCCTCAAAGACTTGAGGAGGTTGTGGTGGTAGTGGAGGCAACACATCCCTTTGGCTTATATTGTCCTCCCCTGGCAACACTGATATTCACCCCCCTTTGCCTGCCTCATTCTTTTCTTCTGAGGCATTCACCAACATGCCTTTTATCTGCTTCCCATCTTCAATTATATCTGTTATTTATTTACTTCATAATACCCTACCTTTTTCTACAGCGGGGACCAAAGCAGCCTACATTATTCACCTTTCCTCCTCTTTATCCACACAGCAGTCCCGTAAGGCTGGTTAGGTTTGAAAGTATGTGATTGGTCCAAAAAACCACCCTGTGAACTTCTGTAATAGGGCTTTGAACCTGGGTCTCCCAGACCTTATTCCGAGGCTCTAACTCAGGGGTAGTCAAACTGCGGTCCTCCATATGTCCATCGCTGGCAGGGGCTCCTGGGAATTGTAGTCCATGGACATCTGGAGGGCCGCAGTTTGACTACCCCTGCTCTAACTGCTACGGGGTGGCATAGAAATCAGATTATAAATAAACAAACAAACAAATAAACAAACAAATAAATAATATATAACACTGGCACTCATAGGATTGTTGCTGTAGAACAACAGCAAGCAGCTAGGACTACTTCATTCAAATCAGGTGGTATCTAGTCAGACAGAGATTGCGACATCAAGGTGGAATTTCAGGATCTCCCAGAATTACAATTGAACTCTAGATGGCAAAGATCCCCCCCCCCCCCCGAGAAAATGATGGCTTGGAAAGATGCTGTGTGCCATATTCAAAGTGTTCAAGAAGATCATCCAACCAAGGCTACAGGAATATCACGAACAGAGAAGATCAAGCAGGAATTAGGCCACATTGGGGCTGTATTGATCAAATGTTCACCATCCATCAATAGCAGAGGAAAGAATTAAGTGGGGAAAGAGAACTGTCATTGTCTTTATTGACTTCAAATCCGCTTTTGACTGTGTCCACTGGCCTTCTCTATGGAAGGTACTAGAAACTGAAAATGTGCCCCAGAAAATAATCACACTCTCCAAACAGCATATGATGGTTCAACAACCAAAGTGCAAATTTGAAGTGAGCTATCAGAAGAGTCCACCATCCATACTGGAGTGCACCAAGGAGATGTGGCCTCTCCCCTAAGTTTTAACATCGTAGTTGATGCTATTATGAGAAAAATATTCAAGAATAGGCGTGAAGTTCAGTATGGCCAAAACAACTTCCTGACAGATAGGATGTTTACAGATGATAGTGCCGTATTTGCTGATACAGATGCAGAGGCTACACTAACATCCTCTATGACATTGCCTGCATCACCCAATCTTACAGCTAAAAAATAAATTTGGACAAGACCAAAGTCATAACCACAGATGGATCACCAGCAAATGTATACCTCATTGAAGCCCAAATTGAGCAAATCAAAGAATTTAAATCTTTAGGATCATTAATGCAAGTAAAGAAAGTGCCATCTACCACTGAAGCCCACAGTAGGATTGGCCAAGCAACATCAGCATTTGCCATACTCAAATGGTGCCTCTGGAAGAAGACAAACATCTCTCTCAAGTTCATCTCTTCCGGACACTAATTCTGCCAATCCTCCTATATGGATCAGAAGCATGGACTTTACTAAAACCTGACATAAACAGACTCTGGACCTTCCAAATGCAATGCCTGCAGCAGATTTTGGATGTCTCTCTATGTGATCATAATCGAAATGAGACAATTCAGAGAAAATGTGACAACCAGCTGCAAATTAAAGAACAAATCCAAAAGCACAGACTGCAATGGTTTGGCCATATCTGCAGAATGAACACCAGCAGACTGCCCCACAAACTCCACTAGCAAGAACCACTCACTAACTGAATGGAAGATCCAATGGCTAGCGCCAAAGAAAACATGGCTTAAACAGATCGAGGAAGACCTTAGACACCAGCGGTTGACTATCCACATGGCCAAAATTACTGCCAACAATTGCCAAGAGTGGAAAGATATTATAAACTAGGCAAAAAATCCAATGGCACCTACAGCAGCGTACTGGTTGAGGACAACCTGCTCTACCCATTGCCAGCTAAAGTATAAAAAGAAGAAGAAAGATATTCAACTGAGGCCTCCCTTCTCCCCAGTTTTACTCTTCGTAGACTCAATCCGAAAATTTCTAGGAATTTGCCAGTCTAGAGCAGACATCCCTGGCTTCAGTGAGTGCTGCCTCAAAGGCCAAAATAGGCCAAAAAGGCCCCTCCCATTTTACTGAAACCCAGCCTGGAATACTGTGGTTGCCTAGCAACAGCCACCGAGGGAATCCATTGCTTAAAACTACAGGCACTCCTTTTATCATTTTTGGGTTTTTAAATGTATTTTTAAAAAAGGTTTCACAGTTTTCTGCAAACCCTGGGCACTATTCAAGTCTGTGGAAAGATCTGCCATTCCTGTTTACGGCTTCAGACAATGAATTTACATAGACTCAGATTTGGCTGACTCGACTATTAGTATATAGAAGAGGTTGCCCACGGTGAGCCATTGAATGTCACATCTCCCTTGGCTTCATGGAGTTTATTATTTTTTCCCCCAAAGGAAAGAAAAACACCACACGCGCCTTCTGGAAAACATTATTTTAATTGCTTCCGAAGGCTTCCTAAGAAACGTATGTCGACATCCCTATCAAGTGTTTGGTTTTCATATGGTAATTAAGAATTAGGAACACAGTAAAAAAAACAACAACTCTGTCTTTGCCTCCCAGGTAAATTAACAGATGAGCAGCCCATATGGAGAGGAAAGGCATGCCACTAACCCATCGGACGCATTTTCATTTTAACATCCCAATTAAATGAAGAACCTGTATGGGACCAGTACATTGAAAAAGAGAAGTTATATGTTCCTTGGCTCTATTCATTTGATCTGTTATTTACTGAAAGGATTTATATCCCACTTTTACACACTCTGGATAGTGTGAGGGTAGAACTCTTGAGAAGAGTTAGATCTGCCTTTCTCAACCTTGTTGCTATTGAGAGCCCCCTGAAACCTTCTTCAGGCTTTCAGAAACCCCACAAGTAGTGCCTTTTGGAACTGTCCATTGGGTGTTGAATTCTGGTGCTGGAGAAGACTCTTGCGAGTCCCTTGGACTGCAAGGCGAACAAACCGGTCAGTCCTAGAGGAGATCAGCCCTGACTGCTCCTTAGAAGGCCAGATCCTGAAGATGAAACTCAAATACTTTGGCCACCTCATGAGAAGGAAGGACTCCCTGGAGAAGAACCTAATGCTGGGAGCGATTGAGGGCAAAAGAAGAAGGGGACGACAGAGAATTAGGTGGCTGGATGGAGTCACTGAAGCAGTCGATGCAAGCACAAAAGGGACTCCAGGGAATGGTAGAGGACAGGATGGCCTGGAAGAACATTGCTCATGGGGTTGTGATGGGTCGGACACGACTTCGCAACTAACAACAACAACAACAAGTGATGCAATGGTGCCCAATGTGTTTGGGAAATATAACTGTGGAGACGCTTATCTGGGACCCCTCCCCTTCCCACCCCCTCCAGGCCCATCATTGGCCATTTAGGGGAGTCAACATGACCATAGATGATCATGTCAGCTGATAAATGTTTAGCAAATTTTAAAAATATATTAAAAATTAATTAACTCCCACCCATTCAGGAAACCCTTCCAGGGCCGTCAAGAAACTCCAGGGTTTCACGAAAAATAGATAAAGTCTACCCATAAGTGTTTGCAAGCCAGGCTTTCTTCCCCATATACACATCCTTTCTTCAAGGAACTTGAGGGTTAATCTGTTTTATGTTTCCCAGTTTCTGTTAGATAGTGGTGATGGAAAATGCCTTCAAGTTGCAATATACTGATGGAGACCCCAGAGGGTTTTCGAGGCAAGAGCCGTCTAGAGGTGGTTTACCACGCATAACAATCCTAATATGTCCTGGTAGTCTCCCTTCACTGTACAGTGCAATGCCAACACTGCTTACCTTCTAAGACAAGATTGCTCTAGCCCAGGTCATCTTGATCAGGGCCTGTAAAATAGGCTGAGCTAACCTTAAAACTCACACTTGATGATCAGGTTTAAGGCTGAGCAGACATTCATTTTTCTCTCTTGTGTATTCATGTTGCGCGGAATGGGGGCTGTTCCTCAAGTGTTTGGCTCCATCTAGTGGTCGATTCGATGTTGCGTTGCTTTGCGTCTTTCATAAAAACCCTGAAGTTTAAATTTGAAGGTTTGCATGCCAGACGTATTTCCAGGAATTTCCCAGCTTGAGCTGGCAACGCTGTTCATGCTTTTGTGCGAATCTTGTTCTTGTGGTCCATCATGATGTACGCCCTATCAATTAGTGCTGTATCAGTTCATTGAGATGGGGAGAAGGTTGTTGAGGTGGCTTGTTTCCAGTTTGGTGTAGTGGTTAGGAGTGCGGACTTCTAATCTGGCATGCCGGGTTCGATTCTGCACTCCCCCACATGCAACCAGCTGGGTGACCTTGGGCTCGCCACAGCACTGATAAAACCGTTCTGACTGAGCAGTGATATCAGGGCTCTCTCAGCCTCACCTACCCCACAGGGTGTCTGTCATGGGGAGAGGAATGGGAAGGCAACTGTAAGCCGCTTTGAGCCTCCTTTGGGTAGGGAAAAGCGGCATATAAGAACCAACTCTTCTTCTTCTTCTTCTAAACTGATCATGCCAGGCTATTCATTTATTTGTTTAACTCACTGATCCCTGGCCTTCCCCCCAGTGGGAACCCAAAGTGGCTTCCCTCATTTTCCCCTCCTCTGTTTTTATTCTCTGTGAGGTAGGTAAGGTCGCGAGAGTGCGACCAGCCCAAGATCACCTGCCGGCTTCCATAACAGAGTGAGAAACCCTTGTTTCCCAGACCCTCGTCCAGCACTCTAACCCACAACACCGTGCCGGCTCTCACATTTCGTCTTGTCTTTCTCTCCCTCAACTGCAGGAGCCATCATCTCTCTGGAATACTCCACCGGCTTTGACATGGAGGTGTATCGGGACAGAATACTCCATACATTTCTGAGCCTGGTAGGCATAGACCTGTTTCATAACTGGTTGCTCAAGGGAGCTCTCTCCCCATCAGCCATTCTGAAACCATTCCTTGGCGGGCAGAAGCAAAATGTAGCGGTCGCTTTTTCTTAGAATGCATATAGATTTTTGTTTTCAACCTGGAAGAAAGGAAATTCTAGTTGTGTGACCACAATGGCTGTGTGGTTGGTCCTTAGGCTACCCACTTAGAGATTTAGAAACTGCCTAGTCCCTTTCAGTTGCATTGAGAAGAAGAATTGATTTTATACCTTGCTTTTCTCTAACAAAAGGAGTCTCAAAGTGGCTTGCAGTCGCCCTGTGAGGTAGGTGAAGCTGAGAGAGCTCTGAAAGAACTGCTATATCTGGGGGGGGGGTCCACAGATTGTGTGGGTCTTTTGCCACCAGTATGGTTTTATGGTATCGTTATGTATTTTATGTGGGCTTGTGAACCGCCATGAGCCAGCAGGGTCCGGGAGTAGTGGTCAATAAATATAAGTCAATAAATATATGAGAACATCTCTAAGGGCAGTGATGAGGTCAAGGTTAAGGCCAGACATATTTCCTTGGGGCTAGGGACCACCAGCTCGTTGGAATGTACAGAGGAGTGTGCTCTTCGTGGGGGCATAGATAGAAATGTGGTCTGTCAGATATGCAGTACCTGGACCACAAACGACCTTATGTACCAATACCATAAACTTGATCTGGAATTCAACCGGGAATCAATGCAGTTGGCGGAGCACAGGTTAAATGTGCACCCTTCAAGGTGTCCCTGTAAGGACCCCAGGTACGGAATTCTGGACCAGTTTCAGTTTCTGGAGCAAGGATAAGGGCAGGCCCATGTAGAATGAGTTACGGAAGTCCAGTCTAGAGCTACCATCACATGGATAACTGAGGCTAGGTGTTTGGGGGCCAGGTAGAGGCTTGGCGAAGCAGGCTTCCTTCCCTTGCCTCTTCTTACACAGCCATAGGACGTCCCATTTGAAGGGCTGAGTTTCAGGCTTCGGCTTCAGCCATCCCATCAATGCTTCCAGGCAAAGTTTTCTGGGTTCATTTCCGGGTGGCTGTCCATCAGCAGGCAGAGCTTCCCTCCTCATATTGGTGACACCCAAGCCCAACCCCCCAGAACAGCAGGGCGCATAAAGATGTTGAACAAAGTTGCGGATAGAACCACATCTTGTCGTATGGCAGAGGTCGCATCGGAGGTGGTTGTGTCTTCCCAGTGGCTAACCTCTGTCCACAAACCCAGAGAAAGGAGATCAGAGGAGTTGGTTTTTATATGCCGGTTTCTCTAACCAAAGGAGTCTCAGAGGGGCTTACAGTTGCCTTCCCTTTCCTCTCCCCACAACAGACACCCTGTGAGGTGGGTGAGGCTGAGAGAGCTCTGATATTACTACTCGGTCAGAACAGCTTTATCAGAGCCATGGTGAGCCCAAGGTCAACCCACTGGATGCATGTGGGGGAGCGGGGAATCAAACTTGACCCGCCAGATTAGAAGTCCGTACTCCTAACCACTGCAACAAACTGGCTCATGATTGAGCCAGTGATTGAGCTCATGATTGGCTACGTCGAACACTGCTCACCATGTCGAACTCTGCTTATTTTAACACCCATTATTCTTCAGTGTGCATAAATGGGAAGGGAATATAGCCTAGTAATGAAAATACACTTTTCTTGCACAAAGAAGTAATCTGGTAGAATTCCTACCCCTTGCAATTAAATGCTTCAGGGAGCTCAGGAAAGCTTCAAGATCTCCTAGGCCTGTCCCCGATCAAAAAATGACAGGTCTAGTGTAATCTCTGCCTTCCTGCACTGTTTTTTAAATGTGTGGTTCTGTGTGTTTCAAAAGCCCAAGAATGCAGGTGTTCAGATGGCCATGTCCAAGGTGCGCGGACCTCGCCCTTTCCTGGGCCTCCTCCCACGCAGCCCTGCATCCTTCATCCAGATTATGCTACTAGACAACAGGACTGGGGCCCAGAGTGGCACTCGTGCCGAAGAGCTGGCCAAGGACATCCTGAACGATATGGCGGAACATGGTAACTCTTCCTCTTCTCTGCCTGTTGCAGATCTTTGCCAGTTCTGGGTTGGGAAACACCTGGATATTTGGGAGGTGAATTCTAGGAAGAGCAGGGAGGAAGGGGAGGGATTACCACAGGATGTAGCATCATGGAACCCACCCTTCAAAGCAGCCATTTTCATCAGCGGAACTGATCTTTATCACCCAGAGATGAAGAAGAAGAGTTGGTTTTTATACCCCACTTTTGAAGGAGCTTGAAAACATTTTATCCAGAAGATCTGCAGTGTGCTTGCAGCTGAAAGCTCCTATCCAGAAGGAAACTCTGCTGGTCTTAAACGTGCCCCCGGACTCTTGATGAGGACAGAATATGCTTTAGCAGCACTGCGTGTTGCAAGCCACTAAGGGGGAAAAGGAGGGATGCGAAATGAGGCTGCTTAAATCCCGGAGAGCTTATGATATTCTGGAAGAGCTTTCCAAATTGTCATCTTCTTCCCACCCACCCACACCACAATTCCCCACTGGCCCAGCAGTGTGTACATTGCAATAACAAGTCAAAACCAGAACAGCCAACAAATGTGTCAAAAATGAAACTCAAAGCCTGGAGGTATTTCTTGCTACTCAAGGAAAAGTTACTCGGAAACGCACACCACGTCCCGGAAGCAGAAGGCTAATAAAGAGAGGGACAATTTATCGTCCCAGTGCAAGGAGTTCTCCGCGCTGGTCCCCACTAAGTTTATGTAAACTGTGGCTCTCCAGATGTCCATGGACTACAATTCCCATGAGTCCATGGACTACAATTCGCATGAGTGCCTGCCAGATGTTCATGGATTAAAACTACCATGAGTCCACTACAATTCCCATGAGTCCATGGACTACAATTCCCATGAGTCTCTGCCAGATGTCCATGGACTACAATTCCCATGAGTCTCTGCCAGATGTCCATGGACTACAATTCCCATGAGTCCACTACAATTCCCATGAGTCCGTGGACTATAATTCCCATGAGTGCCTGCCAGATGTCCATGGACTACAATTCCCATGAGTCCACTACAATTCCCATGAGTCCATGGACTACAATTCCCATGAGTGCCTCCCAGATGTTCATGGATTAAAACTACCATGAGTCCACTACAATTCCCATGAGTCCATGGACTACAATTCCCATGAGTCTCTGCCAGATGTCCATGGACTACAATTCCCATGAGTCCACTACAATTCCCATGAGTCCGTGGACTACAATTCCCATGAGTGCCTGCCAGATGTCCATGGACTACAATTCCCATGAGTCCACTACAATTTCCATGAGTCCATGGACTACAATTCCCATGATTGCCTGACAGATGTCCATGGACTACAATTCCCATGAGTCCACTACAATTCCCATGAGTCCATGGACTACAATTCCCATGATTGCCTGACAGATGTTCATGGATTACAATTACAATGACTCCCCACCAGACGTCCACAGACTACCATTACCATGAGTCCCTGCCAGCATGGTCAGGGGCTCATGGCAATATGTAGTCCATGGACCTCTGGAGAGCCACAGTTTATTCACCCCTGCCCCTGAGCCACCCCATAGCTACCTATTTCACTTCCACTTTTTAAAATCAGAAGTAATGTGATGCTGCAGCCAGCATTCCAACCCCCACCCCCAAATTCTCCAGGTTCTTCCCAACCCAAAGCTGGCAACTGCATATTGGGTCAAATGTAAAATAATAATAATTTGCCTTGGAAGCACAAGAACTTTATGCAGTATCTCTGCAGTATTGCTGTTCAAACAAATGACAAAGATGATCTGACTCCAATGGTAACGAGAGAAAGCAATTTTACTTGCAAAAATAGCAGATCTTACAGGACATATCCATATAGGTATATGCAACTCATTGTGAACAGATTAATTTCAAGAAGGTTAATTTGCTACAGCCCCAAGCCCAGGTAAGAGACAGAAGGCGAGAGGTCATATGCGATGAAACAGAAGGCAAGAAAGGGCCAAAGAGACTCAACAGCTGACCAAGGGGAGGGTGAGGCCATCTGCCAACAGTTCCCCAGTGAGAAAAGTCTGTTATCCCTTTCCCTCCCAGTTCCTCTTGCATGCAGAGCTGCAATATCCAACAGTTCATTCATCTGGCTTTGCACAGCTTGGCGTGCTCTGAACTTGTCTACCTGTTTGATGATTGGACAGAAAGATGCAAGAACAATGGCCTGGTGTGCATAGGAGTGTTTCCACGTGCTCGGTTGGGTGTGCCAGCACAAAGCAGGAGGTGCTGGGAGCAATACAGAAAGCATTTTGGGACTGGTTCAAAGTACACGTTGTTCTCTTTTCAGTTTTGCCCTTCCTGATTTTGCATTTGAGCACCACTTGGACTAATTCGGCTGCTCTAGTCTTTCTGGGACGAGCACCCAGGCTCACTGAAATGTGCTCAGAGAATGCAGGAGGAAGCAGCTGGAAATGTGGGCACCTAGAACAAACAAGAAACAGTGGCATTGAGGATTCGAGATGCCACACTTCAGGACTGGTATATGAGGGGGGCACAGGAGGATAAAGTGCTAGTGTGCCAGGACACCCGGGGGGTTGGACTAGATGGCCTGTGTGGCCCCTTCCAACTCTATGATTCTATGATTATGTGATTCTGTGATCGTCCTACTCCTTTACAAGAAAGGGATATTAAGGTAAGAGAGACAGAGGGACAGACCAGATCCAATGGGATGAAATTAATTCACGGGGGCAGGTACATCTGTTGTTCTACTTTCATAAGATGGCTGGTTTTAGTCTGAGTGAGGTGAGGCAAGGCCAAGAAGAATCCTTCCCCCCCCCCTTGGGCAGCCTTTCTCAACTTTTTGTCATTCAGAAACACCTGAAACATTCTTCAGGCGTCGAGAAACCCTCCAAAATGGGGCAGAATATGGTTAGGAAGCATAGCGGTGGACACGCCCACCCAGAGCCCCTCCCTTTCCAGGCCCATCATTGGCCATTTTGGGAGGAAGTGGGTGGGTCAACATGACCACATATGCAGATATCACCCAATAAAGGTGATATGTCCATATTTTAAAAACAGATCTAAAATATACATATGTATATACATATTCATACACACACACATACATATATAAATAATTCACTCTCACCCATCTGGGAAACCTTTCCAGGGCCCTCAAGAAACCCCGGGGTTTCCCAAAGCCCTGGTTGAGAAAGCCTGCCTCAGGGACTCAGTATCTCAGGGGTCTTTCCAAGATCCTTCTAAGGCAGGAAAGCCAACGAGAGGCGACAGTTTAAAGCCGAACCTGGCATTTTGTGGCCGCCTCAGAGAAGACTGCCAGTGAGGAGGTGGTGAGCTCCCCCTCACTGGCAGTCTTCAAGCAAAGGTTGGATACACCCTTTTCTTGGATGCTTTAGGATGCTTAGGGCTGATCCTGCGTTGAGCAGGGGGTTGGACTAGATGGCCTGTGTGGCCCCTTCCGACTCTATGATTCTGTGATTCTAAGACGTTCAGCAGATCTCCTCACTTCAGAGTGCGGTTTCCCAGTAAACGTGTGGCAGGAAGCAAATTTTGTCCCAGACCTGAGAGAAAATCTATTTGAACTTGCTGCTGTTATGGATTTGTAAGTGCCATTATTGTATCGAACGGATTTTATGTTTTTTAAAAAAAAAAAATCATAATTAGCTGCCCTGATACCTTTTTCAAAAAAAGAGAGAAAGGGAGAGGAACATTTAAATATACGGCAGGTCTCCCTCTCCCGTCGAAAGAGCGCTGAAGTGGCAGCATTGAACGGGGAGCCGGGCCGGAGAAGGTCAACAGCTGCTCTTCCTCTCAGGGATAATGGCCACTCGCGGGCAATGGCCATTACCCCGGGGAAGAGCAAGGCAGGAGGAGAGTGACAGAGAGGGCCATGAGCTCCCTCAGGTTTATTCTCCCCAGGCGTATGAACCGAGTGGTTGATGGGAGCCGTAACATTTTGTCCACTTTTGCAGGAGAGTCCTTCGGCATTGTGAGAGGCTCTGTGCAGGCCGCCACCGGCCACAACTGGAGTGCTCACGGAGCGGGGCCCCATAGCGCTGCTGCTACGACCGAGATGGTTGTCGGCGCGTTCTTCATCCTCCTGCTTATCGGAATCGTCCTACTCCTTTACAAGAAAGGGATATTAAGGTAAGAGAGACAGAGGGACAGACCAGATCCAATGGGATGAAATTAATTCAAAAGAAATTCTGTCTAAACATCCGGAAGAGGTTCCTGACAGTGGAACAGGCTTCCTCAGGAGGGGGTGGGTTCTCCATCTTTGGGGATTTTTAAGCAGAGGCTGGATGGCCATCTGACAGAGAGGCTGATTCTGTGAAGGCCCAAGGGGGCGGCAGGTGACAGTGGATGAGCGATAGGGTTGTGAGTGTCCTGCATAGTGCAGGGGGTTGGACTAGATGACCCAGGAGGTCCCTTCCCACTCTGTGATTGATTCTATGAGATGATCTGTGGGGCTGGGAAGTGCCACAAAGTCATAGTTGATTTCAGTTTCTGCATAATATTGTTGAGCATTTGCACAGAATCCTAGAGTGGGAAGGGGCCACACAGACCATCTAGTCCCACCCCCTGCTCAATGCAGGACCAGCCTCAGGCATCCAGGAGAAGGATCTGTCCAGCCACTGCTTGAAAACTGCCAATGAGGGGGAGATCACCACTTCCTTAGGCAGCCCCTTCCCCTGCTGAACTAGACTCAAAGAATCCTAAAGTGGGAAGGGGCTACACAAGCCATCTAGTCCCTCCCCCTGCTCAATACAGGATCAGCCTCCAGTATCCAGGATAAGTTTCTGTCCAGCCGCTGCTTGAAAACTGCCAAGGAGGGGGAGCTCCCCACCTCCTCAGGCAATCAATTCCACTACTGAATGGCTGACTGTGAATTCCTCCCCCCCCCCCCCCCATCTAGCCAGTATCGTCTTCCACGTACATTTAGATTCTTCTCTGGCTCTTCTGCAGCCGTCCCCAAGCCTGTTTTAGTACACTCTCTCCAGGAAGAATATTCCCAACATTTATTTGGGGAAGGTGTGGAGGGTCAGGGGGAGATTTCGGGACCTCCTCTGCCACCTCCGGCATCATCTCTCTTTGTACCCAGTTGCCTCCCCTTGTGCCAGTGGAGATTTTGCAATTTTTTAAAAAATGACTTTTTATGGATGTAATTTATATTTGTCGTCAAGCTGTAGCTGTTCAAGGCAAGAGATGTTCAGAGGTGCTTGACGTTGCCTCCTTTTGAATAGCAACCGTGGCCATTCTTGGGGGTCCCCCATCCAAGTACTAAACAGGGCAGACCCTGCTTAGCTTCTGAGTTTAGAGATTGGGCTAGTTTGGTCCATTCAGATCAGGGCCACCTCCAAGCTTCTGGCTGCAGTTCCCAGGGCTCCTCCTGTGCCCCTCCCCAGGGGGATCAGAGCTCTCTCTCTCTCTCTCTCTCTCTCTCTCTCTGTGTTTCTCTCTCTGTCTCTCCCTCCCTCCCTCTCTATTTTCCTCTGTTTCTCCCTCCTTCCCCCTCACTCTCTCCCCTCCCCTTCCCTCCCTCCATTTCTCTCTTTCTCTTTCTCTATCTCTTTCTCCCTCCCTCCCTCTCTCCCTCTCCCTCCTTCTCTCCCTCCCTATCTCTTTCTCCCTCCCTCCCTCTCTCCCTCTCCCTCCTTCCTTCCCTCCCTCTCTCTTTCTCTATCTCTTTCTCCCTCCCTCCCTCTCCCTCTCCCTCCTTCCCTCCCTCTCTCTCTCTTTCTCTATCTCTTTCTCCCTCCCTCCCTCCCTCCCTCCCTCCCTCTCCCTCCTTCCCTCCCTCTCTTTCTCTATCTCTCCCACCCCTCCCTCCTCTCTCTCTCTCACCTTCCTTCCTTATCTCTCTTCCTCTCTCCCCCTCTCTCTCCTGCCCTCCCCCCCTCCCTCTCCCTCCTTCCCTCCCTCCTCTCTCTTTCTCTCTCTCTCCCACCTTCCTTCCTTCTCTCTCTTTCTCTCTCTCTTCCTCTCTCCCGCTCCCTCTCCTGCCCTCCCTCCCTCCCCTCCTCTTTCGGCATGCTCTGCCAGCTGGCAGGGCAGGGCTCCGTGCTCTCTGTGCTCCGGCTGTTCCCATTCATTAAGTGCTGGTCTTTTCCCACCAGGCAGCAAAGCTCTGGGGCTCGGCTTGTTTTCCTTGCCAGTGTCAAGACGATTTGCGTTTCCTAGCAATAAAAGGGTAGTGTTGCTTTAATTCCGAAATAAAACTCCAAACATCCATTTGCCAGTCGCAGAGCCTTCTTTCTCCGCGGGAGATGGGTAGGTTTGCAGACTGGGCATTGAAACCAAGACCCCTCTTCTCTCTTGTAAGGGGGAGGGTTTGGAGGAAAGCAGATGACAAACCAGTCACTCGAACCGAGATCCGAACCAGGCACCGAGGGGCAGGTTGACCCAGTCGCTCAACCTGAGATGATGATCGCTGAACTCAGGTAACCTTGTTCGTTTGGCTTACCAGCCAAGTGAAGACAGTGAAGACAAAACAAGAAGTCAAAATACCCTCTGGCAAGATTGCTTGGTGTTGGGATGAATTATTCTTTCAAATAGGAATCCAGAGACAACTTATAAAGGGGCTGGATCTGGATGGCTCACATCACAAGAGTAGGAGAACATTAACGGGCCGTACTGATGAGTGTACCAGTGCTAAATTTCTATTAGTAACTTTTAATTAGGGCTGTAGGCATTTTATACTTGTCTATTGCTGATCTTGGCCTGTAGTTAAGCGAACAAACAGTTGATCTGTACTACAGAGATCAATTCCCTTGGAGAAAATGGCATCTTCAGAGGGTGGACTCTGTGGCGTCATACATGCTGAGGCCCTTCCCTCACCAAATATCAGTCTTCTGCTTCTAAACATCCAGGGGTTTCTCAGCCCCAGGTTGGCAATCTTACATTTGACAGCCCTTTTTTATTCCAGAGACACTGGGAGAATGGATGAACCAGTTAGGTGTCGTGGTTAATGACGGAGTCTTCTAATCTGTAGAGCTGGATTTGATTCTCCACTCTTCCACATGCAGCCAACTGGGTGATCTTGGGCCTGTCACAGTCCTGTTTGAGCTGTTCTCACAGAGGACTCCTGTCAGGGCTCTCTTAGCCTCACCTACCCCACAGACTGTCTGTTGTGGGGAGAGGAAAGAGAAGGACACTGGAAGCCATTTTGAGACTCCTTCGGGCAGTGAAAAACAGGGTCTTAAAACCCACTTTTCTTCTTCTTGCAGGAACAGCATGGGAGGTGCTCTTGCACATTTCCCATCACTAGACCAATTTAATGGGTGTCTCCTTTTAGATATTTCCCCTGCGTGCATTTGCTGAACCGATGGAAGCGGATGGATGACCTGGATTCTCCGGAAGATGCCGTGGACAAAGGCTTTGATAATCCAATGTTCGACACACCATCCAGCCTTGCGGTAAATGCTTTGTCTTCCATATCTTTTTTCATCCAGATGCAACAGTGGTGTGCATCCACACAGTGAGTTTTCTTGGGGGGGGGGAGAGAGAGTGGGGGAGAGAGACAGAGAGAGAGAGAGAGCACCCTGTATGCCACCTGAGAGCTAAACTTTAAGTGCCAGCAGACTCAGGTTGATTCTGTGGTCACCAACACTATATTCATTCATTCATTCATTCATTCATTCATTCATTCATTCATTCACATTTATATATCGCTCTCCCTTGCGGCTCAGAGCATTTTACAGAGAACAAGAATTGTGTAACAAAGCACAATATAAAATCAGTAACTATATTATCAACAATGAGGCATTTTCAACAGTAACCATAAGATAACCGCAGAACATTTTTCTCGGGTAACATTACAACTGCAACCCTGCAAAGTGGGTGTATCCGAAGGGGAGGGGGGTTCTGGGGGCCCAATAGATGTTGTCACTGACCTCAACCAAATGCCTGGCAGAAGAGCTCCATTTTGCATTTGAGAAGCATTTGTAGTTCTTTGGAAATTGTCGTGAGGCCCTGATCCAGAATGGCTCCATTGCCAAAAAGAGGAGCCCCCCCCCCAGCTGCTGAATGCAAACGAAGAAAGAAGATGCTGACGATTTACGCTACAACACATCCAATGTTCTTCTTGATTCTGAGAAATCATGGCCAAAACGAGATCTGGTTTACAACTCGTTCTCAAGGGAAATCTCTTCTTCAGTGGCTCCAAAATTCATTATAATTCCAGTCTATGCTTGGCACAATAAGTATCCAGCTTGAAAGTACCCAATGGACCAATGGTTCCAATAATATTATTCCTGCGTGGAGCCACTAAAGAAGAAGAGATGTTCTCTTGAAAACGAGATGTAAACCGGATCTCATTTTGACTGTGGCTTCTCAGAATCAAGAAGAACATCAGATGTGTGACAGCTTGAATCATCAGCTTCTGCCTCCCAGACTGGATGAATAGCCGAACTATGACAAAATCAAAATGGAAATTGCATGCAGTGGAGACGGCAGGGACCGAATCGACCTGGGATTGGAATAAAAGCTCTGTGCAGATTCAGCCCAGGACAGAATCCGGGTTCTCTTTAGCGAAGAAAGGAGATATTCGCTGTTTGTGCTGCAGACAAAACTTCTCCGAGAGCACCCTGATGTAACGTTATAGAATTGCTAACACCTCGCCTGCGTGAATCCAGCCAAACCCTCTAAGCTCTGCCATTGTCTTCAAGCATTTAAGCCCTCTCTTCCCTAGTCAACACTTTGGTCTCTCTCTTCCAGGCTGTGGAGGGTGCGTCCTCCGTGGAGCAGGCCACAGAGATGAGGAGCAAAAACACCCAGGTCTATTACATCAATCCTTTATACGATGAAACAGAACTTAGGGCTTGAGAGCAAAGCCCCTCAGTGAAGACGAACCCGCCTAGTCCTCTTCCACCTGTCCTTGCGTGCAGTTTTGTTCCTGTAGGGGTCTCCCGTACACCAGGAGGACCGAAAAAGCATCTCATTCAGAAGAAATTCTTGGCAGATTGTGATTAATGTCCGTTTTCCATTCACCTGTCTCAAAATCTGCACTAATTTTGTTAGGGGGAGGCTTCATGCAGTTATCATGCAGCACTTGGGAATGACACCGTTTGCAAGTCTATCGATCATCATTTCTGGAACTGAGCCCAATCCAGCAAGAATTGTTATCACAAGTGGAATATTTCTGCCTCATGAGTTTACGGCGGATTCTTCCTGATTCTTTTGTTCCTCAAAGGATAGCAGTGGGCACTGTTTTTATGTCTTGACTGGGGACCCTGTTTGAGTGGAAAGATGGCATATAAATGTTTTAATTAAAACAATATGATATTTATGACCTGAGATCTCTTTTATTTCTAAGGGGGAGCTTGCAATTTAGCCACCGAAGTGTTTATTCCTAAGCGATATTTCCAAGTGATGTTTTAAGACCCAGGTTACAAATTCATCTCTGGAAGAAAGAAGATGAGGAGCTGGTTGTTCACCGTCCTAAGGAGTCTCAAAGATACTTACAAACACCTTTTCCTTCCTCTCCCCCCAGCAGATACCCTGTGACATAGTTGGGGTTGGGAGAATTCTAACGGAGCTCTAACGGAGAGCTCGTTCAAAGAGATATAGGGAAGAATTCACAGCCTTGGATTAGTCAGAAATGTGTCATTTTCCTAATTTCAGTTCTGAATCTGGAGGGGAAAAATTCCAAAAGGAAGTGTTCAATATGTGCTTCTTAGAGATGAGGTTGTAGTTGAGTTTTAGAGCCTCCGGCCCCAGCTCAAAGGTTCAGGCAGTGGGGGATGTGAAGGACCTCAATTCAAAATCCTGGAAAGTTACTGCCAGTCGGAATAGACAGAAGTGGCTTTGATGGATCAAGGCCAGACTCCGTCTGAGGCAGCTTCCTGTGTGTTCATAGAGGGCAGGAGTGTTGCTCAGTGGCAGAGCATCTGCTTGACATGCAGACCATAAGAAGAGCTCTGCTGGATCAGACCAGTGGGGCATCCTGTCTCCCACAGTGGCCAACCAGTCCCTCTGGAGGGCCAACAACAGGGCAGAGGCCGAGGCCTTCACCTGATAAGAACCTAAGAAGAGCCCTGCTGGATCAGACCAATGTCCATCTAGTCTAACATTCTGTCTCCACAGGAGGAGGAGGAGAAGAAGAGAAGGTTCTTATATGCCACCTTTCTCTACAAGAAGGAGTCTCAAAATGGCTTATAGTCACCTTCCCTTTCCTCTCCCCACAACAGACACCCTGTGAGGGGGGTGAGGCTGAGAGAGTCCTGATATTACTGAAGAGGAAGAAGAGTTGGATCTTATATGCCATGTTTCTTTAGCCGAAGGAGGCTCAAAGCGGCTTACATTCGCCTTTTCTTCCTCTCCCCACAAAAGAGGCAGATGAGGCTGAGAGAGCCCTGATATCATTGCTCGGTCAGAGCAGTTTTATCGGTGCTGTGGCGAGCCCAAGGTCACCCAGCTGGCTGCATGTGGGGGAGTGCAGAATTGAACCTGGCTCGCCAGATTAGAAGTCCACGCTCCTAACCACTACTCCAAGCTAGCTCTGGAGGGCCAACAACACCGTAGAGAGGCCAAGGCCTTCGCCTGATAAGAACCTAAGAGCCCTGCTGGATAAAGCCAGTGGTCCATCCAGTCAGGCATCCTGTCTCACACAGTGGCCAGTCAGTTCCTCTGGGAGGCCAACAACAAGACTGAGGCTTTCTCCGATGTTACCTCCTGGGACTGAGATTCAGAGGATTAGTGCCTCTGAACATGGAGGTCTCCCTCAGTCATCATCACTAGTAGCCACTGATTAGGGATGGGTATGATCCACATTTTTGCAATTTGGTTGGTGTGTTGTTGCTGAACCATGAACTGGTTCCTAACAGTTTCTGAGCCATTTAAAAGTTTCAAGAGAGTGGTTAAGAGCAGCAGTTGCTAGTTTGGAGAGCCAGGTTTGACTCCTCATTTCTCCACATGCAGCCAGCTGGGTGTCTTTGGGCTAGTCACAGTTCTCTTAGAGCTGTTCTCACTGAGCATTTCTGTCAGAGCTCTCTCAGCCCCAACTACCTCACAGGGTATGTGTTGAGGGGAGAGGAAGGGGTAGGCAATTTTTTAAAGAAATAATATTGTAAGCAACTTTGAGACTCCTTCAGGTAGTGAAAAGTGGGGAATAAAAAACAACCTTTTTCTTCTCCTTTTTAGCCCCCTGTTTTCTGCTTCCTGCCATTTAATGCCTACTTTCTGCTCACTGCAGCTTTTGTGGTGAGCAAACAGGAAAGGGTGAAATAGCTGGGAGCCATTTCACCCCCTGCTTTCTACTCGTTGCAGCATTTGTGGGCAAGCAGAAAGCAGGGGGTGAAACGGCTCAGAGCCTGCTGCCAAAAGCAGTTGGGAACATAAAGCAAGGGGTTTAAATGGCTTGGTCAGGGTGGGATTAAATGGCTCTGAGCCTTTTAAACCAAACAGCTGAGGGTGGGGCTGAAATACTTGCAACCCCAAATGCTTTCCACCCAAATGCTGTGTCTTGGGGACTTCTGCCTGTAGGATTGCCAGCCTAGAGAGACCAGTGGGAGGAGAAAGAAGGGCTGTTATTTTATTCCCAGCATTTCACTACCTGAAGGAGTCCCAAAGTGGCTTCCAACCCCTCTCCTTTCCTCTCCCTGTAACACTGTGAGGTAGGTGGGGCTGAGAGAGCTATGAGAGAACTGTTCTATGAGAACAGCTCCAAGAGAACTGTGCCTGGCTCAAGATCACCCAGCTGGCTTTACATGGAAGAGTGGGGAATCAAACCGAGTCCTCCAGATTACAGGCCGCTGCTCTTAACCACCAATGGCATTAACATCACTTATAGGAAATACCCAGCAATAACATCACCAGGCCAGACAGGAAGCTCTGAGTCTCACTGAGATCCATCGGCATGCTTTTGTGAATGGAGCAGAAGGGTTTCTGCCCGTGGAGACCAACTTTCTTGCCTCTTCCCAATTGCTGGAGGCCAAAATGCTCCCCAAAACACCACCTCTGGAAGACATGCAGAGGAGACCGGATCTCCCACTCTTCTTGGCATGACATCACTTCCTACAAATACCTAGAAGTGACATCACTGCACCAAACGGGTCATGCTAAGATTCACCGGAAAGTCTACGGAATACCCAAAATAAGGCACCCTGAAAGATCCTGTCCACAAAACTGCAGGTGCCCCTTTCTCCTCAAAGCATCGAAAAACTCACACGCCCTCCTTTGTTGCGCTTGGCTCAGCATCCGAGGGCCACATGTGAAGCCAGGTGGTCATTTGTGAGCCTTGAGAAGCAGCCACAAGATCTGTTTCAAAGTCATTTGCTGCTCCTCTGGTACCTCTTACGGAGATTATCTGGATTCTCCAGGCGGACTTCTCAGTGTCTGTTTCTCTCCTTCCATCTTTGACTTAAAGCGGCGGGAGCTCTCCGATTTCTCATTTCATGTCAGCGGAGGCTGGCGTTTGCTTTGGCAGCCTTCGCCGGGATTGAGTCCGCAAGTGGTTTCTGGATGCCAGCAAATAAATGCATTAGTACTGTGGGGGAGAGGCCAGCAGAAGAGGGAAAGGGGACAAGGCTGTGGTTCAGACATTTCAGCAAAGCATGGTTTCCCTGGGGAAAGAGCTTCGTGGATCAAGGGACACACGAAGCTCGGTGCATGTATAAACATTATTTATTTATTATTTCTGTCACTGCCCCTCCCATCCTGACTGACTTGGGGTGGTTTACAGCATTTAAAAGCAGACAAAGTTTGCGGATCCCTGATGTAACAATAAAATTAAATTAAATTCAGTATAAAACATAAACCGGTCAAACCAACTAGTATCTATTGGTGCTTCTGATGTCCTGCCGGCTGATTGCTTCTCGCATCCAGGGGGTGTATTTGTGCAGAGGCCCAGCAGATTTTGTGCTCGTTGGTCCCAGCCAAACACTGGTGGAAGATGAACGGAGCCAGTTCCGCCAGGGCCCTCAGCTCTTCTGGGGAGCTCCTTCCAGCAGGTAGGGGCCAGAGCCTCTCTGTGATGACACTGTCCTCAAAAATGAGTCACTTTTGCAGCTGTGGTAAAGAGTAAACAAAAGGATTATCTCATTAATAAAGTATTAATGCTTGATGCACATGCCATTTGCCGCCTAGTGGAGTCTGAAAAGAATGTTGTTGTTGTTGTTGTTAGAATCACAGAATAGAATCATAGAGTTGGAAGGGATCTTCAGGGTCATCTAGTCCAATCCTCTGCACAATGCAGGAACTCACAACTACCTGCCTACCCACAGTGACTCTTATTTCATGCCCCAGTGAAACCACCCCCCTCAAAAAAAATCCAGCCTGGCCTGGAGGAAATTCACCTACCATCCCACAATGGTGATCAGCAATTCCCTAGGTATGTAAGGAAGGGCCACAAGAGGCAAACACTGGCACATCCCTTCCTGCCCACTCACACAACATCTGCCTAAGTTCATAAAATCAGCATTTCTGTCAGATGACTATCCAGCCTCTGCTTAAAAACTTCCAAAGAAGGAGAACCCACTGCCTCCCGAGGAATCCTTTTCAACTAAGGGACCACTCTGTCACAGACTTCTTCTGGATGTTTAGCCAAAAATTCTTTTGAATTAATTTCAACCCACTGGTTCTGGTCCGATCCTCTGGGGCAACAGAAAACAACTCTCCTCCATCTTTTATATTCTCCATCCTTCAATTATTTGAAGATGGTTATCATATCACCTCTTAGTCACCTTCTCTCCAGGCTAAACAGACCAAGCTCCCTCAACCTTTGCTCATACAACTTGGTCTCCAAACCCCTCACCATCTTCACAGCCCTCCAGTAGACATGCTCCAGTTTTCTCTACATCTTTCTTCAGTTGCAGTGCTCAAAACGGAACACAGTACTCAAAGAGATGTTGTTATTATTACTATTACATTTTTGCATGCCACCCTTCCCTGACCTATCCAAAAAAGACAGAGGAGAGCACACAAACTATGCAAAAATTATAGAGAGGGTGACACAGAATCCTGGATCCCAGAATGTTGCATAAAACATAAGCAGAATTTGCATATGAAGTTGCATATGAAGCTGCCTTATACCTGGGTGTAAACTGCACAGAGCTTTTATTCCAACCCCAGGTCGATTCAGTCCCTGCTGTCTACACAGAATACGATTTCTGTTTTGAATTTGGGCGATTTTAATTTTCCCTCTGCACCAAGCAGGATTGATCCGGAGTCACCCTACCATTTCTTCGCCATATCCAGGAGCCCTTTTAATCCTCAATATTGGAATATTGCGGTTCAGAAAGCATGAGAAAGCACTCCCTCCGTGGTAGAGCAGTTCTGATTGGCCAGCTGACTCCGTGGTAGAGCAGTTCTGATTGGCCAAACCTGCGAAGCCAGCCAAGGCTGGGAGCTTTTCTTAAAGAGGAAGCCCTAATTTTCTTTCTGTAGAAACTACAGAAGCCCTCACTTCTGTGGATAGAGATTTGCCTCGTGGTTTTTTCCCCCCTCCCTTCTCTGTTGTCTTCAATTCCCCCCCCCCTTCAAGAAAAGAAAAGAAAGAAATAGGCTCTCTCTGGGCTTGGCTCCCCCCTCCCCTTCTGAGTTTTCCCAATCAAGTGCAGAACACTTTCTGTTTCAATTGGGGGGGGGGGAGAGGAAGACCCGAGTTCAAATCGATCTGAATTCAGCAGGATCCACACGGAAAAAAACAAAGTAAATGCAGATTCAGCCCAGATCAGACTTTTAATCCACCAAGTTCAATATCATCTGTTCAAGCTGACAGTATCTCTCCATGGAGGGAGAGGTCTTTCCCATCCCCCACTTCCTTTCAACAGGAGATGCCACGGACTGAACCTTAGACTTTCTGCAGGCCGGGAAGATGCCCTACCCCTGACCCATGGCCCCTCCCCAACTCCTTAGCCTCTGAAATGGGCAGGGGTCGTGCTGAGCTACCCTGGTGCACTCCAGTGGGTCTGATGACATGAGCCATGAATGAATTTTGTTACTCTTTAAGGTGTTTCTGGATTTCTGTCTTATAAAGTCCGGGAGACAAAAACAGCGTTGGCCGTTCTCGGTAGGATTTTGGTTGATGACAGCATCATGTCTCTATTTCTCACACTGCATGTTTCGACAAGAAGGTTTGAATTCCAAAAAGGCCGGATTCTGAATCGTCGTATATATATACATAACCGGTCTGAACACCTGAACTGCTGGGAGGGAAGGGGCAGAGGCAAAGGCGGTTTGTGTGTGTTGTGAATTATGATAGCAGTGGGAAGCCCTCTTCATTTCCCCGTGACTTTGGAATTCGTTTTGACATATATCATGAGTTCAGCCAGAATGTGACAGCTACTCGGTAGCATTTAAAAGCATTACACACCTGTCTCCGGGCTAATGGCTCACGAGAGATGCTCAGGAAAAATTGAATTTGTCTTCCAATATGTTTCCTGCCTCGATCATGAGGTTCTGCCCAGACTGGTTTACTGGCAGAAGTAGGAACTAGGGAGAACAACTGAGATGACCTTTTCCGTGTCCTTGGGGTGAGGAGAAGAGGGCCAAAATGCCAACACCCAAGAACTCAAAGCACCTGAGCAGGAGATGGGCAGTAGATGGGCCATGGATACAGGACAGACAAAGGGATAGGCTTCTTAACAAGTAATTACATTGTGGAATTCACTGTCAGTGGAGGTAGTGAGGGTCATAAACAAAGATGGCTATCAAAGGGGAATGGACAGATTCACGGAGGAGAGTCACGAGGATGATGCGGGGCCTGGGGACCAAGCCCTAGGAGGAAAGGCTGAGGGAGTTGGGAATGTTCAGCCTGGAGAAGAGGAGGTTGAGAGGGGACAGGATGGCTCTCTTGAAGTATCTGAAAGGTTGTCACTTAGAGGAGGGCAGGGAAAGGTTCCAGATGGCAGCAGAGGAGAGAACCCACAGTAATGGGTTTCAACTACATGTAGAATGATTTTGTCTACACATCAGGGGGGGGGAATCTCACTGAGTAATTCAGCAGTGGAATCGATTGCCTAAGGAGGTGGTGAGCTCCCCCTCACTGGCGGTCTTCAAGCAGCAGCTGGACAGAGCCTTCTCCTGGATGCTTTAGGCTGGTCCTGCATTGAGCAGGGGGGCTAGACTTGTTTGGCCGCTTCCAACTCTAGGATTCTATGAGAGGTCCCTTGTCTGCCTATTCATTTCTTCAGGCTCTTCTTCATTTTTAAAAAGCACTTCCAGTCCCCCGGAAGAAGGAAGAGGGAGGCGGGTTCCAGGGCAGAACATTGGAGGCGGAGTTAGCGCTTCTTCACCTCCACACATTTCTTTGGCTGGTGGTTTGCTGGTTGCTCTCTCTTAGCTAGTGCTAAATAGGTTGGGGGATCCACTTTATACCTGCCTGTGGGCTGTCCCACCACCCGTGCTCACCAGTCAGTCCTTGGAGCCTTTGACAACTGAGAAATTCAATAGGATCAGAACAATTCTATAAACAAACCCCTGCATAACTCCACTGATGCTTAAAAGAAGAGATATGCAGGTTCCCCTGGAGACAACAGCTGCTTTGGAGGGTGGGCTTCATAGCATGGTTCTCCATTGAGGTCCCTCCCCAGCTCAAATCCTGTCTAGCCCCAGCTCCAGTCCCAAAGTCTTTGGGTATCTCCCCAACCAGAGCCCACCCTCCAAACTATCCATTTACTCCATCTCTGTAATCTGGAGATGAGGTCTAATTCTAGTGGATCCCCAGGTCCTCCTTGGAGGTTGCCATTCCTGGACTAGATTGCAGTGTTTTTGTGTGACTGAGTGAGGGAGTGAGGGAGTGAGTGCAAAATGCCATCGAGTTGCAGCTGAGCCTCATGAGGTTTTTAAGGCAAGAACGAAAGAGAGCTGGTTCTTCGTGGCCGGCCTCTGCAGAGCAACCCTGGGCTTTCTCAGCCATCTACTTCTAACCAGGGCTGACCCACCTTAGCTTCTGCAATCCAGCCAGCCTGAAGAAGAAGAAGAAGAAGAAGAAGAAGAAGAAGAAGAAGAAGAAGAAGAATTGGTTCTTATATGCCGCTTTTCCCTACCCGAAGGAGGCTCAAAACGGCTTACAGTCACCTTCCCTTTCCTCTCCCCACAACAGACACCCTGTGGGGTGGGTGAGGCTGAGGGAGCCCTGATATTACTGCTCAGTCAGAACAGCGTTCTCAGTGCTGTGGTGAGCCCAAGGTCACCCAGCTGGCTGCATGTGGGGGAGCGGGGAATCAAACCCGGCTTGCCAGATTAGAAGTCCGGGCTCCTAACCACCCCCCCCCCAAGGCCCAGGCTGCACAAACTCTCCCCCACAGTCCTTGCAGTGATTCCCCCTTTCTCTTCCCTGCTGCATTTCCATCCTGCATCGGCCGCCTTCTTCCTCGTGGCGTGGGCCAAGGAAAGGGAAACAATCATTGAAGGGACAGTTCCATGGCTCAGCACCGTTTCTCAGCCGGCTTCACTGGGGGGGGACCCCCTCAAATAAATGTGCGAGAGCAAACGCCCTTCATCGGAGTCCCAGGAAAACGTTTGATGGAAGGAAATGGGATGTCGGGGGGAAAACGCGGCGAAACGTGGAGCCTGATAACGCAAAGACACTTTCGGCTGGCATAAATCCGGGCCCGGTTAGCCCCTTGGTATTTGGGACTCAGGATTTCCTCGGCGAGTGAGGATTAATTTGAAATGCATTAGCCGCAGTGGAGAGAGAGCTTAAGGTCACTTACTGAAAAGATTTTAATTAAAGCGCTGATCAGTCCTGTCAGCCTGCTAACAAAGCACATTCTGTTCCCTTCCTGGGGGGAGACACGTCCCGTCACCCAAGCAGAGATGGCGTCACGGTGAGGATTTGGGAGTTGGTTCCAGGAGGGAGAGCAGGACGCTCTGAAGAGCTGTCCACTTCTTGTCTCTAAAGACATATTGGGACGCTGAAAAGGCTGCGGCTAGCAGTGTGGCGTCCGGCAGAAAGTAACCTTCTCCCCAAGGAAATGCAATCCGCCCCCCAAAATAAAAAATCATAGAGGAGGTTGCCAGCTCTGGGTTTGGAAATTCTTGGAGATTTGAAGGTGGGGTTCAGGGAGGGAAGGAGACTTGGGGAGGGGGGACAACGCCATGCGATTCACCTTCTAAAGTAGTCAGGACCCCAAAGGCTGAGCGACAAAATCAGTAAAATTGAAATGCAAATATTTATTATTAAATGGACGTCAAGACAATTAAAAACATTAAAACATAATCTGAGCCTGTGCAGTGTTGCACATACTGTATGTGGGATGGCCATGGACCAAACGCACACCAGCCAAGAGGGTCTTCATCAAGGGTCCCACCAGAACAGCAGGGAGGTTGGCCCCTGGCTGGACGAAGGGATGAGATCGTTATTGGTTTTCCGCCTGCCACCTTAGTAGTAGTAGTAGTAACAGTATTAAGGGAAGTTATGGGGTTTTATTTTGTTTTTATTCTGTGAGCCCAGCAGGGAACAGCGGTATATAAACAAACAAACAAAGTGGTATATAAACAAACAAACAAACAAAATACAGTCATAATTCCAGAGTGGTGGATCTTGACAATTTTGATTTTTTATTGTGAGCTCCCCATCTGGAATATTTGCGATATATTGTTGGGAGCGTCTCATTTTATGAATCTTAAGCCACCAACCAGGTCTCGTAGTAATATAGTCTCTTTATACGTGTGCATACATTTTATGTGCCCGCTGGAGCAGGGGCATGTGCCCCGCCCATTGTTGGGAGAGCCAAGCATCTGACTCTGTACCTGGTGCAGCAATAATGTCCATTCTATGCTAACAGATGGATAGAGATAGTGTCCCCATGAGAGTAAGGATACGATTGGTTTGACACATTCCACCCTGTGTCTGACAGTCACAGGGGAGTTGGGTGTGTGTGTGTGTGTGTGGGGGGGGGCTCATCTGGGGTCCCTAGTCTTTTGGAGCCTGCAGGCACCTTTGGTGTGCTGATGCAAATTGTGAATTTCCTGCATTCTGCAGGGGGTTGGACTAGAGGTCCCTTCCAGCTCTATGATTCTATGATACAGAATGCTGGATGCAGCCACAAAATGGGGTTTAAGAAGACCTATGCTGAAGAATATGGTTTCGGCCCACTAGCCCAGGGGTAGTCAACCTGTGGTCCTCCAGATGTTCATGTACTACATTTCCCATGAGCCCCTGCCAGCAGTTGCTGGGAATTGTAGTCCATGAACTTCTGGAGGACCACAGGTTGACTACCCCTGCACTAAATCAAGTGTTGCATCTGGAAATTTGCAAAGCATTTTGTAAATAAGAAGGGAAGGTTTTTATACCTCCCTTTTCTCTGCCTTAAGGACTCTGAAAGAGGTTTATAGCGTCCTTCCATTCCTCTCTCTACAACAGGCATCTTGTGAGGCAGTTGGGGCTAAGAGAGTTCAGAGAGAACGGAGACCGGCCCAAGGTCACCCAGCCACCTTCATGGGGAGGAAGAGTCAGGAATCAAACCCAGTTCTCGGGATTACAGCCTAGGGTTCTTTAGCACGACACCATGCTGGCCGTATAAAATTAATAATACAACAGACACCTTGTGAGGTAGGTGGGGTTGAGAGAGCCCAGACAGAACTGCTCTGTGAGTACGGCATTATCACTAGCCCAAGTTGACCCAGCTGGCTGCATGTGGAGGAGCAGGGAATCAAACCCGACTCCCCAGATTAGAGGCTGCCTCTTAAGCACTCCACCATGCCAGCTGTCACTTGCCAGCTGTCCACCAGGCTGGGGCCAGACCTAAAAAACAGTACGCCTGATCGCTCACCAGTACAGCCCTCCACAGAGATCATCCGCAGTGGCCTCTGAACACCCAAGCCAGCGATGACAACTGGACAACTGACAGGGGCAAGAGGGTCTTGGGTGTCTCATTCGGGCTTCTGGGTGGGATTTACAATATGCCTTCCCTGACCTTGTCCTTCCCCAGAAGGAGGACTGCAATATTATGCAGCATGTTAATGATATAATTTCGAACAATGCTGTTCTAATTAATTCTCTGAGCCTGATTTAATCAAGCAGAAGAGAAGGTTGTAAGCTGGATGCTTCCAAGCCGTCTAGATGCACGTTTCTCCTGCCTTATGCCACACTGTCATTTTTAGAACCAGGGTCATAGAACCAAGGTTATCATCACCCAAAAGCACCTGGCCGTCCCCTTATCCCAGGCTTTCTCAGCCAGGGTTTTGTTTCTTGACAGCTCTGGAAGGGTTTCCAAAATGCATGGAAGTTATATATGAGATATCATGCCATTGGTCAGTTTCGGTTTAATTTCTGTGTAAGTTATATATGTGATGTTTGCAGCTCCATCCACCACCATCGCATGCACTGGCTCCACACTCTGGGATGGGTGTACGGCAGGCTTTCTCAACCAGGGCCTATTCTGCACACAACAGATAATGCACTTTCAATGCACTTTAGAAGAAGATTTTCCTGTTCTGCACAGGAAAATTCAGCTGCCAAAGGACACTGAAAGTGCATTATCCTATGTGTGCGGAATGGGCCCAGGTTTTTTTAATGACCCTGGAAGGGTTTCCCAAATGGGTGGGAGTTAATGAATGTGTTGTCTACTTTTAAAAATGTGTGACATTTATCGGGTGATAGGATCCTATGATCATATTGACCCCGCCCTTCTCCCCGAATGGCCAATGATGGACGTGAAGGGGAGGGGCTCCCGGGTGGGCAGGTACACAGCTCTGCTTCCCAGCCATATCCTGCTGGATGGTGCCATTTCTAGGGTTTCTCAAAGCCTGAAGAATTTTTCAGGGGTTTCTAAATGGTAAAAAAAAATTGAGAAAGGCTGGTGGAAGGGAGTGGATATGCCTGATAGTGGTGGGGAGTGTCTATAAACTGTGGCTCTGTGAGATTTGGGTGGAGGGGGAGGGGGAGAAAGGCATGGCATTTGCTTGGGTTTGGGGGCAAAATTCTACTATAGAGTTTTGTCCAAAAGTCTGACATCTGACTTTCCATATGACATCAGTACATCAGGGAGATCCCAATCACACCCCCCAATAGGCCCCCTCCCCCCCATTGCCAGCTTGCTTCCACTTGGCACCGTTTACCCCCCAGCAGCAAGCTGGGTACTCATTTTACCGACCTCGGAAGGATGGAAGGCTGAGTCAACCTTGAGCCGGCTGCTGGGATCGAACTCCCAGTCTCATGGGCAGAGCTTTCAGACGGCTGCCTTACCACTCTGTGCCACAAGAGGCTCTACCCCTAATTATAACCATGGGCAATAATGAAGAAGAAGAGTTGGTTCTTATATGCTGCTTTTCTCTACCTGAAGGAGTCTCAAAACGGCTTACAGTCACTTTCCCTTTCCTCTCCCCACAACAGACATCTTGTAAAGTGGGTGGGGCTGAGAGAGCCCTGATATTACTGAAGAAAAAGAGTTGGTTCTTATATGCCACCGTTCTCTACCCGAAGGAGTCTCAAAGTGGTTTCCAATCCCCTTCCCTTTCTTCTCCCCACAACAGACACCCTGTGGGGTGGGTGAGGCTGAGAGAGCCCTGAGATTACTTCTTGGTCAGAACAGCTTTATCAGTGCCATGACAAGCCCAAGGTCACCCAGCTGGTTGCATGTGGGGAAGAGAGAATCAAACTCGGCTCGCCAGATTAGAAGTCCGCACTCCTAACCACTACATCAAACTGATGATGGAAACCCTGCCTGGATGCTCTGCTGGGGTATCCTGGAAATGGCCACCCCAAGCCTTCTGCTTTCTAAAGAAAACCCCAGCCGAGCTTCCATCTTAGGGCCAGGCCACCCCTGAGGCAAAGGAGATGCTGCTTCCTAGTCCCAAACAGCTGCTTCAAAGTTTTAGAAAGGCAGCTGGAGCAGGGAGAGCACGCCCTTGTCTCCCTACGCCACTTCTGCCTTTGAAAGCGCTTCTCCAAACCTTCTGTCTTGAGAGGATCTGTTTGCATTCCACATCACCACAGGAGCTTTGCCACTGAGTCTGCAGCGGCCTTGAGCTGTCACGTCAGGCAGGTGCCGCTGCCGTTTCAGTGCTGTTTGAACCTTCCTGCTCGAAGTCAGCCTTTGTCACTTGCCTGGGGCGAAAGGTGGGATATAAATAAATAAACGCTGCAGTTCCGGAGATCGAAAATAGCCTCAAAAGGCCTTGTGACTCCATGCAACAGCATTATTTGAGTCTGCACCGTTCGGGGAACAAGCAACCAGGGGAAAGGAGAAAACACTACCGAAGAAGAAGAAGAAGAGTTGGTTCTTATATGCCACTTTTCTCTATCCAAAGGAGGCTCAAAGTGGCTTACAATCACCTTCCTTTTGTGAGACACCCTGTGACGTAGATGAGGCTAAGAGAGCCCCGATATTACTGAAGAAGAAGAGTTGGTTCTTACATGCCGCTTTTCTCTACCTAAAGGAGGCTCAAAGCGGCTTACATTCGCCTTCCCATTCCTCTCCCCACAACAGACACCCTGTGGGGTGGGTGAGGCTGAGAGAGCCCCGATATCACTGCCCGGTCAGAACAGCTTTATCAGTGCTGTGGCAAGCCCAAGGTCACCCAGCTGGTTGCATGTGGGGGACTGCAGAATCGAACCCGGCATGCCAGTCCGCACTCCTAACCACTGCACCAAAGTGGCCGTCGGTGGCATCTCTGAAAGATTCATTGGCAGTGAAGGGAGAGCTTGGAGGAACAGGGAGATTGTCCCTTCTGTCCAAACATGCTGGATAACACCCTTCCGATGTGCTTTTGCAGCTGGATTTTCCCGTGCAAAACATCGGAAGTGCATTATCCAACATGTGCGGACCGAGCTGGGTCTGACATTGCAGTGAGCCCATGCTGGTTTTGTTAATCCATTAAAAAGTTGGGCACCTACAAAAGTAAAGCATGAGCACAACAAACGTCATTGTACTGAGTCCTGCAGCGGGGAGCTGGCAATGGCTGGGGTGGGACACCATGACACAGATTAATTATTGCACATCCTATGGCATGAAGCTTTTGTGCTAAGAGAATAGGATAGGACAGGGGTCCCTCCCCACCTGTGCCTGTGGGTGCTGTAGAGCTGCCAACTGCGATTACAATTGATCTCCAGGTAGCCAAGATCAGCTCCCCCAGAGAAAGCGCCTGCTTTGGAGGATGGACTACACACCACTGCACATTGCTGAGGTCAGTTTGACTATCGAGCCTCTGCTTAAAAATCTTCCATAGGAGAACCCACCACCTCCCGAGGAAGCTTGTTCCACCGAGGAAGCCAAAAATCCTTTTGAATTAATTTCATCCCATTGGTTCTGGTCCAAACCTCTGGGGCAACCAAAAATAAAAACTCTGCTCCATCCATATGACAGTCCTTCAAGTACTTGATCCAGAGATCTACTGTCTCTGAATATGGAGGCTTCCTTTACTCACCATACCTATCGGTGGATCTCTCCTCCATGATTTCTTTGAATCTCCCTTTAAGGCCTTAAGTGCTCAATGTCAGATCCCCATTGACTTTTCCAATTAATACACGTGGCATATTAGCAACATCAGTTTATTGAAGTAGCGATATCATGGTCATGATTATTCTTGCTGAAACTGAATTTTATTTTTTGCAATATACTTCTTGGGAAATTTATGTACTATACTCAATATCATGCTTCTAGGACTAGGCAAACTCTGCTATATTAACCAAATATCCCATTAGGCTCTTCAGATCTTTGCTAAATTATAGTGATATGCTATATCATTTGCACTCTACTCACCCTATGGTAGATACTTTCCCCATGAAATTATGGTTCAGAATCATGGAAGCATTGAATCATGGAGTTGGAAGGGATCTCCTGGGTCATCTAGTCCAGCCCCCTACACAATGCGGGAAATTTACAACTAAAGCGAAGATTGCGTGTGCAATGTGTGTTTCTTGTCATCAAAGTCCCCCAGGCAACACACATAGGGAACTTCTAAGGCTTTCCTTGCAAGCTGATAACCAATGACATTCAAGAGTTGTTATTTTTTTGTCATGGAAATTCTGTACTTGCTAGGATCAGCTCTCCAATCCAATGTAATAGCTTTCCTCTTGGAAATCCCCATTTCTTACCTGTTCATTCATGGTCTGTGAAGCTTGCTAGATGAGGTATTTGTTAACTGTCCTAAATAGTTTCTCTTTTGGGCTTTAATAGCCCACCAAGCTGCTAGATCTCAGCTTCTGATCTATTAATTCAAAGACAGTCCCCAGGAGGGAAAACGCATACTGTCACGTAGAGCAGAGAATGGCCCTCTCCATGTTTAACCGAATCTTTGCTCGGAAGGCAATTGACTTGCACAAGATTATACTCCTAGGGAAAGATAAAATGGATTATTTGCACAGGGCATTTTCTAATATTGCTCTAGTGCAGCCTTTCTCAGCTAATAATAGGATTTCCAGTGGGTCCTCTATGCTTAGATTGAGCAGTTGGCCAAAGTAGGAAGCTACATGCAGAAAACGGGATAATGTATACCTGGGACCCGTTTTCGCTTGACCAGTTGAATTAAAAGTCATTGTTGTTTGACCAGTTGAATTAAAAGACATTCATAAGAGTGATTAAAGAAAAGTGTTATTATTCTGCAATGCCTGAGTTGACCTTTTTCTTCATTTTGGAAAATGGTTGGGAATCATAGCTGTGTAAGTGCTCACCCGGGGTCCCTCTCCTTCCCACCCCCTGCAGGCCCATCATTGGCCATTTGGGGAGGGGGAGGACAGGTTGACATGGCCAGATATGGTCATATCACCTGATAATAGTTTAATACATTTTAAAAATATATTAAATTAATTGACCCCCCCCCCCCTTTTAGCAACTCTTCCAGGGCTGTCAAGAAACTCCAGGGTTTCATGAAATCCTGGTTGAGAAAGCCAGGCCTAGGGAGTGTGCTGGTATGGAGGTGTATATTTGCCTGATCATATTGGTTGACTGAATTCTGGGTACGGTAAGCTTTGCCCCCCAAGATTAACTACTCCCTGAAATAAATCTTGAAATGGTGGGAGCTTTACAGATGTTATTTACGTTGCTTCATTTATGCCCTCCACCTTGGTCAGCAATAGAAATGCAAAGCAGCTTACATAGTTTACCTTCCCTCCATTTTATCCTCACAGCCCAGTAAGGTGGGTGAGGCTGAGTGAGTCGCTTGGCCCAAGGCCAACCACTAGGCTTCTATGTCCTAGTGGGGATTCGAACCTGGGTCTCCCATTTCCATGTCTAACCACTGCACTCTTACAGCCTGCCCTTAAGGCAAGGTTATAGGGCGGTGGACAGAATAGATCCCATTGAAAATTTCCATTTGTCAAGCTAAAGTTTCAACAACTTGTCCCTCCAGCCTGGAATGCCCTCCTGAATACTTTTCCTGCCAGATTGGGAGACCCTCCCCCAAGAATTGTTTAAGGCAGTGGTTCTCATACTGGGGGTTGGGACCCCTTTGACTCTTTCACAGGGGTCGCGGCTGGTCTAGTGACTTGGCCGGGGGGGGGGGCATGCCGCTCTTGCCACCCCTCCTGAAGGTGCTCGCCAATATGACCAATTTATATACAATCATGAACAATGGAACTTCATGCCATTGGTCAGTTTTGGTTTAATTTCTGTGAAAGAACACTTGCATAATTTATGGTTGGGGGTCACCAGAACATGAGGAACTGTATTAAAGGGTTGCGGCATTAGGAAGGTTGAGAACCACTAGTTTAAGGGAAGTTGGGAGTTTTCTGGGCAACATTTGAACTGATAATGAGAAATACCATACCTGTCTGTCTGTATCTGTCCATCCATCCATATCTCTCTTTCTCTGTCTGCCTGTCTCTCTGTCTTTCTTCTTGGACTCACCTTTTGAAGCAGTGGTTGCCGGGAGAGACTGTGAGTCCTACAATGTCCCGACATCTTTTCTGTGTGACATTGGCACGTCAGAGGATGCTGGTGCCTGTTTTGGGTGACGGCGGTTGGGCTAGGTTGTGACCACCTTGGGACTGTGGGAGAAGCATTCAAAGACCCTGACAAGTAGCTGATCCTTAGGCAAAGTCTTTCTCTCCCGCCCCCCCAAAACCCTTTGATGCTGCATGTTCCTCCTCCCTTGATACAGGGCCGAGTGCTCTGGTCTACCTGCCCCCACACCACAGCGCTGTGAACTCAGGGGGGGGGGGCTGATCAGGAGCCAACGCTCCTACACCCCTTCAGTGCCGCCCATCCTGCCCGCTCCCCACTACCTTTTCTAAAGCATGTTGTCTTTCCCCCTAAAATGAGTTTGATTACTAATATATACACACACACACACACACATATATATACTAGGGGCCAAGCCAGTTGCATTCAGGAATACAACAGGCGCTAGATTGGGGAGTGGGATGGGGTGGAGGATCTCTGCGGATGGCCTCCCCCTCCCCCCAGGACCTGGAGAGGCTACAGGCAGCTCTTATAGAACTCACCGGCAGGAGCAGCTCTCACATGGCAGGGATCTGCAGCCTCCAAGCCTCGGAGGGAAGTGGAAGGTGGGGGGGGGGGTCAGGAGTGGGGGACGGAAGGCGATTGGCTGGCTGCTGGACAGATAGGCAAGCCGGTTGGAGGAGGAGGCACTCAGGGGCGGGACAGCCGCCCTGAGTGGGTGTTAAGCGCTGAGTGACACTTAAGCCATGAGACCAGCTCCTCCTCCAAGCCCTTACCAGAAATATATTATGTGGAATAGATATATTTAATCTAACATGTAGTCTCTATGGTTTGGCTCCAGAATTGTATTCCATGACAGGCAGCACTATACTCTGACGTTTGGAGTCTTCTGGAAGAAAATGTCACCATTCGCAGTACAGTACTATAGGATCCATTGTAGCATACTTCTCCCCCCCCCCCTAAAATATTTTTGGTGTGATCCTGTAAATAAATGCTTCTTTGATCGACGCGTGCTCGTCTTCTGTTATTCCACAGGAACAGTCTGCTTCACATAGGCCTCCATTAAGGTAGATCTGTGAGAAGGCACAGAGTGTAAACGGACGCACATGAATACATTTGGGGAGAGAGACCTTGGTAGGTATTAAAACAGAAGTCAGGTGTTTTAATTTTTGCATTCCCCCGAGACTATGGCACCGTTAAGCCGTAGTGGATCTGCGCTGGTGATTTTAATTAGGAATTTAGTTACCATCAGTGCTTAAACTAAGAAACTAACGCCCTATGGAGGCTGCAACTAAATGGGGTAATTACATGCTCGGACATCCAATTTCTGCAACAGCTGCCTAAGGAAGGAACTGCGGTTCAGGCCTAAACTCCAGCTGTGACTTGTCCCCAAACAGGATCTTTTCAGCCAAACACTTTTAATTCCTGTCTTTTCACTTGTCATTCACTTGTTCTTTCTATGCACTGTATCCTCAGTCCATTCCTTCTGCAATGGAATCATAAACCAAAAATAATTTGGAGCAGGGGTGGCCCAACTGTAGCTCTCCAGATGCCCACGGACTACAATTCCCATGAGCCCTTGCCAGCAGAATGTCTCAGGGGTTTCTCAACGGTAAACAAGTTGAGTAAGGTTGCTAAAAAGGAAGAGAGGAGAATGATGGAAGGCCGATTCAGGTCCCCAAGTCCGCGGAAGGTGGGGTATGAAACAATAAAATAAATAAACATTACCCCTCAGAAACTTGACAGGCATGCCCAACCCCCACCCCCAGACATACCAGCATGAGACAGGACGACCGGGAACTTTTAAAACCTCCCTCTTCTGCTTTATTGACTGGTAAATTGTTCAAAAATGTTCTCACAATTCAATAATTACAAAGACTTTAGACTTACATTTAAAAAAAAGAGAGTAAAAACCAGAATCCCCCCCCCCTCCCAAAAAGCAGTAGTGTCCGGCTCAAAGCGAGCCTCCGGGAATCTGAGAAAGAACAAATATCGTCGAACACTTAATGGGACAAAAATTAAATGTTGACTAGAGAACCCACTCGGCTTAAAACTAGAGCGATTAAGTGCCTGGTCCTGTACAGTGTTTCGGGGGGGGGGGGGGGCGGAGTATTAGCCGTGTCGGGATAGCGTTGGCCCACAGAAACCAGATTTCCCCCCCCTCCCTTTAAAAACAAGTGACTGTCATCGAATTGGCACGGAAGGCACACTAATGTGACTAGGACAAACGGGATATGCCAGCCACGGAATTAATTACACGCCTGTTAAAGGAAACATGATCACCGGGGGTGGGGTGGGGTGGGAATCTTTGGAGAGGGAAGGGGGGAGGTGGGGAAGAGGGGCTAAATGTATAATACATGGGAAGCATGAGATTAAATACACAGGCAGATCGGCAGTGCCGCGGCGCCTCCTGCGGCCGTAGCGAAATATACGGGATGGCACGGGGCACTGCGCCTCTGCTGACATGATCAATACTTCTGATTAGCAGTGGTGGTGGTGGTGGTGGTGGTTTCATGCAATGAAGGGGGAGGTGGCGGGGCAGGTGGGGGTGGAGGAGGAAGAGGCACCCTCATGCACACATCCTTCAAACGTTCCCGCTTTGGTTACCGATACGACAGACGGATGGTTGTGAGTCCTACACAATCCCTTCGATACGAGCAGCTTTGATAGGGAACGATCCCAAGAGAACGCTAGCTAGCTAATTTCTTTCTTTAAAAAAAAATGTAGTGTATCTTTTACACTGGAAGCACACACTCACACACGCACGCATACACATGTAACCAAAAAAAAAAAACCACACACACAAAAAGCCACAACCCTCCCAAGAGGAATTATGAGGTCGTCAGAGAAGATGGCAGAGTTAAAAAAAGGGGGAAAACAACAACAACAACCAAGCCCCTCTCTCTCACAGCAGTATCTGACTTGTGTTTTAAAAGTCCTGCCCTGACTGACGACAGCTGAGGAGGTCTTTTAAAAAAGCCCAAAGGAGGACAGAGGAAGCGGGGTAAGAAGAAAACGTCACTGGTAAAGAGAATGTATGTACAGCGGCTCCCAGGATGGAGGGAAAAGACATTTACAAAGCTGAGAATGTCTTGTAATGGCTAAATAGCGGAAAGGCCACGGACTAGAACCTCGGCTTCCGTTCGGGTTCCCGGCATCTCCTAACGACGCTGGGAATGGCTCTACGGCTTCCTACCCTTTTCCTAAACTTTGGAACGGGGGGGGTGGGGGTGGCGGCACAGGGAAAAGGGGAAGAATATCTTTCGCCAGCAATGTAAACTAAGCCCTGCTTTTAACTTCCTCGTCCAGGAGAGTCCATTTCTTTTTCCCGAACGGATTTCCTGCTCACGAGACATTACCTCACCCTATAGAAAAATAATATTCCTGACGTGGCTGAGAGGCCAGAGCTACCAGCCGTTCTTGTCTCTCTTTTTCTCCGGCTTCGGAAGGCAGCCTGCTCCTGGGTAGCCTTGAGCGTCTGCTGCAAGAGGGTGTCGCGGCCGTGCAGAAACGGAATCACCATCGGTTTAAGGACAAACAGTTTTGCGTTTGAGAAATATAACACTCCCCTCGCCTCGGTAAAGAAAGAACTCTCCCCTCCTCGGTATATTCTCTTCCCTTCCCCACAATCTGGACACGGAATTTTCTTACGCAGGGTTTGTTTGGGGGGGGGTTTGTTTTTGGTGCAACGTTAAGAAATCCAGTTATCAGTCTTGGCACTGCTGTTGGGAGACAGTTGTGTTCTCAAATACTCCGTGGAGTAGCGGAAGGTCCCGAGTGGAAAAGGGGGGGGGGAGCGGGCGTCACGGCCGGAGGGGTTATGCGTCACAGGTCGACTGGTCTAATCCGTCTAACGTCAGCTGATTCCTATGCGGAGAATTGGGGCTCGGAGGCCCGCTTGGGTTAGAGCTGTTGGAAGGTGTCGAGTGTTTGGTGGAATCCGAATCAGGCTATGAAAAAGAGTGAGAGAGAGAGAGAGAGAGAGACAGAACTATAGTCATTTTTTTAAAGGAAGAGGACGGAACACATTTCAAACGTGACAACTGACCCAATGCAGAGCGACAAGGGTTGACTATAGCAGGGGTAGTCAACCTGTGGTCCTCCAGATGTCTATGGACTACAATTCCCATGAGCCCCTGCCAGCATTTGCTCATGGGAATTGTAGTCCATGGACATCTGGAGGACCACAGGTTGACTACCCCTGGACTATAGAACGCCGGTCTCTTGAGGGTTCCGCAACAAGGCTCATATTCTGCAAGCAGAATGGCATTACGGAAACACAGCACTCTGCACCTGCTAAAAAACCCACAGCCCGGTCCCTGAAAAAAACCACTTTCCCTCTCTCCTTCCCTTGCAGGTAGGAAGCCAGCTGTGCAGAGGGAGGGAGGTGGGTGTGCACAAAAGCAGGCAAGAAAGAAAGGGTTAAAGCAGCCCATGACCCACTCTTGACGGCAGCCTTCAAGGCAATTTTGATCACTGATGGGGAGGGAGGGTGGGAAGAATCACAAAAGGAAGGAAGAAAGGGTTTTTCGTACCCCAGTTTTGAACAACCCGAAGGAGTCTCAAAGCGGTTTACCATTGCTTTCCCCTTTCCTCCCCACCACAGACACCCTGTGAGGGAGGTGAGGCTGAGAGAGCCCTGATGTTACTGAAGAAGAAGAAGAGTTAGTTCTTATATGCTGCTTTTTGCTACCCGAAGGAGTCTCAGAGTGGCTTCCATTCGCCTTCCCTTTCCTCTCCCCACATCAGACACCCTGTGAGGGAGGTGAGGCTGAGAGAGCCATGAGATTACTGAAGAAGAAGAGTTGGTTCTTATACGCCGCTTTTCTCTCCCCAAAGGAGTCTCAAAGCGGCTTACAATTGCCTTCCCTTTCCTCTCCCTGAGGCTGAGAGAGTTCTGAGAGAACTGTGGCCCGAGGTCAGACGGCTTTATGTGAAAGAGTGGGGAGGCATCAAACTCGGTTCTCCATATCAGAGGCTGCTGCTTTTAAGGACTCCACCATGATGGCTCTCGAAAGGACGCCTCCTGTCGAATTCGCTCCCAAGAGGGATGAAAAGCAAGAGCGTCTCTACAACCAGTTCCCTATGCAATGGCCCTGGCCAGCCCAAGCGGAACCGAAGGAGGAAGACTGAAACACAAGAGGAATCAAAACGCTGCCAGAAAGGCTAAAAATGTCACTCGGGAAGAAGGGCGTTTTGCTGGACAGCCCCTTCAGGCCACTGACCCCCACTGCATTGTCTGGCTACCTGGTAGTCCATGGGACTGTTTGAGGCTCTAAGCCGGCCACTTGGCCAACTTCCCAGTTATTTTGGGACCACAGTGAAAACGCTTAACAATGCGCCCGCTTCACAGAAGCCCGGCCACTGTGGCAGTCCATTTAATTGGAGGGAGGCGGAATTTATTTTTAGCGAACAGATTAAAAGGCGATATCGCTGACAGAGATACGGTCCGTGAGATTCCGCCGAGTTGTAAACAGCCCGTTTGGCTAGGAGGCAATTATTTAGACAAGATAAGCTGAGAGGGAGGCGATAAGGCGACGGGCCGAGGAGAGGGAACATCGGGGAGGCTTGCCTTTCACCATCTGCACACGCTTTGCACGGGTGGGAACCACCAAGCTACGAGTGTGCAAACTGTGCGCGGGTGTGGAGATGTGGCCTCCAATGAGGCAAGCAAAGTCTCTTCTTTTAGCTCCCTGGGAGAAGGCCGTGGTGAGGCAGATTCTCCTTGGTTATATGGCTGCTGCAGCCAGCGCAATGGGAAGAGATGCACAGGCAGGTCTTATGCAGTGCAAATGGAGTGGGATCCAGCAGAGGATTTCTGCAGGAGTGTGTGAGATTTGATAAGTCTCCCTGCCTCCTAGTATTCCTCCTCTCATGGTGTCTGGGAGGCATTTGGGCCTGTGCTGAGAGGGGGAGAATGCGAAGCAGCCCTTCTCTGCTGATAGAAATCCCTTCTGTCAGCAGAAGTTTCCGGTGGATCTGAGGGACTCAGATACGACAAGCAAACAGAAGCAATGTTTAAATAATGAGCAGATTTTCCTCCTTTGTGATAGCCCGCAGCATATTCACAAGCTCAAATGTGAGATAACTAGGATGCCAGCCTCCAGGTGGGACCAGGGGTCCCCTGGAATTACAGCTCCTTTCCGGAGTACAGTGGTGCCCGGGCTCTGAGAGATCTGCAACTGGGCCAAGGTCACTCAGCTGGCTGCCATGTGGAGGAGTGGGGGAATCCAACCTGTTTCTCCAGATAAGAGTCCGCTGCTCTTGACCACTGCACCAAGCTGGCTCAAGTGTCATGGCTTCGAAATATAAAGCGGCAGAATAATCAGACTAGGAAGGCAGCTGGGCTAAAAAAACCCACACCATCTGCACTTCATCCATTATTTTAAACTAGTAGTAAAGCCCGTTGTGTGCTGTAATGAGACGGGCACTAGCTCATAGCTTGGTGCGGGTTTAGTGCCTCACTTGGAAGCTGGCAGCCCTAAGAGGAGGTCTCTCTGTGCACAGCAGCCCTGACCCAAATCAAGTTCGAGCACACCTAGGAAATGTGGAATTCCAGAACACGAACCCACATCTATCAGGCAACCTGATCTCCTCTCTGCAATGATTATTTTTACTACTTGCAAGGCCTCCTGGCATTAGCTTTCCCGGGAATCAGGGCTTTTAGTGCAGAGTTAATCATACAGTTTGCCGTGAAAGGGACTTGGGCAGGCATCTAGGATAAAAATGTCTGGGTCTAGAGGGCTGGGAATTCTCAAACTGGGCCTTCTGGCTTACGCGATCGTATCCGTGCTGCAGCGAATTGGTTGTTGCCACACAAAGATGGGGTCTTCCCATTCAACAGTCAGAGCCCACGTCTGATTATAAGAGGGCGAGAGGGGCCTGTCGTCAGATCTCACCTCTTTGTCGAACTCCTGGTCCGGATCGGACATGCTCCTCAAGGGCATGGCTGCTCCCAGGTCACCCCCACCTGCAATGCAAAGATATGTTAAAAAATCTCCACTGTAAGAAAAGGGGGAAGGGGGAGAGAAAGCTTTCTCTAAAGCACAACTTATAAATAGACCTGCTTCGGTCCTTACTTGAAGAAGGCCAAGAAATGTAGCTTTTGTTTCTCTGCGGTGCCTGGCGTGAAATGTTGGTCGTGGGAGGACAAGCCTTTTCATCTTGTGAAGCTGGGAGGACGCTCTGCGGCGGAGAGGGAGATGCAGTCAGTCAGACAAGATGTTTCTTTAACAGAAGTTTCTTTTCTGTGAAACTTTTCAACAGAGTCTCCACCCCCCCCCCCAACAAAGCTTGAAAGGAATATTGCATTCGTAATGTTGTGATGTTGTAATCAGCTCAACTGAGAAAAGCTCAGGTAATACAAAGATATTTGTTTGAAAACAATAACCAATAAGGAGAGTGACATCCACCTCCCATTTGAACCAGTCCGCCCAAGTTCTGCCCAGCTGCTGGAAGCATGGTAACTGACATCATTGCTTTAGGATGCTTATGGCTGATCCTGCATTGAGCAGGGGGTTGGACTAGATGGCCTGTATGGCCCCTTCCAACTCTATGATTCTATGATTCTATGGCCTGTATGGCCCCTTCCAACTCTATGATTCTAGGATTCTATGATCTCAAGCAAGCCAGCCTGAACAGAAGTACAGATTAGTGGTGGGCACAGCGGTCCCAATCCGGATTGCTTCGGACGAGGCCAAAACCACCTTGGACTACGTCAGTGCCAATGAGTCAATGGCGCCATTGACATTCATTGGCATTTCTGCTTTCCTGCCTTTCCTGGGGCCTGGGGTGGGGTTGGGGAGGTTAAGTTACACCTGTTAAACTTTCAGGGTAGCTTTGCTCCAATTTTCAGAATAGGACAGACTCTCCATTGGATATAATGGAGAGATGGAGGCATCCTCTTTCGGAGCTCCTAGGATTGGGCCCCTTGGTCCAATCTTTTTGGAAATTGGAGGGGAGTCAGGGAAGACCCTCCCAGAGCTACCCGGAAAGTGTGATGGATGTAACTTAAACCCCCACTTCCCCAGGGTCCGGGAAATGCAGGGAAATAGAAATTCCCTTTAAATTTTAAACGGCTGTTCCGAGGTGGCTGCTTCGGCTCTGTCTCTTTGCCAGGGGGGAGAGGGGGGCAATTCAGACCGCCCCAAAGCAATCTGTCACCGAGGCAGCCCCGATCCGGCGCCAAAGTGGCCGTTTCAGGTTGATTCGCACATCCCTAGTACAGATGCTGCCTTTCTTATGCAACTATTTAATTTACAGGCTAATAAGCAGCCAAAGCAACAAACTGAATTTTCCTCTTAGGCTGGATGAGCCTCTTGCTGGTTTTCAGTAAACTGATTCACTGGCCTATCGTCACAAGTAACATCCACACGGCGATCTGGCCACAGAAATATGCCTTCTGGTGTCCTCAATCTGAAAACGGTTTGCTTTTTTCTGCCGGTGACATATTTGCAATAAATAAACGGAGATGGTATTAATAAAAGCCACAGTGGGGAAAACAGCAGTGAGTTTTTCCACTCCCCGTCGGCGGTTGGAAGGATGCTTGAACCCTACCCAGGCTAGGGCGAGGGGTCACCAGAGGAAGACATGGCTTTGGTTGGAGCAGCCAAAAACATGCTGGCTCGAGCATAGCGATCAGGGCAACGCACAGAAGCTCACGCACAGAAGTCAGCAATCCCCTGCAGCCTATTCGCCCCCTTGCCCCCAAACGCTTGCTGCAATGCCGGCAGGAAGACTCGACTATTCAGCCCACCTCAGTTCGGAAACAGGCTGCTCCTACCCTTGCTAAAGAGGCAGAGAAGGGACAGGAAGAGGAGTAGGAGGAGGAAGAAGCGTCCCTTTGGAGGAGGATTTCAGCAGAGACAGGCCTGTCTGATAGACGTGCTCAAAGTCTGCTGGAGGTGATATCAGAGCAGAGTGTCGGGAGGATGAAGAGGAAGGAAATCTGCTCTGTTATGTAAGACAAGACAAACAAAGCACTGGGGTGGGGGGGGAGGAAAGAGTTTGCAGCAGCCTTTTTCAACCTTCTGACTGTGGAGGAGCCCCTGAAATAAATGCTCAGGCTTTGAGGACCCCCGGAAGTGACATGTCAGCAGAAGTGACATCACCACCTGCACCCTTTGCCTCCCTTTCCCTGCCTTTACTGCCGCTACAGCAGCTTCACCTCGTGTGGGCTGGAAAGAAGGGGAGGAGCTAAGAAGACAATCCAGGCCCCCCCATGCTATGGCACAACCGACTGCCCCCTGCTTTGATTTTCACAGAATCACAGAATCATAGAGTGGGAAGGGGCCACACAGGCCATCTAGTCCCACCCCCTGCTCAACGCAGGATCAGCCCAGAGCATCCTAAAGCATCCAAGAAAAGTGGGTATCGAACCTTTGCTTGAAGACGCCCACAGCCTACCCACTGAGCCCTCTGTGCAAAGGCAGCCAACTATCTAGTTTGTGGCCAAGTGCATTAAGGCAGGAGGGGAAAGGCTGCAAACCCCTTTGGAGTTCCTGTGGACCCCTGGGTTGGAAATCCCTGGTTTAAAGAATGGTTGTTTAGAAAAACCATGACTGTACTCATAGCAGCGATGCCTGCTGGCTTTCAGTCTCCCTGGACATGTGTGCTCTTTGGTCACGGCAGGTTTGGCAGAATCTGGTGGGATGCCATCCCATGCCTAGGTGCAAAAAACGGGCATTTTGACTTGCATTGTTTCCCCTAACTGCGGAGAGGCTCGGGGTGACCGAGCGAGGGAGTCTAAAGGCAAAGCCAAGGCCCATTCCGGGGCACATCCCTGCCCATTGCGAGCGAGGAGAACTGGCATCTAGTCAGATCCGCTTAGTCTCACACTGGGCTGAAGGAAATACTGCCGTTGCCCTTTGAGGAAGCCTTCTGCCAGCTCATCCCTGAAGATCCGTGGGACGCGGCTGGGCGTACGGGGATGTCAACCAGTCCCCCAGGCACGAAGCAAACAGAACAGAGGGCTTTACCAGCGGGAGGTCCATGAGCACTTGCATCCCGTCTCCTGGTCCCATATGAGCCACGTGGTTGAAATTGGTTGGGTTCGAAATCATTTTGGATCTGAGTTCAGGGTCTCGGAGCATCTCCCTAAAAAACAAGGAGCGACGAAAGGAGGTCATGCTGGATAGGTTCTCTGCTGCCGTCAGGGGGCGGAGGGGGGAGGCCCGGAGGGACCTGAGGCTCACCGTCTTTGTTGCAGTCTCTCTTCTTCGGGGACTTTAAAGACGAATCTTCGTTTGCTTCGCGTGCGAAGCATTTGCTTCTTGCTGTTATCGGATGTTTCTGGCACACTTAGGGCCGCTCCTGCTGTAACAATACGTGGAGAGGTTATACAGACGAGGACGTCATATGCCGGAAAGACTGGGCGAGCCCTGAGGGAGTGAATGGGGCTTCTGCTTTAGAAATAGTCAGCATGTTGATTTAAGATCATTATGAATAGAGGGCCCAGGAATCTGCAGAGGTCGAGGGCACCGTGATTGCGACCTCACAGTCGACAACACATTTACACACACACAGAACAGACGATCTCCCCTCCCGTACAATTTCCACTTGCTTTGCTCTCCCCTCCTCAATTCTTACACTGGATTGCGGTGATTTGCGGGACTAAGTCTATACAGGATTGCACCGTTATGATCTCAGTGCCATCCTGAGACGCTGAAGAATGGGGAAGGGTAATAAAGGCGGTGGCATAAAATTCAACAGACGTAAACTGCCGGGAACTTTTGTAGGGGGAACAGCCATCTTTTATGCTTTTGTGTTTTCACTGTCTACTCGAGTATCATAGCAACTTTAATAGCCGAGGCGAGCCTGATTTCACCACCGTTGGGAAGCTAGGCAGGGTGGGCACCTGGATGGGAGATGACTGAGGAAAATCGGGGTCGCTGTTCAGAGGAAGGCAAGAGCCGACCCCATCTGCTCATCTCTTGCCTTGAAAACCCCGTGAGATAGAACCTGGTGGGTTACCAGGAGGCCGTTGTGACTGGACAGCGGCCCTTGATTAAAGTTTTCATTCAGGACAAGCACAACTTCCCACTCCCCCCTAGAACAAAACCCTGAAGAATGCCTTTAGCTAGAAGCCCAACTCATTAAAAACACCCCTCTCCAATCAAAGCTTCAGTTGCTCACACCACGGGTAGTCAATCTGTGGTCTTTCCAGATGTTCGTGGACTACAATTCCCATGAGCCCCTGCCAGCAAACTCTGGCAGGGGCTCATGGGAATAGGACTCCATGGATATCTGGAGGACCACAGGTTGACTACCCCTGGCTCAGACCACCACTGAAAGCAGGGATGGGCAAACGGTGGCCCTCCAGAGATCCATGGATTACAATTCCCATGAGCCCCTGCCAGCATTCGCTGGCAGGGGCTCATGGGAATTGTAGTCCATGGACCTCTGGAGGGCCACAGTTTGCCCACCCCTGACTTAAAGCGTGCATCTAATTTTAGACAGTCCCCCTTCCCCTCCCCTTTCCCCACTGCACTCCTACACACGAAAATGCAATCGGCCGTTTCGAGAACGGGTTTTCATCGCCCCGTCAGCCCTTCTCCCAAAAACACTAACCTGAAAACTTATTCTTGAAATAGATGAGCCGGGCAGGTTCGCAGCTCAGGAGGTTCAGCGTGCCGGTCACATTAAGCGGTCTGATCTGTCGCAAAGGCCAAGACAGAGAAACGTCAATGCCTCGTTGACATGATCGCAGAGAAACTATTGGCGGACCGAGAAGGGGTTTCCGTGGACAGGAAGAGGCGAGCTACCTACCCTTCTTAAGCCAATGGTCTGAACCCATTCCATAGTGTTCACGTCAAAGACGTCCACGCCGTATTCGCTGTAGATGGTTAAATAGAAGGCATTGCAACCTGGAGGGACGACACACAGAAGGAGTTCATGTTCAGTTTTGGGCACCCCAGTTGAAGAGGGATGTGGACAAACTGGAGCGTGTCCAGAGGAGGGCAAGAAAGATGGTGAGGGGTTTGGAGACGGGCATGTATGAAGAGGGGAGAGGGGATTTGATCACCATCTTCAAGTATTTAAAAGGCTGCCATATAGAGGATGGAGCAGAGTTGTTCTCTCTTGCCCCAGAGGGACAGACTAGAACGAATGGGATGAAATTAATTCAAAAGAAATTCTGCCTAAACATCCAGAAGAAGTTCCTGACAGTTAGAGCAGTTTCTCAGTAGAACAGGCTTCCTTGGAAGGTGGTGGGTTCTCCATCTTCGGAGATTTTTAAACAGAGGCTGGAGAGCCATCTGACGGAGAGGCTGATTCTGTGAAGGCTCAAGGGGGTGGCAGGTTACAGGGGATGAGCAATAGGGTTGTGAGTGTCCTGCATAGTGCAGGGGGTTGGACTAGATGACCCAGGAGGCCCCTTGCAACTCTATTATTCTATGATACTATGATTCTACATGCTTGATTGAGAGAAGAAGCACACCACAATTCTTTTCCTCCACTGCTGTTCCACAAGCACATATGGTTGGCTGGAACCAACTCTAGTTAGGCCTAGATCTCACTGAAGCCAATAAGCCTTCTGCCAGAGCTTGCTCCGTTTCAGGCTGCAAGTGGAAATGTGCCTGATGGAATACTCAAACTAGGAATAAAATGTGACTTCCTATGAAGCATAGCAAGAATATATCAAGACAGAATGGAAATAGCTGCCAGAGGATACAGTCACAACCACATGCATAGACAGCTTCAAGGCAAACTCATGGAAGACAGGTCTATACGTGGCTACTAGTGGTGACTAGGGAGTCTCAAAGATTATAGGCAGTACAACTTTGAATAGCAACGCCAGGAGGCAACAGCAGAGAAAAGCCTCGGCCTCTGTCCTTTAGTTAAGGGGTAGTCAACCTGTGGTCCTCCAAATGTTCATGGACTCCAGTTCCCATAGCCTGAAAAGGTGCATTGCAGACACAAAACTTCCACCCACCCCGAGAGCTTATGGTGGAATGTAACTTTTTCAGACCACGATGAAGCAAACAATTTGGCTGCAGAGATTTCGCTGCTTTAGGCGTTTGCAAACAAACAAGGCTGAGTCCTGTGGGCGATGATGCCAGTTTGAACGTCCGCCCCACATCTAGTCCATTACGTGGGAGAAAAATGTAAGCCGCGGCTAGGAACCAAGACCCCTCGCCCGGAGGGCACAGGCTATTCCAACCTCACTAGACCTTGGAAGCTGAGCAGGTTCAGCCCTGATTAGTACTTGGGACTGGAGAGCGCCAAGGAAGCCCCGGGTGGCTATGCAGGGGGCAGGCAATAGCAAATAGGGTTGCATACTCCGGCGAGCACCAAAGCCCGAGGTGGCCAGCGCTGCAGCACGAACGGAAGGGGTGGTGCTGGCGCACCAGCTGGTGCCCGCACAAAGGTGCAGAGCTCAGCGCCTGGGTGTGGGCCCTGGCTGGTGTGCCGGCACCGCCCCTCCCATCCGCGCCACTGGCTGCTTTGAGCTTTGGTGCTTGCAGGAGCGTGCAACCCTAATAGCAAACCCCCTTGAAAGCCTTATAGAGTTGCCATTCGTCAGCTGCAACTGGAGGGTGCTTTCCCCTGCAATGGGTGGCCAAGGCAACAAGCAATGCTATGGATATTCATTTCCTTCTTTTTCAGAAGATCTAACAGTTGCCCAGTTATCTACGTAAAAGGCTTCTGCATTTATATGCTCTTATGTTCTATTGGCTGCCGTCTGAGCGATGTAAACCTGGCTGACTGACTGACTTCCCAGACTGAAGATCACCAGAAAGGAAGAACTGAAGGATACAGAAGCACCAACGGGCCTCTCTTTATGGCATTCTCTGTAGCCGGGCAGATAGATTGTAGCCGGGCAGGTAGACCTATTCTACAACTGGCCGGGCAGGTAGACCTATTCACAGTGTTTAGTCTGCCTGAGTAAATAATGGAGAGAAAGAAAGGAAGTGCTGGAAGTGGCTAATTTTGTCCTTGAAAGGGAAGGAAAGAAGCAGTGGGGAAGTGTGATGTGCTGGGGCCCTGGGATATTCTCTACAAAACATTTTTTTCCCAAGCAATTGATGACCAAGCAAGGCAACCAGTTCCTCCTGCTACATGGCACAAAGTTAGAGGAAAGCTTTGAAATATGCAGTGTTTTTCTTTATGATGCTTCTGGCAGGCTTCAAAACCCTGGCATGCCCTCCAAGCCCCGCCCCTTTTAGAAACTTGCTGTATTAGACTAAAAGCAGTGGAGTTGTGTTTCTCATTGTGACCCATCTGAAAGCAACAGCCCTCCCTTCTATCCTCAGCATTTGGGTATCGAAGGTGTGTGGCTTTGAACCTGGAGCTTCCAAACAGCCGGAGTGGGACAGCGGCTTCTGTGCTGGACTGGGATGTGGGGCAGCCGGATCGGAGTCCCACATTCTGCCCTAGAAACTCAATGGGTGATTCTGGGCCAGTTACTCACTCTCAAGCTAACCCATCTCACAGGGTTCCCGAGAAGGTCCCCCCACTGGGGAGAAGAGACGGGTTACATAAATGTCATCATTATGTATTTTCTATCTATACCGGGGGGGGGGGGGGCAAATGGTGGCTCTCCAGATGTCACAGAATCATAGAGTTGGTCATCTAGTCCAACCCTGTGCACAATGCAGGGTCTCCCAACTACCTGCCTACCCACAGTAATCCCAATTCCATGCTCAAGTGATCCCCCCCCCCGAAAATCTCCATAATCCAGCCTGGACTACAGGAAATTCACCAACCAACTCACAGGGGTAATCAGCAATTCCTTGCATACCCAGCAATCCCTGGGTATTGCACTGGCACATCCCTTCCTGCCCACCCACTCAAAATCTGCCTAAGTTCACAGAATCAGCATTTCTGTTAGATCAGGAGTAGTCAATCTGTGGTCATCCAGATGTTCATGGACTACAATTCCCATGAGCCCCTGCCAGCAAACGCTGGCAGGGGCTCATGGGAATTGTAGTCCATGAACATCTGGAGGGCCATAGGTTAACTACCCCTGTGTTAGATGACTATCTAGCCTCTGTTTAGAAACCTCCAAAGGAGAACCCACCAACTCCAGAGGAAGCCTGTTCCACTGAGGAACTGCTCTGTCAGGAAGGGGCTCATGGGAATTGTAGTCGAAAATAAGCCCTCTAACTGTTCAGAGTGACACACACACAGTTATTGGCTGATTATGCTCATACAAGTCAGTGACAGAAAAACATATACATACTACAGGCGGTAGGCGTTGCAGGCCACATGAGCTCCTGCATGCGTGACCTCCGACCTTGCGCGTCGACATACACTCCCAAGTGGCTGAAGCAAAGCAGGTACTCCTCGTTGCTGAGCTCCACGGCACAAAGGGCGTCGAGGGACTGTTGCGAGAGGAATGCAAGCGAAGGGTCACTGGGGTTGACCAGGTTTACAGACTGTCCTTCCCCCTGGACGCTCAGCAGAGAGAAGCCGGACTGGTAGCCCACACAGAGCCTGTCCTTGAACAGCGCCATCCACTGTACGTTGCCCGGGGCCTGGATTTCGCCACACTTTTTGTGGAAAGGTTTAGTCCTGTGGATCTCATAGCAGAGAACCTGCCGCTTGGCCGCCACAAACAAACTCGTGGACGAGCTCTTCTTCAGTGTCCCTGTCGTGATGAACTGGCAGCCTTTTGTCTCCGGGAGCTTAACGTCGAAGCTGCCCTCGGATCCGTCCAGGGAGGACCACGGGTACAGGTGGACGTGGTGGTTCCGGCCGCAGATAAGGATGATTATTTTCTCTTTTGGAGCCAGCTCGATCTGGTAAACTTTCTTGCAGTCGGCTGCGCGGACGATCACTTTGAGAAAGACAGTCAAGGGAGTAAGGGAAAGAAGGAATGAAGTCATGTCAAGCATCAGCAGTGAACTTAGGACACAGGCACATGCCCACAAGCCTAAGAACAGAGGTAGCCTTGCTTGAAGAACAAGACATTACGAAAATCAAGCCCACAAACACCTTAGAAACAAAAAAGCTTTTCAGGGTACAAGCTCTTGAGAGTCAAAACTCTCTTCATCAGATACAAAGTGAGCTTTTGCTCTTGAAAGTTTATAGCCTAAATATCTTGTTGGCCTCTAAGGTGCTTCTGGACTTGAATCGAGCTCTTCTGCTGCAGTCCAGCATGATTACCGTCCTGAAATGATGTTGCTAGGATATATCTGTTTCAGCCCTCTTCACCAACACAGCACCCACTACTGCGTGCAGAGAAGTGGACTTCCATTTTACAGAGCTTCAAAAACAAACAAACAAACAAACCAAAACATCAGACTCCCTGGGCTCTTCCGGTAAGTTTTAAATTCACAAGGCAAGCAAGCGCATGCACAGTCTTTTCAACCGTTTAGGTAGAACTAATCAATGTTCCACCAAAAAAAAAAGAGAGAGATCCATAGATTTGCTTAAGAAGACAAAGATTTCCACAGCCCTTCATAAAGACAGAGCAACAGCCAGCGACCCCGGCATCTACTTTCTACCTTTGAAATAGAACAAATGCGCACTTAAGGGCCCCAGCATTTATACACAAGAGCTTCCATTCCCCTCGTATCAGGGGGAAAGCAAATGCAGTTTGCGTCACATCTCGAAGGTCAACGCATCTTGCAACCGTCTCTTGCTAACAACCCCCTCCTTTTAATGAAATAGACTAATGAAAATGCCTCTCTCTTGCTTCTTGGAAAGCGCTTTCATAATTGATGAAGAAAAGACACGGGAAGCAAGACCTTGGAATGAAGGGAGGCGGGGAATGAAAAATTAAAGAGAATATTCAATAATCCTTTAAGCGAGTTGGAAAGGTCCGAAGGCAGGACGCAAATGGGCTAAGTGAACAAAGAGGAAGCAGGGAGGATGTAAATGGGTTCCCAGGAAAAGAAGAGTTCCGTCTTAATGCTGTGCTTTATTGAAAACGAAATCTCACAAGATGGGAGGCACTCTTAACATTAACCGGACGTCACGTGAATAATAATCGGCTGCTTTTTTGTACCCCGCTTTTCCCTACCCGAAGGAGTCTCAAAGTAGCTTATAGTCGCCAACCCTTCCTCTTCCTGCAACACACACCCTTGTGAGGTGGGTGGGGCTGAGAGCTCTAACAGAACTGCTATGTGAGGGCAGTTCTGAGAGAACTGTGACTGGCTCAAGGTCACACCGGTTGGCTGCATGTGAAGGAGTGGGGAAGCAAGCTAGGTTCTTAAGAGTACAGGCTGCCGCTCTATGCAGGCTTCCATTGAACTACAACTGCATTACTTACCCTCTAAGCCAGGGGTAGTCAAACTGCGGCCCTCCAAATGTCCATGGACTACAATTCCCAGGAGTCCCTGCCAGCGAATGTTGGCAGGGCTCCTGGGAATTGTAGTCCATGGACATCTGGAGGGCCGCAGTTTGACTAACCCTGCTCGAAGCTAAAAAAATGGGGGAGTTCTTTCTTGTTTCTCTTTCTGTCTCAATTTCTCCTTGTTTCTCTAGCCCAGGCTTTCTCAACCAGGGTTTTGTGAATCCTTGGGGTTTCTTGACAGCTCTGGAGGGGTTTCTCAAATGGGTGGGAGTTGATTAATTTTTAATATATTTTAGAAACTGGTTAAACATACATGGGCTGATATGAGCATATATGGTCATGTTGACCCCCCCCCCCCGCTCAATGGCCAATGCTGGGCCTGGAGGGGGTGGGAAGGGGAGGGTCCCCGGGTGGGCCTGTCCACAAGCTATGCTCCCCAACCATATTCTGCATAACTGTGCCACTTCTGGGGTTTCTCAAAGTCTGAAGAATGCTTCAGGGGTCTCTTAATGATAAAAGGTTAAGAAAGGCTATTCTAATCCCTGATCACATCATAGAAACATACCCATATAGAATGTCAATGCTATGGTAGGGGAAGTCCTCCAAGACAAAACAATTTTTTTGGTGTAGTGACATCTAGCAGTTTAGCTACCTGACAGTCTATCTCTACATGCACTTGAATCCTGGCCTCAGTTTGAACACCTCACTTGGCACTTAGACGCAAAAGTAGTCTACAAAACCAACAAAAACACCAACAAAAACAGGCACACAGCAGCTACGGTACTACTCCCCGTAAAAGGTAGGGGAACAATTTAGTGAAGCCTGCAGCTCCACAAGTTTGGGCTGATCCTGCGTTGAGCAGGGGGTTGGACTAGATGGCCTTCATGGCCCCCTTCCAACTCTATGATTCTGTGATTCTAACTGGCACTGCATACATCTGTTTTGTATTTGCGGTTTTAATCAGCTTACAAACGTAAACTGGGACAGGGTTTATACTCTGTTCTTTCTTAGCTTCCCAGCAGAAAACACTGCACTGAGAATCACGCAATTAGTTCGTTCAGGGATGCACGTGCATGGCCATGTCCTTCGAACCAGCCCTGCAGGTGTCAGTGGGGCTCTTCACAGGAGAAGATTTGTCGAAAATGGCCACAGGATATACAAAAATAGAAGATAGCCCGGGGGAAGGGGAGGGGGAACGGGAGCTCGAGTCTATTTTCGGTCCACAAACCCGCTCTTCGTCTGAGATGCTTGGCTTTCTGAAACCTTGTTGACAAGCCATCAAGACGCCTCACTCCCAGGGCAATAAATAAGAGAACACGGGAAGAGAAATAATTCGGTCTGGAACCACCCTTGCCTTCTAGACAGACAAATGAGAGAGAGAGAGGGAAGAAGAAGCATCTCTGTAACCCAGAGAAATGTTACTCGGCTCCAATTATTCACTGGACGGAGAAAGCCATGTTGAGCAAAAGCATTTGCTGGCAGGGGCTCATGGGAATTGTAGTCCATGGACATCTGGAGGGCCGCAGTTTGATTACCCCTGGCCTAGCCAGTCAGCTGTCTCCTCTTTGTTTTCACTGCCGACATCTAAGGTGCTTTCAAAAGCCGTGCCTGCTTCACTGTTCTGGCCACCGATGAAGGGGAAATGTGAACCGAGCAAAGAGGCGTGTAAACTAGTAAACCAGTAAAGCCCACAGTTCTGTATGCTGGTCCCAGCTTGGTGAAGTGATTAAGAGGGCGGCTTCTAATCTGGCAAGCTGGGTTCGCCACAGAACTGATAGAGCTGTTCTGACAGAGCAGTAATCTCAGGGTTCTCTCAGCCTCACCTCCCTCACAGGGTGTCTGTGGTGGGGAGAGGAAAGGGAAGGCGATTGTAACCAATTTGAGAGTCCTTTGGGTAGAGAAAAGCGGCATAGAAGACCCAACTCTTCTTCACCTTCAGTAATATCAGGGCTCTCTCAGCCTCCCATCCTTCACAGGGTGTCTGTTGTGGGGAGAGGAAAGGGAAGGCAAATGTAAGCCACTTTAAGAGTCCTTTGGGTGGAGAAAAGCGGCATATAAGAACCAACTCTTCTTCTTCAGGAAAGTCAGCATGGTGTACTGGTTAAGAGTGGTGGCCTTTAATCTCCAGAACCGGATTTGATTCCCCACACCCCTTCATGTAGCCAGCTGGGTGACCTTGGGCTAGTTTCAGTTTTCCTAGAGCTGTTCTCGCAGAGCAGTTTTCTCAGAGCTTTCTTAGCCCCACCTACCTCACAGGTTGTCTACTGTGGGGAGCAGAAGGGAGAGGTGCTTGGAAGCCGCTTTGAGACTCCTTCAGGAAGTGAAAAGTGGGGTAGAAGAAGAAGAGTTGGTTCTTATATGCCGCTTTTCTTTACCAGAAGGAGTAGAGAAAAAAAGCAGCTCTTCTCTAGTAAAAACCTGTGTACAGCCTTGTGTAAGAGGGACAGACTGACTTGCTGGGGTGCAAGCACATAGCTTGTGTCCGGCATGCCAGGCTGCAAGACACACACCGTCCTTCATTAAATCTTTATCTCCACCAGTTCGCCTTCACACACCACTTGTACCCTGGTTATTATCTGCTTTATTGAATTTAAGCAACAACCCAAAAAACAAAATTCACTTGCACAGTTTAGTCAGGTTTCTTGTTTCACCGTCAAGAGCGCCGTGCTCGGCAAACATTCCGGGCGACAAAGGTTCCAGCTGCTACGACTGCAGCATGTTAAATGTGGAATCTTCTCGCGCTCGGCTGTTTGAGCATTCGAGGGAGCACGGACATACGCAGAGGAGAGCTTGTAGACAACGGTACCGTATCGAATTGTGCAAACGGTGAGGTCATCAACCGCACTGGTATGGCGATGTCTGTCTTGAGTGATTAGTCCCACAGTGATTAGCGCATCTGAGCTTGTGGCAATTGGGGAATAAACCAAAGTGAACTTCCAATCGGACTGGAGAAATCTGCCCTTATCAGAGGCCGCTGGAACACCAAAGAGAGGGACCTCGTAATGCTCTGCCATGTGTAAAAACAGCAGAGTTATGCCCTAAGGCAGAGGTAGTCAAACTGCGGCCCTCCAGATGTCCATGGACTACAATTACCAACCTGTGGTCCTCCAAGATGTCCATGGACTACAATTCCCATGAGCCCCTGCCAGCAAATGCTGGCAGGGGCTCATGGGAATCGTAGTCCATGGACTTCTGGAGGGCCGCAGTTTGACTACCCCTGCCCTAAGGGCTAGATCCAGGCCAAATGCTCAACTAACAGACCGCATTTACATGAGCGCAGCAGAACTCTCTCCTGAGAATGATACACAGAGAAGGAATCAAAAATGCTCGTCCGTGGAAGAGAAGGGGGAAAAGGAACATGGCCACTTTGCTGGCTGATCGCCTGGCAGAAGGACTCAAGGTTGGGAGCTCAGCGGTCAAATGCTGACCAACGTCAGCTACAGCCCATTAATTTCACACTGAGAATAAGACCTGCACTGTAAGCAAAATGGAAATAAGGCAGAGATGGGAACCGCATCGGGAAAACAGAGGAAACGTGGAAGAAATGGTGTAAACATAATTCACGCCCAAAAGAAATGCACTGTAAACTTAGACTCATAGAATCCTAGAGTGGGAAGGGGCCATCCAGGCCATCTCATCCACCCCCTGCTCAACGCAGGATCAGCCTCAAGCATCCAGGATAAATCTCTGTCCAGCTGCTGCTTGAAGACCGCCAGTAAGGGAGAGCTCACCACCTCCTCAGGCAGTCGATCACACTACTCAACTACTCTGACTGTGAAAACATTTTTCTTCATATCTAGTCGATACCGTTCTCCACGGAGTTTAAACTCATTCCTGTGGGTTTTATCATTTGCTGCCAACAGGAGCCTTTCCCTGCCCTCCTCTGAGTGACAACCTTTCAAATACTTAAAGATGGCTATCATGTCCCCTCTCAACCTCCTCTTCTCCAGGCTGAACATTCCCAAGTCTCTCTGCCTTTCCTCATTCCGCCATCATTCCAACTTCAGAATACTGGCAGCAGGAAGCAACCTGCTAGCCCTCCAAATCAAGGGGGGGGGCCTTTCCGTGGAACATAACGTGGGACGAGACGGACCACGAGATCCAGAAAGATGGTTCTTTGAAAGCTTAGTGTACTGGAGTGAGGGGATGGAGGGAAAGACAATGATGTCTTGACATTTATTACTATACTCATTTATCTTCATACTTCATTCTTCTGGAAGGCACTCAAAGTCAGTTTCTTTTTTGGGGAGGGGTTTTTTTTGCTGTCAAGCCAGGTGACTCATGGCCACCCCAACAGGCTTTTCAAAGCAAGAGATGAACATAGGTGGTCTGCCTTTGCATCTGCATATCAACCCTGGGCTTCCTTGGCAGTCTCCCATCCAGATACCGACCAGGGCTGACCCTGAAGGGCAAGCGAGAAAGGCTAATGCCATTTTAATAAGAGCAAAATCGTTGCCCTTATAGAATCATAGATTGTCAGAGCAAACAAGTATCAGCACAGCAAGTTATTTCTGGCCAACACGCACAAGCATATTTAAAGAGCAGGATGTTGTAGAACTGGGACAAAAAGTCCCTGACCAAGCAAGAGACCTGGTGACAAGGATAAAGTCGTTTCATGCGAAGGGTCTATTCAAAGAGCCTGAAACGAGCCTAATGACCAAAAAAGCGATTACCATATGTCTACTTGATGAAGAAAGGGCTGGGTATAAAGGTAAAAATAAACAAAAAAATATCACTTAAGAAGCATAAATGATGAAGTCATAGAAGACACCTGTGCATGCCCTTGCTTGCTTGCTTGAATGTATGAAACGTTCATGGCAACATGGGGAGGGTGGACTTTTGGGTTCTCTGTCACTTGGAGTCCCCTTTATGGGAATAAAGTTCTGTCTGCTTCTAGAATCTCCTTGTTGCGTCCCTCATTGGGAATTGGCACCTTTGGCAAGAGACCCATTTGGGCAATAGCCCTGCTTAGCTTCTGAGATCTGCCCTGACTGATATGGAAAGAGGGATAATAAATACAATGTTGTTGTTGTTGTTGTTGTTGTTGTTGTTGACTTAGAATGGTACACTTCTGTTCAGGACTACACCATAAATCATATTTTCGCCGTTTCCATATCCTACAAAACGCATGACCATAAGAACAAACCTGCTGGAATGAGACCACTGGTTCATCTAGTCCAGCCTTTCCCAAATTTTTTACTGCTGAGAACCCCCTGGAACATTCTTCAGGCTTTGACAAACCCCAGAAGTGGAGCGGTCATGCAGAAAAGGGCTGGGAAGCAGAGCCCATTCAGGCCCCTCCCCTTCGCACCCTCTCTAGGCCCATCATTGGCCATTTTGAGGGGTGGGGGTGGGAGGGCACAATGACATGATCATATTTGGTCATATCATCTGATAAACATTTAACACATTTTAAAAATATATTAAAAATTAATTAACGCCCACCCATTCAGGAAACCCTTTTAGGGCCATCAAGATGTGCCAGGGTTTTACGAAACCCTGGTTGAGAAAGCCTGATCTAGACCAGGGGTAGTCAACCTGTGGTCCTCCAGATGTCCATGGACTACAATTCCCATGAGCCCCTGCCAGCAAATGCTGGCAGGATCTCATGGGAATTGTAGTCCATGGACATCTGGAGGACCACAGGTTGACTACCCCTGATCTAGACCATCATCCAATTTCCCACAGTTGCTCTGGTGGTCCATGCCTTCTCTTGAAGTTGCTTTCTAACACTTCAGATTTGAGGTTCAAAAACTTGAAACTTAAATTTGGCTTAGGAGCAAACCAGAATAAACGAAGCCTACAGAACGTTCTGTGGCTAGCATCCGATGAAACACGTGCCACTGTATTCTGGGCTAGCAGAAGACTTGGGGGTGATTTCAAGGGCCACAAACTACAGTAGCCATCAAGGTGCCAGGAACCGTGGACAAGCCAGCATGCTTGCCAGTTAGCTTTGGCTGATTTGTGAGTAAAACTAAAAGTGATGGTGGCCATGGGGTTGACCCCATGTCACCATTTTAGAAGCAAAAACAGAAATTAAAGACTTGACATGGTCCCAGTCCTCATCAGGCCTGTAATGTGGTGGTGACAAGTGATCTTGCTTTGTTCCTTTGCACCTTTAAAAATGTGTTTGTGCGCGTGTGTGGTGTGTGAGCGAATAGGCTGCCTAAGGAGGTGGTGCGCTCCCCCTCACTGGCAGTCTTCAAGCAAAGGCTGGATACACACTTTTTTTGGATGCTTTAGGATAGGGGTAGTCAACCTGTGGTCCTCCAGATGTTCATGAACTACAATTCCCATGAATGGCAGGGGCTCATGGGAACTGTAGTCCATGGACATCTGGAGGACCACAGGTTGACTACCCCTGCTTTAGCATGCTTTGGGCTGATCCTGCGTTGAGGAGGGGGTTGGACAAGATGGCCTGTATGGCCCCTTCCAACTCTATGATTCTGTGATTCTGTATGAGTGGGTAGAACTAGAGTGCCCATTGCCATCATGCAATTTTTAAATGGTGCTTTCCCCCTCTAAAATAGCATTGGGGGCCATTAGTTGGGCTGCTGGCATTGCTTCGTTTAGCTTGGCCCTGCATGTACCACAATGCTCAGGAACAGACATTGCGCCTGTATAGGCAGGAAAAGCCCAGGTTCACCTTGGTTTGTCTCCTTGCTCACCCAGGTATTCCAACTAGCGAAAGCTTCCAGTGTTCCGCAGGGCCTGTAAAACGGAGCCCTTCCGCCAGGTCTACGGTTGAGGCTGGGGTAGGGAGGAAGTTCACCCCCCCCCTAGTGTGAGGCAGTGGTTAGTCCATTGTTATTGTGGGCCCTCTTCCCACCCCTCCAGAGGTTGGTTGGGGGGTTGGGAGTTTTTGAGGAACTACTGCCAGCTTTGTTATGATTTTGTTGTCCGGTTTTATTGGACATTCTGTAACCTGCCATGAGTCTGTCTTGGGAGTGGCGGGAAACACATTAAATAATAATAATAGCAGTAGTAGTAGTAGTAGTAGTAGTAGTAGTAGTAGTTCCGGAGTTTTTATCTGATTGGCTTTGGAGTGGGAGTTCCATCACCCACAAGGCCACGTGACTAGGCGAGACAGGAGTGAAAAGTGTCCATCACTTTATCAATAACAGGCTTACTAAGTAAATCATAGAATCAATAGTTGGAAGGGACCTCATGGGTCATCTAGTCCAACCCCCTGCACTAGGCAGGAACTCGAAATTATCTGCTTACCCACAGTGACCCCAATTTCATGCTCAAGTGATCCCTCCACCAAAAAAATCTCCAGAATCCAGCCCTTCCCTGGAGGAAATTCAACTACCATTCCAGATCTCTGGAACACTGCATGACATATTATAACGCAAGGGACTTGGCACTAACCATACAAGGGCTGAATTAGCAAGAGTGTCACTTACCATCACGGGTCACCTCTATGACATAGAGGCCTTCTTCGGAACCGATTGCTATTCTATCCCGATCTAAGGGTGAGTGAAAATATTGGGGGCGGGGTGGGGGGCGGGAGGGAGGGAGGAGAGAAAAAACACGGTCATCTCGAGTATCCTCCTGCAAATAAAAATATATCCCTGATTTTCTAATCGGGGGCTTCTATGCTTGTCACCGAAGACCTCCGCCTGATTAGGGAAGTGAGCTTGGGAGAGCCTGTTCCGTCGATGCGGAAATGACTGCGGCAGCTCTGCATCTATTCCTGGGCGCGATTTAATTTGCTGGTTTGCACAGCTTTTAAAGCAGCCCGGGCCCTGACGGCTTGAGAACATGCTGCCTTTCCGTATCAGCATCCCCGGACACTGCACAATCATGCCGGGAGGCATCACCTTCCCTTCTCTCTTACTGTAGCGGGGATAAGGGGCTAGTCTATCTTGCCTGCAGCAGCAGCTGCCCTCCCTGCCGAGGGAAGTCCATCGGGCTAATGTCTCCCCTTATCTTCCTGAAACAACTTAAGACGTTTCTGGTCCAGCCTCCATTGGGATGGGGAGCGGGATTGCTCTCTCTAGCAAACTGCACTAACTGCTACGTGCATTACCGTGCTTAATTGGGCTTAGTGCAGCATATTGTACTGGTTACCGTGTTGCACTGGCTACTTCTGATTGCTCTCAAGTGTTAAGCAGGCTGTTTTGACAGCCGCTCCTAAAGGGCTGTGGCCTCAAAATGGGTTGAAAACAGGAAAGTAAGTCATTTCCGAAAATGAGCACTGCTGCAGCAGGCCTGCATGGGGTGGGTGGGAACATCCATGCTGCTGGTGGTCAAGTGCCGTCCAGTCATACGCTGACTTATGGTGAGCAGGTAGGGTTAACCAGGCAAGAGTCGTTCAGAGGTGGTTTTGCCACTGCCTGCCTCTGTGCGGGGACCCTGGCATTACGTGTTGGCCTCCCGTCCAAATGCTAACCTGGAGTGACCCGATTTAGCTTCTGAAGTCTGACATGATGGGGCTAGACTGGGCCCTCCTGGTCAGGATCTGTCTGTCTATCTCTATCCCTATGTAAAGGTAAAGGTATCCCCTGTGCAAGCACCAGGTCATGTCTGACCCTTGGGGTGATGCCCTCTAGCGTTTTCATGGCAGACTCAATACGGGGTGGTTTGCCAGTGCCTTCCCCAGTCATTACCGTTTAGCCCCCAGCAGCAAGCTGGGAACTCATTTTACCGACCTCGGGAGGATGGAAGGCTGAGTCAACCTTGAGCCGGCTGCTGGGGGTTGAACTCCCAGCCTCATGGTCAGAGCTTCAGACAGCATGTCGGCTGCCTTACCACCCTGCGCCACAATCTGCATCTATAGTCCCAATTCTGCTTTAAGGCTTTGCTGCATGTAGGGGGTTAAGCATCAAGCAATGGGCACGGAAACAAACAAAATTTATTCAAGCGCTGCAGGTGCCTCCTGCCGGCAGAGTTAATCATAATTAGCTTTTCAAAATCAATTAGGGAATGTCACACCGCCACGCTTCTCAAGGCGGCGATGCCGGTGAGGAATGTGTTTAAGGACGCCGTGGCGGGGCGGACGCGCGAGCCCCGTCGGTGGCTCATTACGGCCGACGTACCTATAATAGCAGCAGCCAGGCTGGCTTTAATGAGAGGCAGGGTGCTGTCGTAGGCTTCTTGTGGAATGTGGACAACTTGGTTCCTCAGCTTGTTTTTGTGCAGGATAGACTGCAGCCCCTCCAGGATTCCCACCCACTTTCGCTTCTCGTTCTCATTTTCCGTGAGGATCAGCAGAGAGCAGGTCTTTGAAGGCGAGCCTAAGAGAGAAGCCGTCACCTTGACAGCCGGAGGAGGCAAAGCGATAACAGCCTGAGTGAGATTTGTTCTTTCCGCGGCGCAGGGGCAGCACTGGCGTCGGCTGCGGCAGCCAGCAAAGATGTTACAAATCGACCCCTTGGAAAAAGAAGATGGCTTTCCAGATGCGAGACCCAGATTCCGCTGGAAACGTCCCTTTCAAAGGATCGGTTTATCGGGATGCACATTTATTCCGACACAAGTGTTATTTCCCCGCTCGGTTTTTAACGCTGCAGAGGGTTTTTGCGCTTGAGTATTTCCAAATGCCGACATTAAGTACTTGCATTGCATTGCTTTCGGTGGGGTGTGCTTTCTGATGCTGGCAGGGGCTCGTGGGAATTGTAGTCCATGGACATCTGGAGGGCCGTAGTTTGACTGCCCCTGGCTAAAGCTTATGGAAGCACATTTCAATAAATTACGCCCCAAACGCTTTGGCTATAGGGTCACATTGGCCTGAACACCCAGCAGGAAGAAAAATGCATACCCTGTTTTTCTCTATTCTAAGGAATCTCAACGCAGCTTGCAATAGCCTTTCCCTTCCTCCCCCCACAATATTATTGTTGTTGTTAGATTAATTACCGGCCACTCCCAGACAAGCTGGCTCGTGGCAGGTTACATTAGAAATAATAAAACAATCCCAAATGAAAACAATCCCCCATGGGCACCTTGTGAAGTAGGTGTGGGGCTGAGAGAGTTCCAATAGAACTGGGACAGGCCCAAGGTCACCCAGCAGGCTTCATGCAGAAGAGAAAGGGGGGAGGGGGGTATCAAACCCGGTTCTCCAGATCTGAGTCTGCCATTGTTAATCACCACGCCAAGCTGGCTCTCCTAACCTCTTGCAAGTACTTCTGCACCTTTTGCAGAGGCATGCAACCCTCTCCCCAAACTCTAATGATGGGCTTTCCACAGGGGAGGGAACAAGTTTCCAAAAATGAACCTTCTCCTTTCGACTCTATACTATTTAATTTTTAATCTTTAGCGCATGGTAGGATGACACACAAGAAGACGACGAAGAGCTGGTTCTTGTATGCCGCTTTTCTCTCCAGGAGTCTCAAAGTGGCTTACAATCGCCCTTCCCTTTCCTCTCCCCACAACAGACACCCTGTGAGGTGGGTGAGGCTGAGAGAGCCCAGACATTACTGCTCTGTTGGAACAGCTTTATCAGGGCTGTGGCAAGCCCAAGGTCACCCAGCTGGCTGCATGTGGGGGAGGAGCGGGAAATCAAACCCGGCTTGCCAGATCAGAAGCCCACACTCCCAACCACTACACCAAGCATGACCAAGCAACTGTGTGGCACTTCAGCAATCTACGTGGTTTCTATGGCTACTTAGCTTTCATAAAACATGACCTAGCCAAATTCATCAGCGCTGCCTGCTACTATACTTCCGGAGTCATTAGCCAAGACAGCAGGGGGTGGTGTGGTGGAAACCCAAGCAATTACTTCTTCCCCTGGAGAAAATTTTGAATCCTGTATACATGGTATGTATGGCAGGGCTGTGCAATCATTCTGTAAATGTATTTCAGTGCGGTCCCTTCGACTGAAGCTTTTGTTAGCATGCCCTGAGGGACGATGCCATCGGTTTCCGTAAGAGAATATTAGGAACTATTAATAGATAGTAAAGCAGCATGCTGTAAAACACCCTGCTGAGCATTTCAAGCGCCTTCTATTCAACTTTATAATGCTCCTCTTTGCCAATTCAAAAACCATTCAGCAAAACAGGCCTAAAACACACGCACACGAGACAGCAACAAAAATCTGAGCAACACCATTGTACACGGAAACATGTACTAGATCAGATAGCCATACCCTGAATATGCAAGGGATATCTTTGCGGGTGGCGTGTATAACGTCGGATGCTAGGACAGAGCTCACGCAGAAATCTTCGTCTCTGGGAAGAAACCAAATGACCAGAGTCACTGAATGGAACAAGGCGGCCCCCGACCCTTTCCGTAGCAAAGCAGTGATGGTTGACCAGATTAAATTCTAAGTTCATCAGATCAGAGAGAGAATGGGGACAGATAAGCCCACTAGTGGGAGAATGTGGGTCCTATTTCAGGACAAAGTGGGTACCGATAAGCCCTATCTTGGGAGCACATGGGTAGAGATAAGCGCTACGTTGCATTACATCATATAATTTCTTTCAAAGGAGGAAAGCAAGCAGGTGGAGAAAATTCCAGCGAGGTGGCCATGTTAGACTACTTCAGCAAAACAAAAGATCGGTGGCATTCTAGAGGTTAACAACGTTCCTCCCACAACTTTCCCACAACTGGGAAAGTGTCTGCCATTAATCACCAACATTACGTTTTTATTGCCCCCAATGTTTTTGTGAATGACAACTGAACCCATAGGGCTGCTTGGCTTTTCTAGCAAAGAATTATCACGCTGCGTATTTGGACTTATGATGCTGTTTACTAATTGGCTACTAATTTACTTTCTCCTTATACGTGTACTCTGATGATCCCTGTTCCATTGTCTGAGGAAATGTGCCTGCACACAAGAGCCCATGCCTTAAATAAATCTTTGTTGGTCTTCAAGGTGCCAATGGGCTCAAATTTTGACGTTTCTTCCAGCACAAGCTTTTGTGGGAGGAAGAGCAGGTAAACAGTGCACGGGAATCCAAGGGGCTGCTCTTCTTTGATATCTGTACAGAAACATGGCTCAAATTTTTCCCGAGGCGCTCTATTAAAGCAGCACGGCTACTTGAGCATTCAAACTGCAAATTAACTGGCTGGGCCTTTTTTGGGGATGTGCTTCCAAAGGGACCCGGTGTAAATTTGCCATGCAGACAGCTGACTAATGTAACTGCGGAGCCAGCACAGACCTGAGATCCAACACCTGACTTGCAACAACTCCAGGCTGGGTGGACTTTCCTTCAGGCACATCGTAAAGGAAGAGTTTACAGTCACAGACGACCGCATAGGCCCGCTGCCATCCCTTCTTAACCCCCGTCGGCTTGGGCACCTGTAAATACATGCATAGAGTTATACATACGTATACACACACATCCAAGTACTTGGACTGCATCACTAGCAGCTCTGCAGCCAAAAAGCAGAAGCAGCGATTTTCAATGATATGATCAAGAAAATAAATGCTACTTTTTCTGTGATATGAGATGGAACTTCTCAGGCATAAAAGCATATGCAAATATACTTAGTGAGCGGGTTATATGTAGAACATGCTTCCCAAGGAAGTAACAAATTTTAATATGACTTTTGGTCCAGGCCAGGGTTGCACGTGACATCTATTTACACATTCGGTGAATCTCAGCATGAGAACTCTATGTGAAGGATAGGTCTATCAGCGGGTACTAGCCAAGGTGACTAAAGGGAACCTCCATTTTCAGAGGCAGTAAACCTCAGAATCCCAGTGCCAGTAGGCAACATAAGGGGAAGGCCTCGGTCTTTATGCCCTGATGCTGGCCCTCCATAGTCACTGGCTGGCCACTATGTGAGACAGGATGCTGGACTAGATGGACCGTGGGTCTGATCCAGCAAGGGGTCTTATACGATTACTGTGCTTGAAAACTGACTCCATGCAAAAGCACACTATTCTGAGCCCCTTTGACTTCAGTGGCCTTAAGAAATATATAACGAGGCTTGCACACAGCTGCATTGGTCTGAAGCAGCAGAACAAAGTCTTGAGTCCGGTGGCACCTTAAAGCCAATGGTTTTATTCAAGACATACGTTTTCATGTGCATGCATGCTTCTTCAGATCTGCATAAGTGTGCATGTTCACGAAAGCTCATACCCTGAATCAAACTTTAAAGGTTGCACTGGACTCAAATTTTGTTCTAAAATTGCACTGTGAGTGACCAAAAAATCCGGTGAATACAGATATTAGACAAAAATGAAAGGCACGCAGATGTTTTGTATTCATTCCGGAATCAGGCTGACTCTTGAACTCAGAAGCAGAAAACTGCCAAACAGGTGTTTGGCTAAAAATATTTCCCTTTTTCTTCCACTGCACTCCCTCTGTCCCATTTTGCAGTCTGAAATATTTCAGCTGCCAGCTTTGGGTACTCTGTACCAAACCACCTGCCGTGCTCACCAGAACAGGGATTAGCGCTTAAGGGGATTACCATGAATTGTAAACAAAGCCTTGGAGCCTTGTCACAGCTGAGGAAGACAGATCAAGAGGAGAAGGTTTTAGGCACAGTTCCTGGAGAGGCCCCCTTTGGCTTGCTCCTTCTAACCTATCTGATATAACCAAGTCTCACACTGTTGAGGGAAATCTGATTTTTTGTTTTTGGTTCGGTAATATGCCACGAAAATCAAAGAGTCATCTCCCCACTGCATTAAACAGGATACAAGAGGACAGAAAGGAAGGTGTTTTGGCTTCTATCTATTCTTAGTTCAGCATCTTTAAAAAAAAGAAAAATTGTTTACCCCCCCCCCCCCCCAGCTCAGCTCTTTAACTTGGTATTCAGGTACCTCTTTATGTGATATCGAAACACAGGGAAGGTATTTTTTCGCTTATTGATATATTTTCCTTACTTGCCAAATCCGAAAGAGATAAAGCAGGTGACGGTTCTTTCGTTCGTACAGAAAACCACTTTTTAAATAACAAAACACACCATTGTTTGGCTCTCTCAGATGTTCCCAGCCCCAGAGAAGCACGCCTGGCCTCGACCAGCGCCAGGGCCTTTTCAGTCCTGGCCTCAACCTGGTGGAATGAGCTCCCGGGAGAGCTGTGGGCCCTGCAGGATTTACCAGCTTTCCGCAGGGCCTGCAAGACGGAGCTCTTCCGCCAGGTCTATGGTTGAGGCCAGGTTAGTGCAGGGAGAGCAATTGGGGTCCCCCTGTTGCCAGCAACAGACACCATTTGATTGGTCTCTCCCCTCTCCTGCCTCTAGTAGATGTATAGGAAGGGGGGGGGGTTTGAGGGTTCCGCCATCTTTACTTGCTGTTGATTTTTGCTGTTATAGTCCTTTTAATGGGGTTTTAATGTTTTTAGTCGGGCATATGTAAACCGCCACGAGCCTTTGGGAGTGGCAGTCAATAAATTGAAGAAAGAAAGAAATAATCAATAAACCTCATTGTTGTTGTTTTTATTGCCATCAAGTCACAGCTGATTTATGGTGACCCCTAGTGGGGGTTTCAAGGCAAGAGACATTCAGAGGTGGTTTAGCCCGGCTTCCCTCTGTGTCACAAGCCTGGTGTTCCTGGGAGGTCTCCCATCCAAATACCAACCAGGACTAACCCTGCTTAGCTTTCCAGATCTGATGAGATCAGGCTAGCTGGGCTACCCAGCTCAGGGCTAAACCTCATTATCATAACCCATTATTATTAACTTCACTTATCACCTGCTTTTCTCACTGAGACTTTCTCTGTACCCACTGTGTCAGTAATTTTTGCAGGATGCAGTAACGTGTCAAAAGTTGTTGTCCTTAGGTTATACCTCTACACCAGGGGTAGTCAACCTGTGGTCCTCCAGATGTCCATGGACTACAACTCCCATGAGCCCCTGCCAGCAAATGCTCCTCAGCATTTGCTGGCAGGGGCTCATGGGAGTTGCAGTCCATGGACATCTGGAGGACCACAGGTTGACTACCCCTGCTCTACACTGATTATATTCAGCAGCTCTGGACACCTGTCTCATTGCTTGTCCGACCGCACTGCTGTTAGCCATTCAGGACTAGTCAGCAATGCTTGATGCTAGCCTGCTACATGGGTAAGACCATCATCTTAGGCGGAGTCACATCCTACCAAATTTACTGACTCCAATGATAAGTTACTCTTCACTTTAAATGATGGTGCCATTTACATTTTAAACGCTTTTTTAAAAAGTACCCCAGCTCTATGGTACTGGTGTTTTAGCATCAATGGAGCTGGCTGCCCAACACTTTATTTACTAAAAGATTTATGCAGGGCAGGCTTTCTCAACCAGGGTTTCATGAAACCCTGGGATGTCTTGACTCCCCTGGAAAGGTTTCCCGAATTGGTGAGAGTTAGTTAATTTTGTATATATATATATTTAAATGTGTCAATCATTTAGCAAGTGATATGACCATATATGGTCATGTCAACCTCCCCCCCCCCCCCCCGCCAAAAAGGTCAATGACTGGAGAGGGTAGGAGGGGGAGGGACCCCAGGTAAATGTATACACAGCTGTGCTTCCCAACCATATTCTGCACGATCGTGCTGCTTCTGAGGTTTTCCAAAGCCTGAAGAATGTTTCAGGAGTTTCTCAGTGATAAAGAAGTTGAGAAAGTCTTCTGTAGAGTTACCATATGTCCTCTTTTTTGGGGTACCTGTCCTCTTTAGGGCTCTTTTTAAAAAATGGAAGAAAACCTCCTCTTTTTGTGTTGGGAGGTTAGAATATCCCTAGTCAGCAGCAATTATCACAGCTTAAGTAGTAGGGGGGTTTAAAATGAGATTCGTCACAGTGATCTTGTTCGATGTACTCAGTCTAAAAATACGCCCTCTTTTTTGCTTTTCGAAATATGGCAACCCTAGATTTAAGCCATTCCTTCCATAAAAGAACTCGGGGATTAGCAGCTGTGTGGGATGAGGGCTCAGACAGCTCAAGCTTGAACTTTGGTCATTCTGCAGATGGTGCAAAAGAGAAAGGGTCAGGAAGGCATTTTGATAAAGGGATCCGAAAGGAGGTATGGTGGAAAAGTCGAGGAGGGTGCCTTTATCAGAGCACAAGATTACAGCCTATTGCAGCATTTATTGTGGGGACCAATGTGCATTACTGCCCTCTTCTGTATCTCTGTAATCATTTGCTTGCATCGTTCAGGGGTAGTCAACCTGTGGTCCTCCAAATGTTCAGCTTTGGTTTGCTGGCAAGGGGCTCATGGGAATTGTAGTCCATGAACATCTGGAGGGCCACAGGTTGACTACCCCTGGTTCATGACACTTAGTGGCTTGGGAACCACCTGTGGGTCTCTTCAGCTCCATTCCTCAACACAGCAAATACCCCAATTTTCAAGGAAGTGGGAAGGACGACAGCTCACTGAGCCTTGGTTGGCGGTTTCACCTTAGTGCAGAGAGAGCTTCTAACAACCCCATGTAGGGTTCAACTTGAAGGGTACCTTTAACAAAAGGGAGCACTTACCATTTCACACCCTTCCAACTGAGATCAGGTCCCCGCATCTAAGGAAAGAGCTCCAGACTGCTAGCTGGACAGGGGTGGGGGGAGGAATTTTTTGGGGGAGGGGCTAAATCCAACTAATTGCCATCTTTAATGTGTTTTAATGGGCGGGGGATTTCTAAGGGTTCTGTGTTTTTCCCATTTTATTGTAAACCGCCGCGAGTCTTTGAGAGCGGGGGTATATAAATCAAAGGATAAACAAACAAACAAATAAATAAGAGTTCTGGAGACCTGGAAAGCTTACACACAGCTGCACTTGTGCCATCAATCTGACCTGCAAGCTCTTGCCCTCGCTGCAGCTACTCAAAAGCTAGCTAAAGGTTTCAGCACAGGGAGGGACAAGCAAGCTTAGTTGTCACACATTTAATATCATACTTGTATTTTACTGATCTTGTGTTTGGTGGGCTGGTGCGCAGGGCAACTTAGCACTCATGTGGCTCTTAAGAGTCGATGGTCATTGTGAATGCGGTTGTCTGCCAGCCAGTGGTTGATGGTGTGCCACACCTTGGACAGTTTTCTGTCTGTGGTCTTTTTTAATGCTGTAATCCTAGCCATGTTTCATTGTTTACTGCAGGGGTAGTCAACCTGTGGTCCTCCAGATATCCATGAACTACAATTCCCATGAGCCCCTGCCAGCATTAAGCCCTGAATTCCTTGCCACAGGGCACGATTTGGAGCGGTATAAAACCTTCGTTATAGCATTGGATGGTTGCAGCTCTGAAGGATTAAACTTTAGACACAGGATTTTCACCGTTCCACTGAACACTGTCCCATTTGCTGGCAGGGGTTCATGGGAATTGTAGTCCATGGACATCTGGACGACCACAGGTTGACTACCTCTGCCTTATGTTTTCTTTTGTGTGTGTGTGTGTATGTGTGTGTGGGGGGGGAGGTAATCTGCCTCAAGCCTCACTAAGGCCGGTGACCAATAAAGTGAATAAATAATGGGCATGTAGCGCAATTAAGATGTACATTTCAGAGACCCACAGAAGCCAAACCGGCTATGGCATGCATGCCTGCAGTAGACACTGCTGTGCTACCAGTACCCTGTTTGCTCGATGAAAACTAATGTCGTCCTCCTTGCTGAGTGATGTTTTGTGAACGGAGGCTTAAAAACAGAGCCCTTAAGAAGAGTCCATTCTGAATATTTATTAATTTCCAATATTTATAACGTGTCCTTGTAAAAAAAAAAGAAAGAAAGGAAAAAGCACTCAGGGCAGTGAATAACCGGGGTTAATAATTCAAATAATAAACCGCATCATACCTACAGAACGATTTGAGACGCAAAGCCAAGCCCAGCGAGGCAGGCTCTGCGGCTGTTACATTTTCCTTATTTGCACACACAGATTTTTTCCGTGTCATAACTGGGGACGGCATTGAACTGGGTGGTTAAAGAACGAACGGCTCGCCACCATCAAAACTGATCAAAAGTAGATCCATCAAAAGTAGATCCAGTAGATCCAGGGGTTTGGCAAATCATGCCGTCCTCGTAAGAAGTCGCACAGATTTCTGCTGGGGGCGTTAGTGACTTACTTTGACATAGCCTTTGTACGCTGTCCCTATTCCTCTCTGAACGTCGACTCCAAGGGGTCTCTTGGCTTGCTCCGGAGGGACAGGGCAGACCTGGGGCACACTGTCCTTACAGGAAACATGGCAGGCGAATGAGCACACTGAATAAGAAAAGGGGAATTTGTCAAAGCTGTCTGCCGTTACAAAAACCAAGCCGACAGATCACGGAGGAACTGAGACCTGTACATGAGCAGAGAAATCACTCAAGCGCGCTTTGCTTTCCATGTCCCCGGTTTATAAAATTGCACAGCCGGCAACGCTGGAAAAAACCCACGAGGCATCTCATGGCTCCTGAAATTACACCACCCAAATTGCTCATGGGATGTTTGTTGTTTCTTCTTCTCCAGCCAGAGTCCTGTGTCACAGTCCCTGGGGACAATGGAACCATTCACCGACTCTAACCTGGAGAACTAGGTTTGATTCCCCACTCCTCCACAAGCAGCTAGCTGGGTTACCTTGGGCCACTCAGCCCCACCTATCGCACAAGGTGCCTGTTGTGGGTACAGGAATGGCAATGGTAAGCTGCTTGGAGACTTCTTGAGGTAGAGAAAAGCAGGGTATAAAGGCCTACTCTTATTCTTATGAAGCTGCCTTCTGCCATGTCAGACCCTTGGCCTACCAAGGTCAGTCTGACTCTCAAAGATCATAGAATCATGGAATCATAGAGTTGGAAGGGGCCATACAGGCCATCTAGTCCAACCCCCTGCTCAACACAGGATCAGCTCTAAGCATCCTAAAGCATCCTAAAGATGCTTCAGTGAAGAGGTTCTTTGCAGCATCTGCCAACTGGAGATGTTGACAACTGAACCAGGAAGCTTCTCCATGCAAGGCAGTGAGCTACAACCTGTGCTCACTCCTGGAGCTGAAGTGTGACTGAGGGACAAGCCTTCACGCTCTCTCTACTTGCTGTTCCAAGCAGGGGAGAAGGTTGGGAACTTACTGAGCTCAGAATGGGCCACGGATATTGGTCAAGGTGGATAATTTGTGGGCTCCTGTTTAAAAAGTAGATCTCACCATTCCCAATGAATGCCATCAGAAGTATATTAACCTTTTAATATGGCCCAGACTTTTGCAACCGCTTGGCACATTTTTTTTTCTGGATTAAAACTGGAAGCACGCCTAACTTTTATAGGGTTTTTTGGCAGATTCAGGAACAAAGGCCAGGCACCCTCCTCACAGAGACCCATTTTAAGCTCCTAGGCATCTTCCTTCTTTCGACACCATTGGTGGGGCTTCTGAGGCTCCTACTGTGTGACTGTCAGACATCGAATCTCTCTCCGACCGGCCACAAGCAGGCTGCAGGTGTGAGCGTAATGTTTGCACTGGGTTCTCTGCTTCAACAGGCAAACAGCAGTGGATACATTTAACACAGTGGCTTAGTCTTTCACTCGGGCAGCGTCGGGGAATCCCTGGGATAAGTAAAACAAGGCTTCCTTTACCTGTAGGCACAAACGGGAATGCATGATTGCAGGATACCCACAGAGAAGAGCTTCCGAGCTTTTCTGAAGACGTTCCTAGGCTCCGGAGTGCTTCCCCTTCCCTATAACAGACCCCTTTCCAACCCAAGGGATCACATGACGGAAGTGGGGCAAGCACTCCTTCCCTCAGTTCTCTTTGGTGCCATGAACAGTTTACAGTTGTCCCAGCCTTTCCCCCTAATCTGTAGAGTGGGGGTAGTCAACCTGTGATCCTCCAGATGTCCATGGTCTACAATTCCCATGAGCCCCTGCCAGCAAACGCTGGCGTTTGCTGGAAGGGGCTCGTGGGAATTGTAGTCCATTGACTTCTAGAGGACCACAGGTTGACTACCCATGCTGTAGAGCAGGGGTAGTCAACCTGTGGTCCTCCAAAGGTTCATGACTACAATTCCCATGAGCCCCTGCTAGTGTTTGCTGGCAGGGGCTCATGGGAATTGTAGTCCATGAACCTCTGGAGGACCACAGGTTGACTACCCCTGCTGTAGAGGTTTTCTAGCTTCTTTGCCGATCCTGGTGCAAGGCTGGTTTAGCCCAGATGGCTAAAGTTAAGCCCTGAATTCCTTGCCACGGGGCACGATTCGGGGCGGTATAAAACCTTCGCTATAGCGTTGGATGGTTGCAGCTCTGAAGGATTAAACTTTAGACCCAGGATTTTCACCGTTCCACTGAACTGCTCTGAGTAAATCTTAAGGACCTCTGTTGGAGAGGTAGCTGACAAGTCAGTGACCATAGTGTCAGGAGATCGCACTGAAGTGCTCTCTGAACCTGCTTCTGAAATTTGGTAAAGGGTATCCTCTGAGTCAGAACTGTGATTGGGGGAACCCCCGTCAGAATGGGATTTGTCCTGGTGGCCCCACCTGGATCTGGTGGAAGATGGGTTGCCATGGGTATGCAGCCTGTGGAAGTGCCCATTGTGCCCACTGCGGAAGCATCCTGAAGGGAAACAGGCCACGTGGATTTTGCTGAGATGGCTACTGATTTGGTGGCTGTAGATCTGGTTGACCTTGTCCTGTGGTGCTGGTGAGCCCATGAGAGGCATCTTGAAGAAGAGTTGCTTTTGTAGCCCGCTTTTCACTACCCGGTGGAGTCTGAAAGTGACTTACAATCGCCTACCCCAGGGGTCGTCAACCTGTGGTCCTCCAGATATCCATGGACTACAATTCTCATTAGCCATGGGAATTGTAGTCCATGAACATCTGGAGGACCACAGGTTGACTATCCCTAGCCTACCCCACCACTACCCAGACCAACCCTCCCCCCCCCCCCGGTAAGGTAGGTGAGGCGGACAGAGTTCTGAAAGAACTGTGACAGGCCCAAGGTCACCCAGCTGGCTTCATGTGGAAGAGCAGGGAATCAACCTCAGTTCTCCAGATTAGACACCACCACTCTTAACCACTTCTCCAAGCTGGCTCTCTCTTTTCTTCCACAGATTCTGGGAACCTGATGGCGAGGGCGCCTTTGGACATGAAAATAAGGCATCACTGAGTCTCAGTAGTTAATTGTGGTGCCGGGGAGATTTTGATTTGAAGATTGTTGGGTGTTTGTAGCCATTCATTGGAGTTGGGAGGATTGATGTCCTCAAGCGGGTGAGCTACAAATCTGTGGGGATGGAAATTATCAATTCCAAGGGGTGCTCGAACTGCACCGATGAAACAGCAATTGGGCCGGACTACGATGTAAGCGTTTGGCTCTCTTTTTAGACTTTTTGGGAGGTGGTTCTGACGATGATCTCAGGGTGGAGACTGCAGTTAATGAGGATGTGGATGGCTGAAGTCACCAAATGAGCCCTTGCAACCTTATCCATTTGGGGTCTGGGGTGGCATGGCTCTAAGTGTGGCCACCCTCTCCTCACATCTTTTAGGATTACAGTGTCTACAAGCTGATCACGCGGCTGTATTTTGGCCCTCTCCTGGCCACAGGAGGCAAGACAGATAATTGTTCTGGGCCATTTTCACTCTTCACCCCCCTGCACTTTAAACACAACCATCCTACCAATTTGTAGGTTAAATGCTTAACTGTTCTCTGCAGAAGTACCTTATTGTTTTATTCCTGAGGCTCCACGAAGCAGCAGCTTAGAAAGCACACCCTCACCTCATAGGGGCAAGAAGAAAACTGAGGGAAAGGAATGCTCACCCTCCCCCTATAGGAGAGGGGGAAGACTCCCAGAACCTAGAAATTACTTTGGAAAAACTTGGCAGCTCTTTTCTGAGGCTGGCCTGCCATCTTGCCATCTTGCTGTCCCACCATGTACAAACCCAGCAGCCACGTCAAGGAATGACGCATTCGTTAGCAAAGTTAGGGAGATAGACGTGACAGCAGTCATCAGAACAGAGTCCTGTAATATTGACCTGGCACTTCTGCACATGCAAGCAGCATTTTGTTACATAGAATCCTAGAGTTGGAAGGGGTCATACAGGCCATCTAGTCCAACCCACTGCTCAATGCAGGATAAACCTCAAACATCCATGATAGGAATCCTAGTTGGAAGTGGCCATACAGGCCATCTAGTCCAACCCACTGTTCAATGCAGGATAAGCCTCAAACATCCATGATAGGAATCCTAGAGTTGGAAGGGGCCATACAGGCCGTCTAGGCCAACCCATTGTTCAATGCAGGATAAGCCTCAAACATCCATGATAGGAATCCTAGAGTTGGAAGGAGCCATACAACCCATATAGAAGAAGAGGAAGAAGAAGAAGAGTTTGTTTTTATATGCCGCTTTTCCCTACCCGAAGGAGGCTCAAAGTAGCTTACAGTCGCCTTCCCATTCCTATCCCCACAACAGACACCCTGTGAGGTGGGTGAGGCTGAGAGAGCCCTGATATCATTGCTCAGTCAGAACAGTTTTATCAGCACCGTGGCGAGCCCAAGGTCACCCAGGTGGCTGCATGTGGGGGAGCGCAGAATCGAACCTGGCATGCCAGATTAGAAGTCCGCACTCCTAACTCCTAACTCCAAACTGGCTCTCTAGTCCAACCCACTGCTCAATGCAGGATAAACCTCAAACATCCATGATAGGAATCATAGAGCTGGAAGGGGCCATCCAGGTCATCTAGTCCAACCCTATGCTCAATGCAGGATCAGCCTCAAGCATCCAGAATGATGGGTCCTAACTGGAAACAGGCCAAATCTGGAGTCCAGGAAGAGGACAGGCGGTGGTTCTCATACATTTCCTTTACCCTGAATTTGGTCATTGTACTCTGGGGCCTTTAACCACTTTCCGGTGATGAAATAGGACAGGGGTAGTCAACCTGTGGTCCTCCAGAGGTTCATGGACTACAATTCCCATGAGCCCCTGCCAACGTTTGCTGGCAGGGGCTTATGGGAATTGTAGTCCATGAACCTCTGGAGGACCACAGGTTGACTACAACTGAAATAGGAGATTCTGCACATGCTCTGGAAAAGAATGGTCTGAAACCCCAAAAGTAAACACATGCATTTGAAAACGATGTTTCTGCTGCCACTTGAAGCCTACTAAGGTAGAAAAGGTGCTCGTGTATACTAAAGCTCATGCGAGCAGGGGAGTTCAGAAACATGCTTTCTTTTCAAGCAGTTGCTGTATAAACAGTAAAAAGTTATGCCATTTCAAACGAAAGCCACGAGGAAAGTTTCTGGAGACTTAAAACTGACTTACCGTCACAAGAATAGCCCTGTCGGATCAATCCCACCATGAGGGAGGTGCAATGACTGCATTGGGTAGGGCTTGAAAAGGACTTGATACTGAGCTGATGGGCTTTGGGCTGAAAACAGAAACTCAGAAGTTAAATCGGAAGGCACGGGGTGAAAGTCCTCTGAGAAGCTGGCGCAAACTGACGAGGAATGCGTGGCGGGCAAGCTCTACAAGGCCCCATTCCATGGGATCCTGGAAGGGGTGGGCGGGTTCCCAGATACACATTGTGGCCTGCTGGGTGATTGACAGTCCCATGGGATCCTGGAAGAGATGGGCGGGCTCCCAGATACACATTATGGCCTGCCGGGTGATTGACAGTCCCCTGGTTGCCAGGGCCCTCTGCAGGATACAGAGCCCAAGTGGGATGTCAAAGAAAGCAGGCTGGGTGCAACTTAGTGGCTCTACAGGATCCCATTCCATGGGATCCTGGAAGGGGTGGGCGGGCTCCCAGATACACACTGTGGCCTGCCGGGTGATTGACAGTCCCCTGGTTGCCAGGGTCCTCTGCAGGATACAGAGCCCAAGTGGGACGTCAAAAACAGAAAGCAGACTGGGTGCAACTTAGAGGGTCTTAACACAGTCCCGGTCACCTTCCTGACGTTACCACACCAACACCAACACAACAAGCACATGGGATGGATCATGTATGAGTGACAGCCGTTTCTACCCCATCCCCACCCTGCCCCCCCCACCCACTTCTAAGCAAAACAAGTCATGAAAGCCCCCCTACCTTTGGTACAGCTAGAGAAATGGACTGAATGGTGGGGGAAGGAGCAGCAGGCATCCTCTGAAGCCGAATTGGTTCCTGAATTGCAAAAAACTACAGTTGAGCGAGAGCTTTCGAGAACTTCTCAGATCAGAGCTACGCTTGGACCAGCGGCGTTGGCGGAGAACGCTTTCGGGAGGTTAGCGGCAAGCGCGGGCCGCTGCGAAGGGCAGCGCTGTTCGCGACTGGCTAGAAGTGGGCTGCAAATCAGAAAGGCTCATAGGAAAGCCTGCACTCTAGAGCAAGCGGCGGGAGGGCGGCGGTGGAAAAAGCGAAGGGCGACAAGACGAGGGGCAGTGGGGGAAGGGGCAGTGAGCCGAAAGCATTCGCAGGAAAGCACCAAGGCTGAAATGCTGACGAGCGCCTACGAAGGAACACGCAGGGTGAGGACAGGCCTCTTTTTATGACGACGTGGTTGTAACACACAGCGATGAACAAGGAGCTCCCCGGAGTGGTTGACTTCGGAGAGTCAAAAACGCTGACGAATACTTACTTCTTGCTGCTGCTCGGCAGTCACCAGAGAGGTCGGGGGAGGGACCTCCGCCTTGGGTCCTTGCACTTCCGGCTCGCTCAGAGAATTCGTCTGTGGGCAGAGTGGGGGGGGGGGGGGAGGGGGGAAGAGTGGAGAGGGATCGGAAAAAAAAAATGAGCTTCCAATAACAGATCTCAAGTAATACAGCAAGGTTAAGCCGACCCGGGGCAAAACAGTCCTGCCTGCCCAGGAAGCGCTTTCGGATTCTGTGATATTGAGCCAGTTAACCCCTATGCTCTAAAAAGCCAAGCTTCTAAACAGAGATGGAACTGTAGAAGCGAACCAGGATACTGTTGAAAACCTGCCCCCCGCCCCCCCACATAGTGACATGACGTGTCTTTCTGCAAGCAAGCTAAAGCCCTCAGTGCTTGACCACCGAAGACCCTCTGAAAGTCACTCCTAATTTTTCCTAGGCAGCCAAAAAGGAAGCCTGGTTTATCACACAATTGCTGAGATCTTCATTTTTGGAGGGTTTTGTTGTTGTTGTTGCTGTGTGTGTGTGTGTGATGGCCCTACAATACTGCACTTCTAGAACATCTTTTGTTTCTTTTTATTAAAGCTCTTCTGAGGAGTCTCTGATATGTCCAGCGGGTTTGAAAAAAAGGGCTTGGGTTGCTGAGATTACATTAATAATTCATTATTCGTTAAGGTCAACTTTAGATGACATTTCCAAATGCTGTCCTTTCGTAGGGGAGAGGACTTTCTATTATCTGCCCCCCCTTTTTTATTTTTAAATATCAGAATTTTTTAACCATTAGAATGATTTTGCTTATCCAAAACAATGGTTTACTAGTTAAGAATTAGAACAATGTTAGGCTAATTCCGTTCTACAAAAGCGATCGGCTGTTCGGTACCTTTGTGAGCTTTGATTCAAAATATAAGTGGCAACAACGTTAAGTATTAGTATGCACAGAACTACGGATATTTAGGAGTGCCTTTTTGGGCGTATTGGAGAAACAGGTTTCTAGAAAGACAAAAAGTAGTTATGGTGAGTCTCAAACTATGGCGTGGACTCGGGTTTGTGCCTGAGGAACACCCTCAACCTGGGCAGGAGACACGAAGCTGCCTTTTCTTGGATCAGAGCCTTGGTACAGCCAAGTCCGTATCGCCACCTCGGACTGAGAGCGGCTTCCCACGGTCTCCGGCAGAGGTCATTCCCATCACCTACTATCTGATTCTGTCACCTGCAGATGTCAGGTTTTGAACCTGGGACCTTCTGCGTGGTGAGCAGATGCCACAGCTCTGCAACAACCTCTATGCTGCAGTCTCATGTATCCCATGAAAAGGCACTCCCATGGGGCCAGGGAATACTAAAAAAATAATAAAAATAAAAATAAAAATAAAAATAAAAATAAAAATAAAAATAAAAATAAAAATAAAAATAAAAATAAAAATAAAAATAAAAATAAAAATAAAAATAAAAATAAAAATAAAAATAAAAATAAAAATAAAAATAAAAATAAAAATAAAAATAAAAATAAAAATAAAAATAAAAATAAAAATAAAAATAAAAATAAAAATAAAAATAAAAATAAAAATAAAGGGTATACCGTGTGACGCAGGAAACTGCAGTTGAAACGAAGGGGGAGAGTCAGCAGAAACTACCCTCTCCCCCCTTCTTGCCCAAAGCAGATCCCTGCCTATATCCCAGCTGATGTAAGCAGAGCCGGACCATTATGATACGCTGCTACGGAAAACTTTAAAGGAAGAAACGTCTTATGAAGCAGACATGCTCCAACAGAGTCCCCCTATGTTGGCTACAATAAAATGACACTACGCTGTGCTTCTATGGAGCTTCTAAGTCCCCCAAATGCTTCACCAACATTCTCTCGTTGTTCCTACTGCAGCAAGCGTGTTAATTCAGTTGCTGCAGAGGGGGGCTGGAGCTAAGGCAGTGGGTTTCAACCCGGGGAGTTCCTCAGTTGTGTCTCCAAGGGTGTGAGTGCAAAGCGGGCTGACATGGGGGCACGACTGGACTCACTGTCAGAAATGCAGCTTGGGAGCTCACCCCAGGTTGCTTGGTGGCGCGAGGGAGCGCTGCAAAGGGGAGAAGGAACTTCTGGTTTTCCTCCCATCACACTTTTGCCTGTGGGAAGGGCACAAGGAGCCCATGGCAGGACACGTGGATAGAGAGGAGGGCTTGTGAACCCTTTCTGAGGCACAAAGTGACTTGGGAGAGGAACAGGAAGCTCTTTCTCTCTCCTCCAATGGAGAGCTGGAAGAACAATTTTTAAAGGCGAGTTCCCCTGATATGAGTCTGATTCCGACCACGCATGCATCCGTGACCTGACTCTTATCAGGTGCATCGCGTGACTTGGCCCCACATCTCATCGCCGCGGCTTGTAAACACAGAATCTTAGTACAAACTCCTTTGTCTTTTGATTCTATGGAGATGATTGCAAAATTGCTCTCTATGGGTATACAGAGACCTCGATGCATCCTAAAATGGGAGCAGAACGAGGGAAGAAATGTGGCTTTAAGTTTTTGTTGTTCATCCCAAGATGAAAGGGGATTTCTCTTTTAAAAGGGGAGGATTAAGAAGGGGCTTCTGTCTTCCTGATAACTTTTTCTCTTTAATTCATTTGGAATTACTGCTAATTAGGGCCCATTTATTCCAACAGATAACCTCCTGGGGAGCTGAGTGTGGAGGCTTCAGTTATTTAAGTCCCTTGAGAGAGCTGGTTTTATTAATCCCCCCCCCCCAAAAAAAAGGCTACTGATTTAAAAAATCTACTCGTAATGCTGCACGTTAACCAGGGGCATCAACGGACTCAAAATGATTTAGTCAATTACTAATAATCTTAAACATATTCGTGTATCACCAAAGCCTCAACATTGCCCTTGAGGGCAACAGAAACGAATGCATTATACAAATGCTATAACTTTCATCATTAGAAGATCTCGAATATTTTCTCTCTGTTAAAAACCACCCATCGCAACCAAAGCAGACTACAAAAAAAAAAAAAAAAATCAAGATGCCTGGACTTAAAATTGAAACAAAAATCCAACAGCATCTTAAAGGCTATATATTCATTCCCACATGAGCTTTCGTGGGTCACACAGTTCACTTCTTCAGATAGATCTGGGAAGGGAAATAATTGTTTGGGGAATTCTTATGGAGAAGACTACCTTAGGGGGGAGGGAGCCAAGGCTTGGTGTGAATTACACCACCAGTCTTTCAAGCGTGAATTCTCAATTTAAGGGGGAAAGTGAGAAGTGGATGCAGAAAGGTTAGGTATGAATCCCTCTACAGATCAACAGAACTAGCAGTTACGCATGCTGGATAATGAGGGGTTCAGACGGGTAGCCATAGGTACTAGAACAAAGTTTGTGTCCAGTGATACCATTAAGAGCAACAAAGTTTCTGGGTCTAGGCTTTCACGCCTGCCTGCACACAAAAGCTTGTACCCAGAATTATATTTTTCAGGATGATGAGAGGTTTTGGCCACTGTGTCTATGGACATCTGGAGGACCACAGGTTGACTACCCCTGATCTAGTCTCTATAAGGCTTTTGTACTGATTCAGGGCAAACCGTCTGCAACTCCTGTTATGGAAACAGGGGCTTCTGAAGACGTGCTAGTCTACAACTTAAAAGCAATGCCAGATGTAGTGCCCACAGAGACACAGTTCAATTAATCCCTAGAAAGGGGGAAGCCAGTGCTTGAATGGAGGGAGCCTCAGTGGTCCGTAGATGAGCAGGGCAAGGTTTTGATGACTTTGAGAGAGACCCCAAGCGGGACTGCTTGGAAGTAAGCCCATTATATTCCGTGAGCTTACTTCCAGGAAAGTGTCTTTAGGACTGCAGCCTCTGTTAATTCAATCGACGGCGATCTGACTGCTTCTTCCAGGCCCGTTTTGCAGACCTGACCGAAGCACGGCAGATCTGGACCCTGCACCATAGAAAACACCATAGAAAACTACTCTGGTAGTTTTCTTTGCTTGCGCTGTTTTGCTTGCCTCCAGACAGGTTCTGGAGAGGTGGCATACAAATCCTCTAGATAAATTAATACGTAATAAAATCAACGTGCGTCATTGGACCCCCTTCTCACACACAGCATTGTAGAACATTCAATTTACAAGAGGGCTTTTTTTTAAAAAAAGAAAATAAAATAAAGCTAGAATTCTACTTGGTTAATCTACACTATCAAAGAAATGTACACAAGTAAGGAAAGCTTTTTTTTTTAAAAAAACACTAATTTAGGATGGCAATTTTAGACATAAATGCCGCAGATTAGGGAGTAGGGATGCCAGCCGCCATGTGGGACCTGGAGAGTCCCTGGAATTATAGATCACTCCTCCAGAATACAGAGATCTGTTCCCCTGGGGGGGAAAATTGATGCTTTGGAGCAGGAGTAGTCAAACTGCGGCCCTCCAGATGTCCATGGACTACAATTCCCATGAGCCCCTGCCAGTGAACACTGGCAGGGGCTCATGGAAATTGTAGTCCATGGACATCTGGAGGGCCGCAGTTTGACTATCCCTGCTTTGGAGGGTGGCACTGTCTTCCCCACCTTCCCTCCCCATGCGCCACCCCACATTTCTAGGGGTAGCCCAACATGGATCTGGCAACCCAACCCCCTCATCCTCAGCTGGGGCGGGGGGGGGGGAGGGAGGGATGGGGTCGGGACCTGGCGTCTCTATTAGGGAGGCAAAGCTTTCGGCATGCACTTACTTCTTCCCAAAAGGCTAGCAGAGAAGATGTAGACGAGGAGGAAACAGAGTCCTTAGTTGTGACAGATATGAGAGGATAAAAATGATCACTTATCACCCAACACAACATGCCATCAGAAGAAGGGACAATAAGCAGACGAAGATCGAGATAAAGCAAGCATTCGGTGGACAGTTTTCGGAATGCAAAAGCCTTTCTGGGGCTCTCAAACGGGGTTCCTTCTTTTCTTTGCAAGTGTTAATTAAATTAAACCTTTCTAATTCATTCCCCCTCAGGGCAGGCTTTGGCTGCCAAATCCAGCCGGGTGCTGTACTAATGGAAATAGCCACTTTAACCCCAGCTCTTAGCATAAGCCCCTGGTTTACGGGTGGGGTGGGGGGTTTAGTACCACATAATCTTCAGTTCTACATTTGCACTACAGAACCGGTAATGAGCTGTCTCCGACGGCTGTTGCAAAGCCTCGTGAAAAAGGAGACTTAAAAAATAATCACAAACACCGTGTAAGATGTACAGCAAAACACCTCTCACAGGTCTTCTTCTCCCCTCCCCTCCCCTCCCCTCCCCTCCCCCAATCTACTTATTCTCACCTTGAGAAACTTCTAACTCTAACTCAGCAAAGACCTTCCCTACTTCAACACCAAAGAGAGAGCACCAAAGGCTGGGCTGGGGCTGATGTTTATTCCTCCTCTCCTCTGGCCCCTCCCCTCCAAAGAGTGGGCGGAGAAGAGCGCACAGCACATCTCCCTGCAAAGGCACCCGCCTCTGTGACCAACAGGCAGCGCAAGCCTTTGCGTTATTCATTCACAACCTTGCCAGCCAATTTATCTTTTTCCCCCCTCCGCGACTGGCAAGCAGCATGAAAAGGAAATAAGGACAGCTTGGGGGGGGGGGGGGAGTCACAAAGAAATGCTTCCCGCATACCGATGTTGCAGAGGTACAGGCGATGTGAAAAATGAGCCTCCGTGTATCGTATTGGCATATATGATTCCCGTTTTAACCTGGCTGATCTAATATTTTAGAAAACAGGCCCCCAAATCAATGGGAACTGAGAGGGCTTAATGCGGCGTGACTAATTCTGAGTTATTTGCAAAAGCAGCCCACTCACCGGTAGCCAGGATTTCTTAGCATCAAGACAGGATGTGTGTCATGACTCAGCTCAAATATAAACCAATAGCAATTTATCCTAATTGCTCAGTTGAAGCCTCAAGGCTTGGGGAAAGGGGGGGGGGATCCCATGTAACCAGAGTAATTACTAGTGGGAAAAAAAACAAACACTGGTTAAGGCCATTACATCTTGGCCTCCTTGGGACCTCCGAACACCCCCAGGCATGAATCTGAACGGGCACTGCTGACGGGCTGGATTGGATGCACCTGGGGGCCTGATGATGCAGCAAGGCTATATTTCCCTCCCTTCATTTGTTCCTTGTGAAATATCATATCCCAGGGATTCACAAATGCTGGCTTGCTTACCAGTCAAGCTGCTGTTTGCACTTGGCACTGACCCGTCCCGCTCTACCAAGCCTTCTGGCGCAAAGACAGCACTCTTGGGTGAGGCAGGGCCTTCACACCTGCACTGGTTTGAGTAAAGCACTGGGAACCAGTGTTCCCACCTCCTCTGTTTCTCATCTTGCCTGTTCTTCATGGGAAGGGGGTGGTGGGGGGGGGAAGACCTTCCTCCCCTTTCCTCCCCTCAAGCCCACTGGCACATGCAGATGGCAGAAGCAGTAGAGATTTCTGCTGGTATAAGACCCCTGCCCTATCTGGTCTTCTCCAAGCTAGAATGCAGGTCCGTAGTCGCAAGTGCTCATGCTTGTGTAAGGGTGGTGGTGGTGGGGGGGGGGGCATGAGCAGCTGGATACCTTTCTTACCTGAGGCACTTGCCCCTGGCAAAGTGGCAGGTAAATCTCCTGGTTGCCTGGTATATCCCACTCCCTTTCCCAACCAACAAATGGCTTCTCCTTTCAAGTCTTGTTGTAGTACTCAGATACATCAAGGGGCGGCGGAAAGTGCCACTGAATCATAGCCAACTGTGTAATGTGGGACAGGAAGGGAAAAGCTGCCTGCCTCCATCTATGTACAGAGCAAGGATGTTGGGTCACAATAATGAGTGCTTGAGAGCTCTCCCCTTTACCCAACCTTTGTAGGACATGGGATTTGGTGCTGGGTGATGTAAAGAGGATGTAGAAGAATCAACTAAACACTTTGGGAGGGGAAGGACCACAGAATGTGAAACGCTGTGCTTGGTTAACTATAGTGAAAACTTAATCTGTAGTTTTCCCCTTTGTTTCCCCTCTTTGGTTTCCTGCATATATATATATTTTTAAATAGCATCACCCACTAATAGGATGCTTTAGAGTTACGATCCCCAAATGCAGTACCTTTGTACGGGTTTCCTGGTACCTGTCCATTTCTTTCCCAACGTAATGCTTCCCAAAAAATAAACCTCAGTGGAGTGAGCAGAAGGCGTTTCAGAATAACCTCAGGAGGCATCACCTTTAGGTTTTGAGCGAGTGCCTGCTTGAATCCCCCCCCCAATTTCTTTGCAATGAGCCCCCCTCAGAAACAGGTGATTCAGTGGGACTGTCCACAAGGATGGAGCTTGGGATAGGACCTGTCTGTTTCTCTTGCTTGCTTTACTCTTGCCTGGCACATTTTCTAAGGGCCCCCCCCACCCCCCACCCCCCGGACATTATTTACACACCAATACTCACTCTGAAAGTCAGATCATGAGCAAGAGGCGAGGTATTGAAGTACTCGAAAATGGAATCTTGGAAGTCTGGAAGTTTGAGACCTGAGAAAGGCAAAACGCTCAGTTATATCCAAATGTCAAAATAAATTGCAGCTTTTAAATTACACGTTCTCAGAATCATTACCTGCGTCTGTCCTGTATTTCTCCTCTAATTTCTTCTTTAAAGCTTCAACTTCCTCCAGGAGTTCCCGATTTCTCACTTCTGATTCCTTTAGTTTGCTTAAACACAAACAAACAAACAAACAAAAACTTTCAGAAACTTTTGTAAAGTAATAAAGCAACACCGGCCAGTGCTTCTGTTTTGTCTTCAGTGACTCTTCCCAAGCCCTTTGAACTGCAGGAGCATCCTCTTCTGACTTCCTGGCTGTCTCAGAAATACAAAAAGCCCAGGAAGGTCAGAATAATCATAGGACAGAGTCAACTGAATACCTGCTGGAACAGGAAGCTCTAATATAAGACAAGTCAAAGCCCTTTGGGGATCCTGAAGGCCGCAAACTCACACACACACACACACACACACACGCTAACAGTAAAATGGCCCATCCTTGTAGTGAAAAAGGAAAGGGTGATGTATTATTATTGGTTTATTCATTGTTAAAATTTATCATATGGCATGTGTGTAATATAGTCAGGAGATCCTAACATGGTCTGGCAGCCTGGTAAGAGATGTTTGCCACACCCTGCCCCTGCATCATGGCCATGGCACTCCTTGGAGGTCGCCCTTCTAAGGGCTAGACAGGGGCGACCCTGCTTAGCTTCCAAGTTCAGACAGGATCCAGCTAACCAGGGACCAATCTGTACATGTTGGATAATGCGCTTTCAATGTGCTTTTGCAGCTGAATTTTCCTATGCAGAACAGGAAAACCTGCTTCTAATGTGCCTTGAAAGCGCATTATCTAACATGTGCGGAATGGGTCCATGTCAGATAGAAAGGGGAGGGGGAATTAGGCCATCCCCCAAACAAGGAGTTTCTGCTACCAAATATGACAAAACGCTTTAAAACTGGGGTTGCCAACTCTGGGTGAGAAAGCGCCTAATGAAATGGAGAGGGGGGCGATCCTGGATAGCGGGAGGTGAGGAGGGACCTCAAAGAAGTATAATCCCATACAGTCCACCCTCCGGAGCAGCCAATGCCTCCAGGGGAATTCTTCTCTGTAGTCTGGAGATCAGTTGTAATTTTAGGAGATCTCCAGGCCTCACCTTGAGGTTGGCAACCTCACTTTATAGCGGCCCAAGTCGGAAGGCCTGGAGTGTCGAAAGGAACTACAAGTCTATCAAAAGAAAACAAGGGGATGGTGATGGTTACTGTGCAGTCAGTATAAAATCAGGAACAGGAAGAATGAGGAGTCGGATAGAGCTTGAGATTGTGCCCACTTCCTCAATTTCTTATTGGCTCCCAAATTAATGGGGCAAACAAATCATTTTGGGCTTTCAAAGGAACTTTTGTTCTGAGGACGAGCCTCAAAGAAACAGCCACAGAATGACATCTTGGGCTGGGCATTCCTGGACATATTCTAGGGCAGGGGTCCCCAACCTTTTTATCACAGGGGACCGTCAACGCTTGACAATTTTACTGAGGCCCGGGGGGGGGGTAGTCTTTTGCTGAGGGATGTTGCTGCCACCGCTGCCTGAGCCCCTGCTCCACTTGCTTTCCTGCCGGTGCCCCTGACTTCCCGCCGCCCATTGGGGGGCGCTGCCAGCAGCAACTGCGCAGTACCATGCCGAGGGGGAGCTCCAGCCATGGCGGCCGTCGGAGAGCACCAAAGTAGAGGGCAGAGTGGCAGGGCAGCCCTCGAGGCAGCAGTCGGGGAGAAGGACAAGAAGGAGCCGTGGCCCGGTACCAACTGATCCACGGACCGGTACCGGTCTCCGGACCGAGGGTTGGGGACAGCTGTTCTAGGGTGCACAGTCACAGTTTATGCCACACGCTGGTCAGATTTCCTGTGTTCTCTTGCACCCCGGAGGAAACTAAGAACGTGCCAAGAACGTATCTGATGCTCTTCTGTGGCTCCACGGTGGAAGGGAAGGTTATTAGCGACTGAGGGGAGTTTGCCTGCCATTATTAATCACCGCTTTGAAGAAATGCCTGATAAGCTTCAAAAGAAAGCCTGGAAATTACTGGCATTAAGATTAAATAAGCTTTCTAGTTAAACAGACCCCTGGGCCTGAATGGGGAGATAGCTAGATGGCAAAAGAACACCAAAGAAACTGCTGTTCACATTCTGGGGGCTGCTATCAGAATACGGGGCACACACGAAACTGGGAGGGGGGGCAAGGAAAGAAGAAGAACCTCACTTATTTGCTGGGCCTTACTTTCTTGCACAGACCCTCCCCCACTGACCCTGTTGCACCCGTCCTCCCCTCACACACACACACACACACACACACATACCTGCATTGCTGACTTCTCTCGCTGGCTGGACCTACTGCCTTTCCCTATCACTCCCTCCCAACCTGCCCCCTGGCATCTTCACTCCACTGACCACCCTCACCTGCTTTCTACCTGCAATGTCCCATGCTTTCATTGGATCCCAAGGAGACTGTGGAAACCTTGAATGGATGCCTGGAGGAAGTTTTGAGGTTGTTGAGGGTCAATACACTGATGCTTCATTTTGACCAGCCAGAAATGCTGGCGGTGGGCAGAAGGACCAACTGACCCGGGAACTGAGCTACCTCCCATTCTAGATGGGGTTACACTCCTCAATAAGGGAACAAGTTTTTTCTTCGGGGGTGCTACTGGATAAGCAGGTATTTATTATTATTATTATTAGATTTATTACCTGCCGCTTTCGTAAAACGTTTTGTGGCGGGTTACAGAATAAAACTCCACATAAAAATATTGACGTTACAAAATAGTAACTCTAGCAGCGAGAAGGTAGCAGTGGAAGTAGCTTCTGCTTGTTTGGGCTGACCTTGAAGAGTGCCTGCAAGCTCCAACTGCTAAAGAATACTGAGGCAAGAATATAAATCAGAGTGGGTTGTAGAGACTGTATCACTTCAGTCTTGCTCCAGGTAGACTGACTTGTAATTCAAGATGCAGGGTATTGACCTTTAAAATCCCAGAAGGCCTTAACCATAGTTGAGGGTACTGGGAGGGGTTAAGACGAAGGAATGCATTAATCTACTTCCAATTTCTTAGTCCCAGATATTTGGATTGGGACCTTTGGGTCTGCACCAGATCTAAGTATATGAAATTTACATTGCAAAGTGAAGGGAAAGACTTGGGGCTGCTTATTTGAGTTTTATACTTCCTCAAAAGAGCCTCTTGTGGCACAGGGTGGTAAGGCAGCTGACATGCTGTCTGAAGCTCTGACCATGAGGCTGGGAGTTCGATCCCAGCAGCCGGCTCAAGGTTGACTCAGCCTTCCATCCTTCCGAGGTTGGTAAAATGAGTACCCAGCTTGCTGGGGGGTAAACGGTAATGACTGGGGAAGGCACTGGCAAACCACCCTGTATTGAGTCTGCCATGAAAATGCTAGAGGGCTTCACCCCAAGGGTCACACATGACTCGGTGCTTGCACAGGGGATACCTTTACCTTTACCTTTTACTTCCTCAAAAAACTGGCCTTCTTAAAAATGTTAATTAAAAGAAGTACTTATCCATTCCAGCACTGGAAAATTCCTGTGGAAGAGGCTGGGAGAGAAAAAAAAAAAGAGATCTCAAAATACCTCTCAAAGGACAGGTTGGCATCCTTAACCTTCCTTAATTCTTCCTGGACGAGTTGTTTGGCACGTATTTCTGCATCAAGAGCCGACTGCAATTCCAGCCTTGCTGACATATCCAACTTCTGACTGCGCCTTACTTTCCAGAGTGGATCCTGTGGCAGTAAAAGAAATCACTAGCAAGTCTGAAGCATGGATTGCACGCATAAAGCATTGAGTCTCTTCGGAAGTTGCACCGGAAGTCATAAAAGTCATCCTCCCACCCTTGACTTTTTATTAGCTGGAAACGTGCGAGAGCAAATGCTGACTAGTGCTTCTCCACCCCCATGAGATGGAACTGATAGAGATACTGCCCCTTCAGGCTCCCTTGCTGAGCTCTCAGGCAGGATTTAAATACAGTAAAACAAATAAGGCCAGAAGAAGCTTTCAAAAGGCATCTGAGGTGAAGCTCTGCCGTGCTGCGTTTCAATATACTGATGTAAAAATTTGCTTCAAAAGAGGCAATTACTGAATTGATGATCTGCCAAAACCCACTTCGGCTGTGTATGTTTTTTTAATCAGCTATTCTTTGCAGACAGACCTCTCTTCCCCTGCTCATGAAAGCATTAGGAGATGGAAAAGTGGGGGATCGGTCGCCCTGCAGTCCCCACTGAGTTATTGGGGTCAGTAAACAGCGGCCCTGTTCCTAGGATCCTACCAGGAAGGAAATCTGCTCCGGAATTCGCCCTTCCACCAGGGATAAACAATTATTTCCCCTTCTGCCAATTCAAGTCAATATCCTGATGGGGAACCCGTCAAATGTCCGAACTGAACTATTCCCTGTTCCCAACAGAGGTTGTCATGGCCAAGTCTTTGCTCTGATTTGGGGCTGGGAAGCTTTTCTAGCCAGGATCAGCAGGGATGCTATGGCAGAGACCAACCATATTAGCCAAAAAAGAGGAAGTGAAACAAACACGGAGTGGATCAAGTTTCTGGCTGCCCCGCCGTGTGGAATTCACAAGTGAAATAATGGAATTCATGGAATCATAGAGTTGGAAGGGGCCATACAGGCCATGTAGTCTAACTCCCTGCTCAATGCAGGATCAGATAAGCATCCAAGGTAAGTATCTGTCCAGCTGCTGCTTGAAGGCCACCAGTGAGGGGGCTCACCATCTCCTTAGGTAGTCAAGTTCTACCGCTGAACTACTCTGACTGCGAATTTTTTTCCTGGTATCTAGCTGATATTATTCTACACATTGTTTAAACCCATTACTGCAGGTCCTGTCCTCTGTTGCCAAGCAGAAACCTTTCCCTGCCCTCCTCTAAGTGACAATCTTTTAAATACTTGAATATTTTAAGTACTTAAAGAGAGCAATCCTGTCCCGTCTCAACTTCCTCTTCTCCAGGCTGAACATCCCCAAGTCCCTCAGCCTTTCCTCATAGGGTTTGGTCCCCAGATCATCCTCATTGCTCTCTTCTGAACCCTCTTGACTTTGTCCACTTCCTTTTTGGAGTGAGACCTCCAGAACTGCAGACTCCAGGTGGGGTCTGACCAATAGGGGACACAGTGGAACTATGACATCTTGTAATTTTGATGGGACGCCTCTGCTGACACAGCCCAAAACTCCATAAAATGCATCAAGGAAAGAGGAGGAGGGGTGACTGTTCTTTCTGTATGGTCTGCACTTCTGCACCAGTCCAATGAACGCCAAGCGTTTGAGGCACCATGCACTTGCAGCCAATACTTACCAGTGTTCTCGATCCCAGACTGGAGCTTCTCAAGGACTCAAGTTCTTCTGTCATCTTAGACGCCAGAGCCTGAAGATACCCTCGTGCATCTTTCTCGTCGCTCACCCTGGTGGTTCAAAACACACAAGAGTCACTCCTTTACTGAGCTGCGCGTGTGAAAGGCCTACACAAGTGCACACGCTGCTAACCAGTCCCCAAACAGTTTCACGGCCAACAAGACAACGCTGTGCTCTCGTGTGAAAAATCCCAGCGGCTGAGGCCAGAGAAGCAGCAGAGGGCATGGGAAGCGGACCCCCGCAGCTGTAGCCCCAACCTGGACCGTCTCTGCTGAAAATAGTTCCCCCTAATTGAGAAGCCCGTCAAATTATTTTAAAGCCAATCTCGTGAACACGTGAAGCTGCTTTATATCGAAACGGGCCCTTAGTCCATCAGGGCCAGTCTTGCCTTCCCAGGCCACCAGTGGTTCTCCAGGGCCTCAGGCTGAGGTCTTTCCCATCACCTGTCACCTGGTTGTTCTGACTGGAGATGCAGAGGACTGAACCTGGGACCTTCTGTGTGCAAAGCAGGTGCTCTGCCACGGAGCCACAGCCTTCCTCTGCAACTATTTCACCGTGCGGGAGCCGATATTTGCTTTTATTTTACTAACACCTCACTTTCTTCCTAAGAGCCCGGAGCATCTTGCACACGGGTCAACGGCAGCTCTCAAAGGTCAGAACCGCATCATGTGATTGATGACCGTTCCCTGCCATGTTCGTCAAGGCACCAAAGTCTGCTGTAGAGACACTTCCATTTCCCCAATTGTATCATCTGTGGTCAAGAAAACACTCCCCCCCCTCTATTGCCACTATGTAGGACAGGGGTAGTCAAACTGCGGCCCTCCAGATGTCCATGGACTACAATTCCCAGAAGCCCCCTGCCAGCATTCGCTGGCAGGGGGCTTCTGGGAATTGTGGTCCATGGACATCTGGAGGGCCGCAGTTTGACTACCCCTGATGTAGGATGTCGCCGTGGGAACGTCCGGAGCTGCCGCCAGTTATAAAACCAGTGGGCACTTTTGGGTTTTTAGGACCGGTGGTGTGCACTGCCACAACGCGGCTGCCATGGGGACCCGAGTCCAAATTTACTTTGGACCCAGGAGATTCGAGTACTATCAGCCAATCGCAACTGTACCATTCTTGGATAAAGTAATGGATGGGCAAGCGATGGCTGGAAAACATCGAAGATTCCTAGATGAAACAGGTTGTTTAGACCCTTTCCCATCTTTTTCCAGGTTGTTTGGATCCTATCTATTCTATGATTCTATCCATTCCCATCTGGTTCCAGGCCTGTTGATGGGACTGGAACATCCCTGGTCACTCTGGTGAATGACCCGTGCTGGGAGAGTGATACAGAGGGTGGGACCAGCTGATGCTTATGGACCAGGGTGGTATAGAGGTTAAAGACCAGCGGCCTCTAATCTAGAGAACCAGATTTGATCTTCCACTCCTCCTCCACACGCAGTCACAAAACCTTGGGAGGCTCCAAGCTAAGTGCTCTCGTAGGATGGAGGCAGCTATTTCAAAAAGGCTGCTCCCTGGAGACGCAAAGATGTTGGCTCCTGAGAAGTGCGCTCGCTCCACTGAAGCAGAGGAAAGGGATGATTCGGGAAAGAAGGAAGTGGCTATCACAGCGCTCATCAGCAGACCCCCAAGGGGCCCAAGGGATGGCGTTAGGTCTCCCGGACAGGAACAGTGATGATTACTGAATGACACGACAATCAGGGCCAGAGCTTTCACCATCCTGGCTCCCGCTTGGTGGAATGAGATCCCAGTAGAGATCAAGGCCCTAAAAGAACTCGAACCTGTTTACAGGGCCTCTAAAAGGGAGCTCCTCCGCCAGGCATTTGGTTGAGGTCCATCTGAACCACTACTTCCCATGGCCCCCCCCTGAGCCTCCCTCCTATGGCAATCACTGCAGATCCATTCAGTCTACTAGGCCAGGGGTAGTCAACCTGTAGTCCTCCAGATGTCCATGGACTACAATTCCCATGAGCCCCCTGCCAGCAAACGCTGGCAGGGGGCTCATGGGAATTGCAGTCCATGAACATCTGGAGGAACACAGGTTGACTACCCCTGCACGAGGCCGTCATTATGCATTCATTTAATGTCCTCCATATTATTCTATTGTTCTGCCATGTTGCCCGCCGTTATCCCTGTATTTTTGTTATAAACTGAGTTATCTATATTGTTTCTGTTTTATGTAAACCGCCCTGAGCCTTTGGGGAGGGCGGGATATAAATATAATAAAAACAAACGAACAAACAAAAAAACATCCCCCTTATGCCTGTGTTATAACGCACGTTTTTTGGGAGGGGGGGAGGGGAAGAAAAAAGTCCACCTGAAGGATCCCAATTGGTGCAGGAATACAAGACAGAAAAAGAAGGTGGTGGTGGGGAAGCAAGAGGCAAGAAATGTGATGAACACCACGGTTACAACCTTTTGAATTAACATTAAGTAATTTTTAATGTATGACCTAGACGTCCGTGCGTTGGTGAACCAGTTGGCCCGCAAGGTTAATAGGCTCCTGTAACAGTAATAAAAACAGGAAGGACGGGGCACATCAATCAATATTTGCAGATGCGTGTGAATTTTCTGAAGCATATCATCTGCGAGAACGCCCGTCTCTGTTCCCTGGGAGATTTGCTTCTCTTAATGAGGCTCCCACGTATTCCTCCAGAAGGATCTCTAAACCACACGTACCACTGAATGATTTCGGCAATCTGAGCTTCCCAGTGGGCTACGGATTCCTTCTTTGCCGCCAAATCCTGGAGCTCGTCCTCTAGCTGCCTGTTTTGCGCCGTAAGTTTATCCACAAAGGAACAAAGCTGCAATGACAGAAGCAGTGGCTTTCACACCAAAGTCGTTTCCAGGCGCACAATAACTTGGGGGGGTGGGGTGGGGGCAAGACACCCCACGACGTATCACAAAGTTTCAAAGAGACAAATCGAGAGCAGCTCTGAAGATCCAGTAGCACCTTTACACTCTGCATGTTCTAATTTATTGGTCATTCCTGGCCCAAGGGAGGCTTGCCTGGCCTTGACTAGGGCCAGGGCCCTGGCCCCAACCTGGTGGAATGAGCTCCCTGAGGAGCTGCGGACCCTGCTTTCAGCATTCCGTAGGACCTGCAAAACAGAGCTCTTCCGCCAGGTCTATAGTTGAGGCCGGGCGGCAAGGAAGATCATGGCTTCCCCGTTGGAGTAGCGGTAGCGAATGTCATCGGCACCCTCTTTGCCCCTTTCCCCTCTGGATTTAGTTGGGAAACGTTGGGTTCGAGAAGAGTTTTTTGTGCCACAGCACCTTGTTTTATGGGGTTGATATTTTATTGTGTTCTTTATATTGGTTTTAAAGAGCCTCTTGTGGCGCAGAGTGGTAAGGCAGCTGTCTGAAAGCTTTGCCCATGAGGCTGGGAATTCAATCCCAGCAGCCGGCTCAAGGTTGACTCAGCCTTCCATCCTTCCGAGGTTGGTAAAATGAGTACCCAGCATGCTGGGGGGTAAACGGTAATGACTGGGGAAGGCACTGGCAAACCACCCCGTATTGAGTCTGCCGTGAAAACGCTGGAGGGCGTCACCCCAAGGGTCAGACATGACTCGGTGCTTGCACAGGGGATACCTTTACCTTTATATTGGTTTTAAGGGTTATTTAGGGGGCTTTATACATGCTGTAACCTGCCTCGAGCCTTCGGGGGGAGGTGGGTAAGAAATTACATCATCATCATCATAAAGACCGACAAAGATTTATTCAAGGCATGAGCTATATAGTCTGAGGAAGAGTGCTTGCACTCGAAAGCTCGCACCTTGAATAAATCTTTGTTGGTCTTAAAGGTGCTACCGTTTCTCCGATTCAGCTCTGAAGGTGGTAGTGCGCCCATACATACAAACTGTCCTCTAGCAAGTCTTCACTGGCAGTCTTCAAGCAAAGGTTGGATGCACACTTTTCTTGGATACTTTAGGATGCTTAGGGCTGATCCTGCGTTGAGCAGGGGGTTGGACTAGATGGCCTGTATGGCCCCTTCCAACTCTGTGATTCTATGACTAGCAACTTCAGTTTTGCCCATGGTCAGTCCTTGGGATGGGAAACCATCAAGAGAGACTGGGGATGCCATGTGGAAAAAAGCAGTGGCAAACCACCTGTGAACATCTCTTGCCCTGAACAGCCAATGGTCAGGGCCCACCATGAGTTTGTTGCAACTCAACAACACATTCATGTCCAGTTTCGGCAACTGCATTTTATTCAACCAAGATAGCACCCTCCGCTTTGGGGAGGTGAGAATAATCTTCCTCCCCACCAGTTAGATACCAATCACTAAAAAAAAAAAACTCCTTTCTGCACTGTGTCCAAGGTTTTGTAACAACATTTCAAGGAAGCAAATGAATTGCCATCTACCACTGATGCGAAAGGTTAACTGTTGCTTTATCTCACGTTATGCCAATTACCTTTTCATTTTCAATGGTTATTTTCTTGTTATCTTCGAGGAGCATGGATCTCTCCCGCTCGTATTTCTCCTTCAGAGTTCCCACCGCTTCCTCCATCTCGCTGTGTCTATGAATGAAAGGAGATCGTATGAAAGCCCTTCCCCGAAAGGACTAAAAAAGGAACCATTCTCACCTTTTTTTGGGGTGCCTAGTTCCTCTTTAGGTCTTGGATTCCACCTACTCTCAGGGAGGAGAAATACCACATTTCTGAGAGAGCAGGTCCGGACGTGACTTACTTCTCTCGCTTGGCCTTATCCAGTTTGTCTTTTAACATCAGGGTCTCTTTCTGCAGCGCTAGCTGGTGGCTTTCCAAATCGTGCATTTCCTTCTTCGCGTTTTTCACTTCCAGGATGTGGGACGCTTCTCGCCTGACCAGCTCCTCCTCGTAAAACAAGATTTTCTTCTCGAGCTCCGACTTCATCTTGGCCAGCTCCTGCTGATGCTCCTGCATGGCTCCGGCAACACGGCCCCCCTGCTTCAGCTGCGGAAGAGTGACAATCGGCATGGGGTCATTCTTAGAGCCATTTAAACTTCAGCACAACTTTAGCGTAAACTGGCCTGTCACAGCTAGAACGATTCATTAGCTAAGTTAGCCAGCTAGTTAGTTGATGGACTTATAGACTGCCTCTCCTGGACAGCTGACTTGGGGCAGTTCACAACAATAAAAATACAATTAAAACTGAACCAGGAAAAATAAGACCAACCAACTCCCCCCCCCCCAATGCAATGGCTGGAATCCCCACCTCCCACCAAAGATGGGGGTGGTTCGGGGGGGGGGGAGCCCAATGGATGTTCCGTCACTGAGCCTCTACCAAATGCCTGGTTGAAGAGCTCCATCTTGCAGGCCCTGCGGAACTGCGAGAGCTCTGACACATTGTGACACATACATGTTGCTTCGTTTCAGTAGAGTCTGAAGGCAGTTCCCTCCTTTGTTCTGCCCCGTTATGATCTCTCAGAAACAATTAACCAGAAAGCAGACTTCTATACACAGGAGTCATCTTGCATGACCCCACCTGTGAGTACACAGCACAATTCCATGGCTGTAAAAACCACATACTTGAATGCTCCTTGGTATTAAAAAATCCCTCTTCTCTCTCTCTCTCTCTGTCTGTGTGTTTTTAATCCCCAGCATATAGAAATCAGCACATCAGAGAGAAATGTTTCAGTCTAGCCTTCCCCCCTCCCCCCCCCCCCAGGTACAGAGAGGTTTTTAAAAAGAGGGCAACAATGAAACATGTACAGTTTGCATCCGGAAGCAGTACAACCCAGAAATGTAAGCACGGTGTGATCGACAAGGATTGAGAACACCCTGCCAGACAGAGCCTCAAAGAATCATAGAGTTGGAAGGGGCTGTGCCAGCCATCTAGTCCAACTCTCTGCTCAAAGCAGGATCAGACTCGTGGGCTCAGAATCCAACAGCTCACCAAGTACAGCATCCTGGTTCTTGCAGTGGCCCACCACATGCTCTGGAAAGTGCCCACAAGCCATGAAACAGACTTTCGTATCTTTGGGACCACCTCTTCCAATAGTATGTTAAGGTCTAGTGACCAAAATTTACTTAGGATCCCTGGCCCTAAGAGATCAAATTGGCTTCAACCAGAATGCTCTGCCAAGAGTTCAGAGCCCTACGGGAACGACGACATATCTGCAGGGCTTGCATGGCAGGGCTGTTCCTCCAGGACTACGACTTGAGTCCCGACAAGAGCTGTCATCCAGTCTTCGAGACCTCCTCGCCTCCATCAACGTCGGCCTATTTCCTAGGGAAATAATCTCATACCCTCCCCGATCCTAGGACAGAATTCATGGGCAATATTAGAAATTATTATTCTGAATTTTATTTATGCCAGGATTTAGATTGCCTTTTAAAGTTTGTGTGCAATTGAAACAGGTCGCGACCCGCCTTGAGTCAGCCAAGACACGGAGGAATATTATTATTATAGCGAAGTGTAATGACAAATGCATTTGTTTTAATACAGCCAGGATCTTTCCCCCCACTTCTTTACAAAAAGACGCTGTCACCTTTAGTGTTTCCAGTTCGCTCTCCACCTGCTTGGAGAAAATCTCGCTGTGCTCCCGAAGCTTGCGCTCTTTTGACGCCTCTGCTCTTGCGTCGTCAAGCTGGGCCTCCAGCTGCAAATGAAAAACACGGGGTCGGTTATGAACACGCAACAGTCCCCATCTCAGGCAGCACTGCCAGCGCTAGAGCATGCCGGGCCAGTAGCCTCTGGAACCCTCTGACCACGATGACACTTCTTTTTGCTTCATCCTCCCTCCTGTGGGCTCCATGATTTACCCTGCCCAAACGATTAATGATCCCAAGAAGATTATTTTCTTCACGACTGCCACCCTCAAACGACCGAAATCACTGCCAGATTTCTGTACCTCTCTCTTTTCAAACATCACGATGAATCCCCTTGGCTATCCGAGTTTGAGTTTTGATTTGCATTACTTTACGGTCTAGTTTTATTGTTTGAACTATGCCAGTGAAGATGCTGAATGTGAATTTTGATTCGCCCTGCCTTACTGAGCCCTGGACTTGATTGTCCCCCTCCAAGTAGCCAGCTGAGGTCCACTAAGAGCCAGTTTCATTTAAACGCCTTAACACCTTCTGAGTTTCTGAGTCAATCCTTAGGAAACTGCCAGTGCTTCCTAGCTTATGAAGAACAGGGAACGCTTCTGTGAAAGAAGTCCTTATTAAAAGGGAAAGGGAAGCTACAGGAAACATCAATTATGAGCTCCCGTCAGCTGCAACGTGAGGGTGCATGCGTGTGCGGGGAGGGGGAAGAGCGGAGGGAAAACATCCGGGATGCTTGTCATCTTTACCAAGGGACAGGACCATCTTCTCAACATTCTGCCAGGTCCCAACAGGGGCTGGGAGGGAGGGGGTTGGCAACACTTCATTCAAAACCAAAACAGAATTGTCCGTCTTGGGAATGCTTTAATGGGAAAACTGTGGAAAGCAGTTTTAAAAGCACACCAGGAGCTGAAAAATACATTAAACAAACAGTCTAATGTGAAAGAGAGACTGGGTAGCTAAGAAAGGTCTGTGCAAGAAAATAAGAACTTCCGGCTTACAAGAATTCTAGCAAAAAGCTACTGCCTTTGGAAGGCCAAAGTGTGGTCCAAAGGTCCCACTATCAGTGTATTGATGAGCCAGCCCTGGAAAAATCAGCAGATGGCTCTCGCCTTCTTCCTCCTTGTGCTTTTGCCTTTGCCCTGCCTAGCCTGTTGGTGTAGTGGTGTAGTGGTTAGGAGTGCGGACTTCTAATCTGGCATGCCAGGTTTGATTCCCCACTCCCCCACATGCAGCCAGCTGGGTGACCTTGGGCTCGCCACGGCACTGATAAAACTGTTCTGACCGAGCAGTGATATCTGGGCTCTCTCAGCCTCACCTCCCTCACAGGGTGTCTGTTGTGGGGATTGTAAGCCGCGTTGAGACTCCTTCAGGTAGAGAAAAGCGGCATATAAGAACCAACTCTTCCTCTTCTGTTGAAGCTGTCAACACCCTGGTTTCCTTTAATTAGAATTTGCATTCAAGAAGTTTTACCTTCAAACCTTGCTTTGGCATGGCTGAATTTAAGAGTGTATTGACGGAGTAAGTGGTTCATTCATTACACTTGTCTGTACGATCCCACCCAGCAAGGGGAGGGCTTCACAGAGGAACGAGAACGACTTATATGAGTGAACCAACCCCGCAGTGCAACAAGCCACTGAAATCCATCCCACGCAATGCATAGAGGTGGGGAGAAGAAAGGGAAGGCGACTGTAAGCCGCTTTGAGCCTCCTTTGGGTAGGGAAAAGCGGCATATAAGAACCAACTCTTCTTCTTCTTCTAGATACCTCTTTCCTTGCTTTCTCAGATTTACGGATTTCCTGCCTCACGGAATCCATTTTCTGCATGACCACTTCCGCTTCCTCCTCTTTGTCACGGAGTTGCCGAGAGAGCTTCTGCTTCTGGGAGCGCAGGTCCGCCATCCTCTCGTTCAGCTCCGAAAACTCGTGCATGGCGAGCTTCCTTTGCTGATGGGCGTCTTTCAGCTCTTTGGACTGGCCCTTTAACCGTTCGGAGGCCTCCACAAGTTGCTGGCAACAAAGAAGGGTCCAAAAGGGTTGTTAGAAGTGTGGTCTGAGAACGGTGTTTAAATAAGACTTCGCTAGACATCAATTTTTGCCACAAACACAGATAGACGCTGTCATGCTCCCAGACCCAACGTGCCAGCATTCAAACATGGTGCTTTTTTAGACATTTTTGCTGCTTTATCTCTTCCCCGCCTTTCATTGGCTTCCCATTACTTCCCTGGGTTGGATTCAGAGATCCCGTCAGCAGCAAGATTTGGCAGCTATGGCTCTTTCCTATATTATCCTCACCCCGGCCGCCCTTTCAGACCCTGGGAAAGTTATTTCCTAGGGCAGCCATGTGGGGGATGGGGCTGTAGCTTGGTGGCGGGGCATCGGTTTGGCGTGCAGAAGGTCCCGGGTTCAATCCCTGGCATCTCCAGCTAAAAGGATCAGGCGCAAGGTTGAGAAAGATTTCTGCCTGAGACCCAAGAGAGATGCTGCCAGTCTGAGTAGCCAACACTGAACTTAGTAACCCAATGGGCTAATTTAGTATTAGTCAGCTTCATGTATTCATGTGTGTGCCAGAGGTCTGCAGTGGAGAGGGGGAAGGGGACAAAATCACCCCTAGTGCCTCTTCTATCAACTCCGGTCCACCAACGGAAGAGGGAGGAAAGGGCTATTTCGCCTTTCTCCTGCTGCAGCATCCTGACTCCTGTGGCTCATGGGAGTCCTGTGGGAGGGGGCAGAAAGGACTGCTGGTGGGAGGGGGAAATATGAGAAAGATCTTGCACCTGCAGTTCACAGGTCTCTCTACACTCTGTCTCTCTACCTCTTCTTAAGGTCTTTTTCTCCCTACACTTTTCCTTGTATGCCTTTTGCCTCTTCCACTCCTCCATCCAAACTGCTCCTTCCCGTCTTCATTCTGTCTGTCTGCCTCTCTCTTTCTCTCTTTTTTTAACCTCCCATTTCATCCCCACAAAGTTGCCATAAATACGTATAATGTAGTAGATTAAGTGTGCTGAATGGCGATCAAGAGAGCCTAGATTCTGATCATTCACTATGAAATTTCAGGGATCAGATAAGCTTCAAAACTACGCCCTATCAGGTGCTGCAGTGATGAGCACAAAAGGGTAAACCACATAGATCAGGGGTGGCCAAACGGCCTCTTCTCCCGATGTCCTTGGACTACAATCACCATGAGCCCCTGCCAGCATATAATCAACTCCCATGCACTGGTAATTGTAGCCCATGGATGACTGGAGAGTCACAGTTTGGCCACCCCTGGTATAGATGCTGCCTGAACGCCACAGTGAAAAAGGGAGTCTACAAGTGCCGTACCCCCTCTGCTCTCAGCCACAACGACAGAAGAATGCTCTGTTTCTTTATACCTTGTGAAGATCCTCCTTTTCTTGTCTTAATAGTCTGCATTGCTTCTCGAGCCCTTTTAACTTGTGGGTGAAGTCTTCGTGCTCTTGCCGTAGCGTCACCGCGTCTTCCAGTTGCCGTTCGAGCCTATTTGAATCTGTAAATGTTAAAAAAAGAAGGTTCTTTCCCTGGATTCTGATCATTCCCTGCTATCAGGTTGCCCTACACTCTTTACTTGTAATGATGGACTACGTAAATTAGGAAGTCTAGAACAGTCTGGGCTACAATTGGCCTTTCCTCCTGCTGAAATGCATCAGCGAATCCTCATCGATCACAGCAGGGCTTACGCTGTGATCAAAAACTAAACAAAATTCAAATTTTGCCTGGAGGTAAATCCAACACCTGGGCCAAAGGAATCTGGATTTCGAAGGCCAAATAAATTATGCAATAATAGATTTTTCAAATCTTTGCCATCTGCGTGTTTCACAATATTGACTCTGCTTCCAACATCCGTGTGTTCAAAGGCTGGGATCCAAAGAGCTACTTGACGCATGCCCATGGGGATTTCTTATGTTCCCCACTCTTGATGCCATATCACAAACGGTGCTCCCAAGTCCCTTTTACATCTTACAGCAATTCTGCTGTTTGATTTTGAAGCAGGGCTGTTGCCCGGCAAGGGGGAACTTAGCAGCGCAGAATCACAGGAGCTTGGGTGAGCTGGGGAACTCGGCATGGTGCCTCTGGGGAAAAGTAACAAGACAGTTGTCCCGATGAAGCATCTTGTATTTGTTCTTCTAAATGTGGGGGACAGAATCTGTTTGTGGGGGGGGGAGAGGGGGAGGCTGGAGGTTCTGTTCAGCCTTGATCAAGGGGGCTGTGTATTAAGGATGTCAAGGATTAAGGATTGGTTTTGCAGGGAAAGCAGGAAAGACCTGCAGTTGCAGTTGTGTTTGCACTTCACTGATTCCATCCTAGCATATCTTGCTAATATATGTTGTTGCTCCTTTATTTATCACTGCAATAGCCTGCTTTCTCCATTAGTACATTCGAAGTGCCTAACAAATCATAATTGGGCAAAATTACATTAAATCAATGCAACAGAAAACTGAGGGAGGGATATTGGAACTACTCGGAGGGACAACCCAGGCAACTCCCATCTTTCATCCTTCGAAGCCAGAGTAAAAATAAATAAATAAAAGTGATGTTTCCACTGCTACAATAAAATACCATGCTGAAAATGGAAACTGTAAATAAACTGTGTACAGGAATGCTGTAATCAATCCACCCGAACCTCTGAGATCAGCATGACTTTTAGGGCATAAGCTTTTAAGAGTCAATGTTCCAATTGTCAGATGCAAGTAGGAATGGAGATCCCTGAGTCCTTCTATCCCAGCCAGAAGGTGGGAGGGTGCTGCAAAAGAAGGAGTCCGGATACAAAGGTATAATCTTGATTAGAGCAGGGGAGAAAATCAGCATCTGTTTTTTGATCCTGCAGGGCAAGGTATCTCCCCTGACTACTTCTTCATCCATACAGCCAGCTTGGTGTAGTGGTTAGGAGTGCGTTCTAATCTGGTGAGCTGGGTTTGATTCCCCACTCCACCTCCACATGCAGCCGGCTGGGTAACCTTGGGCTCTTCTCAGCCCTGATAAAACTGTTCTGACAGAGCAGTAATCTCAGGGCTCTCTCAGCCTCACCAACCTCACAGGGTGTCTGTTGTGGGAAGGTGAATTTAAGCCGCTTTGAGACTCCTTCAGATAGAGAAAAGCAGCATATAAGAATCAACTCTTCTTCTCTTAGAATCATAGAATCATAGAGTTGGAAGGGACCTCATGGGTCATCTAGTCCAAACCCCTGCAGTATGCAGGACACTCACATCCCAATTGCTCATCGACTGTAAGCTGCCACCCCCTTGAACCTTCACAGAATCAGCCTCCCCGTCAGATGTCTATCTAGCCTCTGTTTAAAAATGTTCAATGACGGAAAACCCACCACCTCCCAAGGAAGCCTGTTCCACTGAGAAACTGCTCTCCTTCTACATATAACCATCTGACAGGCATCCTACTCTGAGGATCTTTGTTCCTGTTGCTTGAGTTGTAGCAGAAAGGCGATGGGCAAAAGAACCGTGGGAAAGGGGCCTTTTCTGGGTTATAAAAGAAACAAGCAACGTTGGATAGAAACAGGAGAAAGGCAGAAGTGACCGGAGGAGGACGGAGCTCCTCTAACAGCCCGACTTCATTTCCTAGGCAGGAAGTGCAATGCGGAAGAGGGCAACTCCCACCAGTGGAGTTGGGAAGTCAATTACAAGACCTGCCTGCTAATCCGGAAGGGGATAATTTCCTACACTAAGATACATTTCCTGCTCTCCTTGGTATATGTAGGATGAATTTGCATTTTACTCATCACCTGCAGAGGCTAAAAGGCCCATAAGTTTTGAGGATTTAGGGAAAGGGAGGCAAGAATACAGACATTCTGATAAAAATTGGTGCCTACTCAATACTCACTTTCTTGTCAAAGCTAAACTTACTTTATAGTTGCAATAATATGAAATGCATTATTCATGGTTAGCATAAAATATTATTTGGCAGTTTTATTATGCCAACTTAAATTTGTATAGTCAGCAGCAGCAAATGTGCTGTGGAGTGCTGCACCTTATGCTACCTAAAAAGAAAATACATCTTTGCTTTGGGTATCTGAGAAGGGGGGGGGATGAAACAAGGAACCACAAACTTTGCAGAAAAGTTGTTCAGATTTGGGCTCAAAATGGTTTTGTACAGTCGCAATATTAAGAATTATTGTCCCGTTTGTGTCGTTTCAAGTCCACCTTTCTTGTCAGAATTCCAAGTGTACAGAAATGAAAAAAGTAGTGTGTGTTTGTGTGTGTGTGTGTGGGGGGGGGACACACGAGGAAAACAACAACACCCGGATCTCCCCTCCCTAGTGGTGAAGGCTAATGGACTGTCCCAACTAATACTCAGACTGAGAAGACACATTGCTGCCCCCACCAACAGATTATAACTAATTATGGCTAAGTGAAAACATTCTGTGATTGGATGTGCTAATATCATATCAAAGTTTTGACAATTCTGCAACTTTGGCTACATTGCATGAAGGACAGGTGTTCCTGTCATTCACACCTTTGCCCCATTATGTATTGATGGTGGGACGGACCAGAACCAATGGGATGAAACTAATGCAAAAGAAATTCCATCTAAACATCTGGAAGAAGTTCCTGACAGTCAGAGCGGTTTCTCAGTGGAACAGGCTTCTTTGGGAGGTGGAGGGTTCTCCATCTTTGGAGATTTTAAAACAGGGGCTAGATAGCCATCTGATTCTGTGAAGGTTCAAGGGGGTGGCAGGTTATGGTTGGGATGTGAGTGTCCTGCATAGTGCAGGAGGTTGGACTAGATGACCCAGGAAGTCCCTTATGATTCTATGATTCTATGAAACTGCCATCAAGTTGCAGCAACATATGGCGACCCCACAGGGCCAGAAATGAGCAGAGGTGATTGGCCATTACCTGCCTCTGTGTAGCCACTCTGGATTTTCTTGGTGGTCTCCCATCCAAGAACTAACCAGGGTCAATCCTGCTTAGCTTCTGAGATTGGGCAAACCTGAGCCCTCCAGCCTGGGTATTACTGAGACCAATTTGGAAGCAAAGATTCCATGTGTCTCAAGCAAGGCATCTCACATATATGTTGTGGATATCTAATTAACTAAGAGGAACACAAGAAAAAGCTGCTGGGGACATCTGAAGGGTTAATAATTTCAACATAAGAATGAGGATTCTCAGAAAAGTGAATGAAGGACAGATCTGCTTTGAGGCAGGTTGTCTCCCTAAAATGAAATATGGAGCAACATGATTATTTTTTTATGAGTGACACTCGCATCAAGTTCCATGGATAAAGCTTGCCCCTTTGTGGAGGAAAGCAATATTAGGCAAAGAAGATATCGTGGGATTTTTATGGAAAGAAGAAAACAAATCAAATTATCTATGTGAACTTGTCCAGATGTATTCTTGAATTCCCTCATGGGAGCACCTGCTATTAACTGGAAGGAAACTTTAGAAACAAGATCTCATTAAAAAAATAATAAATTCTAAATGCTATTTAACAATTTGTCTGCCACAGTTCTTGAGAGTTTGGAAATGTTTAAACAGAGGCTGGATAGCCATCTGACTAAGAGGCTGATTCTTTGAAGGTTCAAGGGGTGGCAGATGACAGTGGATGAGTAATAGGGATCTGAGTGTCCTGCATAGTGCAGGGGGTTGGGCTAGATGACCCAGGAGGTCCCTTCCGACTCTATTATTCTATTATTCTAAATTCCATTTAAACATCCGGAAGAAGTTCCTGACAGTTAGAGCAGTTTCTCAGTGGAATAGGCTTCCTCGGGAGGTGGTGGCTTCTCCATCTATGGAAATTTTTAAACAGAGGCTGGTTGGCCATCTGACGGAGAGGCGGATTCTGTGAAGGCTCAAGGGGGTACCAGGTGACAGTGAGCGATAGGGTTGTGAGTGTCCTGCATAGTGTGGGGGGTTGGACTAGATGACCCAGGCGGTCCCTTGCAGCTCTATGATTCTATGCCGCATTAGAACCAAACGTATCACACATTTACATGAGCAGCGCTCTAACAGGATACTAACAAGGACTAGATCTTCGCTGTGGGAATTATTTTGTTTTTATTCCAGGGCTAGGGGGAGAAACCCATTAAAAATATGCTGGTCACATACCTGCTATTTTGTTTTTCAAACGCTCTATTTCCTCATTTAATTTCTTTATTTCTTTATCCCGGTTTGTGTTGGTCGTTAGGCGGGCAGAACCGTGAAGGGACTGAACAGCTTGGGTGGATTCTTAAATTGAACAAGAAGAACACGCAATGTTTAGCTGGCTTTGAATTATCCTGCTGCTCCGTCGCATATGCAGCGCTAAGAGGGAAATGGAGAGGTTGATCACCTTGCAACTTTCTGCTCAGCTCCAGCTTCTCCTGCTCCAGCCTTCGTATTCTCCTCTCGTACGCCTCTATTTGCAAGCTGTTCTCCAAGTCGCGCTGCACGTCCTCGTCTTTGGTTATACTGCTGGACTGCATCACCCCCCGGAGGGAGCCTCTGTCCGAAAAGCAGCTGGAACCAGAATACATAACAGAACACATTCTAAGGGAGGATGCACCGATCAATGCCCATGGTTGACTTAAGGGAATCTCCACATCCAGTGGGAGTAAATCCCCTCAATACCAGCACTAGGCTGGAGGGCGAGGAGGCCATGGCGTCTATGCCCTGTTTCCTGTTGGCTCTCCAGGGCAAGAGGTTTGGCCACGACGTAAAACAGGAGGCTACAGATGGACCGCCGGTCTGCTCTAACAAAGCTCTACTGATGTTCTTCACTGATGTGTTTGACCCTCAGCATCTTCTGAGGTTGTGGGGTGGAATGTGGCATCAAGTTGCAGCTGACTTCTGGGTTTTCGAGGCAAGAGATAAACAAAGGTGGTTTTGGCCTTGCACAGAACAGAAATACTTCTTTCTAAGCAGGTCTGAAGGTAAAGAACTACAAGAAGGTGCAGTTCCTTAGCTCTCTCCCTCCAGGCTTCAGGAAGATTTAAGTGGGAAGACGTTGACGAGGTCAACAGGGGCAGCAGCTTCTGATTCAGTGGAGACATGATAGGGAATAGGCAAGTGGGATGTCACTGCTCCCTTCTCCTAGATGTCTGTTTATGCAAGGTCGTTTAAGGAGGACTGATGGTTTCCCTTCCATGTGAGGGGCCTCTGAGACATATCATGGGTTTTTCTCAGTGAACATGGGCACCAAGAATTTCTAGGTAAAGATGGACATCAAGTTTGGGCAAGACCTTTGCATGAAATCCTGTGGCACCATAACCAATCAGATTAGAGATTAGTTGGCTAGCTGTCCAGTGGTGTGACAGCCATCTTTGAAGAAGTGAAGAAGAAAGCTCTTACCCTGACACAGCTGCTGTTCATCTCTAAGTTGATACTGAACCCCTGTTCTTTCCTGTTGCTACAGGCAGACTCACATGACTGCCCACCTTCATCCATCAGCTGAAGGCGGTTGTGCTTCACAGGTCATATGCATCTCGGCCTGCAGACTGTCGCCATCTTTCACGAGCCCATACTCCTGCTGGCTGCCTAGATAACAAGCTCTCTCCTGAACATTTCCTCCGCTACAAACACTGATTTCATCCTGCATGGTGAGTGCTGGGGCCACAGTTTCGTGGGGAACCAAACCTGTCACCACACACACCCTCAGAGATGTTCAAATAATAGGTGCTAGGGGCTCTCCAAGATCATAGTGGGAATGGAGTCCGGCAAGAGGGGAAATTGGGCAATGCTACTCTCTTCTTCTTCTCCCATCAGCAGTGATTCTGCTGGCCTATGAAATTCCAGCTGTGCAAGAAGGGAGCCTGCACAGTTCTCTTTTCTCTTTGCAGCGCTCCCCTGCTGGCAGGGGCTCATGTCCACGAACATCTGGAGGACCACAGGTTGACTACCCCTGCCCTAGAGGACCTATTTGGGTCCCTTAATCTCCTGCACGAGCTTTTAAGTTCTCAGGAGGCTGGTGAAGAGGTGAGAGAAAGCTGTGTTTTTGAGTATCTTTACACTCATGATCCTGGGGACATAACGGCTTGTGTCTCCCACAGTTAAAATATAGTTTCTAAGCATTTCAGGACACAAACCTGCTGCTTTTTGCTAATGGCTCTCTGTGGCTGAGAAGTGGAATAGGCGACCTTGGAGATCCCTTCTAACTCTATAAATCTATGAGTCTATTTATAAATCTATGATTCTAAGGGCTTTGTACCATGATAGCACTACAGAAGAGTCTGTTTCAACAACAGGGAGGCAAAGGGAAATAAGACAAACTCTGAAATTCATTATGAACATTTTACAGGGCAAATCATTAAAGGACTCCGAAAGTCACAACAAAGCAGTTAACCTGAACACAGACATTTTTGTGCAAATCCCCATGTTTTAAAAAGATTTTCACATACCTTTCAGTGGTGTAGGTAAACCCAACGAAAGGTAAATGCAGTCCAGAAAAGCCAGTGTGAGAACCTGGTGGTATCATTTCCTGCAAAAAAGAGTCAATACGATTAAAGCCAAATCAAATCTGGTGGGAACCCTCCCCCATATTATCTTATTAGGGATGTCAAGTAATTAAAAAAAAAATAAGCATATTGAAAAATGTCCTTATCTTTTTAAAAAGTGAGTGCTGAAGGCTGATTATCCTGTCTTCTAACAATTTAACACATTTATGTCCCACTAAATTTCTTTTGTCCAAGAGAGCATATTATTACCCACCAGCCACACAAATATCATTTTCCTTTAGAGCAGATGCCCATACCATGTATTGATTTGCTTTTTCTGACCATGGCTAATATTTTTCCCTATTAGGTAAAACCAGGTAAAAGGAAGACATGGCTGTTTTTAAAGTGCTGGGGCACCTGCTCAGAATGTGGGGGCACGGCGTGAGCTTTCTGTGGGCATCCCAAGAGAGCCAACTTGGTGTAGTGCAGCTGTTCTCAACCTTACCTTTACGGCGACCCCAACTTGGTGGCTGGTACACTGGCAGCAGCGTGCGCATGCATGCGCACAACAATTGAGGTGGCGAAGAGGCAGCCATTGCCATGGCTCCGCCGCCTCCTGCCTCCACCCACCTCCACCCGCTGCTGCTTCTGCCACCACCTGCTGCGGAGGTGTTGGCGGGCAAACTGGCAACCCAAGGGAAGGGACCAGGGGGCCCCAAGTTGGGTCCCTACCACAAGGCTGAGAAGCACTGGTGTAATGGTTAGGAGTACGGACTTCTAATCTGGCAAGCCGGGTTTGATTCCGTGCTCCTCTCCCACATGCAACCAACTGGGTGGCCTTGGGCTCGCCATAGCACTGATAAAACTGTTCTGACCGAGCAGGAATATCAGGGCTCTCCCAGCCTCACCCACCTCACAGGGTGTCTGTTCTGGGGAGAGGAAAGGGAAGGCGAATATAAACCACATTGAGACTCCTTTGGGTTGAGAAAAGTGGCATATAAGAATCAACTCTTCCTCTTCTTTTTCAGTAATATCAGGGCTCTCTCAGCCTCACCTCCCTCACAGGGTGTCTGTTGTGGGGAGAAGAAAGGGAAGGCGACTGTAAGCTGCTTTGAGACTCCTTTGGATAGAGATAAGTGGCATCTAAGAACCAATTCTTCTTCTTCAACGATACCAGGGCTTTCTCAACCGTCTACTTCTTCTACTGGTGGAAGAGTGTCTACTCAGGATGAGTAGATCTGGAGATGTCTTATCTTCAAGACAGGACAGAACAAGTAGTAGGAAGGCTTGGCTTAATAGCTTTTCTCTACCTTAAGGATTACAGTATCAACAAGCACCTTGTGAGGTAGGTGAGGCTGGGAGAGTTCTGAGGGAGCTGTGATTGGCCTAAGGTCATTCAGCAGGCTTCAGATGGAGGAGTGGGGAATCAATCATGGTTCTCCAGCATAGAGTCCCCTATACCAGGGGTAGTCAACCTGTGGTCCTCTAGATGTTCATGGACTACAATTCCCATGAGCCCCTGACAGCAAATGCTGGCAGGGGCTCATGGGAATTGTAGTCCATGAACTTCTGGAGGACCACAGGTTGACTACCCCTGCCCTATACCACACCGGTTCTCAATGTTCATGCTTAGTTTTAAAACACTGTATGATTGGGCTGAGAGCTAATGTACAGATTATAACACAGCAGAATTCTGGAGTGTACCGTGTTAGAGTCATTAAAAACCTCCTTGCACTGTGGTCAGAGAAAAATGTTTGGCAATTTTTTATTTTATTTTGCTCAATATTGTGAAGTCACCATTAGGAATGCTAACCACCCAAGAGTAGCAAATGTGATAGGAAAAACAAAGTTGCACTTATCTGTAAATATTGTTCATTAAGTATCTTCTGTACATGCACACATGGGCACTGTGCATGAGCAGGCCTAACATTGGAGAGGTCTATACAGCTAAGAACCTCCAGGGTGCACCGCAGCCAAAACTAGTTCCCACCCAGGGACTATGTGCTCTCGTGCCACAGCACTCCCACCCTCAGTACTTCTAGCGCCGCTAGAGCATGTAGTAGAGCATGCAGCAGGGTGGAGGGAGGGTCTGAGTGCCTGCACAGAAGATACTCAATGAACAATAGTTACAAGGTAAGTGCAACTTTATTTTCATCACTGATCTTCTGTGCAGTCCCACATGGGGATTCTAGCAAAATGCTCCTCAGGCAGTGGGGCATGTTCTCCTCACTTGGAACAATAAATGCAGTACAGCCTTCCCCATTTTAGCTACTCACATCACTTGCAGATCCAACCCATAGTGGTATACAAACCTACAATTAAGTAGCAGTCCGGAAGATCACCATCAACAGTACTCCACCAAGAAAAGCTGCAGAAAAAGCTACAGCTCAGATAGAATGGCCATGAAGGTTTAGTGAGCATGGTATCTTGACTTAATGACAGAGACAATCCACCTGGATAGTCTGAGAATAAGTCCCTTCCTCTTTATTGAGACCAGCAAAACATATAAATAGTGCTCTGTCCCTACAGAACTCCAGGGTTCTTTTCAGGTAAAATTAAAAAGTGCTTCTAACATCTAAGAAGTGCAATATTCACTCACATTTGGAACTTGGCATCGGGGGAAAAAGACCGGCAAAATAATATCTTGAGGTAAGTGGAGCTTAGAAACCACTTTAGTTAGAAACTTAAGGCTGGGTTGGAGAATAAGCCTCTCAGGGAACATCTTCAAAAATGATGGCATCATTCAGATCCATTTGTTTAAAGCCAAGATATCCTCATGTGACCTCATGAGTAGATACCTGAAGAAGGAAGCTTTGACTCTCAAAAACTCAAAATCTGATCTCCAAGGTGCTAGTGGACTCAAATCAAGCTGCTCTACTGCAGACCAACTTGGTTACCTTCTAAAATGTGCATTAAGTTGCATGCTGTGGAAACCTCGAAGGCACTTGGAAGCTTAAAAGGTTGCTGTCATAAAAAGCTCAGTAATGGCAGACAAAACTTTCTGGAAGAGTTTGCCATCACTAAAATGCTGAGCCACAGGAGGGCACTGAGCATGCTCTCTGCAATGCTCTGCCATTTCATATGGAGGCCAAAGAGGATTGTGACTCAAGAAAGTGCCCTAGAATGTTAAACAGACTCCTCTGCTACATGAAGGTAGAAGAAAAAAGGTAGAAGAAAGGTAGAAGAAAAAAGTCTCAAGCTGGCAATGGCGAGGTGATTTAATGTTCAAACCAAATTCACAATAATCAAAACAGATTCCCAGGTATATGTCCGTTTTCGATTTCTTCATCATTGAATTCTCAATATTTTAATTACTCAATCCTCTAATAATGTTTTTTTGATTGTTGCAACTAACTTAGTCTCTCATAATATCTTGGGTGTATAATTCAATCCCAAACTGGTCACATAAATTCAAATTTGCAGGGGTCTACTAATATTAACACTGAAGAAGAAGAAGAAGAGTTGGTTCTTATATGCCGCTTTTCCCTACCCGAAGGAGGCTCAAAGCCTTCCCTTTCCTCTCCCCACAACAGACACCCTGTGAGGGAGGTGAGGCTGAGAGAGCCCTGATATCACTGCTCGGTCAGAACAGTTTTATCAGTGCCGTGGCGAGCCCAAGGTCACCCAGCTGGTTGCATGTGGGGGAGCGCAGAATCGAACCTAGCATGCCAGATTAGAAGTCCGTACTCCTAACCACTACACCAAACTGACACATTGCTATGTGTCATTCCTCTATAGCAGTGACAGAGCTCTACAATTGGCTTGGGCCCCCCTCCCAGGTAAACCTTTCCAACACAACTGTCCAACACAACAAAGGAGAAAAGAAACACTCACGGGGTTTCTTAATACATCGTCATCTACATCGAAATTTGATGTGTCTGAGGGACTGCTAACTTCTGGAATGTAAGGTGCTTCTAAGTTTCGGATGTTGTCCCAGTTGAGTCCTTCAAAAAACGCATGGGACTTGAAGTCCTCTATTCCGTTCTGACCCAAGCGTCGATCTCGGCTGCATATAAGCCGCTGGATTAGGTCTTTTGCATCTTCGGAGACATCTGTCACGTGGGATGGGAACTGAAACCTCTCCTGGGGAAGTGGGAAGAAAAGAAAACCCTTGTTTCAAATTTCAAGAAGGAGAAAATGCTGCCGAGGAAAATATTTATTTACAAGTTTCCTGAGTTGTGTTAGAAATCAAGGGAAACAATGGTGTAGTAGTTTTGTGACTATGGTCCGTGAGTTAACAGGCCAATGATAATATAAAGACATAAACCAAAACCTTGTAATTAAAAATGTTAAAAAGGTTAGCGTTTTTATATACGAGAACAAAATTACCAAGTCATTCAAATCTATGCTTTGAGAAAATTTTGAAATAATGACAGGAGCGATACCTTGGTAAAAAGTTCACTGTAGTGGACTGAGCGGCAATACAGATTTTAGAAAACTGTTTATGTCACAATATTTTAAGGCCATAAACCAAGGGTCCCCAGTGCAATGCCTGCTGACCTTCTCAGGTGCCCACCAAGTGTTTTTAGAAAGCTGTAAGGGGGGGAAAGGTAGGGCCAAACTGCACTTGAAGCTGAGGGAATTTCTCCGCTCAGGAATCGCTAGCAAAGCCCTGTTGAGGGCAACCTCCCTAACCGATAACGAGCAAGGCTGATGAATTTTAATCATCCCCATTTTCATTTTTAGGGTTGCAAGCTGATCTCAATAAACCAGTTTAAGACCATACGCACCGTGCGGTCAATATTAATCGGCAGGACTTCAAAGCCAAATCAGCATTGCCAATCAAGGCTGTAACTATCTGGAAATATGTCCCACCAATTTTAGTGGCATCTTCTTCCAAGTAAGGAAGTTAAGGATTGCAACTTAAGCGCTATGCATATTTGTTCTCCCCAAAGACGTCAAACAGGAAGAATCTGTCTGGTGCAAGAAAATACCTCTTTCCATGGAAGGGATGGGAAAAAAATGGAAAAAACAGAAACTAGAAACAATCCTAATAACCCCCCCCCCCCCAAAAAAAAAAAAAAAAGCAGGGAATTTCTGGGAGAATTCTGACAATGACTTATTCCTCCCATGTTCCAAACGGAGACGGGTGCAACAACCCGTATAAACAGTTTCCCAGCAACCTGGAACCAAATGATATAGTTACCACAGCAAGGCCCTGGAAAGCCATGGCTTCTCCCCACCCCGCCCCCAGAACCATTTTAGATATTTTAACATAAGCAACTTCAAGCGCAAGCATTTTAGGGAATGTATAATTCAGTAGCTCTTACTTCGTGATTCATAATTTTCCCATACGTTTCCACCAGCGACTCTGCATAAAAAGGTGTTTCCCCGTATAGCATTTCATACATGCAGACACCCAGGGACCACCAGTCGCATTCCGGCCCGTACTTTCCCATGCCATCCTCCATCGCTTGCAGGATCTCGGGAGAAATATAGTCAGGGGTGCCCACTGCGACAGAAGACTGCACCTGCAGGGTAAAAGGGAGAGAGAAAAAAAGGGAAATTCTTTTGCAATGCTGATTAGACACTAGTATCAACAAGACTGTGTTCCAGATATCACAATACACTCTAATTTGCCTACACCACAGTTTGTTGCAAAACAGGCCTACGTAATAGGACGACAATTTGTTCATAAATCTCAATTAATCTGCTGCTTGGCTCTCTTCGTGACTCCAGACAGAATCCCTGGACACAGTCCCATGTTCCCTTGCAATGCCAGGCTGCTGGAGAAGCCTAATGACATACAGAGCCAGCTTCATAGAATCAAAGAATAATAGAGTTAGAAGGGACCTCATGGGTCATCTAGTCTAACCCCTTGCACTATGCAGGACACTCACATCCCAATTGCTCATCCACTGTCACCTGCCACCCCCTTAAGCCCTCACAGAATCAGCCTCTCCGTCAGATGGCTATCCAGCCTCTGTTTAAAAACCTCCAAAGATGGAGAACCCACCACCTCCTGAGGAAGCCTGTTCCACTGAGAAATCGCTCTAACTGTCAGGAACTTCTTCCGGAGGTTTAGACGGAATTTCTTTTGAAGCTTGTTTGGGAAAGGCCGCAATCAACGGGAGGAAAACACCTGTTGAGCTGCAGCAGTGATTTCCTGAGCTTTCAAGCTCTGATAAGTTCTCCGTCCGTTCTATCTCTCCTGCCGTTTTGCTGCTATTTAAATTTCCTATGGAGAGAGACTGAAGTCTCCAAAGTGGGTTCTTTTTTACTACTGGGAAAGGAAACATGTGGAGAGATGGGGGAAGAAAGAGAGGCGTGTGGCGGGAGGCATCTTTAGAAAGCATCCTGATCACTGTAATACTAAGCGCTTGCTTATGCCGGTCTGCGCTTCTCTCTCTGCACGGAGGCTAAAAGAGATGGTCCTTCTGAAAGGACTTGGTTTTCTGCACTCAAGCTTCACTCTCAGCCTGAATTTAGAAGAACAGTTGGCTTTTATACCCTGCTTTTCACTGCCAAACAAAGTATCAAAGCAGCTTACAGTCGCCTTCCCTTCCTCACCCGACAACAGACACCCTGTGAAACAGGTAGGGCTGAGAGAGCTGACAGGACTGCTCTGTGAGAACAGCACTATCAAGACTGTGACTAGCCCAAGGTCACCCAGCTGCCTGCATGTGGAAGAGTAGAGGATCAAACCTGGCTCATCAGATTAGAGGCTGCCGCTCTTAACCACTGCACCATGCTGGCTCTTAAGCACCACACAAATCTGTTTAGCAGCATCTGAATGACAGCAAATCATGATGTCCAATAGGGCAAAAAAGAGTGTTTGCCCTTTGTAGCATCCCAAGTCAGAAAGTGTCAAGAAATTCTTAGGGGCAGAAAATGAGCATCTGTTGCGAGATCTCACACACACTGTCTGGGGTTTAATTAAAAATAAAAAATTTAATCTACTTTTGAATTTTCTGTCTTAGTGGTTTGGAGTTGAGGTGGTCTTTTCTGATTAAAATGCAGCTCTCTCTTGGCTGCAAACCTGAGCTTGTTGCTAAAACAAAAGGGAAGGGAGTTCTCTTTCACTCCCAAGCCCGGGAAAGCTCCCCTTATAATACAGGTAGCTAGCTCCACATAAAACAAACAAGCAGAACTTCTGAACTTTTTTCTTCTTTTCTTCTTCTTTTAAAAGAGAGAGACAAAAATGAAGACATGTCACCAAACCTGAACAGCCTACGGCTGATCCGGAGAAGGGGGGTTGGTTTTATACCCCGCATTTCACTGCCTGAAGCGTCTCAAAGTGGCTTCCAATCACCTTCCTTTCCTCTCCTCACAACAGACACCCTGCAAGGTAGGTGATGCTGAGAGTGCTCTGACAGAACTGCTTGGTCAGAACAACACTAACAGGGCTATGCATAGTCCAAGGTCACCCAGCTGGCTGCAGGTGGAGGAGCGGGGAATCAAACCCAGCGTGCTGCCACTCTTAACCACCGCTCCCCTGCTGGGTATGTCAAATGAATAAAGTAACTCCTTAGCTTTCCATCTGAGCACGTGGAGGCTGGGGTCAGACTGCTCCATTCTGTAACTACTGGGAATCAAAATGCATGCCATGTTTTCCTTCTGGTGGGTGCAGAGATAGGGCAGGCTTCTAATGGGATGTAGCTCAGCAGTACATTCTAAGCTCCGAGATATTTCACTTATTGGAAAAAAGGCATCTGCTGAAGTACTCTCCCACAAAAAGCAGCCTGGGCTGAAAGGAATGAATCCGTATGGTAGTGCCTATTGTGCGTTGCATTCCGTGTTGTCAGGAAATGTGTTTGCTCTCCCTGAATAGCAGTTTCTTTAATCTACTGGACTAACATCAAAGATGATGGGCTTCCTAAAAGAGATGAAAAGGAACTCAGGGATTCGGATTTTCTTGAAATATAGAGGGTAAAATCTCTTGCACTCTTACACTTAGACTGTGCTATTCCCACTGCTTCTGGTAGCACACGTTTGAGCGAAAGGACAAGACAACCTCTTCTGTTCTAGAAAAGATGCTTAAGCCAGTTCTAAGTATTGCTTCTCAAACTACCACACCATCACCATTGCACTCATTTCTCATGCTAGCCAAGTTATGCTCAAAATCCTACAAGCTAGGCTCCAGCAATATGTGGACCGAGAACTTCCGGAAGTACAGGCAGGATTTCGAAGAGGCAGAGGAACTAGAGATCAAATTGCCAACATACGCTGGATCATGGAGAAAGCTAGGGAGTACCAGAAGAACATCTACTTCTGCTTCATTGACTATGCTAAAGCTTTTGATTGTGTGGAGCACAACAAATTGTGGCAAGTTCTTAGAGATGGGAATACCAGAGCATCTTATTTGTTGAGAAACCTATATGCAGGTCAAGAAGCAACCATGAGAACCGGGCATGGAATCACTGATTGGTTCAAAATTGAGAAAAGAGTTCCGCAAGGCTATAGACTGTCGCCTTGCCTATTTAACTTGTATGCGGAGTACATCATGAGAAAGGCGGGGTTAGATGAGTCACAAATTGGGATCAAGATTGCAGGGAGAAATATCAACAACCTCAAATATGCAGATGATACCACTCTAATGGCAGAAAGTGAAGAGGAACTAAAGAGCCTGTTGATGTGGGTGAAGGAGGAGAGTGCAAAAGTTGGCTTGAAACTCAACATCAAGAAAACAAAGGTCATGGCATCTGGCCCTCTCAATTCCTGGCAAATAGATGGGGAAGAAATGGAGATAGTCACAGATTTTATTTTCCTGGGCTCCAAGATAACTGCAGATGGGGACTGCAGCAAAGAAATTAAAGGACGCTTGCTCCTGGGGAGGAAAGCTATGGCAAATCTAGACAGCATCCTAAAAAGCAGAGACATCACCCTGCCAACAAAAATGCGTCTAGTCAAGGCTATGATCTTCCCAGTCACAATGTATGGCTGCGAAAGTTGGACCATAAGGAAGGCTGAGCGTCAAAGAATTGAGGCTTTTGAACTCTGGTGCTGGAGAAGACTATTGCGAGTCCTTTGGACTGCAAGGCGAACAAACCGGTCAGTCCTAGAAGAGATCGGCCCTGACTGCTCCTTAGAAGGCCAGATCCTGAAGATGAAACTCAAATACTTTGGCCACCTCGTGAGAAGGAAGGACTCCCTGGAGAAGAGCCTAATGCTGGGAGCGATGGAGGGCAAAAGAAGAAGGGGACGACAGAGAATGAGATGGCTGGATGGAGTCACTGAAGCAGTCGGTGCAAACTTAAATGGACTCCGGGGAATGGTAGAGGACAGGAAGGCCTGGAGGATCATTGTCCATGGGGTCGCGATGGGTCGGACATGACTTCGCAACAACAACAACTTAAAAAGTCCTATTTTGAAAACAGTGCATATAAAACGTTATTGGTACGTACGGTGCCATCCTCGCTCATCTTCAGACATGATCCGAAGTCTGCCAGGCGGATATGTCCGTTCACGTCCAGCAAAACGTTGTCAGGCTTTATATCTCTGATGATGAGAAGAAAGGATATTACTCTCACGTAGGATGCATCCTAGGTCAAAAACTCGCCTTGCAAAGTAATTATTAATCTACTTAAGCTGTCAAACATATATTTTACTCCCCCGGTACGGTCGCTTGATCAGAAATGCAGGTCACACAGTACAGTTTTGTAACAGTGCTGGGTATTTTGAAATTGGCACGTGTCAACTAGAATCATGTCGAAGACTGATTCCCTTCAGACTGGCTGCTCAAAAAAAAAAAACAAAAACCTCGAGACTAAAGCAGTCATTAAGACAAAATGAAAACCTTATAATAGACTCCAAAGATGAAGTTCAGACCTCACTGCATTGTTAGTACTATCACGTAGGACTTACAGTTGCTCAACATAAATACAAAGGGACGGAAGTTGCATATGAATATAAGAACTTAAAAACGTAAGAAGAGCCCTGCTGGATCAAACGAGTGGTCCATCTAGTTAGAATCATAGAATCACAGAATTATAGAGTTGGAAGGGGCCATACAGGCCATCTAGTCCAACCCCCTGCTTAACACAGGATCAGCCCAGAGCATCCTAAAGCATCCAAGAAAAGTGTGTATCCAGCCTTTGCTTGAAGACTGCCAGTGAGGAGGAGCTCACCACCTCCTAAGGCAGCCTATTTCACTGCTGAACTACTCTGACTGTGAAAATTTTTTCCCTGATATCTAGCCTATATTGTTGCAGTTTAAACCCATTACTGTGTGTCCTCTCCTCTGCAGCCAACAGAAACAGCATCCTGTTTCACAAAGTGGACAACCAGTTCCTTTGGAGGTTCAACAGCAGGGCCTTCCCAGACGCTGACCCCCAACTCCAGGATTCAGAGGTTGGTTGTCTCTGAATGCAGAGGTTCCCTTTAGTCACTGGAGCCAGTATTCACCAATAGATCTGCCCTCCATAAACCTGTCTAGTCCCCTTTAAAGCTACCCATGCCTGTGGTCATCACTACATCTTCTGGCAGCAAATTCCATACTTAGATCACTCTCTGGCATCTGGAACGCCATTAGCTAAGAGCTGCGATTAATATGACCTTACATAATGTCCAAGAGATAAGTTTTTTGCATATAAGAAGTGTGTTTGAAACGCTCATATTTGTCCCTTGATAAAGCCAACAGGTGAAACGCATTGGGACTTATATGAAGGATTAAAAAAACAACTGAAATTGAAGAGGGACGACTTTTCTTTGATTTATTATTGCCATTGTTGTCCCAGTGCATCTGTACTGTTTCACAATTGTGTTTTTCACTGGAACCTACCCCTCCTAGTTATATTTAGTCCCTTTTAAAGCTACCCATGCCTGTGGTCATCACTACATCTTCTGGCAGCAAATTCCATACTTAGATCACTCTCTCTATAAAGAAGTTCTTTCTTTTGCCCGTCCTGAACCTAGTGCCCATCACCGGATATCCTTGAGTTCAAGTCCAAGTGTCCAAGGGACCAAGCCCTATGAAGATAGGTTGAGGGACTTGGGAATGTTCAGCCTGGAGAAAAGGAGGTTGAGAGGGGACATGATAGCCCTCTTTAAGTATTTGAAAGGTTGTCACTTGGAGGAGGGCAGGATGCTGTTTCTGCTGGCTGCAGAGGAGAGGACACGCAGTAATGGGTTTAAACTTCAAGTACAACGATATAGGCTAGATATCAGGAAAAAGTTTTTCACAGTCAGAGTAGTTCAGCAGTGGAATAGGCTGCCTAAGGAGGTGGTGAGCTCCCCCTCACTGGCAGTCTTCAAGCAAAGGTTGGATACACACTTTTCTTGGATGCTTTAGGATGCTTAGGGCTAATCCTGCGTTGAGCAGGGGGTTGGACTAGATGGCCTGTATGGCCCCTTCCAACTCTATGATTCTATGATTCTAAGTATTTGGGGACAGTGAGAAAAATTTCTTCTTGTCAGTTCTCTCTACCCCATGAAACATTTTATAAACCTCTATATCATGTCCACCTAGGTCATGTCTTTTGTAAACTGAAAAGTCACCGACTCTTCTGCCTTTCCTCATAGGGAAGGTGCTCCAACCCGCTGATCATGAAGAAGAGTTGGTTCTTATATGCCACTTTTCTCTACCCAAGGGAGTCTCAAAGCGGCTTACAATGCCCTTCGCTTTCCTCTCCCCACAACAGACACCCTGTGAGGTGGGTGAGGCTGAGAGAGCCCTGATATTCCTGCTCGGACAGAACAGCTTTATCAGTGCTGTGGCGAGCCCAAGGTCACCCAGCTGGCTGCATGTGGGGGAGTGCGGAATCAAACCCGGCTTGCCAGATTAGAAGTCCACACTCCTAATCACTACACCAATCTGTCTTGGTAGTCCTGCTGTGTACTTTTTCCAGCTCTGCAATATTCTTTTTGAGATACGGTGACAAGAACGGTGTCCAGTATTCCAAATGAGGCTGCACCGTGGATCTACACGGATGTCTAAGCAAGGTGGGAAAGCCCGAAACAAGCTGCAAGGGCTCAAAAAATGTGCCAGCAAACCGACAGGTGCTGTTTAAGCACAGAAGATACTTTAGAAGCGCTATCGCCATGCTCACATCCTGTTACAAAAATTGCTATGCGCTACTAAAATGACTTGCGTCTGACATGGCATTCTGTTCCCCTGAATCAGATAAGCGTGGCATAAATGCCGCTGTACTAAATATAATCTGCTTATTTTGGAAGGCGGTTGCTATTTCAAAAAACAAAAGCAAAGGCAACCTTATGAAAAGGGCAAACTTTAACCGTTTTCCTCTTCCTTGCTCCTGGCAGTGCCACGGCAGCACAGCCGAGTGACAGGGCTGCTTGTCTGCACGAACATTTGGGTTTCAGGGTGACATTTGCCACCTGGGCTGCTTGAAGCACAGCATTCTGTGCTGTGTTCTAAATCTGGCGGGGAATATGAACACTCTGCCGTTTTTCAAAGAAACGCATTTACATACAACGACATGCGCAATTATGCACAGACTGGCCATACGTTTGGTTGAGGCTGACAAACTTGGCATCATCTGCAGGCCCCCCCTGACATCCCTTCCACATCCTGAACCTGACTGACCTCCCTACGGGCTCTTGTTTAGAAAGTTATTATTGTACTGTTAATTGTTACAACACTGTTATTCGGTTTTAGTTCCCACTGTTATGGCTGGTTTGATTATGGTTGCAATGTATATATCCCTGCGGTTTGTGCAAACCGCCCTGAGCCTTATGGGAAGGTAGTAGAGAAATACAAAGAAGCAGAAGCGAAGAAAAGTTGGCTTTTATAGGCCGCTTTTCTCTACCCGAAGGAGTCTCAAAGTGGCTTAGTCACCTTCCCTTTCGTCTCCCCACAACAGACACCCTGTGAGGGAGGGGAGGCTGAGAGAGCCCTGATATTACTGAAGAAGAAGAAGAGTTGGTTCTTTTATGCCTCTTTTCAATACCCAAGGGAGTCTCAGAGCGGCTTCCAATCACCTTCCCTTTCCTCTCCCCACAACAGACACCCGGTGAGGGAGGGGAGGCCAATAACGGATAGAATACTAGAAAGGGCAGCCACAAAGCATTTGTAGAAGCAATTAGTTGGGACTGGGGAAAAAACTAAGTGGTGTGTGTGTGTGGGGGGGATAAAGGTGCAGTGCGAAGAGGAAATTGGACAAAGTTGTCCCTCCTGCCACACCCGCACATTGGGCCGCGCCTGCGGGCCGCGCCCGCATGGGCCGTGCATGCGCAATGTGCGGCCCGGCCCTAATTCCCTCTCCCCACCCTCCCGCAGTAAGAAGCTTCCCGGGCCACAAGCTTGCGGCCTGGGAAGTTTTTTTACTGCGGGGGGGGTGTGCGGGGAGAGGGAGCCGCGGCCCGGTGCCATGGCCATCGCAGCCCGGCACCCGGCCACGGCCCGCAGGTTGGGGACCACTGCTATAAGGGTTTCCCAAATGGGTGGGAGTTGATTAATTTTAATATATTTTTTTAATTTGTTAAACATTTATTGGGTGATATGATATATGGTCATGTCAACCTGACCCCCCTCCAACGGCCAATGATGGACCTGGAGGGGGTGGGAAGGGGAGGGGCCCCAGGTGGGCTATGCTTCCCAGCCATATCCTGCACGATTCTGCCACTTCTGGTGTTTTTCGAAGCCTGAAGAATGTTTCTGGAGTTTTTCAATGGTAAAAAGGTTGAGAAAGGCTGTGTTAGTGCCTTCCATATACCTCCCCTTGGATCCATCTGGAAGAAAGGCCACTGAGAAATACTGCAAGCCAAAAAAAAAATGCTTTTGACCTTCACTGACCTCAACACTATATTATTTCTAATATGCCCTCAATAAGAAATTGTCTTTCCTAGCCGCAGAAGAACAATGCATGTTCTTGTGCGTACTTCATAGAACCATAGAGATGTTTGAGAGCGCCGTTATATAAATATAAATAAATAAATAGAATCATAGAGTTGGAAGCGACCTCCTGGGTCATCTAGTCCAGAGGTAGTCAACCTGTGGTCCTCCAGATGTTCATGGACTACAATTCCATGCCAGCAAATGCTGGCAGGGGCTCATGGGAATTGTAGTCCATGAACATCTGGAGGACCACAGGTTGACTACTCCTGATCTAGTCCAACCCCCTGCACTGTGCAGGACACTCACAACTCCATCGCTCCTCCACTGTAACCTGCCACCCCCTTGAGCCTGACTGCAACATATAAAATAACCATTCCATTTTACACTCTCTGCTCACGATAATCTAAAGCAAACGGTCAGAGCAGAAACTGGTTTTTGTTTTCATCTGAAATAGCAATATTGCGCATGCGTGCGTGTGGGGATGACTAGTGCCACATGCTGATGGCAGTGTTTACCGTGTCCTCCTCTTAAAAACCCGTTTACCAAAGGTTCTTCTGGAACATGCATTTTCAGCACAACACAACAACAAAAGGGTACAAGGAGTACTTTGCTTTCCATTTCCTCCCGTAATAGCAGAGGAAGGAAGGTGACTTAACTCCTGGGAGAGCCTGAGACAGGGCATTCATGATTCTTTTAAAGCTATGTTTACCGACGCTGCTATTGCCCAGCACAACTGTCCAAGAAACGAACAGCCAATAACGTGGGTTTGTTTTCGGGGTTTTCTTTTTTTCCCCCCTAAATGTGTTTGGCAGTTAGCAAGCAGCAATTTCTGAAATGACAAAAAAGTTCTGCGGCACCTTAAAGACTGACAGATTTATTACGCCACAAGCTTCTGTTACCGTCAGTTGGGAGAGAAAGGGCTAAAAGGTACATTTTCCCCGGCCTTGGAAAATTCCAGCAGGGTTTCAACAATTTCCACCCTACTGTCAATGCGAATCTCAAAGCAGTTCACACAGTGGGCCTGCTTTCTCAAAAGCACTGTTCAACTATATGATCGACATACAGACACACCTTTACATTTAGAAAACTTCTGAATGTTAGTTACCTGTATACAAGGCTCTAGCAAACGCCAAAAACAGGCCATGCAATCTACAATCTACTATCTACTACCTAACCATGAAATAAATATGTGCACTAATCCTGTGGACAAGGGACATTTCCAAAATTGATACCAAGTGTTTTTTTTAAACTTCCATACCCACTCAGAGAACTGAAAAGGCAGTCCAAGGCTAGAGAAGGATCTGAGAGTTACTGAGAGTTACCCTGAGCCTTAGAGGGCTGTGTGTGTGTGTGTGTGTGTGTGTTTGTGTATACTTTCTACAAAACCCAGCAGAGAGAATAGAAGACCACTGGTTGCCACCAGCAGGCTCTCAGCTATATCCTCTCCAGTGCATTGTCAAGGATCTAAAACCTTTCCTGAAAAAATTATCCTTCCTCATCAGCAAGATCTCATTCATGATATATTTTAGCATATGCCAGCAATATCCGTCTGCTATTTTACATTTGGTGTAGTGACTAAGAGTGGCAGCTTCTAATCTGGAGAGCCGGGTTTGATTCCCCGCTCCTTCACATGTAGCCAGCGGGGTGCCCTTGGGCTCATCACAGTCCTGTTTGAGCTGTTCCCATGGAGCAGTCCTGTCAGAGCTGTCTCAGCCCCACCCACCTCACAGGGTGCCTGTTGTGGGGAGAGGAAGGGAAGGTGAATGTAAGCAGCTTTGAGACTCCTTCGGGTAGTGAAAAGCAGGGTATAAAAACCAACTCTTCTTCTTATGGAATCAGAGTTGGAAGGGGCCATACAGGCCTTCTATTGCAACCCTCTGCTCAAAGCAGGATCAGCCTAAAGCATCCAGGATAAGTAGCTGTCCAGCCACTGCTTGAAGATCACCAGTGAGGGGGACGAAGTAATGTATTTACATATTATATTATTTGAAGAAGAGTTTCAAAGGAAGACTCTGGCACAAAACTGCTGAACTCGAATGCAGATCTTATCAGACTCCAGGTCAGGTTTATGCACTTGCTAATTCTTCTGGAGCTGGGAGTAACCCACACCTAGCGATGGGGCTTTTCATTTGGTCTTGGTTTCCCTGGTGCTCTGCAGCACACCTATGCCTTGGAAAACCAGGTCTTCTGGCCTCTCCTTGCAACACCCCATCTGCTGTTTGCAGATTTGCAGATTTCGGTATCCGTCTCTGTCAACTAAAAATAACATTTCATGCAACTGACAAAATTGGCTCCGGCTAGCGAAAGCTTGGGCCAAGGTACGTTTGTTAGTCTAAGGTGCCACAAGACTGTCAGTTTGGCGGCAGCCTAATTAACACGGTTACCCCTCCAAAGCAAGCTCTAAGACAGGTATATTAATGCACAAGATTACTGAACTTTTCCTGGTGGCATTTCACCGCACTTGTTTACTCAGAAAAGCTGGCTTAAATGCCAATTTTCTAGCTTGCTCAAGCTGAGACAAAAAGTCTTCAAGTGATTTCCTGAAGCCGGGGTAATTTAGAAAGGTCATTAAAAAGCCCCCGTTATGTATGGCGAGAGACAAACGGCTTTAACGAGAAAAATATTAGTATGGCGTGCTTGTAAATGGGCTGACACAACTGCTCCCCCTCCCCTTATGAAGCAATCTCTGGGGTACAGAGAGCAACGTCTATCTTACAAAAAACACACGAAATGGGTGGGGCAGCAGAAGCAGCCGCTGAAGAGCAGGCTCGAGCTTGGATGGCTACCATTTTACGTGGCAACATGAAGCCTGATACAATTGAAGAAGAAGAAGAAGAGTTATTTCATATATGCCGCTTTTCTCTACCCGAAGGAGCCTCAAAGCAGCTTACAGTTGACTTCCCTTTTCTCTCCCCACAATAGACAGCCTGGGAGAGAGGTGAGGCTGAGAGAGCCCTGATATTACTGAAGAAGAAGAAGAGTTGGTTCTTATATGCCTCTTTTCAATACCCGAAGGAGACTCAGAGCGGCTTCCAATCGCCTTCCCTTTCCTCTCCCCACAACAGACACCCTGTGAGGGAGGTGAGGCTGAGAGAGCCCTGATATTACTGATGAAGAAGAAGAGTCAACTCTAAAAGGACTATGACTAGTCCAAAGTCACTCAGCTGGCAGCATGTGGAGGAGTGAGGAATCAAACCCGGCTCCATTGAACAGTACTGCATTATGGTGTGGGAATAAACCAGTTACTCTGTGGGTTAGGCGGGCACTTTAATACATTTCTAGAGAACTACAGTTAGGCCTCTGTCATAAAATCAAGTTTATTTCAAATTATAGGCAACCTGTATCATTCTGGCCCGGTGCCCATAAACAAAAGGGTTAGTTTTCCTGCATGTGCCGGGTTCATTTGTAATCAAACTCAGGATTTTCTTGCACATTTGCTCTTTCGCACGGTGTGGTTTCAATGATACCGGGCCCAGTTCAGATGTCATAAACAAAAGAGAGTTTGTTGCTGTGGGACACAAACCTGGTTGACTGTCGGAGTTTGCATTCGGTTAAACCAAGCTGAAAAAAATACCCCCAAAAGCCGGTATTTTTCGGATATTATTTATGCCGATTATGGATTCTTTGATCTGATTGGCTACCAGTACAGATGAGCCAAATAAAAACTGATTGGGGGAGGGGGACATATTCAGCTATACCAATCAGATGTGGTGGTGGGAAAACTCAGTTCCTGCAGCCCCAGCTGATCCTCTCAGGCCTGTGTGTGGGGCAAGACACCTCCAGCCACAAGGGAGTCTTGGGGATAGCTTCTGCTGCACCAAGTTTTAAAGTGCCTTGAAACAGAACTTCTTCTGGCGGGTCTCTAGGTGGAGACCTCTCCCAGCCCCACGCAGACCCCGGGTCATGCAATAGAATCCACCAAACAGCTGAGCCTGTGGGGAATGCCACCCAGCAAATCCCAAGTCGGGCCCCTGGGGGCAGCTCTCTTCGCAGGGTCAGCTGTTCGGTGGGGTCTGTTGCATGGTCCACTTTAAAACAGGTTGTCCAGCAGATTCTAAGCTGAGTCTGCAGGAAGAGTCCTCCCCACCGGGTCAGTTGCTTGTGGGTTTAGGACCCAAAAGAGCTGCAGCCAAACCTTGGCCCAACTGTTTTTTAGCAACTTTGCTGTTCTTTTATTTTTCCTAGACGCTTTTCTATTCCAAAAAATCCTGCATCTAAATACTCTATCCTGCATGCAGCATGTTAAGACTGATGATGGAAGTCTTCAACTATAATTGTATTGTTTTCTGTTCTGGCTGGCAATGGCTGTAATTTAAAAAAAATGACTGAACTAACTCTGATTTGTCTTGAAATCCAATAGTGGGTGCCTAGACTAATTGGGGTTCATGCCTTTCCCAGAAACTGCAACTCAAAACCAGGTTTCGGCCATATGACAGGAAAGGAAACCCTAAAAGTCAGTCCACAAACCCAGTCCAGACCACATGACTAGTTGAAGATAGTTCAAGCCTTCCGCCTGCAATCCTGGCACGCTGCATGAGAAGATAATGGGAGTGTGGGAGTGAACGTGGCATTTAAACAGGTCCTTGACTGTGACAGACTAACCACAATTTGTCTTGATATCTGAACACAGGCCTCTTAAACTGAGGTTTGTTCTGCATCATCTGAGTGGGACTAGTGACAGAAAGCTACCTGTGAGTAAACATGCCAGTCTTACTGACTGCCATGGAGGAGAAAGAATAGTTTGGTTTTATACTCCATTTTTCACTGCCTGAAGGAGTCTCAAAGCAGTTTAGAATTGCCTTCCCTGCCTCTCCCCTATCAGGCAGGTGAGGCTGAGAGTACTCTGTGAGAACAGCTCTAAAAGGACTGTGACTAGTCCAAGGCCACCCAGCTGGCAGCATGTGGAGGAGTGGGGAGTCAAGTGGGACTAGTGACAGAAACAAAATTCAACTTTTTCAGCCAACTGCATCTGTGCATCATGGGAAAATGGAGATTGTCAGAGACTTCAAAGCATGACGTTTTTTCCACAACAATAAGGTGGTCCTTACCTGTGAACATAATGTAACTGATGGATGGAATGTATAGCAAGCACCATTTCACCAATGTAGAACCTGGCCATATCTTCGGGAAGCTTGTCTTCAAATTTGCTGAGTAGCGTCAGCAAATCACCGCCCACATAGTAGTCCATTACTAAGTACTAAATAAATAAATATAAGGAATGCTATTAAAATGGAAACTGAGACAAGAGATATCAAATTTCCACAAATTTTGAAGCCATGGTTGGGGGGGGGTGTTGCAATATATCGGGCATATATACATGAGGTAGGCAATCTATATCAGCATTAACTATTGGGCTATTTAGCAAAATTGTCCTGGTTGGAGATAGGGAGGCCTAGGAAAACAAAACATGGAGAAATTCTTAGGAAAGGGGTTTACTTGGTGCTTTCCAATTTTTTTCAGGGAAAACAAATACTGGTAGTTTTCTACAAACAACACAGCAAATCGAGGGAGGGAGGGAGGGAGGGAGGGAGGAAGGGAGGAAGGGAGGAAGGAAGGAAGGAAGGAAGGAAGGAAGGAAGGAAGGAAGGAAGGAAGGAAGGAAGGAAGGAAGGAAGGAAGGAAGGAAGGAAGGAAGGAAGGAAGGAAGGAAGGAAGGGTAATCTGCTGTACGCTGTTACATTAAGGCATATATCTTAATTTACCTGAGATGAAAGAAAAACTGACATTTGAAAATTAAAAGTATGAATGTTGTAAAACTAAGAAAAGGTTTTAGGCAGACACAGTCACTTTAAGACTTGCTGCATATGTGGATATCATCTTAAGGTTGTAAGAGAAAACAAAGAAGTCCTCCATAATGCATCCATCATCATACACATTTTAGCCTACCAACAGTGAACAAAAGTAGTCATGTTTAAGCAATAGGTCCTCAAAAGTATTGTATGCCTACAGTACACACAGGAATTATGCTCTAATGCTGTAGATTGTTTTGACCCCAAAATGCTCGTGATGTACATTCCAAGTGACTGAAGCTTTATCTCAAAAAGTGCTTCACTAATTTCAAAAAGAATATTTATTTCAAAGGAGTTTCTTTTCCATGCTCCTGAAAATTTTCAATTTTCCTGCTGGAAAAATTGAAGCCTTCAGAAAAAAGACTGGCTGTGTGTGTTTTTTTTTAATCCCTTCCCCATCTCAAACTGGGACCATTTTAAGCTGTCATACAGTCAGATGCTCCCCCTCTGTAATGATTTTCCCCGTTTTATTTGACATAAGATCAAGAATGTTAGTATTATTTTTAAAAAATGTTTTATATTACATAGTGTGCATTTGTTTTATCTAAACATGGCTGGCGTTATGCTGTGTCTAATAAATTCATTTAGTTAGTCAGATGCTCCAAGTAAAACACCAACCACAATCAAATAAAGAGTCTTTGTGTTCAAGCATCATTGAGAATTAGAAAGGTGTGTTTGTGTACATAGGACTGCATTTAATGGCTGACATCCATCAACAAACTCCACTGGATTTCTCCTCCTAGTCTCTCTTCACTCCTTTCCCACCAACAGGAGTGAATAATCAAAGCCAGAGAGCACTGGAGCCGTGAGGTCCATCTGGCCCTTCTTGCAGGTTATTTGCACTCTGTAGTAATTTGAATGAAACCAGTTTAGAGGGCAGAAGATGAGCATGAATGACGGTGTCCCTACAGTGTTGTGTTTGCATTTCCATACGCTCTTGATGGCCAGCAGGACAAAGGAGGAGGATAGGTAACAATGCTCTACTAAATGCTGTATGACTCTCCTGTTGTATATGTGCTTTACCAAGATTGAGTATATGGCACACAGCAGCCATCTACATCAGTGGTCCCCAACCTTTTTATCACCGGGGACCGGTCAACACTTGACAATTTTACTGAGGCCTGGGGGGGGGGGGGGGGGTTAGTCTTTTGCCGAGGGACATCGCCGCCACCTGAGCCCCTGCTCCACTTGCTTTCCCGCTGGCAGCCCTGACTTCCCGCCACCCGCTGGGGGGCGCTGCTAACAGCAGCTGCGCAGTTCCATGCCGAGGGGGAGCCCCAGCTGCCAGAGAGCACCAAAGGTGAGCCGGCAGCAGAGTGGCAGGGCAGCCCCCGAGGCAGCAGCCGGGGAGGAGGACGAGGAGTAGCTGCGGTCCGGTACCGACTGATCCATGAACTGGTACCGGTCCCCGAACTGGGGGTTGGGGACCACTGATCTAAATGACAAAGTACTGAGGGAGGGGGAAAGCTGAGATGGTTTTCAGTGGACAATCCAAAAAATGAACCTTCTCTGTGAAAAACGTGTGCTCTACTGTGGCCCATCCCCATGAAGACAAGTATATCTGAAGACCACAGAGATGAAAATTCTCATATCAGTTGTCTGAAATAATACTGTCTGAATAGAGCAGTTTTTAAGAAAATTTACAGAGAAAATCTCACAGCAGTATATTCTACAAGGACAGATGCCAAAAGGCATGGCAATATCTGAAACTACACTGGTCAACCCTGAAGTGGCCATGGACTCTTTGCTCGCAAGAGAATCTTTCTTGTGAATGCAAGTCAAGCAAGAGTCATGGATATCGAAGAACTCGAAGTTTTAAGCTTTGTTTAAATGCATTTGCCCCTAATGCAGTTTTGGGTTTAAATGAGAGGCTGTGCATTATGAAAATGAAGTAAGAAATTAACCTATTTTTTTCCTGCCTGAAGAACAGTAATAACACTGCACAAATTAACTCTGTTGAAACACGTTGAGTGAAATTGTATCATTGGTGAGAATAAACAGCAGGAACCCTTTTGAATTTCCACCTCATTCTAAACCAAGGTCTACCGAATGCAGTACACTGTTAATGTCAATTAAAGCACAATTCTTGAACAGATAAGGAGGAGTATGAGAGACTGATTCATGAAGCTATGGCTTGCTTTAAATGTTGTTAAGAGAAAACCAAGGAGCTCTGACACTTCTAGCTGCCCATACAGCTATAGGTTTTGACTGCTTTAAAAAGTCTTAATAATCAGTAACAATTGTCTATGGCTGATTTACTGTACAGTTTTATGCTGTGTTGGATGCCACTCTGAGCTGGCAATGCCAGGAGGGGCAGGATATAAATCAAGTATAAAACAAACAAATAAATAATACAGCGCTTCTCAAACTGGGGCAAACAAATATTCCAGAGGCTGCCAGAGCTTTGTAGGACATTCCTGTGCCCATCCAATTAACACATAGAGTGGGGTTTTGAGGAGTAAGTGTAAGGACTCCCTGCCTTAGGGGAACGAAAGGACGCCCTCCTCATTTAGAAGGTTGGAGCTGGTAGAGTTGCTGCTGCATCTTCTACTCACCTCATGGCACATTGGGACATGGCCTCTATACATACACACTAAGGACAACATCCAAATCCAGTAAGTAGTAAGAGTCGGGGGGTGGGGGTTAACTGCACTTTTCTCTATCTTAAAGAGCCTCCAAGTGGCTTACAATTGCCCTCCCTTCCTCTCACTACAACAGTCTGCCACTCTTAACCACTATTCCATACCAGCTCTCATAACCTTTAGTGTTTCAGGTTTTGGCCTATGGTAGAAGAGCAAGATTTGAGTCCAGAGGCACCATATACATGAATAGGATTTCCAGGGTAAAAGCTTTATAGAAGCCTTTCTCACTATTGAGAACTCCCTGAAACATTTGAGAAACCCCAGAAGTAGCAGAATCATGCAGAATATGGTTGGGAACCATAGCTGTGCACATGGCTACCCGGGGCCCGTCCTGTTCCCACCCCCTCCAGGCCCATCATTGGCCATTTTCGGAGGGGGATGGGTCAACATGACCATATATGGTCATATCGCCCAATAAATGCTTAACAAATTTTAATAAGATTTTAAAATAATTAACTCCCAACCATTCGGGAAACCCTTCCAGGGCCATCAAGAAAACCCAGGGTTTCACAAAACCTCGGCTGACGAAGCCAGGTTCGGCTCCCTTTGTCAGATGCATCTCAAAAGGTTATACCCTGAAAATCGTATTGGCCTCTTAAGGCAGTGGTCCCCAACCTTTTTATCACCAGGGACCGGTCAATGCTTGACAATTTTACTGAGGCCCCGGGGGGGGGGGTGTTAGTCTTTTGCCGAGGGACATCACCACCACCACCTGAGCCCCTGCTTCACTTGCTTTCCCGCCAGCGCCCCTGATTTCCCGCCGTCCACTGGGTGAGCACAAGCCATGGCGGCTGCTGGAGAGCACAGGGAGGAGAACGAGGAGGAGCCACGGCCCAGTACCGACTGATCCATGGACTGGTACCGGTCCCCGAACCGGGGGTTGGGGACCACTGTCTTAAGGTGCTTCTGGGCTTGAATCTTGCTGTTCTTCTGCAGCCCAACACTGGAAACACTAAGGATGATTTCATCTGCTGTTTTCATTTCAGTTTTCATTTTCTTGAATGATTTATCACTGAACAGGTCAGAATTAATTTACTATTTAATGTATTTTTAAAAACATATCCCACACTCGTACAAGGATGCAAGGCAGCTTATATAATACCATAACGAATAATACCATAAAACCATAACGAATTCAATAAAGGGAAGGGACAGGCAGCTCACAAACTGGTTTGGTCACTACCCAGGTTTGTTTGTTTTTTAAAGACCTCTTGTTCCAAGTGACACATGAAGCTGCAGCATGCAAAGGTAAATAACGAGAAAATACGCATTTAATTGAACTCAATTCAAGGCAATAAACATTGAATTTCATTTAACTCAAGTAATCGTATTCACTTTAGCTCCCGGCCTTTAATGGGAGATCAACACACCTAGGGAAGAAGATAAAAGAAAGCAAATTGTATGTGAGTTATGCTGGGAATGCGTTCTTCCTCGAGGAGGAAGGAACAAGCATGCAAGCACAGCAAGCAGCTAGCAACAATCTCACGCTCAAAAATCCCCAAAGGACTCCCAAGTGAGAACGCAGGTGCCGAGGCCCAGTCCTTGCAAGGTTCGAGGTTCACACGTACCAAATAGTTTTCATCCTGGAAGGCGTAGTGCAACGTAGTAATCCACTGACAATCTCCATTCACCAGAACATCTCTCTCTTCTCGGAAACATGCAGTCTAAAAATGGAATAAGAAAGGGGAAACGGTGAAAAACTTGTTACACCTTTTGAAGAAAAGATGGGGCTGGATCCAAAGAACTGGGAATTAGGAGAAGGCTGGCTTCTTGGCTTACTTGTGAGCAATTAAAAACGAGCTTTAAAGATTGTTGTTGCTTCTTTAAAATTATACTAATGTATTATTTCTCAGGGTTGGTTATTTTATTGTGCTTCGGCTAATGAATCGCCTGTGTTGATCACAAGCTTTAATGCTGACAGCCCTAATTTAAAATCATTAGAAAGACCTCCAACCTCCTAAGGAGAAGAAGAGACTCTTATATATGGAGTTTACCACATTTCAAACAGCTCGGGAAGGGGAATTAGGTTCTTGCCGAATGGCAAACTGTATTTACTAATACTTTTTGCAAGACCAAAGGAGGAAATGAGACATGGCCTGGATCCTATGGCTTTGTTCCATGTGCACCTGGCTGCTGTAGAAGCTGACCTCCACTGCAAAGAGCAGTTCCCCCTGTGCAAGGCAATCCCACTTCCGCAGGAGCCATGTTTTATAAGAAACCCCCAAGCACTGAAGAAGAAGAAGAAGAAGAAGAAGACTAAAAAGTCACAGACTCTTATGCCTTTCCTCATAGGGAAGGTGCTCCAACCCCCTGATCATGAAGAAGAGTTGGTTCTTATATGCCGCTTTTCTCTACCCGAAGGAGGCTCAAAGTGGCTTACATTGGTCTTCCCATTCCTCTCCCCACAACAGACACCCTGTGGGGTGGGTGAGGCTGAGAGAGCCCTGATATTCCTGCTCGGTCAGAACAGTTTTATCAGTGCCGTGGCGAGCCCAAGCTGGCTGCATGTGGGGAACTGCAGAATCTAACCCGGCATGCCAGATTAGAAGTCCGCACTCCTAACCACTCTCAGGGATGCACTCTGCACCACAGGAGAGCCTCTGCAGGGGGTTCAGAGAAACGCACATGAAATGAAGTCATCGGCTCCAAAACCAGCATCTTTTAAAAAGCTGAGTTCCGTAAAAACATCTCTGGCGATAAATAGCGATTGTTGCTGGGGTTGGCAGATGGCATTCTTCGAGGACTCCATCCAGTTGCTTTGAAAGCTAGGCACTTTGCTGGTCTTAAGTACATGGATAGAGCCTCATGTGGCGCAGAGTGGTAAGGCAACAGACATGCAGTCTGAAAGCTCTGCCCGTGAGGCTGGGAGTTCGATCCCAGCAGCCGGCTCAAGGTTGACTCAGCCTTCCATCCTTCCAAGGTCGGTAAGATGAGTACCCAGCTTGCTGCTGGGGGGTAAAACGGTAATGACTGGGGAAGGCACTGGCAAACCACCCCATATTGAGTCTGCCATGAAAACGCTAGAGGGCGTCACCCCAAGGGTCAGACATGACTCGTTGCACAGGGGATACCTTTACCTTTACCTTTAAGTACATGGACTGTTAGTTCCTTTATTTATAACATTTCCAAACCACAATATCATATCATAGGGCTCTGGCTTACTTCCACAAACATTCCCATTTTTGTCCCCCAATAAACGGCTAAAATTTACCCACCTCCCCAAATTAACCCCCCACTCCAGAAGTCTTGATTCCCCCCCCAAAAAAAAATTGCACAAACATCTATATTTCCTCTTGCATGTGGTTCTCTGCCACAGCAAATGAAATCCAAAGCCTCCATGTAAGTCTTTAACTCGGGTTTTACAGTAAACAAAAATCCAGCCAATATAATTCACAGTAAGAACTAGGGCAGACTGTCTGGTAAACGAATACACAGTAATGCTCAGAACAACAGATGCCTCGAAGGGACTGTCAGACTTGATTGCATTAAAGCAGCTCACTTTAAAAACACACAGACACACACACAGACACACACACAAAACGAAGCCCCTGTTTGCCCATGCAGTAATTCTTTTTAATCTGGTAGAAGTTCACTGTAATTTTCTTTAGTGCTAGTAAAAAAAAAAAAAACCAAACAACAAAAAAACAGAGTTGGAAGCACTGTACTTACCTCTGCCCTTTTAAGCATTTCCCATTTATTTAAGATTTTCATCGCATAAATGCGCTCTGTGCACTTCATTTTAACCACTGCAACCTAGAATATTAAAAAAAACAAAAACTGAAAGCAAGCCATTTTAACATTTTGAATGGGGTGCTAATTCCTGCAACCGCTGATAAAGGCAACACTCAACCATATACGTATCAGCTTACGCCATGAAAAAAAAAATCAATACATTGACTATAATTCTCATAATGACCAGGAAACTCGGAAACATACATGGCTACTCAAAAAGCCCTACAAAGAAACTGGATGTCTGGGTCCAAATATTTCTCTGATCGAACAAATGGTGTCATGGAACTACTGCAGCAGGAAGCTTTTTAGGTGGAGATGTGGGGAAAAGCTATACTTTTTAACCAGGGACAAGCAGCATTTGTATACTGTGCCTCTGGTGAACAAAAAAACCTTTAGACAGGTCACCCAGCACAAGAAAGGAGGGGGGAGCATTGCCCTACAAGACAACAGTTGGAAATGTATATTAATTACAAAGCGCGGAAGCACTGTCATTAGATATCTACAGTTCATTACTGCAAGGTGTTTCCAAAATTGGGATACTTAAGGTAGCTTAATACTGGACACCCAGCCTTTCCTGTTAGAATTAAGTGGGATGGTTTTAAAAACATAGGCTTTAAAATTTGAGCTTGTCCCCCCTCTTTCTGAACATGGATTCAAGGTTGGGGAAGTATTTCAAATTCCTAGAGTATAGTGTCATTGATAAGAGCTTCAGATTTGTCCAGTTTGTGTTTATCTGTGGCCTGTGCTAATGATTGGAAATCCAGGACCATTCGTTGTCATCACCTCTTTCCATTAAAGTCAGACTGGTCCGGGTGTACATGATGGACCCTCACAAGCTCAAAGTAGACATAGAAAGAAGGGACCAAGAGCAGGGCTGGCGTCAGCATACCCCGAGGTGGGGCACTCACCAGAGTCCAACGTTTCTGGTAGAGCCCACTGCTGCAAACATCTCATGCCCATTCACTTGTTCGTATTTTATCACCCATGCTCCCTGCTGCACCCACTGCCTTGTACCACTACGGAAATGTCTGCAGGCAACGGCCGACACGGGCAATAAGCAAGTGGGAGGCAGGTGGGTGGGATGGAAGGAGAGCAAGAGAACCAGGTGTTGGGCTAAGGAGGGACAGGATGGACCCTGGGAACTCTCTAGGCTCACAGAAACCTAGAACTGGCCCTGACCAGGAGTATGGAATAGAGAGATGCTACCAACAGCCTAAGAACCCAACCCAGTGCTTTAACTCCTGGGACTGATTCTAGGACCTCTTCCATGTGACAAAGAGACAGTTGGTGTTGTGGCTAGGAGCCCTGACTTCTAATCTGACAAGACAGGTTTGATTCTGCGCCCCCCCACATGCAGCCAGCTGGGTGACCTTGGGCTCGCCATGGTGCTGATAAAGCTGTTCTGACTGACCAGTGATATCAGGGCTCTCTCAGCCTCACCCACCTCACAGGGTGCCTGTTGTGGGAAGAAGAAAGGGAAGGCGAATGTAAGCCACTCTGAGACTCCTTCGTGTAGAGAAAAGCGGCATCTAAGAACCAACTCTTCTTCTTCTTCAGTAATATCAGGGCTCTCTCAGCCTCACCTCCCTCACAGGGTGCCTGTTGTGGGGAGAGGAAGGGAAGGCTATTGTAAGCCACTTTGAGACTTTTTTTGGTAAAGAAAAGTGGCATATAAGAACCAACTCTTCTTCTTCTAAGGTGCTGTATCACTGAGCCATCGTGATAAGGCACCCACAGATGCCAGGTTAGATACAGTGGTGACATTTCACAATTTCTACAGCTTCTGTAGCTAGTAGGTGGCAATTCCTGCATTTATACTTTTAACCAATTTTTCCCGTTGTGGTATATTCTTACTAACTGAGCATGGTATACCGATGCACTAATAGCAAACCTGGGCTAAGTGCCAAAAACAGGATTGCAAGGTCTGCCCTCAGAATGCCATTCATCTATTTTGTAAAGTAAAACCTGACAACGTGCAGGAGGAAGAATTCCTTTATATGATGGGATTTTTGCCTCAGACTCCTTACTTGATTATGCAATCTCCCTGCACACGACACATTGGGGGGAAGGAAGGAAGGAAGGAAGGAAGGAAGGAAGGAAGGAAGGAAGGAAGGAAGGAAGGAAGGAAGGAAGGGAGGGGAGGGGAGGGGAGGGGAGGGAGGGAGGGAGGGATGTTTAGGAGGGAGGGAGGGATGAGGGAGGGAAGGAAGGAAGGATAGGAGGGAGGGAGGTTGGTCTGTCGTTACCATCTCCTCAGTAGCAAGAGAAAGTGAAGCACTACACCTTTCATCAACACAAGCCTTGAAATGGGTGTCAGTTCAGGCTTTGATTGCACGAGGCATTTTCATCAGCATCTCTTTCATGAAGGGACTATGCTACTGTTCAGTGATGGGGCACTCAAGATATGATCTGCCTGGTTCATTAGCAATCTACTGACCATTGAGAAGCAGGCTGGCAAATGAGAGAGTAGTTGCGTAGCTGCATTTATATCCACAGAATGGCTAGACTGATTAATTATACTGAATTCGTGAGGCTTTGCTCGCGTGAAGCCCAGATGATATTACGGCGTTCAGTGTCGGAGTGCTGCTGAACCCAAAATCCAACGCATTCCCTTACACTATTAAGTCCAGCAAAGATGTGCAGTCCTTTGACCATTCAGAACCATGTCCGTGCCAATTTCAAAGATTCATGGCAAGCCAAGTTACAGCTGCCTTTATTCTCAAATTCACTGTCTAGGCTCAATTCGGCGGTCAATGGCTCCTTGGGTGCTCTCATTTGCTTATGACAGATATCAAATTATTGCTGGAACCACTTGGCCTTAATCGAAGATGTGTCATTTATTTCTTTTCCTTGTCTTTCCCATCTGGTGAAACACGGTCCTGCTGCCCCGGATCCTGTGCCGGGGGGGGGGGGGGTAGGGGGGACACAAATCCGGGGCGGACAAGGTGCAATGGGTCAAATGCTCCCCCGTGTGGGAGCAGGAAGAAGCAGGGCAACCTGCCCCAGTTCAAACTCCAGTCTGCAGCCCAGTGCGGAGCCTCTGGTGCGGAAAGGGTCACACTGAACTACCAAAATGCCAAACAGCCATGGGTCGTAAGGAGAGCAAACAATGAAATTCAAATCCCCGAGCCCTTCCACAGCTAAAATATTAGAATGCTGATGGATGGGGCCAGTTGAAGCATGAGTTACAGGTTACACAATTCTGCTTTAATGGTGAGAGCAGGCTTTGTCTTTTAGCTTTATGAATTCTTCTATTCTGCCCCACCCCACCCCGATTTTTTTGAGTCTGGGCTTTATAAGAACACCACCAACGAAATCATCATATATTACAATAAACCGAAAATTAGTCTCAGAATCCCATTTATGTGAAGCCGTGCTTAGTGCATGGGAGGGAAAGCCTGATTATTTGTAATAAATGGTTTTAGTTTTTTAAAATACAAAATGTATATTAATTTCAGCACTCTGGCCAAGCTCGTTAAATTAATTATTTAATTAACAAAGCTTGATAGTGCAAACATCGATTAAGTACTTATTTTAACAAAGTACCAAGTAAAATTTTAATTAGATTGCTCGGGACTTTTAATAAAGCATAAATATTTGTGTTTTGTTATATTTCAAAGCACCCACAAAGAGGCACTGCTATTTTTAAAGCCTCTAAAAGACATTCCTGATAGTCAGGGGTAGTCAAACTGTGGCCCTCCAGATGTCCATGGACTACAGTTCCCATGAGCCCCTGCCAGCATTCGCTGGCAGGGGCTCATGGGAATTGTAGTCCATGGACATCTGGAAGGCCGCAAACTATTTAAAAGTCAAAGGACTACAGATGTTAAGACAGCTATCCGGCTTAAGGATTAAAACTATAGCAAGGCACTGCTGTTCTCCTGGATGGAATACTAGCACAGGGCTTCCTCTAATATTACCATAACAAACTCTGTAAAATGCAGAAGGGGAGAAAAATTGCTTGTTTCTTGGACTGGGGAAGACAAATCAGAAATATCTGCTAGATTGTCAAAAGCTCCAAAAGCTCCAGCATCAGCTGAATTTATACAGAGAAACAAGAAGACAGGCATTTTTGAAAGAAGGAGAAAAGCAGAATTATATTCTCATTCCACATTACCTCGCACAGAAAACGGATGATACTACTCAAGATGAAGACGCAGATATCATCACATCTGCCATAGTCAAGCCATGAGATTATTGGGAAAGGGACTAAACATAAAATGGGCAATATTATAATGCCCAGTACAGATCAATAGTGTGACCTCATTTGAAATACTGTGTACAGTTCTAGTCACCGCATCCCAAAAAGGACACTGAAGAGCTGGAAAAAGTATGCAGGAGGGCAACCAACATGATTAGGCAGTCAGAGCACCTTCCCTATGAGGAAAAGATGAGCTTTTCAGTATAGAAAAGAGTGACTAAGGGTGAACATGATAGATACTTATAAAATTATGAATTAGGTAGGAAAAACCAAATACACCAATATAAGATGGGGGAGATTTGTCTTGGCAGTAGCATGTGCGAAAAGGATCTAGGAGTCTTAGTAGACCATACACTGAACATGAGTCAGCAGTATACAGGCTTCCTAGGGAGGTGGTGGGTTCTCCATCTTTGGAAATTTTTAAACAGAGGCTGGAGAGCCATCTGGCGGAGAGGCTGATTCTGTGAAGGCAAAGGGGTGACAGGTTACAGTAGATGAGCAATTGGGATGTGAGTGTCCTACATAGTGCAGGGGGTTGGACTAGATGACCCATGGGGTCCCTTCCAACTCTATTATTCTATGATTCTATGAATAGGTAGAGAGAGCGGACAGAAGTTTTCCTTGCTGTACCAGAAAACTAGGACTTGTGGGTATCCAATGCAGCTGAAGGGTACTAGGATAGACAAAACTGGTGTTTAGAGTTGGGTGTAATCATCATACAGGCGATAATGGCAGCCATGGATTGAAGAGGCAACACAAGGTCAATATGTAGACAGAGGGCCAAAGATGGATCAAGGTGGGGGCTCATAAGCAGAGGAAGAACTCCCCAGTAATAAGACAAGAAAAAAGAGGACAGAGTCACAGAAATGAAGATTCTGAAAGGAGTCAAGAAAGGATGAGATACCATGGTCAGGAGAGAAACTGAGGAACAGGAAGAGGAGAGAGCAGAAAAATAGCAAAAATCAAAGAAGAAGTGCATGTTTCATTTGCTGTCAAGTTGCATCCAACCAATGGTAACCCTGGGAATTAATGACCTCCAAACTATCCTATCGCTAACAGCTGAGCTCAGGTTTGGCAAACTGAGGGCTGTGGTTTCCTTGATTCAGTCAATCCAACTTACGTTGGGTTTTCCGTTTTTCCTGCTCCCTTCAACTTCGCTTAGCCTTTTCCAGTGACCAAAGTATGATGGCCTCAGTTTAATCATTTTTGCTACGAGGGAGAATTCAGGCTTGGTTTGCTCTAGAATGTACTTTATTTGTCTTTTTGGATAGTCTGAGTTTTATCACTAAGAGTCTTGAACGAGAGGAAGGGAGACAGTGGGGCAGGTGTTTTTATAGGGTATCAAAGGTGGAGAAGAGAGACACAAATCATCTTTGCAATTTCAATTCTTGGGTTGAAGCCAAGCTTAGGAATCAGTTCTGTGACTCTTGACATTTAACTCTTTGTGTTACCCAGAAATTAAAGTAGGCAGAGGCTAAAGCCCCTCGTGCAAACAGAATACACACCAAATGCAGGGATGTGGGCTACAAAACCAGAATCCATCTCAGTTCCAAAGTGGCTCTAAATACTGTCTAGAAAGTTTTCCCTGAAAGTCTAGACCAGGGGTAGTCAACCTGTGGTCCTCCAGATGTTCATGGCCTACAATTCCCATGAGCCCCTGCCAACAAATGCTGGCAGGGGCTCATGGGAATTGTAGGCCATGAACATCTGGAGGACCACAGGTTGACTATCCCTGGTCTAGAAAACTTAAACAGCAGCCCTGCAGGGATCGAGCCCTGCAGGGAACTGTGCTACCAGAAAAGAAGGTGAGGGGTGAGAACCCTCGCAGGGCACCTAAAAGGACTCGACAGTCACAGACGGAATTCTAGCATATCCAAAGAGTGCCACGGATTCTTGCAGCATACAAAGACCTCCTGGGATACACGGCTCCTTTGCAAAGTGCTGTGTCTGAGAACGTAGAAGCACTTGCCCATACTTTCTTCCCTTTGAGAGAGTGCCTGCTTTATCTAAATACTTGTCACAGTACAGCAGATGATTGAAGAGGCTCTTAAGAACATTTATTCCTACCTCGTTCATCACCAAACGATCCATTTCTTTTAGGTTGAAGAGATTACGTCTTCATGTCTAAAAATTCTTCATTATGTCCTTTTGCCATTTCGCTCGTTCTCATGTTCAAAGATACCGGCCAAATTAGCAAACACTGTATTCCTGACAATCTAGATGATGATTGAAACCGAACCCTTGCTTCAAATTTTCCATATTTCCCACCAATTAAAGCTAATATTTTTCTGGGTCTCTAAGCCATGTGTGATCTATCTGACCTACCTGAACTATCTTACAAAATAATTCATAACGGGATGTTACAGTGTGGGGGAATATTATACATTGTATAATCATTAGTATTGATAATTATGCTTTAGTGTACTCATATATATCTCTATAAAATCAGAGTCCAGTAGCACCTTTAAGACCAACAAAGATTTATTCAAGGCGTGAGCTTTCGAGTGCAAGCACTCCTCATCAGACTAAGAACTGACCATCATAACAGTGAGAATATATAAACAAAAGTTAATCTTGTTACATTGGTAAACTGTGTCACAGCATCCAAACTGTGACACAGTTTACTCACGCCTTGAATAAATCTTTGTTGGTCTTAAAGGTGCTACTGGACTCTGATTTTATTGTGCTACTTCAGACCAACATGGCTACTCATTTGAATCATATATCTCTATTTTCTGTAATGCTTTATTACTGTATTTGCATTTTTCTATCTTATGTAAAATGGAAAATAAAAAATCTGCATTAAAAAAAATACAAGCCATGTGTGAGTGTGGCCTTGCTTGCATTCCTGGACTGTATGCATATTATTTGGGTCCCAAATACATTTTCTCTATAACAACCACAGGCCACTTACAGATTCCAGGATGGATGGGTTTACGCAGCCTGAGCTTGTACCCTGAACACAAATTACTCTGTAGTGGCATAAACTCTTGTGGACCATAGCTCACTTCATCAGATTAGGTAAAACATCTAAAGCTGAGTGTTGTTTTTTAAAAAAAAACACCTTACCTCGCCAAATGCACCTCTGCCAATGACTTTTATGATTTCAAAGTCTTCCCGGTGTAGTTGCATTTCCTTCACCAACTGTGTAAAAGGTTTTGCTGTTTTTTTAAAAAGAAGAAATCACAAATTAGTCTTGCCTTGCAAAAAACTGGCCTACAACGGTAGATGAGAGCAAGAGTAGCACCAAATTAATGAGTCACTGTTCACTTTTGCAGAGAACGACAAAGGGTTACTAGTGATCTGGCCCACATGAGTTTGTGGCCAAAACCAAAGGAAATCATACCCTATTTCCAAAGACATCTCTCCCCCCGCCCCTCCCGCCACCCCGCTCCGGGTCATCTGGAGTCACTTCTCAGCTGACACAAACAATCAGGAGTTTTTCACAAGCCCAATGTTTTTCTCAATCCATGCTTCAGCATGAGAGATTTGCAGTTCTCCCATAAATTCACGTGAGATTTTATCTTCCCCCAGGCCTTCAGAACTATAATCCTGAAGTTAAGAGACAGGGAGAATCCATGCTTTATTTCAAAACAATGAGTAGACTATTTTATAAAGTAGCACTCTGAAACAATACTGGTACAGCCAACGACACAGCTTCAAAACTCCTGCAGCCAAAAACCGTGAGCTCACTTCAGGGATACTTTTCCAATATCACTTCTTCTGTCAGAGAGAGACGGGGAGTCTTCAGAACCAGCCCATTAAGAATTCGTAATGATGCTATTGGGTTTGTCTGCACTATACATCAAGCAAAGACTACGAAATGGCTGTCAGAAAAGTACTCTCAAACGCTGCAGAATATATAACATTTTCAGGTATTTGTTCCTCCGAAATACTCTTCCTGCTGTCTCACTACCACTACCATCGCCACCTTTCTTTTTCTATCTAGAATCCTAGAATCATAAAGTTGGAAAGGAACATACAGGCCATCTAGTCCAACCTCCTGCTCAACGCAGGATCAGCCCTAAGCATCCTAAAGCAAGGATGCTAAATCTGAGATGCTAAATCAGATCCTAAATCTGAGGGGGAAATGTCCAGGTTTCATCGACTGGAGATCTCTGAGCCAAATCCAGCCAGCCAGGCCCCAACCTCGGTTGCCAGAAGGGTGTGTAGAGGGAGAGAATCCAATAACAGCTGCAAAGGCATAATTTGCTGGGAGCCCAGAGGGGAGAGGTATGGGCCTAGCTACATTGCCTTCCATGCGCTCGTTAAAGGTAGCTTATGTCTAGGATCTTGCATTTCCACAAGATCTAAACCAGGGGTAGTCAAACTGCGGCCCTCCAGATGTCCATGAACTACAATTCCCATGAGCCCCTGCCAGCGAACACTAGCAGGGGCTCATAGGAAATGTAGTCTATGGACATCTGGAGGGCCGCAGTTTGACTACCCCTGATCTAAACTGTATTGAAAAACACAGCCGGCTTCACAAAATGCAGCCTGAAGGGGAGAACTGATAGTTTTCACTTAAAACATTAAAAAAATGGAATAGCCAGCTCCCCCCCCCACTTCCCCCTCCCAATAGTCTTAAAGGATGTGGTGCAATTTGATCCTGGGTGCGGCAAAGAAACCAGCAGCTCACCCAACAAGACCAGTGCGCTGTGTTTGTCCTGTCAAAGTCCTCTTTGCGGTTTTGCAGGCTGAAGAAGCAGCCGTCGCAACTCAGTGGACAAAAAGCCCGTCACAGCTGGAGAACGGACACGCGAGGCAATCAGGAGGCTAGAAGGAAGGCAGAAGCTGCTGAAGCTCAGTAAATAAGCTAGCCAGGTTTGAAAAGTGTGTCTCAAGTACAGACCACAGTTTCTACAACTGTGGCCTCTGGCCAGAGACTTTTCAGGGCTGGCAACTAATGCCCTAGGGCCCGGCAAGCGCTGCCTTACGAGCATGGAAACATGCTCACTGGATTAGCAGCCTGCAGCATAGTTCTTCAGGTGAAGGTGGTATGAGCGGCATGGTGCAATATGGCATGTTGTGCCTCTCCCTTGATCCCCTATATATCTTAAAATAATATTCATTTTAAAGCAAGGGAAAAAGGGCACTGGGGAAGAAAACGGTTGGCAGTATGCCTTCACCCTTTAAAAATCAGGGAGGAGACTATCCATCCTCAGGTGAGATAACGCTTGCCAGCTTGCTATTCCAGAATCTTATAGGCATTCCTGAGTTCCTACTAGCCCATGAACTTAATTTTAAAGCCCCTGACACTAGCCTTTGCACCAGGGATGTATATGGGAAAAATCTGGAGCAATGCAACCAGCATTCCCAGGTGGAAGGGGAAAAAGAGCTTTTATCATTAAAAAAAAAAGCAAAAACAGATATAAGTGGGGCTCCATGGACATTTCTTTGCTTCTCCCTTTACTAGTCAAACTGGGGCTCTCCAGATGTCCATGGACTACAATTCCTATGAGCCCCTGCCACTCATGGACATCTGCAAAAGCCCAGTTTGGCCACCCCTGCTCTAATACATGCTACTGTTGGCGATACCTGTCAGCAGAAGATGCCTTGAAAAGATGGGGTGGGTGGCTTGAACTCTTTCTACCTTCCCATATAAATACCAGCTAGCAAATTTTCAGATTCATTGTCTCATGCTAGGAAGGGGACAGTTACACCCTCTGGCCAGGATCACTATGACTAATAATAAACTGGCTGGTTCCCATGCCAGTCACAAGAGCAGCGCTACTGGCTGTCCAGTGATGAGCCAGGGCTTTCTACATACTCTGAGGACTATTGAGTAGGGTTGTGTGCCATGGTGTCCGAATCGGCCGTTCCAGGCGGATTCGGACGCTGCCACACATAACCCTACCGGAAAATGTCCGGAGTCAGTTATGTGCTGAGCGGGAGGGGGAAGAATCAGGCAACTCCAAAGTGCTTATGTAATCCTTTAAGGAGAGATTTCAAATTGTTCCCTTCCCATAGCTTTTTTTTTTTGACACATCTTTCTGCAACAAAGCCAATGTACACATGCATGATGAGGGAAAAAAAAGAGATTTCTTATAAATGGTTGGAAACCTAATTGAGTATACTTCCAGGCAGGTAGCCGTGTTTAGGTTGCTGCAGCAAAAATATGCAAGAGCTTTGTGGCATCTTAATAGTCTTCAAAAGCTTACGCAAGAATAAAATGTTAAGCCTCAAGGTGCCACAAGACTCCAACAGAATCGAAGGAATTCTTATATGAAATATAAATTATATGAAATATATGAATTACATATGAAGGAATTCTTATACACAAAGAGCCAGGTTGGTGTAGTGGTTAGGAGTGTGTCTAGGGAAAGAGGGCGGGAGCTGGAGAGGGAGGGCCAATCAGGGTGCGGCCAGTTTTGCTGGCCACACCCTAGAATCATAGAATCATAGAGTTGTAAGGGGCCATACAGGCCATCTAGTCCAACCCCCTGCTCAACGCAGGATTAGCCCTAAGCATCCTAAAGCATCCAAGAAAAGTGTGTATCCAACCTTTGCTTGAAGACTTCCAGTGAGGGGGAGCTCACCACCTCCTGCCCTCCTCCAAGTGACAACCTTTCAAATACTTAAAGAGGGCTATCATGTCCCCTCTCAACCTCCTTTTCTCCAGGCTGAACATTCCCAAGTCCCTCAACCTATCTTCATAGGGCTTGGTCCCTTGGCCCCAGATCATCTTCGTCGCTCTCCTCTGTACCCTTTCAATTTTATCCACGTCCTTCTTGAAGTGAGGCCTCCAGAACTGCACACAGTACTCCAGGTGTGGTCTGACCAGTGCCGTATACAATGGGACTATGACATCTTGTTGGCCCTGTTCCATCTCGGACAGCCAGGGCACTCTCCACCCCCAGGGCTGTTTCACAAATATTAAGGGGAACAATGGATAAGGATGGCTTCAACATAGTAATTCATGGAGAGGGAGAGTTAAAAGACTGGGGGGGGGGGTAAGGATGGCTGAGCTTTGCTGCACCTAGAATGGCCAAAGTGCTATTATGGAGAATATAAGAACAAGAGGGGGCTGACCAAAAAACCATAGAGACCAAAACAAACAATGTTGCTACTGTCTTTTTTGCAAGAAAGGGACAGGATGAAAAGCAGTAGATGGTGCCTCTTGAGGCAGGAAGAACAGTATGGGTCTGAGGGAAAATGCCCTGAGGATGATAACAGCAGAAAGAGGCCGGGGGTCACATGCAGCCCATGGGCCTCAGGTTGGGGATGCCAGAGGAACACTTAAGTAAGTGAAATCCATTATCCATTATGACAACATAATTTTAAATGCTCAGACCCTTTTGTGAACTGTGAGGGCATTACTTGACTCAGGTTAATTATAGCTTAAGTACATACTCTTACGATGGATCCGTGTTCAACATTTGAAAACACATTAATGTACCTCAAGATAGGCAACAAAAATGTGTTTGCACCCACTTGCTACATCCTAGTCACTTTCCCCCAACGTAAAAAGAGAGTCTTCACTGAAATAAATCTTTTATAAAAAAATGAGTTGGCAGTCAGAATTGAAAATCTAGTGTGGGAACACGTTCAGATTTTTAAAAAACTGAAATGGCTCTGCTGTAAAAGAACCTAATGCTTTGGAAGCAGATAAGAAAGCTGAACAGATATTGAAGCAGTAGATTAATACTGAGAATACCACTCGAAGTTATGTGTGATTTCTAGGGGCGGAAATATATTCTGCTTTCAGAGGCCAAATAAACAAAATGCTGCTTTATGCTTTGATTTCTACTGTTACTTCTTGAGACCCGACTAGACTCTCCTGATACTTATTGGCCAAGGCTCTTGTTTACATAACATTTTTGAACACCTTTCTCTTTAGGACTGTGAAATAGCAGCATACATATTATGTTAGACCAGGGGCCAAGCCCGTTGCATTCAGGAATACAACAGGTGCTAGATTAGGGGGGTGGGAGAACTCTGCGGACGGCCTCCCCCTTCCCCTAGGACCTGGAAAGGCTGCAGGTAACTGTTAGGGAACTCACCAGTAGAGGAGCTCTCACACGACAGGAATCTGCAGCCTCCAAGCCTCAGAGGGAAGTGGAAAGAGAAGGGGGTTGTCAGTGGTGGGGGACAGGAGGTGATTGGCTGGCCGCTAGACACAGGCAAGCCAGTTGGAGGAGGAGGCACTCAGGGTGGGACAGCCGCCCTGAGTGGGTGTTAAACGCTGAGTAGCACTTAAGACACACTCCTCCTCCTCCAAGGCCTTACCAAAAATATCAACTGGAACAGACTAGATGGTCATACAGAACCTTAGGGGTCTTGTCTTCTCCAGTGCATCCAAATAAAATGGAAAAGTTGACACGTAATATTTCTTAATATATCCCACGAAGACAAAGAACAAATATCCGTAAGTCCAACCCAAACCCTCTTGAAGATATGCAGGATATTTCATCAAGTAACCCCTGCAAATTTAATCTGGGTCTACACATGCAGGAGAACAGATCATAGAAGAATAAGGTCCAAGGCATACAACAGATTGCACTAGGACCAAGTAGAGGACAACAGTTTAACATTTAAATTAACCATTTTTATTATTTTTATTATTTTTTATTATTTTATTATTATTAACAATGATTATATAAAACATGCTTTGATGCCTCTGTTTAGGCTGATCGGAGCTAAGAAAAAAATTACATTCATTGTATAACAGTCTTACTCTGTAAAGGTGATCAGTCACCAAATATTTGTTTGTGTCAAATACCATCAAATTGCTTCTGACTCAGAACAACACTATAAAATAATGTCCTCCGAAACATCCTATTGTTAACAGCCTTGCTCAGGTCTTGTAAACCGAGAGCTATGGCTTTCTTTATTGAGTCAATCCATCTCATATTCGGTCTTCCTCTTTTCCTGCTACTTTCAATTTTCCCAAGCATTATGGTCTTTTCCACTGAGTCCTGTCTTCTCAAAATGTGACAAAAGCTTTGTAGCCTCAGTTTAGTCATTTTAGCTTCTAGGGAGAGTTCAAATAGTTATTACTCAGGTAACGTCAGCTTTTTTTTTACATAACTTTTATGTATCTGCAAAAACGTACTGGACAAAAGCTGTAGCTACTAGGTTGGATATAAAGATAATTTTCTCCCCTAGTGTTTTTTGTGAGGGTCCCATCTCCCAGGGACACATTTTTGGGAGGTCAATGAGTTGTGTTGGGTGGACAGTTAGTCAAGTGTGGCTGCTAGCACTTCAGCTCCAGCCTACTATCTCATTACAGAATCAAGACTTGCCAGAGATTAAGTTGCATATACTGCAAACAGTATAATTTAGTACTGAATCTTCCTGAACCTGATAACAATTCAAATCAAATTTGAGTTGGATCCAGCACAAAGTTTCCCCTATTATTATTATTATTATTATTATTATTATTATTATTATTACTATTTCCTCAATTTATTACCCGCCACTCCCAAGTGGCTCATGGCACGTTACAGAGGTCTGAATAAGAGGGGGGCAGATGGAACCCGTAGCCACCATGTGCGTTGCTCTATCCTGAAAAGGGGGCCATACAGATCTTCCTTGTCGCAATGGCGTCAACCATGGACCTGGTGGGAGAGCTCGGTTTTGCAGGCCCTGCAGAACACCGGAAGCTCCCAGAGGGCCCACAGCTCCTCTTGGAGCTCATTCCACAAGGTAGGGGCCAGGACCGAAAAGGCCCTGGCCCTGGTGGAGGAAGGCAGGCTTCTCTGGAGCCGGGAATAACTAACAAATTAGTACCCACACAGTGTAAAGCCCTGGGGGGGGGGGCTGCACCGAGCAACAGGTGGTCCTCTAGTACAAGAAAAAAAAAACACAAGAAAAAGACCACAGTAGCCATTTGTACTACAGCACTGTTATTATATTCCCACTTGCGTTTCCACTTCCACAAGATGCTGTGAAATTTCTGGGCATTATGTAATATATACTAGAAATATAGCCCATTGCACTTTTAAATGCAATGGGCGCTATGAGCGGGCTGGAATGGGCTGTGGCAGGGGGGCCCTCTCCCCCGCCCCCCTCCCGCCCCAGCCTCCCTGCTTCACGGCAGAGGAAGGAGCTCTCTCCCCCCGCAGTCTGGGGCAGTTTGGGGCTCAGGGGGCCAATCGGGAGCTGCGCATAGGGCTGACAATCAAGGGGGGGGGCCAATCGGGAGGCGCGTGATTGTCAGTTCTGAGCCAAGGGCTCCTTTCTGAGTTCTGAGCCAAGGGCTCCTCTGAGCCAATGGGCTCGTTTCCTCATTCCGTGCTAGGCCCACCCCAACCCCCCCTTACTGCTTTATTTATACCGCTCCCAGAGCAGTGTAAAGATAGGGAGGAAATTATTGGGTGTTGTACGAGCTCTTATACAAGAGGAACTGTGCCATGTCCATTTATGTTTCCATTTGCACAACACTGCATCCAAGCCAATAAATATAATGAGCCAATTACAATGGTTCCTCAAAGTATGCTTATGAGTGAACTGGGTCAAGACCAGCCAAATACATTTGTTTTACATGTGGCAACCTTTTTGTACCTTTGGTAGTAACTTAAGATGAGACAATCACACAAGCTCATGTTTTATTTTTGCAATGTATTATTATAATATATCTGCATCAGTATGTAAGACATGCCATTCTCTTTTGTATAATTACACAATCTATTTTTTTTTTTACATCCTCCGTGCAGAAAAACAGCACAGCAGAGAACTGGACGTTCTTCTCACGATGTGTCAGTTTTCAGTCTGCAATTTTATTTTATTTTTTTTAAGGCAAAGTAGCATTTTGGAAGGCAAACCTGCAGTCTTGTGGTACAGGCCATCCTATCTCCCCTGGACTCTGCCACTTCATACTGTGCAGACCCTCCCTCAGGCCAAGCAGATGAGGTTTTTGAACACACAACTTCAAACTGTATGTGAGGGGATTGCATGACAAAATGCCCCTCCAAGTACAGAGAAAATTAGGTATCAGGGAGAAGAGGGCAATCTGATTTTCTTTTCAGTGTGCTTTTTTATCCCACGAGCCTAGGCAGAACTGAACCATACATTCCTCCAAAGCAACCTTGAGATAATAGAGTCAAGGAACAGATTTACCATCTCATTTGCAGTTGGTAGGTTCAGTGCAAAGCACCACACAGAAACCTGGAATAAGCAAGCCAATTCAAGCACTAGCAATGTGCAGTTGCTGGAATTATCACTTTACAAACCACTTTATCTGCTCAATGGCTATGTTCATGGGCTTTTATGTTAAAATGAGAAAGAATCTCAATCTGATGTGTTGGAAAACCAGACTCACGTAAAAAAAATATATTCTAATATATCCAGAGGCATAAGTTCCCAAGCATAAGTAGATGCTGTAACTCCTTTGGCAAGAAGCCACAGAGACTGGTATGTGTGTCCGTGTATACATATGTGTGAAGTGCTGTCAAATATGACCTTGTATGATTTTCAGGGAAAACATGTTCAGAGGTGGTTTGCCATTGCCTTCCCCTGCATAGCGACCCTGGAATTCTATAGTGGTCTCCCATATATATATTAATCAAGGCCAACCCTGCTTAGCTCCAGAGATCTGTCAAGATCAGGCTAGCGTAAGCCACCCAGGTCAGGGCAAAAAAACCCATAACATATGTCAACTGATTCCATACAAGCATGGGGAAGGGATGGACAATTCTTTCTTCCAGTAGTAGGCCCTTGGTCCTTCTAGTGTGCTATTGTGCAAGAACCATGCAGAACAAACCCAACTGTGCACCTACATAAAACATTTCTCAAGTGTCTTAAAATATTCCATGAAAGTGATGAAAACACACAAACACAAATGAAACATAACAAGTAAAGGCAAAGAACTGGGGCTCAGTGGAAAATGACCATTGAATACCTACCGTGAAGGGTCCTTCTCTCCTGGGGTATAAGAGGACATCTTGCTGGGTGAGATTCCACCGTCGGATCAAGGGAGGCAGGAACTTCACAGTTTTTCTTCCGGTCCCTAGGTGGCCTCACCCGGCCTCTTCAGTTCGCCCACTGCCATAGCTGATCGCAGGCACTCATTTAACTATAACATATAACCTAGGAACCTCTTAGTAGAAGAAGAACGAAAGACATGTCACAGTGAACAAAATGAAAACAGCACATTATGACATATCAAGACACATGCGGAAAACTCTGCTCTGAGTTAACTTCCCAATGCCTTACGGCCAGATAGCCTTTTTTGCTTGACGATGGCAGGGAGGGATCAAGATGTCCTCTTATACCCCAGGAGAGAAGGACCCTTCACGGTAGGTATTCAATGGTCATTCTCCTCCTGGGGCGAGGACATCTTGCTGGGACCTCCCATAGCAGTCCGCAGAATTTAGGGTGGGCCATCGTCATCTATGTTGATTACATTTTGCAGCACTCTTCGCCCAAATGCCGCTTCGTCTGAACTGTAAGCATCTATTTTGTAATGGCGAATGAATGTTGAGGCGTTAGCCCATGTTGCTGCTCTGCATATTTCAAGAATCGATGCTCTGCCAAACAAGGCCGCTGACGTTGCTGTGCTCCGTACTGAGTGAGCTGTAATACCCCGTGGCGGGGTCAACTTCTGAGCCACATACGCTTCTGCAATTGCCGCTCTAAGGCAACTACCAATAGCTCTGCTGGATAGCTTCGAACCCTGGTTTGGAGCTGCAATTGACACGAATAATGAGTCGGACTTCCTAATATTTTCCGTTCTGATAATATAGGCCTTTAAGGCTCGCCGCACGTCTAAGGTGTGCCACGTTATCTCTTTGGGATGAACCGGGTTCGGACAAAAGGACGGTAGGATTAGGTCTTGACCAAGATGGAAACTGGATAGCACCTTTGGCTTGAAGGTCGGATCCGTTCTTAGAACCACTTTATCTTTATGAAAAATACAGAGTTCCTTTCTGACCGATAGAGCTGCCAGCTCTGATATTCTTCTGGCCGATGTCACTGCCGTTAAGAAGATCGTCTTCATTCTGAGGTGTTTTAAGGATATGTCCATTATGGGTTCGAATGGATGTTTGGTCATTCCCGTTAGGACTTTATTCAGGTTCCAAGTGGGGAACCTATGGGAAACTGGGCCCTGGATTTGGGTGGCTCCTTTTAGGAAGCGGATAATATGAGGATGCTTGGAAATAGTTTTTCCTTTAAAGTTTGGAAGGACGGATACTAATGCTGCTAACTGTCGGCGCAGGGTGGCTACCCTCAGTCGCTTTGCCATACCATCTTGTAGGAACTGTAGTACATCTCGCAGCGTTGGAGTCAGGTGATTCACCTTCTTCCTTTTGCACCAGCGAACGAACGCCTTCCAAGAGGCATTGTAGATCCTATTGGTGGACTGGCGTCTCGATGCCATAATCGTTTCGACTACTTCTGTACTGTAGCCTTCAGTTAAGAGATGGCCCCGCTCAACCTCCAGGCGGTCAGTTGAAGCCATTCCGGGTCCGGATGCCAAATTGGTCCTTGTTGGAGCATGTCCGGCTGCACTGGTATCAGCAGAGGCTCCCTTACCGACATGCGCACTAGGGTCGAAAACCACGGTCGACGAGGCCATCTGGGAGCTATCAGTATCACCTCCGCCCTGAGCTCCTTGACTCTTGCCAGCAGGCGTGTTATTATCGGGAATGGGGGGAAGGCGTACAGCAGACCTTCCGGCCACTGGGCCAACAGGGCATCTGTGTTTTCCGCTGAGGGGTGGAAGTACCTGGAGAAAAATCTGGGCATCTGGCTGTTCTCCGCTGTCGCGAATAGGTCCAGCCTTGGTTGGCCTAGGACTGATGTCACCCAAGTGAAGATTTGCGGTTTCAGCCGCCACTCGGCTGTGGACACCGTCGCTCTGCTTAGCCAGTCTGCTTGGACGTTTTCTTTTCCTTTTATGTATTCTGCTCGTATTGAGGACAGATTGGCTTCCGCCCAGGCCAGGGTCTGCATGGCTTCCCTGTGAAGGTTTGAGGACTTGGACCCTCCTTGGTTGTTCAGGTAGGCTTTGGTTGCTATGTTGTCCGTTCTGACCAACACGTGAGTGTGCTTTAGTTGACAACTGAAGTGATGTAACGCTCTGCGCACCGCCTTCATTTCCAGGATGTTTATTGGGAGTTTCGACTCCTCTGAGGACCATCTTCCTTGGGCTGATTGGGTGTTTAGCGTGGCTCCCCAGCCTCTCAGACTTGCGTCCGTGAACAGTTGTTTTTCCTTCCTGGGACCGAATAGCTTTCCTTTGGACAGGTTGGCGTTGTCGGTCCACCAGGTTAGACTGGTTTTGACGTCTATTGGTACCTTCACCTTCTTGTCCAGTTTTATTGATATTTGGTGTTGGAATGGGCGTAATAAGCCCTGGAGTCGGCGGGAATGTAGTCTTCCCCATTGTACCGTGGGGAGGTTCGATACTAAGACGCCCATCATGCTTGCTAGCGTCATCAGCGGTGACGTTCTCCCCTTTATTATCTGATTTGCCAATCTCTTGGTCTTTTGTATTTTTTCTTCTATCATGAAGAGCCTGGACGCTACCGTGTCTATTTGCACTCCCAGGTGTTGAAGGGACTGGGACGGAGTCAGGGAACTTTTTTGGAGATTCACGATGAATCCAAAGTCTTGAAGGATTTGCATCGCGATAGTGGTGTGGCTGACCGCTTGTTGACGGGACTGGGCTCTCAGCAACACGTCGTCTAAATACGGATGCAGGTGAATTCCCTGCTTTCGCAGGTAGGCCACCGGTGCGATTAACAGCTTTGAGAAAACTCTGGGTGCGGTCGAGAGTCCAAATGGTAAAGCTTTGTATTGGTAATGATTCCGGCCCACGCAGAACCTGAGGAATTTCCTGTGACCATGTCGGATCGGGACATGCAGGTACGCTTCTGTGAGGTCTAGAGATGTGAGGTACTCTCCTCTTTGTATCGCCTCTGTGATGGATTTGAGTGTTTCCATCCTGAAATGACAAGGTTTTATGAAGCGATTTAGAAATTTTAGGTCTAGGATTGCTCGCCAATCCCCGTTGGATTTTGGTACTGTGAAAAACACCGAGTAGACCCCCGTCCTTTCCTCTCCGTGAGGTACGGGTTCTATTGCTTCGATGTCTATCAGGTGTTGTATGGCGGCTTGGGTTCTCTCTAGCTTTTGTTTGGATTTTGGGTGGGGCGACTGTAGGAAGTGGTTTGGCGGGATTTTTCGGAATTCGATAGCGTAGCCCTTTTCTATAATTTCCAACGACCAGCTGTCCGCTTGGTATCTTGTCCACTGTTCCAAGAATCGGGCTAGCCTTCCTCCTACTGGGGCGACGGAGTCACGCCTTGTGAGGCTTCCCGTCTCTTTCCTGTTTTGGAGGATGGTGTCATCTCTGGAATCTGTTGGGGTAGCTACCCCTGAAGGATTGCCTGTTGCTGGGCCAGCCAGACCTCCTTTCCTGTCTCTGTCTGCCGTATGCACCAAAGGAACGAAAGGAGTTACCTGTAAGTTGGGAGAACCGCCTATCTGTTCTCCTCAGGTTTCGTGGCATTACTCTCTTTTTATCACGTGTCTCCACGAGGACCTTATCCAAGGACTCCCCGAAGAGCTTGGATCCATGAAATGGATACGCCGTGACGATTGACTTTGCTTTGGTGTCCGCCTGCCATGCTCTCAGCCACAGTGTTCTCCGTGCTGCTGCCGTGGTGGCCATGGCTCTGGCGTTGAATATAGATGCATCTAGGGTGGCATCTGCTGAAAAACAGGCCGCTTTTAGCACTCTATTCATTCCTTCTGCCACTCTCTTATCTGGGTCTGGTAGTAGCTGGATCAGCTTCTTTACCCACATGATTGTGGCCCTTGACACAATTGATGCGATAGAGGACGCTCTTATAGACATAGCTAAGGTTTCATGGGTTTTACGTAAGGCAAAATCCGCTTTTTTATCCATTACATCCCGCACAGCTCCCTGGCCATCTTCCGAGAGAAGACCGTAGGATTGCAGCCCTACTACCGGGGCATCCACAATTGGTGTTCTTAGAATTTCTTCTGCATAATCGGGCATCGTGTACAGCTTTTTTGCATACGCTGGCAACTGTCTGTTTGCCATGGGCTTTTCCCATTCTGCTCTAAATTTTTTCTCGAAAAATACTGGTAGGGGAAAATTTCTAGGGACATCCTCCTCTGGGGGAAAGTATTCTTTGTTGCCATAAGGCCTTCTGGGATCCTGATCCTCAGGATCCTCTGTTCCCTGTTTCCATTTTAAGTCTAATGCATTAAGGCATTTTGATAGAAGATACTGATAATCTTCTGGTTTAAAAAATCTTTTGGAAACCTCAGGTAATTCCATAATCTCAATCACTTCTTCATCAGATAAAAATTCCCCATCTTCCTTAACAGAGGATTCATCTGCTGTGGAAGGATAATCCCCCCTTTCAGGGCTCCAATGGGGTCTTTTGCGCGCTGCCTTTGTGGGCCAGGAAGGTCTATGCTCGGGCAGATCCCCATATTCCTCCCTCTCTGAGTCAGGGGAAGCCTGTCTGTGATATCTGTGCCCCTCAGGACCTTTTTCCCTTTTTTCTAGCTGTGCTTGTACCACCTCAGAAATACAGGCAATAAGTTCTTTTGATAAAAAATGTTGCCCACTGGGCCTTACTGTATCCCTGGATTGACTCTCCTCTCCGTCCATCTCGGCTCCGGTCTCCTCGCGAGCAAGCGTGGACCGGGCCGCAGCTGCGGAGCTTCCCGCCCGATTTTCACCAAAATGGCCGCCGCGCGTCTTCTCCTTGCTTTTTTCCCGCGCTTCTGTCTTCTTGCGGCGTTTTGCCGCTTGGCGGTTTGGCTCCGCGGTGGCTGGGTTAGGGACGGCCTGCGGCGCGCCCTCCAGCATCTTGTGCTCCTGCTCTGTTGGCTCCATCGGTGCCTCCAGTTCTCCGTCGGACAGGAGGTCGTCTGCCATGGCACAGAGCGGAGCCGGCAAAGGGGCTTTGCAGGGAGGTTTGCCTTTTGCGGCTTTCTCCAGAGCCGAGCCTCGAAGGGGCTTTGCAGGGAGGTTTGCCTTTGCGGCTTTCTCCAGCGCCGAGCCTCAAAGGGGCTTTGCAGGGAGGTTTGCCTTTAACGGCTTTCTCCAGAGCCGAGCCTTCAACAAGGAAGGGGGGGGGGAGGAAGGATTTTCTCCCTTCTTTTTTTTTTTTTTTTTTGAAGAGGAGAGACAAACGAAGACTAACAACACAAAGGTATTCTCCACAAAGGGTAAGTAGATCAGATTGAAGTAGATAGAAGAAGAATAGACTGAATTCAATTCGGGATCTCTCAGCTCAACTGCTCTCCCTCCTAGGCAGAAACCGAACTGAAGAGGCCGGGTGAGGCCACCTAGGGACCGGAAGAAGAACTGTGAAGTTCCTGCCTCCCTTGATCCGACGGTGGAATCTCACCCAGCAAGATGTCCTCGCCCCAGGAGGAGAATCATCTGCTTTGCATGGGAAAAGTCTCAGATCCCCGGCATCTCCAGTTAAAAGGACCAGGGAGTAGGAGATGTGAAAAGAACTCTCAAGAGTGAAGAACAAAAGCTCACACTACTGCATTCCCTGCTAAGCACGAGAAAAACTGCCACTGGTGGGGGGTTCAAACAGAGGAACCGCCCACCAATAAAGTATCAGTATTCCAACAGAGAAAGTAGTTTTAGTCCTGCCACCCTAGCAACAGCAGTGAGTGTAACAGCACTATCCATCAAGGATGGAGTCCTAGAACTATCCATCAAGGATGGAGTCCTAGGGGAGAAGAGGACCTCAACATAAAAGGACCTCTCTAGTGCACACTACCATACTTTGGACACTGGAGCCACACAAATCAGGGCCCCACATATGACCTTAGAAAAGACAAATCTTCTGGTATTATAGATAGTAATCAGCACTTTTAGATTATGCCTTGAAGCAGTGGTCCCCAACCTGCGGGCCGCGGCCCGGCGCCGGGCCGCAAAGGCCATGGCGCCGGGCCGCGGCTCCCTCTCCCCGCCCCCCCCCACCCACCCCCGCAGTAAAAAACTTCCCAGGCCGCAAGCCTGCGGCCCGGGAAGCTACTTACTGCGGGAGGGAGGGGAGAAGGAATCAGGGCCGGGCCGCGCCCGTGCAGGCCGCGCCCTCTCGGCCCGATCCACGGGCGCGGCCCGCGGGTGTGGCCCAATCCGCGGGCGCGGCCGGGCGCGGCTCGCGGGTGCGGCCGCTGGGCGCGGCTCGCGGGTGCGGCCGGCGGGCGCGGCCGGGCGCGGCCCGATCCGCGGGCGCGGCCCGATCCGCGGGCGTGGCCGCGGGCGCGGCCGAAGCGTGGGCGTGGCCCGCGCGGGCGCGGTCCCTGCGGGCGCGGCCCAATGCCCTGCCGGTCCCCAGCCTAAAAAAGGTTGGGGACCACTGCCTTGAAGCATACCAGCAGCCACTGAAGACCTTTCAAAACAAGCAAGATAGAGTTCCTGTAACTCTCACCAGTAATCGGCCTTGCTGCCATGTTTCAGACTAACTGAAGCTTCTCGGTTGAAAGTGCCAACAAGTCACAGTTGACTTTCAGCGACTCCATGGGTTTTCTAGGTACATTATAGCAACCCCATGGAATTTCTAGGTACAAGGTGAAGGTTCCATTGGATAATTACCATGAAGGGCCTTCTCCATTGAGGAAAGGAGAATTCACTTAGGGAGATAGAAACTGTTTTTCTTCTTTCTGTCTTCTGGGTGGGAGACACTCTCCATTCAGTTTAGGTAATTCCACAACCTGTAATCTAAGGTAAAGGTAATGGTATCCCATGTGCAAGCACCGGGTCATTTCTGACCCTTGAGGTGACACCCTCTAGTGTTTTCATGGCAGACTCAATACGGGGTGGTTTGCCAGTGCCTTCCCCAGTCATTACCATTTATGCCCCAGCAAGCTGGGTACTCATTTTACTGATCTCGGAAGGATGGAAGGCTGAGCCAACCTTGAGCCAGCTGCTGGGATTGAACTCCCAGCCTCATGGGCAGAGCTTTTAGACAGCGTGTCTACTGCCTTACCACTCTGCGCCACAAGAGGCTCTACCCGTAATCTAGTCTAGAACTATTAAAAAAAACTGTATAGAACAGATAACAAACTACTTTACCTTAAACAAAGCAGAATGTAGAACAGTGAGGACAGGAAGAAAGATGGATAAACTGAAAAAGTAACAGACTGATAGTTCTAATAGTTAACTTGGAGGGACAAGATGCCCTCCTTTCCTCAAAGGACAAGGACCCTTCATGGTAAGTATCCAATAGCTGTTCTCTGTCATAACCGGAACTTCCAGATCACCATCTGATAGAAATCTGTCCTCATTTGCTAGTTTCTGCATGGCTTGAGCACCCAAGCAGGAATGCCATGCAAGCCTCAACAGAAGATGGCTACTGCTGCTATCTGGAACAGCCTTTGCTCTCTTCCCTGAACCTGATTGTTGAAATTCAGCAGAGAACAATAGGAAGCACCAGAAAGGGCAATCAAGAAAAGCATGTAGTTGAAAGTAGGATTTGTAAAGAAGCAGAATAAAAGTGAAGGAACAGGCTGCTGAATTCACTACTCTCCCTGATGAGGCAGGAAAAGAACTGAAGGGAGGGTGACTCCTACTCAGGAGACAGGAAGAGGAAAGAAGTTGTTTCTGCTTCCCTGAGTGAATAGTAAAAGTAACCCATCAAGATGTTTTCTGCCTCAGAGAGAGAGCAGAGGTTCCTCACAATCTCTCTGGACTTTCTTGGTGCCCTTCCAGTATGTATTTCTTTGAATGTATTTCTGACCCCCTGCTTAGTTTCCAAGACTTGATGAGTCTGGGCTAGGCCAGGCTATCCAGTTCCCAGTAATTTTCAAAGACAGGTCCCACATACAGTACACTACAGTATTTCAACAACATGTGATCAGTGAACAATGACCATAGCCAAATCATGCTCTTTTGAGAAAGAGACAGAGTTGGTCCCCCAACCCAAGCTGGTTGAGGTAATTCTGTGACACAAAAGTCTACATCCCATTTGCATACCCAGACCTAACAGCACGCCTAACGAAACTCCTAAATTGTAAACCTGCTCCTTGCGGGGGGAGGTGTTGAGTGAAACTCCCTCAAGAACACAGTGACTTTGCAAACCCTAAGTGAACTATTTATTAGCCAGCAATACGTCAATCCTTTCACGATTTTCAGTTTACTGGCTCTAATCCAGATCATAACATTCATGGAAAATGGTTCAGGGCGTCCATTATCCTACTTAACTCAATTGAAACGGAAAAACAAAGTTGGATATAATCTACATATTGATGACATTTCACATCAAATCCCCGGACCAAATCGTACAGCAACATCACATAAACATGAAATAGCACAGAAGACAGAGTAGAACACTGTGGAGTCACATTACTGAGATGTTATGGGGCCAAAGAATTGTGCCCCAGCATTATTGTTCTGAAACAGTAATCATGTAGGATTGAGCCCATCAGAAAAAGTACTCTAAATACCCAGTTAGAAGGATATTGTGACCAATGGTACTGAAAGTCCCTGAGATGGGTCAAGGAAAATCACTAGGGTCAAATTCTCCATCCCAGTGGTAATTCTCCATCATGACCATTAGACCCAACAATGCATCAGACAGAAATGGGTACAGATAATTTCATCCCAGAAGCCTTGGAATTGCCCAGTCATCATGTGTTCAAGTCCCTTGTCCAAAAAGGGAATATCTGGTACCAGTTGATAATGCCTTCAATCATATACTTCCAGAAAAAGTTACTATGGCAGATGTGCAGGGGGTTCCTTAGCATACAAGTTAATAAGAAATTTCCTGAACCGTTAATAGTTTTTGCCATTTTTATAAATCCTAAAAAATGGGGACTAGTACACATTGTGTCCTAATTATCATGAGTCAAGTCCATCTTGCAGAATGAAGTTTTGCTGCTTCCCACTATCACTGTAGACTGTACAGTGCTCCAAGAGGTTTAGGAGCCCAGCAGAAACAACTCTGGAGGTGGGGATATGCAGTGGGAAGGGAATCAGGAAGAATTGTCCCCTCTTCCACAAGCAGACATGTGTTTTTGTTGCCAACAAAGGAGCACTGAAGCCAACCCATTGTCTGGAATACAAAACATTCAACATGCTATATGAATGTTGAATATATTTGCATGTTGTACATATTCTTTTAAACCCCTATCCCAATACAAGCACAGAGGGTTTTTTTAATTTGTATTGATGGTTTGGAGAGGCTGGAATGAGAGCATATATGATACTCTACTCTGAGAATGTATGCTATGAGGAAGTGTGAAGGAAGCTAAATAAGAACAATGATCCTTATCTGAGCTTCCTTTCCAAGAAAATAATTACAGAAGCAAAAGGATATCCAAGTTAAAGCTAGAGCAAGAGAACCAAGCAAGGTAAACCATCACCTTTACCATTTCCACAGGCTGTTTCCAGAACTACATTCTCTTCAAAGTAGATTATTTAAGGAACAGATAAACCCTTTTAAAAAGGGAGTCTGTACTCTCCTCCATTATCCCCTGCCATCTAAACAATCTGCTGGGTCCAAGAATCTCTTAAGTCAGCCAGCTATGACTTGTTAAATCCCCTTTCTGAAAAATGATACATTTGAGACAGGGTGGTAGTTATTCAACTCTTCTGGGTCCAGAGTACACTTATTTAGGACTAGATGCACCACTGCCCACTTCAAGGCAGGAGCAATGGACCTGACTCTCAGGACAGCATTTAATGTCTCTCAGACTCAGTCTGCTAGCCCCCTAGGAGATTATGGAGCAGTTAGGGGAAAATGTCATACAAATAGGTAGAAGGCCTCAAACATCCAAAAATCATGTCCACATCCTCACTGTAGAAAATGAAAGGTATTCCATGCACCTGGGCAAATTGGCATGTTGAGATCATCTGATAGTGTGGCTGCTAATGTCCATGTTCTAAACACAAAGCTTGTAAAGGTACAATAATAAAATCATCTGATAATATGCATACTGTGCCTCTTCACCACGAGATATTTTCATTCAGTAACCCATCTAATAAGATTCTATTTCAATAGAAATTTGCAGACTAGATTAAACATATATATGCATGCACACACACTCCCTTTGTCATTTCCATAACCACATAGCAGACCTCCTTATAGAAGAACAGATAGGTGTCAGGGGTGGTGGTAAGCTCAAGCTTCTGTGCCTAACCTGATGAGGGCTGCAATAACTCTTCTGTTTATCCACTGGTACTAGAGATTTACAGAACAATCTTCTCTCTCTTGCTCTCACGCTCTCTCTCTCAAGATTTCTGCTCTGGCAATTTACAGCATATAATCCTGCTTCCTTGATTTTCATTTGATCTAATCATCCATACTCAGGAAAACAATAAGGAACATTATAAGCCAACCTCCTCCTTTCTTTCCAGGCCACGTCCTAGCCCTCTGGTTTTTACATTCAGTGAGAATCCTAACTACTACATTGTGAGTTGTTTGCATATCATTGGCGAGGGCTGAGTACTATATGACAGTACTGAATTACACAGCATGTGATTGTCGCAGGATGAGAGCCTCATCCTTACAAATGTAAAATAGAGTCTTACACTTAGTTAGGCCCTACTTAGCAAAGTTCACTATGGCCAAGTTTGAAAATCTCCAGGACTATGACTTGGGAGACCCAGATTCAAAATCCTACTCTGCAAGAGAAGCTCACAGACCTCGGACCAGTAATTCGCTCTCAGCCTACCCTACCTTACAGAGTTGATGAAAGGATAAAATGGCTTAAAGAGGGGAAATGATATTGTAAGCAGCTCTGGGTTCCCACTAGGGAAGAAAATAGAGCATAAATATCCAAATCAAATAAATAAAATCCTAACATTTTGATTTTTGTAAAACAAAACTGTAAAGGTATGTGGTATGATAATGATATTAAGCTGGGGGGGGGGGGAGAGAGGCAAAAGCGTTGGGCAGCCCCTCCCATGAGGGCTCCTATTTTTCTATTGGAAAAATAAGAAATGTGGAAAACTATTTCAGAACACACTTTTGAGGCAAATATTATCCCCACTGCTTTTCAAAACAATATATTGGAATACAAGCTCTACTCGGTAATTATCATCTGAATACACAGTAAATTTGTACAGCTTTTGTATCTTCTTGCAGGCTTTGGCAGTGGTGGAGAGTTCTCCCTCTGAGGTAGAACAGTTCTTGGTAGGTGATTCCCATCATCTATTCAGGTAGGCAGGAACAAGCTGTTTTCACATTCTGTTTCCGGAATGGGAATCAGCCTCCTCTTCAGTTCTGAGACCACCTCAGATAGACAGAGAGAAAAAGGTGCACCATAATCCCCCAACTTGCAACAACCAGTTTCCAAGGTCATAGCTTCTTCAACCTTGGCCACCATGGCTCCTTAAACCAGGGGATAGGAGGATCAGGAGGGCTCTATGAGAAATAATAAATCTGTCTCTGTCTTCAGGGACTATCCCAGGGACGCTGAAGGAGGCAGTGGTCTGGCCGCTATTGAAGAAACTATTTTTGGACCCACACAACCCAGCCAGCTACTGCCCAATCTTGCACCTGCCATTTTTGGGGAAGGTGGTTGAGCAGGTGGCTGCGAACCAATAAAAAACGTAGCTAGATGATGAATCAGTTCTGGATCCAATCCAGTCCGTTTTCTGACCTGACCATAGGGTGGAAATGGCTCTGGTCGCTCTGACAGACAACTTTTAAAGGCAACTGGATCAAGGTGTGAGTTGTGAGTTTCCTGCATTGTGCAGGGGATTGGACTAGGTGACCCTGGAGGGTCCCTTAATAAGAAAACAGGGACAGAGCAAACTCGTTGAGAGGAAGAAACTTCTTCAGATAATGAGCTAGATGAAAAGGAAGAGAGCGAGCCTTTTGGATGAAAACAAAGGGGATATTGAGATTCCCAAAAAATCTTTTAGATTTTTGAAGCACAATGATTATCAATTATTGTCATCTTCAGTGTCTCCCACAGCGGAAGAGCAATCTTCTGTAGTCTCTGACCATAAAATAGACCAAAAGGAAATAAGAGAGTTTTTTCCCCTAGATCTAATACACCCCCAATCAGTTTTTGAGGAATTGAGAACTGAGTGGGCTGAGCCTAGGGCAAACAAGCAACACCTGGGATTTGAATTAAAGAGGAATCATTACTTGTGTGTTCACAGTAAACCCAATGTCACTTCTGACAAAGTGGTGCATTCTGGAATAATCTAAGGTTGACTGACTTACGACAGTAAAGGTTTTTTTCTCTATGTTGTGCTCTATATCTGGATCAAACCGATGGGGAAAATCTATCATTTATGTTCAATTAATTTAAAGAGAAAATTTAAGATTAGTTCTAAGCAATAATAAACTCCATTACTTATGCTCCAAGTCAGGGGTAATCAAACTGCGGCCCTCCAGATGTCCATGGACTACAATTCCCAGAAGCCCCTGCCAGCATTTGCTGGCAGGGGCTCATGGGAATTGTAGTCCATGGACATCTGGAGGGCCGCAGTTTGACTACCCCTGCTCTAAGTCATCATGGCTTAAGAAAAATCTTGTTTACTCAAAGGAGGCTTTTTAGGCAAAAGGGAAAGTAATTTTAAATTGCATTTATGGCTGGAAGGCTGGAATACTGCCTGAAATTATATAAAATCATACTACCACCTAAAGTCAACTACCAAAAAGTACACAAGACATTCAGGTGTGGCGTGCTTTTCTGTTCATTCTGCTTCCTTTGGCAATATGTAACTGGCAATTTTCAGTGGTGTCCCACACCCTGCTGTACTTCCTTAAAGTTTCAATTCTGAGGGAAAAGGTCAAAGTTAAGCCTTTGTCTGGGGCAGAAATCCAAGAGGACATGTGACGAGCAGTTACTACAGCCATTAACTAATACTTGCAGTGATGCAAGCCATCCAAAGATTTCAAAAAGGAACTTTTAAATCTGTGAAGAATGTTGGGAGAAGGAGAGGGAGGGGAGGAGGGAGAGAGAGCTTCAAACTTTGTTTTCAAACAGTTCGCCTTCAACAAGGGAAGCACCCATCCCTGAGAGTGCTTTCATTATCTAGATTAATTTCATACCGACCAACCCTTTGGAAGAAATGGTACAAGGAAGAGAAGGGCGGGAGAGAGAGGGAGGGAAAATATAAAGTGACTCCACTTATAGAATCATAGAGTTGGAAGGGGCCACACAGGCCATCTAGTCCAACCCCCTGCTCAATGCAGGATCAGCCCAAAGCATCCTGAAGCATCCAAGAAAAGTGTGTATCCAACCTTTGCTTGAAGACTGCCAGTGAGGGGGAGCTCACCACCTCCTTAGGCAGCCTATTCCACTGCTGAACTACTCTGACTGTGAACATTTTTTTCCTGATATCTAGCCTATATCATTGTACTTGTAGTTTAAACCCATTACTGCACGTCCTTTCCTCTGCAGCCAACGGGAACAGAATCCTGCCCTCCTCCAAGTGACAACCTTTCAAATACTTAAAGAGGGCTATCACTCAAAGCAACAGTTACAACATGGAGCTAAGCAAAACTTTTTGAGACTCATGCAGGTATCTGTCATGCTCACGTATGCATGCACCCTCCCCTATTTGGCTCTTCTCCTCTATGATGACGACGCACGCCAAGATTTAACAGTACACTGGTCTTTGTTTGTTTGGTTTTTTTAAGCCTGTCTTTAGAATGCAACTACAACATCTCTCACTGCCCACAAGGGCCTACAGTTTGCTTCCTTTGTGGGAGAAATGAGAAACAGTAATCCAGTGAGCAACTACAAAGGCAAAGGTGGCTACAACTGAATTTAAAAATGGCTACCGCAGGTATTGCTTGCAGGAGGAAACACTGGAGATTCAATGTAGACGTGACATCCCATATCTCTTACCCTGCAGATATCAAACTGTTTTGCAAATATTGGTTAAAATGCAATCCTCATTAACACTGGTACGTGTATAATGATAAAGCAATGATTAAGGGGAGGGAGGGAGGGAGGGAGGGAGGGAGGAAGGGAGGAAGGGAGGAAGGGAGGAAGGAAGGAAGGAAGGAAGGAAGGAAGGAAGGAAGGAAGGAAGGAAGGAAGGAAGGAAGGAAGGAAGGAAGGAAGGAAGATGAAATTTGTGCAAAGTGGGAAAGCAGAAAGGTGCTGCATACCATCCTACAGCTCACTGCCTTCTTTTAACCAAGATTTAAAAATCTGAAGTGTTATGTCATATTTGTTGAAAAGTAGATTCAATAATTCTCTCTCACACTCTCTCTCTATTTTGGATACCTGCCAGAGTTTAAGAATTTTCAGGAAACAATATATATCTTCTCTATTTCAGGCAGGTTTTAGTGGCTGGGATTAAGCCAGGAAAAGGTTTAATTCATCGGTTCCAGTTTCAACTAGATTTTAATTGAATTTAGTTGGATACATGTGTTATACTTTATTCTGATCTGCAGTCAGAGAAGATGCAGTAAGTCTTTTATCCAGTGATCTTCTGGTTCTTCCCTTTTCTAAACACCTTTGCGCCTCAAATCATGGAGGAAATGGTATCAAAGTCTGAAGGACATTCATATAATATAATATAATAAATAAATAAATATAATACACTATTTGCTGGCGTATAAGACTACTTTTGCCCCCTGAAAAACATGCCTCCAAGTGGGGGGTCGTCTTATACGCCGGGGGCACTTCAGCTGGGATAGACATAGTTGCCAATAGTGGCCCATAGTACTGTATTTTGAGTGGAAATGTTGAGGGGTCGTCTTATACGCCGGCAAATACGGTAAATACATAAATACTGTATCTTTACTTCTGAGTATATACTTCTAACAGTGTAAACAATTATTGTAAATATCCAGTGGAAAAACAACAATTTACCTAAACGTGTACTGGTTATATACATCACGATTTCAGTGCTTCCCTCAGTGGCAACCATAAAAAGAGACAACACAATGTCATACAAGGAATTTGAAAAGTACAAAAAAAATTGTAAGTCATATCACCTGACTCTGGGATGAAATAATGGGTTTCCTAAGGATAGGAAGCAAGGTTTAGGGACGCTTGGGATGTCAGAGAAAGCGTGGCTGTAAAATCCCACTTCTTTAAAAATGGGAAGAAAATGCCAAGTTTCAGAACTTTATAAACCAAGCATGGAAAAGCAAGGACATAAGCCTAATTAGCAACAGTAGATTTCCAATAGCCACTTCTGAAATCAGGCAGGAGGAGAGTTGATTTGTTGGAACCCTGGTGCTGGAGAAAGCTTCTACAGATTCCATTAACAGCAAATGTCACAAACAAGGAAATACTAGAGCGCATAAAGCCTTATATATCACTGGAAGGCAAAATCACAAAACGCCTGCTCACCTACTTTGGCCATATCATGAGATTCAGCTCAATGGAAAAAGCCAGGACTGGTCAGAGGTAAAAGGAAACCAGGCCAACAAAGAACGTGGTGGTTAGACATGATCAAAATGGACACTGGTCAGAGCATTACACAACTAAAATAAGCAGTGCAAGATCAAAAAATGTAGATATATCATAGGATCGTCAAGAAACTCGGTTACAGGCAAGAACTTGCTGACATTTTGTTCCACCTAAACGTACTCTGTCATTAGCAGAACTGTTATGTAGTAGACAGTGCCCGGTATCCAGCGTTAAATCTTGTTCACACACCTTTTCTTAATTTAGGGTTTCTCTGCAAAGCCTCTAATGCAACCAGTGATTTCTTAAAAACACAGTTCTCACTTTTGAACTTGCAGGCCATAATAACTATGGAGAGGCTGTGATTTTCTGTCTGAAGAGTCTGATTTAGAAATTGATCACTGTTTTGCTGAACCCAAACTGCTCAGGGGTGTGAACTGCTAACATTCCTTTTACATGGAGTATTAAATTCACAATTGAGTTGTCAACTGGTACTAACGCATTGCTGATCTTTTGGCTAATGCAGCATCTGATGTCATTGGATGTTGTATTCAAAATGGTATTGTAATACAATAGCCTGTTTCATGAGACAAATTGTTCTACCTGTGTTAAAATCTGTTCTTGTTCTGTTTTCTTTCCCCTCACTCTCCCAAATTTCACTCAACAGAGTTATTATTTAGGCCCCAGTATTTTTGTAGCAGGTATAGGCTCATGACAATGCAGAAACACCAGTTTGCTCAATTAGTCACTCTTGCTTACGTCTAGTTCTGTCGGTGTTAGATTTCTTGCTGTACTTGGGTTCCATTTGCCTGTGCTGTTTCCTGGTAGTAATTCATGTCCTGGATAAATATGTGAGTTGGTCCCTTTTTTCCGGTTCACATTGGGGTGCACAAACGTCATCACAAACACAATCAACGTTTACACAGTTTTCTGGAACGAGCAGCAAGGAATGGCTGACCTTTATGTTCTGATCTCTTGGTAATTCCTTCAGGATGAGACTTTACTGAGAAATAGGGTTGTCAACTCCAAATTGGGAAATTTCTGGAGATTTGGGGGCAAAGCCTCAGGAATGTGATGCTGTAAAGTTCAGGCATTTGAAGGTTCCACTTTCTCCAAGGGAAAAGATGCAGTCTGGAAACCAGTGATAATTCCAGAAGAACTCCAGGCCTTGCTTTGAAGGTTGCCAAGGAGCAAAGAAACTGGCAGACAGGCTTGTATAACGCAAATCTTGTGTCTTTACTTCTGAGTGTATACTTCTTACAGAATAAACCAGGGTTTCGTGACACCCTGGGTATCTCATTCCCCTCCTTTGCTAGGTTGAAGAAAGATATCATCACCTGGCAAATACACTACAGATTTAATAAACTAATTCCTAACTGCCCAATCATAACTGGGCAGCTCCTTATGGCTAGTCACATGATAACCACAGCATACTCTCCAGAATCTATTGCCTAAAGCAACTGCCTTCTATTGATATGGTAAAGAGAATGAAGCAAAAAGGCCGTAAGACGGATCTTTAGACTGTTTCCCAGTTGCTATCAAGCATTTTTGAACATGACACCTAACTGGAAAGGCTAAAAATAAAAAATACTTAAGGCTGGAGCTTTTAAATATTTCATGTCCCCTGGAGAAGGCTGTGGTCAGCCACGGCTAACCAACTGGTGGTCGCCATCCCCAAGGAAGTGAGATTGGTCCTGGCCCCCACCTCGTGGAATGGGATTCCATAGAACATCAGGGCCCTGACAGAGCTAACACAGTTCCACGTGGCCTGCAAGAAGGCACAAGGTTTAGCCCAGCAAGCCCGGAAGATCTGAACAGCGTAAGGCTCTCCCCTGCCAGTTTGGGATCTCTTCCTACATCCTCCCCCTCATGGGCAATTAACACCAAGACTCAGCACGGGAGATTAAAACCAGCTTTTTAATAGTTTGTAATGTATTTTATTTATTTTATTTATATTCAAATGTATATACCGCCACTCTCGGGTGTATCGTGGCGGTTTACAATAAAACAGTAAAATCACTATATTGCAATACAAAAACCCCTAAAATCTCCATACAACAAATAGACAGACGGCGTCATAATCCGAGTCTCTGGCCTCCTACAAACCTCTTAACACTCAGCCTCGTCACTCGGCCCCTGGGCCTATGCTGATATCCAAAAAAACTGGGAGCCGGGAGCCTGGTCTTCAAAAGCGGGGTGGGATCTGCATGTGGCAACATTTTAAATCTATCTATATATTTTATTATATAATAATATTGCATGCTGCCCCGAGATGATGGGCTCAAGAGGAGCAGCTTAATTAATAATTTGCATTTTTAAATGTAGAGAGAACACAACTGGGAAGCAGGGGATAATATAGCAAGAGATTAATAAAATTATACATGGGGTGGAAAAAGCAGATAGAGAACCTTTTCCTTCCCTCCCGAATGACGTTAGAATTCAATGCCACCCAGTGAATTTGATGGGCAACTGATTCTGTGAAGGACTTCTTCAGTTACTGTCCTGAGCATGGAATTCACTGCTAAAGGATGTTGTGATATACAGAATCCAAGATATAAAGCGATGAAAAAGCAACAACTAAATCCCACCCACTATCACCTCCGAGGGGAGACAGAGGGGTTGCTGATCTTACTCCGCCAATAGAATAACCCAGGAAGGGGGGGTCTAGATCTTCCTTAGCGTGCCAGCCTCAGCCACAGACCTAGCAGAAGATCTCCGTCTTGCAGGTCCTGTGGAATGTCGAAAGCTTCTGCAAGGCCCATAGCTCTTCCAAGAGCTCATTCCACCAGGCAGGGGCCAGGACCGAAAAGGCCCTGGCTCTAGTCAAGGCCAGATGTGCTTCCCGGGGTGGGGTATGACCAGTATGTTTGCACCCGCATAGGGAGAAAGGTGGTCCCTCAAGTATGTGGGTCCCTCAAGTATATCCAGAGGCAGTAAACTTCTGAATGCCAGCGCTGAGACAACAACAGAGGAAGGTGCTGGCCATCTACGCCCTCTTTACTGGTCACTATGTGAAATGGGATGCTGGAGCTGAGATGCAACATTTCTTAAAATTTTGAAGTCACTGGAGGGGAAAAACCCATCACACCCTCATTTAAGTAAAAAAAAAAGAGAGGAATTTTTTGGGAGAAACTGGCATTTGTGCAATGCTGAGCTTCCTATCTAATTTAAACTTCTTTCACAGATTTATGATTTTGTGAGCACATAAAATTGCACTTTGTGGAATATTTATGGAATTTAAAAGTCTAAAAGTCTTTATTTTCTGTAAGAAAAACTGAAAGTATGCATAATGCTTGAGAAAGAGTAGCAAGCTGAGGCACTCTATGCGATCTGTAACACACATGTCTTCATTTTTGCCATCTGGGAGGCAGGATAAAAAAAATAAAAGTGCAGGTAGAAAACCAATGCTATACTAAAGAGAATCACTGTTTAGAGCAGGGGTAGTCAACCTGTGGTCCTCCAGATGTCCATGGACTACAATTCCCATGAGCCACTGCCAGCAAATGCTGGCAGAGGCTCATGGGAATTGTAGTCCATGGACATCTGGAGGACCACAGGTTGACTACCCCTGGTTTAGAGGGCCCTATCACTATCAGTCAATCACAACAGGCAGGACCACCAGCAGAGTTGGATAACACAGCAAACTCTTCAATAGCTTACAATCGTTAAATTAACTATAGCATATAGTTGCTGTCAAAATTATTTACATTTAAACAAAGTATCCTGACAATGTTGTAAATATGTACAGAATACAAGAGAATTATTATCTTATGCTACTTTCAAGTGGGAAACTGCACTGGTCTGCAATATTAAAGTGGAGTCCAGTAGCATCTTAAAGCCCATCAAGGTCTCCAGGGTATAAACCAGGCTTTCTTCAACCAGAGTTTTATGAAGCCCTGGGGTTTCTTGATGGGCCCTGGAAGGGTTTCCTGAATGGGTGGGAGTTAATTTTTAATATATTTTTAAAAATTTGTTAAACATTTATTGGGTGATATGACTGTATATGTTTGAGCTGCCCCCCCCCCAATGGCCAATGATGGACCTGGAAACATGGTGGGGGGGGGAGCTGCTGCCTTTCAGGTGGTAGTTAACTCAAAGGCAATCTTGCAACAGACTTAGAACCTTTTGTTATGCAACCTTTTTTTAAAAAAAAGCTGTCACTCCAAGCAAGAAAGCAAGTGTTGGAGTGAAGCCATTATAACAAATTTACTCATCTCAGCTCCAGAAATGATACTGAGGCGTTTCAGGGCAATGGACTGGTATGTGATCTCATCTCACCTCAATTACTCTTTCCTGGAAGAGCATCCCTAGCAATAATGTAGTGGCTACGTGTGCATCTCTCTCTCTCTCTCTCTCTCACACACACACACACAGATCCAGTTTCTACTTTATGTATGAGGACTCTAAGCAAAATGTTTCTGTAGCTTTACAGCCAGCAATGGCAGGATCAGATCTGGACAAAAAGAACTGAGCAATGCAACAAAAACAGAAGTAAATTCAAGGAGCATTTCCTCTTCAGTGAATTGTTATGTCCAATAAAACTTCTTTTGCTGCTAATGAGGCTTTACGGAGAAAACTGTATAAATCATTTGTCACTCCTTTCCCTTTTAAAACCCAGGAAGCATCTCTGTCCACAAGGTTTACAAGAGACGGAGAGGGAGGAAGCTCAAGTGGAAAGCAGGCCACATCCACCCTCTTCCCCCCAAGCCAGAAATAATCCATTATCTCCACCAGCTGTCACCTGCTTTACTACCAGACTGAGCATTTCTACAACTGCCCAGCTGATCTAAAAGTAAGAACTACATCACATTTCTCCAAAAGGCTTTTACCATTCACTTCTCAAGTTAACACCATCCTTAACCAAGAACAATTTTGGAAATTACAGTAACAGAAAATGGAGCTAATACGCTACAGCACAAGTCAGACACAAGAAGATGGGACTGACCAAATGCTAGTTAACAGGACCACACACTAGCAGTTCTGACATGGCCACTAACGGAGGTGGGGCGCAAGACTTTTGTGAAAACAACACAGGAAGAGACCCAACTTTAGATATGCTTAATTTTTTTTTAATCCTGTATTGTTAACAGCAAAACACTATGAGAATGAACAGCTAAACCCATCTGATAATTGTACAGCTAACAGAAATGAACAGCTGTCCTGGTTTTTGTTGTATGCCCTTGCTCCAAGCAAACACGAGCAAGAAAAGACATGGAGGAGAACACAGTGACTTACAGGTTCCAACATGACGGATTCCTATAGTACTCACCCAACGCATGGCCTGAGGAAACAATTACATTTAACTTCGACACACCGGGAATTAGAACTTCCTTGCTTTCTTCTATGTTTCCCAACAGAAGTGGGCACTTTGATTTAATGAGCAAGGATACTTCCAACACCAGCCAGCAAGTCAGGTAAAATCACCCAGTGCTGAACATGCAACATGTTATCCGGGAGAAAAGGTCATTCCTTTGCTCTTCTGCATGAATACAGTACAGGCTTGCAGACCGAAATGAAATGCAGCAAGGAAAACGCAGCTTCTGAAGAAGTGAGCAGTGACTCACGAAAGCTCAGCCTCTGCCACAAATGTTGTCAGTCTTCTAGGACAGGGGTAGTCAACCTGTGGTCCTCCAGATGTTCACGGACTACCATTCCCATGAGCCCCTGCCAGCAAACGCTGGCAGGGGCTCATGGGAATGGTAGTCCGTGAACATCTGGAGGACCACAGGTTGACCACCCCTGTTCTAAGATATGGAAGAAAATATGTCTCACTATGTTAGAGTACAAGCTGAAGTTTCTTTTAAAGAAAGAAGGTTTCTTTAATGCAGGGAATCTCAATCTGTAGGATGTTTACATCTTACAGACAAGACTTTCAGATATATTACTAAAACTATACACAAAACACAGACATCTCCATTCCCAGGTATTTTTCAGGTATTCCTGGAAATATTGTAGTGATAAGCAATTCCACCTGCGGGGCTTGTTTCTATGGATCTGTATCTTTTCATACTGGTAGCGATTCTACTTCACTACTCCACAGATCTTGACTCCTATACCATACAGTTGGCACTTACAGGTACACTGCAGAAAGATGTCCAAACTTACTCTTAAGTTCATCCTGTCTATGAACTGGAACACTCTAGCATCCATAGATTTAACTTAAAGGAATCCCGTTTAGGAATGGGAATGAACAGTTCAGATTGTGGTAGAACCATGAATTGAACCACACACCCATTCAAACTCACATACAAATCCAATCAGGTTTGTAAGGTCTGTGCCTGAAAAACAGCTGAATTGTGGGACAGCCTGCTCCTGTGGCCCACCTGTTTAAAGGGGCTTTCTCAGGCAGTCAGTATGGGAGGCTCAGCTGTTTTGAGTCCAAAACAGCTGAGCTGCAAGAGCAGGCTGCCCCTGCAGCTCAGCTGTTTCTGACCTTTTGGTGCTTTTTTACAGGGAGGAGAAATTACATGCCTGCTTTTTACTTCCCACAAACTGTCTTAAAAGTTTTGGGATGTTTAGGGCCAGGCTGCAGAACAGCCCAAAATATATCATGAACAATTATTTGTGAGCTAGTTCATGGCCATCCCTAATCCACATGTATTTCTAAATATCTATTGACAATGAGTATCGCTGTTCATTTAATGATTTAAAATGTGACACTTTCAACAAAAAATGTGGATATACTGAAAACATACAGGCTGAAATTCCCTATGCTAATGTCAAGGTAACAGTATTGATTATTAAAAGAAAATGTTACCTTGTTATTTACCATGGTAGGATCGCTTATAATTTATGGGATTATTTATAGTTTGAATGATTTATTTATGGAAATATTTCCAGCGTACCCCCCCCCCCAAATCCCATAGTAGGAAAACAGAGAATAATGATACTATCTCAAATAGCAATTGGGTCACAGATTATTAAAGCAAACGACAACGGACTGACGAGAAACCTGAAAGCTAGCCAAACACTACAATACTGGATTATAGGACACCCATTCTAAATTCTTTACAGCTTAGTATTCAGATCAAGAAAAATTCAAGCTATGTTTACTGATTCTAATGAAAGGGATTGGGTGTCAGGGAAAAAATTAAGCAATGAAAAATCCTCAGAACGATGAATATTTCCACAGGCAGAAATCCATGTACCTCCCTGTCGCCCTTCCGTGACAGCCCCAAATGCTTCACAAACCCCTGTTCTTCTGGGAGAGGGGACCAAAAATAGGGGGGGGGGGTGTATTTCAGGCTGCCACAGGAAAATAGTGCTCTGCAAGCAAAAATACATCCTCCAAAACATTAGCCTGGATTCAAGCCAATCATAACAAGGAGTTCACACAAGTTAGGCCTAATTTGTCAATAGCTCATACTAGTATAAGTAAACAATAATAATAATCTACATAGTGCATTTCAATCATTCAAAGGAGTTCAAATGTAGTGGAAGTCCTATAAGGCAGCCCAGCATTAACTCTATTTGAAGAAGGGAGAGGAAAATGGCAAAAACAGGAAATTAAAAACCCCTGGCAAGTCTTTGGCCAAGGAAAACCCATAGATTTCCTGAGTCAGCAGGCAATACCAGCTTTCAACATATATCCTATGGCACAACTGTGCCAGGTGCTGTACACACAAAAATGTCATAGTACCTACCCGTAGGATTTTAAATGATGCAAACAGTTTGGTGTAGTGGTTAAGAGCGGTGGCCCCTAATCTGGAGAACAGGATTTGATTTCCCACTCCTCCACATGCAACCAACTAGGTGACCTTAGGCCAGTCACAGTTCTCTCAGAGCACTCTCAGACTAATCTAACTCATAGGGTGTCTGCTGTAGGGAGAGGAAGGGTAGGCAATTGTAAATAAATTAATTTTTTTTTCTAGCCTGCCCTTCCAGAACGTTCAGGATGGGTAACAACATCAGCTGCTCTGAGACTCCTACGGGTAGTAAAAAGCAGGGTACAAAAAGAGAACCCAGCTCTTTGTCACTTCTTCAAATAAGGAGGGTGTGGTACACATCAAAGTGAATGAAGGGGGTAGCTAAAAACTTATTGGCGGAGAATATCCTATTACAACTTTGCTCATTGCTGGAGAAGTTGCTGGGACAACCATTTTAGGCATGATTACGAGCCATCTTGGTGTAGTGGTTAGGGTTGGCCGCTTCAGAAGCGGCCGTTTGCACACGAAGCAGCCAGCACCAGAGTGCGTGGGGGGGGGAGGCGCCGGCGGGCGCACACAGAAACAGAGCTCTGCACCTGCATGTGTGTGCCAGGCAGCGGCCCCCCCTCTACATCGCTGGCTACTTTTGCCGCAAACGGCTGCTTAGGATGCCTTAAGCGCCCAACCTTAGTTGTGGTTAAGAGCAGCAGCTTCTAATCTGGTGAGCTGGGTTTGATTCCTTGCTCCATTTCCACACGCAGCCATCTAGGTGACCTTGGGTTTGCCACAGCACTGATAGAGCTGTTCTGACCGAGCAGTAATATCAGGGCTCTCTCAGCCTCACCCACCTCACAGGGTGTCTGTTTTGGGGAGAGGAAAGGGAAGGCGACTGTAAGCCGCTTTGAGACTCTCCTTCGGGTAGAGAAAAGCGGCATATAAGAACCAACTCTTGTTCTTCTTCAGTAATATCAGGGCTCTCTCAGCCTCACCTCCCTCACAGGGTGTCTGTGGCGGGGAGAGGAAAGGGAAGGCAAATGTAAGCTGCTTTGAGACTCCTGGTAGAGAAAAGCAGCATATAAAAACCAACTCTTCTTCTCCATACCCTTCATCAGATCTTGGAGACTAAGAAGGGCTGACCCTGGCCAGTATTTGGGTGGGAGACCTCCAAGGAATGCCAGGGCAATGGCAAAACTACTTTCGAATGCCTCTTGCTTGAAAACTCTACAGGGTCACCATAAGTCAGCTGTGACTTGACAGCAGGGAGAAAAAAACATATGATTAATGGCATATTTGCAAGAATAAGTTCAGGAAAATACTTCAATATTTCACCTATGAAGAAAGAAGAACAATACTATGACCATCATTCTGCTTATAGGATGAAAACACAAGAAAGAACCAGCATATAAAAAAAGATGTCAAAGATGGAACTGTAAATAAAGAACATTTTCCCCGAATAAAGATTTTGGGCCCTGCATGAGCCACTATTTGGCTAGTCTGGACATGACTGGTCAAACTGGATGCCAAGGAACCATCCATCACCTGTAACAGCCAGCGATTCAATATTTCACAATAAAATTGAAGATTTCAGAAGCATGATGAACGGCAGTAACTTTCTGAAAAGACTGAAAATCAATTTCACTCACTTTATAAAGAACAGGACTTTACTACAGAAAAGATTAACAAAGAAAATTCAGGTGCTTCCCAGCCTTTTAAAGACACGATACAGCAATGATACTTAAAGAGCCAATATATAATCCACTAATAAAGAGCTACCACATTGATTCATCAATACCTCAATAACATATCAAGCTGTAAATACACAAAAATCAAAGCATTTATGGAGCCCTATCATATATAAAAAGCCTTTCTGCAGCAAAAGAGCATTGCCACTTGGTTTCCTCTCAGACATCAGCCAACCAAATCCTTACAGAATTCCTTTTGTGATTTGGGGGGGGGGGAGAGAAATTTGTAAACAAATGTGTAAGTATGGCAGACTTTAATGAAATAAGAGACATTACGAGAGTCATCCCATGGACAAGAATGCTGGAAGAGAAAGGAGCAAGTGACAGGTGGGCTTTCCTTAAACAAGAGCTGTTGCATGCTCAAGCTATGGCTTGTCCATCCATGGTTGGGGATCCACGAGGCCTAATTCAATGAACAAAGGAGGAGCTAAGGAAGAAAAGGGAAATGTTCAAGCAATGGAGGTAAGGTCAGATCTCTAGAGAAGAGTATCTGCAGGTTACTAGGCACTGTAGGTCATTCATCAGAGGCCAAAGCTGGGAGTAAGCAGAGACTGACCAGGGAAGCGAACCAGATATGCGAGGAGCAAACATAAGGTAAATGAGACAATAGGCCCATTGTTGGGCCAAGATGGAGAGATTTTGTCGACAGAGGGAAAGCAGAAAAGCTCAGTACCTATTTTGCCTGTTTTTTTCCTGGAAGAATATGAACACAATCAGGGATGGTAGTAAACAAGATAGGGAAGATAGTAAGCAAGTCTGGGTGGCAGGTTGACATGGACAGAGAAGCTGTTGAGAGGCACCTGGCTGCACTGGATGAGTTCAAATCCCCTGGACCAGATGGTGTGCATCCAAGAATGCTCAAACAACTTTCCTGAGAGCTTGTAGAACTTGTCCATCATCTTTAGGACCTTTTCGTGGACTGGAGATGGCAGAAAACTGGAGGAGAGCAAATGTTATCCCAATCCTTTTAAAAGCGAGTAGAGATGAACTGGGAAATTACAAGCCAGTGAGTCTGACCTCAGTTGCAGGGAAGGTAATGGAGCAGATTTTAAAGGGGGCAATCCGCAAACATCTGAAGGACGGTGTATTGATTAAGCCAGCATGGATTTGTCTCCAACAGATCCTGCCAGACCAACCCAGTTTCTTTCTTTGATCGTGTGATGGGTTTTCGGGACTGCGGACATTCAGTTGATATTGTTTACCTGGATTTCAATAAGGCTTTTGACAAGGTTCCTCATGATGTTCTGATGGGTAAACTGGAGGACTGTAGACTGGATTTCTATGTGGTTAGGGGAAAAGGGAAGTGGTTAGAAAACCACACACAAATAGTTGATGATGGTATTTTATCAGATTGGAGGGGGGAGAGCAGTGGGGTGCCACAGGGCTTGGTACTTTTCAACATTTTCATCACTGATCTGGGTGAGGGGGTGAAGGGACTCCTCATTAAATTTGCAGATGACATCAAATTGGGAGGAGTAGCAAACACATGAGAAGACAGAAATAGAGTTCAACAAGATCTGAACATGCTAGAAAAGTGGGCTAGAAAAGTGGTCTAATGTGGGCTAACATGCTAGAAAAGTGGGCTAATGAGAACAAGATGCCATTCAATAAGGAGAAGTGCAGAGTTCTATATCTGGGTCACAAAAATTGGTAGCAGCATGCGTGAATGAGATCTTGAGGTACTTTTGGACTGTAAGCTAAATATGAGCAGACAGTGTGATGCGACAGTAAAGAAAGCAAACAAACTTGGGCTGTATCAACAGAGGTGTCACATCAAAATCGCAAGTTGTCATACTCCCCACTGTAGACCGCATTGGTCAGACCAAAACTGGAGCACAGCCTAAGGAGGTAATGAACTCCCCCTGACTGGTAGTCTTTGAACTATGGTAGGAAAGATACCTATCCTGGATGCTTGAGGCTGATCCTGCATTGAGCAGGGGGTTGGACTAAATGGCCTGGATGGCCCCTTCCAACTCTATAATTCTATTCTATTGAACCAAATGCCACTTCTTTCCCATCCAATAGATTTCTGCCCCTTCTTCTCCTTTGTACTTCCCTAGCAAATCACTCTGGTGCTGGAGAAGACTCTTGCGAGTCCCTTGGACTGCAAGGCGAACAAACCGATCAGTCCTAGAGGAGATCAACCCTGACTGCTCTTTAGAAGGCCAGATCCTGAAGATGAAACTCAAATACTTTGGCCACCTCATGAGAAGGAAGGACTCCCTGGAGAAGAGCCTAATGCTGGGAGCGATCGAGGGCAAAAGAAGAAGGGGACGACAGAGAATGAGGTGGCTGGATGGAGTCACTGAAGCAGTAGGTGCAAACTTAAATGGACTCCGGGGAATGGTAGAGGACAGGAAGGCCTGGAGGATCATTGTCCATGGGGTCGCGATGGGTCGGACACGACTTCGCACATAACAACAATAACAAGCAAATCACTACTTTCCTCTGTAGACCAGCCCATGATTCTAAGGACTAGGGCAACTGGCACACCACAAAATGTCCTTTCCCCCTTAGACACCATCCGCTTCCAAGTCTCTTGGAAGAGACAGGCCTCTCCAGGAGGGAATGGACCAGTGTTCCTCTGTAATAAGACAAGTGAATGTCCACTGGTAGTCTAAACCAGGAGTAGTCAACCGGTGGTCCTCCAGATGTTCATGGACTACAATTCCCATGAGCCCCTGCCAGCAAATGCCAGCAAATGCTGGCAGGGTTTCATGGGAATTGTAGTCCATGAACATCTGGAGGACCACCGGTTGACTACCCCTGGTCTAAACAAGCCAAAATGTATGACCTCTTGGTAATGCTTGACCTCAACATTAATATATTTTGCCCCTAGTGTTTTGTGCTACAGAGACAAGTAGGCTTAAACTTGACATATGTGCAACACAAATTGAATCCAATAGTTTCTTTAAGACCAACAAAGGTTTATTCAAGGTGTGCGCTTTTAAGTGCATGCACTCTTCCTCAGACTAAACGAACAACCATCGTAAGTGTAGAGCTACAAGGCAAAATAAATTGTGACAAATTAGCAAACTGTGTCATAATATCCAAATTAAGCCATATGATGTCATATGATAATTCTTTGCTAAAACATCCAGTCAGTCCTTCTGAGTTCAATTGTAGTTTACAAAAACATTGGAGATAAAACTGTCCACGTTAGTAATTAATGGCAGATACTTTCCCAGTTGTGGAAAGAAATAATTAAAAGAGACTAGTTGCTGGCCCCATCCGTCTCCACCCAAACATGGAAGCATCCCTACAAGTGACGTGCTGGCCAGTTATCTTGTCCTGAGACCAGATATATGCTGTTAGTCATGGGCGTAGTTCTAAGAGACTGTGTATGTTTGTGTTGCATTCAGATATTATTTTAAACTGATGGGTTATATAATTCTGTTTAACAATCTGATTTTTAGGGCCAGTTATGCTTGTTTGAGCAGAGACATCACCCTGCCAACAACAGTGCATTTAGTCAAGGCTATGGTATTCCCAGTTGCAATGTATGACTGTGAAAGATGGACCATAAGGAAGGCTGAGCGTCAAAGAACTGAGGCTTTTGAACTCTGGTGCTGGAGAAGACTCTTGCGAGTCCCTTGGACTGCAAGACGAACAAACTGGTCAGTCCTAGAGGAGATCAACCCGGACTGCTCCTTAGAAGGCCAGATCCTGAAGATGAAACTCAAATACTTTGGCCACTTCATGAGAAGGAAGGACTCCCTGAAGAAGAGCCTAATGCTGGGAGCGATCGAGGGCAAAAGAAGAAGGGGACGACAAAGAATGAGGTGGCTAGATGGAGTCACTGAAACAGTAGGTGAAAACTTGAATGGTAGAGGACAGGAAGGCCTGGAGGATCACTGTCCATGGGGTCACGATAGGTCGGACACGACTTCGCACCTAACAACGACGCTTGGTTGAATTCACTCTCCTTTAATTTATAGTTGTGCTGTGTTTTTTTTCTTGTTTTTGACACAGGTTCGTCCTTTTCCGGACTTTTCACTGTTTCTTCTGTTCTATAATTATGCCCTCCCTTCTCCTTTAGTCTGTCAAAATCTGCATCCTTGTAGCCACTTCCCTTCATTGTATTCTGTCTCTTCTCTTCTGTGCTCTGTGCAGTATCTCCCCTGCAGCATCTGTCCATCAAACTTTTGTTTGTATTTGAAACAGTACCCAAGAGTTCCATATAAAGGTAGTATATTCAGACTGGAGGCATTAGTAGATCTATTGCTGATTGTGAAGGGCTTTTTAATGTTAATTACAGGCAAGGTAGGAATTGTGATTGATAATCAAAATGTGAGGTGCAGAAATTAAGTAAGGCGGCTTGTAAATTATCAAGATTTGTACCATAAAGTTTGACATTTTCTTGACAATCGTCTATGGTTCCTTCTTTCTCACAAGTTCTTTTCTACAAACTTGCAATGCATTCTCACAATCTTAGTACCTGAAGCACTGACAAATCAGAAAATTTTTCTGGTGTTACGAATAGTGCGATTTTGTTTTCCATATTTTATTTTGACTTTACATTTAGTGAACAACATTTTAAAATGTTATGTCCAAACTAGCCGTAAAGCCCATTGCATGCATGGATACAACGGGCGCTAGAGGGCCCCTCCTCCCAGCCCTGTCGCCGCCCCCACCACAGCAGCACCGCCCCACCTGCTCCTCTCCGTGTCTCTCTTTCTCAGGGGAACAGGGGCTCAGCGGGGCTCTCTGCCCCCCTCCCCAGCAGTGAGCCCCACCAGAGACAGCAGCCTGGCCCTGCATGTTGCCCGTCTCTGCCTCTGGTACGGAGCAACCGCCTCCAGTGCCGCTGCCTCAGTAGCGCAGTCCTTTGCACTGCCAGGCAGTCTCCTCCGCCCCGGCCTCCCCAAGGACCTAAAACGGCACCGCGGCTGGAAGTCGGCTCCAGGCCATGGCGCCATTGTACAGCGACAGGGAAGGGTGTGGGGGAAGGAGGGAGGCTTCCCGGAGCTGCAGCGAGGCAGCCTCCCCTTCCCCTGGCTTTACCCAAGTAATGAAAATGGCACAACGGCCCGGAACCAGCTCCCAGCAATGGTGCCATTTTAAAGCAACAGGGAAGGGTGGGCATTTGGGGGGGGGGAAGGATGGGAGGAAGGCTGATTTGTTTCCTCCCGGCAAGGGCATCCCGAAGCTCAGGGAAGGCAGGCCCCTCCCCCCTCCAGCCAGGGCCACCAACCTATGTCCCTGTCAGTATCCAGGGGCAAACTGCCAGCAATGCTGGCAGAGAGCCCCTGGTCAGGATGGAAAGTCAGGACTGTGGGCCCACTGATTTGGCCAAAGTCCTGAGTGGGTGTGTCCTGTCAGAGGTAGGGCCCAATCAGGAGGCACTTTGCCCCTCCCGATTGGGCCCAGCCTTGGACAGGCCACGCCCAGTCTCTGCCACATACCCCTTAGCCTATTATTTTAACAGCAAATGCTGTAACAGATAGCAATAAATACTTAAATGGAAATATATGTTTGAAATGTTTCTGTGTCCTGAAATTAGGGTGTTTAGTGTGCTTTTGATTATATATTTGTATTCAGAGGTACTAAATTTCGAAGTAACAGTGCCAGGAGGCAACATCAAGGGAAGGCCTCAGCCTCTACTCTATGCCCTGCAGCTGGCCATTTGATGTAAACTAATCGACCACTGTGTGAGTCAGGATGCTGGAAAAGATGGGCCATTGGCAGGGCTCTTCTTGTGTTATGTCCTTATGTGTATATAGAGAAACAAACAGAAGTCCAGAGTTCTACAATGGTTTTGCTAGGCAGATTATAAATTCTGCAGTACAAACGGCATGGATGGGCAACATTACCAAAACTTTTGGATAATGAATCAGGGTAGCAGAAAGACTTGAATTAGTTGCAACCCATTGGTATGTAATGCTTGCTAAGGAAATGGATGAAACAGATATCAGGATGCCTGATTTAAATTGGTCCTTTTTGCATTTAATTTAAGCCATCATCCTAATTATGAAAGCACAATACGTTCCCATTTTCTTTGTTCTGTACTTATTTACCCACGTGAAACAGAAGTCGATACCCATTTTAAACCAGAATGGGTCAGGAGAAGACTTCAAACCTTGCATCGTCATTCAGCTTTGCATGTAGCCATGTTTGTTTTTACTGCAAGAGCTGCTTTGCCACTAATTCTTAAAATCTGCCATGAATGAAGCAGCCCAGATAGACTTGGAGCATTAGAGCACTCACCTGAGGACAAAAGCTGATCACCACAGATGAATAGCTAAATTACAATGGGTTAATAAGGAGGATGGAAGGGACAGGTTGTCAGCCACAGAAACAGAAGATGGACATATAAATGCTCTTACTTAGGTCTCCAAAGTGTGCAGAAATCATTACTGTTTAACTACAGTTGCTTACGATACAAGGCTCACCAGGAGAACATTTGTAAACACACATATCAGCTTCGCAATCTAGTTTCTATTTGCTTTGCTACAGCTGGGAAATTTATAGACCAACTGCAATTCCATAAGCCAGGGCTGAAAGAATGTGAAGTGGCAATTCAAGTCAAAACTCACACTGTTGACCTCAACTGACTACCTAAGGAAGGAATCTGTTAATACTTCTTTCCCCACCACAAAGGGATGTTTGTGAGGTTTTAATTTTCAATTTTGTGACAGCGGGATTATAACTATTACGGAAGCTGCCCTGAGTCTATCGTTGTTCTGCTTAAATTGCACTTGGATTTTCTGTGCTAATTTGTGAGGCTCAAAACAGCAGTTACATCACACATTGCTGGATGCACAGATCATTCATCTTAAAAAAAAAAATCTTTCCTCTCCACTATCCCTGTCCACAAGTCAATCAAATTTATTTGTCAAAGGCTGTCACAAAATGGCAAAAAAGGCAAAGTTAAAAATAAAATGGTACAATAAAAGCTTTTTTTAAAAAAAGAAAAAAGGAAAGTACAAATACAACGGCCATTCCGAAACAATGGCCATACTGCAATCCATTCAAGAGAGACTAGGAATCTCCATTCCTTCTCATCGGTGCTTATAGAAGATCACCACAGAATCAAAGTCTTGTACTTAAGCGTTGCTAGGTTCCCCAAAATGTGGCTAGCTCCCGATTTTAACCTGTAGAAAAGAGCTCCAGGTCTTAAATGGATATACAGATTATTCGAACCTTCACAATTAGATTGGAGCAATACTCAAATCGTGTATGAGTGTACAAATCCAAGCAGTAGTTTTTCCAATTTTTCCTTTCTACCAGCTATAATCCTGTAGGGATTGCCTTTTTAAAAAAACTAATTGATATGCAAACATTCACTTGGACATGTTTGGAGCTTGTTACAATATTATGTATTGTAGCTCTTAAATAAGATAAATAAATCTTTTCTTATAACCAGCCCTTCCTTAGACACTCGGGGCATAGCAACACAAGATAACATAATAAATACAAAATCACTTTATTGTAACAATAAAACCTTTTATAATTCCATTTGCCCCCAACCAGTCTGAAATTCTAAATGAGGGCAGTGAGGGGGCAACTCCATGAAGGACAGCTCTTCCCTTAGTTTCCATTGGTGAGACAAGTAGTTCTTGGTGGTCCACCAGGGTCTCGACCATAGGCCTGGTGGGACAGCTGGAGGCAACTCCTTGAAGGACAGCTCTTCCCTCAGTTTCCATTGGTGAGACAAGTAGCTTTTGGTGGTCCACCAGGGTCTCGACCATAGGCCTGGTGGGACAGCTGGAGGCAACTCCTTGAAGGACAGCTCTTCCCTCAGTTTCCATTGGTGAGACAAGTAGTTCTTGGTGGTCCACCAGGGTCTCGACCATAGGCCTGGTGGGACAGCTGGAGGCAACTCCTTGAAGGACAGCTCTTCCCTCAGTTTCCATTGGTAAGACAAGTAGTTTTTGGTGGTCCACCAGGGTCCTGACCATAGGCCTGGTGGGACAGCTTTGTCCTGAAGGCCCTACAGAACTGGTTATGGTCCCACAGGGCCCTGATCTCTTTTCACCAGCCTGGGATCCAGGCTGAGGCCAGTCTTACCTCAAGGCTGAGGCCAGGGATCTTCAGCAGATATCTGCCACAATAGCTTAATGCCCCTTGGGATTACATAACGAGAAAAGGCAGTCTTGCAGATATGCTGGTCCCAGACCACTTAATGCTTTGATGGTTAATACCAACACCTTGAAGCTGTTCTGGTGTCCAATCTGGAGCCACTGCAGCCGGGAGAGCACCGGTGTCATATGTGAGGATTCGTGCCACTGCATTTTGAACCAGCTGGAGTTTCTGGAGTTGTCTCAAGGGAAGCCCTGCATACAGCAAACTGCAGAAGCCTAATCTAGAGGTGATTTTTTATGGAGCACCCTGGCTAAGTCCAATGCGGAGAGGTACGGTGCGAATTGTTGTGCCTGGCACAGGTTGAAGAATGCCAGGTGAGTAAAATTCATGATCTGGGTCTCCATTGAGAGGGAGGCATCCAGAATCATGACCAGACTCATAACAGAAGACAACACTGTTAATTGGAACAAAGAATTGCAGTCATGCTGTTCCCTGCTGAGGTCTGTGGTTCCTCAGATCTACAAGTGTCCTTCTGGCAGCCTTTACTTGTGTTAGCACTGGAGGACTCTCCCTTTGCTGCTGATTTAGATGCCTTGGAGCTGTCTCAGTTCACCAACTGACTTCTTTCTTCTCTTGGGGGGTGCATCAGCTCTAGCTTCAGCCTGGTCACCCTAGATATTCTCTATTACAATAGCCTCTTCTGTCTCTCCCTGGGTTCAGATGACCCTACTGGGTCAAGGTCATCCAGTAAATTTTATGACAAGTGAGGATTTGAACCTGCCTCTCTATCCACTAGACCAGCCTTTCTCAACTTTTTTACTGTTGTGAAACCCCTGAAACAGTCTTCAGGCTTTGAAAAACCCCAGAAGTGGTGTAATGGTGCAGAATATGGTTGGGAAGCATGGCTGTGTACAGGCCCACCCAGGTCCCCTCCGCTCCCCAACCTCCCTAGGTCCACCAATGGCCATTTTGGGAGCAGGGGGTGGGGTGACATGACCATATATGATCATATCTCCCAATGAATGTTTTTTAATAAAATTAAATATATGAAAAATTAATTAACTCCTACTCATTCGGGAATGAGCCTCTTGTGGCGCGGAGTGGTAAGGCAGCAGAAATGCTGTTTGAAGCTGTCTTCCCATGAGGTTGGGAGTTCGATCCCAGCAGCCGGCTCAAGGTTGACTCAGCCTTCCATCCTTCCGAGGTCGGTAAAATGAGTACCCAGCCTGCTGGGGGGTAAATGGTAATGACTGGGGAAGGCACTGGCAAACCACCCCGTATTGTGTCTGCCATGAAAACGCTGGAGGGCATCACCCCAAGGGTCAGACATGACTCGGTGCTTGCACAGGGGATACTTTTACCTTTACCTTTACTCATTCAGGAAACCCTTCCGCGGCTGTCAAGAAACCCCAGGGTTTCATGAAACCCTGGTTGAGAAAGCTTGTTACTGAACCCCTGGGAATTTGGAAAAAGATAGTATGCACTGAACAAAATAGCTGCCATGGGAGATGAGACTAATATAAAGGCCAAACGTCCTTCTGTAGTAAGGATAGTTATTTCTTAAAGGAGGTTGCCTGCAGACCCAAAAATGATGCCTCCGGGATCTTATAAACTACCTAAGTCATGTGCATACAATACTGAGACAGGGCCGAAAGGCAATATAAAAATTACCTAAATAGCAATGGGCGCAGATGAATTAACACTCAACAACACGTTAATAGTGCCAAGATTATATGTGATAAAATCTCGTTGAATTCTACCATAAGGCATATTAACAGGATGTCTATATCAGGGTAGACAAACTTTTGGCTGAAGTGCTGGAAAAAGACTCAACATCCACCTGCAAAGGCACTGGTGTGCCAGAAAACAGAAAGGCCAGAGGGGAGACAAATGGTTGCTTGGCCCTCAACAGTGGAAGCAAATCCACTGGACCTCAGGGGGGCTCACTAGGTGGTGAAGGGGCCCAGGGCCAATGGCAAGCATAAGCCATGCATGTACCCTTCCAGGGGCACTGTCAGTACACTATCAGTACATGAGGGGCTCGAGTCAATTGTATGGGCAGAAAAGTATCCTTTGGCTCTAGTATCCTTCTTTAAGAACGAAAGATTTTTCTGCTATGAATTCTTTCACCAGGAGCTGTAAAGTTCTGTGCTGACACAGTTCAGGTTATCTAAATTACTTTACACCTTAAAAGGAAAAGTCACAGAAATAACTCAAGCTTCCCTTTAAAAAACCTCTTGTGCCAGAAGAAGTATACTTCAGACCTTTTCCCCAGCTATTTTCGTACAATCTTTAATAGCAATTAAATGCCACTTATCGTACTAGATGGTAACACACATTTCAAGGATTGAAAAAGAATATTTTTAGTAAAATCTGCTAGGCAGGGGACAAGCCGATGGGGCCACTTCGCCTGACTGCAGTTGGATTCATGGCATTGGACCAATGTAGCAATTGAGAAGTGTATTAGCTACAACACCAGGAGGCTTGTTCTATGTAAAGCAGTACACAAAACACACACAGGTGAGAGCCAGTTTGGTGTAGTGGTTAGGAGTGTGGACTTCTAATCTGGCAAGCCAGGTTCAATTTTGCACTTCCCCACATGCAGCCAGCTGGGTGACCTTGGGCTTGCCACAACACTGATAAAGCCAAGCAGTGATATCAGGGCTCTCTCAGCCTCACCCACCTCACAGGGTGTCTGTTGCGGGGAGAGGAAAGGGAAGGCGACTGTAAGCCGCTTTGAGACTCCTTCAGGTAGAGAAAAGCCGCATATAAGAACCAACTCTTCTTCATAATACAGAGAAAAGTTAAGTCAATGATGACGTTAAGCACAATGTTATGCACGTCAACCAAGAAATACACTTTCACACACTCCTTTTCTCCAAGGTGACCACAAAAAAGAAGCATCTGTAAAACTTCTCAAACACCAAAACCTGTAATACAAACTAGAATATGAAGCTTCAAAGGGTTTGGGTTTTTTTCGCTGGCACTCATAGGATTTGCCAGCTTTACTAGAGTGACCTAGAAAACATTGTAACACTCTGCAGCACAGTATAGCCTTTACGAAGGCCATTTTAGTCAAACTACTTTTCTTTGGACAAGGAGGGGGTAAATTCAGGTTTAATCAGAGTAACAGGAAGTGTAATATATCTCCCTTGCTGCTTTGCGATGACATATGCAATGTATGGAATAATTTATTAATCCATCAATAAATTATTGCCAGCTCTTTTTCCCCACAAAGTTACCAAGCATTTCACTAATGCTTTCAGAACTCCGATGAGCACTTATTACAGTAATGGCCATACACTATTTTTCTAAAACCGTCACAGTGACAACACAGAGGCTATTCCACTGGGAGTAAAATCCGAAAGCACTCCGTGCCAGGAAACACCTCTCAAAGAGGACATGGGGAAACGACCTGCCTCCATAGTATGAGTTATACACATCTTCATGTGGCTTCCCTATGTATGGGACATGATAAGCATCAACAGGCTTATGCAAATATAGCGAGAGAATTTGCTTTAATGGAGGCATACTATACATCCACACCAAACAACTCATCAGTGCTTTGGGTTTCTAAAGCAGATGTTGGAGGAGCGTTTTAATTATTCAGTTGGCAATCTTATTACTGACGTCAGCAGATGACTCCAGGAAGTGAATCCTCTTAGCTGGTTAATGTATAACAAAGAGCAATAGCCCCGACAGGAATGGGGAACCAGCTGCTCATGCATTTTAGTGCATTACTATGTGTTGTTAAGAGCATGCATTTCCATCGGCGAGACGCCGCTTTCTCCACCAAAATTCACACACAGCCATGCCTATGCTTCTATTAAAATCAAGCCTCCTTACAAAGAAACCAAATCATAACCAACACAGAGAAAGAAACAGAGGGGTTTGAAAAGAGGAAAAACAAACAGAAATATGCACATTATTGCAAACAGCCTTGTAGCACCCTAAACTAATGGATTTACTGAGGAATAAGCTTTCATGAGCCACATCCCACTTTGTCAATATGCACCTGGACAGTCCTAAATGCTCCATTCCCTTCTCATAACTTACTCCACTACAGTGTGTTGCCCTTAGCAGTAAATCTTGTTCAAGGCAAGCAATCAAATCATTTACTTTGGACCAATATAGGATTTACAGAAACAAACACATGCTGTCCAGCATTTCAGAATGCCACACTGACTGAGTTGGTACAAACTTTTATTGCAAAAAATCATGTCCCCTTTCCAGGAGCAATTCTTTAAACTAACTGAGCGCTCTTCCCCTAGGTCAGATACTTATAATTGCTACGTGCTTTTTATTGCCGGTGTGTTTAATACCATGCTGTAAGGCTGTCGCAAAATAGCGGGATGATTTCCCAGAGCCTCCTTATTCCTCTGGACACTTACTCTCCCACACTTGCACCCTTAACAACAAATCTGAAAGAAATGGAACACCAAGTCCTTGTAAAAAAGCGGAACTTGAGCGCCTGCTACTCCTTTCCTCTACTCCACCCCTTTCAGGTGGAACACACTCAGAAAGGTCATGGGATTAATTCGACATTCGAAGCTAAGCTTGGACTGGCGTCAGGCCACAGATACTCTGGGGCTGTGTTTTTCACTTGCAATGTCATTTGCAGTCTCTTCACCCCATCTAGTCTCCCACCCTGTAGGTGGTGTACAATTCATAAATGAAACATTTAGAATATGGTACAACCATCAGCCAAAGCATCACATCTGACAATACATTTGTTTACACAATATACTGGCTATAATTTCCACACTGCCAGGCTTCAGCTGTGGCATCTCTGAAGAATCAGCTCCTCCCCTGAGTCTAAACAAGCCCAATCACTTAGACCCGACCACAGGAAGGGTCCCCCCACCCCACCTCATGCTGGGCAGGTTTCTTCTTGCTTCAAGACTGGGTAGTTAAGAGGTGGAAGATGAAGTCACTTTATGGAATTTTACATAGTTCTTGAGGGTGGACAACGTAGTGGCCAAATTTTCAGTGGACACCAAATTCAGAGCAGACTAAGAGGTTCCTCCAAGAGGATTGCTTCAGATTTTGAGAGTGGGCAATAAAATGGTAAACCAAGTTCAATGCAGGTTTGTGCACCATGATGCATGCTGGAGCAAAATATGCTAACTTTAAATATGAGCTGAACGGGTGTTTGAAGAGGTAGTGACTGAATGAGAATATATTGAGGTTGTAGCTGATATCTTGAACGAAAACAATGTGTGGCAACTGTGAAAAAGGCAAGCTACATGGTTGGCATTATTACGAGAGGGACTGAAAAGGGGGGAAAGCCAATATTGTAATGCCTCTTACAGATCTATGGCACCAACTCACTTGGACTAACACGTTGGTGTCTGATTGTGTAGTTCAACATAATGCACAGCCTAGACAACCAAGATGATTAAGGAGACAGATCAGCCTTTCTTAGTAGGAAAAACACTGAATCTGGAGCAATCTGAATTTAGAGAAAAGACAAGTAAGAGAGGGCACGGCCAGAGAGAGTTTTAATGTATTTTGCACAGAATCAAAAAAGTGAATCAAAAGGCCCTCTCTCACCCCAATACTAGAACTCATGGGCACACAACAAATCAGGTGGGCAATAAAATCAAGATGAACAAAAGGAAGTACTTCTTTGAAGCATTTATATTCCACCTTTCCCCATAGTTCAAGGAATTCACTACTAATATAGTGATGCCCATGAGCTTAGAAGGCCTTAAAAGAGGATTAGTCAAATTACTGGTGGATAGATACATCAATCAATAGCTGGTATGTCTGAAGAGAGCCTCCACATCCAGAATTGGAAGGCAACATAGGGGCTCTTCCAACTGCCATTTGTTGGTTGGCCAGTGCGTGAAACAGAACACTAATCTAGATGGACCACTCATCTAATCCAGCAGCACCTTCTTAAATCCCCAATGTGGAGTTACTAACTATCAGTTACTAACTACCAAGCACGCTTCCATGTTCATGGAATTATTCAGAAATCCAGGAAACTAGTTTGATGGCAACTTTCCAGGCAGTTCATGTCTAAAAATGACCATACAGTAGACCCCTCCCCTGAGGTTATGCAAGGGGTTATGCAATTCTATTCAGGAATCAAAAACCAGGCTGTGGCCATAATGGGAAATGTTGCATACGCAGGGAATGACAGGCTCTTCCTTCTGCGCAACAAAGAAAATGAAGAGCTGGGTTTTATACCCTACTTTCCCCAACCCTAAGAAGTCTCAAAGCAGCTTACAATTGCCTTCCCTTCCTTCCTCCTCAACAGTCACCTTGTGAGGTAGGTGGGGCTGAGAGAGTTCTGAGAGAACTGTGAGCGGCCCAAGGTCAACCAACGGGTTTCATGGGGAGGAGTGGGGAATCAAACCAGGTTCTCCTGATTATAGAGAACTTCTCTTAAATGATACACCACACTGCCACGACAGTTAGTGCCATTTCCTCTATCCCCACAACTTAAGCCACACATAAAAGTATGAGGCAGAATCCTTAAATCTCTCAATATATAGTACTAATGACCTTTGCAACGACTGCAACATTTACAGCAAACAGTGTTCTACTGCTCAAGCCTGAAGCTCGAAATCAAAAGGGCCATTAGATACAACAGCTTACTTTACATGAACAAGTGAATCTGCCTTGTTCTCCCAGAATGACACAACCAGCCCATCAAGGTCAGCACTGCCTACTCAGACTGGTGGTGACTGTTCTCCAGTGTCTCAGGTCCCTGTTAAGGAGAGAGGCTCTACCACTGAGTCACAGCTCCTTCATATGCCAAAATGCTACCACTTAACTCCCCACATTAGGAAAGCAATTCTTAGTGTACTTAGCAATTCAGAGGCATTCTGCTTCCTAAAGAAACCCAAGTACTGAAATAGACAACCAATATGAAACTATTTCTGAACTCATTCTAGATTTCTCCCAACAGACCATCCAGTTCTGGTATGAGTGGGCCAGGCCACCCATAGGGACCTAGAATAGAAGAATCATAGAGTTGGAAGGGGCGTCCTGGGTCATCTAAGTCCAACCTCCTGCACTATGCAGGACACTCACAACCCTATCGCTCATCCACTGCAACCTGCCACCCCCTTGAACAGAATCAGCCTCTTCGTCAGATGACTATCCAGCCTCTGTTTAAAAATCTCCAAAGATGGTAAACCCACCACCTCCCAAGGAAGCCTGTTCCACTGAGGAACTTCTTCCAGATGTTTAGATGGAATTTCTTTTGAATTAATTTCATCCCATTGGTTCTGGTCCGTCCCTCCGGGGCAAGAGAGAACAACTCTGCTCCATCCACAATATGGCAGCCTTTTAAATACTTGAAGATGGTTATCAAATCCCCTCCTCAGTCGTCTCCTCTCCAGGCTAAACAGACCAAGTTCATCCATCCAATTCTGGTACAAGTGGGCCAGGCCACGCATAGGGACCTCTCTCTAACCACCCTTCTACTACATCTGTATGATGTTGTGCTCTTGCCTACACATTCAATACAGATCAGTACTGTATTCCCCATTTCTGTCCTGATCTTTCATTTATACAAATGGCCTAATCTACAGTTCTGACTATAAGGCATGGCTAATTTTTCTTTCCTTGACCCTAATGGTTAGTCAGTTCTTGTCGGTGCCTAGGCCAAATCCAGACCTACACTCGCCCAAAAGTAAGTTTCCAACATTTCCCTTTCCAATCTTGAATAATGCACCACTGTCATCCTCTCCGTGTCACATCCACCGTGCCTCTGCTCATGAGTCAATGCTTACCCCACCCAGTCCTTTGATCAACACTTCCCTACCTCATGACATGTCATGCAGGCTGACAAAACCCCATTGCAGGACTGCCCACTCAGTTCAGAACTTTAGCCTTCAAGAAACTCCTAGAACAACATGTATCTGTCTAAAAGACTCAATCAGGCACCTCCTGAGCGAGGGCAGTTCCGCTACCCTACCACCTTGCTCCAAATCCTGAAAGAAAACTACTGCCATTCTTCAGCCGTAAAAGATCTCCTGGAGCCTATTCCCAAACCCAACCACACCTCTGCTCTCCCTCCACGCGCCCACTCCACGCTCATTGATCATCACTAAGTCTCTTTCTTCTCCTCCCCGACTCGTCCTTATTGTTGTCACCACGCCTAATCGATAGGCCAGGATGCTTCCGCCACACTATCAATCACCGGTGGGTGTTGCGCTACTCTTCCAGGGCCTGGCTTTTCCCACTCACATCACTATCGCCTTCCTCATTTCCCACCGGGTCATCTGGCCCCGGATGTCCACTCAGTAGAAAATTATCTCTAAACACCAGGCTCCTCTCCTTTCACATGAGCCCCCCCAAAGATGAGCTGTCCCTGCTCATCGAGCTATAAAACCCACCCCCACCTGACATTTTAGTTTCTCCCTACCCCAAGCAGCATGGTCCAAGCCGCCCCTCCCACCCAATTCCCAACCTACCCTGCAACCCTCCCCCTGGCCCCAAATTTTATTATTTGACAGGCATGCTCCCGCCACACCCACCCCATTGGGGAAAATACCACCTTCCCGAACGCACATCTGAGAATCTCTCCCTCCTCTCTCACCACCCCTAAAAGTGACCCGAGGGGTCTCGCAGCCCCTTCTGACCCTCCCAGGCCAGGACTTTGCAACATGCACCCCTCCAAACACGCCCCAATCATGCTCGGGATGCCTCTCCAAGGACCCTCCAGAGAATCTCTCCCTCCCCCCCCATCTCACCCCACTCGAGGAAGTCGGAGACGAGCCTGTCTCGTCGGAGCGGCGAGTCGCGGCTGCACTCGGTGTAGAGGCCGACGAGGAGGTCGAGCAGCGCCTCCACGCTCAGGACGCTCTCGCTGCGCCGCGGCCCGTCCAGCAGCAGCTGCTCCAGCCTCTTCAGCCGCACCTTGGCCGACATGGTGGCGGCGCGGTCCGTCCGTCCGCCCGGGCAGCAGGAGCAGGAGCAGGAAGGCCGCGCGGGGAGAGAAGCCGGGGAAGGAGGGAGGCAGGCAGGCAGGCAGGGAGGGAGGAGGCGCCGCAGCTGTTCCCGCCCGGCCGCCGCCTCAGGCTCAGGGCCGCCGCATCCGCCTGCCCGGCCGGCCGGCCCTTCCTCCTCCTCCTCCTCCGTCAGCGGGGCGGCGACCCAAGGCCCCGGCGGCTCGGCTGGGCCCGGCCACTACGCCCGCATTCCGGCCGGCCTCCCCGCGCAAGGGCTTCCTCTCGGGCTCCCTCAGGCCCGGCCGGTCCATGGGCCGGCCCCTCCCTCCGGACCCGCCCCTCGCGCTTCGCCTGGCAACCGTCGGGGAGGAGGAAGAAGAGGGCGCGCGCGTGCGTGCGTGCGTCCGCCCTCTCGCTCTTTCTCGCGCGCCCGTCCCGCGCGCGTGACGGGGGCCGGCCAAGCCGAGAGGGGTCCTTCGGCCAGCAGCTCCCCTCGCAGCGACGCCCTCCGTCACTAGGGCCGCCGGCAGCGTCGTCGTCTCCTCTCGCGCACTCCCTCGCCCCCCTCCCTCGCCCCCCTCCCTCTCGCGCACTGGCGTCTGGGATGGGGGTGGGAAGAGTGGTCTGAGGAGAAGCCAGCCGGAGGGGATTGGGCCCCAGCCGCTCGCCGTAGTTTGCCAGGGATCGCGCGACGCCCGCGGCGGCGTCAGCGTTCGGGCGAGTTTGCGGCAGATTCGCCAGTGGCGCCGTCTGGGAACGCCGGGGCGCGCGCTCCGTTTCCTCGGCGCAGATTCCAGACTCCAGATGCCAAATGTTTCCCACCGGGGGGAAACATTTGTGCGTGTGAATAGAAAGCTAGAGATGGACGCACACAGATACCTGTATATAATTCCAGGGGATCCCCAGGTCCCACCTGGAAGCTGGCAACCCTACATGTATGTGTATGTATATAAATGTATGTGTGTGTGTATGAAGAGAGAAAAATATTCTACAAAAAAAAAGCTTCAGGTGCCGATTAGAATCCCAATACTTCGCTTTATATGTGTGTTTGTGTGTGTATACATATATATTAGGAAGATCTGAGATTGTAAAAAAAAACAAACAAATCAAATAGGGATGCCAGCCTGCAGCCTGTGGGCCCCCTGGAATTATAGTTCTCCAGGTGACAGATCAGTTCTCCCAGAGAAAATAGCTGCTTTGTAGGGTGGATTCTTTGTAGAGATGCCACATCTCCAGGTGAGATGGGGATCCTCTGGAATCATGGCTCATCTCCAGGCGACAGAGATCAGTAGTTCCCCTAGAGAAAGTGGCTGCTTTGGAGGGTGGACTCCATAGCCTTACACTCCACTCGGGTCCCTCCACATCCCAAATCCCACCCACTCCTGGCGCCACCTCCAAAGTCTCCAGGTATTTCCAAACCCAGAGCTGGCAATCCTAGGGGGCGAACTCCAAAGACTTATACTCCATTGAGGTCCATCACTGCCACAAGCCCTGCCCACTCTTGGCTCCACCCCCAAAGTCTCCAGGTATCTACCAACCCGGTGCTGGCAATCCTCGAGGGTGGGCTCCATAGCCATACTCCATCAAGGTCCCTCCCCATTCCAGCCCTGCCCATGCCTGGCTCCACCTCCTAAGTCTCCAGGTATTTCGCAACACTGAGCTGGCAACCCTCATTCAAAATAATAATTGCAAGGAATTAAATTTATGTATAATGCATAAATCATCATGACCAAGCTCCTATGTTTCCTGCTGTTATTTTATCTCGCATAGCAATGGTAATAAAAGATTATTCATACGAAGTTTTATATGGTAATAGGTCAAGATGGGTAGCCGTGATTGTCTGTCTGTAGCCGTCGAAAAGAGCATGCGACCAGTAGCAGCTTAAAGACTGACAAAGTTTGTGGCAGGGAAGGGGCTTTCGTAGAGTCACTGTTCACTTCTTCAGATATAATCATAGAAATTATTATCTTTGTGGCAAAAAAAAAATTGCCTTTCTAAATGGTTTTTTAAACAATATATCAATAATAGAAATGGTTATTATTGTCTGAATGTTCAATGTCCGATAATAATACAAACCATTTATTGTCTCAATTAATTATGATTTATTATCTCTGTGATGGGATAATAACCTGCTGCTTATCAAACCCATAGATAGGGCAGTAGAAAATGTTTTTTTTCCCCCTTGGCAGGCTTCCCTGTGCCTTGAACAGCTCTGAGGCCAGACATTTAACGGGTGCAGCTCTTCCCAGCTACTTCCCCTAATTATTTATTATTTGATTGCTATAACGACATAGCCAGCTCGGGTGGTTTATCCCATTTAAAACCATACAAAATGTACATTGTCTAAAGCATAACAATAGAACAAGAAAAGATATATCTGAAGCAACTGTACAACTGAGTCACATTGTGAGCATTAAACTGAAGTGACCAAACCAATCCTTAACACTACTTCGCTCCCTTATATATTTGGGAAACAGCCTCCTGGGAGGAGACTGTCCACTGCCCTATCTGCCAACCCTGATTGGCTCTCCCCCTCCAGCTCCCACCCTCCCTCCTTGCCTGCTAGAAGCCTTGTGGCTGCGGCCTCCATTGTCGCCCATGAGGAGAGAGGCAGTGACAGGCCCTTGCGGCCTGCAGGTACACTCTTGCTGGGAGGGAGCCAGGGGGCGGTTGCAGCCTCCCTGCGGGCCGCAAAGCCCTGTTGCCGCCGGCAGGGGGAGGCTTTCCATTTCCTTTAGCCTACTTTGCAGGCCAAAGGGAGCCACGGCCACCCTCTCACACCCTCCTGCCTGCTGCCCCTTTCAAAGCCCATTGTTAAAATGGGCTTTGATACTAGTTGTTTCATATTATGATATTAGGAAAGTTTTGTGCAAATTCTTATTGTTTACCTACTGTTTTAAAAATGTTATGCATTCAAGCCAAGATGTTGTATTGTATGATGCTGAGACGGTTCCTATGTAAACCACCCTGAGCTGTGAGGGTGGGCAGTATGTAAATATATATAAATAAATAATAAATTGAGTATAAACTCATGGACCAGTCAAACCAACTGATATCAGTGAAAGCTTATGGGAGCCTGCCTGCCAATTACATGTTGCATCCATGGGGTGTATCTGTGGGGGGCCCGGCAGATTTTATGTCCTTATTGACCTCAACCAAATACTTGGTGGAAGAGCTCCATCTGCCAGAACAGGGCCCTCAGCTCTTCTGGCAGCTAATTCCTCTAGTTAGGGGCCAGGACCCAAATTGGTCTGGTCCTAATTGAAGCCTAATGTACATCCAGGGATCACCAGCCTATTGGAATTGGAATTAATCTCTGGTTCTTGCCAGCGGAAGGAGGCAAACATTCACAAGTTCCTTGTTAGTCTGTGTCAGCAAAACCAAAAAGGAATCTTGTGCCCCTCCTCCCCCAGCCTTCTTCAGCAGCAGAAGAAGAGTGGGTCCGCTTTTCTCTGCTCGTAGGAATCTCAAAGCGACTTACAGCTGTCTTCCCTTTCCTCTCCCCACAACAGACACCCTGTGAAGTGGGTGAGGCTGAGAGAGTCCTGATTTCACTGCTCGATCAGAACAGTTTTATCAGCGCCGTGGCAAGCCCAAGGCCACCCAGCTGGCTGAATGTGTGAGAATGTAGAATCGAACCCGGCTTGTTAGATTAGAAGTCTGCACTCCTAACCACTGCACCAGACTGGCTCTCAAGGGCTCTCAGGGATATGGAGCAAATCCTCTGCAGCTGTATCTACATGTACCACACATACTGAGGGAAAAAATGGTAAACAATGAAATTACAAAGCCGTGAAATGCAGAATCTATAGTCAGTGACATCTTTATGGATAATTTCAACCGTATGCTGTAGGCTAAAGTTAATACCTTGTTGTTGTACAGTGTGAGTCTGGCCATTTAAAATAGCAACATTCAGAAGCCAGTGGGAACATATTTCAGTCTCCTAGGTCACTCTTTTTAATGATCTAAGAATCTAAGAATTTTCAGGAGGAGTCTCTAGCATTATACTGCTGAATTGCTTTTATCATCTCCCAAAGACTTACCACTTCAAATGCATATGCATTAATCACTAACCTTAACATTTTTATTCCCCTTATATTTTTCTGAATGACAACTGAGCCCTAAGATGAAAAGTTTGTTATTCTAGCATGGCATTATTTGCTCTTAATTACGCTGCATATTTGTTTGATACCTTCATGAGGCTCTTTACTAATTTACCGATAATTTACACTCTCCTTATATCAGTACTCTGATGATTCCTGTTTCATTTCTAGGAAAGTGTGCATGCTCATAAAAGCTCACACCTTGAATAAAATGTTGCTGGTCTTAAAGGTGCCATTGGACTCGCATGTTGTTCTATAAATGCTTACCAATTTAAGAAAACGCAGGAGACTGGATTATCACCAATGACATAGTCTCTCTATGGTTTTCTTGATTGCCTTTGAATTTTGAATAATTACATCTCACACTCCCAGTGTTTCATGGCCCTTAACCCTGCTATTTCCGTTCTGCCCCCCTTGTTTGTTTTTAGTGGGGGAAGACAGTTATTGGCTATCTTCTACAGTTAGTGGTGGTTCTCAACTTTCCTAATGTCACAACCCTTTAACACAGTTCCTCATGTTGTGGTGACCCCCAACCATAAAACTATGCAAGTGTCCTTTCACAGAAATTAAACCAAAACTGACCAATGGTGTGAAGATCCATTGTTTATTTGTATATAAATTGTTCCCCCCCCCCGGGGGTTTTCAGTTCAATTCTGCCTCTTGTCCCACCATGCCGATCTCGCTCTTTTTCGGTGCTCCAGACAGGCGAACGCTCTATCTCGATCTAACCTGCAAGGTTGTTGTGTAGATGGTGCCCCCCCCCCCGGGCCAAGCTGCTTGCCCTGCCTCGACCACTGTGAAAGGGTCATTCGACCCCCAAGGGGGTCCCGACCTCCAGGTTGAGAACCACTGTCTTATGGGCATCTGCTTGCTCCATCAGCTACCATCCCAGAAAAGAAGAATGAATTTGAAGGGACTAGGGACTAGCACTTGAGAAGCTACAGTCTGGACCTCCAAAAGAAATGTGAGAATTGTAGTTTTGGAGCTGAAACTTGGGAACCGATCTAACCCCTTCAAGGAAGCAAAGAGAACTGTGAGTCTGCAGTTGGGAGACTGCAGAAGTGTGTAGGGAAGGACATACTTTCAGTATTTTGTCTACTGAAACAACACTGGGAGCCATTCCTCATGAAAACAACAACATACAGAAGCAAGTCTCATGGTTTCCACTGTAATATCTAAAATGGGGGATCAGTCTTGCCCACAGTAACATCATGGGAATCAAGGGTTCCCGGATCTGATTCACTTTGGGACGTGTATCTACGTGTACCAGCAGTTAGCAGTCCCACAAATCAGGATTCCATGCTCCCTGTGATCCTCCCAGTATATGTAGTTGCCATATTGCCTGTGAAGAGGAACAACATGTATTTTACACACTGGCACAGCTTCAGGAAGTGCAAGCCAGAATCCTGAAAAATCTGCTATGCAGTTCATGCGTATTACGGTTGTCAGGTCCCATCCCACCCCAATCACCAGCAAGGGATGGGATGTAGAGCTGCCAGATCCAGCTTGGAAACTTCTGGAACTTTGAAGAATGGAGCCTGGGATGGACAAGGACAAGGACATCAGGAGGTACAATGTCATAGAGTGCGCCCTCCAAAACATCTATTTTCTGCAGGGGAATTGATCTGTCTGGAGCTGAGCTGTAATTCCGGGGAGCTCCAGGTCCTACCTGGATGCTGCCATTCCTAATACTCCCAATGCTCAGGGGTAGTCAAACTGCGGCCCTCCAGATGTCCATGGACTACAATTCCCAGGAGCCCCCTGCCAGCGAACCCCTGTGAAAGGGTCATTCGACCCCCAAGGGGGTCCCAACCTCCAGGTTGAGAACCACTGTCTTATGGGCGTCTGCTTGCTCCATCAGCTACCATCCCAGAAAAGAAGAATGAATTTGAAGGGACTAGGGACTAGCACTTGAGAAGCTACAGTCTGGACCTTCAAAAGAAATGTGAGAATTGTAGTTTTGGAGCTGAAACTTGGGGAACCCCTTCAAGGAAGCAAAGAGAACTGTGGGTCTGCAGTTGGGAGACTGCAGAAATGTTTATCATAGAATCATAGAATCATAGAGCTGGAAGGGGCCACACAGGCCATAGAATCATAGAATCATAGAGTTGGAAGGGGCCACACAGGCCATCTAGTCCAACCCCCTGCTCAACGCAGGATCAGCCCTAAGCATCCTAAAGCATCCAAGAAAAGTGTGCATCCAACCTTTGCTTGAAGACTGCCAGTGAGGGGGAGCTCACCACCTCCTTAGGCAGCCTATTCCACTGCTGAACTACTCTGACTGTGAAAATGTTTTTCCTGATATTTAGCCTATATCGTTGTACTTGAAGTTTAAACCCATTACTGCGTGAAAGGAGGGAGGACATACTTTCAGTATTTTGTCTGCTGAAACAACTCTGGGAGCCATTTCTCATGAAAACAAGAACATGCAGAAGCAAGAAGCGGATGCTGGCAGGGGCTCCTGGGAATTGTAGTCCATGGACATCTGGAGGGCCGCAGTTTGACTACCCCTGCTCTACATGCATGCATGCAAACTGTAAATGTTGCTCCTGCGACAATCACATTTCTCAGGAAGATCTATGCACGGTTGGGAAGCACCCAAATGTGCAGATGTATTGTCACCAACGAGTTGCAGTTGAGCCCAGAAAGCCATAACAAAGGAGAAATATGACAAGCTCCCAAGAACAGGTTTTCAGCGCCGACAATCAATCCTCCATTAGCAGCAGATGGAGCAGCCATGCTATCCTACATCCCTAGAACAAGCTGTTAATTCAGCTGTAACGAAATAGTATCTGAGAACATGACCTAACAAGCAGCATGCTTGGCCTCTCTGGCTTGCAGGCGGCATCATTTTTGAGCTGAGTTTAAAGCAGAAGCGGCCCGTAAGCAGTCGCCACCACGCTATCCGATCAAGAAATTGTGCTGCTGAGGATTTGCAGGCACAATCCAGCTTCAGTCCATGAACTACTGGAACGGACGTCTGATCGCGACTATGGTTCCAAATGGGCCCTGTGGCCAAAGTTAGCATCATGCGGAACTTGGGATGCCAGCTCTGGGTTGGGAAATACCTGGATATTTTGGAGGGTGGAGACTGGGAAGATGGGGTTGGGGAACGGGAAGGGGAAGGGGGGACCTCAGTGGGGTATAATACGATAGAGCCCGCCCTCAAAAGCAGCCATTTTTTCCAGAGGAACTGATCTTGAGAGTCTGGCGATCGAAGAAGAAGAAGAGGACGACAACAATGACAGTTTGGTTTTTATATCCTGCTTTTCACTACCCAAAGGACTCTCCAAGAGGCTTACAATTTTCTTCTCGACCTCTTCCTGTAACAGACAACTTGTGAGATAGGTGAGGCTAAGAGAGCTCTGACAGAACTGTGACTGGCCAAGGTCATCCAGCAGGCCTCATGTGTCTCAAAGTAGTTTACAATCACTTACTCTTCAACTGAGCCTCTTGTGGTGCAGAGTGGTAAGGCAGCAGTCATGCAGTCTGAAAGCTCTGTCCATGAGGCTGGGAGTTCAATCCCAGCAGCCGGCTCAAGGTTGACTCAGCCTTCCATCCTTCTGAAGGTCGGTAAAATGAGTACCCAGCTTGCTGGGGGGTAAACGGCAATGACTGGGGAAGGCACTGGCAAACCACCCCATGTTGAGTCTGCCAAGAAAACGCTGGAGGGCGTCACCCCAAGGGTCAGACATGACTCAGTGCTTGCACAGGGGATACCTTTACTCTTCAACTCCCCACAAAAGACATCCAGTGAAGTAGATGGGGCTAAGAGAGCTCTGACAGAACTGTGACTGGCCAAGGTCACCCAGCAGGCCTCATGTGTCTCAAAGTAGTTTACAATCACCTACTCTTCGCTCCCCACAAGAGACATCCTGTGTAGTAGATGGGGCTGAGAGAGTTTGGAGAGAAACTGTCCCAAGGTCATCCAGCTGGCTGCACATAGAGGAGCGGGGATCAAATCCCCTCAGCTTAGAGGCTGCCACTCTTAGCCATGACATCACGCTGGCTTTTGATGGTGGGAGATCTCCAGGTGCCCCCCGGAGGCAGCTGACGTTCAAGGCTATATCAATCCCCAAAATTCTTTATTTTACAGAGCCGAGAGCCAATAACGAAAAAGAAGATTCTTGGAACTGATGTAGCCTAGAACAGGGGTAGTCAACCTGTGGTCCTCCAGATGTCCATGGACTACAATTCCCATGAGCCCCTGCCAGCAAACGCTGGCAGGGGCTCATGGGAATTGTAGTCCATGGACATCTGGAGGACTACAGGTTGCTACCCCTGGCCTAGAAAACCGGTGTCTGCCTTCTACTTTTTGCTACATGCAGCTGACGGGTCATTCTTCATTTTGTCACCTGGAGGCAAGCAACCCTGTTTGTGATGCGTGCCCCCAAATGCAGCCTGTTGTCCATGTCAGGCAGCCCACCAGAAGCTCAATAAATATCCCACCTTCCCTCTTTTCCTGAGTCTACCAAAACTGGAGGGAGGGCAAGTTCCTGGCAAGCCACAGTCCATGACTATCCGTGCGATGCCCGCAAGGTGGTGGTTCACCATTGATCATGCCGGCCTGCCATAGGGTGCATTGAGGCACATGCTAAAAATAAATGTGACTTGGCTTGGAGCGAGGGGAGAGAAATGAGCCCTAATGCTTCCTTTTTCCTGTATGAGGTTGCAGTGGAAAAACACGGCAACACCTTCCTTACTTCAGCCTTTTTTTTGTTAGGTACTTTGCCATTGTTGATTTAGCATAACCAACTTGACTCATGACTCCTCATGCTTCCCGACCCTGTCCTTAAATGAACAAAATGGAGGGGGGGGAGGGATCTTCTGAAAGGGTTTTCCAAGTGGAGAGGCAGCCCCCACTCCCGCTGCCCTAGCGTTCTTTGTTCTTGGAGCTGCTCCAAGAAAAAAAAATGCAGTCGATAATGTTGCAGAGATATCCTGTGTTAGATTTGCAGGGCAACAGGAAATGGCTCTGTCACTGCTTTATGGCTTCAGGAAAACCCACCCACAGATCGGGGCTGAACCAAGAAACTGAAGGAATGATAGGGAGAGAACTCTCCAAAGGCAGGGAATCTTTCAAGGCTTGTAGAGATGCTGCATGAAGCCTGGAGGTCCATTCAGATGCCTTGCAGGTTTGGTCTAGGGCAGAGTCTGCACTTACTTTGTTTATTCCATTGTCAATCCTGTTGAATTCAGATCGATTTGAACTTGGGTCTTCCTCTTCCCCCCCCCTCATTGAAACAGCAGTGTTCTGCATGTGGTTAGGGTAGTTCAGAAAGGGGGGGGGGGGGAGCCAAGCCTCTTTCTTTTCTTGAAGCAGGGGGGAGGGGAGCCAAGCAGGGAGCCTCTTTCTTTTCTTGGAGGGGGGGAGAGAGGATCGAAGAAGGCAGAGAAGGGAGAAACAATCCAAGACCGACAGAAGTTGAGAGAAATTAGGGGCATCTCCTTTAAGGCAAGCTTGTCACATGAGCAGTTTTGGCCAATCAGAGCGTCTCTACCACAGAAGAGAGGCCAGATTCAAAACAGCTTGCTTTCTTAATCCGAATCTTGAAATATTGAGCATTAAAAGCACTCTAAGATAAAAGCACAATAAAGGTAGGGTCACTCCGGATCAATCCTTCTTGCTGCAGAAGGAAAATTTAAATCACCCAAAATCAAAACAGAACTCACATTCTGTGTAGATGGCAGGGACTGAATTGACCTGGGATTGGAATAAAAGCTCCGTGCAGGTTACACCCAGGACTTCAGGAGAGCCTCCTGAACAACTGGAAGGAAACACCGGTACCAATTAAAACATGGATGGGGGTACAGCGCTTACATTGCAGAAATATGCTGTTCTAACCTCATTGACTTAGAAAGTTGGGATGCTTGCCCTATTGAGGTCTCTCTCCAAATACCACCTTCCCTAGGCTACACCCTCAAATCTCCAGGGATTTCCCACCCTGAAAGGTGGTATTTGGCACACTAGCCTCTGACAACAGCCATGAGGAGGAATAAAAGTAAACTCATGAGCAGTCAGGAACAGGGATAAACTATTTAAAACCACAATGTTATAAGTGATGCAAAATTCCATTTATCTGAGACCAGCTCTGTTAATCAAGACATCCTTGAAGTCACGAGAAAAAGGAAGTGCAGTAGGGAGCATATCTTAATTTTCGTAGCCCAGTTGGGTGCCTAGAATTAAATTATTAGAACCAATTTGAGTGTTGAGGTCTCTCTCCTAAAATAATAAATTGTGCCACAGGATATTCTTTCAATAAAGAAAGCAGGAAATCAGAAAATTTGTCCCAGTTAGACACTGAGGTCTTGTCAATAGTAGGGGGACGGTAAACATTTATTAAAATTAAGTTAGTGTCCAGTGAGTTGATAGGAAATGCCTGAGGTTGAGGGGGCAAAGAACCAGTCACATTTATTGTAAGGCAGGGTTTAAACCAGGGGGTAGTCAAACTGCGGCCCTCCAGTTGTCCATGGACTACAATTCCCAGGAGCCCCTGCCAGCATTCGCTGGCAATGGCTCCTGGGAATTGTAGTCCATGAACATCTGGAGAGCCAAATGGCTAGGCCAGCTGTGTAATGACCTTTTGAGAACAATTTGTACACAGGCAGATTAAAAGCAGTAAAACCCGCAATATTGAAATCTAAAGAATACCAAGTTTCTTGAAGTAAAATACAGTCAAAAGATTTTGGATAACTGATACAATCAGGATTGGTGGATTTCTTTTTCCAGCTGGTGATGTTCCAAGAGATATGATAGAGCTCTTTGATGGAGGACGTAGAAGGTAATCCGACTCAACAATTTGGTCCAGAATCCTATAAGGATCATTGTTTAATGTTAATTTTCAATGGGTTTTCATGGGGTTATACTGTTTTTTATCGTTTTGTTGTAAACTGGCGTGAGGCCGAAGGGAATGTGGCAGTATATAAATACAAAAATAAATAAATAAATGAAGATGCAACATTTTGTTCAAAGAAATTTAAATAGGCAGGAGTGGGAGCCAAGTCATCACAGATTGGCGGGAGTTAATGGCTAGAGAAGGGTTAAGAACTCACTTGGTGGTTGATGGAAGAGTAACTTGGTCCTCATTGCTTAGCTATTCAGCCCTAGATATATTAGAGGGCACTAATGGAGTAATCAGAAGAAATGGGGGTAGTGACAGATTTTATTTTCCTGGGCTCCAGTATCACTGCATATGGAGACTGCAGCAATGGAATTAAAAGACGTTTGCTCCTGGGGAGGAAAGATATGGCAAATCTAGACAGCATCCTAAAAAGCAGAGACATCACCCTGCCAACAAAAGTGCGTCTAGTCAAGGCTATGGTCTTCCCAGTTGCAATGTATGGCTGTGAAAGTTGGACCATAAGGATGGAGTCACTGAAGCAGCCTGTGAGAGCTTAAATGGACTCCAGGGAATGGTAGAGGACAGGAAGGCCTGGAGGATCATTGTCCATGGGGTCGCGATGGGTCGGACATGACTTAACAACTAACAACAACAATAACAAATGGAGTAATGTCAGATAGCTGCGTTGATGACGATAGAAAATCAGATTGCTTCAAGTAATATCATAAGAACTGAAAAGCCCCGTTCCCATTGTTGAGACTGATCTACAGGAATCGGAAATTATGCTTTCCCATGAACAATTAATCAGTAGAGCTGTCCTCCAGATACCATTTAACCAGAAATCACTGGACATTCAAAATTTCTCCAGTCAGCCTTTCAGCTCTACAGATCCTGCTTAGTTTTTGTGAGCTGATGGGCTAGCCTGGGCCCTCTAGAGCAGTGGTCCCCAACCCCGGGTCTGGAGACTGGTACCGGTCCATGGATCAGTCGGTACCGGGCCGTGGCTCCTCCTCGTCCTCCTCCCCGGCTGCTGCCTCGGGGGCTTCCCTGCCACTCTGCCATCGGCTCACCTTTGGTGGTCTCCAGCGGCCGCCATGGCTGGGCCTCCCCCTCAGCTTGGCACTGCGCAGCTGCTGGCAGCGCCCCCCAGCGGGCAGTGGGAAGTCAGGGGCGCCGGCGGGAAAGCAAGTGGAGCAGGGGCTCAGGTGGCGCAGCAATGTCCCTCAGGAAAAGACTACCCCCCCTCCAGGCCTCAGTAAAATTGTCAAGTGTTGACCGGTCCCCGGTGATAAAAAGGTTGGGGACCACTGCTCTAGAGGCTTTGGAATGTGTAAACCTCTACTAATTAAAGATTGAAAAAGAGGTGTCCCTAACGAAGTAATAAACATCTCGACTGTCTGTGGAAAAAAGCTCCCTTTTTTAATATTTTGGTAGATTTTATTTTCGTTAAGAAATCACATCTCTCTTCCCATCAGAGCTGACTGAGCGTATTGTCTATAATTACAGTGTTATCACATAACGTGCATTCTCCTACATTCACATTCCAAATTATGAATTGGAGCCCTCCAGTTTTTCTCCAAGAGGAAACAAAGTCCCCCTATGACTACCCAAAGGCAAGGAGGGAAATGATGTGAGTGAATGGGAGAAGTGGCAGTCCTATTCACTTCCTAGGACATACACTGTTCCGTCAGTTTCTCAAAACGTTTTCTAAAAATACTAATCTAATTTTAATTGTTTCAGCCCAATGGTATATATTTTTCTATTTTATCATTTGCAGGCAAAGTTAAGATAAACCAGGCATTCCCCAGTTTTCTAATATCCTTTACATTTAATTTTTTTAATACAAGTTGTAAAATCTGTGTAAATATTGTCATTGTCTGCGCATGTATTTGTTCCAGTTAATTAATCAGCTCTGCTAATTCCTGCCTTAGACCTCATCTGGTTTACAAATGCTTAAATTGAGATTAAGAGGCTCAGTAAAGCATCGTTGTTGTTTGCAAAGCCATGTTCTTTGTAGTTTCTGAAATTATCTTCTCAGTTTTTTGCTATGCTGTAAGTTCTAGTGGAACGAAAAACCTCAGACCCAAGTGATGCTGATTTACTTACAATACAGTGTGATCCTGTAGGATCAATGTGGGAAACCCATTGTTGGGCTACTCTTCTAGTTCTGGATGCTCCTCGCAATTAAATTCCAGCCTTACTTGAAAGGAATGGGTTAATTGCAGTTGGTTGTCCGTTGTCTTTAAAAGTGTAAATTTTCTTTTCCTGAGTCAAACCAGTATGGCCTTCATGTGCCGTTTCCTTGCCATGAAATGACTAGGGATGCCAGTTGCCCAAGGGTGGTAGACAATCTTCTACCTCCAAGCTTCTGCAGCAGCAGAACCAAAAACACCCAGCCAGGAAGAACATTGTACAATGTCACTTCCTGTTGTTGCTGGAAGTGATGTCATGACACTCTAGGAATTCCAACTAACTCTATGGCTTTACCATAGATTTTGAGGAATCCCTACAGCAGTCTTTTTCAACCTTTTTATTGTTGAAAACCCCCTGAAACATTCCTCCAGCTTCGAGAAAGCCCTGAAGTGACACAATTGTGCCAAATATGGATGGGAAGTATAGCTGTATATGTGCCTCCCTAGGGCTCCTCCCATTCCCATCTCCTTCAGGCCCATCACTGGTCATTTTGGGAGGGGGCGCAGTGGGTCAACATGATCATATATGATCATATCAACTGATAAATGTTCTAACAAATATTTTAAAAATATAGAAAATTTAACTCCCGCCCATTCAGGAAACCTTTCCAGAGATGTCAAGAAACTCCAGGGGTTCATCAAACCCTGGTTGAGAAAGCCTGTCCTACTGTGTCATTATGTCACATTATGTCACATCTGGGTACTGAACCAGAAGTGATGTAATGATTAATGGAATTCTTTCCCAAGTCTCTGCTCCCAAAATACTCCCTGTAGTTGCTACTGCTTGACTAGCAACCCTGGAAACAGCCCAAGAGTACTCTCCGGGGAGACCAATAGGCAGTTCTGGAGGCCTCACTTCAAGAAGGACGTAGATAAAATTGAATGGGAACAGAGGAGGGCGACGAGGATGATCTGGGGCCAAGGGACCAAGCCCTATGAAGATAGGTTGAGGGACTTGGGAATGTTCAGCCTGGAGAAAAGGAGGTTGAGAGGGGACATGATAGCCCTCTTTAAGTATTTGAAAGGTTGTCACTTAGAGGAGGGCAGGATGCTGTTTCTGTTGGCTGCAGAGGAAAGGATGTGCAGTAATGGGTTTAAACTACAAGTACAATGATATAGGCTAGATATCAGGAAAAAAATGTCACTGTCAGAGTAGTTCAGCAGTAGAATAGGCTGCCTAAGGGGGTGGTGAGCTCCCCCTCACTGGCAGTCTTCAAACAGAGGTTGGATACACACTTTTCTTGGATGCTTTAGGATGCTTTGGCCGATCCTGCGTTGAGCAGGGGGTTGGACTAGATGGCCTGTATGGCCCTTTCCAACTCTATGATTCTATGATTCAATATGTAACCCATCTGTACATATGGAAAACCCAAATGGGACAAATACTGCTCCCAAGGCTGTTTCAGGATGAGAAAATGAGGTTTAGCATATTATAATTTAAAATACATAAACAAAACTAAATTCATAAGCTAAAACAGTTCCACAGGGCCTGCAAAACGGAGCTCCTCTGCCAGGCATTTGATGGAGACCAAGCATAACCAACAACATCTACAGGGCCCCTGCTCCCTCGTCCCCCAAAAATCCACTCATGTAGAATCATAGAATAATGATTCTACATGTATAATCAAAGCCGATACAGGGATGATACAGGCTGGTTGATTAAATGATGACATGCCGAACGATACTACACGATCAAAGCCGATACAAGGATGACCATGAGCCAAGTGAAAGAAGCAGTCATTCACAAAAACGTATGGCAAACACTTTCCTATAGCATAATGATGTATTCTGCTCTGGACCTGTTTGCATTGTTATAGTCTGTTATAATTTTCATGTTAATATTATTGTTGTTGCTATGAAAAACTCAGTTCCATGTACTGTTTTCTACGTTTTATGTGAACCGACCGCCCTGAGCCTCAGGGGAGGGCAGGCTATAAACAAACAAACAAACATTACTTGGGGAAAGCGTGAATCCTGAACTGAACTGTAAACGTTCTTCTCAGTTCCTGGGAACAGGCACTTTGAGATATCTTGTGTTTTCTGCAAGCTCTCTGGCTGAGGCTTCTGTTCGCATGCAGCCTGGATGATTAAATTATGACATGCCAAACCATACTCTCTTCCAAGCTTTTATTGTCCCAGAGCGAGCAGAGATAAGCTCTTAATGCTAATGATAAGCTTGAACTAGGAAAGGTTCTAGCAGATTTCGAAAGGGTTTGGTGGTTTGGTGTGTGTAGGGGAGGGGTTGTTCCAGCTGCATGTATGGGGGTGGGGGGGGGAAATCATTCAACTTTAGCCAAAAAAGCAGTAGGAGACAAGATGTAAAAACCACTAGAGCTTGTGGATCTGGCTGCCTGGTGGGAATTGGCATCTGACTACCCATTGTCGCTGAAAGCACTTAAGCTCATTATGGATTTAAAGAAAATACTCTGCAATGGAACGGCCAGGCATGGCCACTAGAGATACGTTGATTCAAGATGTTATGTAATAATAAATAGCATTGTTTTTCCACCATTTTCACAATTCCATTAAAACAAGCTTGCCAAACCCACAGGGAATACCGTACAGCAGGGGTAGTCAACCTGTGGTCCTCCAGATGTTCATGGACTACAATTCCCATGAGCCCCTGCCAGCATTGGCTGGCAGGGGCTCATGGGAATTGTAGTCCATGAACATCTGGAGGAATACAGGCTGACTACCCCTGCCGTACGGGACCTTGTATTTGGTGGCCTATTGGATGCTTCCTAATAACACACACTTATTTGTCCATTTTCTATGCTTTCGTCCCAGCGTAAGGGACCCCAGGTGAGTTGCAAAATACAAGCAAAGCAATGCAAGCATGGTTTAATATTCTTAAAGGTAAAGGTATCCCCTGTGCAAGCACCGAGTCATGTCTGACCCTTGGGGTGATGCCCTCTAGCGTTTTCATGGCAGACTCAATATGGGGTGGTTTGCCAGTGCCTTCCCCAGTCAGTACCATTTACCCCCCAGCAAGCTGGGTACTCATTTTACTGACCTCGGAAGGATGGAAGGCTGAGTCAACCTTGAGTCGGCTGCTGGGATCGAACTCCCAACCTCATGGCCAAAGCTTTCAGACAGCTGCCTTACCACTCTGCGCCATTCCTAGCCGGTTATTAAATGGCATCAAAAGAGGATCTATATAATGCACGCGACCCTATTCCCGGGAGACTTCCTAGAATAAAAATAAAATTGTGGGTTAGTTCAGAGATAGAGCTAGCAGGGAGAAGGCCCCAGACTCAGTCTCCATCCTCTCCCATTAAAATTCCCAGTAGTAGGCGATGAACAAGATCTTGAACCTTAGGGTTACCAACGTCCAGTCTGTGGCTGCAGGTCTCCTGGGATTACAGTTGATTTCCAGGTGACAGAAATCAGTTCACCTGGAGAAAATGGCACCTTTGGAAGGTGGACTCTAAGCATTTTACCCTACTGAGGTCTCTCCCCTCCCCAAACCCTGCCCTTCCCCAGCCCCACCCCCCAAATTCTCACCTGGAGCTCGCAACCCTACCCAAGTCCCTGGAGAGTCCTTATCATACAGAGCAGATATAACTATTGCTGTATCAAACAGAGTTTGATGTATTGTTCTTTATGTTCCTTGTAAACCGCCCTGAGCCTCAGGGGAGGGTGGTATACAAATGCAATGAATGAATGAATGAATGAATGAATGAATGAATGAATGAATGAATGAATGAATGAATGAATGAATGAATGAATGAATGAATGAATGAATGCCAAATTTGAGATATCAGCATTCTGGCTCAGTGTAAGGCTCTTCTGTGTGTTCTTGTTAGGAAGGGCTCTGGCTCAGTGGCAGAGCATCACAGGTCAATTCCTGAGCATCTCCAGCTAAAAAGGTCATGCTGTTGGTGACATGAAAGACCTCTGCCTGAGACTGTGAAGAGCCAATATTAGTTTGATAGTCTCAGAAGGGTAGCTGGCGTATTGGTCTTCAGAAGAGCTAGATTTGGGTTCTGTAACATATTTGAGGCCAACCAGATTTTCAGGTATAAGCTTTCGGAGTCTTCAGTCCTGCTGTTAGACACCTGTCTGAGTAAATGATGCTAACTTTAAATGTCAGTAAAGCACTTGTACTTACTGCACAGAAGGTTTTTATGTCCTCAGGAAGCCTGGGGGTATCTTGCAGCCCACATTTTCATCATGCCTTTATCCCAAAGAGCTCAGAGTGGTGCACATGGTTCTCCCTGACTTAAATTTACCCCTCAAAAATAACTTTTGTCAGGTACTTGAGGGCTTTTGTGTCACTTTTGACAGGATGAGAAGTTCTCCTAGAATGACAACACATCTCTTGACAGCAGAGATCAATTTCCCTGGAGGAAATGGGGGCTTCTAAAGGTGGATTCTATGGCATCACCTCCTTTCTGAGGTGTCTCTCCTCCCTGGACCCTCCCCTCCCCAGGCACAGCCCCAAATCTCTAAGGATTGTCCATGCTGAAGTCAGCAACCCTACACAAGCTTGGTGCCACCATGAAGAAGACCGAGCCAGACTCATCTCCAACCTTCCAATGGCCTTGGACTGCTGAAACCTATATTTGTGTTGGAATAAGGAGAGTTGGTTCTTATATGCCGCTTTTCTCTACCAGAAGGAGACTCAAAGTGGCTTACATTCACCTTCCCTTCCTCTCCCCACAACAGACACCCTGTGAGGAAGGAGAGGTTGAGAGAGCCCTGGTATTACTGAAGAAGAAGAGGAGTTGGTTCTTATATGCCGCTTTTCTCTACCAGAAGGAGTCTCAAAGCTGCTTACATTCACCTTCCCTTCCTCTCCCCACAACTGACACCTTGTAGGGCTCAGAGAACCCTGATATTACAGCTCAGTCAGAACAGCATTATCAGGGCTGTGACAAGCCCAAGGTCACCCAGCTGACTACATGTGTGTGTGTGGGGGGGGGGGGGAGAGGAACCAAACCCGGCTCAGCAGATTATAAGTAGAAGCCGCCGCTCTTAACCACGATGCCACGCTGGCACATGCTTTCGCTGAGCAGTCAAGAAAAGGCATGCTCTTGCTGAGGTGTGCCGTGACTCAATCACAGCAGTGATCCCCTTTGCCAAGCATCACCGTGAAATCGGCATCACATTGGAAATAAGTGCTCTCCTTAATGAGCATAGCCTACACCTTTGGTTTGTTTGTTGCAAAGGGGCCCTTTTAACTTTACCTTTCCACCACTCAGCAGCCTTCAAGGCAGCTTGGAAAAGCCACCAGATGGCACAACCAATTAGTCACATGCCCATACAAGCCATGGAACAAATTTTCTCTGTTTGGTCACACTGTCATAGCTGTATGAGGAGCAAAGGAAAGCACGTCCTTAAGAGAGCTGTCCCCAGGCATCATGAGGGATGCCAGCTGCGAGGTGGGAAATACCAGCAAATTATGGGATAGAGCCTGGGGAGGGTGGGCTTTGAGGTGATTAGGGACCTCATTACGGTATGATGCCATAGAGTCCCTTCTCCAGAGTAGCCATGGACCTGACCCTTTAAGGCCCTCTGCAGTCTGGAACCTACATATCTGAGGGACCGCCTGTCGCCCTATGTCTTTTCACTCTGTGGGTACTAATTTGTTGGTTATTCTCGGCCCCAGGAAAGCCCGACTGGACTTGACCAGGGCCAGGGCCTTTTTGATCCTGGCCCCTACCTGGTGGAATGAGCTCCCGGAGGAGCTGAGGGCCCTGCAAGAGCTTCCGGTGCTCCACAGGGCCTGCAAAATGGAGCTCTTCCACCAGGTCCATGGTTGATGCCAGTATGGCATCAGTATCTGCTGGGGGGATTGAGGCTGGTGAGGGTTTTGTTTTCTACCGTATCTTTTTCCTTTTTGTTTTTTTGTTTAATTAATTGTGATTTTTATGTCTGGGGTTTTAATGGGGATTTTATGGGGTTTTATTCAGACATATGTAACCCGCCACGAGCTGTCTGGGAGTGGCAGGTAATAAAGCAAATGAATGAATGAATGAATGAATGAATGAATGAATGAATGAATGAATGAATGAATGAATGAATGAATGAATGAATGAATAAGACAGCTTCATGTGTTCATGCCAAGGACTGTAATGCCCCCAGGGATAAAAGTCACAGGGGTTGAGGAGACTCCACTGAAGAGGAGTGTCAGGAAGATCGGCCCTCCTCCATCAGCCAGTTTCCTAAAAGCAAGATGTTAAAACTTGCCTCCAACAAAAACACATCTCTAAGATCAGCAGAGCTGCTCGGGGTCAGCGGGGTATCCTGGTTAGAATATCCGACTGGGATCCAGGAGGCCTGGGTTTGAATCTCCACTCTCCCATGGAAGCTTGCTCAGCCAGGTTGGTGTAGTGGTTAAGAGTGTTGGCCTCTAATTGGGAAAGCTGGGTTTGATTCCCCACTCCACCACACGAAGCCTGCTTGGGGATCTTCGGCTCATCACAGAGCTGTTCTTGCAGAGCCATTCAGTCAGAGCTCTCACAGCCCCACTTACTTCACAGGGTGCCTGTTGTGGGGAAAGGGAGGGAAGGCGGGTGTGAATTGCTTTGAGACTCCTTTGAGTAGTGGAAAGTGGGGTAGAAAAACCAACGTTTCTAAGCTACCTCACAGGGTTGCTGTTTCAAAGGCAAAAATAATAGGGAGGAGAACAGCATAAGCCACTTCAGATCCCGAGTTGAAGAAAGGTACCATAGACATAATGTGAAAGTTCATCGCTCATTCTAAAGTTCAGAAGTCTTGGTGGCCATCAAACTAATCTGAGATGGGTTTTCTCTTGCATATCTCACCTATGATTGAACAAGGATTTAGGATTCTAGCCCTGACCTGGATAGCCTGATCTCATGTTGGAAGCTAAGGAGGGTTGGTTGGCCCTGGTCAGTATTTGGGTGGGAGGCCACCAAGGCACCCAGAGTCCCAAAGCAGAGGCAGGCCACGGCAAACCCCTTCTGAACATCTCTTGTCTTGAAAATCCTACAGGACCACCAAAAGTAAGCTTTAACATCATGGCAAAATAATAATAATAATTACTGACTGCTGATGATGATGTTAATGATTCAGTTGTGTCCAACTCTTGGCAATCCTCTGGCTCAGCTGTCTCCACGTCCTCCGATCTTGCTCCGCTTCTTCTAGTTGCATAATGTTCTGGTTGGTGTCTGTTTTTGATTGTGTCTAACCACCACGTTCTTGGTCGTCCTGGTTTCCTTTTACCATGGACCTGTCCTAGCTTAATAGCTTTCTCCATTGAGTTGGATCACATGATATGGCCAAAGTAAGTAAGCTGGAATTTCGTGATCTCCTTCCTTCCTTCCTTCCTTCCTTCCTTCCTTCCTTCCTTCCTTCCTTCCTTCCTTCCTTCCTTCCTTCCTTCCTTCCTTCCTTCCTTCCTTCCTTCCTTCATTCATTCATTCATTCATTCATTCATTCATTCATATTTTTTTTATTTATTTAGGTTTTTATACCACCCTTCCATATGGCTCTGGGAGGTTTACATATAACATCATGGAATAATTACATAGAACATTGCAACAAATATAACAATCATAACATAACATGTCAACCCAAACCATATTTAAACAGGAACATCGACTCAGCTTTGGGTTGGTCAGATTCTTCAGTCATGGGAAGGGGTGTCTGGCGGGGGTAGTGGGTGTTTTTGGCTGGTTGGCCTCAAGCCAAAGCCTGGTGGAGGAGCTTCCTTTTGCAGGCCCTGCAAAATTGTGAGAGTATGGACAGGGCCCTGATCTCTTCAGGGAACTCGTTCCACCAGGTGTTGGCCAGGACCAAGATTGCTCTGGTCCTTGTTGAGGTATGACATGCTTATCTTGCCTTCCAGTGATCTATCTGGCTTTATGCACTCTAATCTTTCCTTGTTTGTGACTTTTGCTGTCCATGGAATCCACAGAAGCCTTCTCCAGCTCCAGAGTTCAAATGAATCAACTCTCCTCCTGTCCGATTTCTTCATCGTCCAACTTTCACAACCATAAGTGGCTATTGGAAATATGATAGATTGCTAACTATCTGAGCAAAAAAATCTTAGCAAAAAAATCTGCTGTTTATTTTAAAAAGTAAGCCTGGGGAATATTCTGCCTGTTCAGAGAAGGTGACTCACTAAACTTTGGCTCAAGCCACGTTTTGAAAAGTGTCCAAGGCTTAGATTGATGCGCCGGAGCCCTGATGCTTTCCAGAACAAATGGCCTCCACAAAGAGAAATGGAAATTTTGCTGGGGCCTGGTCATAGAATCATAGAGTTGGAAGAGATCTTCAGGGTCATCTAGTCCAACCCCCTGCATTATGCAGGACACTCACAACTACCTTCCCACCCATGGTGACCCCAATTTCATGCCCAAATGATCCCCACTGCCACCACAAATCTCCAGAATCCAGCCTGGCCTGGAGGAAATTCATCTACCATCCCACAGTGGTGATCAGCCATTCCCTGGGTATGAGAGGAAGGGCCACAAGAGACAAACACTGGCCCAGCCCTTCCTGCCCACCCACTCACAATTTGCCTAAGCTCAGCTCATAAAATCAATTCATAAGGTCAATTGGCCTTCCATGATCACTAATCCATCTTCAATGTTGTCGGGAGCAAGGAGGCTCAATCGTGCTGGAATCCTTTGGTTGGTTTTGGTCACTATTAGGGTTGCCAGCTCCAGGTTCAGCAGCGCCTGGAGATCTGAGGGTGCAGGCTGGGAGACTGGTGCCGTTAGAGAGGAGAAGGTCCTTGGTAGAGTACAATGACATGCAACAAAGTTTGAGTCAGTGGCGCCTTCAAGAGCAACAAAGTTTTATTCTGGGTATAAAGCTTATATGATGATGATGATTATTATGATTATGATGATGATGATGAGTACATTTCTATACCGCCCTCCCAGTATAGTTCAGGGCCCTGAACAATGTAGTCTAAAATTAACAATACTTTTAAAACAATATACACATGAGCAGTATACAGGCTTCCTTGGGAGGTGGTGGGTTCTCCATCTTTGGAAATTCTTAGAGGCTGGAGAGCCATCTTATGGAGAGGCTGATTCTGTGAAGGTTCAAGGGGATGGCAGGTTAAGGTAGATGAGCGATTGGGATGTAAGTGTCCTGCATAGTTCAGGTGGTTGGACTAGATGACCCATGAGGGTCCAACTCTATGATTCTATGATAAAACAAAAAATTAGCAAGCATTAAGCCATTGCAGCCTCTAGATACTCACTGCCCATAATACTCCAGATACTCACTGCTCAGTATGGGTGTTTTGTAGGGGAGGGCCACAGATATTATTCATTAGCCCCAACCGAAAGCTTGACCGAAGAGCTCTGTCTTGCAGGCCCTGCAGAACTCTGCCAGCTCCAGCGGAGCCTGGATCCCCTCCAGGAGCTCATTCCACCAAGTAGGGGCCCTGGTGGAGGCCAAATAGACTCCCTTGGGGCCAGGGACCCCCAACCGGTTGGAATATGCAGAGCAGAGTGCCCCTCAGAGGCAGAATAAGACTTGGCTGGTCTTCAAGGTGCTGCTGGACTGAAAAACTTTTTTTCTGCTGCTTCAGACCAGCACAGTGACCCACCTGAATAATCACATGCAGTTCACACCTTCCAAAAAAGCCACTTTCTCCAGGAGAAGTGGAACAGATGGTTTAAGTCAGGAGTAGTCAAACTGCGGCCCTCCAGATGTCCATGGACTACAATTCCCAGGAGCCCTTGCCAGCATTCGCCAGCGAATGCTGGCAAGGGCTCCTGGGAATTGTAGTCCATGGACATCTGGAGGGCCGCAGTTTGACTACCCCTGGTTTAAGTAAATACATGATAAATGAGTCATATACCCAGTCTGGAGAGCAGCTCAGATCAGATCAGAGTACCTTTAGCGGCATAAGTACCAGATTCAATAGTAAAACAGTGGAATATACATAGAGAGATAACAATATAACGAGTTCCAGCTTTTAAATCTGCTACATCTCTAAATTCTTTGGTCACTGCTTGATTCATATACAAAAATGTTTCCCCAGAAACTTCTAGCAGAGACTTGGCTATCCTCACAACACGGGCTGAATTCTCCTCATCCAACACCTCGCTTCCAGCAAGTTTCTCACTTACACCCCATTTACATTCCTCGAAATCGTCCGAGAAGGGCTGGCGATATTTGGAGAATTTTACAGTGTCAACGAGCATGTGGGCCAGTCTCTGGCTCTCTGCATCTCTCTGCATTCCTCTAAGGGAATTTGTAAGAATCGACCTTTCACTACATTCAAGGGAAAGATGTTAAATCGTGCCTTCAGGGAGGCCGTTTTAGCTAACGGATCATCTAATAGTTGTAAATATGGGGGCATACATTTGTATTTTGGCAATGCACCCCAGTACTACGGAAAGCATGTACATGTAATTGTTGAGGCTACGGTTTGAGCTCAAATTCCAAAAGATTGCAACTCCCCACCTGGGAACTGGCATCCCCTAAAGTCAATATATATATATATATATATATATATATATATATATATATATATATATATATATATATATATATATATATATATATATATATATATATATATATATATATATATATATATATATATATATATATATATATATATATATATATATATATATATATATATATATATATATATATATATATATATATATATATATATATATATATATATAAATAAAGAAAGAAAAGGGATGCAAACAAACTAGAAAGGACTCAGAGGACATCTGTTACGCTTGGCTCTTGAAAGCGCCAAGTTTGTTCAACCAGAATGTAGGCATAACAGTGGCAGAGCTGTGAAGGCAATGGGTACACCTCTTCCACACAACCCCATCAGAAACTGGGACTTCTGCTCGTCTGCTGCAGGGGGATGAGCAGGCAGAAGGCGCTCGCCGGCACAGATGGCGATTGGCGGAGAAGCCTTTGTGCAGTCTTCTTTCTCCGAGAGATTTATGGTCGCCCTTTCATTGCGTTTTGTTCCCCTCCAGCAGGAATAAAAGTCCCCCAGCTAGAAAAGACACATCTTGAGCTCAACGTGAGCAGAAAGTGCAAGGCGGAGATGCTCCCACACCCGCCTCTTGAGATTTTACACTGAAGCACAGGCTGGTTCGCGCTGCGGCGAAAACACAGCGACCTAGCTCGGACGTCACGACCGAACTCTATATTGGTCCAAGGCTAGCAGGGCTTTGGGACAGTTGACAGCAGGGAAAGTGGAAGGAAGGCTTGTCCTGCCCAATCTGTGGTCTGAGAACCCAGCCCCCCACTGGCTGGGGACAGGACTGTGGCTTGTTGCGACGCCTCTGCTATCGATCCCAAACTAGGGTTGCCAGGCATGACCTGATAATGGGCGGAAAACAGGAAAGGCGGAAACTCAGTGGTGGGAGAATGCAATCAGCATCGCTGGAATGATGAGGCCACTTCCAGGCCAACCTGGAAATGACATCACTGCACTGGGTGTGACACTCTGGCATTCCGCCCAAACTCTATAGCTTAGCCAGGTTTTGCTAGAGCATCACCTAAGGCAGCCTTCCACAACATTTTGACCATTGAGAAACCCATGAAACATCCTTCAGGCTTCAGAAGTGATGTCAGCAGACCACACCTTCCTGCCAGGCCCCCAGAAGTCACATGTCACGGGAAGTGACATCACTCAGACACTCCCACCGGATGTGACATCATGCTTCCCGCTGCCGCCACCGCCCCCCAACACCAGAAACAGCCCAACGGGCTACTCTGTTGAGCTAAGAACAGGGCTGGGGCAGGCACCCAATGCAGTTAAGTTAAAATGAGAATTCTTGCCTCTCTGGACCCCAGTTGCTAGTGCTACCATGTGTGGCAAGCCTCAGCCAGCAAGAGTTTTTATGGCCAACCCCCCCCCTTCCCACCCCCATGATTGGGTGGGGGGAGTACAATCTTTTGAGAGTTAGAACTCTCTTCAATGTATCCAATGAGCAGAGCTTGGAGTCTTGAAAGCTTCCTCATTCTGCCTATGTTGGATACGGCACTTTCAATGCACATTAGGTTTTCCTGTTTCACACAGGGAAATCCAGCTGCAAAAGCACACTGTGAGTATTTATTTATTTATTTAATTTATAAACCGCCCTCCCCTGAGGTTCAAGGCCGTTTACATGGAACTGGAGAAAAACAGGACAAATAACATAGCAAACTGAACAATGACAATACAGTCATAACAGGAGAACAATAAAATAATGGAACAAACATGGAGAGAACATCCATTTAACTGTAACATACTGACGGCCCTGTGGGATGGACATGTCCGCGGTGGTTCTCCTGGGAGGGGGGCTCAGGTGTCAATGGGAAGGGACTGAATTCAGGTCGACCTCAACCAAAAGCCTGGTGGAAGAGCTCCTTTTTGCAGGCCCTACAGAACTTCTGAAGCTCCGCTAGGGCACTGCTGGACTCAAATCTGTCTCTTTCACTGCAGGCGCGCATGGCTGAAACTGCTTGTTATAATGTTATAATGCTAAAGCAATCTAATAATTGTTGATGCAATTTTTTTTTGTCAATCCAATGGTCTACTGAGAGCTACACAGGGGATCATCTTTGTTAGGAAATGGACATAATTTTTCGTGAGAATAGGCTGAAAAGTGATTGAATTGACATGCTGACGTGACTCCAAAAGCAGGGACTTGGGGTGTGTGTGTGTGAAAGGAAGCTTTCGAGATAATAAAACAAGACCAGGCAGCTTCTGTTGAACAGGTTGTAAAACCACGGCTACAGATAAGTCACAGGGACCTGTAACCCAACCTTGTAAGCTAGATGGGGGGAAAATGTATTAGTCAGTTCTAGAAGTGCTAAATAACAAAAGGGTAGCTATGTTAACAGTGCAATACTAAAAAGAGTTACACCTTTCTAAGCTGTCTGAGCCTCTTGTTGTGCAGAGTAGTAAGGCAGCAGAAATGCTGTCTGAAGCTGTCTGCCCATGAGGTTGGGAGTTCGATCCCAGCAGCCGGCTCAAGGTTGACTCAGCCTTCCATCCTTCCGAGGTCGGTAAAATGAGTACCCAGCTTGCTGGGGGGTAAACGGTAATGACTGGGGAAGGCACTGGCAAACAACCCCGTATTGAGTCTGCCATGAAAACGCTAGAGGGCGTCACCCCAAGGGTCAGACATGACCTGGTGCTTGCACAGGGGATACCTTTACCTTTTAAAGCTGTTGACCTGAATGGTCTTAGAACTCGTAACTCTGCTCAGGATGTTGCAACAGAAACAAGGAGAAACATGAGAAGTGGCTGCTGGGATAGTCTACAAAAGTGTATGTTAGCCTAAGGTTCTCAACCTGGGGGCCGGGACCCCTTTGGGGGTTGAACAACCCTTTCATAGGGATCACGGCAGGGCGAGCAGTTTGGCTGCCGCTGTTGCTGCTGCCCCTGCAGGCAATGCGCACAGCCGCCAGCCGCTCCAGCGCAGAGCATTAAGCTCTGCAGCACCGTGAAGCACCATGGAGCTTTAGTGTCCCTATGCGGCGGAGACGAGGGGTGGCAACCCTAATCCAAGAGGATCTCTCCTTCAAGGCCCTTCCTATGCCATCAATCCCAGGTATTGAATTTGTTGGTCTCAGGTGGAGATCAATTGAGAGTGTGTACCACACCTAATGCACCCCCAGATGCCCTGGAGGTGATGGTGAGCTGGACACTACAGTTCCCCCAGACTATTAACGTCCTTGCTCAGCTGCCATCCTCTAGAAATGGTGTTGGCTGTGGTGACAGGCAATTCGTTGTTGGCCCCACCCATCAAGCAGGCCACACCCTGGATATGCTGTTCTTTATGTTCCATGGGAACCGCCCTGAGCCTCAGGGGAGGGTGTATACAAATGCAATAAGTAAGTAAATAAATAAATAAATACTGAGGCATTGTAGGCAGGAGCAGAGCCAGGCCTGGAAGTCCCCGCCCATCCCTCTATGTATGGGCCCAACCCAGCATGGCTGCTGATGGTGCTCGCGTAACCAAAGGGAATATTGAAGAATTAGCATTCCCTTAACACGAGACACCGGAGGTCCTAAAGTGCCCTTTCTTTTCACAAAAGGCAAGCCAATAGGCTTTTTTGAGGAATGTGGAAAGGTTCCAGAAAGGTTGCCAACCTCTGGGTAATGCCTGGAGATCTGCAAGAATTACATCTGGATTTCAATAAAATCAGAGTCCAGTAGCACCTTTTAAAAAGACCAACAAAGAGTTATTCAGGGCATGAGCTTTCAAGTGCAAGCACTCTTCCTCAGACCTTGCATTCGAAAGCTCACGCCCTGAATAAATCTTTGTTGGTCTTAAAGGTGATACTGGACTCTGATTTTATAGAGATACTAGGAATTAAGCCCGCTGTGGGTAAAATACAGCGGGTGCTAGGTGCAGGTGGGTATGGTGGGGGGGGCTGGGCGAGTGGGCATTTGTCCCATGTGTCGCTCTGGCCCCCCCCCCCGGTCGGCAGGACTCACCGTTGGACGTCTGGGCGGCAGGGCAACGTGTGTTAGTGGCCAGCGACGGCCTGGCTTTCCGTGCTCGTGTCAGCGGCTCCGCGGCGGTCTGTGGGTGACGGCGGCCATGTTGGGGCCGGGTGGCGAGGGCTCGGCGGGCCGCTGGCGGCGGATCAGCTCACCATCGGTCTCCTGGTCTTCATTCAGAAGGCGAGGTGGGTAGTGTGCGGCGATGCGGCTCGTAGCGGGCGGCGACAGCTGGGTTTGTGGTGGCCATGGGAGCGGCTGCACGGCAGTGTCTGGGTGGCGGCAGCCATTCTCGGGGCGGGCTGCGAGGGCTGGGTGCGTGGGCGGCGACGGCTGGGCTTGCGGCGGGCGTCAGAGCGGCTCCAGGGGGTCCGCGAGTGGCGGCAGCGATTTTCGGGCCGGGTGGGGATGGCTGGGCTTGCGGCGGGCATGTGAGCGGCTCCAGGGGGTTCTCCGGGTGGCGGCGGCCATTTTGGTGCCGGCCGGCGAGGACTGGGCCGGGCGGTTGTGGCCGTGTGGCTGCGGAGCGCTTGAAGGGCGTTGGAGTGCGAGGGCTGGCCGCGGCGGTGGCAGCAAAGGCCGGAGAGAAGCGGAGAAGCGGCGAGCTGCAAGGTTGTGGGGAAGGCGTGGGCGGGGACGGACGTTCGTGGTGGGGGTGGGAAGGGCGCGGGTGGCGGCGGCAGGGGAGGCGGACAGGGAGGCGTAGAAGGCAGGGAAGGGTAGTCACTGGGCGGAGGGAAAATAATTTTCCCCGAGGCCAGCGGCGTGGGGCGAGCCTCCTCCCTGGCGGCCATCCGTGGAGGATGGCGGCTCGGGAGGAGTGGAGTGTGTGGTGCGGGGTCCGGGAGATGGGCCAAGTGTCCAACAGGGAGGCGTGCTTCGTGCGCCTCCCAATTGGACACTTGGCCCCGGAGTGCCACTCGGAGGAGCGAATCAGGAGCCGCTTCGTGGCTCCTGATTTGCTCCTCCAAGTTTTTATCCCGGACAGAGCCCGCCCTAACTCCTCCCCAACAGCCCTTAGCGTTTTATTTAGTCCGTGGCGCCGCCCGCGGCGCCACGGGCGGTTTAAAGATATGAGTACATTAATAAAGAAACAAGGAAAACTCCCCAAATAGGACACTTTTCTTTCTTTTATGAATATATTTATTATATTGCCAGTGGATAGGTCTGTTTCTCTCTGTTTGGTTTAATTATTAGATCGTCCTTATACTCTTGTATGGTCTTAAAGATGCTACTGGAATCATTGTGCTACTTCAGACCAACACGGCTACTCATTTGAATCTACCTGAATTTCAATTCATCTCCAGATGACAGGGATCAGTTCCCTGGAGAAAACAGCAGCTATGGTGGGTCAGCTCTGTAACATCATGATCTGCCCCGAAATCTCCAGGAATTTCCCCAAATAGAGTTGGCAACCCTATTGAGAAGGCTCTATGCCCTGGCACTCATTGGTCGTATCAAATCTGAAAGCTGAATATGCTATTTAAGTATTTGAAATACTTAAAATACTCTTTAAGTGTTTGAAATGTTGTCACTTGGTGGAGGGCAGGATGCTGTTCCCGTTGGCTGCAGAGGAGAGGACATACAGTAATGGGTTTAAACTACAAGTACAACGATATAGGCTAGATATCAGGAAAATATTTTTTCACAGTCAGAGTAGTTCAGCAGTGGAATAGGCTGCCTAAGGAGGTGGTGAGCTCCCCCTCACTGGCAGTCTTCAAGCAAAGGTTGGATGCACACTTTTCTTGGATGCTTTAGGATGCTTAGGGCTGATCCTGCGTTGAGCAGGGGGTTGGACTAGATGGCCTGTATGGCCCCTTCCAACTCTATGATTCTATGATTCTATCCAGAAAAATGAGAGGCCAAAATAGCCACCAGACATCTATAATTAAAATGGTGTAACTACATATCTATGTTTAGTTCCGTGGTCACAACAATTTCCTTCTAGTCTTGCCCCACTGAAACGATTAATGGTTGATGGTCCATAATTTTCAGGACGAAAGGGCAGACGACCTATTTGTACTTCTGATTACTATTATTACTTAGTTATGGGGAAGGCTGGGGCAGTTCGCAAGTTCACAGGCCTCTTTCAACACATGCCCACCACTTCTTTCCCCGACAATTGGGAATTAGCCGCTTGTTCTGCTTGTCACTTGATGCGGATGTACAACGGATTGAAAAGAGCAAAGCGGGAACTGCCCCCCCCCATGCCTACACACAAAAATATGTGGACACTTGGCATTTTAATAAGCAACCAGCCATTCTCATAAACAACCAGCAAGGAACCGTCTGAGGTAAGAATATGCCGGGGAGGAGATTTCTAGGTGAACAAACTCGAGGAAAATATCTTAATGAATTACATTAATCCCCAGTCTGAGTAGGGATAGGACTGTTATGAAGTATTTTAAGGACACACACGTTTTGGGGGGGGGGCGGTGGCGGGGACCGGACTGCAGATAATTTATTTACCTGAAGGGGGTGAGTGGAGAGAGACTTGGTGGATTTGGCAGCATTTGCTTTGTGTCAAAGGATCAAGCTACGACAAACAAGACAGAGACAGAGACAGAGACAGAGACAGAGACAGAGACAGAGACAGAGACAGAGACAGAGAGACAGAGAGACAGAGAGACAGAGAGACAGAGACAGACAAGAATGGATGGAGAGAGACAGAGAGAGAGAGAGAGAGAGAGAACACATACAAAATTAAAAACATTAGGGACAGGACCGTCTTAACAGCATTCTAGGCTCCTGGGCAAAGCAGAGCACCAGACTCTGATAAATTTAAACTTCTATTTATTGGTCCCTCCCACAAAATCAATGTTTAAAGATTCAATATTAAACAGGAGAGAATTTAGCTTGACCACACAGCATCAGAGAGAACGACACTTGGTTCTGACAAATATGGTATACTCTTTGAATGTGTAACAAATTTAGAGTCCAGGGGGACCTTTAAGGCCAAACAATTGTATTCAAGGAATGAGCTTTCGTGTGAACGCACACTTCCTCAGATACAATGTCATGGAATGACAATAATCAGCTCCAATTTATAGATGGAGTGAGCAAGCAAATTAACATACCGCATAATAAAATCCAGAGATTCGTAGGAAAAGACAGCAATTAGGGTTTGTTTGCATTCACCCGAGATTGAATTGCATGGGAAACATTTGGCCACAATAAAAAAAAAAAATGCAAATATCTACATTAAAATAATAACGGGCAAACAGTCAATTGCTGAATGTGTGTTATGCATATGTATTTGTAAGCACTGAGGAATGTTTGTAAATTGTACAGTCTGACGTTCAGACCCACAAATGGGAAGATTTCGGTCGGTGGGGCAGTCACCGAGAGCAATGTAAGGGGAGCTACAGAAGAATGTCAGGTTATTTTTCTTGTCCCTCACCCCCTTGCACAAGTGACTGGTTATGTTTCTTGATTACATGGAGGGAACTAATTCGATAAATACCCGGGCCAATTAGTGACAATGGCCGGGCAGCTGGCCGGTTGGGGACAGAGGCTTAGGAAGCTAATCACAACGGCCTGGCTTGTTACCTTGTGGTCCTCCCATCCCTTTGTCCCATCCATCTGTTGTCTCTGCTCGGATGCTGCCGGCTCTTTGGGAAGTGACCTCTAGGCTATTCATCCACAGGGCCCGGCACAATGGGGAATGACTCTGGCTGGGGCTTTCAGGTGCCAGGGACACAGTTCGGTCAGATTCCTAAACAATGTACAGGGATGAAGTCTTTGTTACCGTTATGGGGTCAATAATTTGGTTTCTACACAGCCGAGTTCTCCCCCAAACTTTTTGCTGCTGCTCACTTCCCCTAGAGTGAATTACAGGCCTGTATCAGGCATTATAAGTGAACCAGCATCCATTCAAAAAAGTACATCGGTAAGAAGGGTTGGTCTGTATAGCTATTGTAAGCCGCTTTGGGACTTCTTCTGGTAGAGAAAAGTGGCATATAAAGACCAACTCTTCTTCTTCTTCTTCTTCTTCTTCTTCTTCTTCTTCTACTACTACTACTACTACTACTACTACTTCTACTTCTACTTCTACTTCTACTTCTACTTCTTCTTCTATCCACAATAGACACCCTTATGTGGTAGGTGGGGGTGAAAATGTTCTGAGGTTACTGCTCTATGAGAGCAGCACTATCAGGGCTGTGATGAGCCCAGGGTCACCCAGTTGGCAGAGGAAAACCCTTATCCTCCAAACACTGATCTTGACCTCTTCTTTCAACTTCTTTCCTCATGTAAAAAAAAAAAAAAGCGCACTGCCCCCATTAGAAGAAGAAGAAGAGTTGGTTCTTCTATGCCACTTTTCTCTACCCGAAGGAGTCTTAAAGTCGCCTTCCCTTTCCTCTCCCCACAACAGTGGAACAGGCTTCCTCGGGAGTTGGTGGGTTCTCCATCTTTGGAAATTTTTAAACAGACGCTAGATAGACATCTGACGGAGAGGATGATTCTGTGAAGGTTCAAGGGGGCAGCAGGTTATAGTGGATGAGCGATAGGGATGTGAGTGTCCTGCATTGTGCAGGGGGTGGACTAGATGACCCAGGATGTCCCTTCCAACTCTATGATTCTATGATTCTATGATTCTATGATTCTATGATTCTATGATTCTATGATTCTATGATTCTATGATTCTATGATTCTATGATTCTATGATTCTATGATTCTATGAACAGACACCCTGTGAGGGAGGTGAGGCTGAGAGAGCCCTGATATTACTGAAGAAGAAGAGTTGGTTCTTATATGCTGCTTTTCTCTTCCTGAAGGAGTCTCAAAGCAGCTTCCAATTGCCTTCCCTTCTTCTCCCCACAACAGACACCCTGTGGGGTGCGTGAGGCTGAGAGAGCCCTGATATTACAGCTCAGTCAGAACAGCTTTATCAGTGCTGTGGCAAACCCAAGGTCACCCAGCTGGCTGCATGTGGGGGAGTGGAGAATCGAACCCGGCATGCCAGATTAGAAGTCCGCACTCCTAACCACTACATGAAACTGGCTAGTTTTCTAGAGTCACATTTATTATATGCAGAGCTGTAGAAAAGAGCAAGAATCCAGAACAATATTTTAGAGATGAAGAAATGTAGTTCTCACATCTTTATTAACCCATTCCAAGCCAAAATGCCTCTGGAGCATCCAGTCTGTAATGCATCCACCTGTCTTTTACTGTACTCCTGTTTGTTTCATGTCTGTACTTCTGGGGTGTTCCAGAAACACATTGGCCTGGAAGGGGTTAATAAAGGGGTGAGAGTTACACTTCTCTATTTCTAAAATATTGTTCTCGAGTGTCTGTAATGCATCACACTGTTTTCTGCGGTTCTCTTGTTTGTTTAATGCCCCTTCAGGCCTGTCCCGGAGGCAGTTTGGCCTGGTAAGGGGTAATAAAGGTACAGGAATTCCACTTTTTCATTTCTAAAATATTGTTCTCAAGTGTCTTTAACACATCCCACTGTTTTTTGCTGCACTCTTCTTTGTTTAATACCCATTCCAGCCAGTTCTGGCTTTTACACTGTCCCTGCTTCCATTAATGTTGCTATTTTGGCAGTTTGGTGTAGTGGTTAGGAGTGCGGACTTCTAATCTGGCATGCCAGGTTCGATTCCCCGCTCCTCCACATGCAACCAGCTGGGTGACCTTGGGCTCGCCACGGCACTGATAAAGCTGTTCTGACCGGGCAGTGATATCAGAGCTCTCTCAGCCTCACCCACCTCACAGGGTGTCTGTTGTGGGGAGAGGAAAGGGAAGGCGAATGTAAGCCACTTTGAGACTCCTTCGGGTAGGGAAAAGCGGCATATAAGAACCAACTCTTCTTCTTCTTCTTCTTCTTCTTCTTCTTCTTCTTCTTCTTCTTCTTCTTCTTCTTCTTCTTCTTCTTCTTCTTCTTCTTCTTCTTCTTCTTCTTCTTCTTCTTCTTCTTCTTCTTCTTCTATGTTCACAGCCATTGTGATCTAGTCCTACAACTAGTTGTGAAGTTCTCCTAAATATCGTTATATTGAAAACGATTTAACCTATGGAACGTTTTAACTTTTTGCTTTAAAAAGCAATTTCACATCTCGTCAAGGCTTGAAGGTGCCATCTATCGACGTGAAACCCCCAAAGGCTACCCATGTAAAACGGGGCAGGGTTAGGGTTAGGCAACCCACTTTGAGCCTTCTGTGCTCCTTTCATGTTCAATAAAATCAGAGTCCAGTAGCACCTTTAAGACCAACAAAGATTTATTCGGGGCGTGAGCTTTTGAGTGCAAGCACTCTTCCTCAGACCTTGCGCTCGAAAGCTCACGTTCTGAATAAATCTTTATTGGTCTTAAAGGTGCTACTGGACTCTGATTTTATTGCGCTACTTCAGACCAACACGGCTACACATTAGAACAGGGGTAGTCAAACGGCGGCCCTCCAGATGTCCATGGACTACAATTCCCAGAAGCCCCTGCCAGCATTCACTTTCCTCCAGGAGGAGGCGGCAGGCATTCGCTGGCAGGGGCTCCTGGGAATTGTAGTCCATGGACATCTGGAGGGCCGCAGTTTGACTACCCCTGCATTAGAACCTTTTAAGTTCAGTTTGCCTACAAAGAGTCTCGCAAGGCCATCCACACCCAGCACCGCAAAAGCTGCGAGGCTCTCAGCTCTTTGGTATTGCAGACATGTGCCTGCCTTTGTCACGACTTCTCCTCCCTTCCTAAGAAAACAGTCCGGAAAGAACTCCCGTGACCCCAAACAAGGGCATGGGCAGAGAAGAACTAAACCTTCTTCAGTAGCCTGAGAAGAGAGAAAAGGGAAACCGGAGTGCCCTCTAGTGGCATCCCAAAGAACGCCTGGTACAAAATGTGCTCAGCTAGTGGAACGAAGTCTTGGGCGATGCTCAGATCCCCCAGAACTACACGTAGCTGCAGAGGAGGGGGAAATGTTCTGTGAATTTGAACAGAGAAACAACCCAAAAGCTGCGGTGTTTTAACCCTTACCCCCATGGTGTGTCTTGATGGACACAGGGCCTGCCGAGCTACAATTTACTCTGCGAGGATGCAGGGAGGAGAAAGACATAGTCAAAGATCTTATGCAATCCTGTGAACTTTGACTCTCAGACAGGCAGCTTCTGCAAATCCTTGTCCCCAGGGCAAGCTGGATGCAAGAGACAGATTAGGTAACCCAATAGTGTGTGTGTGCTAAAATCCCAGGGGCTATGGTAGCCAGCTCTGGGTTGGGAAATACCTACAATCATAGAAACATGAAGGGGCCATCCAGGCCATCTAGTCCACCCTCCTGCTGAATGCAGGATCAGCCACAAGCATCCAGTATAAGAATCCTAGAGTTGGAAGGGGCCATTCCAGGCCATTCCAGTCTAGCCCCCTGCTCAATGCAGGATCAGCCTCAAGCATCCAGGATAAGGATCTGTCCAGCAGCTGGTTGAAGACCGCAAGTGAGGGGGAGCTCACCACTTCCTTAGGCACCCTCTTCCACTGTTGAATTACTTGGATGGTGAAAACATTTTTTCCTGATATCTAGCTGATAGCGTTCTACATGTAGTTTAAACCTGTTATTTCAAGTCCTCTAATCTGCTCCCAACAGGAACCTTTCCTCCAAGTCAGGGGTAGTCAACCTGTGGTCCTCCAGATGTCCATGTACTATGATTCCCATGAAAATTGTAGTCCATGAACATCTGGAGGACCACAGGTTAACTACCCCTGATTTAAGTGACAGCCTTTTAAATGCTTAAAGACAGACATCCTGTCCCCTCTCCAAGTCCTCTTCTCCAGGTTGAACACCCCCAAGTCCCTCAGCCTTTCCTCACAGGGCTTGGTCCCCAGGCCCCGGATCACTCCCATCACTTTCCTCTGCAACCCACTCAATTTTGTCCCCATCCTTTTTGAAGTGAGACTTTGGTGGGGGGGGGGAAGTGAGACTCCCCTGGGAAACTTTGGGGGTGAACCAGGAGTGAGTAAAATACTATGGTGTCCACACTCCAAAGCACCCATTTTCTTCAGAGGAACTGATCTCATTCATCTGAGACTGGCAGAAGCTCTGCAGCTACAGGTCCTACCGGATTCTTAACTGGGGTTGCGGGGGATTGAACTTGGGATCTCCTTCATGCTAAGCAGATGTGCTGCCATTGAGCCATAGCCCCTCCCCACAATGTAAGTGTTTGTGGGCATTTGGCTTTGCCAGCCAAGGAACTAACCAATCAAAGGAACCTGTTAAGGCCCATTCAGAGTGCTCTGCTTAGAACCAATCCGATCGCTCTGATTAGAGCCAATCAGATTGCTCTGTTTAGGGCCAATCTGCTTAGAACCAATCCTATCGCTCTGCTTAGAGCCAATCAGATTTCTCTGCTTAGGGCCAATCGGATTGCTCTGCTTAGGGCCAGTCAGAGGCAGCAGCGGGCTACCTGAAATGTATAAAAGTGCATGAGTTTGCCTGTTTTTCTCAGTTCAGTATTTGGAGTTTGTTGCTAGAGTTGCTAAATAAAAAGAGCTATTCTGAAGAATCGGAGTCTGTGTTCACTGACTGTGTTCACTGTGTTCAACCTGCAGACTTAATAGTAAGGCGGCCTCTGCTCCAACCTCAACAGTGGCTGGAGATCATGAGAGAGAGGACAGCATAGTGGAATTTTCAGTCAAGCACAAAACTTCTGATCCCATGAATGGCCTGCCATGGATACAGGAAGTATGACTTGCTTCCACATCCTGGTTTCTGGCTTCTTCTGGCCAAAGCTGTTTGTAGCTTAAGTCCTGACCGTTACCCCTTGCCAAAGGGATGCTGACTCCTTTCTTTCATCCTGCCCATCTGTAGCTGGGAATACCGACCCTGAATATCGAACAAAAGAATCTGTTGTATAATGTTTCGTCACATTTTCCAGAAGTTTTGCAACTGTTGGGTTTAGCCAGGAATGGGCTTCTTTTCCAAACTGTATCTGGTATCCGGTACCCAGTGGCTGTTCTATCTCAAGGGGCCGGGAACGAGTGAGGCTGAAAGGTAAAGTGAGAATGAAATATGGAGTTGCAGATATTTTTTTTGCCCTGGATCTGCCTGACAGTTTGGTCCAGCCCAGCAGCTTCCACTAGTGGTATTTAAAGTAAAGGTAAAGGTATCCCCTGTGCAAGCACCGAGTCATGTCTGACCCTTGGGGTGACGCCCTCCAGCGTTTTCATGGCAGACTCAATACGGGGTGGTTTGCCAGTGCCTTCCCCAGTCATGACCGTTTACCCCCCAGCAGCAAGCTGGGTACTCATTTTACCGACCTGGGAAGGATGGAAGGCTGAGTCAACCTTGAGCCGGCTGCTGGGCACTTTTCCTACCCAGTGGTGGGACCGGGAGACTGCCAATACCCCCCACCATTGCTGCCCCTACCTGGACCCACCAGAGAGGGGCTGCAGTTGCCTGACCGAACATGGGGTAGAGGCGGGGTGGCAGAGGAACATGGTAGGAGGAGGACAGCCACTGCAATCTGTTGCTGATGAGGGTGCGCAAGCTATAGCAGATACCCAGCACAAGGCCCACAAAGTGGCGGGAGCAGCCAGGAATTGCCCCAGTGGTGGTCGGACAGCCGCACCACTTCTCCAGGCCATGGCATGGGCAAGGTGAATGGTAGACCCCTGGGGCTGCCAGATGATGTCATACCTACTGCAGCGTCCTGAGAAGCAGACTGGCAGAGGCCCCACCTACAGCAGCATCCCCAGAGCTGCTAGCATAGGGCAGGCCCGTGGGAGACGCCATGAGATCTGTCAACCCTGCCCCAGGGGTTGCTGGGAAGTCACGGACTCTGAGGGTGGGGTTTTTGAAGATTCAGGGGAGGGGGCCAAAGGGACGGGGTTGGAAGCTAGGAGGATAAAAGGAAGACAGACACACGGGGGGGGGGTTGGATGCAAGGAGAAAGAGGGGAGCTGAAGTCCAGGAGGAGAGACAAGCGGAGTTTCAAGGGAAGATGGAAAGGAGAACAGGAAAGGATTGAACAAAGATGGAGGAGGAGAGCACTACACGAGGGGAGTGATTCCTGGGGGACAGAGTGGCGACAAGGGGGGTCCTGGTGCCCCATAGCGGAGCCACAGTTGAGGCTGAAGAGGACAGTGAAGGGGGCTGCACTTCCAAAGAGGATGCCTCCTCGCCCCCACCGAACTGCAGACCTCCAAAAGGGGGCACTGAGTTGCAGGTTGCGGACCAGGCACTAGGGGGCGCTCTAGCTGCTGCAGTGCTGCAGCTTGGCATCATGATTATCCTTGCTGGAACTGATTTGATAAGCAACACATCGATCAAAATAACCCCAAAGGTCCCATCCCCAGGCACACAGGAGAACATCCTGATTAGGAAAAGGTGGGCTTCCCCTGTCCCTAGGAAAAAGCGCATCAAAACAGGCCTGAACCGAGGCACATATTACATCACCCTTGCAGGACTGATCCAAGGCCAGCCGCCCAATAACCTCCGAGCTCTCTCCCATGGTTCCATATTCAAGAATAGAAATTGGCCATTAGACTTCACAAAGAGACTGGAAGACACTACTTCTAATAAGACCAAAATGTCTTCCCTTCAAATGTGACCTGTGGCAGGTTTTGCCATATTTCAAGACCTTTGCACATCCGGAAGTTTGTGTCCCTTGCAGGATCTATACTGCAGGGGTGGCCAAACTGGCTTTCCAGATGTAGTCCGCGGACAGCTGGAGAGCCACAGTTTGGCCACCCCTGCCACTGATTCAGCCTGTGGTGTCCGGGGAACTGTCATAAGCAAATCTCCCCACAGAGGGTCAGCTTCTCCCTTCCCTTACGAATGAAACAGAGATGAAGTCAGCATGGAAACAGCTCACATCAAGAGATGACAAACAAGATCCTTTCGGTGGCAGAGTTAATTTTGAGCAGAGCTGAACCCTCTGCTCAGGGCCCTGAGTAGCTGGCCATGGTTAGGTCTCTCAGCGCCTGCCCTGCGCCTGTGATTGTGGCCCCTGCCTGTCACTCACCAGTTCTCATTTCCCCAGAGCTCCGTTTCATTTTGCGGCTCCCCCTTTTGCCCCTGTTTTCAGTTCACTAGTTCAGATTTGTTTGCCCTTGTTGCTTTGGGCCTTCTTTTTGGAATCCTGCAATGAAAATAAAACCATGGCCGGAATGAGAACGTAGCCGTTCCATCTCCTTCCCTATATGAACATATAAACATGCCTTATATTGAATCAGTTCTTTGGTCCATTAAGGACACTACTGTCTATTCCAGTAGTTCTCAACCTTCCTAAAACCGTGACCTTTTAATACAGCTCCTCATGTTGTGGTGACCCCCAACCATAAAATGATTCAAGGGTTCTTTCACAGAAATTAAACCAAAACTGACCAATGGCGTGAAGATCCATTGTTCATGATTGTATATACATTGTTTTTCCCCCCCAGGGTTTCTCAGTTCAGTTCTGCCTCTTGTCCCACCATGCCGATTTCGCTCTTTTCTGCTGCTCCAGACAGACGAATGCTCTATCTTGATCTACCCCGCAAGGCTGTTGTGTGGATGGCGTCCCATCCCCCCCCCAGCCAAGCTGACCTGCTGCGACCTCTGTGAAAGTGTTGTTCGACCCCCAAAGGGGTCCCGACCCCCAAGTTCAGAACCACTGGTCTATTCCGATTGATAGAGGGTTGCCAGAAAGTGTAGCTCATGAATTGTAGGGATTTCACAGACAGGATATTTGATATGAAAAAAAATCTGTGATTGGCGTGCAGTTTCTCAGTGTGTATACAGTCCTCTGCGTATGTGTGTAATCATTTTGCATAGCTGACTTAAGGGCAACCCTAGCAAGGGGTCTTCAAGTAAGATTGCCATCCTCCAGGTGGAGGGCAGAGATCTCCCTGGAATTCATCTGACTTAGCATACTTCCCCCCCCCCCCCCCCAGTATTTATTCCTCTAAAACATTTGTTCCCCTTCCCCTGGAGAAAATGGCTGCTTTGAATGGTGGACATTACACCCTAGCAGGTTGGTAGCACCCCTGCCTTACACATTGGCACACTGTACTCCATAAACAGTAGTACACCGCAACCGTCTGGGCTTCGGAGTAAGCCAGACACAGGAACACTCTGAAATACCATGACAAGATACGCTGCTAGGGCAGAATCCACCCTCGAAAACCAGGACATGCCTCGGCTTGCCCTTTGCTAAAGGTTGGAATTTCAGGTGACTTGGGACTCTGATCCTCCCCCCCCCCCCCCCGTATAGTTTTGCCGATAGTGTGGTCTGGCCAGAACTGGCTTGGTCAGGGCCATTTTCTTTGTCTCATAGAATCATAGAGTTGGAAGGGGCCATACAGGCCATCCTGGCCTATAGCATGCTATCTTCCCTCGGCATTTCATAAATGGGTGAAGCGGCCAGTTTAAGAGCAGCATTGCCGTTCCCACATTTAGCTCTCTCAACCAACTTCATCTCTTCTTTAGTGTGCTGCTCCTTCCCCCTGCCAGTTCCAGGCTAATTTTGGTGCTGTCAGTTCTCAGTAGCTTCAAAGAGGCTGGCGTTGGCAGGCCACTGAGGAGATTAAGCAAACACATTGCTTGATTTGGCAGACGCACAGATGTCTAGCTGCTGAAAGTTCAAGTTTTGTCCCTCATAGCCCATCACGGCAACTCCAATGATGGGCCACCTGACCGAGCTGACAGGTTCTCATCGGTTTTTCCTAATCTCACAGTTCTCGATTTCCTAGCGTTCTCTTCGGGTTCCTGCTAACAGATAATAATAATGGGGTTTTTTTTAAATGTTGCTTTGAGATTTTGGATTCGAACTTCCAACCCGCTTAAATAGAATCTTGCTCCCCATGAAAAAGAGGTCTCTGTTTGCCCTTGAGGACAGGAGCGATGTTTAGCTGCCTCAGATGTTAAACCACAGCTGGATTAGATGTCAAACTCACTGAGATTCACGAGGGAAGGAGAGAAGCTTCTGGAAAAGCCTGACATGAGTTGAAGAAATGTCATTTAATATGTGAGGACCCAAAATAGACCTATGGTCTGGAAATCTAAGCCTTCCAATAACAACAACATTTTATAATAATAATAAACAATTTATCATCATCATCATCATCATCATTATTATTATTATTATTAAGGTGAGATACAATAACAACAACAATAACAATAACAATACAATGACAATGACAATATTTTATCTATAGTCCACTCTTCCCCATAGGATCAGGGCATGTAACAAGGTTGATAATAACAATACATTAACAGAATACTCATTATAATCGTAGTACTGAAATACACATTAAAACATACATTAAAATCACTCATTCAGAAGCTTTCCTATCATCTGTCTATCCAAACCCTCCTTTGTGACTGGGTGTGTCTATGTGTGTCACTGCCAAAGCTAAAATATAGCTGTCAGTGGCTTCTATTTATATAGCACATTTCCTTCAAAGTGTGAGGAATGCATCAATATTCCATTTTATCCTCAAAACAAACCCGGAAGCAAGTTAAGTCTAAGACCATTTCCGCATGAGGAATTTGCCCCTGTCCAGCCTCTCGTTGCTGTGAGTTTGAATGCTGCTTCCTCATGACATCAGCAGCAACCCATAGCTCTCCAGCGAGTGGCAAGGGTTTTCATCCTTTTTGCCACACAATGAGGGAACGCGGTAGAATCCGCTTCCCCCTTGCTTGTTACGCTTTTAATCAGGGCGCAAACTGGGGTAAGCCATTCTGAAAGGAGAAATGTGCAACAGCCTTGGAAACATTTTGCCCGCACTCACACCCGCCCTCCCATCTCCATTTCCGGATCACAATTAAAAGAAAAAAAAATGGCGCGGGCCACGTTGCTACGGTACCGCGAAGCAACATGCCCTCAGTTCAAATAAAATGTTCTCTTCAATCTGCACAGTAATATTGGGATCAGGCAGCAATCCAATCCAAAACACATTCTTGTTTTTGTTTTCTGGCGGTGTGAGAGGAACAGGGAAAGCGGGGGGGGGGGGGGGCGTGTGATGAAGCAGCCCTTAGCTTAGCATCCATGCCCTGTGTTTTAAATCTTTATTGTGAACACACAACCATCGGGGTGAATTACCATGGCCGGCCTATATAGAAAGAATCCTGAAAAGAGATCTAAAGAAATGTTTTATTGTTGCAGCGTGATCCCATAGCAACGTGGAAGTGATGTGTCCCCGTGGCAACACGGAAATGTTTTTTTTTTTTTTTTAAATCAGGACTCTAGGGAGGATGGAAGTTTGATTTCCCAGTTCAAAACTCTGCCCCCTACTTTGCTCCTGTACTCTACTGGTTTTCTTCTGCTGGGCTGAGGCGAATAAGGAGAGTGAGGGAAGGAAGAGGGAGTGAGGAAAGGAGAAAGGAAGAATAGTGGGAGAGATGTCTCCCGCCTCTTAAAAGCCAACTCACAACATACTATGAGGTGGGCAGGAAAGTGAGGAGGATGAAGGGAGAATTTCAGTGGCAGTATAGAAGGATGTGGTCAGCTAAGACAATTTCACTGGTGATTCCACCCAGAAGTGAGATTGCCACATGAAGTAGCGTGTGTGTGAGAAATGCCACTTCTGGTTAGGCCCTGAGATTCAGGGCTGAGTGGAATAGAATCCTAGAATCATAGAGTTGGAAGGGGCCATACAGGCCATCTAGTCCAACCCCCTGCTCAACGCAGGATCAGCCCTAAGCATCCTAAAGCATCCAAGAAAAGTGTGTATCCAGCTTTGCTTGAAGACTGCCAGTGAGGGAACTTGGAGCCTATCTCTTCTTAGCGTCTAATTTGAGACGTTAACCATCATTTCACACAGACAGGTACAGCCTCCTTTTTTGTGTGCACAACTCCACCCCCTTTCTGTTTTTTTTTTTTTAAATTTCTTTCCCAACATTTTTTCTTATTCACATTTTTTACACTCTGTCACGACTTCTGGGCGAATGCTGGGGATTGTATAGTCCGATTCTTTGAAGATTCATCGTTAGAAAATTGCCAGATTTCTTTGGGGCATAAGATGACCCTTAAGTCAATGTCCTCATTAAATTACCCGCTAAAACGGAATTACCAAATTATGACAGGTCCAGGGTAAACATCAGCTAGAGCAGAAGCCACAATTTAGTGGGAAAATAACAAAATCCACAAGGGGTGCTAAGAGTAAATTAAATGCTTGCTGCGGCCTTTTCTGGAGGTTGAAAACACACTGGCATTACTAAATTTTATTTCTACAAGCTGTATAGAAAAACAATTAAGTCAGAGAAGTGATGAGTTTGGGCTCTTTCTTGCCAATTTAACAAGAGACAAGTCCTTCCCATTTACAGGCAGTGGCTGAGATCTCCTGGGATTACAACTATCTCCAGGATAACGTGACCAGATTTCCGGGGCCAAACCTCCAGAAATTTCCCAACCCAGAGCTGGGAACCTAGGAACCCAGGAATGGGGAATCAACATAAAGCAAAGATTGATATCAAAGTTCTAAAATGGAATGCTTCTAGCTCATACAGCTAGACGACCTCAAATGGAGCCTGGAGTTCTCCAGGAATTACCATTTTGTCTTCAGATGAAAGCAATCCGTTCCCCTGGAAGAAATGGTGGCATCATTCATGGCACCACAGCCCCGATCAATGCCTCCTGAATGTCCTCCAGGGCTTGGGAGATACAGGTTCATATCCCTTGCTCCCCGAGTCTTCCCCTGCCCCAGCCATGGAAGCTCCCTGGCGTGACCTAGGCCTAACCTACCTCACAGGTTTGTATTTTGAGGATAAAAGGAAGCCAGAGAGAAGCAAGCACATTATTCGAGATATAGGTGGCCCCAATCAGCCCGTTTCCCACAGATAAAGATAGAAAACTTAAGAATTACTTATTTAATAGCATTCCCTTTCTACCTGTGGCTAGCCAGAGCACTTCTGGAAATTTGGAGACAGAGTCAGGAGGTGGCTGTCGTAGGGGAATTGCAGCTCACCTCCACAATTCAGAGATCAGTTCCCCTCGGGAAAATGGAGGTTTTGGAGGGTGGGATAGAATCATAGAGTTGGAAGGTACCTTCAAGGTCATCTAGTCCAACCCCCTGCACTATGCAGGACACTCACAACTACCTGCCCACCCATGTTGACCCCAATTTCATGCCCAAGTTATTCCCCTCTAAAGAAATCTCCAGAATCCAGCCTGGCCTGGAGGAAATTCACCTGCCATCCCACAGTGGTGATCAGCAATTCTCTGGGTATGCAAGGAAGGGCCACGAGAGACAAACACTGGCACATCCCTTCCTGACCAACCACTCACAATCTGCCTAAGTTCATAAAATCAGCATTTCTGTCAGATGATTATCTAGCCTAGGCTTAAAAATGTCCAAAGAAGGAGAACCCACCATCTCCCGACGAAGCCTGTACCGCTGAGGAACTGCTCTGTCAGGAAATTCTTCCAGATGTTTAGCCAAATTTTTTTTTGAATTAATTTCTTCCTATTGGTTCTGGTCTGACCCTCTGGGGCAACAGAATACAACTCTTCTCCATCCCCTATATTAGCGATCCCCAACCTGTGGGCTGCGGACCACATGTGGTCCTTCGACTAATTGGAGGTGGGCCCCGAAGGACGCCTTCTCCCCCCCCCCGGCCCTTTACAACACACTTTGGGTGTCCTTGTCTCCCATCACTCCCAGATGGGACTATCTCGTTGCAGAGAAACAAGCTCAGGGTTCCCATTGATTTGTCATTGTCATGAGTTAAAATTTCCATGAAAATAAAATGTTCCTTATGTTCATTGTTGTGGCGTGTCTGTATCTTATTTTGAAGGGACGTTTAAACATTACCATAGCGATCAAAGAGCATTAGGGCAGTGGTTGAGAGTAGAGGAGTAAACTACCCCCCCCCACCGGGCCTCAGTAAAATTGTCAAGCGTTGAGTGGTCCCCGGTGATAAAAAGGTTGGGGATCACTGCCCTATATGACAGCCTCTCACGTATTTGAAGATGCTGATCATATCACCTCTTGGTCACCTTCTCTCCAGGCTAAACAGACCAAGCTCCCTCAACCTTTCTTCATACATCTTGGTCTCCAAACCCCTGACCATCTTCATAGCCCTCCTCTGGACATGCTCCAGTTTCTCTACATCTTCAGTTGTGGTGCCCAAAACTGAACGCAGAACTCCAAGTGAGGCCGAACCAGAGCAGAGTAAATCTTACCCTACTGAGGCCCCTGGTCTTCCCTGGGAGCCATTCCCAGACCTCCAGGAGTTTCTCATGCTGGATCTGGTAATCTTAGTCTGTAGGCCCACCACATGGTATGCGGGGGCTGCCTGCCTTTGGATATGGTGTTTTCTGTGAGATGTCTTTGCTAGCAGTAGGCAAGACAAGATACAATTGTGCCTGAGGGAGTCTTTCTTGGCCAATATCCTTTCTTTCAGCATTGGTTCACTTTATTTACACGCATGTTGCAAAACAAAGCCATTATTCACACAGCAAATTCTGCCGCTCCAATTCCAATCTGCTCAGTAGTCGCATCATGACTGTCTTTCAAATTTGGCTCTCAGTTTTCTTTTTTAATGAAAAATTTAATGGGAATCATGTGCCAAGGCAATATTGCAAAACTGCTTGGGCGAACTGTGTTGTATCGTCAGACATACCTAGGGTTGCTGGGTGGCACCTGGCAGGAGATGGGGGTCAGAGGCTTGGGAGAACACCAGTGTCCCGTGTGAGGTGATGTCATTTGTGGGGGGAAAACCTGGAAGTGATGCCATGCCACTCTAGGAACTGCTGGAAACTCTATGGTAAAACCATAGCATTGTTATTCCTAAAGCAACATGACATCACTTCCGGGTTTCCTCTGGAAGTGACATCACATAGTGCACAACACCAGAGTTGTTTTTTTTTAATTTCTCCTGCTACCAAAGGAATGGCAGGAGGAACAGCAGAACAAATTTAGAGTCCAGTGGCACCTTTAAGACCAACAAAGTTTTATTCAGGTATAAGCTTTCATGTGCACACACACTTCCTCAGATATAATTAACCTTGGAAAGTCTTGCATCAAACAATGTACAACAATTTTCAACCTGCTAGGGCAAATGAACTCAATAAGAGCTGAAATCGACTCATGCTCCTTGAGACAATTAGGCCATTGCGCACATGAGCCGGGCCAACTATGGCACATATGAGTCATTAGAACATGTACCCTTCCTGTGCTGTTCTGGCAGTGTCAGAAAATCTGGGCCATGGCTCCTTCTCAAGGCAGTGACATCTCTCCTGGGAACTGGAGCAAAGCCGGCATTTGGAACATCAGTTCCTCCCACATCGCATGGGGACATGCTGCCGCATTTCACATGTGCTGCTAAAAGGATGCCAGAAGTGCTATTTTGGTGTCCTGGATTAAGGCTGCAAAAATGAATGGTTTATGATTGTTCTGTGCGAACACCTACCTTTTGCTAGGACTCTGAGGGAAGATTGTGTAAGACCCATCAATTAATCTCCTGATATATTTTTTATGGTCTGAAAGGACCCAGGCTGTCATGGAAGGCTCCTTTCCCCTCGTCAATGGAGATATCCTGGTTTGACCCCCAGTCTCTCCTTGAAAGTGTTTGGTTGGAGCGAATGAATCTACCAAACATGTGCTCCGTATTCTTCCCATCCTGAGCTGATTCTGCACTTACTTTGTTTTTTCCATTGTGGATCCTGCTGAATTCAGATTGATTTGTACTTGGGTCTCATTCTCCCCCCCCCCTCAATTGAGACAGAAAGTGTTGGTGCAGTTGATTAGGGAAGCTCAGAGCGGGGAGAGGAGCCAAGCGTAGCAGGAGTCTCTTTCTTTCTTTTCTTGAATTTTGTGGGGAGGGGAGGATTGGAGACAGCTGAGGAGGGGGAAGAAACCCGAGGCAAATCTCTGCTGAGAGAAATTAGGGCTTCTGGAGCGCAGTCACTTTAAGACAAGCCTTGAAACTGGGAACCAGGAAGTCTTTGAACTGACGCCCTGGCCAATCAGGGAAGACTGCTTTGCGATGAGGCATGGAGAAAGGAGTTAATTCGCAAAAAGCAGGAACCTGCACACTTCCTGATGCCGATTTTTTTAAATATCAAGGGTTATATCCACTTCTGGATATTACAGAGGAAAGGTAGGGTCATTCTGGATCAATAATTCATGTTGCAGAGGGAAAATTTAAAGAACCCAAAATCAAAGTGGAAATCGAATTCAGTGTAGACGTCAGGGATTTATTCGAGTTGGCAGCGGGTAAAAAGCTCCATGCAGACTATACTGGACAGGCTAGCGAGTAGACTTGCTCTGTGTTTGACAGCTATAGTGAACAGAATCATTTTAAAGGAGTTAATGTTTAAAAACGTTTAAACAGTTTTATTGTTACTACTATTGAAAGGCATTGCTTTATTGAATTGTTGTAAACCGGCCCGAGACATCTATGCCAAGAGGGGCAGTTATAGAAATCAAATAACAAATAAAATTTCAAAAGGTGAAACGGGACCTCTGAGATCTCATCCAGCCTGCTGTGTCAAGATCTCCTTCCATGGTGGAGACAGGATGCCACTAAAGCATCTCTACCCACCCCCAACTCCAAGGCATGCATAACACAACCATATCCCCCGCTTGAAGGGATGTTTCATCATTGATGAGGGAAGTATCACCGTCCACTTCTGATGTGGAGTCAATAAAGCCCCATATCTGATCCATCCAGGGCTATCAAAAAGACAATTTACCTTACCAACTCCCAGTTCTTTGTCAATATGCTATAAAATACCCATCAATCACCTTACCTTGGAATAGAGCAGTTTGAGTCTAGTGGTATCTTTAAGACCAATGAAGATTAATTGTGGGTATAAGCTTTATTATTGTGGGTATAAGCTTTAAAGAGCCTCTTGTGGCGCAGAATGGTAAGGCAGCCGTCTGAAAGCTTTGCCCATGAGGCTGGGAGTTCAATCCCAGCAGCCGGCTCAAGGTTGACTCAGCCTTCCATCCTTCCGAGGTCGGTAAAATGAGTACCCAGCTTGCTGGGGGGTAAATGGTAATGACTGAGGAAGGCACTGGCAAACCACCCCGTATTGAGTCTGCCATGAAAACGCTAGAGGGCGTCACCCCAAGGGTCAGACATGACTCAGTGCTTGCACAGGGGATACCTTTATAAGCTTTATTGATATGCCCCCAAATGTTGTGCAAGGAGGGATGTGGCTGAAAACCTCCATCTTTTTTTCTGGTTCACTGAAAGCAACGATGGCTAGACCAGAAAAGCCTACCCAGAAAGCTTTGCGTACCAGAAATAGGCCAATCACTGGCTCTATGTGAGGTCAATCTCACCCAAGAGACTTCCAGGCTGTCACAAGAGTGATAAGATTAATCTGCACAAAGAAAGGACTGGGCCTTATGCTCTTTCCACCACCTTGGCACAAAAGAACTGACAGCACCTGGCTAGTGGGCTAATCTTCTTAATGAACCTCCACACCTGAAAGTATAATTTTCTTTAATGTCTCTTTCTGATGAAGTCATCCTCCTGGTAGCATCTTCCTGTCCCTAATTGCTGGTACATCAAACTCCCATTAAGATAGGGTCGACCAGACCTAAGCATCCTGCCTGGACCAAAATACAGATGTGGCCTATATCTCCACCCCATGTGGAACATCATGTCAGCTCCAGAGATCCCCCAATAAATCCATTAAGGTTTCTTTATCAAAGCTCACTTCACCCATTAGCAAAGGTTCTGTTTCATTGACATTATGCAGTTAAGCATTCTCACTGGGTTGCCATGCCCTAGACCCCGCCCAAGGCACAAATTTGGCTATAAAAATAGGAGAGAGAGTAGCTATTCCATGCACAAAACCCAGCTTGCAGGTGGGCTGCCACTTCTTCTGGACCTCCACATTTGATGATACTTTTCCTTGGTCCAAAGTCTTAACCCTCTTCCATACCTGATCACTTCTTTTGTTTCATCTGTATGTATGTGTTAGCTTAAATTGCGTGTCTGTTGTTCATGACTTTAAAAAAAATTGTTTTAATATATCTGAACTTCAAAAGGAGAAGAGCAAAACAAAATATCTGGTCAGTAGGTTTAACAACCTCACAGTCACCAAGCCGGGAGTTTCCCCAGAGTTACTACTTATCTCCATACTACAGAGATCAGTTCTTCTGAAGGACACGGTGCCTTCAGAAGGTGAACTTTATGACATCACATCCCCTCTGAGCTCCCACCTCTCTCCAAACTTTAGTGTCCCCAAACAACACCTCAAATTTCCAAAAATGTCCCAAGCCAAACTTGGCAACCTTAACCAGATGCAGGGTTGCCAACCTTTGGGTATCACCTGGAGAGTTCCTGCTATTACAGCTGATTGAGATCAGTTCTCCTAGGGCTGCTTGGGAGGGTGGACTCTATGGTATTATATCCTTCTGAGGTCTTTCCCTACCCCTAATTCCACCCTCTCCAAGCCCCATCCCCAAAATTCCAGGTATTTCCAGCCCAGATCTGGCAACCCTAACTTTATGCCAGAAGTAGACATTTGGAAATGGAGAGGGGGGGATTCTTCTTTTATTCAAAAATGAAAGCCAGAACAAGTTCCGGTACCATACTCATTTACAAAGGGAAAATTCTTCCTCACCGGAATTAAATTTCTAAACAAATAAATAGCTTGTAACAAAATCAAAATATTGATCTTGGGTGATATCACAACATAATATTGAAGCTTTTAGCAAGCATGAATGATCTAAAAGCGCCATCCCTTCATTTCCATTCAATACCAAAAGCAGAGTATTTCCATTCAGTCACAGAAGTATGCAGCTGTGAAAAAAATAAACATTTGTAAGGTACAATAAAGAGCCAACATACATTAGACATCAATGGGATTCTTTGGTATTTCCATACCTGCGTATCCACTGGACCGAGGGTTCCAGTCAGTCCTCGGAGGGAGATCAACATGGCATATGCCTAGTACACTTCTTGACCCCAAAAATTATCTGCCTGCACTAGACATTTGGCAGAATTATGTGAACCCTGAGAGGATAGATTGTGACGTATCCCTTAAACCTGCAAGCAAAAATACTCGGGTTTTCAATTTATTCTGTGTCCGTCCATCCTTCAAAGCATGCCACCACGAGAAAGTTTGTAGCCTAGATCTTCCTGTGTTGTGCTGGTTTTATAGGGAATTATTAATATAGCAGGACTTTGAAGAATGAAAGGGAAGTCTGAACAGCCGCAGTGTGAAATGTACGGTCCATTCTGCCTCCACATTACCATCTTATCTTTCTGCTGTGTAGACCAGCCATGAGACAGGAGGGAGATCCGGGGAGGGCGGGCAAGGGGGGAGGGGGAAGAGATGGAGTGAATTGGGGCAAGCTGAAAAGGTCATGAATGTTAATCCGGTTAATGCTGTTTCTTTTAGGCTCTGAAATCGCCAAGAGCAAGAATTAAGAAGGGAGAAGGAGACCAAAAAAGTGAAGTCTTACATTCTAGGTGGATGGCTGGGCAGAGAGCAGCAGAAGGAAGGTCTGTTTCTTTGGCCAGCCTCTCAGAAGATGAAATCCAAGTGTTGGTGAAGGACAAGAAGGTATATGGATGAGAAGGTAGAGAATTACACCATCTGGATACTCTGCTGCTGTTGTGAATGCTTCTATATTCACTGCAAGAAGGAGTCCAAAACAGGGAATCATCTCCCATAAGGAAGCAGTCAAGGAGAAGCTTGAGGGAAACCGTGTTTGCCCCTCAGAAGTGGTGACCCTCCACCCACCATGTGAATATAGGGCCCATTCTGCATATAGCGGATAATGCACTTTCAATGCAGATTATCCTGTTCCACACAGGAAAATCTTGCTGCAAAAGCACATTGGAAGTGCATTATCCAACATGTGCAGAATGGACCCAAGAATACCGACACTATACCGGGAAAGAGAATGGAGACTGCTTGTTTTTGTCGTTTCCCTTTAATGAGAATCCTGCGTGGCTCCAGAGTGGAGGAGTGGCCATTTTCTTCCCAGTTCAACATCCAATGCCTTTAGGGCTGGAGAGTACTGGTGGAAACAAGCAGAGATTGCCACAAGCTCACCATACTGGAATTCTATCAATGTGTATTCTGGTGTTATAATCCTTTCTAGGATCCCTAACTTGGACACCATACGAGCATCTACAGGAAAAGTGCAGTAGTCCAAGTGGCAGGTTGCCAACAATGTATTTTGTAATTTAGTCAAGCATTCCCAGACTGCTCATCTCCCCAGAAGAACCTGATGCAATTTATAAAAAAAAAAGGGGGGGGGATGGACAAACCTTGTATGGTCTGGATTCACCCAGTCGACTGCAGGTTTAAATAAAAATTGTAAATCAAACTTAGGAGACCAAGTAAAATAGGAAAAGAAGAAAGGGTTCAAGGCAAAACCTGATGAGTGTGTGTGTGTGTGGGGGCACTATTTTCTCCTATGGGTATCTTGTTGTAATGCCCCACCTCCTTCAGCCATACCATTGTCCATTTTTGATTGATTCCTTTTTCCACTGACCAATCGTAGCACAACTGCTTTCTCCATTGAGTCGCATTGCACGATATGGCCAAAGTAAGTGAACGGGAGTTTTTGTGATAGACCTGACTAATGGACGTTTGGTATATCCTATGGTACAGCTCTCAAATGATAAATATATAAAGAATTTGAATTTGAATATTTTTATTCTGTTTTTTTATTGTAAGATATATATTACATTTCTTCTTAGGTTCTGATATATTAGGGGTTATGGCGCAGAGTGGTACGGCAGCAGACATGCAGTCTGAAAGCTCTGCCCATGAGGCTGGGAGTTCGATCCCAGCAGCAGGCTCAAGGTTGACTCAGCCTTCCATCCTTCCGAGGTTGGTAAAATGAGTACCCAGCTTGCTGGGGGGTAAACGGTAATGACTGGGGAAGGCACTGGCAAACCGCCCCGTATTGAGTCTGCCATGAAAACGCTAGAGGGCGTCACCCCAAGGGTCAGACATGACTTGGTGCTTGCACAGGGGATACCTTTACCTTTACCTTATATTAGGGGTTATAGGTGGTATGTATAAGTGATGAAATGTACAGGGGTAGTCAACCTGTGGTCCTCTAGATGTTCATGGACTACAATTCCCATGAGCCCTTGCCAGCAAACACTGACTACCCCTGAAATAGAATATATAGCTATAATGAAATTAACAATATAGCAGTAAAATAGTCTAGTTATGTTTAGAACTTAAAATGTCTGAAGAAACGACTACCATAAAGATGACGAGAAGGATATTGGGGATAAATATACATGTATATATTATTTTTTGTTTGTGGGTTTGTTCTATATACTCTGCAATATATAATAATTTTTTTTCAGAATCTCAAAGCAGTTTACAATCGCCTTCTCTTCCTCCCCCCACAACAGATACCCTGTGAGGTAGGTGGGGACTGAGAGAGCTCTGACAGGGCTGCTCTGTGAGAATATTACTATCAGAACTGTGACTAGCCCAAGGTCACGCAGCTGACTGCATGTGGGGGAGGAGTGGGAAATCAAACCTGGATTTCCAGTTAGAGAATGCCCCTCTTAACCAATACACCAAGCTGATATATGTATGACATTACCATTTTCTCTTTTTGCATCCCTTTTATATTTTCTTAAAATTAAAAAGAGAGAGAGAGAGAGAGAGAGAGAGAGAGAGAGAGTTCCCCTGAGAGCAGTTCATCCCAAGAGACTGAGAGCATCTAGCAAAGATGGAGTCACCTGGTGCATCCAGGTCAGGGTACCCATTAGTACAAGCCACCAGGAAGCACAGAGAGCTACATTTGATAGTTGGTGAGCAGTGTTTGGGTCAGAGCAGGGGTAGTCAACCTGTGGCCCTCCAGATGTCCATGGACTACAATTCCCATGAGCCCCTGCCAGCGTTTGCTGGGTTAGAGGGTCACACAGTTGCGCTGGCCCGGCGGCATACGACCACAGATGAAAATCAGTCCGGTCGCAGAGAACCGCTTAAGTAATAGGTGACTAATATGATGCTAAAAGCCTGCGGGGAAAGAAGACGGCAGCTTGTCAAAAGAAAAAAAAAGAATGAGATTTTTAAAACTCAGGAACAATGACGTGATGCACAAAACAGCATCTCTGTGGAAATGGGGCTGGCCTTTTCTGGCGCTAATGGATCTGTGGAAGGAGCGTTTGTCAGGGCAGGAAGACATTTGGATTGCAGAGAAGCCAGAAACTGTCAGCGGACACATAGAGCGATGATTGGGGTTAAGGCCTGTATTGGTGATAATTGCAGCACGTTGGGCGGGGGGGGGGGGAATAGTAATGTGGACGGCCCACAACTTCATCTTCAAGGAAGAAAGGAGGAGAAGGGGAAACCAAAAAGACACTTCCCTTCTCTTCCTCAAACATAGAATCATAGAATCATAGAATCATAGAATCATAGAATCATAGAATCATAGATTTGGAAGGGACCTCATGGGTCATCTAGTCCAACCCCCTGCACTATGCAGGACACTCACATTCCAATCGCTCATCCACTGTCACCTGCCACCCCCTTGAGCCTTCACAGAATCAGCCTCTCCGTCAGATGGCTTATCCAGCCTCTGTTTAAAAATTTCCAAAGATGGAGAACCCACCACCTCCCGAGGAAGCCTGTTCCACTGAGAAACCGCTCTAACTGTCAGGAACTTCTTCCGGATGTTTAGATGGGAATTTCTTTTGAATTAATTTCATCCCATTTGTTCTCGTCTGTCCCTCCAGGGCAAGAGAGAACAACTCTGCTCCATCCTCTACATGGCAGCCTTTGAAATTCTTGAAGATGGTTATCAGATCCCCTCTCAGTCGTCTCCTCTCCAGGCTAAACAGACCGAGCTTCCCGAACCTTTCTTCATACGTCTTGATCTCCAAACCCCTCACCATCTTTGTTGCCCTCCTCTGGACACGTTCCAGGGTGACGGTGCATGGCTGTTCTCCTCCTTGCCATTTCTCCTTTTTCTGGTTGCGTGTCGGCTTCTGAAAAATTCCGGAGCTGCAGTTAAGGGATAAGTGGATTTGTATCGCACTGAAGCATTCCCACACTGTGTTCCTGTGGGCGTCACAAATTGCTAAGCAGATTTCAAGTGTTCTTTTCGAGTTGTGAGCCGGAAAATTTCTGCACATACTGATTACTCCCCCCCTCCCCTTAACACAGCGCCGTGGGCATGATCCTACAATTGTTGGCCTTATTCTTAAAAAAAATAAAAATAAAACAACAACCAACGGGGCTAGGGGGATAAGGGTTGTAGGATTAGCCCCAATTAGCAGAGTGATAAGATGGAATTTGATGAAATCCATTGTGAGCCACCACCTTTCGCTCTGTATAAAGAGCAGGCTTGAGGTTACAGCAGCCGACAATAGCTCCTCCACTCGCTCTGCCCACACAGATGTGTGTCGGTGAATGCCGGATCGAACTATGCCTTGAAGCACAATAGCAATGTCTAGAGAAAGGGGAGATGTGGCAGCGTTAATTCTGATGTAACACCTGTTTACGCCGCCATGAAAACATCAGCACGCTGATTACAGCGTTCGAAATAGACCCCTTTGGGGATTTCAGAACCTGCCCCTCCTCTCCCGCCCACTCCGTGCGTTCAGGGCCCGTGATGTGCCACTGAGTGAGCCGAACTCGGATCAAAGGTGTGGGCTTGCTGCCTTTGTGGGCTTCGGCTTGTAAAAAGGCAGAGAGCCAGTGTCATGGAGTTAGTTGTACCGGAGAGTGAGGCTCCCACAGCGTAGCGGGAGTGACTCACTTCCTGTAGGCCGGGGCTGAAGCTAGAGTTGCATTGATGCAGCAGGAAGGCAGGTCCCCTCAAGGCAGAGGGGCGGGGGTATAAACTTAGGGAGGGCATCCCACATGGGGTTGCCAGCTCTGGGTTGGGAAATCCCTGGAGGTTTTGAGGGTGGGGTTTGAGGAGCGGAGTGACTTCAGTGGGATATAATGCCACAGAGTCCACCTTTCATAGCGGCCATTTCCCACAGGTAAACGGATTTCCACCATCTGTTGATTCCCTGCCACTATCTGGATGGGAAAATCAGCCTATGTAGAATGGGAGGATTTCCCTTTCCCAAGAGCCAGTTTGGTGTAGTGGTTAGGAGTGTGGACTTCTAATCTGGCATGCCAGGTTTGATTCTGTGCTCCCCCATATGCAACCAGCTGGGTGACCTTGGGCTCGCCACGGCACTGATAAAACTGTTCTGACCGAGCAGGAATATCAGGGCTCTCTCAACCTCACCCACCCCACAGGGCGTCTGTTGTGGGGAGAGGAATGGGAAGGCGACTGTAAGCCGCTTTGAGCCTCCTTTGGGTAGGAAAAAGCGCCACATAAGAACCAACTCTTCTTCTTTTTGAAGTTTTAGGCTTCAATCCCATTAAGGAGATAACTTTGTTTGGATTACTACTTCTTTTGAGGAAGATAAGTGGCAAGGTTTATTGGCAGAGCTGGCAGACTGAGGAAGAATCATCGAAATGGACTTTTTTCCAGAACTCTGTCTTTTTGAATGTTTACTATTTCGATGCCATAAGTTATCTACATTTGCAGTACCCATGTACCTTGTCCGAGGAACTCTGAGGGCTTTTCTGCATGCGATAAATATAGTGGAATGTTTACCTTGTGAAGATGCTATATTCTGGCTGCTCCGCATAACATGGCCAATTTCCCACGTCTGGCCAGCAAATTGCTCGCTACATTTGCCTTTTTAAAGTGCTGGTTGGGGAATCGCATAAAGTCGATTCACCAAACTAGAAACGCTTTCCCCCACCGGACAACCAGCAGGCCACCAGCAAACAAAAGGTATAGAGGCGAAGAAGCCTCCAATGGCCCGCCCTTGCACTTATTTCCCTCTTCAGATATTCGGATAGGCGTTTAAACGAATAAGTCTTTTAAAAAATGTTTTAACGGCGATTGCCAGAAGTTCATCTGTCAATCAGCCATGCCGGGAGGGGATTGGTTGGCCAAAGTGATTGATATTCCTGCTCGGTCAGAACAGCTTTCTCAGTGCCATGACGAGCCCAAGGTCACCCAGCTGGCTGCACGTGGGGGAGTGCAGAATCGAACCCAGCATGCCAGATGAGAAGTCTGCACTCCTAACCACTACCCCAAACTGGCTCTCTAGCCCGTATCAGCAACGTAAATTAGAAATCAAGCGGCATCCCAAAGACCAAGCTGCTCCTGGACTTCTGTTTTAGTTAACCTAACCGCATGTGAGGGGGAAAAACCCTTTAAATAGGGAAAAAAACTGATAAAGTTTAACACTGACACTGATCACATTCTCTGGTCTTGGGACCGCAGATCTTTATCCTTTCAGTGTTCTAGCAGAAAGGTCCTGCCTCTCCCTCCCTCCCTCCCTCCCTCCCTCCCTCCCTCCCTCCCTTCCTTCCTTCCTTCCTTCCTTCCTTCCAAGCATGTGCTCCTTTTCCATTTTATAACCCCCTAATTGCTTCTAGTGCCTCATGGCTTGCAGGAGTTTGCAGGGAGGAGCTGTTCCAGGAGTCCGTGGTCCGTCTGTCTGCTCGGCAGCCTTGGTGGCATGGAAAAGGGAACAGCTGTGCTCCAGGAATGAATGTGTTGCGTGTTCCCTTACATAACTCAATGACGTGTTATGGGCAGGGTTTGTTATGTGAACTGATGCACAGGCATGGCCACAGATGTGCATGATCAATGCACCCAGGTGTTGCTTTGTTGCTTCTGGGAGTGGTGGGGAAGGTTCACGGCTTGATGAGCAGGAGGTCCCCGGTTCAATCCCCCGTATCTCCAATTAAAACTCTCAGGCGGTAGGATGACCGATGAAATTCCTGAAGCTACTAAAGGTAGATGAGAAGCAAAAGTAGAATGTGAGAAATTTTATTTATTTTATCTACATTTTAATAGTCTGCCTTTCTGTCCTGGACTCAAGGCAGGTTACACAGGGTCAGGCCAATCAACATAACTTCGGCCAGAAATTGCACCCAGGGTGGGATTTATTTTTAAACTTTAAGAGCGTGTAAACTATTAAGCGCCAGCTCCCACACCAGCAAAAAAGGTCTTTCTGTTACATTGAATGAACAAATATGCATTGCTACAGGTTTTTTCGGGTTTTTATAAAACAGTTTTTAAAGGGAAGCATGAACACAACAGTTAATTGGCTGTTATGTTTGACTGACAGCCAGGGACAGGAGGAAGCGTGGAAAAATATTGTCTACTTTGTTGCGATTTCGGCGAGACTGGAAACTTGTGCATTACGAGAACAGCGCTAGTGGGAGAACCTTTATTCTGTGAAAAACAGCTGTGTGCATTACTGAGACCTGCCGCTATTTATTGCAGTGCTTTTCAATAGCACACAGATTCAGCAACTTTGCCCATTGTGCGGAATAGCCCTCAGTTTTTGCCACCGAAGAAAATTTGAAGACGTGTTGATAACCGGTTTGCATTCTGACAACTATTCATTTCCTTCTGACTTCTTTGCTGCTGGAAACATCCTGGATTAAAGGACTCTGTTTAGAGAACTCAAGTGCAGCCTCTCTTTCAGCGTCTTCGGCCTTTCAGCTGCCAGGTGGGACCTGGGGATCTCCCAGGATTATAGTTGATCTCCAGACTGCAGAGATCAGTTCCCTTGGAGGAAACAGATGCTTTGGAAGGAGGACTCTATGGCCTTGGACCCGACTGCAGGGAAAGTGAACTCTATTGTATGGAGATCGTGGGTAATAGAGGCAGATCTCCAGGCGTCACCTGGAGGCTGGCAACTCTAAGCATACATCAAGCTCTTCCAAAACTGAAGACCCCATCATCTACGCAAGACGGTCTTCCAGGGACTTTTCCCCTATAAACTCTCAGTTCTTCCTGGGCTCATATAGGATGCAAAATTCATATATTTTTGTGTCATTTACTAAATTGCTAAACCAGCTTGGTGTAGTGATTAGGAGCAGCGGCTTCTAATCTGTCAAAGCAGGTTTGATTCCCTGCTCCTCCACATGCAGCCAGCTGGGTGACCTTGGGCTCATCACATTTCTGTTAGAGCTGTTCTCACAGGGCAGTCCTGTCAGAGCCCTCTCAGCCGCACATAGCCTGTTGTGGGGAGAGGAAGGGAAGGCAATTGTAAACCACTTTGAACACTCCTTTGGGCAGTGAAAAGTGGGGTATAAAACACACTGATTTCCCCCAAAGGCCCCATCATTCAGCAGGGAGGAGAATATGAACTGGGTGATTTACCTACCATCACCTCCAGCGCTGCAGCGTCGAAATTCTGTGCCCATGACTGCGTGGACGGTTGTTCTGAATGACTGTGCCTTGAGTTTCCAAACGACAATTGGAAAGCATTAATGCAAAGGTGATTCTTATTTGTGTGGGTGGAAGGGAATGGGATTACTCAGAACCTTCTGAAAAGGATGGGAGAGACAACAAAAGTGCCTCTTGTTAAACCAAAGGACCTTGCATTGAAGAGCAACAAAAATACCATCTTCTTTGATGGTAATGTGAGCCATTCAGCCGAATCCGACTCTGAGCGATCCTGGGGCTCAACCGTTGCCAGGATTTTCAACATTGTTTAGAGGCCATTAATCCTATAAATGAGAAGAAGAAGAAACCCACCACGAATCAGATGTTACGTTTTTGCTATTGTTTTGTGTATCACAGCTCACTTCATCAGGTGCAAGAGGAGTATAAGCCCCAGGCTAATTTATATACCCACCAGAAAGAGTCAGGTGGGTAGCCCTCTTGGTCTGAAGCAGCAGAACATAGTTTGTTTCCAGTGGCACCTTGAAGACCAACCAAGTTTAATTCATGCACATGAGACCTTATGCAGACTGGATTTTCAGATGGTTAGGTAGATAGGGAACTGGTTAGAAAACTGTACCCCAGGACTGGTTGTCAAAGGTATTTCATCAGATTGGAGGGGAATGAGCAGTGGGGTGCCACAGGATCCAGTACTTTTCAACATTTTTATCAGTGATCCAGATGAGGGGGTGGAGGAACTACTCATTAAATTTGCAGATGACATCAAATGACATCAAAGAGCCAGTTTGGTGTAGTGGTTAGGAGTGCAGACTTCTAATCTGGCATGCCAGATTCAATTCTGCGCTCCCCCACATGCAACCAGCTGGGTGACCTTGGGCTCACCACGGCACTGGTAAAACTGTTCTGACGGAGCAGTGATATCAGGGCTCTCTCAGCCTCACCCACCCCACAGGGTGTCTGTTGTGGGGAGAGGAATGGGAAGGTGACTGTAAGCCGCTTTGAGCCTCCTTCGGGTAGGGAAAAGCGGCATATAAGAACCAACTCTTCGGGCCATTTCGCACGGCTTCAAAATAGCACAATGGTTGCTAATTGGAAACGCTACTAATTTGCCATAACCCACGACGTCGTAGACAATCTGCAACAATCCTGAAACCGACCCGCCAAAAGCGCTTCGTTGTGGCGCTTTCAGGGGAATCCAGAAAAGTGGATTCACCCTCCGGATAGCGATACACTCCTGCAACCAATCTGCAACAATAGCGATAAAGACCTGTGCGTTACCATTGTTGTGGGTTCTTCAAAGTCCCTCCTCCTGAGCCTGTCCTCCAAACTTCCGGCGAAGCGATCGCCATTTTTTTTTCCCGAGCGAGTGGAGATCAACGCACCGGCGAGCCTCCGTTTAGCCAGTGAGGCTTCCCAGGCTGCAGTCCCTCCTCAGAGCAGTTTAGTCACTAAGCACAAGAAGCCCGCAGAAGCCCGTTTGCTGATGTATTTTCCCTTTATTTTTCACACTGTTTCGGCTGAAAATCGCGCCCGTGGGGGGGGGGGAGGGGGGATTTTTTTTTTCCACTCGGAGGCAGCATGGCCACGATCAAATGACAGCTCAAACAGAGGCTTCCCCGGCTTCAGTCCCTCCCCTTCAGTCACTAAGTGACCTTCAGTTTCACACATTCCATTCAGCCGAAAATCGGGCCGTGAGAGGGGGGGGGATTTTTTTTTTTCACTCGGAGCCAGCGTGTTAACGATCAAACAATCAAACGACAGCTCAAACACCCCAGGCAGCTGGATGGGTCTCTCCATTGCAACGAATCTACTCAGATTCGTTACAATGGGTGTTTTTTTTTTTTAAAAAAACCTTTCTTAAAGGGAAAGGGGCTGTTTGGGAGCATGCTAACGGCTGCCCATTGGCTGCTTGACGGCCAGGGGCGGGACGAGCTTGGCAATAGCGCTTCCTTTCTAGCGATTTCTGCCGAGACTGGAAGCCTGTGGGAAACGCTAAAAAACGCAACTGATTCCACTACAAAGCCAGGTATGCAAAACGACGAATTCCACTATTTTAAATGGCGATTTTTCATTCAGTGACCAATTTGCAACAAAGATCCCCGTGCGAAATGGCCCTTCTTCTTCTTCTTCAAATTGGGTGGAGTAGTAAACAACCCAGAACATAGAGACTCAATGAGGTCTGAACATGCAGGGAAAGGGGGAAATTGGGAACAAGATCAATAAGGAGAAGTGCAGATTTCCACATCTGGGTCACAAAATGAGCAGCATGCAGACTGGATGGGAGATACACTTCTGGGTAGCAATGAGATTTTGGAGTACTTGTAGATATTAAGCTAAACACAAACAGACAGTGTGATGCAGTGGTAAAGAAGGCGAATGCAGTCTTGGTATGTATCAACAGAGGCATCACATCAAAATCACAAGATGTCATAGTCCCACATTGGGCAGACCCCACCTGGAGTATTGTGTGCAGTTCTGGAGGCCTCATTTCAAAAAGCACATGGACAAAATGGAGAGGATGCAGAGGAGAGTGACGAGGATGATCCGGGGCCGGGGGACCAAACCCTTTGAGGAAAGACTGAGAGACTTAGGAATGATTCAAGCGAGTAGCCGTGTTGGTCTAAAGCAGCAGAACAACATTTGAGTCCAGGGGCAGCTTTAAGACCAACAAAGTTTTATTCAAGGGATAAAACAAAGTTTTGTATCCAGACATGGGAATGTTCAGCCTGGAGAAGAGGAGTTTGAGAGAAGACAGGATGGCTCTCTTGAAGTATTTGAAAGGTTGTCACTTGGAGAAGGGCAGAGAGTGTTCCTGTTGGTTCCTGTTGGCAGCAGAGCAGTAATGGCTTTAAACTACATGTAGAATGATACTGGCTAGGTATCAAGAAAAGTTTTTCACAATCCGAGTAGTTCAGCAGTGGAATCGGCAACCTAAGAAGGTGGTGAGCTCTCCCTCACTGGCGGTCTTTAAGCGGTGGCTGGATATTTTAGGCTGATCCTGCATTGAGCAGTGGGTTGGACTAGATGGCCCCTTCCAACTCTAGGGGGATTTCCGCACCCTCTCATTGTCGTTATATTCTAGCCCCTCCACATGACGTTGCCAACATGCAGCGTCTTAGCAGTAAACAGCCAGCTACATCCTCCATTTTAAAGCGCTAGTTGGTGAATCCGAAAAAGTGGATACATCAACATATGTAGCGCTATCTACCGGAGAGCAACCAGCAGGCCACCAGCAAAAAAAATGTATGGAAGCGAAGAAGCGCTATCTTCCCCTCCAATGTCCCGCCCTTGCACCAGCCTCCCTCTCCGTTCTCTCTTTTTTTTTTAAGTGAACTGCCTGGAGCAATGAATAGGCATTCAATCATGCAGGCAAAGGTTAAAAAAAAATTCCCCAAAGTTATAGCACAAAGCATGCCTCTCTAAGCTTACCCCCCGCAATCAGGAACGAGATTTATTTTTAAAAGAAGCAAAACTCGTGATTCCATAAGCAGTGGCAATAAAGAAGCGCTACGCGTCTATGATTAGATGCATCTATGATTAGATGCAAAGGCGTTTCAATGAAGAACTATTGATTCAAAAAATTAATGGGCATTGTGGGTCATTTAAAGCATGGAGAAAGCGTATTGGTTGCCTGGCTTGATTGATAGGTGGAAGAGAGTCGTGTATAAATCGCGTTACTCTCTTCCGCCATTTCCAGCAAAATGGATGATTTTCAAGATGCCATGTTGGACAGCCAACAAGAACCGCCTGTAGAAGATGGGAGGGGAACTATAGTGGAATCCTAAACAGAATTGGTGGTTGAAAGTGCTGTTAAATCACCGCTGACTTATGACAACCCTGTAGGGTTTTCAAGGCAAGAGTCACTCAGAGGTGGTTCTCCTGCTTCCATCTCATGACCCAGGTTTTCCTTGGAGGCCTCCCATCCAAGTATTAGCCAGGGCTGACGCTAATAAGCTGATCCAGCAAGCAGAATTACACCCTTTGAAATCCGTCATAGCGCCTGGCCTGAGAAATTTCCTTAATGCTGATGACCAATATTAGAAGATCACCCCAATGGTGTTGAAAGGCAGCGGCACAAAACAGTCATAGAAATAGTTTATGGACTCCATGCATTCATTCATTCATTCATTCATTCATTCATTCATTCATTCATTCATTCATTCATTCATTCATTCATTCATTCAATTTATTAACCGCCACTCCCAGGTGGCTCATGGCGGTTTACAAAAGTCCAGCTAAAAACCCACTAAAAACCCATTAAACCCCCCATTAATATGGACTATCACAACATCCATAACAACAATCACAGCAGCAAAGATGGCGGAATCTACAACTCCCCCCCCCCCTTCTACGAGAGGGAGGGGAAAGGAGAGACAAGTCAGATTAATATTCGTTGTTGGCAAAAGGGGGACCCCAATTGTTCTTCCTGCATTAACCTGGCCTCAACCATATATAACTTCAGGTTGGATCTCCCCAAACTTGGAGAGCTTTTGGACTATTGGATGATTTTCGTTTTGTGTGAGAGCTTTCACGTCCCCCTCTTAAATACTGCTTGGGTTTTGCTTCTAACACAGGACAATAATTACCTTGCAAACAAAGAGCTCTACCAGTGGGGTATGTGTGTGTGTTTGTGTGTGTGTGTGTGTGTGTGAGAGAGAGAGAGAGAGTCTAAAGGGTGTTTGAGTGATTTACAGCTTACAAATGAATTGATGCTAGATCTCTCTCTCTCTCTCTCTTTCTCCCCTCCCTGCTTTTTTGTCTTGCTGCTTAATGCTTCGCTAATAGTCTCCTTTGGATACAATGTCTTTTTTTTCAAACTGTTTTCTCCGGGCCTCTTAAATGGAGATTTAAGAGCACCGAATTCAGTGCTTATAAAAGAAGACTTAATAGACTTCAACGGGTTCTGGAAAGGAATAAATAAATACATTTTCCAAAGCCCTCCCAGATGGTAGGTTTAATTGCCAGTGAGAAGGGAATGGATGCTCCCCCACTTTGCAACATAGGTTGCTGCTGAATGTCATTCTGGGAAAAAGAGAACCAGAGGAGAAGTTAATTTCTCCCTTTGCGGGGGCGCAGCGATCTCCTCCCCTTGGCTGTGAGCTTGCTAGCCGTACCAGAGACTTCCTACACTTTACACAGAGGGCAGAAATTGTTTCTAAAGTTTAGCTGGCTAGCCTGATCTCATCGGATCTCGGAACCTAAGCGGAATCGGCCGTTGTGTGATGCAGAGCCAGGCAATGGCAAAGGTCATCTGCTCATGTTTTGTCTTGAAAACCCCTAGCACAGGAGTAGTCTAACTGCGGCCCTCCAGATGTCCATGGACTACAATTCCCAGGAGCCCTTGCCAGCATTCGCCGGCAAATGCTGGCAGGGGCTCCTGGGAATTGTAGTCCATGGACATCTGGAGGGCCGCAGTTTGACTACCCCTGCCCTAGCGGATGTCCATGGACTACAATTACCATGATGCTGGCAGGACAGTTGGAGATCCACAGTTGGTCACCCCTAGGGGTCATCATGCCAGTGGCTATTTGATGGCATTTTTCATCACCAAGGCTTTGGAGTAGCTGATCACCTAATTCTGGCATTGCTCCATCTTTTCCTACATGGTTTCCAACCCAATTCAAGGCTCTGGCATGAGTCCAAATGCCCAGAGTAGCTCAGGGACCACCTTTTGTACCACCCTGCCTAAGTTCTGGATATCATACACAGTGCTTTCCTGCAACCTGGAGGCTTCTAATCAGGAGAGGTGGGTTTGATCCCCTCCCCTCCTCTTCCACATGCAGCCAGCTGGGTGACCTTGGGCCAATCACAGTTCTCTCAGAACTCTCTCAGCCCCACCTATCTCACTGGCTGTCTGTTCTGGGGAGAGGAAGAGGAAGCAATTAGGAGACTCTTGGAGACTCTTTTGGGGAATAAAAAGCAGGGTACAAAAATCCAACTCTTCTCTTCCTCTCCTCCTAGAGAGCTCCTAACTGAGGTCAGATCTTGAGATTCCTATAGGTGGGATGGGCCTTTTAGCTGTCAACCCCCACACTGAAATCCCCACCCCACCCCGGAAGTGATGTTAGCAGCTTCTGGAATGAATAGAAAATGTGTCCTTTATGGATGGCCTGTACTGTGAAGTGATGTTGTGGTTATTGGGATTTTTTTTAGGTTTAGGGTAAAATTTATAGAAATAGTTTTGTTTGTTCACATTTGTACACCGGTTTAAGCACCTTTGAAGTAGAAAAGAAGTCACTAGACTACAGAGATCAATTCCACTGGAGAATATGGCCACTTAGGTGGGAAGGCACTGGCATGGGGAAGGCACTGGCAAACCACCCCGTATTGAGTCTGCCATGAAAACGCTGGAGGGCGTCACCCCAAAGGTCAGACATGACTCGGTGCTTGCACAGGGGATACCTTTACCTTTACCTTTAGGGCAGGGGTAGTCAACCTGTGGTCCTCCAGATGTCCATGGACTACAATTCCCATGAGCCCCTGCCAGCAAACGCTGGCAGGGGCTCATGGGAATTCTAGGCCATGGACATCTGGAGGACCACAGGTTGACTACTCCTGCTGTAGGGGATTATACCCCACTGCAGCCCCTCCCCATAGTCTGCCCTCCACAGGCTCCACCCCTAAATCTCCAGCTGTTTCCCAGGTTGAAGTCATGAGCCCTAATTCTGTATCCCATCTGTGCAGTTTGACATGGCCAGTCATGCTTCTTAAACATGAATTTGTGTCTCCGCACTCTTCTGGAATGAAGGTGCTGGTTAGAATAACGGCCCGATTACTAAGGGCCATTTCGCACGGCTTCAAAATAGCACAATGGTTGCTAATTGGAAACGCTACTAATTTGCCATAACCCACGACGTCGTAGACAATCTGCAACAATCCTGAAACCGACCCGCAAAAAGCGCTTCGTTGTGGCGCTTTCAGGGGAATCCAGAAAAGTGGATTCACCCTCCGGATAGCGATACACTCCTGCAACCAATCTGCAACAGTAGCGCTAAAGACCTGTGCGTTACCATTGTTGCTGGTTCTTCAAAGTCCCTCCCCCTGGCTCTCTCCTCCAAACTTCCGGCGAAGCGATCGCCATTTTTTTTTCTCCGAGCGAGCGGGGATAAACGCACCGGCGAGCCTCTTTCTGTTTAGAGGCTTCCCTGGCTTCAGTCCTTCACCTTTAGTCACTAAGCACAAACCACTTAAAAGCCCGTTTGCTGAAATAAAGTCCCTTTATTTTTTACACATAAATTCAGCCGAAAATCGGGCCCGTGAGAAGGGGGGGGATTTTTTTTAATCACTCGAGCCAGCGTGCAAACGATCATACAATCAAACGACAGCTCACATTAGGCAGCTGGATGGGTCTCTCCGTAGCAACGAATCTACCTAGATTTGTTGCTATGGGTCTGTTTTTTTTTTAAAAAAACCTTTCTTAAAGGGAAAGGGGCTGTTTGGGAGCATGCTAACGGCTGCCCATTGGCTGCTTGACGGCCAGGGGCGGGACGAGCTTGGCAATAGCGCTTCCTTTCTAGCGATTTCTGCCGAGACCGGAAGCCTGTGGGAAACGCTAAAAAACGCAACTGATTCCACTACAAAGGCAGGTATGCATAACGACGAATTCCACTATTTTAAATGGCGATTTTTCATTCCGCAAACAATTTGCAACAAAGATCCCCGTGCGAAAAGGCCCTAAGCCTTGACGCTCCATATGGCTCGTTAGAGATCTGCTAATTTCCCTGCTGAGGAAAACGGGCCGCAGCACACATTGGACAGCGCCCTTTCCATGCACTTTAGAAGTAGATTTCGCGGTTCCGCACAGGAAAATGCAGGTGAAAAAGCACACTGAACGTGAATTATCCAATGTGTGTGGAATGGGTTGGCTGGGTCCCCAAGCCACGCTGATGTCTGGTACAAGGGAGGACCTGGGGAAATCTGGTGGTTGTTTTTTCCCACTGAGATGAGGTAGTTATTAGCCAACCACCTCTGTAGCCTCCAGACTTTCTTCCACTAATTCTTGGGAAATATTTATGGTAGACCAAAGAGTAAAAAAACTGCCGCTTTGTTGTTGTTAGTTGCGAAGTCGTGTCCGACCCATCGCGACCCCATGGGCAATGATCCTCCAGGCCTTCCTGTCCTCTACCATTCCCTGGAGTCCATTTAAGTTTGCACCTACTGCTTCAGTGACTCCATCCAGCCACCTCATTCTCTGTCATCCCCTTCTTCTTTTGCCCTCGATCGCTCCCAGCATTAGACTCTTCCCCAGGGAGTCCTTCCTTCTCATGAGGTGGCCAAAGTATTTGAGTTTCATCTTCAGGATCTGGCCTTCTAAAGAGCAGTCAGGGCTGATCTCCTCTAGGACTGACCGGTTTGTTCGCCTTGCAGTCCAAGGGACTCGCAAGAGTCTTCTCCAGCACCAGAGTTCAAAAGCCTCAATTCTTTGACGCTCGGCCTTCCTTATGGTCCAACTTTCGCAGCCATACATTGCAACTGGGAAGACCATAGCCTAGACTAGACACACTTTCGTTGGCAGGGTGATGTCTCTGCTTTTTAGGATGCTGTCTAGATTTGCCATAGCTCTCCTCCCCAGGAGCAAGCGTCTTTTAATTTCTTTGCTGCAGTCCCCATCTGCAGTGATCTTGGAGCCCAGGAAAATAAAATCTGTCACTATCTCCATTTTTAATTTAAGAATTGAAGAGCCCTGCCGGGTCATGCCTGAGTCCCATGGAATGCAGCATCCCTCCTCACCGGGCAGCCAATCAGTCAACAAGGCATTGAGGCCAAGGCTTTCCCCTGATGCTGCCTCCCAGCCCTGGTATTCATGCCTCTGACAGTGGAAGTTCCCTTCAGATACCAAGGCTACCAGCCACTGATGAGCCTCTTCTACATGAATCTGTCTAATCCAGGCTTTCTCAACCAGGGTTTTGTGAAAGCCTGGGTTTTTTTGACGGCCTTGGAAGAGTTTCCTGAATGGATGGGAGTTAATTTTTCTATATATTTTAAAAACTGTCAAACATAGATCAGGTGATATGACTATATATGGTTGTCGTCGAACCACCCACCCTCCCCAAATAGCCAATGATGGGCCTGGAGGGGGTGGGAAGGGGAGGGGCTCTGGGTGGGCGTGTCCACAGCTGTGCTTCCCAAACATATGCGGCACAATTGTGCCACTTCCGGCGTTTCCTGAAGCCTGAAGAATATTTCCCAATGGTAAAAAAGTTGAGAAAGGCTGGTCTAATCTCTTCTTAAAGCTACAAATGTCCATCATTCCTTTTCTGTGTCCCCGTCCCCCCCCCCCCCGACACACTCAAACACAGAGATGTCCCGGGATGCTGAAAACTGCTACTTCCCCTTGAATGGCACCATTGCAGAATAACGGAACACATCTAGTGCTTGCCATCACTTATAAACCCCATAGAACGTTTGTCTGTAACAGAATGTGGAAGGAGGCCTCACTCTTGCACCCGTGTGCAAATCAATATGCTTGGGCCAAAGAGCTAATGATTAGCCTTCTGTAAGAGGAGCACCTTGTGGCGCAGAGTGGTAAGGCAGCTGCCTGAAAGCTTTGCCCATGAGGTTGGGAGTTCAATCCCAGCAGCCGACTCAAGGTTGACTCAGCCTTCCATCCTTCCGAGGTCGGTAAAATGAGTACCCAGCTTGCTGGGGGGTAAACGGTAATGACTGGGGAAGGCACTGGCAAACCACCCCGTATTGAGTCTGCCATGAAAACGCTGGAGGGCGTCACCCCAAGGGTCAGACATGACTCGGTGCTTGCACAGGGGATACCTTTACCTTTACCTTTTAAGAGGAGCACCGCTCTCCCTCTGCCTCTTACTCAGCAGCTGCCATCTAAATAGGTGCGCTGCAAACAGGAGCAGCCTGCACATTAAATTGGTACAGTGTGCCTTCTTTTTAATTGGTACAATAGCCTTTCTTTGAATCTGTGTGCCGTTTCATAGTGTGCTGAATTTCTCTGGAACTGCGGAGTGTGTGAAGGTGTTGCCGGGAAACAAGGCAGGATTCAGTCAGCAAAGCACGACGGTATTCGTACAGCATGTACAGCCCCAGCTAAGACTAACTGGTTTTATTTACTTATTCATAGATTTATAAGCTGCCTTTCTAATGGGGATGCCAAGCAGTTTGCATCATTTTCCCCTCCTCTGTTTGCCTTCACAACAGTCTTGCTAAGTAGGCTACAATGAGGAGGAGGAGGAGGAGGAGGAGAGCTAGGGGGGTTTGCACCCGGATTTTTACTATCCAAAGGAGTCACAATCGCCTGCCCTACCTCTCCCCACAACAGATGCCCTGTGAGGTAGGAGGGGCTGAGAGAGCTCCGGGAGAACTGACTGGCCCAAGGTCACCCAGCTGGGGAATCAAACCCGGCTCTCCAGATTAGAGGTCGCCACTCTTAACCACTGTACCAAGCAGGCTTTCACAGATTGCATGGAATTGGTCAAAGCACAGGCAGCCTTAATGATTCTGGGGCCCCGGGCAAAAATTCAGCATGAGGTGCCAGCATTATTACTCTCCTACCAGCCTTGGCTTCAAGGCCAAAAAGGGGGCTACTCCCCATACCACATGAGACAGGGGGGGGGGACATCCCCAGAAAATGGCTGACCATGTCTCCGATGGAATCAGAACAAGTGACCGCATTTGGGGGCGGGGCTACAGGCAATCAGGCCCCTCCCCTGCATGGGGCCTAGGGCAGCTGCCTCTTTTACCCATTGGCTAAGCCCGCCCCTGGGCCGAAGGTCACCCAGCAAGTTTCCACAGAAGAGCCTAGTCTGACTACTTGAACTTCTATATTGTGCTGGTTAGTACACCAGCTTCAAACAGTGGCCTCGGATTCTAGCTAGATCAGGGGTAGTCAAACTGCGGCCCTCCAGATGTCCATGGACTACATTTCCCAGGAGCCCCTGCCAGCATTCGCTGGCAGGGGCTCCTGGGAAATGTAGTCCATGGACATCTGGAGGGCCGCAGTTTGACTACCCCTGAGCTAGATGGACTATTAACTAGCCCATCATGGAGGCCCATCACAAAGCGGGGAGGGAGGACCTAATGGTGATGACTGGAGCACAACTTGATGTTACGGCTTGACTATTGGTACTGGGGTAACAGTCCAGTTCCCTTGCATGTGATCATAATCTCGATCAAGTATGTTCACGCCGCAAAAAAACAAAGGAACTTAGAGAATTCGACTAGTGAAATCAATAAACGCTTTGGATGAAACTCCTTCGGAGGGGGATTGGAGGGCACCCCCTGAGTTCTGAGCACAGATTAGATGGTGCTAAAGAGAGAAGGGGGTGTCTTTCCTTTGTGGTGGCATTAATTCCTAACCATGATCGTGCATCCTATCGCAAACACCCCCCCCCAAACAAATATGGAGGCAAGGTGAAGAGGGAACGAAATGAGAGGCAGAGAAACAGGCAGGTGAGCTTGCAGGTCCACGAAAACATGCTGAGGGTGGGAATTTGCTTTGAATGTTGACCACACACATTGGATTGCTGCGAATTGTCTCCTCAGGAGGGGAGGCAATTTGCGGTCTCTCTGAACTCAAAATAAGCCACAGGAAGAGACATTTCCTCTGAAGTGGCAGCTGAGAAGCCCGGTTTTAACATGAACCTGAGGAAATTCCTCAGAGCTAGAACAGTGCTAACGCGAAATTGAAGGTCACTGCAGAAATGGCCCCACTGACACTCAAGTGGGCCAGCTTCAGGACGTTACACTGGGATGGATCCTCTTGAAAGACAGAAAAGCGTCCCTTCAGAGACGGAAAAGGACATGCCTGGAATTTGTGGGATTTGTGCGGATGAATACCACGCAGAATGGGAGGCTGGAGCGAAAAGGGGGATCAGGCAAGATCAAACATAACAGCTTTATGATCCAACCTGTTAAACATACTTTGTTGAATTTAGTCCTGTTGGTTGCATTCCGTGAAAAATGAGTCAAGGCCAAAAATGCAAATAATTGTGTGCCAGGAAGAAGAGGTGTGATGGAAACTCAATGACAGCTATTAAAAGGGAGGGCCTGTGGCTGGCCTCGTGCTTGTCGTTCTCCGAGCCTCGTGTTCTCTGCCTGATACTTTCGGAGAAAGGGGAGGCGGGGCGGGAGGCCTCTTTGTTTCTCGAGCCCATTTTGCGATGTGGTGCAAGAGAGGAAAGGAGCCAGCTTCCTGAGCTCTGCTCATGATCAGCTTTCTCTCTTCTTGAGTGCCCCCTTGAACAGCCTTTATCTTAGCATTCAATGTTGTGCAATAGCTGCTTAGTAACAGGAAGAGAATCCAGCTCATTCATCCCCGGCACAGCGTGTCAAGAACAGAACCAGCATCTAGCATCCCTTCACCTCCCTTCATGGTCGTTGTTCTCAACGTGACACATCTGTGTGATAGCCAGCAACGGCACTGGGAGAGATGGGTTGGTGTGCCCACATGCCATCGTTTTGAAATCTTCTTTCTTGGTGCCCACAGAGTTACTTTGGGGTGATTCATGGGGTGGGGGAGGTCTTGTCCTAGGTGTAAACTACACAGAGCTTTTATTCCAATCCCAGGTCGATTCAGTCCCTGCCTTCTACACAGAATGCGATTTCCGTTTTGATTTTGGGCGATTTAAATTTTCCTTCTGCAGCAAGAAGGATTGATCCAGAGTGACCCTACCTTTATTGTGTGATATCTTGAGTGCTTTTAAACCTCAATATTTTATGATTTGGACTGAGAAAGCAGGCTGTTTTGAATCTGGGCTCTCCTCCATGGTAGAGACGCCCTGATTGGCCAAAGGTACTCGTGTGACAAGCTTGTCTTAAAGGAGAAGCCACTAATTTCTCTCAACTTCTGTTGATCTTGGATTTTTTTCTCCCTCCTCTGCCTTCTTTGATCCTCTCCCCTCCCCCTTCTGAACTACCCTAACCATGTGCAGAAGACTTTCCTGTTTCAATGGGGAGGGTGGGGGAAGAGGAAGACCCGAGTGCTAATCGATCTGAATTCAACAGGATTGACAATGGAATAAACAAAGTAAGTGCAGACTCTGCCCTAGTTGGGCTTATGCCTAGAAAACAGCAATAAAATTTATCTAATATACTTAACAATTTGGTTTCTTCTGTACTGGGATTCCGGTCCCCACTCCTCTTGAGCACGCTGGATCGGCAACCGGCACCACTGCTCCCCTTTCCTGTGACCTCTTGAAATATGTCTGCTTTTTGGTTTTGCCATTTTGCCAAATTTCAGACTTTAGCCATCTTTTGTGTTTCCGTGTGAATTGTGGGATCCGTTCAGACCCTCCATGCACACACAGTTGTTGTGTTTTGCACAGTTCAGCAGCCTCGCTTGCCTGTCTTTCTTGGAATATACAGGCAGAGCGCAAACACCTTACTTGAGAGTAGCTCCACTGGCTCCTGTACATTTACGCTTGTGTAATGTGTGGGATGCTCTCAAACTGCAACTCTGAAGTACGAGTGGTCATCGATTCTCTCTGCCACTTTACCCTTTGACATTTTAAAACTCAAAATATTAAAAGAATGTAAGAAAAAGAAAAAGGTTTTCCCCCCACTGGAAAGAAAGGTGTGAACGGTCAGGAGAAGATCTGGTGGGTCTTACACAAGAGTAGCACCATTACATTTGGTATGTCTACTTCAGCCTTTTTCAACCTTTCGACCATGGAGCAGCCCCTGAAATAATTTTTCAGGTTTCAAAGAGCCCCGGAAGTGATGTCAACTGGCCACGCCTCCCTGCCACGCCCCCAGAATTAAATGTCACTGGAAGTGACATCACCACTTTCTTTAACAGGCAGGAAGGGGGACTGGGGGGTGGGGAGAAAGGAGGCAGGAGGCAGGAGTAGGGTTGCCAGCTGCAGATTTGGGAAAACCTGGAGACCTTGAAGGTGGAGCCAACAGAGGGTGGGGCTTGGGGAGGGACTTCAATGGGGTATAATGCCATACAGTCTTCTTTCTAAGCAACCATTTTCTCCAGGGGAACTGACCTTTGCTGTCTGGAGATGAGCTGGAATTCTGGGGATCCCCAGGTCCCACCTGGAGGCTGGCATCCCTATTCTCACAGTTCTCTCAGGCCCACCTACCCTCACAGAGTGTCTGTTGTGGGGAGAGGACGGGTAGGCAATTGTAGGCCTCTTTGAGACTCCTTTGGGTAGGAAAAAACAGGGTTCAATAAAACAGTTCTTCCACTTCCTGCATTGTGCAAGGGGTTGGACTAGATGGCCCTGGAGGTCCCTTCCAACTCTATGATTCTACGATTCCACTCCCTAAAATCTCTAGGTATTTCTCAAACTGGAATCAGCAACTCTCCACAGAAGTGAGGGGCTCTTAACCCCACTTGCTCCCCTGCCTGACTTCACTGTACTCTGTTGCATTGAGCAATTTCCCTTCCAGCTCTGTTGCCTCCCAATACCAGACCCTGCCTAGAAATGGGAGGAACAACTGAGGGCAGGACCTGAAGGCCAGGAGAGGGTTAAGCTGCATGTTTTTCTAAGTCCCATTCCCTGCATCAGATGTGGAAAGACAGACAGGTCTTTCAATACAGGTGGGCTTCCACTGAGTTCAGTCCTTAGAATGCCGGTGAAATAGATCCAATTCTACACACAATCCCCCTCCACCAGCATTCCAATAAACTGTTGCCAACTTCCAGGTAAGGACTGGGGATCTCTCAGAATTATAACTGATTTCCAAACTAATAGAACCATAGAATCATGGAGTTAGAAGGGACCTCCAGGGTCATGTAGTCCAGCCCCTGCAGGAAATTCACAACTACCTGCCCACCCACAGTGACCCCAATTCCATGTCCAGATGATGCTCCTCCCCCCCAAAAGGTCAGAATTCCTAGCCAGTCTGGCCTGGAAGAAATTCACCTCCTGACCCCAAAGTGGCAATTGGCATTTCCCTGGGCATGCAAGGAAGGGCCACAAGAGCCAAGGTCATACACAGTCCCTTCTGCCCACCCACTCACCGTCTGCCTAAGTTCACAGAATCACCATTCCTGTCAGATGGCTCTCCAGCCTCTGCTTATAAACTTCCAAAGATGGAGAACCCACCACCTCCCGAGGAAGCCTGTTCCACTGATAAAATAAATATTTATTTGAAACATTTATTCTAATTCTGGGAGAAATAAATTACTGCATTTGAAGGTGGCCTGCATGGAAATATAAACAATCAAAGTCTATCTTTTCCCCAAACCCCAGACTCTACCCTCAGATCTCCAGGTATTTCCAAACCCAGAGTTGGCAACCCTACCAATGAACCTTGATCACAGGAGTGACAGGGGCTGTTTGTACTTAAGCATAGGTGTGCGCGCACAGGCTTGTGTTAAGAAGAAGAAGAAGAAGAGTAGTTCTTATATGCTGCTTTCCCCCCTCAAATTGGTTACTCAAAGTGGCTGACAGTCACCTTCCCTTTCCTCTCCCCACAACAGACTCCCTGTGAGGTAGATGAGGTTGAGAGAGCCCTGATATCACTGAAGAAAAGGAGTTGGTTCTTATATGCCACTTTTCTCTACCCAAAGGAGACTCAGAGTGGTTTCCAATCCCCTTCCCTTTCCTCTCCCCACAACAGACACCCTGTGAGGGAGGTGAGGCTGAGAGAGCCCTGATATTCCTGCTTGGTCATAACAGCTTTATCAGTGCTGTGGTGATCCCAAGATTCACCCAGCTGGCTGCATGTGGGGGAGTGCAGAATCGAACCTGGCATGCCAGATTAGAAGTCTGTGCTCCTAACCACTACACCAAGCTGGCTCCTGTGGATGTATTTGTACTTAAATCCAGGTGTTTATCTGGGGCAAACCAAAATCAACTCCCTGTGCAGACAACCTTGCCTACATAAACCCATCATTCCTCTCCTTGACATGCTAATAATGCCATCCGTTCTGAGGAGGTCATTATGAGGTGGGTTTTTATCTCGGTTTTTCTTTTGCCCACACAATTTCCGCTGAGACTGATGTCTTCTAATGGTAGGTAATTTGCGTGGGTTTCCCCCCCCCCCCTGCCATTCTGTTTGTAGTCCGAACTTTTACTGCTCAGGACAATTAGCACATTTATTGAGCTCCAGTTGTGATGGGGGAGGGGAGTGTGTGTGTAGATTTTTTAATTTTCATCTATCAGCCATACATTCAAAAGGATGCATTTTTTTTTAATGTTAAAAAAAAAATAAAATAATTAAGGCAAAATCCCACACATGAAGCCTCACCCCTAGGAAAACTAATCCAATCAATTGAGGAACAAGAGTTGGTTTTTATACTCCACTTTTTACTGCCGGAAGGAGTTTCAAAGTGGCTTACAATGCGTAAGGTGGGGCTCTGAGAACAGCATTATCAGGGCTGTGACGAACCGAAGGTCGCCAGCTGGCTGTATGTGGAGGAGCAGGGAATCAAACAAAGTTTGAGACCAGGGGCACTTATAAAGCCAACAAAGTTTAATTCTAGGTATCAGTTTTCACGTGCATGCAAATTTCTTCAGATATTATGAAGCAGTTTTCAGGGGACCCACAAATGCAGATTGACTTATTTGTTTATTTATGTTTAAATGTCCATACCACACACTTCCAGAGAACTGGCTCGCGGCAGTTTACAAAAAAGAAGAGTCACATAATAACCAATAAAGGATATGGCAAAAACCCTTAAAAACACATCGCACCCACAAAACGATGGCAATATCCAGCTGACTGGAAGAAAATAAAATCCTGCCCCATGCCTTGGAGCACTGAACGTGGTGTGGATGTTTGAAAATGGCACCCAAGCTATGACCCAGACACCGGACTAGTTCAGCACTGAATTTTCTACAATAGCCGATAGGGATGCCAGCCTCCAGTAAGACCTGGGGAATCCCCTGGAATTACAACTCATCTCCATACTAGAGATCAAATCCCCTGGAGAATATGGCTGCTTTGGAGGGTGGACTCCATAGCATTATACTCCACTGAGGTCCCTGCCCCAAACCCTGCCCACTCCCAGCCCCACCCCCAAAGTCCCCAGGTATTTCCCAACCCAGAGCTGGCAACCCTAGGCTCCACCCACAAATGGCTCGGAATTTTGCAACCTGGATCTGGCAACTCCACCCCCATCCCCATCAGTCCTGTGATTTTTGATGTCGGACTTGTGTCCATTTATTCTTTGGTGGGAGGCTTGAACTGTTTGCCCTATGTAGAGAACAGGGGGGCATTATTGGCATTTAATGGCATATACATTACAGCAGTGGTCCCCAACCTTTCTGAGGCTGGGGACCGGCAGGGCATCGGGCCGCACCCGCGGGCCATGCCCCACGCATTGCGCATGCGCAAATGCGCATGCGCAAATGCGCCATGCGCGGCCGAATCGCGGCCCGATTCCCTCTCCCCGCCTTCCCGCAGTAAGAAGCTTCCCGGGCCGCAAGCTTGCGGCCTGGGAAGTTTTTTACTGCGGGGGGGGGGCGGGGAGAGGGAGCCGCGGCCCGGCGCCATGGCCTTCGCGGCTGCGGCCTTCAGGTTGGGGACCACTGCATTACAGGACTGCGAAACCTTTAGGGGAATGCTTCAACCTCCCAGGACATTCAATGAGGGAGTAACTATGTATTGCAAAGAAACTTCAAGAACAGACTGGAAAGGGGGATTGGGAAGATGCAAGTTATTACAACACGCAAAACAATGGAATCTCAAGGATTCAACAGGGATATTGGTTTCTTATCTCACTATTAATTAAATAATGGATGAATTAATTCATTTATTGCATTTGTATACCACCCTCCCCCTAAGGCTACATATGCTAACCTCATTCAAATCTTCTGGCCTCATTCCTTACAATCCCCTGTTCATTTCATTTGGGACAATGGGACTGTAATGTGATATATGTATGTATGTGATGTAATTTAGAATTTAACTCTCTGTTCTTTGGACAGGAGAACAGACAGAGCAGGACTTGTCACTTGTGGGAATGCTTCCATGCTTGGGTGGAGACAGATGGGACTAGCAGCGGTTCTCTTTTAATTACTTCTTTCCACAACTGGGGAAGCAGCTACCATTAATCACTAACCTCAATATTTTTTATTTCCCCTATGTTTTTCTGAACGGCATCTGAACCCAAAGGACAGATTTTGTTATTCTAGCAAGGAACTATCCAGTCTTCATCATCATGCTGCATATTTGTTGTGACGCTGTTTACTGACTGACTACTAATTTACTTTGGCTTGCAGTCCAAAGGACTGCAAGGCGAACAAACCGGTCAGTCCTAGAGGAGATCGGCCCTGACTGCTCCTTAGAAGGCCAGATCCTGAGGATGAAACTCAAATACTTTGGCCACCTCATGAGAAGGAAGGAATCCCTGGAGAAGAGCCTAATGCTGGGAGCGATCGAGGGCAAAAGAAGAAGGGGACGACAGAGAATGAGGTGGCTGGATTGAGTCACTGAAGCAGTCGGTGCAAACTTAAATGGACTCTGGGGAATGGTAGAGGACAGGAAGGCCTGAAGGATCATTGTCCATGGGTTCGCGATGGGTCGGACACGACTTCGCATTTAACAACAACAACTAATTTACTCTCTCCTTATATCTGCACGCTTATGATTTTTGTTCCACTGTCTGAGTAAGTGTGCATGCACATGAAAGCTCACACCTTGAATAAATCTTTGTTGGTCTTAAAAGTGCTTTTGGACTCACATTTTGTTCTGCTACTTCAGACCAGCACAGCTACCCACCTGAATTTCTCCTTCCTGCTGTTTGCAAACTTAACGTTGGCTGAGAGTTTCAAAGCACGCTCCTTTCTCCTGCGTAAAGGCAAGAGCTGTGTAGGGTGTTATTTCATGAGTTTGTTTGCATGCCTTTTTAAACCTTCACGGTATCGTAATCCTCTGTAAAGCTGTGGGTTGATTTCTTTTGTTTCCTTCTGAAATGTCCTATAGGCTTCATTAAACAGAGGACAGGTCAGCAGATTTGATAAAAATGTCATGGTATGCTATCAAAATATCTCCGCTGTCCATCCAGAATCCTTCCCAGGTTTGCAAAGAATCATAGAGTCCCTGCCAGGGTTTTTTGGGTAAAATATATTTTGCAAAAGGGCGTAGGTATAACTCTAAACATTGAGCCTATATAGGTATATAGGTATAACTCTAGCATTGAGCCTCTTGTGGCGCAGAGTGGTAAGGCAGCTGTCTGAAAGCTTTGCCCATGAGGCTGGGAGTTCAATCCCAGCAGCCGGCTCAAGGTTGACTCAGCCTTCCATCCTTCCGAGGTCGGTAAAATGAGTACCCAGCTTGCTGGGGGGTAAACGGTAATGACTGGGGAAGGCACTGGCAAACCACCCCGTATTGAGTCTGCCAAGAAAACACTGGAGGGCGTCACCCCAAGGGTCAGACATGACTCGGTGCTTGCACAGGGGATACCTTTATAACTCTAAAGCTGCGCTTTTCAAATGTTCTTGTTTCAAGGGCAAACTTTCTTCCACATCGATTCCAGAGGCATAGCCACATTAGTCTATTGTAGCAAAACGAAACAAGAGCTGTTTTTTTTTACACCCCAATCTTCACTATCCAATTGAGTCCCAAAGCAGTTTACAAACACCTTCTCCCTTCTTCTCCTTACAACAGACACCCTGTGAGGTTGGTGGGGCTGAGAGAGCTCTGAAAGAACCGTTCTGCAGTAACAGATTTGTGAGAACTGTGACTAGCCCAAGGCCCCCTGGCTGGCTGTGCAAGGAGGAGGAAGAGGAGGGAATCAAGCCTGGTTCTCCAGATTAGAATCTGTTACTTTTAACCACTACACCACGCTGGATCCGGTGACCCCTTTAATTGTTTTCGTATTGTTGTTGTTGTTGTTGTTAGGTGCGAAGTCGTGTCCGACCCATCGCGACCCCATGGACAATGATCCTCCAGGCCTTCCTGTCCTCTACCATTCCCCAGAGTCCATTTAAGTTTGCACCTACTGCTTCAGTGTTTCCATCCAGCCACCTTATTTTCTGTCGTCCCCTTCTTCTTTTGCCCGCAATCGCTCCCAGCATTAGGCTCTTCTCCAGGGAGTCCTTCCTTCTCATGAGGGGGCCAAAGTACTTGAGTTTCATCTTCAGGATCTGGCCTTCTAAGGAGCAGTCAGGGCTGATCTCCTCTAGGACTGACCAGTTTGTTCGCCTTGCAGTCCAAGGGATTCGCAAGAGTCTTCTCCAGCACCAGAGTTCAAAAACCTCAATTCTTTGACGCTCGGCCTTCCTTATGGTCCAACTTTCGCAGCCATACATTGCAACTGGGAAGACCATAGCCTTGACTAAACGCACTTTTGTTGGCAGGGTGATGTCTCTGCTTTTTAGGATGCTGTCTAGATTTGCCATAGCTTTCCTCCCCAGGAGCAAGCGTCTTTTAATTTCTTTGCTGCAGTCCCCATCTGCAGTGATCTTGGAGCACAACTGGCGTGGAAATCTGGGTTTTGCGGAGGATCTTGAGAAGTGTTCTAAGAAATACATTCTGAGGTTCCTTGGCCAAGTCCAATTGTGTCTCTCCTCCATGCGAACGGTGTGCTCTCCCACTCCCAACATCTTCCCACAGATGCGTGTGAAAGAAACATTTGGTTGTGACGGGCCAGCTGCCTTTCGATGGCTCTGGCCTCACTGAAGCAGCCCTGATAAGCTTCTTGCCATGTCACGTTATCGTATTATCCTGTCTAATCATTAACAGTAACCCTTTACAGATGCTAGCTAATTTTATTATTTTCCATTCCATTGCAACTTCCTTGATTAGACAGTGTTTATCCCCCTTGGTTCATATCAGCCTGCCCGTCTTCTAGATGTCGATTTCTGTGCCCCATAAAAGGATGGAATCGAACTACTTCCACCCCTCATTGTGTATAACTGGAGTTGCCAACCTCTAGGTGAGGCCTGGAGATCTCCCAGAATAAATGACCTCCAAATTATTATCTGTTCCACTATCTATTTCTGGTAAGGCCTTGGAGGAGGGGCGTGTCTCATGGCTTAAGTGCCACTCAGCCTTTAACACCCACTCAGGGCGGCTGTCCCGCCCCTGCGTGCCTCCTCCTCCAACCGGTTTGCCTGTCTGTCCAGTGGCCAGCCAATCGCCTTCCATCCCCCACCCCTGACCACCCCCTCCTCCTTTCACTTCCCTCTGAGGTTCAGAGGCTGCAGATCCCTGCCACGTGAGATCTGCCCCTGCGGGTGAGTTCTGCCCGGGGGGGGGCCTCCAGCCTGCAGCCATTCCAGGTCCTGGGGGGAGGGAGAGGCCATCTGCAGAGTTCTTCCACCCCCCCCCCCCAATCTAGCATGCATTGTATTCCTGAATGCAATGAATGAACTACTTGGACTGTGCATCCCCACCCTACCACCCCACCCCGATATCTAGCCTGCACTGTTAAACCCATAACTACTGCCAACAGGAACCACTCTCTGCCGTCCTCTAGATCAGTGGTCTCCAACCTTTTTATCACCGGGGACCACTCAACGCCTTTTACTGAGGCCCGGGGTGGGGGTGGGGGTAGTTTACTCCTCTACTCTCAACCACTGCCCTAACGCTCTCTGATCGCTATGGTAATGTTTAAGCATCCCTTCAAAATAAGATACAGACACGCCACAACAATGAACATAAGGAACATTTTATTTTCATGGAAATTTTAACTCATGACAATGACAAATCAATGGGAACCCTGAGCTTGTTTCTCTGCAACGAGATAGTCCCATCTGGGAGTGATGGGAGACAATGACACCCGAAGTGTGTTGTAAAGGGCCGGGGTGGTGGTGGTGAAGTAAAGGGCCGGGGGGGGGGGGGGAGAAGGCATCCTTCGGGGCCCACCTCCAATTAGTCAGACCACTGGTGGTCTGCGGCCCACAGGTTGGGGATCACTAGATGACAACCTTTCAGATACTTCAAGAGAGCCATCCTGTCCCCTCTCAGCCTCCTCTTCTCCAGGCTGAACGTTCCCATGTCCCTCAGGCTTTCCTCACAGGGCTGGGTCCCCAGGCCCTTGACCACCCTTGTCGTTCTCCTCTGCACCCTCTCCATTTTGTCCATGGCCTCCAGAACTGCACCCAGCACTCTAGATGGGAGTGTTATACAGTGTGACCATACAGGAGGGGCCCATGGGGCACAGCCCAAGGTGTCTCGAGGTCCCCCCATGCTTTTGGGAATGAATGGCACCGCAGCGACTCCTTAAACCTGGCTTAACGCCGACGTCCGCTTCTTACAGGATCCCGCCCAAATTGTCCTGTGGTTCCAAACGGCTTCTGAGACTTAGATCGGTCTAAAATTAAAGTCATTTTGCAGCCGTTCCCATTCACTATTATTTCTCTATTTATAGCCTCACAAAGTGTTTTTACATTAATAGTCTCCCTAATAACGACTCTGGGATGCAGGCTCTCAACAGAGGGCGTTTAAAACGCATCTGTTCGGAAGGCCTTTGGGTTGCTGAATTTCCAGGTGAACGCTCTTCCCCCACTCCTTCCTCTCCCCACAACAGACTCCCTATTAACTAGGTGGGGCTGAGAGAGCCTGGGTGTTACTGCTCTGGGAGAAGAGTTGTAATAGGACTGTGACTGGCCCATGCTGGCTGCATGTGGGGGAGCAAGGAATCAATTCCGGCTCGCCAGATTAGAAGCCGCTGTTCTTAACCACTACACAACACTGTCATTGCCATGATTATTTTGGAGGAAGAGCTATTGTTTTGTACCCCGCTTTTTACTCCCTCAAGGCGTCTCAAAGCAGCTTACAATCGCCCACCCTTCCTCTCCCAACAGACACCCTGTGAGATAGGTGAGGCTGAGAGAACTCTGCGAGAACAGTTCTGGGAGAACCCTGGGCTGGCTGCATGTGGAGGAGTGGGGAATCAAACCCAGTAGAGAAGCGGGAGATCAAACCCAGTTCTCCAAGTGTCTTCAGCCAAATCCCCCATGCTCTTCCGTTTTGGCGACAGGGACGGCCGGGAGCCTCTGGCTCCCCCAAGGCCAAGGCGTTCCCCTCGCCTGGGAGAATTCGAACCCAGCCCCACAACCCCACCCCAACCCCCGCCCCCGCGCCCAGCTCCCGAGCCGCCGCGACCCCCTTTCTCTTCCCTCCTCCACCTCCACGGGCCCTCCGCGACGCCGGCTGTGTCGAGAGCCGAGAAGCGGCTGCACCGGTGGAGTGGCTGCCTGCCCCCGGCCGAGCCGCGCGGCGCAGAGCCCCCCAGTCCCCCCCGGAGCGCGGAGGAGGAGGGGTTTGCCGGCGCGCGCTCCCTCCGCCCCCGCCCCTTTTCCTGGAAGTCGCGGAGCCGCCCGGCAGCAAGAGCAGGAGCAGCAGGAGCAGCCGGAGCCGGAGGCGCCCGCCAAGCATGCCCGCCCGTGTCCCCTGGCCAGCGCTGCCGCGGCCGTGCTGCTTCTGCTGCCGCTGCTGCTGAGGCTTCTGCCCCGGCCTCGGAGCCGCCCTGCGCCGCCTGCAGCCGCACCCAGGGCAGGTAAGCGGCCGGGGACTGGCGCTCCCGGCGCCGGCAGGGGGATTCCGGGAGACGCGCTCCGGGAGATGCGCTCTTGCCCCGCGGGGAGCCCATCCCGGGAAAGTGGGACCTCCGGCGAGGGGACAGCGGGCTTCCCGGGGGGCTCGTGGAGCGGGCAGGGGAAGGGGCCAGGCGGCGGCGAGAAAGGAGCCGAGCCAAGCGAGGCTGCACTGGAAATACCCCAGGAAGGGTCAAGCGGGGAGGGTCCCAAGCTGGGCCGGTCGATCGCCCCCAAGCAGGGGACTGCGCACCCGTTGGCTGAGACCAGATACACTGCTTGTGCCCATGGAGGCTCCACATGGCAGCCCGAGCTGAGAGCTTTCAGTAGACAAATCCTCCAAGCCAGGGGTTGTCAACCTGTGGTCCTCCAGATATCCATGGACTACAATTCCCATGAGCCCCTGCCAGCATTTGCTGGCAGGGGCTCATGGGAATTGTAGTCCATGGACATCTGGAGGACCACGGGTTGACTACCCCTGCTCCAAGCGACGGTTCCGATTATTTTTTTGGGGGGGGGGGAAGAGGCAGGAGGGGGTGTGAAAGTTTATGCTGCTGGCTGTCACTGTCGCTGGCCGTGGGCAGAGGGGACAGACCGAGGCAGAGGAGAGCCGGTCGCAGAACGCCTCCTCTTGGGGAGCAGAGGCGAGGTAAGCTCCGATGTCCCGCTGGGTTCCGCGGGGCTCCCTCCCGGTCAGCGGGCCGGAGGTTCAGGCGGAAGGGTTGCGCTGCACGGAGGGTCCCTGGGCAGGGAAGGGACAGGGAGCGGGGCTGGGGCAGCAGGCAGCAGGAGAAGGAGAAGAGCTGGGAGCATGGAGGTTGGCGGAAGGGAACCTGGGGAGGAAGCAACGAAGATGGAGACTCAGGAATGAGAGGACAAAATGGACCAGAGGAGTTGCAAAGGGATCCCTTGTCTCTGCCAGCATCTGTACGCTTTTCTAAATCTAGACCAGAAAGCCGAGAAATCAAAGAGCCAAAAGATCCCCGAGCGGAGAGATGCTAGTTTCCCAGTGTAGCCCGCTGGCTTGCGGGAGAAAAGCCGGGTTCAAGTCCTGTAGCGCCTTAGAAGAAACCAAGATTTTCGGGCTATCAGCTTTTGCGAGGCAAAGCTCCCTTCCTCAGGTAACTAACTCTTTGGAGAGGCAGCCAGAGGAACTTGGGAGGATTGGGTCCTCTTATCCCTCCCCGAAACTTCTTAGGGCCCCCCAGAATCCTGTCTCCCTTTCTCTGCTTAGACTTGAGTTTTGCACCTTTTGCTGAATTACCTTGTGGAAAAACCTACATTGATGGGGTTGTTGGGGGGGGGGGGGGCTGAAGGTTTTTCACTGGTGGAGAGCTGGAATTGTAGCCCCGTGCAAACAGGAATCCATCTGCCTGTGGCATGTGCAGTGCGCAACTGATGTGCAGAAGTGCAAACGAGTGTCATTGGGAGAGCATGTGGGTGGGTGGGTGGGTGGGTGGGGGAAAGGGGGGAGCAGGGCGCAAGAGCACTGCCCTCTAGTATTCGGGTGAAAACTTCCTTTTGTGGAAACGGAAGAGATGGATTTGTTTCAGAGAAGATGCCACGTTTGGGCATCGGTGATGGTTATGCTGGAAGATCTAGCAGGCGAACGGCTGCAAGGGTGCAGAAGGGGTGTATGCTACCCAAGACTTCTCTGCTCGAATTCAGATAGCGTGGTCCTTGAGCATCGTGCTCAGCGGGCCTGCAGCTTTTTATCTTCACTTAACAAAGCATTTTGCAGTGCGCGCGTGCATGGGTACATAAGTGCGCATAAGGAAAGTGATACTGAATCAGCTCCACTGGGAACAACAGCTGCCTGTACGGGTATCAATGAAAAGATTGTAGATTGTAGACCTCCAATTCGTTATTCATATAGACCTATAACGCTTTGACTGTGGAGAGGATTCGACAGGGCTTAGTTCATCTTCCACCTGTCCGGTAGGCCCTGCTCTCGTTCTACAGGAGACTAACAAAAAATAATGTGCTTGTATGTTTGCAGCCATGCTGGGAAACCAATTCACACTTCCCACGGTAGCGAACCTAGGTTGCTTGGTATCGAGCAAACACCCGGCAGGGATTCTAGTCTTTGCTTTGCTGCCTGATGCACATGTCTGTCAGCGTGCGTTTCTCACATTCACGGAGGATGATGTTTTGAGATGCACATTTATGGTGCATGAAGCGGATCGTGCAAAGCAGCCCCGCCCCCCCAACGTGACAGAGTTCTTTCTAGTATTTGTTTAAGACGGAGTTCTACTTTCCCAGGGAGCTCACAAATGCATTTGCCCTTCTCTGTTTTATTCTGACAACAGCCCTGTAAGGTAGGCGAGACCGAGTGGCAAGGACAGGCTACCCAGCAAGCTTCTGCGGCATAGTGGGGATTGGAGCTTGTGTCTCCAACAGGTCCTAGTTCAATGCTCCGGCTGTGGCTTAGAGAGCTCTGAGAGAACTCTGACTGCCTCAAGGTCACCCAGCTGTCTGAAGAAGACAGCAGTTTTTTTTAATACCCTGCTTTTCACTACCTGAAGGAGTCCAAAAATAGCTTACAAACAACTTTCCCTTCCTCTTCCCACAACAGACACCCTGTAAGGTAGATTGGGCTGAGTTACTCTAAGAAGAAGGGAAACAAAAAGAATGGGTTTTAATACCTTGCTTTTCACTGTCTGAAGGAGTCTCAGAGTGGCTTACGATCGCCTTCCCTTCTTCTCCCCACAACAGACACCCTGTGAGGAAGGTGGGGCTAAGAGAGTGACTTGCCCAAGGTCGCCCGGCTGACTGCACATGGAGGAGTGGGGAATCGAACCCGGCTCTCCGGATTATAAGCTGTTGCTCTTAAACACCACTGCTGCATGTGGGGGAAGAGAGAGAACTGTCAAGGGTATTAATGGCCCAGACTGAGAGTCACATCTTTGTTCTGCTGCTGCATCACACCGATGCTTTGAGAGTTCTACACCCACCCTCTACTTCAGGGGTAGCCAAACTGCGGCCCTCCAGATGTCCATGGACTACAATTCCCAGAAGCCCCTGCCAGCATTTGCTGGCAGGGGCTTCTGGGAATTGTAGTCCATGGACATCTGGAGGGCCGCAGTTTGGCTACCCCTGCTCTACTTTAACCTTCTAAGATGAGAAAGAGTGGGGGCAGGACCCACTGCAACATCTCGCGCCTGCCTTCGACCTAATGCATTGTATTTATTGAAATTAGGCTAGGCGTACATAGAGTTTACAGCTAGCTAGAAATATCGGAGAGGAAGCGTCACGGAGGAGTTAGGCTAGGACCGTGAGACCCGAGTTCAGATCCCCTCTCTGCCATGAGAGCTTGCTGGGCTCGTCACATACTCTCAGCTTAACCTACCTCATAGGGTTGGTGTGAGGATAATATGGATAAACAGGGGGAGGAAAGTAAGCTGCCTTGGGGCCCTGTTCTCCCCAAGCCGGGGAGAAGAAATGAAGCAGGTCAGAAATAAATAAGGGCGGGACAGAAGAGAGGGAGAATGAATTTAGATTAGAACAACACCTTATTTATTGTTCTATGACGAGTCAGCTAATCCCTGGCTTTCCAGATGCCTGTGGACTACAATTCCCATGAGCCCCTGCCAGTGCAGATTGCAGAAATGCAAGTTATTACAACACTCCAAATCATGACTTACCCTGACTCAACAAAGACCTAGTTTTTTATCTCAGTATTCATGCTAACCTTGTTCAACTCGTGTATCCATATTCCTCACAATTTATTTTATTTGTGATATTGTGATAATATGATTGTAAAGTAATGGTAATGTTATGGCATTTGAGTTTGCTCCCTGGCCTTGGATAAGATAGTTACCGGCAACCACCTTGTAAGAAAGTTTCACACTGGTATGGAAACAGATGGGGCAAGCAGCAATGGTGGTGTGAAGCCTTTGATCACTTTCACAGGTAGTTTTTATTTCTCCCATGTAGTTGTGAACGACAACTGAATTTCAAGGGGATTGATTGGCTGTTTTGGCAAAGAATTATCATTGGCTGTATTTGGATGCGTGGACACAGTTTACTAATGTTACAGAATTAATTTTTGCTATATATCCCATGGCCTGTAAGGAGTTCTTAGTCTGAGGAAGAGTGCTTGCACTTGAAAGCTCACGCCCTGAATAAATCTTTGTTGGTCTTACTGGACATTTTGATGATGATGATGTTTTCCTCAGTGAAGGTACCAACGATTTGTGCAAGCCATTTTCAGCTGGAGGAAGGGGGTAGCACAACTGCATAGCCCTCTCCTCCCTGTAGCGGCCTTCCATTTACCCATTTAACTGGGACCCTCAGTGTGTGAATTGTTAAAAGGCTGGTAAGAAAGGCATTCAGACCTGATGACCTTCCTTCCTTCCTTCCTTCCTTCCTTCCTTCCTTCCTTCCTTCCTTCCTTCCTTCCTTCCTTCCTTCCTTCCTTCCTTCCTTCCTTCCTTCCTTCCTTCCTTCCTTCCTTCCACTATTCTGGACATTGCATCTTCCTTCCTTCCTTCCTTCCTTCCTTCCTTCCTTCCTTCCTTCCTTCCTTCCTTCCTTCCTTCCTTCCTTCCTTCCTTCCTTCCTTCCTTCCTTCCTTCCTTCCTTCCACTATTCTGGACATTGCATCTTCCTTCCTTCCTTCCTTCCTTCCTTCCTTCCTTCCTTCCTTCCTTCCTTCCTTCCTTCCTTCCTTCCTTCCTTCCTTCCTTCCTTCTTTCCTTCCTTCCTTCCTTCCACTATTCTGGACATTGCATCTTCCTTCCTTCCTTCCTTCCTTCCTTCCTTCCTTCCTTCCTTCCTTCCTTCCTTCCTTCCTTCCTTCCTTCCTTCCTTCCTTCCTTCCTTCCTTCCTTCCTTCCTTCCTTCCTTCCACTATTCTGGACATTGCATCTTCCTTCCTTCCTTCCTTCCTTCCTTCCTTCCTTCCTTCCTTCCTTCCTTCCTTCCTTCCTTCCTTCCTTCCTTCCACTATTCTGGACATTGCATCTTCCTTCCTTCCTTCCTTCCTTCCTTCCTTCCTTCCTTCCTTCCTTCCTTCCTTCCTTCCTTCCTTCCTTCCTTCCTTCCTTCCTTCCTTCCTTCCTTCCTTCCTTCCTTCCTTCCACTATTCTGGACATTGCATCTTCCTTCCTTCCTTCCTTCCTTCCTTCCTTCCTTCCTTCCTTCCTTCCTTCCTTCCTTCCTTCCTTCCTTCCTTCCTTCCTTCCTTCCTTCCTTCCTTCCTTCCACTATTCTGGACATTGCATCTTCCTTCCTTCCTTCCTTCCTTCCTTCCTTCCTTCCTTCCTTCCTTCCTTCCTTCCTTCCTTCCTTCCTTCCTTCCTTCCTTCCTTCCTTCCTTCCTTCCTTCCTTCCTTCCTTCCTTCCTTCCTTCCTTCCTTCCTTCCTTCCTTCCTTCCTTCCTTCCTTCCTATGGTGTACTCTGCTTTGTTTCCCAAATAACCACTCTTGCTTATCCACACAGCAGGGGGTTCCTAGTTTTAAGGCATTCTGATTACATACAAGCTCTCTAGTCCCATGGCTTTCTCTAATTTGCACCCCCATCTCCTCAGATATCCACCCTTGCTCAGGCATACATGAGAGGTTCTTGATTTGGATCCACCTGCCCCTCTCCCAAAAAAGCAACCTGGGGTGGTGGTTAAGAGCAGCAGCTTCTAATCTGGCGAGCCGGGTTTGATTTCCCGCTCCTCGACTTGCGGCCAGTTGGGTGACCTTAGGCTAGTCACAGTCCTGTTAGAAGCTGTTCTCACAGAGCCGTTTCTCCCAGAGCTCTCTCAGCCTCATAGGATGTCTGTTGTGAGGAGAGGAAGGGAAGCTGATTGTAAGCCGCTTTGAGACTCCTTCTGACAATGGAAAGCAGGATATAAAAACCCTCAATCAACCCCCAAAACCCAACCAGGTACAGTATAGGTTCAAGTGGTTAGTTATGCTGGTCTGAAGCAGCACAACAAAATCAGAGTCCAGTGGCACCTTTAAGACCAACAGAGATTTATTCAAGGTGGAGAGATCATTTTTGATCATAGTCTGAGGAAGAGTGCTTGCGCTCGAAAGTTCACGCCTTGAATAAACCTCTGTTGGTCTTAAAGGTTCCACTGGACTCTGATTTTGTCATGTGTACAGTATAGTAATGGACTGGCCCAAGCATGATAGGAATGTGCATTCAGTTGGAAGTAAGGCTGGGCTGGTAGACAGCCTCACTTAGATGCATTGATGCTCTGGTCCAGGGGTAGTCAAACTGCGGCCCTCCAGATGTCCATGGACTACAATTCCCAGAAGCCCCTGCCAGCATTTGCTGGCAGGGGCTTCTGGGAATTGTAGTCCATGGACATCTGGAGGGCCGCAGTTTGACTACCCCTGCTCTGGTCATATTAAGCCTCTGTGCCCCCCACACACACATCTGGCTTGCATAAGGGTTTGTGCATCCAGCTGTCCTCTCCCCCTGGAAGTCGAATTGGAGGTAAAGAATGTTTAGGATAATTATTTGCACCAGCCAAGCATCCTGATCAGGGATCGAACCGGCAGCTTACCGTGGTGGTGGCATCAGTACTGAGAGCTCATTTGTTCCACTTTTGCCCAGTGCAGAGACTTCAAAGAGTCCAAATTTAGTCCACATCTAACTTCGGCAAAGCAGGGTTCTCTTTGTGCTTTGCAGTTAACCCGGCAGTGTGAAAAAGCAAGCCGCCTTTTCTCTCCCTTTTTTGACATTTTTCCATCAGGTTGGCAAATATCACACCTACAATTTCATTTATAGAAATAATGAATCCACTATGGACTGCTTTTTTTTTGTTTGTTTTTTTTTAAAGGCAGCATGTTCATGTGGAGCCGAAGGTGTTGAGCCTTTCTCTCTGAATACCAACCGAAATGGTGTTAGAATGTTTCGTGTTGTTTGGTGCTGAAAACCTGCACTCTTTTTTTCTTCCTTTCTTGGTTTGATTTTTGTTCTGCGCTCACCTGCCCAAACAAGGTGCTCAGAGCAACATGCATAGTCTCCTTCTCACATTTGTATCCTCACAACGGCCCTGAAAGGTAGCATAACTAGCATAAGAAGAATACTACCAGCATGCATCATGACAAAGTAAAAGTTTAAAACCCAGGTCTTGCTGTTCATAGCTGGGGTCATAGAATCATAGATTTGGAAGGGGCCTCCTGAGTCATCTAGTCCAACCCCCTGCACTATGCAGGACACTCACAACCCTATCGCTCACCCCCTGTCACCAGTTACCCCCTTAAGCCTTTACAGAATCAGCCTCTCCGTCAGATGGCCATCCAGCCTCTGTTTAAAAATCTCCGAAGATGGAGAACTCACCCCCTCCCGAGGAAGCCTGTTCCACTGAGAAACCACTCTGACTGTCAGGAACATCTTCCGGATGTTTAGAGGGAATTTCTGTTGAATTAATTTCATCCAATTCGTTCTGGTCTATTCCTCTGGGGCAAGAGAGAACAATTCTGCTCCATCCTCTACATGGCAGCCTTTGAAATACTTGAAGATAGTTTTCAGATCCCCTCTCAGTCGTCTCCTCTCCAGGCTAAACAGACCAAGCTCCCCCAACCTTTCTTCATACGTCTTGGTCTCCAAACCCCTCACCATCTTTGTTGCCCTCCTCTGGACATGTTCCAGTTTGTCTACATCCCTCTTCAACTGGGGTGCCCAAAACTGAACACGGTACTCCAAGTGAGGCTGAACCAAAGCAGAACACCATCACCTCCCATGATCTGGTCTCTAACCACTAGGCCACACTAGCTAGCATTCTCTTTGGGCAGAGTCCCAGACTGGGAAAATTGGATGGGTAGGCTGATTTTCTAAAGCAGATTCTGGTGGATGTAAGCAGCCAGAAGTGGCTGTCTGTTTGTTAGGCTAGCGAGGGGGGTGGCCAGTTTTCCCACTGACTCCCTGGTGGTATGAATGAGCCCTCCCAGTTTGCACCAATTACCCCTGGCAAGGTTTGCTGGTATTTGAGGCTGTCCAAAATTGTACGAACCTCAAGCACAGAGCTGGCAGGGCTTCTTTTTTGCATAGAACTGCAGCTATCCCACGGCAAGCCCATTCATAACACTGTGTACAGTTTCATCGGCTGCAGCCCCTGGTACATGGAGGGTCTTGCAAAGCCCCTGTTTACCGGCGCTGCACACCCGCCCCTTAACTGGCCACCTGTCAGTCATAGCTGTTTGAGTGATGCTTGGGTCTGAAATAATACCTTTCTCGACTGAAGTGCCTTTGTTGGGGGTGGAGGGGGGGAATAAGGTGGCAAGGAAACAGGTCTGCCACCCACCCACACGTCACCTGGACAAAGGCAGCGTTTCGTGTCCCTGATCTTGGTGAGCTGAGTGTTTTGTGAGTTCCTGGCAAAAGGAAGGAAGGGGGAAGTAAGCTATACTGCACTGTAGATGGTGGTTATTTCCTGTCTGGAAAGCAGGAGGCTTCAAGCCCGTGTTTTGGCTGTTGGGTATGTTAAGCAGGCTGGTTGGTTTGGCGGCTACCTGGACTTCTGGGGGTTCTTTTTCCTTATTGGCCGCTGTGCCGTCTCACAGGGGGCAAAGTAGTGTGTATATCTGTGTGTATATGAATTGCCATAGGCAACGCAATTTAAAGAGCCTCTTGTGGCGCAGAGTGGTAAGGCAGCCATCTGAAAGCTTTGCCCATGAGGCTGGGAGTTCAATCCCAGCAGCCGGCTCAAGGTTGACTCAGCCTTCCATCCTTCCGAAGTCGGTAAAATGAGTACCCAGCTTGCTGGGGGGTAACACGGTAATGACTGGGGAAGGCACTGGCAAACCACCCCGTATTGAGTCTGCCATGAAAACGCTAGAGGGCGTCACCCCAAGGGTCAGACATGACTCCGTGCTTGCACAGGGGATACCTTTACCTTTACCTTTTTAACGCAATTTAACCTTTGAGTGTAAATGTACATTGTATACAGAATCATATCTTTGGTCCATTTAATTTAGTGTTGTATTGAGGCTTGGTTTTGGGGGGCTCTCGGGGGAGGTGTTACCTCCAAGGCAGGTTATTTGTTTGTTTTTTTTGCCTCCAGTCCTACTGTATGAGAGCCTTTCTTTGGAATTGGACCTGGGATCTCATGGGCGATCTTATGAGTGTTCTGGTATTCTCACAGCATAACAGTATTTATTTATTTATTATTGGATGTCGATGACACAGCTTTCTCGGTTCGGTTTACAACGGAAATGATGTACGAACGTAATAAAGCCACAAAGCGTTTTAAAAAATTAAAATATATATTAAGTAGATTCCTGCATTGTGCAGGGGGTTGGACTAGATGACCCTGGAGATCCCTTCCACAAAATTCTATGATTCTATATCAAGTCACTTTGGCTGACGGTGTCAGTTGAACTGCTCCCTTCTGGTCCAGGATGGGAGAGGATGTTGGAGGAGGGTCCTAAGTGGTGTGCCGTCATCTCATTGGCCTCAACCAAACACCTGGAGGAAGAGCTCCGTTTTGCAGGCCCTTCGGAATTGAGGTTGTTCCTGTAAGTTCCAGGGTTGGAACTTACCGGTTGGAGGAGGAGGCACTCAGGGGCAGGACAACCTCCCTGAGTGGCTGTTAAGTGCTGAGTGGCACTTAAGCCATGAGACCAGCTCCTCCTCCTAGGCCTTACCAGAAATATGTGGAACAGATAAACCAATCCAAGTAAGCAAAAAGGAGGGCCAAAATGGAACGCCAGACAAAACGGAAATCTTCAGCTGCTCACAGAAGACAACAGAACAGAGGCGGACTCATCTCCCTGGTGAGCGAATTCCACAGCTTTGATGCCATGTCTGAATTTTAGCTGGAAGAGACAGAATCCTTAATATGGACTGACCATTTAGGGCAGGGGTAGTCAAACTGCGGCCCTCCAGATGTCCATGGACTACAATTCCCAGGAGCACCTGCTAGCAAATGCTGGCAGGGGCTCCTGGGAATTGTAGTCCATGGACACCTGGAGGGCTGCAGTTTGACTACCCCTGATTTAGGGGAACCACTCTTGCAGCCTTACATTGAGAACACAAAAGTATCTAAGACTGTGGAGATCCACTTCTGGTGAGAGTAAACAGGACAGGACAGGCCTTGATAGACCAACGTTTTGATTCTTGAATATGTGACTAATGGAAAATTTATTATTTCACCCCCTTTGCTTCTGAGGTTTCACCAGTCTTATCCACACATATTGTATTTGAACTAATCCTTGCAACTCTGAACGTGAGAAACTGGGCTTATTACAAAACAAAATCTGAGACCTTCAGGAAGCTGAATTTTGTAGCTTTTGCCAGCATGTTCTGGTGGTTAGTGCAGGGTTTCCCAGCCAGGGTTCCTGGGAGCCAGCTAGGTGTAGTGGTTAGGAGTGTGGACTTTAATCTGGCATGCTGGGTTTGATTCTGCACTCCCCCACATGCAGCCAGCTGGGTGACCTTGGGCTCCCCATGGCGCTGATAAAACTGTTCTGATTTAGCAGTAATATCAGGGCTCTCTAAGCCTCCCCTCCCTCACAGGGTGTCTGTTGTGGGGAGAGGAATGGGAAGGTGACTGTAAACCGCTTCGGTAGAGAAAAGTGGCATATAAGAACCAACTCTTCTTCTTCTTCTTCTTCTTCTTCTTCTTCTTCTTCTTCTTCTTCTTCTTCTTCTTCTTCTTCTTCTTCTTCTTCTTCTTCTTCTTCAGCTCTGGGGCTGTGTGAGCACTCTCCAGGAGCCACACAGCCTTTCCAAGAATTTTGGATGGCCACTGACATCCCCTCTCCTAAATCGGAGTCCAATAACACCTTTAAGATCAACAAATCTTTGTTGTGCTCCTTCAGACCAGCACCGCTACCCACTTGAATCACCTTTCCTGTTGCTCTACAGGCCTATTCTCTTTCTTCACAATGGAAACGGTAAACGGCTGGCTCTTCCATCTTTCTTCCACGCTGCTCTGAAGGGGCATGACATCACTTCCAGGGATACTCATATTTCAGGGGTTCCTCCATGGTCAATAGGTGATAAAAGGCTGGGTGAGAGTGTCAGAAAAGGATCTGGGTAACCCAGTTTAAATCTTCTACTATGGAAGCTGGCAGGGTGAGTTTGGTCTGCTCTCTCCCTGGAGGAGAGGCTGAGAGGAGATATGACTGCTCTCTTGAAAGGTTGTCCCTTGGAGGAGGGTGGAGAGTGGTTCTTGTTGGGCACAGAGGGTAGGGCCTGCAGTACATGTAGAAAGGTACCGTACAGGAATTTTTTTTTTCGCAGCCAGAGAAGATCAGCAGTGGAAGGGGCTGCCTAAGGAGGTGGGGAGCTCCCCCTCCCTGGTGGCCTTCAAGCAGCGGCTGGACAGAGACTTATGCTGGATGCTTGAGGCTGATCCTGCATTGCGCAGGGGGTTGGACTAGATGGCCTGTGTGGCCCCTTCCCACTCTAGGATTCTAGGAGTCTAGTTCAGCAGTGGAAGGGGCTGCCTAAGGAAGTGGGGAGCTCCCCCTCACTGGCCGTCTTCAAGCAGCGGCTGGACAGATCCTTCTCCTGGATGCTTGAGGCTGATCCTGCCTTGAGCAGGGGGTGTGACTAGATGGCCTACATGGCCCCTTCCCACTCTAGGATTTTGTGAGTCTAGTTCAGCAGTGGAAGGGGCTGCCTAAGGAGGTGGGGAGCTCCCCCTCCCTGGTGGTCTTCAAGCAGTGGCTGGAAGAGACTTATCCTGGATGCTTGAGGCTGATCCTGCATTGCGCAGGGGGTTGGACTAGATGCTGTGTGACCCCTTCAAACTCTATGATTTTATGATACCTCACAGAGTTGCTGTTAGAACAGAATGGAGGAGGGAGTGTGATTTCATAAGCAGTTTTAGGTCGCCAGTGGGTAGAAAAATTGGAGTATAAATAAATACTCCAATGCTTATGCACCATGTCATTTGACCTGCTTTTCGGATCTGGTTTGACCCCTCTGCTGTTGTTATAGATTGAGTTCAGGATGCATTACAGCAGACTGTGTGGCCGAGTGGTCATCTGATGGGTTTGCCTTGCAGCCAGAGTGGATGTTCATCCGTAGAGAAGCATTTCTAGCCAGTAGGCACGCACTTGGGCTAATTCACATGTCATGCCAAGTCAAACATAATAGCGCATGTCTTCCAAACCAGAGTTGAGCAGATTAGCGTCAGACTGGAGCAACAACGGGGAGTGGGAGGAAAGAAAGCCATAAAAGTCTCCTGGACTTGGTCATGCAACAGGCAAACCTGGTTCTGTGGAATTATTGACAGACTATTTATTTATTGAGTCTCTTGTGGCTCAGAGTGGTAAGGCAGCAGACATGCAGTCTGAAGCTCGGCCCACAAGACTGGGAGTTCAATCCCAGCAGCCGGCTCAAGGTTGACTCAGCCTTCCATCCTTCCGAGGTCGGTAAAATGAGTACCCAGCTTGCTGGGGGGTAAAACGGTAATGACTGGGGAAGGCACTGGCAAACCACCCCGTATTGAGTCTGCCAAGAAAACGCTAGAGGGCGTCACCCCAAGGGTCAGACATGACTCGGTGCTTGCACAGGAGATACCTTTACCTTTATTTAGTTATTTCATTTATTTTGAGGCTTCTATACTGCCCCCTTGTGACTGCCCCCTGCAGGTAGGCTTGGAGTTCTCCGGAGTTCTCTATACTGCCCCCTGCAGGTAGGCTTGGAGTTCTCCGGAATTACAATTGATCTCCTGTTGACCAGGATTAATTGCCCTGGATAAAATGGCGGCTTTGAAGGGTGGCCTGAATGGGTGGACCCACTGAGGGTCCCCCCCCCCAGTCCCTGACCTCTCAGCCCCCCCCCCCCCAAATCTACAGGAACTTTCCAACACGGAACTAGCAATGGGTATGAAAGGGTGTGGACATGCCCTTAAGAAGTACGCCAGGCCTCCATCAGGGCCTGGGCTTTTTGAGTCCTGGCCCCAGCCTGGTGGAATGAGCTCCCAGAAGAGCTAAGGGCCCTGAGGGAGCTGTCACAGTTTTGCAGGGCCTGTAAAATGGAGCTCTTCTGCCAGGTCTTTGGTTGAGGCCAGGGCTAAGTTCAATATGGCTCCCCCTCAAGCTAGACATTATATCTGCACACCCCACCCCTAGGTTGGTCTGTTCAGGGGTTAGGAGGGATTTGGCTGCCATTCTTGTGGATTTTCCTGGGGGTTTTATGGGATTTTGTGGGATTTTTTAATATTTGTCTCTCGAGAGTGGCGGGATAAAAGTCTAAGAATAAATTAATTTTAAAAAATAAAAGTTTTCACTCAGCCCTTTGTGTTTGGGTACACAGTGCCGTCCAGTGGGAGCTGTTTTATTTAATTGTATAGTTGTTATATTGTATTGTAAGTTAAAAAGTTGTTAGCTGCCCCAGGAGGCAAGTGAGGGGCAGGATATAAATAGAAAAATTAAATTGACTGACTGGCTGACTTTTGATGAACCCCAGCAAGGGGCTTTCAAGGCAAGTGAAAAGCAGAGGGGGTTGGCCATTACTTCCCTCAGGACACCCTTCCTCAGTGGTTTCTCATCCAGCTTGGTGTAGTGGTTAGGAGTCGGGTTTGATTCTGCGCTCCCCCATATGCAGCCAGCTGGGTGACGTTGGGCTAGTCACAGTCCTTATAGTGCTGTTCTGACCGAGCAGTAATAACAGGCTCACCTATCTCACAGGGTGTTTGTTATATAAGAACCAACTCTTCTTCTTCTTCAGTAATATCAGGGCTCCCTCAACATCCTGTTGATTGGCCTGACCCTGGGTAACCTGCCTTGAGTCCAGGACAGAAAGGCAGACTATTAAAATGTAGATAAAATAAATAAAATTTCTCACATTTTACTTTGGCTTCTCATCTACCTTTAGTAGCTTCAGGAATTTCATCTGTCATCCTACCGCCTGAGCGTTTTAACTGGAGATGCTGGGGATTGAACCGGGGACCTCCTGCTCATCAAGCTGTGAACCTTCCCCACCACTCCCAGAAGCAACAAAGCAGCACCTGGGTGCGTTGATCATGCACATCTGTGGCCATGCCAGTGCATCAGTTCACATAACAAACCCTGCCCATAACACGTCATTGAGTTATGTAAGGGAACACGCAACACGTTCATTCCCGGAGCACAGCTGTTCCCTTTTCCACGCCACCAAGGCTGCCGAGCAGACAGACGGGCCACAGAGTCCTGAAACAGCTCCTCCCTGCAAACTCCTGCAAGCCATGAGGCACTAGAAGCCATTAGGGGGTTATAAAATGGAAAAGGAGCACATGCTTGGGAGGAAGGAAGGAAGGAAGGGAGAGGCAGAAGGGCCTTTGCTAGAACACTGAAAGGATAAAGATCTGCGGTCCCAAGACCAGAGAATGTGATCAGTGTGAGTGTTAAACTTTATCAGGTTTTTTTTTTCTATTTAAAGGGTTTTTTCCCCCTCACATGCTGTTAGGTTAACTAAAACAGAAGTCCAGGAGCAGCTTGGTCTTTGGGATGCCGCTTGATTTCTAATTTACGTTGCTGATACGGGCTAGAGAGCCAGTTTGGGGTAGTGGTTAGGAGTGCAGACTTCTCATCTGGCATGCCGGGTTCGATTCTGCGCTCCCCCACATGCAACCAGCTGGGTGACCTTGGGCTTGCCACAGCACTGATGAAACTGTTCTTACAGAGCAGAGATATCAGGGCTCTCTCAGCCTCATCCACCTCACAGGGTGTCTGTTGTGGGGAGAGGAAAGGAAAGGCGACTGTAAGCCGCTTTGAGCCTCCTTTGGGTAGGGAAAAGCGGCATATAAGAACCAGCTCTTCTTCTTCAGTAATCTCAGGGCTCTCTCAGCCTCACCTCCCTCACAGGGTGTCTGTTGTGGGGAGAGGAAAGGGAAGGCGACTGTAAGCCGCTTTGAAACTCCTTTGGGGAGAGAAAAGTGACATATAAGTACCAACTCTTCTTCTTCTAACGCTGCCGGTCTCTCTGAATTTATCCTGCCCTTTGGCTGTTTTAGTACAGATAACCTGAGAATGTTCTGGGGGCATCCCATTTTTGAAGCTGGCATTGTTCATTGCTTGAATTGAGGCCTTATGGAGGTGGAAACCTGTTGAGTCACAACTGACTTGCAGCAACCTCGTGGGGGTTTTAAGGCAAGAGACAGTCAGAGGTGGCTTGCCGTGGCCTTCCTCCGTGTCACAGCCTTGGCATTCTTTGGAGGTCTCCCAACCAAATATTAACCAGGGCTGACCCTGCTTAGCTTTTGCGATCTGATGAGATCCGGCTCGCCTGGGCCATCAGGTTGGGGCATATATATTATCTAAAGCAACTATTTTCTTTACTGTCCCACTTTGGAAGTCAGGCTACTTTACACAGGCGTTAACTGTCCTGCTTAATTTTGGTGGTAGAAAGCCCTATCAAGTCACGTGAACACATGAACCTGCCATAGGTCTGCTGAGGCCTGCAGATTGTGAGTGGGTTTGCAGGGAGGGTTGTGTCGGTGCTTGGCTCTTGTGCCCCTTTCTTGCATGCCCAAGGAAATGCCGATCGCCACTTTGGGGTCAGGAGGAGAATTTCCTCCAGCCTAGACTGGCCATGGATTCTGGTTCGGAGGGCACCATTTGGGCATGGAATTGGGGTCACTGTGGGTGGGCAGGTAGTTGTGAGTTTCCTGCATTGTGCAGGAGGTTGGACTAGGTGACCCGTGAGGTCTCTTCCAATTCTACAGTTCTATTCTATGAGGTCAGTATTCCCTACTCAGCCTGGCAGCACCCTCCAGATTGTCAGGGAGGTACTCTGCTCTGGTTTCCATCACCTACGGCCTGATCCTTTCACACAGAGGTGCCAGAGATTGAACCTGGGACCTTCAGGATGCAAAGCAGACGCTACACCTCTGAGCCAACTCTTGGTGACCCTGTAGGTAAGAGATTAGCAGAGATTGCTTTGCCGTTGGCTGGACTTCCTTGGTGGTCTCCCATCCCAAGTGCCATCCATGCCTGACCCTACTTAGCTTCTGAAGTCTGACAAGATCAGGCCAACAAGGTCACTTGAGGCTATAACCTGGGAATTATCAGGAAAGATGCCCAAAAAGTCAGCAATGCTCATAAGGCACCTAAGTAGGATTATAGAAACTTGGAACTATTCTGGTGGACAACAGACAGAAGGCTTCAGTGCAGCTACAATGGGGCCTCAAAGCAACCCTGCATTTGTATCAACACTTAAAGAGGGATTTTACTGTTAGGAAACTGGGAAACATAACGCCCCAAACATTCTCATTTTGAAGGGCTGGAGCAGTCCTTGAATGGGAGATTGAGAAGATGGAACTGTATTCTGTCACCAGTACTGGTCACTGGGAGTGGTGCGGTTCCACCCATGAGAGAAAAGTGATGGGGCGACAGAATTTTCCCCCCATCAGGTCACTGTGGGTGGGCAGGCAGTTGTGAATTCCCTGCATTCTGCAAGGGGCTGGACTAGATGACCCTGGAGGCCCCTTCCAACTCTAAAATTCTATGATTCTAGGTCTGAGAAGTTGTTCATGGGATGGCAGCTGAAATGGGGAAGAGGCTGCAGCTCAGTGGTACAAGACCCACTTGGCACGCAGAAGGTCCTTGGTTCAATCCCCCGCATTTCCAGTATAAAGGATGAAGTGGGAGGTGATGTGAAAGACTTCCATCTGAGACCCTGGAGAGCCACTGCTAGTCTTAGCACGCAATACTGACCTCAACACACCGATGGTCTGATTTTTGGGTGTGCATTCAGCTAATCTGAGGCAGAAAAATCCCCGAAAAATACTGATAAGAGTCTTTTGGGGACATTATTGCAGCCCGATATTACTTTTTCAACGATCAAAATGGTCGAGCCTAAAAAATCAGGAAAATATTTGGGATTTTCCTGGACCGCCGGATAACCGGAGTCAAGGCATTTGAAGGGACCGAGATCCCTTTACTTGCCTCCGATTCCATTGACGCCAAGCTGCAAAATACAACTAAGTCCTGCTGGCTTGTTGTACACATTTCCAGTTATCCTTTTTTTTTTAAAGTGGCACTTCACCGAATGGTTCTTTTTAGGTCAGCCTCACAGCAAACCACCAGATGCCTGAAAAGGCACTTATATTTAACTCAATTAACACATGGCACGGAAGCACGGCTTGTTTTCCTCCTCTGCTCAAGGAAGGGTGGCAACCTTCGCTCCCTGAGGGAGGCTCATTGAACCCAAAGTCCTGCTGGAAATCTGCTGTGAAGCAGAGGAGGAGACCCAGGAATTCTGAGTCCCAGGCCCCTTGGAAAACAACAGAACTGCTTCCTCTCAAAGGAAGGAGCAAAAGGTGAGGGAGACTGATAAGACATAATGAGGCGAAAACTGGCATGGTGTTAAATTCTCTCACTTCAGAAGGCCTTTTTTTTGCCAGTTTCCTGTAGCTCTGACTAGGAAGGAGTCGGAAAGAGTAATCGAAGTCAAACCGCTGACATGCGGGATGATTTCGGCTGAGGGAAATGACCTCAAAAAGAATGACCAAGGTCAGGGAACTTATCCAATGGCCTCGGGGTGAATCACGTGTTATTTTAAGGGCAAAATTATCCTTAATATACGGGAAATGTTTCAATTGGAAAGGTATGTAAAATAATAGAAGGAAGGGAGGTATATCCCAATCGGCTAAGCAGGGAGGGCCCTAGAAGGAGAAGGAGAAGGAGAAGGAGAAGGAGAAGGAGAAGGAGAAGAACTGGTTCCTATATGCCACTTTTCTCTACCTGGAGGAGTCTCAAAGCGGCTTACAGTCGCCTTCCCTTTCCTCTCCCCACAACAGACACCCTGTGAGGTAGGTGACGTTGAGAGATTACTGCTCTGAGATTACTGATCTGTCAGAACAGCTTTATCAGTGCTGGGGCGAGCCCAAGGTCACCCAGCTGGCTGCAGGTGGAGGAGGAGCAGGGAATCAAACCCGGCTTGCCAGATTAGAAGTCGGCACTTCTAACCACTATGCCAAGCTTGCATTTCCAGTAATAAAGCAGGGTTCAGTATAACCCCGAGGCTCTCAACCTGAGCCAGGAAGGGTCAGTTGAACTCCATCAGAAGTGGGGAGCATAATGCCTTTCAAGATCTCCATCTTCCCTGCCAGCATGACCTCTGTGTTTCCAGGGTTAGGTTTCAGTTGGCTCACTCTTAGCCAATTTACCATGTTTGCCAGTCAGTTATTCAGGACTTCTTGGTGTGGTTAAGAGTGGCAGCCTGTAATATGGAGAGCTGGGTTTGATTCCCCACTCAGAGCTCTCTCAGCCCCACCTACCTCACAGGGTGTCTGTTGTAAGGAGAAAAAGGGTAGGTGGTTGTAAGCTCCTCTGAGACTCCTTCCAGTAGTGAAAAATGCAGTACAGAAAACAACTCTTCTTCCTCTTCCTCCTCCTCTTCTTCCTCTTCCTCTTCCTCCTCCTCTTCCTCTTCCTTCTCTCCTTCTCCTTTTCTTCTTCCTCTGCTTCCATGCCCAGATGTTGCCCCCACAAAAAAACTGATCCTAAAGTGGCGATTGGCATTTTCCTGGGCATGCAAGAAAGGGACACAAGAGCCAGACACAATGATTCCTGAGTGGAGGCATCGTGGAGATATTTTGCATGCTGTCACGGAGAACAAAGAAACAATGTGCCAACAGAACAAAACGGGAAGAATGGCAGGTGATAGATGACTCATTTATTATACAAAACCCTTATGTGTTTCACCGGGCAGCCTTCGTCAGGGGGAATCAGAACGTTTACTTAGTACTGGAACTGTCCACAGCAAACAAATTCTGCTATAACCGTGCAAATTTTTAGAAAACCTTTGAAAAACTTGTCTCCCCCAAACCCCTCCACAGATAAAGGTGGCCATCCAAAATGCCAGGTTTCTGCTTAACATTTCAGGGGCAGCTATCGGCTCCAGTGTTTTTATTCTCTCTCTGACTCCTCTTTCCCTCTGTAGTTTTAAAATGTGCTCCTCTTGACCTCCTCTTGACCCCTGCTCTTGGGCTTCCTCTCTGCGCATGCTCAGCTCCACCTCCCATGGTGGCCATTTTGTGGTTGGCTTCCCGTCTCTCAGTGATGATTGTGTAGTTGCACCTACCACCCTGTGTCAGCATCCCAAAGGTGCCCAAACACTTTTCAAGGGTAGGGACCCCTGACTTGAACTGTTAGCATTAGGAATGATAGAACGCATTTCGGTTTGGTTCATGCATTGTTCGCCGATCATGAACAGGGAGTCAGTTTTTCGACAGATTGTTAGTTTCTCAGCCTGTTTACAGATGTTTGCACGAAAAAAAGTAGATGATTCCAAAATTGTAACAAAGGAGAGACAGAATCTGTCCCGTGGCTTAATTAAATATAAGAAGATACAAAGTCTCTTATCACATTTATTTAGACTTTACTCTGCCAGACTTATTTAGACTTTGCCAGACTTTGACTCTAAATAAATATGATAAGAGACTTTGTATCTTCTTATATTTAATTAAGCCACTGGACAGATTCTGTCTCTCCTTTGTTTACAGATGTTTGGCAGTGTCGTGGTTCGGTCCTTGGTGGCTTGGGAACCGGACCGAACCCCGCCATCAGAGGCGCCCGCGATCACGGAGGTAGGGCATGGTGATCATAGGCAAGCCGGCAGCTGGGCGCCCCACCCGATCGTTGAGGTGGCAATGGCCGCTAAAGAACCTCAATGTCCCCCTCCACCTTTTGACAAGGGCCCGGAGATGGCCCTTTGTTCCAGGAAAATGGGCCATCAGGAACCCCGGAAAACCTCGCATATGTGCATGAGTCATGATTGTATCAGCATGTTCCCTCCGCAAGTACTGGGTGGGGCAATACAGCCTAAGGAGGTGGGTTTTGTATAAAAGGGAGTTTCCACCTGGAGTTCAGTGGAAGCTCTTACTCCATACCAGCGGACTCCACGTTGCTGAAATAAAGCTTGTTCCTGTTGTATCGTTCACCAGGCCTGGCGTGACGTTTTCTTCAAAGGGGCACCCTGTTTTTTCAGTTAGCAAGCGGGTCCCCGACATCGTAAGAGCTTCCCACCGAACTCCAGGGTCGGCATCGCATCCGAGCGCTTATCGGGACGGATCCAGAGATGGCGTTTTCAAGCAACGGGGCGGTCTCGACCCCCACGAACCCCGGGAACATGAGTTTAATGTCCCCGGGAGATTTCCTCCGAAAATCGGGGGGCCAGGAGCAGCTGTCCGGGACCCCGAGACCCTCGGCAGCGGCGGCCAAGGGAAGGCGCCGGGCCATGGGGTTCCCAAGCACGGCGGGGAGCGCGCCGAGGTCTGGGGGGTTGGCCCCAACCTGGGTCACCCAGCTGAGGCAGGTGCTTCGCCCGGTAGGACCTGAGGAATCCCTAGAGGACCTGCGGCGGGCCATGGCGGACTTGGCCAGGCGCTTGCAGGCAGCTGAAGCCCGTGAGCAAGCTCGGGCCGGGCCCGGAGGGACTGGTAATACAACGGCGGAGGGGATCGCGTCGAGTGAGGACGTCTCCAGCGACGAGGACGAGCCCGGCACTGGTGAGCGGGCCCCGGACCCCGACCCGGAGCAGTTTTCAGTCCCGAGTAGGCGAGACGGCCAGCGGAGAGGCGAGACAGCAGAGGATCTCGGGGGAGCGGGTGAGCCGACGGGGCGGCGAGAGCCGGACCAACGCAGGAGCGACGTGCAAGGCAGGGAGCGGCACGGCGTCGTTGGGCAAGTTGGTAGCCGGTGGAGCGGAGCAGGACGAGACGGCGGACGCCGAGAATCCCGGATCCGGAGGGGGTCGGACTACTCTCCAAAACGTTCCCCCCCAGAGCTTAAGGCGCGTTTCGACGGGACGCCGGACGACCTCCCGCAGTTCCTCCTCCACGCGCTGACGCATGCCCGGAGGTATGGAGACCGGTATGAGGACTCCGAGGACTTGGTCTGGGGGGTGGCCTCGTGTCTCCAGGGCAAGGCGGGTCAGTGGTACCTAGGGTTGGCCGAGCGCGGCGACCCGGCAACTCGGGACCTGCAGGACTTCGTGGTCGCGCTCCGCCGACGATTCCAGGACCCCCAGGCTGAGGACAAGGCAAAGAGTCGGATCAAGGGACTTCGACAGGGTACTAGGGGGGTTATGGACTATATAGACATTTTCCGGAGGGAAGCAGGCAAGGTGTTCTCCTGGAACGAGGAGACCCAAATCGAGTACTTCCGGGAGGGCCTTAACCCGAAGCTCAGGGAATGGGCCGTGATCAAGGGGACGGAAGAAGATCTGTCCACACTGGAGGGGTGGTGTTTTGTGGTCGCCAAGCTGGAAGCCAGCCTGGGTTGGGCCGCCGCACCCCCCCGGGAGGCCAAAGGCGGGTCAGCCGAGGCGCCGAGACCGGGCCCCGACAACTCTCGCCCCAAACGACCCCCGAACCCCGAGCGGGAAAGGAGACGCCGGGAAGGTCTGTGCCTGAAATGCGGGGGGTCAGGACATTTCGCAGCAGCGTGCCAACGGCAAGGGGGGGAGGACCGCGGGCTCTCCCAGGGGGGAGGTGCGACACGCCCCCAGCAGGCACGCCGGGCGGAGGACCTCCGCAACGAACCGGGAAGCGCCCAGGCGACGGGAAACGGCCAGGACCTGCTGTAGACGGCGCCGGGCAGCAGGTCCCGCGGTGCGAGGGAAAACCCCTACAGCATGAGGCGCGACCTCCGAACGTGGTAATTTTAGAGCTCCGGAACCCGGAGAACGGACTAAGTTGGGTGGGGGAGGCTCTTTTGGACTCTGGATGCGACCACAGCATGGTCCACCCCCAGATAGCCCGGGCTTTGGGGCTACCGAAGCGCATTCGGAAGGTTCCCCTGGTTTTCGTCCAGATGGACGGCAGCCCGATTCAGGGGGGACCTTTCGGGGAGGAGGTGGGTCCTATCGCCATCCACATAGGGGACCACCAAGAGCTGCGGTGGCTGATCCAGGTCCCCGTAGCGGGATATCGGGCGGTGTTGGGCCTGGATTGGCTGAAGGAACACAACCCCGTGGTGGACTGGCGGGCGGGGACCCTGAAGTTCGACTTGACGGTGGGTGCACGGCATCGGGTCCCCCACGAGAATTCCAGCCACAAGAGGACGGCGGCGCGTCCCAGGGGAGCGGCGGCGGCGCAGCAGGAGATACCAGAGCCCGAGGTCCCGCCAGAGTACCGAGACCTCGCAGCCGTTTTCAGCGAGCGGGAAGCGGACGAGCTACCCCCACACCGCCGCACGGACTGCGCTATCAACATCCCAGAGGGGGCGGTACTACCCAAAGGGCGCATCTACAAGATGAGTGAGGGTGAGCTCAAGGACCTCCGGGAGTTTTTGGGTAAAAATCTGGCCCGAGGTTTCATCCGGCCCGCTTCCAGTCCCATGGGAGCTCCAGTCTTGTTCGTCCGGAAAAAGGATGGGTCCCGACGGCTGTGCCAGGACTACCGGGGCCTCAACGCCATCGCAGCGGGGAACGCTTACCCCCTCCCGCTGATCCCGGATTTGCTGGCCCGGCTGGGCAAAGGGACTCTGTTCACTAAGCTGGACCTAAGGGAGGCGTACTACCGGGTACGCATCCGGGAGGGGGATGAGTGGAAAACAGCGTTTAACTGTCAATTGGGACAATTCGAATTTAAAGTGATGCCGTTCGGTTTAAGCGGGGCACCTGGGGTTTTCATGAGTCTAATTAATGAGGTGTTGCAGGACCTTCTGTTTCAGGGGGTGGTTGTTTATTTGGATGACGTCCTGATCTACAGCCAAGATCCCCAAGAGCACGTGACCCTGGTGAGGGAGGTGTTAAAGCGCCTGCTGGCAAACCACCTATACGTGAAGCTGGCTAAGTGCGAATTCCACCGTCCCTCCCTGGACTATTTGGGCTACCGCATCTCAGCCCAGGGCATAGCTATGGACCCCGAGAAGGTGCAGGCGGTGCTGGCCTGGGAAAGGCCCCGCACCCGGAAACAGCTACAAAGCTTCCTGGGGTTTGCTAACTTTTTTAGAGGCTTCATCCCCAGATACTCCTCCGTAGTGGCTCCCCTCACGGACTTGCTAGGTACCAAGGGGAGAGGTCCTCGCGCCACGCGGCCCAGCGCAGCGCTCGGCTGGAATGAGAAATCGGAGGCAGCGTTCCTGGCCCTCAAG